>NC_073243.2:108995000-111495000 GCF_029281585.2 Gorilla gorilla gorilla | reverse complement strand
CGGGGACTGGGAACATGGCCCCCAGGACCAGCACTGACAGCCAATGGCCCAGCATTGCCTGGGGCCACGTTCCCCGCAGAGGGAGCAGGGGTTGGGCTGGAGTCGGTGCAGGGCCCTGTCCAGGGGAATGAACAGACATGCTGCAGAATCTGACCCTGGCCAGAGCTGAGTGGCAACGGAAAACGGCTCTCCAGGGTGTGGAGGACCCTGGGCAGAGGACCTGGCCTGTGGCAGACCTGGGTAGATGACTGAAAGCAACGGGAAGACCTGAGCTGCCATCTGGACGGCTGCGGGATGGCCCTCTCCCCACCCACACACATGTGGGGCTCCGGGTCCCACACCAGGGTGCAGCTCAAGCTGCACAGCAGCCAAGGGCTCCCCGGGGCCGACACTTGCCTCAGCGCACACTGCACGCCTGTCTCATCTCCGTAGGCTGAGTAGAGCAGCTCCATCTCATCCGACTTCAAGTCGCCAAATACTGAATTATTCTGCATCGAAAGCGCAGTAGTGGCACTGGAGAGAAAGGTGACTGGGAGGAAGAGGAGAAAGAGCATCACTGGACTCACTGGAAGGACTCGGTGTGCAGGCCCCACCCCGCTTCTCCAGGGGCTGAGGGACCGCCTGGCTGGCAGCCAGCACCCCAGTCTCACCTCACTTGCTCTCCACAAAATTCTCGCTCCTGAGTTTTCCATGTGTAACCAGCAGGGGTGCAATTGGCCACCCCTCATTTTACTTCTGCAGGCCAAAGACCACAGGGAAATGAGCTCTCTGCAAAGGGGTGAGCTCCATAAGCAAAAGAGCTCTGTGGAAACGTGGGCAGAGCACATTGTCTGTCACTGTGGAGGATCCCAACCAACACACACCGCAGGGACCACGCCTGCCCAGGGCCAGCTCTCGCTGTGGGGGACGCAGGCCAGGTGTACTGTGCAGTGTCCCATAGGGTGTGGAGCAGCACCCCTGGCATCTCCCTACCATCTGGTGCCAGCAGCACCCCCAACCCCAGTGGGACCATCAACACGCCTCTGGACACTGCCAAACATCTCCAGGGATGAAAGTGCTGTGGTTGAGAACTGTGTTAGAGGGTGAGAACAAGGAGTGTGTCAAACACAACAAAAAAAAAGTATCAACAACCACAACAGCCCCAAGAGGAAGAGGGGAGCAGGGGTTGGTGAAGACAAGTGGTGAAGGCAAGAGGATCCTTCCCAGTGGAGGGCGTCCTTCAATAGGAGACCCAGACCAGGCAGAATTCCAACACCTGGAGCTGGAGGAAAGAACATTCCAGAAACAAGGAAGCTCTTGAGCCAAGGCCATGGTTTGGAGGGAAGAGTGAGCTGTCCCATTAGCAGATGGTGTGAGTGGCTGAGGGAGAAAGGGCCGGCAGGAGCAGTGTCCATGCAGCTGTCTGCACGGGAGGGACCCAGCAGAGGTGGAGAAGTGGAGGATGGGGCCGTGCAGGAGGTCCCAGCAGCAGCGCAGCCAGGAGGCAGCAGTGCAGATGGCGAGAACACACAGGCCACACCCAAGGCCCAGGGGCAGAAAGGAACAGGGGTCAGGCCATCGCCAGATCTACTGAAGACAGACACTGGCTTCAAATGTTCTGAGGAAAAATGCTTCAGGCTGGGACTTGGATACCCATGTCCACTGTCCCACTCAGGCTGAGGGGAGCAAGGCCACCTGCAGTGGGTGTGAGCTCAGAGACGTGGCCACGCACCCTGCAGAAGTGCTTGGTGACTGGGCTTCCCAGGAAGACGAGGGTGACAGCCATCAACAGCCGAGAAGAAGGAGTAGATGCAGGAACCCATGGCCGTCACACGGGAGTGAGTCCATGGGTGCTTGGGAGGGCTGAGAACCAGGCCCTCGCAGTTCAGGAGGGAAAAGTGGAACCCGTCCCAACTCAGCCCTGGCCTTTCTGCACCAAGGGGTGGAGCAGTGCTGACCTCAGACGCCAGCTGCCAGAAATGCTTCCAAAGCCCGCCTCTGCGTGGGCTGTGTGCTGAGGGGTCTCACATGGGGACTCGCCTCAGAGCCCATCCGAGCTTCACTGTTCTAGGTTCTTGTGTTTTACCTCAAACATGCATTAGTTTAATAAAATATTTTTTAAAAGGTTTTTAAACTAAAAATGACAGAATGAATTAGGTGCGACATGCCACTGTGGGAAGACAGCCAGGCTGCTGCTGGGTCTGGAGGAGCAGGACACGGGCCACAAACACGGAGCAGGAGTAGAGGAGATGGGAGATGCACTGTCTGGATCACTTCATTAGACCCACGTGCTGTTTCCACAATGACGGTAATAAGAATACATTTAGTTTTAAGAGAATGAGGAGGTGTCAGACGGACAACGAGCCTGGGCGAGCGCCTCTACCTTGGCGTTCTCCACCGAGCATGGCATGCAGCTGTGCCAGCTGCTTCTCCTTGGACAGGTGTCCTCCACTTTCCCATTTTCTGGGTACAGCGCACCTGAGCCCTGGGCGCAGACCCTCACACCGTTTCCCCCAGAGGCTCTGCTCTTTCACCATGAGGGAAAAGAAGGTTGTGTAGCAGAAGAGACTCCAGGAAGACAAACTGCTCACCTGGGGTCAAAGGACAAGCTCCCAGGTGTGTACCCAGCATCTCCACGTGTGTGCCCTGAACCTCCAGGGGGTGGCTCTGCACTCCCAGGCCTGTGCCCACCATCTCAGCTGTGCCCTGTGCTCCCAGGCCTGTGGCTTGCATCCAGGTGTGCACCTGCACCCTCTCCCACTGGCCGGGACCTCCCTGGTAGGAGGGACGTGCCCAGCCCTGCCCCGACCCAGGTGCCTGCTCACAGCACATGCCCCTTCCCTGGCCAAACCCCATGGGAGCCCAAGTGGGGCCCGGCCAGGAACTGCTTGGAGGCTGAGCCCACCCCACTCACGCCCCAACCCCCAGGGCCAGGACCTGCTTGGAGACTGAGCCCACCCCACTCCCACACACCTGCAGCACATCCCCAGGCAGTCAGGAGGACAGTGCCTACGGGCTCACCCATGGGTGTGGGCAAGACTGTGTTGTCCAACTGGCATCTTCAAAACAGGCTTGGAGAGGACAGAAGATGAGGGCAGAGGTGGCACCACAGACCCCAGAGTGGGGCAGACAAAGGCAGACCCCAGAGGGTGGCTGTCCTAGGGAACGAAGCGTCCTTGCTGGCCAGGGAATGCCTGTCCCAGGTGTGTCACCAGCTCCAAGGACTCGGCCACCTAGGCGGGGCTTCGTCCCAGACACCCCAGGCCACCTTTGCCCCAACCCCACGGGCTGTCCCTGTTCCCAAGAGGCCCCACGAAAAATCACCTGGGCACCATTTGTCAGAATGAATCTCCTGGGAAATGCCTTCAGACTGGACGCTGGACTGCCCAAAGCCAAACTTACAGAAAACCTGCCAGAACAGAATTGACAGGGCTGGGGAAACAGCAGCCCCAGCCTCTGATCATGGAGCTGTCCAGGGGCTGGAAACCCGGGTGTCCATGTGGCATCAGTAAGCGGGGCCAGGCACTAGGACCGACCAGGGCTCTGTCACTAGGAACAGGGGTCTCGCACTTGGGCCAGGGGGTGCTCACCAGGACCAGGGGTCTGTCAGTCACTAGGGCCGGGACCTGTCCCTTGAGCCTGGAGCCTGTTACTAGGATCTGGGGTCTGTCACTAGGGCCAGGGGTCTGCCCCTTGGGCCTGGAGCCTGTAACTAGGGCCTGGGGTCTGTCACTAGGGCCAGGGGTCTGCCCTTGAGCCTGGAGCCTGTAACTACGGCCTGGGGTCTGTCACTACGGCCAGGGGTCTGCCCCTTGGGCCGGGAGCCTGTAACTAGGGCCTGGGGTCTGTCACTACGGCCAGGGGTCTGCCCCCTGGGCCTGGAGTCTGTAACTAGGGCCTGGGGTCTCTCTCACTAGGGCCAGCTGCTGTTTTAAAGGTAGCACCAGCCTGGGTGCTCCCTTGTTCACTGCCCACGCCCACGCGGGGGTGGCGCCGACAGAGCCTACACGACTGCTCTCCACGTGGATGGCTGTGGGGTGGCTGAGCCTTGCTGGCAGAGGAGGCTGGTGGACAGGCCGTGCTCACATCATCAGCAATGCCGGGTCAGAGGTCTCGAGGCAGGAGCCACGGACTCAGTGGGAGCTACCAACCCTCTCAGCTCATCACCACTCCCTGGGGCCTGAGACCTCAGAGCCAGCCCTCGGCCCTGCTCAGGCTCTGGCCTCCCTGAGAACCTCTGTCCTGGTCACAAGTGTCCTGCAGGCCCCCTGGGTTGTGCTGGGCTGGACCAGGCCAGGGCGTGACCTCTGACAGCTCCACCTGCTCTGGAGAAGCCACCAGCAGCTTCTCCAGCTGCATCCGCTGACCCCCAGAGCTCGCTCGCAGGCAGGTGCCCATGGTGGGACAGTTGCTTGCGCCTCAGTCTCCTCATCCTTGAAGGGGTACAGCCCCCTCCCCATCTCCCTCGCACCCGATGGCCTCATGCAGGCACAGCCCGAGGGAGAACCTGTCTCTGCGGAGAAAGACTCTGTGATGGCAGCCAATTGGATTCCACCAGAACCCGAGGGCAAGCATTCCTCAGGAAGTGACCAGGCTGGGAGCATCAGGCACGCACACCACACATTCAACCCAAACCTTCTGTTAACTCAGGTTCCCAGGAGCCCTGCGTGCTTCTGCCTGGCAGGGGCCGACGCTCGTGCCCTGGAGAACTCCCTGTTCAGGGATGACAGTGGGTTCCCTGGTGATTTGGAGGCCTGGGGCCTGGGTGGGAGCTTCTCCCTCTACCCCTGGAGACACTGCCCAGGAGTCCAACATGCTGTGACTGCAGGATGCCCCTGGCAGGGGCCATGCTGGCTCAGACGCCTCTCACCAACCCCTTCCTTCCATGCCCTCGGGGCACTGGCATCCAGGGAGCTGTGAGGAGCACACCGTGTTACAAGCTGATTGGGAAACAGGTTGGGGGGTGGGGGCCAAGGCACTCAGCAGTATTCAGGCATCTCTCAGCTGGCGACAGGAGCTGTCCCAGGCCCTGCAGGTGGGCGTGCATGCTGGGCAACCCTGGGGGTCCCTGGTCTTCTCTCCATGGGCAGATTCCCATGCGGATACCCTGGCCTCCGCAGGCTCAGCTGGGTGTACTGCCACTGGGCTCTTCAGAACCTTTACGCCCAAGTCCTGTCCAGGGGGAGCACCCTCCACCCCGGGCCGGCTGCCATCACAGCCTTCAATCCTGCCCAGAGTCCCTGGAGACTGTTGTCATTAAACCCCACTCCTGTTTAGGAAACCCCAGGGCCAGACCCCACTGCCAGAACGGGACCCTCTCGCACCTGCAGGTGGCAAAGTTTCTGAGGGCCTGATGGACCCTCCAATGTCCCATGGCCACAGGTCCCACCTTGGCACCGAAGCCCTGGGATGGCCCCTCTGCAACGCCCAGTGCTCCATCATGACCTGGTCCCAGGTCGCTGACTGAGGGAGTGGAGGGGATCAGGACCAGGGAGAAGCAGCCCCCCAGTAAATCTGAAGCACAGGGATGGCACAGCCCCAAGGGAGACCGGGTAGGCCCCTGGCCAGCAGGACTGAGGGGAATCTCCACTGCAAGGCACCTGCTGGGCCCACACAGTGTGCTCCTGGCCTCACACTGCCCACTGGGCATTCAGCCTGGACAGCTCTCAGCTCCAGAGACCCTCGCTGGTGAACGGGACAGCAACATCAAAGACGACAGCGACCCGAAGCCCCAGAAGCAAAAGCCACCCTCACAGCGGAAGGAGTGGACAGAGCTCCTGTGGAGCTCACCCAGCCCTCCTGTCCCACCAAGGGGTCTCCTAGGACCCGGGAGCCCTGCCCTCCTGCCGAGAAGGTGCTTCGCCATTAAACAGGGCCAAGGAACAAGGCAGCTCAGACCCCATTCCTTATTTCAGACCCCATTTGAGCGCAGCACAGCTCTTTGGCAGACGGTTCTTGTTTTTCATTATCATCGCACAGCACTCCTGCTCCGCGGGACTCTCCCTGTGAACCGCCCCACTCTTCTCAGCCCAGGCCGCGTGTCAGGCAGGCAGAGCTCCCAATCAGAACAAAGCTGGCAGTTTTGAGTCTGTGCATTTCCCCCTGCAGCACCGGACGCAGTGTGTCTGGAATTGGTGGGTTATTGGTCTCGCTGATGTCAAGAATGAAGCTGCGGACCCCCGCAGTGAGTGTTACAGTTCTTAAACATGGCGTACCTGGAGTTTGTTCCTTCAGATGTTCAGATGCGTCTGGAGTTTCTTCCTTCTGGTGGGTTTGTGGTCTCGCTGACTTTAGGAATGAAGCCGCGGACTCTCGCAGTGAGTGTTACAGCTCTTCAAGGTGACGCCTCTGGAGTTATTCATTCCTTCCCGTGGGTTCCTAGTCTCGCTGGCTTCAATTCACACCTTAGTGGTGAGTGTTACTTACACCTCTCAGAGACAGCGCGTCTGGAGCTGTTCGTTCTCTCCGGTGGGCTCGTGGTCTGGCTGGCCTCAAGAGCAAAGCTGCAGACCTTCGCTGCAGACCTCCCTGGTGAGAGTTACAGCTCACAAAAGCGGCGCGGACCCAGACTCAGCAGCAAGATGTATTGCTAAGAGCAAAAGAACAAACTTTCCACAGTGGAGAAGAGAATAGAATCAGGTTGCCGCAGTGCGTTCCGGCTGCCCGCTTTTATTCCGTTATCTGACCCCACCCACATCCTGCTGATTGGCCCATTTTACAGGGAGCTAATTGGTCCGTTTTACAGAGCATTGATTGGTCCGTTTTGACAGAGTGCTGATTGGTGCATTGACAATCCTTTAGCTAGACATAAAAGTTCTCCAAGACCCCACTCCACGGAGGAGTCTAGCTAGCTTTGTCTATCGGATCCCGCGCCCCGCAGCAGGTGGAGCTGCCCGCCACTACTGCGCCGCGCGCCCGCACTCCTCAGCCCTTGGGCGGTCCATGGGACCCGGCGGGGGCGGCGCCCTTCGGGGAGGCTCCAGCACCGCGGGAGCCCGGGGCGGGGGAGGGGGCGGGGCGGGGGAGGGGGGCGGGGGCGGGGGCGGGGGCGGGGCGGGGGCGGGTCGGGGCGGGGGGCGGGGGGCGGGGCGGGGGAGGGGGCGGGGCGGGGGAGGGGGCGGGGTGGGGGAGGGGGGCGCGGCCTCGGCACGGCGGGCAGAGGGTCCCGAGCCCTGCTCAGCAGGGAGGCGGCTGAGGCCCGGCGAGAATTCAAGCGTGGCGCAGGCGGGCTGGCAGTGCTGGGGGACCCGGCGCACCTCCGCAGCCACCGTAGGACAGAGGGGCAAGGGGGCTCCCAGACTCTGCAAAGGACTCTGCGGCGGAGACTGATACGGGTCTGAGATGGCTGTCCAAGGCCCAAGTGAGAGTTAAACCACATGCCCAGCCAGTGCCCACCATCTGGGCCAACACCATTTCTCTAAAGCATGACACAGGACATTCCACCAACAGAGCATCCCAAAAGGGAATAAAATAGAGATCCCGGCCGGCTCATCCCATCAACCATGTCGGAGACTCGGCGGCTGCAGATGCTGTGGGACCTGCCTCCATTAAAGGCACCTTCTGTGGGGACAGCAAGGACTCTTACGCGGGGCACAGCAGGTTAGAGGACACAGCCGGGGCTCTCACGGGAGGCACAATGGGTTACAGGAAAAAACAGGAGAAAACAGCCGAGGCTCTCACGGGGGCAGAGCAGGTTACAGAACACTGCAGAACCAGGGGCTGGTCCCTCATCCAGTGCAGCTTCACTAAGTGCCAGACGCACGAGGACCCTGCCCTGCCCGGCCACAGCCCACTCACTGCCCTTGGGTTACCCTCGGGGATCCAGGTCCAGGACACCTGCAGGCAGCTGGGACCAGGCCAGCTCTGGGCCAACGGTGGCCCCATCTAATCCCCAGAACCTGTGAACGTGACCTTGTTTGGAGAAAGGATCTGGAAATGAGATCATCCTGGATTATCCACAGCTGAGCCCTAAATCCAATGGTGAGTGTCTCTACCTAGAAGAGGCAGAAGAGAAGACACAGAGAGAAGAGAAGAAGGTGCTACAGGCTGAATTCATCCCCTCCAAAATCCACGCTGGAACCTAATCCCCATTGTGGTGGCATTAACAGAGCCTTTGGGGGATGAGATTGAGCTATGGGGGCCAGGCTCCTGGGAATGACCGAGTGCCTTATCAAAGGGCTGGGGCATGAGGACATGGCAACCAGGCCCTGTCTTGGAAGCAGGGAAGGGCCCTTGTCGGACGCCAAGACTGCAGGTGCCTTGATCTTGGACTCTCCAGCCCCCAGAACTGTGAGAAGTGAACATATCATTTCATAAATTACCATGCCTGGTGCTGTTACAGCAACACACACGGACTAACACAGTCGCCATGAGGCTGGGGCTGCAGTGATGCAGCCACACACCCAGGACAACTGGAGCCACCAGGAGCTGGAAGAGGTAGGGAGCGTCCCACCAAGCCTCCAGAGGAAGCTGACCCGTGAGATGCCTGGACGCTGGGCTTCTGGTCTCCAGGACGATGGGGGAATGCGTCCCTGTTGTGTTAACCCCGGACTGTGTCAATTGTCAGAAGCCTCTGGAAAGAGTGACACAGCAGGTGGGACCAGAGGCTCAGCACCCCTCACGGGGAACAAAGTCTTCGAGGCCCTCAGGTGGCACTGAGAGGCCACAGGGGGCTCCAGAGGCCCTTGGGGGTCCACCTAAGCCAGGGTGGGTGTTAGGCCAGGGCTGCCAACAGCACCTGCCTTCTGAGACCCATCCAGCCTCTGGTTGCCCATTTTTAGGTGGAGAAAATGAAGGCTGCATATGTGGCTGGTGTGAGGAAGTCAGCTGATGGGAATTTGCTGATTTAAGGGAAGGTTCAGCTGCGTCTGCATGCTAAAGGGCTGTGTTCTCCAGATCAGATCGAGAAGCTTCGGGAAGGTAATGCAAAAGAATTTCTGATGTTCTTGGCGTGGGGGAAATTTGTTACACGGACACAGAAAGCCTTGCCCTGCAGGAAAAGATTCTTAGAAGGCACCAGATTAAAAGAAAGAACTTCTGTTCCTTGAAAAAATATCATCGAGTGAGTGAAAAGGCAAACCCCAGGGCAGGAGATGTTTGCTATGCTCAACAAATGTTGGCTTGTCTCCAGAATATATAAAGGACCTCTACAAATCAATAGAAACTCAATCCACAAAGGGCAGCTGACTTGAACAGGCCCCTCAGGGACGAGGGTATCCCAAGTGCCCAGTGCTCGGTGGGAAGCACTCAGCTTTGTTAGTATGACCAGGAAAATGCAAATCATAAGGCTTCCACACAGCCTTACAAAGGGCTAAGACATTGCAAAGGCTGACAGTGGCTAGTGCCGGCAAGGATGTGGGTCAACAGGAAACTGTGGGGGCGAATGGCTTTAATCCCTTTGGGAAACTGCTTGGCATCATCTGATGAATGTAAAGACACACTAGATCCCAGACTCAACGGCTCCACTTCCAGATTGACCCAAGAGACTCGTGCCCACATGCCTCAAAGAACATCCCAGGAATGCCCACGACAGCTTCATCCCTAGTTGCCAAGAAAGGGGAACCGCGTGGACATGCGCCTGCTGACAGTATGGCGGTCTGAGGGACAGTGGGCATCCCCGTGGGAGTGTGGGCGGCACTGAGCACGAGCGCCTGGGGCTCCTTGACGCAGTGTGGACGGACCACTCGCGCACACTATTGATCCACGTGAGCCAGCACAGCAGTGTGCCCACCACGTGGCTTCTGGTTAAACGTTAAAAACAGGCAAAGCCAAAGCACAGTGCTCAGGAATTGGAGCTTCGACGGGAAAACGGACGGTGAGTAAGACCCCATCCCACTCCCGGAACACGGAGAGAGGCAGCCCAGAACGGCTGGCACTAGAACTGCAGGTGGACTGTGCCAGGTGCCAGGTGGGGCCCTCCCAGCAGGCGGCCTGGGGACACGTGGGCACTGGCGAAGGTGGCAGGAACAAGCCTGGTGGGAGGTGAGGCTGAGATGAGCTTCACCCCAGTGGCTCCGTCCACGGCCCAGGCTTTTCTGGCACTGAGAAGGCAGAGGTGCCACCCCGCCGAGGGGCAGAGGAAACCGGCCCTTGGGCAGCCTTAGGAGAAGCGGGGGCCGGTGTGCGCAGGAGAGGGTGGACGCCCCAGATGCAGCCACGGTGGCCAGGTCACCTGCGAGATGCCATGGGTGGGAGGTGCAGGTGGCTGTGCAGCGGTGCCCTGGGCTCAGGGGGAGGGGCTGGGTCAGGTCCCCGGGGCTGGCTGGGGCCTGGACGTGGCTCCCTGGCCCTGAGGCACCAGCAGCACTTCTGAGTGGGGTGGGACTGGCCTGGTGTGTTTCTGGGCGGGGATCCAGTGTGAGCGGGTGAACAGTGAGTGGCGGCCATGGGCACGCTGAGGTAAGCACACTTTGCCCACCTCTGTGGGCCAGGAAGGCGTGTCACACGCTTCCTGACAAGGCAGAGGGTGCTGGGAGCTCGCCTGTGTCAGACATGAGGGCCCTTGGACCAGGGCCTGGGTTTGAAGCCACCGCCATAACCCATACACGGTGCTTGCTGCTCCTGGCCCCACTGACTGATGACTGATGGCCAGAGGGAGGCAGCAGCTGTGTGAAGTCGCCTGGCAGGTGCGGCTGTTGGTGGCATTCCCTGGGCAGAGGCCACGTTGGACATTTGTGAACAAATGAGCAGGTCGGGGTTACAGGTTATAGGATCTGGGAAATGTGGTCTGTGATGCCATGCGCCCTGGGGGATCACATGGAGCCCACATGGGCAGGCACCTTTTATCATGCCAAGAAGTCAAACGTGGGATGCCATGTGGGGAAGATGCCCTGGGTGGGGGAATACCCTGGGTGGAGATGCCATGTGGGGAGGATGTCCGGGTGGGGAATCCTTGTGGGGGTTGTCCTGGGTGGTGGAGCCTTGGGGAAGAATGGCCTAGGGGGTGGCTCTGGGATGTGGATGTCCTGGAAGGGGGATGTCACCTTAGGGGAAAAGCCTGTTGCAGATGCCCTAGGAGGGAAGCCCTGTGTGAGAGATCATCTGAGTGGGGGTTGCCCTGGGTGAGGGATGCCCCAGGTGGGGCATCATCCAGATGGCAGATCATCTGGGTGGGGGATCATCTGGGTGGGGGATTATCTGGGTGGGGGATCATCTGGGTGGGGGATCATCTGGGTGGGGGATCATCTGGGTGGGGGATTATCTGGGTGGGGGATCAACTGGGTGGGGGATCAACTGGGTTGGGGCTGCCCCAGGTGGGGGTCATCTGGGTGGGGGCTGCCCTGGGTGGTGGCTGCCCTGGGTGGAAGATCTTATCAGGGGGATGCGGTGGGTTATGGCCCTGTGGCACCCCCAAACACACACACACCAAGAAGAAGCTGGTCTCCCTAGGAGGAGGATCCACGCAGGGCAGCTTGGGGTTTGGCTCGTGGATGCTGGGGACAAGGCCTGAGCCCCAGATGTGGCTGGGCCTGACCCAGGCAGCTCCACCCCTTCCTTCCCAGGAAACACCTTTTGCTCGAGCAGTAGGAACTAGGCGTGTGTAGATTCTGCTGCCTGATCCTGGCTCCTGGCTGAGGGTTTGTGGGCTCAGATGGACTAGACACCCGGCCACAACCCTCCTGGGCACAGCCTTCTGGCTCCCCCAGCCCAGGCGGAGGCAATGAGCGACTCTCCTCACCCAGAGTGTTTTCCCGAAGGCGCTTCTGCCTGAGGGCACCAGGCTGGGCCAGGTACTGCAGGGCGCTGACCAGCACTGGCCTTGGGGCCCCAAGAGCCCCAGATGGCATCCCTCTCACACACTCCCCGTGTCTCACCAACAGCTATAAATAGACTCTCTGCTGGCAGGGCCTCTCCCGAGGAAGCTTTTAATTCTCAGCGTCCTCTGCAGGGGGTGGCTCCCACAGGCCTGGGAGGGAACAGACTGCCTGACTCTCCAGAGAGCTCCCCAGTCTCCATCTGCGATGGGTGATCCTAATTTTCTTCAGGAAGTTCTCCTGAGCCCTGCGTGTGGTGCTTTGGCCTTTGTGCCCACGGAGGCCCCCTGCAGCCCCTCCCTCCAGGCCCTGCCCAGCCCGGTGCACAAACCCTGTTTACCGATTCCCAGGCCTAGGGCAGCCACTGCCAGTGTGAGGCTTGCAAATTAGGGTATGGGGTCAAAAGGAAGCCCCTCTTGACCATTTCTGTGAGCATTCTATGCTCATTTCCACAAGGAGCATTTATAACCTCGTATAATCCCTAAAACATTGATTGCAACTTCAGGGAATTCGGGAAGCTAGACCAACCGCAGCTGTAAGATTAAAACGCAGCCAGTGACCAGCGGAGCTTCCTCCACGCGCACGCGGTCCAATCCCCATGACTTCATGTTTTGTGAAGATGCAAAGCGAGTTCATGCCGGCGCCTTTCTGAATCAGAGATCCCTTTAGAAACCATGAAAGCTGCAGACCCCTCCCGGGAAAACGCACACACCCTCCTGGAGCTCGCCTTCTGCAGCCGCTCCCGGAGCCCGCCCCTCCCCCACAGGCCCTCCGAGGATCACGTGGTGGGGAGGCGCTGGCACCGAGCGGCTGACAGGCGCGAGAGCCCAGTTCAAGGCGCCGGCATCAGGCTGCAGCTGCCTCACTCCCCTCCACTTCCTGCCCCTTCCCGGCCTTGGTCCAGCCCCATCTCCTAGTCCCAGGCCACAGGGAGCTGGGTCACCTCCCAGGGGCAGGGGCTGGCTGGGCGTCGGGGGGAGACCTCTCCCCCTGAGAAGTCAGGCGGGGAGGGGTGGCCGGGGTGGGCGGAGGGGCCCTGTCCTCTATCGGTCCCCCAGGGGCCCTGCACGCAGAAGAGCCAATAAACATGCCAGGTGGATCAGCGGTGACACTGAGAGGGAACGCAACCCCCCATCGAAACAGCAGGCCCCCAACCTCTATCAAAACAGCAGACCCCCAAACCCCTATCAAAACAGCAGCCCCCAAACCCCCATCAAAACAATAGCCCCCAACCCTCATCAAAACAGCAGCCCGCCAACCCCCATCAAAACAGCAGCCCCTCAAACCCCATCAAAACAGCAGCCCCCCAACCCCCATCAAAACAGCAGCCCCCCAACCCCCATCAAAACAGCAGCCCCCCAACTCCCATCAAAACAGCAGCCCCCCAGACCCCATCAAAACAGCAGCCCCCCAACTCCCATCAAAACAGCAGCCCCCCCAACCCCATCAAGACAGCAGCCCCCCCAAACCCTTATCAAAACAGCAGCCCCGCCACCGCTGTGGGGGGACGCGCTTCTCACCTCCCTCGGCTCCGTTTACTTAACCGAAACCGCAGAATAAAGGGCTCCTCAGATCCTCGGGCGCTGCTCCCAGGGGTGCGGGAAGGTGTCCCGGCAGCGCCTCTCCATCGCCACAGGCCCGCGGACGGTAGCCAAGGCTCGGGGAAGCTGGAAGCTCTGCGGGGGGCGGTCTGACAGCCCCACCTGCCAGGACGCCGTGGTGTCAGGACCCCGAGACGGGCCGTTTCTGTGGCCAGGGATCTCAAAACCTGCTGCGGGCAGTGGCTTCATTCCAGCCCTCCACGCCCTAATTTCCCACGCCTCACACCGGCGGCGGCCCCCTAGGCCTGGGAATAGGGAAACGGTTCGAGTCCCGGGCTGGGGAGGGCCTGGAGGGAAGGGCTGCAGGGGCGTCCGTGGCCGCGAAGAAAGGCCAAAGCGCCAGGCGCAGGGCCCGGAGAAAGTGACAGACCTGTCCCTGGCGCGGCCGACGGTGACCCCCGCTCGCGGCCTTTGCGAAGCCTCCCCGTCGCCTCCTGGCACCGAGCCCGCAGCGCCGAACTCCGGGCATCCCAATCCGGGGGCTCAGACACGCGCAGGGCGGCCCGGGAATGGGGCTCGGAGGAGCGCGGGGGGCAGGGGCTGCGGCGCAGGTGGCTGCCGGGGCTGACGGGCCAAGCCTGCGCCCCCGGGTGCCCCCCGCGCCGCGCCCGCAGGACCGAGCCCCGCGCCAGCTTACCTTGGAGACGCAGCGACTGCAGCGGAGGCTCCCCCGCGACTCGGCCGCGCGCGACCAAGCGCTCAGCGGAGCGCTCCCGCCGCCGCCCCGCCCAGCGCTCCCGCCGCCGCCCCGCCCAGCGCTCCCGCCGCCCCGAGCCAGCGCGTCCAGCCCCGCCCCGCCCCGCCCCGTCCCCAGCCCCCAGCGTTCCGCGCCCTCCCCGCGTGCTCATTGGCAGCCCCGCCCCCGCCGCCCCACCAGGCCCGGGGAATGCGCGGGCGCACCGAGGCCTCTGCCTTACAAGACCGGCTCCGCTCAGGCTCCGCCGGCCGCCAGGTATCCGCTCAGCGGAGGGCGCGGCCGACCCGCGGGTCGTGGGAACCGCTGGGCAGGGGGCGGCGGGGTCCCTCACCTGGCTCTGGGGCCCCCCGGGGACGACCGGACCCCGATCTCTGCGCCCCGCAGGACGCGCGTTGACGCTGCGGCGGAGGATGGATGAGCGCGGCCGCGGCCTCCTGGGGTGGGGTGGGTTGGGTTGGCGGCGGGGCCTCGAGGACAGTGCGGGGCGACCCCCGACTGCGTCCAGTTCTTTAAGGAGCCGCAGACGGTGGAGGGAAGCGGCAGGGCCGGGCTGTGAGGGTGCTCGGACCCCAAGGCGGGGCGCACCCTGGGGACTGGGCGTCCAGGTGGGGACAGCGCGGCCGGGGATCGACCTGAACAGGGAGACGGGTCCGTGCCGGGCGCCCAGCGCAGCTGTTCGGAACTGGGCCGCCCTTCACGCAGGAGTGGAGGAGCAGAGCGCGCACCCGTCCCCGGCCTCAGCCTCCGTTTTCCCTGCAGGTCGCCCGTGTGCAGCGCCACCATCCCGGCCGCTCTTCCAATCTCGCCTTTCTCCGGGCACCTGCCGCCCCTCACCCCGCCCCCCACCAGACAGGCTTTGCGGAGGGGGCTCATTCCGCCCGGGGCTGCCCGGCCCTCCGCAGGAGTTGGCTCCGCACAAGGTTCCGGGGCCGAGATGACAGGGCGGTTCTGTGGTGCTGGGTGCTGGGACTTGAGGGGCACAGGGGCACCTGCCCTGGAGGAGGCCGAGGCGCAGCCCCCCAGGAGGAAGGGGTGCCTCTGGTGACTTCCAGCTGGACTCTTCCAGCTGGACTCTAGTGCAGCTGAGCTCCTCCCCCAGCCCCGGCTCTGTCCCTGCACCAGGTGTCCAGCAGGCCCTGGAATCCGCAAAGGCAGAAGGGGAAGTTGGGGTGCCGGGCAGGGGGTGCTGACGCCTCACAGCCCGGCGGCTTGGCCCCCACCCACCCCACGGTGGTCCCGCGCCCCACACTTCCTCTCCTCTCCTGTGGTTTCTCCTTCCACTCAGTGCTGCCCAGAGATGGGCTTCTGTCTAATTCTCCTGAGAAATTCCACACTCGCAGCTGGGAAGTCGGGAGACCCCCGAAGCTGTGCGGCGGCCACGCTGCGGCTCCTGCTTCCCTCCTGCTCGGGTGCGGGCTCGGCTGCTTTCTCATCCCGCGGAGCCCGGAGTGCCTCCCCCTCGGGTAGATCCTACTAACAGCATCAAAGAAATAATGAAATAATCTCTCCTTGGTGTGTGCTTACCGTCCTAATAGGCACAAGGAAACTCTTCAGTGCATTTTTCAAAACCTGTACAAACTCTCTTGACATAAATGCAGTGAGTTTACAATAAAATCGCAGTGGGAGTTAACGTCAGGCTTCAGAGGCAGACATGGTCCTGGAGCCTTTGGGAGGAGAGGAGAGGCAGCGGGCGCGGGGCGGCGTCCAGGGGGCTGAGCGAGGTCTCGGCAGGAGGACAGAGCTCAGCCTTGGGCTGCCCTGGCCCCTGCGCAGGACACACAGTGACCCGGGCTGGGGTGGGCACCCTGGTTCTACCGTCGGGAGTCGGCGTGTTCATGGAGTCTGTTTCCTTGTCTGTGGGTGAAACTTTGGCTTAGGAGCACGGGTGTGTTATTTCTCAGCGACAGTCGGTTCAGTCAGCACTTACAAAATCACCAGAAACGGGGGCACAGGATCTTGCTCAGCAGGGA
This sequence comes from Gorilla gorilla gorilla, assembly GCF_029281585.2. Classification (NCBI taxonomy): domain Eukaryota; kingdom Metazoa; phylum Chordata; class Mammalia; order Primates; family Hominidae; genus Gorilla; species Gorilla gorilla. Next base: position 111,479,000 of record NC_073243.2, on the reverse strand, counting down.
GAGGTGGATCCTGTTTCGGAACTCCAGGCTCTTCACCTGGCCATGGCTGCCCGTCCAGTGGCCCTTCCTGGCCCCCAGCTCTTGCTCCACTGCCAGACCTGGACAGCCTCCATTAACCCTGCAATTACTGAAAACCGACTCACAGCCAATGATGTGATCCACGCCAAGTGTCCCGTTATAAGATGTTTCCTGGGGATCCTTAGAAAATCACTACAAATGGGTTGAACCACAGGGCTTTCCTCTTAGGGTTTAGGAGGCCAGAAGTCCGACATCAAGGCCTGTGCGCTCCGGAGCTTCCCACCTCTTCCAGCTTCTGTGGCTCCAGGCGGTCCTGGGTGGTGGCCGCATGGCTCCACCTCTGCCCCTGTCCTCACAGGGCCTCCTCCCCCGAGTCGGTGTCTGTCTCCTCCTTTGCGTATCAGGACACCTGTCACTGGATTTAAGGGCTGCCAGGAGAAGCTGGGATAATCTCAAAATCTTTAATGGAATTACATCTACAAAGATCCTATTTTAAAGTAAGGTCTTACTCTGAGGTTCTGGGTCGATGTGAATTTCTTGGGTGGGGGTCACTACCACCCCAGCACCAATGCTTTTCCCAGCTCCACCAGTGGCACCGTGTCAGTGACCAGGAGCGTTCCCCGGGACACCTGCCTGCTTGCAGCTGTTTCCACGGCTTTCTGCACAGGTTCTGTGTCCGCAGTTGGGAGCACCAGGCCAGGCAGCTGTCACATAGGAGGAGGACAGCTCTCCGGGACAAGCCCCTGCTGCCCGGCACCCGCGCCCACCCCTGCCTGGGTTTGGGGTTGGGTTTTGTGGGCAGAGGTTCAGGCTGACAGTGGAGGTTGGGAAGGGCAGACACAGCATGGTGGGTAGCACTGGAAGCCCTGGGTGGAAGGGATGGCGGGAGACGCTGGGCCATCTGGGTCTGCAGTGGGAGACCAGGACAGGAGCCCAGGTCCATTGGGAGGCCCCATGCTGAAGACGGAGGCACGGGGAGCGGGGGGAGCAATGGACTCACGGGGACAGCAACAGACATGAAAAGGCCTCCGAGGCCAAGTGTGAGGATGCCGGGTCCCAGCACTGAGGTGGGGCCGCTCCCACCAGGCCTGCAGCTGGACCTGTCAGGTGTCCACCCACCCCTGGCAGCTGAATGTCCTTTGATGGTCTATGGGCTGAGCAGCTTCTTTGGGCCCCGTGGGGGTGTGTCCCACAGCAGGTGAGCAGTCAGGGCCCCTTGAGAACCCTAACTAGCTCCTGTGTGGGCCCTGGGCTGGGGACAAGCTACAGCCTTGGTGCATGAGGTCAGAGGGGGTGTTCAGTGAAGTAACGACGTGCCTGCCTGGGTGTGGGGCCTGGGAAGCCTCATGGGGGTGTTGAAGCAGCTCCCATGGGTTCTTGGCAGCTTAGGTAAAATGTCTGCCGGGATGTGTGTGTGCACGTGTGTGTGAGAGTGTGAGAGTGTGTGCACATGCATGCGTGTTTGTGCATTCCTATGTGTGAATGTGCACCTGTATGTGTGAGTATGCATGCCGGTGTATGTATGTTGGTATGTGTTCAGCTGTGTATGTTCAGGTGTGTGTGTGTCTATTTGTGTGTCTCTGTGTGTTTGTAGGAGTGTCTGCGTGTGCCTGTGTCTCTGTGTGTGCATGTGTGTTTGCACCTGTATGTCCACGTGCCTGTGTCTGTGTGTTTGCACATGTGTGCATGTGCCTGTGTGCCTGCGTGTGCCTGTGTGTGCATGGGCCTGTGTGTCTTTGTGTGCATGTGTGTTTGCACCTGTGTGTGTGCACGTGCCTGTGTGTGTTTGGGCTGTGATTGCATCCGGTTATTCTGGGGGTGGAATTGCTGTGGAACATGGAATTAAAGTGCAGGTTCCAGGTCTTGCTGCCAGGGAGCGACTCTGGCCCCCCTATCACACGCCTGTGACCCAGAGAACGGCAGGTGAGCCTTGCGGCCTCACTGTTGCCACTGGTCAGGGGCTGATGAGGAGGGGAAGCCAAATGGGGGGTGTTCAGCCCTAGGCTGAGCTGCTTGGAGCACATTCTTAATATGCCAGCCATCGCTACCTCAGTTCCACAGCCGATGTTAGGGAAGAAGGATGCGGGGACACGGCAACAGGACAGCGTGCTGGGAAGAAAAGATGTGGACAGGAGCCCATGCCTGGCAGAGACATGGAGGACCAGAGAGAGGATGGCGTCACAGAGCGGAGGGCCGCAGAGAAGGGAGGCACTTGTGTCTGCAGTGGAGAGGACACACCCCTCTGGCAAGGGCAGGGGCTGAGGCCCTGGGTGTGGCTGTCAGAGGCAGTGGGCAATGAGCTCTGTAAAGCCGAGACGGCTCCAAGCAGGCCACAAGGAGCCTGGTCAGCTTCTGTCCCTGTAACTGTTTTCCCCACTGCCGGAAGTGGCTTCACTTGTGTGGATGCCCTGCACTCAGCCCAGGACTAGATGGATTCACAGCCAGATTCTCCCAAACATATGAAGAACTAATACCAATCCTTGTGAAACTATTCCAAGAAATCGAAGAGGGGGGATATCTCTCTAACTCATTCTATGAGGCCAGTATCACCCTCGGACCAAAACCAGACGAAGGCGCAACGAAAAAAGAAAACTCCAGATCAATATCCCTGTGAATATAGACACAAAAATCCTCAACGAAATACCAGAAAATAGAACCCAACAGCACATCAAAAGGATAATACAGCCTGATCAGGTGGGATTTATCCCAGGGATGCAAATCAATAAATGTGACGTATCACATGAACAGAATCAAGGATAAAAACCATATGATCATTAAATAGATGCAGAAAAAGCATTTGATTAAATTCAGCCTCTCTTCATGATAAAAATTCTCAACAAATTAGGCATAGAAGGAACATGCATCAACATAATAAAAGCCTCATATGACAAATCCACAGCCAACATCAGAATTAAGGGGGAAAAGTTGAAAGTATTCCTTCTAAGAACTGGTATAAGACATGGATGCCCACTTTCACCACTCTTATTCAACACAGTACTGAAAGTCCTGGCCAGAGGAATCAGGCAAGAGAAAGAAATAAAGGGAATGCACATTGGAGAAGAAGGAGCCCAAACTATCCCTTTCTGTTGGTGAAATGATATTCTATATAGAAAACCCTGAAGACTTGTATCACTGCTGGTAAAGACACACCTGAGACTGGGTAATTTATAAACAAAATGAGGTTTCATGGACTCACAGTTCCACATGGCTGGGGAGGCCTCACAGTCATGGTGGATGGCAAAAGGCAGATCATACACGGCAGCAGGCAAGAGAGAGAGTGAAAGCCAAGTGAAAGGGGTTTCCCCTTATAAAACCGTCAGGTCTCGTGAGACTTATTCACTCCTATGAGAACAGGATGGTGAAAACTGCCCCCATGATTCAGTTGTCTCCTACCCAGTCCCTCCCACAACACATGGGAATTATGGGAGTTACAATTCGAGATGAGATTTGGATGGGGACACAGCCAAGCCATATTAAGACTCCACCAAAAAACTCTTAGATTTGATAAATTCAGTAGCATTTAAGGACACAAAATTAATGTACAAAAATCAATAGCATTTTTATATACCAATAACAATCTGGCCAAGAACCAAATCAGGAAGGCAATCTCATTTATTATAGCTACAAAAAATTACCTAGATATGTATTTAACCAAGGAAGTGAAAGATCTTGATAAGGAGAACTACAAAACACTGATGAAAGAAATCATACATGACAAACAGAAAAGCACCCCATGCTCATGGATTGGAAGAATCACTACTGTTAAAAATTATCATACTGTACAAAGCAATCTACAGACCCAACACACTCTCTATCAAATTAGAAAAAAAATCCTAAAATTCACATGGAACCCAAAAAGAGCCCAACTAGCCGAAGCAATCCAAAGCTAAAAGAACAAAGTTGCAGGCATCACATTACCTGACTTCAAACTATACTACAAGGGTATGGTAACCAAAACAGCATGGTAGTAGTACAAAAATAGACATCTAGATTAATGGAACAGAATAGAGGACTCAGAAATAAAGACACAAAGTCAATAAAAATATACACTGAGGAAATGACACCCTTTTCAATAAATGGTGCTGGGAAAACTGGATTGGCATATGCAGAAGAATGAAACTGGACCAATACCTCTCACCATATACAAAAGTTAACTCAAGAGGGATTGAAGACCTAAACATAAGACCAAAAACTATAAAAATCCTAGAAGAAAACTTAGGAAAAATTCTTCTGGACATTGGCCTAGGCAAAGAATTTATGAACAAGTCCTCAAGAGCAGTTGCAACAAAAACAAAAATAGACAAATGGAACTTAAACTAGAAACCTTCTGCACAGCAAAAGAAACTATCAACAGGGTAAATAGACAACCTGCAGAATGGGAAAATATTTGCAAACTATGCATCTGACAAAGGGCTAATATCCACAATCTACAAGGAACTCAAACCAAATAAGCCCATTAAAAGTGGGCAAAGGATATGAACAGCCATTTTTACAAAGAAGACACAAAAGTGGTCAAAAAACATGAAAAAAATGCTCAACATCACCAATTATCAGAGAAAGGCAAATTAAAATCACAATGCAATACCATCTTAGACAAGTCAGAATGGCTATTATTAAAGTCTAAAAGTAAGAGATTTTAGTGAAGATGTGGAGAAAGGGGAATGCTGAAGTACTGTTGGGGGGAATGTAAATCAGTGTAATCTTTCTGGAAAACAATATGGAGATTTCTCAAAGAACTAAAAATAGAACCACTATTTGGTTCAGCAACCCCACTACTCGGTATATACCCAAAGGGAAAGAATTAATTATATCAAAAACCACCTGCACTTGGATGTTTATCACAATACTATTCACAACAGAAAAGAAAATGGATCAACTTAAGCATCCATCAGTGGAGGGCTGGTTAAAGAAAATGTAGCATATATACACAAGGTAATACTACCCATCCGTAATAAAGAATGAAATCATATCTTTTGAGCAACATAGATAGAGGCCATTATCCTGAGTGAAATAACTCAGAAACAAAAAGTCAAATACGACATGTTCTCAAGTATAAGTGGGAGCTAAACAATGTGTACACATGGACATATGGAGTGGAATAAGATGACACTGGAAACTCCAAAAGATGGGAGGGTGGAAGGGGGTGAGAGTTGAAAAATTACTTTTTCAGTACAATGTTCACTATTCAGGCGATGGGTACACTGAAAGCCCAAATGTCACCACTATGCAATATATGCATGGAAGAAATCTGCACTTCTACCCCCTACATCTATAAACATTTTAAAACTCTGTTCTTAAATAACTGCATCTCAGAATAAGATTTTATCTTATCTGCCTCCCCGAATAACGTTTACCCAGGTGTGGATTTCTTCTTTTTATTTATGCAGCTCATCATAAATCAACTCTTCATATACCTGTGGATTCATGTCTTTTGTCAGTTCTGTGAAATCCTCAGGAATATTTATAGGACTACAGAAATATCCAACACCAGAGAAGGCAACAATTTTTGACATCCAATCAGAAATATTAGGCACACAAACAAGTGGGAAAATAGGAGCCATAAGGAGGCAAATGAGTCTATTAAAACTGATCCAGAACAGACACAAGGGCATTAAACAATATCAAAACTATATTCCACATATTGTAAAAGCTAATTTGAGGCACGGAAGATATAACAACACTCTGGATCACTGTTCTAGAGGTGAAAACTACAATGTATAAAATGAGAACTGCACTGCATGGGATTAATGGCAGATTAGATATTAAAGAAGAAAAGATTATTCACTGTGAAACCATGGCAATATAAACTATCCAAAATGAAACCAAAATCAAAGAGGATTTAAAAAAAATTAAGCCAAATTATCTGTGATCTGTGGGACAACTTCAAGTGGCTTAATATATGTTTAATTGAAGTCCTCGAAGGAGAGAAGAAAACATGAGGAATGAGGGTAGTGCATTAAAAAAGATGTTTGGAAAAATAATGACAACATTTTTTTTCCAAATTCGATGCAAACTATTAACCTACAGATGCAAGAAGTTCAGTGTACCTCAAGCACAAGTACCATTGAAGAAAATTACATCATGTCTCATTATAATCAAATCGCTCAATCCCAGTGATAAATAGAAATTTTAAAAGCAGACAGGAAAAATTGTCAGACAAAGTATGTAAAGGGGAACACTGGTCCATCCTGTAGAAGTTATTTAAGACTTGTTGAGGCTAGTAAGCAGTGTTTTGGGCAATATTCCTTGTGTGCCTAAGGAGAATGCACATTTTCTATTAATAAATGAGCTTCCAGTTCCACAGATATCCCATAATTCAAGCCTGTTAATGGTGTTGTCCAAATCTGTTTTTATTATTTTAAAAATATGATTGACCTAACAGTAATTGAGGGTTGCATTGAAAACTTCCACAAGTCATAGTGAATTTTTAAAAATTATTCCCTGTGGGCTCTGTGTTTGCTTTATCCATTTTCCCTCAATAAATACATCTTTTTTGAAGTCCCATTAGTGTAGGATTGTTGGTGGTAAACTTGGCTTTGATTTATCTGAAAATGTGATTAATTTGCTCTTTTTCCTAAAGATAGTGTTGCTGGGTACATAATTCCAGATCAAAAGTTGTTTTTTTTTTTTTGTCACACTTTGTGAGTATTATTTACCTAGCTACTGTTCTTATGATTAATACATCTGCTGTCTAACTGCATTTCTTCTGTGGATGATTTGTTGTTTCTTTCTGCTTTTTAAAGTTACATTTTCTTTTGTGTTCCACCTTACCCTACAATGTATTTAGGCCTGGATTTCTTATTTTTATTTGTGCAGCTTGTCATGAATTACTCCTCATATACCTGTGGATTCAGGCCTTTTGTCAGAAATTACCCAGGTTCAGGTATTTCTTTATAGCAATGCAAAAATGGGTTCATTCAGAAAATTGGCACTGAGGAGCAGGACATTGCTATAAAGATACCTGAAACTGTGGTAGCAGCTTTGGAACTGGGTAATGAGCAGAGGTTGGAAGACTTTAGAGGGCTCAGAAGAAGACAGAAAGATGAGAGAAAGTTTGGAACTTAGTGACTTAATAAGTGGTTGGAACCAAAATGCAGATAGAAATATGGATAATGAAGGCCAGGCTGACAAGATCTCAGATGGAAATGAGGAAGTTATTGGGAACTGGAGCAAAGGTCACCCTTGTGTGCCTTGGCAAAGAGCTTGGCTACATTATATTTGTGTCCTAGTGATCTGTGGAAGTTTGAACTTAAGAATCATAACCTAGGGTATCTGGCAGAAGATATTTCTAAGCAGCTAAACATTCAAGAGGTGGCATGGCTGCTTCCAACAACCTATCATCAGATAGGGGAGCAAATGAATGACTTAAAGTTGGAATTTATACTAAAAGGAAGCAGGCTGTAAAAGTTTGGAAAATTTGCAGCTTAGCCACATGGTAGACAAAGAAAAAAATGTTTTCAGGAGAGGAATCCAAACAGGCTGCAGAACAACCACTTACTAGAGAGATTTGCGTGGCTAAAAGGGAGCCAAGTGCTAATATCCAAGACAATGGGAAAAAGACCTTGAAGACATTTCAAAGATCTTCACAGCAGCCCCTCCCATCACAGGCCCAGAGGCCTAGGAGAAAAGAATGGCTTAATGGGCCAGGACTAGGACCCTGATGCCCTGTGCAGCCTCGGGACACTGGTCCCTGTATCCCAACTTCTTCAGCTACAGTGGTGGTTCAACAGTCTCCAGGTACAGTGTGGACTGCTGCTCTAGAGGGTAAGCCTTGCTGGCTCCCAAGTGGTGTGAAATCTGCAGGAACACAGAACACAAGAGTGAAGGGGCATTGGCAGCTTCCCCCTAGATTACAGAGGATGTGTGGGAAAACCTGGGTGCCCAGGCAGAAGCCTGCTGCAGCAGCAGAGCCCTCACAGAGATACCCTATGAGGGCAATGCTGAGAGGAGATGTAGGGTTGGAGCCCCACACAGACTCCCCACCAGGGCACTACCTAGTGGAGCTGTCGGCAGAGGGCTTATGCCCTCCAGACCCCAGAATGTTTGATCTACTGGCAGCTTGCAACCTCAGCCTGGAAAAGCCACAAGTACTCAACTCTAACCCAGGAGATTGGCTGCAGGGGCTACAACCTGCAAAGCCACAGGGGTGGAGTTGTACAAAGCCCTGGGAGCCCACGCCTCACACCAGTGTGCCTCACGGAGTCAGAGGAGATTATTTTGGAACTTTAAGGTTTAATGTCTGCCCTGCTGAGTTTCAGACTTCCTTGGGGCCTGTAGCCTCTTTCTTTTGGCCAATTTCTTCCTTTTGGAATAGGTATGTTTACCCAGTGCCTGTACCATCATTGTATCCATTGTATCTGGGAAGTAAATCACTTGTTTTTGATCTCACAGGCTCGTAGGTGAAAGGAACTCATCTCCAGATGAGACTTTGGACTTGGCATTTTTGATTGAGTTGATCCTGGAATGAGTTTAGACTTTCAGGGACTATTGAGAAGGGATGATTATATGTTGCAAGGTGAGCTGGACATGAGATTTGAGGGACCAGGGATGGAATGATATAGCTTGGAGGTTTGTCCCCTCCAAATCCCATGTTGAGATGTAGTCCCCAGTGTTGGAGGTGGGGCCTGGTGGGAGGTGTTTGAATCATGGGAGCAGGTTCCTCATAAATAGTTTAGTGCCATCCCCTTGGTGATGAGTGAGTCCTTGCTCTGGTAGTTCACTTGAAATCTGGTCATTTAAAGATGTTGGCGTCCCTCAACCCCACCACTCTCTCTTGCTCCTGCTCTCACTACATGATGTGTTGGCTCTCACCCCACCTTCAGCCATGACGGAAGCTTCCTGAGGCCTCACCGGAAGCCAAGCAGATGCCAGCACCATGCTTCCTGTACAGCCTGCACAACTGTGAGCCAGTTTAACCTATGTTTTTAAATAAATTACCCAGCCTCAGGTATTTCTTTACAGAAACACAAAAACAGCCCAATGCACGTAGTAACTTACAGATATATGTGGAAAACTGATTATCTTTTAAAATATGACTACTAAACAGACTAAAATGCAGAGTTCATTAAAATACAGAGGATGCCTCTGCTTCTCTGGTATTGACTCTTTTTGTCTACTAAGATAAGAAGTCTGGGCTAGGCTGAAAAACTCAGAATCCAGGCCTGGGGTTTCCCAGTACTATCCTCCCATTTCCCAGTACTGTGCTCCCATTTCCCAGTACTATGCTCCCATTTCCCAGTACTGTGCTCCTATTTCCCAGTACTGTGAGCTCCCGTTTCCCAGTACTGTGGGCTCCCATTTCCCAGTACTATGCTCCCATTTCCCAGTACTGTGTGCTCCCATTTCTCAGTACCGTATGCCCATTTCACAGTACTGTGCTCCCATTTCACAGTACTGTTCTCCCATTTCCCAGTACTGTGCTCCCATTTCCCAATACTGTGCTCCCACTTCCCAGTACTGTGCTCCCATTTCCCAGTACTGTGCTCCCATTTCCCAATACTGTGCTCCCATTTTGCAGTGCTGTGAGCCCCCATTTCCTAGTACTGTGCTCCCATTTCCCAGTACTGTGCTCCCATTTCTCAGTACTGTGCTCACAGGTGTGAGCCAACATGCCCAGCCCATCAGCTCTTAAGCAGCAAGAGGCCCTGCAGCTGGCTGGCTGGCTGGAAAGCACAGTTAAGCAGGTGGCTGCATCCTCTGCAGCTGCTGGCAGCCCATCATCCTGGAGATGTAAACCCTCCTGCAAGGCTGGCTCTTCTTTGGGTGTGATGAAGATGATGACAGAGATGGATGCTGGGCTCTGAGGGTCCTGGTTCCTTCAAAGGACATCCAGGGGCCTCTGAGATGATGGGCTCTGGTTCCTGGCCTGTAGCATGGGTAGGAACAGGAGGCTTTGCAAGGTAGACTCTACAGGCAGGACCTTGATGGAGGATGGGGTTTCAGGGTGGAAGACCTGGATCACAGGGGCACCTCAGCTCCTGCAGGACAAAACAAAGTCACTCTTTGAGCAGCCACCAGGGAGGGGGCTCAGCTCTACTTGTGATGGAAACCCACCGGTGGCTTTTACCCCACCCTGTTGCCTGGAGAGGCAGGGCTGGTTTCTGGGTGGATCATCACCTTGGCTTAGACGCAGAGCCCCACTCCCAGCTAGGTCTAGTGAGAGTCCTCCCGAGCCAGGCTCCTGCCCTCCCCATCCTTCCAGAAAATTTAGAGATGAGTGCATCACTGACAGAGGCCATTTTCTATTGTTCTTCTTGGGAAATACATCTTTTTGAAAGATAACCCATCTTTTATCACTAGATATTTTAAAAAATATTTTCTTTGGCCAGGTGCAGTGGCTCACACCTGTAATCCCAGCGCTTTGGGAGTCCGAGGTGGGTGGATCATGAGGTCAGGAGATCGAGACCTTCCTGGCTAATACGGTGAAACCCCGTCTCTGCTAAAAATACAAAAAATTAGCCGGGTGTGGTGGCAGGCAACTGTAATCCCAGCTACATGGGAGGCTGAGGCAGGAGAATGTCGTGAACCCGGGAGGCGGAGTTTGCAGTGAGCCAAGATTGGGCCACTGCACTCCAGCCTGGGTGACAGAGCGAGACTCTGTCTAAATACATATGTGTGTGTGTATATATATATATATTCTTTGTTTACAGCATTTATCAATTGAATTATGTTGTGTCTAGAATTTTATTTCCCCTTCTTGGATTCACTCGGCTTTATGAATCTGTGAGTTGGTGTCTTCTAACAATGTTGGCAAATTCTCAGCCAAATCTCCTTAAATATGACATCTTCCCAATTTTCTCTCTTTTCTCTTTCTGGGACTCTAAACATAACATAGCCTTCAAACTGTATTCTCATTCATTTTTTTCACATTTTGCATTTCTGTCACTTTGTATCTATTTCAGTAATTTGTTCAGCTCTAGATTCTAGTTCTCTAATTCACCTTTCAACTGTGTCTAATTTGTTGTTAAATCCATCCACTTTAAAAAAAATCAGTGATATTTCTCATAAGTTTTATTTGGTGTTTTTCCAAATCTGCTTTGTAATTTAAAAAATAGTTTTCTGTTCTCTTCAGATATTTCTGACTTTGTGTTTTCTTCTCTATGTTTTGGTCTGCCAAATTCAACATCTGAAATATTTATGTGTCTGTTTCTACTATGTTTTCTGCTGCTTCTCACTCATAGTGCTTTATTTTCACGTGTGGTGGGTTGTTTTTCATTGAGAATTGCTTCTTTGCTTTGTAGTTTTGTGAGAAATCTTTGAGGCTTAGGATGAAGGTTTGTTACTCAGAAGGAATTACGCTTGGCTCCTGGGAATGACCAGTTCAGAATCTCTCTCTATTAAATTCTCGGCTTGGGGACTTTTGGTCACCCACCTGGCACAAAGTTAGGGAGAACCTGTTGCTCCAAATACTCGGCAGTGATTTTTCTTTTTCTTTCAGCTCTAGGGCTTGAAATGACTGATCCCTTCTGATTCCTTTGCGGGTAGAGAAGTGAGTTGCTTCTAGTTTGCCACTGCAATGAGGGTACCGCCCTCTGGGGGTCCTAACTTTAAGAGATTACTGATTGGCTTGCCATTTTGGCTGTGCTCTCAGCTTGATCTTCCCTTTGTACCTCTTGAAAAGGTGAAAATGAAGTTCACCAGGTTTCGCAAATGCCCTCAGGGCAAAGGCCAGCTGCACTCCCCACTAGATTTCTCTTTGGGTTCCTCTGTGCCTTCAACCCTGGCCTGAGAATTCCTTATGTCTCCTCAGTCCATTAATGCCTTTAAGAATATTTACACTCGCACTCACATGGACATGGACACGCATGCACGTGCACACACACACACCCTTAACTTGCTCAGTTTCGGAGCATTGTCCGATCCTCGTAAGTGACTTGCCACATGACTAGAACCTCTGGCTTCATTTCACTCCTTCTTTCTTTCCCTTCCCTTTTTCCTTTATGCCATCGGTCTGTATCCCACAATCTTTAAAATCTACCTTAAGTATGTTCTGGGATTATGTAAAAATCAGACAACTCTCCTAGCCACCATCCTTTTCTAGAGATAGGAGTGACTGACTCCTACACCACAGGCACTTTGGAAGGGTAAGGTGTAATACTGAAGAAGCGTTTTGTGTGGTCTACAGTAATTCACAACTCTAAGACGTTATCACAGCAAACATTTGCTGTTTAAAACCTTAGTGGTGAGTTTATTTTTTTGAATGAGGCTAATTCATTTCGAAAGCATCCTAGGAAGACCAGATGCTTTTGAAATGATTTAGCCTCATTCAAAAATAACGCAAATGATAAAGAGCATGCAAATGATAAAGAATGTGACCTGAAATTATCTGCAACTTCAGCAGACAAGCTGTGGTTGGCTGAGTTTGGGCTTCTATAAAACACACTGAGCCATCTTGTTTCAATCACTAATCAAGCTCTGCCCTGGGAGCTTGCTCTTTGCTATGGTTTGGACATCTGACCCTTCCAAACCTTATGTTGAAATTTGATGTCCATTGTTGGAGATGGGGCCTCATAGGACGTGTTTGTGTCATGGGGCTGGACCCCTCATGAACAGATTAATGCCCTCCCTCTGAAGGGAGTGAGTTCATGCTCTAGTAGTTTTTGCTCTAACCAACCCATGAGACCTTGTTGTCGAAAAGGGCCTGGAGCCTCCTCCAGCCCTTCCCCTCCTCTCTCTCCATGTGATCTCTGCACATGTCAGCTCCCTTCACCTTCTGCTGTTAGTGGAAGAAGGCTGAGACCTTCACCACATGCAGAGCTCAATCTTCAACTTTTCAGCCATCAGAATCATAGGCCAAATACACGATTTTTCTTTATAAATTACCCAGGCTCAAGTGTTTCTTTGTAGTAACACTGACAGACTAAGACATGCCTTGTGTCCATCACTGTTAGTCACTGTTGCTCATGGAAGGGAGTCCACAGCTCCATTTGATGCTCACATGGAAGGATGTCCACAGAAGCTGTCAGTTTTTGCAGATTATTTGCAAGTTGATGCTTCGGCCAAGCGTCCAGCTCCACTTCTCAGGCTCTGCTACTCCTCAGCCATTTCACTGTTCCACACAAAGGAAATGGTGGGAGGAGCACATAGACTCAGGCGCTGTTCTGTAGACATTCTACGTGAGCTCAAGTTGTAGCTTAAGTTTGTCCTCCATACCACTGAGACAATTTTTTACAGCACCAATTTACTTCTTCTTTCCTTGAAAGATTTTAATTTTGCAACTTCACGGTCAGTTTCTTGCAATCTTTCCACATCTCATTCATCTCCCCTTCAATCTCCGTGGATTTGTCTTCTCATCTCAACTTGTCTCCAATTCTGATTTTGACTCCTGCCTCATGAAGACCCTGTGCTATGCATCTCAAACGCTTCTTTTCTAGAGAACAATTTTTAAAGGTTTGCTGTCTCTCTGGGCTTTCAAGGTGATGTCTATTCCCAGTTCTGCAAAATTTTCACAGGATATACACAGAACCATGAGTCCTGCCCTCTTGTCCTCTAGGGTGCTGGTCAGGGCTGTGGTGCTGGGAGACCTTGATGTTCCTTAGGGCTCTATGGCACCCAGACAGCTGTGGGAAGCTGCCTGGAGCACAGGAACTCTGAGGATACCAGGGCTTTTGATGTTTTGCCCGATCATAGGGCTTTTCTTGTATGGATCATGCCTTTCAGGATACGGTTTGCCCTATACCCTTTTCCTGTCCAGCCAGCTTTTGGGAGGTGCCTCTCTGAAGCACTGTGAGAAGGCAGGTACTGAATGGTAGACTTCAGGGTGTAAAAGAGCTTGCTTTGCCTTGGAAAGCCAAGGTAACATCTTAGAGAAAGGGTTGCAGTCTCATTTTAAGGTACAATCATGTCGCATGTTTCTTAGCTGAGGGGATATAGTAGTGGAGGGAGAGCATGCCCCTCTGTTTTCAAGTGCTCAGTCTTCCTATTCTGATGGCAGAGCATGTCTGGATGGTTTGCCAACTCATGTGTGTGCCTGATAGCAAATTCCTTTAGCCTTCTAGTGAGTAAACTTTCCCCATGATTCTGGAAGTAAATGATCATTTGTTTCACAGTTAAATTTCACTGCATCCTATGGAGCATCCTAAATGTTTGAGCAGAAAGCAGGGATAGGTAGGGTCAGAGGCATCTAATCAGAAACCATCTTAAAATGGCAGGTGTTCATTATTTAAAGTTCTTAGATCAGTACAATTGGGTGAAAATAATTCTTAGTTTAGACTTAAAGGCAAGTATGGAAATGAGAGGTGTTCAATCTATACATTGTTTACTGCCTAGAAAATAAAGATGAATTGATACTCTCACAGCTCGGCTGCCATGCCCTACTTCTAAAGATGGACACACGGTTCCTGTTGTGGGGTTACTGTTGACATCAAGAGAAAAACGACAAGCAGCCCAGCCCTTGAGTTTGCATTGGTGATTTTTAAAAGAAGATATTTCACTCTCTAGAGAACCAAACTTGGGTAGATTTCAACATGACCCGCACTGCCACGTATCTTACCTGAATCTCAGTCTTCACTTTCAGCACTGTCAGTTTTCATGGGCTCTGTTGTTTCTTGTTGCAGCCTGTTTGCAATATTCAGAAAGAGAAACAACAGAGAACTTATGATGTAATACTTGTTATACTGCCAAAGTGCAAAAATGTGTAAACAAGAGTACATTTAAGAGATTAGCTTGTGACGTGGGCAATCACTTCACCTCTCTGAGTTTCAGAGCCTTCATTTTTGTGAAGACAGTAACACGACCGCACTGCTGAAAGAATGTTGCTTTTTTCTTCTGCATGTGTGCTGACACAGAGACAAAGTGTGCTTTCCCTGATAAATAAGAGGGTCTTGTGGTAGCCAAGGAGGCTCGTTTGGATTTCCAGCATGAAAAGTGGGGAAATGTGGGGCCCACAGGAGGTCAGCTCATGCCTGGTACCTTCTTCTCACAACTCTTGCTTGATTGTGGTGAGTTCTTGCTATCAGTGAGCCTTAAGTGTTTTTATACCCACATCTTGAGAACAGGTGTTTTGTTCTCTGCCCTGATGTTACACTAGCCCAGCCAGCCAATGACTTGATTGTTTATGTGTGCTGGCCAGCTGGCAGGAGAGGGGACCGTGTTGCTGCCCAGACTTTCCAGAGGGTTGGAGATCCGGCTTAACTTGCAACGCTGAATGTGTCGGGAATTAGAGACCAGAAACGTGCAAAATTTTACTTTGAAAGGTTTTGAAAGACCCACAAGCAAAAAAGTCACTAGGAGACTTCTAAATCAAAACAGCGTATCCATCACATGCTATAGTCTCCCTTCTCTGATCCAATCCTTAAAAATTATAATGAGGATATAAACGGATCCATAAATGAGTAAGGACAGGACATCAAAGAAAAGCAAGAGGGACACCTTTCTTGGATCAGAAATGATGACTCCTAGGAGGAAAGGATGCAAATGAGAGCCGATGCAGAAGGCCATGGTCAGGAGTGTGCTGCAGAACCTGGAAGAGACCCCCAGGAATCGACACGGAGGAGCAGTGGATGCTCAGCTGGGCAGGGCTCCTGATGGGGTCATTAGCTGGGTGACTTGTAGGCTGAGCAGCCAGGCAGTGACTGCTGCTGCAAAACTTCCCAAACCATAGGCAACAATGGGAGTGTCTGCCACCAGATTATTGCAGGGGGAGCAGTAGTCTTGGTAGACACAGAGAAGTGCAAGGAAAAAATGCACAGAAGGAAGTGACAGGACTCAGTAAGCAAAGGAGAACTGGCGTATCACCAAACGAATCCAAAAATTACTGAGAATAAAGAGAAAATAAAACATTAATTTCAAATGAAAATAAAGGCATGACAAAGTATGATGGTGAAATGGTGGAGGATTGTGAGGCATACAGGTTTGTGGGGAAGAATGTAGATAACTGTGTTGTAAGTGTGTGTAAGTATGTATATAAAAATGCAGAGGAAGTTTACCTAAGGACAAAATGGTATTGTAGAAAGCTATAGAGGCTGGTCCTTCCACTGAAACAACCATTGAGCTATAAAGAGCAATTGCAATGAATTATTTGGAAACTCTGGAATCTGGTCAGACATGTATGGGAGAGTGCTTGAAGAAAGGAGAAGCTGGGCTGGGTGCAGTGGCTCACACCTGTAATCCCAGCACTTTGGGAGGCCGAGGTGGGTGGATCACGAGGTCAGGAGATCGAGAACATCCTGGCTAAGATGGTGAAACTCTGTCTCTACTAAAAATACAAAAATACAAAAACAAACAAAAAAACAAACAAAAAAACAAACATACAAAAAAGCTGAATGTGGTGGTGAGTGCCTGTAGTCCCAGTTACTCGGGAGGCTGAGGCAGGAGAATGGTGTGAACCTGGGAGGTGGAGCTTACAGTGAGCAGAGACTGTGCCACTGCACTCTAGCCTGGGTGACAGAGTGAGACTCTGTCTCAAAAAAAAAAAAAGAAAAAGAAAAAGAAAAAGAAAGGAGAAGCTGCTGTTCTTTCATGAATGGTGTACATGAGCCAGCTACTGCCTCAATTTCTTAGTCTTCCTGTGGCTATAAGGGCAGCAACCTACATTCTTGGAGCAGCTGGCTGATGTCAGAGTGAGCATCAGGAACCTTGTCCTCAATAAATTTGAGGTGGTACATTTTGGTTAGTCTGGTGGTGCCCTGAGGGATCAATACAGAGGCTTGCCTTGGTTTTGATCCACTTGGCAGCAGTGGCTTCCTCCAGCAGCAACCATTGGAAGATTTAGAGAGACAGACAGTCCCCCCTTGTTTGTAGCTAGATATTTGAGGAAATCTTTGATAGTTCACTAACTGGTCATAGAGATAAAGGAAGAGCAACTTCAGTGACAAGAAATACACATTTTGCAAAACTACTTTGGAAAGGGCACAAACTGATGGTTCCAGCCTTTAACAAGAGAAAATCCACAGTCCCAGAGGAGGAGAAGCACTTGATTTTTAGAGTTACCACATTATGATACACAGAATATCCAGTTTTTAACAAAAAAAGAACATATAAAGAAATAGAATAACATGGCCCACTCACAGGGGAAAAAGACATGGCATAAACTATGTCTGTGAAAGCTCAGACATTTGAATTACTAGTCAAAGACATTAAATCAGCTGTCTTAAATATGCTCAGTGAACTAAAGGAAGTCACTGACAACTAAATAAAGTAGGAAAATTACATATGAGCAAATTAGATTATTAGTAGAGATAGAAATTATATACTTTTTAAAAACCAAAAAGAAACTGGAGCTGGAAGGTACATAACTGAAATAAAAAGTTCATTAGAAGAGTTCAACAGATTTGAGCAAGCAGAAGAAATGATCAGCTAACTCGAAGACAACTGAAATTATCCAGTCTGAGGACCAGAAAAAAAAAAAAAAGACTGAAGGAAGATGAACAGAGCTTGAAAGATTTGTTAGACACCATCAAGACTACCAACATATGCAACATCGGAGTCTCCAAAGGAGAAGAGAAAAGGAAAGAGGCAGAAAAAATACAGTGTTCCCCCATTATCAGCAGTTGTGTTTTCTGCACTTTCAGTTACCTCTGGACAACCACAGTCCAATAATATTAAATGGAAAATTCCAGAAATAAACAATTCACAAGTTTTAAATTGTGTGTAGTTCTGAGTAGCATGATGAAATGTCATTCTGCCCTGCTCTGCCCACCCAGGACATGAGTCATCCCTTTCTCCAGCATATCCATGCTGTATACACAATCTGCCCATTAATGTACAGGAAAAAACATAGTGTATACAGGGTTTGGTACTATCTACAGTTTCAGAGACTTACTGAGAGTCTTGGAACGTATCCCCCACAGATAATGGGGGAGCAGGAGACTACTCTATTTAAAGAAATAATGGCTGAAAACTTTCCAAATCTAATTAAAGGAATGAATCTACATATCCAAGGAGCTCAACGAATTCCAAGCAGGCTATATGCCAAAAGATCTATGCCAACACACATTACAGTTAGATTGTCAAGGCATAGACAACGAGAGAATTTTGAAGGCAGGCAGAGAGAAGTGACTAATCAGAATCAAGAGATCCTTAATAAAATTATCAGGTGATTTCTCATTAGAAACTAAGGAGGCTCAAAGGCAGTGGGGTGACATATTTAAATGCCCTGGAAGGTGGAAAATACCTGTCAACCAAGAGTTCTATATGTGACAAATCTATCCTTCCAGAATAAAGCAATAACTAAGACATTCTCAGATAGACAAAAATTGAGGGAATTCATTATCAGTAGACCTACCCTAAAAGAAATGTTAAAGAAATTATTTAGTCCTAAATGAAGAGACACTAGACAGTAACTCAAAACCATACAAAGAAATAAAGAACAATGGTAAAGAAATAAAGAACACATGTAAATATACAAGTCAATAATATTGTACTTTTGGTTTGTAACTCTTTTTTTCTATATAATTTAAAAGTCAAATGCATAATACAATAATTATAAATATTGTTAATGGGTGCACACTGTATAAAGATGTAATCAATGACAACGGCAATTTAAAGGGTGAGGGATGGAGATGGATAAAAGCAGTATTTGTGTACTATTGAAACTAAGTTGGGGCTGACTGTAGTGGCTTACTCCTGCAATCCTAGCCTTTGGGAGGCTAAAGTGGGAGGATCGTGTGAGACCAGGAGTTCAAGTCCAGCCTGGCAACATACTGATACCCCATTTCCACAAAAAATAATTTAAAATTAGCCAAGTGTGCTGAAGTGTGCCTGTAGTCCTAGTTACTTGGAAGGTTGAGGTGGAAAGATTGCTTGAGCCCAGGAGTAGGAGGTTGCAGTGAGTTATCACTGTGCACTCCAGCCTGGGCAACAGACTGAGTCCTGTCTCAAAAAAAAATCTACATTGGTATTCAAACTAGGGTGTTATACGTTTAAGACATTAATTATTATCCCCAGCATAACCACTAGGAAGATAATTAGAAAATGTACAAAAAAGGAAAGAACAAAGGGATCAAAATGGAACATTAAAAACATTCAACTAAAGATTTTTTAAATGGGCAGGAATTGAGAAATAAAAATATATATGATATACACAATGCAAAAAGCTAAATAGCAGAAGTGAATCATTTCTTATCAGTAATTACTTTAAACATTATATATGTATACATAGATAGATAGATTGAAGTTTTTAATTAAAAGTCAGGGATTGGCGGATTGGATTTTTAAAAAGCTGAAGTGCCTGTGGACAAAGATGCTGAGTTAAAGGAGGTTGTCTTCCTTACTGAGTAATAGAGAAGCTCCCGGGCCCCGAGATATGGAGGGTCCCAGGGGCAAGGGTGAGGAGCGAGGATGGGGGTGGGATGTGAGGTTAAGCACAAGGGTGGTAGCTGAGTGTCCATATATGGAACATGTTGCTCACCCCACACAGCAAGCAGCTAGCCTCTGCCACCCCACAGGAGATAAGAAGGGTCTGACATCAGGACACCAGAGGTGTGGCAGGTGGGAGAATGGGGAAGGCGCTGGAAAGGAAAGAGTGGGGCTAGTGACCATAATACTGAATAACTAGAGCCTTTCGTGGGAGAGAGAGGGAGTACTTACTTCTCAGAACTTATTAAACTATGGGAAGTAAGATGATAAGAAATTAGTGCAGGGATAGACAAAACTGACAAGTGGAATTGACTAGACAGCTCACAAATAGACTCAGATATGTGCATAAATGGAATTCAGGACGGAAGCAGATTTTTATGCCAGTGGGGAGAGGACCTGCTCAATGAATGGAGCTGGAAACAATACAAATCCATAGAGGGAAGAATGAAGTTAGATCTCTACCTCACACCATACACTGAAATCAACCAAACATAAAGACTTGGCTCTCAAAATCAAAACTGAAAACCCTTAGTAGAAATAATAGATGGCTATCTTTTGGATATTTTGGTGGAAAGATTCATTAATCAAGACCAAAAAGCATTACTTATACAATATGTATAAACATGACTATATTGTAATGCATGATCTGGTTTCTAGAATGGTATATTAAATTAAACATGGAGTTAAGCTGCACATGGACAGACTCTATCTGTAATTCACCCAACTGACAAAAGGTTTGTATAAAGAATATATAAAAACTCTATAAATCAATAAGAAAAGCACAAAGAGTCCAGTGGAAAAATGGACTAGGGACATGAGCAAGTGCTTCATGGAAGAGAAAACTCGTATGACTCACATGTGTTCAGATTCATTAATAATGAGGGAAATACTGAAGTAGGCCACAATAAGCCACCAGTTCACACTACTGGACTGTCAATTCCAAGTGTTGGAGAGGACATGAAGCAATAGGACTTCTTATACCCTGCTGTGAGAGTGTAACATGTGCAACACCTTTAAAAAACTGTGGCCTTATCTCTGAGAGCTGGACATTCTAGCAATTGCACCACTAGGAATAGCCCCGGGAGAAATGGTTGCACCTGTACAACAGGAGAGCTGTCAAGATCAAGCAGCACAGCTGGGTGCCATCTCCATCTCCATGCCCAACCATAGCAGAGGGGGTAATTAAGTGTGGTACGGGGTGGAACAGCCACAGAAGCAAACGCCAACAGACTACAGCGACAAGGAGTATGGACAGACCTTGGCAATTTAGTACTAAGTGAAAAAGGTGATTCCTCAAAGATTCCAGATACTACATACACACGATGTCCTTTCTGTTAAAGAAAAAAAAAGACATGAAAAAGTAACCAATGTATTGCATGTATGTACTCTTTAAGAATATACATCTATATCTATATAGACATCTAAGGAACAAAATTTGAAGGAAAGCAAGACAATGAAGAACATGAGCGGGGTGCAAGGACTTGGAATGGGGGCCCTGTCAACAGATAAAGATGATGTCAGACTCTGCTTTTGTTGTTGGTGCTTCCGCCACTATCATACCTAAACAAAATATGTAGTCAATGAAGGAAGCAGGTCACTCACAGATCAAGGATGAATCTGTTCCCACCCAGGATTGGGATTCCTGTGACTCTGGGCACCTGGGACCCAAAACAAGGGGAAAGAGGCAACCACCATTCACTGGGCATCCCAAAGCCAGACCCTGGGCAGTGACGTTCACAACTCCAGGAGCTCACACACAACCTTCTTGGGAAGAGATACTAATATCCCCCATTTCCTTGTGAGGAATAGGGGCTCAGAGTGGTTTAAAAACTTATGAGGTTGTAGAACCAGCAGCATCTCCACACTGGCCCCGAACTGAGGTCTGTCAGATGCCAAAGTCCAAATGCAGGTTACGGTGCCAATTAGTTTCTCATCGCTCTGCTAAGAGGAGCTTTGGATTCCTACGAAGAGTGAGAGAGGTGGGCCTGCGATGCCTCTGGGGGATATCAGAGCAACAGGATCAGATGCAGGTCCTGGACTGAGCCTGCAGCTAAGAGAAGGCCACAGGCCGGGTCTGGGGGTGCAGGCCAGTCCCCATCAGACTCTCAGTGACTGTGGCCACTGGGGTTAAGGGCCAGGGTGTGACCTTCCATGGTCAGAATGGGGCTCTCCTAAGTGGACTGAAAGACAAACCCTAGATCTTCAGGTGGGTCCTTCTGAATCTCTGGTGCCATAGAAGGAAAACTGAGCACTGCAGCCCCATGGGGATCGGAGGGGTCAAGTTGCGCAGCCTCCCTCTCGCTGTGCAGCCTCTTGGGAGGGAGCACGCAGGACATCTGAGAGGACGTGCACCCTTAGCCTTAGACCCTTTGCTGGCTGTATGACTGCTCAGCTCTCAGTGCAGAGAGACAGCCCTATGGTAGCTGCAACTGCCCTCCTCTCCTCTCCTAGCTCCTCTGCTCTGCCTGAGCTGCCCTCTGGGTGTGGGTTCAGACCTGTCCACACATCCTGCGCTGTGTCATCAGTGCTCCCAGCCATGCCCCACTTCCAGGCTCCCTCAATCAGTTCCCCTTGGGCGTCTGCATGTGTCTCCAACACACTTATGTGTTGCATCTTTTTTATTTATTTATTTATTTTGAGACGTAGTCTCACTCTGTCACCCAGGCTGGAGTGCAGTGGCATAATTTTGGCTCACTGCAACCTTCACCTCCCAGGTTCAAGCCTTTCTCCTGCCTCAGCCTCCCGAGGAATGGGATTACAGGAGCATGCCACCAAACCCAGCTAATTTTTTTTTTTTTTTTTTTGAGACAGTCTTGCTCTGTCGCTCAGGCTGGAGTGCAGTGGCACAATCTCGGCTCACTGCAAGCTCCGCCTCCTGGGTCCACGCCATTCTCCTGCCTCAGTCTCCCAAGTAGCTGGGAGTACAGGTGCCTGCCACTACGCCTGGCTAATCCTTTTGTATTTTTAGTAGAGACAGGGTTTCACCGTGTTAGCCAGGACAGTCTCGATCTCCTGTCCTCTTGATCTGCTGTCTCGGCCTCCCCACATGCTCCATCTTTTGACCATCAGTTACACACACACACAGACACACACACGCACACTATTTATTCCCCACCTGTCTCCTATAGGCACAGTTTTCCCAATATTTTATTAAAATTTCAAACATAAACAGGACTGGAAAAGGCTTTACAAAAAAATAAAAAACAAACAAAACCTGAACCCAGCACCTGGAAGCGACCAGGGCTAATGTTTGTCCTCTACCCCATCACATAACTGTCCGCCCATCACTCTGGTCTGCCGCATTTCAGACTGGTTGCAGACATCTGCATACCTGGCTGAGATGCACACACGGCACTTCTGGGCCTTTGTTGCTGTTGGAGCAGCACCCTTCAGGACCCTTCCTGTAGATGGTGTGCCTGTGTCCCCAGATTCACAGGCTGAAGTCCTAACCCCAGCATTGTGTGTCATAAAGCGGAGCCTTTGGTGTCAGCTCCCGAATGTGGGACCCGGATGACAGGATTCGTGAGTGCCTTCAGAAGAGGCATGTGAGTGAGATCTCACTCTCGACTCCCTGCCTTGTGAGGACAACCAGAGGAGGCCATCGGAGAACCGGGAAGGGGCTCTCACCAGACACCAGATCTGCTGGTGCCTTGAGCTGGGACTTCCCCTGCTGTGTGAGGACAACCAGAGGAGGCCATTGGAGAACCAGGAAGGGGCTCTCATCAGACATCGGATCTGCCAGTGCCTTGAGCTGGGACTTCCCAGGCTCTGGAATGGTGAGAAATACATGTTTGTTGCCTAAGCCCCCGCTGTGTGGTATTTCTGTTGAGGCAGGCTGAACAGACTAAAACACCTATGAATGCTTACAATTAGTCAAACGAGCAACTCGGAATATTGTTGTAACCTCCACTGTGGAGGAAGGCTGTGTGCTGCTCACTGGAAGGAAGAGGCCAGTGGCTTTGGGGATACCCCAGATGACGAGGTCCTTTCTAGATGCCAAACAGCAGCGGGGCTCAGGCTCAAGCCCTGGGAGGGACACAGGAGCTCCTCATGATCCCCTCTTCTAGGAAGCGCAGGAGGAAGGAAAGACCATGTGTCAGCAAAGCAGGGTCTCGCTTTGGGGAGGAGCTCACAACAGGCCATTAAGGCTCCGAAGTTCCGGACAAGCACCATTACCGTGGTTTCTGCTTGTCAGCAGATCCCAGGAACAGGCAGCTCCCGGGAGGCTGCGTGAGTGCTCAGGAGTATACTACACAACAGACACCACCTGGGCATGACGCTTACATGGAAAGCACCCTGGATGCTTGGTAGGGGGATGATGCAAAGGAACAGCTCCAACCTCCAGTGGAAAATTAATACAAGCCACTGAATGAGGCGCTGGGGATTAGGGTCTTCACACGGGAAATCCTGCTCCCTGCTCCTACTTTCATTCCAGCTGGTCAGCTACGTCCACCCATTCCCTTCGACATCCCACAGCAAACACGCAGACCAGAATATCCCCCATCGGTTTGTCTAATATCCACCACTAGAGACACTATAAATTCCTACACATTTCCCACAAAATAGACCTGTGATTAGCAACATCACACCCCACAGGCTCTTAATGAATGGAGTTTCCCTGTGTGGCAGAGCGTGACGTGATTTAAACAAAGTCCCTGATCGCTAGAAACAGATGTTTGTAATGTGCGCAGCAGGCAGAGCCTGAAGTAAAAGGCTGTGAGTGAGTCTATAAGGTGGACCAGCTGGATCCAAACTGTTAGGTGACCCTGGAAGCATATTCTGTGACAAAAAAAGGGTTAATGGTAACTTATCGCCTGTTGCATCTAGAGGCTTTGTAAACTCACGTGGTGTTGGTGTAACACTTTTCACATTAAACAAGGTTAGCTCATTCTCCTGTGGAGAAGACTTGAATGAAATGAAGGTTTCCAACAAAGAGGAATATGATTTAAAGATGGAGCGGTTTATGCCCATCTTTAACGGCACAATGTAGAGTTTAAAAAGCAGGTGCCTAAAGAGGTGTATTAAATGATAATTTCATTTAGAAAATGGGTCTAATACACAGAAAAAATGTTAAAAGGGAAGCCGCAGGAGGTGCCAATCAAAATGCCTGCAGTAGCCATTGGTGGGTGGGGGGACTGTGAGTGACTTCGGTTTTTACACCAAGAATGTTTGTAACTTCCCTATTTTCTATTTTGAACGTGTACTGGTAAAACATATATATTTTTTCAAAGTGAAAGTTTACAATCCTGGTCACAATTAATTTTCTACCATTCTTGCCAGAAATGGATAAAGGAGAAAATGTCTTAGTTTTTACCTAATATTAGAACCATAGGCTATACTTCAAAGTAAAATTCAAAATAACCTGGATTCACTAAATCAAAGAAAACCAATTTACAAGGAAAATTAATGGGTTGTGTGAAAGAGCATTTTCACACTAAGAGATATGTAATCCTTGATTGCTGAAACTAGGCAAAACTCTGAAGCAATTCTCAGATTTGAGAAATTGATGAACGGGGCACTTCTCCTGGGCTACCCTTTTCTGACCCAGGAAGCTGCCTGCCTCTTGAGCTGCAGAACCCGGCTGGCCTTCCCTGGCCTGGAACTCTGGCGCTGCCCCCAGCACGTTTCCGTGAAGGGCGGAGCTTCTGGGGCAACTCAGGAAGAGCAAGGCAGGAACTTCCATCCTCTGCCCACCTGGGGGAGACTGACTTCTGGGTCCTTACTGTGGCTCCCAGCGGAGTTGGGATGCCAGGGAAACACTATCGGCCACTCTCAAAATGAGGTGTATATTTAATATAACTTTGCTCCAAATCCCAGGTTTCCTGGAACTGAAACAAAATGTATTTTCCATATAAATTTCAAATAAACTTAGATGAAAAAATTAAAGTTTAAAAATTGTCAAAACTTTTAGAAATGAAAAAACCTGAGAAAGTGACTGTCGGACATTAAAATGTAGCTCAGGAAGGTCCAGTAATTAAAACAGCACGGTTTAGGACACAGATCAACAAGGCAGAAATAAACGTGTAGAAACAGATCTGAGTCTAGTGCTTATGGCAAGCACTAGAAAAGGGGGCCTTTGAATTAGATGGAAAGGTGTATTGTTTCATAAGCGAGGTGGCAACCATTAGTTAAGTCTTTGAGATAAAGTAACCTTAGCTCTCTCCCTGTATGCAAAAATAAGTCCAAGATGGCTTGAAAATCAAAATATAAGGAAAGTCAAAACAGAAAAATTATGAAAATATCAGCAAAGAGTTCTGGATGATTTTGGTATAACCCTGGAGTAAGAAAGACTTTTTAAAACAAGACAGGAACATTTGACAACTGACTTCACAAAAATTTATGAACTTCACGTTTGCAAAAGACACGATAAACACAAAATTTTAAAAGACAGACTGAAAGAAATACGTTGGAAACACATAGATCAGAGAATTACTATCCCTAATGTGCAAAGAGCACTTAATATCGACAATACAAACAACTCCATTTAAAAGTGTGCAAACATTTGAAAAGCTAATTCATACAAGAGGAACTGTGAAACGGTAAAAAAAAGAATGACAATATGTTCAGTCTCATTAGTAATAAGGAAAATGCACACTGAAACAATTAAAAGTGTTATTTGGATAAAACTAAAAATACCTTGCTAATATCTGGTGCTGAAAAGAGTGAGGAAATTGAAGGAAATTTGCATTGTTGAAACCTTTTGGTAAAGTAAGTAAAAAGAAACTATGAGGATTTAAAATGCAAATGCCCTTTGACTTTTAAGTGTTCTACAGAAACAAAACAATATTGTCAATATCTGACAACCTTGGCACAAAGGCGCTTCTTGCAATTCTGTTTGCAAAACCTAAACTTGGTCATAAACTTAATATCCCGTAGTGAACAATGGTTGACTAAGCCACGGTATATGCACATCACGAGAGGGTGAAGTTCCTGACAAGAATAAAACACATCTATATGAAACGTCATGAGTGTAATCTATGCCGTATTGTTGAAGAAATCAAAAAAGGAAGCTGCAGAATAATTCATATGGGATACGTTAACCTCTCAACGTGAGTGAATCTGCATAGAGAAAAACCATGTATTTATCCTCTATTATTAAAATGGCGTTTTGAGGTGGTATTCAGGGAGGGAGGTGCAGAATATTTTTAACTTATGTACTATCGTATTCAAACTGATACAATCAGCATGTAATAAGGTTATAAGTTCTGAGTGTAAGTTAGGTATTAAATTCTCCCCCATCTTAATGTTGCTCCAAGGCCAGACACAGTGGGTCATGTCTGTAGTCCCAGCACTTTAGGAGGCTGAGGCAGGCAAATCCCTTGAACTCAGGAGTTCGAGACCAGTGTGGACAACATGGTGACACCCCATCTCTACAAAAGTTGGCTCAGCGTGGTGGCATGAGCCTGTGGTCCCTGCTACTTGGGAGGCTGAGGTGGGTGGATTGCGAGAACCCAAGTGGCAAAGGTTGTAGTGAGCTGAGATTGTGCCACTGCACTGCAGCCTGGGTGACAGAGTAAGACCCTGTCTCAAAAAAATAAAAAAAATAATGTTGCTCCATGATCCAGGGCAGCTGGGTTGGGAGGATGAGGCCAGCTGGGTGCACTCATCTGTGAGGGGGAGACCGGGAGACATGTGGTGACCTCAGCAGTCTGGGGTCCCAGGTGCCTCTAGAGGAACCCCGAGCAGCTCCAAGCCATAAGGTGTGGGTGCCCCTTCTTCCCAGCATGAGCAGCCTCCCTCACACACCCTCCCTGAATAATGTCGGCTGTGTCTCTGGGCATGTGTCCACTGGGCCCTTCCTGGTTTGGACATCGGGCCCCCCTGAGCAGCAGGACCTACTGGAATGGTGGCAGAGACCCCAGAGGTCCTGGGCCAGGACAGCTGCAGCTGCTGCGTGCCCAGAGAGGAGGATGGGGCTGTTCTGTGCAGGCTGGGGTGGGCGCTTCCCCTGTGGGGTCAGCTGGGACTCCCTGCAGTGACAGGAGGAGTATGGCAGGCAGGCTGGGGACTGGGATGTGAGGTGAAGGCAGGAAGGAGGCTGTGTCAGTGTGAGAGAGTGTGACTGTGTGTGAGAGTGTGTGTGTGCGCACGTGCCTGTGTCTGTGCACCTGGGGTGGTTTGAGCCAATGACTCTTATCCTTTCCATTTCATTTTCTTTTAGGTTGTATTAAATGGTTCTAGATGAAACTTTAGTAGAGTGTAGGAGCGCAATATCTAAACCCTGAAACTCTGGGAAATGTTGTATAAAGTTGCTTTTTAAAATATAAAGTTAATATGTGTTCATTTTATGGAAAGGAAAATGAAATAGCAAACAGAGTAAATAATTTACTCAGCATCATGTGTGAGTAGATTTCCTATTACTCTATGTTCTGTGAGAAGTGTATCCTGCACTTGAGATTCTCTGGGAAGAATATGCATTTGTCATGGCTGCACAATTTTATTTCATCATGGGAACAGGGTACCCTTTAGAATGTGTGCTTAAAACTGGATCATGGTCCTCTTTATAAGGGTCTTCTTTCAGCTTTGTAGTTTGGAGGGTGAAAAAGTGGTGTGCAGTTGGGCTGGAATTGTGCAGTGTTGGGGCAGAGCTGTCATCAGTGGATGTATTTAGAGTTGAAATGACAAGTCTGACTCTCAATGAAACAC
The DNA here is from genome assembly GCF_029281585.2 of Gorilla gorilla gorilla. Lineage (NCBI taxonomy): Eukaryota > Metazoa > Chordata > Mammalia > Primates > Hominidae > Gorilla > Gorilla gorilla. Next base: position 111,451,040 of record NC_073243.2, on the reverse strand, counting down.
TATTAGAAACATTAAAAAACATTCAGGCTCACAACATTACATGTGTTTAAAGAAAGAAAATAACTACGCTTGGCCTTATTTTTGTGCATAAGTTCAAATGTTAGTTATAAAGAATTCTATAATTTTTTCAAGTAAGATCAGTGCAATAAGCTACATGAATGGCTATAAATATTCAGTGAAGCATTTCTACTTTCCCTTATGTCATCAGAATATTTGAACATGTTAAATAGAGGACATATTTTCCTAGGTAATTTGAGTTCAGGCAAGTGTAGAGACAGATAAAACGTTCCCGTTAAACTTACGAACTTACCCAGGTGTAGATGTACTCGGGGCATCATCTGCTTCCTGTGGGGGGAAGGGATGCAAAATTCATAGGATGAACAAAGACCTTGTTGACATTAAACTTATTCTTAAACAAAATTCAAGTTCATTACTAGTCAGTTCTGAGTAATGGTACTTCAAGAATGCCTGGATCATGGAATAGGATCTCAGTGGTGGCACAGCACCCTTCCTCCCAATCCTTGTATTATGGGCTGAACTATATCCTCCTCCAAATTCACAGGTTGACATCCTGACACCCAGCACCTCAGAACGTGACTATATGTGGAGACAGGGTCTTGAAAGAGGTAATGGATGTTAGATGAGGGTATTAGAGTGAGCACTAATCCAGAGTGACTCGTGTCCTTTTATGAAGGGGAGATTATGACAGAGACACAGACAGAGGGAAGACCGTGAGAGGACACAGAGAACAGGTGGCCGTCTACAAGGCAAGGAGAGAGGCCTTGGGAGAAACCAACCCTGCAGACACTGCTCTGGGACCTCCAGCCTGCAGATAGGTGAGAAAATACATTTCTTGTTCCAACGCCCCATGTGTGGTTCCTGCTTGTGGAAGCTCTAGCAAAGAAAAACACCTGCGACTTGTGCACACACATGTTTTTTTCAGTGCTCTTGGTTAAGAACCTGGGAGTGGGAGTGCTCAGTCATATTATAAGTATATGCTCAGCATTTGAAACTTTGCCAAACTGCTCGCCGATGTGGCATCATTTTCCATCCCCATGAGCAATGGATGAGACTTCCAGTTCTCCGATGTCTTCACTAACACTTGGTATTGTTCATCTTCTTTTTAATTATATTTTTTAGAGACAGAGTCTTGCTTTCATTGCTCTTGGGTAAGAATCTGGGGGTGAGAGTGTTGGGTCATATCATAAGTACCTACTCAGCATCAGAAGCTTTGCCAAACTGCTTGGTGATGTGGCATCATCTCTCATCCCCATCAGCAATGGATGAGACTTCCAATTCTCCCACATATTCACCAACACTTGGTATTGTTCATCTTTTTAAAAATTAACTTTTTTAAAGATAGGTTGCCCAGGCTGGTCTCAAACTCCTAGCCTCCAACCATCCTTCTGCCTCCTTGGACTCCGAAAGTGCTGGGATTTCAGGCATGAGGCACTGTGCCTGGCTTATCTTGTTGATCATTTTTATTGTAGCCTTTCTAACATGGGTGCCATGCTATCTTATTGTGGTTTTAGCTCGTGGATCCCTGATGGGAAATGATGTTGAGCAGCTTTTCATGTGCTTTGACGTTCATATTATTGCCTTGTGGAAGTTTTGTGTTCAAATCTTTTGCCCATTTGAAAACAGAGTTTTCTTATTGCTGAGTTTTGAAAATTCTTTAAATATTCTGGATACAAGTATATGACTTGAAAATATTTTATTTCAGTCTGTGGCTTATATTTTCATTCTCTTAATGGTGTCAATTGAAGGGAAATTTTTAAATGCTTACAGTCAAATTTATTCTTCTTTTTTCGGAAATAATGTTTTTGGGATCTATCAAAGAAGACATTGCTTAACAGAAGATCACAAAGATATTCTCTGGAGGGAGACTCAGAGGCGGACAACATGGTGGCAGCAGCTGCACGGGCGGGAGGAGGGGCGGTAGCGCAGGCGGTGGTGGGGTTGGCGGGGGTTCCAGCTGCGGGACAGGCAGTGGCCGTAGCGGCATGTTGGATAAGTCGAAGATAGGTGATATGCCTGGAAAAACTGACAAGTGGGATGGATCAGCTGTGAAAAACTCTGGATGATTCTGCCAAAAAGATACTTCTGGAAAAATACAAATACGTGGAGAATTTTTGTCTAATTGACGGTCACCTCACCATCTGTACAATCTCCTGTTGCTTTGCCATAGTGGCTGTGACTTGGGATTATATGCATCCCTTTCCAGAGTCCAAGCCCGTTTTGGCTTTGTGATGATGGGAATTCTGACTATTTAGACCTCATCTAAGGAGAAGATCATCTTTCTCGTGGCCCACAGAAAAGAGCCTACGGGAGTGGATTCTGATGCTATTTGGGAGCTGCCCTCCAGTCTTAAAAGGTTTGATGGCAGATACACCCTGAAGCTGACCTTTATCAGCAGGAGAACAAAGCAGCAGCGGAAAGCCAAGTTCACCAAGTCTATGGCTGAATTTTTCTGACCCCAGTGGAGACTGGTCACGGATGCATGAGCCTGAAATGTCCAGGCTCCATGACACTCTCCCCATGGGAAGAAACATCAAATAGCCAATTCTAAAGGTAGCCCTCTTTCTGCTGGATCTTGCTGAATTACTGCCCTGGGGGGTAGGGGAGATAAAAAGAACTTAAAATGGGTAAAGTAAGAACTGTTAAAAAGTCCATGTTTTGTCCTGAAATTTTACTCTATTCTGGATACATAGGATTTTCTGACACAGATACGAGAAGTTGTAGCTCTGAGGTCAAGCTGTGGCCACCTCGGTATGCTGTTTGCATTATTTTAATTTGCTTTTCTGCAAAAGCATTTTTGCTAAAAGCTGTACAGACTTTTCCCTTTGTACTTATCAATACTTTATATACTATAGCTTTGTGCCATGCAGCATTTTAAGATTCAATTTTAAAAAATTATTCATGTGTTGCTGTCTCTATCAATTCATATTTCCACATGTGTTTCCTTGAAGAATTCAGGACACAACTCCTTCCGTATGACAGCTTTCCTTCACGCACTATTTTTGTGGGTATGTATATATCTCACTTGGGGAAAACTTTAAAAACACATTTTAAAGACACATAGCTTTTTAATTTGTTTGAAACAGGCCTTCTGCCTGTTACATTTTGTGCTCTTAACCAATTTAAGAGGACAACTGTATATTTAGTATTAAAAAAACATATTCTGTGAGTTTTCTAGGGAGGTTAAACTTTCCTCTCTAAATATGAGGTCTCTGATGGATTGTGCACTGCTTTCTAGGTGGGACTGAGCTGTGTGTGTGTGTTTGGCATGTGGTTATCCAGCTGTTGCAGCACACTCATTACAAACCCTTCCATGTCTCCCCATTGCCTCACCTTGGCACCTTCCATTTAAGCCAAACACCAGAAATGTAAAGAAGGGCTTGTTTCTGGAGTTTCCAGTTTGTTCCATTCATCTAGTCAGGGTGTCTTCTTTGGACAATGCTGTCTGCAGCCGTGGGCCCACTCAAAGGGGAGGCGATGGACTGTAGGTCTGTGGAGCTCAGCACAGGGCTGTGCCATGGACGCGGGTGTCAGTGAAGTCACGCTCATTTTCAGACGGAATTCTCCTCCCCGATGTGAACAATGAACCAACGGTGTCATTTTCATAGGACTGTCCTGGAGCCCACGGAGACGCGGGCTTGGGATTCAACGTGATGCTGAGCAGATCTTCTCTGCTTCAGAACAGGCCTCATGTGGCTTCACACAAGGGTGACTGTAAATCGTCATCTACACCGAGACGCTGCAGAGAGACCGAGGGGACTCACAATTGCACCCCGGCAGCAGGTGTGCACGTGGACGATTGCAGGCAGAGAAAATACTGTGAGCCTGTGTGCCACATGGAGTGAGGGGACGTTGGTGGGTGAGTCTGGGCGGGGCAGGCTGGGGGCCCAATCGGTTTCCACTGAGTGTCTCCGTATCTTTGCTGGAAGTGCAGGGAAGGGGCAAGGCTTGGACGCCAGCATCGCTGTTCCTCCAGGCTGGCTGATCCCTTTTCATTTCCAAGTCTCAAGAGCCTGTTCCCTGAAGTCCTGGGGAAGTGTGGTGAGGCGGCCCTGCCCCAACAGGGAAGGAGAAGACACCTGTAACCTCCAGAAGCTGGCCGCCTCACAAAGCCTTCTCAGGTGGATTCCCCCACAGCCTAGCACAGTGGCTCATGCCTGTAATCACCCTGCTATGGGAGGCTGAGGCCAGAGGCTTGCTTGAGACCAGAAGTTCCAAACCAGCACAGGCAACAGAGTGAGACCCCATCTCTTAAGAAATAAGAAATAAATTGGCTGGGTGTGGTGGCACACGCCTGTAGTTTCAGCTACTCGGGAGGCTGAGGTGGGAAGACTGCTTCAGCCCAGGAGGTGGAGGCTGCAGTGAGCCATTATCCCACCACTGTAATCCATGCTGGGTGACAGAGTGAGATCCCATCTCCAAAAAATAAATAACAACCCAGTAGAAACCGCTGGAAGCTGACCCCAGAGCAGGAACAGAAATATGTGGCCCTAAAGCCAGCAGCCACACAGGGCTTTTCCTGTGAAGGATGGACACAGAGTCCATGTATCCATGTAACAAACACACACCATTCACACACATATACGTGACCACACACCACACACAAAACCACACCCACATCACACACCAACACATACGTGCACATGTGACCACACACACATCTCTATTCCCATCTGTCTCCTACACACAGTCTTTCCTAAGCATTTTATTTTAAAACCACAGCACACAGCTTCTGCCATGGCTACCAATTTCCCTCCATCCTTTATCACAGCACTGTCCCTCACTGCATGTTCTGGGCACTTCAGAGCCTGCCCTGGGCATCTGCCCATCACCGCAGCCTGATGGTGGCACTGCAGTGCTGAGGGCTTCCACTTTGGTACCCGTCTGTCTCTGTCACCCACAGCTGGGAAGCATTCCTGCCTCTCACTCCATCTCTCTTCTGTGCTCCACCCACCATCATTCCCATGTGAGCAGCACCCTTGGACACAGAGTGCTTCCATTTTGAATACTACCTTAACCTCAGCTTGGGGGACCTCAGACCACACATTCTGCACATGGCCCTGTCCTCGGGCTGTGTGCAGATTGCGACTTACCTGTCGTACTCGGGCCGATTGCGACTTACCTGTGCCATCGATCCCCCGTCTGGGTGTACACGAGTGGAGAACTGACACAGGCGCCTGCAAATCAGCAGGGAGTTCCTGGCCGTGGCTCTGGTGGGCCAAGCAGAAGGAAAGAAACACATCTCAGTTTTGTGGGGGGCTCAGGGCGGCACTGGAGGCTACAGTGTGTCCTGTAAACACCACTGCTGTGGGGCACACGTGTCTCAGAACCTGGAGACCAGCAGCTCCCGGGAGGTTGTGTGAGTGCTAGCGGGTTACTGCACAGTGGGAAACAGAAGGAGCTTCTCGTGTAAAGGACCAGGACTCCTTCCCACTTGGATTCTGTAAAGCAGTACCTCCCTGAAGTCTGCGAACCCCACCCTAGACCAGTGCCTTAGACAGGTAGTGTCCTCCGTTAGTGTAGCTGGTCTACAATGGGCTACAAGGTGACTGTAATTTTATAAAACAGCACATCATACATGTCACGGGGTGTCAGGTGGGTCAGGTGACTTTCATTTTTACCTGGGAATCTTTGTCGTTCCCAAATTTTCTACAATGTATACATATTGATTTGGCAATCATTACACAACTTTAGTTTTTCCTTTTGTTTTGGTGTTAGAGAGAAAGTTTGCAATTCCGGTTATAGTTACATTTCTATTAATCTTGCCCAAAATGCATCACAGAGAAAGCATTTTTATATTTTACTTAAAAGACCATAGTTACATGATAGTTCAAAGTGATATTCAAGTGCTTCAGATCTACACAGTAGTTTTGCCAATCACCCTTCTAAGAAAAGCAATTTCATAGAAGACTTAATGGGTCGTTTGAAAGGGAATGAACTTTTCCCAGTAAGCCATACATCTCGACTGCTGAACTAAGCAAAAGTCTGCATGAATTTTCTGCAGTTGTGATCATTACCAACAGGGCCTTGTCCTGATCCAGGGAAGCTCTTTGCCCCCTGGCTGTGGAGTAAGGGACGGTGACATTTCCAGGGACACAGGCCCTGTCTCTTCTGCCCAGGAAGGTTTGGGCCGAGCCCCTGCCGGTGTCTGTGAGGGGTGGGGCTGGTGCACACCTGGGGAAGGGGGGCTGCACTCCACTTTCTGGCCATGGTGGAGACCCTGACTTCCAGGACCTTTGCTGCTTCTCTGTGGGGGCTGTGATGTGGGCCCCTCCCAATGGAAAGTGTGTAACTACTGTAACTGCAACTTGAATTTCATGTGTCTAGGAACTGGACAAAGTCATCTGAAAGCTCATATGGAAAAATAAATGTGTAAGAATTGTCGAAAGTAAATGAAAAATGAAAAAACCTTTAGAGGCTTATTTGCCTGCAGGATATTAAAATATAGTAGCTAAATAAGGTTCTGTAATTTAAACAGATGGTGCACCTCCAGGACACAGACCCAAGAGACAGACACAGACCTGGGCCTGTGTTTAGGGAAACACAGTGAACCAGAAAAGGGGCCTTTCAATTTGATGGGGAAAGGTGCAATATTTAATACATGAGGTGAAAACCAATAGTTACTTCGTTGGGATAAAATAACCTTATCTCTTATCTCCCTGAATACAACAATAAATCCCAACTGGCCTGAAAAATCAAAATGTAAAGGAAGCAAATAGAAATATGAATAACGTCTTTACCCTCCTCCAGCCCCTTGGCTCTCTGCTGCTCCCCCCGGGGCAGGAGAAGAAGGCAGAGGGCCAGGGGTCCCCTGCCCACACTCTCCACGATGACAGAGATGGGAAGGTAGCCAGGCAGCAACAGTGTACGGCGACATCGGAGCGACCTCACGGCGACCTCAATTTCCACTGCGCCTCCTCCCAGAGCCTAAGAAGCTGCAGGCCTGTGGCGCCCAGCACTGAAACAAGGAGATGGCGGCTCAGCCAAGGCATTTAGGATGGAAACTGCAAAGATTCAATATTCAGGACTGCTTCTTTGCTGCTGAAGGGGTGTGAACTACCCTTCTGATCTCCACTACACAACACAACTGTTTTGGGAAGCATCAAGTGAAAGCGTGCAGGGCTGATGGCAGACAGGAGACAGGGCTGATGTGCAGCTCCCACCAGGACAGAGAACAGCATGTGGACACTCATACTGTGGACTTTTGCCGCAGGAACCACCAAGGAGCGTACCAGGAAAAAAACAACAACAACAAATCACAGAGCCTTTAAAAGAAGCCGCAGGCTGCTGTGATTCCACAGGACAGGTGACAGTTTTGCTGCTCTCTCGAAAGTGCCACCTCCTGGCACTTCAGGATATTTGAAGACATTAAATGGATGACATATTTTCCTAAGTAATTCGAGATGAGACGAGTGTATAACTATGTTACTAACAGGTAAAATAATCCCATTAAACTTACAAACTCACCCAAGTGCAGATGGACACGGGTCTTCATCCCCTTCCTGTGGGGAAGTGAAGCAAAATTCATAGAATGAATTGACATTGAACTTATTCTTAAAAAAAATTCAAGTCCATTTCTAGTCAGTTCTGACAGTCAGTTCTGAGTAATGGTACTTCAAGGTTGCCTGGATCATGGAATAGGATCTCAGTGGTGACACAGCACACTTCCTCCCAATCCTTGTATTGTGGGCTGAACTATATCCTCCTCCAAATTCATAGGTTGACATCCTAACACCCGGTACCTCAGAATGTGACTATATGTGGAGACAGGGTCTTGAAAGAGGTAATGGATGTTAGATGAGGCTATTAGAGTGAGCCCTAATCCAGAGTGACTGGTGTCCTTTTATGAAGGGGAGATTATGACAGAGACACAGACAGAGGGAAGACCGTGAGAGGACACAGAGAACAGGTGGCCGTCTACAAGGCAAGGAGAGAGGCCTTGGGAGAAACCAACCCTGCAGACACTGTGCTCTGGGACTTCCAGCCTGCAGATAGGTGAGAAAATACATTTCTTGTTCCAACACCCCATGTGTGGTTCCTGCTTGTGGAAGCTCTCGCAAAGAAAAACACCTGCTACATGTACACACACATGTTGTTCTCAGTGCTCTTGGGTAAGAACCTGGGAGTGGGAGTGCTGGGCCATATGATAAGTATATGCTCAGCATCTGAAGCTTTGCCAAACTGCTCGCCAATGTGGCATCATCTTTCATCCCCATGAGCAATGGATGAGACTTCCAGTTCTCCAAACTCTTCACCAACACTTAGTAATGATCATCTTTTTTTATTTATATTTTTTAGAGGCAGGGTCTTGCTATGTTGCCCAGACTGGTCTCAAACTCCTGGCCTCAAGGGATCCTCCTGCCTTGTGAGCCACCCAAAGCTCTGGGATTTGAGGGGTGAAGCTTTGTGCCTGGATGGTATCCTTAATCTGTTTTCTTGCAGCTACTCTAATGGGGTGCAGCAGTATCTTACTGTGATTTTAGCTGGTGGTTCCCTGGTGGCAAATGATGTTGAGCACCATTTTGTGGGCTTTATTTCTCATGGATATTGTTGCCTTGGTGAAGAACGTGTTCAACCTTTCGCCTATTTGAAAACTGAGCTGTTGTGTATTTTTGAGTTTTCATGGTTCTTTAAATATTCTGGATAAAAGCATATGACTTGTAAATATTTTATTTCAGCCTGTGGCTTATGTTTTCATTCTTTTACTGGTGACAATGGAAGAAGTAATTTTAAATGCTTAAAGTCGAATGTATCCGTTTTGTGAAATAGTGTTTTTGGTATCTATCAAAGAAGAGTTTGCCTAACACAAGACCCCAGAGATATTCTAGGATTTTTGTAGAAATCTGAAAGTTTCCCCCGCTTAATATTTGGTCTCTGATGGATTGTGCACTGCTTTCTAGGTGGGACTGAGCTGTGTGTGTGTGTTTGGCATGTGGTTATCCAGCTGCTGCAGCACACTCATTACAAACCCTTCCATGTCTCCCCATTGCCTCACCTTGGCACCTTCCATTTAAGCCAAACACCAGAAATGTAAAGAAGGGCTTGTTTCTGGAGTTTCCAGTTTGTTCCATTCATCTAGTCAGAGCATCTTCTATGGACAACGCTGTCTGCAGCCCTGGGCCGACTCGAAGGGGAGGCGATGGACTGTAGATCTGTGGAGCTCATGGATGCGGGTGTCAGTGAAGTCACGCTCATTTTCAGACGGAATTCTCCTCCCCGATGTGAACAATGAACCAACGGTGTCATTTTCATAGGATTGTCCTGGAGCCCACGGAGATGCGGGCTTGGGATTCAACGTGATGCTGAGCAGATCTTCTCTGCTTCAGATCAGGCCTCATGTGGCTTCACTATTCATCCACACATAGATGCTGCAGAGACACTGAGGGGACTCACAAATGCACCTGCGCAGAAGGAGTCAACGTGGACAAACACAGGCAGAGAAACTCCCGTGAGCCCGTGTGCCACATGGAGTGAGGGAACTTTGGTGGCTGAGTCTGGGTGGGGGTGGGCTGGGGGCTCAATCAATTTCCACTGAGTGTGTCTCCATATCTTTGCTGGAAGTGCAGGCAAGGGGCAAGGCTTCGACGCCAGCGTCGCTGTTCCTCCAGGCTGGGCTGATCCCTTTTTATTTCCAAGTCACAGGAGCCTGTTCCCTGAAATCCTGGGGAAGTGTGGTGAGGCGGCCTTGCCCCCACAGGGAAGGAGAACACACCTGTAACCTGCAGAAGCTGGCCCCATGACAAAACCTGCTCAAAAGGACCAGCCTGCAGCCTGGCGTGGTGGCTCACGCCTCTAATCCCTGTGCTATTAGAGGCTGAGGTCAAGGAATCACTTGAGATGAGAAGTTCCAAACAAGCCTGGACAATAGAGTGAGATCCCATCTCTTAAGAAATAAAAAATAAAAAATAAATTGGCTGGGCGTGGTGGCATACGCTTGTACTTTCAGCTACTCAGGAGGCTAAGGTGGGAAGATTGCTTGAGCCCAGGAGTTGGAGGCTGCAGTGAGCCATTATCCCACCACTGCAATCTATGCTGGGTGATGGAGTGAGATCCCATCTCTAAAAAATAAATAATGACCCAGCAGAAACCACTGGAAGCTGACCCCAGAGCAGGAACAGAAATATGTGGCCCTAAAGCCGGCAGCCACGCTGGTCTTTTCCTGTGAAGGATGGACACAGAGTCCATGTAACAAACACACACCATTCACACACATATACACGTGACCACACACCACACACAAAACCACACACACAACCACACCCCCCCACATATGTGCAACCACACACCATACACTTGTATGTGTGACCCCACACACGTCTATTCCCATCTGTCTCCTACACACAGTCTTTCCTAAGCATTTTATTTAAAAAAAAAACAGCACACGGCTTCTGCCATGGCTACCAATTTCCCTCCATCCTTTATCACAGCACTGTCCCTCGCTGCATGTTCTGGGCACTTCAGAGCCTGCCTTGGGCATCTGCCCATCACCACAGCCTGATGGTGGTGCTCCAGTGCTGGGGGCTCCCACTTTGGTACCCATCTGTCTCTGTCACCCACAGCTGGGAAGCATTCCTGCCTCTCACTCCATCTCTCTTCTGTGCTCCACCCACCATCATTCCCATGTGAGCAGCACCCTTGGACACAGAGTGCTTCCATTCTGAATACTGCCTTAACCTCAGCTTGGGGGACCCGAGACCACATATTCTGCACACGGCCCTGTCCTCGGGGTGCATCGCTGGTGACTGCAACTTACCCGTGCCGTCGAATCCCCATCCTGGTTTACTGAAGTGCAGAAGTGACATAAGTGCTTGTGAATCAGCAGGGAGCTCTTGGCCTTGACTCTGGTGGGACAGGAAGAAGGAGAGAAACTCATCTCAGCTTTGTTGGGGGCCTCAGGGTGGCACTGGAGGCTGCACCGCATCATGTCAGCACCACTGCTGCGGGGCACACATGTCTCAGAAACTTGTAGACCAGCAGCTCCTGGGAGGTTGTCTGAGTACTCCTGCGTTATGTGCAGTGGCAAACGTAAGAAGCTCCTCATGTAAAGGACCATGGATCTGTGCCACTGGGACGATGCAAAGCAGTGCCTCCACCCACCGTGTGAGACCTGCCCTACACCAGTGCCTAAGACGGGTTCTGAAGGTTGATGGCAGATGGGAGACAGGTCTGATATGCAGCTCCCACATGGAGAGACAGAACAGCATGTGGAGACTCATACTGTGGCCTTTCACTCCAGGAACCACCACAGCAGCATACCAGAAAAAACAAAAAAAGTCATAGAGCATTTGGAAGATGCCATAGGCCACTGCAAATTCCACAGAACAGGTGACAACTCTGCTGCTGTCTCAAAAGTGCCACCTCCTGGCTGGAGGCCAGTCAGCTCAGGACATGACAGCAACTCATGACAGAACAACCCTGCTCCTAGGAAGGAGAAAACAAGAGCTTATTCCACCTCCTGCAACATCCTGAATAACCAGAGGTCCTGAGTCTGCCCATGTGACAACTTCACTGCTAGAATAACCAGCCTCTGAGAAAGTCAGCACAGTAAACCTATCGACCGCCGAGGACCCCCACAGAGTCCACTTCAGTCCCCTGTCACCTCCACCGGAGCAGGTGATGGCATCCACAGCTGGGAGACCTGAGGACGGATCACATCACAGGACTCTGTGCAGACATTACCCAGCACCAGCCTGGTAGCCCTGCTGGGCGGAGAGACCCAGAAGAACAATAGCAATCACTGCTGTCTGGTTTGCAGGAAGCTCCATCTCTAGGGGAAGGGGGAGTGCACAAATCAGGGACCACCCCATGGGACTAACGAATCTGACCAGCAGCCTTGAGTTCCAGATTTTCCCACTGAAATAATCTACACACATGAGAAGGAATCAGACAAGTAATCCTGGTAATATCATGAAACAGGGCTCTATTCCACCCTCAAAAGACCGCAGTAGCTCCCCAGTGAGAGATCCAAACCAAGAAGAAAATCAGAATTGCTGGAAAGAATTCAGAAGGTTGATTATTAAACTACTCAAGGAGATACCAAAGACAGGTGATAACCAACTTAAAGAAATTTAAAAATCAATACAGGATATAGATGAAAAATGCTCCAGGGAAATAGAGATCCTAAAGAAAACACAGTCACAACTTCTGGAACAAAAGACACACTAAGAGAAATGGAAAATGCACCAGAAACTTTCAACAGCAGGATCTAACAAGTAGAACGAAGAACTTCAGACCTCAAAAACAAGGCTTTTTAAATAACCCAGCCAGACAAAGAGGAAAAAGATAATTTTAAAAAAGAACAAAGCCCCCAGGAACTTAGGGATTATGTTAAACAGCCAAACCTAAAAATAGTGTTCCTGACAAAGCAGACAAGTCTACAAGTTTGGAAAACTTATTTGAGGAAATGATCAAGGAAACCTTCCCTGGCCTTGCTAGAGTTCTAGACATCCAAAGACAAGAAGCTCAAAGAATGCCTGGGAAATTCATTGCAAAAAGATCATCACCGAGGCACATGGTCATCAGGTTATCTAAAGTCAACACAAATCAAAGAATCTTAAGAGCTGGGAGGCAAAACATCAGGTAACCTCTAAAGGAAAACCTCTCATATTAGCAGCAGATTTCTCAGCAGAAACTCTACACACTAGAAGGGATTGGGGTCCTATCTCTAGCCTCTCCAAACAAAATAATTAACAGCCAATAATTTTGTATTCAGCAAAACTAGGTTTCCTAAATGAAGTAGAGAAAATGTCTGTTTCAGAACAACAAATGCTGAGACAACTAGCCACTAACAAGTCAGTCCTACAAGAAATACTAAAAGGAGTTCCAAATCTTAAAACAAAACCTCAAAATACACCAAAACAGAACCTCCTTAAAGCATAAATCTTACAGGACTGAGAAAACAGTAACACAAATTAAAAAACCAAGGTATTCAGGCAACAACTAGCATGATCAATAAAACAGTACCTCACATCCAAATGCTAACACTGAATGTAAATGGCCTATAAGCACCATCTAAAAAATACAAGTGGAAGAATGGAGAAAAATCCAACAACCAAGTATCTGCTGTCTTCAAGAGACACACCTAATGTATAAGGACTGAAATAAACTTAAGGTAAAGTGGCGGAAAAGATATTCCATACAAATGGAAACCAACAGCAGGCAGGAGGAACTATTCTGATACCAGACTCAACAGACTTTAAAGCCACAACAGTTAAGAAAGACAAAGAGCAACATTATACGATGATAAAAGAATCACTCCAAAAGGAAAAATATCACTATCCTAACTATATATGCACCTAACGAGGGACCTGCCAAATTTATAAAACAATTCTTACTGGACATAAGAAATGAGACTGACGAAAACACAATTATAGTGATGGACACAATACTGCACTGATAGCACTAGACAGGTCATCAAGACACAAAGGCAACAAAGAAACAATGAACTTAAACTATATCCTAGAACAAAAGGACTTGACAGATATTTACAGAACATTCTACCCAACAGCTGCAGAATGTACATTCTTTTCAGCAGTACATGGAACATTCTCCAAGATACATCATATGATAGGCCACAAAACAAGTTTAATGAATTGAAGAAAATCAGAATTACATCAAGTATCTTTTCAGACCACAGGGGAATAAATTGATAATTAACTCCAAAAGGAACCCATGAAATTACACAAATATGTAGAAATTAAATAACTGCTTCTGAATGATCTTTGGGTCGACAATGAAATCCAGAGGGAAATTTAAAAGTTCTTCAAACTGAATAACTGTGGCACGACTTATCAAAACCTCTAGGACACAGCAAAAGTGATGCTAAAAGGAATGTTCACAGCATTAAATGACCACATCGAAAAGACTGAAAGAACACAAACAGACAATCTAAAGTCACACCTGAAGTAACCAGAGAAACAAGAACGAATCAAACCCAAACCCAGCAGAAGAAAAGTAATAACGAACATCAGAGCAGAACTAAATGAAATTCAAACAAACAAACAAAAAAACAAAAAAACCACAAAAGATAAATAAAAAAGCCTGTTTTCTGAAAATACAAACAAAATTGATTGACCATTAGCAACATTAAGCAAGAAGAGAAGAGAAAAGATCCAAATAAGCTCAATTAGAAATGAAATGAGAGATAGCACAACTGATACCACAGGAATACAAAAGATCACTTAAGGCCAATATGAACACCGTTATGCACACAAACTAGAAAATCCAGAGGAGATGGATAACTTCCTGGAAATATACAACCCACCTAGATTAAATCAGGAAGAAATAGAAACTCATAACAGATTAATAACAAGTAGCGAGATTGAAAGAGTAATAAGAAAATTGCCAACTAAAATATCCAGGATGTATTCACAGCTGAATTCTACCAGGCATCCAAAGAAGGACTGGTACCAATCTTATGGAAACTATTACAAAAGATAAAGAGGGAATGCTCCATAAATCATTCTATGAAGCCAGTATCACCTTAATACCCAAACCATGAAAGGACATAGCAAAAAGAGAAAACTACAGACCAATATCCCTCATGAATATAGATGCAAAAATCCTCAACAAAATACTAGCGAACCGAAACAAACAGCATAGCAAAAAGATAATAACACCATGGTCAAGTGGGTTTCATACCACGTATGCAGGAATGGTTTAATATATGCAAGTCAATAAATGTGATACCTCACAAAAACAGAATTAAAAACAAAAAATCAGAGATCATCTCAATAGATGCAGAAAAAGCATCTGACAAACTCTGCCATCCCTTTATAAATAGAACACTCATCAAAATCAGCACAGAAGGGACATACCTCAAGGTAATAAAAGCCCTCTATGACAAACCCACAGCCAACATTATACTGAATGCGGAAAAGTTGAAAACATTGCCCCTCAGAACTGGAATAAGACAAGGATGCCCACTTTCACCACTTCCTTTCGACACAGTACTGGAAGACCTAGCCAGAGCAATCAGAGAAGAGAAAGAAAAAGCATCCAAATTGGTAAACAGGAAGTCAAATTGTCCCTGTTCACTGATGATACGGTTGTATACCTAGAAAACTCTAAATACTCATCCAGAAAGCTCCTAAATCTGATAAATGAATTCAGTAAAGTTTCAGGATACAAAATCAATGGACACAAACCAGTAACATTGCTATGTGCCAACAATGACCAAGCTGAGAATCAAATGAAGAAGTCAACCCCTCTTGCAACAGCTGAAAGAAAAAAAAACAACTTAGGAATATACCTAACCCAAAAGGTGAAATATCTCTACATGGAAACTACAAAAACCTGCTGAAAGTGAACATAGAAAATGCAAATAAATGGAAACACATCCCAGGCCTGTGAATGGGTAGAATTACTATTGTGAAAATGACCACACTGCCAAAGCAATCCACAAATTCAATGCAATTCCCCTCAAAGCAGAATCACCTTTCTTCACAGAACTAGAAAAAAACAATCCTCAAATTCATATGGAACCAAAAAAGACCCCAGATAGCCAAGGAAGACTAATCAAAAAGAACAAATCTGGAGGCATCACATTACCTGAATTCAAACTATACTACAAATCTAGAGTTACCAAAACAGCAGGGTGCTAATATGGAAATAGGTGTGTAGATCAATGGAACAGAATAGAGAACCCATAAATAAAGCCAAATACTTACCGCCAATCGATCTTCAACAAACAAACAAAAAACATCAAGTGGGGAAGGGAATCCTATTCAATACAAGGTGCTGGGATAATTCACAAGCCACATGTGAAGAATGAAGCTGGATCCTCTCCTCGCACCTTTTACAAACATCAACTGAGGATGGATAAAAGACTTAAGACCTGAAAGCACACAAAAATCTACAAGATATCATCAGAAAAACTTTTCTAGGCATTGACTTCGGCAAAGAGCTCATGACGAAGAATCCAAAAGCAAATGCAACAAGAACAAAGATAAATAGATGCAATTTATCTTAATTTATCTTTATTTTAAATAAGTACCTTCTGCACAGGAAAAGAAGTAATAAGCAGACTAAATAGAACCCAGGGAAAGGAAGAAAATATTCACAATCCGTACATCTGACAAAGGACTAATATCTAGAATCTAAAAGGAACTCAAACAAATCCACAAGAAAAAAACAAATCATCCAATTGGGTGTGGTGGCTCATGTCTGTAATCCCAGTCCTTTCGGAGGCTGGGGCAGGCAGATCACTTGAAGTCAAGAGTTCAAGACCAGCCTGGCCAACATGGTGAAACTTGTCTCTACTAACAATACAAAAATTAGCTGGGCGTGCTGGTGGGTGACTGTAATCCCAGGTACTTGGGAGCCTGATGCAGGAGAATCGCTTCAACCCAGGAGGCAGAGGCTTCGGCGAGCCAACATCATGTCCCTGCACTCCAGCCTGGGTGACAGAGTGAGACTCTGTCTCAAACAAACAAACAAACAAACAACAAAACCAATCCCATCAAAAAGTGGGCAACATTCATGAAGAGACAGTTTTCAACAGAAGATATACAAATGGCCAACAAGCATAGGAAAAAATGCTGAACATCACTAATTAACAGGGAAATGCAAAGAAAATCCACAATGCAATACCACCTTACTCCTGGAAGAATGGCCATAATTTAAAAAATAAAGAAATAACAGATGTTGGCATGGATGTGGTGAAAAGGGAACACTTTTACACTGCTAGTGGGAATGTAAACTAGTACAACTACTATAAAAAACAGTACAGAGATTCTGTAAAGAACTTAAAGGTAGAACTCTCATCTGATCTAGCAATCCCACCACTGGCTATCTACCCAGAAGAAAAGAAGTTATCTTATAAAAAAGATACTTGCATCCACATGTTTATAGCCACATAGTTTGCAATTGCAAAAATATGAAACCAGCCTAAAACAAATCAGTGGATAAAGAAAATGTGATATATATTTGTCATCTGTATATACGTAAATACCATGGAATACTATTCAGCCATAAAAAGGAATGAAATATCAGCACTCACACAACCTGGATGGAGTTGCAGACCATTATTCTAAGTGAAGTAACTCAAGAATGAAAAACCAAACATCGTAGTATCTCACTTACAAGTGGAAGCTAAGCTACGAGGATGCGACGGCATAAGAATGCTGTAATGGGCTTCTGGGACTCGGGGGAGTGGTGGGAGGAGGGTGATGGATAAAAGACTACACATTGGGTACCGTACACATTGCTCGGGTGGTGGGGGCACCAAAATCTCAGAAATCAACACTAAAAATCTTTTCCATGCAACCAAACACCTTGTTCCCCAAAACTATTGAAATAAAATAAAAATAAAAATTATAACTAGGCCTGGTGCGGTGGCTCACGTCTGTAATCCCAGCACTTTGGGAGGCCAAGGCAGGCAGATCATGAGGTCAGGAGATATAGATCATCCTGGCTAACAGGGTGAAACCCATCTCTACTAAAAATACAAAAAAAAAAAAAAAAAAAAATTAGCCGTGTGTGGTGGCCGGTGCCTGTAGTCCCAGCTACTAGGGAGGCTGAGGCAGAAGAATGGCATGAACCCGGGAAGTGGAGCTTGCAGTGAGCCAGGATCGCACCACTGCACTCCAGCCTGGGTGACAGAGTGAAATTCCATCTCAAAAAATAAAAGTAAAAATAAAAAAGTTATAACTATATAAGCAAAGAGTATTGGAGGATATTTGTATAACCTTAGAGTAATGACGCCTTTTTAAGCAAGACAAAAGGAAATGTTAACAAATTTGGCTTCAGAAAACTTCACAACCTCTACACTGTGAAAGATCCCATAGGGTTCCTTATATGCAAAGAGCTGTTACATTTGATAATCCAAATAGCCCAACTGTTGAACATGAATTCACAAAACAAAAATTGTAAAATAGTCAAAACAAGAAAAAATGTTCAGTCGTAACTGTAGTAAGGAAATGCATATTAAAACATTATATATTTTCTTTGAATAAAACTAAGCATACTGTTAGTATCTCATAGTGAGAAGAGCGACAGCGTTGAATGAAGTGTGAACTGCTCCACCCTTTTGAGAAAGTCATCAGAAAGAGTCTGTGAAGATTGAAAATGCACGTGCCCTTTGACTCTTAGCTTCCAAAATAAAACGAACCGCACCGCACAGCACTAGCTCAAAGACGCTTCTTGAAACCCTGTTTGTGAAGCCAGCCCTGGCCCTGTTGGGTGGGGCTCCGGGTCAAGGCACCCCCAGTGCTCCCATTTACTTAGCACCTTGACTCAGGAATGGGTTGGACTCTCAGAGCTTACAATTTCTATGAAACACTATTAGAGATCATAAGAAATACATTCAGACTCACAACTACCCACATGTTCATGGAGAGATGTAGAAACAAATAAGCGGGTCTTACTCTTGTGTGTTAGTTTAGATGTTAGTTATGAAGAAGGGAGTGAAGAATGTAGTTTCTGCAAGTAAGACAAGCACATCGAGATAGATAATTTGGTATAATTTCACAACATTAAACAAAACTATTTTATCTTCTACTGCATCATCCCATGATTTCAAAATGTCTCATCATAGGTGAATTATTTTCCAAAGTCATTTGAGTTAAGAAAAGAATACAGCTATTCTTCAGAGCGACCAAGCTACTGCAGGAAGCTTGCAACTTACCCCTGTGCAGATGAGCCCAGGGCGCCATCTCCTTGCTGTGGGGCAAAAGAAAATTCGTCACATGAAAAAAGAAGTTGTTGACATGCAGCTGATTCTTACATAAAAGTCACGTCTATTATTCCTGGGTTTTGAGGAATGGTACCTGGAGTTCTCTTGGGTCCTGAGTTCAGATCTCAGAACCATTTACATGTGCATGTGTTTTCATTTCTCTCTGGTGAGAAACTGGGAGTGGGATTCTGGTCATATATTAGACATTTATCTTTTAAAGAAATGCCAAACTGCTTTCCAATGTGGTGGCACTTTACACCCTCATTTAACTCCCACTAGCAAAAAACGCAGGAGACTTGCAATTTCTCTACAACTTCACCAGCCCTCGGTGGTGACTGTCTTTTTGATGACAGGCATTCTCCTGGGTGTGTGGTAGTATCTGATTGTGGTTTTAATTTGCAGCTGCCTGATGTAGAATGATGTTGAGCATTTTTTTCCGTGTGCTTATGTGGCATCCATATATCTATACATCTACATCTACCTTGGTAAGGAGTTTGTTCAAATCTTTTGCCCATTTTTTATATGTATGTATGTATTTTTATTTATTTTTGTAGAGATGTTCAGGCTGGTCTTGAACTCCTGGCCTCAAGCAATCCTCTTGCTTGGCCTCCCAAAGCACTGAGATTATAGGTGCTTCCCATTGTGTCCAGCCCTCTTGCCCATTTGAAAAACTGGGTTTTCTGTTTATGTTTTTGTTTGTTTGTTGTTTTTTTACAATTGCACTTTGAAAGCTCTTTGTGTCTTTGTGTATTCCGGACATCAGTCTAAGACTTGAAAATATTTTGTTTGCCTGTGGCTTGCACAGGAATGAACACCTGGCTTTATTGTGCTTTGCTTTACTGCACTTCACAGATACTGTGTTTTTTCACAAATTGAGGGTCTGTGGTGACCCTGGTCAAGCAAGTATGTCGGCGCCATTTTCCCCGCAGTGTGTGCTCACTTCAAGCGTCTGTGTAAGCAGCTTTTAGCAATAAAGCACTTTTAATTCAGATACATAGTTTTTAGACATAATGCTGTTGCACACGTCATGTAAACATAACTTTTATAAGCACTGGGAAACCAGAAATTCATGTGACTTGTTTTACTGACATGTTCACTTTATCGTGGCTTTCTAAAACCAAACCTGCAATATCTCTCATGTGTGCCTGTATTTTTATTTTCTTAATGGTGACTTTTGAAGAGCAAATATTTTCAATTTTGGTAAAGTCCAAACTATGATTTTTTTCTTTAATAGGCAGTGATTTTGGTGTCAGATCAAAGACAAGCTTTGTCTCACTAAAGATCACAGAGATTTCATTCTATGCTTGTTTCTAGAAGTGTTCTATGTTCAGCTTTTAAGTTTAGGTGTCAGATGGATTTGGGGCTAATTCTTCTGTGGGGAATGAAGTGATCCCGGGTAATCTTTGTACAGGTATGAAGAACTCAATCATTCTTTTTTCTTTTCCATGTGGATATCCAATTGTTCTAGTACCACTTGTGGAACTATAATTTCTCCCTATTTAATGATTTTAGTACCGTTATTTAAAGTCAATTGACCATAAATGAAAGCTTTAACTTTGGACCTTTCTTCTGGTCCATTTCTCTATATCTGTCTCTGTCGGCGCCACACTGTTTTTATTACTGTAGCTTTATGTCTCTCTCTATGTCAGCGCCACCTGTCTTTAGTGCTACAGCTTTATAGTAACATTTAAAGTCTGGTTGTGTAAGTTCTCCAATTTTATTTTTTCTCAAAATCATTTTGGCTAGTACAGTAGCCTAGGTCTTTTGAATTTGCATATACATTCTAGGACCACCTTGTCATTTCTGCTAAAACAGAAGCCTGCTGGGGTTCAGCAGGGATTGTGGTAAATCTGTAGATAAGTTTTGGGGAAAATTGCCCTTTTAATAGTATTTTTTTCCAATCTATGAATGCTGTACACCTTTTCACTTAATAGAGCGTCTCTGACTTCTCTCAGTCATGGTGTGTAGCTTTCAGTGTACATATTTGCACAAGGTTTGTTAAATTTATTTTTTTATTAGATTATGAAAGGAAGTTTTAAAAATATAACCCAGATTTTTCATTGCTGGTGGACAGAGATGTGCAAGTGTGTATTTTAATATGTGCCCATCCTTGTTAAGTGATTTAATTATCTTAACTAGGTCTTAAAACATACTTTTTAGGTTTCGTTGCCTGCAAATAAACACAGTTTTATTTTGTATTCTCTGTGCCTTCATTTTCCCTGCTGCACTGAGCTGGCCGGAATGTGACTGCAATGTCAGAAGTAGGAGGAACGGGCATCATCACCTGTGCCCATCCTCCAAGAGAGGGTCACCAGCCTTTCACCAGTAAATGTCACGTCAGGTACACAGGGTACTTTCCTATCATTCCTAGGTCACTGAGATTTGTTAAAAATCATGAATGGGAACTTGCTGTTAACAAACCCTTTTCTGCATTGACTGGCATGATTGCATGGTTACCGTTCTCTATTGGACTAACGTGCTGAGCTGTAGTCATTGATTCCTAGGCCTTAAGCCACTGCTTACCCCTGGAGTGATATCACTTGGCCACAGTGCACAGTCCTGCTCCATGCTGCTCGATTTGGTTTCCCAAGGTCTTATCAGTGATCTCTGCCTGTGTTTCCTGAATGTACTGGCTTATGAATATCTGGCTTTGGTGTCAGGTTGATAGTGGCATTGCTGAATGAGTTGGGAAGTGTTGCTTCCTTCTCTGTTTTCTGAAAGAGTCTGTGTGTAGGTGGTATTGTATTTTTTCTTTAAATCTTTGCTGGAATTCATGCATGAAGACTACAGGGCCTGGGCTTTTTCTTCACTGGGAGATTTTAAATTAGTAGTTCAGTCTCTTGGCTGTTCTATGTCTATTTAGACTTTCTATGTCTTCTTGAGTTAGTTATAATAATTCATGTCACTTAACTGGAAAGGGAACTAACTTCCTTAAGTTAAAAATCATGTTTCAGGCCAGGTACAGTGGCTCATGCCTGTAATCCCAGCACTTTCGGAGGCCAAGGCGGGCGGATCACCTGAGGCCAGAAGTTTGAGACCAGCCTGGCGTGTCAAAACCACGTCTCTACTAAAAATACAAAAATTAGTCGGGCGTAGTGGCATACATCTGCGATCCCAGCTACTTGGGAGGCTGAGGCAGGCAAACTGTTTGAACCCAGGAGGTGGAGGCTACAGTGAGCTGAGATTTCACCACTTCACTCCACCCTGGGCAACAGAGAGAGACTCTGTCTCAAAAAAAAAAAAAAAAAAAAAAGATGCAAAAAGCACATTTCAACTTTGGAAGATGTATAGAGCAGTATAGAAATGTCCAGGAGACTCAGTTCCTTTCCTATCTTTGCACTCGGAAGTCATTGGTGCATGACTGGTGTTTATGTTGACAAAGACACATAGATACACCCACGCACAGAGCCTCACACACAGACACACACACAGCAGAGTCCACGGGCTGCAACAGCCCTGAAATAAAGGAGCATGGCTGAGAGGTCCCAACCACCGAGTGACCTTAGACATTGTCCCAGGCCTGGAGAAATGGAGCAGAGAGACAGGTGGTACCTGGAGAAATCCTTTGTCCATTTGCAAGTATGGATCTTTCCTCACTGCTTGATGTTTTGAAGTCTCTTCTTTGCGGGTATTAATTAGATACTCAAAGGTGGTCATCTTCTTGGCCTCTGGAAAGGGAAAAGGAGGAACAGGACAAGTTACCAGCCCTGCGGCTTTGCACGGCGCCCACAGGACAGCTCAGCAGGGTGGCCAGTGCCACTGATCCGGCCCCTGCACAGGGAGAACTGCTCCGCCCACCATGCAGGCCCTGTGAGGTCAGGATGAGTGCAGGTGCCTTGTGGGCCCAGGTCTGCAGCTAGCTGATGGTCAGCAGGAGGGGTCTGCAGCTGTGACCTGGGGAACGGTGCTGACTCCCGCCCCCCCGCCTGCCAAGGCCTCATTGAGCTGCATTGTTAGTGGTGTCAGAGATGAGTTGTCTCTCACAGACCTGGGTCCCCCATACCATGCAGCCTGAGAGGTTGCTCCAGATCCCCTGGGATCGCTGGCAGGGGTAAGAGGCCAGCTCAGGAGGGGCCGCTCTGTCTGAGGGTCCAGGTGGCCTGTGGGGTTCCCCACATCTGGACACTGGGTGGGGCGCACCTTGGGATGCACAGAGACCCCTCAGTCGGAGGACCACGCAGTGGGGCGGCCACCCCGAGGTGCTGGCTAGCAGGTCCTGGGACCACACACTCCTGAGGGTGCTCAGAGCCCCAGGCCCAGGAGGTGAACACGAGTGCTGTGAGTGCCACTCAGCACAGCCTCTGATGGGGCTGAGACAGGTCACCATCCCTGCAGCCCTGCACAGTGCCCACAGGACAGCTCAGCAGGCCGGCCAGAGCCCCATCCACCCGGCCTGTCCTGCGGGCAGCAAAGCAGCCCAGGGAAGCAAAGCAAAACCTGATACACCCGTTTATCTAAAAGAGCCATCTTAACAAACATTAATAAAATGGGCTCTGCACCTATTTCAGCCACGAGCTTCCACGGAGGGGCCAAACTCTCCATGCTTCTTTCCCTAAACACCAACACCGTGAGAGCCGATGTCTTGTGACTATTTCTGGAGAATGGGACGGCCGCCCACAGAGGCCTATTTGCAGTGAGGAGCAGGTGGCGGTGGGCGCCCTGGGGAGCTGCCTGCGGCCAGCCCAGCCCTTACGGGATGCATCTCACCACAGCCTCTCCAGTCCTGTGAGGTAGAGAAGCAGCTCCTAGCTGTCCTGGAGTCACTGCCCAGGGAGGCTCTGGGTCACATGGGTGTGGACAGGCCTGGGCGTCCTGCTTCCAGGCATCCTGCCTCCCGCCCACAGCAGCCGCCTGCCTGTCCTTTCACGTTTCTGCCACACTTGGTCTGGGCTTTGCGTTCAAGAAGCCCGTTCCAAGTGCAGTGCCTGGCTCAGAGGACAGACCAGGTCGTCCCTCCCAGCCGCGCATGGCTTCAGGCCCACTGCACTTCCCTGCTCTGCCGCCTGAGGCAAGGGCCAGCTTCTCCGCAGCACAAGGGCCAGCCTCACTTGTTTGTGTCTCATTCTTCATCCTCTCCCCGCAGCGTGCAGGTGACCATGCCTCACCCAAAGAAGCCTGCAGCCCCCCACGTGCTCAGCACACAGTGGGCATTGACTATTTTAACCCAGGGAAACATTGTGTACACAAAGTTGGAAAAAAATGACAAGTGCAGACTTTGTATTACTGGGCAGTTTGAGCATCCCTTAATCTGCGGCGCATGTGGATGAGACCATGTGGCCTTGGCCCAACCTCGGCCGATTCTCCTGTTGTGGGGGACTCACCCTGACTCTAAGCATCTGAGGGTGAGAGATTTCCTGATAAGGACACATGATGAATTCTGGGTGCAGTGAAACTCCAGAAAAGCCTTCATAGATGGTAAACCCAAAAATATTTAAATATAAGAGAGATTGCTAGATAATTCTAGAAAGTACTTTTAAAAATATTCCTGATTCTAAGAGGGGTGGAGAGTTTTGAAGGAGGCCCAAATGACTTCTCACTCTTAAGGGTTGCA
The DNA here is from genome assembly GCF_029281585.2 of Gorilla gorilla gorilla. Classification (NCBI taxonomy): domain Eukaryota; kingdom Metazoa; phylum Chordata; class Mammalia; order Primates; family Hominidae; genus Gorilla; species Gorilla gorilla. The sequence continues at coordinate 111,426,798 of NC_073243.2, read as the reverse complement.
GCTTCAGGAACAGGCAGCCTGTAACATTCTACAAGGCAGACGCGCGTCTCCATGAAGTTACACCTGAGGCTTTAGTTCCATTCCATTCAGTAAACATATCCTAAGCACCTACTCTCTACAGGCACTGGCCTTGACATCCAAAATTAAAACTCTGAAAACAGCACATTCAGCTCTGTGTCCGTAGGATTTAATCCAGTGATTTTCACTGCACTTCCATTAAAAAAATTCAACCCTCAGGCAAGACAACAGTGACTGTAAGACGTGCGTTAGAGGTGTGTGTTTTAAAACCTCCCCAGGGTTGTGTGGGGACAGTGGTTTGTAGGGTAACCTGTGGTTATGAACAAGGAGGCTCTTGGTGGGGTGTGTTCATTCTGAGCTGGGCGTTCTCACCACAACTGCAGGCAGGGGCTGCTCTGGAGATGCAGGTGAGCCCAGAGCCTGAGCCACCCAACTCCCTCTGCCCTGACCAGGGGTTGGCCAAGCTGTCGGGAGCAGGGCATTCTTGGGGGCTGGCCTGGACACACTGCTGCCTGTGTCCACAGAAACCCCCTGAGAGGCCACAGCCTCGGGGCCACCACTGCCCAGAGAATGGAAGACGCTTTGCAGCTGGCCCACCATGACCAAAACGGCTGGTGCCAGGAGCAGGGAGGTTGTCGTTACTTCCAACACAGGTTTCCTTGGGGCTGGGGAGTTTACCCTCCCTCTTTCAGCAACATGACTGACCGCCTACCGCCGTGCCCACTGTGAGACCCAGCAAGACCACCAGCTCTCGCTTCAGCTGTTTGCTTAGTGGGTGACCTGCCTGTCATATTTTTCATTGTTAGAATTTCTACTTGTGCTTTTCTAAGTCCACCTGTTCTTATTTCATAATGTCCTGTTCTTGCCTAATAGATCCCATTCCATTGTTCTTATTTCATAATGTCCTGTTCTTGCCTAATAGATCCCATTCCATTGTTCTTATTTCATAATGTCCTGTTCTTGCCTAATAGGTTCCATTCCATTGTCTCTGAACATTTAAACTTGTTACTTCAAGCACCTGGCACCGCTCCTGCAGGTCTCGGCATGAGTTCAGCTTCTTGCTGGGCCTGCTGGGCCCTCATGGATTTAATTTCTTCCTGTGATTTGCCCTTTTTGTCCATGATCTCACTTCTGGGAGAGGCTGACCCTGAACACATGCGCACATGGGGGACAAAGACTCTGGCCCCAGGTGTGGGGGGCTCAGGGTTAGGGACATACTCAACTAGAGGTGTAAGATGAGCAACTCTGACCAACCAGGCTTGGGGGTACCAGGGGCTTAGGGTGGGGGACATACTCAGGTAGATGTGGAAGATGAGCAGCTGGCCCAGGTGCACCAAGCCAAGAAAGTCCAGCAGGAGCACGAGCATCCCGATGATCACGACTATCAGGGTCTGCACCTGCACCGGGAACAGAGGGAGGAACAGCAGCCACGTGTTCATATTCTTGACATCTGGGGAGACAAGGGAGAGACACTGTGTCCAGCACCTGCTGACGGGTGCCACATCAGGTGGACGTCACAGACCAGAGCTTGCTGGGGATGGGGCGGCGTGGGGACAGCCAGTGCGAGGGATGTCTCCCTGCCCAGGTGGATGCCTCCCTTACCTGAGTGCCCCATAGGCCCTGCTGCCTGCGGTTGGTTTTCATGATCCCTGCTTTATGGATCTCGGAGGTGAGGCTCCAACAGGGTCACTAAGTGCCGGGGTCACAGTGGCCACCCTTTCCTGAGTGCTGGGGTCACAGCGCCCACCCCTTCCTCACTAAGTGCCGGGGTCACAGCGCCCACCCCTTCCTAAGTGCCGGGGTCACAGCGCCCACCCCTTCCTAAGTGCTGGGGTCACAGTGCCTGCCGGCTCTGCCGGGCCCCAGCACCCATCCCTTCCTAAGTGCCAGGGCCCCAGCACCCACCCCTTCCTTACTTAGTGCCAGGATCACAGTGCCCACCCCTTCCTTACTAAGTGCCGGGGTCACAGTGCCCACCCCTTCCTCACTAAGTGCCGGGGTAACAGTGCCCAACCCTTCCTCACTAAGTGCCAGGGCCCCAGCACCCACCCCTTCCTTACTTAGTGCCAGGGTCACAGTGCCCACCCCTTCCTATGTGCCGGGGTCACAGCGCCCACCCCTTCCTCACTAAGTGCCAGGGTCGCAGCACCCATCCCTTCCTTATTTAGTGCCAGGGTCACGGTGCCCACCCCTTCCTAAGTGCCGGGGTCACAGAGCCTGCCAGCTCTGCCAGGCCCCAGCACCCATCCCTTCCTCATGGCCCACTCTGTGTCCCTGGACCCGCTGCACCCTAAAACAGCCGCCTTCAAATAGAACAGGAAAGCCACAGCTCTCGCCTGGGGTCATTTCTAAGATATGGTCCTCTGTGACACTGGGCTGCCAACACTCAAAACCACAACACTTCCAAAAATCAGGCGTAATGCAGAACGGCAGAGGGCCGGGCAAGGCAGAATGGCAGAGGGCCGGGCAAGGCAGAATGGCAGAGGGATGGATTCAGCATGGATGTCTTTGGGTGACAGACCCTCTCTGGAACTGGCGGCCTCGGGGGCCATCCTAGAAGGCAAACACCACACTCAGCCTGACAGGACTGCAGCTCCATGTGCCTGGGCCGGGCTGGACCCCATGCTGCCCCCCTTAGCCAGTGACATCATGATGAGTTCAGCCCATGAGAACAAGGAGCTGCTTTGCTCAGGGCTCTGCTGGTTTTGAAGCCCTGCAGAATCATCTGGAACAGCAAACCCAGGAATTCACTCAGGCCACAATGAATGAATTCACACAGAGACACTGGCACTGCCATATGGAAGCAGCATGTTCCAGGAGAGAAGGCAGCACATGCCATCTTGGCCACCTCTGCTCTCTCACTTTCCCCTGGCATCCCCCACAAGGAGAGCCCAGACAACATGGTGGCTGCTGGGGAAGGTGACTTGCTACAGGGGGAAGAAGAACGCAACAGGCATCGTCCTGGGCTTGGGTCCGCTGAGGTCAGGGCCTCGCCAGGGTGGAGCTGGCTTTCAGGAAGTGCTTCAGAAGTGGCTGTGAGGCCCTGGAGGCATCAGTCACGCTTCGAAGTGGAAGGAGGAGCTTTACGGCCTTCCACATGGAGCTGGCAAAGCTCATCCTTGAAAAAAATGTCACAACATGTTGGCTCCGGAATGTTCTGGAACAAGGGGCAGGCAAGTCCTCCCTGTCTCACCACCCGGGCTGTGTGCAGTGCGGGTGCAGCCATGCCTGGGGCCAAGACTGGCAGTCTTGTCCTGCACCCCGAGGGGCTTCTCTGGCCCAGGTCCTCCTGGTCAGGGTCCCGGCGCTGCTGCAATAAATATATCAAATGATGGCAGGTGGGGGCAGCTTCTACAGCAGACTCTTGCAGTCTGAGGCAGGTAGGGCTCTGACGTCCAGCTGCAGGACAGGTGGGCGCGCTGCCTCCGCAGGGTCCAGGGAGGTCCTCCCACCTCTGCGAGCTCCTGTGGCTCCAGGCGACCCCGGGCTGTGGCTGTGTGACTCCACCCCTGCCTCCATCCTCACGAGGCCGCCTCCCCTCTGCATCTCTCCTTTCTCTTACAAGCACACTCGTGGCTGGATTTGGGCCCACTGGGACATCCCAGCGCGACCCTCCCACCTCAGATCTTAAGTCACAGCCACAGGCCCATTTCCCGAGGATGCTGGCATCACGGGATCTGGGTTAGGCGTGGACTCGCCTCTGGAGCCCACAGTCCTCACCGCCACGTCTCTCCAGTGGCTCAGTGTGAGCATCCGTTCCCGAGGCCCAGGCTCCGGGCCCACTTGGCCAAGGGCCTCAGCGCACCGCAGCCTACAGCCCAGCACCCTCAGCGCTGCCTCCACTCTCCCTCCCCATGGGCTGCTCCTGCAGGATGGGCACCCCCACCCTCCCACAGCTACATGGCCCCACAGGATGGTGTGACAGGTGCTACAGGGCTGACTGCGGAGGGCAGGGGCAGAGGTGGACCCCACTGTCTCTCGCCTGACACGACCTGGCAGCATCCACAGAGCAGCGTGGCCAGCGCCCTCCCCGAGCCTGCCTCCTGTGCGCTGGGGGCTGCTGAGCTGTATGGACACTGGGCTGCTGCCGTCGGGCCAGGTCAGAGCCTGCCTGGGGCTGCCTGCCCCGGCCTCTCCCTGGGACAAGAGGGGCCGACCACCCCAGACCCGATACTACCACCCGGAAAGACGGCTGGAGGCGAGGATGAGGCCCCCTGAGAGTGGCGGCCACGTACCTTCATACTTGGGGTCCGTGCGGAGCACCCTGGGGTTCACAAGGTACTGGACGAGGACGTACAGCAGGATGGCGATCAGGCAGAGCATGCCAGCTGTGGCCGAGGCCACAGTGCTGAAGAAGAACCTGCCGGGAGACACACAGGCAGGCATGGGGGTGGGGACGTGGGAGCAGAGGGGGCGCAGGGGCAGGTGTGGAGGGCACAGGGGCAGGGGTGTGCACAGGGTGGGCAGGGGTGGGTGTGGGGGACACGGGTAGGGGACACACAAAGGCAGGCGTGGGGCATGCAGGGGCATGCGGGGCATGTGGGACAGGTGTGGGGACGGGGAGGCGGGCAGGGACACGCAGGGCATCTGGGGCAGGGGCGGGGGCATGTAGGGCAGGTGTGGGGGGCGCAGGGGTGGGGACGCACAGGGCATCTGGAGCCCATAGGGTGGAGGTGACAGGTCAGTGTCGGCGTCCACTTGAGGGCGCCTGGCCACCACCCAACGCTGGCCTCAAACCCTGCTCCCGACCGCGCCTGGAAGCTCAGGCTCCTGTCTCTGTCCCATCCTGTGACACCCCCCCAGGTCTCCAGGCCTCTCGCTGGAGAGGGGTGGCCGTGGGACATTCCCACCAGCACACCGCCCGACAATTCAGGCAGCGCTTCTTGCAAACGTGATTGCCTTTAATCCCCACAAGGAACAAGGAGGTTGTGAGGAGGGGGAACCACCCCTTTTCATGAGTGGGGAAAGGGAGGTCAGAGATGCGGTGTGACTCGCCCAAGCCTACCAGCGGAGCATGAGGGTCACACGGCGTCTCCAGTGTCACAGCTCTGGGGCCTCTGCCCGCACCTCCCTACTCCACCTGATGCAGACAGGGCTCCCTACCAGCCAAGGAGCACGCGGGCTGGGTCCTCTCAGGGGGCCCTGAGCATGGTCTGTGCTGGGGTCTCCATGGCACCATGCTAGGCAAAGGCACTGAAGCCAGGGAAGGGGAGAGCCATGAGAGTGCCGTGGCACCCAGGAGGGCCTGCAGGCTCAGGGACCTGGATCTCTGCACCCAAAGGGAACTCGGGCTGAGGAGGCCCTGGAGGAGCCCGGTCACTCCTCGGCTGCAGTCCCCCCTTCTCCAAGGGTCTCGTGCAAATCTGAGCCAAAAGCGATGTCCATGCTGTAGACGTGAGACCAAATCCACTCCCAGTCTCTCGTCTTTGCTCAAAAGATGCAGAGAATAATCCATCCAGAAAAACCAATTCTGGGCAGCAGTTCCTGGAACATACTTTGACTAAACCATCTTCCCTTGGTCTTTCTGCCATGATGATATTTTTTAAAAAGTATCCTTTAACCTCCTGTAATCTTTTCCATTGTATTATCTTCACCTAAGCTTGTTTAAATCCCTTTTCTATTTTCAACTGGAGGACAGAGCATGAATGCCGCAGTCGTCCGAAGAGGCAGTTAGGGCACAGCTGCCTTCCCCGCGCTCCTCCTCCCTCCAAGAGCCTTCTGGATAATCCAGGGGTGAGGGGTGGCTCTGGGCATGAGCGGCTCCCTGACTGCTGCTCCCTCACACTGCCTTCCCTCTCACAGCTTAGGTTTCCAAAGCAGCAGCCCCTCCAGGCAGCGGACACGCCCTACCCTGCCCCCAGTCCTCCTGGGCTTGAGCCCACTTGTGGGGAGTAAAGACCCCTCATCCTCATCCTACTCTCTGGACAGGATTCCCCTCTTCATCCAGGAAAGAAGGCAGGTCTCTAAGACCACAGAGACCAAAGCCCACAGGATGGGGCAGAGCCATTCACGCGGGGCCTCCTCTCCCCGCAGCACCCAGGGCCACTCTCCTCTTGGTTAGCACAGCCTCCTGCCCCTGCTGCCTGTGTTTAACCTGCAGAGTCCGAGGCCAGCGCTCGCAGTCTTCCCAGGACACCAGGGCCGCCTGCCTTCTTTCCGTCCCCCTTCCTCTCTTATCACTACGAAGTATGCAGCCTCCCTCACAGGGGCTCTGCCATCAGCTGGGCCTCCCTGCGGGGGCTCCGCCATCAGCTCGCCCTCCCTCGCAGGGGCTCTGCCATCAGCGCCTCAACTTTCCTCATCTTGCTCTCAATGCCGTTGCTCTCTCCGCCTCTGGCGGATGAAGGGACAGAAGCGAGGTTGGTACAGATGCCGGCGTTGGCTGCTGCCTGGAGTCGAGGGTACCCATGACCCTAGCCCTGCTCTCCTGATGCCCCTTTCCCACACACAGGCGGTGTGTATACTTGGCGCCCACGTGGTCCCTCTCCAGCACCCCTCCTGAGGAAGGCAGACCCTCTCCTTGCCACCTGCCTGTGGGCCCTCACCCCCTCACCTTCCCCACCAGGACCCGCCGGATTGAGCCAGCTCGAGGCACCAGAGCAGAATGAGTCCAGAAGGAAGTGGCACCTGGGGCTAGCGTGAGCCAGAGAAGCTGGCCCCACCTTGGCCATCGTGGAGCTGCTCTTCTCCAGGGGAGGAGGCGGGTGGGTCTCCCCGACCCCTACCATCTCACACAGCATCTGGACTCGCTGTGCAGTCATGCAACCTCTCTGTCCCTGCTGGGCTGCTCAGCCTCTCTGGACACATGCTGTGCTCCAGACGGGATGGCAGGGAGGCAGGGCAGGTACCCCCCGGCGTGTCCTTTGACAGGCAACGTTGGTCCCCACTCCCACGCACAAGAAGGCCTCTTTCAGGTCAGCACGGAGTAGCTGGGGAGCACGCGTGGTTCTTTTGCCTGGTGATCTTCACAACACAGTGCTGCAGACAGCCGGGGCTCAGCACACGGGGCCTTGAGAGTCTCTGGATCCTCCACTGTGCTCAGGGGAAACACCTCTCGTCTATGAGCCTCCACCGTGCTCAGGGGAAACACCTCTCGTCTATGAGCCTCCACCGTGCTCAGGGGAAACACCTCTCGTCTATGAGCCTCCACCGTGCTCAGGGAAAAACCCCTCTCGTCTATGAGCCTCCACCGTGCTCAGGGGAAACCCCTCTCGTCTATGAGCCTCCACCGTGCTCAGGGGAAACCCCTCTCGTCTATGAGCCTCCACCGTGCTCAGGGGAAACACCTCTCGTCTATGAGCCTCCACCGTGCTCAGGGGAAACACCTCTCGTCTATGAGCCTCCACCGTGCTCAGGGAAAAACACCTCTCGTCTATGAGCCTCCACCGTGCTCAGGGGAAACACCTCTCGTCTATGAGCCTCCACCGTGCTCAGGGAAAAACACCTCTCGTCTATGAGCCTCCACCGTGCTCAGGGAAAAACACCTCTCGTCTATGAGCCTCCACCGTGCTCAGGGGAAACACCTCTCACCTGTGAGCCTCCACCGTGCTCAGGGGAAACACCTCTCGTCTATGAGCCTCCACCGTGCTCAGGGGAAACACCTCTCGTCTATGAGCCTCCACCGTGCTCAGGGGAAACACCTCTCGTCTATGAGCCTCCACCGTCCTCAGTGGAAACACCTCTCGTCTGTGAGCCTCCACCGTGCTCAGGGGAAACACCTCTCGTCTGTGAGCCTCCACCGTGCTCAGGGGAAACACCTCTCGTCTGTCAGCCTCCACCGTGCTCAGGGGAAACACCTCTCGTCTATGAGCCTCCACCGTCCTCAGTGGAAACACCTCTCGTCTATGAGCCTCCACCGTCCTCAGTGGAAACACCTCTCACCTGTGAGCCTCCACCGTGCTCAGGGGAAACACCTCTCCTCCATCTGCACTGGGTGCCCACTGCTCTTCTGTAGCCCCACCCTTGCACTGGATGGGCCTCAGCCTGGGTGGAGAGAAGGCAGCCCAGCCCAGGACAGCCTGGTCAGGAGGCCTCAGCCAGCGTGGCCCCGCAAGTGCCCACGGGGGACCTCCAGGAACTTACTCTGTGCGGACGAGCTTGTCCAGGGATGGCTGCACCACAGCCCCAGAGCCAGACAGGAGGCCGGGGCATGCAGGCACCAAGCGCCACCACATCAGGACAGGGATGCGGCCCCAAGAGAACCCTCCACCCTTTCAACATGAGGACCCCTGCCCACAGACCCCTCCCTTCCAAATTCCCCCAAGCCTGGCCCGTGCCGGCCGTCCCTGCTGTGCCCCTCACCAGTAATTCTGGCTTCCCACGCAGTTGTTGATCCATTTGCAGTGGTGGTCGAAGCCAGACACACACTTATTGCAGGAAATGCAGTGTTTGGTTTTCTTGTTCCCGGAGGGATGAATTGGGGAACACCTGTCAGGCCCCAAGTGCACAGGTTGGGGCAGGGCCAGAGGTCCATCACTGGAAGCCAGGTGCCTCGGAGGAACCAGCCCTGTGTGGCCTGGGGAGAGGGCGTCCAGCAGGGAATGGGAGGCTGGGGGAGGGTGTTGAGGCCTGTGGGGAGCAGGAGAAGCAGGGCAGCTGTGGGCAGAGGTAGCCACAGAGCAGGAGGAGCTGTGTCTGTGGCCGCCCTGAGCGTAGACCCTCCACCAGACTTCCTACACCAGCCTCACTCTGGGTCATGGCCCTGGAGGAGGCCGCGCCTGCCCCATGGTGCCAGGAGTTGAGGCCGGGGGCTTGGATCCCACCTGCGCCTACAGGGCCTCCCTTGCAGCCGACAGCAGCCCTGTAGCCACCCCCTAGGCCATCACAGAGGCCTCCAGGGCCCCTGGAGACACTGGAACCCTTACCTCCCTCTTTCCTAGGGGCTTGTCTTGAAACTCCCCAAGAAAGACAGTGCTCTCTTGCTCTGGGACCTCAGGGGAGGGACCTCGTGCACAAAATCCACTGAGGACCAAACATGCCTGAGTGCTGCTGCGTTTCATTCCAGGGGAGCAGCAGGTCACCTGCAGGTGACAGACCCAGCCCTCCAGTCTCAGCCCTGCCTGTGGAGGAGTTGGGGCGGCCCGGCACTGCGCCCAGTTCACAGCGAGATGAGGGGCTATCCACCGGCAGCCACAGGGCCGGGCCCTGGAAGCTCCATTAGCATCAGCTGCGGCCATGGCACGGGCCCTGAAGGGCCAGCAGTGACCTGAGCACCAGGCCCCTGGAGGTGACCTTGACACCTTGGGGCCTCGGCGAGGGCGGGCACTCACACGGTGACCTTGCACAGGTGGCAGAACTGATTCTGGATCACGTGTGCATGTTTTGATCTGTCGAAGATGGGCATGGGCTGAGAATAGTTCTTCATGAGTCTGACATTGGAGTCGGCCGGGTCGATGCAGGAGGCAATCAGGTGGATGACGAGGTGGAAGGAGAAGATCCCCCCGGTCACCTGGCATGTCAAAGAAGAACCTGGCCCAGGGCGTGGTCAGCCTGGCACGAGGTGTCCCCGTGAGGCCCAAGGGCCCAGATGAGGCGCGGCCGCTGGTCAGCCCTGCTCACCCAGCCCTGCACACCTGAGCCCTGCTCACATGGCCCTGCTCACGCAGCCCTGCACACCCAGCCCTGCACACCTGAGCCCTGCTCACATGACCCTGCTCACGCAGCCCTGCTCGCCCAGGCCTAGAGGAGATGAGGCCACACATCGGCCCTGCACACACAGCCCTGCTCACCCAGGCCTAGAGGAGATGACGCCACCCATCAGCCCTGCACACACAGCCCTGCTCACCCAGGCCTAGAGGAGATGAGGCTACCCATTGGCCCTGGACACACAGCCCTGTGCCAGTCAGGGACTGGGAAGGCTGCCCCATGCCCCTTTTGGTTCATCCCTGTTGGACACAGGGCAAATCCCCCACAGAATGCACCGCACCCCCAGAGGCTCAGTCAGCCCAGCCAAGCACAGTGACCCCAAAACCCTTTATAGCTTGAGGGACAGAGGAGGACCAGAGGAGGGACACCCCAGGTGTAAACACAGCCAGATGCAGCCCCAAAGGCCCTGGAGGAGCCTGGGTTCTTTCATACCAGAGACCCCTGAGCACTAGGAGAGCAGCACAGCCTCAGACAGGAGGAGCAGGGGGAGGAGGGAGGGAGCTGCACAACCTACCTGCTCCCTCTAGACCCCAGACAGCTCGCTCATGGACCCTCTCCCCGAGACTAGCTCAGGGAAACACCCCCTAGACTCACTCAGGGATCCCAGACTCATTCAGGGACTCCAGACTCTCTCAGGGACCCCCGACTCACTCAGGGACCCTGGGCCTCTGTCTTGGGCCCTCTGGGCTTGGAGCCTGGCTGCAGGGGCACTGGGGAGGGGGTCCTTGTCCCCTGGAGCCAGGAGAAGCTGGGCTCCCCGTGCCTGGGACGTCAGCTCCCGCCCTCAGATCCTGGCTCCCTCCTCCTCTCACCCTGGGACCAACAGACTCCCCATGGCAACCAAATAGAAGGGGTGGAGTGCGGGGCCCTCCCATCACCCTGCCTGGCCCCTGGACCGCCTTCTAGCCAGGAGTTCAGGGTTGACAGCCATGTCCGCAGGGCAGCCCAGAGGCCCTCACAGTGTGGCCTAAGCTTGGCATGGAAACGCAGGCTGCCGACCTGCGGGGCACGGCGCTGTCCTCCTTGGCACCAGGGGCGAGGAGAAAGGTGCTGGCCACGTGCAAAAAGCCACGCAGGGATTTTAGCGGAAGGCTGCCAGCAGGGCGGGTCCTGCACCAGGCCAGGGGGCTGCTGTCCCTCCTGACAGAGCCCCTCTCCGGAGCCCCCTCAGGCAACATTGGGACAGGTTCACTGCTGCTGGGCTCACCCTCAGCGTCATCCTGGCACCACCTTGGGGCATGGGGTTAGGGTTTTATGCAGCAGCCCTTCCCTGGTGAGAGTCCCGTAACAAGCATGCTGCAATGCATGGGAAGCCTGAGTGTGAAGCTGGTTCCGATCGAAATGCAGACACAGGTGCCGAATCCCTCAGCAGGATGCACCACACACCCTGCATCTTCCAGGCACCCAGGTGGCCCCGGGCCCTGGGTGCTGGTGTGTGTGAGCTGGGGAGGGGACTCTGTGTGTGCAGACATGGCTGCAAGGAGGACAGGCGAGAACGATCTGGATGCCAAGGGGATGGGACTGGGGAGCTGCTGCCCAGGCCGGGGTGTGGTGGGAGCTGGGCAGTGCAGCAACGGGGCCAGCCAGGCCCTGGGGGACTCACATGGGGGCCAGGGCTGATCAGACACCTGCAGTGGCCACTCTAATCCCACCATGGTAGAGGAGAGGTCTGCAGGGGCCCCACCTGACTTGGGAGTGGACTGAGGCTGCAGGGGCTGTAAAGGGTGTGGGTCAGCTGGGCCGGGCACAGGGCTCACTGTCCAGCTGGTGACACTGACATGACCGAGCCTGCATCCCGGCTGTTGTCCCCATGTACCCGCTCCCTGCAGGCTGAGCTGGGGACACTGCACTATTTATGTGGTCACCGGGGCAACAGGGAGCTCGTCTGGAGCCTTGGGACGCTATTGGTGGCAGCTGAGGACAATGAGATGAGGCAGGAAGCTGCACTGTGGCCCAGGAGCAGCCCCTTCCTCTGCAGAGCTGGAGCAGCACTTCCCTCACTGGAAACCAGTGGCAGGGAGGGTGGGGCCAGGCAGGGCCTCTGCACCAGCAGCAGGTGAAGCTCAGGCTGGGGATGCCCTCCCAGGCCCTTGGTCGCCACATCCGACTGCAGCCTCACATTCTCCGGGCTTCGCACACAGAAGCCCGCTGCCAGGGAGATGGTGCTGCTGCAGGGGGCCACCAAGAGACAGCCTGGGGATGGTGTGGCCCCAACCGGGACCCACTGACTTCCCTGTGGAGGAGCTCAGGGCTGTCCTGAGCCTGAACCTGCCAGGCAAACCCCGTGGAGCTGCCTGAGCCCATTCCCGAGCCAGTCCCCAAACCTGCAGGCACCGTGGCCAGGCAGTCACCCTGAAGGCGTCCACCCAGAAACAAGGGTTCAGCTGGCAAGGGACCCCCCCCCCCAAGATTCCAGGGCAGTGTCTTCACCTGGAGAGCTCCCTGGGACTCAAAGCTTTTTTCATGAGAACCAGGTTGAAGCAAATCTTTCACCGCACACTAGGGTGCCCTGCTGTCCATCGGCCGCATTTTGGCCAGTGAGGTCCGCGCTCCGCGGCTGGGCTTGGGTCGTCCTCCTGGGACATCCGTCACCGATAGGAATGATGCTGGTGACCTTAATTTGGCTATGTTTTGCCCAGACTGACCCAGCTAGCCACTCTGCCCATCACCCACTCGGGTAACCCTTCCTGAGCTGGCGGGGAGCCCCGGGATAGAGATGACATGGAGCACCGTGTTCTCAATTTTCTCTGCTTCTACTTTCACATTTAATTTTATCCCGGTAATGTTTTATGTTCCAATGAGCAATAAAAAGTAAAAGAAATAGAGTAAGTGTCTCCCTTTCATCACCCAAACTGCCTGCCTTCTGGAAGTTTCGGTCTCAAGCTGTCATGAGAACCACAGCTATGCTGGAACCTCCCCTAGCAACAATCTGTATTTTGTAAATAAACGGTCCCGCAGCGCCAGCCCAGAGCACACACCCCGCGCCCTTTGTAACACTGCTAACCTTTCCCCCGCCCTGTTCTGCAGGCAGGAAAAGAGAGGAGGTGGAGAGCGAGCCCACAGCCCCTACTCCTGGGGCCCGGCGCGTTCACGTCTTGTCGTCTTATCAATCCCTGCGGGGTTCAAAGCTGACACGTGCCACTGAAGGCGCAGCGCCACTCCATGTTGGTGAATCTTCCACTGCAGCTACCAAGCTCGTGCTGCCCTGGGCCACAGCAAGGGACTTTGCTGGGAAGAGATTTCTCCAGATTAAACAGAGTTACAGATTGCAATCCATTCCACACAACAGGCCCTACAGATGCTGCGGCTGCGGCGGAGCCTGTTTCCCTTTGCAGCAGAACAGACGCGGGCACGCGGGCACTGAGGCATGCTCTGGAAGGGCCCATACACGCGGCCGCTGGACGGTTGGCCAAGCCTGGCACTCAAATGTCCGCCTAACCTGGGGTCTTTATTCCAATTCTTCCCCACTTTCCACAACACAGCATCCCTTACCCTGCAACTGACCTCCCTTGGGGTCAGAGGCTGCAGCCACGGGGCCTGGGAGGTCACTTCCCAGAGCCACCCAGGTCCCTGCAGGTGCCGGATAGCACAGGCACCCTCCAGTGGCCACAATGCAAAGCCACATGCTGCTGGCCAAGGGGCCCGAGGGGGTCGCTGAGGCGCAGGCATGGGGAGTGCAGCTGGGGATGCCGTCCTGAGCCCAGCGCCGGCCAGCGGGAGGGGCAGCATGGACAAGGGCTGGGGCACCAAGGGCTCCTTTAGAAATGGAGATCCAGGTGTGGAGTGGGGGGTACAGGGGAGCCACAGAGGGTTCACCTACCAGAGAGCAGGTGACAGCTCAGAGGCATGCGTGGCCGAGCCACGGGCCAAAGGAAGAGTGGAGAGAAGGGATTCTACTAGCACATAAGGAAACAGCCAGGTGTGGAGGGTCGACTCGATCCCCCACATAGGTCCAAGCCCTAACCCACAGCACCTGTGGATGTGGCCTCACTTGGAAATAGGGTCTTTGCAGATAATCCTGTCAGGGCAAGGTCTTTTCGGGTAGGCCCTACTCCAATGACTGGCGTCTTTACAAAAACGGGAACCCAACGGCAGCAGACACACGCAGAGAAAAGACGGTGTGAACACGAGAAGACGAGCCACAGAGAGCGGCCAGAACCATCCCCTCCAGCAGCTTCAGGGGGAGCGGCATGCAGCCAGCACCCGATTCCAGACCCCGGGCCCCAGAACTGTGAGACCAGATATGTCTGCTGTTGCAGGCACCCGGTTTTTGGTGCTTTGTGATGGCAGCCCCAGGACACGCCGTGGCCACCTGGTGATGCTGAGGGAGAGAGACAGATGGTGGCCAAAGCAGCAGGGGAGGGCACCTTCCTCTGCAGAGCATGCACTGGGCCCTGCGGTGGAATCGCAGATGCAAACACAGCATTTTACACCCCTAGCATAACTGTGATTCAGACGAGGATTGCAACAAAAAGCGATATGCCTGAGACTCAGAGTCCACATGTGCACCACTCTGGACAGGCAGGGGCAGGGACCCGGCCCACCCTCCCAAGGAACCGCTGCGTCCCCACCTACAGGGCCTCCTGACAGTGCAGCGGGACAGGCCACCACCACCTGTGCAGCGTTCTTCTGAAACTGCTCAGCCTTAACCACACAGACCCCCAGGTGGTGGAGCAAGACACTGGTCTGGATATGCCTTGACGCTGTGGTCAAGGAGATACCAGCAGCTGCCAGGAAAAGGCAGGCGGGCGCTGTGCTGACCTAAACACACCAAGAGACTCCGTCGCAACATCCGTCCCAGAACCTTGGCCGGATTCTGGATTAAAAATCCTATCAAGCACATCTGGGGGCTGTTGGAGAATGTTGACATGGACTGCCTCGGCCATGGTCCGATCACAGCCTGTCTTCTCACCTGCCATGAAGGTGCAATACAGGAGGACACCCATGTCTGGAGGGCATGTGCTAGAGCAGGGAGGTGGGCCGTGCAGCACAGGGTTAGTGACTGTAGGCTTTAGTGACATCCTCATCCCTCACTGCAGGACACCCGGGGCCAATGGGGCTGCCATGCAGCGATGTGGGTCTGTGGATTTCTGGGCCCTGGAGGTGGGGGAGGCCATCTAGGACCCAGGCTTTGGGGGTATGGGGACTCAGGGATGTAGGTGGAGAACTCGGAGGCTGGGCCACAGCAGAAGCTGGGCCAATGGCAGGGGATCTTGGGGGAATGCCAGCAGGGCCACAGGGCACACCTTGGGCCTGGCAGAGACAGGCCACTACTCAGAACTATGATCTGTCCTCCTGATGAGTGGAGGCGCGCAAGGCTGGCAGTGTGTGCCGGGTGGACACATGGGTTGCCACATTCCAGCACCTCCCATGGTAGAAGCCTGAACCCCCACATGTGTGTCCAGGCCTTAGAACCCCATGGAACCCCCACTCTGGTGACTGGGCACACTCAGGGCCTCTCAGAAAAGGCCTCTTGGGAAGAGAGCACTGCTTCCCTAAATCCCCTAGGATTGGGAAGGCCACGGAGCAGACAGGGGGACACAAAGTCTTCTATTCACAGCCCTGGACAGCCACTCACAGCCCAGACGGCCACTCCTAGCCCCAGATGGCCACTCATAGCCCAGATGGCCACCCCTAGCCCCAGACGGCCACTCAACCCACAGCCCTGGGCAGCCACTCACAGTCCTGGCTGGCCACTCACAGCCACGATGGCCACTCACAGCCAAGAGGGCCACTCAACTCACAGCCCTGGAGAGCCACTCACAGTCCCGGCCAGCCACTCACAGCCCTGGATGGCCGCTTGCAGCCCAGAGAGCCACTCACAGCCCAGACAGCCACTCATAGCCCCAGACAGTCACTCCCAGCCCCAGACAGCCACTCACAGCCCAGATGGCCACTCAACTCACAGCCCTGGATAGCCACTCACAGTCCCAGCCGGCCACTCACAGTCCCGGCCAGCCACTCACAGTGCAGATGGCCACTCCCAGCCCTGGACAGTCATCCCAGCTCCAGATGGCCACTCACAGCCCCAGACAGCCACTCAACTCACAGCCCCAGACAGCCACTCAACTCAGAGCCTTAGACAGCCACTCACAGTCCCAGCCAGCCAGTCACAGTCTCAGCCAGCCACTCACAGCCCTGGATGGCCACTCACAGCCTGGACGGCCACTCACAGCCCCAGACAGACACTCCCAGCCCCAGACAGATTCTCCCAGCCCTGGACGGCTACTCACAGCCCCGGACGGTCACTCGAAGTCCCAGACAGTCACTCACAGCCCAGAAGGCTACTGACAGCCCCAGACAGACACTCCCAGCCTCAACAGCCACTTGCAGTCCCACACGGACATTCCCAGCCTTGGACGGCCACTCACAGCCCCAGACAGACATTCCCAGTCCCAGATGGACACTCCCAGCCCTGGACGGTCACTCGCAATCCCGGAGGGCCACTCATAGCCCTGGACAGACACTGCCAGCCCCAGACAGACACTCCCAGCCCCGGACAGCCATCCCCAGTCCCGGATGGTCACTCCCAGCCCCAGACGGTCACTCGCAGCCCCAGATGGCTACTCACAGCCCCAGACAGACACTCCCAGCCCAGACAGACACTCCCAGCCCTGGAAGGCCACTCACAGCTCCAGATGGCCACTCAAAGCCCTGCATGGCCACTCACAGCCTGGATGGCCACTCATAGCCCTGGATGGCCACTCACAGCCCAGATGGTCACTTACAGCCCTGAAGGCCACTCACGGCCTGGATGGCCACTCACAGCCCCTGAAGGCCACTCACAACCTCAGATGGCCACTCACAGCCCCAGACAGCCACCTACAAACAAGACGCAGGTTGCAAGAGGGATGGAGCAAGATAGCGCCCAGGATGAGTGTATGCCACAGTCAGCACCCACGTCTCTCACTAAAGCATATCCTTGGACCCCTGCCAAGGCTCTCTGCGAGACCAGCTGGGCCCAGCCCATTTCAGACTTGTAGATAGGGTGTGGCCTGACCTCCCAAGGGAACTTTAGCTGCACAAGGCACCCCAAGACCCAGAGACAGAGCCCCAAATCCCTGGGGAGACACCCTTGAATCACTAAGCCAGATGGGGTGGTTGAATGAGAGGCCAAAAGCCTTACTGGCGCTGTGTGTCTGTGCATGCCTGAGTCTGTGTGTGTGCTCACAGAAAATACATAGCTTTAAACACACATTAAAAAGTAAGAAAGGTCTACAATCAATGACCTAAGTTTCCGTCTTAAGATGATAGAAAAAAGAGCAAAGTAAACCCAAGGTCAGTTGAAGGAAGTAGTAAAAATAAAAGCAGAATTTTTTTTTAAGTAGAATAAAAACAGGCAAACAATAGAGAAAATTAATAATTAAAAAGCTGACTCTTTTCAAGATCCATAAAAGGGATAAGCCCCAGGAAGACTGATGAAGAAGAGGGAGGAAGACACAAATGGCCAGGATAGTGAGGAAGGGGGGCACAGCACTCGGACCCTACAGATGAGAAAAGGATTGCAGGAAACACTGTAAACACCTATATTCCAAGAAATATGCCAAATTACATGAAATACTCCAATTTCCTGAAAAACACAACCTATGAGCTAGGTGCGGTGGCTCACGCCTGTAATCCCAGCACTTTGGGAGACTGAGGTGGGTGGATCACAAGGTCAGGAGTTCGAGACCAGACTGGCCAATGTGGCGAAATCCTGTCTCCACTGAAAAATACAAAAATTAGCTAGGCGTGGTGGCACACACCTGTAGTCCCAGATACTCAGGAGGCTGGGACGGGAGGATTGTTTGAACCCAGGAGGCAGAGGTTGCAGCAAGTCGAGATCACACCATTGCACTCCAGCCTGGGTGACAAGAGTGAGACTCCCATCTCGGGGGGGGAAAAAAAAAAGAAGAAGAAAAATACAAACTATGAAAATAGAAACAAGAAAACGGAGAAACAGAATAGCTTTTTATCAAAGAAACTGCACTCATCATCAAAAGCCTTCCCACAAGGGAGACTGTTGCACTTGGAGAAAAATCCAGCCAAGTCTAGACTGAGGGGCCTCCTGTGGGCAAAGGCATCAGTTTCTCTGACCAGTCAAAGGCCTGGGAGCAAAACGGATGGAGGAAGGGGAGCTTCGGGGACACAACAGCCCCATGGCACGTGGGCTCCTGATGTGAGCCACGCATCTGTAGAAAGACTTGTTTCGAAAATTGGGGAAATAGCCATATGGATAAGAACAAATATAGGATGTTAAGAAATGGCTATATAATTTTTAAGTGAGATATATAATTTTAAGTGAGATATTTTTAAGTGAGACAAAGCATGGTGTTATAAAAATAAAAGTTTGTTAGACACAAACTGGAGCATTTACAGGTGAAACTTCCCGATGTCCGAGATTTTTAAAGGTTACTCGGGTACACATGCGTGTGAGATATAAAACAAGGTTAGCAAAAGCTTCACTGTTGAAGCAGGTGACTGGCACCTGCAGGTCCGCTTGATTGTACTCTCTACCTCTATAAACTGAAAGATGCCACAGGAACAAGTTTCAGGAAAGAGAGACATGGCCTTGCCCATGGCTGAGGCACTCAGGCTGGCAGGCTGCTGTCCTCATGGCACCTGCTCACTCTGCATCCAGCCCCTACGCCTCCCTGACTGCACCACAGTGATACACACCACGCTCACCATTTACCAGAGACCTGCCCAGGATGGCCCAGCCCAAGGACCACGCAGTGGTGTTGAGAGGTGACAGCATGCTGGCAGCCCTGGCAGCCCTCGCTCACTCTTGGCACCTCCTCGGCCTCGGCACCCACTCTGGCCACACTCAAGGGGCCCTTCAGCCCACTGCTGCACTGTGGGAGTCCCTCTCTGGGCTGGCCAAGGCCAGAGCCAGCTCCCTTGGCTTGCGGGGAGGTATGAAGGGAGAGGTGCAGGCGGGAACCCAGCGCGAGTTCGGGGTGGGCATGGGCTCAGCGGGCCCTGCACTCAGAGTGGCCGGCCAGCACTGCTGGCCCCAGGCAGTGAGGGGCTTAGTACCTGGGCCAGCAGCTGTGGAGGGTGCACCAGGTCCCCCAGGAGTGCCGGCCTGCTGGAGCTGTGCTCAATTCTCACTGGGCCTCAGCTGCCTCCCTGCAGTGCCAGGCTCAGGACCTGCAGCCCGCCATGCCTGAGCCTCCCTGCTGCCATGGGCTCCTACACAGCCCGAGCCTCCCCAATGAGCACTGCCCCCTGCTCTGCCGCACCCGGTCCCATCCACCACCCAAGGGCTGAGGAGTGCGGGCACATGGCACGGGACTGGCGGGCAGCTCCATCTGCCCCCAGTGTGGGAGCCACTAGGTGAAGCCAGCTGGGCTCCTGAGTCTAGTGGGGACTTGGAGAACCTTTATGTCTAGCTAAGGGATTGTAAATACACCAATCAGCACCCTATGTCTAGCTCGAGGTTTGTAAATGCACCAATCAGCACTCTGTATCTAGCTAATCTGGTGGGGACTTGGAGAATCTTTATGTCTAGCTAAGGGATTGTAAATACACCAATCAGCACTCTGTGTCTAGCTCAAGGTTTGTAAACACACCAATCAGCACCCTGTGTCTAGATCAAGGTTTGTAAATGCACCAATCAGTGCTCTGTGGGGACTTGGAGAACTTTTGTGTCTAGCTTAGGGGTTGTAAACACACCAATCAGCACCCTGTCAAAACGGACCAATCAGCTCTCTGTAAAACAGACCAATCAGCTCTCTGTAAAATGGACCAATCAGCAGGATGTGGGTGGGGCCAGATAAGGGAATAAAAGCAGGCTGCCCGAGCCAGCAGCAGCAACCTGGTTGGGTCCTCTTCCACATGGTGGAAGTTTTGTTCTTTTGCTCTTTGCAATACATCTTGCTGCTGCTCACTCTTTGGGTCCGCACTGCCTTTACGAGCTGTAACACTCACCGTGAAGGTCTGCAGCTTCATTCCTGAGCCAGGGAGACCCCGAACCCACCAGAAGGAAGAAATTCTGAACACATCCAAACATCAGAAGGAATAAACTCCAGACACACCGCCTTTAAGAACTGTAACATTCACCGCGAGGGTCTGCGGCTTCATTCTTGAAGTCGGTGAGACCAAGAACCCACCAGTTCCAGACACAGTGTCACCACTTCCCCACTGAGGAAGGCTTTAGTGAGGAATAACACATTCTACTTTCAGAAATATGGTTCCAGTGCCCCAAGGCACCGAAGGCAGGCCAACTGTCCCCAGGTCCCTTTGTCCCCACACATCCATGTCTCAGTGATCCTAGGGGGCCCGGGGTTTCTCGACTGAATGCTATGGTCGGCTGGGGGTAGTGCAGAGCCCACATGCCCCATGGACATGCACCCTGGGAGATGGGAGCAGACACAGGCTCCCACCTGCTGGAAGATGATGGGAGCAGACATGAGCCCCCGCCTGATGGGAGGTGAGAGCAGATGCAGGTTCCCTACCCACTGGGAGACAGGAGCAGACACGGGCCTCCCCCTCTTTGGGAGATGGGAGCAGACCCGGGCCCCCTGCCCGCTGGGAGATGGGAGCAGAACCGGGTCCCCCACCTGCTGGGAGATGGGAGCAGATGGCCTGACATGGGGTCAGCGGCTGCCCTGTGCAACCTGACCCTGAGCCATGCGGGAACGGTCTGACATAGGGTCAGTGGCTGCTCTGTCCACCCGACCATGGGCCACGCAGGAATGTCCTGATGTGGGGTCAGCAGCTGTCCTGTCCTGACCCTGAGCAGGGGCTGCACAGAGCACGAATGACCACTGGGCCCACCTGCAGGCTCGGGGGACATAGTCTGGCCCAGGGCAGGTGACTGGTGCCACCGGGCAGCCATGGCCCAGACCCCACAGCCAAGTCCATCGCAGGGTCCTCCAGGAATCCCTCCCGCTTAGACCATGCCACGATGAAGAGGATACCACGTAGGCGATGTATTTCCATGCGGGAGGCAGGAGGGGAATGAAGATCCTGAAGGTGGCCAAGGAAAGGCCCACGAAGACAGCCCAAGTCACCACCTGGAAGTAGTGCAGGGGTAACGACCAGCCGTTCACTCTGGAGATGCGGGGTGGCAAGACCAGCTCTTCATTGTTGAGTATGGCTTCTGGGGTGATGGAACACTGGCTCCCGGAGCGAGTGTCCATCTGCAGGACACAGAAGGGGAGGACCTGCGCCATCAGCTCTGGGGAGGGCCGGCCCCACCCACTGTCAGGGAGACCACGGGGACTGGGAACATGGCCCCCAGGACCAGCACTGACAGCCAATGGCCCAGCATTGCCTGGGGCCACGTTCCCCGCAGAGGGAGCAGGGGTTGGGCTGGAGTCGGTGCAGGGCCCTGTCCAGGGGAATGAACAGACATGCTGCAGAATCTGACCCTGGCCAGAGCTGAGTGGCAACGGAAAACGGCTCTCCAGGGTGTGGAGGACCCTGGGCAGAGGACCTGGCCTGTGGCAGACCTGGGTAGATGACTGAAAGCAACGGGAAGACCTGAGCTGCCATCTGGACGGCTGCGGGATGGCCCTCTCCCCACCCACACACATGTGGGGCTCCGGGTCCCACACCAGGGTGCAGCTCAAGCTGCACAGCAGCCAAGGGCTCCCCGGGGCCGACACTTGCCTCAGCGCACACTGCACGCCTGTCTCATCTCCGTAGGCTGAGTAGAGCAGCTCCATCTCATCCGACTTCAAGTCGCCAAATACTGAATTATTCTGCATCGAAAGCGCAGTAGTGGCACTGGAGAGAAAGGTGACTGGGAGGAAGAGGAGAAAGAGCATCACTGGACTCACTGGAAGGACTCGGTGTGCAGGCCCCACCCCGCTTCTCCAGGGGCTGAGGGACCGCCTGGCTGGCAGCCAGCACCCCAGTCTCACCTCACTTGCTCTCCACAAAATTCTCGCTCCTGAGTTTTCCATGTGTAACCAGCAGGGGTGCAATTGGCCACCCCTCATTTTACTTCTGCAGGCCAAAGACCACAGGGAAATGAGCTCTCTGCAAAGGGGTGAGCTCCATAAGCAAAAGAGCTCTGTGGAAACGTGGGCAGAGCACATTGTCTGTCACTGTGGAGGATCCCAACCAACACACACCGCAGGGACCACGCCTGCCCAGGGCCAGCTCTCGCTGTGGGGGACGCAGGCCAGGTGTACTGTGCAGTGTCCCATAGGGTGTGGAGCAGCACCCCTGGCATCTCCCTACCATCTGGTGCCAGCAGCACCCCCAACCCCAGTGGGACCATCAACACGCCTCTGGACACTGCCAAACATCTCCAGGGATGAAAGTGCTGTGGTTGAGAACTGTGTTAGAGGGTGAGAACAAGGAGTGTGTCAAACACAACAAAAAAAAAGTATCAACAACCACAACAGCCCCAAGAGGAAGAGGGGAGCAGGGGTTGGTGAAGACAAGTGGTGAAGGCAAGAGGATCCTTCCCAGTGGAGGGCGTCCTTCAATAGGAGACCCAGACCAGGCAGAATTCCAACACCTGGAGCTGGAGGAAAGAACATTCCAGAAACAAGGAAGCTCTTGAGCCAAGGCCATGGTTTGGAGGGAAGAGTGAGCTGTCCCATTAGCAGATGGTGTGAGTGGCTGAGGGAGAAAGGGCCGGCAGGAGCAGTGTCCATGCAGCTGTCTGCACGGGAGGGACCCAGCAGAGGTGGAGAAGTGGAGGATGGGGCCGTGCAGGAGGTCCCAGCAGCAGCGCAGCCAGGAGGCAGCAGTGCAGATGGCGAGAACACACAGGCCACACCCAAGGCCCAGGGGCAGAAAGGAACAGGGGTCAGGCCATCGCCAGATCTACTGAAGACAGACACTGGCTTCAAATGTTCTGAGGAAAAATGCTTCAGGCTGGGACTTGGATACCCATGTCCACTGTCCCACTCAGGCTGAGGGGAGCAAGGCCACCTGCAGTGGGTGTGAGCTCAGAGACGTGGCCACGCACCCTGCAGAAGTGCTTGGTGACTGGGCTTCCCAGGAAGACGAGGGTGACAGCCATCAACAGCCGAGAAGAAGGAGTAGATGCAGGAACCCATGGCCGTCACACGGGAGTGAGTCCATGGGTGCTTGGGAGGGCTGAGAACCAGGCCCTCGCAGTTCAGGAGGGAAAAGTGGAACCCGTCCCAACTCAGCCCTGGCCTTTCTGCACCAAGGGGTGGAGCAGTGCTGACCTCAGACGCCAGCTGCCAGAAATGCTTCCAAAGCCCGCCTCTGCGTGGGCTGTGTGCTGAGGGGTCTCACATGGGGACTCGCCTCAGAGCCCATCCGAGCTTCACTGTTCTAGGTTCTTGTGTTTTACCTCAAACATGCATTAGTTTAATAAAATATTTTTTAAAAGGTTTTTAAACTAAAAATGACAGAATGAATTAGGTGCGACATGCCACTGTGGGAAGACAGCCAGGCTGCTGCTGGGTCTGGAGGAGCAGGACACGGGCCACAAACACGGAGCAGGAGTAGAGGAGATGGGAGATGCACTGTCTGGATCACTTCATTAGACCCACGTGCTGTTTCCACAATGACGGTAATAAGAATACATTTAGTTTTAAGAGAATGAGGAGGTGTCAGACGGACAACGAGCCTGGGCGAGCGCCTCTACCTTGGCGTTCTCCACCGAGCATGGCATGCAGCTGTGCCAGCTGCTTCTCCTTGGACAGGTGTCCTCCACTTTCCCATTTTCTGGGTACAGCGCACCTGAGCCCTGGGCGCAGACCCTCACACCGTTTCCCCCAGAGGCTCTGCTCTTTCACCATGAGGGAAAAGAAGGTTGTGTAGCAGAAGAGACTCCAGGAAGACAAACTGCTCACCTGGGGTCAAAGGACAAGCTCCCAGGTGTGTACCCAGCATCTCCACGTGTGTGCCCTGAACCTCCAGGGGGTGGCTCTGCACTCCCAGGCCTGTGCCCACCATCTCAGCTGTGCCCTGTGCTCCCAGGCCTGTGGCTTGCATCCAGGTGTGCACCTGCACCCTCTCCCACTGGCCGGGACCTCCCTGGTAGGAGGGACGTGCCCAGCCCTGCCCCGACCCAGGTGCCTGCTCACAGCACATGCCCCTTCCCTGGCCAAACCCCATGGGAGCCCAAGTGGGGCCCGGCCAGGAACTGCTTGGAGGCTGAGCCCACCCCACTCACGCCCCAACCCCCAGGGCCAGGACCTGCTTGGAGACTGAGCCCACCCCACTCCCACACACCTGCAGCACCTCCCCAGGCAGTCAGGAGGACAGTGCCTACGGGCTCACCCATGGGTGTGGGCAAGACTGTGTTGTCCAACTGGCATCTTCAAAACAGGCTTGGAGAGGACAGAAGATGAGGGCAGAGGTGGCACCACAGACCCCAGAGTGGGGCAGACAAAGGCAGACCCCAGAGGGTGGCTGTCCTAGGGAACGAAGCATCCTCGCTGGCCAGGGAATCCCTGTCCCAGGTGTGTCACCAGCTCCAAGGACTCGGCCACCTAGGCGGGGCTTCGTCCCAGACACCCCAGGCCACCTTTGCCCCAACCCCACGGGCTGTCCCTGTTCCCAAGAGGCCCCACGAAAAATCACCTGGGCACCATTTGTCAGAATGAATCTCCTGGGAAATGCCTTCAGACTGGACGCTGGACTGCCCAAAGCCAAACTTACAGAAAACCTGCCAGAACAGAATTGACAGGGCTGGGGAAACAGCAGCCCCAGCCTCTGATCATGGAGCTGTCCAGGGGCTGGAAACCCGGGTGTCCATGTGGCATCAGTAAGCGGGGCCAGGCACTAGGACCGACCAGGGCTCTGTCACTAGGAACAGGGGTCTCGCACTTGGGCCAGGGGGTGCTCACCAGGACCAGGGGTCTGTCAGTCACTAGGGCCGGGACCTGTCCCTTGAGCCTGGAGCCTGTTACTAGGATCTGGGGTCTGTCACTAGGGCCAGGGGTCTGCCCCTTGGGCCTGGAGCCTGTAACTAGGGCCTGGGGTCTGTCACTAGGGCCAGGGGTCTGCCCTTGAGCCTGAAGCCTGTAACTACGGCCTGGGGTCTGTCACTACGGCCAGGGGTCTGCCCCTTGGGCCGGGAGCCTGTAACTAGGGCCTGGGGTCTGTCACTATGGCCAGGGGTCTGCCCCTTGGGCCTGGAGTCTGTAACTAGGGCCTGGGGTCTCTCTCACTAGGGCCAGCTGCTGTTTTAAAGGTAGCAGCAGCCTGGGTGCTCCCTTGTTCACTGCCCACGCCCACGCGGGGGTGGCGCCGACAGAGCCTACACGACTACTCTCCACGTGGATGGCTGTGGGGTGGCTGAGCCTTGCTGGCAGAGGAGGCTGGTGGACAGGCCGTGCTCACATCATCAGCAATGCCGGGTCAGAGGTCTCGAGGCAGGAGCCACGGACTCAGTGGGAGCTACCAACCCTCTCAGCTCATCACCACTCCCTGGGGCCTGAGACCTCAGAGCCAGCCCTCGGCCCTGCTCAGGCTCTGGCCTCCCTGAGAACCTCTGTCCTGGTCACAAGTGTCCTGCAGGCCCCCTGGGTTGTGCTGGGCTGGACCAGGCCAGGGCGTGACCTCTGACAGCTCCACCTGCTCTGGAAAAGCCACCAGCAGCTTCTCCAGCTGCACCCGCTGACCCCCAGAGCTCGCTCGCAGGCAGGTGCCCATGGTGGGACAGTTGCTTGCGCCTCAGTCTCCTCATCCTTGAAGGGGTACAGCCCCCTCCCAATCTCCCTCACACCCGATGGCCTCATGCAGGCACAGCCCGAGGGAGAACCTGTCTCTGCGGAGAAAGACTCTGTGATGGCAGCCAATTGGATTCCACCAGAACCCGAGGGCAAGCATTCCTCAGGAAGTGACCAGGCTGGGAGCATCAGGCACGCACACCACACATTCAACCCAAACCTTCTGTTAACTCAGGTTCCCAGGAGCCCTGCGTGCTTCTGCCTGGCAGGGGCCGACGCTCGTGCCCTGGAGAACTCCCTGTTCAGGGATGACAGTGGGTTCCCTGGTGATTTGGAGGCCTGGGGCCTGGGTGGGAGCTTCTCCCTCTACCCCTGGAGACACTGCCCAGGAGTCCAACGTGCTGTGACTGCAGGATGCCCCTGGCAGGGGCCATGCTGGCTCAGACGCCTCTCACCAACCCCTTCCTTCCATGCCCTCGGGGCACTGGCATCCAGGGAGCTGTGAGGAGCACACCGTGTTACAAGCTGATTGGGAAACAGGTTGGGGGGTGGGGGCCAAGGCACTCAGCAGTATTCAGGCATCTCTCAGCTGGTGACAGGAGCTGTCCCAGGCCCTGCAGGTGGGCGTGCATGCTGGGCAACCCTGGGGGTCCCTGGTCTTCTCTCCATGGGCAGATTCCCATGCGGATACCCTGGCCTCCGCAGGCTCAGCTGGGTGTACTGCCGCTGGGCTCTTCAGAACCTTTACGCCCAAGTCCTGTCCAGGGGGAGCACCCTCCACCCCGGGCCGGCTGCCATCACAGCCTTCAATCCTGCCCAGAGTCCCTGGAGACTGTTGTCATTAAACCCCACTCCTGTTTAGGAAACCCCAGGGCCAGACCCCACTGCCAGAACGGGACCCTCTCGCACCTGCAGGTGGCAAAGTTCCTGAGGGCCTGATGGACCCTCCAATGTCCCATGGCCACAGGTCCCACCTTGGCACCGAAGCCCTGGGATGGCCCCTCTGCAACGCCCAGTGCTCCATCATGACCTGGTCCCAGGTCGCTGACTGAGGGAGTGCAGGGGATCAGGACCAGGGAGAAGCAGCCCCCCAGTAAATCTGAAGCACAGGGATGGCACAGCCCCAAGGGAGACCGGGTAGGCCCCTGGCCAGCAGGACTGAGGGGAATCTCCACTGCAAGGCACCTGCTGGGCCCACACAGTGTGCTCCTGGCCTCACACTGCCCACTGGGCATTCAGCCTGGACAGCTCTCAGCTCCAGAGACCCTCGCTGGTGAACGGGACAGCAACATCAAAGACGACAGCGACCCGAAGCCCCAGAAGCAAAAGCCACCCTCACAGCGGAAGGAGTGGACAGAGCTCCTGTGGAGCTCACCCAGCCCTCCTGTCCCACCAAGGGGTCTCCTAGGACCCGGGAGCCCTGCCCTCCTGCCGAGAAGGTGCTTCGCCATTAAACAGGGCCAAGGAACAAGGCGGCTCAGACCCCATTCCTTATTTCAGACCCCATTTGAGCGCAGCACAGCTCTTTGGCAGACGGTTCTTGTTTTTCATTATCATCGCACAGCACTCCTGCTCCGCGGGACTCTCCCTGTGAACCGCCCCACTCTTCTCAGCCCAGGCCGCGTGTCAGGCAGGCAGAGCTCCCAATCAGAACAAAGCTGGCAGTTTTGAGTCTGTGCATTTCCCCCTGCAGCACCGGACGCAGTGTGTCTGGAATTGGTGGGTTATTGGTCTCGCTGATGTCAAGAATGAAGCTGCGGACCCCCGCAGTGAGTGTTACAGTTCTTAAACATGGCGTACCTGGAGTTTGTTCCTTCAGATGTTCAGATGCGTCTGGAGTTTCTTCCTTCTGGTGGGTTCGTGGTCTCGCTGACTTTAGGAATGAAGCCGCGGACTCTCGCAGTGAGTGTTACAGCTCTTCAAGGTGACGCCTCTGGAGTTATTCATTCCTTCCCGTGGGTTCCTAGTCTCGCTGGCTTCAATTCACACCTTAGTGGTGAGTGTTACTTACACCTCTCAGAGACAGCGCGTCTGGAGCTGTTCGTTCTCTCCGGTGGGCTCGTGGTCTGGCTGGCCTCAAGAGCAAAGCTGCAGACCTTCGCTGCAGACCTCCCTGGTGAATGTTACAGCTCACAAAAGCGGCGCGGACCCAGACTCAGCAGCAAGATGTATTGCTAAGAGCAAAAGAACAAACTTTCCACAGTGGAGAAGAGAATAGAATCAGGTTGCCGCAGGGCGTTCCGGCTGCCCGCTTTAATTCCGTTATCTGACCCCACCCACATCCTGCTGATTGGCCCATTTTACAGGGAGCTAATTGGTCCGTTTTACAGAGCATTGATTGGTCCGTTTTGACAGAGTGCTGATTGGTGCATTGACAATCCTTTAGCTAGACATAAAAGTTCTCCAAGACCCCACTCCACGGAGGAGTCTAGCTAGCTTTCTCTATCGGATCCCGCGCCCCGCAGCAGGTGGAGCTGCCCGCCACTACTGCGCCGCGCGCCCGCACTCCTCAGCCCTTGGGCGGTCCATGGGACCCGGCGGGGGCGGCGCCCTTCGGGGAGGCTCCAGCACCGCGGGAGCCCGGGGCGGGGGAGGGGGGCGGGGCGGGGGAGGGGGGGCGCGGCCTCGGCACGGCGGGCAGAGGGTCCCGAGCCCTGCTCAGCAGGGAGGCGGCTGAGGCCCGGCGAGAATTCGAGCGTGGCGCAGGCGGGCTGGCAGTGCTGGGGGACCCGGCGCACCTCCGCAGCCACCGTAGGACAGAGGGGCAAGGGGGCTCCCAGACTCTGCAAAGGACTCTGCGGCGGAGACTGATACGGGTCTGAGATGGCTGTCCAAGGCCCAAGTGAGAGTTAAACCACATGCCCAGCCAGTGCCCACCATCTGGGCCAACACCATTTCTCTAAAGCATGACACAGGACATTCCACCAACAGAGCATCCCAAAAGGGAATAAAATAGAGATCCCGGCCGGCTCATCCCATCAACCATGTCGGAGACTCGGCGGCTGCAGATGCTGTGGGACCTGCCTCCATTAAAGGCACCTTCTGTGGGGACAGCAAGGACTCTTACGCGGGGCACAGCAGGTTAGAGGACACAGCCGGGGCTCTCACGGGAGGCACAATGGGTTACAGGAAAAAACAGGAGAAAACAGCCGAGGCTCTCACGGGGGCAGAGCAGGTTACAGAACACTGCAGAACCAGGGGCTGGTCCCTCATCCAGTGCAGCTTCACTAAGTGCCAGACGCACGAGGACCCTGCCCTGCCCGGCCACAGCCCACTCACTGCCCTTGGGTTACCCTCGGGGATCCAGGTCCAGGACACCTGCAGGCAGCTGGGACCAGGCCAGCTCTGGGCCAACAGTGGCCCCATCTAATCCCCAGAACCTGTGAACGTGACCTTGTTTGGAGAAAGGATCTGGAAATGAGATCATCCTGGATTATCCACAGCTGAGCCCTAAATCCAATGGTGAGTGTCTCTACCTAGAAGAGGCAGAAGAGAAGACACAGAGAGAAGAGAAGAAGGTGCTACAGGCTGAATTCATCCCCTCCAAAATCCACGCTGGAACCTAATCCCCATTGTGGTGGCATTAACAGAGCCTTTGGGGGATGAGATTGAGCTATGGGGGCCAGGCTCCTGGGAATGACCGAGTGCCTTATCAAAGGGCTGGGGCATGAGGACATGGCAACCAGGCCCTGTCTTGGAAGCAGAGAAGGGCCCTTGTCGGACGCCAAGACTGCAGGTGCCTTGATCTTGGACTCTCCAGCCCCCAGAACTGTGAGAAGTGAACATATCATTCCATAAATTACCATGCCTGGTGCTGTTACAGCAACACACACGGACTAACACAGTCGCCATGAGGCTGGGGCTGCAGTGATGCAGCCACACACCCAGGACAACTGGAGCCACCAGGAGCTGGAAGAGGTAGGGAGCGTCCCACCAAGCCTCCAGAGGAAGCTGACCTGTGAGATGCCTGGACGCTGGGCTTCTGGTCTCCAGGACGATGGGGGAATGCGTCCCTGTTGTGTTAACCCCGGACTGTGTCAATTGTCAGAAGCCTCTGGAAAGAGTGACACAGCAGGTGGGACCAGAGGCTCAGCACCCCTCACGGGGAACAAAGTCTTCGAGGCCCTCAGGTGGCACTGAGAGGCCACAGGGGGCTCCAGAGGCCCTTGGGGGTCCACCTAAGCCAGGGTGGGTGTTAGGCCAGGGCTGCCAACAGCACCTGCCTTCTGAGACCCATCCAGCCTCTGGTTGCCCATTTTTAGGTGGAGAAAATGAAGGCTGCATACATGGCTGGTGTGAGGAAGTCAGCTGACGGGAATTTGCTGATTTAAGGGAAGGTTCAGCTGCGTCTGCATGCTAAAGGGCTGTGTTCTCCAGATCAGATCGAGAAGCTTCGGGAAGGTAATGCAAAAGAATTTCTGATGTTCTTGGCGTGGGGGAAATTTGTTACACGGACACAGAAAGCCTTGCCCTGCAGGAAAAGATTCTTAGAAGGCACCAGATTAAAAGAAAGAACTTCTGTTCCTTGAAAAAATATCATCGAGTGAGTGAAAAGGCAAACCCCAGGGCAGGAGATGTTTGCTATGCTCAACAAATGTTGGCTTGTCTCCAGAATATATAAAGGACCTCTACAAATCAATAGAAACTCAATCCACAAAGGGCAGCTGACTTGAACAGGCCCCTCAGGGACGAGGGTATCCAAGTGCCCAGTGCTCGGTGGGAAGCACTCAGCTTTGTTAGTATGACCAGGAAAATGCAAATCATAAGGCTTCCACACAGCCTTACAAAGGGCTAAGACATTGCAAAGGCTGACAGTGGCTAGTGCCGGCAAGGATGTGGGTCAACAGGAAACTGTGGGGGCGAATGGCTTTAATCCCTTTGGGAAACTGCTTGGCATCATCTGATGAATGTAAAGACACACTAGATCCCAGACTCAACGGCTCCACTTCCAGACTGACCCAAGAGACTCGTGCCCACATGCCTCAAAGAACATCCCAGGAATGCCCACGACAGCTTCATCCCTAGTTGCCAAGAAAGGGGAACCGCGTGGACATGCGCCTGCTGACAGTATGGCGGTCTGAGGGACAGTGGGCATCCCCGTGGGAGTGTGGGCGGCACTGAGCACGAGCGCCTGGGGCTCCTTGACGCAGTGTGGACGGACCACTCGCGCACACTATTGATCCACGTGAGCCAGCACAGCAGTGTGCCCACCACGTGGCTTCTGGTTAAACGTTAAAAACAGGCAAAGCCAAAGCACAGTGCTCAGGAATTGGAGCTTCGACGGGAAAACGGATGGTGAGTAAGACCCCATCCCACTCCCGGAACACGGAGAGAGGCAGCCCAGAACGGCTGGCACTAGAACTGCAGGTGGACTGTGCCAGGTGGGGCCCTCCCAGCAGGCGGCCTGGGGACACGTGGGCACTGGCGAAGGTGGCAGGAACAAGCCTGGTGGGAGGTGAGGCTGAGATGAGCTTCACCCCAGTGGCTCCGTCCACGGCCCAGGCTTTTCTGGCACTGAGAAGGCAGAGGTGCCACCCCGCCGAGGGGCAGAGGAAACCGGCCCTTGGGCAGCCTTAGGAGAAGCGGGGGCCGGTGTGCGCAGGAGAGGGTGGACGCCCCAGATGCAGCCACGGTGGCCAGGTCACCTGCGAGATGCCATGGGTGGGAGGTGCAGGTGGCTGTGCAGCGGTGCCCTGGGCTCAGGGGGAGGGGCTGGGTCAGGTCCCCGGGGCTGGCTGGGGCCTGGACATGGCTCCCTGGCCCTGAGGCACCAGCAGCACTTCTGAGTGGGGTGGGACTGGCCTGGTGTGTTTCTGGGCGGGGATCCAGTGTGAGCGGGTGAACAGTGAGTGGCGGCCATGGGCACGCTGAGGTAAGCACACTTTGCCCACCTCTGTGGGCCAGGAAGGCGTGTCACACGCTTCCTGACAAGGCAGAGGGTGCTGGGAGCTCGCCTGTGTCAGACATGAGGGCCCTTGGACCAGGGCCTGGGTTTGAAGCCACCGCCATACCCCATACACGGTGCTCGCTGCTCCTGGCCCCACTGACTGATGACTGATGGCCAGAGGGAGGCAGCAGCTGTGTGAAGTCGCCTGGCAGGTGCGGCTGTTGGTGGCATTCCCTGGGCAGAGGCCACGTTGGACATTTGTGAACAAATGAGCGGGTCGGGGTTACAGGTTATAGGATCTGGGAAATGTGGTCTGTGATGCCACGCGCCCTGGGGGATCACATGGAGCCCACATGGGCAGGCACCTTTTATCATGCCAAGAAGTCAAACGTGGGATGCCATGTGGGGAAGATGCCCTGGGTGGGGGAATACCCTGGGTGGAGATGCCATGTGGGGAGGATGTCCGGGTGGGGAATCCTTGTGGGGGTTGTCCTGGGTGGTGGAGCCTTGGTGAAGGAATGGCCTAGGGGGTGGCTCTGGGATGTGGATGTCCTGGAAGGGGGATGTCACCTTAGGGGGAAAGCCTGTTGCAGATGCCCTAGGAGGGAAGCCCTGTGTGAGAGATCATCTCGGTGGGGGGTCATCTGGGTGGGGGCTGCCCCGGGTGGGGGATCATCCAGATGCCAGATCATCTGGGTGGGGGATCATCTGGGTGGGGTATTATCTGGGTGGGGGATCAACTGGGTTGGGGATGCCCCAGGTGGGGGTCATCTGGGTGGTGGCTGCCCTGGGTGGAAGATCTTATCAGGGGGATGCGGTGGGTTATGGCCCTGTGGCACCCCCAAACACACACACACCAAGAAGAAGCTGGTCTCCCTAGGAGGAGGATCCACGCAGGGCAGCTTGGGGTTTGGCTCGTGGATGCTGGGGACAAGGCCTGAGCCCCAGATGTGGCTGGGCCTGACCCAGGCAGCTCCACCCCTTCCTTCCCAGGAAACACCTTTTGCTCGAGCAGTAGGAACTAGGCGTGTGTAGATTCTGCTGCCTGATCCTGGCTCCTGGCTGAGGGTTTGTGGGCTCAGATGGACTAGACACCCGGCCACAACCCTCCTGGGCACAGCCTTCTGGCTCCCCCAGCCCAGGCGGAGGCAATGAGCGACTCTCCTCACCCAGAGTGTTTTCCCGAAGGCGCTTCTGCCTGAGGGCACCAGGCTGGGCCAGGTACTGCAGGGCGCTGACCAGCACTGGCCTTGGGGCCCCAAGAGCCCCAAATGGCATCCCTCTCACACACTCCCCCTGTCTCACCAACAGCTATAAATAGACTCGGCTCTCTGCTGGCACGGCCTCTCCCGAGGAAGCTTTTAATTCTCAGCGTCCTCTGCAGGGGGTGGCTCCCACAGGCCTGGGAGGGAACAGACTGCCTGACTCTCCAGAGAGCTCCCCAGTCTCCATCTGCGATGGGTGATCCTAATTTTCTTCAGGAAGTTCTCCTGAGCCCTGCGTGTGGTGCTTTGGCCTTTGTGCCCACGGAGGCCCCCTGCAGCCCCTCCCTCCAGGCCCTGCCCAGCCCGGTGCACGAACCCTGTTTACCGATTCCCAGGCCTAGGGCAGCCACTGCCAGTGTGAGGCTTGCAAATTAGGGTAGGGGGTCAAAAGGAAGCCCCTCTTGACCATTTCTGTGAGCAGTCTATGCTCATTTCCACAAGGAGCATTTATAACCTCGTATAATCGCTAAAACATTGATTGCAACTTCAGGGAATTCGGGAAGCTAGACCAACCGCAGCTGTAAGATTAAAACGCAGCCAGTGACCAGCGGAGCTTCCTCCACGCACACGCGGTCCAATCCCCATGACTTCATGTTTTGTGAAGATGCAAAGCGAGTTCATGCCGGCGCCTTTCTGAATCAGAGATCCCTTTAGAAACCATGAAAGCTGCAGACCCCTCCCGGGAAAACGCACACACCCTCCTGGAGCTCGCCTTCTGCAGCCGCTCCCGGAGCCCGCCCCTCCCCCACAGGCCCTCCGGGGATCACGTGGTGGGGAGGCGCTGGCACCGAGCGGCTGACAGGCGCGAGAGCCCAGTTCAAGGCGCCGGCATCAGGCTGCAGCTGCCTCACTCCCCTCCACTTCCTGCCCCTTCCCGGCCTTGGTCCAGCCCCATCTCCTAGTCCCAGGCCACAGGGAGCTGGGTCACCTCCCAGGGGCAGGCGCTGGCTGGGCGTCGGGGGGAGACCTCTCCCCCTGAGAAGTCAGGCGGGGAGGGGTGGCCGGGGTGGGCGGAGGGGCCCTGTCCTCTATCGGTCCCCCAGGGGCCCTGCACGCAGAAGAGCCAATAAACATGCCAGGTGGATCAACGGTGACACTGAGAGGGAACGCAACCCCCCATCGAAACAGCAGGCCCCCAACCTCTATCAAAACAGCAGACCCCCAAACCCCTATCAAAACAGCAGCCCCCAAACCCCCATCAAAACACTAGCCCCCAACCCTCATCAAAACAGCAGCCCCCCAACCCCCATCAAAACAGCAGCCCCTCAAACCCCATCAAAACAGCAGCCCCCCAACCCCCATCAAAACAGCAGCCCAACCCCCATCAAAACAGCAGCCCCCCAACCCCCATCAAAACAGCAGCTCCCCAACTCCCATCAAAACAGCAGCCCCCCAGACCCCATCAAGACAGCAGCTCCCCAACTCCCATCAAAACAGCAGCCCCCCAGACCCCATCAAAACAGCAGCCCCCCAACTCCCATCAAAACAGCAGCCCCCCCAAACCCCATCAAGACAGCAGCCCCCCCAAACCCTTATCAAAACAGCAGCCCCGCCACCGCTGTGGGGGGACGCGCTTCTCACCTCCCTCGGCTCCGTTTACGTAACCGAAACCGCAGAATAAAGGGCTCCTCAGATCCTCGGGCGCTGCTCCCAGGGGTGCGGGAAGGTGTCCCGGCAGCGCCTCTCCATCGCCACAGGCCCGCGGACGGTAGCCAAGGCTCGGGGAAGCTGCAAGCTCTGCGGGGGGCGGTCTGACAGCCCCACCTGCCAGGACGCCGTGGTGTCAGGACCCCGAGACCGGCCGTTTCTGTGGCCAGGGATCTCAAAACCTGCTGCGGGCAGTGGCTTCATTCCAGCCCTCCACGCCCTAATTTCCCACGCCTCACACCGGCGGCGGCCCCCTAGGCCTGGGAATAGGGAAACGGTTCCAGCCCCGGGCTGGGGAGGGCCTGGAGGGAAGAGCTGCAGGAGCGTCCGTGGCCGCGAAGAAAGGCCAAAGCGCCAGGCGCAGGGCCCGGAGATGGTGACAGACCTGTCCCTGGTGCGGCCGACGGTGACCCCAGCCCGTGGCCTTTGAGAAGCCTCCCTGCAGCCTCCGGGCACGGAGCGCGCAGCGCCGAAGTCCGGGCATCCCAATCCGAGGGCGCAGGGACGCGCGGGGTGGCCCGGGAAGGGGGCTCGGGGGAGCACGGGGGGCAGGGGCTGCGGCGCAGGTGGCTGCTGGGGCTGACGGGCCCAGTCTCCGCCCCCGGGTGCCCCCCGCGCCGCGCCCGCAGGACCGAGCCCCGCGCCCGCTTACCTTGGAGACGCAGCGACTGCAGCGGAGGCTCCCCCGCGACTCGGCCGCGCGCGACCAAGCGCTCAGCGGAGCTTTCCAGCCGCCGCCCCGCCCAGCGCTCCCGCCGCCCCGAGCCAGCGCGTCCAGCCCCGCCCCGCCCCGCCCCGCCCCCAGCCCCCAGCGTTCCGCGCCCGCCCCGCGTGCTCATTGGCAGCCCCGCCCCCGCCGCCCCACCAGGCCCGGGGAATGCGCGGGCGCACCGAGGCCTCTGCCTTACAAGACCGGCTCCGCTCAGGCTCCGCCGGCCGCCAGGTATCCGCTCAGCGGAGGGCGCGGCCGACCCGCGGGTCGTGGGAACCGCTGGGCAGGGGGCGGCGGGGTCCCTCACCTGGCTCTGGGGCCCCCCGGGGACGACCGGACCCCGATCTCTGCGCCCCGCAGGACGCGCGTTGACGCTGCGGCGGAGGATGGATGAGCGCGGCCGCGGCCTCCTGGGGTGGGGTGGGTTGGGTTGGCGGCGGGGCCTCGAGGACAGTGCGGGGCGACCCCCGACCGCGTCAAGTTCTTTAAGGAGCCGCAGACGGTGGAGGGAAGCGGCAGGGCCGGACTGTGAGGGTGCTCGGACCCCAAGACGGGGCGCACCCTGGGGACTGGGCGTCCAGGTGGGGACAGCGCGGCCGGGGATCGACCTGAACAGGGAGACGGGTCCGTGCCGGGCGCCCAGCGCAGCTGTTCGGGACTGGGCCGCCCTTCACGCAGGAGTGGAGGAGCAGAGCGCGCACCCCTGTCCCCGGCCTCAGCCTCCGTTTTACCTGCAGGTCGCCCGTGTGCAGCGCCACCATCCCGGCCGCTCTTCCAATCTCGCCTTTCTCCGGGCACCTGCCGCCCCTCACCCCGCCCCCCACCAGACAGGCTTTGCGGAGGGGGCTCATTCCGCCCGGGGCTGCCGGGCCCTCCGCAGGAGTTGGCTCCGCACAAGGTTCCGGGGCCGAGATGACAGGGCGGTTCTGTGGTGCTGGGTGCTGGGACTTGAGGGGCACAGGGGCACCTGCCCTGGAGGAGGCCGAGGCGCAGCCCCCCAGGAGGAAGGGGTGCCTCTGGTGACTTCCAGCTGGACTCTTCCAGCTGGACTCTAGTGCAGCTGAGCTCCTCCCCCAGCCCCGGCTCTGTCCCTGCACCAGGTGTCCAGCAGGCCCTGGAACCCGCAAAGGCAGAAGGGGAAGTTGGGGTGCCGGGCAGGGGGTGCTGACGCCTCACAGCCCGGCGGCTTGGCCCCCACCCACCCCACGGTGGTCCCGCGCCCCACACTTCCTCTCCTCTCCTGTGGTTTCTCCTTCCACTCAGTGCTGCCCAGAGATGGGCTTCTGTCTAATTCTCCTGAGAAATTCCACACTCGCAGCTGGGAAGTCGGGAGACCCCCGAAGCTGTGCGGCGGCCACGCTGCGGCTCCTGCTTCCCTCCTGCTCGGGTGCGGGCTCGGCTGCCTTCTCGTCCCGCGGAGCCCGGAGTGCCTCCCCCTCGGGTAGATCCTACTAACAGCATCAAAGAAATAATGAAATAATCTCTCCTTGGTGTGTGCTTACCGTCCTAATAGGCACAAGGAAACTCTTCAGTGCATTTTTCAAAACATGTACAAACTCTCTTGACATAAATGCAGTGACTTTACAATAAAATCGCAGTGGGAGTTAACGTCAGGCTTCAGAGGCAGACATGGTCCTGGAGCCTTTGGGAGGAGAGGAGAGGCAGCGGGCGCGGGGCGGCGTCCAGGGGGCTGAGCGAGGTCTCGGCAGGAGGACAGAGCTCAGCCTTGGGCTGCCCTGGCCCCTGCGCAGGACACACAGTGACCGGGGCTGGGGTGGGCACCCTGGTTCTACCGTCGGGAGTCGGCGTGTTCATGGAGTCTGTTTCCTTGTCTGTGGGTGAAACTTTGGCTTGGGGGCACGGGTGTGTTATTTCTCAGCGACAGTCGGTTCAGTCAGCACTTACAAAATCACCAGAAACGGGGGCACAGGATCTTGCTCAGCAGGGAGAGGTGGATCCTGTTTCGGAACTCCAGGCTCTTCACCTGGCCATGGCTGCCCGTCCAGTGGCCCTTCCTGGCCCCCAGCTCTTGCTCCACTGCCAGACCTGGACAGCCTCCATTAACCCTGCAATTACTGAAAACCGACTCACAGCCAATGATGTGATCCACGCCAAGTGTCCCGTTATGTTTCCTGGGGATCCTTAGAAAATCACTACAAATGGGTTGAACCACAGGGCTTTCCTCTTAGGGTTTAGGAGGCCAGAAGTCCGACATCAAGGCCTGTGCGCTCCGGAGCTTCCCACCTCTTCCAGCTTCTGTGGCTCCAGGCGGTCCTGGGTGGTGGCCGCATGGCTCCACCTCTGCCCCTGTCCTCACGGGGCCTCCTCCCCCGAGTCGGTGTCTGTCTCCTCCTTTGCGTATCAGGACACCTGTCACTGGATTTAAGGGCTGCCAGGAGAAGCTGGGATAATCTCAAAATCTTTAATGGAATTACATCTACAAAGATCCTATTTTAAAGTAAGGTCTTACTCTGAGGTTCCGTGTCGATGTGAATTTCTTGGGTGGGGGTCACTACCACCCCAGCACCAATGCTTTTCCCAGCTCCACCAGTGGCACCGTGTCAGTGACCAGGAGCGTTCCCCGGGACACCTGCCTGCTTGCAGCTGTTTCCACGGCTTTCTGCACAGGTTCTGTGTCCGCAGTTGGGAGCACCAGGCCAGGCAGCTGTCACATAGGAGGAGGACAGCTCTCCGGGACAAGCCCCTGCTGCCCGGCACCCGCGCCCACCCCTGCCTGGGTTTGGGGTTGGGTTTTGTGGGCAGAGGTTCAGGCTGACAGTGGAGGTTGGGAAGGGCAGACACAGCATGGTGGGTAGCACTGGAAGCCCTGGGTGGAAGGGATGGCGGGAGACGCTGGGCCATCTGGGTCTGCAGTGGGAGACCAGGACAGGAGCCCAGGTCCATTGGGAGGCCCCATGCTGAAGACGGAGGCACGGGGAGCAGGGGGAGCAATGGACTCACGGGGACAGCAGCAGACATGAAAAGGCCTCCGAGGCCAAGTGTGAGGATGCCGGGTCCCAGCACTGAGGTGGGGCCGCTCCCACCAGGCCTGCAGCTGGACCTGTCAGGTGTCCACCCACCCCTGGCAGCTGAATGTCCTTTGATGGTCTATGGGCTGAGCAGCTTCTTTGGGCCCCGTGGGGGTGTGTCCCACAGCAGGTGAGCAGTCAGGGCCCCTTGAGAACCCTAACTAGCTCCTGTGTGGGCCTTGGGCTGGGGACAAGCTACAGCCTTGGTGCATGAGGTCAGAGGGGGTGTTCAGTGAAGTAACGACGTGCCTGCCTGGGTGTGGGGCCTGGGAAGCCTCATGGGGGTGTTGAAGCAGCTCCCACGGGTTCTTGGCAGCTTAGGTAAAATGTCTGCCGGGATGTGTGTGTGCACGTGTGTGTGAGAGTGTGAGAGTGTGTGCACATGCATGCGTGTTTGTGCATTCCTATGTGTAAATGTGCACCTGTATGTGTGAGTATGCATGCCGGTGTATGTATGTTGGTATGTGTTCAGCTGTGTATGTTCAGGTGTGTGTGTGTCTGTGTGTCTCTGTGTGTTTGTATGAGTGTCTGCGTGTGCCTGTGTCTCTGTGTGTGCATGTGTGTTTGCACCTGTATGTCCACGTGCCTGTGTCTGTGTGTTTGCACGTGTGTGCATGTGCCTGTGTGCCTGCGTGTGCCTGTGTGTGCATGGGCCTGTGTGTCTTTGTGTGCATGTGTGTGTGTTTGCACCTGTGTGTGTGCACGTGCCTGTGTGTGTTTGGGCTGTGATTGCATCTGGTTATTCTGGGGGTGGAATTGCTGTGGAACATGGAATTAAAGTGCAGGTTCCAGGTCTTGCTGCCAGGGAGCGACTCTGGCCCCCCTATCACACGCCTGTGACCCAGAGAACGGCAGGTGAGCCTTGCGGCCTCACTGTTGCCACTGGTCAGGGGCTGATGAGGAGGGGAAGCCAAATGGGGGGTGTTCAGCCCTAGGCTGAGCTGCTTGGAGCACATTCTTAATATGCCAGCCATCGCTACCTCAGTTCCACAGCCGATGTTAGGGAAGAAGGATGCGGGGACACGGCAACAGGACAGCGTGCTGGGAAGAAAAGATGTGGACAGGAGCCCATGCCTGGCAGAGACACGGAGGACCAGAGAGAGGATGGCGTCACAGAGCTGAGGGCCGCAGAGAAGGGAGGCACTTGTGTCTGCAGTGGAGAGGACACACCCCTCTGGCAAGGGCAGGGGCTGAGGCCCTGGGTGTGGCTGTCAGAGGCAGTGGGCAATGAGCTCTGTAAAGCCGAGACGGCTCCAAGCAGACCACAAGGAGCCTGGTCAGCTTCTGTCCCTGTAACTGTTTTCCCCACTGCCGGAAGTGGCTTCACTTGTGTGGATGCCCTGCACTCAGCCCAGGACTAGATGGATTCACAGCCAGATTCTCCCAAACATATGAAGAACTAATACCAATCCTTGTGAAACTATTCCAAGAAATCGAAGAGGGGGGATATCTCTCTAACTCATTCTATGAGGCCAGTATCACCCTTGGACCAAAACCAGACGAAGGCGCAACGAAAAAAGAAAACTCCAGATCAATATCCCTGTGAATATAGACACAAAAATCCTCAACGAAATACCAGAAAATAGAACCCAACAGCACATCAAAAGGATAATACAGCCTGATCAGGTGGGATTTATCCCAGGGATGCAAATCAATAAATGTGACGTATCACATGAACAGAATCAAGGATAAAAACCATATGATCATTAAATAGATGCAGAAAAAGCATTTGATTAAATTCAGCCTCTCTTCATGATAAAAATTCTCAACAAATTAGGCATAGAAGGAACATGCATCAACATAATAAAAGCCTCATATGACAAATCCACAGCCAACATCAGAATTAAGGGGGAAAAGTTGAAAGTATTCCTTCTAAGAACTGGTATAAGACATGGATGCCCACTTTCACCACTCTTATTCAACACAGTACTGAAAGTCCTGGCCAGAGGAATCAGGCAAGAGAAAGAAATAAAGGGAATGCACATTGGAGAAGAAGGAGCCCAAACTATCCCTTTCTGTTGGTGAAATGATATTCTATATAGAAAACCCTGAAGACTTGTATCACTGCTGGTAAAGACACACCTGAGACTGGGTAATTTATAAACAAAATGAGGTTTCATGGACTCACAGTTCCACATGGCTGGGGAGGCCTCACAGTCATGGTGGATGGCAAAAGGCAGATCATACACGGCAGCAGGCAAGAGAGAGAGTGAAAGCCAAGTGAAAGGGGTTTCCCCTTATAAAACCGTCAGGTCTCGTGAGACTTATTCACTCCTATGAGAACAGGATGGTGAAAACTGCCCCCATGATTCAGTTGTCTCCTACCCAGTCCCTCCCACAACACATGGGAATTATGGGAGTTACAATTCGAGATGAGATTTGGATGGGGACACAGCCAAGCCATATTAAGACTCCACCAAAAAACTCTTAGATTTGATAAATTCAGTAGCATTTAAGGACACAAAATTAATGTACAAAAATCAATAGCATTTTTATATACCAATAACAATCTGGCCAAGAACCAAATCAGGAAGGCAATCTCATTTATTATAGCTACAAAAAATTACCTAGATATGTATTTAACCAAGGAAGTGAAAGATCTTTATAAGGAGAACTACAAAACACTGATGAAAGAAATCATACATGACAAATAGAAAAGCACCCCATGCTCATGGATTGGAAGAATCACTACTGTTAAAAATTATCATACTGTACAAAGCAATCTACAGACCCAACACACTCTCTATCAAATTAGAAAAAAAATCCTAAAATTCACATGGAACCCAAAAAGAGCCCAACTAGCCGAAGCAATCCAAAGCTAAAAGAACAAAGTTGCAGGCATCACATTACCTGACTTCAAACTATACTACAAGGGTATGGTAACCAAAACAGCATGGTAGTAGTACAAAAATAGACATCTAGATTAATGGAACAGAATAGAGGACTCGGAAATAAAGACACAAAGTCAATAAAAATATACACTGAGGAAATGACACCCTTTTCAATAAATGGTGCTGGGAAAACTGGATTGGCATATGCAGAAGAATGAAACTGGACCAATACCTCTCACCATATACAAAAGTTAACTCAAGAGGGATTGAAGACCTAAACATAAGACCAAAAACTATAAAAATCCTAGAAGAAAACTTAGGAAAAATTCTTCTGGACATTGGCCTAGGCAAAGAATTTATGAACAAGTCCTCAAGAGCAGTTGCAACAAAAACAAAAATAGACAAATGGAACTTAAACTAGAAACCTTCTGCACAGCAAAAGAAACTATCAACAGGGTAAATAGACAACCTGCAGAATGGGAAAATATTTGCAAACTATGCATCTGACAAAGGGCTAATATCCACAATCTACAAGGAACTCAAACCAAATAAGCCCATTAAAAGTGGGCAAAGGATATGAACAGCCATTTTTACAAAGAAGACACAAAAGTGGTCAAAAAACATGAAAAAAATGCTCAACATCACCAATTATCAGAGAAAGGCAAATTAAAATCACAATGCAATACCATCTTAGACAAGTCAGAATGGCTATTATTAAAGTCTAAAAGTAAGAGATTTTAGTGAAGATGTGGAGAAAGGGGAATGCTGAAGTACTGTTGGGGGGAATGTAAATCAGTGTAGTCTTTCTGGAAAACAATATGGAGATTTCTCAAAGAACTAAAAATAGAACCACTATTTGGTTCAGCAACCCCACTACTCGGTATATACCCAAAGGGAAAGAATTAATTATATCAAAAACCACCTGCACTTGGATGTTTATCACAATACTATTCACAACAGAAAAGAAAATGGATCAACCTAAGCATCCATCAGTGGAGGGCTGGTTAAAGAAAATGTAGCATATATACACAAGGTAATACTACCCATCCGTAATAAAGAATGAAATAATATCTTTTGAGCAACATAGATAGAGGCCATTATCCTGAGTGAAATAACTCAGAAACAAAAAGTCAAATACC
Organism: Gorilla gorilla gorilla; assembly: GCF_029281585.2. Classification (NCBI taxonomy): domain Eukaryota; kingdom Metazoa; phylum Chordata; class Mammalia; order Primates; family Hominidae; genus Gorilla; species Gorilla gorilla. The sequence continues at coordinate 111,385,029 of NC_073243.2, read as the reverse complement.
ACATGTTCTCAAGTATAAGTGGGAGCTAAACAATGTGTACACATGGACGTATGGAGTGGAATAAGATGACACTGGAAACTCCAAAAGATGGGAGGGTGGAAGGGGGTGAGAGTTGAAAAATTACTTCTTCAGTACAATGTTCACTATTCAGGCGATGGGTACACTGAAAGCCCAAATGTCACCACTATGCAATATATGCATGGAAGAAATCTGCACTTCTACCCCCTACATCTATAAACATTTTAAAACTCTGTTCTTAAATAACTGCATCTCAGAATAAGATTTTATCTTATCTGCCTCCCCGAATAACGTTTACCCAGGTGTGGATTTCTTCTTTTTATTTATGCAGCTCATCATAAATCAACTCTTCATATACCTGTGGATTCATGTCTTTTGTCAGTTCTGTGAAATCCTCAGGAATATTTATAGGACTACAGAAATATCCAACACCAGAGAAGGCAACAATTTTTGACATCCAATCAGAAATATTAGGCACACAAACAAGTGGGAAAATAGGAGCCATAAGGAGGCAAATGAGTCTATTAAAACTGATCCAGAACAGACACAAGGGCATTAAACAATATCAAAACTATATTCCACATATTGTAAAAGCTAATTTGAGGCACGGAAGATATAACAACACTCTGGATCACTGTTCCAGAAGTGAAAGCTACAATGTGTAAAATGAGAACTGCACTGCATGGGATTAATGGCAGATTAGATATTAAAGAAGAAAAGATTATTCATTGTGAAACCATGGCAATATAAACTATCCAAAATGAAACCAAAAGCAAAGAGGATTTAAAAAAATTTAAGCCAAATTATCTGTGATCTGTGGGACAACTTCAAGTGGCTTAATATATGTTTAATTGAAGTCCCTGAAGGAGAGAAGAAAACATGAGGAATGAGGGTAGTGCATTAAAAAAGATGTTTGGAAAAATAATGACAACATTTTTTTTTCCAAATTCGATGCAAACTATTAACCTACAGATGCAAGAAGTTCAGTGTACCTCAAGCACAAGTACCATTGAAGAAAATTACATCATGTCTCATTATAATCAAATCGCTCAATCCCAGTGATAAATAGAAATTTTAAAAGCAGACAGGAAAAATTGTCAGACAAAGTATGTAAAGGGGAACACTTGTCCATCCTGTAGAAGTTATTTAAAACTTGTTGAGGCTAGTAAGCAGTGTTTTGGGCAATATTCCTTGTGTGCCTAAGGAGAATGCACATTTTCTATTAATAAATGAGCTTCCAGTTCCACAGATATCCCATAATTCAAGCCTGTTAATGGTGTTGTCCAAATCTATGTTTTTATTATTTTAAAAATATGATTGACCTAACAGTAATTGAGAGTTGCATTGAAAACTTCCACAAGTCATAGTGAATTTTAAAAAATTATTCCCTGTGGGCTCTGTGTTTGCTTTATGCATTTTCCCTCAATAAATACATCTTTTTTGAAGTCCCATTAGTGTAGGATTGTTGGTGGTAAACTTGGCTTTGATTTATCTGAAGATGTGATTAATTTGCTCTTTTTCCTAAAGATAGTGTTGCTGGGTACATAATTCCAGATCAAAAGTTGTTTTTTTTTTTTTTGTCACACTTTGTATTATTTACCTAGCTACTGTTCTTATGATTAATACATCTGCTGTCTAACTGCATTTCTTCTGTGGATGATTTGTTGTTTCTTTCTGCTTTTTAAAGTTACATTTTCTTTTGTGTTCCACCTTACCCTACAATGTATTTAGGCCTGGATTTCTTATTTTTATTTGTGCAGCTTGTCATGAATTACTCCTCATATACCTGTGGATTCAGGCCTTTTGTCAGAAATTACCAGGTTCAGGTATTTCTTTATAGCAATGCAAAAATGGGTTCATTCAGAAAATTGGCACTGAGGAGCAGGACATTGCTATAAAGATACCTGAAACTGTGGTAGCAGCTTTGGAACTGGGTAATGAGCAGAGGTTGGAAGACTTTAGAGGGCTCAGAAGAAGACAGAAAGATGAGAGAAAGTTTGGAACTTAGTGACTTAATAAGTGGTTGGAACCAAAATGCAGATAGAAATATGGATAATGAAGGCCAGGCTGACAAGATCTCAGATGGAAATGAGGAAGTTATTGGGAACTGGAGCAAAGGTCACCCTTGTGTGCCTTGGCAAAGAGCTTGGCTACATTATATTTGTGTCCTAGTGATCTGTGGAAGTTTGAACTTAAGAATCATAACCTAGGGTATCTGGCAGAAGATATTTCTAAGCAGCTAAACATTCAAGAGGTGGCATGGCTGCTTCCAACAACCTATCATCAGATAGGGGAGCAAATGAATGACTTAAAGTTGGAATTTATACTAAAAGGAAGCAGGCTGTAAAAGTTTGGAAAATTTGCAGCTTAGCCACATGGTAGACAAAGAAAAAAATGTTTTCAGGAGAGGAATCCAAACAGGCTGCAGAACAACCACTTACTAGAGAGATTTGCGTGGCTAAAAGGGAGCCAAGTGCTAATATCCAAGACAATGGGAAAAAGACCTTGAAGACATTTCAAAGATCTTCACAGCAGCCCCTCCCATCACAGGCCCAGAGGCCTAGGAGAAAAGAATGGCTTAATGGGCCAGGACTAGGACCCTGATGCCCTGTGCAGCCTCGGGACACTGGTCCCTGTATCCCAACTTCTTCAGCTACAGTGGTGGTTCAACAGTCTCCAGGTACAGTGTGGACTGCTGCTCTAGAGGGTAAGCCTTGCTGGCTCCCAAGTGGTGTGAAATCTGCAGGAACACAGAACACAAGAGTGAAGGGGCATTGGCAGCTTCCCCCTAGATTACAGAGGATGTGTGGGAAAACCTGGGTGCCCAGGCAGAAGCCTGCTGCAGCAGCAGAGCCCTCACAGAGATACCCTATGAGGGCAATGCTGAGAGGAGATGTAGGGTTGGAGCCCCACACAGACTCCCCACCAGGGCACTACCTAGTGGAGCTGTCGGCAGAGGGCTTCTGCCCTCCAGACCCCAGAATGTTTGATCTACTGGCAGCTTGCAACCTCAGCCTGGAAAAGCCACAAGTACTCAACTCTAACCCAGGAGATTGGCTGCAGGGGCTACAACCTGCAAAGCCACAGGGGTGGAGTTGTACAAAGCCCTGGGAGCCCACGCCTCACACCAGTGTGCCTCACGGAGTCAGAGGAGATTATTTTGGAACTTTAAGGTTTAATGTCTGCCCTGCTGAGTTTCAGACTTCCTTGGGGCCTGTAGCCTCTTTCTTTTGGCCAATTTCTTCCTTTTGGAATAGGTATGTTTACCCAGTGCCTGTACCATCATTGTATCCATTGTATCTGGGAAGTAAATCACTTGTTTTTGATCTCACAGGCTCGTAGGTGAAAGGAACTCATCTCCAGATGAGACTTTGGACTTGGCATTTTTGATTGAGTTGATCCTGGAATGAGTTTAGACTTTCAGGGACTATTGAGAAGGGATGATTATATGTTGCAAGGTGAGCTGGACATGAGATTTGAGGGACCAGGGATGGAATGATATAGCTTGGAGGTTTGTCCCCTCCAAATCCCATGTTGAGATGTAGTCCCCAGTGTTGGAGGTGGGGCCTGGTGGGAGGTGTTTGAATCATGGGAGCAGGTTCCTCATAAATAGTCTAGTGCCATCCCCTTGGTGATGAGTGAGTCCTTGCTCTGGTAGTTCACTTGAAATCTGGTCATTTAAAGATGTTGGCGTCCCTCAACCCCACCACTCTCTCTTGCTCCTGCTCTCACTACATGATGTGTTGGCTCTCACCCCACCTTCAGCCATGACGGAAGCTTCCTGAGGCCTCACCGGAAGCCAAGCAGATGCCAGCACCATGCTTCCTGTACAGCCTGCACAACTGTGAGCCAGTTTAACCTATGTTTTTAAATAAATTACCCAGCCTCAGGTATTTCTTTACAGAAACACAAAAACAGCCCAATGCACGTAGTAACTTATAGATATATGTGGAAAACTGATTATCTTTTAAAATATGACTACTAAACAGACTAAAATGCAGAGTTCATTAAAATACAGAGGATGCCTCTGCTTCTCTGGTATTGACTCTTTTTGTCTACTAAGATAAGAAGTCTGGGCTAGGCTGAAAAACTCAGAATCCAGGTCTGGGGTTTCCCAGTACTATCCTCCCATTTCCCAGTACTGTGCTCCCATTTCCCAGTACTATGCTCCCATTTCCCAGTACTGTGCTCCTATTTCCCAGTACTGTGAGCTCCCGTTTCCCAGTACTGTGGGCTCCCATTTCCCAGTACTATGCTCCCATTTCCCAGTACTGTGTGCTCCCATTTCTCAGTACCGTATGCCCATTTCACAGTACTGTGCTCCCATTTCACAGTACTGTTCTCCCATTTCCCAGTACTGTGCTCCCACTTCTCAGTACTGTGCTCCCACTTCCCAGTACTGTGCTCCCATTTCCCAGTACTGTGCTCCCATTTCCCAATACTGTGCTCCCATTTTGCAGTGCTGTGAGCCCCCATTTCCTAGTACTGTGCTCCCATTTCCCAGTACTGTGCTCCCATTTCTCAGTACTGTGCTCACAGGTGTGAGCCAACACGCCCAGCCCATCAGCTCTTAAGCAGCAAGAGGCCCTGCAGCTGGCTGGCTGGCTGGACAGCACAGTTAAGCAGGTGGCTGCATCCTCTGCAGCTGCTGGCAGCCCATCATCCTGGAGATGTAAACCCTCCTGCAAGGCTGGCTCTTCTTTGGGTGTGATGAAGATGATGACAGAGATGGATGCTGGGCTCTGAGGGTCCTGGTTCCTTCAAAGGACATCCAGGGGCCTCTGAGATGATGGGCTCTGGTTCCTGGCCTGTAGCATGGGTAGGAACAGGAGGCTTTGCAAGGTAGACTCTACAGGCAGGACCTTGATGGAGGATGGGGTTTCAGGGTGGAAGACCTGGATCACAGGGGCACCTCAGCTCCTGCAGGACAAAACAAAGTCACTCTTTGAGCAGCCACCAGGGAGGGGGCTCAGCTCTACTTGTGATGGAAACCCACCGGTGGCTTTTACCCCACCCTGTTGCCTGGAGAGGCAGGGCTGGTTTCTGGGTGGATCATCACCTTGGCTTAGACGCAGAGCCCCACTCCCAGCTAGGTCTAGTGAGAGTCCTCCCGAGCCAGGCTCCTGCCCTCCCCATCCTTCCAGAAAATTTAGAGATGAGTGCATCACTGACAGAGGCCATTTTCTATTGTTCTTCTTGGGAAATACATCTTTTTGAAAGATAACCCATCTTTTATCACTAGATATTTTAAAAAATATTTTCTTTGGCCAGGTGCAGTGGCTCACACCTGTAATCCCAGCGCTTTGGGAGTCCGAGGTGGGTGGATCATGAGGTCAGGAGATCGAGACCTTCCTGGCTAATACGGTGAAACCCCGTCTCTGCTAAAAATACAAAAAATTAGCCGGGTGTGGTGGCAGGCAACTGTAATCCCAGCTACATGGGAGGCTGAGGCAGGAGAATGTCGTGAACCCGGGAGGCGGAGTTTGCAGTGAGCCAAGATTGGGCCACTGCACTCCAGCCTGGGTGACAGAGCGAGACTCTGTCTAAATACATATGTGTGTGTGTATATATATATATATTCTTTGTTTACAGCATTTATCAACTGAATTATGTTGTGTCTAGAATTTTATTTCCCCTTCTTGGATTCACTCGGCTTTATGAATCTGTGAGTTGGTGTCTTCTAACAATGTTGGCAAATTCTCAGCCAAATCTCCTTAAATATGACATCTTCCCAATTTTCTCTCTTTTCTCTTTCTGGGACTCTAAACATAACATAGCCTTCAAACTGTATTCTCATTCATTTTTTTCACATTTTGCATTTCTGTCACTTTGTATCTATTTCAGTAATTTGTTCAGCTCTAGATTCTAGTTCTCTAATTCACCTTTCAACTGTGTCTAATTTGTTGTTAAATCCATCCACTTTAAAAAAAATCAGTGATATTTCTCATAAGTTTTATTTGGTGTTTTTCCAAATCTGCTTTGTAATTTAAAAAATAGTTTTCTGTTCTCTTCAGATATTTCTGACTTTGTGTTTTCTTCTCTATGTTTTGGTCTGCCAAATTCAACATCTGAAATATTTATGTGTCTGTTTCTACTATGTTTTCTGCTGCTTCTCACTCATAGTGCTTTATTTTCACGTGTGGTGGGTTGTTTTTCATTGAGAATTGCTTCTTTGCTTTGTAGTTTTGTGAGAAATCTTTGAGGCTTAGGATGAAGGTTTGTTACTCAGAAGGAATTACGCTTGGCTCCTGGGAATGACCAGTTCAGAATCTCTCTCTATTAAATTCTCGGCTTGGGGACTTTTGGTCACCCACCTGGCACAAAGTTAGGGAGAACCTGTTGCTCCAAATACTCGGCCGTGATTTTTCTTTTTCTTTCAGCTCTAGGGCTTGAAATGACTGATCCCTTCTGATTCCTTTGCGGGTAGAGAAGTGAGTTGCTTCTAGTTTGCCACTGCAATGAGGGTACCGCCCTCTGGGGGTCCTAACTTTAAGAGATTACTGATTGGCTTGCCATTTTGGCTGTGCTCTCAGCTTGATCTTCCCTTTGTACCTCTTGAAAAGGTGAAAATGAAGTTCACCAGGTTTCGCAAATGCCCTCAGGGCAAAGGCCAGCTGCACTCCCCACTAGATTTCTCTTTGGGTTCCTCTGTGCCTTCAACCCTGGCCTGAGAATTCCTTATGTCTCCTCAGTCCATTAATGCCTTTAAGAATATTTACACTCGCACTCACATGGACACGGACACGCACGCACGTGCACACACACACACCCTTAACTTGCTCAGTTTCGCAGCATTGTCCGATCCTCATAAGTGACTTGCCACATGACTAGAACCTCTGGTTTCATTTCACTCCTTCTTTCTTTCCCTTCCCTTTTTCCTTTATGCCATCGGTCTGTATCCCACAATCTTTAAAATCTACCTTAAGTATGTTCTGGGATTATGTAAAAATCAGACAACTCTCCTAGCCACCATCCTTTTCTAGAGATAGGAGTGACTGACTCCTACACCACAGGCACTTTGGAAGGGTAAGGTGTAATACTGAAGAAGTGTTTTGTGTGGTCTACAGTAATTCACAACTCTAAGACGTTATCACAGCAAACATTTGCTGTTTAAAACCTTAGTGGTGAGTTTATTTTTTTGAATGAGGCTAATTCATTTCGAAAGCATCCTAGGAAGACCAGATGCTTTTGAAATGATTTAGCCTCATTCAAAAATAACGCAAATGATAAAGAGCATGCAAATGATAAAGAATGTGACCTGAAATTATCTGCAACTTCAGCAGACAAGCTGTGGTTGGCTGAGTTTGGGCTTCTATAAAACACACTGAGCCATCTTGTTTCAATCACTAATCAAGCTCTGCCCTGGGAGCTTGCTCTTTGCTATGGTTTGGACATCTGACCCTTCCAAACCTTATGTTGAAATTTGATGTCCATTGTTGGAGATGGGGCCTCATAGGACGTGTTTGTGTCATGGGGCTGGACCCCTCATGAACAGATTAATGCCCTCCCTCTGAAGGGAGTGAGTTCATGCTCTAGTAGTTTTTGCTCTAACCAACCCATGAGACCTTGTTGTCGAAAAGGGCCTGGAGCCTCCTCCAGCCCTTCCCCTCCTCTCTCTCCATGTGATCTCTGCACATGTCAGCTCCCTTCACCTTCTGCTGTTAGTGGAAGAAGGCTGAGACCTTCACCACATGCAGAGCTCAATCTTCAACTTTTCAGCCATCAGAATCATAGGCCAAATACACGATTTTTCTTTATAAATTACCCAGGCTCAAGTGTTTCTTTGTAGTAACACTGACAGACTAAGACACGCCTTGTGTCCATCACTGTTAGTCACTGTTGCTCATGGAAGGGAGTCCACAGCTCCATTTGATGCTCACATGGAAGGATGTCCACAGAAGCTGTCAGTTTTTGCAGATTATTTGCAAGTTGATGCTTCGGCCAAGCGTCCAGCTCCACTTCTCAGGCTCTGCTACTCCTCAGCCATTTCACTGTTCCACACAAAGGAAATGGTGGGAGGAGCACATAGACTCAGGCGCTGTTCTGTAGACATTCTACGTGAGCTCAAGTTGTAGCTTCTTAAGTTTGTCCTCCATACCACTGAGACAATTTTTTACAGCACCAATTTACTTCTTTCCTTGAAAGATTTTAATTTTGCAACTTCATGGTCAGTTTCTTGCAATCTTTCCACATCTCATTCATCTCCCCTTCAATCTCCGTGGATTTGTCTTCTCATCTCAACTTGTCTCCAATTCTGATTTTGACTCCTGCCTCATGAAGACCCTGTGCTATGCATCTCAAACGCTTTTTTGTCTAGAGAACAATTTTCACAGGTTTGCTGTCTCTCTGGGCTTTCAAGGTGATGTCTATTCCCAGTTCTGCAAAATTTTCACAGGATATACACAGAACCATGAGTCCTGCCCTCTTGTCCTCTAGGGTGCTGGTCAGGGCTGTGCTGCTGGGAGACCTTGACCTTCCTCAGGGCTCTATGGCACCCAGATGGCTGTGGGAAGCTGCCTGGAGCACAGGAACTCTGAGGATACCAGGGCTTTTGATGTTTTGCCCGATCATAGGGCTTTTCTTGTATGGATCATGCCTTTCAGGATACAGTATGCCCTATACCCTTTTCCTGTCCAGCTAGCTTTTGGGAGGTGCCTCTCTGAAGCATTGTGAGAAGGCAGGTACTGAATGGTAGACTTCAGGGTGTAAAGGAGCTTGCTTTGCCTTGGAAAGCCAAGGTAACACCTTAGAGAAAGGGTTGCAGTCTCATTTTAAGGTACCATCATGTCTCACGTTTCTTAGCTGAGGGGATATAGTAGTGGAGGGAGAGCATGCACCTCTGTTTTCAAGTGCTCAGTCTACCTATTCTGATGGCAGAGCATGTCTGGATGGTTTGCCAACTCGTGTGTGCCTGATAGCAAATTCCTTTAGCCTTCTAGTGAATAAAATTTCCCCCTGATTCTGGAAGTAAATGATCATTTGTTTCACAGTTAAATTTCACTGCATTCTATGGATCGTCCTAAATGTTTAAGCAGAAAGCAGGGATAGGTAGGGTCAGAGGCATCTAATCAGAAACCGTCTTAAAATGGCAGGTGTTCATTATTTACAGTTCTTAGATCAGTACAATTGGGTGAAAATAATTCTTAGTTTAGACTTAAAGGCAAGTACGGAAATGAGAGGTGTTCAATCTATACATTGTTTACTGCCTAGAAAATAAAGATGAATTGATACTCTCACAGCTCGGCTGCCATGCACTACTTCTAAAGATGGACACACGGTTCCTGTTCTGGGGTTACTGTTGACATCAAGAGAAAAACGACAAGCAGCCCAGCCCTTGAGTTTGCATTGGTGATTTTCAAAGAAGATATTTCACTCTCTAGAGAACCAAACTTGGGTAGATTTCAACATGACCCGCACTGCCACGTATCTTACCTGAATCTCAGTCTTCACTTTCAGCACTGTCAGTTTTCATGGGCTCTGTTGTTTCTTGTTGCAGCCTGTTTGAAATATTCAGAAAGAGAAACAACAGAGAACGTATGATGTAATACTTGTTATAATGCCAAAGCGCATAAAATGTGTAAACAAGAGTACATTTTAGAGATTAGCTTGTGACATGGGCAATCACTTCACCTCTCTGAGTTTCAGAGCCTTCATTTTTGTGAAGACAGTAACACGACCGCACTGCTGAAAGAATGTTGCTTTTTTCTTCTGCATGTGTGCTGATACAGAGACAAAGTGTGCTTTCCCTAATAAATAAGAGGGTCTTGTGGTAGCCAAAGAGGCTCGTTTGGATTTCCAGCATGAAAAGTGGAGAAATGTGGGGCCCACAGGAGGTCAGCTCATGCCTGGTACCTTCTTCTCACAACTCTTGCTTGATTGTGGTGAGTTCTTGCTATCAGTGAGCCTTAAGTGTTTTTATACCCACATCTTGAGAACAGGTGTTTTGTTCTCTGCCCTGATGTTACACTAGCCCAGCCAGCCAATGACTTGATTGTTTATGTGTGCTGGCCAGCTGGCAGGAGAGGGGACCGTGTTGCTGCCCAGACTTTCCAGAGGGTTGGAGATCTGGCTTAACTTGCAACGCTGAATGTGTCAGGAATTAGACACCAGAAACACGCAAAATTTTGCTTTGAAAGGTTTTGAAAGACCCACAAGCAAAAAAGTCACTAGGAGACTTCTAAATCAAAACAGCGTATCCATCACATGCTATAGTCTCCCTTCTCTGATCCAATCCTTAAAAATTATAATGAGGATATAAACGGATCCATAAATCAGTAAGGACAGGACATCAAAGAAAAGCAAGAGGGACACCTTTCTTGGATCAGAAATGATGACTCCTAGGAGGAAAGGATGCAAATGAGAGCCGATGCAGAAGGCCATGGTCAGGAGTGTGCTGCAGAACCTGGAAGAGACCCCCAGGAATCGACACGGAGGAGCAGTGGATGCTCAGCTGGGCAGGGCTCCTGATGGGGTGATTAGCTGGGTGACTTGTAGGCTGAGCGGCCAGGCAGTGACTGCTGCTGCAAAACTTCCCAAACCATAGGCAACAATGGGAGTGTCTGCCACCAGATTATTGCAGGGGGAGCAGTAGTCTTGGTAGACACAGAGAAGTGCAAAGAAAAAAATGCACAGAAGGAAGTGACAGGACTCAGTAAGCAAAGGAGAGCTGAGGTATCACCAAATGAATCCAAAAATTACTGAGAATAAAGAGAAAATAAAATATTAATTTCAAATGAAAACATAAAGGCATGACAAAGTATGATAGGTGAAATGGTGGAGGATTGTGAGACATACAGGTTTGTGGGGAAGAATGTAGATAACTGTGTTGTAAAAGTGTGTGTAAGTATGTATATAAAAATGCAGAGGAAGTTTACCTAAGGACAAAATGGTATTGTAGAAAGCTATAAAGCCTGGTCCTTCCACTGAAACAACCACTGAGCTATAAAGAGTAATTGCAATGAATTATTTGGAAACTCTGGAATCTGGTCAGACATGTATGGGAGAGTGCTTGAAGAAAGGAGAAGCTGGGCTGGGTGCGGTGGCTCACACCTGTAATCCCAGCACTTTGGGAGGCTGAGGTGGGTGGATCACGAGTTCAGGAGATCGATACCATCCTGGCTAACATGGTGAAACTCTGTCTCTACTAAAAATACAAAAATACAAAAAAAAAAAAAAAAAGCTAAATGTGGTGGCGAGTGCCTGTAGTCCCAGTTACTTGGGAGGCTGAGGCAGGAGAATGGTGTGAACCTGGGAGGTGGAGCTTACAGTGAGCAGAGATTGTGCCACTGCACTCTAGCCTGGGTGACAGAGCGAGACTCTGTCTCAAAAAAAAAAAAAGAAAAAGAAAGGAGAAGCTGCTGGTCTTTCGTGAATGGTGTACATGAGCCAGCTACCGCCTCAATTTCTTAGTCTTCCTGTGGCTATAAGGGCAGCAACCTACATTCTTGGAGCAGCTGGCTGATGTCAGAGTGAGCATCAGGAACCTTGTCCTCAATAAATTTGAGGTGGTACATTTTGGTTAGTCTGGTGGTGCCCTGAGGGATCAATACAGAGGCTTGCCTTGGTTTTGATCCACTTGGCAGCAGTGGCTTCCTCCAGCAGCAACCATTGGAAGATTTAGAGAGACAGACAGTCCCCCCTTGTTTGTAGCTAGATATTTGAGGAAATCTTTGATAGTTCACTAACTGGTCATAGAGATAAAGGAAGAGCAACTTCAGTGACAAGAAATACACATTTTGCAAAACTACTTTGGAAAGGGCACAAACTGATGGTTCCAGCCTTTAACAAGAGAAAATCCACAGTCCCAGAGGAGGAGAAGCACTTGATTTTTAGAGTTACCACATTATGATACACAGAATATCCAGTTTTTAACAAAAAAAGAACATATAAAGAAATAGAATAATATGGCCCACTCACAGGGGAAAAAGACATGGCATAAACTATGTCTGTGAAAGTTCAGACATTTGAACTACTAGTCAAAGACATTAAATCAGCTGTCTTAAATATGCTCAGTAAACTAAAGGAAGTCACTGACAACTAAATAAAGTAGGAAAATTACATATGAGCAAATTAGATTATTAGTAGAGAGAGAAATTATATATTTTTTAAAAACCAAAAAGAAACTGGAGCTGGAAAGTACGTAACTGAAATAAAAAGTTCATTAGAAGAGTTCAACAGATTTGAGCAAGCAGAAGAAAGGATCAGCTAACTCGAAGACAACCGAAATTATCCAGTCTTAGGACCAGAAAAAAAAAAAAAAGAATGAAGGAAGATGAACAGAGCTTGAAAGGTTTGTTAGACACCATCAAGGGTACCAACATATGCAACATAGGAGTCTCCAAAGGAGAAGAGAAAAGGAAAGAGGCAGAAAAAATACAGTGTTCCCCCATTATCAGCAGTTGTGTTTTCTGCACTTTCAGTTACCTCTGGACAACCACAGTCCAACAATATTAAATGGAAAATTCCAGAAATAAACAATTCACAATTAAATTGTGTGTAGTTCTGAGTAGCATGATGAAATATCATTCTGCCCTGCTGTGCCCACCCAGGACATGAATCATTCCTTTGTCCAGCATATCCATGCTGTATACACAATCTGCCCATTAATGTACAGGAAAAAACATAGTGTTTACAGGGTTTGGTACTATCTACAGTTTCAGATACTTACTGAGAGTCTTGGAACGTATCCCCCACAGATAATGGGGGAGCAGGAGACTACTCTATTTAAAGAAATAATGGCTGAAAACTTTCCAAATCTAATTAAAGGAATGAATCTACACATCCAAGGAGCTCAACGAATTCCAAGCAGGCTATATGCCAAAAGATCTACACCAAGACACATTACAGTTAGATTGTCAAGGCATAGACAACGAGAGAATTTTGAAGGCAGGCAGAGAGAAGTGACTAATCAGAATCAAGAGATCCTTAATAAAATTATCAGGTGATTTCTCATTAGAAACTAAGGAGGCTCAAAGGCAGTGGGGTGACATATTTAAATGCCCTGGAAGGTGGAAAATACCTGTCAACCAAGAATTCTATATGTGACAAATCTATCCTTCCAGAATAAAGCAATAACTAAGACATTCTCAGATAGACAAAAATTGAGGGAATTCATTATCAGTAGAACTACCCTAAAAGAAATATTAAAGAAATTATTTAGTCCTAAATGAAGACACTAGACAGTAACTCAAAACCATACAAAGAAATAAAGAACATTGGTAAAAAAATAAAGAACACAGGTAAATATACAAGTCAATAATATTGTACTTTTGGTTTGTAGCTCTTTTTTTCTATATAATTTAAAAGTCAAATGCATAATACAATAATTATAAATATTGTTAATGGGTGCACACTGTATAAAGATGTAATCAATGACAACAGCAGTATAAAGGGTGAGGGATGGAGATGGATAAAAGCAGTATTTGTGTACTATTGAAACTAAGTTGGGGCTGACTGTAGTGGCTTACTCCTGTAATCCCAGCCTTTGGGAGGCTAAAGTGGGAGGATCGTGTGAGACCAGGAGTTCAAGTCCAGCCTGGCAACATACTGATACCCCATTTCCACAAAAAATAATTTAAAATTAGCCAAGCATGGTGATGTGTGCCTGTAGTCCTAGTTACTTGGAAGGTTGAGGTGGAAAGATTGCTTGAGCCCAGGAGTAGGAGGTTGCAGTGAGTTATCACTGTGCACTCCAGCCTGGGCAACAGACTGAGTCCTGTCTCAAAAAAAAATCTACATTGGTATTCAAACTAGGGTGTTATACGTTTAAGACATTAATTATTATCCTCAGCATAACCACTAGGAAGATAATTAGAAAATGTACAAAAAAGGAAAGAGCAAAGGGATCAAAATGGAACCTTACAAACATTCAACTAAAGATTTTTTAAATGGGCAGGAATTGAGAAATAAAAATATATATGATATACAAAATGCAAAAAGCTAAATAGCAGAAGTGAATCATTTCTTATCAGTAATTACTTTAAACATTATATAGATAGATAGGTGGATTGGATTTTTAAAAAGCTGAAGTGCCTGTGGACAAAGATGCTGAGTTAAAGGAGGTTGTCTTCCTTACTGAGTAATAGAGAAGCTCCCGGGCCCCGAGATATGGAGGGTCCCAGGGGCAAGGGTGAGGAGCGAGGATGGGGGTGGGATGTGAGGTTAAGCACAAGGGTGGTAGCTGAGTGTCCATATATGGAACATGTTGCTCACCCCACACAGCAAGCAGCTAGCCTCTGCCACCCCACAGGAGATAAGAAGGGTCTGACGTCAGGACACCAGAGGTGTGGCAGGTGGGAGAATGGGGGAGGTGCTGGAAAGGAAAGAGTGGGGCTAGTGACCATAATACTGAATAACTAGAGCCTTTCGTGAGAGAGAGAGGGAGTACTTACTTCTCAGAACTTATTAAGCTATGGGAAGTAAGATGACAAGAAATTAGTGCAGGGATAGACAAACTGACAAGTGGAATTGACTAGACAGCTCACAAATAGACTCAGATATGTGCATAAATGGAATTCAGGACAGAAGCGGCTTTTTATGCCAGTGGGGAGAGGACCTGCTCAATGAATGGAGCTGGAAACAATACAAATCCATAGAGGGAAGAATGAAGTTAGATCTCTACCTCACACCATACACTGAAATCAACCAAACATAAAGACTTGGCTCTCAAAATCAAAACTGAAAACCCTTAGTAGAAATAATAGATGGCTATCTTTTGGATATTTTGGTGGAAAGATTCATTAATCAAGACCAAAAAGCATTACTTATACAATATGTATAAACATGACTATATTGTAATGCATGATCTGGTTTCTAGAATGGTATATTAAATTAAACATGGAGTTAAGCTGCACATGGACAGACTCTATCTGTAATTCACCCAACTGACAAAAGGTTTGTATAAAGAATATATAAAAACTCTATAAATCAATAAGAAAAGCACAAAGAGTCCAGTGGAAAAATGGACTAGGGACATGAGCAAGTGCTTCATGGAAGAGAAAACTCGTATGACTCACATGTGTTCAGATTCATTAATAATGAGGGAAATACTGAAGTAGGCCACAATAAGCCACCAGTTCACACTACTCGACTGTCAATTCCAAGTGTTGGAGAGGACATGAAGCAATAGGACTTCTTATACCCTGCTGTGAGAGTGTAACATGTGCAACACCTTTAAAAAACTGTGGCCTTATCTCTGAGAGCTGGACATTCTAGCAATTGCACCACTAGGAATAGCCCCGGGAGAAATGGTTGCACCTGTACAACAGGAGAGCTGTCAAGATCAAGCAGCACAGCTGGGTGCCATCTCCATCTCCATGCCCAACCATAGCAGAGGGGGTAATTAAGTGTGGTACGGGGTGGAACAGCCACAGAAGCAAACGCCAACAGACTACAGCGACAAGGAGTATGGACAGACCTTGGCAATTTAGTACTAAGTGAAAAAGGTGATTCCTCAAAGATTCCAGATACTACATACACACGATGTCCTTTCTGTTAAAGAAAAAAAAAGACATGAAAAAGTAACCAATGTATTGCATGTATGTACTCTTTAAGAATATACATCTATATCTATATAGACATCTAAGGAACAAAATTTGAAGGAAAGCAAGACAATGAAGAACATGAGCGGGGTGCAAGGACTTGGAATGGGGGCCCTGTCAACAGATAAAGATGATGTCAGACTCTGCTTTTGTTGTTGGTGCTTCCGCCACTATCATACCTAAACAAAATATGTAGTCAATGAAGGAAGCAGGTCACTCACAGATCAAGGATGAATCTGTTCCCACCCAGGATTGGGATTCCTGTGACTCTGGGCACCTAGGACCCAAAACAAGGGGAAAGAGGCAACCACCATTCACTGGGCATCCCAAAGCCAGACCCTGGGCAGTGACGTTCACAACTCCAGGAGCTCACACACAACCTTCTTGGGAAGAGATACTAATATCCCCCATTTCCTTGTGAGGAATAGGGGCTCAGAGTGGTTTAAAAACTTATGAGGTTGTAGAACCAGCAGCATCTCCACACTGGCCCCGAACTGAGGTCTGTCAGACGCCAAAGTCCAAATGCAGGTTACGGTGCCAATTAGTTTCTCATCGCTCTGCTAAGAGGAGCTTTGGATTCCTACGAAGAGTGAGAGAGGTGGGCCTGCGATGCCTCTGGGGGATATCAGAGCAACAGGATCAGATGCAGGTCCTGGACTGAGCCTGCAGCTAAGAGAAGGCCACAGGCCGGGTCTGGGGGTGCAGGCCAGTCCCCATCAGACTCTCAGTGACTGTGGCCACTGGGGTTAAGGGCCAGGGTGTGACCTTCCATGGTCAGAATGGGGCTCTCCTAAGTGGACTGAAAGACAAACCCTAGATCTTCAGGTGGGTCCTTCTGAATCTGTGGTGCCATAGAAGGAAAACTGGGCACTGCAGCCCGGTGTGGATGGGAGGGGTGAAGTTGCGCAGCCTCCCTCTCGCTGTGCAGCCTCTTGGGAGGGAGCATGCAGGACATCTGAGAGGACATGCTCCCTTAGCCTTAGACCCTTTGCTGGGTGTATAAGTGCTCAGCTCTTAGTGCAGAGAGACAGCCCTATGGTAGCTGCATCTGCCCTCCTCCCCTCTCTAGCTCCTCTGCTCTGCCTGAGCTGTCCTCTGGGTGTGGGTTCAGACCTGTCCACACATCCTGTGCTGTGTCCTCAGTGCTCCCAGCCATGTCCCACTTCCAGGCTCCCTCACTCAGTTCCCCTCGGATGTCTGCATGTGTCTCCAACACACTTACATGTTCCATCTTATTTATTTATTTATTTATTTATTTATTTATTTATTTTGAGACGTAGTCTCACTCTGTCACCCAGGCTGGAGTGCAGTGGCACGATCTTGGCTCACTGCAACCTTCACCTCCCAGGTTCAAGCCATTCTCCTGCCTCAGCCTCCCGAGGAATGGGATTACAGGAGCATGCAACCAAACCCAGCTAATTTTTTTTTTTTTTTTTTTGAGACAGTCTTGCTCTGTCACCCAGGCTGGAGTACAGTGGCACAATCTTGGCTCACTGCAAGCTTTGCCTCCTGGGTTCACGCCATTCTCCTGCCTCAGCCTCCCGAGTAGCTGGGAGTACAGGTGCCTGCCACTACGCCTGGCTAACTCTTTTGTATTTTTAGTAGAGACAGGGTTTCACCGTGTTAGCCAGGACAGTCTCGATCTCCTGACCTCTTGATCTGCTGCCTCGGCCTCCCCACATGCTCCATCTTTTGACCATCAGTTACACACACACACAGACACACACACGCACACTATTTATTCCCCACCTGTCTCCTGTATGCACAGTTTTCCCAACATTTTATTAAAATTTCAAACATAAGGAAGACTGGAAAGGGCTTTACAAAAAAATAAAAAACAAACAAAACCTGAACCCAGCACCTGGAAGCGACCAGGGCTAATGTTTGTCCTCTACCCCATCACATAACTGTCCGCCCATCACTCTGGTCTGCCGCATTTCAGACTGGTTGCAGACATCTGCATACCTGGCTGAGATGCACACACGGCACTTCTGGGCCTTTGTTGCTGTTGGAGCAGCACCCTTCAGGACCCTTCCTGTAGATGGTGTGCCTGTGTCCCCAGATTCACAGGCTGAAGTCCTAACCCCAGCATTGTGTGTCATAAAGCGGAGCCTTTGGTGTCAGCTCCCGAATGTGGGACCCGGATGACAGGATTCGTGAGTGCCTTCAGAAGAGGCATGTGAGTGAGATCTCACTCTCGACTCCCTGCCTTGTGAGGACAACCAGAGGAGGCCATCGGAGAACCGGGAAGGGGCTCTCACCAGACACCGGATCTGCCGGTGCCTTGAGCTGGGACTTGCCTGCTGTGTGAGGACAACCAGAGGAGGCCATCGGAGAACCGGGAAGGGGCTCTCATCAGACACCAGATCTGCCGGTGCCTTGAGCTGGGACTTCCCAGGCTCTGGAATGGTGAGAAATAACGTTTGTTGCCTAAGCCCCCGCTGTGTGGTATTTCTGTTGAAGCAGGCTGAACAGACTAAAACACCTATGAATGCTTACAATTAGTCAAACGAGCAACTCGGAATATTGTTGTAACCTCCACTGTGGAGGAAGGCTGTGTGCTGCTCACTGGAAGGAAGAGGCCAGCGGCTTTGGCGATACCCCAGATGACGAGGTCCTTTCTAGATGCCAAACAGCAGCGGGACTCAGGCTCAAGCCCTGGGAGGGAGACAGGAGCTCCTCATGATCCCCTCTTCTAGGAAGCGCAGGAGGAAGGAAAGACCACGTGTCAGCAAAGCAGGGTCTCGCTTTCGGGAGGAGCTCACAACAGGCCATGCCATTAAGGCTCCGAAGTTCCGGACAAGCACCATTACCGTGGTTTCTGCTTGTCAGCAGATCCCAGGAACAGGCAGCTCCCGGGAGGCTGCGTGAGTGCTCAGGAGTATACTACACAACAGACACCACCTGGGCATGACGCTTACATGGAAAGCACCCTGGATGCTTGGTAGGGGGATGATGCAAAGGAACAGCTCCAACCTCCCGTGGAAAATTAATACAAGCCACTGAATGAGGCGCTGGGGATTAGGGTCTTCACACGGGAAATCCTGCTCCCTGCTCCTACTTTCATTCCAGCTGGTCAGCTACGTCCACCCATTCCCTTCGACATCCCACAGCAAACACGCAGACCAGAATATCCCCCATCGGTTTGTCTAATATCCACCACTAGAGACACTATAAATTCCCACACATTTCCCACAAAATAGACCTGTGATTAGCAACATCACACCCCACAGGCTCTTAATGAATGGAGTTTCCCTGTGTGGCAAAGCGTGACATGATTTAAACAAAGTCCCTGATCGCTAGAAACAGATGTTTGTAATGTGCGCAGCAGGCAGAGCCTGAAGTAAAAGGCTGTGAGTGAGTCTATAAGGTGGACCAGCTGGATCCAAACTGTTAGGTGACCCTGGAAGCATATTCTGTGACAAAAAAAAGGGTTAATGGTAACTTATCGCCTGTTGCATCTAGAGGCTTTGTAAACTCACGTGGTGTTGGTGTAACACTTTTCACATTAAACAAGGTTAGCTCATTCTCCTGTGGAGAAGACTTGAATGAAATGAAGGTTTCCAACAAAGAGGAATATGATTTAAAGATGGAGCGGTTTATGCCCATCTTTAACGGCACAATGTAGAGTTTAAAAAGCAGGTGCCTAAAGAGGTGTATTAAATGATAATTTCATTTAGAAAATGGGTCTAATACACAGAAAAAATGTTAAAAGGGAAGCCGCAGGAGGTGCCAATCAAAATGCCTGCAGTAGCCATTGGTGGGTGGGGGGACTGTGAGTGACTTCGGTTTTTACACCAAGAATGTTTGTAACTTCCCTATTTTCTATTTTGAACGTGTACTGGTAAAACATATATATTTTTTCAAAGTGAAAGTTTACAATCCTGGTCACAATTAATTTTCTATCATTCTTGCCAGAAATGGATAAAGGAGAAAATGTCTTAGTTTTTACCTAATATTAGAACCATAGGCTATACTTCAAAGTAAAATTCAAAATAACCTGGATTCACTAAATCAAAGAAAACCTGTTTACAAGGAAAATTAATGGGTTGTGTGAAAGAGCATTTTCACACTAAGAGATATGTAATCCTTGATTGCTGAAACTAGGCAAAACTCTGAAGCAATTCTCAGATTTGAGAAATTGATGAACGGGGCACTTCTCCTGGGCTACCCTTTTCTGACCCAGGAAGCTGCCTGCCTCTTGAGCTGCAGAACCCGGCTGGCCTTCCCTGGCCTGGAACTCTGGCGCTGCCCCCAGCACGTTTCCGTGAAGGGCGGAGCTTCTGGGGCAACTCAGGAAGAGCAAGGCAGGAACTTCCATCCTCTGCCCACCTGGGGGAGACTGACTTCTGGGTCCTTACTGTGGCTCCCAGCGGAGTTGGGATGCCAGGGAAACACTATCGGCCACTCTCAAAATGAGGTGTATATTTAATATAACTTTGCTCCAAATCCCAGGTTTCCTGGAACTGAAACAAAATGTATTTTCCATATAAATTTCAAATAAACTTAGATGAAAAAATTAAAGTTTAAAAATTGTCAAAACTTTTAGAAATGAAAAAACCTGAGAAAGTGACTGTCGGACATTAAAATGTAGCTCAGGAAGGTCCAGTAATTAAAACAGCACGGTTTAGGACACAGATCAACAAGGCAGAAATAAACGTGTAGAAACAGATCTGAGTCTAGGGCTTATGGCAAGCACTAGAAAAGGGGGCCTTTGAATTAGATGGAAAGGTGTATTGTTTCATAAGCGAGGTGGCAACCATTAGTTAAGTCTTTGAGATAAAGTAACCTTAGCTCTCTCCCTGTATGCAAAAATAAGTCCAAGATGGCTTGAAAATCAAAATATAAGGAAAGTCAAAACAGAAAAATTATGAAAATATCAGCAAAGAGTTCTGGATGATTTTGGTATAACCCTGGAGTAAGAAAGACTTTTTAAAACAAGACAGGAACATTTGACAACTGACTTCACAAAAATTTATGAACTTCACGTTTGCAAAAGACACGATAAACACAAAATTTTAAAAGACAGACTGAAAGAAATACGTTGGAAACACATAGATCAGAGAATTACTATCCCTAATGTGCAAAGAGCACTTAATATCGACAATACAAACAACTCCATTTAAAAGTGTGCAAACATTTGAAAAGCTAATTCATACAAGAGGAACTGTGAAACGGTAAAAAAAAGAATGACAATATGTTCAGTCTCATTAGTAATAAGGAAAATGCACATTGAAACAATTAAAAGTGTTATTTGGATAAAACTAAAAATACCTTGCTAATATCTGGTGCTGAAAAGAGTGAGGAAATTGAAGGAAATTTGCATTGTTGAAACCTTTTGGTAAAGTAAGTAAAAAGAAACTATGAGGATTTAAAATGCAAATGCCCTTTGACTTTTAAGTGTTCTACAGAAACAAAACAATATTGTCAATATCTGACAACCTTGGCACAAAGGCGCTTCTTGCAATTCTGTTTGCAAAACCTAAACTTGGTCATAAACTTAATATCCCGTAGTGAACAATGGTTGACTAAGCCACGGTATATGCACATCACGAGAGGGTGAAGTTCCTGACAAGAATAAAACACATCTATATGAAACGTCATGAGTGTAATCTATGCCGTATTGTTGAAGAAATCAAAAAAGGAAGCTGCAGAATAATTCATATGGGATACGTTAACCTCTCAACGTGAGTGAATCTGCATAGAGAAAAAACATGTATTTATCCTCTATTATTAAAACGGCGTTTTGAGGTGGTATTCAGGGAGGGAGGTGCAGAATATTTTTAACTTATGTACTATCTATCGTATTCAAACTGATACAATCAGCATGTAATAAGGTTATAAGTTCTGAGTGTAAGTTAGGTATTAAATTCTCCCCCATCTAAATGTTGCTCCATGGCCAGACACAGTGGGTCATGTCTGTAGTCCCAGCACTTTAGGAGGCTGAGGCAGGCAAATCCCTTGAACTCAGGAGTTCGAGACCAGTGTGGACAACATGGTGACACCCCATCTCTACAAAAGTTGGCTCAGCGTGGTGGCATGAGCCTGTGGTCCCTGCTACTTGGGAGGCTGAGGTGGGTGGATTGCGAGAACCCAAGTGGCAAAGGTTGTAGTGAGCTGAGATTGTGCCACTGCACTGCAGCCTGGGTGACAGAGTAAGACCCTGTCTCAAAAAAATAATAAAAAAAATGTTGCTCCATGATCCAGGGCAGCTGGGTTGGGAGGATGAGGCCAGCTGGGTGCACTCATCTGTGAGGGGGAGACCGGGAGACATGTGGTGACCTCAGCAGTCTGGGGCCCCAGGTGCCTCTAGAGGAACCCCGAGCAGCTGCTCCAAGCCATAAGGTGTGGGTGCCCCTTCTTCCCAGCATGAGCAGCCTCCCTCACACACCCTCCCTGAATAATGTCGGCCGTGTCTCTGGGCATGTGTCCACTGGGCCCTTCCTGGTTTGGACATCGGGCCCCCCTGAGCAGCAGGACCTACTGGAATGGTGGCAGAGACCCCAGAGGTCCTGGGCCAGGACAGCTGCAGCTGCTGGGTGCCCAGAGAGGAGGATGGGGCTGTTCTGTGCAGGCTGGGGTGGGCGCTTCCCCTGTGGGGTCAGCTGGGACTCCCTGCAGTGACAGGAGGAGTATGGCAGGCAGGCTGGGGACTGGGATGTGAGGTGAAGGCAGGAAGGAGGCTGTGTCAGTGTGAGAGAGTGTGACTGTGTGTGAGAGTGTGTGTGTGCGCATGTGCCTGTGTCTGTGCACCTGGGGTGGTTTGAGCCAATGACTCTTATCTTTCCATTTCATTTTCCTTTAGGTTGTATTAAATGGTTCTAGATGAAACTTTAGTAGAGTGTAGGAGCGCAATATCTAAACCCTGAAACTCTGGGAAATGTTGTATAAAGTTGCTTTTTAAAATATAAAGTTAATATGTGTTCATTTTATGGAAAGGAAAATGAAATAGCAAACAGAGTAAATAATTTACTCAGCATCATGTGTGAGTAGATTTCCTATTACTCTATGTTCTGTGAGAAGTGTATCCTGCACTTGAGATTCTCTGGGAAGAATATGCATTTGTCATGGCTGCACAATTTTATTTCATCATGGGAACAGGGTACCCTTTAGAATGTGTGCTTAAAACTGGATCATGGTCCTCTTTATAAGGGTCTTCTTTCAGCTTTGTAGTTTGGAGGGTGAAAAAGTGGTGTGCAGTTGGGCTGGAATTGTGCAGTGTTGGGGCAGAGCTGTCATCAGTGGATGTATTTAGAGTTGAAATGACAAGTCTGACTCTCAATGAAACACTATTAGAAACATTAAAAAACATTCAGGCTCACAACATTACATGTGTTTAAAGAAAGAAAATAACTACGCTTGGCCTTATTTTTGTGCATAAGTTCAAATGTTAGTTATAAAGAATTCTATAATTTTTTCAAGTAAGATCAGTGCAATAAGCTACATGAATGGCTATAAATATTCAGTGAAGCATTTCTACTTTCCCTTATGTCATCAGAATATTTGAACATGTTAAATAGAGGACATATTTTCCTAGGTAATTTGAGTTCAGGCAAGTGTAGAGACAGATAAAACGTTCCCGTTAAACTTACGAACTTACCCAGGTGTAGATGTACTCGGGGCATCATCTGCTTCCTGTGGGGGGAAGGGATGCAAAATTCATAGGATGAACAAAGACCTTGTTGACATTAAACTTATTCTTAAACAAAATTCAAGTTCATTACTAGTCAGTTCTGAGTAATGGTACTTCAAGAATGCCTGGATCATGGAATAGGATCTCAGTGGTGGCACAGCACCCTTCCTCCCAATCCTTGTATTATGGGCTGAACTATATCCTCCTCCAAATTCATAGGTTGACATCCTGACACCCAGCACCTCAGAACGTGACTATATGTGGAGACAGGGTCTTGAAAGAGGTAATGGATGTTAGATGAGGCTATTGGAGTGAGCACTAATCCAGAGCAACTCGTGTCCTTTTATGAAGGGGAGATTATGACAGAGACACAGACAGAGGGAAGACCGTGAGAGGACACAGAGAACAGGTGGCCGTCTACAAGGCAAGGAGAGAGGCCTTGGGAGAAACCAACCCTGCAGACACTGCTCTGGGACCTCCAGCCTGCAGATAGGTGAGAAAATACATTTCTTGTTCCAACGCCCCATGTGTGGTTCCTGCTTGTGGAAGCTCTAGCAAAGAAAAACACCTGCGACTTGTGCACACACATGTTTTTTTCAGTGCTCTTGGTTAAGAACCTGGGAGTGGGAGTGCTCGGTCACATTATAAGTATATGCTCAGCATCTGAAACTTTGCCAAACTGCTCGCCGATGTGGCATCATTTTCCATCCCCATGAGCAATGGATGAGACTTCCAGTTCTCCGATGTCTTCACTAACACTTGCTATTGTTCATCTTCTTTTTAATTATATTTTTTAGAGACAGAGTCTTGCTTTCATTGCTCTTGGGTAAGAATCTGGGGGTGAGAGTGTTGGGTCATATCATAAGTACCTACTCAGCATCAGAAGCTTTGCCAAACTGCTTGGTGATGTGGCATCATCTCTCATCCCCATCAGCAATGGATGAGACTTCCAATTCTCCCACATATTCACCAACACTTGGTATTGTTCATCTTTTTAAAAATTAATTTTTTTAAAGATAGGTTGCCCAGGCTGGTCTCAAACTCCCAGCCTCCAACCATCCTTCTGCCTCCTTGGACTCTGAAAGTGCTGGGATTTCAGGCATGAGCTGCTGTGCCTGGCTTATCTTGTTGATCATTTTTATTGTAGCCTTTCTAACATGGGTGCCATGCTATCTTATTGTGGTTTTAGCTCGTGGATCCCTGATGGGAAATGATGTTGAGCAGCTTTTCATGTGCTTTGTTGTTCATATTATTGCCTTGTGGAAGTTTTGTGTTCAAATCTTTTGCCCATTTGAAAACAGAGTTTTCTTATTGCTGAGTTTTGAAAATTCTTTAAATATTCTGGATACAAGTATATGACTTGAAAATATTTTATTTCAGTCTGTGGCTTATATTTTCATTCTCTTAATGGTGTCAATTGAAGGGAAATTTTTAAATGCTTACAGTCAAATTTATTCTTCTTTTTTCGGAAATAATGTTTTTGGGATCTATCAAAGAAGACATTGCTTAACAGAAGATCACAAAGATATTCTCTGGAGGGAGACTCAGAGGCGGACAACATGGTGGCAGCAGCTGCACGGGCGGGAGGAGGGACGGTAGCGCAGGCGGTGGTGGGGCTGGCGGGGGTTCCAGCTGTGGGACAGGCAGTGGCCGTAGCGGCATGTTGGATAAGTGGAAGATAGGTGATATGCCTGGAAAAACTGACAAGTGGGATGGATCAGCTGTGAAAAACTCTGGATGATTCTGCCAAAAAGATACTTCTGGAAAAATACAAATACGTGGAGAATTTTTGTCTAATTGACGGTCACCTCACCATCTGTACAATCTCCTGTTGCTTTGCCATAGTGGCTGTGACTTGGGATTATATGCATCCCTTTCCAGAGTCCAAGCCCGTTTTGGCTTTGTGATGATGGGAATTCTGACTATTTAGACCTCATCTAAGGAGAAGATCATCTTTCTCGTGGCCCACAGAAAAGAGCCTACAGGAGTGGATTCTGATGCTATTTGGGAGCTGCCCTCCAGTCTTAAAAGGTTTGATGGCAGATACACCCTGAAGCTGACCTTCATCAGCAGGAGAACAAAGCAGCAGCGGGAAGCCAAGTTCACCAAGTCTATGGCTGAATTTTTCTGACCCCAGTGGGAGACTGGTCATGGATGCATGAGCCTGAAATGTCCAGGCTCCATGACACTCTCCCCATGGGAAGAAACATCAAATAGCCAATTCTAAAGGTAGCCCTCTTTCTGCTGGATCTTGCTGAATTACTGCCCTGGGGGGTAGGGGAGATAAAAAGAACTTAAAATGGGTAAAGTAAGAACTGTTAAAAAGTCCATGTTTTGTCCTGAAATTTTACTCTATTCTGGATACATAGGATTTTCTGACACAGATACGAGAAGTTGTAGCTCTGAGGTCAAGCTGTGGCCACCTCGGTATGCTGTTTGCATTATTTTAATTTGCTTTTCTGCAAAAGCATTTTTGCTAAAAGCTGTACAGACTTTTCCCTTTGTACTTATCAATACTTTATATACTATAGCTTTGTGCCATGCAGCATTTTAAGATTCAATTTTAAAAAATTATTCATGTGTTGCTGTCTCTATCAATTCGTATTTCCACATGTGTTTCCTTGAAGAATTCAGGACACAACTCCTTCCGTATGACAGCTTTCCTTCACGCACTATTTTTGTGGGTATGTATATATCTCACTTGGGGAAAACTTTAAAAACACATTTTAAAGACACATAGCTTTTTAATTTGTTTGAAACAGACCTTCTGCCTGTTACATTTTGTGCTCTTAACCAATTTAAGAGGACAACTGTATATTTAGTATTAAAAAAACATATTCTGTGAGTTTTCTAGGGAGGTTAAACTTTCCTCTCTAAATATGAGGTCTCTGATGGATTGTGCACTGCTTTCTAGGTGGGACTGAGCTGTGTGTGTGTGTTTGGCATGTGGTTATCCAGCTGCTGCAGCACACTCATTACAAACCCTTCCATGTCTCCCCATTGCCTCACCTTGGCACCTTCCATTTAAGCCAAACACCAGAAATGTAAAGAAGGGCTTGTTTCTGGAGTTTCCAGTTTGTTCCATTCATCTAGTCAGGGTGTCTTCTTTGGACAACGCTGTCTGCAGCCCTGGGCCCTCTCGAAGGGGAGGCGATGGACTGTAGATCTGTGGAACTCAGCACAGGGCTGTGCCATGGATGCGGGCGTCAGTGAAGTCACGCTCATTTTCAGACGGAATTCTCCTCCCCGATGTGAACAATGAACCAACGGTGTCATTTTCATAGGATTGTCCTGGAGCCCACGGAGATGCGGGCTTGGGATTCAACGTGATGCTGAGCAGATCTTCTCTGCTTCAGATCAGGCCTCATGTGGCTTCACTATTCATCCACACATAGATGCTGCAGAGACACTGAGGGGACTCACAAATGCACCTGCGCAGAAGGAGTCAACGTGGACAAACACAGGCAGAGAAACTCCCGTGAGCCCGTGTGCCACATGGAGTGAGGGAACTTTGGTGGCTGAGTCTGGGTGGGGGTGGGCTGGGGGCTCAATCAATTTCCACTGAGTGTGTCTCCATATCTTTGCTGGAAGTGCAGGCAAGGGGCAAGGCTTCGACGCCAGCGTCGCTGTTCCTCCAGGCTGGGCTGATCCCTTTTTATTTCCAAGTCACAGGAGCCTGTTCCCTGAAATCCTGGGGAAGTGTGGTGAGGCGGCCTTGCCCCCACAGGGAAGGAGAACACACCTGTAACCTGCAGAAGCTGGCCCCATGACAAAACCTGCTCAAAAGGACCAGCCTGCAGCCTGGCGTGGTGGCTCACGCCTCTAATCCCTGTGCTATTAGAGGCTGAGGTCAAGGAATCACTTGAGATGAGAAGTTCCAAACAAGCCTGGACAATAGAGTGAGATCCCATCTCTTAAGAAATAAAAAATAAAAAATAAATTGGCTGGGCGTGGTGGCATACGCTTGTACTTTCAGCTACTCAGGAGGCTAAGGTGGGAAGATTGCTTGAGCCCAGGAGTTGGAGGCTGCAGTGAGCCATTATCCCACCACTGCAATCTATGCTGGGTGACGGAGTGAGATCCCATCTCTAAAAAATAAATAATGACCCAGCAGAAACCACTGGAAGCTGACCCCAGAGCAGGAACAGAAATATGTGGCCCTAAAGCCGGCAGCCACGCTGGTCTTTTCCTGTGAAGGATGGACACAGAGTCCATGTAACAAACACACACCATTCACACACATATACACGTGACCACACACCACACACAAAACCACACACACAACCACACCCCCCCACATATGTGCAACCACACACCATACACTTGTACATGTGACCCCACACACGTCTATTCCCATCTGTCTCCTACACACAGTCTTTCCTAAGCATTTTATTTAAAAAAAAAACAGCACACGGCTTCTGCCATGGCTACCAATTTCCCTCCATCCTTTATCACAGCACTGTCCCTCGCTGCATGTTCTGGGCACTTCAGAGCCTGCCTTGGGCATCTGCCCATCACCACAGCCTGATGGTGGTGCTCCAGTGCTGGGGGCTCCCACTTTGGTACCCATCTGTCTCTGTCACCCACAGCTGGGAAGCATTCCTGCCTCTCACTCCATCTCTCTTCTGTGCTCCACCCACCATCATTCCCATGTGAGCAGCACCCTTGGACACAGAGTGCTTCCATTCTGAATACTGCCTTAACCTCAGCTTGGGGGACCCGAGACCACATATTCTGCACATGGCCCTGTCCTCGGGGTGCATCGCTGGCGACTGCAACTTACCCGTGCCGTCGAATCCCCATCCTGGTTTACTGAAGTGCAGAAGTGACATAAGTGCTTGTGAATCAGCAGGGAGCTCTTGGCCTTGACTCTGGTGGGACAGGAAGAAGGAGAGAAACTCATCTCAGCTTTGTTGGGGGCCTCAGGGTGGCACTGGAGGCTGCACCGCATCATGTCAGCACCACTGCTGCGGGGCACACATGTCTCAGAAACTTGTAGACCAGCAGCTCCTGGGAGGTTGTCTGAGTACTCCTGCGTTATGTGCAGTGGCAAACGTAAGAAGCTCCTCATGTAAAGGACCATGGATCTGTGCCACTGGGACGATGCAAAGCAGTGCCTCCACCCACCGTGTGAGACCTGCCCTACACCAGTGCCTAAGACGGGTTCTGAAGGTTGATGGCAGATGGGAGACAGGTCTGATATGCAGCTCCCACATGGAGAGACAGAACAGCATGTGGAGACTCATACTGTGGCCTTTCACTCCAGGAACCACCACAGCAGCATACCAGAAAAAACAAAAAAAGTCACAGAGCATTTGGAAGATGCCATAGGCCACTGCAAATTCCACAGAACAGGTGACAACTCTGCTGCTGTCTCAAAAGTGCCACCTCCTGGCTGGAGGCCAGTCAGCTCAGGACATGACAGCAACTCATGACAGAACAACCCTGCTCCTAGGAAGGAGAAAACAAGAGCTTATTCCACCTCCTGCAACATCCTGAATAACCAGAGGTCCTGAGTCTGCCCATGTGACAACTTCACTGCTAGAATAACCAGCCTCTGAGAAAGTCAGCACAGTAAACCTATCGACCGCCGAGGACCCCCACAGAGTCCACTTCAGTCCCCTGTCACCTCCACCGGAGCAGGTGATGGCATCCACAGCTGGGAGACCTGAGGACGGATCACATCACAGGACTCTGTGCAGACATTACCCAGCACCAGCCTGGTAGCCCTGCTGGGCGGAGAGACCCAGAAGAACAATAGCAATCACTGCTGTCTGGTTTGCAGGAAGCTCCATCTCTAGGGGAAGGGGGAGTGCACAAATCAGGGACCACCCCATGGGACTAACGAATCTGACCAGCAGCCTTGAGTTCCAGATTTTCCCACTGAAATAATCTACACACATGAGAAGGAATCAGACAAGTAATCCTGGTAATATCATGAAACAGGGCTCTATTCCACCCTCAAAAGACCGCAGTAGCTCCCCAGTGAGAGATCCAAACCAAGAAGAAAATCAGAATTGCTGGAAAGAATTCAGAAGGTTGATTATTAAACTACTCAAGGAGATACCAAAGACAGGTGATAACCAACTTAAAGAAATTTAAAAATCAATACAGGATATAGATGAAAAATGCTCCAGGGAAATAGAGATCCTAAAGAAAACACAGTCACAACTTCTGGAACAAAAGACACAC
This sequence comes from Gorilla gorilla gorilla, assembly GCF_029281585.2. Lineage (NCBI taxonomy): Eukaryota > Metazoa > Chordata > Mammalia > Primates > Hominidae > Gorilla > Gorilla gorilla. The sequence continues at coordinate 111,355,647 of NC_073243.2, read as the reverse complement.
TAAGAGAAATGGAAAATGCACCAGAAACTTTCAACAGCAGGATCTAACAAGTAGAACGAAGAACTTCAGACCTCAAAAACAAGGCTTTTTAAATAACCCAGCCAGACAAAGAGGAAAAAGATAATTTTAAAAAAGAACAAAGCCCCCAGGAACTTAGGGATTATGTTAAACAGCCAAACCTAAAAATAGTGTTCCTGACAAAGCAGACAAGTCTATAAGTTTGGAAAACTTATTTGAGGAAATGATCAAGGAAACCTTCCCTGGCCTTGCTAGAGTTCTAGACATCCAAAGACAAGAAGCTCAAAGAATGCCTGGGAAATTCATTGCAAAAAGATCATCACCGAGGCACATGGTCATCAGGTTATCTAAAGTCAACACAAATCAAAGAATCTTAAGAGCTGGGAGGCAAAACATCAGGTAACCTCTAAAGGAAAACCTCTCATATTAGCAGCAGATTTCTCAGCAGAAACTCTACACACTAGAAGGGATTGGGGTCCTATCTCTAGCCTCTCCAAACAAAATAATTAACAGCCAATAATTTTGTATTCAGCAAAACTAGGTTTCCTAAATGAAGTAGAGAAAATGTCTGTTTCAGAACAACAAATGCTGAGACAACTAGCCACTAACAAGTCAGTCCTACAAGAAATACTAAAAGGAGTTCCAAATCTTAAAACAAAACCTCAAAATACACCAAAACAGAACCTCCTTAAAGCATAAATCTTACAGGACTGAGAAAACAGTAACACAAATTAAAAAACCAAGGTATTCAGGCAACAACTAGCATGATCAATAAAACAGTACCTCACATCCAAATGCTAACACTGAATGTAAATGGCCTATAAGCACCATCTAAAAAATACAAGTGGAAGAATGGAGAAAAATCCAACAACCAAGTATCTGCTGTCTTCAAGAGACACACCTAATGTATAAGGACTGAAATAAACTTAAGGTAAAGTGGCGGAAAAGATATTCCATACAAATGGAAACCAACAGCAGGCAGGAGGAACTATTCTGATACCAGACTCAACAGACTTTAAAGCCACAACAGTTAAGAAAGACAAAGAGCAACATTATACGATGATAAAAGAATCACTCCAAAAGGAAAAATATCACTATCCTAACTATATATGCACCTAACGAGGGACCTGCCAAATTTATAAAACAATTCTTACTGGACATAAGAAATGAGACTGACGAAAACACAATTATAGTGACGGACACAATACTGCACTGATAGCACTAGACAGGTCATCAAGACACAAAGGCAACAAAGAAACAATGAACTTAAACTATATCCTAGAACAAAAGGACTTGACAGATATTTACAGAACATTCTACCCAACAGCTGCAGAATGTACATTCTTTTCAGCAGTACATGGAACATTCTCCAAGATACATCATATGATAGGCCACAAAACAAGTTTAATGAATTGAAGAAAATCAGAATTACATCAAGTATCTTTTCAGACCACAGGGGAATAAATTGATAATTAACTCCAAAAGGAACCCATGAAATTACACAAATATGTAGAAATTAAATAACTGCTTCTGAATGATCTTTGGGTCGATAATGAAATCCAGAGGGAAATTTAAAAGTTCTTCAAACTGAATAACTGTGGCACGACTTATCAAAACCTCTAGGACACAGCAAAAGTGATGCTAAAAGGAATGTTCACAGCATTAAATGACCACATCGAAAAGACTGAAAGAGCACAAACAGACAATCTAAAGTCACACCTGAAGTAACCAGAGAAACAAGAACGAATCAAACCCAAACCCAGCAGAAGAAAAGTAATAACGAACATCAGAGCAGAACTAAATGAAATTCAAACAAACAAACAAAAAAACAAAAAAACCACAAAAGATAAATAAAAAAGCCTGTTTTCTGAAAATACAAACAAAATTGATTGACCATTAGCAACATTAAGCAAGAAGAGAAGAGAAAAGATCCAAATAAGCTCAATTAGAAATGAAATGAGAGATAGCACAACTGATACCACAGGAATACAAAAGATCACTTAAGGCCAATATGAACACCGTTATGCACACAAACTAGAAAATCCAGAGGAGATGGATAACTTCCTGGAAATATACAACCCACCTAGATTAAATCAGGAAGAAATAGAAACTCATAACAGATTAATAACAAGTAGCGAGATTGAAAGAGTAATAAGAAAATTGCCAACTAAAATATCCAGGATGTATTCACAGCTGAATTCTACCAGGCATCCAAAGAAGGACTGGTACCAATCTTATGGAAACTATTACAAAAGATAAAGAGGGAATGCTCCATAAATCATTCTATGAAGCCAGTATCACCTTAATACCCAAACCATGAAAGGACATAGCAAAAAGAGAAAACTACAGACCAATATCCCTCATGAATATAGATGCAAAAATCCTCAACAAAATACTAGCGAACCGAAACAAACAGCATAGCAAAAAGATAATAACACCATGGTCAAGTGGGTTTCATACCACGTATGCAGGAATGGTTTAATATATGCAAGTCAATAAATGTGATACCTCACAAAAACAGAATTAAAAACAAAAAATCAGAGATCATCTCAATAGATGCAGAAAAAGCATCTGACAAACTCTGCCATCCCTTTATAAATAGAACACTCATCAAAATCAGCACAGAAGGGACATACCTCAAGGTAATAAAAGCCCTCTATGACAAACCCACAGCCAACATTATACTGAATGTGGAAAAGTTGAAAACATTGCCCCTCAGAACTGGAATAAGACAAGGATGCCCACTTTCACCACTTCCTTTCGACACAGTACTGGAAGACCTAGCCAGAGCAATCAGAGAAGAGAAAGAAAAAGCATCCAAATTGGTAAACAGGAAGTCAAATTGTCCCTGTTCACTGATGATACGGTTGTATACCTAGAAAACTCTAAATACTCATCCAGAAAGCTCCTAAATCTGATAAATGAATTCAGTAAAGTTTCAGGATACAAAATCAATGGACACAAACCAGTAACATTGGTATGTGCCAACAATGACCAAGCTGAGAATCAAATGAAGAAGTCAACCCCTCTTGCAACAGCTGAAAGAAAAAAAAACTTAGGAATATACCTAACCCAAAAGGTGAAATATCTCTACATGGAAACTACAAAAACCTGCTGAAAGTGAACATAGAAAATGCAAATAAATGGAAACACATCCCAGGCCTGTGAATGGGTAGAATTACTATTGTGAAAATGACCACACTGCCAAAGCAATCCACAAATTCAATGCAATTCCCCTCAAAGCAGAATCACCTTTCTTCACAGAACTAGAAAAAAACAATCCTCAAATTCATATGGAACCAAAAAAGACCCCAGATAGCCAAGGAAGACTAATCAAAAAGAACAAATCTGGAGGCATCACATTACCTGAATTCAAACTATACTACAAATCTAGAGTTACCAAAACAGCAGGGTGCTAATATGGAAATAGGTGTGTAGATCAATGGAACAGAATAGAGAACCCATAAATAAAGCCAAATACTTACCGCCAATCGATCTTCAACAAACAAACAAAAAACATCAAGTGGGGAAGGGAATCCTATTCAATACAAGGTGCTGGGATAATTCACAAGCCACATGTGAAGAATGAAGCTGGATCCTCTCCTCGCACCTTTTACAAACATCAACTGAGGATGGATAAAAGACTTAAGACCTGAAAGCACACAAAAATCTACAAGATATCATCAGAAAAACTTTTCTAGGCATTGACTTCGGCAAAGAGCTCATGACGAAGAATCCAAAAGCAAATGCAACAAGAACAAAGATAAATAGATGCAATTTATCTTAATTTATCTTTATTTTAAATAAGTACCTTCTGCACAGGAAAAGAAGTAATAAGCAGACTAAATAGAACCCAGGGAAAGGAAGAAAATATTCACAATCCGTACATCTGACAAAGGACTAATATCTAGAATCTAAAAGGAACTCAAACAAATCCACAAGAAAAAAACAAATCATCCAATTGGGTGTGGTGGCTCATGTCTGTAATCCCAGTCCTTTCGGAGGCTGGGGCAGGCAGATCACTTGAAGTCAAGAGTTCAAGACCAGCCTGGCCAACATGGTGAAACTTGTCTCTACTAACAATACAAAAATTAGCTGGGCGTGCTGGTGGGTGACTGTAATCCCAGGTACTTGGGAGCCTGATGCAGGAGAATCGCTTCAACCCAGGAGGCAGAGGCTTCGGCGAGCCAACATCATGTCCCTGCACTCCAGCCTGGGTGACAGAGTGAGACTCTGTCTCAAACAAACAAACAAACAAACAACAAAACCAATCCCATCAAAAAGTGGGCAACATTCATGAAGAGACAGTTTTCAACAGAAGATATACAAATGGCCAACAAGCATAGGAAAAAATGCTGAACATCACTAATTAACAGGGAAATGCAAAGAAAATCCACAATGCAATACCACCTTACTCCTGGAAGAATGGCCATAATTTAAAAAATAAAGAAATAACAGATGTTGGCATGGATGTGGTGAAAAGGGAACACTTTTACACTGCTAGTGGGAATGTAAACTAGTACAACTACTATAAAAAACAGTACAGAGATTCTGTAAAGAACTTAAAGGTAGAACTCTCATCTGATCTAGCAATCCCACCACTGGCTATCTACCCAGAAGAAAAGAAGTTATCTTATAAAAAAGATACTTGCATCCACATGTTTATAGCCACATAGTTTGCAATTGCAAAAATATGAAACCAGCCTAAAACAAATCAGTGGATAAAGAAAATGTGATATATATTTGTCATCTGTATATACGTAAATACCATGGAATACTATTCAGCCATAAAAAGGAATGAAATATCAGCACTCACACAACCTGGATGGAGTTGCAGACCATTATTCTAAGTGAAGTAACTCAAGAATGAAAAACCAAACATCGTAGTATCTCACTTACAAGTGGAAGCTAAGCTACGAGGATGCGAAGGCATAAGAATGATGTAATGGGCTTTTGGGACTCAGGGGGAGTGGTGGGAGGAGGGTGATGGATAAAAGACTACACATTGGGTACCGTATACATTGCTCGGGTGGTGGGGGCACCAAAATCTCAGAAATCAACACTAAAAATCTTTTCCACGCAACCAAACACCTTGTTCCCCAAAACTATTGAAATAAAATAAAAATAAAAATTATAACTAGGCCTGGTGCGGTGGCTCACGTCTGTAATCCCAGCACTTTGGGAGGCCAAGGCAGGCAGATCATGAGGTCAGGAGATATAGATCATCCTGGCTAACAGGGTGAAACCCATCTCTACTAAAAATACAAAAAAAAAAAAAAAATTAGCCGTGTGTGGTGGCCGGTGCCTGTAGTCCCAGCTACTAGGGAGGCTGAGGCAGAAGAATGGCATGAACCCGGGAAGTGGAGCTTGCAGTGAGCCAGGATCGCACCACTGCACTCCAGCCTGGGTGACAGAGTGAAATTCCATCTCAAAAAATAAAAGTAAAAATAAAAAAGTTATAACTATATAAGCAAAGAGTATTGGAGGATATTTGTATAACCTTAGAGTAATGACGCCTTTTTAAGCAAGACAAAAGGAAATGTTAACAAATTTGGCTTCAGAAAACTTCACAACTTCTACACTGTGAAAGATCCCATAGGGTTCCTTATATGCAAAGAGCTGTTACATTTGATAATCCAAATAGCCCAACTGTTGAACATGAATTCACAAAACAAAAATTGTAAAATAGTCAAAACAAGAAAAAATGTTCAGTCGTAACTGTAGTAAGGAAATGCATATTAAAACATTATATATTTTCTTTGAATAAAACTAAGCATACTGTTAGTATCTCATAGTGAGAAGAGCGACAGCGTTGAATGAAGTGTGAACTGCTCCACCCTTTTGAGAAAGTCATCAGAAAGAGTCTGTGAAGATTGAAAATGCACGTGCCCTTTGACTCTTAGCTTCCAAAATAAAACGAACCGCACCGCACAGCACTAGCTCAAAGACGCTTCTTGAAACCCTGTTTGTGAAGCCAGCCCTGGCCCTGTTGGGTGGGGCTCCGGGTCAAGGCACCCCCAGTGCTCCCATTTACTTAGCACCTTGACTCAGGAATGGGTTGGACTCTCAGAGCTTACAATTTCTATGAAACACTATTAGAGATCATAAGAAATACATTCAGACTCACAACTACCCACATGTTCATGGAGAGATGTAGAAACAAATAAGCGGGTCTTACTCTTGTGTGTTAGTTTAGATGTTAGTTATGAAGAAGGGAGTGAAGAATGTAGTTTCTGCAAGTAAGACAAGCACATCGAGATAGATAATTTGGTATAATTTCACAACATTAAACAAAACTATTTTATCTTCTACTGCATCATCCCATGATTTCAAAATGTCTCATCATAGGTGAATTATTTTCCAAAGTCATTTGAGTTAAGAAAAGAATACAGCTATTCTTCAGAGCGACCAAGCTACTGCAGGAAGCTTGCAACTTACCCCTGTGCAGATGAGCCCAGGGCACCGTCTCCTTGCTGTGGGGCAAAAGAAAATTCGTCACATGAAAAAGGAAGTTGCTGACATGCAGCTGATTCTTACATAAAAGTCATGTCTATTATTCCTGGGTTTTGAGGAATGGTACCCGGAGTTCTCTTGGGTCCTGAGTTCAGATCTCAGAACCACTTACCTGTGCATGTGTTTTCATTTCTCCCTGGTGAGAAACTGGGAGTGGGATTCTGGTCATATATTAGACATTTATCTTTTAAAGAAATGCCAAACTGCTTTCCAATGTGGTGGCACTTTACACCCTCATTTAACTCCCACTAGCAAAAAACGCAGGAGACTTGCAATTTCTCTACAACTGCACCAACCCTCAGTGGTGTCTGTCTTGTTGATGACAGGCATTCTCCTGGGTGTGTGGTAGTATCTGATTGTGGTTTTAATTTGCAGCTGCCTGATGTAGAATGATGTTGAGCATTTTTTTCCGTGTGCTTATGTGGCATCCATATATCTATACATCTACATCTACCTTGGTAAGGAGTTTGTTCAAATCTTTTGCCCATTTTTTATATGTATGTATGTATTTTTATTTATTTTTGTAGAGATGTTCAGGCTGGTCTTGAACTCCTGGCCTCAAGCAATCCTCTTGCTTGGCCTCCCAAAGCACTGAGATTATAGGTGCTTCCCATTGTGTCCAGCCCTCTTGCCCATTTGAAAAACTGGGTTTTCTGTTTGTTTATGTTTTTGTTTGTTTGTTGTTTTTTTACAATTGCACTTTGAAAGCTCTTTGTGTCTTTGTGTATTCCGGACATCAGTCTAAGACTTGAAAATATTTTGTTTGCCTGTGGCTTGCACAGGAATGAACACCTGGCTTTATTGTGCTTTGCTTTACTGCACTTCACAGATACTGTGTTTTTTCACAAATTGAGGGTTTGTGGTGACCCTGGTCAAGCAAGTATGTCGGCGCCATTTTCCCCGCAGTGTGTGCTCACTTCAAGCGTCTGTGTAAGCAGCTTTTAGCAATAAAGCACTTTTAATTCAGATACATAGTTTTTAGACATAACGCTGTTGCACACATGTCATGTAAACATAACTTTTATAAGCACTGGGAAACCAGAAATTCATGTGACTTGTTTTACTGACATGTTCACTTTATTGTGGCTTTCCAAAACCAAACCTGCAATATCTCTCATGTGTGCCTGTATTTTTATTTTCTTAATGGTGACTTTTGAAGAGCAAATATTTTCAATTTTGGTAAAGTCCAAACTATGATATTTTCTTTAATAGGCAGTGATTTTGGTGTCAGATCAAAGACAAGCTTTGTCTCACTAAAGATCACAGAGATTTCATTCTATGCTTGTTTCTAGAAGTGTTCTATGTTCAGCTTTTAAGTTTAGGTGTCAGATGGATTTGGGGCTAATTCTTCTGTGGGGAATGAAGTGATCCTGGGTAATCTTTGTACAGGTATGAAGAACTCAATCATTCTTTTTTCTTTTCCATGTGGATATCCAATTGTTCTAGTACCACTTGTGGAACTATAATTTCTCCCTATTTAATGATTTTAGTACCGTTATTTAAAGTCAATTGACCATAAATGAAAGCTTTAACTTTGGACCTTTCTTCTGGTCCATTTCTCTATATCTGTCTCTGTCGGCGCCACACTGTTTTTATTACTGTAGCTTTATGTCTCTATGTCAGCGCCACCTGTCTTTAGTGCTACAGCTTTATAGTAACATTTAAAGTCTGGTTGTGTAAGTTCTCCAATTTTATTTTTTCTCAAAATCATTTGGCTAGTACAGTAGCCTAGGTCTTTTGAATTTGCATATACATTCTAGGACCACCTTGTCATTTCTGCTAAAACAGAAGCCTGCTGGGGTTCAGCAGGGATTGTGGTAAATCTGTAGATAAGTTTTGGGGAAAACTGCCCTTTTAATAGTATTTTTTTTTTCCAATCTATGAATGCTGTACACGTTTTCACTTAATAGAGCGTCTCTGACTTCTCTCAGTCATGGTGTGTAGCTTTCAGTGTACATATTTGCACAAGGTTTGTTAAATTTATTCTTTTTTTATTAGATTATGAAAGGAAGTTTTAAAAATATAACCCAGATTTTTCATTGCTGGTGGACAGAGGTGTGCGAGTGTGTATTTTAATATGTGCCCCACATCCTTGTTAAGTGATTTAATTATCTTAACTAGGTCTTAAAACATACTTTTTAGGTTTCGTTGCCTGCAAATAAACACAGTTTTATTTTGTATTCTGTGTGCCTTCATTTTCCCTGCTGTGCTGGGCTGGCCAGAATGTGACTGCAATGTCAGAAGTAGGAGGAACGGGCGTCATCACCTGTGTCCATCCTCCAAGAGAGGGTCACCAGCCTTTCACCAGTAAATGTCACGTCAGGTACACAGGGTGCTTTCCTATCATTCCTAGGTCACTGAGATTTGTTAAAAATCATGAATGGGAACTTGCTGTTAACAAACCCTTTTCTGCATTGACTGGCATGATTGCATGGTTACCGTTCTCTATTGGACTAACGTGCTGAGCTCTAGTCATTGATTCCTAGGCCTTAAGCCACTGCTTACCCCTGGAGTGATATCACTTGGCCACAGTGCACAGTCCTGCTCCATGCTGCTCGATTTGGTTTCCCAAGGTCTTATCAGTGATCTCTGCCTGTGTTTCCTGAATGTACTGGCTTATGAATATCTGGCTTTGGTGTCAGGTTGATAGTGGCATTGCTGAATGAGTTGGGAAGTGTTGCTTCCTTCTCCGTTTTCTGAAAGAGTCTGTGTGTAGGTGGTATTGTATTTTTTCTTTAAATCTTTGCTGGAATTCATGCATGAAGACTACAGGGCCTGGGCTTTTTCTTCACTGGGAGATTTTAAATTAGTAGTTCAGTCTCTTGGCTGTTCTATGTCTATTTAGACTTTCTATGTCTTCTTGAGTTAGTTATAATAATTCATGTCACTTAACTGGAAAGGGAACTAACTTCCTTAAGTTAAAAATCATGTTTCAGGCCAGGTACAGTGGCTCATGCCTGTAATCCCAGCACTTTCGGAGGCCAAGGCGGGCGGATCACCTGAGGCCAGAAGTTTGAGACCAGCCTGGCGTGTCAAAACCACGTCTCTACTAAAAATACAAAAATTAGTCGGGCGTAGTGGCATACATCTGTGATCCCAGCTACTTGGGAGGCTGAGGCAGGCAAACTGTTTGAACCCAGGAGGTGGAGGCTACAGTGAGCTGAGATTTCACCACTTCACTCCACCCTGGGCAACAGAGAGAGACTCTGTCTCAAAAAAAAAAAAAAAAAGATGCAAAAAGCACATTTCAACTTTGGAAGATGTATAGAGCAGTATAGAAATGTCCAGGAGACTCAGTTCCTTTCCTATCTTTGCACTCGGAAGTCATTGGTGCATGACTGGTGTTTATGTTGACAAAGACACATAGATACACCCACGCACAGAGCCTCACACACAGACACACACACAGCAGAGTCCACGGGCTGCATCAGCCCTGAAATAAAGGAGCATGGCTGAGAGGTCCCAACCACCGAGTGACCTTAGACATTGTCCCAGGCCTGGAGAAATGGAGCAGAGAGACAGGTGGTACCTGGAGAAATCCTTTGTCCATTTGCAAGTATGGATCTTTCCTCACTGCTTGATGTTTTGAAGTCTCTTCTTTGCGGGTATTAATTAGATACTCAAAGGTGGTCATCTTCTTGGCCTCTGGAAAGGGAAAAGGAGGAACAGGACAAGTTACCAGCCCTGCGGCTTTGCACGGCGCCCACAGGACAGCTCAGCAGGGTGGCCAGTGCCACTGATCCGGCCCCTGCACAGGGAGAACTGCTCCGCCCACCATGCAGGCCCTGTGAGGTCAGGATGAGTGCAGGTGCCTTGTGGGCCCAGGTCTGCAGCTAGCTGATGGTCAACAGGAGGGGTCTGCAGCTGCAACCTGGGGAACGGTGCTGACCCACGCCCCCCCGCCTGCCAAGGCCTCATTGAGCTGCATTGTTAGTGGTGTCAGAGATGAGCTGTCTCTCACAGACCTGGGTCCCCCATACCATGCAGCCTGAGAGGTTGCTCCAGATCCCCTGGGATCGCTGGCAGGGGTAAGAGGCCAGCTCAGGAGGGGCCGCTCTGTCTGAGGGTCCAGGTGGCCTGTGGGGTTCCCCACATCTGCACACTGGGTGGGGCGCACCTTGGGATGCACAGAGACCCCTCAGTCGGAGGACCACGCAGTGGGGCGGCCACCCCGAGGTGCTGGCTAGCAGGTCCTGGGACCACACACTCCTGAGGGTGCTCAGAGCCCCAGGCCCAGGAGGTGAACACGAGTGCTGTGAGTGCCACTCAGCACAGCCTCTGATGGGGCTGAGACAGGTCACCATCCCTGCAGCCCTGCACAGTGCCCACAGGACAGCTCAGCAGGCCGGCCAGAGCCCCATCCACCCGGCCTGTCCTGCGGGCAGCAAAGCAGCCCAGGGAAGCAAAGCAAAACCTGATACACCCGTTTATCTAAAAGAGCCATCTTAACAAACGTTAATAAAATGGGCTCTGCACCTATTTCAGCCACGAGCTTCCACGGAGGGGCCAAACTCTCCGTGCTTCTTTCCCTAAACACCAACACCGTGAGAGCCGATGTCTTGTGACTATTTCTGGAGAATGGGGCGGCCGCCCACAGAGGCCTATTTGCAGTGAGGAGCAAATGGTGGTGGGCGCCCTGGGGAGCTGCCTGTGGCCAGCCCAGCCCTTACGGGATGCATCTCACCACAGCCTCTCCAGTCCTGTGAGGTAGAGAAGCAGCTCCTGGCTGTCCTGGAGTCACTGCCCAGGGAGGCTCTGGGTCACATGGGTGTGGACAGGCCTGGGCGTCCTGCTTCCAGGCATCCTGCCTCCCGCCCACAGCAGCCGCCTGCCTGTCCTTTCACGTTTCTGCCACACTTGGTCTGGGCTTTGCGTTCAAGAAGCCCGTTCCAAGTGCAGTGCCTGGCTCAGAGGACAGATCAGGTCGTCCCTCCCAGCCGCGCATGGCTTCAGGCCCACTGCACTTCCCTGCTCTGCCGCCTGAGGCAAGGGCCAGCTTCTCCGCAGCACAAGGGCCAGCCTCACTTGTTTGTGTCTCATTCTTCATCCTCTCCCCGCAGCGTGCAGGTGACCATGCCTCACCCAAAGAAGCCTGCAGCCCCCCACGTGCTCGGCACACAGTGGGCATTGACTATTTTAACCCAGGGAAACATTCTGTACACAAAGTTGGAAAAAAATGACAAGTGCAGACTTTGTATTACTGGGCAGTTTGAGCATCCCTTAATCTGCGGCACATGTGGATGAGACCATGTGGCCTTGGCCCAACCTCGGCCGATTCTCCTGTTGTGGGGGACTCACCCTGACTCTAAGCATCTGAGGGTGAGAGATTTCCTGATAAGGACACATGATGAATTCTGGGTGCAGTGAAACTCCAGAAAAGCCTTCATAGATGGTAAACCCAAAAATATTTAAATATAAGAGAGATTGCTAGATAATTCTAGAAAGTACTTTTAAAAATATTCCTGATTCTAAGAGGGGTGGAGAGTTTTGAAGGAGGCCCAAATGACTTCTCACTCTTAAGGGTTTCAGCTTCAGGAACAGGCAGCCTGTAACATTCTACAAGGCAGACGCGAGTCTCCATGAAGTTACACCTGAGGCTTTAGTTCCATTCCATTCAGTAAACATATCCTAAGCACCTACTCTCTACAGGCACTGGCCTTGACATCCAAAATTAAAACTCTGAAAACAGCACATTCAGCTCTGTGTCCGTAGGATTTAATCCAGTGATTTTCACTGCACTTCCATTAAAAAAATTCAACCCTCAGGCAAGACAACAGTGACTGTAAGATGTGCGTTAGAGGTGTGTGTTTTAAAACATCCCCAGGGTTGTGTGGGGACAGTGGTTTGTAGGGTAACCTGTGGTTATGAACAAGGAGGCTCTTGGTGGGGTGTGTTCATTCTGAGCTGGGCGTTCTCACCACAGCTGCAGGCAGGGGCTGCTCTGGAGATGCAGGTGAGCCCAGAGCCTGACCCACCCAACTCCCTCTGCCCTGACCAGGGGTTGGCCAAGCTGTCGGGAGCAGGGCATTCTTGGGGGCTGGCCTGGACACACTGCTGCCCGTGTCCACAGAAACCCCCTGAGAGGCCACAGCCTCGGGGCCACCACTGCCCAGAGAATGGAAGACGCTTTGCAGCTGGCCCACCATGACCAAAACGGCTGGTGCCAGGAGCAGGGAGGTTGTCGTTACTTCCAACACAGGTTTCCTTGGGGCTGGGGAGTTTACCCTCCCTCTTTCAGCAACATGACTGACCGCCTACCGCCGTGCCCACTGTGAGACCCAGCAAGACCACCAGCTCTCGCTTCAGCTGTTTGCTTAGTGGGTGACCTGCCTGTCATATTTTTCATTGTTAGAATTTCTACTTGTGCTTTTCTAAGTCCACCTGTTCTTATTTCATAATGTCCTGTTCTTGCCTAATAGATCCCATTCCGTTGTTCTTATTTCATAATGTCCTGTTCTTGCCTAATAGGTTCCATTCCATTGTCTCTGAACATTTAAACTTGTTACTTCAAGCACCTGGCACCGCTCCTGCAGGTCTCAGTGTGAGTTCAGCTTCTTGCTGGGCCTGCCGGGCCCTCATGGATTTAATTTCTTCCTGTGATTTGCCCTTTTTGTCCATGATCTCACTTCTGGGAGAGGCTGACCCTGAACACATGCGCACATGGGGGACAAAGACTCTGGCCCCAGGTGTGGGGGGCTCAGGGTTAGGGACATACTCAACTAGAGGTGTAAGATGAGCAACTCTGACCAACCAGGCTTGGGGGTACCAGGGGCTTAGGGTGGGGGACATACTCAGGTAGATGTGGAAGATGAGCAGCTGGCCCAGGTGCACCAAGCCAAGAAAGTCCAGCAGGAGCACGAGCATCCCGATGATCACGACTATCAGGGTCTGCACCTGCACCGGGAACAGAGGGAGGAACAGCAGCCACGTGTTCATATTCTTGACATCTGGGGAGACAAGGGAGAGACACTGTGTCCAGCACCTGCTGACGGGTGCCACATCAGGTGGACGTCACAGACCAGAGCTTGCTGGGGATGGGGTGGCGTGGGGACAGCCAGTGCGAGGGATGTCTCCCTGCCCAGATGGATGCCTCCCTTACCTGAGTGCCCCATAGGCCCTGCTGCCTGCGGTTGGTTTTCATGATCCCTGCTTTATGGATCTGGGAGGTGAGGCTCCAACAGGGTCACTAAGGGCCGGGGTCACAGTGCCCACACTTTCCTCACTAAGTGCTCGGGTCACAGCGCCCACCCCTTCCTCACTAAGTGCTGGGGTCACAGCGCCCACCCCTTCCTAAGTGCCGGGGTCACAGCACCCACCCCCCTTCCTCACTAAGTGCCGGGGTCACAGTCCCCACCCCTTCCTAAGTGCCAGGGTCACAGCGCCCACCCCTTCCTCACTAAGTGCTGGGGTCACAGCGCCCACCCCTTCCTAAGTGCCGGGGTCACAGCACCCACCCCCCTTCCTCACTAAGTGCCGGGGTCACAGTCCCCACCCCTTCCTAAGTGCCAGGGTCACAGCGCCCACCCCTTCCTCACTAAGTGCTGGGGTCACAGTGCCTGCCGGCTCTGCCGGGCCCCAGCACCCATCCCTTCCTAAGTGCCAGGGCCCCAGCACCCACCCCTTCCTAAGTGCCAGGGTCACAGTGCCCACCCCTTCCTTACTAAGTGCTGGGATAACAGTGCCCACCCCTTCCTAAGTGCCGGGGTCACAGCGCCCACCCCTTCCTCACTAAGTGCCAGGGTCACAGCACCCATCCCTTCCTTATTTAGTGCCAGGGTCACGGTGCCCACCCTTCCTAAGTGCCGGGGTCACAGCGCCTGCCAGCTCTGCCAGGCCCCAGCACCCATCCCTTCCTCATGGCCCACTCTGTGTCCCTGGACCCGCTGCACCCTAAAACAGCCGCCTTCAAATAGAACAGGAAAGCCACAGCTCTCGCCTGGGGTCATTTCTAAGATATGGTCCTCTGTGACACTGGGCTGCCAACACTCAAAACCACAACACTTCCAAAAATCAGGCGTAATGCAGAATGGCAGAGGGCCGGGCAAGGCAGAATGGCAGAGGCTCCGGCAAGGCAGAATGGCAGAGGCTCCGGCAAGGCAGAATGGCAGAGGGTGGGGCAAGGCAGAATGGCAGAGGGTTGGATTCAGCATGGATGTCTTTGGGTGACTCAGCATGGATGTCTTTGGGTGACAGACCCTCTCTGGAACTGGTGGCCTCGGGGGCCATCCTAGAAGGCAAACACCACACTCAGCCTGACAGGACTGCAGCTCCATGTGCCTGGGCCGGGCTGGACCCCATGCTGCCCCCCTTAGCCAGTGACATCACGATGAGTTCAGCCCATGAGAACAAGGAGCTGCTTTGCTCAGGGCTCTGCTGGTTTTGAAGCCCTGCAGAATCATCTGGAACAGCAAACCCAGGAATTTGCTCAGGCCACAATCAATGAATTCACACGGAGACACTGGCACTGCCATATGGAAGCAGCATGTTCCAGGAGAGAAGGCAACACATGCCATCTTGGCCACCTCTGCTCTCTCACTTTCCCCTGGCATCCCCCACAGGGAGAACCCAGACAACATGGTGGCTGCTGGGGAAGGTGACTTGCTACAGGGGGAAGAAGAACGCAACAGGCATCGTCCTGGGCTTGGGTCCGCTGAGTTCAGGGCCTCGCCAGGGTGGAGCTGGCTTTCAGGAAGTGCTTCAGAAGTGGCTGTGAGGCCCTGGAGGCATCAGTCATGCTTCGAAGTGGAAGGAGGAGCTTTAGGGCCTTCCACATGGAGCTGGCAAAGCTCATCCTTGAAAAAAATGTCACACCATGTTGGCTCTGGAATGTTCTGGAACAAGGGGCAGGCAAGTCCTCCCTGTCTCGCCACCCGGGCTGTGTGCAGTGCGGGTGCAGCCATGCCTGGGGCCAAGACTGGCAGTCTTGTCCTGCACCCCGAGGGGCTTCTCTGGCCCAGGTCCTCCTGGTCAGGGTCCCGGCGCTGCTGCAATAAATATATCAAGTGGTGGCGGGTGGGGGCAGCTTCTACAGCAGACTCTTGCAGTCTGAGGCAGGCAGGGCTCTGACGTCCAGCTGCAGGACAGGTGGGCGCGCTGCCTCCGCAGGGTCCAGGGAGGTCCTCCCACCTCTGCGAGCTCCTGTGGCTCCAGGCGACCCCGGGCTGTGGCTGTGTGACTCCACCCCTGCCTCCATCCTCACGAGGCCGCCTCCCCTCTGCATCTCTCCTTTCTCTTACAAGCACACTCGTGGCTGGATTTGGGCCCCCTGGGACATCCCAGCATGACCCTCCCACCTCAGATCTTAAGTCACAGCCACATGCCCATTTCCCGAGGATGCTGGCATCACGGGATCTGGGTTAGGCGTGGACTCGCCTCTGGAGCCCACAGTCCTCACCGCCACGTCTCTCCAGTGGCTCAGTGTGAGCATCCGTTCCCGAGGCCCAGGCTCCGGGCCCACTTGGCCAAGGGCCTCAGCGCACCGCAGCCTACAGCCCAGCACTCTCAGCGCTGCCTCCACTCTCCCTCCCCATGGGCTGCTCCTGCAGGATGGGCACCCCCACCCTCCCACAGCTACATGGCCCCACAGGATGGTGTGACAGGTGCTACAGGGCTGACTGCGGAGGGCAGGGGCAGAGGTGGACCCCACTGTCTCTCGCCTGACATGACCTGGCAGCATCCACAGAGCAGCATGGCCAGCGCCCTCCCCGAGCCTGCCTCCTGTGCGCTGGGGGCTGCTGAGCTGTATGGACACTGGGCTGCTGCCGTCGGGCCAGGTCAGAGCCTGCCTGGGGCTGCCTGCCCCGGCCTCTCCCCGGGACAAGAGGGGCCGACCACCCCAGACCCGATACTACCACCCAGAAAGACGGCTGGAGGCGAGGATGAGGCCCCCTGAGAGTGGCAGCCACGTACCTTCATACTTGGGGTCCGTGCGGAGCACCCTGGGGTTCACGAGGTACTGGACGAGGACGTACAGCAGGATGGCAATCAGGCAGAGCATGCCAGCTGTGGCCGAGGCCACAGTGCTGAAGAAGAACCTGCTGGGAGACACACAGGCAGGCATGGGGGTGGGGACGTGGGAGCAGTGGGGGCTCAGGGGCAGGTGTGGGGGGCACAGGGGCAGGGGTGTGCACAGGGTGGGCAGGGGCGGGTATGGGGGACACAGGGGCAGGGGACACACAAAGGCAGGCGTGGGGCATGCAGGGGCATGCAGGGCATGTGGGACAGGTGTGAGGGCGGGGAGGCAGGGGCAGGGACACGCAGGGCATCTGGGGCAGGGGCAGGGGCAGGGGCGGGGGCATGTAGGGCAGGTGTAGGGGGCGCAGGGGCAGGGGTGGGGACGCGCAGGGCATCTGGAGCCCATAGGGTGGAGGTGACAGGTCAGTGTGGGCGTCCACTTGAGGGCGCCTGGCCACCGCCCAACACTGGCCTCAAACCCCACTCCCGACCGTGCCTGGAAGCTCAGGCTTCTGTCTCTGTCCCATCCTGTGACACCCCCCCAGGTCTCCAGGCCTCTCGCTGGAGAGGGGTGGCCGTGGGACATTCCCACCAGCACACCGCCCGACAATTCAGGCAGCGCTTCTTGCAAACGTGATTGCCTTTAATCCCCACAAGGAACAAGGAGGTTGTGAGGAGGGGGAACCAGCCCTTTTCATGAGTGGGGAAAGTGAGGTCAGAGATGCGGTGTGACTCGCCCAAGCCTACCAGCGGAGCATGAGGGTCACATGGCGTCTCCAGTGTCACAGCTCTGGGGCCTCTGCCCGCACCTCCCGACTCCACCTGATGCAGACAGGGTCCCTACCAGCCAAGGAGCAAGCGGGCTGGGTCCACTCAGGGGGCCCTGAGCATGGTCTGTGCTGGAGTCTCCATGGCACCATGCTAGCCAAAGGCACTGAAGCCAGGGAAGGGGAGAGCCATGAGAGTGCCGTGGCACCCAGGAGGGCCTGCAGGCTCAGGGACCTGGATCTCTGCACCCAAAGGGAACTCGGGCTGAGGAGGCCCTGGAGGAGCCCGGTCACTCCTCGGCTGCAGTCCCCTCTTCTCCAAGGGTCTCGTGCAAATCTGAGCCAAAAGCGATGTCCATGCTGTAGACGTGAGACCAAATCCACTCCCAGTCTCTCGTCTTTGCTCAAAAGATGCAGAGAATAATCCATCCAGAAAAACCAATTCTGGGCAGCAGTTCCTGGAACACACTTTGACTAAACCATCTTCCCTTGGTCTTTCTGCCATGATGATATCTTTTTAAAAGTATCCTTTAACCTCCTGTAATCTTTTCCATTGTATTATGTTCACCTAAGCTTGTTTAAATCCCTTTTCCTATTTTCAACTGGAGGACAGAGCATGAATGCCGCAGTCGTCCGAAGAGGCAGTTAGGGCACAGCTGCCTTCCCCGCGCTCCTCCTCCCTCCAAGAGCCTTCTGGATAATCCAGGGGTGAGGGGTGGCTCCGGGCATGAGCGGCTCCCTGACTGCTGCTCCCTCACACTGCCTTCCCTCTCACAGCTTAGGTTTCCAAAGCAGCAGCCCCTCCAGGCAGCGGACACGCCCCACCCTGCCCCCAGTCCTCCTGGGCTTGAACCCACTTGTGGGGAGTAAAGACCCCTCATCCTCATCCTACTCTCTGGACAGGATTCCCCTCTTCATCCAGGAAAGAAGGCGGGTCTCTAAGACCACAGAGACCAAAGCCCACAGGATGGGGCAGAGCCATTCACGTGGGGCCTCCTCTCCCCGCAGCACCCAGGGCCACTCTCCTCTTGGTTAGCACAGCCTCCTGCCCCTGCTGCCTGTGTTTAACCTGCAGAGTCCGAGGCCAGCGCTCGCAGTCTTCCCAGGACACCAGGGCCGCCTGCCTTCTTTCCGTCCCCCTTCCTCTCTTATCACTACGAAGTATGCAGCCTCCCTCACAGGGGCTCTGCCATCAGCTGGGCCTCCCCGCGGGGGCTCCGCCATCAGCTCGCCCTCCCTCGCGGGGGCTCTGCCATCAGCGCCTCAACTTTCCTCATCTTGCTCTCAATGCCGTTGCTCTCTCCGCCTCTGGCGGATGAAGGGACAGAAGCGAGGTCGGCACAGATGCCGGCGTTGGCTGCTGCCTGGAGTCGAGGGTACCCATGACCCCAGCCTTGCTCTCCTGATGCCCCTTTCCCACACACAGGCGGTGTCTATACTTGGCGCCCACATGGTCCCTCTCCAGCACCCCTCCTGAGGAAGGCAGACCCTCTCCTTGCCACCTGCCTGTGGGCCCTCACCCCCTCACCTTCCCCCCAAGGGCCCACCGGATTGAGCCAGCTCGAGGCACCAGAGCAGAATGAGTCCAGAAGGAAGTGGCACCTGGGGCTAGCGTGAGCCAGAGGAGCTGGCCCCACCTTGGCCATCGTGGAGCTGGCCCCACCTTGGCCATCGTGGAGCTGCTGTTCTCCAAGGGAGGAGGCGGGTGGGTCTCCCCGGCCCCTACCATCTCACACAGCATCTGGACTCGTTGTGCAGTCATGCAACCTCTCTGTCCCTGCCGGGCTGCTCAGCCTCTCTGGACACATGCTGTGCTCCAGACGGGATGGCAGGGAGGCAGGGCAGGGACCCCCCCGGTGCGTCCTGTGACAGGCAACGTTGGTCCCCACTCCCACGCACAACAAGGCCTCTTTCAGGTCAGCACGGAGTAGCTGGGGAGCACACGTGGTTCTTTTGCCTGGTGATCTTCACAACACAGTGCTGCAGACAGCCGGGGCTCAGCACACGGGGCCTTGAGAGTCTCTGGATCCTCCACTGTGCTCAGGGGAAACACCTCTCGTCCTTGCGCCTCCACCGTGCTCAGGGGAAACACCTCTCATCTATGAGCCTCCACTGTGCTCAGGGGAAACACCTCTCGTCTATGAGCCTCCACCGTGCTCAGGGGAAACCCCTCTCGTTCTTGCTCCTCCACCGTGCTCAGGGGAAACACCTCTCGTCTATGAGCCTCCACTGTGCTCAGGGGAAACACCTCTCGTCTATGAGTCTCCACCATGCTCAGGGAAACACCTCTCGTCTATGAGCCTCCACTGTGCTCAGGGGAAACACCTCTCATCCTTGCGCCTCCACTGTGCTCAGGGAAAACACCTCTCGCCTGTGAGCCCCCACCGTGCTCAGGGAAAACACCTCTCGTTCTTGCGCCTCCACTGTGCTCAGGGAAAACACCTCTCGTCTATGAGCCTCCACCGTGCTCAAGGGAAAGACCTCTCATCTATGAGCCTCCACCGTGCTCAGGAGAAACACCTCTCGCCTGTGAGCCCCCACCGTGCTCAGGGGAAACACCTCTCATCTGTGAGCCTCCACCGTGCTCAGGGGAAACATCTCTCCTCCATCTGCACTGGGTGCCCACTGCCCTTCCATGGCCCCACCCTTGTGCTGGATGAGCCTCAGCCTGGGTGGAGAGAAGGCAGCCCAGCCCAGGACAGCGTGGTCAGGAGGCCTCAGCCTGGGTGGAGAGAAGGCAGCCCAGCCCAGGACAGCGTGGTCAGGAGGCCTCAGCCAGCGTGGCCCCAAAAGTGCCCACGGGGGGCCTGCAGGGACTTACTCTATGCGGATGAGCTTGTCCAGGGACGGCTGCACCACAGCCCCAGAGCCAGACAGGAGGCCGGGGCACGCAGGCACCAAGCGCCACCACATCAGGACAGGGACGCGGCCCCAAGAGAACCCTCCACCCTTTCAACACGAGGACCCCTGCCCACAGACCCCTCCCTTCCAAATTCCCCCAAGCCTGGCCCGTGCCGGCCGTCCCTGCTGTGCCCCTCACCAATAATTCCGGCTTCCCACGCAGTTGTTGATCCATTTGCAGTGGTGGTCGAAGCCAGACACGCACTTATTGCAGGAAATGCAGTGTTTGGTTTTCTTGTTCCTGGAGGGATGAATCGGGGAACGCCTGTCAGGCCCCAAGTGCGCAGGTTGGGGCAGGGCCAGAGGTCCATCACTGGAAGCCAGGTGCCTCGGAGGAACCAGCCCTGTGCGGCCTGGGGAGAGGGCGTCCAGCAGGGAATGGGAGGCTGGGGAAGGGTGTTGAGGCCTGTGGGGAGCAGGAGAAGCAGGGCAGCTGTGGGCAGAGGTAGCCACAGAGCAGGAGGAGCTGTGTCTGTGGCCGCCCTGAGCGTAGACCCTCCACCAGCCGTCCTACACCAGCCTCACTCTGGGTCATGGCCCTGGAGGAGGCCGCGCCTGCCCCATGGTTCCAGGAGTTGAGGCCGGGGGCTTGGATCACACCTGTGCCTACAGGGCCTCCCTTGCAGCCGACAGCAGCCCTGTAGCCACCCCCTAGGCCATCACAGAGGCCTCCAGGGCCCCTGGAGACACTGGAACCCTTACCTCCCTCTTTCCTAGGGGCTTGTCTTGAAAATCCCCAAGAAAGGCAGTGCTCTCTTGCCCCGGGCCCTCAGGGGAGGGACCTTGTGCACAAAATCCACTGAGGACCAAACATGCCTGAGTGCTGCTGCGTTTCATTCCAGGGGAGCAGCAGGTCACCTGCAGGTGACAGACCCAGCCCTCCAGTCTCAGCCCTGCCTGTGGAGGAGTTGGGGCGGCCCGGCACTGCGCCCAGTTCACAGCGAGATGAGGGGCTATCCACCGGCAGCCACAGGGCCGGGCCCTGGAAGCTCCATTAGCATCAGCTGCGGCCATGGCACGGGCCCTGAGGGGCCAGCAGTGACCTGAGCACCAGGCCCCTGGAGTTGACCTTGACACCTTGGGGCCTCGGCAAGGGCGGGCACTCACACGGTGACCTTGCACAGGTGGCAGAACTGATTCTGGATCACATGTGCATGTTTTGATCTGTCGAAGAGGGGCATGGGCTGAGAATAGTTCTTCATGAGTCTGACATTGGAGTCGGCCGGGTCGATGCAGGAGGCAATCAGGTGGACGACGAGGTGGAAGGAGAAGATCCCCCCGGTCACCTGGCATGTCAAGGAAGAACCTGGCCCAGGGCATGGTCAGCCTGGCACGAGGCGTCCCCGTGAGGCCCAAGGGCCCAGAAGAGGCGTGGCCACTGGTAAGCCCTTCTCACCCAGCCCTGCACACATGAGCCCAGCTCACCCAGGCCTGGCCCTGCTCACATGGCCCTGCTCACGCAGCCCTGCACACCCAGCCCTGCACACCTGAGCCCTGTTCACCTGGCCCTGTTCACTTGGGCGTGCTCACCTGGGCCTGCTCACCTGGGTGTGCTCACCCAGCCCTGCACACCCAAGCCCTGCTCACCTGGCCCTGTTCACCTGGGCCTGCTCATCTGGCCCCGCACACCCAGCCCTGCACAGCCAGCGCTGCTCACCCGAGCCCAGCTCACCCATGCCCAGCCCTGCTCATCCAGTCTTGCACACACGTCCCTATACACCCGGGCCTTCACACATGGCCCTGCACACACAGCCCTGCTCACCCAGGCCTAGAGGAGATGAGGCTACCCATTGGCCCTGCACACACAGCCCTGTGCCAGTCGGGGACCGGGAAGGCTGCCCCCGTGCCCCTTTTGGTTCATCCCTGTTGGACACAGGGCAAATCCCCCACAGAATGTACTGCACCCCCAAGAGGCTCAGTCAGCCCAGCCAAGCACAGTGACCCCAAAACCCTTTACAGCTTGAGGGACAGAGCAGGGCCACAGGAGGGACACCCCAGGTGTAAACACAGCCGGATGCAGCCCCAAAGGCCCTGGAGGAGCCTGGGTTCTTTCATATCAGAGACTCCTGAGCACTGGGAGAGCAGCACAGCCTCAGACAGGAGGAGCAGGGGGAGGAGGGAGGGAGCTGCACAACCTACCCGCTCCCTCTAGACCCCAGACAGCTCGCTCATGGACCCTCTCCCCGAGAATAGCTCAGGGAAACCCCCCCAGACTCCCTCAGGGCCCCTCCGGACTCTCTCGGGGACTCCAGACTCTCTCGAGGACCCCAGACTCACTCAGGGACCCTGGGCCTCTTTCTTGGGCCCTCTGGGCTCAGAGCCTGGCTGCGGGGGCACTGGGGAGAGGGTCCTTGTCCCCTGGAGCCAGGAGAAGCTGGGCTCCCCGTGCCTGGGACGTCAGCTCCCGCCCTCAGATCCTGGCTCCCTCGTCCTCTCACGCTGGGATCAACACAGACTCCCCATGGCAACCAAATAGAAGGGGTGGAGTGCGGGGCCCTCCAGTCACCCTGCCTGGCCCCTGGAGCGCCTTCTAGCCAGGAGTTCAGGGTTGACAGCCATGTCCACAGGGCAGCCCAGAGGCCCTCGCAGTGTGGCCTAAGCTTGGCATGGAAACGCAGGCTGCCGACCTGCGGGGCACGGCGCTGTCCTCCTTGGCACCAGGGGCGAGGAGAAAGGTGCTGGCCGTGTGCAAAATGCTGCGCAGGGATTTTAGCGGAAGGCTGCCAGCAGGGCGGGTCCTGCACCACGCCAGGGGGCTGCTGTCCTTCCTGACAGATTCCCTCTCCGGAGCCCCCTCAGCCAACACTGTCCTGTCCTGACCCTAAGCAGGGGCTGCACAGAGCACGAGTGGCCACTGGGCCCACCTGCAGGCTCGGGGGACATAGTCTGGCCCAGGGCAGGTGACTGGTGCCACCGGGCAGCCATGGCCCAGACCCCACAGCCAGGTCCATCGCAGGGTCCTCCAGGAACCCCTCCCGCTTAGACCATGCCACGATGAAAAGGATACCACGTAGGCGATGTATTTCCATGCCGGAGGCAGGAGGGGAATGAAGATCCCGAAGGTGGCCGAGGAAAGGCCCACGAAGACAGCCCAGGTCACCACCTGGAAGTAGTGCAGGGGTAACGACCAGCCGTTCACTCTGGAGATGCGGGGTGGCAAGACCAGCTTTTCATTGTTGAGTATGGCTTCTGGGGTGACGGAACACTGGCTCCCGGAGCGGGTGTCCATCTGCAGGACACAGAAGGGGAGGACCTGCGCCGTCAGATCCTGGGAGGGCCGGCCCCGCCTACTGTCACAGAGACCAAGGGGACTGGGAATGCAGCCGCCAGGACCAGCACTGACAGCCAATGGCCCGGCACTGCCTGGGGCCATGTTCCCCGCAGAGGGTGCAGGGCCCTGCCCAGGGGAATGAACAGACATGCTGCAGAATCTGACCCCGGCCAGAGCCGAGTGGCAATGGAAAATGGCTCTCCACGGTGTGGAGGACCCTGGGTGGAGGACCTGGCCAGGCCCCCGGTGCCCGCGCGACCGCCCATCAGTTCCCCTGAGGATTTTTTACGTTCTGGGGAGTGCTCGACAGCCCCCACACAGCGACAGGTCCCACAACCCGTTCACGAATACACAGGCTCACCCAGGACTTCCCAGGTGCAAGAAGAAAACCCACGTCAGAAAGAGGCCACACTGAGCAGAGGGCTGCGCCTGTGAGAAACTGAGGCAATGCCTGAAGAGCTCGTGAGCCGTTACTCACTGCTGCAACACTGAAACCTGCCAGATCCTCCCCAAGAGGCTTCTCTGAGCTTCCCAGAGGAGCAGGACGAGAGCTCACTTCACAGGGTCCTGTGTGTCTCCCCTTCCACGGGACAGGGAAGCCCGTCCAGCCACGCGGGGCTGGGGTCTCTACCCGGGTGGACAGTGGCTAGGAGGTTCTGAACACGCTGCGGCCGCTCCTGGCCAGTCAGGTGGGGAGGGCGGCAGGGGCGGGAGGGACGTGGTGTCACAGAGGGGCAGTGAAAGACACTCAACGGCCGCTACGGGGTGGGGGGTTGATCTTGAGGGGCTGGGCGGTCTCTACAGAGGAGGGTTAGGAAGCTTCGCCACGTTATGCCTCGCTCAAAGTCCTTGTTGTCTCTTTGGGAAAAAAACCTTCAGAAAACGCAGTTGATGTTAAATGTATTTCTTTGAGAAGAGAGACATTGAGAAATAGTTAACAATTCTTCGTTCCTGCAGTCGTGAACGTCCATGATACAGTGGCTCTGCGCTGCCTTTGGTGGCTCCTCCCTGGTCCTCTAAATGTGACACCAGGCGGATGCGGGGCCACAGGACCCTGGGGCTTGAGTCACACAAGAATGTCTCTGGGAGACCCGAGAGACTCACAGTTATGAAACAGGACCATGGTTCTTTGGCCGGGCGCGGGGGCTCACGCCTGTAATCCCAGCACCGTGGGAAGCCGAGGCGTGCCGATCACCTGAGGTCAGGAGTTCGAGACCAGCCTGGGCAACATGGTGAAACCCTGTCTCTACTAAAAATACAAAGATTAGCAGGGCATGGTGGCACATGCCTCTAATCCCAGCTACTCGGGAGACTGAGGCATGAGAATCGTTTGAACCTGGGAGGTCGAGGCTGCAGTGAGCCAAGATTGCACCACTGCATTCCAGCCTGGGCAAGAGAGGGAGACTCCATCTCAAAAAAAAAAAAAAAAAAAAAGAAAGAAAAGTCAAAGTTGCCAAGGAAGGAAATAGAAACATAGAAAGACAACCTTGTACATTAAAAACACAATTCCCAGTTAAAAACAAAACCCAAATGAAAGTGCCAACAAACAGAAATGATGTCGCCAAAAGTCACATTGGTAAAACCTGGAATATCAAATCCAGGAAGGACCACAGATCTTAGAGAGGAGAAGAGGGGAATCGCTCAGCGGCCTGGAGCCTTGAGCCTGGAGACAACATGTTCATCTGTTAGGATTTCAGAACAGAAAGGTGGAGAGTCTGTGAGAGAAAAAAGAAAACACTGAAGAACTTTGAGAAGACTGAAGACTTCAGGTCGAAACTGTGCACCAAGGGCTGGAAAGGACAATTAGAAAAAGAAATACATCCAAATTGGTGAAAATGTGAGCAAGCCAGGGAGACAGACCCCACAGAGGACAACGAGCAGCGGGGACAGACGCCACAGAGGACAGTAAGCTGGGGGTACAGACTCCACAGAGGACAGTGAGCCAGGGGGACAGACCCCACGGAGGACAGCGAGCCGGGGGGACAGACCACACGGAGGACAGCGAGCAGCGGGGACAGACCCCACGGAGGACAGCAAGCAGCGGGGACAGACCCCACGGAGGACAGCCAGCTGGGGGCACAGACCCCACAGAGGACAGTGAGCAGCGGGGACAGACCCCACAGAGGACAGTAAGCCAGGGGGACAGACCCCACAGAGCACAGCAAGCCAGGGGGACAGAACCCACAGAGGACAGCAAGCCACGGGGACAGACCCCATGTAGGACAGAGAGCCAGGGAGACAGACCCCACAGAGGACAGTGAGCCGGGGGGCACAGACCCTACAGAGGACAGAGAGCCGGGGAGACAGACCCCACGGAGGACAGTGAGCAGCTGGGACAGACCCCACAGAGGACAGTGAGCAGCGGGGACAGACCCCACAGAGGACAGCGAGCCGGGGGGAGAGACACCATGGAGGACAGCGAGCCGGGGAGACAGATCCCACAGAGAACAGTGAGCCAGGGGTCACAGATCCCACAGAGGACAGCGAGCGAGTGGCACAGATCCCACAGAGGACAGCGAGCCAGGGTCACAGACCCCACAGAGGACAGTGAGCTGGGGAGACAGATCCCATGGAGGACAGCAAGCCAGGGGGACAGACCCCACAGAGGACAGTGAGCAGCACAGAGGACAGTGAGCAGCCGGGACAGACCCCACCGAGGACAGCGAGCCGGGGGGCACAGATCCCATGGAGGACAGCAAGCCAGGGGGACAGACCGCACAGAGGACAGTGAGCAGCCGGGACAGACCCCACCAAGGACAGCGAGCCGGGGGGCACAGACCCCACGGAGGACAATGAGGAGCGGGGACAGACCCCACAGAGGACAGCGAGCCGGGGGGCACAGACCACACAGAGGACAGCGAGCCGGGGGGACAGACCCCATGGAGGATAGCAAGCCAGGGGGTCAGACTGCCCAGAGGACAGTGAGCAGTGGGGATAGACCCCACCGAGGACAGTGAGCCGGGGGGCACAGACCCCACGGAGGACAGCGAGCCAGGGGGACAGACCCCACAGAGGACAGTGAGCCAGGGGGACAGAACCCACAGAGGACAGCAAGCCAGGGGGACAGACCCCACAGAGGACAGCGAGCCGCGGGGACAGACCCCACGGAGGACAGCAAGCCGCGGGGACACAGACCCTACAGAGGACAGAGAGCCGGGGAGACAGACCCCACGGAGGACAGTGAGCAGCGGGGACAGACCCCACAGAGGACATTGAGCAGCGGGGACAGACCCCACAGAGGACAGCGAGCCGGGGGGAGAGACACAATGGAGGACAGCGAGGCGGGGAGACAGATCCCACAGAGGACAGCGAGCCAGGGGACACAGACCCCACAGAGGACAGCGAGTCAGGGGGCACAGACCCCACAGAGGACAGCGAGCCGGGGAGACAGATCCCACAGAGGACAGCGAGCCAGGGGACACAGACCCCACAGAGGACAGCGAGTCAGGGGGCACAGACCCCACAGAGGACAGCGAGCCAGGGAGACAGACCCCACAGAGGACAGTGAGCCAGGGGGCACAGACCCCACAGAGGACAGCGAGCCGGGGAGACAGACCCCACAGAGGACAGCGAGCCGGGGAGACAGATCCCACAGAGGACAGCGAGCCAGGGGACACAGACCCCACAGAGGACAGCGAGTCAGGGGGCACAGACCCCACAGAGGACAGCGAGCCAGGGAGACAGACCCCACAGAGGACAGTGAGCCGGGGGGCACAGACCACACAGAGGACAGCGAGCCGGGGGGCACAGACCACACAGAGGACAGCGAGCCGGGGGGACAGACCCCATGGAGGATAGCAAGCCAGGGGGTCAGACTGCCCAGAGGACAGTGAGCAGTGGGGATAGACCCCACCGAGGACAGTGAGCCGGGGGGCACAGACCCCACGGAGGACAGCGAGCCAGGGGGACAGACCCCACAGAGGACAGTGAGCCAGGGGGACAGAACCCACAGAGGACAGCAAGCCAGGGGGACAGACCCCACAGAGGACAGCGAGCCGCGGGGACAGACCCCACGGAGGACAGCAAGCCGCGGGGACACAGACCCTACAGAGGACAGAGAGCCGGGGAGACAGACCCCACGGAGGACAGTGAGCAGCGGGGACAGACCCCACAGAGGACATTGAGCAGCGGGGACAGACCCCACAGAGGACAGCGAGCCGGGGGGAGAGACACAATGGAGGACAGCGAGGCGGGGAGACAGATCCCACAGAGGACAGCGAGCCAGGGGACACAGACCCCACAGAGGACAGCGAGTCAGGGGGCACAGACCCCACAGAGGACAGCGAGCCGGGGAGACAGATCCCACAGAGGACAGCGAGCCAGGGGACACAGACCCCACAGAGGACAGCGAGTCAGGGGGCACAGACCCCACAGAGGACAGCGAGCCAGGGAGACAGACCCCACAGAGGACAGTGAGCCAGGGGGCACAGACCCCACAGAGGACAGCGAGCCGGGGAGACAGACCCCACAGAGGACAGCGAGCCGGGGAGACAGATCCCACAGAGGACAGCGAGCCAGGGGACACAGACCCCACAGAGGACAGCGAGTCAGGGGGCACAGACCCCACAGAGGACAGCGAGCCAGGGAGACAGACCCCACAGAGGACAGTGAGCCGGGGGGCACAGACCACACAGAGGACAGCGAGCCGGGGGGCACAGACCACACAGAGGACAGCGAGCCGGGGGGACAGACCCCATGGAGGATAGCAAGCCAGGGGGTCAGACTGCCCAGAGGACAGTGAGCAGTGGGGATAGACCCCACCGAGGACAGTGAGCCGGGGGGCACAGACCCCACGGAGGACAGCGAGCCAGGGGGACAGACCCCACAGAGGACAGTGAGCCAGGGGGACAGAACCCACAGAGGACAGCAAGCCAGGGGGACAGACCCCACAGAGGACAGCGAGCCGCGGGGACAGACCCCACGGAGGACAGCAAGCCGCGGGGACACAGACCCTACAGAGGACAGAGAGCCGGGGAGACAGACCCCACGGAGGACAGTGAGCAGCGGGGACAGACCCCACAGAGGACATTGAGCAGCGGGGACAGACCCCACAGAGGACAGCGAGCCGGGGGGAGAGACACAATGGAGGACAGCGAGGCGGGGAGACAGATCCCACAGAGGACAGCGAGCCAGGGGACACAGACCCCACAGAGGACAGCGAGTCAGGGGGCACAGACCCCACAGAGGACAGCGAGCCGGGGAGACAGATCCCACAGAGGACAGCGAGCCAGGGGACACAGACCCCACAGAGGACAGCGAGTCAGGGGGCACAGACCCCACAGAGGACAGCGAGCCAGGGAGACAGACCCCACAGAGGACAGTGAGCCAGGGGGCACAGACCCCACAGAGGACAGCGAGCCGGGGAGACAGACCCCACAGAGGACAGCGAGCCGGGGAGACAGATCCCACAGAGGACAGCGAGCCAGGGGACACAGACCCCACAGAGGACAGCGAGTCAGGGGGCACAGACCCCACAGAGGACAGCGAGCCAGGGAGACAGACCCCACAGAGGACAGTGAGCAGCGGGGACAGACCCCACAGAGGACAGCGAGCCGGGGGGCACAGACCACACAGAGGACAGCGAGCCGGGGGGACAGACCCCATGGAGGATAGCAAGCCAGGGGGTCAGACTGCCCAGAGGACAGTGAGCAGTGGGGATAGACCCCACCGAGGACAGTGAGCCGGGGGGCACAGACCCCACGGAGGACAGCGAGCCAGGGGGACAGACCCCACAGAGGACAGTGAGCCAGGGGGACAGAACCCACAGAGGACAGCAAGCCAGGGGGACAGACCCCACAGAGGACAGCGAGCCGCGGGGACAGACCCCACGGAGGACAGCAAGCCGCGGGGACACAGACCCTACAGAGGACAGAGAGCCGGGGAGACAGACCCCACGGAGGACAGTGAGCAGCGGGGACAGACCCCACAGAGGACATTGAGCAGCGGGGACAGACCCCACAGAGGACAGCGAGCCGCGGGGACAGACCCCATGGAGGACAGCAAGCCGCGGGGACAGACCCCATGGAGGACAGCGAGCCGGGGGACACAGACCCTACAGAGGACAGAAAGCCGGGGAGACAGACCCCACGGAGGACAGTGAGCAGCGGGGACAGACCCCACAGAGGACATTGAGCAGCGGGGACAGACCCCACAGAGGACAGCGAGCCGGGGGGAGAGACACCATGGAGGACAGCGAGCCGGGGAGACAGATCCCACAGAGGACAGCGAGCCAGGGGACACAGACCCCACAGAGGACAGCGAGTCAGGGGGCACAGACCCCACAGAGGACAGCGAGCCAGGGAGACAGACCCCACAGAGGACAGTGAGCCAGGGGGCACAGACCCCACAGAGGACAGCGAGCCGGGGAGACAGACCCCACAGAGGACAGCGAGCCAGGGGGCACAGACCCCACAGAGGACAGTGAGCAGCGGGGACAGACCCCACAGAAGACAGCAAGCTGGGGGCACAGACCGCACAGAGGACAGTGAGCAGCGGGGACAGACCCCACCGAGGACAGTGAGCTGGGGGGCACAGACCCCACAGAGGACAGCCAGCCGGGGGGACAGACCCCACGGAGGACAGTGAGCCGGGGGGACAGACCCCACAGAGGACAGTGAGCAGCGGGGACAGACCCCACAGAGGACAACGAGCCAGGGGACACAGACCCCACAGAGGACAGCAAGTGAGGGTCACAGACCCCACAGAGGACAGCAAGCCAGGGGGACAGACCCCACAGAGGACAGCAAGCCAGGGGGACAGACCCCACAGAGGACAGCGAGCCAGGGGGACAGAACCCACAGGGGACAGCGAGCCACGGGGACAGACCCCACGGAGGACAGCGAGCCATGGGGACAGACCCTATGGAGGACAGCAAGCTGGGGGGACAGACCGCACAGAGGACAGTGAGCAGCGGGGACAGACCCCACCGAGGACAGTGAGCTGGGGGGCACAGACCCCACAGAGGACAGCCAGCCGGGGGGACAGACCCCACAGAGGAGAGTGAGCAGCGGAGACAGATCCCACAGAGGACAGCGAGCCAGGGGGCACAGACCCCACAGAGGACAGCGAGTGAGGGGCACAGACCCCACAGAGGACAGTGAGCCAGGGAGACAGACCCCACAGAGGACAGTGAACAGTGGGGACAGACCCCACAGAGGACAGCGAGCCACAGGGACAGACCCCACGGAGGACAGCGAGCCAGGGAGACAGACCCCACAGAGGACAGTGAGCAGCGGGGACAGACCCCACAGAGGACAGCGAGCCGGGGGGCACAGACCCCACAGAGGACAGACAGCGAGAGAGGGGCACAGACCCCACAGAGGACAGACAGCAAGCGAGGGGCACAGACCCCAGAGGACAGTGAGCAGTGGGGATAGACCCCACAGAGGACAGCGAGCCGGGGAGACAGACCCCACACAGGACAGACAGTGAGCGAGGGGCACAGACCCCGCGGAGGACAGCAAGCAAGGGGCATGGACCCCATGGAGGACAGCGAGCAGGGGACACGGACGTCACATCAGCCAGAGAAGACTCCAGGACAGCTCCTTCCCCTCAGGCCCACGCTCAGCCTCGATACCACCGTGGCCTGTAAGCACGTTCATATACCACACCACACAATCCACATCACACACCATATACCACACAGACCATGTACCACACACACCACACACCACACAACACAGACCACACTGACCACACACCACATACCAGACCACACACCACACACCGCATACCACATAAACCACACAACACACACCAAACAGAAACCACAACACACAAAACACAACACATACACAAGACACCACACACACCATACACCACACGCCACACACCACACAATACATACCACATATATCATACAACACAGACCACCCACAACACATACCACAGACACACAACACAAACCACAAAACAGAAACCACACAACACATATCATACAGATTACACACCACACCACACAACACGAAACACACGAGACCACACAATCCACAACACACACCACCCACACACCACACAACACACAAAACAGATCACGCACACCACACAACTCCACGCACACCACACATGCACCACACACCACACAAACCACACGCACACACCTCACGCCACACATATGCAACAGAAGCAAAACACACACACCAAACACACCACACACTGCACGTGCACCACGTGACAAGTACCAGACACCAACCACAAATGCATCACTCTCCACATACCACACAGGGACCACACAATACACACAATACACATCACGCACACAGAATACACACCACACACAGCACACCACACAAACCACACACCACACACAGAGCACACACACTTGCACTACACGCTGCACACCACACACACACCACACAAACCAAACATCACACCACATACTGCACACATACCACACCCCCAAAATACCACACATACACCAAACCACACACCACACACACACCAAACCACACACCACCGAGCACACCCATTTGCACTACACACCGCATACCACACACAGCACACAAACCACACACACCACATACCACACACATACAACCCCCACAAAATACCACACACAACACACAATGCTCACACTCCCACACACACCACACAATGCACACACACTCCCACACACAATTCAAGTGAAAGGAGCATCTGTGAGTCATGACACTGAAGACTTGTAATGTTGGGTTCAGGTCCCCTTAGCACGACTAAGGCTGGATGGGCCCCCCTGTGTTATGACAACCGGACTGATGCCCGGGGAACTGGCTGCCCAGCACCGGGGCCTGCAGCACAATCCTGTGTGGTGGACCCCAGGCGCCTCCTGTCTGCCCCCATCTGTGGATGTGGAGACAGCCCCCTTCTCAGACTGGGACTCCATCCTTCTCTGCACCACCACACATGAGAACCAGCCCCTGCCACAGACCCCAGAGACCACAGGTGCCCATCCCACCCTATCAGGTCTTTAAGATGCCGTGGCCTCCTCAATCTTTCCTGTTTCCATCTGTGTATATGACACCAGGCCCCTAGAGTCTGTCCCGGTCCCTGTCCTATCTTTATGACTCCGTGGTCCCCCGAGTCTGTCCTGGTCCCTGTCCTGTCTTTATGACACCAGGCCCCCAGAGTCTGTCCCGGTCCCATCCCTGTCTTTATGACACCAGGCCCCTAGAGTCTGTCCTGGTCCCCATCCTATCTTTATGACTCCGTGGTCCCCCGAGTCTGTCCTGGTCCCCGTCCTGTCTTTACGACACCAGGCCCCCAGAGTCTGTCCCGGTCCCATCCCTGTCTTTATGACACCAGGCCCCTAGGGTCTGTCCTGGTCCCCATCCTATCTTTATGACTCCGTGGTCCCCCGAGTCTGTCCTGGTCCCCGTCCTGTCTTTATGACACCAGGCCCCCAGAGTCTGTCCCGGTCCCATCCCTGTCTTTATGACACCAGGCCCCTAGAGTCTATCCTGGCCCCATCCCTGTCTTTATGACACCAGGCCCCCAGAGTCTGTCCTGGTCCCCGTCCTGTCTTTATGACACCGTGGTCCCCCGAGTCTGTCCCAGTCCCCATCCTGTCTTTATGACACCGTGGTCCCCTGAGTCTGTCCAGGTCCCCATCCTGTCTTTATGACACCAGGCCCCTAGAGTCTGTCCTGGTCCCCGTCCTGTCTTTATGACACCGTGGTCCCCTGAGTCTGTCCAGGTCCCCGTCCTGTCTTTATGACACCAGGCCCCTAGAGTCTGTCCTGGTCCCCGTCCTATCTTTATGACACCGTGGTCCCCCGGGTCGGTCCCGGTCCTGTCCCAGGCCTGTCTTTATGACACCAGGCCCCCAGAGTCTGTCCTGGTCCCATCCCTGTCTTTATGACACCAGATCCCCAGAGTCTGTCCTGGTCCCCATCCTGTCTTTATGACACCAGGCCCCTAGAGTCTGTCCCGGTCCCTGTCCTGTCTTTATGACACCAGGCCCCTAGAGTCTGTCCAGGTCCCATCCCTGTCTTTATGACACCGTGGTCCCCCGAGTCTGTCCCAGTCCCTGTCCTGTCTTTATGACACCAGGTCCCTAGAGTCTGTCCCGGTCCCCGTCCTGTCTTTATGACACCAGGCCCCTAGAGTCTGTCCAGGTCCCAACCCTGTCTTTATGACACCAGGCCCCTAGAGTCTGTCCTGGTCCCCATCCTGTCTTTATGACACCGTGGTCCCCCGAGTCTGTCCAGGTCCCCGTCCTGTCTTTATGACACCGTGGTCCCTGAATCTATCCTGGTCCGAGTCCCCATCCTGTCTTTATGACACCATGGTCCCACAGGTCTGTCCTCTTCGTCCCTGTCCTGCCTTTATGACACTGTGGTCCCTGAGTCTGTCCTCACCGTCCCTGCCCTTATGAGACTCTGGCACCCCTGAGCATATCCTCACTCTCCTCCAGCCCCCCAAACGTGTCCTCGTCCCCCTCTGGGCCTGCTCAGCCACGCTTTTTCCATGGGGACCCTCTGGAAGCCACCCCACCCTGGTGAAACCTTCCATTCCTCTACTCCCCACAGTGGAAACGGCCTTTTCTGAGGCCCCTCATGAGACAAATCCTCACAGCCTGAGTCCCGGACAGTCTTGCTGTGTTGCCTTTACTGCTTGACTCCTTCGGGAGTGCAGGGATTGCATCTGCCTTTTGGGAACATGGGAAAGTAAGGCCCCACTTTCCTTACCGCCAGAACCCACAGTTCCTTCTCACGCCTATCACATCACAGGTCCAGGCTGAAGAGCAAGAGAAAAGCAGCGTCGCTCTCGCTGACTCCAGACCAAAGTGAGAAGTGGGTGGGCTGCCCTGGTTGACACGGTAGCCACGGAACCCAGGGCGCCTCACAAAGCCATGGCAGTTGGGAGGATGAGGGGACAAGGGGGCATGAGGAGGGAGGAAAGCGTGAGATGGACTCGGGTGGAGGTGAAATAATGCACGCAGTGGTCCATTTCCAAGACAAGGTGGCTTGATCCGGTTTAGGTCAGCAAACTACAAAAAAACAGGATGTACTAGGCCCCTGCTTCGATGGGCCCCAATGCCTGCTTGTCGGCCTCCCCCTCCCTGCCTTCCCACCTGCTTAGCCGCCCTCACCTGAACCAAAGTAGTCTAAGACGAAAGTTTACTAGCCTGCAAAAGAGCTCGCTTTGTCTGTTCTTATCAGCCTGCCCAGCTACTCAGCTCTTAAGTCAAATACTTGAAAAGCCCCCGAGCTGACTAGGATTGCAATGCGTTGTGGTCCGCAACAAAATGCAGCAAGACAACCCTAAAAAAAAAAAAAACACCTAAAACCCCTACAACAACCAACAGGCGACGTCCAGGAAGACTGCGACCCCAGAGTACTCAGCCTAGGAGGAACCGGGGGAGGTACCTGCGCAGCTGGTTCTGAGCAAAGACTTTGGCCACCGTGGCTCTAACTGACTTCAGCACATTTTTTCGTAGTCTCACGAGTGGAGGGAGTCTCAGCATTTTAGCAAGTTGTTTCACTGGCCATCCTCTGAGCTCAGGAATTCGGTCACTGGCTTAACTCGGGGCACAGCTTCACCATGACCCATGCCAAGGAAGGGTTTCTCCTGAGAAGGGCCAGCAAGTGTGTTTAAGGGCATCCTCCCTCCTGTCCCTGCAGCCCTCCTCCCTCAGCACTCAAGGCATTTCCAGTTCCTGTCAGTTGGGGGGGGGTCCCCAAGGACTCCTATCTGAATGCCTCTGACGCGGGCCAGCTGCTGACGCTGACTTTGGGGGTGAGGACGGGAAGGTGGACAGGGATGCACCCTTTCTGTTAGCAGGGGTCCCTCCAAGACCACCACCGTGAGGGAGTCGTCCACAGTCAGGGGCCCTCTTGCCGGCTGAAGCCTGCTGGGTCTCACTCTGGTGCCTGGAGCCTGCAGTGGCCAGAGGTCTGCTGCCCATGGACATCTTGTCTGTCAGGGGCACACACGAGGTACACAAGTAAGAGGAACAGCTGGGCTCGGGCGGGTGCCCAGGACGACATGGGGGGAAGGGGCAGGGAAGCCTACCTGACATAGCTCTCCAGGACTTGGGGGCCCCTGCGGGGCAGCTGCTCTGGCCAGAGAGGCTGAGATGGTGCTGCTAGACCACTAAGGTGACGGCAGGTCCCCCAGGACAAACGCCCCGTCTTGTAGCCTGGAGTGGCTTGTGAGGCCTCTTCCAAAGGTTTTCTTGCCAAACTCAAGACAACTGGCTTTTATTCACCAAGGTCTGCAATTAACGTCCCGACACCTGCAGGTATTGTGGCCCTGATGCTGTCTAAAGATTGAGGCAAACACCCTCAAAACACACCTGCACACCCTCCCCCACCACCTGCACACCCAGTCTCAGTCCCCATGTGCTGCTGTAACAAAATACCTGAGACGGAGTAATTTTAAAGAACAGAAACTTATTTCTCCCCATTCTGGAGGCTGAAGTCCAAGATTCAGGAGCCAGCAGGTCTGGTGTCTGGCAAGGGGGGCGCTCAGCTTCCAAGGTGGTACCTTTCTGCTGCATCCTACGGAGGGGACAGACACTGTGTTCTCACGTGGAGGCGCTGGGAGGGTGAGAGGTCTCTGCTGACTGAGGCCTGGTCTGCAAGGACCTTCATCCCCTTCACGGCCTAACCACTCCTAACACCATCACACTGGCCATTCGGTTATGACGCTTAAATTTTGGTGGAGACAAAAACCACAGCACACCCACACCCTGACCCCTCACACCAAACACATCATGCACTCACACACCCACACACCCACCTGCACCCCATACACACTCACACACCCCATACCTGGACCTCATACAGATCTGCACACCCCCATACATGCACCTTCATACGCACCTGCATATACCCCATAGCTTCACCCCCATACACACCTGCACACCCCCACACCCGCACCCCATACACACCTGCACACACACCTGCACCCCATACACACCTGCACACACACCTGCACCCCATACACACCTGCGCACCCCCACACCTGCACCCCATCCGAACCTGCACACCCCCACACCTGCAGCCCATGCACACGTGCACTCCCTACCCAGACTGAGGTCTTGGAGGAGACCCCTTTGCCCCTCCTCTGCCTCCCGATTCAGAACAGGAGGCTGTGAGCTCGGGAGGGGTCAGGCACCTACCTAAAAGTTGACAAGTGCCCAAGGTTAACAGATGGTGGGGGAGGCTCAGCCACACTCAGAGGACCTAGGGTAGTTCTGGGTGACTGGGCATCTGCCTCAGTTTCCCCACCTGCAACAAAGCCCTGAGGGCACCACGGGGTGAGCGGATCTTGGATTCTGCAGGCCCCAGAACCACCAAAGGGTGGGAGGGGCTGGACAGAGGTTGGAAGTGTGGCCCAAGCCAAGCCCAGAGGATGCCACCTCCCACACAGCAGGTCCCACCACCCTCCTGCTTCCTGGCTCAGACAAGCACAGGCTTGCAGGGCCCTGGCCAGTGATGCACAGCTGCTGGCCGTCACGCCCCACAATCTGCAAGTGGTCCCTGTCACTGCTGCCCTCTGCTCCCAGCTACCTCCCCCTCCCCTACCCAGGTTCTGCCCACATCAACCGGGGAGCAGGGTAGGGGGGACCAGTAGCTGTTCCCCGCCTGCACAGGGAGAGCTGGAGCTGCACCCCCAGCCGCTCCCCAGGCTGAGACACGGCCATGTCTGTGGGGCCTCCCTGGAAAGCTCTTGTGTCCTGCCAGACACATGCGTGGCAGCCTGTTCCCCTCTGCCCCTCCTCTGGCCTCAACATGAGATGGCTGCCACAGCAGCAGTCACTGTGTGACCACAAAGGAAGCATCCAGGGACCAGAGAGAAGCTGAGCTCAGGGAAGGCCCCAGCCCCTGCTCCCCCCACTGTGGCTGCTCTGTGCCATGGCATGCGGGCTTGGGGACACCCAAAGGTGGTGCACCCACAAAAGAGGGTGGAGGCGCCCACGGGCTGCCAGCAAGAGCAGAGGCTGCCGGAATCCTGGGAGGCCACACATGACCTACCTGGACAGCTCCAGCCACCACCAGGGCCCTCTAAGTCCTGCAGGATCAGCTGACCAGGGTGGCCCCGTATCTGTGCAGCCCAAGGGGCAGTGGGAGGAGCCCTGGACTCTCCAGCCCACTCCCATCTCCTGACCCGAGGGGAGCCTCTCGGCCTGTAGGTCACCCATAGGCCTCTTTAAGATGTCCCCTCATTGCACACTCACTAAGACTGAAGCCACGTGGTGGCTGCTGCCCAGTGCCCCTCTCCGCTGGGACCCTGTGGACCAACAATGCTGCCCAGAGGGACAGCCAGTCTCGGGGACCTCAGGGTGCAGGAACAAGGGCCAGGCCACCAGGAAGCCAGGCAGGGTGGCTGCCTCCCGCAGCTCAGCACTGCCTGTGGGCTGCACCTGACCTCCACCCAGAAACTGCTTCAGAGCGCTAAGAGCCGGGAGGGACGGCCGCCCACGCCTGCCGCACCACGAGGGCACAGCTGTGTCACCTCGATGCAGGCTGCTTTGTGCTGCTGTAACAGAACGCCTGAGACTGGGTAACCTGAAAGACACGAGGCTTATTTGGCTCATGGTCCTGGGGCTGCAAAGTTTAAGACAGGGCCCCAGCATGTGGCGAGGGCTCGTCCACTCACAGTGGATGTGAAGCAAGGTGTTCAGAGATCGGATGGTGGGAGGACACCTGACTCCGCAGCAACCTGCTGTCAGGAGCCACGTTGTTCCTGAGCCCAAGCTCTCCAAGGCTGTACCCTGGGGACCCGGCTGTGGGAAGTGTCTGTCCTGTTAAGGGAATCCTGGCCTCGCCTCTGGAGCCCCAGTGGAAGCTGGGTGCGGTACACAGCCCCACTGAGCTTGGGACTGCAGATGCTGCCTTTCCCAGCCTCCCTGAAGCAAGGGCGTCCTCCCAGAGTTGGGGGTGGGGAGCAGAGCCTGCAGGCAGCCACTGGAACAGTGCACTTGGTGGCATCCAGGGACAGGACGGCAGATGCAGCTGTGCAGACAAGCGTGGAGTCTGCTTCCTAGCCAGCACGGAGGGTGCAGCCCAGGCTCTGCCCCTCGTCTGAGCCCTGTTCACAAACTCTTCCTGTGAGTCAGCTACTGTGGCTTCTTCATGCTCTGTCCAGAGGCAATGGCTTTGCTCCCACTTCCACCAGGGCCCAGGAAGGACCTGAGAATGCTCACCCATGCCACACAGAGCACCGGCCACCCTGCTCACCCAGCGTCAATGGCCTGCGAGGGTCAGCCCTGTGGTCCCGTGGTATGAGGGCCCAGGCACTGCATACTGCCCCCGGGGCCTCTTCAGAGTCACAAATGCCGCTGCCCCCAGGACGACTGAGCTCCCATCCATGCCTGGCCTCTGGAAGGTGTGGCTTCTTCACTTTCAAGTTTCCATGGTCACAGAGCAGGGCACCCTGCAGGAGGTGCTGGTGGGCGCACAGGTGCACCCGACGTCACTGTGGGCACGACAGCTGGGCCAGAGGACCACCACCAGCTGGTAGGACACAGCACCCTCACGTGCTGGGAGCAGTCGGGTGCACTTTGGCGCTCTGTGTCTTGTGATTGGAAGCTGTGTTTATGGTATTTTGCAAATACTAACATAAATGGGTACTCAGTAAACACCCAGTTAGAAAACGTTTTATGGACATGGAATGCTCCACTGTAACGGGCAAGCAGAACACACTCCTTTCCCAGGCTCATCAATTAAACAGAAAACAGGGGAGCTCTCCTCACCCCAGCCTGGTCCTGTGCTCCCCAATGGCCCCTGTGAGGCCCCTACCATGGCCTGCCTGGGAAACACAAACTATGACAGGAACACGCAGGACTGATACAGAATGAGGCCAGACACACCCATGCCTGTGCCTCCCAAGAGCGACCCCAGGACAGTGGGGCAGACAGAGGTGTCTACACTGGCAGAAACAAGGGCTGGAGCCACACGTGATGCTCGGACACAGACGGCACACAGCTCTGCGGCCTGGCCACACACCCTTCGTGTATGACTCCACTCCTCAGGGTTCACGGGGCTGTATACAGAGACTCTCTGCTGACACGATGGCCACACGCCCTTCACGTATGACTCCACTCCTCAGGGTTCGTGGGGCTGTGTACAAAGACTCACTCTGCTGACACGATGGCCATATGGCCTTCGCGTATGACTCCACTCCTCAGGGTTCGTGGGGCTTGGAGACTCTGCTGACATGATACCACAGATAACTCATTACCTCCCCGGGGCTGCTTCCCGCATGCCAAAGGGGACAGGATCAAAGTCCTTGTCTGATGACAAAAACTCTACACGTGCAAAATAAAACTAAAAAAATAAAAGAGCTGAAGGTGGCCTAGAGTTAGGTCTTGGCAGAGGCCGCAGGCTCTGGAGACTGAAGAAACTCATAGGGGTCGTGGGTGACGTCTGGCTGCTCCCCGACACTCAGGCGAGAAGGGCTTCCTGCAATTTTCAGAACACAGGACTTCAACACACAGAACAGACCTGCAGCACATGTGGGGCTCCTGGAGCCCAAGGTCTGCTTCGTGACCTACCGCCAGGGCTCAGGGACTCCCAGGACACAGGGGCACCTCTCACTCCCTGCCAAGGAGAGCTGTGTGTAGAGACCCTGGAGCCAGGGGTCGCCCTGACCCAGCACACAGCACGGATGCTGCTTCTGAAGGAGAGAAAGCTCCTTGGCCAGGAGTCCCTCACACACAGCTCAGACCTCAGGGCAGTTCCCAAAGTCATACGGGGATATTGGGGGCCTCAGACTTTGACCCACGGCCCTCCAAAGCCTGCTCCATGCACTGTTAACACCCTGATCACAAGGTTAATGGAATCGAAAATACTGATCTTTTTGCAGATGGTTGCAGCTAAACCTCTGCAGCTGAAGAACTGCCAAGATTCACTCTGCCGACAGAGTGATCCAGTGTTTACAAGTGGGAACAAACCCCCACCCACCAAAACCACTCCAGGACACATGGCCAAGGAAGCCATGTTCTCTCCCCAGCAGAAACACTGGAACCAGGGTCCACAGAGGGCACAGGGGTGGACAGAACTGGGGACGGTATCTGGCAGAAAGCCTTAACCCAGCGTGCGGCCAGGCCAGCATCCCAGCTCCGCTCTGGCTCTGCACCCTGAGGCCGCGACCCAAGGACGTCTGTGGAAACCGACCTCCACAACAGCACAGCTGCCACGCAGCCTCCAGCCTTCCCACAACTACAATGCTGCCCACTACCTCGTCTAGATGTCACACTGACTGTGCTGGGGTCTCTGGGGATGCGGCGTGGGTGGGGGCGTCTCACCCAGGTGGTGCTGGTCCCTCTCGGAGGCGTTGGACAGGGAGCTGAGGTTGGACGACGGCCGAGAGCCGCCGCGCTCCGCCTGTGCTTCGTGCAGGTCCTGCAGGAGCTTCGTCGTCTCATCCAAGTTCAAATGGCTGTCATCAGGGTCCAGCTCCTTCTTCACCTTCCCTGTGTAAACAGGACATGACCTCACGTCGGCTAAGCTCAGCCGGCCCGTCTACCCTAAGGGCAGGAGCACACTGCCCATACAGACAGGCCTCTCCGCTCAGGACAATAATTGCTCTGGAAACTGAGTGGACGAGCTCACAGCAGACAGGTGGACAGGCCTGGAGGACAGACATTACCCTTAGCAGTGAGTGAAGGGAAGGCAGACACCGAGGGTCCTTTGCTCAAGCAAAGCATCAGACAAGACCTAGCACCGCACAGACCACGTCATGTCACGCACAGACACCGTGGAGGGATGTGGCCACAACCCAGGATGGGCCTGGTGTGGGCTCCTGTCCTCAACACACAAAGGCCAGACAGCTGGATGGAGGGTGCAAGAGGCCGGCAGACCCTGGTACCCGCCCAGTTCACTGTGGAGCAGGTTCCAGGCCACAGCCATCGGGGACCCAGCACGTCCAGCTGAGAGGTGGAAACGATGAGCTCCCAGCCCACTCCTGAACTGTGCACCAGACATGCCAAGAGACTGCACACAGGTCTGTGGTCACCTGAGCCCCACCAGCCAGGGGACCAGCTTCACCCTCCCCAGGGTGACTCTGGGCTTACCCTGACAATGCCTGGGGAAGGTCCCACAGAGTCTAAGCCACTTCTCAAACTCAGAACAAAGGCCGCCAGGCCTCAAAGGTGTGTAAGCAGACCTATCACCCAACGGCATCAACTACAAACTCCACCTGGTATCCAGTAAATGATTCCAACACACACGAAGGGGCAGGAAAACACAGCCCCAAACTAGGAGAGACTCAAAGCTGACATCAGGGAATCAGTAGACAAAGTGTAAGAACAGTGACTACAGACATGCTCTGTAGAACTGGGTAATGAGCAGAGGCTAGAACAGCTGGGAGAACTTAAAGACAGGAAGATGAGGGAAAGTTTGGAACTACCTAGAGACTTCCTGCATGGCTATGATTCAAATGCTGATAGTGATATGGACAGTGAATTCCAGGCTGAGGTGGTCTCAGATGGAGATGAGGACCTCATTGGGAATGGGGGCAAAGGTCACTCTTGCTATTCTTTAGGAGAGACTGACAGCACTGTGACCCTGCTCTAGAAATCTGTGGAACTTTGAACTTGAGAGAGATGATTTAGGGCACCTGCTGGAAGAAATTTCTAAGCACTAAAGCGTTCAAGAGGTGACTTGGCTGCTTCTAAAAGCCTATGCTCACTTGCATAAACAGAAAAATGACCTGAAACTGGAACTTATATTTAAAAGGGAAGCAGAGTGTAAAAGTTTGGAAAATTTGTACCCCAGCCATGTGGTAGAAAAGAAAAACCCATTTTCTGGGGAGGAATTCAAGAAGGCTGCAGACATTTGCATAAGTAAAGAGGAGCCAAATGTTAATACCTCAGGGACATTTCAAAGACCTTTGCCCAGACACTGCCATCACAGGCCTGGAGGTCTAGGAGGGAAAAATGGTTTCGTGGGCCAGGCCCAGGGCCCCACTACTCTGTGAAGCACTGGGACATGTGCCATGGTGCTCTGTGTCCCAGCCATGGCTAAAAGGGGCCAAGGTACAGGGCTAAAAGGGTCGATGCTTCAGAGGGTGCAAGCCCCAAGCCCTGGAAGCTTCCATGTGGTGTTGGGTATGTGGGTAGGCAGAAGGCAAGAGCTGAGGTTTGGCAGCCTCCACCTAGATTTCAGAGGATGTATGGAAAAGACAGGGTGTCCAGGCAGAAGTCTGCTGCAGGGGCAGGCCCTTCATGGAGAACTTCTGCTAGGGCAGTGCAGAGGGGAAATGTGAGGTTGGAGCCCTCACCCCACACAGAGTACCCACTGGGGCACTGCCTAGTGGAGCTGTGAGAAAAGGGCCACCGTCCTCCAGACCTCAGAATGGTAGATCTGACAGCTTGCACCATGCCATCTGGAAAAGCTGCAGGCACTCAACACCAGCCAGGGAAAGCAGCCACAGAGGCTGTACCCTGCAGAGCCACAAGGGCGGGGCTGCCCAAGGCCGTGGGAGCCCATCCCTTGCATCAGTGTAGCCTGGATGTGAGACAAGGAATCAAAGAAGATTCTTTCGGGGCCTCAAGATGTAATGACTGCCCTGCTGGGTTTCAGATTTGTAGCCTGCTGCCCCTTTGTTTTGGCTGATTTCTCCCTCTTGGGATGGGTCTATTTACCCAATGCCTGTACCCGACTTGTATCTTGGAATTAACTAACTTGTTTTGGATTTTACAGGCTCACAGGAAGAAGTAACTTGCCTTGTCTCAGATAAGACTTTGGACTGTGGACTTCTGAGTTAATGCTGGAATGAGTTAAGACTTTAGGGGACTGTTAGGAAGGCATGATTGTGTTTTGAAATGTGAAAAGGACAAAAGATTCGAGGAGTCAGGGGCAGAATGATACAGTTTGGCTCTGTATTCCTGCCCAAATCTCATGTTGAATTGTAATTCCCAATGTTAGGGGAGGGTCCTGGTGGAAGATGATTGGATCATGGGGATGGATTTCCCCCTTGCTGTTCTCTGTTCTCATGATAGTGAGTGACTTCTCATGAGATCTGGTTGTTTCAAAGCACTTCCTCCTTTGCATTCTCTCCTGCTCCGCCATGTGAAGACATGCATGTTTCTCCTTCATCTTCCGCCATGATTGGAAGTTTCCTGATGCCTCCCAGCCATGCCTCCCAAACAGCCTGAGGAACTGTGAGTCAATAAAACCTCTTTCCTTCACCAATGACCAGTCTCAGGTGGTTCTTTATAACAGTGTGAGGACAGACTAACACACCACAGCACATCAGCACCAAAGCCCATCAGCACCAAGCTGCTGAGAAGTAGTAATAAGGACAAAATCTTAGAAGTGCTGAGAAAAACAGCTGCTGTGCAGAAAAGTGCTGTCACAGCGGCCTGGGGCCAGGGTCCCCTGGAAGGCAAGGCCAGCCACGGCTGGCATCTGGGGTCCCCCCCAGTGCTAGGGATTGTTCACAGCTCCAACAACAGGAACAGAGTGGTTTATGCTAAAGCTCACCTTCCCTCCGGGGTCTGGATTTTGGTACCTGCCTGGCAAGGGGGTACCCTGTGACCAGACCCCAGTGACCCTGGGCACCAAGCCTCTGATGAGCTTCCCTGGTGGGCATTTCACATGTGTTGTCACAGCGCACTCCTGGGAATTAAGCGTGTCCCACGTGCCTCTGCTGGGAGTGGATCTGGGCCTCACGCTGGATTTCCTTGGATGTCACTCTTGTCCCTCTGCTGCTGTTGGCACCCTTCCCCTATAATAAATCATGGCCATAAGTGCCTGAACAGAGCCAGCAGAGACAGGTGGAATGTCACCACGCGAAGCAGTGGGACCCATGGATCCAGGCACCACAAATGCTGCTGGAGGTCAGAACAGCTGGGGGGGGCGCTGCACCGGCAGCCTCCCAGGTGAGGGCACAGTCTCCAGGATGGCCCCACCGGCTGATGCCAACTGAAAGCCCCAGGCTGTGGTCTGTGCTTCCGACTAACCAGCTATCAAATGGGGTTCCCAGAAGACCAGACTTGAGCTCTATGAATTTCCTAGAGTGACTCACAGGAGTCAGGGAAACATCTGTAAATGAAAAATAAAATTCTAAGCCCCATGGACTGAACGGATTCCCACTCTTGGCCAAGGGCACTCCAAAGTCAACCTGGAAAATGAGGTCAGGCCATGATGTGAAGCGGGACTGGACTTGCCTCATTATCCCCTCTTTTGGAATTCAGGCACAGCTGACCAGCATTAACTTTAAAACAGAAATCTGAAGGTTGACAAAGCAGACTCCGTGGTAATAAGACACCAAATTCCGATCCAACTTTAGTACAGCATCACGTGATAGACGGCAGGCCCTGAAAGAAACTGAGTATTTTATCTCTAAATATATTTCTTTGACATATTTTGAAATAGCCCTGCAAAGATGTCTCTTGTGGGAAAAATCTACATTCTGTAGAGAATCTCCTGCCCCTTCCAAGTCTCTTCCTGACCCAACAGAGATTTAACTAACAATCTGGTACCTTTGAGGGCCTCATGAGTGATGT
Source organism: Gorilla gorilla gorilla (assembly GCF_029281585.2). Taxonomy (NCBI): domain Eukaryota; kingdom Metazoa; phylum Chordata; class Mammalia; order Primates; family Hominidae; genus Gorilla; species Gorilla gorilla. The sequence goes on along the minus strand of NC_073243.2, from coordinate 111,310,784 downwards.
TTGCCATCTACTCTACCCTTTATGAAGCCTGCTACCTGAAGGCTGAATTCATCTATGTGACAAGAACCTTGGCTTCTACAACTGCTTATGTTAACCACGCACATTTCTTTCTGACTTCAGCTCTTCAGAGCTTAACCCTTTCAACCAAATGCCAATCAGGAAATCTCTGAATCCACCAACGACCCGATGTTCCTCGCTTCAAGTTGTCCCGCCTTTCCAACACGAACCACTGTTACAACTGACATGTACTGACTGATGGCCTCTGTCTCCCTAAAACATATCAAAACAAGCTGCAGACCAGTCCTCCTCGGCAAATGTTCTTGGGACCTCCTGGGACTGTGTCACAACCACGGTCTTCATATTTCACTCAGAAGAAACCTCTCTAAATACCCTGCAGAGTTTGACTCTTCTGTCCACACACTAGGCTGACATTTACCCATTTATTCTGCGGGGTGTCACCCAGGGTACGGATGGGCCCCAGGTGGGAGCGATGCAGAGGGGACCCGTGGGAAGGGGCTGCCTTCTTCCCAGAGCCTCCAGGCGTCCGGCAATGAGGCTCCCTAGGGAACCCCACCTTTTGGGATTTCATGGAGGCGGTAGGCAACACTGATGAAATCCACAGCCACTGGGGATCGGCCAGACCCCATCCTGAGGTTACCCAGGGGCTGCAACCACTTCTCATTAGCTTAAAAAAGACACAACACTCAGGAGATTCCAAGGGTTTTAGGTGCTATGGTCCAAAAACCTGGGACAAAGACCAAATACTGTAACAAAAGATTTTCCTGGCATCCCTGTCTAGTCAGGAAGGGAGAGGAGGTGGAGGCTGCGTGTTTTCTTCCTCTATCACACCTTCACCGGGTGCTGTGGGAAAGCGCCTGTTACAACTCACCCAGAGAGCTGAGCATGGAGATATCCACAGAGACGTCCGGATAGGACTTCATCGACATGAACTCCAGAACAGAGCTGCTGCTGTCTCCTAGGGTGTCCCCAGCCTGTGGAGACAGACACGCATCAAGCGCAAATGAAACATCAAACGAAAAATGAAATGGTACTTCACACTCGCTATTGAAACCACTCTAATTATTTGCTAAACGTGAACCCACCCCTCAGTAAGTGACAAGACCAAGCCCTGTTCACTGAGGCTGCTGTTCAAGGGACGGTCAGGTTGGAGCTCACGAACGGATATGCAAATCCATGTCAAAGAAAAACCTACTGAGACCAACAATGCAAACTAACAATCCTTTGTTAACTTTTTGGAGCTAAAGAAATTGGGGAGGGACATTATGCAACAGGAAGACACACGGAATTTTAGGGTCCAGGACTATTTCTCAGGCACTTCACAGAGCACACAACCTTCCCTTTCCTTTCCCAGCAAGCCGTGTCCTCAGGGCTAGACTACAGCCACCCTAACACATACTCTCTCATCAGCTCCCTGCAGCTCGGCCTCTGCCCTCAGACAGATGTTAAGGGGTCTCTCCAGGTTCCCAGGGACCCTGGACCAAAGCCCAAGCCCATGCCTGCTGACTGTCAGAGACACACCTGCCAATCGGCAGGTGCAGCAGTCTGGGCTCACAGCACTGCCCTGCCAGCACTGGCCCCAGAGCCCACTGTGCTTGGGACAACACCTGCTACTCACCAAGCAGGTCCCGAGAAGGCCCATCCTGCCCGACCCTTGCAAGGGTGTCCCACAAGGACAGCACCCAGCGGGGCCAACTGCTCTGAAACTACCCATTTCTGGATTTGGAAGAACATACTGCGGCTTCACACCACTCACCTCAAGTCATGAAAAGAGGAGGAGAAACGCTATTGATCTTACTGATCAGAAACGGACTCCATTTCTAAACGCTGTCATATACACAGACCTCCCCACCTCAAAGGCTGGACACAACTTTCCCTGCGAGAATAATATTTGGCTTGCCCTTCCATGTTCAAAAACTTACCTTGGCTTCATCTGGAGGCTTCAAGGGAACATTTCTTCTCTGAAAAGTAAATGAGGACAGAAACTAGTTTTTCCAGAGTGATTTCATAGAAACGGACAATTCGCTGACATTACACACACGTAAAAATGGCTTGTGCGCTTCTGCGAATTCTGCTCCCCAGTCACGCCATCTTAATGGATCAAGGCTGGGAGTCCTCCAAACCTTCTTCATCACCAGTCACTGACCCAACCACGCCCAGCCCCCTCCTCAGCGCCAGAATTGTGTGCCGGGGACAGCGCTCCACAGGGCGAGATGGAGAGGACAGAGAGAGAGGACGCCGATGCTGTTTCGGCAGCCTTGGGTGGCTTAAAACAAAAGAAAAAAGATGTGCCTAGATCCTATGGGAAGCTTAGGATAAGAAGGGTCTCATGGGTTCCACCTGGAATATGACCAGGTGCCTGAGACCAGCTCGAGTCCTGCAGGGGCAGGTGTGTGCAGGAGCCAAAGAGGCAGACACCTCCTGGCGGTGCCTGCGGCAGGTGGGCCGGGCCGTGCATTGTCCTCCTTCCACAACTGTCGGCCTCCATGGCACACCTGTCCTGTGCTCCGGTGGAGCGATGCTGTAGTATGCACTCTATCATGTGTGATCTTTGTTCGAAATAAAGTTTCTCAGATTCAATGACATTGATTTTCACAAGCTTTTAATTAGAAAATGAATACTGCTGTTTTGTTCGCATCTGTTTCCCCACAAGCCTTCAGTCACTTTAGTCCTGAGCATCATTTACTGCGGGGGTGCACTCGGGGTCACTCAACTCCATATCCAAGTTCACTTTCCCGAAAGGAATCTAACTGGAACCCAGAGAGGAAACTACAGAGCCATCCCATTTCCGGGCTGTGAGGGGGTCACTTTCCCTACCCCACAGCAATGCTTGATTCTAACGCTGTGTTGGGGGGGCCGGCTTCCTGCCTGGAGGGAGCCTGCAGGCCACAACACAGGAGGGTGACCAGAGCTCAGAGTCAGAACCACGAGCTGGTGGGGCAGGCTCTGCAGAGGGAGCTGCTCCTCAGAGCTGCAGAAATCTACGTGGGGACTCCCGCCTGACTGCAACCCTCTCTTCAGGGGCCTGCGAGCCCTCCAAGCATGGAAATCAAGGAAAATCTTGAGTTCCTTCAAGGGAAATTCCAGTTACTTAGATAACTCCGAGAAGTAAATCAGCGACTTGATAAGCAAGAAGGTAACAGTATCCTAAAACAACAGTCAAGGAAGCTGGAGACAGATGTTTGTTCCCTGTAGAAAGTAAAGACAACCTCCCAGCACTGTTCCCTGTAGAAAGAAAAGACAACATCCTACCACTCTGGGAGGCTGAGATGGATGCATCATTTGAGGTCAGGAGTTCAAGACCAGCCTGGCCAACATGGTGAAACTCTGCCTCTACTAAAAATACAAAAATTAGCCAGGTGTGGTGGCGCGTGCCTGTAATCCCAGCTACTCGGGAGGCTGAGGCAGGAGAATCGCTAGAATCAGGGAGGCAGAGGTTGCAGTGAGCCACAATCACGCCACTGCACTCCAGCCTGGGTGACAGAGTGAGACTCTATGTCTCAAAAAGAAAGAAAGTAAAGATAACATCTTAATGTATATCCCTGAGTTGTCTTTCAGAAACCTGGACCCTCCACCTAGGACCTCCCCAACAAACTAATCTACTGGCACGAAGGGCTCAGATAAGGAGAAACTGAAGACTGAGCTCTGACCCCGTTCTTTGTTCTGAATTTCTTCCTGACGGGCCTGGAGGAAGCCACACCCACAAGCCTAAGCTAACATTCTTTTCTCTTCACCCCAAATTTTTAAACAAAGCTTCTCCTCCTTAACCAGCTGCAAATCAGAAAACCTTTGAATCCACCTATTACCTATAAGGCCCTGCTTGCAGATACCGCCCTTCTAGGCCAAGCCGACATGTAACCTCTGTGTCCTTATGCATGACTCTGCCTTTCAGTTCTGCTTTCCTGAGATCTACCCCTGCTTTACAAGCCTTGCCTGTAGCCAGTGGGGGAGGCCAGGATTTATACATGAGCCTCCTGGCCCATCTTGCTTGGCGCCCTGCAAATACACGTGTCCTTTCTACGACAAAACCTCGGCATGGGTGTCTGGGTTTACTGCACCAGGCATGTGGACCCCAGTTCATCTGTAACAAGCACAGATGAAACCGTCAGGTCAAGGGACTGACCCCTCCTCGGCAGCCATGAGCCAAACGTTCTCAGAGCCTGGGCAGGACAGAGACTCATCCGAACTCCACCCACAGCAGAGACCACGCTGAAAAGACAGGGCTCCCCGAAGGGCCACTCCTTAGCATTAAGGCTACACGAACCCTAGAATAAGGCTGCCCTGGACCCACCCCAGACAAGCCTGGTAGGATCCGGCCATCATCCACAAGTAACAACTGCCAAAATGATCATCAGTATTCTCCGAAAGAGAGCAAGAACCCAGATCAGCCTTGCCCAGCACACATAACGTGAGCACACGCCTTGTTCTAAATGTTTTTTTATCTTTTTTTTGAGACAGGGTCTTGCTCTATTGCCTAGACCAGAGGGCGGTGGTGCAATCGCACTGCAGCCTCAACCTCCCAGCCTCAAGTGATCCTCCCACCTTAGCCTCCTGTGGAGCTGATGACAGGTGCATGCCACCGTACCCAGCTCTTAAAATTCTAGCTGCCACATTAAAATTACTCTTAACATTCAATTAACTAATGCATTTTACTTAGAAAAATTTATTGAAGATGTTTTTATTCCAACATGTGGGCCATAAGAAGTCGTTACTCATATTTTTACATTTTTTGTATTAGTTTTTTAAGATCTAGTTTGTAGCTCACACATCACATCTAAATTCAGACTGGCCACATTCAAATTTCCCAGCGGCCATGTGGCCAGTGCTTTTTTTATCAGACAGCGAGGGTCAGGACTGTCCACCAGGCACGTGCACAATGGCCCACAGCTCCAAGTGCAGCAAAGTGTCAAACAGAAACAGAACCGGAAACGGCAGAGGCAACAGACTCAGTGACTGAGGACTTCAAAAGCAGCAGCAATAAATACAAACATGGCTCAAGGATGTGAGGAAAAACACACACACAACATGAGAGAAGATACACAAAAGCCGCAAATGGAGCCCAAGTGATGAGCAGCGCGGGACGGCATCATCAGTGAAAACTGATCCAGGATAACAGGTTCAGGTGTGGCCAGAGAACAGGTGAGTGAACTTAGCCAACAGCATCAGAAACTAATCTGCAGCAGCCTGGTGCGGCAGCACAGTGTCGGTGCCATGTGAGATAACGCGAGCTGTCCTCAGAGTGCCACAGTCTAGCAGGAGGAGGGAGAGGCAGTGGTGGAAAATGACATTTGAGTAATGGCTAAAAATCCTCCAAATATGATGAAAACTACAGACAGATCCAAGAAACAACAAATGCTAAGTAGAACACAAAGAAAAGCCCACCAAGGCACCTGGAAAATACAATGCTGAAAATCACTGATAAAGAAAGATAAAAGTTCAAAAGCTCCTAGAGCACCGGCCAGATCCCGTCCTGCCGAGGGCCTGGGAGTGAGCAGCCGAGGCTCTGTGAGCCACACGCTGCCCGAAGCATCTTCTTCTTCCTTTTCTTTTCTGTAAACACCCTTTTAAAGATGTAAAAGACATTCCTGGCTTGTGGTCTGTACAAAAGCAGACTTCAGGTCAGATCTGGCCGAAAAGACACGTCACATGTGGGAAACAAAGATGACAATGACTTCAGATGCTTTTTTTTTTTTTGGAGATGGAGTCTGGCTCTGTGGCCCAAGCTGGAGTGCAGCGGCATGATCTCGGCTCACTGCAAGCTCTGCCTCCTGGGTTCACGCCATTCTCCTGCCTCAGCCTCCCGAGTAGCTGGGACTACAAGCACCTGCCACCACGCCCGGCTAATTTTTTCTATTTTTTAGTAGAGACAGGGTTTCACCGTGTTAGCCAGGATGGTCTCGACCTCCTGACCTTGTGATCTGCCCGCCTCGGCCTCCCAAAGTGCTGGGATTACAAGTGTGAGCCACCATGCTTGGCCCAGATGCTTTTTTATAGCAACAATGCAAGTCAAACCTATTTTACAGTAGATGGGAAAAAAGGTCATCTAAAATTCCATACACAGGGAAAATGAATTTCAAAAATGAAGATGCAATAAAGACTTTCAGAGAAGCCAATGCTGAGAGATCACTGTCAGTAAATCTGAACTACAGGAAATATTTTTTTAAACTCTTCAGGATGAAGGAAAGTGACAGAGATGAAAGATGAAGATGGAAATAGAGAGTTACGAGTGCGCTGGAGTGGTGAGCACACAGTCACGGTCTCCGGGGGACACCTGCCCATGCAGAGAAGCACGCAGATCCTGACGAGGAGCCGGCAGCAGAGTCCCTGCGACAGCTCCTCGTCCCCGAAAGCCTGGTCAGGCTGCAGGCTCTTCCCACCAGCAGCACCCCAAGGGCACCTGCCCCCCCACCCCGGTGCGAGCGCAGCCCACCTGCTTCAGCTGGAAGAGCGTCCTAGAGTGGTCTCCGCCTGTGATCTGGTCCAGGAGGTCGTCCACCACTTTCTTGCTGTAGCTCCCAGCATCCTTCACAAACTCCTGCAGGCTAGAGGGGCCGCGGGAGAAGGTATGCTGAAAGGCATGCTGTGTGCTCCACGCCAAGCCCTTGTCGCCTGGCCCTCGCGGCGGCCCTGATCACAGAAGCCTGCTGTGCCAGTGCAGCTCCTCGGTCCCCGTGACCCTCCCAGAGCGGGTATTTTGAGGGGAGTGGCTGATAGTTTTCATTAGATTTTCAAAGTGGTCCATGACCCAAAAAGGTTAAAAAGATCTCAGTGGGGAGAGGGAGAAAAGCATGAATACACACGCACACAGCCTAGAAACACACGTGTGCTATGTTATCATCTGTAAAAGGATACGCCTATCTTTCCACTCGTTATGCGTTTAAAAACACAAGTGGGTGTGGACAGAAGCACACCGGTGGGCAGCGCCTGCCGGTGAGGAATGGGCGTGTGGGGCAGTGGTGGGCCGACACTTCCAAGGCACTCCTTTTAGTACCATCCTGATTCTTGGCCATATAAATGAAACAGCTTAAAAAATAAAATATAATACAATCTAAAAAGTAGGCCAGGAACAAAAATGCATAGTCTTAGAATCAAAGCACCAAGCAAGGGCCTCAGAAGGGCTCCCCAGACTCCAAAGACCTTCGCAGAGAGGAACAAGGATGGCTGCTGGTCAGAAGCTGAACCACGGTCACAGGAGGCAGCAAGGAGACTCCGTGTCTTTGTTAAAACACCCACAGCCCGGGACAGGCCAAGCTCGGCACTCGCAGTGTGCACGGAAGCAGCACTCAGGGGCAGAGGGTCTGGGTGTCTGTGCGCTGAGGCTGGCATGGGACCACGTAGCCTCATGCCAGGCCCTAGGAGATGTGCTTCTGAGTGTTGCCCCTGCAGCCACAAGGCAGGCGGGGTCAGAATGATCTTTCTTCACAGCAACATGGAACCTGACACGTTCTAGGAACAGACAGCTGGGGAAGGTGGGGGTGTGCACAGTCCGCCGATGATGCCACATGGACAACAGGTGACTGATGTCCTGAAGGAGCCACAAGCCGTGGACGGGGAGCCGACTGCGGACAGGATGGCACCAGGGGAGCCGCAGCCTTGGCCCAGGCTGGGCAGAGGCCCCACAGCAGGGGTGAGGTGAGGGCTGGCGGGAGGGTGGGGAGCAAACAACTCTTTAATTTCTGACTTATGACCCCATTGTCTCCTACTAGAATTTCCTCTTCATTTTCCACATTTACTTCCTTTTTTGCTACAAAACTCAGGGTCAGGTTTTCACTTATTTTATGAAGCACTAAGGGGATTCTTGTTTATTTTTAAAACATATTCTGCATTCTTGTTGGAATAAAATGAAGACCTGATATGTCAAGATGCCATTTCTTAAAGGCTAGCAAAATTAAGTTGCTTTCTTCATTAAAAACTGCCAAATTTTACAAGAGTGACCCACTTTTATTTTGCCACAGAAAACAAAAAATACACACGGCAACATTCTACGGAAAAGCAGGCTGCTACATTTGTGATTTCAGTATTATACTTTAGCCTGCCACGGCCTGAACTGTGTCTCCCGCTCAGAGTTCATACGTTGAAATCCCAGCCCCAGTGCCTTGCAATGTGACTATACTTGGAGCTGGGGCCTCTACGGCCTTTAGAGGTAACTGCAGTGACATGAGGCCATTAGGGTGGCCCTGATCCAATATGACCAGGGTCCTTGAGAACGGTAGGGTCTCCAGGAGAGCCGAGGACACATACATGCGCGGGATGGCCCCGGGAAGGCACAGGGAGAAGACGGAGAAGACAGCACCAGCAGGTCCAGGAGAGAGGGCTCGGGAGGAACCAGCCCTGCCCACACCTTCATGGCAAATGCCAGCCCCCAGGAGTAAGACCCCAGTCTGTGGTGCTTTGTCACTGCAGCCTGAGCTAGCACGGCCACTTAGGAAACACAATTCAATACGATCCAGTGCGCTCAACACACCCCCAACCCCTTCACAAGCTACGCCCTGATCACCACCTTCTGACTGAGTTACCCAGATTTCAGGACTGGCCTGTGGCAGACCTGTGTGGATGACTGAAAGCAACAGGAAGACCCAGGCTGCCATCTGGATGGCTGCGGGATGGCCCTCTCCCTACCCGCACACATGTGGGGCTCCAGGTCCCACACCAGGGCGCAGCTCAAGCTGCACAGCAGCCAAGGGGCTCCCCGGGGCCGACACTTGCCTCAGCGCACACTGCACGCCTGTCTCATCTCCGTAGGCTGAGTAGAGCAGCTCCATCTCGTCCGACTTCAAGTCGCCAAATACTGAGTTATTCTGCATCGAAAGCGCAGTAGTGGCACTGGAGAGAAAGGTGACTGGGAGGAAGAGGAGAAAGAGCATCACTGGACTCACTGGAAGGACTCGGTGTGCAGGCCCCACCCCGCTTCTCCAGGGGCTGAGGGACCGCCTGGCTGGCAGCCAGCACCCCAGTCTCACCTCACTTGCTCTCCACAAAATTCTCGCTCCTGAGTTTTCCATGTGTAACCAGCAGGGGTGCAATTCGCCACCCCTCATTTTACTTCTGCAGGCCAAAGACCGCAGGGAAATGAGCTCTCTGCAAAGGGGTGAGCTCCACAAGCAAAAGAGCTCTGTGGAAACGTGGGCAGAGCACACCGTCTGTCACTGTGGAGGATCCCAACCAACACAAACCGCAGGGACTACGCCTGCCCAGGGCCAGCTCTCGCTATGGGGGACACAGGCCAGGTGTACTGTGCAGTGTCCCATAGGATGTGGAGCAGCATCCCTGGCATCTCCCTACCATCTGGTGCCAGCAGCACCCCCAACCCCAGTGGGACCATCAGCCCACTTCTGGACACTGCCAAACATCTCCAGGGACAAAAGTCCTGTGGTTGAGAACTGTGTTAGAGGGTGAGAACAAGGAGTGTGTCAAACACAACAAAAAAAAAGTATCAACAACCACAACAGCCCCAAGAGGAAGAGGGAAGCAGGGGCTGGTGAAGACAAGTGGTGAAGGCAAGAGGATCCTTCCCAGTGGAGGGCGTCCTTCAACAGGAGACCCAGACCAGGCAGAATTCCAACACCTGGAGCTGGAGGAAAGAACATTCCAGAAACAAGGAAGCTCTTGAGCCAAGGCCATGGTTTGGAGGGAAAAGTGAGCTGTCCCATTAGCAGATGGTGTGAGTGGCTGAGGGAGAAAGGGCCGGGAGGAGCAGTGTCCATGCAGCTGTCTGCACGGGAGGGACCCAGCAGAGGTGGAGAAGTGGAGGGTGGGGCCGTGCAGGAGGTCCCAGCAGCAGCGCAGCCAGGAGGCAGCAGTGCAGATGGCGAGAACACACAGGCCAGACCCAAGGCCCAGGGGCCACACATTCTGACCCCTGAAGGGATGTTCTGTAATGCGACAGGGACAGAAACACAAGGACTCCAAAACACTGACCAAGGTGAAGTCCAGTGATGCAACCAAGGTGCCCGCTGTGTGTGTCCCCATCCAACACAAGTTTCATTCCTGTCACTGTAACTGATCTCAATCTTACCCATGCGAAAATATGAATCCAGGTACAGTGAGGAAACCCTGAAGTAGGAATCAGCAGCATTTGCCATCACTCCACTAAACCCCTGCCACCTTCCCTGCTCCGGCCGGCTCCTGGGACGGGACTATGGATTTACCTTTGTTTCTCCTCTCGTCTTTGAAGCCCAGCGTGGTGAAGCCTGGGAGGAGCTTACTGGAGAGCGAGCTCAAGTCCACCGGGTGGGTCTCCTCCTCTGCAACACGGACATGGCGGGCCGTGAGTGGCAGGTGTGACCCCAACGCGGTGCCCCAGTGCAGTGCCATGAGCCCTTTCTCCACTTCACAGTGGATGTGATCGGTGCGGGTGGGGGGATTTTATAATGATCACCTGAAAACAAATTTGCAAAAGCCAACTACCATTCTCAAAACTAACTGCATTTCAATTCCATTTCTTTATCACCCCAAAGTCAACACAATAAAAAATACCGCATCTTCGGCCACCACACCAGCAATACTTTGAGAACATTTTCAAATGGATCACTCAACAACTCCAAGAAGAAATCTTGTCCTGCGTGTTCTAACAGCGAAACGGTGGCGTGTGCACCCGGAGCGCATGCATCTGACAGCATGTCTGCCATGCTCAAGTCACCACCCACACACCACTCATGGGATCAGAGCAGGAGTTCCTCAGTTCCCAACCGCTGCCTCGGTCTCAACACTCTCATAAGCTAAATAAGGATCAACGGTCTATCCTCTTTAGGAAAATAAGCTGAAGATTATATAGATCAGCCCGTTTCTATCCTTCACACGCTGGAGAAAACCACGCTGGCATGGTGGAGCTGGGTGAAAGACCACCAGCAGGCATGCGGGTGAGAGCGAGGGAAGCGGGAATCTAGAGGCAACCCGTGCCGGGCTGCGCGTTCCTCATGTGAGCCCGCGAGTGCGTTTCAAACCCAAGTGATCAAAAAAAAAAAAAATTCACACTTTCGTTCAAAGGACAAGCCTCTCAATTACTTCCAGGCCAACAAAGCGCCCCTGACGGGCTGGACAGGCCTAGTGCGCGCCATCCTTCAACACTGTCCTGGACGTCATCAACTAACAGCTCTTCTTTTTCTAAGACTGCTTTCCAGATTCAAGGAGCAGGGTGGGCCAGCACTCCGGTCTTTGCTGAAGACCGAGCTCGGGATGTGAACCCTTCCTGATGCTAGTGAGGTTTGCCCTTAAAGGCCTCTCGGCAGCTTTTCAGGAACGTGGCTCGAGTCCCGCTGCTCCCAAGGAGCCCTGACCGAGGTCTGACCAGCACCCCCGCCCCGCGAGATGGCCGTCCACGCCTCCACTCAGCGCACGTGTCACGTTGGGGTGTGAGCAAGGTCGGGAAGCCGGGCAGCTTCTCATGCTGCCCCATGGCCATGGCTCAGCTTTTCATTATAGAATATCAACGGAGGCCCAAAAAACAGTGTACGGAGAGCATAAAGCCAGCCCTGAGCGGGCACCCACCATCAGCGTCCGGCTCGGCCGTGTTGACCACGCTGTAGAGCAGGCTCCCGTCCCCGTTCCTCTTCAGATAGCCCATCTGGAAGGAAGCACTGCCTGAGCGTCTGTCCCTCAGGAGGGGCAGCGCAGCACAAATGAAATAAAGACCAACAAGCAGGGCTTAATGGGGGTGAAAGCACATTTGTCCAAGAACAAATGCCAGAGGGCCCCTCACGGCATTCCCTGGAATTTCAGACTCACCGGCAACAGCAGAGCGTGCACAGGTGCCAAGGAGAACCTCTTAGGCTCCCCATGGCCCTGCTATAGGGAGTACAGCTGAAACAAAAACCTTCACCCACAAGTAAACATTTAAAATTGCTCATGAGCCTTGACAAAATGGAATGGTCAGCAGGTCAGCATGGCACTGCCTTGACGGCAGGCGGCTCCAGCTCTCAAACGTGTGGACTGGTTTTCACTTAAAAACCCACCACCCACACCCCAGTTCTGTGTACAGGCCATCAGGAGGATCCAGGAAGAGGAGGCACTGGCGTGTGCAGACTTGGGGTTCAAGGGAGAAGAGGGCCGTCATGCAGGGGTTGGCTGGGCTCCAGTGCAAGGGTGATGTCCATGCACCGGACATCATGGCATGTCAGGGCAGCCACCTGGCCTGAGAAGAGCCGGACGTTTGTGTGGGGGCAGCTCCCCACCGCCGATCCATGCAAAGTCTCAGAGCCCACAGGATGGCCAAGGCCCTGGGGGAGAGGCGGAAGGTCAGCTACGATGGGACACGGAGTTGATACGAAGATTAGGAGCAGGGCCCTGGGGGAGAGGCAGAAGGTCAGCTCAATGGGACACGGAGTTGATACAAAGATTAGGAGACAAGTCCTCACGGCGCAGATACAAAGCTGAAAGGGAAGTGGCGGACCCACGGGGCAGGAGGGAACTGGAAGTTTCCATGTAAAAACAGTTTTCAACCCATGTAAACACAGGTGCCAACAGAATCCTTCCGCACGGTGTCCATGTATGTGGTGCAGACACACACAACAGGCATCTCCCAGCTCTATCTGCAGAGGGCTTCACCCAGAACCCAGGTCCCGGCTTCTAAACAAGGCTCTCTAGTCAAGAAACCAGGGCTTCTTGGAGAATGTGGCAATTCCAGGGCTGAAGCACAGACTGCAGAACAAGGCTGTCCAAAAGAACTACAGTGCAAGCCACGCAGACCACAACCTCCAGCACACAAGCCACATAAACAACTTCCCAACACATAAGCCACGCAGACCACAACTTCCCAACACGTGAGCCAAGCAGACAACCGCCCAACACGTGAGCCACGCAGACCACAACCTCCAGCACACAAGCCACATAAACAACTTCCCAACACATAAGCCACGCAGACCACAACTTCCCAACACGTGAGCCAAGCAGACAACCGCCCAACACGTGAGCCACGCAGACCACAACCTCCAGCACACAAGCCACATAAACAACTTCCCAACACATAAGCCACGCAGACCACAACTTCCCAACACGTGAGCCAAGCAGACAACCGCCCAACACGTGAGCCACGCAGACCACAACCTCCCAACACGTGAGCCACACAGACCACAACCCCCCAACATGCAAGCCACAAAAACCACAACCTCCCAACAGATAAGCCACACAGACCACAGCAACTTTCCAACACACAAGCCATGCAAACCACAAACTCCCAACAGGCGAGCCAAGCAACCGCCCCACACGTGAGCCACGCAGACCACAACCTCCCAACACGTGAGCCACACAAACCCACAACCTCCCAACACATAAGCCACACAGACCGCAGCAACTTCCCAACACGCAAGCCACGCAAACTGCAACCTCCCAACACACAAGCCACACAAACCACAGCAACTTCCCAACACATAAGCCACAGAGACCACAACAACTTCCCAACACACGAGCCACGCAGACTGCAACCTCCCAACACACAAGCCACACAAACCACAACCTCCCGACACATAAGCCATGCAGACCACAGCAACTTCCCAACATGCAAGCCATGTGAACCACAACCTCCCAACACACAAGCCACGCAGACCACAACCTCCCAACACATGGGCCACACAGACTGCAACCTCCCAACACGCAAGCCATACAGACCACTGCAACTTCCCAACACGTGAGCCACGCAGACCATGACCTCCCAACACGTGAGCCACGCAGACCGCAACCTCGCAACACGCAAGCCACACAGAGCACTGCAACTTCCCAGCAGGCACAGGCAAACAGAAGCAGACACCTCTGAAATGCCCCCACCTCAGCGTTCTTTACATCCCATCCCATGTGCATTTTGAAGACTTAATATGAAAAAAACCCATAAAGCTCAAATTAACGTTTTCTAGAGACTACATGTTGAGATAAAATGTTGGATATAGAGGTGAAATGAAACCTGCAAGGATTAATGTCACCTGCATTGCTCTACTTCTCTTATCAGGGCTGCTAGGAAGCCTGAGACTGCAGACAGCCTGTGCTGTTTCCACTGAAGACACTGGGTCTAGAACGTCTCCTGCCAGAAAGGAGAGCGTGGTCAGCTGAGTGGGCCCCACCACCACAAAGACCATCTGTGGCAGGAGCCACGTGAACACAGTCGGTGGCCTATTACGGACCAGCTGTCGGATCCAACACCAGCACCCCCACTGGAATAACAAAGGCGGTGCCTCACGTCAACACCCAGTGACAGAGACACAGAAGTCAGCATTCACTCCAAGAGAAAGGATTAGCCTGCAGCAGGGCCTCCATCAAGGAAATGAGGTCAGTGACCACATGGCCTCCACGATGCGTGAAACACCAGCGGCAGCCCTGCCAGAGGCACCTGGACCCCGACTGAAGAGACCAGCCTTATGTGTGTCTGATCCGGACCTCCCGTCAGGGCCCCAGGCTGACCTCTGGATCCCGGTGGCTGTGCTAGATCATATAGCACCAACCCAGAAGGAGAGGCACACAGAGAGTCTGGGGCCACGCGGCACCCTCTCTCGGTGGCCACAGAGCACTACCTTGCCGCCTGGGAGGAACCGGTTGATCCTGTCCCGAGCTTCATCAGCTGCGTGCTCCACCAGCGCCAGCACGTGCTCCTCTGCGGTACTGTCCGTCAAGCTGCAGGCGTTCCCTTCAGGCTCAAACATGCAGCTGTGAGGTGGGGACAACCAAGTCACCTGGAGGCAGCGTCCCCACCGCACACCTGCTCCCATGCGTCAGCACCTAACCCAGCTTCTACCGACCCTGCCCTCAGACACAGAGCTGGCAGAGCATACTTAACTCCTTTTAGGTCTCAAAGCATCCCTTTTCACCCTAACCAAATGACAAATTAAGACACTTTTATTAAAATAAAGAGTAAGTGTAAGCCAAGTAGACAGACTCCCTGTTTTTCAACGCAGTGCAAACTCAGTTAAAGTGCTTTAGCAACAAAAGCAACAAAGTAACAGATGCCCACACTGGTTAGTTATTAAAGGCCCCATCAGAAAAGTGACTGGAAAAGCCACCCCTGACTACGCAGGGTTCACAGCAAGGCAGGATAGGCGGGGCTGCTCGGGTGTGGTCTGGTGCTGCTGGGCTGGGTGGACAGCAGCCCCCTCTGCTGTGGCCACTGGGTGGCACAAAGAACACACAAGGACGTCAGCAAGTGGCCCCAGGTTCCACCTGAAGCAGTTCTCCAACAGCTGAGGGGCACAGGCTGTAGCACCCAAGGAGTGTGGAAGGTTCTAGAAGTAAGCGAGTGGGCTCCTTCCCACCCTGGGCACTTGCCTGGGCATGGGTCTGAGTGGCCTATGGCCAGATGCAGGCCCAGGACAAGCCCTGCCCATGAGAGCGGCCCTTCCCTTGCCGGACCTACAGTGACAACCTGGCAACCCTACACAGGAGTCAGAGCCCCATGAGCTCCGCAGGGAGGGGCTCCACTCAGGCACCTGCGTGAGCCCATTACCGATGCGCACTGCTGTGACTCTAGGTGAAGGTGACTACCTGAGCTCGGCATGCTCTCCTGCCTGCAGACCGACAGCTGGGGATCCATCTAAAGGGCCTGGATCCCACAGGCAAGGGTGAAGCTGCAGCACCAGAGACACCCAAAACCAACCTGGGGTGGGTCTGCCAGGATACAACCCCACCGCAGCTGAGCATGCTGACCAGCACCAACTTCAATTCCCCCTCAATGCTCAGTCACCATGAGGCGGCAAAGGGCGGCCATGAAACCCCGACCCCTGAAGGCCAGCAGCACACTCGAGTCAGGGGCTGAGACCGGACACAGCCACCAGCCAACCACGCAGTGAGTGTTCACACGGCAGTGGGGTGGGAAACGCAATGCACGTGGGGAGACCGCCTTAGGAGACTGTCGTCCGTTGCCAAGCAACACACTCTGGCCACGCAGAGCACCCTGTCTCCTAAGCCAAGGCTGCAGGACCTGAGGGGCTGGTCTCAAGACCACTCTCCCTTTTGACTGTTGGAGGGAGCTGCTCAGAGCAGAAGCACCGAGCCCAGCACTGCTGCCACCCCACCTGTTAAATCCACGTGAGTCCCATACACACTGTGAGAAGGAAACAAACAATGGAGGGCCGTGACCATCACAACTGCCTCAAGGACATTCAGTACCAACTCCAGACGGTCCCTGACTTCCCACAAGATGGCACAAAAGCAATACACTTCAGCAGAAACCATCCTTCAAATCTGATCTGTCCCCAGGATGGCAACAGGCCAGTCCTCTCAGGATACTGGGAAGACTGCGAGCCACAGTGCTGTCAGACACACGGCCATGAGGGTGGATGTCCTGAGACTGCGCTCTCTGGGGCCTGCACTCAGCAAGTGACACGTGATGAAGCAGGCTCTGTGCCAGGCGCTTCTGCCCGCTGCAGGCTATGGTAAGTGCTCTTGGTGCCTCTAAGGCCCCTGGCGATACTCTCGCTTTGTTTGGTCCTGTCAAGCGGCCACCTCACATAGGTGGAGGAGCGTCTACAGGAACGACGTGTGATACAGACTTTGATACAATCTCAATGCTCAGCCACCATGAGACAAACAGCCCCCATGAAAACCACTCTGGGGTTTAGAAAAAAGGGAAGAAGGTTCCCTGAAGGACCAGCTAAGTCGGCTGCTCCCTGTGGGAGGGAGCAGAGCTACAGGGAGCTGTGGCCTGCAGTCCTCATCTGCTTCCCCCGCAGCATCCACACCTTCCTGACCACAGGCCTGCACCTGCTCCACTCCAGTGTCTACACAGACACAGAAGCGAGCAATTCAGGAGTGTGCATCTGCCCCACAGCAAGAAAGAAGCCCCCTGCCAATGCTGGCTGCCCAAAGTCAGCCCGCTTGTGCGGCACAGTCTGGGACAAGGGCACAGCCTTGGCTGCCGGCAGGCGCTGTGCAGGGGAGGGAGGCACCAATGATCTTAACGGCGTGTAGAGACGGAGACCACCAGTCAGTAGCAGTTGGGGGCAGGGGTGATTGGACGGGCTTGGGTACCACACCTGGGTCAGAGGGTGCACGTGGCCGGTGGGCAGGAGGGGCTGTCTGGCCACACTCCTCCTGCCAGAATAAGCTACACCAAGGACGTCTACGTGACATGACATCCGTTCTCTCACTCACTCACTCTCCCCTACAAGGCACCTGCTTTCCTGGCTGTGGTGCTCAACTCCAAAAGCAAATGTGGTTTCCACAGAGCCTTTACCTGATAACTTCTCTACTCGGCTTTTTGGATTTCTTGGCAGTTTCTACTTGTACTGGTACAACTTCAGGGACAGGTTCCTCAACAGCTGTATCTTCATTGCCCAAAAGAGCTGCCTGCTGAGAAAAATCCATGTCCTGCATAAACGACATGCTGCGCTTCAAAGCTAACAGCCGCTCCTAGAATCAGAAAGGACAGAGCAGCAGGGATTTACCTCTCCCTCACAGCCAGCGTGCCGTGACGATGGGATGGGATGGGGATGGTCACAGCCTCACCTGGCCTAAGAGCTAACTTTCCACGGCGGAGCAGCGGGAGGTGGTTGTGGGGGCTTGACCCACTGCCAGAGCACGGCAGGTGCCGCACCTCCCCTTTACCTTCACCTACGTGGGATGCATGCAGCCTGGCTCACGGCACAGATCTGGGAAGCCACTCAGGATGGCCAAGGAAGACAAGGATGTCCCGTCTGGATTCAGTGAGGCAGTCACGCAAAACAAGCCCGCAATGCTGGCTGCCATCCAGCAAGACTGACACCTGACACCCAGGCTTAAGATCAAGAGATGCGGAACTTTCCACCAACCCTAAATGAGATGTTACAGCTAGGTCATGAGCAGAGAGGGCGGCCGGGGACGTCTACCCTAGAGCAAAGGGGGCAACACCATGAGGGTGGCGGGTGGATGGAGCACGTGTTCACTGTGAGGCTCCCTTCGGGCACAAGCGACGGGGGGCAGAGCCCCTGCTTTCCGTAGCTCGCTGCTGCCAGTGAGTTTCTTACTTTGCTCATCATCTTAAAGCCTGCGTGAAGGATCTTCTTCGCCAACTTGTAGTACACGGTATCTGGCCTATTGTATGTCATTGCATTATCACACATCAGTTTGAAATCTGCCTGAAAAGAAAACAGGAAAGACTTACCAGGTTTGAAATGCCACAGACAACAGCAAAGCTCTAGATGACTACCAAGAGACCAAAAGGAAAAAGCTACAATCGAGTTGAAAACAATTCAACTGGGCTCTCTGATCTAAAAATAACGTTTAAGAACTTAGAGAAGTTGTCTTAGTTGCACGTTGGTCTTGCATGAAAAATATTACAGCAAACAGTTGGCCAAGCCTGTAACTTCTTTCTAAGCATCACATACAAATGCTGTGTGAGGAAAAAGCATTTCCTGCGCTTCTTGCATTTCTCCAGAACATAAATAGGAACGAGAAGCAACGACCTGATTCTTTCAAGTGAAAGTCAAGGGATAAAGGCAGGCGTGCGGCACAGTGACATCCTCTATCTCTAGAATTTCTCCACAGAATCGAATTTAAAATTCTGTCACCAAATGGTTCCCTCAAACTACTAGAAAAAGACTTTGCCCCAAAAAAGGACAACCTTATTTCGTAATTTATGGTGAAAATATGGAAACATCAGTATTTTATTATGAGAGGCCAGTTTCCTCAGCACAGGCCTCTCAAAGGTGAGTACCAACATCAGGCTGGAGCATGACCCCGGAGGCCGGCCACCCTAACTGAGAATGTGCCATCTGGACCCTCCCCAAGTCCCGGTTCCAGAGTCAGCAGCCCTAGGGCCCGGCCCGAGGCTGTGGAGCCCCTCCCCTGAAGACTCCACTGCGGACACTCCACGGAGTGAATGCTGCTCCCCTTGTCACTTTGTTGCTAGGAATGGCCAGACTGGGGCCCGAAGCAGGGAATACAGAGGGCTTTCGGGCATGGAGTGCTCTTAACATCTACCCTCAGGCGCTGCCTGATCCTCTCATCAAGTTTCCTTTTCTCCCACTCTCCTTTAAGTCTGTTCTGTTGTGTTTCTGTGAGTCAGCAAACCCTTCAGTAAGCATAAAATAAAAATAGAAAAGTCAAGCTTTCCCCAGGGGAATGGAACCTAAGAGAGAAATCTAATGCCTTTCTAAACTACACTAATGCCAATTTTATCAAGCATTTGTTTTGCTTTCTTCCCCTGGGTTGCAAAACCAATGAGCAGTTGCTAATTCTCATAGCCAGTAGCAAGAAACAGAGTTAAGAGCAAAGTACTCAGGAGACAGAAAAACTTACTATGCTAAAAGAAACTAAATGCTCAATTAGTGTAAAACAAAACTAAGAATTAAAAAGAAGTATGTTTTTAAAAATGTCTAGTCTCAAGCCGTGCCACACCGGACACCTCACTGCTTGAAACAACATGTCCTATTTACGCCAGCGCAGTAACTTAGAAAGAAAAGAAACAGACTTCTAACAGCGTGCAACCTGACCTAGTTTCTAGACCAAAGCACAGAGAAAACGTTCACGACCAATCATTTCCTTAATGCCGTGTCTGTAAAACATCACCCGAACACAGAAACACCTGTGAAAGCTCAAGAACTAGAAATGATCTAAGGTGAATGAAGTCTTCACAAGACATGAATACACAGAACTATGCCACGATTACTTCGGGCAATGAAAGTAACTTACCTTAAATTCCGTAACTGACTTGTATTCATTAGCTACAATTTTGTCTTTCATGGTGCCAAAATCCATGGGATGTTTTATTATCATTGAATATCCAGGAGCAATTGCATCCGTGACAGGAAAAGCAAAAAATCCATGGGGATCTTTTCTGAAAGCAAAGACATCTTAAAGTGAAAAATCTAGATTTCTAAATGATACAAAATCTCTTACAATCCAAAAATTGGATACAACTGACCGAATTTTGTTTCTTAAAAATAAAAAAGTTACGAGCGTCTTTTAATTTATTGTGATAGGTATTTCAGATATAATAAAAATTCCCCCAACGCATCCTGGCGGCCGTCAATGTCCCAGCTCTAGCCTTGACTTCCCTCACTCTGCTCTGACTTCAGAGTGAGCCACTAATGAGTTCATGAACTCTTCCTACGCACCCCGAAGTGGACTGGGAGTCACCAAGATAATGTGCAGGGTCTGTTTCA
The DNA here is from genome assembly GCF_029281585.2 of Gorilla gorilla gorilla. NCBI lineage: Eukaryota > Metazoa > Chordata > Mammalia > Primates > Hominidae > Gorilla > Gorilla gorilla. The sequence goes on along the minus strand of NC_073243.2, from coordinate 111,290,709 downwards.
CAGCTGACGAGGCTGGGATGGGGAATAAGGCCTCAGAAAAGATGACACCACACACCCCCAGACACTAGCTCTTCAGGAACGCCCAGGTTTACCTCTGAAGCTGGCGGAGGAAGTGTTCCAGGAGTTGCTGAATAGGTGTGCTCTCATTTTCGGCTGACAATTTAAGGAAAAAAAAATTGAATACAAGACTTTGGTATCCCTTCATTAGAGAGCTCCAAGTTCACAGTATCTGTCTGTCTGGTGTCTCACAGCATTTTAAGTTCCACCGAGAACTGGGGATATAAAGATACATCCGACTCAGCCTTGGCTCCCACGAAGCTCAGCCGGGTAGAAAGGGCACCCCCACAGCAGGAGTCTTAAAAATCTCTTGTAATAACCGGTAGCCCTTACATCAACAATATGTGGTGATCACTTAGCAATGTCTTCAGCTCATACCACTACTCTAGACAAGAAATGGAGGACGGAACAAACGCTCTGGACATAAAGGTTGATCCTGAATTCACCGATTATTATTTCACTTGAGGTCCCTTAAAATTCAACAAAAAGTAAATAAATGGCCAGCGTTGTGGTGTGTGCCTGTAGTCCCAGCAACTTGGGAGGCTGAGGTGGGAGGATCGCTTGAGCCCAGGGTTATCTGAGCCCAGGAGTGAATCACGACACTGCATTCCAGCCTAGGCGACACAGCAAGACCATGTTTCAAAAATAAATTAAAAAAAGAAAGTGCCTGAAGAGCCAAATGACCACAGACGCTCAGAAGGCCACCAGCTTTCCAGAACTTTCCTTCAGTGGAGCCAGCAGGCCTCAGACAGTTTCTGACGGCCTGAATGATTGCAGCACTAGCCTCCCCACTCCCTGATGTCCCATGTCCCAAAGGCCAGCCGTCTGTTTCCCTATAATCCAGGAACCACTGGATGCTGAGAGTTGCTGGGAAGAGACATCCCTTGTCTTAGGTACAAATGCCTCATCACTGTGAGTTGTGCACAAGAAGGCTGGGGACAAAGAGAACTCAAAGGGCAAGTCCTTGTCAACTGGAAATTCCAGCCAAATGCCATCCTTCGCAGATGGTGCCCACGACAGAAATTCTACTAAAGGCCTCCAGCTTCCTTTGTCTCAGCCTATGGTCACTTTCAGCAACTTCAGACCCACCATTTGGGCCTCGAGGTCCCTTCTTCCCAAGGGGAATTACCTGCGTTTTCACTGACATGCATCTCTCTTACCAGTCTGACCCAGATGGGGCTACTGTTCCAATGCTGTCTTAAGTGCAAACAAAACCAAACTTCAAGAACCAGGGCTGGCAAACTTTTTACATAAAGGCCAGACAAAAAACAGTCTAGACTTTGCGGGTCACATACGATTGGTCTCTGTGGAGATGCCTTTTTGTTTCTTTTTATGAACGCTTAAAAAACATATAAGCCATCCTTAGCTAATAAGTTAAAAAACAAAACTGAAGGGCACCAGTGGTAACTGGCCATGCCTTGCTCTAGACATTCAGAGACACCGGAGGAAACCTCAGGCCAGAGGACACCTGGGATGAGGCCCTGGAAATACCAGCTCTCCTCCCTCCCATGCCTCTCCCCAAAGCAACAGGACACGGTGCCGACCCCTCATTTACAACGATGAGCTGTGAACACCAGGAGAGTCTCTAAAAGTGCACCCTTGCCTGGCTGTGTCCGGCACGCTCGGACTGGCCGATCTGGGGGCGGCTCCACCTCCACCTTCTTCCCAGGATCAAAGTCGTCAGCCTCTCCCTCCGTGTCACAGTGCTCCCTCTCTCGCTTCCGCTTCTTCTCTTCCTGGGCGGCAGAGTCAAGGGAGTGAGAAAGGCAGGAGTAGGTGGGATCCGGACAGGTCTGCCCAATCCCCTCCTAGTTCTCAGCGGCGGGACAGAACTAAGGGAAACCCCCTCCGAGATCCTCCTCATGCCAGGCTCCCTCCTCACAGAGACCCTGGCAGGGTCCGCTGAGGAACAGCACACCCAGGATCCTGGAACAGTCTGCGGGCCTCAGCGGTTTGCGTTTTGCTACCAACGGAACACCCCCTCCCCTCCTCCAGCCACGCAGGCGCACTCTGCCTGGGTCCTGGGACCAGGCTCCCCATGGGCTCCTCGTGGGCAGCGTCCGGGCCACCGCCGCTGCTCCTTTACCTTTCGCTTCCTTCTTTCCTCATCGTCCAGATGCTTCTCCTTCTCGGACTTCTTCTTCTTCTTCTTTTTCTTTTCTTTGTGCCTCTCTCGCTCATGGTCTGACCTGTCATCATAGTAACTGGAGTCGTGGCCGGATCCTGAGAGTTCAGTCACTTCACTTCCTCCGACCTTCAGGACTAGCTTTAGAGGCTTCTCCAGGGGCTTGTCGGCATAATCTGCACAGACACAGACCGAGTTCTACCCGCGTGCTCAGGTGCAAACGCCACGCAGCCAGGTAAGACGTGAAGGTGCTAAGAGGGAAAGGCCTCCCTAAGGAGTACAGCGGGGCTGCCAACCAGCAGGGAAAGACGGAAGGGAAGACCACAGTGGCGGCATGTCACTGCCTCCTTGTTCTCCCTTCCCCTCCACAGGGAGCTTCAGGTCCCTTTCGAGCCACGGTGTCCTCACCAGAGGCCCTGTGGGATGTTGTTCACATTACTCGTTCAAGAAGATGGATTAAGAGGGACCTGGAACCCCGGAGCCCGATCTCCCTCCTAGAAACCCCCAGCACTTCGGTTCACCCTCGCCTGACTTGCTGCAGGCGCCCGTGCTGCCCGCTGACACCCATGGAGCTGCTGCGGGAGCAAGGGAGAGGGAGGGAAAGGCGGGAGAAAGGGCAGCCCAGCTTCTCCCTGAGCTCCACACAAAAGCCAGCACAGATGCCTCCCTAGTCTCCAGGACCGGGGTGAGTGGGCTTGCAGCCTCGAGCCCAGAACCCTCTACCAGGAACGTAAGCGCCTACCCAGGACCCCTCACGTGTGCCCGGTTCCCTGCCCGAAATCCCAGGACCCCCTCCCGCGTGCCCAGAACCCCTCCCTGGTGGCCAGGACCTCGCCCGGTGCCCAGGACCCCCGTCCGCGTGCCCGGAACTCCTCCCCCGTGCCCGGGACCCCGCCCGCCGCGCGTCACAAAGCGCCGCCGCCTCACCCTCGTAGGACGAGCGCCACTCGGCCTTGTGCTTCTTGTGCTTCTTGCCCATGGCGGCGCCGGGAACAGCTGGCACCCGGCCGGACGGTGGCCGCCACCGCCCCCTGGCCCTGGCTGGCCGCCCGCGGTCGCTGCGCCGAGGTTGCCGAGCTCGCGGGACCGCGCCGGAAACGAGGCGAGGCGGGGCCGCGGCAGGAAGTGGCCCTGCCGGGCACGAGCGCTTCCGGGTCAGGAGGTGGTGCGCCTCGCGCGGCAGATTCGAAGCTAGGGCGGGGCCAGCGGGCTGAGGCAGCGGCTGTGGCGGCGACGCTGGGCGTGAGGTGGCGGCGGCCGCGCCCCGGTTGGGTCCCCACTGCTCTCGGGGGCGCCATGGACGAGGCCGTGGGCGACCTGAAGCAGGCGCTTCCCTGTGTGGCCGAGTCGCCAACGGTCCACGTGGAGGTGCATCAGCGCGGCAGCAGGTGAGCCGGACGTGTCCGACACATCCTCTGGGCACCCACCCGCCCCGACCCCAGCGCGTGCACCGAGCCCCGACCCCAGCGCACTGATTCTGATGCGACTGAACCCCAGGGTACTGATCCGGCCCGACTGGACCCCGGCGCACAGGCCGCCGGGCCCCGACCCGATCCTAGCGCAATGACCCGACCCCACCGCAGGGCACTGACCCGGCCGACCCGAGCCCTGCGCGCAGGACCCCAGCTCACAGATTGAGCCCCGACCCGACCTCAGCTCACGGACCTGGCCCTGACCCTGCCCCGGCTGTCCTCCGGTGCATTGATCTGGCCCTGAGTCCCACGTTGGAGAATAGGATGGCTGCGCATTACAGAGAGCTCTAAAGTCTCAGCCGAAAGTTGGGTGGTTATTCTTTGAGCCACTGTTTCTCAGACCCTTTAATTGTTCCCGTTCCTCATGGACTCGATGTTAAATTTTTAGGGTTCAAAGCAAATCCCACTCATTTGTGACCAAGACAGTTCATGGTATGGTGGGGCCTGTGGGCTGTGCTGCTCCCTGGAGTGGGGGGAGCTCAGCGGCGGGGCCAGACCTTCACAGACCCTCCTTATGTCCATGGAGGGTGGATTGAGGTCAGGTGAGACCACCAGCCTCAGAGGGGATGCAGAGGAAGAGACCTTTCCTTTAACAGAACAGCTGTTGACTGGGTACTTTCTAGGTGCTGGAGTTCAGACACGTCAGCATAATTGCACCAGGGCCCAGAGACACCTGCACAAAGCCCCATCACAGCCTGGCGACGCCTGTGTAAACACCTTAGCGCTCAGAGACACCTGTACACAGTGCCACCGCAGCCTAGAGACACCCCATGTACAACCACACCTGGGCCCAGAGACGCTAGGCATAATCACACCAGAGCACAGCTGCACCTAGAGGACAGACACCTACGTACAACTGCACCAGAGTTCATAGACACCTGCACACAACCGCACTATGCATGGTGGTCGCTGCTTGTAGGGTGCTGGGACGATTGCAAAGGGGCCACATATCACCTACCTGGCTCTGAGGAGCCTGTCCAGGAGGGCTCAGAGGGAGGCAGACATTGAATAGGACCTAAAGGGTGACTTCAGTAGATCAGCCCAGTAAGCTGGGACAGTGCACAGCAGGGCACAGAGGTGTGATCCAGGACCAGGTCACTGTTGTAGAAAGGGGAGGTGTTAGGAGGACTGCAGCAAGGGTGGCCGAGGGAAGCCCTGGATACCAAGCTCAAAGCATTAGATTTTCTCAGCACGAATCACAGCTATTGGAGACTTGTTACAATGCAGACCCCAGGCCTGACCCCACAGCTGTGGAAATTCATTAACAATAGTGAAAGCCAACATTATTGGGTGCTTACTATGTGCCAGGTATCGTCCTAAACACTTTGAATGTATTAATGACTTCACAGTAGCCCAGCATAGCGAGAACTCTTACTGTTGTCCCCTTTTTCTAATGGGAGCTGAGGCACAGCTTCTTCAGGGCACAGCTGGTAGAGGACCCACAGGCAAGGGGTGGCCCTAGATTTGGTCCCAGGCAGGCCAACTCCAACCTATCCTGTTAACTACTGGGCTTTCTTATGTATTGTCTGAGTTTTTGCAAAACACTTCATTTTAACATTTTGTTTTTGAACTAAGATCATTTATGTGTGTTTTGGCTTTTTTTCTAGCACTGCAAAGAAAGAAGACATAAACCTGAGTGTTAGAAAGCTACTCAACAGACATAATATTGTGTTTGGTGATTACACATGGACTGAGTTTGATGAACCTTTTTTGACCAGAAATGTGCAGTCTGTGTCTATTATTGACACAGAATTAAAGGTTAAAGACTCACGGGTAAGTTACTAATTTGCTGGGCCAAGGAACAGTTAGCTGAATACAAAGGTTGTATCATGAATGTCTTGCCGTTTTCATAGCCTGTTGTCAGAAACAGGTTCACTTCTCTGTTGGTTTGGGTGGCTGGACAAGTTCTTTTCACTAGCTGTCAGGAGCCAGCTGCTGGGAGTAGGAAGTAGCCCTGATGTTGGGGTGCTCTCAGTATAGCAGTAACAGATTGGAAACCACGAATGAGAATGCAGTGCTGTACAATAGTGGGCTGCGCTGGTAAGGCCTGTGTGCCGTGTCTCATTCTTTCAATCAGCAAATGTTTATAAAGTGCTCAGTGTGTGCTAGGGCCATAGGAGGTGTGGGGCCACAGAGATGAGAAGATGGGCTTGCCTTATAGAATTCCTTCATCTCATCCCATGCATGGCCACCTCACCCACCATCTGAGTTCATGCGTATGGGTTAGAGGAGCTTTGTGTGAGGGCGTGGAGGCATTGGGGTGATTCTGGCACCAGTATAAAAACAACCTGAAACATTCCTAAGGAAGACTTATCACTTACAGCAGTACAATTCCTGTCCTGTAAGAACCAGCTGCGAAGGACAGGCTTGGTACTAAGTTCTGCTCGTGAGGTGGACCTCCCCTGGACCTCCCCATTCATACGTTAGGACTCATGTTGGTGCATGCTCAGAGCTTTGTGCACACTGAGATCTGATAATGCCGTGGTTTTGGCCAGTCTGAGGGAAGGAAGAGCTTCCCACACTGTTGTGGAGGGATGGACACCCTAACTGGAGGGCACGGGCTGCCCAGGGAAAGTTCTAATGTTCTCTGACTGCAGATTCACTTGTAGGAATTTATCGTAGCTGATAATCATGCAATTTTGTAGATCTTTCTGGACAGATGTTTGTTAGATGCTGTTAGTAATAGCCAACAATCTGAAATATTTTAACTGTCCACCAGAGGTCAGTTAATAAATGTAGGAATTCCATATATCTACACTATGTACAATATAGCCATTAAGAAGAATGAAATAGATTTCTATCTACCAATGTAAACATTTCTCTGCGTTAATAACAAATGTAAAAAGACACAGTTAGGAAACTGACTGGGCAAGGTGGCTCATGCCTGTAGTCCCAGCACTGTGGGAGAAAGATGGAAGGATCACTTGAGGCCAGGAATTGGAGAACGGCCCGGGGATCGTAGCAAGACCCCGTCTCTGAAAAGAGTTTTAAAAAATTAGCCAGTGCGGTGGCGCACACTTGTAGTGTCAGCTACTCAGAAGGCTGGAGGTGGGAGGATCACTTGAGTCCAGGAAGTTGATGTTGCTGTGAGCTGTGATCGTGCTGCTGAACTCTAGCCTGGGCAACAGAGCAAGATCCCGTCGCAAAAAATAAGTTAATTAAAAAAAAAAACAAAAAACCTTATGTGATAAAACTCAGTTTTTGGTCCCATCTGTGTGAGTGTATTTATATAATAACGTCCCGGAGGCTGGATTTAGGGCACTTTTTCATTCTGTAAGTAAATGTAGGGCCCAAAGGGCAAGGGATGGGTATTAGCTTTCAAAAGAGCTAATCCTCAATCTGAAATAAAATAATAGCCTTGTCATCTAATCTGAGAACTAGCTTTGATTATACTACACATTCAGTTTTTATTTGTAGACCTTAACATCTAATTTGTATGGTTGGAGTTAAATGAGAGTTGGAAATGTGTGTCGATATTGGCTTTTCCCTCATTTTAGCCCATCGATTTGAGTGCATGCACTGTTGCACTTCACATCTTCCAGCTGAATGAAGATGGCCCCAGCAGTGAAAATCTGGAGGAAGAGACAGAAAACATAATTGCAGCAAATCACTGGGTTCTACCTGCAGGTATGGGGTGTGATGGGAGTTGAGGGGGAGGCTGAGGTCAGAGGATTGTATACTCCATGCCATGTCAGTTCACGGGGGGGGGGGGGTTCTGTTTGTCCATTTGTTTTGTAGGATTTTAGGATGTTTTCTCTCTTATGAAATGGAAAGTTTATCACAAAAGAGGAAAGTAGAGATTTCCAGTGTGGGACCATACTGTTCCTTTGGGTGGGTACCTTAGAGTTCATGGCTAACGGAGAGTGCCCATGTGCTCTTCTCACATGCCTGGTTGGTCTGTCCTGCTGAGTGGCTCCTTGTCTGCTTGATGCTTCTCCATGGGCATTGCTGATGGGCTCTAGCAGGCCAAGCCCAGGGCTTCATTCAGTAGCGTGTGGAGAAACAGGTGGATTTGGCATCTGAACTTGTGTTGAAGCATGGGTAAAAGACAATTGTAAATGGTTATGATCATAAATTTTATAATGTGTTGTTTACCACCAAAAAAATGATAGTTTAATGCAAACATATTGTGGGGATTATGTTATACATCAATGTAAAATAAATGACAACAATATCATAAAGAAGGATGGGAACTTAAAGTTTTTTTAAAAGACTATTGCACATGATAATGAGACATAAAGTGTAATTCTTTGACTCCATCCAATTGTCTGCCAGAAGTTACATGTGACTGGCATTTATTTTGCATCTTTGATTTTAATAAAAATCAAAATTTGAAGAAAAATTTGCAGAATTTATACTTTCCTGTAATCAGAATCATAGTCTTGCCTGGAGCAGCACAATGGGAAGCTCAGGCTTAGGCTCAGGGGAGACTGACTGGGGGTGGCTGTAATTGCTTGCCTTCCTGAAATCAGGTCTTTGTTTAATTCTGTCACAGCTGAATTCCATGGGCTTTGGGACAGCTTGGTGTACGATGTGGAAGTCAAATCCCATGTAAGTTGCTGTGCCTTTTCCCGGAATGCCCTGTTATTTGAAGAGGAACCATTACTGTTTTGCTCTCCAACACCCCTGAGCAACTTGATGCAGATGGGTTTTTGGGAGCCCCTGTCTGCTGGCAGCCCTTGTCCTGGACATCTATCCTCTAGGATTGCTCCAGAGTAGAGCTGGTCTCTGAGGAGCTCCCTGAGGGAGAAGAGGGAAAGGGAGAATGTGAAGGCAACTTAGAGAATTAAACCCTCTGGAGATGGGAGGAGGGAAGGTGAGCAGGCCTGGTCCGCACAAAGGAAAGGCCGGTGTGTCTTAACCCCTGCACCCTCTTCAACGGGAAGGGTCTTTCCCATGCCGGCAGCTCGCTAGAAGACTATCACTCAGCTGTCCCAGACTGCTCCTCTGCACTGTGGCTGTTGTTATTTTGCAAATAATAACTGCTGTATCATTCTAGGGAAGGAGCTTACTCATTACTTGATAAACAAACCCCTTAGTGGTTTTGTTTAATGTTGGCACTTTAAATAAAAGTGATCATTTTGTTGCTCTTCTTATATTTATAATAGTAATAGCCAGTGTTTTTCCTTTTCCCTTTTGGAAGCACCTTCTCTTCTGAAATGAAAGCATTTGGAGGTGATGATCTCTTAGGAGGCGGCCTCGCTCCCTGTGCTCCCTCTTCTCATGTAGGATTAAGCCCTGGGGGAGGGCACATTTCTTGGGCACCTTTGCCTTGTTGGTACCTTTATCAAGCTCTTTTTCTTTTTCTCTGTCAGCTCCTCGATTATGTGATGACAACTTTACTGTTTTCAGACAAGAACGTCAACAGCAACCTCATCACCTGGAACCGGGTGGTGCTGCTCCACGGTAAATTATGCAGGCTTTTATTTGACCAGATAAGTGGCATGAAATTTAGCCTTTACTTGTACCTTTGTCCTTCTGCAAGGAGTTACCGCTCTTTCTTTTCTGAAGAAGCCACAGCTGTCCTAGAATGTCCCCTCTCTGTGAAGCAGATCCAGCTCATAACACTTGGGACATTTTTTGTTTGTTTGTTTTTGTTTTTGAGACGGAGTCTCGCTGTCAACCAGGGTGGAGTGCAGTGGCCCGATCTCGGCTCACTGCAACCTCGACTTCCTGCGTTCCTCCCAGGTTCCAGCAACTCTCCTACCTCAGCCTTCTGAGTAGCTGGGATTACAGGCATGCGCCACCACACCCAGCTAAGTTTTGTATTTTTAGTAGAGACGGAGTTTCACCACGTTGACCAGGCTGGTCTCAAACTCCTGACCTCAGGTGATCCACCCGCCTCAGCCTCCCAAAGTGCTGGGATTACAGGCTTGAGCCACCGCACCCGGCCCTTGGGGCATTGATTACTCGGCACTTAATCAAGTCTTCCTGTGGGGGGCCACATTCCAAGACATCCTCAGATGCCCCAAACGTGGATAGTACTAAACCTTATGTAGACTATTTTTTCCTACAGACATTCCTATGATAAAGCTTAACTTATAAATTAGGCTTGTAGTACTCAGAGCTTTACTTTGTGAGGAGTAAACTGAAAAAGCCATATTTTAAAGAAATTCTGTCTGGTTCTTCTCAGGAGAAAATACTGATGGTTTGTTGTTTTGTTTTGTTTTGTTTTCAATATCACCGGGTAGAATGGGGACACGGGAATTGAGTGGACTCGAGAGTATGAAACTGCAGCAAAGTGTGAAATAGAAGCTTGAAGAGTACTTAGCTTCTTTAAGTCAGTTAAGATTGCGTGACAAAGTGACCTTAAAACACAGTGTTCTTTTAAAGAGCAGACAGGCCCGGCATACTGCCCTCATAGCACAGTCAGAGTAAGCAGCAGGTGTTTTAATTAGTGAAATAAGTTGTTTCTGAACCAGTTACGTATTTCCTCTTTAATTCTTGAAAATGCCTGCAGAAAATTAGAGTTGTGTGTCTCCATTTTCTGTTAGATGGTTTCCTTTTTCCATATTGGTCACCTCACAGCTTCTGTGAGGCATGGTTTGTAGGGTCCAGCCCCACAGGGTTGGTGGGTTTTCTCCCCATGTGCAGAGACGAGAGAGTGTAGAAATAAAGACACAAGACAAAGAGATAAAAGAAAAGACAGCTGGGCCTGGGGGACCACTACCACCAAGACGCGGAGACCGATAGTGTCCCCGAATGCCAGGCTGCACTGATATTTATTGGATACAAGACAAAGGGGCAGGGTAAGGAGTGTGAGCCATCTCCACTGATAGGTAAGGTCACGTGGGTCACGTGTCCACTGGACAGGGGACCCTTCCCTGCCTGGCAGCCGAGGCAGAGAGAGAGAAGAGAAACAGAGAGATGGCTTACACCCTTATTTCTGCATATCAGAGACTTTTAGTACTTTCACTAATTTGCTACTGCTAGCTAAAAGGCAGAGCCAGGTGTACAGGATGGAACATGAAGGCGGACTAGGAGCATGACCACTGAAGCACAGCATCACAGGGAGACAGGCCTCTGGATGACTGTGGGCGAGTCTGACTAATGTCAGGCCCTCCACAAGAGGTGGAGGGGTAGAGTCTTCTCTAGACTCCCCCGGGGAAAGGGAGACTCCCTTTCCCGGTCTGCTAAGTAGCAGGTGTTTTTGCTTGACACTGACGCTACCGCTAGACCACAGTCAGCTTGGCAGTGAGCTTCTTCCCAGACGCTGGCGTTACTGCTAGACCAAGGAGCCCTCTGGTGGCCCTGTCCAGGCATAACAGAAGGCTCTCTCACTCTTGTCTTCTAGTCACTTCTCACTATGTCCCCTCAGCTCCTATCTCTGTATGGCCTGGTTTTTCCTAGGTTATGATTGTAGAGCGAGGATTATTATAATATTGGAATAAAGAGTAATTGCTATAAATTAATGATTAATATTCATATATAATCATATCTAAGATCTATATCTAGTATAATTATTCTTATTTATTTTATGATACTGGAACAGCTCGTGCCCTCGGTCTCTTGCCTCGGCACCTGGGTGGCTTGCGCCCACATCATGCTAGGGGACGCTTGGCAGGCAGGCGTGCAAGAAGAGTGCTGGCCTCTGCCTCTTCTAGTATGGGGTATGAGCCCACTGAGAATTGTCTTAGGAAAGAGGGTGGTTCTGGGGGCAACAGGAATAACACATGACCCCTCCACCTCCATTTATCAAGAAAGGTGTGTTTGACCTCTGGAAGGTGCCTTGATGAGTGGATTTCATAGAGGAAGTGTGGGGACAAGGACAGGTGTCAGCAAAGATGTAGGCTAGAAAGTGCAACGTTCATTCCCGATGCTAAGTGAGACTGTAGGCCGAGAAGCTGGGAGCAGTGCTGGGGGTGGGGAGGCGATGGAGGCTGAGACCAGAAATACGAAGTTGAGTACAAATTAGTAAGAAAGGGGGAGACGTAAGTGTATTGGTAGTATTTCATAGCATTTAAGTTTCTAAGCAGACTTCATTGTAGTAATAACATTAATAGCTTTTAACTGTATTCCTTATATTTTATGGATAATGGAAGTTACTATTGTTTTAAGAAATTTGTTGTAGCACTGACTTAAAAATATATTTGCTTGGATCTTTGTCACAGGTCCTCCTGGCACTGGAAAAACATCCCTGTGTAAAGCGTTAGCCCAGAAATTGACAATTAGACTTTCAAGCAGGTAACTTTCGGTAATCTGTGAGAGGAGAGCCATGGGAATGGGATTTATAACGGGAGGTTGTTTTTTTTTTTTTCTAAATCATTTTACGCAAATAATAGATTCCTCTCCACTGTAAGTCACTTGATTGCTCTGTATTCAGCATAGTTTTGAGTTATGATTTCAGTTTTTTTAAGATTTGAGACTTACTTGATTGCCAGCACATGATCTCTGCTGGCGAATTGCACTTCAGAAGACTATACTTTCTCCCCTTGCTGGATGGAGTGTTCATCTCTAATTATGTATTTGTCTTTTCCTCTTGAGTTCTGTGTGTTTGGGGCTTATGGTTTTTGTCACATTTGGAAAATACCTGGTCATTGTTTCCTCACTGAATTTCCTTGCCCTTCCCCTTTATCTGGGACTCTGTTTTCATGTTAGACTGTTTGATGTTGTTCCACAGGCCACTCCTGTGCTTTTTCTTTTTTTTTTTTTCAGTTCTTTAGAAATATGTTTTATTTGAAAGTTTCTATTGCTGTCTTTTCAAGTTGACTGATTTTCTACATCGTCTAATCTGCTTTTAATTCCATTCAGTGAAGTTGTTATGTCTGATAGTGTATTTTTCTGCTCTGAATGTTCTATTTGATTCTTCTTATACTGTTTTTTCATTATGTTCTTGTTCACGTCTTGAACAACCCTATAATAGCTGTTTTAATGTTCTGTCTGCTAATTGCATCATGATTGTCATTTCTGATTGTGTTTCTATTGACTGGTTTTTCTTCTGGTTAGGGGTCACATGGTTTTGCTTTGTTGGCATGTTAGGTAGTGTTTGATTAGCTGCTGAACATTGTGATCTGAAGTGTGTGGATTGTGTCTTCCTTTAGTGAGTGTTAGATTTTGTTCCGTTAGGCATTTCCATTACTTGTGATTTGGTGTGATCCTTTGAGGTTTGGTTTTTTTAAGCTTTGACTGGGAGGGGTTTAGGTTTGGTCTTAACACTAAATTGTGGTCCTCTGGGGTCTCCACTGAGTGTGCTGAAGGATCCGTGGGCACTCTCCACTCTGGCGGTTGGAGTATGCACTCCTCTCAGCCTGTGTGAGGTCCAGGAGCCCTTCAGCTCACAGACCACGGGCACCCTTTCCATAGCTGCAGGGAATGTCCCCTGCTCACACACACCTGAGTATTCATCCAGGACGTCAGGGGCGCCATGAGGATCCTGGGCACTCCTTCTGAGGTATTTCTTCATATTTCCTTCCCCTCTGGAATTCTGTTCTGCAGCCTTCAGTACTTCAGACTCCCTGAACTCCAATCTCTGTCTCCTCGAGTCAGCGAGGGGCTGTGCTCCACTTGGGCTCCCTCCCGTGCCTGTGGTTGGAAGATGCCTCCTGCCAGAAAGTCAGAGCATTTGTAGAGGGTCCCTGGTCTTCCGACTCAGGAGTCCCAGCCCTCACTGCCCTGTGTACAGCAGCCTTACCAGATGTCATTTCATCCATTTTGCCTTAAATGAGGTTTTCTCATTTAAGATTAGATGGTAAATCTGCTTCCTGTTACTCCAGTATGACTAGCGGAAATCCTGTAAGGTTTAATTTCCTATACATAATTTTTGTTCTTCAAAAATGTCTTGTGAATGTTTTTACATAGGGAAATTGCTTTATTTTGACCCCTTAGCTTATGTTTAGCAACTTGCCCTTTGCTTTGACATATTGAAATACATGTGTGTTTTCAAGATCTCTAGGGGCATGCCAGCATGGCGGCTCAATGCCTGTAATCCCAGCACTTTGGGAGGCTGAGGCAGGTGGATCGTTTGAAACCAGGAGTTTGAGACCAGCCTGGCCAACATGGAGAAACCCTGTCTCTACAAAAAAAATACAAAAAATTAGCTGGGAGCACATGCCTGTGGTCCCAGCTGCTTTTGAGGCTGAGGTGGGAGGATCACCTTAGCCCAGGAGGTCCAGGCTGTGGTGAGCCTGGGTGACGGGAGTGAGACCCTGCCTCCAAAGAATAACCAAAAAAGATCTCTAGGGGCAGAGAGGGAAACACAAGAGAAGGAAAATGTTATTATAAGGAATATAGCTTTTTCCAGTACAAAGATCTGGAAATATGCATTGGTTTTATGGCTTAGAAATGGCAAAAAGAAGTCTTAGCAAGCCTTTGTTCCTCACTCTATCAAAGAAGCAAAATGTTTTATAATTAATTTTGTTTAATATTCAACCCAGTCTATATTTTGTTAGATTGTCTGTATCCCTCCACTGTTTTAATAAACAGTATCAGTAAACGGTCTCTCTCTTTTTTACGTGGAGTGCAAGTGATGCTTCTTGAACGTAATTCTTTTTCTTTTGTGGACTTTTGACATGGAAGCAACTGAAAAGAGGACCTGGAAGTCAGTTTCTCTCTGGCCTCAGTCTTGTTCTCTGGTGATTTAGTCAGCAGCTAAGCACGCCCACATCTGTCTGCGGGCTTCTGAATGGATAGAGGAGTGTTTCTGGGTTCCGGTCAGTCTGTGTGTGTTAAGGTTAACTTTGGGCCACCTGAGCATTCCTGGGCTCTGGGGTCTGTGCTGTTTAGGGTTCTGTGGAAGGAGGGGAAAATGCTCAGCTCCTGCCAAAAGCTCTTGATGCTTCTATTTTGTTTTGTTTTCTATCTTATGTTAGTACTGCTAATATTTTTAAACATAGAAATATAATTTGTAAATAGATATAAAATGGGAGTTTTTACTCTTTAACTCAATTGATACAGTCTAGAACTACTGATTGAATTTTGTTAGACTTCTTCATAATTATTTAGTACACGGAGGGCTGGATTCCTCGATTCTTTGTCAGTAATTGTAATTCCCCCGATGCTGGGCACTTGAGATGTTGCATTCAAGACGCATGAATGGCTGCCGCTGAGGATCCACAGGACCAATTAGTAATTGTCTCAACTCCTTTTTTCTATCTCAGGTACCGATATGGCCAATTAATTGAAATAAACAGCCACAGCCTCTTTTCTAAGTGGTTTTCGGAAGTGAGTATTAAATATTAATTCTAATTGTCTGGATCGTATAGCTGAAAAAATGTCTTGTATGTTAGGCAAGTCCTCCTCCAGAAGCTTCAGGAGAGAACTGGGTGGGAAGGGTGTGTGAGGATTGGGGCTGACTGTGATCAGAGAAGGTTCCGGAGCTGGGGCCCATGGGGACCCTCCCTTGGTTCTCCCCAGACCTATGACTGTGTGGGACAGGACAATCGATGGACTCTGAGAAGGGCAGGCCTGGCACTCGGGACTGCAGCCCTGCCATGCATGTCCTTGGTGCTCATGTGCCCTAGCGCTGTCTGTGAGCTGAGGGGGTCAGACAAGGTGATGTCACATGTGATTCTTACTTCTGAGGAGCTGTGCCCAAGTCACCTGGCATCCGCACATCCCTCTGGTGAGATGAGGTGGGACCAGGCACACTGGGCACAGGAGAGCCTGTGAGGAGTGCATCCCAGCCTGTTTGCATCTGTGGTCTGCCTCTTTTCCTCATCAGAGAGGACACACAGGTAAAGCAGAGGTACAGGTCACCCTCACTGTGCCGCCCCAGGCAGGTCAGGTGTGGTCTTAGGTCTCAGCACCCTGGCATTCAAAGCAGAGGGGAAGAGTGTTAGGCTGACCTCCTCCCATGCTGCCCTAGCTTCCCTGATTTAGGGAGCTTTCTGAGGGGCCGTCAGGAGACAGTGGGCTTGTGGGGACAACTGGGGCAGCAGGCCACGTCAGGGTCCCCCTGTGCACCTGGTAGTGTGGTCCCTGCACGTTGACACTAAAACGGTGTTTGGGTTCCAGAGTGGCAAGCTGGTAACCAAGATGTTTCAGAAGATTCAGGATTTGATTGATGATAAAGACGCTCTGGTGTTCGTGCTGATTGATGAGGTAGGCATTTCCAGATAAGGAAATTCATGACAGAATTGCCTTTTGCCATTGTGGGGACACAGCCTACTCCTGATGCTCCTAGCTTTCCCCTCCTGCAGCCGGGCTGCCCTCTATCCCTCCCTGCACTGTGCGCCTTTCCACCTTGCCGCAGCATCCGCAGGCTAGGCACGGGAACACCCATTCATTCATCTTTTTCACGTGCTCAGGGGGACGTATCCCCATAGCTGCCTGTGAAGTGCCAGGCCCTGTCCTTTTTGACCCCATTGCTCCCTCCCAACAGGTGGAGAGTCTCACAGCCGCCCGAAATGCCTGCAGGGCAGGCACCGAGCCATCAGATGCCATCCGCGTGGTCAATGCTGTCTTGACCCAAATTGATCAGATTAAAAGGTAACCAGGACATGCAGCAGTTTTCCCTGAGAAGTGATGAGAAGCTTGTCCCAAAGAAATGCGTGATACTTGTACAACGCTAGATCTTAGTGCCCAGCTCTTTCACCGGAAAGTGCATTTGGCATTGAGTATCGACTCCTTTTCCACACTGGAAGCAGCATATCACAAATGCTTTTTAAAGAAATTGTTTTTAGTGTATTAAAAATGTAAAAGAAGGCCGGGCACGGTGGCTCACACCTGTAATCTCAGCACTTTGGGAGGCCGAGGCGGGCGGATCACAAGGTCAGTAGATGGAGACCATCCTGGCTAACACGGTGAAACCCCGTCTCTACTAAAAATACAAAAAATTAGCCGGGCGTGATGGCGGGCGCCTGTAGTCCCAGCTACTCGGGAGGCTGAGGCAAGAGAATGGTGTGAACCAGGAGGCAGAACTTGCAGTGAGCCGAGATCATGCCACTGCACTCCAGCCTGGGAGACAGAGTGAGACTCCGTCTCAGAAAAAAAAAATGTGAAAGAAAACTCAGGCATGGTAAGAATTTTACGTAGCACAGAAAAGCATAAAATGAAGAACTGCTACATTCAGGCCTTATCCCACCCACTTCTCTCCTATCCCACCCGCTGTCAGCACCAACTAGTGCTGCTCATAGGTGAATGGCTGTCCCCTGCTCGCCCTGCTGGCCCAGGACAGACAGTTTCATGGGCAGATGGTCCACATCTCCACAGCCCAGCCTCACAGGGCCAGGGCCTGTTGTCACTGTAGCCCAAGTTGATCAAGCTTAAGGAGCGACAGCTGCTGGCCCAACTCCCAAGGAAGTGATGGACGAGCCAGAACCTGCCTGTGCCTGTGTGGTGCTCAGCCAGGACTCAGGTTCCTTCTGTGAAGTGCTCTTTCTGCCCTCAGGGTGCCTGGGGAGTCCCTGGCATTCTCAGAAGCTGGATTGTTGAGTGTGGGATGACAGCAGACTGAACTGTGCAGAGGAACGTTTTGTTCAGGCCATCACCACTGTCTCGCCACAGAGAGCGTATCTGGCTTCCTGAGAAGCGCTCGTCTTGGGGTCAGCTGCAGGAATGTGTGCCAAGACCAGCTCGGTCGGGGAGACCCTAACCCAGCGGCGCTGGAGGAATTAAAGACACACACACAGAAATATAGAGGTGTGGAGTGGGAGGTAGGGGTCTCACAGCCTTCAGAGCTGAGAGCCCCAAACAGAGATTTACCCACGTATCTATTAACAGCAAGCCAGTCATTAGCATTGTTTCTATAGATATTAAATTAACTAAAAGTATCCCTTACGGGAAACGAAGGGATAGGCTGAATTAAAGGAACAGGTGGGGCTAGTTAACTGCAGCAGGAGCATGTCCTTAAGGCACAGATCGCTCATGCTATTGTTTGTGGCTTAAGAATGCCTTTAAGCGGTTTTCCTCCCTGGACGGGCCAGGTGTTCCTTGCCCTCATTCCCGTAAACCCACAACCTTCCAGTGTGGGCGTTATGGCCATCATGAACATGTCGCAGTGCTGCAGAGATTTTGTTTATGGCCAGTTTTGGGGCCAGTTTATGGCCAGATTTTGGGGGGCTTGTTCCCAACAAGTGTGCAGGTCCTGGAGGGGGGCCTCCCCACCTCTGGCTTCCTTCTCCTCTTGTCCACTTCCTTCCCCACCTGGCTTGTCTCTCAGTCTGCTGCAATCTGGCTCCTGCCCCCGCCGCAGCCCAGCTGCCCCGCATTCACACGAGCGTTCGCTTTTCTCTTTCTGGAACTTTGCACAGCGCTGACACCCTGATGGCCCCTTCCCTGAATCTCTTTGTGCCTCCCTCCCCGGCCTCCATTCTCCTGTCTCCTCGGTTTATGCTGCTGGCGTCTCACCGCAGGGAGGGGTCTACACAGCCTGTCTGTGGCCTTCTCTCCTGGCGTGTGCCCCTTCAGCATAGCTCAGGGTTCTGTGGGGGGTGAATCCCAGACCTGCACATCCACCTGTGACCAGACATCAGGCTTAGATGCCTGGGATGCCAGGCACACTCCCACACTGCTCACTGGGCCCCAAATCCCTAACTTCCTGGGATTCCACTCGACACTGATGGCCTTGCTGTGCACCTGCCACTCAAACCAGAGGATGGAGGTCACCGTGACTTCTCCCTGTCAGTCACAAGAGGGTGTGGCTCAGGAAGAAACAAGGAGACACGCTTGCCTCTCTTGCCTTCATTCCCTCATGCTCCTGGTTCCAGCCCCTCTCTAGAGGACTCTTTCTGTCCCCCACCAGTCCTGTCCACTCCCGCATCTCTGGATTGTCAGCCCCTGGGTCGTGATCTCCAGGCCTAGGCCTCCCTCTGGCCCTTCCTGCAGCCCCACCCTCCTGGTGCTGGACTGAGCAGCTGTGAGCTCACCCAACCTCTGTGCCTTGTTCCTCTGCCGGGGACCCACAGGCTCCCTGTCCTGCCTCTGCTTAGCTCACCCTGGCTCGCAGGCACAGGCTCCCTTGGCCAGGGTCTAGGTGAAGTTGACCTTCCCCAGGCAGCAGTGGTAGCACTGCCACATGTGCAGCCACGCCCCCCAGGCCTGTGCAGCATGCTCCCTGGGGGCACCTTGTGCCCGCTCTGTGCTGGCTCATGCTGGGTCCTTGGGGGACACTGGTCAACAGGCCAGACAACAGGGGCTCTCTCTATGGAGTTTATACGCTAGAGGGGAGAGCAGATCATGAACATGGGAAGTAACCCAGCTCTAGAGTATGTCTAGGGAAGATGAGTGGCCATGCCCAGGTGGTGGTGGGCACCAGAGCCCATGGTAGGTGGCACAGTCAGGAACGCTGTGCAAAAGTGAGATCCTTGCTAGGCCGGGCGCGGTGGCTCACGCCTGTAATCCCAGCACTTTGGGAGGCCAAGGCGGGCGGATCACGAGGTCAGGAGATTGAGACCATCCTGGCTAACACGGTGAAACCCCATCTCCACTAAAAATACAAAAAATTAGCCGGGCATGGTGGCGGGCGCCTGTAGTCCCGGCTACTTGGGAGGCTGAGGCAGGAGAATGGTGTGAACTGGCGAGGCGGAGCTTGCAGTGAGCCGATATAGCACCACTGCACTCCAGCCTGGGTGAAAGAGTGAGACTCCGTCTCAAAAAAAAAAAAAAAAGGAAAGTGAGATCCTTCCCAAGGTTGAAGGCAGTGAGGGAATGAGCCGAGTGGGGCTGTAGGAAAATTCCCGGAAGGCCAAGGAGCAGCGAGAGCAAAGGCTGGGGGGTCTGCGTGGCCTGTGTTGGCACAAGGCTGCTTTCCTTCCTGTTGGCAGCCTGCTGGCCATCGTCCTGCCAACCTCCTTGCCAGATAGGGCAGGATAGAATTGGGTCACCGACAGCCGTGATGACTGTGGTGCTTGCTTCTCGGCCACAACAGGCATTCCAATGTCGTGATTCTGACCACTTCTAACATCACCGAGAAGATCGACGTGGCCTTCGTGGACAGGGCTGACATCAAGCAGTACATTGGGCCGCCCTCTGCAGCAGCCATCTTCAAAATCTACCTCTCTTGTTTGGAAGAACTGATGAAGGTACCTTTATTTTTTTTTTTCCTCTTGATACAAATGGATTTCTTATATGTTCTTAATTAATTAAGATATCTTAAAATAAGCTCGTTCCAGTATGGAGGATTTCAACATATGCATTAACTCCCTTCTTAAATTGAAAACTAGTTTTGTATGTGACAGGTTGAGCTGATAGTTGAAACTAGGGCCACTGACTCAATATTTTTGTTCTTTTGGCACAATACAGTCATCATTGTTCATTATTTGAGGTACCAGTCAGTGTAGGGGACGTCAGTGACCGGCTTTGCTCACCTGGCTGGCTGCACAAATCTTAGTTCTCAGCTTACCCCGGGCTTTTCCAGTGCCCTGCCTCTCGGGGGCCTGTATCCTTACCTGAAAGAGGAAACATCATGGGCGTAGTATGGACTGGTGGTTTTGGTCACGGGGTCCACGTGACGTCACGTTCTTGAGTCGCCTGTTGTGATGATAGGCAGGAACACTGTCACCATGGGCACAGCGATGCGTGCGGAGAGTGTGTGTGAGTCAGGAACGCCGTCGCCGTGGGCAGAGTGACGCGTGCGGGGAGTGCGTGTGAGTCAGGAAGGCCGTCGACGTGGGCAGAGCGACGCGTGCGGGGAGTGTGTGTGAGTCAGGAAGGCCGTCGCCATGGGCACAGCGACACGTGCGGGGAGTGTGTGTGTGAGTCAGGAAGGCCGTCGCCACGGGCAGAGCGACGTGTGTGGGGAGTGCGTGTGAGTCAGGAAGGCCGTCGCCATGGGCACAGTGACGCGTGTGGGGAGTGCGAGTCAGGAACACCGTCGCCATGGGCAGTGACGCGTGTGGGGTGTGTGTGTGAGTCAGGAAGGCCGTCGCCGTGGGCACAGTGACTCATGTGGGGTGTGTGTGTGAGTCAGGAACGCCGTCGCCATGGGCAGTGACGCGTGCGGTGTGTGTGAGTCAGGCTCGCAGGGACCTGCCCCATGCTTGTGTTTCTGCTGCTCTAGCCCCTGTGGGAACAGACCTGTCCCAGACAAATCATCCTGCAGGGGCATTTGTTTAGGGTAGTTGGGCCGTAACCAAGCAAACCAGTGAATGGGGATTTAAACAGTGATGAGTTTAATGCAGTTGTTGCCACCTGCTGGTACCACAGAGCAGGGGTGTTAACAAGGATGGCACAGCCTGCTTTGGTTGGGGACGGGAGAGCTGGTCTCAGCCATGGACCCACCGGGCCTGCCCGGGTCAGCACTGTCCAGGCATGGTTTTCTTGGGGGTTGGGGAAAGGAGACGGAGCTCTGTGGAGCTTTGCCTGGAGAATGCCAGTGATCTGAAGACTGATTCTACAGCAGTTTTGCTGCCAAGGAGCCCCATGTGATAGCAGATCCTGCGAGGAAGTCGTGTGTGTTGGAGGTCCTCACGCACCTTCAGTGTGGGTTCCAGCCCTCACAGTGTGACGTTTATACACTTGTACACGCGTGCTGTGAATCCAGGGGATGTTTAAAGTGTTAGCTAAGAGGGATGGACTTTTTCTTGGACAGTGTAGGACAGGGGTAGTTTTTTGTTTGTTTGTTTGTTTATTTATTTTGAGACAGAGTCTCACTCTTGCCTAGAGCTAGAGTGCAGTGGTGCGATCGCAGCTCACTGCAACCTCCGCCTCCTGGGTTCAAGCGATTCTCGTGCCTCAGCTTCGTGAGTAGCTGGGATTACAGGCGCATGCCACCACACCTGGCTAATTTTTGTATTTTTAGTAGAGAAAGCGTTTCACCATGTTGGCCTGGCTGGTCTCAAACTCCTGAGCTCAAGTGATCTGCCCACCTCAGCCTTCCAAAGTGCTGAGGTTACAGGCGTGAGCCACCACGCCCAGTGATAGGGGTAGTTTCTTATTTTAGGCAGTTTATATGAAATTAAGACATGCAGATGTCACAGTGGATATTGAACTGGTCTCGAAAGCTCAATATCCCCCAAAGCACAAGCACAAACTGTGTCTTAATTTTGCTCACACCCCTCAACAAACCTCCAAAATGTTCAGACAATGCTATTTTCTTCCTTCTCCTGGTTCCTGAGTCAGAACGGTTCGTATTAGAATTCAGTCATAGTAAGTCAGTGTGCCCACCTGACTGTTGGCAAGGCTGCTTGGAAAAGCATGACTTCCAGACAAATGATCTCTGAGGGGAACTTTTGGTGCCCAGCTCCTCGGTCAGTCAGACACTGTCATGCTGCCAAACAAGCCTCACCTTTAAAACAGACAAACTAGGATCCTGCTTTGGAAGTCAGTGGAAGTCCTGGCTCTAAGTCCCAGCTCTGCCCACTGTGGGTTTTGATGTCTCCGAAGGTGGCATAACAGACTGGACTGGGTGCCTCCAGGTCCCTTCCCTTCCTGACACACAGGGAGGAAAAGTTTTGGCTCGAAACACAGAAGAGGCTATGTTGCTACTGGTTTCTGAGGCATGTTCCGTTATTTGTATTTGTTTGAAAAAGCAGAATGTGTACGCTGAGAGGCATGAGAGAGCGAGCTTGTTCCCTAATGCAGCTGTGCATCTTGAGTCGTCACTGTCTGGATTTCTGTGAGACGTGGCGTGGTTGACATTTGACCTGCAGCTGCTGTCCCTCTTGCTGACGGTGCCTACGCTCAGGCCTCTGTGGATTCAGCTAACCGCCTGTACTTCTGTCTCCCCAGTGTCAGATCATATACCCTCGCCAGCAGCTGCTGACCCTCCGAGAGCTAGAGATGATTGGCTTCATTGAAAACAACGTGTCAAAATTGAGTCTTCTTTTGAATGACATTTCAAGGTGCAAATTGACCTCATTTTTGTAATCAAGAAGAATCCATTTGTGATATTAACTAGGGAGTCATTGTTTCCTTTGAGGAGACCAGGGAGGGCCCTGGGTGTGAACTCTCAACACAGTATAGGTGTGAACATGCATGTACACACGTGTGTGTGTGTGTGTGTGTGCATGTGAGTAGAAACACGCAGCACAGCCACCTCCTTCCAAAGGAGATGTAACCCTTGCGCAGGGAGGGCGCTGGCTCATGTGCTGGAAGCCTGCAGCCCTACGGCTGATGACACTTAGAAGGATTCGCAGAGTCCACAGAAAGGAAATGGCTTTGGGGGTCCAGGGAGGGTGGAAGGGAAGGTAGGAAAATCAAACGGTGCCTTGAAGGATAGAATTTGGTTCCAACTGGAGAGAAATCAGGAAGGCTGCTGGAGCAGTGTGTTCAGGTGACCGTCTAGTGGGTTGCAGTGCGGAGGCTGGGGAGGTGCCGGAGAGGCGGGGGGTGGAATGGACAGAGCCTCGGGTTTCTGGCCAGAGTTTGAATTTTATTTTGAAGTTGGCAAGAATGTGGAAGGCTTTAAACAAGGGATAACATGAAGAATGTAGTATTTTTTAAGGATTTGGATTATCTGTTGAAGAGATTTAAATCAGTTAAGATGGGAACGAAGAACAGTTCAGAGACTTCTACAAAAATTGAAGATGTGAACCCACCCATTATTTGGGGAATCTGTGCCTACTGACCGTGTGTCCGCTGCATCATGCCCTACACCTGGTGCTCCCGGGCAGGTGATGCATTCCCTGAGCGCAAGGATGCTGGCCCTGGGGCAGAGGCTCCCAGGCAAGTGATGCCTTCCCTGAGCGCAAGGATGCTGGCCCTGGGGCAGAGGCTCCCGGGCAGGTGAGGCATTCCCTGAGCGCAAGGATGCTGGCCCTGGGGCAGAGGCTCCCGGGCAGGTGATGCCTTCCCTGAGCGCAAGGATGCTGGCCCTGGGGCAGAGGCTCCCGGGCAGGTGCTGCATTCCCTGAGCGCAAGGATGCTGGCCCTGGGGCAGAGCACACAGGTGTGCCTTGGGTGTGCTTCAGAGCCGCGAGGACACTGCCTCCCAGAGCAGGAGCTGAGGATGGGGAGAGACCGGCCCCATGCGAGAGGCCGGGGGGCAAAGGGACATTCAGAGGGCAAGGCTGAGGAGAGCAGTGAGGGGCAGGAAGTGCCCTGTGAACCCAGGGTGTGCCTGGGACGCTTCGGCTGGTGTTCCCAGGGATGCCTCGGCCAATGAGGAAAATTAGTCCTGAAACGTGTGATTGTATAAATTGCTGTCTCTGAACTGGGTTTTGTTTACACAGGAAGAGCGAAGGCCTCAGCGGCCGGGTGCTGAGAAAACTCCCCTTTCTGGCTCATGCGCTGTATGTCCAGGTGAGTCTCCACTGCCGTCCTCCAGCACCCGCCCTGTCCACAGGTCTCAGCCTCGCTGGAGATGCTGCTTAGTAGCCCTGGGGTATCAGCCTCATTTTATCTCAGTTTCTAAACCACAGGGTCCTGGGGCCGGAGGAGGAGCTGACCTTGGCACCGAAACACAGGGGCTGTCTTGAGTCCTTTGGGAGGAGGCGGCTATGCCACGTGCCTCTGCTCACACGCATGCATGCACACACATGCACGTCTGCCTCTGTGGTGTGCTGAGCTCGTGGCCAGGGCCCTCGCTGGCCTCACCAGAAGTTTGTGCTCTTTCAGTCTGGGTTCAGCTCACATAGAACAGTGACCTGGATCCACAGCCTCAGCCACTGGGTGCTGGGCCTGTTGCAGACGCTTCGGCCCGGGGCACTCACCCCTCCCCTGCACTGTCCCCAGCAGCTGGTTGGGGTAAGGACTCAGTGTCTGGCAGAGCAGATACACTTACATCTGAGAAGAGAAAACCCCCATCTTGGAATGTTTTCTTTCAAATCAGAAGTGACTCAGGCTCTGTCTGATCAGTAGCAGCCTCTGTGCTGGACACAGTGCTCAGCACAGAGGTGACAGTGGCCATGGATCATGAGTGGGAGACTTTTAATGCAGGGGAGGTGACAGCTCTGGGCACTGGGCCATGGGAATTCTCTGGTTATAAGCCTGGGACATAGGGTGGGCCCTCCAGGGTCTGCTCCCTACAGCTTCTCATCCTTCTCAGTGTGTGGGTGGCTGCCTTGGTGCTCCCCTGCCCACCCCTGCAGCTGTTTCTGACATGCAGGACATGGGGGGGGTCACATAGCCACCTTGTTCGCCTTTTCTGAAGTAAAGAGCTTGGCTGATGTGCATCCTGGACGTGTGTGGTGCGCACTCACTGCTCAGCCTATCAGCTACCACCCCCTTCTATGCTGTCTGCACTGTGGGTGGCGGCAGGGGCGGTGGATGCCAGATGGCCCCACCAAATGTGAGTTGAGCCCCTCCAGCAATGACCGTGTACCTTCTAGGCCCCCACCGTCACCATAGAGGGGTTCCTCCAGGCCCTATCTCTGGCAGTGGACAAGCAGTTTGAAGAGAGAAAGAAGCTTGCAGCTTACATCTGATCCTGGGCTTCCTCATCTGGTGCTTTTCCCATGGAGAACACACAACCAGTAAGTGAGGTGGCCCCACACAGCCGTCTCCCAGGGAATCCCTTCTGCAAACCAAACGTTACTTAGACTGCAAGCTAGAAAGCCACCAAGGCCAGGCTTTGTTAAAAGAAGTGTATTCTATTTATGTTGTTTTAAAATGCATACTGAGAGACAAACATCTTGTCATTTTCACTGTTTGTAAAAGATAATTCAGATTGTTTGTCTCCTTGTGAAGAACCATCGAAACCTGTTTGTTCCCAGCCCACCCCCAGTGGATGGGATGCATAATGCCAGCAAGTTTTGTTTAACAGCAAAAAAGGAAGATTAATGCAGGTGTTACAGAAGCCAGAAGAGAAACTGTGTCACCCTAAAGAAGCATATAATCATAGCATTAAAAAATGCACACATTACTCCAGGTGGAAGGTGGCAATTGCTTTCTGATATCAGCTCGTTTGATTTAGTGCAAAAATGTTTTCAAGACTATTTAATGGATTTTAAAAAGCCTATTTCTACATTATACCAACTGAGAAAAAAATGGTCGGTAAAGTGTTCTTTCATAATAAATAATCAGACATGGTCCCATTTGCAGGAAAAGTGCAGACTCTGAGTGTTCCAGGGAAACACATGCTGGACGTCCCTTGTAACCCGGTATGGGCGCCCCTGCATTGCTGGGATGTTTCTGCCCACGGTTTTGTTTGTGCAATAACGTTATCACATCTCTAATAAGGATTCACATTAATACAATATAAAATAAATAGGTCAGTTACTGGTCTCTTTCTCCGAATATTATGTTTTGCTTTTATCTCACAGTAAAATAAATATAATTAATGGTTTGCATGTGAAATTCACTTTTGAAAGAACATGTTACCTTACCTTTTGTTTTAGAACTTTTCAAGTATTAAAATATTTTTTAGAATTTTCTTGTTTTGATTCTAAGTATCTCTTCCAAGTGCTTTTAATTTTACTAAAAATTACTCAAATGATTACTTAACTTTAAGCCTGATTTATGGTGTGGGGACCTTATGGTCTAACTGCATCATCCAGAAGAAATTGGGAAGGTGCCAGTGGCCCAGGTGCAGATTCAGGAGGTGGATCACCAAGGCCAAGGCATATGCAGGTTCTGGTCACCATGTCGTCTGCTGGGCCTTAACTCTAGATTCAGAACCCGGAGCCACTCCTGCCGTGGAAAGCAGAGCCTGGCTCTGGGAGTGGCAGGTTGAGGAGTGGGCCCAGTCCATGCATGTCAGTGCTGTTAAAGGATCTTTTCACCAGTAGGCACAACCCTAACAGCTCCCCCACCTCCACTCTCCAGGAGTCAGCTTGGTGTCCACAGTGGCTTGCGGCCCTTGTACTCACAAGTTCTTCAAGAAACAATTTGAGCTTTTTAAAACAGTTGGGGGTGGGGTATAGTGAATAAGGCAAAAGACTCATCTGAGAGTAAAGGCAGTGTATTAGGGTTCTCTAGAGGGACAGAACTAATGGAATAGATAGATACATATATAAAGGGGAGTTTATTAAGTATTAACTCACATGATCACGAGGTCCCACAGTAGGCCATCGCAAGCTTGAGCAAGGAGAGCCACTCCGAGTCCCAAAAGTGAAGAACTTGGAGTCTGATATTTGAGGGCAGGAAGCATCCAGCACAGGAGAAAGATGTAGGCTGGGAGGTTAGGCCCGTCTTGCCTTTTCACATTGTTCTCCCTGCTTATATTGTAGCCGCACTGGCAGCTGATTAGATGGTGCCCACCCAGATTAAGGGTGGGTCTGCCTTTACCAGCCCAGTGACTCAAATGTTAATCTCCTTTGACAACACCCTCACAGACACACCCAGGATCAATACTTTGTATCCTTCAATCTGATTAAGTTGACACTCAGTATTAACCATCACAGGCAGACGCATGTCTAGAAGACAAAAGGTACAATATTCTTGCTGCCGAAGAAAAGAAAAAATTGCCAAACCTTAATTGCTGTGAAGGACATAGCTTGGAAGGCATGACAGAAGGTTCCCTGCAGTTATGGAGGATGAGTATGGGTGAGGTGCTATGGACCCCAGCTCCAGTATCACTGGGCAAGTCTTGACAGGACACCAAGGTCATGGAGGTCAGCCTTGTGGAGCCCATGCTGCACTCAGATGAGATCTGTGGGTCCAAACAGCTCAGGCCATCTGAGTTTGTCCTGTTTGATTTGCTTGTTATATAAAATCAATCAATCAAAAGATAGATAAGTGATAAACGTGCCATTTCATTTACACCACTTCTGAAACCACACTTGAATTCTGGAGGCCGCTGGCTCGTGCGTCTCAGGCAGGCCCACTGGATGTGGTGGGACTTGGCAGTGGTAGGGACTTCTCATGGACTCATTGCAGGTGTCGAGTTCCTGAAAATAAGATGCCTGTGGTAGAGAAACCAGGCTGTGTCCTTGAAGTCCCCTCAGGCTATTAACCAGAGTGGGAATTCAGGGAATTTCACATGTCAACAGTAGGATGGTTGTTGTGTTTAACTGCATGATCTCTGCAAAATGGGGATAAGAGATCAACTGATAACAAAGTACTTGCCCAAGTTCAGAGACCTACCACAGCACAACCTTACTAAGAAATAGAGGTTGAAAATGGCAAGTTCAGTATAGAAATACGACTTTTAAACATATTAATTCTAGTAGTTTTTTGATAGCGTTCTTAGGATTCTTTATGCACTTGATTGTGCCAGCTGTGAATAAAGACCATTTGCTTATTTTTTTAATCTGTACGCTTCCCCCCCCCCCGCCCCCCCATTTTCTTGCCTTGCTGCATAGGCCATGGCAAGTATGAGGTTGAATAAAAATGCCTTAGTGGATGTCTTGGCCTCTTCTGTCTGTAAGCTCTGGAGCGATGTACCACTTTCATTCAAGTACCAGCTTTAGGTTTCACAGATTTTATCTATTATTTGTTTTCTATTTTATTAATTTGGCACTTAATTTTCTTTTTTCCTTCTACATATGTTAGATTTGTCCTTTTCCCAGCTTCTTAAAGTGGAAGCTGAGCCCCTTGGTTGAGAGCTTTGTTTCTCAGCATTGAAAACATTCTCTCTTTGCACATTGCATAGCTGCTTCCCACAGATAGATGGAAATGTGTGACTTTTCATTCATCCTGTTCAAAATATTTTCTAATTTCCCATGTAGTTTCTTCTTGGACCCATGGGTTATTTAGAAGAGAACTGTTTCGTTTCCAAATATTTGGGGATTTTCCAGATAGCTGTCTCTTACTGATTTTCTTTAAATTGGTTGCGGTCTGATAACATATGTTGTATTATTCTAAATCTTTTAAATGAATTGAGACTTACTTGGTGGCTCAGCACGTGGCGTGCTCTGGAAAGAATGCACCTCCTGCAGCCAGGCACAGTGGTTTCTACGTGCCAGTCAGGTCTCATGACCTGTCACTGATTTTCTTTCCCCTACTCTGTCAATAGCTGGGAGGTTCCAATAGTTGGAACCTCCACTGTTAGTGTGGACTTGACTATCTCTTCTTTCAGCCCTATGTGCCCTGACACTGTATTCTGGAGCTGCTGGGGCATAAACGTGTGGGACTATTGTCTTCATTGTAAATTGGTGCTTTATCAGGGGATTTCCTCTTTTATCCCTTGTTCTGATGTCTACTTCGATACTAGGTTAGCCATGCTGGCTTTTGATTAGCATTTACATGGTATCTCATTTTCCATCCTTTGACTTTTAACCTATCTGTGCTTTTATATTTTAAGTGAGTTTGTGGTAGACAGCATATAGTTGGGTTTCATATTTTTATCCAGTCTGACAGACTGCCTTTTATTTTTTCACCAGTTTTGCTATTCATTGTTCTTTGTTACCTTTTTCCTCTTTTCCTGCCTTCTGTATTAATTGAATATTTTAAAGTATTCCATTTTATCTCTACTATGGATTTACTTCCTATACATCTTGTTGTGTTATTTCGTGGTTGCTCTAAGACTATACTGTCTGATGTGGTAGCCACTAGCCACAGGTAGCTGCATAAATTAATTAAAATTAAAATTAAGTTCAATTTCTCTGTTATGCTAGCCACATTTGAAATGCTCACATGTGGCTAACAACTACCAGTTGATATTGTCACACAGGTCATTGAAATGTTGTTCATTTATTTTTAGTCTTTTTTCTCTTTGCTTCCAGTGTGAATACTTTCTATTCCTGTCTTCAAGTTCACAATCTTTTTTCTCCCTACAATGTCTAATCTGCTGCCTTGTAAGTCAATGAGATTTTCATTTGTGGAGTTTACTTTTCATTTCTAGAACTTGTTTGGCTTTTTGTTATATCTCCATTTTTACTTAGATTCATGTTTTCCTTTATATCCTTGAACATAAAACAAGCATTTCTCTAAACTCTGTAATGTTCTTGTATTCTAATCTCATCATCTTTATCATTTCTGGATTATTTCTACTGACTGATTTTTCTTTCCTTCAGTTTATATATCACAATTTGCTACTTCACGTATCTAGTAATTTTTTACTGGATGCCAGACATTGTGAACCTTATATTGTTGAGTGCTAGTTTTGTCTTTAAAGAGTGTTCAGCTTAGTTCTAGCAGGTAGTTTGGTTACTTGTGGATCCGTGTATGCCCTTTAGTCTTGTTTTCAAGCCTTGTTGGGAAGTCTCAAGTAGCCTCTCTGTCTGGGTGACTCCAGGGTGGAGCTGCTTCCATGAGCAAAGTTTTCTGTACACAGCCATACTTCGTTTGGACAACAGCAGCAGGGTCAAGGGGCTGATAGAAGCCACAGCTCACAAAGCCTAAACTGTCTGCAGTCTGGCTCTTTAAAGAAACATTTGCCAAAACCCAGGCTTGACCAATTCCCGGAAGTGGATGGGCTACCAGACAGGATGGGATGTCATGAACACTGAGAGAAACCCATCATGCACTGCTCATGCCGGTGTCTCAGGGAGACCCCAGCATCTCAGGGAGACCCCAGCACAGACGGGTTCCAGGTACCTTCTGTTAGTGCCGCTTTTCTCAGTATCAGCTTTTTGCCTGGGTGGGTGGCCTGGCTGTGAGCCATGTTGGGTCAAGGCAGTGAGGCCTCTGGTGGCTCCTGGGACCCTGGTCAGCCCAGGGGTCCTTTGTCCCAGTTCCTGTAACTTAGGTTCCCATAACCCCTCTCAGGCCAGGCCACAGAGGGCCTCTGAAGACATGGTTTCCTCTTCCAATGCCACCTCTGCCCAGCTCGCCTGCTCTTGGTGGCATTTCACCATGGGGTCAGGGGTCCTCTGCTCCTTGGTTGATGTCCCAAACCTCACTGGTGAGGCCCCATGCACTTTCGGGATGGTTGACACTCAGAGACTTCGTGTCCACATGCTGGCAGAGGGGGACTCCAAACCAACACTCCAGGACCAGGGCGAGGGTTTCTGTGTGATGCTCCAGAGGCTCTAGGACATCTCCCCTGGTCCAGGTCAGCTACTGGGCTTGTTCCTGTGCGGTCCTCACTGCAGAGGGTCAGAAGACTGGGCAGGTCTGGGGCATAGGGATTTGGCAGGCGGTGCGGAGGCAGGGGGGCAGTGCTGGTTCCAACAGACCTGAGGCCCTGAGGGTGATGCTTCTGCTGGGCAGCCGGGTTACTTTTGCCACGGAGAGAAGTGTGCAGGTGGCCCTCATAGTTGGTAAATACCTGTGACCACAGAGAGAGATACCTGGTAAACAATGCTCACATTCACGGAAGGCTGTGGGCGACTGCTAGGCACCCGTTCCTCAGCGTGGCCTCAGAAGAGCTGCCATCTAGAGCCACGCCTGTGCCCTGTTCCCTCCTGGCCCCTCCGCCTCCCACTGCAGTCAAGGCCCCATCTGCACCATTTGCCATGGCATGCACAGGGTGATCCATACCTTTCCCACTGTGCCCTGTGGTCACTGGTCAGGGATGAGGTCACGTCCTCAGACCTCAGGGACACAGCTGCTGAGGTCATGGTCCTTAAGGAAGGCCCTGCCAGAGTGGCCTGGGGATGTCCAGGCAGTTCCAGAAGGAGTCCAGAGCGGCTGTCCTTGAGAGGGTGGTGGATGTGCCCTGAGGAGGGGCAGGAGAAGGGGGTGCTGGGGGGCTCTAAGGCAGGGCCAGCCCTCAGGTCCCCATGCATGGGCCTGAGGACCAGAACCAACTTGCACCCAGGCCCTCCCAGCCAATGCCCAGCCCCTGGCACTGCTGCCTGTGAGTGAGGACAGTGATGCCAGCCAGAGAACAAATGGGATGCACGGGGGGTCCCCGTGCCCCCCAAGGGAATGAAAGAGGGGTCTGAGGGCTCTCTCGCAGGAGATGAGGGGCGCCCCACACCGCCCAGGTCCTAGAACCCAGGTGGAAGGAGGAGGCCTGGGGACTGAGGGGAGGAAGGAACAGACAGGGGCCTGCGGACAGACAGGTGGACCCCGACAGGCCCAGATAGGAAGCGCGTTGTGGCGTTTCTGCCGCAGGACCCCTTTCCCTTGCCCGCTAGAGGGCGGCGCCGCCCCAGAGACGCACAGCCGGCGGCTCAGCCAAGGCCCCGGCACCAGCGGCCCTGGGCCCTGCCCTGACCCTGTGCTGACTCTGCAGCGGCCTCAGCTCCGAGTCCTAGCGTCTGTTGTGTGAATTACGATTTGTGACCAAAACCTTTGTCTTTCGTGTGAGTTATCTGTGACTGAAAGCCTTCTTTCTCGCTCCCCTGAGTTACCGTTATGACTAAAACCGTTCTCTTACTGCCTCTGGGTCATTTTTTACTAAAACCTTTATCACCTGAGCTATCACTTGTGACTGAAAACCTTCTTTGTCTATCACCTGAGTTATTTAATTTTGATTGAAACATCTTTTCTTTATCATACCTACAAGAATCATAAATTATCATTTATGACTTGCAGCTTCATCTGTCAATTTAGTTATCATTTATGAGTGAATTCTTTTTATCTTTATCAGCTGAGCTATCATATATGGCTGGAAAACTTTCTTCTCTCTCACCTGAGTTACCTGTAATGGAAGGCTTCTCTGTATTACTGGACTTATTTACAACTACAGCGTCTGTCTCTCTAGCACTTGAGTTATCATTTATTGATGACTGGCCATCCCGCATCTCTCTCACCTGGTATCATTTATGTCTAAAACCTTTCGTTCTCTGTCAACTGAATTATTACTGCAAAATGTCTTTCCCCATCATCTAGTTGTCATTCATGATCCAGACCTTTTTCAGTCACCTCAGTTCCTTATGGCTGGACACTTTTCTTTCTCCATCATCTGAATTGTGATTTATGACTACAGCCTTTCTTTTTATCACCTGAATTATCACATATGCCTGGAAAAATGTATGAATGGAAACCTTTTTCTCTACCACCAAATTTCTATCTAAGCCTTTTTGGGTTTTGGGTGGCAGTGGGGGGTTGTTTGGTTTTTTTGTGTGTTTTTTGTTTGTTTTGTTTTTGAGACAGGGTGTTGTTCTGTCACCTAGGCTGGAGTGAGTGGTGCCATCACAGCTTGGCCTTCACCTCCTGGGCTCAATCAATCCTCCAGCCTCAGCCTCCTGCATAGATTGGACCAGGGGCCTGCGCCACCACACTGGCTATCCTTTTATTTTTAGTAGAGACAGGGTCTTGCTATATTGCCCAGGCTGGTCTTGAACTCCTGGCCTCAAGCGATCCTCCTGCCTCAGCCTCCCAAAGTGCTGAGATTATAGACGTGAGTTACTGTGCCCAGCCTCACAAAACCGCTTTTTCTTTATCACCTGAATTACCATTTATGACTGGCACCTTCTTTCTGTTACCTGAGTTATCATTTATGACAGGAAAACTTCCTTCTCTCTCACCTGAGTTGCTTATGATGGAAGGCTTCTCCCTGTATTACATGAATTATTTTTGAGTGAAGCATTCTATCATCTGAGCTATCATTTATGACTGAAACTTTGTATCTCTATCACCTAGATATCCTTTATGAATAAAAGCCTTTCCTTCTCTGTCATTTATGACTGTAATCGTTTTTCTGTATTACCTGAGTTATCATTATTGCCCAAACCTTCTTTCCCTAGCACCTGAGTTACCACTGTGGCTGGAAACCTTCCTCATCACCTGAATTATCATGTGTGAGTGACACCTTCTTTTCTGTCACCTGGGTTACAATTTATGACCAGCAATCTTTCTCTCACCTGAGTTATCAATTATGACTGGTAGCCCTATTCTTTCTAGCAGCTGAGTTTTATTTATGACTAAAAACCTTTCTTTCTCTAGCATCTGATTTAACCCTTATGACTGGAACATTTCTTTCTCTATCACCTAATTATCATTCATGACCTCAAGCCTTCTTTCACTCAACTGAGTTATTTCTTATTGAAAAACCTTTCCTTCTCCACCTGAGTTGACTGATGACAAAAATCTTTCCTTCTCTGTCCATTGCCTGAGTTATAACCTGTGACTGGAAAACTTCACCCAGTTTTCATTCATGACTGAAAACCTTTCTTGACCATTGAAATGATATTTACAACTTGAAACCTTTGTTTTTCTATCCCTTGAATAATAATTTATAACTAAAACCTTTCCTTTTCTACCACTTATCACTTATGACATAACTTTATGAATCAAAACCCTTATTTCTGTAGCAGATGTATTATTTATGACTAGAAATCTTTCTTCTCTATTACCTGAGTTATTATTTGTGACCTTGCTCTATCATTTCAGTTACCGTTTGTTACCTAGAACCTTTCTATCTCTACCATTTTCTATCGGAAACCTTTCTTTCTCTATTATTTATGACTAAAACTTTTCTTTATTACATGAGTTATCCTTATGGCCAGAAGCCTTCTTTCTCTGTTATATGAATTGTCACTTATTACTAAAACCTTTATTTCTCTTTTAGCTGTGTTATCCTTTATGGCAGGAAACCTGCCTTGATGTATCTACCTGAGTGATACATGAATAAGGCTTTTTTCTCCATTATCTGAGTGATTTGTGACTAAGCCTCTTTCTCTATCACCGGGTTTATCATGTATTAATGACTGAATACTTCATTATGTGATCAGTCTTTCTCTTCATTTGTGTGGTGGTTGGAAACCCTTTTTCTCCATCACTTTAGTTTGGATCTTTTGTTCTCTGTCATTGAGTTGTCATTTGGGATGGAGGCCGTCTTCCCCATCCCCTGAGTTCCGCTTTATGACAGCACCTCTCTTTCTCCAAACCCTGTTGTAGTTCAGGGCTGGACACCTTTCTCTATCTCCTGAGTTACCATTTATGATGAGAAATCACCACTCATCCATCGCACGTGCTGTAATTCATGACTAAAACCTTTATTTCACTTGTTCTTCATTTTGGAAGCCTTCCTTCTCTATCACCTGATTATTATTACTGGAAATTTCTGTCTGTGTCACGTGAGTTATGGTTTTCTCTCTGGCGTTATTATTTTTACTGGAAACCTCCTTTCTCTCCCCCGTCCGAGCTGTTCTCGCGGCCGCAGCCTCCTCCTCCCGCCCTGCGGGGGCCGCCGTCCCCGCTTCTTCCCCGCCCGCCCCTCCTGGCCCCCTCGCGTCCCCCTTCCCTGTCACCCGAGCTTTATTTGTGACTGAAACTTTGCTGCGTCTGTCATCTTGGTGTCCTCTATGAAAACCTTCCCAGAGCTCTTCACACTCCACACATGGTTTTTATTTAGTGTTTTTTACGCTACCTCGACAGCGTTTCCTGGGGAGAGAAGGCACCCAGTGCTTCCGGAGCAACGCGGCGCTGTGTTCCCGCGCCCCCCGCTTCCCTGTTGCACAGGTTTATTTTTTCCTCACTTTGTTGTTTGTGTTTTTTGCCATCAGCTGGAGAAGCGCTCTCCGAATATTTCCCCGGGAACGCGGACTTGCCGGCCGTGCGAGGCACCGGGCGGGAACCGGCGGAAAGGGAGGAATGGCTGGATGGCGCCTGCGCCTGGCAGCCCCGTGTGCCCGAGGCCAGGAGGGACCGGGCGAGCCTGGGGGCTGCGTCAGGGCCGCTCTGAGGGCGGCTTCGCGGGGACTCGGGCCCTGCCCCAGGCCAGGCAGGGTGTGACCGCCCCCTAGTGCGGGAGGCTGCGTCTACACCCGCGCCAAGGACCCTGGAAGCCACGGAACTGGCCCCACCCCGCGCACCGAGTCCACGAAGCCCTCGCCCCCAGCCTCACCGGCTTCCAGACCTGTCCTGAAGCCCTGTTCTCCGCGGCTCTGGGTGGGCGCGGGTGGCGCTGGGGCGACCCCAAATCCAGGCCAGGACCCCAAATCCAAGACACAATCCTAGCCCAGCGACCTGGGGCTTCCCTTGGGCCAGCGACTGACTGCACCGGCACTGCTGTTCCAGCCCCTCCTGGCCTCCCTCCTCCCAGCCTTTACCCCAGCCTCTCCCCTGGCCTTTTCTGGCAGCCTCTCCTTCCGGCCTTTGCCCCCGCAGCCTTCACGTCCTCGGGAGCCAGGGCAGGGACGCCTTCACTGGGAGACTCTGCTCAGAGCTAATTTAGTTATCGATGAGTACTAACAAAATATTATTTCACACTGATTTGTTAGTTTTTTAAAAAATGTGCTTAAGCCAGGAGGCTTTTTAGGATATCTTAACTTCTTCTGCTGCTCAACAGCCATCTAAGAACTTATAAAACGTACATCCAGTTGTGTTTGGGGCTAGAGAGAGTACTGGGTGACGTCATCACTGACATCCTCAACAGATCGCTATTTACAATGCTTAGAAGTTGCTCCAGCCAACCAACAGGTAAGTAAGACCATCACCGACCTCTAGTGTTGGAATTTCACTCCTGCCTTCATGATGTCCAGGGAGCGGAATGCTACACACAGGTTGATATGCTTTGGATTTGTGTCCCCACCCAACTCTAATGTCGAATTACCATCCCCAGTGTTGGAGGTGGGGGTCAGTGGGAGGTGATTGGATCATGGGGGCTGATTTCCTCCTTTGGTGCTGTTCTCATAGAATTCTCCTGAGATCTTGTTTAAAAGTACATGCCTCTCTCCCCATCTTCCTCCTGCTCTGGCCATGCGGAGACATGCCTGCTTCCCCTTCACCTTCCACCATGATTGTAAGTTTCCTGAGGCCTCACCAGCCATATTTTCTCTACAACCTGTGGAAACATGAGCCAATTAAACTGCTTTTCTTTATAAATTATCCAGTCTTGGCCGGGCATGGTGGCCATAGCCTGTAATCCCAGCACTTTGGGAGGCCGAGGCAGGTGGATCACCTGAGGTCAGGAGTTCGAGACCAGCCTGGCCAACATGATGAAACCCTATCTCTACTAAAAATACAAAAAATTAGCCGGGGGTGATAGCGGACGCCTGTAATCCCAGCTACTCAGGAGGCTGAGGCAGGAGAATCACTTGAACCCAGGAGGCAGAGGTTGCAGTGAGCCAAGATCGTGCTACTGTGCTCCAGCCTGGGCAACAAGAGCAAAACTCCATCTCTAAATAAATAAATAAACCAGTCTCAGGCAGTTCTTTATAGCAATGAGAGAATGGCTAATACAGAAAATTGGTACCTAGGAGTGGACATTGCTGTAGTGATACCTGAAAATATGGAAGTGACTTTGGAACTGGGTAACAGGTAAAGGTTGGAAGAGTGTGGAGGGCTCAGATGAAGACAGGAAGATGAGGGAAAGTTTGGAATTTCTTAGGGATTTGTTAAATTGTTGTGACCCAAATGCTGAATAATGATATGGACAATGAAGTCCAGGCTGAGGTGATCGCAGATGGAGATGAGGAACTTATTGGAAACTAGAGAAAAAGTCACTTTTGTTATGCGTTAGCAAAGAACTTGGTGACATTTTGCCCCTGCCCTAGAGATCTATGGAACTTTGAACTTGAGAGAGATGATTTAGGGTATCTGGCAGAAGAAATTTCTAAGCAATAAAGCTTTCAAGAGGTGATCTGGCTGTTTCTAAAAGTGTACACTCATATGTGTAAAGAAAGAGATTATCTAAAACTGGAACTTGTATTTAAAAGGGAAGCAGAGCATAAAAGTTTGGGAAATTTGCAGACCAGCCTTGTGGTAGAAAAGAAAAACCCATTTTCTGAGGAGAAATTCAAGCCTGCTGCAGAAATTTGTATAGCATAAGTAAAGAGGAGCCAAATGTTAATAACCAAGACAATGGGAAAATGTCTCCAGGGCATGTCAGAGATCTTCACAGCAGCCCTGCCCATCACAGGCTCAGAGACCTAGGAGGGAAAAATGGTTTCATGGGCCAGGCCCAGAGCCCAGCTAGCTGTGTACAGTCTCAGGACATAGTGCCCTGTGTCCCAGCTGCTCCAGCTCCAGCTGTGGCTAAAAGGGGCCAAGGTACAACTTGGGCCATGGCTTCAGAGGGTGCAAGGCCCAAGCATTGGTGACTTCCACATGGTGTGGGGCCTGCAGGTGCACAGAAGTCAAGAGCTGAGGTTTGGGAACCTCTGCCTAGATTTCAGAAGATATATGGAAATGCCTAGATGTCCAGGCAGAAGTCTGCCTGCAGAGCCCTCATGGAGAACCTCTACTAGGGCAGTGCAGAGGAGAAATGTGGGGTTGGAGCCCCCACACAGAGTCCTCACTGCAGCACTGCCTAGTGGAGCTGTCAGAGGAGGGCCACTGTCTTGCAGATCTCAGAATGGTAGATCCACTGACAGCTTGCACCATGCACCTGGAATAGCTGCAGGCACTCAACACCAGCCTGTGAAGACAACCATGGGAGCTGTACCCTGCAGAGCCACAGGGGCAGAACTGCCCAGTGCCATGGGTGCCCACCCTTTGCATCACCATGATCTGGATGTCAGACATGGAGTCAAAGGAGATCATTCAGAGCTTTAATATATTAATGACTGCCCTGCTAGGTTTCAGACTTGCATTGGGCCTGTAGCCCCTTACTTTTGACCAATTTAACCCACTTGGAATGAGAGCATTTACTCAGTGCCTGTGCCTCCATTGTATCTTGGAAGTAACTAATTTGTTTTTTATTTTACAGGCTCATGGGAAGGAGGGATTTGCCTTGTCTCAGATGAGACTTTGGGCTTGGACTTTTAAGTTAGTGCTGACTTAAGACTTTGGGGGACAGTTGGGAAGGGATGATTTATTTTACAATATGAGAAGGACATGAGATTTGGGAGAGGCCAGGGGTGAAATGATATGGTTTGGATTTGTGTCCCCACACAAACCTCATGTTGAATTGTAATCCCCAAAGCTGGAGGTGGAGCATGGTGGGAGGTGATTGGATCATGGGAGCTGATTTCTTCCTTGGCTGATGTTCTCATAGAAGTCTCATGAGATCTGTTAAAAAGCATATGGCACCTACCCTTTCTTTCTCCTCCTCCTGCTCTGGTCAAGTGAAGATGTGCCTGCTTCCCCTTAGACTTCCACAATGATTGTAAGATTTCTCAGGTATTTATTTAGAGCACTGCAAGAACAGACATACACAGGTATACTCCAAATACTTCCACCGTGAGCACCTTCACCTCCAAGTGTGTTCACCTGTGAGCACCTTCACCTCCCAGTACATTCGCCTGTGAGCACATAACCTACTGGTACATTCACTGTGAGTACCTTCACCTCCCAGTACATTCACCTGTGAGTACATAACCTACTGGTACATTCACCTGTGAGTACCTTCATCTCCTAGTATATTCACCTGTGAGCACCTTCACCTTCCAGTACATTCACCTGTGACAGATTCCCCTCCCAGTACATTCATTCACCTGTGAGCACATTTAATCCCAGTACATTCACCTGTGAGTACATAACCTACTGGTACATTCACCTGTGAGCACCTTCATTTCCCAGTACATTCACCTGTGAACACATTCACCTCCCCGTACATTCATCTGTGAGCACATTAACCTGTGAATATGATCACCTGTGTACAGACTCGCATGCTGCACTGGAGAATTTAACTGATGCGGAAAGATCAACAGGAGGAAAGCACGGAAGCTTATTTAAAGGGAAGCTCTGTATGGTGGGAGAGCCTCCCATGGAAGGAATGCCCTAAAGCCACAGAGTTGGACACTCACATCCATGTGAGCAAACAGGACTTGCAAGAAGTGGATGGGTGGATCTCTAGTGCCTCACCGGCCCTAAATCCTCGTAGAGCCCAGTGGCCGTTTGCTGACTAGAGGTCACACGGGTACCCAGAGTTCCTTGAAATCCCATACCTCTGTTAAACTTTGGGACTTCCAGAGCTCGCCTGAACCAACCCATCAGAACACAGGAAGTTTGAATCTTTCATTTGCATAAGCGAACCTATGTGAGAACTTTCAGTATAAAAGCTGGACCCTCTCTTTGTTCTCTGGAAAGCATCCTGGTTTTACGCTGAAGGCAGCATCTCCCACTTCACAAACTGTTCATAGGAATAGTCTTTCCTCTACATTCCTTTTCAAAGAACTTTTGTGCACCCTGAATTGGAGGTGGAGTAGTAAGCTGTGAAAAATACATTGTGTGCGGTGGCTGCCAAGAAGAGTGATTTTAAGGAGGCTATGCTGAAATCTCTCTAGGTCTGGGCCTCCCACTGTTGATAAGAAAGATGCTTTCCCGAACGTATGGGGAGGGCATCTTTCACATGAGAATTTCGTCTCCTGCTTTTAAGACACGGAATGGAGATCAGCTTAAAGCCAGAGCAATGCCTTTGGGGTGGCGGGCTCTTAGCTCCTTCAGAATCACGCCACAGAAGGAAATCGGTGAGCACCTGCTCCCGCCCTCAGAAAAAGCTGCAGTTTCTCAGGGAGTGACAGCTATTCATGCCAGCTTTGGGGGCACTTCCCATCTGGAGCGAAGGAGGTCAACTTCGAACAGCACGAAGCCGGCTGCTTGCCAAGGTAAGAAATGTCAACAAAACTCAAGTGACCAAACTCTCCATTTTGAAGATGGGGACTCTCAGTTTGGGGACAGGCCACACCTCTTCAAGAGAGCATGGGGTTCCGGACCCGCACCTGTGAGCCCTCCTTTCAAAGGACGCATTTGGTTCTTGCCTCGTTGGAAAGGCAGGTGGAGCTTCATTTAAGGAATAATGACCCTGCCATTACTGGCTATTTTGGGCTTGATTCATTTTCCTTTCCATAAACTCAGCCAAAGAGAGTCAAAGGCTTCCTTTAAGACACTCTCTTTTCTGTACTTGGACCTGCAGTGTGGCCCCTGGGAGGTGGACAATGACTTCACTCTCAGCTCACAGCATCCTTGTGTTCTGTGTCAGGGGAGCAAAATCCCATGTGAACTGGGCACCCTCCCTTTCCACAGACATTAACCCCCAAACGTGAGAGCGGGCTCCACGTTTGTTTCCAGGTGGAAGGCAGCGGCATCCACGCCGCTGGAGCTGGTGTCTGAGGGGCAGATGGCATGGACAGGCTCCTCCCTTCAGGCATTGCTATGTCCTGGGAAGGAACAGAGAGAGGAATACAAGGGTGATGGGAGTCAATTCAGTAATTCCAAGTGGGACATTAACATGCCAGCCCTCTGCTCACTGAGGGACAGAGTGGTCTGCCCAGAGAAGCATGGTAGCCTGGGCCCGAGTTGCGGGACTGAGTAGCTGCCCTCCTGAAACCCACCCTCCTCCGTCCAAGAGCAGGAGCTGTGTTCAGCTGGGCGAGGCTGATGACTGAAGCCTGGCTGCTGGTGCCTGGGAATAAATCAGAGGCTGACGATGGTCATTGGAGAAGAACAGCAACAAGGCATCAGTGACGATTGCCACCTGTCAGTCGCCTCCTCAGAACCACATCCTGAGCTGAGCTGTGACTCACTTGACCTCTGCACCTCTGTGAAAAAGGATATGGCTGCCCGTTTTCCAGTAAGGAATGAGGACTGAGGGCAGCTCTTGGCTTTGGTTGGCCAGGGCTTGAACCTTCTGTTTCTGGGCAGAACTAGAGCCATAAGGGGTGATCCAAAGGGAAGCCAATTCCTGGGTTCACCCATAAACTCATAACAGAGTTGTTATACTTTCTGCTGAGATAAATGACTTCTTTTATTTCCCTTTTGGAGAACAATTGCCCAATGTTCTGGCTAGTTTTTATTTGGCTTAAATTTTGGAATGAAAGGAAAGTATGACCCATTAGTGAAGCTGGATGTGAAGATGGAGAAAGTGTGTATGCCTGTGTCTCCATGAGAAAGACAAGACTAAGCAAGAAATACTAACCCCTGAGCAGCAGGTCAGGCCCTCTTCTGGAAATGAACCTAAAGTTAGGTCTCTGTGTACATTAGTCTGTCTTCACACTGCTATAAGGAACTACCAGAGAACTGGGTAATTTATGAAGAAAGAAGATTTAATTGACTCAGTTCTGCAGGCTTAACAGGAAGCATCACTGGGAGGCCTCAGGAAACTTATAATCATGGTGGAAGGTGAAAGGGAAGCAAGGCACATTTTCCTATGGTGGAGCAGGAGAGAGAGAGTGACAGGGGAAGTACCACACACTTTAAAACTTTCAGATCTCATGAAAACTCACTATCATGAGAATAGCAACGGGGAAGTCAGCCCCCTGGATTCAGTCACCTCCCACCAGGCCTCTCACCAATTCAACATGAGATTTGGGTGGGTACACAAATCTAAACCACAAAATTTGACCCCTGGCCCTTCCCAAAGCTTACGTCCTTCTCACATTGCAAAATGCAATTATCCCTTCTCAACAGTCCCTGAGTCTTAACTCATTTTAGCATTAACTGAAATGTCCACAGTCCAAAGTCTTATCTGAGACAAGATAAGTCCCTTCCAGCTATGAGCCTGTAAAATAAAAAATAGTTACTTCCAAGATATAATGGGGGTATAGGCATTGGGTAAATTCTTCCATTCCAAATGGAAGAAATTGGGCAAAAGAAAGGGGCTACAGGCCCCATGCGAGTCCAAAACTCAGCAGGGCAGGCATTAAACCATAAAGCTCCAAAGTGATCTCCTTTGACTCTGTGTCCCACATCCAGGCCACACTGACACAAGGAATGGGCTCCCATGGCCTTGGGCAGCTCTGCCCCTGTGGCTCTGCAGGGTACAGCCGCCATGGCAACTTTTATGGGCTGGTGTTGAGTGCCTGTGACTT
Source organism: Gorilla gorilla gorilla (assembly GCF_029281585.2). NCBI lineage: Eukaryota > Metazoa > Chordata > Mammalia > Primates > Hominidae > Gorilla > Gorilla gorilla. The sequence continues at coordinate 111,248,830 of NC_073243.2, read as the reverse complement.
TTCCAGGTGCATGGTGCAAGCTGTCAGTGGATCTACCATTCTGAGATCTGTAAGACAGTGGCCCTCCTCTAACAGCTCCACTAGGCAGTGCTGCAGTGAGGACTCTGTGGGGGGGGCTCCAACCCCACATTTCTCCTCTGCACTGCCCTAGTAGAGGTTCTCCATGAGGGCTCTGCAGGCAGACTTCTGCCTGGACATCTAGGCATTTCCATATATCTTCTGAAATCTAGGCAGAGGTTCCCAAACCTCAGCTCTTGACTTCTGTGCACCTGCAGGCCCCACACCATGTGGAAGTCACCAATGCTTGGGCCTTGCACCCTCTGAAGCCATGGCCCAAGTTGTACCTTGGCCCTTTTAGCCACAGCTGGAGCTGAAGTGGCTAAGATGCAGAATGCCATATTCTGATGCTGTACAGAACAGCTGGGCCCTGGGCCTGGCCCATGAAACCATTTTTCCCTCCTAGGCCTCTGGGCCTGTGTGGAAGGGGCTTCTGTGAAGGTCTCTGACATGCCCTGGATACATTTCCCTCATTGTCTTGGCTATTTGGCTCATCTTTACAAGCAAATTTCTGCAGCAAGCTTGAATTTCTCCCCAGAAAATGGGTTTTCTTTTCTACCACATGGCTGCGCTGCAGATTTTCCAAATTCTTATGCTCTGCTTCCCTTTTAAATATAAATTCCAGTTTTATATAATCTCTTTGTTCACGCATATGAGCATACACTTTTAGAAACAGCCAGGTTGGCCGGGTGCAGTGGCTCATGCCTGTAATCCTAGCACTTTGGGAGGCCATGGCAGGTGGATTGCCTGAGCTCAGGAGTTCAAAACCAGCCTGGACAACACGTGAAACCCTGTATCTACTAAAAATACAAAAAAAAAAAATTAGCTGGGTGTGGCGATGTGTGCCTGTAGTCCCAGCTACTCTGGAGGCTAAGGCAGGAAAATTGCCTGAACCCAGAAAGTGGAGGTTGCAGTGAGCTGAGATCGCTCCACTGCACTCCAGCCTGGGCGACAGCAAGAATCTGTCTCCAAAAATAAATAAATAAATAAAAATAATAAAACAAAGAAATGGCCAGGTCACATGGTTACATGTTGAACACTTTGCTGCTTAGATATATTTTCCACCAGATAGTCTAAATCATCTCTCTCAAGTTGAAGTTCCACAGATCTCTAGGGCAGGGGCAAAATGCCACCAGTCTCTTTGCTAAAGCACAGCAAGAGTCACCTTTACTCCAGTTCCCGATAAGTTCCTAATCTTCATCTGAGACCACCTCAGCTTGGACTTCATTGTCAATATCACCATCGGCATTTTGGTTGAAACCATTCAACAAGTCTAGGAAGTTCCAAACTTTCCCACATCATCCTATTTCTTCTGAGTCCTCCAAACTGTTTCAACCTCTTCCCATGACCCAATTCCAAAGTTGTTTCCACATTTTCAGGTATCTTTGTAGTAATGCCCCACTTTCCTGGTACCAATTTTCTGTATTCGTCCGTTCTCACACTGCTGTAAAGAACTACCTGAGACTGGGTAATTTATGAAGAAAAGAGGTTTAATTCACTCAGTTTCACAGGCTTAACAGAAAGCATGGGTAGGAAGCCTCAGGAAACTTACAATCATGGCAGAAGGGGAAGCAAGGTACATCTTCTTGTGGTGGAGCAGGAGAGACAGAGCGAAGGGGGAAGTGCTGCACACACTTAAACCGTCAGATCTCGTGAGATCTCACTATGATGAGAACAGCAAGGGGAAGTTGGCCCCTTGGATTCAATCACCTCCCACCAGGCCCCTCCTCCAACTTGACATGAGATTTAGGGGGTGACACAAATCCAAACCATATCACTAATCTTCCCTTGTGGCGAGATGAGCAGCTCAGTGTTTGCACAGCCTGAGGAATGAGTGAATTGCTGCAACTTCAACTTCCAGGCAGCAGATGACAAGCTGTCCGTTCGACACAGTCAAAGGCTTGGTCTTACACTGCGTGTGTGACTACAAGCAGACCCTCTCTCGTCTGCGTGAGGAAGTGGAGTCGACACCTATTACATGGCTCCAACACTTTAGTCATCGGGTCCTCAGGAAGTTGGAAGCCTCTAAGCCCACAGGCAGCCTGGACCCTTCCTCACAGATGCTTGGTGCTGGCAGTCCCACACTGTCCTCCATGGTGGCAAGCGGTGGTGTTTCTGGAATGTTCCACTTCACCCTCATTCCTGTGTGTTCTCCTGCCCGTGGTCTGTTGTCACGAGGCCTGTGCCCTGACGCTGGATCTGCCTGTCTCCGGCCGCTGCTGGGTCCTGCGCTGCACCTTCATGAGAAGGCATCTAGGAAAGTTTCTTCTTGTTTCTCCCGACTGGGGTTCATTCCCATGGGACTGGGGAACTGGGACTTTGCCCTGCTTTAAAGTTCTCCCTCTGGCTTCCTCCATGGGCTGTAGCCCTGACCCCACCCCAGCACGGAGAGAGCCAGTCGGCATCCTGGCTGCCCACTCAAGCTGGTGCCGTCACAGGGAGAGGCTGGGTTGGGAATCATGACGTCTTTGCATAGAGAGCTTTGCTTTTCACCTTCATGCCAGTTGTTTTCATGAAATCCACAGAAACTTCCTTTAGAAGAAGTCTTACCTAGAAGCCCACCCTGTAAATGAAGTGAAACAGAATTCTCTGGTGAGAGGAAGGTGGAGTCTGGGACCCCACAGGTGGTTCTGTGGCCCCCTAGAGACCCCCTTCTGTGGTGGCTCCAGAATGTGGCCCCATGTGGTGTGTTGGTGGCTTCCCATGACGTGTTCCTGTGCCCCCCATGCCATGTCCTCTTCTTGGTGCATCTGCAGCCCCCTCATGTCTGAGGCCTCCTCAGTGCTCTCTTTGTGGGCCCCTATCCCCATAGCCTCCACCTCCCGTGGCATGTCTGTGGTCCTCTCCTTGGTGCACCCATGGCCCCTCCATGGCCCCTCTGTTGTATGCTGAAACACATCCAGGCTCTGCAGAGCTCAGCAGGCCACGCTTCTACTTCAGGCTGCCTTTCAAGAAGAAAAGTTTCTTCCCCAGCTTGGGGATTGTGATGGGAAAAACAAGATACCGGGGAGGGGTGATAAAAGAGGAGTGTGGTGGGAACTTGTTCTAGGAAAAACATTCAGTGGCGGACTTCCTGGAGAGGCTTGGACCTGAGCTCTTGGGAAGCTTTGCAATCTCTCCCATCATGCTGAAGGGAAAACAGAGGCCGTGTGAGGTTGCTGGGGCCAGTGGGCCTGTGCCTTGATCCGCCCGGAGCAGGCTGGAGGATTCAGTGTCTTGGCCGCCATGATCCCAGACACCACGCTAGGTGACACAGAGCCTCTGGCAAAACAAAGGGGACAGACTGGCTCCTTCCTCAAGAGGGAGTGTGTTGCTTCAGTAAAGCCACCCTGAGCTTTAAGGCAGAGTTTTAGGGGAAGAGTTCAGGCAGCTGAAAGCCATCAAGTCAGTGGGGCTGAGATCCTCCCAAACTGGGGCAAGGGCCAGGGCTTGGGTGTCAGAAGTAAAGTCAGAGGTCGTCTGGGCCAAGGGGACCCCTGAGCACACACTATAAGCAAGGCAGGCAGTGGCAGGACTGCACCTGGGCACTGAGTGTCCGCCACCTGACACCCCTGGGGAGCAGGGGCTGGCATCCCAGGGCTGCACCACGACCCAAGGAGAGGCTCCTTGACCAACAGTTGCAGGTTGCAGCTCCCAGGTGTGAAGCACACTTGAAGATTCTCACTCTGGTGACCCAAAGCAGGATCAGCTGTGGACGCTTGGGTTTTGTTTCACTTAAAGTTTCCCTTTTGTGACTGGGTGCAGTGGCTCACGCCTGTAATCCCAGCACTTTGGGAAGCAGAAGTGGGTGGATCACCTGAGGTCAGGAGTTCGAGCACAGCTGGCCAATGTGGAGAAACCCTGTCTCTACTAAAAATACAAAAATTAGCTGGTCCTGGTGGCGCACACCTGTAATTCCAGCTACTCAGGAGGCTAAGGCAGGAGAATTGCTTAACACCAGGAGGCAGAGGTTGCAATGAGCTGACGGGGTGCCACTGCACTCCACCTGGGCGACAGAGCAAGACTCCGTCTCAAAAAAAAAAAGTTTCCCTTTTGTCCCATGTCCATGTTCTCGGCATGCCGGGACCACTGCCTGTCCGTGGAGGTGTCTGGCCCAGCAGGGTCACTGCTGAGCAAGCAGAGAGGTGGGCCCATGTTCCGGGCTGGGCTGGGAACGTATCCCTGAGTCCAGGCCCAGGACTCAGGACCCACAACCTCCAGGACAGACATCAGCCCAGTGGCCCTGGCTTTGGGGTCAGGGCTGAGGCTGGTGGCAGCCCACCCACCCCTGGTGTGGCACTCATACCACCTCCTCTGGACCGGGCCTCTCGTCAGGAGAGGAAGGCTCAGGGGGAGGGCAGGGACAGAGGATGGAGGCGGGTGGCCAGAGCTCCACGTTCTTGTGAGAAGACCGAATGCCAGACCAAAGCTGGAGCAAGACTGAAGAGGACCAGGCAGGGAGAAGGGAGGCCAGGTCGCCTCCGCCGCGGTCTACCCCTGCTGCGTCTCCTGGGCTCAATCTCCTGTTTTGAGTTCTTAACTTAGATGCTTTGCTCACTAAGCTCTCTTCTTCTTTTCCATGTGAGTGTTTAACACATTTCTCTCAGAGCCATTCCTGCTGCCTCCCACATGCCCAAGAGTGGGGGAGTCTATCATTCAATTCCAGAATCTTCTCATTTCCACTATGGTCACTTTGATCCAGGAGTTATTTTGAATGTATTTTATGATTTCAGAAAGCATTTCAAATGGTTATTTTTGCAATTCATTTTCACACTTTTCGTCTCTCTCCTCTACCTCTCCCCTCTTGGATCTCTAGGAATGCATAGATTTTTAGAAATTCAATATTTTATACTCCATTATCTTCATTTTTTTTCTGTTGCCCAAATTGTTCTGAATTTGGTCCATGGGAGCAATATAGAGATATGAAATTGGTCTCTTTACCGTATTTCAGGGATTGTTTATGTTTTTCTAAAATAAAAAGTAAACTTTTTTGAAGTATAATATACATAGCAAAAAAAGTGTACATCTCCCAAGTTTACAACTTGTTTAATTTTCACAAAGTTAACCACACTTGTAGTAACCAGACCCAAAATAGAACATGACTGGCCCCCTACAAGCCCCTGCCCCAGTCTTCCTACCAGTCACCATCTGTCTCAGTCAGCATGGGCTGCCATAACAAAATACACCTGGGGGACTTCTAGACAGCAGAAATTTATTTTCTCCTGTTTCTGGAGGCTGGAAGTCCCAGGTCTATGTCTGCTAGGGTTGGGTTCTGGTGAGGACCCTCTTCCTGCCTCACAGGTCTTTCCTCAGCGGCACGCGGAGGGCGGGGAGAGGCAGAGAGTTCTTCCTCTTCTCATAAGACCACCAGTTTTATAGGGTTAAGGCCACCCCATGACCTCATTTGACAGTTACCTCCCAAAAGCCCTGTCTCTGAAGACAGTCACATTTTGGGTTAGGGAGTCAGCACACATAGTTTGGAGGGCCCAGCCCACTCCATGGTCCTGTTCCACCCCACAATGAGGGTAGCGCCCTTCTGACTTCTGACACTGTCCATGGGTGTGGCCTGCTTGGGGCTGTCTGTAAACAGGGTTGTGCAAAAACCTTCCTTTGCTCCTTTGTAAGATCCAGCCATGGTTTTGCATGTAAGTGGGTTCCGTTCATTCTCAAAGCTGCCGTGGTGTGAATACGTGGCTATTCATCCATTCTGCCGTTGATGGACATTTGGACTATTTAAGTATGGGGCGATTAGGAGTCGTCCTATGAACGTTCTTTTGGTGAATAAAGGTTTTTACCGGGATATACCTAAAGCACGGAGTTGTTGGGTCATAGAATATGCATACATTTAACATGAGAAGATACTACTGAGCTGCTTCTAAAATCCTACTCTAACATTCATTATAATATACATGTAACTGAGCATTCTGAGGTTTAAAAAAGTATATTTTAATTCCCTCCCTTGTTTATTTCCAATCAACTCATCTTGAGTTATATGCTGTTAATGTCCAGTATTTTAGTTCTATTTTCTTTTCTTTAATTTCCAATAATATGTTTAATTTCTATTGTTTTGTACAGCTAATGTTGTTTGTTTGTTTGTTTGTTTTTGAGACGGAGTCGTACTCTGTTGCCTAGGCTGGAGTGCAGTGGCATGATCTCAGCTCACTGCAACCTCCGCCTCCTGGGTTCAAGCAATTCTCCTGCCTCAGCCTCCCAGAGTAGCTGGGATTACAGACGCCTGTCACCACGCCCAGCTAATTTTTGTGTTTTTAGTAGAGACGGGGTTTCACCATGTTGGCCAGGCTGGTCTTGAACTCCTGACCTCGTGATCTGCCTGCCTCAGCTTTCCAAAGTGCTGGGATTACAAGCATGAGCCACCGTGCCCAGCTGTACAGCTAATGTTTAATGACATTGACTATGTGTGGGTTTTTTTCTCTCTCTCTCTTTTTTTTTTTTAAATTCTGGGCTGCATGTGCAGGATGTGCAGGTTTGTTACAGAGGCAAACGTGTGCCATAGTGGTTTGCTGCACCTTTCAACCCATCACCAAGGTATTAAGACCAGTATGCATTAGCTCTTTTCCCCAGTGGTCTCCCCACCCACCCTCCCCAGACCGGCCCCAGTAAATGTTGTTGCCCTCCGTGTGTCCATGTGTTCTCATTGTTCAGCTCCCATTTATGAGTGAGAACATGTGGTGTTTGGATTTCTGTTCCTGTGTTAGTTTGCTGAGGATAATGGCTTCCAGCTTCATCCATGTCCCTGCAAAGGACATGATCTCGTTCCTTTTTATGGCTGCATAGTATTCCATGGTGTATATGTACCACATTTTCTTTATCCAGTCTATCATTGATGAGCATTTGGGTTGATTCCATGTCTTTGCTATTGTGAATAGTGCTGCAATGAATATACACGTGCATGTATCTTTATAATAGAACGATTTGTATTCCTTTGGGTGTATACCCAGAAATGGGATTGCTGGGTCAAATGGTATTTCCAGTCCTAAATCTTTGAGGAATAGCCACATCATCTTCCAAATGGTTGAACTAATTTACATTCCCACCAACAGTGTAAAAGCATTCCTATTTCTCCACAGCCTCACCGACGTCTGTTTCTTGACCTTTTAATAATCACCACTCTGACCGGTGTGAGATGGTATCTCATTGTGGCTTTGATTTTCATTTCTCTAATGATTAGTGATGTTGAGCTTGTTTTCATATGTTTCTTGGCCACATGTATGTCTCTTTTTGAGAAATGTCTGTTCATATCCTTTGCCCACTTTTTAATGGGGTTGTTTGTTTCTTGTAAATTTGCTTAAGTTCCTTGTAGATTCTGGATATTAGACCTTTGTCAGATGGATAGATTGCAAAAATTTTCTCCCATTCTGTAGATTGTCTGTTTGCTCTGGTGATAGTTTTGTTTGCTGTGCAGAGCTCTTTAGTTTAATTAGATCCCATTTGTCAATTTTTGCTTCTGTTGCAATTGCTTTTGACAATTTCATCATAAAGTCTTTGTCCGTGCCTATGTCCTGAATGGTATTGCCTAGATTTTCTTCTAAGCTTTTTATAATTTTGGGTTTTACATTTAAGTCTTTAATCCATCTTGAGTTAATTTTTATATAAGGTGTAAGGAAGGGATCCAGTTTCAATTTTCTGCATATGACTAGCCAGTTCTCCCAGTTTCCAATTTTATTCTTTGCCATTCCTTCTGATATCTCAATTATCATTTAGGGATCTTTCTCTCCTTCTTGAAGTTTGCCCTTGGAAACTCCTTTATGAAATATCTGTTGATAGTAAACTTGCATTTTTTTTTTGAAAAACAAAATTATCTTCAGTGCTCATTCTTGAAAAATGGCTTTGCAGGATATAGAGGTCAAGGTCAAAGCATTTCCTTTCAGTCCTTGAAGGTATTATTCTGACCTCTTGTTTTTTCTGTTGAAAAGTCTGCTGTTGGCCTGGAGCGGTGGCTCATGCCTGTAATCCCAGCACTCTGGGAGACCGAGGCGAGCGGATCACGAGGTCAGGAGATCGAGACCATCCTGGCTAACACGGTGAAACCCCGTCTCTACTAAAAATACAAAAAATTAGCCGGGCGTGGTGGCGGGCGCCTGTAGTCCCAGCTACTCGGGAGGCTGAGGCAGGAGAATGGCTCAAACCCAGGAGGCGGAGCTTGCAGTGAGCCGAGATCGCGCCACTGCACTCCAGCCTGGGTGAAAGAGCCAGACTCTGTCTCAAAAAAAAAAAAAAAAAGTCTGCTGTCAGTCTGATTGGCATTCTTTCCAGGAGGTCTGTGTCTTTTCTCTATGGTTACTTTTAAGATGTTCTCTTTGTTTGTATTCTGTAATTTCACTAAAATGTGTCTAAATTTGACTTTCTTTTATTTACCCTATTTGGGGTTTATCAACCCTTCAAAATTCTCAGTCATTATCTCTTCAACATGGCCTTCCTCTATTTTCTTCTAGAAGTCTGAGTAAACGAACTTTCTACTTCCTTGCTCTGTTCTTCATGCCGCTTATCTTGAACCTGTTTAGAAATCTCTTTGTCCTGCAGATTTGTCTTCCAGTTCACTAGTTCTCCCTGAAACAGTGTCATATCCTGTTAAACACACCATTGCACTTCTAATTTCAGCTATAATTTCTTCATATATCTATACATACACACACACACACACACATATGTTGTTGTAAGTTCTATTTATCTCTCTTTCAAATCTGATTGGTTATTTTGGATAGTCTTGTGTTCCTTAGTCATATTTTTTATATCCCCTCCCACATGTAAATATATAAAGTATACTTATTTTTTAAAAAGTAATTTGTATCCAATGTTCATAGGTGTTATTCTGCTGTTTGCTCCTTCTGGTGAATCTCACTCATGTTGGGCAGTTTATCAACATATTTTGTGATTTTTTTGAAGAGGAATTCTTGTTGAATAGAGTTGATCTGTAAGAGTCTATGAGTCTGGCTTGGGGTGGGTTCTTCCAGAAACAACTCACATAGGCTGCCGGATGCCTTGGAACATGACCAACTAGAGCCTCTATTAGCCTCATTCTCAGCTTGAGTTTAGGACACACAGGAAACCTAAATTCTGTTGCGGAGGCTGCATGAATATGGGCTTATAGTTAGGAATTCTTAGAAAAGTCCTTCCCTGCACCTTCCCAGAGCCAGGGCTGCGGCAGGCAAGTTTCCGTATTGTCTCCCTTGATAAGCATTTTTTATTAAGTTGTTCGTCGAGGGTTTCACCTTGTGGAGGTGCCAGCTCCCTGTGGCACTCTCAGGCCTGATTTTCCATCCTGCGTGGTCTCAGGTTTTGATGCCGTTCTGCATCCAATGCGCCTGGCCACAGGGGGCTGCTGTGGCTCCTCTCGCCTTGACCCCATTTCCCTCTCTGGACTTCTGCTCACTCTTGCCCGCTCAGCCATGCATTAAAACAGGAAAAAAATAACTGTATTCAGTATTTGACATGTTTTGTACCAGGGGTGTTTTTCTAGATATCTAATCTGTAATAGTGCACGAATGAAAGTCTCTCATGGCTTAATGTTTTGAAATTCGATCTGGTGTTGGCACTTTTTGTGAAACAGATGGCATCCTGAAAGCAGAGACCATCAAAGCCATCCTGACCAGACATTCCTTCCTAAGTTCAAGAAACAAGCAGCACAGGAAGAAACAACTGTCTTACAAGAGTAAATCCTTCTGAGAAGAAGAAACTCTACTGAAAATATCCACATAAAGAGGTTATAGCAAACCAAGAAAAGAAGCACAAAAGTAATTCAGAACTGACAGAATCAAAGCAGAGAGTTTAAGAAGCAGGGCTGAAGAGGCTGACCTGGCCTGAAGCAGGCATCTGGAGGTTCTCATTAGTGACAAGGGGCGGAGGTGGCTCCGGAGAAGCAGGAAGCAGACACAGAGAGAGGGAGGGAGGATGGCAGGAAAATGCAGGGAACTTTGTGCTCATTCAGAAGAAACTCCCTCTGATGTTTAAGGATCCGGCTGCTTGAGAGAAAAGCACAACCTCCAATCACAGAGGTTCAAGGTAGAAGCAGAGTTCAGTGGGGCCCTGGGAAGGTGTCACCCGGGAGGATGAGCAGCCCTCACAATCTGGGGATCAGGAGGGCCATGGGCTGCAGAGAACTGCCTGAGGCCAGTGGGGAGGGTCCCCAAGGCCACAGCTGTTGTGCCCTCCGGGTGGTGGAGGACACACATGTGCCCAGGGCTGTAACTTCCAGTGCTTTTCATGTTCCCCCACCTGGGCAACCCCAGGGCTCCTTGTGCTCCTCAAGTGCCCTGCACTCCCCTGCTCTCCGTGCTCCCTGCTCTGTGCTCCCCATGCTCCTTGTGTGCCCTGTGCTTCCAGGGCTCCTTACATTCTCCATGCTTCTCATGCTGTCTATGCTGCCCTGCTCCTCGTGCTCCTGGTGCTCCCCGTACTCCTCGTGTTCCCCATGCTCCCCATACTAGTCGTGTGCCCTGTGCTTCCAGGGGTCCTTACATTCTCCATGCTCCTCATGCTCCACATGCTGTCTGTGCTCCCCTGCTCCTCGTGCTCCTGGTGCTCCTCGTACTCCTCATGCTCCCCATACTCCTCGTGTGCCCTGTGCTTCCAGGGCTCCTTATATTCTCCATGCACTCTGTGCCTCCCTGCTCCTCCTGCTCCCTGTGCTCCCCATACTCCTCATGTGCCCTGTGCTTCCAGTGCTCCTTATATTCTCCATGCTCCCCATGCTCTTCGTGCTCCCCATGCTCTCTGTGCTCCCCTGCTCCTCATGATCTTCGTGCTCCCCGTACTCCTCATGTGTCCTGTGCTTCCAGTGCTCCTTATATTCTCCATGCTCTTTGTGCTCCACATACTCCTCATGCTCCCCATGCTCCCCGTGCTCCTTGTGTTCCCATGATCACTCTCCATGCTCCTCCTGCCTCCTCTGACTCTGACTTCTCCTGCCACAGGGGATGTGGACCAGGGAGGAATCGGAGTGGAAGGAGAGTGCGGTCTTGTCTGACTCTGGTTAAAATTTCTCTTTTTTGCTCATCACCAGGATGTAACTGTGGGAACACTTTGCTAAGGTCCCTCCCAGGACCTGCACATGTGCAGCCTCTGGTCTTTGTGGTTTTGCATAAATGCCCCATAAAAAGCAGGTTCCAAAGGGTCAATTGCCATCAATGTGAGCTAAGGTTATTAGGAAAATGTGGACTCTACATTGCCGTCTGAGACTCAGATTGGGGATCTGGCTGGTGCCGCGCAGGGCTTGGCAGACGCTTCCTGGCCACGCTGACCCTGAGAGAGAGAACCCACAGAGACTGCAGGGTGCTGACCACAAGGGCAGTGTGTTGGAGGCTTCAGCCTCCAAAAGTGGGGCACCAGCCCTCCTCTCAGCTTGACGTACTGTGTGTTGCTGTTAGTGATGTCCCAACGGCATCGATTCCACCCACCACGAAGGCGCTCCTCTCGGAGAGTGAGTCTGCAGAGATTTGAGACCAGGTGTGCTCCAGGATGGACTTAGGCTGGCTGGCCGCTGCTGCTGGAACTCTCGGGGAGCCTCAGCTACTGGGTTGGAGAGGCAGCCCGGCAGGAGTGCCAGCTCCACACAGCAGCCCACGTGTTCTGTGGCTTCAGCTCCATTTGTCAGGGTGCAGGGTGGCGGCCGGCTGACCAGTGTTCCCCTTGGCTGTGGCTTCTGCCAGGAGCACAGAGAGCAGCATCAGCATAGCTCTGGCAGATGCCCCAGGTCCCACTTTATCACTTCTCCCCCCCATCTCCTGCCTTGACTGCAAAATGAAAAATGCTGAACTGGAAAACCTGCCGGCAGATGCCCCGGCCGCCTGTGAAAGCATCAACTTTCAAGGCGCCAGCAGGGTGCAAAGTGTTCATTAAACCTCGTGACCCCAAGCTCACATGTCTGTGCCAGGAACACACCCGCTACCCTGGAGCTGCCCGGCGCATCCAGCAGGCTCTGTAATCAATCACAGTTCAGAACACAGCAGCCAGACACAGAGCTTTCAATAAAAGTGTGGTCTCACTGATTTCCCCTGTCATGCTCAGCAAAGGGCTGCTCTCCTGGGGAGAGATGCACGGGACAGCCTGGTTTCCCCGGTTCCTCCACCATAGGCTGCTTTGGGGCGGGAAATAACAAGAGCTGGCGGATGCAGCCTCGCCTCGCTAGAGCCAGGCATTGTTCTGCACCGTTTTGGAGGTGGGTAAACCCGGGTAAACACAAAGCAGATTGGGGGCACATGTTCTGAGAACTGTCATCCTCAGCCCGCTGCAGGCACTGAAATGTACGTTGGCGACTTTTTAACCCCATTGTTCCCAGGCTGCTTTGGTAACTGGAGAGCTGTAGTGCTTCTTTGCTACATCATGGAAACTGCTTTAATGAAAATAGACTCCTGCATCCAATTATATGGTTTTTAAAGCCTCTTTCTCCAAATGAGGGCCATAGGAGGGCCTGTCAAAGGGAACCGCCCTCAGCCCTCCTGGGGCTCAGCTTCTCCTTCCAGTTCTAGGGGTCTTTACAGTGCCATGCTGGGAGTGGCTCTGGGGTCCCCTTGGTCCACCAGGAGGTGGGCATCTGAGGCTGTGTTTCTCTCGGGTCAGGTTTGCAGCTGCTGCAGAAACGGCCTGTGCGCAGCCTGTGCCTTTGGGTCTCGTGAGGGCAGGCGGCAGCGTCCGTGCTGTTAGGATTGCATGTGGATTCACGCTCCTCAGCATGACCTTGGTCAAGCCAGCGAGGCCAGCAGGGATGATGGAGAAAGCTCCAGCTCTGTGCTCCTGGCCCCAGCCCAGTCCCTGTTCTGATGTCTCAGAAGTGAAGCAGGCGATTGGCCTGGAGGATCCAGCTCAGGGCCGGAATCGGGCCGGGCTGACCTTCAGCCTCGATGCCTGCTGGCTCTGGGCTCCGGAGCCTCGTGTGACTCCCCTGTGCCCCCACGGCCACTTGTAAAATCCAGCATGGAACTCACAGGCGGAAGCCGTCTGCTGGGCCCCAGAGCCTGCTCTGAGCTTTCTGTTGACTCCTGGCACACAGTGTGCACAGCACTGGACACGCACTGACCCCGCAGGCGTGGGTGTGGGGCCTGGAGACAGACGTGGCTTCCTGTGGTCACACAGCCAGGACAAGAGCCTTGGGCTCCCTAGGCTGTCTGAGGTTCGGGACCGTTGAGTCTCTGCCATGCCTGCTGTCTCAGGTACCTCCCAGCCCCGCAGGTCACACCCCCGAGTCCACCACAGTCCAAACTCTCTTCCCCACAGGAGTGAGTTAGCACCAGGGGCAGGGCTGGGGTCCGATCAAAACTCAAGAGGAACCACGGGATACTGGGGCAGGCAGGGACTGCAGGCTGATTTAGTTCAAAGACTGTATCTTTCTGGTGTCAATGGAGGTCCAGAGAGGTTGATCAACTTTTTCTGGGCTCACACAGCCAGGGAGTGGATAGGAGAATGTTTCAGATATAACATCTGGTCCTCAAAATCTGGGCCAGTTTCCAGACACCGGTGTGGGTGGCAGAACATGTCTACAGCGCCTGAATCTCTAGGGGACTGTGATGGGCACTGCTGATAACTGCTTCCCTGTTGTGGCCTGTGCAGAAACCACACAGATCCCTCCCGGGAATCTGGTTCAGACACCAAGACCTGTGGCAACCCCCCACCCCCGCCACCCCTCCACCTCAACACACACACCAGGAGGATGTGAAAAGCTTCTTTCTTCACACTGCGAGGCTTTTGGGGGGAGTAGGGTGGCTCCGAGCTGCCCTGAGGATGGATTGAGAGGGCGGGGCGGGGAGGGGGGCCTGGGTTCCCGCGGCTGGGCTTGGATGAGGGTCATGCCTCTTGTGGTCCTGCCTGAGGGAGCGGCCCAGGCGTGGGAAGGAGGAGGAAGGGCTGGGCTTGACAGGTGACAGCCCAGTGTCAGAAGAGGGGTGGGACTCCCACACCCCCAGAGGTCCCCTACGGGTCTTCACCAGTGGCACTTAAAACCCAGCAAGGAAAGCGCCTGGTGGGAACTGGATGTGCCCCATGGGGTGTCACTGTGGGCGTCACTCGCTTGCACCCAGGAATGCAGGCTTCTCAGTGGAAAATGGCAACAGCTCTTCTCCGACCTCGAGGTCTCTTAGCAGACTCCAGAGGGAGCCGGAGAAACCTCTCTGCTCTATCAAAATGACGACCAACAAGTTATTCTGATCCTGTTTGATGAAGGCAGGCCGGCAATGCCTGTTTCTCTCATAAGCATCCTTCGCCCTGGCCTGGGGCTGGGGGACTTGCTGGGCCTCCCAGGCTGGTCGTCGTCTCAGAAAGCTGCCCTTTCTTGTCTTGAATTGCATCATACGGCCCAAAGACCACGGTTTTAAAACAAAATCCCAGTGGGGCTCAGAGCTCCTTCTGAAGCGTGGGAGGCGGGGGGCTGACGCGTGCTGTGGGGTCCAGCATCTTCTGCTCAACTTCGGGTTTTCAGGGGGTGCAGAGTGGATGGCGCAGGTTCAGCTTCTGCCCCCAGTTAGGCCCCTTCACCCAGAGCCACAGGTGAGCTTGGCACAGGCCTTGGTCTCTCACTGCGTTTCCCATTATCTCACGTCCCCGCGCTGGCCCTGCCCTGTGCGATCCTCTCCTGATGCTTGGACGCAGAGCTCTGGCCCCCGTGGGCCCCTCCTCACTGGCCGGTGCCTCTGCCACCACCTGCACCCCCAGAACAGGCACCACGCCCACGGCTGAGAGACGGGAGGGATGGAAGTGGGGCTTTGAGGAAAGCCCAGTGAGGTCACCCCTCAGAACACCTGGGTGAGTGAACAGGAGGTGGGGAGCTCTGAGCAGGGCTGGGTGAGTGAACAGGAGGTGGGGAGCTCTGAGCAGGGCTGGGTGAGTGAACAGGAGGTGGGGAGCTCTGAGCAGGGCTGGGTGAGTGAACAGGAGGTGGGGAGCTCTGAGCAGGGCTAAGGACCAAGCAGACCAGGCCTGAGGGCGGCTCCAGTATTGGGGATACCTGGTTCCCAGGTAAGGGGGCACATGACTGCTCCCCCAAGAGGTAAACTGAGCAAAAGAAGGCTTGGCCTGGGAGGAGAAATTAAATGTAAGGGACAGAAAGATTTGAACACCTTGGTAGGTCAGGGCAGCCATTTAGCGTGACCCGGGGTCAGAGCTGGACGGGTGCCCAAGGACCAGCTTATCCAGTTATCGTTTTCCACAGATGAGGACCCTGAGGCCCAAGGGGCTTGGGAGATGCTGTCAAAGTTCCACGACTGGACCCAGGGCCTGGGTCCTCCTGCCCACTGCTCTGTTTGAGCCTTTTCCTTCCATATGGACAGGTGACCTGTCTCACCCAGCTCAGTCCCACGCATGCCTCATCTTTCTTGGTTATCCTAAGGGTTGTTTTTCTAATTTTTAATTTTAAACACATTTTTTCATTTATTTCATTTTCACTTCTAGAATTTTTATTTCTTTTTGAGCTCGTTCATTTCTCTTTAAAAATAGTTTGCCATCTTTTCATCTATATATTTAAAAAAAATTTTTCTGATATTTTAAAAATATATTTTTTATTTTAAAACAATTTTGAAGCTATAGAAAAACTGCTAGGATGCTGCAGAGAGCTGGTATACTCCTGGCACTCAGAATTCCCCGACTGCTAACATCTTACATTCATTCGCTGGATGTGTCCTAATTAGTGAGCCAATATTGACACGCTGCCCCTAACAAAAGTCCGTAGCCCACTCACATTCCCCTGGTTTTCACCTCATGTCCCTTTTCTGCCTCAGGACCCTGTGCAGGATCCCATGTGACAGGTCATGGTCACGCCTCCTTAGGCTCCTCGTGGCAGTGACAGTTTATCAGGCTTTCCTTGTTTTTGATGATTGTGAGTAGCACTGGTCAGGTGTTTTGTAGAACGGTCTTCACATAAGATTTGTCTGATGTTTCTTCATGATTAGACTAGAGGTAAGTGTTTTCGGGGGGAACGCCCAAGAGGCGAGTGCCAGTTTCACTACGTCTCATCATTCGAGGAGAAGTCCAGCGTCGCTTCCGCCTCTGTCCCCCTAACGGTGAGGCGTTTTCCCCTCCGGCTTCTTTCACCATTTTCTCTCTGTCTTTGGCTTTCTGTCATTTGAACATGATATACCAAGGTGTAGATTTCTTGGGATTTATTCTGTTGATCTCTGAGCTTCCTGGATCTGGATCTGTGGTTTGGTGTCTTTCATTAGTTATGGACTGTTCTCAGCCATTATTACTTCAAATATTTCTTCTCCCTTCTCTCTTTCTTCTCCTTCTGGTATTGTAATTATGCATGTGCTACACTTTTTACAATTCTTCTGCAATTCTCGGATGTCCTGAATTTTCCCCATTCTTGTCTCTCTTCCTAAACTGAAGTTTGGGACATTTCTGTTGGCCTATTGTCAAATGCACTAATACATTTTCAGCTTTGTCCCATCTACTGATGAGCCCAGAAAAGGCCTTCTTTGGTTCTGTTACAGCTGATTCCTGCCTTTCCTTATGATTCTTTCTTAGAGCTTTCACCTGTCCCTGCATGCCGTCCACTCTTCCATGAGAGCCTTTAACATATTACTTTACATTCCCTGCCTGGTAATTCCAAAACCTCTGCCACATCTGAGTATTGTTCAGATGATTGTGTTTGCTCTTCAGTTTTTTCTTACCTTTTGGCATGGCTTGCAATATTTCGTTGAAAGCCATATGTGATGCATTGAGTAACAGGAATGGTGGAAAGTGGGGATTTAGATTGAAGTTTTATTTTAATCTGGCTAGAGTTGGGCCACGTGTAATATTTTCCATAGCTCTAGGTGCCAGAGACTTCAGATTCCCCTAATGTCCTTGCGTGTGTCTCCTCTTTTGACTTTGGACTTCCCTAGGTCCTCATCTTTAAATAGAATCCATATCTGGTAGCTCACTCAGCTGTAATCCACTGCAACCTGGTCATAAAAGAACCCTGGTTGTGTGGTAGTCAGGTGTGTGGGAAGGGAGCATGCTACAATCTTATAATGAAGTCTCTGTCTTTCATTGGGTCTGCCTCTTGGCCTGTGACCTTCACTAGTGTTTTTCAGTGACCTTCACTAGTGTTTTTTCAGTGGCATAGGGTCCCCCACTGTGGTGAGACAGGAAAGCTCCAGGGAGCTGGAGTGGGACGAGTGCCTTTTGTCCGGGTGGGATAAGGCCCTGGTAAGGTCTGTTTGCCCTGGAAAGGCGGTTGCTGTGGTGAATGCCCTGGCTGTGCTCCACAGTGATTACTCCTCTCCTTCTCTGCCAGACCCAGAGGAGGTCTTTTTGGATCTTTGAGAACCCAGCGGGGTTCCTGAAAGTAAAACCCATAAATGTGAGAGCCCCAGGACTGCAGCTCCAGGGAGATGCTCACCCTCACATGGCCCATGCCCGGCCTCTGCCACCTCCTCAAAGCCATCATTATGCTCACCCTCACATGGCCCAGGCCTGGCCTCTGCCACTTCCTCAAAGCCATCATTTACATGTGTGCACTAGTGTCTGGGTCCAGTGGCTTTGGCTTTAGGTGGGCAGATCTCAGCTGTGACACTCTGTGTTCACCTGTTTCTCCAGGTGTCAGGTGGCACTCTGCCCTTTGACCTTGGTTCTTTCATGGGTCCAAGACAAATTGATGATTCTCACTTTGTGGTTTCCAAGCTCTTTACGTGTTGGAGCTGAAGGGAAAGTTCATCCCAGAATTTTGGCCAATGTTCTGGAAAACGAGCCCCCTCCCAGCTCAGCTGGCCCCTTCCCTGTGAATTCCTAATGGTCAGCTCCTGAGGAGAGGGAGGAAGCCCAGAGGCTGCCAGCCCCTTCCCACGGGCCCCGCTCCCACCCCCTGCATTCCCTGGGCAGAGTCAGGGACACAGGCTCTTCCCACAGGCTTCCTTGAGGAGTCCTCGTTCAGACACCGTGACTGGGGCTGAGCTACACCTGTGCACTGCTGTCCTGGCATGACCCTGACCCCTGGGTGGGCTCATGTGGCCCTGGGAGAGCTGGCGGGAGGACAGGAGCGGTCTTGGCCACCTCCCGCCTCCCTCCCCTGGCTGTTCCCTAGCACTGCTGTTGACTTTTCCACATCTCCTGGTGGCTCCTTCACACACGGGCCCTTCTGACCTGCAGCCTGGGCCAGAGCTGACCCTGCACCTGTGCTTCCCAGGGCCTCGGCTGTGGCTGTGGGTAGCTGTGAGAATGATCCTCTTCCCAAGGTCCCAGGCAAGTGGTGGGAAAGACCCTGCCCCTGTAGGGCCTCCCTGAACCTGGTGCCCCTGAGTCCGGAGCACAGGCCCCCTGCCCTGGACGTCCTGTGGAGAAGCCAAGGGCGGTTCCACCTGCTTTCTGGGGCCCAGAGTCTGCCCCCCCGAGGCTTTGCCCTGCAAAGGTCAGGCGGCTCCACCTTGTATGCCCACTCTGTCTTCATGGTCACTCCCTCAGCCCCTGTTCTCATTTGTCTGTTCCCCTCTAAACATGGGCAGGGAACCAGAGACTGTCACTCACACTCAGCACAGATGCCTGGGCAGGGCGTTGGGGCCTCTTTAGGGCAGGAGCTGAGACACCCCTGATGGCAATGGCCCTCCTGTCCAGTGAACACAGGCCCCGGGCTGGGAGCACAGGGGGATCCGGGAGGACAGCCCTGTGGCTCTGAGCATGCAGAATGTACCACAGGGGCAGGCGTCCTTGAGCCAGGACAGGCCTGCAGGGTCTCTGCACAGGGAACGGGCGCACATCCTGGGCACGAGTGGAGGTTTGAGTCTCACAGGCCATGCCAGGGAGCAAAATGTTCAGTGCAAGGCAGAGTTTGTCTCCCAGCCAGGGCCCCCTAAGCCAACTTAGAGAGCCTGCGGCTGGCCTGGCAGCTCCTGAGTCTGGGGTTACAAGCCTAGGCCTGAGTGTCAAGTGCGGAGGCCACAGGACACGGGGGCTGCTGGCCCCTGAAACTGCCACTCAAAGCTGCAGGTTCTACAAGTGCAAAACAGAGGCCAGGGTGGGAAGAGGCAGGAGGGGGAAGAAAAGGCAAAATGCTTCAGCAACACCCTTTACGTTTTGCTTACATGCTGGAATAATATTTGTTACATTGGGTTAAACAACACATATTACAATTAATACCTGTTTCTCTTTTCTCAGTGTTACTTAGCTACTAGAAAATGTAAAATTTCATATGTAGCTGGCAGTGCGTATTCCACTGGATGAATCCTAGTGCAGCAGAAACACCATCTGGGCAGCATCGAATCCCCCTCGCCTGTGATCTGTGGGTGAAGGGACACAGCAGGAAGGAAGCACAGAGGCTTTGCTGAGGGTGTGCGGTCCCTCCTGGAAACTCCTGGCACAAGTTCACTAAAATGCAAGCGCTATGTGCACTTTCATAAGAACGTGTACCTTGAGGCAAGCCTGGCCGGCAGGGAGTGTGCACACACTTTCCCCTGCAGGGTGTCCAGGGCAGTCAGATAAGCAGGGCCCACAAGCACGCGGCCTTGCTGAGAGGCTCCAAGGAAGGGAACCCAAGGGGAGCCCACACCCAGGGCTGCTGACTCCGTCCCAGGCTTGCAAGACTCAAGTGGGGTGACTAGGAGAGAAGGCAGGCACCCCCGGCCCAGTCCTCTCATGTTCTCTGATGAGTTAGAGATGCTCTCGGGTTGTGGGACCCTGAGGTGGCCGTCATGGAGGGTCTTTGAGAACATGTGGCTGAGGTGGAGAGAGTGCTGGCCTGGCTCCCAAACCTGAGCTAGATGGGTCCCCCAAAGAGTGAGCCCATACCCTGGAGGACCCTCGCCCCGCTCCACAGGGTGAGTCAGGGGACATGTATGGGAAGCAGAGGCCCAGACTGTAGGATAAAGTAAAAAGTAAGAATGCACCACACACCACACACACACACACACACACACACACACACACACACACACACACACACACACAGACAACTCGACCTCGCACAGCACAGGGCTGACCCTCGACTCAAAAGAGCAAAAAACGTAGATGGGCTGTGCCAGAGTACCAGCACCCACAGCAGAAGGAGCTTAGAATTAATTCCTTCATCCATTCAGTAACAGCGGGTGACGCGGAAAAGAGATGCAAAGTCATGCTTTGGTGGAGATGACGCGCTCCACATCAGAAACTCAGACGATAGACAGGAGCTCCATCCATACCATCAGGCAGGAGTGACGTGGTAGAGGGAGGGCAGACAGTGAATAGGTCTCTCAGTAAAGTTTTATGATGTTTTCCTCAATTGTTCTGTGCATCTTTTATTTGATTTTTAAATTTTAAATGCTTTTGTCAGCTGGGTGCGGTGGCTCACACCTGTAATCTCAGCACTTTGAGAGTCCAAAGCAGGCAGATCACGAGGTCAAGAATTCGAGACCAGCCTGGCCAACATGGTGAAACCCCGTCTCCCACTAAAAATACAAAAATTAGCTGGGTGTGGTGGCGGGTGCCTATAATCCCAGCTACACAGGAGGCTGCGGCAGGAGAATCGTTTGAACCTGGGAAGCGGAGGTTGCAGTGAGCTGAGATTGTGCCACTGCACTCCAGGCTGGGTGACAGAGCGAGACCCCATCTCCAAAAAAAAAAAAAAAAAAAGCTTTTTTTCTGGATGATGGAATTATGATTGATTGATTGTGAATGCTGGGTTTGCATCCAACATACTTGCTACCTTTTGTTTTTTTTTTTTTTGAGACGGAGTCTCGCTCTGTCACCCAGGCTAGAGTGCAGTGGCGCAATCTTGGCTCACTGCAAGCTCTGCCTCTCGGGTTCATGCCATTCTCCTGCCTCAGCCTCCTGTGTAGCTGGGACTACAGGTGCCTGCCACCACGCCCATCTAATTTTTTGGATTTTTAGTAGAGACAGGGTTTCACTGTGTTAGCCAGGATGGTCTTGATCTCCTGACCTCATGATCCGCCCGCCTCGGCTTCCCAAAGTGCTGAGATTACAGGCGTGAGCCACCGCGCCTGGCCGCTACTTTTTATTATATCTAATAATATACATGTAAATCCTTTTAAATTTCTATGTTTATCTCTTGTTTCTTATCTGCGTTATTTTCTTTTCATTTTGTTCATTTTCTCCCTAACTCTTATAACTATACTGCTGTAGTCGTTATCGAGCTCCCTCAACAACCACATTAATTCCTCAGGAGGGCCTCACCTCTTAACATGTCTGCCTCCACTCTGCACCTCATCTGGAAAATGGCAATTAAGTTTCAACATGAGTTTTAGGAGAGAAATTCTAACCACAGCAAATACCATTTGTGAAGAACATTTCTCTTTTATTCCAGATATTGTTTCATTATCCTCTGTGGGTGTCTCTGTCTCTCTCTGTCTTTGTCTCTCTCTGTCTCTCTCTCTGTTTTCCTATGTCTCTGTCTCTGCTTCTCTCTTTCTCTGTCTCTCTGTTTCTCTATGTCTCTCTCTCTGTTTCTCTGTATTTCTCTGTCTGTGTCTGTTTCCCTATGTCTCTGTCTCTGTTTCTCTCTGTCTGTCTCTGTTTCTCTATGTCTTTCTCTCTGTTTCTCTCTGTATTTCTCTCTCTGTTTCCCTACATTTCTGACTCTGTTTCTCTCTGTCTTTGTCTGTCTCTCTGACCCTGTCTCTGTCTCTCGGTCTCTCCCTCCTATGAGTGACAGCCATAGCCTCTCTTAGAATGCTAAACAGAAGCGTTGTTAGAAGGCCTGTCTACTGTGTTCTGGTCTGACGGGGACAGTTTCTCTGTCTCTCCCTTTAGTGCCGTACTGTATTTGCTGAAGGTTTTCTGAAGACCCTTTATCCAGTGAAGGAAATTCCTTTCTATGCTTAGCCTGCTGAGAACCTTTTCATGGATGGCTGTTGAATGTTCCCAGATGTTGTTCTGCACTTGCTAAGGTGGCCACGTGGTTTTCTTCTTGGCTTTGCTAGCGTGAGCTCCAGGAAGGCAGGCCTGTCTGTGTTCACTGCTGAGCCCGCCCGGAAGGCACCGTTTACGAAGCACCTTGCACGTCCGGCTCCATTCTGCACCCTGGCTTCCTCATCTGGAAAATGGGTCCATCTCGGTGATCTGGGCTGGAGACCTCGGACTCAGGGCAGTGCCAGCTGGGCCCCAAGTGGAGGTGACAGCTGGGGACCAGAAGGGGCTACCGCATAGCCGGGGAGTGAGGGGCTGGTGCTGGCCAAGGCGCCTCTGACTGACCTCTGCTCTCTCGCCAAGTACCCAGGAGATGTCCCAGAAAGAACGGCAGCTCCACTGAGATCTTGAACCTCAGAGACCCCCTCCCAGGGCTCTGACACGAGGTGTCCACGGGGTCTTCAACTCACCCGTGAAGACCCGGCACCCTCTGAGGGCAACTCCACCCCACCTTGCAGTCCCACAGCAGCTGAAGCCCAGCAGGGCTGGGGGCTGAAGACCCTCCAGCATGGCTCAGGACCTCGGAAGGGCCAGGGGAGGCGGGCTCCCTGCAGGAGACGCCGGCACTCCCCAAAGGACTCTTCAGGGTTGGGGGCGGACGTGAAGGGAGGAAAACCACTCACCCTACTTGAATTCTGAACACGCACACGGATCTCGGTTCCACCTCCCTTTACAGTCTGTTTAGGTCCTGCTCCACCTTGGAGTTCTGATGCCTATGAGTGGGGCAGAAATTCCCAGCATCATGGCAGGGAAAGTCGGTGGAGCTCAAAGCTCCAGCCAAGAATGGCTCTGCATCTGCCTGGTTCTCTCTTCAATCGGGGCTTCTGTGGCCAGGACGCTGGCATTTCGTAAATAATTACACATTCCTTAAACTCTCACAAAGCCAAGAGGAAACAAAACCGCAATGCTGAGATTCCTGGAATGTTTTCCAGTTATCTGAGCCAAGCAGAGGCCCAGTGGGGGCTGTGCAGTGCGCTTAGCCTGGGACTGGGCCGTAGTCCCCTTTCTTGTGGCATTTTAGCTAAAAGACCTGAAAGGAAAATGAAAGGCGCTTTATGACTGGTGTTTGTCAGGGTCCCCAGACAATGGGGGAAGCCCATCCAATCCTCAGAGCTGGCTCGGGGCAGCCCCATGGATCTGTGCCCTGGGACTGACCTCGGGGCCAAGAGAACCCTCAAAGGCTGAGGTCACCCCACCAGGGTCGGTTTAGGTGTGGCGCCTCCTCTGGATGCCCCTGGGATTGCCTGCGCACCCTGGCCCGGAGCTCCTGTTCTGAGCAGGGAGCATCCCTGGACCGTGCCCTCGTTCCTTTGAGGTTTTCTGTGGCACGCACCACAGTTTAATGCGACTCACTCCAGCCATGCTGGGGCTGGTTTCCTGTTACAAACACAGGCTTAGTTTTAAGATCAAACAACTGTTTGGGTTGTGGTCTGACCTCGCAGGGGATGTGGCTCAGGGCCTGGTGCAGCCTGGCCAAGGGGTGACGTCCGGTCATGCTGGCTTCATTCCCTGAGCACCTCAGCCTTCTCTGTGTCCCCCATCCCTGCCCACCCGGCCTCCTCAAGCATCTGTTCAGCCCAGCCCAGGTTGCGCTCAGCAGCGGCTCACTGGCCCCTCTGCCATCCTTGCCACCGATGCCCAGCCTTATTTATTTGGGGTATTTCTGGGCCATTCCACCCACTCCTCTTGAGGGCACCCAGTGTGTCCCTTGCCCTGTGTGGTCGGCGCCCATCTCTGAAGTGCGGGAAGCAGGAAGCAAGGCCTGCTAATGGGAAGGACCCACGGCTCTGGCTAGAATGGCTTTGGCCCTAAGCCAAAACTGAGGGTGTGGGGAAGCAGGAAATCCAGTGTGGAAGCCATTTTGGACGTCAAATCAGTGGGTCAGGGACTGCTCACACGGGGTCGTCTTCTTGTGACTTTTCGGGGGCTTGCTTTTACCCCCCTTCTCTGGTGAGCTTTCTAGACAAGGCTGCGACATGACATTCTCATTCTGTTTGGAGCAGGATGAAGGCTTCGTGCGTAACACTATGAGGCGTGGACGGGGCTGAGAACTGGCGCACGGCTGCCACCTGCTGTGGTGGTGACCACCGGGAGTCTCCCTCGCGGGCTGTCTGGCTCAAAAGGTGACAAAGTTCCAGCCACGGGGCCCCTGCTCAGCCCTGAGGACACCCACACTGGCACAGAGGACACTGCGGCACTCAGGGAAGGGCACCTCCCCACGCTGGCACAGGGTCTCAGCACAGGGGACACTGCGGCACTCAGGGAAGGGCACCTCCCCACGCTGGCACAGGGTCTCAGCACAGGGGACAATGCGGCACTCAGGGAAGGGCACCTCCCCACGCTGGCACAGGGTCTCAGCACAGGGGACACTGCGGCACTCAGGGAAGGGCACCTCCCCACGCTGGCACAGGGTCTCAGCACAGGGGACACTGCGGCACTCAGGGAAGGGCACCTCCCCACGCTGGCACAGGGTCTCAGCGAGAGACTATGGCATTTGGGGAAGGGCCATTTTGTCATTGACTGGAACTTTCTCAAGAAAGCATTTTCCACTTGCGTTACCATGGAGGTTGGCTTTGCTGGAAACCACAGGACCCTGCCCTCCACCAGACACACAGTGTGCAGAGGCGTGTACCCGAAAAGCAAAGTGCGGCCTCACACGGTTCTTTAATCTGGAGCCGGACTCCTGGGAAACAAACCAAACAGACGCAGGTGCGTGCTCAGCTCTGCCGCTGCGGTTTGGTGCAGGACTAGGGCCGTGCGGATGCCTGGCAACGCAGCTGGGCCTCGCCGTGCCTGGGGGAGGATGTGGCGCTGGGAGCCCGCAGGCTGGGAGCAGGCGCCGGGGGAGCTTCGGCAGTTCTGGAGGGACTGGGTGTTCCCGCCAAGGCGTTGCTGTCCAGGGGCACAAAAAACAGCGTGGATGGGAAACGGAGCAGCTGCACTCTGTCCGATGAATCCGCACGTGGGCGGCTGCGTTCAGTGCTCCCTGGCACGGGGACCCCAAGCCGTAAGCCGGACACCACATTCCCAAAGCCAGGAGGGTCATGACATGTGCGTGCGGTGTCCAAAGGCCAAACCAAGGTTGCGGTCCCTGCCAAGTAGGCAGTGATTCACACCTGGGGAAGCGATGTGATTGGCTTTCTTCTATTCAAATAATGTAAGCATAAGGGACAGAGAACACCGGTGCTTGGCGCTTAACAAATCTCTGGGCATTTTGCCAAGGGCCGAGCTCGGCTCCCCCCCCAGCCCTGCCCCACACATGACAAGGCCCCATCGGCCCCCAAGTCCATCTGACCTCACACTCACACAACAGGCAAGCCTCTTTCCAAATGAGCACCCTTTCCAAAGCCCAAGTGGCCACTCCCCCACCATGGGGCTGGGACAGAGATGACCGTAGACCTCAAGCCGCTATGGGGACTTGGGTCACAAGGTGCCCCAATGCCCGGGTGCCCCCCTGTGCCTCAGTTTCCCCATGTGGGAAATGACTCCATGTTGGCAATGTGAGGCATCAAATATCTGAGACTTGGGCAGCGTCTCGTTGCCAAGTCAGGGCACTGCCAGCCGGGCCCAAATTCAAGGCGACGGCCAAGGCTTGGGGCACCACGGCCCCAGTGGTCAGCGGGGCCGTCATAAGATGGTGGGGCCGGTGAGGGTTTCAGAGACAGCTCTTCCCCTCACACTCCGATGCCGCAGAGAGAGCCCAGGGCTGCAGGTGGGGAAGGGTGTGCCTGCGTCTCCGACGGAGGTGACCTCTGGGGCTCTCCTGCTTGCTGCCCAGGTCGGACGTCCCTCTGCTGGCCCGTCTCCTGCGCCACACCCACCATTCCCTTCTCACCCCTTGAAGCTCTCTCGTCCTCACAAAAGCAACAGGGCCACTTATGCACCGTCCTGTTTTTCTGGACACCATGACCAGGATGGGACAGGGCTCGTGAACCCACACGTGAGATCACACTAAGATCCTAAAGGCTTTGTGCTTCTCCAGAGCGGCTGCTGTCTCATGCGCACCCGGCCTGCTGTGCCCGCCCCACCCAGTGTGCCCATCCTGCCCAGTGAGTGTCCCCCCCCGTGTGCCTGCCCTGCACGGTGAGTGCCCCCCTCCCAGTGAGTGTCCCCCACCCGGTGTGCCTGCCCTGCCCGGTGTGCCTGTCCTGCCCAGTGTGCCCTCCCGGTGTGCCCTCCCCGCTGGGTGTGTGCCCGCCTGGTGTGCCCTCCCCACCCCACCCCACCTGGTATGAGCGCCCAGGTCAGCCGGGCTGCAGGATTCTCAGGGAGTCTAGGCAACCGCCCCAGCCCCTGGCAACCCCCTTCTCAGCAGGCTGGACCCAGAGCCTCACAGGGGCGTCCCCAGCCCTTGACAACCCCCTTCTCAGCAGGCTGGACCCAGAGCCTCACAGGGGCGTCCCCAGCACTTCCTGCCCCTGGGGTTCCTCTTCCCTGATTCACCTGAGCCCAGACCGCACGTGGCAGACACGTTCCTGCCCAGACCTGGACGCCTCCATCTGCTTGGACCACTGGCTTCCCTCACGCTTTGACCGTCAGAACAGACAGGTGGTTTCTTTTAAACCTGGGCCACCCCGTTTTGCCCTGTAAATGCTGTTATTTTTAAAGCAACTGAATAATGTGATTTTCCTGCTTTGCTTCACGCCACCCCTGGGGCTGTGACTCTGCTGCTGCCCGCCCTTGCCCCGCCGCTCCTGCAGAAGCCTCCTCCCCACCCATAACTCACAGTGGCCACATGGGCTGGGCTTCTCACCTCGGCCACCTCCTCCCATGTCACCCATGTGATGACGACGGAGGGCCCAGGGGTGCCAGGACTCAGAGCCGGAGCCTCTGCCCTAGTGCCTGGCTCTGCGTGGGAGGTGGGGTGGCCAAGTTTCAGCTGTCTTCTCAGTGGGCCTTTGACACCACTTTGTATCTTCCTATTAAAAATGTGTGCAATGCTGTAATGGAGGGTGGCCTTTCCATCACCTTGGTGCCAGCACACACTCCACCCTCCAGGGAGGCCACAGGATCTGGTGAGGACAAGGCGCCCTCCACGGCAGCACAGCTGCCACAGCTTCCAGGGAGATCCCTGGGGGCCCACCGTGGGGCCACTTGCCAAGCTGCTCCCCCTTCTCCATCTTTCCTGACCTGCTTCGTCCTCTGGAACCCAGCCAGGCTGCTCTCCTCAGCAGCCTCCACACACGGGCGTGGCCATGAGGCCACTGTCCTTCCAGAGAATCCAGGGGACGGGAGGTGAGCCACTCCCGACGGGCGAAAGAGTCTTCCTGCGTGTCCCTCTCTGACCTGTGGGCCAGCTGGTGGGGAGACAACAGCCCCAGAGACCGTGAAGCCTCTGCCACGGCAGGTCTGAGTGAAGGGTGTCCTTCCTAGTGGTCCACTGTCGCATAAAAACAACTCCCAAACTCAACAGGGTTTCTGAAGGGCTTGGCTGGGTGGATCTGGCTCAGCTGAGCAGCTATCCCAGGCCATGGCTCTGAAGCCTCCACAGGGCTGGAGGGGCAGGTCCAAGCTCACCCCCAGTGCTGGCAGGTCGCGGCTCCTTGTGGCTGTGGGCCGGACGTCTCCTCACCATGAGGGCCTCTCCACGCAGGGCCCTGCACACAGTGGCTGGCTTCCTTCAGGACGAGTGACCCAAGGCAGACAGAGTGACCCAGAGGGAAGCCACAGGGTCCTTCAGGCCCTGGACTCAGGAGTGGCATCCGCTTGTGCTCTGGTCACATGGACACACTTCGCCCGGCATGGGAGGACGACACACAGCTTTGAGTACCTCCTTGTCTCTGGGCCGTCCCAGGCCCTCAGGCCCCAGAGATTCTGTGATTCTCCCAGCAAAACGCAGCCACTCCTCCCAAGGCCCCCAGAGTCTGCTGCCGTGCGAGGGCTCCACTGGCCCCAGGAGACTTTTCGAGGGTCCTGCACAGCTGCTGGCAGGCTTTGGTCCTTGCGGGCTGTTGTCTGGAGTCCTGTGCACCTCGGGAGATCGCTCTGTTCTCGCGTCGCCTGAGTTCCCATGGCATGGCTGCTGGCTTCACCCAAGCCCATGACCCAGGAGACAGAGCAACCAGGAGGGAGACCTGGCATGTCCAGCCCAGTTTCGGAAGTGACCCATCTGCACTCTGCCACATGCTGTCGGCCGCACAGACTCACCTGGGACAACGTGGAAGAAACCGCAAGGGCGTGAGTGACAGGAAGCCAGGCTCACCAGGCAGAGCCGTTGCATGAGCAGGACACAAACCTCCGTTGTGTCAGGATCTTTCCATCCCAGGGACCACTTCTTGCCGGAGATTAGCCCTTCCCACAGACACAGAGACTGGAACCTTCATGCAGGGCGTGGCCAAAATATATTTCTACAGCATAGTTACATTGGGGAGGAAACAGACAGGGCAGGTGGAGACTGGGGGCCCTGCCAGGGGCCAGGGTCTGCGGGAATGCGGGGGCAGACCACCCCCACCGAGCCCAGATGCCAGGGAAGGAGCCTGGCCAGAAAGATCCAGAAGGACTCGGTGACTGGCGGCCCTCGCTGCTCCCCATTCTTTGAGGCCGTTGTTCCCAGATGGGATGTCGGATGCGTCTCTGGCCCCGGCCCCTGGTGAAATGTGATGGAGGGGTGTGGATGGAGCGTGGTGGACACAGCAAGAGCCTGGCCAGGCATCCCTGGGGCAGGACAGCATCAGCCGGGGAGCGGGGTCTAGCCCCAGCCGCCTGGCACAGAATGGCGCCCAATTCTAGAGCTTGAATGAAAGAGGGAATTCAGGGGGACGCTTACACCAGCCAGGCCCTGGGGCACTCAGGACGGTAGCATCACGGGGTGCCAAAGTCTGCAAAGGTGACAGAGGACGTGGGGGCCTCGGCAGGGCTGCCTCCACTTCCCCAAGCATACAGAAGACAGGCAGGGTGGATGGGGGTGACCCGGCCTGGGACCTGGGCTGTACCTTAGACCTCAGTTCCCCTCCACATGGAAGCAGCACCAAGACCCGCAAGCCCTCGCTGTGGGGACCCCAGCCTCACCCACCGCCATCCACACGGCCCCCACACCCACGGCGTTCATCTGGGCCACGAGAAGTGTTCCTCCAGGGCACAGCCCACCCAGGCCCACCCTTGGAGCTTCCCTGGTATGGACTGGCTGGGCTGGCAGAATGGGTCAGAGTGCCAGGCAGACTCTCAGGGACTTGAAGCGAGGACGGAAAACACTCCCCAGACAAGGGCAGACACAGGAGGGAACAATGCCCGAGGACACAGGCCTGAGGCAGGCCAAGCGCTGCCACGCGTGGACTGGACGAAGGCCTGCTAGGCATGGCCTGGCTGGAAGTGAAGAACCGAGGCGGCACCCCTGGCCTGGAGGGAGCAGGTGGGAGCCCTTGCACTGGCTTCC
The DNA here is from genome assembly GCF_029281585.2 of Gorilla gorilla gorilla. Taxonomy (NCBI): domain Eukaryota; kingdom Metazoa; phylum Chordata; class Mammalia; order Primates; family Hominidae; genus Gorilla; species Gorilla gorilla. The sequence goes on along the minus strand of NC_073243.2, from coordinate 111,219,606 downwards.
TCTCCCCTGTTCTTATTCTTCTGGAATTAGGGAGGCTGCTGGGAGGTAGAGGAAGCACCTGCCCCAGTCCTCAGAGGACAGAATCATGCGAATGCTTAGTTACCGAGACCTCCTTCCCACCTGCGCGCCAGGCCAGCGGCTCTGCCCGTGACGGCCCCGGGCCTGGCCTGTGCTCAGCACTCATCACTCGTGGGTCTTCCAGGCCATGGTGGCATTGCACGCCCTGCCCCAGGTGTGGGGTTGTTTCATGTTTCAGAAGCCGAAGGACCTGCCCTCCCTCTCACCTCAACACAGCGCCTGGCAGAGAAGCAGTTCCTCTGTCTACTCCAGGGGCTCACACGCCCCTCTGTAGCCCGAAAGTCGGCCTCGGATGTGATAAGCCAGGAAACTCCCTGGTCACCAGTGCGTAAGCCCTCAGGGGCTCCAGACGCAGCAGCTGGTTCAGAATTTGTTATCCTGGACTAAAGCCTCCCCTTGCACCACCGTGGGGGTGGAAGGAGGTGGCTTGTCTGAGAAACACCAACATGGACAGGGACGTTCACTGTCACAGAGACAAGGCCTGGCCCCCACCTCCCCGCAGGACTCCCTCCCCAGTGCCTGGGCTGACGGCAGAACCAGACAACACCCAGTTCCGCTCCCCTCACCCTTGCCTTCGGAAGCAACAGATAACGGCAAACCCTTGTGTGCAGCGACCACGTGAAGACTGCGGCTGCGCGGGCTGTAGTTTCTTACCCTCTGTCAGCACGCACGGCTCTCCAACAGATGGGCGATTTCAAGTTGCTCTGCATCTTAAATGACCCCTTGATAAAACCCCAAACGGCTTTGGATGGGTCTGTTTCCTGTATCTTAAGCACAGAAAAAACAGCCCAGATGTTTCTGATTCATTCAAGCTTTAGTTCAAGAGCACGCTCCGCCGTGGGAGTTTCTTTGAAACTGAGGAGACGCACAGGCTCTTCCTCCACTTCCTCCTGCCTGGCTGAGAAAAGGGACTTGCTTGCAGCCACCTGAGAGCAAACAGCACAGGTGCACGGAAGAGGGTCCCGCAGAGCCCTGGGGAGCCCGGCTGGGGACTCTGGGAAGCGGACGGCATCCACACGTGTCCACGCATTCATCGTTGGTACGAGATCCAACTCCCTACCTCCCGGGGGTGCAGAACGCAGGGTCCAGGGAGACGGCAGCCACCTTGGGGAGGATTCGGCCTCGTGAGATAGCAAGGTCCTTCCCTCAGTGGTCGTGGCCTCCCCAGAATCCTACACCCCTCTGCTCTGCCCCCAAAGCCTGCACCCCCTTTAGAGGCCTCCTGAGCATGGAGACAGGTCGGTGTACCTGAGATCTGCAGGCACACAAATGTATCTGCAATGCTGCCTCAGTCAGCTGTGTCACATGGTTCTGCCGCTGCTCTGAAAATGGCCATTAGGTGGGAGTTTTTCTTTCCTTTTTCCTCTCCCCTTCTCTGTTATTGATTTAGAGACTTCATGCAGAAATTGAATAGGAGGAAGGGGGTGACAGTCCTCTGGGACCTGAAATCTCAGCCACGCCATGAGTGGCCGAGGGCCCAGGTCTGGTGACCAATGGTGAGAAGGAGTCATCTCTTAGAACGAGGTCCAGACAGTGCCGGGAACCAGGGGGTCCCACCAGGCACAGGCAGAACCAGCACGGTGCCTCCCCAGAGTCCGGTGACCTGAGAAGCTGCCAGGACGGCCGGACCCCAGTGAGCCAGTGACTGCTAGGACGGCCAGGCACTCTCAGCAGCAGAATTCCAGTTGCATTCATTTTCTCCAAGGCGTGCAGTGTGGGTTCGGACAGTTGGAGCTCAAGCGTTAGGTCTCTGTGGAGCAGGATCGTAGCTAGTTATTGGGAAATCACCAAAAATGCATCGATACACAATTCTAGGTTCCAAACAAGAAGAGAAAGAACACTTTCACTTCTAAAAGAAGGAAGATACAAAGCCTGGCAATGAGCAGAAGTTTACAGAACAGAAAAATATGGGGTTAAAAACAACCATTGGAGTCTTCCCAATTCTCGTTCAGAGAGGGTGGCATGAAAGCCAACAGAAATCGATGTCGATAGGAAACAAATGTCATCAGAGAAGGTAAGGGCATTCGCAGAGGGAGTAATGTTATTTGTGAACTGTCATGGCATGGCCGTTTTTAAACTTATCTTCACAGCATCTCTCCTCATAAGCAAGAGCATGAAGAGCACGGAGAATGTCTGTTTAGTGGCTGACAGCCATCACGGGGTCTCTACGTGCCGGCCAGTCCTCACCTCGTTTGCACGCGTTTATGAACTTAGCCCTCCCTCTGCACCATGAAGGGGCCCTTACCGTCCCGTTTCACAGGTGCGGAGACAGAGGCTCGAGGGGAGAAACGGCCCTGGCGGGCGAAGGCAGAGCTGAGCTTCCGAGAAGGGCCCCCTGTGTTCAGAACTTCCAAAGCGGAAGTAGAAGGTGTCCTGTGGGCAGGAGGGGAGGGAGGAACTCCCAGATGACAGGTGCGAGCCGCGGCCTCGTGCTGACGTGTACAGCGGGAGGGACCCTGGCATCCAGGGGCTTCTTTCTTGGGAAAACACCAAGTGTAGAAACAGTCAACCATCGTTGTCTCTCACGTAGGATTAACTGTTGCTTTTCAGCTTTTTTACACTTATTTTTTTTAAGCTATGGTCACTATACTTTTTTCTCTGAAATAATGTTAGACTTATGGAAGAGTTGCCAAGATCGTCCAGGAGTCCCCGCCCCCTTCAGGCAGCTTCCTCCCGCGTCAGCACCTTGCGTACCCGACCTTGACCACAAGGATTGAGGCTAAGAATTAACACGGGGCAATTAACCACACAGTAGCTTGATTCAGATTCCTCCAGTTTCTGGTAACATCCACCTCCTGCTTTAGAAACAACACTGAGTTCCATGAGCATGCAGGTGTCATCTCGCTGTAGGCTCCAGCCCACGACAGGCCCCATGTTTCCTTGCCTCCCATGGCCTTGCCACTTGGAAGAGCACTGGCTGGGTGTTTTGAAGAACAGCCCTCAGTTTGGGTTTGCTATTTTATCATGTCTGGATCGAAGTTACGTGTCTGTGCCAAGAAACTGGCAGAAGCCCCATACCCTGTTCAGCGTCCGCAGTAGTGACTCACGGGCCCTATGCTTTGCCTCACTATGGGTTGTTTTGGCCCTGGTCACCTGGTTCTGGTGGGATCTGCTGGCTTCCCCCACTGTAACGTCACTATTCTTCATTTGTAATTTATTTATTTGTATTTACTTATTTTGAGATGGGGTCTCTCTCTGTCCCTCAGGCTGGAGTGCGGTGGTGCAATTTCAGCTCATGGCAACCTCTACCTCCCGGGCTCAAGCGATCCACTGGCTCAGCCTCCCAAGTAGCTGGGACTACAGGTGTGTGCCACTGTGCCCAGGTAATTTTTGTATTTTTTTAGAGACAGGATTTCACCGTGTTGCCCAAGCTTCTCTCAAACTCCTGAGCTCAGATGATCTACCTTCCTTGGCCTCTCAGGGAAGATACTTTGAGACTACAAGAGTATCCTATTTCTCCTCAAAGTCTTTTCTGCTAATTTTAGCATGGGTTGGTGGGTTTTGTCTGCAACAATTACTGCTGTGGTGTTCTAAGATGATTTGTTTCCTCACTACTCTGCTGGAATTCCTCTGAAGGAAGGACCGCCCTCCCCTCACTGATTTATTCAACCTTGTGCCTCCATGTGGACTTGCGCATGTTTATGCTTTGGGTGATCATCCCACACTGTCATTATTTACTTAGTTGCTAAAATTTACCCAGCTCTGGCCGCTGGGCTTTTCCAGGCGGGCCCTTGGGAACCTCCCATCCTTCAGGAGTACTTTCTTGCTTTCCAGCATAACCCCAGGCTGCCCCGGTTTTTCCCCCAGCCCTGGAATCCATCATTTCTCCAAGGAACCCTGCTCTTTTTACTGGAGAATGAGCTTTAGAGACCAAGGTCAGGGCACTAACTGTGCTCATTGCTGCTGGGGTGTCGCTGAGCAAAGAGAAATGTGAATAGCAAATTAGCCTATAATTATTAATAAATATTTATTGATGGGTAGATAAAGGAATGAATGAAGGAGGAATTATTCAAAATACTCAAAAGATGGATGTTGAGTATGACACTTCCTCCTTGTAAGAGATAATTTAAATGTAAATGAACATGTATCTAACTTACAGCAGGGGCTATGCCTCTTGGTGTTTTCCTGTGTGTACATCGCTGTGACACATGAAAAACGGAGAGACACCCAGAGGCAATGAGAAATGCTGGACGATGCAAAGTAAAACAAAAGCAAACATTTAAAACAAACTTCTAAGTTTACAAGAAAGAAAGAACAGACTTCGAAAAAATACCCACCTGTCGATAAAATGAGATAAATTGACCACAGATGAACCTGCTCATCAAACAGTCTGGGATCCATATTTCCATTATTTCTGTGATGCCAGAACTACCAGGTAAAAAGACAAACAAACAGAAACGGTCCCAGGCTGGTGACAAGCCAAGACTGCCTAAACCAGGGCCACCTGCTCCGAAGGGGGACTCCCCCACCTGCCTCCTGAGATTCCCACAGTCAGAGTTCCCCCGAAGACGATCCTACAGTCCTAGTGATGAAACACCCAGGGAAGCCAGCCCCAGGAGTGAGAGCTGCCAGAGGCCACCTGTGCCCAGACACGAGCCCCAGAGTTAATCTATAGTGACCACCTTTACAGGTATCAACTGTAGAAGAAGGGTTCAAAATCAAAGGAAAACATGGGACACCATGAAAAATATGAAGAGTTTTAAAAGAATAAAATAAAGCTTCTAAAAATGAAGTGTACAGCTATTGAAATTTCTGTTTTTCTTTGAATGGCTGAAGGGGATAGTTCCCTTTCTCTGTGGGTTTTCAGCAGTTTCCCTGTGATTTTCAATAGGAAAAGCAACAGATTCAGCATAGCTGAAAGATTTCCCCTACAAAATAGCCCACAATGTCCACACAGAGAGTGAAGGAGGTGCGGACAAATGGGAGATGAAGACACACAGAGGAGAGAATGAAAAGCTTCCACTGGTTGTTAACAGGATTCACAGGGGAACAGGAAATCAAATGTTACGGGCTGGCAATAATAGAACAAGACAGATAAACTCACATCCAGACACATTGCAATGAAACCATAAAACACAGAAGACTGAGATCTTTAAAGCAAAAAACAATTGCTTTAAGGCACGTTAACTACAAAGGGGCATTTGAACTGATGGAGGCTTCCCAAGAGCAGAGGCAGGACAGAGACGCAAAGTCCCTTCCACACAGTGGGGGAATGGCAGGCAGCCTCAAATTCGACACCCGGTTTGTGGGGTGAGAGGTTTTTCTCATTATCTTGATTGTGATAATGCCTTCATGGGTTTATATCTATATTTCAAAACCTACCAAATTGTAGCCTTTCAATACAATCGTTTTTGTATGCCAGTTGTTCCTGCATAAGGCTGTAAAAAAAAAAAAGAAGAAGAAGAAGAAGAAGAAAAGAAAGACAAACCCTAACAGACAGGCTTCACAGCGGATTAGACGCAACTGAAGAGGAGACTGGGAAGCCAGACCATGAGGCAGTGGAAAATATCCAGACAGAAGAACAGAGAGAAAAACCTAAACCCTAAAATAAAATCCAACGATTAAAAGATGGGAGACATGTTGGAAACAACTAGCAGCAGCGAAGTGTTTGTGGCATCCTGGAAAGAGGGCCAGGAAGCGTAGCCATCCCTGAGCCAGATAAGAGCAGAGAAAACAGCGTAGACAAATCACAGGAGAACTGCTGGGAACCACAGGCCAGGGGAAATATCCCTAAGGCATTCAAAGAAAAGAAATGCCATTTTATAAGGAGCAGTAAAATAATGGAATCCAGGAGAGAATGGACCTCCATCCTCCTGACGCGAAGAGAACACAACTGCCAAGCCAGGCTTCCCTGCCCAAGACAAACAGGCTCCACGAGTGAAGGTGAAGCAGACATTCCAGATTAAAAAACAAAACAAAAAGCAGAAAAAACTCTTTGGCAAGATCCTGCGCTGAAGGAGACGTGATATGAAGTTACTCAGGCAGAGGAAATGTATCACAGATGGAAGCAAGGAAGTGCCAGGCAGACTGCAAAGCACAGGAGGACAAATGCACCACAAACCCACACGCTGGCGAGAGCTCCAAAGCAACTCTGCGTCAGAGTCCAAGTGGGTAGAACCAGACAGACAAACTCACATCCAGACACATTGTAGTGAAACCACAAAACACGGAAGACTGATATCTTTCAAGCAAAAAAACACAATGGTTTTAAGGCACATTAACTACAAAGGGGTGTTTGGACTGATGGGGGCTCCCCAAGAGCAGAAATGGGGCAGTTAAAGCGGACAGCCACCAAAGCACGAAAGGGGCTGTGCACATCGGGCACCACGAGCTCAGCTGCGTGAGCCGGGCTCTGTGAAGGAGGGGCTAAGCTGTGTTTAACTGAAGAGTTCATGGAGGGAAACTGGAATACGTAAAACACGACAAGGTTTCTTTCTACTTAGTAAAGTCAGAAGATCAATTTAAATACAAATATATTAGGAATTGCACTAAATACTCTCATTAAGAGGTAAACATCTCCAAGGTCAGGTTGGACTTGAAACAAAACAAAAACCTATGCATGGCTTTTGAGAGATATGTCTTAAATATAAGTATATTAAAGGTGAAAAGTAAGAAGGTAGAAAAAGACGTGCTATCCAAATTCCAGTCAAAGGGAAGCTGGCACAGCTGCACCACTGTCCAAGCTGACGTTAGGGCAAGAGGCACTCACGGTGATGGGGGACTGGTCCCCTAGGAAGGTGCAGCAATTTCCCAGCCGTGTGCACCTAATCACATAGCCTTATTATAGGGTGTAAAATTCAACAGAATCCACAGTCATTGTGGGAGTTTTAAGCACGGGATTCTCAGTAACTGTTAAACCTGCTAAGAAATTGCCAAAAGAGACTGATTTGTAAAACATCGTTTACATAATCAACAAATATAAGGCCCTGTACTGAATGCATTAAACAAAATGCTCATGTGCACACAGAACATTTAAACTAAATGACAACAAACTGGTCACGAAGCCAGACGACATTGTAGGATTAAAACCATTTAGGATATTTTCTCTGATCCCAATGCAATAATGAAAACCTAATTTTTAAAAACCATAAAAAAATCAGTGTTTGAAAATTAAACAGTGACCTTCTAAATAGTTCAAGGGTTAAAAAATAAATCACAAGAGAAATTAAAGCATATTTGAATGAAACAATAAGAATATGACAAATTAAAACTTGAGAGATGTAGTGATTTTATAGCCTTAAATAAATATTTAGGGGAAAAAAAAGGACTTAAAAATAGTGACCTATTATCCATCTCAAGAAATTAGATTGGCCAGGCACAGTGGCTCATGCCTGTAATCCCAGCACTTTGGGAGACCGAGACGGGCAGATCACGAGGTCAGGAGATCGAGACCATCCTGGCTAACATGGTGAAACCCCATCTGTACTAAACACACAAAAAATTAGCCAGGCGTGGTGGCGGGCGCCTGTAGTCCCAGCTACTCGGGAGGCTGAGGCAGGAGAATGGCATGAACCCGGGAGGCAGAGCTTGCAGTGAGCAGAGATCGCGTCACTGCACTCCAGCCTGGGCGACAGAATGAGACTCCATCTCAAAAAAAAAAAAAGAAATTAGATTAAAAAGGCAAAGAAAGCAGTAGAAAGGAAATAATAAAGATAAGAACAGAAGCTAATAAAATCAAGGAGACACAATAGAACATCTTAAAAATAAAAGATGATTCTTTGAAAAGAACAAAAACACTAATAAAATCTTGCCAAAAGTAATAAAAGAAAAAGAGAAAAGGCATGAAGTATTAATATTAAAAATAAAAAGAGAGATGTTACTGTATATTCTGAGGATACTTAAAAATAATGAGCTTATTTTGAAATAATGTGCCATTATATTTGACAATATAGAGGAAATGAATGAATTCCAAATAAACACAGTTTTTCAAAACTGATGCAAGAATGAAAGAAGACTTGAAGAAATTAGAGAAGACACAAACAAGTGGAAAAACATCCCATGCTCATGGATAGGAAGAATCAATATCATTAAAATGGCCATACCGCTCAAAGCAATTTACAGATTCAGTGCTATTCCCGTCAAACTACCAACAACATTCTTCACAGAACTAGAAAAAAATTATTTTAAAATTTATATGGAACCAAAAAAAGAGCCCGAGTAGTCAAGGCAATCCTAAGCAAAAAGAACACAGCTGGAGGCAACACGTTACCTGACTTCAAACTATGCTACAAGGCTACAGTAACCAAAACAGCATGGTACTGATCCAAAAACAGGCACATAGACCAATGGAACAGAAGGGAGAGCCCAGAAATAAGACCACACATCTAAGACCATCTGATCTTCAACAAAGCTGACAAAAACAAGCATCGGGGAAAAGATTCGCTATTCAATGAATGAATGTGGGATAACTAGCTAGCCATGTGCAGAAGATTGAAGCTGGACCCCTTCCTTACACCATACACAAAAATCAACTCAAGATGGATTAAAGACTTAAATGTAAAACCCAAAACTATAAAAACCCGGAAGACAACCTAGGCAATACCATCCTGGACATAGGAAAGGGCAAAGATTTCATGACAAAGGCACCAAAGGCAATCACAACAAAAGCAAAAATTTGCAAGTGGGATCTAATTAAACTTGGTAATTCTGCATAGCAAAAGGAAATACAACAGAATAAACAACCAACAGAATGGGAGAAAATATTTGCAAACTTTGCACCCGACAAAGATCTAAGATCCAGCATCTATAAGAAACTTTAACAAATTTACAAGAGAAAAACAAACAATCACATTAAAAAGTGAGCAAAGGACATGAACAGATACTTTTCAAAAGAAGACATACAGCCATAAAAAAGAATGAGTTAATGTCCTTTGCAGGGACATGGATGAAGCTGGAAGCCATCATTCTCAGCAAACTAACACAGGAACAGAAAGCCAAACACCACATGTTCTCTCTCATAAGAGGGAGTTGAACAATGAGAACACATGGACACAGGGAGGGGAACATCATACAGTGGGGCCTGTCTGGGGGTGGGGGTCAAGGGGAGGGAGAGCATTAGGACAAATACCTAATGCATGCAGGGTTTAAAACCTAGATGATGTGTTGATCGGTGCAGCAAACCACCATGGCACATGTATAACTATATAACAAACCTGCATGTTCTGCACATGTATCCCAGAACTTAGAGTAAAATAAAAAAAAAAGAAGAAGACATACATGCAGCCACAAGCATAGGAAAAAAAGCTCAATGTCACTGATCACTAGAGAAATGCAAATCAAAACCACAGTGAGAAACCATCTCACACCAGTCAGAATGGCTATGATTAAAAAGTTAAAAAATAACAGATTCTGGTGAGGTTGTGGAGAAAAGGGAATGCTTATACATTGTCGGTGAGAGTAAAAATGAGTTCAACCATTGTGGAAAGCAGTACGGCAATTCTTCAAAGAGCTAAAAGCAGAAATACCATTTGACCCAGCAATCCCATTACTGGGTATATGCCCAGAGGCATATAAATCATTCTACTGTAAAGACACATGCACACGCATGTGCACTGCAGCACCATTCGCAATAGCAAAGACATGGAATTCACCTAAGTGCCCATCAGTGACAGATTGGATAAAGAAAATGTGGTACATATACACCATGGAATACTATGCAGCCATAAAGAAGAATAAGATCATGTCTTTCAAGAGAACATGGATGGAGCTGGAGGCCATTATCCTTAGCAAACTAATGCAAGAACAGAAAGCCAAATACTGCATATATTCACTTATAAGTGGGAACTAAGTGATGAGAACACATGGACACAGAGAATGGAACAACAGACACTGGGATCTACCTGAGGGGGGAGGTGGGAGGAGGGAGAGGAGCAGAAAAGATAACTATCAGTCATCTTTTGGACTTGATGCCTGAGTGATGAAATACTCTGTACAACAGCCCCCTGTGACACGTGTTTATCTATGTAACAAACCTGCACATGTACCCCCAAAGCTAAAATCAAAGTTAAAAAATAAAATATAAATATTATTTCATGGTGTTCTAGCACCTTGAAAAAAAAGAATAAAAGAATAAATCTGAATAGATTCCTTTAAGAAATGGAATCTGGGCTGGGCGTGGTGGCTCACGCCCATAATCCCAGCACTTTGAGAGGCCGAGGTGGGTGGATCATGAGGTCAGGAGATCAACACCATCCTAGCCAACATGGTGAAACCCTGTCTCTATTAAAAATACAAAAAAATTAGCTGAGTGTGGTGGTGCATATCTGTAGTCCCAGCTACTCAGGAGGCTGAGGCTGGAGAGTTGCTTGAACCTGGGAGGCAGAGGTTACAGTGAGCCAAGATCGTGCCACTGCACTCCAGCCTGGGGACACAGCAAGACTCCATCTAAAAAAAAAGAAAAGAAAAGAAAAGAAATGGAATCTGTAATTTAAAATTTTACCACAAAGAAAACTCTAGACCAAAGTGGTTTTACTAGTGAATTCTTCTAAACATTTAGGAAGTAACACCAAACTTGTAGAGTGCTTCCACAGAACAGAAGCAGGAAATATTTCACAAATAATTCTATGAGGCCCGCATACCTCCATGTCCAACAACTAGACAAATTACAAGAAAAAATATTATAGCTCAATCACTCTTGTGGACATGAATGCAAAAATCCTCAACAAAATATTAGCAAACCGAAGTCAGATTTACATAAAAGGCATAATATATAATAACCAAGACATATTTTTCTAGAAATTCAAGGTTGGCAATTTAATATATTAATAGACTAGAGGGGAAAAATCATATAGTCATTTCAACTGATGATTTTTAAAAAGCACTTAATACAAGGCAACACCACTCATGAAAAATATGTTAAGCAAACTAGAAATAGAACGTTACTGCCTTAATTTGATAAAAAGCACCTACAAAGCCCTGCAGCAGGTGCGATGGGAAGACACAGAGCGCTTTCCCTGAGATGGGTCGGCTCTCACCTAGTCCACCCAGCAGGGTGCTGGGGTCATGGCCAGTGCTGACAGGTAAGAAAAAGAGAAAAAGAAGTAGCACAAAATAAAACTAGCACTTGTTGAAAACACAACCGTGCCAGTAGAAAATCCAAATGAATCTATGGATCCTCAGAATTAATACATTTAGCAAGGTTATTGAGTACAAGGTCAACATACAAGCTGTATTTTTACAGATGAGCAGAAGCAAACAGAAAGTGTTTTAAAATGTAAGGTTTTATAAATGGCAGTGAACCCATGAAAATACTCTGAGCCTCACTCATCAAGAGGGAAACTCAATCAAAACCACAATGAGATGCAACCTCATGCCCATTAGAAGGCAAGAAATAATAATAATAATAATAATAATAATAATAATACCTGTTGGGGAGGAAGTAGAGAAACTGGAACCTCGTGTACATTTCCTGGGAATGTCAAATGGTGCAGCTTCTGTGAAAAGCAGTAAGGCAGCTCCTCAAAAAATTACGAATAGAATTGCCATATGATGCAGCAAGTTTGCTTTGGGTCTGTACCCAAACTAATTGAAGGAAGGGTCTAGAACAGAACTTCCACACCTATGTTAATAGCAACAGTACTTGCAATAGCCAAAAGGTGGATGCAACCCCAGTGTCCACCAATGGAAGAATGGGTACATGCAACATGATCTATTCACACAATGGACCATCACTCGGCCCTTCTCCATCAATGGAAGAATGGGTATGTGCATCGTGGTCTAGTCACACAATGGACCATAACTCAGCCCTTCTCCATCAATGGAAGAATGGGTACATGCATCGTGTTCTATTCACACAATGGAACGTCGCTCAGCCCTTCTCCATCAATGGAAGAATGGGTACGTGCATCATGTTCTATTCACACAATGGACCATCACTCAGCCCTTCTCCATCAATGGAAGAATGGGTACGTGCATCATGTTCTATTCACACAATGGACCATCGCTCAGCCCTTCTCCATCAATGGAAGAATGGGTACGTGCATCATGTTCTATTCACACAATGGACCATTGCTCAGCCCTTCTCCATCAATGGAAGAATGGGTACGTGCATCATGTTCTATTCACACAATGGACCATCGCTCAGCCCTTCTCCATCAATGGAAGAATGGGTATGTGCATCGTGGTCTATTCACACAATGGAACGTCGCTCAGCCCTTCTCCATCAGTGGAAGAATGGGTACATGCATCATGTTCTATTAACACAATGGACCATCACTCAGCCCTTCTCCATCCACGGAAGAATGAGTATGCATAACGTGGTCTATTCACACAATGGAATGTCACTCAGCCCTTCTCCATCAATGGAAGAATGGGTACGTGCATCATGTTCTATTCACACAATGGACCATCGCTCAGCCCTTCTCCATCAATGGAAGAATGGGTATGTGCATCTTGGTCTATTCACACAATGGACCATCGCTCAGCCCTTCTCCATCAATGGAAGAATGAGTATGCATAACGTGGTCTGTTCACACAATGGACCGTAACTCAGCCCTTCTCCATCAGTGGAAGAATGGGTACGTGCATCATGTTCTATTAACACAATGGACCATCACTCAGCCCTTCTCTATCCATGGAAGAATGAGTATGCATAACGTGGTCTATTCACACAATGGAATGTCACTCAGCCCTTCTCCATCAATGGAAGAATGGATACATGCATCGTGGTCTATTCACACAATGGACTGTTGCTCAGCCCTTCTCCATCAGTGGAAGAATGGGTACACGCATCATGTTCTATTCACACAATGGACCATCACTCAGCCCTTCTCCATCAATGGAAGAATGGGTACATGCATTGTGGTCTATCCACACAATGGACCGTCGCTCAGCCCTTAACAGGAAGGAGATTCTGACACAGGCTACCACATGAACAAACCCTGAGGACATGATACTGAGTAAAATGGGTCAGTCACAAAACTACAAATTCTGCATGATTTCACTTACAGACGGTCCCTAGGGTTGTCAAATCCACAGAGACACAAGGTAGAATAGTGGGTGCCAGGGTCTGGGGGAGGTGGGTGGGGAGTTAGCATTTATGGTGACAGAGCTCCAGTTTTGCAAAATGAAAATGTTCTAGAGATGGTTGTTGGTGATGGTTGCATGGAATAATAATGCCACTGAACTGTGTACTTAAAAATGATTCAGATGGTAAATTTTATGTTTATGTATATTTTACCAAAATTTAAAAAATGGGAAAATATCACATTTTCAGCTGCATAAAATGCTATGGTAAATCTAGCTAAACTTTCCTCTACACGGAAAATGACAAGGTCTGATTGACGGCCATAGGCTATTCAGGGAACAGGGTTTCTGGGGGCAGCAAGCCAGGGGCCCAGGAGCTGGGTCCGTTTGAATTCTCCTTTGAAAGGAGGGCCAGGAGAGAGCTGCCCCAGAGGTCCCTCAGCAGGGCTGGAGTGCATTCCCACAGAGCAGGATGGAGCTGAGGCAGTGGCCCCTCCTCTGGGGCCTGGTGGGTGGTTCCCAGGTTCTGGGACCTCCTTACATCGGGCAGCGTCTTTCAGCATGGGAAGCTGGAGGCACTGGGAGATGGTAGGCTGGGGTTCTGGGCAGCTGTGCCGCGCGGGCCTGGACTGCTGGGTCCTCGGAAGGCTTTCGCCCTGCAAGGACATGTGGGCTGTGTGGCTGGAGAAAGAGGACTAGGGCCCAGGGCGTGAAGCGGCCTTGGATGTGGCTCAGGGGTTCCATGGCCCCACCGTTGCCTGCTCTCCACAGAGGCCCCACTGCCCACCCCACACTCCTGGTTCCACCGGGGACTCACTCCGTCCACACACATCCTCAGCGTGGGCGCTGGTCCCTTGTCCAGGACCAGATGCTGAGCCCACCCTCCAGCTGGGGCTCTTGTGACCCCAGTGAAGCCCACGGAGCCACTCCCTGCAGTGAAACCTGAAGCACATCTCGATGACACCGACGTCATTGACCGGGAAAGGCCAGCTCCAGAACATACCATGCGTGAAGGAGCCGCCATGGGCCAGGGTGGTGGCTCTGTGGACACAGGCCCTGGGCTGAGGCCACCCTCTTCTGTGGGGGTCAGCACGGGGACCGGCCCTTCCCTCTTGGACCTGGTGGACCCTGTGGCACGTGGGGTGGCATCGGCTGCCTGGGCACAGCTCTCAGCGGGAGGGCCAGGTCCCAGGAAGTGAAGCAGGGGCTGCCAGGCCCCCACAGGCCACCTCACCTGCAGCCCCTCTTTCTGGCCCTCTGCACGCAGGGAAGTGGTGGTCAGAGAGGGGCACACGGGCGGGCTGGCAGCCGCCCTGTCCCCATGCCCCCACTCCAGACTTTCCCCTTCCCATCCTTCCCAGAGGACCCAAGGGAGGACCATGCCTTTTTAAATTATTTTTAATTTTTTGGATACATAACAGTTGTACATATTTATGAGGTATGTGTGCTATTGTGACGTGTGCACGTAACACCTAACGATCAGACCAGGAAAACTGGGCTACCCATCACCTCGAGCGTTGATCATTCCTTTCTGTCAGGAACATCCCAAATCCTCTCTTCTTGCTATTTTGAAATAAACAATAAAGTATTAACTATAGTCACCCTACTGTACCACCAAACAGCAGGTCCTAGTTCTTCAGCCTGGCAGCATGCCTGCAGCCCTTCATCTCCCCCTTCCCTTCCCAGCCTCCGTGGCCACCAATCTCCTCCATGAGACCCACTCTCAGCTCCCGCAGGAGGGAGGCATGGGGCGTTCATCTTTCTGCGCCTGGCTTCGTTCCAGTTCCATCCACGCTGCCGCGAACGGCAGGATTTCGCTCTTTTCAGCTGAAGAGTACCCCACGGCGTCCACGCACCTCGTTTTGTCTGTCCACACATCTGCTCATGGACAGACGCCCAGGTTAATTCCGCATCTTGGCTATTGAGATTAGGCTGCGGTAAACCCAGCAGCACAGACATCCCTCCACAAATTTCTTTCCTTTGGATGGGTGCCCGGCAGGAGATTTCTGGGCCCTGCGGGAGCTCGGTCTTTAGTTTTCTGAGGAGCCTCCCCACCGTCACCTCCCTGCCAAAGGTGCTCATGGGTTCCCCTTTCTCCACACCCCGGCCAGCACATTTTCTGGTTTTTTAAAATCCCTTTATTAAAGTTTGTGAAACTGGGTTTTGAAGCAGTTCTTGAAGAAAACCTCTGAATGCTGTGACTGTTTCCCTGTAAGCTGAAGGCGTGGGTCGCTGTTTTGGGTGGAAGTAGGTGGGGCTGGCTCATGCTCTGGGGAGGCGGGATTTGAAGACACAGCTTATGGAAGGTTCCTGTGGGTCTCCTTAGGGAAATGGGGAATGTCCCCGTTCCCACCCCCAAGGGACACAGTCTGGAAGAAGACAGGAAACAGACAGATTGGCTACAATCCGCAATGTGGGCTCCAGGCCGTTGTGAGCTGAGAGGAGGTGAGGAGAGGGGAAGGGAAGACAGAGAGGAGCTGCGGGCACGTGGGCGGGATGACGCCTGCACTGAGGAAGGCCAGAACCCCAGACAACGACATCTTTTTGGGTTCTGCTGTGACTCCCTACAGGAACCCCAGACCTCCAGGAAGCCCAGTGACACGGCGGCCTTCACTGTCCCCCGACAGCCAGGTGTCCACGAACCCTCATCTGGTGGCCTTTGTGACAAAGGAAAGTGGGCTGGCTGTGAAATAACAGCAAATGGATAGCAAGCGTCAGAAGAACTGTATTCCCACACCCATGCACACACACACACACACACACGGAGACACACGCACACACATGCACACATATACACCCGCAAACACACACATGCACATGTGCACACATGTACACGTGCACACACAGACACACACACATGCAAACGCACACACGCACACGCAGGAACTCCAACCTCCCCTTCCCATTTTGTCAAAAGCGAGCTGGATGAGAAGCCTGGGAGGTTTGAGTTCTGTCTCCATAAGTCTGCAGCCACACAATTGTGTGATGGGTTGTGTGATCTTCCTGACAAGGAACCAGTTGAAGGATGCTGACTGGGAAGCCGTGCACGTGACCGGCCGTCAGGATGTGCCCGAGGTAGGAGCAGCCCTTCCGGGTTGACTGGGGCTGGGGGCGCCCAGCTCGCCCCACCCTGGCAAAGCCAAACACTCCTCTGGCCTGACTTCGTAATGACAGGGGATTGGGGTGCACAGCCAGCAGGTGCCCCCACATTGCAGGGAGGATTCAAAGCGAAACCACTTCAGTTTGCTTCCAGGAAGGGGTGAGCGAGTCGACTCCGGGCTGTCAAGGGCAGCAGCTGTGGCTGGGACCCTGGATGGTGCTGGTCCTCTTGCCGTGGAAGCGGTCCAGGAGATGCTGGGTGCAGTGCAGGGCCACCGCACAGGGAGGTGGGCAGAGGCGGGCAGAGGCGGGCAAAGGCGGGCAGGGCCCCACCCTTTTCTCCTTCCTTTCTTTGCTTTTCTCCTTCTGAGCTTCCTGATCGTTTATAGCAGGAACTGTCTTCCTGATGACCTCACTCCCACCCCAGTGCCTGGTATACAGTGGGCGCTCAATAAATGTTGGTGGAGTGAATGGTCACTGGCAAGGGCAGAGGCCATAAAGAGGAGAGATTTCGGGCCTCAGCCAAGAGCTCCTGGCCACCGTGGGGCCTCCTGGCTCACCGCACAGGTCCTCCCACCCAGCCTGGGCAAGGGATTGTGGTGTGAGTGTGGACGAGGCCTGGGCATCCTGAGACTTCTCAGGTTCCCATTTCCTCAGCTGGCACAGAGAAGCCAACTCTGTGAGGGCCCCAGGGCTCAGTATTCACCTTCTGAACTTGGGGGAAGAAAAACCAGTCCAGGTTCCATCCAAGGAGCACCCGTTGAGACACGTGGTCTGGGAGGACAGTGATAATCAAAGCCTCACGTCCCTGGCAGCGCAACTCCACAACTGCTCAGTCCCACACAGACACAATATGTGGGCGGGTGATGCGGTTTTCGCGGAATTGACTTTGTGTGTGGATGTCATGGAGACACTTCCTGGCGGGCGCCGAGAGAAAGGGGCATTGTTCTTCCCGCCGGAGAAAGGAGGACACTGGGGGAGCCTTGGGCAGTCCCCTCCGTGGCCAGAGAAAGAGGCTGGGAGGCGTCCCGGGGGCCTCTGAGGCTGGGCGATTTGGGGTGCCAGAGACCACTAAAGCAGCGGCCCACTGCCCAATTTATGTGTGCGCTAAATCACTACCATGATTTCTGCGTGTTTTCTAGAATAGTAGCCAGTCACAAAACACAGGACATTGTCTCATAACGTTCCAGATTCTAAACATTTACAATCAATCTCTATGCTTTTTAACAAATATCTCAAAATCAGACTCATCTTTTCAACATATTTTTAGTGTTCTGGTTTCCGTTTCTGTTTAGGCACATTTGTCACGGCAAAGCCTGGAGCTGCAGTTATCAGAAACGTCTAAAAATTCAGAAGCTGATTGCTTTTAAAAGCAGCAGAACTAAAACAAAAACCTAAACACTAGGTTGTTACATTTTGGGAGGTGTCTCCATGTGGACTCCTAAATTATTGTCTGAGGTCCGCTTACTCCAAGAGGCATTTCTCTTTTCAGAAAATTAAAAACATTAAGTACTCCATCCGGACACAAAGCGTCTCCATATGACAGAGTTTTGTTACTGTGGGGAGAGGACAAAGCGCCAGCCACACCCCTCATTCCACAGCCTTTCCCAACCCTCCCCTCGAGATGAAACGCTGGCCATCCGCAGCGCTTCACCTCTGAGCTGGAAAGAAGCTTGTTTCTTTTGCTTTGATGAGGTTCTGCTGGTTTTGGCGGGACTTTGAAGTTTATTTATTGTCATTAAATTGCATTAATTATTTTTGTTTATACTTTTGTTCACAACTCTTAAGACTTTGTGAAGTGCGTAAAATAAGCATAAATTCAAAAAATTCCAAGAATTGGATCCAACAGTTACTTTTAATTGGCAGCAGAATATGGCCCCCAATTTATTACAAACTTACACGCAATGGTTTAGAACTAATTTTAACTTCCCCTTGAAGTTGGAATTCAAAACCTCACTGGTGGCTTGACATGGTATTAATCAAGGAGAATGTTTGTTTCATAATTTGAAACAAGAACCTGGATCTTTTATGAGGTCCAATATTATTTCCATATGAGGGGGCAGAGTGGGAAGAAGGCAGCTGGAACAGACGCCAGGGCCCAGCCAGGATCTGGGGCCCTCTTGATCTCCCTCATTATCGGAGCTCCTTCTCCCAGGGCCAGCCAGGGGCGCAGCGCAGCCTTTTGCCTGGGGTCAGAGAAAGCTTATGGGCAAGGGCAACAACAAAACCACTTACCACCGCCAGATCGCATTCCCCCCAGCAGAGACCCCAGCCTGCCTCAGCCCCACCCCGAGCAGAGACCCCAAGACCCCGGCCTGCCTCAGTCCACCTGTCCAGAGACTCCTGCCTGCCTCAGCCCCACCCCGAGCAGAGACCCCAAGACCTCGGCCTGCCTCAGTCCACCTGTCCAGAGACCCCAGCCTGCCTCAGCCCCACCTGTCCAGAGACCCCAGCCTGCCTCAGCCCCACCCCAAGCACAGATCCCAAGATCCCTGCCTGCATCAGCCCTACCAGTCCAGAGCCCCCGGCCTGCTTCAGCCCACCCGTCCCCTTCACTGCGTTGGTCTCCATTCCTTTCTCCACAGCTTCCCAGCACTCCTGTACCAGGGCCTTTCCCCAGCTCCAGGCCCAGCTGCAAGTGAGGTCCAGGCCTCCCTCAGCCCGTGCCATGGAGAGAGGCAGTAACCTGGCGAGGATGCCCGGGTGTGGAGGAGGGACCTGGGCTGGGGCTGTGTTGTGGGGAGGGGCCGGGGATGCCCCCAGCGGACTGGGATGGTGTCTCTGATGCAGAGATGTTGGGGTAGGTGGTCGCAGAGGTAGAGGGAGGGTAGAGGGAGCTGGAAACGGGGAGGGGAAAGGCCCCTCGCACTGGGCGCCCGCCCTGCAAGTGTTGTGCTGGCCAGGATGAGAAGCTGTGGCCACTCAGCAGTCCTGGAGCAGGCCATCAGGGAATCTCCAGGGAGGGGCTGGCAGGCAGAGACCCAGAGGCAGGACCTGCAGCTCGAGTTGAATGGGCAGCAGGGCCACAAAGAGGCCAAGGCCGGGGCACTGTGGGACCCCTGCCCGCAAGGAAGGGGGGCGCCATGTGGGCTGCGCGGGGCTGGGTTTTGCTGTTTTGGCCCATGATTTCCCTGTGCCTCTGCCTGTTCAGAGCCCCTGGCGCCCCGGAGGAAGGTCTGGGGGCAGCAGGGGGACCTGGATGGCTGGGGGTGGAGTGGGAGGGGAAGGTGGGGTCCAGGGTTTTCCTCCTAGCCCAGGGAGTTGGCCGCGGGTTTGGAGGACAGAGCCCTGACAGGGACGTGAGGCATTGGCTGTGAGCTTGAGGGGACATGCTCATGGGCGCCAGGGCAGAGACAGAGGAGGTTCAGAATTGGAGTCTGGGGCCTCTGGGAGGGGAGCTGGCTGGTGAAGTGGTCCAGGGTGAGGGCGGGGGCATGGCAGCAAGCAGAAGGACCCCTCACCACTGACCCACGCCGCTCGTCCACAGCAGAGGCTCGGACCCCATTCCACGTGGGAGGTGGAACGTGCTGGGGGGGACAGCAGCCCAAGTGGGGACAGAGGGGGGTCCAGCAGCCTTGCCCTGCCCCACCCCCCACCGGATCCCAGGGGTCCAGCAGTCCCCTTGCCTCTGACCAGATCGCTGGGTCCAGCAGCCTATCTGCATCACAGGGGCAATGTGTGGTTTTTAGGTTTTGGTGTGTGTGGTGTGTCTGTGTGGTGTGTGTGGTGTGTGTTTGTGTGTCTGTGTGTAGTGTGTGTGTGGTGTGTGTGTGGCGTGTGTGTGTGTGTGGTGTGTGTGTGGTGTGTCTGTGTGGTGTGTGTTTGTGTGTCTGTGTGAGTGTGATGTGTGTGTGGTGTGTTTGTGTCTGTGTGGTGTGTGTATGTGTCTGTGTGTGTGGCATGTGTATGTGTGGTGTGTGTGTGTGGTGTGTGTGTAGTGTGTGTGTGGTGTGTGTTTGTGTGTCTATGTGTGTGTAGTGTGTGGTGTGTATGTGTCTGTGTGTTTGTCTATGCACATTTCTTTGGTCCTGGCCTTTTTTAATGATGGCAACAAACTTTACGAGAGTTTAGTTTTCATCTTTCTTTCTTTCTTCTCATATCTCTTGCAGCTTTTCCTGGATTTGTTTTTCTTTTCATTTTGAGGTTTTCTCCATAAATGTTTTCATTGTGGGTTTTGTTGGCAAATCTTCTGAAGGCTTATGAGACTATTTTTATTATACCCTCAAAATACTTCTTTCTTTCAACTATTGTATTTTTTTACAGCCATTATTTCCACTTTGTTCTTTTTTCAGGACATTTTTCTTTTTCACACCGCTAACATCTTTTCTTATCATGTTAAATATGAGCATCCTACTCATTTTAAGTCATGTGTCTATTCTAACACACCTGCTTCAGATGTTATACACCTTCCAGTTTGTGGCTTTTTCTTTTGTGATATTTAAATTGCTTGGGAGTTTAGTTCCCTTCACCCAAGAGCTCACCTTCCTCTACAAGTGGGTTTAATCACCTCTGGAGGAAGATACATCCTCCACAACTTCTATTTTCATGCATAGCATCCAAAATACAAACTTCTGGCTATGCCAAAGACTACAAGGCCAATCACCAAGAGACAAAAAGGAAATATAAACAGAACTGAATAGGAGCAGATGTTGGACTTGCCAAATATGATTTTAAATTAACTTTAGTTAAAATCACATGACAATATGAACAATACTACAGGATAACTGAAGTATTTTGTTTTTTGAAAATCAAATGGAAATACTAGAACTAAGAACTGTATTAACTGAAAGTACTTAAAAGATGGGGTTAGCAACTGATTGAACATCAGAATAAAGATCAGTGAACCAGAAGTTAGGTAGGTAGAACACCTAAAGAATAATGCAATCAAAACTAAAAGGAAAAAAGTAGAAAAAAGGGCATGACAACATATGAGACATGATGCAAATGCATGACATGTATGGACTGGAGTCCCAGAAGAAGAAGAGAGAGAATGAGGGAGAAGAGTATTTAAAGAAACACTGGTTAAGACATTCCCAAAACCAATGAAAGACATCAGACCACATATCTATGAAGCTCTGCAAACATGAAGCAAAATGAATGTAAAGAAAACCATGCCTGGGCATCTTACAGTCAAAAATAAAAAGGAAGAGAAAAATTGTGACAGTAAATAGGCTGATGTTTTACTTCTCAACAGAAAATAATGGAAGCTGAAAGACAACTGAATGATGTATTTTTAAATTCTGGGGTTAAAAATAACAGCTCACCTAGAATCTTATATCCAGTTAAAATATTTTTATGAAAATAAACATGAACTGAAGATGTATTCAGATGAAAAGTTTGAGGGAATTTATCATCACTAATCTTCACTAAAATAAATGTAAAGGAACTTTTTCAGGCCAAAGGCAAATTATCCAAAAATATCTTGTTTTCAAAAACAAGAAAATAGGAGAAAATTTGAAAAACAATAGAAAAGGTAAATGTGTGGGCAAACCCACTGAAAACAATAAAAATAATGATATATTGTAGAATTAAATATGCATACAATTAGGATACAGAAAAATGATGCAAAAGCCAGGATAGGAAAATGAGGTTAAAGAATTATAACGTGCTTGCATCCAGGAGCAAGTGTGCTAACTCTGATACATCACCAATGCAGGTGAGGAGTCATTAAGAGAATGATTTAAAATGCACATGACTAAAAGCTTGGTGGAGAAAAATAAGAAAAAGTATTAATTCATCAAAAACTAACAGGCAAAGATGAAAACCAGCTAATGAGGTCACAATGAAGGAACTGTAATGTGGTAAATCTAAGCACAGAAGTATCGTTAATTAATGTAGTCATATAAATTACACAAATACTCCAACTAAAAGACAAAGATTGTCATGCTGGATTATAAAAATAAAACAAAACAAGTGATATGTTCCTTTAGATGGTACTCGGTGGTGCAAGTGCCTAAAGGCAGAAGGATAGTGCCGAGACCAGCTTGGTCGGGGAGACCCTAACCCAGCGGCGCTGGAGGAATTAAAGACACACACACAGAAATACAGAGGTGTGAAGTGGGAAATCAGGGGTCTCACAGCCTTCAGAGCTGAGAGCCCCGAAACAGAGATTTACCCACATATTTATTAACAGCAAATCAGTCATTAGGATTGTTTCTATAGATATTAAATTAACTAAAAGTATCCCTTATGGGAAACGAAGGGATGGGACAAATTAAAAGAATAGGTTGGGCTAGTTAACTGCAGCAGGAGCATGTCCTTAAGGCACAGATCGCTCATGCTATTGTTTGTGGCTTAAGAATGCCTTTAAGCGGTTTTCCACCCTGGGCGGGCCAGGTGTTCCTTGCGCTCATTCCCGTAAACCCACAACCTTCTAGTGTGGGCGTTATGGCCATTATGAACATGTCACAGTGCTGCAGAGATTTTGTTTATGGCCAGTTTTGGGGCCAGTTTATGACCAGATTTTGGGGGGCCTGCTCCCAACAGATAGGAAAGGTGTCTCATGCAAACAGAAAACCAGCAGAATGTTTGGGAAAAATGATCAACAAATTTGACTTGGTCAGCATGGACAGAGCCCCGTGCGTGAGGACTGACTTCAGCCTATGAATTTCTCCAAGTAAACAAGGAACATTACCAAAACTAATGGCCCATTGGATCATTAAAGAGTCCCCCCAAAATTGGTGGTGTTGAAAACATACAGAACATAGTTTCTGACCTGGATTCTCTCCAAGCCACGAGGGGTTTTATGCCCTGGGCTGAGATTATGGTGCATCAGGGTAGGCTTCCACTCTTTAGCACAGAGCTTGGTGTTCCAAAGGCCACGAGGAGTTTTAGATCCTGGACGCCAGACATGTTCCAAGACTCTTTTACATTATGTCAGACATGCAAGCCCTACCTCAGCTTCTCCCAACACTCAGCTTTTCTCCCAACATTAACTATATCAAAAATGAAAATGGAGACATCACGAAAGATCCCACAGATACTAAGTTAATAATAAAAGAATATGCTGAACAATTTATGCCAATAAATTTGGCAATTTAGAAAAATTGAACAAACTCTGAAAAACACAACTTGCCAAAACTGATGCAAGAAAAATTTATGAGTCCTGAACAATCTTATTTAAAATGTTCCCACAAAGAAAACTTCAGGTCCAGTTGGCTCCACCAGCAAACCATTCTTCCAAACATTTGTGGGAGAAAAAACACCAATCTTACACAAACTCTTCCAGAGAAGAGAAAAAATGATTAATGCTTTGCAACTTTATTTAAAAGACTAGCCTGACTTTGTGATTAAAATGTGATGATATCATTGCAAGAAAGAAACATTACAACAATCTCTGACATGTGCATGGACCAAGTATCCTCTAAAAATGAGTGAATTGCTGATAAATGAATTCAGTGAAGTCTCAGGTTACAAAATCAATGTACACAAATCAGTAGCACTGCTATACACCAACGATGACCAAGCTGAGAATCAAATCAAGAACTCGAGCTCTTTTACAATAGCTGCAAAAAGTAAAATAAAATAACTAGAAATAACTTGACCAAGAGGTGAAATATCTCTACAAGGAGACCTAGCAAACACTGCTGAAAGAAATTGTATATGACACAAACCAATGGAAATACATCCCATGATCATGGATTGGAAGAATCAATATTGTGAAAGTGACCACACTACCCAAAGCAATCTACAGATTCAATGCAATTCCTATGAAGATACCAACATCGCTTTTCAAAGAATTGGGAAAACAATCCTAAATACCATGCTGTTTTGGTTACCATAGCCTTGTAAGATAATTTGAAGTCAGGTAATGTGATTCCTCCAGCTTTGTTCTTTTTGCTTAGGATTACTTTGGCTATTCAGGCATTTTTTTATTCTATGAATTTTAGGGAGGGAGGGGAAGGAGGGAGGGAGGGAAGGAGGAAGGGAAAGAAGGAAGGAAGGAAGAAAGGGAGGGAGGGAGGAAAGAAAGAGAGAGGGAAAGAAAGAAAAGAAAGAGAAAAGAAAAAGAAAGAAAGAGATGGAAGGATGGAAGGAAGGAAGGAAGAAAAGAAAGGCAGAAAGATAGGAAAGAAAAGAAGAAAGAAAAAAAGAAAGGAAGAGAGAAAGAAAGAAAGAGAAAGAAAGGGAAAGAAATCATTCCAGTCAAAAGCCCCATGTTAGAGATCAGCCAGTGGTTTCTGCTTACCTGAACTATAACCATGCACACTGAGATGGACTTTGGTTTGCTTGAGTTGAAACCCAAGGCGCTGGGGTCATCTCATTCTAATGATCTCCCAATTATTTTAACCTGTGTGTGTGTTTACTATGTGCACACACACAAGCACAACTAAGAACTCAAATTCAGAATAAAGAAATTCTACAAATCAATAAAAGACAAAAACCCAATTTTTGAAAAGGCAAAGACAGTATCCAAATTGCCAATAAGCATATACAACCGTGCTCAACTTCAACGATTGCGGGAGCAATGAGTATCAAAAACACAATAAAATACCAATATACACCCGACAAAATGGCTAAAATTTACAGCTGACAATTGCAAGTGGTAGCAAGGGTGTGGGGCAACTGGAACTCCCACAGACTTTTGGAGAGTGTGAGTTGGCACAGCCACTCTGAAAAGCTGTTAAGCAGTGTTTGATAAAGCTGAGCACGTGCGTACTCTATAACCCAGCACTTCAAATCCAGTGTATGTTCCACATCTGTACAAGAATTCCATCTGCCACAAAGTACACATGAGGCTGTTTGTGACACCCTTACTCACAACAGGTAAAAACTACTGTGATTAACAGAACGGATAATAAACTGTGTTCACATAATGGAATACTATAAGGCCACTTACATGAATGAAACAGTGCTGTGTTCAACAGCATGGGTGAGTTTCACACTTATATGAAGTTCAAGAAGAGCTGAAGGTAATCTGTGCGTTAGAAGAGGGGTTGTGGAGCCTTACAGGGTGGAGGTTTCTGGGGGCTGGGATTGTTCTATGTCCTGGTCTTGGAGGTCTCGATGCTGTAACAATTCACCATAATTTTCTTATTCATATTATACTTCAAAAAATTGCCTAAAAACAATAAAAGAGTTAGGAAACTAAATAAATCAAATTTAGTTTAAAAATAAATTCCTGGCTGGGCGCAGTGGCTCACACCTGTAATCCCAGCACTTTGGGAGGCCAAGGTAGGTGGATCATGAGGTCAGGAGTTCAAGACCAATCTGGCCAATGTGGTGAAATCCCGTCTCTACTAAAAAATACAAAAATTAGCCAGGCATGGTAGTGGGCACCTGTAATTCCACCTACTTGGGAGGCTGAGGCAGGAAGAATTGCTTGAACCTGGGAGGCGGAAGTTGCAATGAGCTGAGATCACGCCACTGTACTCCAGCTTAGGCAACACAGAGAGACTCCATCTCAGAAAAAAAAAAAAAATACAAAAAATACAAAAAATTAGCCGGGCATGGTGGCAGATGCCTGTAATTCCAGCTACTTGGGAAGCTGAGGCAGGAGAATTGCTTGAACCAGGGAGGCGGAGGTTGCAGTGAGCCGAGATTGCATCACTGCACTCCAGCCTGGGTGACAGAGTGAGACTCCGTCTCAATAAATAAATAAATAAATTCCCACATTGATTCTTTTGCGGGAAAAAGCAATAAAATGTGTGACCAGGCAAACAGACTAATGGAATAAAAGAAAGTGCCAAAAAGGGCCCCCTTCAATGGGAACCCTGATATGACAGGACCATCATCTATGGAACCCCACTGTGATGAATGTGGGCCCCGCGTCCCTGGAGAAAGGGTACCAGGGCCAGCATGGGGGGTAAGAGCTTCCAAAAATGCCCGCCAACTGCCTTCCTTCTTCACCAGGCCAGGCGAGTGCTCAAAGCACTTTTCCTGCAGGAACCGAGACGCTAGCTCCTTTAACAGCCACCAGCGAGTCCCACGTCACCCACCCCCTCTACCCGACATCCCTTTTCATTCTCAGGGGAAGCACCCTGGCCCCTCTTCGGCCTGGGCCCCCTGGGATGGGCTGCCTGGTGCAGCTGCATCCTGTAGGAGTCAGTGGGCGGCTGGGGCTCCGTGTCTTCCTGGGACTTCTATTGAAGGCATTTTGAGGAGGTTGGAAGATAAGTGTCTAGTTAGGCATTAGAGAGAAGTCTCCCTTCACGGTGGCAAAGTTAGGCTGTGTGTCTTTTCCTGTCTTGGGAGTAGCCACTCTTGCCCCAGCTGCGGATGCTGGGTGTGAGAAAGGCTTTCAGGCTGGCCATGGGCTCCGTCCAGGCTTGAGCTGTGTCCCCTGAAGCCAGGGGGAGCCATTGACCTGCGGCCTCCCAGAGCAGGGGCACGAGGTCTGTCGCTGGACTTTCCAAGTCGACTTCCTTCTTTTGTCCTGCCAATTTTCTAAAGAAGAAAGCTGCCTTTTCTCTGGAGGCTGGCAAGAGCCATCTGGGAGAATGAAATACAGCCCCTTCCTCTTTGTCTTTAACTTCCCTTCAAAGCTGAGCAAGAAAAAAAAGATGACTTGGTCTGGGGTCCTTGGCGGCATCAAGCCCCCAGCACCCCTCCTGTCAAAGCAAAGAATATTACCAAGGGTTAAAAAGCGACATTTCATAAAGAGGCAATTTATCAAGATGACATAGCAGTCCTAATTATTTGTGCCCGTAATTACAAAGCTTCAAAATACATGAAACAAAATTGATAGAATTGCAAGGAGAAATTTTTAAAATCACAATTACAGTAAGAGATTTCAACATCACTCTCTCAATAATTGAAAAAAGAGCAAGCAGACAAAGCAGCAAGAAAGAACACTGTGTAGTCCCAGCTACTCGGGAGGCTGAGGCAAGAGAATGGCGTGAACCCAGGAAGCGGAGCTTGCAGTGAGCCGAGATCGCGCCACTGCACTCCAGCCCGGGCAACAGAGCGAGACTCCGTCTCAAAAAAATAAAGAACATTGGACAACATCGATCAGCATGATCTGACTGATGCCTACAGAACCCTCCCCCCAACCACAGAGGAACTCATGTTCTTCTTCTTTTTTTGAGATGGAGTCTCGCTCTGTCACCCAGGCTGGAGTGCAGTGGCACCATCTCGGCTCACTGCAAGCTCTGCCTCCTGGGTTCAAGTGATTCTCCTGCCTCAGCCTCCCCAGTAGCTGGGACTACAGGCGCCTGCCACCACATCCAACTAATTTTTTTGTATTTTTTGGTAGAGATGGGATTTCACAGTTTTAGCCAGGACGGTCTCGATCTCCTGACCTCATGATCCGTCCGCCTCAGCCTCCCAAAGTGCTGGGATTACAGGCATGAGCCAGCACGCCCGGCCAATTTTTAGGTTTATAAGGAGTGGCTGTCCCTGGAGCTCAGCTATGCTTGGGAAGCTGAGCCTCCCAGTCACATGGGGCAGGTGCAGACAGGCTTGTACCAGAGGAGGTCGGCTGTCACGTCCTGTCCCCACCACTGCCCACAAGCTGTGGGGGCAGGCCTGGGGACTTAGCATACCCGGCCCACCAGCCATGGCCCACAGCCCATGGTGAGCTCAGGGAGGTGGGTGAGACAGATGGAGCTGGCCTGTGTGGCTCGGCCCTGGGAGGCCTCTGTTTCCTCCCTCAGTGCCACCCCCAACCCCAGGAGGGGTAGGGACCAGTGGGCAGATGCCAAGCCCGTGGGTGCTGGAGCAGAGGAGACTGGCGATGAGGACCTGCATGCCCATCACACCCTCTGATGATCAGAAAGAAACCAATGCAATCCCTTCCCTGGCTCTCAGCCGTTCCAGGACTTCTCACCAGTGCAGGATTCCACCGTACACCTCATCTCCATCCTGGCCCAGGGTTAGCCCTGAAGATCAGGGGGCCTGGCCCAGATACTTCCTGCTCCCCACAGTGATCTTATGGGACTGAGCCAAGAGGATGCCCTGGCAGGGTGCTTCTGGAACCTGGTGGCCTTCATCTGCACCGCCTCTCTCTGCAGGCTCCCAGGCAGCATCAGGGTCTGTCTGGCCCAAGGGGAGGTGGAGTGCCCAGGACCTTGGTACATGGGCAAGTAAGGACTGAGATGTGTGGACTGCAGACCAAGCCCATCTTCCAGGCAGAGCAAAGAGAGCGGCACTGTGCCCACCCAGGCGACCCCTCCTGCACAGGTCCCATCAGAAGTGGCATGGCTCCACCCCCAGCCTCTGCAATAAAGAAATCGAGATGACCCTAAGTTGTGCAAGGTCAGGCATCCCTCAGTGGCACAGGAAGAGAACCACGGGTCTGTCCTGGTGTGCTTTTTTTTTTTTTTTTTTAAATAAAAGTGGTGGTTTTTAACCCCTTCGATCCAGAGCTCTTCTGTCTCGGTTGTGGTCCCACAGAACATTCTCTGTCTCCTACTCCTCAGTGAGACTGAAGGAACGGCTGCCAAGGAGCAGAAAGGCAGCTCTGCGGGCTGAACCCTGTGTGCAGCTGAGAGGCCGTGAGGCCTGGGATGTCCGGCAGGGTTGGGAAATAATGAGGAATAACTGGCAACTAGAATCCCAGGAGAGGGGCTTATCTTTAATGAAGTTCCTGGAAGTTATAAGCATTAAAATTAAAGCGGCAATTTCTGCTGGGTGAAAACTGTTTAACACCAAGTATCCACGGGCTTGCGGGAGAGAAGCCCAGGACAGAAACCCCCAGGGCAGCAGAGCAAGGCTCTTTTGTCCATCACTGCCGAGCAGCTGGGAGCCCCCTGTTCTCACTGGGGAGAAAAAGCAGGTGGCCAGGGCAACAGGCAAGGGAGGGAGGGCTTGTGTAGAAGGGGAGTTGATTTTTTTTTAAGTGCATTCTCTCTTGGGACATATCTATGGACACTTGGAAAACCCAGGAAAGAGAACAGGTCACTTCCATTCCACAGTGCAGCATGGTTATTAAGCACTTACTGTGTGCCCTGAGTAAGACGGGGTCCCTGCTCTCGGGAACGGTGTGACATGCTCGGCAACTCTGAGTTACCATGGAGCGAGAGGGGTTCTGAAGTTCCCAGGCTCTGAGGACCGACTGTTGATGGAAAGCCTGGGCCACATCAGGTGTTTGCCCTGAGGACCCTTGTCTAGTCCCGGGATACCATGAAGGAGAATCCTGGATTTGGGGTCTGTTGTTCAGAAGAAAATGATCCCAGGTCGGCCAGGCACGGTGGCTCACACCTGTAATCCCAGCACTTTGGGAGGCCAAGGCGGGGGGATCACGAGGTCAGGAGATCGAGACCATCCTGGCTAACATGGTGAAACCCCGTCTCTACTAAAAATACAAAAAATTAGCCGGGCGTGGTGGTGGGCGCCTGTAGTCCCAGCTACTCGGGAGACTGAGGCAGGAGAATGGCGTGAACCCGGGAGGTGGAGCTTGCAGTGAGCTGAGATTGCACCACTGCACTCCAGCCTGGTGACAGAGTGAGACTCCGTCTCAAAAAAAAAAAAAAGAAAGAAAATGACCCCAGATTGTGAGGCCCGGCTGAGCAGCCGTGAGCAGCTGGATGGGCACAGAGCCACCTCCTGGTCCTCACCCAGGCTGTTCCCGAGGAAACCATTTCTGGGGTGAGTGCAGAGAGGACAGCCCACCCTCTGCTCTTAGAGAAACAGCAGGGAGGAGAAGGCTGGAGTTCAACCTCCACCCCCACTCCCTGACTGTCAGCCAGGATGATGGAATCTGTGGTCATTTCCAGGAGAGCCTGTGCAAGCAGGAAGCAGCCGGATAGCAGCAGCAACCTCTTTAAACCCATTTTTTCAGACTTGGTTGATAGAGAGTATCGGAGTCGAGCTAGCCCCACCTCTCAGTCTATCGCTCTCAAGTTGCCCAATGTGGAAGAGATATGGGGTCTGGAGGAACGAGTGACACAGGTTCTGCAGGGCCAATGGGTCAGCGGTGGGACGGGAATGACAGCCAGGACCCAGCATGCACTGCCCCCTCACAGGGCTTTTTCACAAAGGCTGAACTCTGTCTGCAAATTGCACAGAGACCCTTACACGGCAAGAAACTTTTATAAATGGGAGGTACCTGCAGGCTCCAGGTGAGGAGGAGAGAGAGGAGAGGAAAGGAGGGAAGAGAGATAGGAGAGTAGGGGAGAGAGGACAGAGAGACCAGGGGAGAAAGGAGGGAGGGGAAGGGAGAACGAAGGGGAGAGAGGAGGGGAGGGGAGCAGGGAGCACCTGGGAGGGCTAATGCCCATTCTCATCCAGGAGCGAGGAAGGACCAGCTCCCAGGCTGGCTTTCTGTTAGGATAGATCCTGCTCCATAAGAGGCCATGGAAGCAGGACCTGCCACAGAATTTCCAGGACCCAGGGCAAGATGTCCATGTAGGACCCCTTGTTCAAAAGTTAAGAATTTCAAGACAGCAACAGCAGAGCATTAAACCAAGCTCGGGGCCCAGGAAGCGGGGCGTGTTACATGCAGAGGGCAATGGAGCCCTTGAAAATGCAAAAGGCATCTACCCCTGTGCACAGGCTCTGTGTGTGCTTGTGTGAACTTGCATATGGGTACATGTGCTGTGTGCATGCATGTGAACGTGTGTGTGCATGTTTGGAGGGCAGGTATGTGGAGAAGTGTCATCAGGTACAACTCTCCTCTACTTCAGTGGACCCCGGGCTCACCCAGACCCTTGGATAAACATGGTGAGGGCCCCCCACATAGGGCCCTTCAGGGCCCAGCCACATCTCAGCCAGCTGGGAGCCCACAGTGTCCATGCCCAGGCCCCATGCAGTGCTCAGAGTCCATGCAGAGTGCTGCCCATTGGGTGGGCCTGAGGCTCCAGGAAACAGACATGACAGCCCATGGGCAGGTGGCCTTCTGGTCAACAGCCATGAGGAGGCCTCAAGAGAAAGCTGCCTGGCAACCTCTTTCATCTGGGACAACTGGTCTGGCCCAACTGAGAAACAGCCTGGACTTCAGGCTGCCTCCTGCCAGTGGCTCCGTGGGTACCAGAGGCCAGGGGTGCTCCATCCCTTTTCCTGGGAGGGGTGAGTTGGGCCAGCCAGCCTCACTGTGGCCGCCTGGTGGGGCTGCAGGCCTGCCCCTTCCACCTCCCCACAGCCTTCTGGAAGGAAACATTAGGAAGAAGGCCGCTTCCTACACCATGTCCCACTGGCCTGGGGGACTTCAAACCTGGAAGCTAGTGTGGCCACAATCTCCTTTTGCAGCCCAAGAGTCGGAGGCTGGTTTCTAAGGAGACAGCCAGTGCCTGGGTGAGTGGCAGGTGGGCTGTCTGCAGGAGGAAACCTCAGTGGGCCTGGGCCTGCCTGCAGGAGGGCATTGTTAGGAAGGCTACGGAAGACTCTCAGAGCCTACATCTCCATTCAGGGGCAAATCCATCCACCCTCATCGCCCCCTCTCCACCTGGCTGTCCTTACCTCCAGCCGGACACCAAGCCAGCTCTGCTGCAGGTGCAAAGGGGCCACCTGCCCCAGCCCAGCTTCCACATGTGAATGTCCTGTGCTCTAGACAGCCAGGACCTGCTGCCACCTGCTTGCTGGGGCAGTGAGCACCCTCAGGCATACCTGTTCATCACCCACAGATGCCCAGCCCTGCGCTTACCCCACAGCACATTCACACAATGCCCCCTGGATGCCACAAATCGTTTCTAGCAGCAAATGAGTCAGAAGGGAATGGACCCAAAGTCTAGACCCCACTCCACCCCCATCCTGCTGAGGTTGTGAGCTCCAGGGGAGCAGAGGCAGCTGAGGACACGGGCCATAGCTGGTCCCTGGCAACCTTGTAGCACCACCTGGTGACCCAGCAGTGAGCAGAGTGCTTGAAACACCACTGGGCAGGTATCACTCACACCTACACCGTGGAGCAGCCCATTCCAATGGCAAAGATTCCCGATTACACTATTAAATAAGAAAAGAATGTACTTTTTTTCTTTTACTACATAGAGATGTTAAGCTTCTATAAATCAAAAAATAGGGCCAGGCGTGGTGGCTCATGCCTGTAATCCCAGCATGTTGGGAGGCCAAGGTGGGTGGATCACCTGAGGTCGAGAGTTCAAGACCAGGCTGGCCAACAGGGTGAAACCCTATCTCTACTCAAAATACAAAAAATTAGCCGGGCATGGTGGCATGCACCTGTAGTCCCAGCTGCTTGGGAGGCTGAGAGAGGAGAATGGCTTGAACTCAGGAGGCAGAGGTTGCAGTGAGCCGAGACTGCGCCACTGCACTCCAGCCTGCGCAACAGAGCGAGACTCCATCTCAAAAAAAAATCAAAAACCAGATAAATGTAATAGCAAACTGAGTGAATGTTTGCAGCAAAATTACAGAGAAAACATATCCTTCACAGAGGAAAAGCTC
Organism: Gorilla gorilla gorilla; assembly: GCF_029281585.2. NCBI lineage: Eukaryota > Metazoa > Chordata > Mammalia > Primates > Hominidae > Gorilla > Gorilla gorilla. The sequence goes on along the minus strand of NC_073243.2, from coordinate 111,187,194 downwards.
TTACTAATCAAGAAAACAACACCATAACGGAAAGAGAAATATAACTGTAGACATTCAACGTAGATGTCAACCTTGCCCATGACCAAGGAAACAAACACTGAAACCATCATGAGACTTCGTTTTTCAGTTTGCTACAGTTTGGAAAGGAAACGAGCTTGCCCCTGTGTGGCTGGTGGGCGTGTGGGCTGGCAACAGCTTTCTGAGCAGCTGCTCCACTAAGAACAAAAGCAGTTCCATCCTCTTCCAGGGAAGCTCAGGAATCGCTTAGAAACATAAACAGGAATTTGTGAAGGAGGCCGCCCAATACAATGTCACCTGCAATGGCAAACTAAAAGCAATGTAGCTGCTTGATGGGAAGAAATGGTGAAACCCATGTCCCTACATTTGTACCTTCAAGGACCAGGCAGAAGGGTAAAGTGCACTTTTAAAGAATATTTGAACATTGAGAAATAAAAATACAATCCCAAGACCTCCAACTGACTAAATGAACACCTTCTTGGCCAAGGGGACTCCAGAGAAACCTTAAACACTGGGTTCCAAGCCATGAAGGGATGAAATGCCAGACAGACCTCATTATGCCCCCTCCCTCACTAACCGCTGCCATTGAGTTTCTTTCCTAAGGGTAAACAGAAAGCCCTTTTGAAAGATTTGCCAGACTCCCCACCCTTGTGTAGTTTTGACACAACAGCCAGCCAGCGTTCCTTCCTGATAACAGATCCTGACTGTGGACTGGCTCTAGCTGGTGTAGAGGCTGCACACAGGATGCCTCTGTGTCCTTCATTTCACCTTTCGACCTACAGAGCCTCATTTCAATGCACTTAAATGTGAAGTCTCCACCCCAAAGTGAACACAGGACACATGTAACACACATGTGAGCTCACTGTGCATGCGTGCCCCTCACCCTTGTAGAGTACTCACAGTGCCTCCTGTAGCCTCTCAGCCACCATGGTCAGCACATTCCTGTCTCATCCTCCCCACCCTCAAAGTGCCTGCTTCCGGTTTAGGGTGGAGGCCACACCTCCCAGCCTGTGGATGGTTACTTGCAGGCTGCAACTCTTTAGAGAAATAAAGCTCTCCCTTCCATGTTTATGAATCTCATGAATCTTCAGTTGACAACATATAAAGAAATGAGCATGAAATGATTTTCAGTAAAATAAGTAGGAAACAAAACTGCAGATAATTAGATGATTATCTTGGGAGATGGGAATCTGTGGGTGGGGGGAGGGAATTTTTATTTTTCTCTTCACATTTTTCTACATTTTTCTAATTTTTTTACAATGATCATACAGCACTTTCATAACAAAAAATAATACACATTTTATTTCACAAAACTATAACCTGGAAAAAGTGATAAATGTCTATAAGTGAATATTCCACAGCAGTAAGAATGGATGAGGCATTTTTATCCACAAGGCAGATCTTCAGAACATGAGGCACTGCTACTGGTACTGGGCATGGCTTTGGCTGCTCTCCCAGTGGGGGTCTGAGGTGGCCCTGGGCCATCTGCCCTCAGCTGGCTCTGGGGCAACAGGGGCAGGGGTGGGAGAGGCATCAGGTCCGGGAAAAGGCACAGTCCACGGGCTCCACTGGATCAAGGCAGTGCCCTCCACTCCACCGGGCCTGAGTGGAGATGGCCTCACTGGCTTAGCTCTGCCCAAGCAAATCCAACCTCGTGTTGCCTCCAAGGCATCCTCCAGGTCCTCACCTCACCCCCTGCCCCAATTACTTATGTTCTTCTTTTTATCAGAAAAACATTCGATGTGGCCATATTTTCAATAATAGCTTGAGTCAGTCTCACTTGGTTGTGATAACTCAGAAGGCTGGTGATCAGAGAGAAAGAGGAAAAGGGGGATGGGGGAGAAGGGGAAGAGTGTGGGGGGGAGGGAGGGAAGAGGGAGGGAGGGAGAGGAGAGCGGGACGGTGGGAGGAGGTTTCTTGGCATGCTTCCTGCTGGTTCAGACCCAGTCCAAGTTTCCTGAACCCATGTTCTGGAATGTCTGGCGCTGCCACAAGATGAGGAGGAGGCCCAGCCACAGGCGTGAGGACATGGGTGCATTCTCCTCACGGCCGACCCGAGTTCCCACCAGGCACAGGACTTCGTTAACAGAAGCAGCTTCTCAGGCACATCTCACAGCACCCCCAGCCCCTGCTGAAGTGCCTCCTCCTCTCCAGCTCGCCCAAGGAGCCGGAGCTTTGGCTGCACTGGTGCTGGGGGCGGCTTCACCCCGTGAGGGTGCCACTCCATGGGCCACTGGGAGGTTGCTGTGCAGTCCTGGCCAGTTTACAGAACAGAGATCCAAACTTTCACCTAATATATAAGACAGGAACCATTTTCATTTGACCAGAGAGGGCCTCAGGGGGATCCTGGCCCTCAGCTCCCAGGAAGAACTCCTCTCCCCGCGGCATCCATGGGAAGTGCCTTCAGTTGCTCCAGTTATTCACCCCTCTCTGTATCTGCCCTATGTCTGCAGCTTGGCAGGGTGTTTGCTGCTTACGTTTTGAGACTCTCAGAAACAAACTGTGCCTTCTAAACACACAGTGGAATCTGACACCAATGATGCAGTCCAGAATGCTTTCTTCCCCTGGTGACAAACTTTCTGAGTATCTTACATTAGTTTAGTGGGGCCTTCCAGCAGCTGTCCCAACTCAGAGACAGACCTGCAGGCCCATGGGCCAAGACAGAGCCCTTCCCCACCAACCTTGACCTTGGATGAAAAGCATCATCCCTATTTGCTGGAAGTGTGTAGTATGATGACGGATGTGTCGACAGAGCCAGGACCATGCTGTCCAGGGAGGCATCAATGCTTTGCGGTGTCCAGACAGTTTACAAGGCCCAAGAATGCTGCTCCCTTGCTGAGGCAACCACTGCGTGCTACAAATCCCCTGACAAGTCACCAAGACTTGAAGGGAGGAGGCTCTCTGGAGCATAAGCCCACTCTCCCACATGCTAACTTGGATGGCTGCGAACCCAGTCCTGCCTCAGCCATGGGCACCCCCTTCGTCGGAATCCAAGTACATTGCTGCCACCTGTGTCCATGGCTGCAGAGACTCGACATCACCCACAGGAGAGAGTTGCAGGAATGCCTGGCCTCACTACCCAGGGTGGAGAGCCGGATGTCCAAGGCAGGGAGGACTGGCTCTCACATTCTGCAGAAAAGACTATTTGTGTCCACCTGGGGCCCTGTGTGGGGCGGTGGGGTCAGGGATGCCTCACTGCAATTCACTGTTCTGGCAGTGGGGTGGGAAGAGCCTCTTTTAGTAACTCCCAAAACTGCCATTGAAGAGGGGATCCTGGACATATCCACCCTGACCCTCTGAGGTGAGAAAAGAAACTATAACACAAGGACTGCTGCGGTTGCTCTCTAAGCAATAGGCTTGGCCCAGCAGGCACTGTTTAGGCAGCCCAGCAGGCTTCCCTGTTGCCAGGAGAATCCCAGAGACCCTCTGGGACCCTCCAGCACCCAGCTATACCAGCTCCACTCCACAGCTCACCCAAGATGGACATGAGGACGTCAGATCGTGATGTCCAATTTTAACTAAACTAACTCCCCAAAAACTGGACGTGTGACTTCACAAGGCTTTTGCCGAGGAGCCCTGGGCTGCAGGGAACATTAATGGGGTAGGTGCACCCAGGCAAGGATGTGGGCAGATCCTCCAGCCTCTTGTGGTCTGGGTCTGCTTTGGGAAATGGCCAGCAGGATTCTTCTTGGAGGCAAGCTGGAGGTTTTTAGGTCCTGGGTTAGAGGGAGAACTATGCGCTTCCTCTCAGAGACCTGGGGATGGAGGGACTGGACCCTTCCAGCCACCTGTGCTGAGCCCATCTGCTGCCTCCTAAGGGGCTCCTAAGGGGCAATGGGTGGAAGTCTCCTGGGCCATGCCCTGAGCAGACACCACCCTTTCTGCTCCTTGGCAAAGATGCCTCTCAGGATCAAAGACCTGGTGGCCTGGTCCCTCCAGGAGGAATGGGAGGGCCAGCTTCCTTCCCTGACAGCTATGGGAAGATGGATCCCAGTCCAGGCCTTGAGTACAGTTCCCTGACCCTCATGGTAAGCGCCGTGCCTGGTCCCCTCATCTCTCTCAGGGAAGAGGTGATAAACACCATTGGGTTTCCGTGACTCAGGCACAGTGACTTACACATCCTTGTCACAGCCTGGGCTGTAAATGCTGCCCCACACGTTCCCAGCATGAGTGAGCGCTGCCTTTCTTTAGGAGATGGAGGCATAGCCACCTCCAGGGGTCCTGCTGCCTGTGGGCGCCCATCAGGGTAGAACTCACAATCTGCCCACCACTGCCTGCCATGTGGTCCCTCAATATCCCCAGGCCTCCTCCCACCAAGTACCCTCAGGCTTCTGTGCCTGCTGCAATCTCATCGTACAGACATCCATGATGTGGTGAAGACTTGAAGAAAAAGATGTTAAATGAGGGGTTCCTTCCTCAAGGTAGAAAGCCCCTTTTGTGGGCTGAGAATTGAAGACTGAGGACTGGGTTCGTTCCCTGAGTCCACGTCCGCTGCCGCAAGGAAAATGTGCAGTACACCCCCAACCCAATCTGCCTGGCATCTACACCTGTGCACCGGGCAGGGGAAGGAGTGGGCCCTTGTTGCTGGGACCCCAGAGAGTCCCCAGCAGTGGATGAGGTGGGCCATGGAAAGGGACTCCCCCCACCACAAGAGCTGCACAACCTGTTGAAGGGGCCGAGGCCTCCATCTTAAAGATAAGCGGCTTTAGGCTGGGCTCAGTGGCTGATGCCTGTAATCCCAGCACTTTGGGAGGCCGAGGTGGGCGGATCACTTGAGGTCAGGAGTTCAAGACCAGCCTGGCCAACATGGTGAAACCCTGTCTCTACTAAAAATAGAAAAAAAAATTAGACGGGCGTGGTGGTGGGTGCCTGTAATCCAAGCTACTCGGGAGGCTGAGGCAGGAGAATTGCTCAAACCCAGGAGGCAGAGGTTGCAGTGAGCTGAGATCATGTCACTGCACTCCAGCCTGGGTGACAGACTGAGACTCTCTCAAAAATAAATAAATAAATAAACAAATAAAAGATGTATTTATTTAGCTTTGTGAGCCCAGGGCTGGGGACTGTCCTGGGCAGCTATGAGGTGGTAGACCCAGCTGGCCTGCTGTCCCTGGGAACTTGGGACTTGGGCAGGTAATAGCAGCATGTCTCAGCACTGCCCCAGGAGCTGGGGATCCTGGGTAGAGGAGTGGACAGGGGAACCTTCCTTCCTTCTCGGGGCTGATTGGCACACACAAAGCACCTTCCATATGCACGCAGCCCCATGGACAGGGCAGGAGGCAGGGCAGTCAGGGGCAGTGGCAGGTGTCCTGGCAGGAGGGAGGACGCATCCCTGGTGAGAGCCATCAGGAGAGAGTCTGGCATTGCATGACCAGGCTGGAGAAGGGGAAGCCCACGGGACCAGGCCACAGAGGGGCATCCTGTGGCCTACCAGATGGCGGAGACTTCCCTCAGGGAGTATTCCCTGCACACTCACTGACAACACCCACGAAGGCATGCAGATTCTTCCAGAAGCAGCTGAAAGCCACACATGGAAGACTGCAGTGCAGTGGAGAAGCAGTTCTCTGGGTTTCTCAGGGGCAGGCAAAGAGGTGTGTGAGCCCCCTGGGCTGTGGACAGCGGGACACCTAATGGCCCCTGAGCCTCTGCAGAAGCATCAGTCACCATGCCCAACGATCGCATCCCCTGTCCCCAGACAAGGCCTGCATGGGAAACAGATGTCCACAGAAATCCCTGAGCCGAGGTCGCTTTGTCATCTTTTCTGATTTCCCAGTGAAATTTCACCACAAACCACACATTTGGAACATGGCTGCTGCAGCTCAGGCAGAAGCAGGCCTCAGTGGTCGGGTGCAGAAGCTGTCGGAGTTTCCGTGTCTCAGGCCAGTTCCGGCCTGGGCACCCAGGGCCGACCGCACGTTGAGTTGAGCGGCGGATGAACCTGCGCCCCTTCACCTGGAAGTGAGAGCAGCAACTCACTGCTGATTCACACTTTCATTTCCAGCCAGGAGAGACTTTCCTCCAAGCCAGAGCTGATAAGACACAAAGACTAATAAGACTAAAACTCCCCAGGTTGGGATAAGATAAATATCACCAAATTACAGCAAGTGTTTAGGTGGAGAGGACCTCAGTGATCATAATTGATGCCCACACATGTTTCTTGGCATCTGGGCTTCCTTCACTGCTCACTCAGATTCCTGGGTTGTTTTAAAAATCACGGCCAGGCGTGGTGGCTCACGCCCGTAATCCCAGCACTTTGGGAGGCTAAGCACTTTGGCAGGCTGAGACGGGGGTGGGGGGAGGAATCACTGGAGGTCAGGAGTTCGAGACCAGCCTGGGCAACATGGCAAAACCCCATCTCTACTAAAAACAAAAATTAACCAGGCGTGGTGGTATGCATCTCTAATCCCAGCTACTCGGGAGGCTGAGGCAGGAGAATCACTTGAACCTGGGAGGTGGAGGTTGCAGTGAGCTGAGATCACACCACTGCACTCCAGCCTGAGCAACACAGTGAGACTCCGTCTCCAAAAAAAAAAAAAAAAAAAAATCACGCATACGGGACTCCTGGAAGGCGGCTTCTCACCGTCACTGCCGTCTGCCCTGCTACACGTGATGGCTGTGTTTCACATGTTCACCGGTGTGTACGCCCGGGTGTGCTTCGAACTGAGAAGCCAGGAGCCCAGGGCTTCTCTGCTGCCCACGAATCATGCCTTCTACTTGCCATCGCTGCCCAGCTTGCAAGGCCCTTTTACTGAACTTACTTTGATTGCAATAAAAACCAGTAAAACCCAAAAAACAAGTGCATACAAAAGTATGCCCAGAACACCTTTGGAAAATCATTTTCTGACTTGGGTGGGTTTTTTCCTTCTAGGTCTCTAATCACAAATTGCCTGAAAGATTTGCACAAATATCTACCTGAAACTGGAAGAGGTGTTTCCTCAACCATGAATCGTGGCCAGTGTGGGTCCCTTTGAGGCAATTTCCCTTGAGAAGTGCATGGTTATTAAATTTAATAGTCGGTGCAGATGATTCATCTTTTGAAGGCGCTCAGAATGATGGCTGAGGATAAATGTAGAATTAGCCTTCTAAGTATCCAGTGGTCTGGCAACGTTCCAAGTATGCCAGGAAACAGGTAGGCGTGCTTCAGATCCACCTCCCTTTCAATAGTTTTAACAGTCCATGTACCAGAGGTGATATCACAACCAACCTGTAATTCAGAATAAGCCTCGTGTGGCAACATGGCGGGGGGGGGGGGGGGGGGGGTGCGGGGAGCAGGCGAAATGCGAGGCACTTGGGTGTGGCAGCCACGTGAACTTCTTGTTCATGACTAAGAAGGCATGTTCATGCCAAAGCGTGTGTCTGCAGGGAAACCCGGTGCACCTGGGAGGCACAGCCAAGGCTTCAGGGGTCAGCATGGCGGGCGGACGCTGCACAGCCAAGGAGAGGTGGACTCAAACAAGGGCGGCCTCGGGGGCGGTGTGCAGGCGACACCCAGGGGATCTTGTGCACTTAAAAACGTAGCGATCTATTTGCGAAGTGAAGAGCACGCAAGGGGAGCACACATGCAGACCCGGAGTCGCCATCCTCCCTCGTGGGGCCAATCCGCCAGGGCCAACGCAGCATGGCAGGGAGGGGAAATGTCCCGGCAGGCTCCGTGTGACGCGTCACAGTAGCGTTTTGTCCGATGTCAGGCAGTGCTTTTCTTACACGTCCCCAGGGCTCCGGTGCAGACCAACCCGCGTGTGAATTTCAGTCTTGCCGGCTGCTTCGGGTCGCGAGGCTCACGGCTTTGCTCGCACTATGGGGAAAAAGCCGGGCACTGAAGGGGGCGTGGGGTGTGTGTGTGTGTGTGTGTGTGTGCCGGCGTGGGGTGTGTGTGTGTGTGTGTGTGTGTGTGTGTGTGTGTGTGTGCCGGCTCCGCGCATGCGCCTATTTCAACTCCAGCCACAGCCTGGGGCCAAGACAGTGTCTTCAAAAGAGGCCCCTGACCCCGGGGTCTGAGTTGGCTACACCACGCCTTCCAGGCACGCCACACCGTGAGGTCACGCCGCGGACACCCCCTCACACAGGGGCGCCCCTCACTCCGCGGACGCCCCTCACACAGGGAGGCCCCTCACTCCGCCGACGTCTCTCACTCCGCGGACGCCCCTCACACAGCGGACCCCGACCTCGCTGCTTTCTAAACGGGAGAGGAGGAGCCACGGCCACCGTGACAACCACAGAACAGGAGGAGCCCCGCCTCCCAGAACGGTGGAGTCGCGGTGGAACCGGGGGACGCCGCTGAGAGGTCACGAGTGTGTCCCAACCCGAGTGAGGAGCGCGCGGGGGCGCTCTTGTTCCCAAGGCCGCATGAGCGCCAAGGCCTTGCGGGGAGAACAGCCACGGAGGGAGACGGGGCCCGCGGTGCCCCCGTGAACGCTGTTGGTGGGGACCCCACGGCTGCGCCCGCTGAGGTGGAGGGGCCGGGAGGACAGAGCCCCGCGCCTGCCGCCGCCCGCTTCTGACCCTGCCGGTCCCGGGCTGGTGCAGAGAAGGGCGGGCGCGGGCGGCCGTGCCGGGAGCGGAGGCGGACTCCGGCCGGGTCTCCCCGGGTCTCCCCGCTGGGCGTCCCGCGGCCGCACCTCCTCCATCCGGAGACGAGGCCCCTGCCCCGCCCGCGGCTGAGGAGATAAGGAGAAGCTGTTTTGAAAAGCTGCGAGGACGCGCATTTCAACCTCCAGGGACGGCTTTAGCCCCGCCCTGCCTTTTGAAAGTGCTGGGAACGGATTTTTATCAGCAGGCGAAACTGTCCTCAAAGCTCCGTGGCCCAGAAAAAGGCAGGGCGAGGACGACCATGGCCCCCGGGCCGGCCCCCTACAGGCTCAGCCTCCGAGTCCCCCGGACTGGACGGCGCGGGCATCGGGGATCCAGGCTGCTCCGGCCGCCCCGCTGTGAGCCCGAGCTGCGCTGCAGCCGCTGGTCACGTATGGGGGGGTCCCCCGCGTCCTTTCCTCCAGGCCGGCAGTGGGCTGGGGCCGCAAGTGTCCCCGCGTACACTGGCCGTCCCCCAGGGACAAGGACACTTGCCCTGAAAAGCTGCGGCTCCCGCCAGAAGGTCCCAGCTCGGGCTGCCCCGGGCAGACGCAGAGCGAAAGGCGAGGCGGGACGGGCCTGAGGAACCTGGAAGTCCCTGCAGGGCCCCTGGAAGAGGCAGGCAGGGGGCTGCCCCACAGACAGGCCCAGGAGAGGACACGCCGGGCTGGCATCACGTGAGGAGAGCGTCCAGCAAACCACACTGGTCCCGAGGCCTCCACGAAAAGTAGATGGGCATCTCACGGCAGCCACCACTGAGGCAGCACCAGGAAAGCATGGTGGGTGCCCACTGGCCCCGCAGAGGGCAAAGGCATGCACACGCCAGAAGGGAACATCAAGGGGAGCAAAGAGAACCCCTTCCTCCTGGAATGGCTGAGGGGACCAGGCCGCTCTGTGATGCAGACATCTCAAGGGGCTCTCCCTTGCACTACCCCATGTGGACTTTAACTCCCAATTTGGAAAGTAACGATGTCATCTTCTGTGGTCTCAGGGTCCTAGTGAGTGTGTGAGGATAATAGTGTTACATGTTATGCAAAGGGATTGTGAACTGGCATGGGGGTCAGGTTTGCAGGGCCTGGAGCTGGTGACTCCAGCTCTAGAACAACCCCAGGCGGGCTCTGCCCTACCTAGGAGAGATGGTCATAGGGGAAAGAGTCCAGTGGGCATTGGGGGCGTAGGGGCCACTTAGGGTTGCCCTTTGAGCTGACAGTGGGGTACAGATTCAGCTCTGCAGTGCCCCTAACCCCCACTGCAGATCCACCGGGGGAGATGCCCTGAGGACACGTGGGAGGTGAGGGTCAGGCGTGTCCTGCTGGGTGGGAACTCCGGACCCTCTGGGAAGGAATGGGTGAATCGGCTGCTCTCACTCTCCAGCTCCCACTCAGAGGAGCCCTGGGGGATCCCATCCCTCTACCTCAGAGGACTCCCAGGACACGGTCTGAGCCCAGTGGGAGGAGGGCACACAGCCCTGATCTGCCAGTCAGCGGGGCTGAGGGTCAAGCTGTGCGCCTTGTGTGCTGGCGGCGTCCCGGGTGGGATGGATGGAGATGGTCTGTACTTTCATGGGTGAATTGTAGGGCCCCTGAATTGTATGTATCTCAATAAAGCTGCTAAAGAATAAATGTAAAACCTTTGCCTAGTAACTCAGGTTCACTGGAGTGCACGGGGAGTTTCTGCTGTTTGGACTCTGCATGTGCCTAGTTCCAAGTGACAAGGTGGGTGCAAAGGCACAGCAGCCAGTGCAGGCCCAGCCTCATGGGCTCCTCCAGCTTGGGCACCCTGTAGGGTGTGGGGTTGGTGCCATGGCCCACCCCCACCCCCCACCTCCACCCCCCACCTACACCTGTCCTCCCAGGACACTTCCTCCCCCAGACCTCCTGATATCTGCATTTAGCAAGGACCAGAGCTCAGTCAGCAGAGGAGTGAAACACAATGGCCCTTCCCCACCTGGCTGGGGCACCTCAGCCAACCTCCTCCAGTGGGACCTTCTCAGGGTCTTGGGAGGAGGGCCCATGCATGTGTGAGACAAGGCTCCCAGCCACACAGGGGTCACGAGCCCACCAGCAGATCTTCACCCAGGGTGGCTCATCGGTCCTCACGTAAGGGCAGGATTTAGAGGCACGGAAAGGGCTGCAATCCTCAGGCTGTGCTACTTTGCATAACATGTAACACTATTATCCTCACACACTCACTAGGACCCTGAGATCATAGAAGATGGCATTGTTACCTTCCAAATTGGGAGTTAAAGTCCACGTGGGGTAGTGCAAGGGAGAGAGGAGGGGCCAAAAGAGCCTGGGAGGGTGGGCCTGGCCCTGAATCTGGACGCCTGGACGCTATACACAAGGGCGCTCTGAGCCCATCGCAGGCACGGCCTGGCCGGGTGCAACCCTGCTACCAGGTGCCAGAGCTGTCTGCCTGCAGGAAGTGGCCCCTCCACTAGGGTTCTTCAGAGGATGGTGGGAATGGCTCGCAGGCAAGACTACTCCCACCGTGCGCGCTTGTTCGTGTGGTCGCCCACAGCTCACGTATCTGCGGACAGCCAGCAGGGGGGGCTGCTGGGGTGGGGGGCCGGCCTCTGGTTTAACTTTCAGTTTTGCCACTGAGCAGCCTAGGCCTCTGTAAAATCGTGTGATGGCGGCATCTGCCCCGAGGATGGTCTGAGAATGGGAGGCAGTAATTGGAGTGAACGGGCTTGGCTGGACGTCAGCTCCAGAGGTGCAAGTCAGCACTGGGCAGCCGCGGAGCTGCGCTGCTCAGCTATGAGACAGGGCTCCAGCCAGGGGAGCGGGAACAGAGAGACCGGGTGGGACCTGGACCAGCTTAGCGGAGGCCTGGCAGGGCCAGAGCTGGGCAGGTGAGGGGTCCCGCACCGCCAGCCTCGGAGCTCCAACTCCAGGGACGGGAGCTGCCCTGGCAGAAGGTGGGGTCACCCACTGAGGTTGGAGACGTGGGCGTGGCAACAGCCCGTGGGGAAAATGCTGAGCTAGCTCTTGAAAGGCTGGGGAGATACAATGTATCAATGCAACAGGGCGTGGCAGGGAGGAGATTCATGGGTAGGGAAGGGAGAAATGTCCCAGAAACAGGAGCAAGTTAGGGTTCCAGGAGGAAGTGAGGGAAGAAGGTTCTTCTGAAGGTAAATAAGGAAGAGAGCCCTGAGGTACCCAGCAGGGTAGGAGGCAGAGAGGGGGTCCAGTGCAGGGTACTGAGGGACGGGTCTCCAGAGCCAGCTGGAGGAGCTTGAGATGAGGTCAGGGAGGTAGCAGCTGAAGCCACTGAGTTGGACACGTGGAGGAGACAGCGCAGGTGGCCAGGCTTGGGGCTCCTGGGAGGCTCCGACACCCTCAAGGCACAGGTCGGAGGAGACCCTGCTGAAACCAAGGACAAAGTGAGGGGGTGCAGGGCCCTTCCAGCCGGGGGGGCGGGGGCCAACGCTGGTTCTTCATCAATTTGGAGCGCCAGGAGAGGGCGGGGATCTAGTCCTGCACGGATACCACCCCTCTTTGGGCTGCCCACACCCCCACCCCCTCTCCAGCAGCCAAGGGAGGCGGGTCCTCCCCTTCAAAGGGAGGTGCCCTCAGGCTCCTCTGGAATTGGGGATCCCTTGACCAGGACGGCCTGGTGAGGGGTCGGAGGTGACTCCCGCCAGGCTCCGCTGCAGCACCTGACCGCCCTCACGGGTGGCCGGGCCAGGTCCTCGTCGCTGGTGGGGCTCCAGGCTGGGAACGGGGGTCGAGGCCGATGCGCTGCGGGCAGCGGCCGCCGGGGGCGCTGCGGGGGCCGCGGTTAAAGCCCCGGCGCGGGCGCACGCGCTCAGAGAGAGCCGGGCCGCCGTCGCTGCCGCCGCTGTCCCCGCGCCTTGCGCCCGGTGGCCCCCCACCTCCGCCCCGCGGCCGCACCTGGCGCTCCCTGGCTCCCCCGGCCCCCGCGCGGCGTGGAGCCATCTTCCCTCACCTCCTACCGGAACCCTAGCTTGCTCCCGGCCCATGCGGCCCCCGCGGGCTCCCGGCCCCGGCTCCAGAACTCAGCCCTGCACCTGAGCGCGGGGCCCGGCGGGGCGTGGCGGCGGCGATGGGGAAACTGCAGTCGAAGCACGGTGAGCCGCGGGCCGGTAGGGCGGGAGGGCGGGTGGGCGTGGGGCCGCCTCTCACTGTCGTTTTCCTCTCCCCGCGTCCCGCCGTGCCGCAGCCGCCGCCCGCAAGCGGAGAGAGAGCCCGGAAGGTGAGCGGGCGAGCCGACGGGCGGGGCGGGGGGCGGCGACCCGGGCCGGGACCCTCAGAGCCAGGAGCCCGCGCGCGTCCTGCCCTGGAGCCAGCGGTGGGGGGACGGGGCCGCGGGTCTCCAGGAGCGCGCGGGACCCCCACACCTGCCCCTGCGCGGTCTCCAGGCGATGGGGACACAGCGAAGGCGCAGCGCCCGCGGGGCTCACGGCGCGTCTCTTTTCCTCCTCGGTGCGGGTTTCCCGCGCGTCCGCCCCCGGACCGCAGGGGACAGCTTCGTGGCGTCCGCGTACGCGAGCGGCCGCAAAGGCGCGGAGGAAGCGGAGCGGCGCGCGCGGGACAAGCAGGTAGGCGGCGGGGCGACAGCTGGGGTCGCGCTGCGCACCCGCCCGGGGGCAGGGAGCGGTGTCAGAGCTGTTCCTGGTGCCCGCCCGCGGACAGGCGAGACGTGGGCCGCCATGGCCGCACGAGTGACCGGGGGGGCCAGGAGAACTAGTCCCTCCCCAGCCTCCAGGACGTCTGGGGCTCCCGTGGAGCGAGCCCTTGCTAGTGTCCCATGCTGAGTGGCGGGTAGGGGAATCGGAATTCCTTGTCCTAGGCTGGGAGCCGTGTGGGGGCTCCATGTTTCGGGCTGGAGGAGCTGGGTGAGTGGGAGGGGCTGGACCTAGACGTCCCGGGCTGGGGGTCCCGGGGAGCGGGAATGCAGTACCCCGGCTGGAGGAGCTGGAGGAGGGGTGGGAGCTATAGGCCTGGGGCATCACTGGCCATAGCCTCAGTGCTCACTCAGCAAACATGGCCAGAGTCAGAGGCCTCGGTGCCTCCCATCTCTGGGAGGGGTGACCACAGGCCTGCTAGAGGCTCAGGAGACAGAGGGACATCTGCACAGCTGTGGCAAGGCTGCAGAGACTGCAGGGCTGGCTCAAGACCCAGGCGGCCCTGAGGGTGGGTGAGGAAGGTGCTATGTCCAGGAGCAGAGAACTGTCCAGGTCTGGGGCCCTGGAACGGTCTGGGGTAAATTAGACCTGCATGTTTGCTGAGCTTGAGAAAGCTAACATTTGATGGTTATCAGTGTCAGTGTGAACTGGATCGGTGCAGACAGCCCCACCAGGTGGCCGGGCCCACACTTGCCCCTTGCTTCCTCCCCCACTGTCCCCAGAGGTCCCCAGACACAGAACATGCCAGGTCATGCAATCAGTTTCCTTTTTGGAAAGACATTCTTCTGGCAGTTGATTAAAAAAAAGTTCTGGGTGTGTTTGGAGACATTTTCTGCAGCTCTGTCTTGAGAAGGGGCTTAGGTCTGCTTGGAAATTAACATGCAATAGAGTTAGGATTGGTGCTTCCTGAGAGTGACCATCTAACGCCTGTGATGGTGGGAAGCACGCTGTAAGGTACAGTAACTTGGGTGGTCCTGTGAACCTCTATCCGGGACAGGGAGACCAGGGTGAGGTCATCCAGCGAGCTGTCCCCGCCCCAATCTGGCGCTCTCTGCCAGTTACATTTGCACAGGGGCTTGCTGGTGAGTGGATGGTGCCACTTAGCAGCCAGGTGCTCCTGGTATGATTAGTCAGTGATGTGAGCACCTGGGTTGGGCGGGCGTTCACCTCTCTCGTGGTCAGGGCTTTGGCCGGCCCCTGTCCATTGGCCCACTGGCCTGGAGCCTTCTCCCTGGGAGGCGCAGCACCATGAACCTTAAAATCCCTGAGCCAGCGCCCTCACCGTGAAGTGCAGCTCCCAGGGCCATGGGGCGAGGCCCGTGCGCTCTGGAAAATGCAGGTGCTCCCCATGTGACTACGACGTCAGCGTGAGGGCTGCTCGTGGGCGTGTAGACCTGCCACTCTACACTGGGACATTTTCTTTAGAGAATAGCTTGGGAGTTGGGGCTTGCTTGGATTGTTACCTTCTAATTTTGCCATCATTTCATGAAAGAAAACTCCTTTCTAAGTTAAAATGAACAAACTCAGAATCAAAGGCTGTCCTGTGAATTAAATACATTTCAGCTTTCAGACAAAAGTGCTGCCTTTCTGTATTTTCCGCCTCTGGCCATGATTCCTCCCACCTGGCATGGAGACCCCAGGGCCCAGGTGCGCCCTCACCTGGCCAAGTGCCCTCCCTGCCACATTGCTCTTCCTCTCACCTGGCAGCTGTTCCCCCGCGACAGATCCTACTGAGGTCCAGGAGAGTCGCGGCCACCACAGCAAAGTGTCCCTCTGGCTCTCACCTTCTTCTTTTGTGTTGTCCAGAGCCTCGCCCATCGTTCTTGTCCTCCCAGGTGGTATCCACTGAGGAGGGCCAGTCCTGGGTCACCCAGGGCACCCCTCGTGATGCCTGGCTGGGGCCAGCGAGGGGACTCACTCCTTCCCTTCTCCAAAGTCCACCTCCTGGTTCCGTGCGAGGCATCCTGGGTGCCACAGAGTGGTGGCAGAGAACCCTGTGGAGACTGGGCGCACTAAGAGCCAAGACCTCCACCCTACCCTCTCTCCCCAGCCCCCAAAATAGAACAAATGAGATTGGCTATTATTAATTCCCTGTGAGCAGTGCTGGCTCCTGCCTCTGTACGTGTCTGAAAACAACAGCAGCACTTTCCCAGACAGGTGTGTCTCTGCACCCCCGACGTGGCTCTCCCTGGCGACTCTGCGGAGCGCCACACTTTGCTTTTGGCGGGACCCGCACGGCTTCATCACCGAGTGTCCCTGAAGGGCCAGGGCCATGGGATCGCTGGTGACGGTGCCGTGAAGGTCTGGAGAGTGGATTGTGAGGGATCCGGAGTCCCTGGGGATGTGCGTGGGTGAGGAGTGGTGCCATGGTGGCAGTGCACTTGTGTGGCTGTTTTTCAAAGTGGTAGTGACTGCAGGGAGGATGGCTTCAGGCCTGGGAACGGGCTGCCCCTGCACACTCACCCTCACCATCTGGTCTGCGAGACTAGCTTTAATTTCTACAGCGCTCCCTGAGGCTGGCGGAAAATGGTTCTGAAGACAAGAGTCACTGTTAACTGGAATGTTGTTGTGAATGGAGCACAGGCTTCCATGAAGTAGTGCTGAGGAAGGTGTGCTGGAGCTAACTCCAGAGGCAGCATTGTAGCGAACACTCGTGACAGACCAGCCAGTGCGTCGAGGAGGCCGTGGCCCTGGCCTGCACGGGGGGCTCTTGCCCACATCTGCAGGAGGCAGCAGGCACGGCTCTGACTGGGCCGTCTAGGGCAGGTCCCAGCTTACAGGAGGCACTCGCCAGTCCCACCCCCATGCCACGGCCCTTCTGAGTGTGCCAACATGGTATATGTTTCCTGGAAGGGAGCCAGGAGGACCACAGTCGCAAGACCTGCTGGCTCTGTCCAGGGCTAAGCTCCAGGCCAGGGCCCAGGCCTTCACCTGCACTGGCCTCTGGCTTCCAGCAGCAAACTCCATCTGCCCTCAGCATGGCCTTGCTCATGGGAACTGGGCTCAGCCCCACTACATGGCTTGATGCCTTCCGACTGGAGCCAGCCACAGTGCCCTAGAGGCTCATATGCCTGCAGCTGGCCTTCCCCCAGAGGCAGGGGTGGGGCTGCCCCTTCCCTGCCCCTCCTGGCCACCCAGGAGCCAGTGCTCACCTGTCCTCTGTGGGTCCAGAGAGCTGGATGTGGCAGTGGGATGCCCAGTTCTCGGTCAGTGGGAGCAGTTTCTCGTAGAAGATCCTGGAAAATTCTTCATGGCTTCAAGCACAGTCTGGACGCTACCGCATCAACACAGAGATGCAGGGTGGGGGCAAGATACACATTTGCAGGAGAGACTCGGGCCAGTGCACGTGCGCCCAGAGACAAGGCAGTGTGGACCATACTCTGCTTGGTGCTCGGCCACGTGCCACACAGAAGGAGAGGTTGTGGGTGCCCAGTCCACCCAGCTCTGCATTTGGGGGTGCAAGCCACTCCAAGATGTCCAGGAGAATGGCAGCTTCCAAAGGGAGCAGGGGCACCTGGGGATGCCTCCAGCACAGACTCTGAGGGCCAACCTTCTGTCTTCTGTGACTCATGTTCCAGGACCCTGTGTCCTCATGGAGCTGAGGCCCATGTGGGGCTTTGTGTCAGAGCCGGTGGCAGCTGCAGTGTGTCATGGCTGCCCTTTGCTTTCTTTTTGGTGCCCTCTGTGTGCCTGGCCCTTGGATACAGGCAGCCGTGTTCCTACCCTGGGATGTGGCCCGGCCATGTGGCGAGGCCAGCACAGACATGCACAGAGGCTCAGGCACAGAGGGAACCGAAGGGAGTTGCCAGGCCACCTGGTCATCCCCCCTTGTGGGAGGCGTCGAGGTCACCTCTGGGCATGACACCTGATGCCCAGCACCTGAGAGCCATGGGACGGGTTGGACACCATATATGTAGTTTCTGTGCCAGCCTGGGCCTTGGGCCCACTGAGGGCTGTGTGTGCGCCCAAGCTCTCCAGCAAGCCGCAGGCATCCCCTGTCCTGCAGCAGGGGCTCTGGGGTGCTGACTGGGAGAGGGTGCTGACTGGGAGAGGCTGCTGCCGGTGCCTGGCCATGAGGTTGGACCAGTGGATCTGTGTTGCCCATGGTGGAGGCCGGAGGCTGGCCAGTGGCGTGGTCCTGCCCGCTCGGGTCACTGCACCTGGACAGTGCAGGTGTGCATTCTCAGTGTCGGCCCCTGCGTCTTTGAAGTGCATCCTGAGAAGCCCTGCACGTGGACCAGGCAGGTGTCTGGATGGAGGCCCTGGAGCACAGAGCGTCCCTGCCACAGGGCCTTGGGCTGGAGCTGGGGGTTTCACAGACGAGGCCATCTGGGGCAGCTGTCACCCCGGACTTCCAAAACAGCTTCCTGAAGCTAAAACTGCCTATTTTGCTGCTGAATGAGCTGAAGTTTTAGATTTCTGCAGGTGAAAGAAGACAGGTGGCTGCACCCTGTTCTCCTCAGTGGGCTGAACCACCATGGGAAGCCTGGTGCTGCTCCGTCCTCCTTCCTTCCTACTTGTGGCTGAGTAATTTGAATTCCTTTGAGGTTTTCATCTTGTTTTGGCTAAAGAGCTTACATCTTTCCTTTTCTTAAAAAACCCAGGCTGGTTTGCAATCCTCGGAAACCAATCATCAGCCCTGCAGCTTTGGGCCGCCGTATGCCTGCATTAGGGGGTTGGGGGTCCATCAGACGTACACGCGACTCCTGGGAGCCGCGGGAACTGTGGCTGGTGCCGGCCGAGGCAGTTGTGCCAGAAAGGGCAGGGCCGTCTCGAGTACCCATCCACGAGTGCCCTTCGGTGCACTGGGCCCCTGCTGTGCATGCCTCCCGTGTGAGCAGCAAGGTGATGGTGAGATTGGAAGTGCAGTTTTATCTGCCTTGTAGGAGTGGCTGGCTCTCCTTTGCCCCTGGGTGGCCACCGCTTGTTCAGAGCTGGCAGTAAGTCCATGGCCGCCCCAGGTCCAGGCCCCGACTGGGGGAAACACGCACCTTGCCACTGTCCTGTCTAGGCTAGGGTTGGGGGTTCGGCTCTTTCTATTTCTCAGGAAGCCAGGAGTCTGGGCCAACGGCTCCTGTCCTCCACCCCCGCTTTGCGGCCAAGGGATACCCACCTGGTCAGCCCCGACAGAGACTGTGAACGAAGTCCTGGTCAAAGACCATAGTTGGGAGCCACCATATGGCCGTTTTACGTGTGGCCCCCTCGCCAGCACCAGGTTTCTGTCATCCCATCGTTAGCAGAGGTGGCTTGCAGGGTGGCTTGACAGCCTCTGGACCCGGCTTCGGACCCGGTGCTGCCACTCACAGCCTGGCCACATCCCTCATGCCTGGGCCACCTGCTTCCCCTTGTCCTGTGAGGAAAGACAAAAGGGACAGCTCCACGCTCCATAAGGCCAGGCAGCGAGGGCCACCTGGAGAGCAGCCAGGTGTGGCCGGGCCCCTTCCTGGCCTTTTGCCCCAAGTGCCGGGGTGCTGCAAGCCAGAGGGGTGCGTGAGTCCGTGAGCTTGTGCCAAGATGCTGCAGGCCTGATCCGTACTGCACAGTCATCTGAGCTGTCAGCAAGCTCTCACTGGTTGGCAGTGCCCACAGCCTCCCTGGCGTGGCCAGGTGTGGTGGGAGCAGAGGCCAGTGGGTGGGAGTGGGGTCCACCGTCCTTCCTGTAGAGAGGAAGCCTCTAGCCTCCTGGCTGCTGTTCTTGAGTTGGCAAAGCCACACTTTACGGAAGCAGTAGTTCTTGAAGCCAGACACACCTGAATTTGAAGTTGCCCAGCCTACCCCAGAATTTGTAGACAGCTACCTGCCAAATCACTGGGTCCCTGGAGCTCTGAAGGCTGAGCCCTATATCCTTCCTGCAGGGCTCTCAGACAGATGCCTGCGTCAGAAACTCCCTGGGTTATGATGAAAGGCCTATGACACCCCCAGGGAGTTGGGGAAGCCTCAGGAGCATCAGGAGCAGGAGGAAGCAGGAGCCACTGCTGGGGTGAGGTCAGCATTTAGGGGCGGTCCTGCCCGCACATGCTGCTGCCGGCATTTCAGGGTGGGCTGCTCCCAGCAGGACTGCAGATCGGCCTGTCCATGTGCGGAACCCGAGGGGGCCTGTGCTGCGTCCTGGGGCATTCATGCTGCAGGGTTCCTGTGGCTCCGTCCTCTCACAGGTCTTACCAGCCGTGGCCCCTCTCCTGTTGGACTTGCCTTCCTGAACATGGGGAGGGGTCCCGAGCCCAGGACCCCTAATCAGTTCCAAGGGCTCCAGAGCTTTCAGTCCCTGCCACCTTCTGAGCCGTCGTCTGTCACAGATCATGACCGTCAGCTGTCCCTGGAGGTGCGGAAGGAGCCCTTCCTGTGGGGCTGCTGGGTTAACGCCGGAACCATGGGGAGCAGAAGGCGCGGTGTGTGAGAGGGGTCTGCCCAGGTAGCAGGATCCGCCCCCCACACCGGACACTCCCCAGCGTGGGGTGGAGCTCGTGGTGCTGGCCTGGCTGCCGCCTCTGGGCTGCGAAGCCTGGACCTGCTGGGACAGGAGCCTTGCAGAGACCCCGATCCGCTCTCACGGCGAGCTGCACCCATGCTGGCTGATGGGACCTTTAATCTGCTTTCATGTTGGCAAATACTTGGCAGGGCACCCTTTGGCAGCCTTTCACGCTGGCGTGAAACAAATTGGGTCTGTTCGATCCTGTCCTGCGCAGAGCTGGAATTCACTGGTGGTGATGGCCAGCCCTTGGCAGCTGGAGGGGGAGGGTTTGTTTTCCTTTTGTTCTGCAGAATTTTCCAAGGAAATCGTAAATAGTTTTGCACACCAAAATCAGAGAAGCTAAAAAACACAAAATATTGTAATACAAACATTCAAATTGGAGATTATTTTAATGGTAAGTGTCTTGGCGGATTTGGACTGACAGCCTTGCCAGAGGCCGATGGAAACGGGGGTCCCTCCTTGCTGTCTCCGGTGAGGTTCTCCGTGAGGCACTCACGTCAGTAGCTGGCAGGACCCTCCAGGGCTCCCACCTGCCCTTAAGGCCGTGGTCCTGCGTGGATGTACTTCTAGGACGAAGCCTTTCACATCCGCTAAGGGGGACGTGACAAGAGCTACAGCTGTTTTTGGATAACAGAGCCTACCCCATCCTCCTTTCCACAAAGGATAACAGAGCCGACCCCATCCTCCTTTCCACAAAGGATAACAGAGCCGACCTCATCCTCGTTCCCACAAAGGATAACAGCCGAACTCATCCTCGTTCCCACAAAGGATAACAGAGCCGACCCGATCCTCCTTCCCACAAAGGATAACAGAGCCGACCCGATCCTCCTTCCCACAAAGGATAACAGAGCCGACCCCATCCTCCTTCCCACAAAGGATAACAGAGCCGACCCGATCCTCCTTCCCACAAAGGATAACAGAGCCGACCCCATCCTCCTTCCCACAAAGGATAACAGAGCCGACCCCATCCTCCTTCCCACAAAGGATAACAGAGCCGACCCCATCCTCCTTCCCACAAAGGATAACAGAGCCGACCTCATCCTCGTTCCCACAAAGGATAGCA
Source organism: Gorilla gorilla gorilla (assembly GCF_029281585.2). Taxonomy (NCBI): domain Eukaryota; kingdom Metazoa; phylum Chordata; class Mammalia; order Primates; family Hominidae; genus Gorilla; species Gorilla gorilla. Next base: position 111,166,425 of record NC_073243.2, on the reverse strand, counting down.
GAGCCGACCCTGTCCTACTTCTCACCAGGACGTGCCTGGACATGGTGCAAAGCTGCCGCCCCTGGTGGCCTCCCTGCTGCCCCGGGGATGTGGGTAGCCTGGCTCTCTGTGGCTGGCGTCTGGGCCTTAGCGTCCTGGAGTCCTCAGAGGGACCCCATGTCCCTCTGCCCACCATCACTGCCTGCTCTCTTGGCTGCCCAGGTGCACCCAGCTCAGCTGTCCCGAGGGCCCTGCCAGGCCAATGGCCAGGTCTGTGTGCCCTGCACCCTTCAGGGCAGCCACTCATGCCTGAGACCAGCCAGCCCCAGACAGAGCTGGAGCAGGGGCCATTTCAGTGGCCCTGATTTTGCTCCTGAGGGCTGTGGTGTAACACGAAAGAACGTTGCTGTAGGCTTCCGGCCGTGGGATTCCGGGGCTGTCTTTGCCTTGCGCTGCTGGACAGAGCAGGACCTGCACCTCTGTTTGTCACAGGCTTGTCCTGGGCACCGCCTCTAAAGGAGGAAACAAAAACAGAAGGGCTGAGTCCCGGAGCCAGGACCCCAAACCAGAAGTCTCTCCCAGAGCCCGCAGCCCCACCACGGGGCCGCCCTGCTGCCATGGAGCCGCCCTGCTGCCCCAGGGCCTGAGCTGCTTTCTGGATGCTGGGAGAACCGGACAGTGGCTGCTGGAAGGCAGGCCTGGAGGGCTCTGGGTGCTGAGGTGCGGGTGAGGCCGGGCATGGGTGCAGGCCTGTAGTGCTGGGGTGTGAGAGATGCTGGGCTGGAGTGTGGGAGAGGCCAGGCAGGGGTACAGGGCCCGTGGTGCTGGGGTGTGAGAGAGGCCGAGCTGGGGTGCAGGGCCTGTGGTGCTGGGGTGTGGGACAGGCCAGGCAGGGGTGGGGGCTGCCACTTGATGTGGGCGTCAGGACAGTGTGTGGTGAGGAGGCATGGAGGAAGCGTGGCCCCCCAGAGGCTTCCAGGCTGGGCAGCCACTGCAAAGGCCCTGAGGCAGGAGTAGGCCTGGAGGACGGGACGGTAGCAGGCAGGGGCTGCGGGAGACACAGCGGAGGAAGAAGAATGGCGGCCCCCACCCATCTCCCTCTGCCAGAAGGAGCCACGGGCACAGCCTACAGGTGTGCACTGGTCTCTGTGCTGTGGGAGGCCAGACCTGGTGTCTGTGAGGAGCACCCAGCTGCAGACCTGCCGGATGACCCTCGGGTGACACTTTGGGGTGGAAGACCACCCCCCACCCTGCGAGCCAGGTTCCTCGGCTCCGAGCCCCGTCCTCACATCTGTGGAGCAGGTGGGGCCACTAGCAGGGGCTTCTGGCCCTTCCTCTCCTCCCACTGATTTGTTGAAAGCGCTTTAGGTTTTCTGTAAAACAAAGCGGACATGGGCCTGGGGAAGGTGCTTGTGGGTATTTCATGAGCTTTTCCAGGCCTGAGACATGTTTTAGGTGGCAGCGGGCTCACGTGTGTTGGGAGAGACTGGTCACAGGGCGACTCAGGGGCTTGCGCTCAGACGGTGACGCCCAGCCCGCTTGTCCCCAGGGTGACAGGGAGAGGTGGCAAGAACTGGCAGCTGCCCACAGGCTGAGCCGAGCCCAGCAGAAAGGCCCAAGGCCGGAGCACAGAGGTGGCCTGGATGCTTCTGGCCGGTGGTCAGGACCCTGTCAGGCCTTGCTTGGAGGCATCTTGTGTGTGAGGGGAGCCCTGCCCCTGCCAACCACCTAGCTGTGCCCAGGGGAAGCCGCCCCAGACGCCCATTCTCGGGGTCTGTTTGCCTGTCGTGGGGAGAGAGTGGCGCAAGCTGGGCCCACGGGGAGGAACATCCTTGGCGTCCGAAAGGGCAGAGAGCACCATCCCTGCTTTGGGGCATCTAGGGGAGCAGCAGGTGGGGACGTCATGCCTCTGTCCACAGCGCAGTCTGGGAGACTCAGAGCCCTGTTGGTGAGTCCTGGGTCAAAGGGCATAGCGACCAGGCCAGAGCGTCGCCTTCCCGCTGTCCCCGTGGCGGGGCTGTGATTGCCTCTAGCTCTAGTGACCGGGGCAGTGGTCACCGGGGCTGCCTGCACCTCCCCTGCCAATTATACCCCCTATAGGCGCCCCCCGTGCCAGCTCCTCCTCTTTTGCGGTTGGAGTGACCCCAAGATGTGCTGTAAGGGTGTCTTTGTGTGCGGCTCAGAGCTCATCCCGAGAACCCTGCAGCCTCCGGGCCTTGGATCCGGCGCCCTTCCTGAAACGAGATTGTGTGTCCCGTAACAAAGATGCGCGTGGTCTTCTCTGAAAAATTTTTACCTCTCACGCGTGGGTTCTCACCGCTCTACCCTGAGAGTGGGCTGTGGTTTGTGTGGACGGCAGCCGCCAGGCATAGCCCCTGCCCCCTAGAGCCCTCTGCAGCCTCGGCCAATAGCAAAGCCGCAGGTGGCCGCCGGGCCCTCCTTTCATCTCGTGGAGCCCCTCGCCAGCCACAGCAGGGCCCTCGTGGAGGTTCTGAGATTGTTGCGTGCAGGGCATGCGACGGGGGTGCTTTAGGGAAAGAAAAGGCCTTGATTACTTGTTTGAGTAGCTCAGTCCCCAGGGTCTGGAGCTGTAATCAAATATTAGCCCCTCAACCAGCATTTTCCGCTGTTTCTCTCTGGTAAGGACATCGACGTTGCATGTTCACATATGGTGTCTTCCAAATTAGAAAAAAGAAAACCCTGAAACGCAGCAGGGTTCTTTCCAGCTTTGGAATTGATCTTCCTTTGAAATAGGAAACATGAGGCTTTAATATGAATGAAAGAAAACAAAAACATCCGGTGGGTTTTTCCCGGGGAAGAATTCAGATAGAAGAGAAGTGCATTCGGGCCTGCTTTCAATCCCAGTGGAATTCAGCCTCCTCTGAGTGGGGCGGTTGAGGGTGCAGCAGTTCGGAAGTTCAGGGCCCGAGTCGTGGTTTTATTTTGTGTGTTCTGCGATCTGGATGGTAAGCTGAGGGTGGCAGCTGAATTTGGAAGGTTTTCCTTTTTCTGTGACATTGGGGATCGTTAGCTCTGAAGACAAAGACAGTAGCAGGCGTGACGGGGAGAAGAAAATTAGACCTGCAGGTGAGTTGTGAAATGGTTGTCTAACATTCAGTGTCAGCACTTCAGGATGCTGAGAGTTGAAGGCAGGGAATAAAGTTTCGGCAGAGTTTATGATCACGCCTCTATTATCTGGGCAGAGGCACACACGTATATGTAGGTGTATGTATGATGTGTTCACATATGTGAGTACACACGTGTATACATACATGTATACAGGTTACACACACTTGTACGTAGGTCTGTATTTAATACCTGAGCTGAAAACATTTCATTTCAAGGCACCTGCTCTCCACCCCCACTGCCTGGTCACCCTGCTCAGCCTCAGCCACACCTGGCTGACGATGGAGACTCTGGGAGGGCTGTGGGTTCCTATTCCTGAGCCAAGGTGTGGGCCCAGTGGCGCTCACGGCTTCCCCCTCCCATCCGCGTCGGTTAATGTGGGTAAAGTGCTCCCTGAGTCCCTCTCTCCAAGCGTGGGGAGAGGGAAACTCGGCTGCCTGGTCATAAAGCCAGGTCTTGCTGACCACATGTTGCTTGTCTTTTTTTTTTTTTCTGCATGTGTTTTACGTTGGGGTTAATTTCATGGGCAGGGCAGCCCTGGGCCTGTCCCTGTAACTCATCTCTTCCCTTCCACTTGTAAGGATGCCCCGTGGGTTGGGCTGGGTGCCTCTTGACCCCTTGGTGTGGTCAGTCGTCCCCTTAGGCTGAGCGTCCACCCTCGTGGCAGGGGTGGGCCCTGCAGAGACCCTCCCTGGGCTTAGGGCGTTTACTGGGTGAGGGGGTAGATGCCAACACAAAAGCCCTGTAGTGAGGGAGTGAGGGGCGTGGGTAGTGTGGCACCTCCACGTTTTCTCATTTAAACAATCCAGATGATGAAAAGCTGCTGTGAGGCAGGATGAAGAGGGAGACAGAAACATTTCTATTTTCTGGTCTTATAGGAAGTTAAGTCGCAGCAGAACTCTGGCTTGTGAGGACATCTGAGTATTTTAGGAGACCTTTTGACCCCAAAGTTACTGCTTTTCTAGGTATAAATTTCACATGTGGTTATTAAAAGATCTCTCAAACCCAGAAGAACCGATGGGCAAAATCTGCAAATGCCTCTCAGATATGGAGGCTCTGTCTGAATGTATCTAGGGCTTACATGGGAAGCCCGGCTCCCCTGCCTGGTCCCCCCCGGCCCCCCACCTCCCAGCCCCTCTGCTCCTCCCGCCGACCCGGCCCCCCGCCCCTCCACCCACCCACCCATCCCAACCCCTGCCCCCGACCCAGCCCCCCCGCAGCCCCTCCCCATGGCCTCAGTCTCATAGTCCTTAAATCTTTCACTTTAGAACCAGAAGTTCAGAATAGCAAGCACAGCCTGGAAGGAACTGGCGCACAGTGTTGCTGTAGCCTTTCTGGGCCCCAGCTGCACATGTGTCGGAATTATTAAGCCCATAAAACTACATTGTCACATCTGAAACTGTTTAGCCATTGAAACCGAGACTTTGACTTCAAAGCCGGCTGCGGGGTTTCCAGACAGGCGCGCTGGCGGATCACCTTGAAGTCAAATTCCATCCTATGGCGGCCGGCAGAAGTGGGCCCCCGGCACCTCCTTGTAAGAAAACACTCTCTTCCGCAGATGCCGGTGGCAGGTTCCCCCCTCCCACGGTGACATTTTGGAGAGGCTTCTAATTGCATCTGAGCTCCCAGCAGGGAGGAGGCGGATGGGGTGGTGGTCTTTGCATTTAAAGAGCCTTGGAAACCACTGCCGCCCACCAGGCCCCAGGCCCTCTGCCTGCTGCTCCGGGCCCCTCCCCCAGGGCCGCCTGCAGCCTGCTGTGACCAACCCCCGGCCTCCTTCCCTGTTTCCTGCTGGCCTCATCTTCCACCTTGTCTCATAAGGTGCCCTCCCACCCTCGCCCTACCGCCAGTCAAAACAGGGTCCTTGCTTTCCTTCTGCCCCAGAGCCTGCACCCTTGACCTTGCTGGCCCCTGTCCACCAGTTGCCAGTGGCAACTGGTGGCCCTGCTCTTCCCACCCGCTGTGGGTGTCCCAGCCCGTTGTCCCCGCTCTTCCCACCCGCTGTGGGTGTCCCAGCCCTTTGTCCCCGCTCTTCCCACCCGCTGTGGGTGTCCCAGCCCATTGTCCCCGCTCTTCCCACCCGCTGTGGGTGTCCCAGCCCGTTGTCCCCGCTCTTCCCACCCGCTGTGGGTGTCCCAGCCCGTTGTCCCCGCTCTTCCCACCCGCTGTGGGTGTCCCAGCCCGTTGTCCCCGCTCTTCCCACCCGCTGTGGGTGTCCCAGCCCGTTGTCCCCGCTCTTCCCACCCGCTGTGGGTGTCCCAGCCCGTTGTCCCCGCTCTTCCCACCCGCTTTGGGTGTCCCAGCCCGTTGTCCCCGCTCTTCCCACCCGCTTTGGGTGTCCCAGCCCGTTGTCCCCGCTCTTCCCACCCGCTTTGGGTGTCCCAGCCCGTTGTCCCCGCTCTTCCCACCCGCTTTGGGTGTCCCAGCCCGTTGTCCCCGCTCTTCCCACCCGCTGTGGGTGTCCCAGCCCGTTGTCCCCGCTCTTCCCACCCGCTGCGGGTGTCCCAGCCCGTTGTCCCCGCTCTTCCCACCCGCTGCGGGTGTCCCAGCCCGTTGTCCCCGCTCTTCCCACCCTCTGCGGGTGTCCCAGCCCGTTGTCCCCGCTCTTCCCACCCGCTGCGGGTGTCCCAGCCCGTTGTCCCCGCTCTTCCCACCCTCTGCGGGTGTCCCAGCCCGTTGTCCCCCCTCTTCCCACCCTCTGCGGGTGTCCCAGCCCGTTGTCCCCGCTCTTCCCACCCGCTGTGGGTGTCTCAGCCCGTTGTCCCTGCTCTTCCCATCCGCTGTGGGCGTCTCAGCCTGTTGTCCCCGCTCTTCCCACCTGCTGTGGGTGTCTCAGCCCGTTGTCCCCGCTCTTCCCACCTGCTGTGGGTGTCTCAGCCCGTTGTCCCTGCTCTTCCCATCCGCTGTGGGTGTCTCAGCCCATTGTCCCTGCTCTTCCCATCCGCTGTGGGTGTCCCATCCTGTTGTCCCTGCTCTTCCCACCTGCTGTGGGTGTCCCATCCCATTGTCCCTGCTCTTCCCATCTGCTTTGGGTGTCCCAGCCCTTTGGGTTCCTTGGGATCCAGACATCACCCTCAGCCTTTTCCTGAGAGGCCCAGCTCCAGCCCGTGTGCCGTGTCCCAAAGCTCCCCTCCCTGAGCCACCTGCCAGGCACTCACTTCATCCCACCACGTCCAGCATCCTCCCAGCCTCTGAGGCAGGAGGTCACTGCTGGCCTGGACGTGGCCTTGGTCCTGCCCAGCCGTAGTCCAGGTGCCTCCCGAGTGCCCTGAGATGGCGGTGGTTGCAGCCTAAGCTTGGCAGGCGCCCACCTTGCTCCTCACCACCTGGCATCCTGCCTGAGCCCCACAAACCGGCCCTCGATGCCACGACAGCCCCGTAATTCTGGCAGCCGAGTTTGTAGGATTAGCCCTGCAGAACAGGGTGGCCCCAGGGGTGGCGGCAATGACCACAGGACATGGGCCAGGCTGTCGCCCCGGCCCTTCTTTCCAGCTCCTGGGGTCCCCCTGGGCACAGCTCCAGAGCCACTGCTTGACCTGCCAAGGACAGGGAGGTGCACCGAGGCCATTTCCCCAGTGGCAGAAACTTCGAGCCAGGGGCTCCACCCGACAGGGCCGTCCCCACCACAGTGCAAGGTGGCCGAGGCGCTGGGGAGCCGGGGTGCAGCCTGGGAGGTGCCTATGGATCCAGGGGTGCCAGGTGCTGCTGGTGGCGATGAAAGCTGTAGGAGAGGCCCGTCCTGTGTCGGGCGGTGCAGGAGCTGCGCCTTCTGGAGGGACCCGGGAGCCCCGAGGTCTGGAAAATGCTGCCCGACACGCCTAGCCAGTTCTCTGAAGCCTTCCTCTCTGTCTGTCTCCTCCCTCCCCGCTCCCTCTCCTCTGCCTCGGCTCCCATCACCTCCACCCTCCCAACTCGTGGGGAGACGTTGGGCTCCAGGGGATGCTCCCAGCCTGGCCTCCTGGACACGCCATGGCCTTTGCCTGTTTATCGGGGTTGGTATTTCTAGAACCCTAGACCAGGGTTTAGGTCGTGTCCCAGAGGGCCGTGACTTCACTGTGGACCACCTATGTGTTTCCCACCGGGCGTTCCACCAGAGCTGTGGCCAACAGCTGCCCTCACGAGGCCCAGGAAGGGACAGCGCCTCCTTGCATTTGCGAGACCTGGGAAAGGTGCCTGCCTGTGCCTGCCCTGTCCACTGGGAAGAGGACATCCCCCGCTCCAGGTGGCTCCCAGAGGTGCCTGCACCGGCACTTCCAGGTTGAAGGCCACCAGGATGATACCTGTGGTGCAGCTGCCTGGCGCCTCTGCGGGGGTTCCGACAGACGGGGTGGCTCTGGGGGGCAGTGGTGCTCCAGCTGCTGGGCGCTGCCGAGCGCTGGCACGTGGGGAACACACTCCTTTTGACTTTTCCAAGGAAGCTGGGAGTTGAGGTTTTGTGAGAGTCTCTCTGTGCCTGGCCGCCTGTGGAGGCTGTGGTTTGCATCTTACCGTCTGGGCTGGGACCAGGACGGGGGCTGGGTGCTGGGAGGACGCAGTGCTCAGCCCGGTGCCTGTGGCGGGGATCAGATGTCCTCACTGTCGTGGCGGGGACGTGGACAGTGGCCTTGGGGCAGTTGGCTCACAGACCAGACTGGCCTTCCTGAGCATCCCATAGAGCCATGGGACCTGAAGCAAAGGCCACCTGTTGTTGACGCCGTGTGACAGACGCCTGCTGCTCATGCAGCTTCGAGGCTATGGGTTCTGGTCCCGGAGGCCTCCGTGGGTTGGGGTCAGACCCTCCTCCCAAATCTGAGGTGATGCTGAGTGAGGGAGTGGGGTTGAGCTGCTCAGGCAGATGCGGCTGCTTTCCTTATGGGATGAGGCCCCACGGGGCAGGCCCACGGTCGGGTTCCCTGTCCTCCCAGGGGCCAGGAGAGCCCCCGGCATCGCAGGAGCATGCCATGGGCGGGAGGGGACACCGGTCATGGGGAGGTCTGCAGGCCAGCCGTGGGGTCCCTGCTGACATGGAGGGTTCTCAGGTATGCAGGGCAGTGGGACAGGCTAGAGGAGGCGCCCAGGCACCCCAAACCGGAAGTGCAGCTGGGACAGGAAGGGGGGCAGAACAGGTTGGGGGATCACAGGAGGGTCTCGCTGGGGACAGGGCCAGAGGGATTGAGGGGGAGGGTTGGGCCCTCGGGAGGAAGTGAGGGTAGGGTGGGTCCTCAGGAGGGTGAGGCCAGGTGGGGGCTGCATCTCAGGGAGGGGTGCCCGCCCTGGGAAGCTGAGGCTTTGGTGGGTGCCGGGGCACATTGGGCCAGGCCTGCTGGGATCCCGTGTGCGGACTTGGCCTCTCAGAAAGTCTCCCCAGTGGGGAGGGGCCGCACATCTGGCCAGCGGCCCAGGGGCAGGTTTTATAAGTTGCAATTAAAGCTCTTGGCCTTCTAGTTAACCGAGGCAGCGTAGATTAAAGGGCAGTTTTATGCAACCAGGACGGATTTGATGAAATCACCAGCCACAGAGATTGGAGTGGCTTTGACTGCAGTTGCTCATTTTTTCCCGTTTGATCCTCCCTGCATCTCAGAGGTAGCTGTTGACTTGGGTCTTAGAAAAAACACTGTGCGTTCGAGCGCTGAGAATTCTAGGGCTGAGGTATAAGGGGATTTTTTTTAATGTGGTTTTCCTCTGTGTTAGGAACTCAGTCACGGGCTGGTTGGTGTAGTATTGGCTGGTTGATACAGCGTTGGCTGGTTGGTGCAGCGTTGGCTAAGTGGTATAGTTTTGGTTGGTTATTACAGTTTTTATTGGTTATTGTAGCTTGGCTGGTTGGTGTAGCGCGCGGAGCGTTTCCAGACATCAAACCACGGGTCTGTGCAGATTCTGTCTTGAACAGCTGCGCCCCTTCTTCTGCTGCCCCTCCTTCTGCTGCCCCGTGCATTTAGACTCCTGTCTGTAACCAGTGAAATCCCCCACAAGTGCGCTCGGAATTTTTAGAAACACGGCACGGGCTGCGTTTGCATTTTCACTGTATTAACTTCATGCGTGGAGTGCGTGATGCGCTGTTTCTCACTTGACATGTTCAGCAAATCGTGGGAAACACTTAAAAATCCTTAAAAAATACTCCACCCCGTCCAACCCGCCGCCCGCTGCCCATCCTCAGGAGCCACGTACCTCCGGCTCCTCTGAGTTCTGGCACTTTCCAGGAAGCACTGCTGCTGCCCCTCATCTGGGCAGCGATGTGGCCTCCATGAGTGACCTCAGTTAAGGCTCTTTAGCAAGGAGTGCTGTGCGCGCCAGCCCTCAGGCCCCAGGGCACCTCACTGCTATCTGTAAGGAGGCTCAGGGCACCCAGCACCATGCAGGAGGCCTGAGCTCTGCCTGCTGGTCTGATGGGAGGTAAACTGGGTGCCTGAGGGGGGATTGTGGTGGGGGGGGACTGAGAACGCTGGGGGCTTCACCACACAGGTCCCCTGCACCCTCCCCACATCCCAGAGGAGAAGGTCTGGGCTGGAGCTCCCAAGGGTAGACAGGGATGCCTCGGGGCACCCACCTCAGCATTTAGGGTCACCTTCCCCTCCCTACCAGCCCTCCGCAGTGGCAGTGCCTGCGTCCCTCAGCCTGGGCGTTAGTGGTCTTGGCTGCCCCCCTCCACAGTGACAGTGCCTGCGTCCCTCAGCCTGGGCGTTGGTGACCTTGGCCCCCCTCTGCAGTGGCAGTGCCTGTACCCCTCAGCCTGGGCATTGGTGGCTTTGGCCCCCCTCCGCAGTGACAGTGCCTGCATCCCTCAGCCTGGGCATTGGTGGCCTTGGCTGCCCTTATGACACCATTTCTGTCGGCAGCCACCTCCAAGCACCTGCACGAGTCCACCTGAGGGGCTGTAGAGCTCCTGGTACCTGGTCCATCCCACGAGGATGCTGTGCCCATGGGGGCTGCAACTCTGGGGCTCTGGGCACCGCTCTGCACTCCACGGAAGCCCACGACTGCAGCCTCACCCATTATTCTGATTTTGAAAAAAATAAATAAATAACCACAGCCTGGGTTTTAGAGATGATTTGGTTTTATGCCAGCGTCCACCTTGACAGAGCTTTTCCCTCACAGCGGTGCCTCCCTGCTGTGTGGATGTACAAGGGCCTCGCCGGGCTGGGCTCATAGGGCCCCTCAGGCTGCAGCAGCCAGTCCCGGAATGTCGGGACTGCAGCCCCCAGGAGGGAGGCCTACTTTTTAATAATCAGCTGTTTTGTTTCCTATTAAAATGAGGGCAAGCTCTCCTGCCTCCCGCTGGGAGCTGCCCACCCTGCCTTGGCACCGCCCTGGGCGGCCGGCAGGAGACCTCAGCTCCAGGGGGCCCTTGGCTCAGCCACAAAGAGGGCTGGGGGCCTGGGTCTGACTCAACAATATTCAGCTTCGGCAGCGTCACCTTAGTGCCCATGTGTGGATGGGGGTCTGGTCCCTCTCTCCCCACCCAAGGTCTGGGGTGGCAGCTGGCCAGCCTGGAACCTTCCACCATACCCTGTTTGGACCCTGGCCAGTGACCACGGTGGCAGGAGGCGCTTGGGGGGGGTCCAGGTGCCCTCGAGGGTGACCCTGCTCAGCCTCCTGCCTGGGCCAGACTCCAGGAACCCCAGGGACCCCGGCAGGGCAGACAGCCCCATAGGAGGTCAGCAGAGATGAAGGGCACATGACCCCTGGTCAGGAGGAAAGGATGAAGCCGTGGGGACTGTGAGGGCAGTCCCAGCTGGGCAGCCCTGGGGTCCTGTGTCCACCCACGGAGACACCAACTCGGCACCAAAGTCATCTCTAGGGTCAGGCTCTGGCTGTCCAGGTGGATGGGACTGAGCTCTGTGCTGTATCTCCTTGTGGGCTCTCCACGGCTTTCCAGGGACCTGGAATCAGAAGCAGAAACACAGCTGCCCATCCCTCCAGCCCGCCTGCCCGAGAGCTGCCTGCTCTCAGGAAATGCTCCAGGGCGGTGTGTGCTGGGCCGAGGGGCTCCGCACCTCCACCACTGCGCAAGGCCCCTGCCCTGACCACAGTCTGTCTCCTTCTCTGTGTCCTCAAGGCTGCAGATTATTCATGAGAACCATGTGAGCTTCGGCTCAGCTGAAACACCACTGGGGTGTCTTTGAAGTTTTTCCCCATTTTCCGTAACTGGTCTCGGCCGGCAGCCCTAGAAGAGGCGTGTTGGGGTCCTGGGCAGCCATGCGGGCAGCGGCTGGAGTCCTCGTGTCAGGCTCCAGTGGGCAGTGCTGGGAGCAGGCCCCAGAGCAAAGGGGCAGTGTGTCTTCTCTTGCATTTAGGGTAATCCAGCATGGGGGCCCTGGCCAAGGGGATCCCCAGGGCAGCACTGACTGAAGGGGTCGTTCCAGGCAGCTGCGTCTTCCACCTGGAAATGCTTTGGGGAACCTGACAACACGGGAATGTCTGTGTGTTTTGCTTCCTAAAATCTGAGGCTGAGTGGGGCACGAAGGGTTGGTGTTTCTGGACCCAGAGATTGAGACGCCCCAGGAGGCCTGAGGCCAAGTGTCAGGCTCCAGTCCAGCCGCCCAGAGCTCCTGCCCGTCTCCCCCGCCTGCCCACTGAGCTATGTGGCCACTGACTGCCCTGTTCTTCCTGCAGGAGCTGCCCAACGGGGACCCCAAGGAGGGGCCTTTCCGGGAGGACCAGTGTCCCCTACAGGGTGAGTGCAGCTCCCGCAGCCCTCCCTCCCCAAACTCGCAGACTTCATCCCGTACCAAGGCAACGCCGAAAACCACCCTTAAAACAACCCCGTGTGCGGAGCGAGGGCACTTCCCAGGCTCAGACGCACTTTGTTCTTAGAAAGCCTTGGCAGCACAACGCATGGGGTCCTCGCTGGACTGGCAGCTGCGATCTGGCAGCAGAGACCAAAAAGGCCCGTCCCATGGGCAGAGCCCCAAGCATTACCTTTATGTGTTTGGAGTCTCTGTGAGCCTGTGTTTGTGGATGGGGGTGGCTCTGTATAAAGGGGACCTGTGAATTTTCAAGTTAGCCCTGGGCTGGAGGATGTGTGAGATGCCGGCCCAGCCTAAGTCACTGCCACGCATGTGTGCCTCAGTGGCACCAGTCCTACCTGTGGCGTGTGGCAGGTCAGCACTTGGCTTACCTGTGGGTCTGTGGGAGGGTGCTGGGAGGCCAGCCAGCAGGGCCACCTTCGGATGGCTGCTGAAGCCAAGAGAGGCACCCAGACCCCCTCAGTGGGAAGGCAGGCCCAGAGCATCATCCCAGCTCAGGCTCGACGTGCACCTGTCTGCAGATGCTGAGCCCGGACAGCCCCACACTCCTATCCTGGGGACGCAGCTTGCAAGTGCTGGAGAATAACGGAATAATTGTGCCCCAGAAACCAGAGGGCTGTTCATCCATCCTGCCCAGAGGCTGGGGGGAGGGGGCCGCCTGTTAACACACTCAGTGCACAGGTGGTCTGCGTGGCCTGCGGGCTCAGTGCTAGGATTCTGGAGTGGAGGGCCGTAGGGACTGTGTCTATGGGGAGGGGGCCCGATGATGACACAGGGAGCATCTCCTGGAGGCCCAGGCTATGTTCCCCTATCTGTGCTCCTCGGAGTCTGCTGCACCCGCAGCTCTGAGGTGGTGGTTGCAGTCGGGGGCCACCATGGGCTGGTGAGAGGAGGGCACACCCGGCTGTGGCTGGCCGGGATAGGGCCTCCCTCCCCTCTGCAGGGGTCCCAAGATCGGGCTCTCAGCTCAGGCCCGTCTGGACAGGATCATGGTGTGGTGAGGGGAGAGCAGCGAGGGCCCCCAATGGCGGGCCACATCCTCCGTGTGCCCTCTGCCAGCCCCTTCGCCTCCTCTTGTCCCCCTAGTGGCACTCCCCCCTGAGAAAGCTGAGGGCCACGAGCACCCAGGACAACTCCTCAGCGCAGATGACGGAGAGAGGGCAGCAAACCGCGAGGGCCCGCGAGGACCGGGCGGGCAGCGCCTCAACATTGACGTGGGTCTCTCTCCGGCCTCACTTGCGGAAACACGTCCCTGGGGCCGGGGGCTCAGGGACAGGCATGTGTTGCCCTAAACTGGGCATCTGTGGACATGGCGTAGTTCACTCAGTCTTCCCCACAGTTCACCCGGTTTAAGGCATTGAAGCAGAACTTGAATGTGCAAGCCAAAGTCAGCAGGAGCCAGAGAGTGCAGGATGTTGCTGTGAATTTGGCCAAAACTGACTGGTCTGGCATTAAATAACTTGAGCCGCGTTCCCAGCCTTGGTGCCCTTGGCACTATAGGAGTAATGCCAAAGCTGACTTGATGGACAGCCCGACTCTCTGCCCGCTGGAGGCAGGGCACAGGGCTTCCGTTTCCTGGGAGGGCTCAGGGAGGAGTGGGGTCTCCGTGTCCAGTCAAGATTTCTGGAATTGACAACACTTGACGGCCAGTGTGTCCTCTTCTCCTTCTGGGTGACGTGGAGTGCTTGCATGAGCTGAGATAGGTGTCACTGTGGGGGAACCAAATCACAGGGCACAAAGCTGGGTCCCTCCAAGAAGGGCTGGAGCTGGGCAAGAAAGGGTCTGCTGGTTCAGGGCTTGAGCTCCAGCCATGCTGCCCTCTAGGCTCCGCCTTTCCCAGCTGGCATGAGGGACCCCTGGGAAAGGCCCCAGAAGATCCTTCCCCCTGTGGAGTTGGGCGTGTTGGCGTGGGTAGGAGGCGAGGTCCCGGCCCCCACGTCCCCCACAGGCACTCCAGTGCGATGTCTCAGTGGAGGAGGACGACCGCCAGGAGTGGACGTTCACGCTCTATGACTTTGACAACTGCGGGAAGGTCACCAGGGAGGTAGGTGAGCTTGTGTTTGTGTCAGGTCCACAGTAGTAGACAGACAGGGCAGACAGACTGTGCTGGCCTCGCGATACTTCAGGGGGCAGGAGGAGACCTGCCTGCTGCGAGGTCCTCATGCCAGCTGGGCTTGCGTCTCCCCAGGGCCCAGTTCACGTGTTTCTGGGCCGAGCCTGCACCGCCCATTTCTGCGGCTGTGCTTCCCACACTGCAAGGCTGCCCTCAGGGCACTGGAGATGCTCACAGGGCCACCTGGGCAGACCCAGGCTGCTCCGAGAAGATGCCTGTGTTGGTTCCTGAGGTCTGTTGGTGGATGCAAGGATGGCACAGGAAGGGGCGGGGGCTGGATGTGTTTTCTGGCAGGGAGGGCGGGTGGCGTCCCCTGGGGTCTGCTCTGTCAGTGAAACTGATGCCGGGCCCCAGGACATGTCCAGCCTCATGCACACCATCTATGAGGTTGTGGATGCCTCGGTCAACCACTCCTCGGGCAGCAGCAAGACCCTCCGTGTGAAGCTAACCGTCAGCCCTGAGCCCTCCAGCAAGAGGAAGGAGGGTCCTCCTGCTGGCCAGGGTGAGTGAGGCCTGGGCACACACAGAGGACCCTACCCAACATTGGCAGGGGCCTAAGCTGTGTGCACAGGACAGGGAGGGACAAGTGAGTGGATGGAGGAGTGAGTGGGTGAATGGATGGGTGAGTGGGTGAATGGATGGGTGAGTGAGTGAATGAGTAAGTGGGTGAGTGAGTGAGAGAGTAAGTGGGTGAGTAAGCAGATTAATGAATGAGTGAACGAGTGAGTGAGTTAATGAATGAGTGAACGAGTGAGTTAATGAATGAGTGAACGAGTGAGTTAATGAATGAGTGAATGATTGAGTTAATGAATGAGTGAACCAGTGAGTGAGTTAATGAGTGAACCAGTGAGTTAATGAATGAGTGAGTTAATGAATGAGTGAATGAGTGAGTTAATGAGTGAACGAGTGAGTTAATGAATGAGTGAACAAGTGAGTTAATGAATGAGCAAACAAGTGAGTGAGTGAACCAGTGAGTGAGTTAATGAATGAATGAATGAGTGAGTGAGTTAATGAATGAGTGAATGAATGAGTGAATGCTGAATGAAGGAGGGAGGGAGTGAGTGATGGCAGGACCCCCCCTTTCAGACCGGGAGCCCACCCGTTGCAGGATGGAGGGTGAACTGGCAGAGGAGCCAAGGGTGGCTGACAGGAGGTTGTCTGCACACGTCAGGTGAGGGCTGGGGCGCCAGGGTGGGGCTGTGCCTTAGGCGGGGGCACCCTGGCCACACCCCTGCTTCCCGCAGGCCACAGGCCACAGGCCACACACCATCCTCTAGGTCAGACCTGCTGGGGGCACCTGGTCCAGCAGCTCTGTGGGGCATGGGCCCTTCTAGTATCTGGCACCCTGGCTGAGCTGGGCCCCCAAGTCTGTCTGAGCAGAGGGCTTTGAGGGGCAGCAGCCACAGCGGCCTTGACAGCCTCAGTCTGGACTTGCTGTGGCTCCCTGTGGCTCCACTCAGCAGCTTTGGGGGCAACAGGGCTGGGGGTGGCTGGGGCAGTGGCTGAGGGTGGCTGGGGCAGTGGTTGGGGGTGGCTGGGGCAGTGGCTGGGGATGGCTCAGGCAGTGGCTGAGGCAGTGGCTGGGGGTGGCTGGGTGGCTGGGGTGTGGCTGGCGCAGTGGCTACAGTGGTCCCAGAGTGGTGATCAGGGGCCACTACAGCATGAGCCACTCCCTAGAGCACCTGCGGCTCTGGTGCCTGGGACGGAGTTCACAGGGTTCTGGGGGTCGGCCGTGACCTTGTTTCTCTGGATGGCACTTGACTGTCTGTGCCCAGGCGTCCACTCTCCTTCCTGCTCTGCGAGGAGGTGGGTGCTGGTCAGGATGCACCCGGGACCCCTGCCGCCTGCTGTAGGCACCCCGTCATCAGGGGTGCGCCACCCAGTCTGTGCAGGGGTCAGGCCCTTCTCTGTGCTCCAAGCAGGAGGCCCAGCACTGACCCCCAGCCCTGCTCGGAGCGGGGACCCTACTGCGTGGACGAGAACACGGAGCGCAGAAACCACTACCTGGACCTCGCCGGGATTGAGAACTACACGTCCAGATTCGGCCCTGGTAGGTCCTGGAGGCCACCCTGGGCGCGAGGCTCTGGCTGTGGGTGCCCATCGAAGGTCTTGATTCCCACAGCCCTGAGGGCAGGGGGCCCCTCCCTGCCCCGCCCCACCCCACCCCACCCCACCCAGGACGGCACCCAGGTCCTTCCACAGCTACCTGTTGGTCGTGGCTGCCTCCTGGCTACCTGTTGGTGCCGCCTGAAAGCAAGGCGGGCGTCCCGTCCAGGTGTGTGTATGTGGCGGGTGGGGGGTGCCTGGTTCAAAGTGAGATGGAAGACATTGGGTTTGCATTCAGGGAAACGCTGCCTTGGGGTGAGAAGTCAGTATTTTAGGGTGGAATCACCGGCTCAGTCAGCACAGGGGGTCGTCCAGTAGTGTGGATGGCGGGCAGTGTGGACAACAGGCAGTGTGGACGGCAGGGCAGGCAGTGTGGACAACAGACAGTGTAGACAGCAGGCAGTGTGGATGGCAGGCAGGCAGTGTGGACGGCAGGCAGTGTGGACGGCGGGCAGTGTGGATGGCAGGCAGGCAGTGTGGACAGCAGGCAGTGTGGATGGCAGGCAAGCAGGTGGATGGCAGGCAGCATAGATAGCTGGCAGCCTGCCCAGCACACGTTTATTTCCGACTAGCAGCACCCCCATGCGGCCTGCATGGAGATTCTTGTACCAAAGCCCAGGCCACTCCCCGAGGGCTGGGGCCAAGTCCCTCTCATAACCCCGGCTTCAGGAGTCCCCAGGGGCAGGAGGGGTGGAGCTGGATCAGGGTCATGGGGGCTCAGTGCGCTGTGTGCTGACCCTGCCCTCCTTGGCCGCGCTCTGCACAGGAGCTGCACCCTACAGGGCTCGCACTGCACGTTGTGAAGGTGGCAGTCCTGAGTACTTCTCGAATCTATTTTGTAATGAGGGTTTAGGGGATGCGAATCCTGGGGGCGCCCTCCCTGATATAACCTGGCTTTCTGCCACGGCGCCCCAGGCAGGGTCTCAGCTGTGCGAGAAGAGAAGCTCCGCTCCCAGGACACACAGTGGGGACAAGGCTAGAGGAGTCGGCCTTTGCAGGGAGCTGTGGAGCCAGGCAGGTCACCCACAGTGGCCAGGCCCCTTCCCTTCAGGGCTGGTGGCCGTCTGACTGCAGACTTGGCTAACAGACTGGCCTCAGGTGGGACCCCTGGCGCAGCTCTTCCAGTGGGCCCTGGGCCGTTTCTGAGGAGATGGGAACCTGAGCCTGCACTCCCAGGGCCTCACACTCTGACCTGTGTCCGCAGGGTCCCCTCCTGTGCAAGCCAAGCAGGAGCCACAGGGCAGGGCCTCGCACCTCCAGGCCCGGTCCCGCTCCCAGGAGCCAGACACACATGCCGTACACCACCGCAGGTCGCAGGTGCTGGTGGAACACGTCGTGCCAGCCTCGGAGCCTGCTGCCCGGGCCCTGGACCCACAGCCCCGGCCGAAGGGGCCGGAGAAGCAGTTCCTCAAGTCCCCCAAGGGCTCCGGGAAGCCGCCTGGGGTGCCAGCCAGCAGCAAGTCCGGGAAAGCCTTCAGCTACTACCTGCCGGCCGTCCTGCCGCCCCAGGCCCCTCAGGACGGCCACCACCTCCCGCAGCCCCCACCACCACCCTACGGCCACAAGCGGTACCGCCAAAAGGGCAGGGAGGGCCACTCGCCACTCAAGGCCCCACACGCCCAGCCTGCCACAGTGGAGCACGAGGTGGTGCGGGACCTGCCGCCCACGCCAGCAGGAGAGGGCCACGCGGTGTCAGTGATCCAGCGGCACGAGCATCACCACCACCACGAGCACCACCACCACCACCACCACCACCACTTCCACCCGTCCTAGCGCCACTGCCAAGCACACCTCGCTCCCAGCACACCACGGCCCGCGCCCTCAGGGCAGGGAGCAGAGCAGCTGCCGGCTGTGTGCCCATGGGGAGCCCAGCCCCCCCCAACCTCCGACAGCAAACAGCAACTGACTGCAGGTGCTGGCATGATGGAGGCGGTGCACCTTGGACACGTGGACAAGGCCCAGGCACCCTCTGCTCTTCTGCCCTTGATGCCACATGGCGGTGAACACATCTGAAGCCACTACGTTTCCCGGCTCTAAGGCTCGTCTGTGTAACCCATAAAACCTGCTTTGATTCCAAAATGAGGCCCTGGAGTGCGCAAGGAGTGCCCGGATGCTTGGGGTGGGTGTTCCTCCCGGGGCTTCAAGGGGTGACTGCTGTAGGCTGTCCCAGTGCGAGGCCAGGAGCGAATGGAAGAGCTGAGGCTTTGCCTGGCTTGTCATCATGAAATGAGAGGGGACAGGGCCGGGGGGGAAGCAGCTTGTGCTTAGCAGGGAGCATCCGTGGCTCCCCGCAGGAGGCCAAGCAGCAGAAGGCAGCAGTGCTAGAAAGAGAAGTGCCAGAGTAGGAAGTGCAGACCAGCGAGGAGGGGCCACAGGGCACAGGGGAGCCCACACCAGCGAGGAGGGGCCACAGGGCACAGGGGAGCCCACACCAGCGAGGAGGGGCCACAGGGCACAGGGAGTCCACACCAGCGAGGAGGGGCCACAGGGTACAGGGGAGCCCACACCAGCGAGGAGGGGCCACAGGGCACAGGGGAGCCCACACCAGCGAGGAGGGGCCACAGGGCACAGGGGAAGCCCACACCAGCGAGGAGGGGCCACAGGGCACAGGGGAGCCCACACCAGCGAGGAGGGGCCACAGGGCACAGGGGAGCCCACACCAGCGAGGAGGGGCCACAGGGCAGCATGCGGTGGTGGAGGTAGCCCCTAGTCCCGGAGCCACAGCAGCTCAGGTGCATGCAGGACACAGTCAAGGCGGGGAGGGGCAGGGCGACAGATGCTGGGGAGAGGCAGAGGCTCGTGCTGGGTGCGGCTCAGAACACGGGGACTTGCACATTCATGGTCCCAACACTCACAGGGCGGCTTCTGTGACGTGAGCTTTGGAGAAAGGTGTGTCCTGCAAGGGTCAGGAGACGGTTGCAGGCCAGAAGGACGTCCCAGTGACATTTCGGAGTCTTGCAGCCTGCAGGGGTCCATGTGGTTACCCGGAACAGGAACCGTGGGGGTGCTTTCCGGGACCTAGGGGGCCTGTGCCAATGTTTCTGAGTCTTGGAGCCTGCAGGGGTCCACGTGTTTACCCTGAACAGGAACGTGCGGGTGTTTTCCAGAATCTGGCGAGGCCGCGTGGCAGTTTTGCATTTACATTCCTTGTTTTGTTTTTAAGGATAAAGCAGTGCTGGGTGGGGTCTGTGGGAGGGGTTTGAGCCATGGCGGAAGATCCCTGGTGAATGGCTTGGATGTTTGTTCTCTCCAAGTCTCATGCTGAGACATGATCCGCAGGGCTGGGTGGGGTTGTGGGAGGGGTTTGAGCCATGGCGGAAGATCTCTGGTGAATGGCTTGGATGTTTGTTCTCTCCAAGTCTCATGCTGAGACATGATCCGCAGTGCTAGGTGGGGTTGTGGGAGGGGTTTGAGCCATGGGGGAAGATCCCTGGTGAATGGCTTCGATGTTTGTCGCCTCCAAGTCTCATGCTGAGACATGATCCGCAGTGCTGGGTGGGGTTGTGGGAGGGGTTTGAGCCATGGTGGAAGATCCCTGGTGAATGGCTTGGATGTTTGTTCTCTCCAAGTCTCATGCTGAGACGTGATCTGAGGTGCTGGGTGGGGTCTGTGGGAGGGGTTTGAGCCATGGTGGAAGATCCCTGGTGAATGGCTTCGATGTTTGTTGCCTCCAAGTCTCATGCTGAGACATGATCCGCAGTGCTGGGTGGGGTCTGTGGGAGGGGTTTGAGCCATGGCGGAAGATCCCTGGTGAATGGCTTCGATGTTTGTCGCCTCCAAGTCTCATGCTGAGATGTGATCCGCAGTGCTGGGTGGGGTCTGTGGGAGGGGTTTGAGCCATGGCGGAAGATCCCTGGTGAATGGCTTCGATGTTTGTTGCCTCCAAGTCTCATGCTGAGACGTGATCCACGGTGCTGGGTGGGGTTGTGGGAGGGGTTTGAGCCATGGCGGAAGATCCCTGGTGAATGGCTTCGATGTTTGTCGCCTCCAAGTCTCATGCTGAGACGTGATCCACGGTGCTGGGTGGGGTTGTGGGAGGGGTTTGAGCCATGGCGGAAGATCCCTGGTGAATGGCTTCGATGTTTGTCGCCTCCAAGTCTCATGCTGAGACGTGATCCATGGTGCTGGGTGGGGTTGTGGGAGGGGTTTGAGCCATGGGGACAGATCCCTGGTGAATATGGCTTGGCGCCCTTGCCGTGGTGATGAGTGAGCTCTCATTCTGTGTTTGTGGGAGATCTGGTTCTTTAGAGCAAGGGCCACAACCCCCAGGCTGCGGACTGCTACTGGTTTGTTGCCTGTTAGGAATGGGCCGCACAGCATGGGTGGGCGGTGGTGAGCGAGCATGAGTGCCTGAGCCCCGCCTCCTGTTAGATCAGAGGCGGGATTAGATCCTGATGGGTGCTCGAACCCTGTTGTGAACTGCGCATACGAGGGATCTAGGTTGTGTGCTCCTTATGAGAATCTAACGCCTGATGATCAGAAGTGGAAGTTTCATTCTGAAACCATCCCCACACCCGGTCCGTGGAAAACTTGTCTTCCACAAAACCAGTCCCTGGTGGCAAAAAGGTTGGGGACTGCTGGTTTAAAGGAACTGGCACCTCCCCCTCTCTTTCTTGCTCTGACCATGTGACATGCCTGCCCCTCCTTTGCCTCCTGCGTTGAGTGGCAGCTTCCTGAGGTTTCCCCAGAAGCTGAGCAGATGCAGGCACCATGCTTGTACAGCCTGCAGAATGGGGAGCCACATAAACCTCTTTTCCTTATAAATACCCCAGTGCCAGGTATTCCTTTATAGCAACGCAAAACAGACTAACACAAGAACCTCCCCCCCGCCAAAAAAAAACCCTACAAAAAACACATATGCACAAAAAGTGAGCCAGTGCTGAATGGTCTCGTTCATTAAACACCCACATGTAAAGATCAGTGTGTCTTGTCAGTTATGCCGCAGCAGCTTGGCCTGGGGCCAAGGGCGAATTGTGTGTGTGAAGCTGTTGGGTACCATGTCCAGCAGGCCTGGCACATGGCGGATGGGAAGGGACACAGCACAGGATGGCATCAGATCCCTCTCTGGCTCCCGGGCCACACCTGTCGGGGGACATGGGTGCCACCAGAAGGAAGGCCGTGCTGTGCTGCAGATGAGACGGAGGCAGAGGCTCCTCGGAGGACTCCTGGCACACAGCCTGCTCCTGGGGCAGCTCTACCTGCCGTTTGGCCCGGTCTTCCCACCATGCTGGCACCAGAAAGGCTTCACTGCAGGAGACCAGGTGACAAAGGTGACAAGGACAGAGGCCTGTGTCACAGAAACCAATAGCCTTGTTCTTTCTTGTGTGAGTGTAGACTTTGACTACCAGATGATCTTGTCGCTGGACCAGCCTGTATCTGAATGAGTGGGAGTGACTTGGTGTAAATTAGTGAGTGGGTGAAGGATGAGTGGGTGAATTAGGGAATGAATGAGTGAACGGCTGAATAAATGAATGGAACGGTGACTGAGTGAATGACAGTGATGAATGAGGGCTGAGGGGTAAATGAGTACATGAGTAGGCGAATGAATGTGTGACAGCGAGTGGGTTAGTGTGTAAATGAGTGTGTGAATGAACGGCTGAATAAATGAATGGAACGGTGACTGAGTGAATGACAGTGACGAATGAGGGCTGAGGGGTAAATGAGTACATGAGTAGGCGAATGAATGTGTGACAGCGAGTGGGTTAGTGTGTAAATGAGTGTGTGAATGAGTGAACGGGTGAATAAATGAACGAGTGAGTGAATGACAGTGATGAGTGAGGGCTGAGGGGTAAATGAGTACATGAGTAAGCGAATGAATGGGTGGGTGACAGTGGGTGAGCTGTGAATGAATGGGTGCTTAAGGAGTGAGTGAATGATGGGTGAATGAATGGGTGAGTCAGGGAACGGGTGGATGAGCAGGTAAGTGAATTAGTATGCAGATGACTGGGTGAACGAGTCGGTGAGTGAATGAGGGAACCAGTGAGTGAGTGGGTTAGTGTGTGAATGAGTGGGTTAGTGTGTGAATGAGTGGGTTAGTGTGTGAACGAGTGGGTCAGTGTGTGAATGGGTGTGTGAACAAGTGGGTTAGTGTGTGAATGGGTGTGTGAACGAGTGGGTTAGTGTGTGAATGGGTGAGTTTGTGAAAGGGAGTGTGTGGGTGTGTGAATGAGTGGGTGAGTTAGTGTGTGAATGAGTGGGTGTCTGAGTGGGTGAGTTAGTGTGTGAATGAGTGGGTGTGTGAATGAGTGGGTTAGTGTGTGAATGAGTGGGTGTGTCAGAGTGGGTTAGTGTGTGAATGAGTGGGTATGTGAACGAGTGGGTGAGTTAGTGTGTGAATGAATGGGTGGGTTAGTGTGTGAATGAGTTGGTGGGTTAGTATATGAATGAGTGTGTGAATGGGTGGGTTTGTGAATGAGTGTGTGAATGAGTGGGTGAGTTAGTGTGTGAACGTGTGGGTGAATTAGTGTGTCAATGAGTGGGCGAGTTAGTGTGTGAATGGGTGAGTTAGTGTTTGGATGAGTGGGTGTGTGAACGAGTGGTGAGTTAGCGTGTGAACGAGTGGGTTTGTGAATGAATGGGTGAGTTAGTGTGCAAATGGGTTAGTGTGTGAGTCGGTGGGTTAGTGTGTGAGTGTGTGAATGAGTGGGTGCGTTACTGTGTGAATGAGTGAGTGTGGGAATGAGTGGATGAGTTAGTGTGTGAATGAGTGGGTGTGTGAACGAGTGGGTGAGTTACTGTGTGAATGAATGGGTGAGTTTGAGTGGGTTAGTGTGTGAATGAGTGGGCGGGTTAGTGTGTGAATGAGTTAGTGTGTGAATGAGTGGGTTAGTGTGTGAACGAGTGGGCGAGTTAGTGTGTGAATGGGCGAGTTAGTGTGTGAATGGGCGAGTTTGTGAATGAGTGGGCGAGTTAGTATGTGAATGGGTGAGTTAGTGTGTGAATGAGTGGGTGTGTGAATGAGTGGGTGTGTGAACGAGTGGGTGAGTTACTGTGTGAATGAGTGGGTTAGTGTGTGAATGAGTGGGTGGGTTAGTGTGTGAATGAATGGGTGAGTGTGAATGAGTGAGTGTGAATGAGTGGGTGAGTTAGTGTGTGAATGAGTGAGCAAGTTAGTGTGTGAATGAGTGGGCGAGTTATTGTGTGAATGAGTAGGTGAGTGTGACTGGGTGTGTGAACGAGTGGGTGAGTTTGTGAATGAATGGGTTAGTTTGTGAATAAGTGGGTGGGTTAGTGTATGAATGAGTTAGTGTGTGAATGGGTGAATTTGTGAACGAGTGGGCGAGTTAGTGTGTGGAGTGGGCGAGTTAGTGTGTGAAGGAGTGGGCAAGTTAGTGTGTGAATGAGTGGGTGAGTTAGTGTGTGAACGAGTGGGCGCATTAGTGTGTGAATGAGTGGGTGAGTTACTGTGTGAGTGGGCATGTGAGTCGATGAGTTAGTGTGTGAATGGGTGTGTGAACGAGTGGCTGAGTTAGTGTGTGAATGAGTGGGTTAGTGTGTGAATGGGGCATTTTATGAGTGGGTGTGTGAACGAGTGGGTGAGTTAGTGTGTGAATGGGTGAGTTGGTGTGTGAAAGAGTGGGTTAGTGCATGAATGGGTGGGTTAGTGTGTGAATGAGTGGGTTGTGAACGAGTGGGTGAGTTTGTGAACGATTGGGTGAGTGAATGGGTGTGTGAGTGGGTGAGTTAGTGTGTGAACGAGTGGGCGAGTTTGTGAATGAGTGGGGGAGTTAGTGTATGAATGAGTGGGTGAGGTAGTGTGTGAATGAATGGGTGTGTGAATGAGTGGGTTAGTGTGTGAATGAGTGGGTGTGTGAACGAGTGGGCGAGTTAGTGTGTGAATGGGTTAGTGTGTGAATGGGTTAGTGTGTGAATGAGTCAGTGGGTTAGTGTATGAGTGTGTGAATGAGTGGGTGGGTTAGTGTGTGAATGAGTGGGTGTGTGAACGAGTGGGTGAGTTAGTGTGTGAATGGGTTAGTGTGTGAATGAGTCAGTGGGTTAGTGTATGAATGTGTGAATGAGTGGGTGGGTTAGTGTGTGAATGAGTTAGTGTGAACGAGTGGTCAAGTTAGTGTGTCAATGAGTGGGCGAGTTTGTGAATGTGAACAAGTGGGTGAGTTAGTGTGTGAGTGGGTGTGTCAATGAGTCGGTGGGTTAGTGTGTGAATGAGTGGGTGGGTTAGTGTGTGAATGAGTTAATGTGAATGAGTGGGTGAGTTACTGTGTGAATGTGTGGGCGAGTTAGTGTGTGAATGAGTGGTTAGTGTGTGAATGAGTGGGTGTGTGAACGAGTGGGTGAGTTACTGTGTGAATAAATGGGTGAGTTAGTGTGTGAATGGGTGGGTTAGTGTGTGAATGAGTCAGTGGGTTAGTGTGTGCATGAGTGGGTGGGTTCGTGTGTGAATGAGTGAGTTCATGTGTGAATGGGTTAGTGTGTGAATGAGTGGGTGAGTTAGTGTGTGAATGAGGGTGTGTGAACGAGTGGGTTAGTGTGTAAATGCGTGGGTGTGTGAACGAGTGGGTTAGTGTGTGAATGAGTGGGTGAGTTAGTGTGTGAATGAATGGGTGAGTTTGTGAATGAGTGGGTTAGTGTGTGAATGAGTTGGGTTAGTATGTGAATGAGTTAGTGTGTGAATGAGTGAGTGTGAATGAGTGGGTGAGTTAGTGTGAACGACTGGGCAAGTTAGTGTGTGAATGAGTGGGCGAGTTAGTGAATGAGTAGGTGAGTTTGTGAATGAGTGGGTGTGTGAACGAGTGGGTTAGTGTGTGAATGAATGGGTTAGTGTGTGAATGGATGAGTTAGTGTGTGAATGAGTGGGTTAGTGTGGGAATGAGTCGGTGGGTTAGTGTATGAGTTAGTGTGGGAATGGGTGAGTTAGTATGTGAACGAGTGGGCGAGTCAGTGAATGGGTTAGTGTGTGAATGAGTGGTTGAACGAGTGTGTGTGTGAATGAGTGGGTGTGTGAACGAGTGGGTTAGTGTGTGAATGAATGGGTGAGTTCATGTGTGAATGAGTGGGTGTGTGAATGAGTCAGGTTAGTGTGTGAATGAGTGTGTGAATGAGTGGGTGGGTCAATGTGTGAATGAGTTAGTGTGTGAACGAGTGGGCGAGTTTGTGAACGAGTGGGCGAGTTAGTGTGTGAATGAGTGGGTCAGTGTTTGAATGAGTGGGTGAAAGAGTGGGTGAGTTAGTGTGTGAGTGGGGGTGTGAACGAGTGGGTGAGTTAGTGTGAATGAGGGAGTTAGTGTGTGAGTGGGTGTGTGAACGAGTGGGTTAGTGTGTGAATGGGTGAGTTAGTGAATGAGTGGGTGAGTTGGTGTGTGAATGAGTGGGTTAGTGCGTGAATGAGTGGGTGGGTTATTGTGTGAATGAGGGAGTTAGTGTGTGAGTGGGTGTGTGAACGAGTGGGTTAGTGTGTGAATGAGGGAGTGAGTTGGTGTGTGAATGAGTGGGTTAGTGTGTAAATGGGTGGGTTATTGTGTGAATGAGTGTGTGAATGGGTGAATGAGTGGGTTAGTGTGTGAATGAGGGAGTTAGTGTGTGAGTGGGTGTGTGAACGAGTGGGTTAGTATGTGAATGGGTGTGTGACTGAGTGGGTGAGTTGGTGCGTGAATGAGTGGGTTAGTGCATGAATGGGTGGGTGAGTGTGTGAATGAGTGGGTTGTGAACGAGTGGGTTAGTGTGGAATGAGTGGGTGTGTGAATGGGTTAGTATGTGAACGAGTGGGCGAGTTTGTGAATAAGTGGGCAAGTTAGTGTGTGAATGAGTGGGTGAGTTAGTGAGTGAATGGGTTTGTGAATGAGCCGGTGGGTTAGTGTATGAATTAGTGTGTGAATGAGTGGGTGGGTTAGTGTGTGAATGAGTAGGTGAGTTTGTGAACGAGTGGGCGTTAGTGTGTGAATGAGTGGGTGTGTGAACGAGTGGGTGAGTTACTGTGTGAATGAATGAGTTAGGGTGTGAATGGGTGGGTTAGTGTGTGAATGGGTGAGTTAGTGTGTGAGTTGGTTAGTGTGTGAATGAGTTGGTGGGTTAGTGTGTGAATGAGTGAGCTCGTGTGTGAATGGGTGAGTTAGTGTGTGAATGAATGTGCGAGTTAGTGTGTGAATCAGTGGGTGACTTTGTGAATGAGCGGGTGTGTGAACGAGTGGGTTAGTGCATTCCAGCCTAGGCAACAGAGACTGTCTCAGAAATACATAGATTGGGTCACTTCAACACACAGCACTAGGAAGTTTGGGGTTGGGTCATTTCCAAGCCGATGACATGATTTGGAAGCCCTCGTCCAATTCTTATGGTCACTCTTCAGCCACCTGAGTTGGCTGTGGCTGGTCAGCCCTGGTGCTCCTGCTAGAAAAGGGGTGGCCAGTACATTTTCTCCAGCTGTCTTTCATGCTGAATGAGACTCATTCAAGAGATTCTTCAACATACTCAGATTTCATAGGATTTTATTTTTCTACTAACAAAATCAATCATACAAAGAACAAAGACAGGGAACCTACAAAAGGAAATGGAGTCAATTGTAAATGGCTGTAGTTACTGGTTACACGGAGCTGACAACACAAAGGATGCCTGGTGCTTGCGTGCAGAGGCTGCAGCCCAGGCGGAGGCAGAGCTGAGCCCTCACCAGGCGGTTTCGTGTGCAGAACTGAGCGGCCCTCAGAAGCATCCAGAAGCAGGGCTGTTTTCCAGCCACCAACCAACGTTCAGAGCCAGCACCATGTGGCTGCTGTGCCTCTAGCCTGCTCTCCTCCAGGTGCAGGGGACACAGGACCTGCCGGCCCCATCCAGACATGGAGGAGCGTTTTACTGCTTAACTCATGCTTAGCCAAGGCAGACAGAGGCTGTGGGAACTGCTGAGCCCCGCTGTGATGTCTGGGACACGCTCTGGGCAGCAGCCGTCACTCTACAGCAATGCCAGCCCTAGTCCGGCTCCTCAGAAACATCTGGGGGCACAAGTGCAGCCTCTGCCCCGATTTGAACTTTGTTGATGGGGCTGATTCCCTTGGGAGACCATGCAAGCCGGACGTAGCCCAAGGCCTGGCCATCTGGGGCCTCTAGTATATAGAAGCAACCTCTTTATGGACAACCTCGTTACCACGTAACTCCCTGGGGTGTTTAAATAAATAAATACGCCACATAGAAAGGGAGGCCCAAGTCGGTGCCACAGCCCGCAGCCTGCAAATGTGACCACAACCTACAAAGCAGAAACTCACGGCCAGCCGAAGTGCAAAGTGTTGGGCCCTTGAAAGCTATCTCTTCAGTGCCACCGCCGCCTCCATGCAAGGCACAGGCCATGGCAGGGGACGCCCGGGACTCAGCCAGACAGACCTGACACCAGGTGCCACTGCTGCCCGAGGACCTCCCACGCGGGGGCCGTGTCCTCCTCCCCTGGAGCACCGGGGTGGGGATGGCACGTGTGAGCCAGCTCAGAGGCTGAACTGTGTGCCGTGCTCCTGGGGTGGGCAGTCCTGGCTGTCGTGGGCTGTAGGGGGAACTCACTGTTCACTCTGCGTGCGTATGCCCCTGGGTTTCAGTGCATTTGCCTGCGTGAGGCACTGATCGCACCGGTGGCTGTGGGCTGGGCCCTGTCAGTGCTTATGAAAAGAAGTGGCTGGTTTTCTGAAGGCAGATGGAGACTCGGACGGCTGCAAACACAGCCCGGCATGGCAGAGCCACAGCTGGGGGCCCCTTCCCGGAGCATAGGCCCTGATGAACACATGTTCACCACACACCCGACAGATGATCCACCACGTTCTGGAAAAGCCAAGTTCCCTTTCCAGATGGCCCTGGCCCACGCCTCAGCTCGTGAAATGTGGACCTGCCGAGCCCAGAGGCTCCCACACGAGGGTGACACGGGCATGGACGGAGTCCTCCAGCTTCACTGCCTTGAGGTACAGAAACACAAAGACAGTCAAGGAACAGAGTGACTCGGAGGTGACCGGGGCCCTGAGCGGAGCCATGGCCAGGGCTGACGTTTCACCTTCATCATCAGGGACAGCTTCAGCTCCGGGTGCTCTTCCAAGAATGTTCTGGATGGGGTTAGAAATGCAACCTAACCACTGGGTAAATCCAGCCAAGGAAAAGAACTTCCAGAAACCAAGGCAAGGGCTCACTGGCTTCTTGTGACCTGCGAGAAGATCTGGCCACGTCCAGGTCACTCCTGTAGCAGCGTCTGCCCTCAGATGCAAGGAAATCGTCCAGCCACGCCCTGATTTGCTGAGCCTGTTAAGGCTGAACAGGAGAGCCCTAGGTGACGGGCCTAGAAACTTCCGTAGGAAGCCCCATGGGCAGCTTAGGCGGCATCACTGGGGGACAGGTGTGTCTGCCGTCTGTTTCCCTGGGCCAAGCCCAGGCGCAGGCTGCCCACGCCGTCCTCCGTGCCTGTCCCAGAGTGCCGTGATGCTGTTGGGCATTAGGAGTAGATGGTGATCACCTCCCGGCCGCCACCCCTGACCAGGAGGACTCTGTTCAGCCCCTCGGTCAGGACTTCAAGAAACTCCATGTCTGTGGTCAACAGAGTTAAGGCCACAGCTGACCTCGCCTGAGCATGTGCAGCTGAAATCGTGATAGGAGTGAGGGTTCATCCTCTTCCTGGTTAGCTAAGATTTGGTTTGAGAAACCCAGAGCCAAGGTGAAAAGAGAGGTGGGGATTACAGAGACCCCCAGGCGGGGAGGAGCAGGGCAGGGGAGAGAGGGGCCAGTGCTCAGGAAAGAAAGGGAGCACCGTGGCCACAGGGAGGACGAGCAGAGACAGCGACACAGCCCGCAGTGCTGACCCCACCCGACAGGGAACCCCAGCCACGGGACTGGGTCCTCGCCAGCCTACAAGGGACCTGGGCCACGGATTCTGACCAGGACACATGGAGGACATGCCCTCACTGGCCCCAGTTCTTGGAGCCAACCTGGCAGGGATGTGCCAGGCGTCACCCTGTCTGTGCCAATACGCCCAGATGCACTGTGGAGCTCTCCTTCCAAACAAAGCACAAAGTCCCAAAGCTGCGACCAACTGTGGCCTTAAAGCCGAGAGCTGGGCTCCTCACCTCCCACCGTTGTCGGCACAGGGTGGGGCCGAGCCCCAGCGGAGGTCCCAGAATGCACAGCTGCTGTGGGGATGCATGACGGGGAGCCTCCCAGCCGCAGGGCAGCCCTGAGCACCCGGGGACAGTGGGGCTGGTACTGTAGGCGGGCCCTCCCTCCCCCACACCAATGCCAGGGCTGGCCCCAACTCTGGCCCCGTCACCACTGGGCTCAGAGCCCCACTGCATCCCGGTCGTAGCTCCCAGGGCCTGGGGCTGAAGGAGAGGCGGGAAGCCAGCCTCACTCCCAGCACCCACAAACCCAGGTCTTAGCGAGAAGCCACCACGGGGTGCCCGCACGCTCGGCAGGCACACTGCAGGAAAGGATACAGTTCTCGTCTCCCTGCCGGTTTTTGGGAGGACCTGGCATGTTGAGCAGGACCAGCTGCGCATCCTGGGACTTGTTGAGGACGACGCCATTGAGCTTCACAGCCGTGTGCATCCGCCTGACGTTGGACTGGTCCCTGCAGGGGGAGGTGGGCACGGTCAGCGGGCGGCGGGTGCACCCCACGCTCCGGACACGAGGCTGAGCCGAGCCCTGATGAGCTGCATTCACACGTGTTGGAAAGGGCTGTGTGAGTCAGGATCAGGCGGATTCTCTGACCCTGAAGGATGGAGAGGTGGCGGCTCCGAGCAAAAGGCGCTGACTGCAGCCAAGGTGGGCGTTCAGCAGCGGGATGCTTTGGCTTCCAGGAACCTAGAACTCAGCCCACTAAGGCTGCCAAGCTTCTAAGGGCTACAGTCACACGACACAAACCGCAAGCGCTTTCTTAACTACATCTACATCTGCAAAGCAGGCAGAACAGAGTGGAAGCCATCTGGGTGGCCCGTGTGCCTGACGCCTTCAAGGCTGACACATTTCTCTTGACATCTACATCATCACCCCTAAACCCCACGTCAGACGCTGCCAAACACAGACCCGTCAGGCTGGGCACACATGGCCTCCCCTCCGAGGGTCCTGATACAACTGGGTCCAAGGGGCCGGAAGCTCAGGAAGGAAAGGCCCAGAGTCCCCCACACGGGCCTGTGCAGCCATTGCTGCTGAAGCTCCCAGGCCTGAGAGGGTATGCCGAGGACTCAGCTGGAGGCACAGGCCCTCAGTGGCCACTACTGGGGCCCCCTCCTACGGCCCACCCTGCCCCTGTCTGGCCAAGGGCTAAAGGACAAGCACTTCCACCCTGTGGCCGTCCAGCCCCTGCCTTCCGTCCTCACAACGCAGCTCTGCTCCACGACCCTCCCTGTCTGCTCTCTGAAGCTGCTGTGGCCAGTCCATGTCTCAAAGCGTCCCTGGCGGCCTGGGCCCGGCCACAGCCCCGCAGGAGGCTCCCCAGCCAAGTAGGTTTGGGGACACTGCAGAATCATGCTGTGAGGTGCTCAGGCCCTGGCGGGACACAGCTTATCTCCCTCCTCTACCCCACGGTCCCCTCCTAGGCAGGCCCCTAAACTGCAGCAGAACTGGCGCTCCAGGAGGCCACCTCGGGAAACGCCGGGCGGAGGGCAGCCCTAGGGGAGCACTTGTGTTTCTGTGTTGGAAAAACCCAGCCCGTGTGTGGACTTGCAAGTCGGAGCGGGTCTCAGGCCAGCTGCAGTCAGTGCGGTCGTGACCGTGGCCCCCTGGGGAGGTCACCAGCACCCTGGACGCAGAGGAGGGGCAGCGGCGGACAGACAGAGGCCGCCCACGCAGGGTCACGGAGAGGCCCCACGGACGCCATCCAGGCTCACACCCTTTGATCCGCTTGACGCTTAAGCCACATAAACCTGATCATAACCACCAATTTCCAGGAGGAACACAGGGAGAGACTGTCTCTCTTCTCTCCAGCCTGGTCTAATTACAGATGGGGTCTCTGTCCACAGCACAGTCAAGGGGCTTTCGTGCCAGGAACTTGGAACTTTAAATTCGACTTCTGGATAGATTACAATTACCAGTGTGGTTGGGGACAAAGAGCAGCTCCAGGAAGTGAGAGCAGGCCAGGAGCACAGGAGGGTCGGACTGGGCAGTGTGTCCACAGCCAGTGAGTGCTGGGGTGAGGCGGGGACCTGGCCCTTGGCTACTGGTGGAGTATGCCGGCCACCACAGCAAGGAGGCCCAGTGCAGACACAGGCACAGATACGCACACTAATGTGTACACGCACACACACATACATGCAGACACACTGACGTGTACACACACAGGCAGTCACACTAATACACAAACACGTGTGCACACTATCATGTACATGCAAACAAGCATGCAGTCACATTAATGTGCAAACACTTGCACACACTACCATGTACGGGCATGCAGTCACAATGTGCAAATGCGTGCAGACACACTAACATGTAAGACATGCATAGTATGTGCACACAGACATGCACACTAACATGTACGTGGACGTGCACACAGGCAGGTACACGTCCACCGGCAGGTGCGCTGACAGGTACACACGAGCACGCACACACACACACAGACATCCGTAAGTGTGCTCCCGGGGACGTCACAATAAGCCACGCACATCTCACGCCCGCACTGCCCAGAAGAGGTCACGGCCGACCTCCAGATCTTCGGAGGGCTTCTCCCAGCCCAACCCCGAGGAACTGCTGGGCCAGGAGAGTCAGTGCCATCCCAGACGCACGCCCCACGTGAATACAAAGCCCACGCGCTGTCCATTCCGGCCCACCTTCTCCTGACCCTACAGGCCTGTGGGGACCTGCCCCCGCCCCGACCAAGGGGAGGCAAGCCTCGGTGCTGGGAGGAGGCACAGGTGCCACTGCGGGTCCCCGAGTGTGTGTGCCTGTGCACGTGTGTGTCAAACCCTACTCCTGGGTCTACGTCGTTCTGCGGCTTTAATTAACACGCTATTCTGAAGGCACTTTCAGATTTACAGAATGGAGCAGGAAGTACAGGGATTCCCTGCACGCCTCACACATAGCTGCACAGTTTCGAGTCTGATTAATTCAGGTTTCGGGGTTAAAGATAAAAAGGGAAGTGTGGCCACTCAGTCAAGGCGTTCCTCACTCAGGCACCAGGCACTGCCTGCCCACAAGGAAAACATGGCCCGGGCGGTTACTGGCAGGGGCAGGCAGGGGACAGAGACAGCATCAAGGACTCCCAGGGAGCAGCTTGGGGGTCCGTCCAGGGTACTCCCTCCCACCTGCCCCGGAGCTCAGACACAGGTAGCTCCCGCCCGAGGGTCCGACCACACAGAGAACTGATTTGCACCCCTCTCCGCCTGGAGGCTGGACAGCTTTAACATGGAAGGCATTCCAGGTGGGGACACGACTCAGCTAGCGCCTGACCCAGAAGGACGTGGATGGACTCACTGATGGGCCCTGCGAGGCGCACGCCTCCCCTCCACTCCGGAGCGGCTCGGCCACCTCCCAGGTCTCAGTTCCTGGGCCTCACTTAGGAAGAGGCTTCAGGCGTGTGCTGGAGTCACGGTGAACAGAGGGGAGCGAAGGCAACAGAAAACTGACGTGGGAGCCGCGGCAGCTATGGGTAAGCTCTGGCTGTACGCGGACGCACATAAGCCACCGTGCACGGGGCAGGCACAGGCCTAGAACACGCGCACAGACACACGCAGGCCACACGCACACACAGGCATGCAGGGCAACCGGGCCCGGAAGGCGACCTGGTTGTAGCGAGTGGACTTACAGGTTTCCCCATTCTCTATGCAGGAGAAAAAAACAAGAGTGCGTTACTGACTTCAGGAGAGAGCACCAAGCTGTTCCAGATAGCATGGCTGCCTGGGAGAACGCCGCCTCGTCCCACCCCACAGGGCCCAGGAGCCCCCAGCCCTTCCTGAGAACCCGGCTTTAGGGTCTGGCTCTGACCCCGGGTGAGAGGTGTCTCTGGCGCTCTCATCTGGAACTCAGAGGCTGCGTCTGCAGAACCAAACCCACACCCGCAAGGACGCTGTACAGCCGTGGTGTTCGCAGCCCAAGGCCACAGGTGGGAGCCTTGGCGTAGGGCAGGCCCTAGGGCCCGACAGCAGCCTGAACTACCCACATGGTGAAGGCCAGGAATTCCGTGCCCAGCGGCACAAGCCTCCTCGCCTCCATGGAACAGACTCATCTGCCTGCCGCAGTGAGGCTTGCCTAAGCAAAGCAGGCCTGGCCGCAGGGCTGACTTCAGGGCTGGCCCAGGTACCAGGAGGACTGCTCGTCACCCAGCTGTGGGGTTAACATCAGGGCCCACCCTAGGTCCTACAAGGACCCCTCAGCGCTTGGCACCCAGGTCTTACAAGGACTCCCGGCCTTGGCACTAGAAGGATCCCTCAGGGCCCGGCCTTGGCACCAGAAGGACCCCTCAGTGCCCACTCAGGCGGCTCCCTGTTCTCTAACGGGCCCACTGGCCTGCAGGGTTGCCCCGAAGCTCTTCAGTGGTCAGGGAAGGGACTCTGTCCTCACTGCCGGGCCAGCACTGCCAGGATCTGTTCCCCCCAGGCCACACGCACGGACACTCACGGCTTCATGCTGAAGAGGTCTTTGAAACCAGACAGGCTGGTGTCTCTGTTCCTGTACTTCTCAGCGATCAGCTTCTCCCTGGTCCAGGTCATCTGCACCTTGTCTGGCGTAGGCAGCGCTTGGGTCCTGGCCGCCGCTGCGGTGTGAGACGCGGTGTTCCTGTCGTGGATCAGCTGGGCCTGGCGGGCCCAGGACTCGGTGAGACCAGACGGTCTCAAAACTCCTCTAGGCAAGAACGACCCGGGATGCCAGGCCGGAGGTGAGGCCAGCTCACAGAACCTAAAGGGCCCTGTGTGCCTGACCCGGGACCCAGCCTGGCGTCCCACACCGGCCCTGCGCCGCCCCCGTGACTGCCTCCCTCCTCCCAGGCTTCCCGACCAAACGCTCACCCCCTCACCTTCCCGCCCTGGCCCTGAACTGGAAAGGCCCCATGACCCCGTACTGACAGGAGGTGACACGTGCTGGCAGAGTCTCCCCCTCACCTGACGGGGCTCCACACACGTGGTGTTCACCCCAGACCACCTGCTCGCCCACACGACCAGCACGCAGGCATCCCTGTCTCAGGGAGGCTTGGGGCAGGTGGGGCCGTGCCAGCATCCAGGCCCTGTCCCCGGGGAAGCAGGCTGTGTCTGACCAGCCAGGGGACGTTTGGGGGCCGGCCAGGCTGACAGGGGCCTTGTGGGGCACCGCTGGGGCCAATGACAGGGCCGGCCCCCTGTGCGTCACTTCTGACAACCCGAGGAAAATGAAAACACCGTCCACGCCCCTAGCTGTAGGCGCCGAAGGGGAAGTGGCGCCCTCACCGCGAGATCGCACCAATGGCGCAGCCCCTGGTGGTTAAACACCCTCCACTGGGTTCTCATTCCTCTCTGCACCCTTCACGCCCTCCGTGCTGTCGTGGCCAGCCTGACAGGCCAATGGGAGCTCCCAGACACGGGTGCCACCTTGGAAGTGGTATTTATGCACACACCGGAATGGCCACCTCTCCCACTGTGGCTGGAGCCCCGCCTGAGTTTGTGACGCAGCCCGGGGAGCCACTCGTCCCAGGGGCATCAGGAGTTTGTGAGCCCCGGGGTGATTTTAAAAAGCCAAAGGCCCAGAGTGATTTCACTGGACCAGGTTCTTCTTCCCCAGATAAAACTGTTTAACTTGGATGTCGGTCCTTCCTGAAAGGGAAGAGATTGGCACAGATGGGCGAGGGCCTGGGGCTGCCTCCCTCTCTGGACACGGACAGTGGGCCCCAGGCCTCTACTCATTGTGGCTGGCGCTGCAGCCATCTCACAGCCCGGCCCAGCCTAAATTTCCCATGGCCTTGAACATGAAACCAGAGCCTAAGGGCTGCCCGCTCTCGGCAGAGCCAGCGCCGCCCACCTGGCCCGAGGGCCACCGTGTAAGTCACTAGAGGGTGCCCACCCAGCATCTGCACAGCAGCTCATCCAAACCCCGGCTTCTGCAGAGCAGTGACACCTCCACCCCCCACCTGGCCCAGGAGGGGCCCTCGAGCTCGAGCTTGCCATTCCCGCTCCCGGTCCCTCCTCGGTCAGCATTTGCTGACTCTCCACACTGAACCTCCCATCAAGCCGTGGGTGGATTCTTGTTCCTAGCTGGACCCAGGCTGAACCCTTGTGACGCCAGGGCGACCCTGCCGGATCTCAGGGACCTGGCCTGGACAGAAAACAGAGGATGTGGGTCCTCCCAGACACTCCCGGCTGCCCGGACCCCCGTGGAAGGGGTCTCTGTCCACAGACAAGCTGGGCGGCCCCCCGTGTCCTGCATCTGTGCCCACCCTGACCTGCCCGGGGTCTGGGAGTGGGCAGGACCGCACCTCCACGCGCCTTTCTCTGTTGGGGGAGAGCAGCGGTTGCTGCTTAGTGATTCCGGCTGTCAGCGCATATGGCCCCACAGGCAGACCCGTGTACCGCAGGTTCCTGCTGAGGCCAAGGCCCCAGGGCAGGCAAATCCTCGGTCCCTGCCTCCGCCGTCACTGCAGTCTCAGAAAACCAACACCTGCACCTGGTCTGCAGACGCACGTGTGTGATACCAGCCTGGTGGGACCCACGAAGACCCCATGAGGCCGTGACCTCACGGAGCTGAGCGTCCCGCTACCAGGTGACCCCCGTGCCGTCCTCCAGTGCGAAGTGACCGCAAAGACACCTGCCCTCGGGGTCTCACAGTGGCCATGGGGCCCAGGCCAGTATAACTCAGGTGGATACACCCAGACGTCCTCAGCAGCCTACAGTTACCCACGGAGCCAAAGCCACTGCAGCCGGGCGGCCAGCTTCCACGCACGGAGGCTGCACAGGTCTGCGTCGGGGGGTGGGGGTGGTGGCACCTCCCCTCCAGCTCGCTTCCCTCCCTCCCTGCACACTCACTCTCCCCTCCCACTTGGTCTTAGACAGGACAGAAATCTGTGCACACTGCGGGGAAGGGCACTGACGGGCTCCAGGGTTTCAGGCTGTGAGACAAAGCAGCCATCGTAAGCAGCTGTGGGCACTCATCCGGCTCAGAAGCCGCTGACCCTGTGAGAGGGCACTGCCCTTGGGGAGGGTCCCCATGTCTCCTGCCTGCACGCTGCTCGGTTAGAAAAGCTAAGTTCAAAGGTCTCGGCCCTCGTCCCTTCCTGCACATGAGCGTGCATCTGGCAGGCTGCCGTTCCTCTAACCAGGCACCCGCACGCCCAGGCTCCGATGAGCTCTGGCGCTGACGCCCCTCCTGTGCTCCTGCAGGGCCTCTGCCACCTCCACGCAGGCTGGGGGCTGAGACTGTGACGCAGTACCTGAGGCATGCTCTCTGGAGGACCCTCGTGGGCTGCAGGAGGGTCCCAGGAAAGACTCAGCGAAGCCGGCTATACTTCTCAGAAAGCCTGGTGTCTGTGGCCACGACCCCCACGTACCTCTCGCTCCCGCTCGTTCTTGGACAGCTGCATCTGCTTCAGCATCTGTGACCTCTGCTCCATCATTAGTGTCCTCTCGTAGGTGAAAGCAGATATGTCGTTTTCAACCTAGAAAGTTCCCAAGCACGTAGTAAGCCCGGTGTGCACAGAACCACGGATGGCTCCAACACCAGCCCGGTACCCAGAGACCGAGCCGCCCTGAGCGGTGGGAAAGGCCATGCGTCCCGGGCCCCACAGGCCCCCTCTGGCTCTCAGGCCCCCCGCCCAGTGGCCAGGAAGGAGTGAGCACATGATGGGCAGTCACGCCGCACACACGCTCTGCTCATGTCCCTCCCCGGGACCCTCCGACCGGGCACAAGGCCACAGCCACAAACCAACCCGGCACACACGGTTCAGGGCGAGGCACTGCCCCATGGGGCTGCACGATCCACGCTCACAGGTGTCATTGTCTATGCTCAGGGGGGCTTGGCACCATGGGAAACCCACCCAGGACACATGGAGAAGCCACAGCACAACCTCAGCGCCCGCCATGCAGGACCCTGCGTCTCACCCACTGCACCCGGCTCATGGGAGTTGGGAGCAGCTGTGCCTGTTAAGCACCAGTATTTAAAACAGCACACCAGATCAGGCGTGGTGGCTCACACCTGTCATCCCAACACTTTGGGAGGCCAAGGCGGGTGGATCACCTGAGGTCAGAAGTTCGAGACCAGCCTGGCCATCATGGTGAAACCCCATCTCTACTAAAAATACAAAAAAAAAAAAAAAAAAAAAAATTAGCCAGGTGTGGTGACGTGTACCTGTAGTCCCAGCTACTCAGGAGGCTGAGGCAGAGAATTGCCTGAACCCAGGAGGTGGAGGTTCCAGCCTTGGGGACAGAGCAAGACTCTGTCTCAAAACTTTTTTTAAAAAAATAAACAGCATGCCAGACTGAATGGCAGCGACCCAGATGCCCCTCTCCAGCCAGGTGACACTTGTCCCTGCAGCCAGGGCTACGGAGGGGTGGGCAGCCCCAGCCCTGCCAGAGACATGGCTGGGAGCATGGGGGGTGCTGGGAGCTCCAGGTTCCCGGACTTCAGAGCTAACAACCCCTGCTCAGGAGCTGGTGAGCTGCTTCTGGCACCACGGAGGGGCTGGGGGTACGGCTGGGGCCATGGGCTCACTTTGCCTGTTTCCTCTGGGCCCCAGTGGCTGCCCCACCTGGCCCCCTGGCAGGGCTGGTTCTCCCAGGCAGCATTTTGTTACTATTTTACTAAGTGGTTTTGTGACTTGGAAATAACGTTATTCATACGACTATTAGCACCAATAATAACCCCTACAACCTTGAACCCGCAAAGCCTCGTCCAAACAAGACAAACTCCAGCCATCGTCCCCGAAGACACAGCCACATGGAAACTAAGCCCAGTGTACAAAACTGGGCAGAAAACCACCCAGCGTCACGCAGGCCTGCAGCCCTCGGCCTAGGAAAGGTCCTGCAGGGCAAGAGGAAGAGCAACCCCACAGGACAACTGAGTTCCACGGGAACTGACACAGAAACACAGAAGGTTGTCGGTGAGGCACGAAGCCGTGCCTGGCCTCACTCACAGCCCAACACAAACCAGGAGCAGGCGCTCGGGGCCTCTGCCATACCCAGGGCTGGGGGGCTGGGGGGCTGGGGGACTGGGGGGCTGGGGAGACCGCACCTCCCAGGCTGCTGCAGGGGCA
This sequence comes from Gorilla gorilla gorilla, assembly GCF_029281585.2. Lineage (NCBI taxonomy): Eukaryota > Metazoa > Chordata > Mammalia > Primates > Hominidae > Gorilla > Gorilla gorilla. The sequence goes on along the minus strand of NC_073243.2, from coordinate 111,128,267 downwards.
CAGGTGGCTTCCTGGGGGACAGCGTGACAGTCTCTATCCAGCTTTATGTCTTCCCAGCACCCACCTCCAGGAGTCCAGGCCCCTGAGGGCCTGCAAAACCATGCGCTGGGGTCACGGGAGCCGGAAGAAACCAGGACTTTGCGGGTTCTGACTTCAAGACCAGTGTTGTCGGTGTCATCCACGTGGGGTCAGAACCCACAAAGTCCCGGGACCGCCAGCAGGACCGGAGGGGAAGGCACAGCCGTGGATCTGGGTGGGCTGGTAGTGAGCAGGCATGGTTCCATCCAGCACAAGGGGCCCACCAGATCCCCAGGATCCAGAGCTCCATGCTCGGGGGCCGGGAGCAAGCGCTCCAATGTCAGGCCTCCGCCTATCAACCCCGTCCTCTCCAGGCGTGAAGGACGGGACGAGTCTCTGTCCAGGCCCTGCCTGTAGCTGACCGAGGGCCTGTCTGTCCCATGTGACAGCTGCAGCCTGGCCTCACTGACCAGTGCCCCTCTCCCCGGGTCCCGACTGCTGATGTGTGGTTTCCAGCCGTGGGAAGGTGAGCCCATCTGGGGAGAGCCCCCGAAACGGGAGGTGCTCAGAGGTGCACCCACCATGGCAACACCACTGAGGTGTGAGGTCCTGGACGGGGTCCCGGGCCGAGGAGGACACGGGACCATGGGGGACACGGGACCATGGGGGACACGGGACCATGGGGGACATGGGACCATGGGGGACACGGGACCATGGGGGACACGGAGATGCTGATGCCGGCTCTAGGGCAACACCCACAGCCGCGTGACACGAGGTGTCCACAAGGGACACACGGGGCTCTGTGCTTTCTGTGATGTCCTGGCGATTCCAAAACCAAGCCTCCTTGACCACCCCGCAAGGCCTGGCAGCCCCCGCCACAATCGCCACCGCCTTCTCCTCCCCACCTCCCCCGCCACCTCCTGATCTCCCCCTCCACCCCCACCTCACGAGGCCTACAGCCCTCCCGATCTCCACTTTCCGCTCCACCTCCGCCTCACAAGGTCCAGAGCCTTCCCCACCCCCTCCTCCACCTCACAAGGTCCACAGCCCTCCCTGGCCGCTCCCCACCTCCTCCCCACCTCCCCCCGACCTCCTCCCCTCAAGCCCGCGGGACTCACCATCTCCACCACCTCCACCTCGGCGCTGATGCGCAAGTGGTACAGGAACATCTGCAGGTCCTTCTTCATCTGGATGCTGTTGTCGTCCACCTGGGCCACCGTGAAGATGCGCATCCGGCACTTCCTCCACACCTGCAGACAGGGAGGGCATGGCTGCGGGGCCTTGGAGGAGCCCGTCCCAGCCCGCAGCACGTGGGGTGGCCGTGCTCCAGCCGGCATGTCCCCGTCGCACGCCCCACCTTGTGCTGGCGCAGCAGGAAGGGCAGCAGCATGAGCATGCCGCCGTCGTGCACGATCCACCACACGTCAACGTGGCCCCCGCCGAAGCGCTCCTGGTTTTGCGGAAACGAGTCGACGTTCTTGGCCACCAGCAGAGCCTGGTGTGCGGCAGTGGTGTCGCGGACGGTGTCTGCGGAGAGAGGCGGCCGTCTGCAGGTCATCTGAGGCCAGGGTGCGGAAGGGGCCTCCCCGGGGACTCACAGCCAGTGCAGGGGCGGGCACGGCGAGGCGAGGGGGGTCCCCACAAAGCCCCCACCCTCACTCCGTCAGCTCCTCCAAGCACCAGCCAGAGACTCACAGCAGAGTTCAGCTGCTGGTCATGTGTCCAGGGAATCCCCCAGCCCCTGCGGGGCTCTGGGAGAAGGGGAGGGAGTGCCTGGACACTTTCAGATGGCCGCTCCCAGGGCCAGGGCCAGGGCCTTCGACAACCTCAGAGCACACACCCTCAGGTCGGTGGCCTCGAGGCCCATCAGGACCTGACAGCGCACGGGCCTGGGGACTTCGAGGGGACAGCGAGGAGATGGTGAGGGGATGTCAAGGGGACAGCGAGGAGACGGTGAGGGGACAGAGAGGGGACAGAGAGGAGACAGAGGGGACGGCGAGGGGACAGCGAGGAGACAGTGAAGGGACAGCGAGGTGACAGCGAGGAGACGGCGAAGGGACAGCGAGGGGACGTGAGGGGACAGCGAGGAGACGGTGAAGGGACGGTGAGGGGACAGCAAGGAGACGGTGAGGGGACAGCAAGGAGACGGTGAGGGGACAGCGAGGGGACAGTGAGGGAACGGTGAGGGGACGGCGAGGAGATGGTGAGGGGACAGTGAGGACATGGTGAGGGGACAGCGAGGAGACGGTCAGGGGACGGCGAGGAGATGGTGAGGGGACGGCGAGGAGATGGTGAGGGGACAGCGAAGGGACAGCGAGGAGATGGTGAGGGGACAGTGAGGGGACGGTTAGGGGACAGCGAGGGGATGGCGAGGGGATGCAGAAGGGACAGTGAGGGGAGGCAGAGGGGGACAGTGAGAGGACAGCGAGGGGACAGGGGACACAGAGGGGACACCGAGGGGACGGCAAGGGGACACTGAGGGGACAGCGAGGGGACACTGAGGGGACACCGAGGGGACAGTGAGGGGACGAAAAGGGGACAGTGAGGGGACAGAGGGGACACTGACGGGACACAGAGGGGACAGTGAGGGGATGCCGAAGGGCCGCCAGCCATACCTACCCACAAAGTTCTTCCAGGAGAAGGGGTTGTCCTCCTGCTTCCAGGATGCAGGCCAGGCCATGAGCACCGTGTTGTGCTTCAGGCCGCCCAGGCCGGCCGACTGGATCAGGTGGGACATGCCATCCCGCAGGCTGGACGAGACCACCAGCTGGCAGAAGCCCTTGGTCTTCTCTGTGCTCATTAGGGACCGTATGTTCTGCGGGAGACAGGACAGGTTGGTGCTACGGCCCCCAAGAAGCAGGAATGGGGTGCACAGACCCACACCCACCACCCACGGTGGCCAGGGCACCCGCACCTCCTCTGTGGACCCAGCAGGAGGGAAGGCCCGAAGGCTCAACGGTGTGCTGCGGTGCTCCAGGCCGCTGTGTGTGTATGTGTGTATGTGTGTGTGTGTGTGTGTGCTCACACACTGGGGAGAGAGACACAGAGCAGGTGTGACTGATGCCACGTGCAGGTGATGTGGAGGGCGGCTCTGGGGACACAATGCCAGGCAGTTCTCCGAGGCGATCCACAACATCCCAGACCCACCCCCAGTTCACTCGGATGCTCTGGGCCAGGTTCATCCACCTGGTGCATCAGAAACACCCGAAAATGGGCCAAATTAGCAGCTCTTCAAAGGGAGGCCGTGGGGTCCAGGATGAAGCACCCTAAGAGCAATGGCGGGGGGGTGGGGGAGGGGACTTCCCGTGGTCTCCTCCCGGGTTTGGGGGGGGGTCACTGCTGTGTGCAGTCTCTTCCCAGGGATGTCTGATGAGGCTGCACCACAGAACGGCTTGACTCCATGGGGTTTGCACGTGCGTGGCCGAGGACCTGCCACGCACTAAAGCCATGCATGTGTGGACGCAGGCCTCCCACCCTCTGACCCTCAGGCCCTGGAACCCCAGGGCCTGCCCTGCTGGGTCTCAGCCTTGTGTGGTACCAGTGGCCCCTTCCCACCTGATTCTCCCTTTTGGAGCAAACATGCCTCTCCTGGCTTGTCCCCTGCTGCGTTCTGGGATAACCACCTCCTCACTTGCACATCTACAGACACAGCAGTTTTTTCCAGGATGGACCAGACCCCACATTTCACTGGCTTCTGGTTTGGATGCTTAGAGGATGAGATTTGGGAGCTCTGAGCAATGAGATTTACATGAGAGTTGGGACTCAGAGCTGGTCTGTGCAGGGCTGAGACTTCAGGAGACACTGAGATGGCGTGAACATACTGTACATGTGTGGCAGATATGAATTTTAGGGCCGAGAGCTCAATTGCAGTGGGTTGAATGGTGGCCCCAAAAAAGAGGATACCCACATCCCAGCTCCAGGAACCTGAGAATACAACCTTATTTGGAAAACCTGTCTTTATGGATGTATTGAAGAACCCTGTAATTAGGTTATGATGTTGAGAGAGCATCCTGGGTCAGAGGTGGGCCCTGAAGCCACTGACAAGTGACCTTACAGGATGAAGGCAGGAAGAGCTCTCAGACTGGGAGGAAGAGACTGCGTGGAGGCACAGACGGAGGCAGAGGGACCGGCGCCCAGGGTCGCCTGGGGGCCCAGGAGCTGGAGGAGGCAGGAGGAGGCAGGAGGATCCTCCCGGGAGACTCTGGAGGCAGCGTGGCCTGCGGTCTCCTTCATCTCAGACTCCTGGGCTCCAGAACTAGGAGAGAACAGACACCCCTTTGCTGTGAGCCGTGTGGTCTGTGTCCCATCACAGCAGCCCCGGGCCACTCAGGGATCAGAGCCACCACCTGCCTCCTTTGCCGAGACTCCAGCGGCCCCTACGTCAGCCTGACTGGTATCCTCACCCCCTACCCTGGCTCACACCTAGAGCTCCACCAGCCCTTCACACACAAAACAACATCCAATGTTCTCCCATGGCCCCACTCCTCCTCAGGCACCCCTCGTCCTTACCCTGCTCTCCAGACACCTCCACCTTCTGCCCAGCTGCCTGGACGCAAGATGGGACAGGGTGCAGGGCCAGCAGATATGCTCCTCTTTGAGACTTTTGTTTAGGTCAGGAAAGGCCTGAACACGTTATCCCCAAGGGGCACCAGCCAGCAAGCGGAGGCAGGGGCCCCAGAGAGGCAGAGACCGGCTGGAAGCAGACACTGCGGGGTGGACACAGCGGTCTCTGGGCAGGAAGGCGCAGGGAAGCACCCGCATCGGGGGTCATGTGGGAAGAAGGCAGGAGGCGCGGCTATTTCAGCAAAGGCCACACAGCAGCCCCTTTATGCGGCTGCTTCTCATCCCCACCAGACCCCTCTGCAGGGCAATTCAGGTTCTCTGTTCTTGTGCCCCCATCTGGCCGGAGAACGGAGCCCAGGGAAACGGCTGTTCAGGATCAGCCAAGTTTGGATGCAGCCACTGGAGGGGCCCTGAGGGCCTCCAAGTGCTGGAGCCACGTCACAGGGCCACTTCCTACGTGACTGGCTGCTGTGCTCACCCCCACATGCTGGCTCCGAGGAGTCGGAGCTGGGGATCTCAACTCTCTTCTGGCCTCACTGTTGGGAAAACCACCTTGCAGGACTGCAGGGTTTCAGGAGGACGCGGCACTGCCCTGGCCTGGCAGGAACTCAACACTGTGTCGGGAGACCCTGTTATCACAAGTCAGCACTGTGTCGGGGGACTCTGTTATCACAAGTCCCCGCACCTGCCCGGCGCAGCAGTCACAGAGGCCTCCGTGCAGACAGACCTCAACCCGAAGGACAACTTTACCAGTGGGGAGCAAGAACACCAGGGCCTTAGGACCCCTTTTATGCCAATCAGTGCCACACAGAACAGAGCACAAGGGCGCGCATGAGCCTCCCTAGCGACTGCATGAGTCACGAAGCTGCACGCTTCTTAGAGAAATTTCCATGCTTTACAGACCTGCCCAGACCGGGTGCCGTGGCTCACACCTGTAATCCCAGCACTTTGGGAGGCCGAAGCAGACTAATCACTTGAGCTCAGGAGTTCGAGACCAGCCTGGCCAACGTGGCGAAACCCCGTCTCTACTAAAAATACAAAAATGAGCCGGGCGTGGTGGTGGGCACCTGTAATCCCAGCTACTGGGAGGCTGAGGCAGGAGAATTGCTTCAACTCGGGAGGTGGAGGTTGCAGTGGGCTGAGACGGCGCCACTGCACTGCAGCCTGGGCAACAGAGGGAGACTCTGTCTCAAAAAATAAATAAAAACTAAAAAACAAATAAGAAAAGATTTGCCCAGATTTCTCTAATTTCACACTAACATAGCCACGATGGAAGAGAATACAGCTCCCCAGGGCAGTGCAGCCCCAAAGGCAGCCAAGGGAAGGCGGGGCCTGCGGCTGGATCCAGCCCTTGCGACCAATGCAGCTAAGTCACAGCCAAAGGTTCGCTGAGAGCAGCGGGGGCCGGGTGCGCTTGTCCTCCCGTCTGCGAGAGCGGACTCCTGTCTGAGGCTGCCCCAGACCCCCCAGCCGAAGGGCTGTCAGACAGAGAGGATCTGCCTGTGAGCTGCGTTAACGTGAGAGTATAAGTGAGCACAGCTCTTCCCACGGCCGTGAAGACTGTGGCAGAGCGTGGCAGGGGGTCCCGTCATCCCCCAGTCACTGCAATCCCTGCCCTGTCCCTCATGCGCACAGACGCGCCCTCACGCACCTCCAGGGAGGCCAGGCAGTGCCAGGATTCTTAGAATCCACGCCAGCAGGGCAGTTCCAACTCTGGGATTCCTCCTAAGAGCATTCCAGCATGGGATAAGAAACACGGAAAGAGACATATGGGGACCAGGACTGTGAACATCCCCCCGAAAACCACGACACCTAAATCCACGGGTTCACAGTCAATAGCAGCTAACGCCTGAACCCGTGGTGAGCCATGACGCCGCTGTCAGGGAAAGGGAAGGCCCAGAGCATCTCCTGTCTTTCCTGGAAAAGCGAACCTGTGCAACAGCCTGAGAGGGTGGCCATCCACGTGGCCAAGGTGGCGGGAGCGGCGGGGGCCATTTTTTACCTCCATGGGATCCTGGCCCTAGGCCACGCCACCTGAGGCTGCTACCGTCCACGTGCCCACAGCCCTCTTGAGCAGGGTTCCCACCCCTAGGCTGACCGGCCCGGACCTGGATGGGCCTCAGTGCGGCTGTGGTTGTGCAGAGAAACGGACGGGGCGGGGGCTGGGCGGCTGCAGATGCCTTGACACACCCACAAGGTCCCAGTGGGGGCCTGGCAGCAGGGAACTGGCTCCCAACCCACAGCAAGGACAGAGGGGGCACCCGCACGGGAGGGACCTCGGACACACACCACTGCAACAGGCACTTGGTATAGGCCCCACAGACTCCCACACACGAGCGGGAAGGAGGAGGCTCGAGGCGCCCATGGCAGCCAGCCCTGCCTGGGAATGAGGCGCCCTTGGCATGAAAATCACGTAGGTGGGCACTCAGAAGCTCCCTGCTTTAGCAAGAAATACAGAAGTTACTCCAGGTGACATGACGTGACGGGACCCCACAGGCTGTCATCGTGTCATCATTCCGTTTGTGAATAGTGTGAAGCGTCCCATAAGAAGTTTGAAAATCAGAAAAATGAAGACACAAAGTCTCAGACCCCGATGTCCTGGGGCAGCTGACTGCAGCAGCAGGGCTCAGAGCTGGCACCAGCATACTACACGCCCGGGGCACTCACCCGTCCCTCCCCACAAAGCTCTGAGTGGGCAGAAATTCAGCAGCACACGGGCATCACACTTATGCAGCCCCCAGTGAGCCACCAGCACACGGGCATCACACTTACGCAGCCCCCCGTGAGCCCCCAGCACACGGGCATCACACTTACGCAGCCCCCCGTGAGCCCCCAGCACACGGGCATCACACTTACGCAGCCCCCGGTGAGCCCCCAGCACACGGGCATCACACTTACGCAGCCCCCGGTGAGCCCCCAGCACACGGGCATCACACTTACGCAGCCCCCGGTGAGCCCCCAGCACACGGGCATCACACTTACGCAGCCCCCAGTGAGCCTGAACAGCGGGAGACTGAGCTTGCGGCAGAACCATGACTACGGCTCTGGACAGGGCTCACCCTCTGGACGGGGCTCACCCATGGCAGGAGCAGGTGGTCCCAGGGTTCGTCCTTGGAAAGCTAATGGCCCTCACACCTCCCAAGCTTCCCAGGGTGCGGCTGGTGCTCCCAGGCCTTAGCGCGCTGCTCTGAGCTCAAAGCCACCGCCACGGCTAAAACACAGCAGCACCACGCACAGCACCGTGTTGACACGCTGCGATGAGGACATGCCAGGGCACGTTTCCTGTGCAGCTGGGGTGGGAAAGAGGCCTGGCCCCCAGACCCCGCCCGGCCCACCTCCTCGGCCCGCTGAGCCTCCATGTGCTTGTCCAGGTACGTCCCCTCCAGCACTGAGCCCACGATGGTCAGGCCCTTGCCGGCCTTCAGCTGCGACGTGAAGGACAGCAGGCGGGGGTGCTTCACGGCCTGCTCCGCGTCCAGGTTCAGCATCACCAGCACCTGGGGCCTGCAGCCAGGGTGGGGCGGCTGTTACCACGGCAACGCTCACCCGGGCATGGCCCATCAACAGGCAGGGCAGATGGGACGGGTGGGGCACATGACACAGGTGGGACAGGGGATACATGACAGGCGGGACAGGGGACAAAAGGGGCAGGTGACAGATGGGATGGGGAAACGTGACACAGGTGGGGTAAGTTGAACAGGTGACAGGTGAGACAGGCCACACAAGCCAGGTGGGACAGGCAGGGCCGATGGACAGGTGGGCACTAGCCAGGTAGGACAGGTGAATAGGTAGGTTAGACAGGTGGGACAGGTGACATGCTAGACAGGTGAGACAATGGCCCAGGACACACACCTGAGGCCCCCACCAAGGCCCTTGAAGGGACAATGGCCTGGGGCACACGCCTGAGGCCCCCGCCAAGGCCCTGAGGGGACAATGGCCAGGGGCACACTCCTGAGGCCCCCGCCAAGGCCCCTGAGGGGACAATGGCCCGGGGCACACGCCTGAGGCCCCCGCCAAGGCCCTGAGGGGACAATGGCCCAGGGCACACGCCTGAGGCCCCCGCCGAGGCCCTGAGGGGCAGAGGCTTCCCAAAGATGGCCTTTGCTTCAGCAGGAGCCACCCTCTCCCACCCCAAGCCCAGGGCTGTGCTGACAGAGGGGCCGGCTCCCCACACCCCCATGCTGCAGCAGGGACACCCCCGGCCCCCAGCTGTGCCATCCTCTCTGCACCAGGCAGTGTGCACACCCCAGACCTTGCCTGAGCGGCTGAAGGTGAGAGGCCTCTGAGACTCGAAGGTCCCCACTCAAAGGCCAACCTCAGAAACGGCTCTTCTGTGCGCCTGAGGACCACGGGGCATGGGCGGTGCTCACCTCCAGTTCTTGGTGTGGGGGGGACCGTGCTCCACGCGCAGCAGGGCGTAGCGGGCGGCGTTCAGGGACAGGCCACGGATGCCATCGCCCCACTCCTTCTCAGCCCTGTGGGAAAGGAAGTCGGGGTTTGTCCAGCCACGTGCCTGGAGGCTTCTCTCCCACCTGGGAAAGAGGGGACTTCTGGGGGCAGGTGAGTTGGGGCAAACAGGACCCCCGGGAAAAGTCCCTGGATGAGGAGGGAGGCCTCCATGCCCACCCTTGCCCTCAAGGGAGCCCGTCCTAGGAGCCACCGGGTCAGAGGGTGCCGTGGCTGTGGAGGGAACGAGGTCTACGTCCAGCACACATGAGGTGCCTTCCTCACAGGACGGGGGGCAGGAGGCCCGTGACAGGGAAGTGGCTGGACCCCGGGCACGAGGCGGGTGCAGGTGGAGGGAGGGAGGGAGGGTGGGCGCTGGGGCACGGGGAAGGACGCCTGTGGCTGCCGAGTGAGTACAGAAACAACCTGGGGACACCTCGCGAGACACGTAGCAGGAATAGTCAGCCGTGGGCTCACCGCCTGCTGAGGACGGCACGAGACAGAGCTCCAGGCTGGAGACCCTGTCCACAAGTGCAGGCACCTCAGCCTGGCTGGAAGCGGGAGGGAAACCCCAGCTTTCACAACACAGCCCACCTGGACGTGCTCCCAGCTGCCCCTGTGAGGGCACACGACGCTCGAGCCCCAGGGAGGCCCCTCCAGGGAGCTGCCCCAGGCATAGCATGAGAGGGGCCTGCCCTCCCGTGTGCCGGGTCTGTAAGGGGGGCTGACAGCGCTTACCCGCGGTACTCGATGTACTTGTAGATGCAGCCAGCGATGAGCATGGCGGACAGCGCGTAGTACCAGGAGCAGATGAACATCAGCGCCAGGCACAGGCTCATACCCAGGAAGGACAGGGTCCTGGGGGCGGGGCAAGTGGCTCAGGGGCGGCCCAACGCCATGCAGCCCCCACACCTCAGCCACCACCACATGGACACTGCCCCTCCCTCAGTAAAACTCTCTGTTAACACTAGGAAAACAGTCACTGATGCCTGACGACCATGGCTGTACTCAACCACCTCTGAGGGGTGACGTGGCTCCCTGGGCCCCTGTGGGAGCTGTCACTCCAAAACCCAGTACACAGCTCCAGCTCCCAGCGTGCACACAGCACCTCGGCCGTGCATGCAACAAGGGGCTGAAGCATCCACCCAGCGCCTGATTCCTGGGGAGGGGAGTTAAGCAGACCCACAGCCCTGATGGGCTACGCCCCAAGCCTGGGAAGGCTGGGCTGACCACGGGAGGTACAAGGCGCATGCAGACACCTGGGCATCCTCGTAACCAGAGGCCTTCCTCAGGTGCAGTCTCATCAGCTGCACAGGGGCTTACTCCGCAAAGGAACAGTCAAGGACGCGCTGGGGTCTTCAGGCCCAGAGCAGCTGGCCTTGCAGAGCCACCCAGTGTCCCAGCCTGCGGGGCTCCTGACGCCTGTGCTGAGCGGCCTCACCAGTGGCAGAGGCACCTAGTTTCCCAGCCTGCGGGGCTCCTGACGCCCGTGCTGAGTGGCCTCACCAGTGGTAGAACTTGAAGCGTGGACGCCAGTTGGGGGTACGTAGCAGGGTCTGCACGGCGCAGGCCAGGTTCACGAACAGGTAGCACATGAGGAAGAACCTGCAGGGATGGCCGGCCACTGACACGGGCCCACTGGGCCCCCCTGAGCCCCCAGTCACTGCCACCTGGGAGACCACCCTTGTCACTGTCCCTCCCATCTGCGCCTTGTCTCCCCATGTCTGTCTCTGCACGTGAGCTGACTCAGACTGATTCCGAATCAGGCCCCCTCAGGTTCCAGCCATCCTGTGACCACCTGGTCCATCAAGAGATGGGCCATCGTCCTTCCCCAGCCGCCGTCTGTCCAGCCACACTGTCCCCGGCTGACCCCAGCGGGCGGCTGCCTGGAGGCCTGTGTCCCTGCCTTCCCGGCAGGATCCTGACTGCCCACAGCTGGCCCTGCCTGTCTACTGCTTGTCCTGAGCAGGACCTCCCATCCACACTGCCCCACGCTCCAGGCTGATACACCCATCCCCAGGCCCCCGTCCTGTGGGGGCTCACATGGAGAGGATCGGGGCCACGCTGTCCAGAGAGGCGATGAGGATGCCAGTCTCGCAGATGAGGACTGTCAGCAGCAGAGCCCACGTGGGCTCCCCGTTGGCCTTCCCATGGCCAAACACCTGCAGGGAGAAGGGCAGGAAGATGGGGCAGATGACACCACCCTTTTAGGAGAGAGGCTGCAGGCTGGTCAGGTCTAGCCCAGATGAATCTTAAAGACACAGACCAGCAGAAACGCCTTTCACAGTAGGTACCCGGGACATCACGCAGCTGGCCTGGGAAGAAGCCCTGACAAAGGGCTGCAGCCCAGGAGGCTTCAGAGCTGTGCCTACGCCGGGCTTGCCTGCAACCTGTGTGGCCCCAGCCTGTCCCCCACCTGCCTCAGTTTCCCTGACCACACAACACAGGACCAGCGTCTCCAGGGCACTCGCGGTTCCCCAGACCCTGTGGTGACCTTTCTCATCAGGCCACCCTCACCTCCCAGAAGCTGAGGCCCATGGGGCCTGTGTGCCTGTCCCCTTCCTGGACACCATGCCCTAGGCCCGGCTGGGACTGAAGATGCAACCACACAAAGGCCCTGCGGGTCGGCACCCTGCTGAGGGACCAGCGACGGGCGAGGATGGCTCTGCCATCCAGGACCTTCCCACAGCTGCCCCTGGGCCCAAGTAGCAGGAGGAGCCACAATCGGCAGCTCTGAGCACAGCACACGGACAGGACCCATGCGAGCGTCCATGCAATCCTCAGAGCAGCCACACACACTGGCTGCAGGTGGCTGGTGACGCCACCTCCCATGGGCTGAAGAGCTCAGCCACACAGAGAAAGACGTGGCAGGCAGGCAGAGGGCTTCTGACCAGACAACAGACCAGGCACCTCTGGACACGTGGCTGTGGGCCCTCACAGCCGCTCCTGACACACCCGGGGCCGAGCTTGGAGGGACCTGCAGGCAGGAGGGCTGGAATTGCCTCTGCCCACCACCCACCACCCACCACTCCCATGCTCTGTGCAGTGGCCAGGGGCAGAATGACCACCATGGGGTCCAAGCTGCAGGCGTGCGTCCCACACATGGCACTGTGAGGATCCCGCAGGGGAGGAGAGCCCTCGACCCTGACCTTCCAGGGTCCCCCCCCACCCCGACGAGGGCGCGGGACTCACCTGCAGGAAGGGGATGATGCCGTCACGGGCAATGGCCTGCAGCAGGCGCGGTGCCCCCGTGAGGCTCTGCAGGCCGGCACCGCAGGTGGAGAAGAAGGAGCCGATGACGATGACCCAGGGGGAAGGCCAGGCCAGCATGCCGATGACCAGGTTCCCCTGCAGGGCCTCCCCGAACCTGCAGGCAGGCGGGCGAGCGGCTTTCAGAAGTGAGCCTAAGTCAGACAAAATGTCTTCTCCCACCCAGAGCGAGGGACTCAGTGCAGTGGGGCGACTCCTTGGAAAGCTGAGGCCCGGCCTCCAGTCCCCGTTGGCTGAAACCTCCACCAGGCTCTGCCCAGCATGGCCAGAATGCTCTGGAAGGTCTTCAGCGGGGAAGGGGGTCCTGCTCACCTCAGGGTCGCTCTTGGGAGCAGGGAAGACCCAGCCTGGCATCAGCTTCAGTCAGGGACCACCCAGGACCCCCGGGGCCTTGGGGCTGCCAGACAGGCACACCCCACGAGGATGCAGGGTCAGTGATGACCTGCCTGGGACCCCACGACTTCTCCACTTGGCAGCAGGGCTGAGGGATCTCCCAGGGCCAAGCCTCACCCGTCCACACCCCTGTGGCCTCCCCAGGAAGGGCCTGCGCCCCCAGCCACATCAGGGCTTGGAGTTGGCTCTGAACGGTTCCCCAGGCCCTAGGCTCCAGCGGAAGAGACGACACATCAGACCAAGGGATCCCAACCCTGGGACCAGGACGCCTTCAGCTCTGCACGCGGACGTGAAGTCCTAGGGCGATGTAATTTCAAAGCCGAATTCGTCCTCAGGAAAACCCGTGAAGACTACAGGCTTTGCACGAAAACTGCAGGTGGAAACGTACTTATCTCGTAAGACCACGCCTTCAATGCAGGCCCCAAACAGCACAATGCAGGAGAGATCCACAGCCCTCGTCAAGGAAAGGCGGGTCCGTGGGTGCAGGATCCTCAGGTATGGGGGGTGGGGTGGGTGGGGAGATGCACTGGCCAGCGGGCCCAGGATCCAGGTGGGCGGGGACCGTTCTGCATCCCATCCCATCCCGGGCACGTCCTGTCCCCCGTGTCCTCAGCGCACCCTCCTGGGGCTCTGTCCAGCGCCACAGAACGGGGCCCTGGGGTGGTGGACACACACCTGGCCTGGTGCTTGACCGCCAGGGATTGGCAGGGGACCACGCTGAGGGGACAATGCTCGGCTGGAAAGAGGCAGCCTTGGGATTGAGAAGCCAGAGGACCCGCGGGCCCAGCCTGCCGGCAGCACACCCCACACACTACTGCACGTCACTGTCCACACGCCGCAGGGTGACTCCTTCTGTTTTATCTACGATCGCATCACACAGTGGTGAAGAAGCCGGGGTCCTGACAGCAGCCCCTGCCCCGTCTCCCAGGGAGGATGATGTGGTGAGAGCACAGCCTAACCTGGGAAGTCACGCGCTGGTGGCCGAGGGCACGATGCTGAGCCGGGGAGGGCATGGGGGCCTCCCCCCAGGCAGAGGCTGGAACCCACGCCTGCACCCCTCCAAGGATACAGATGAAGGACGTCGTCACTATGGCCAGGATGGTCCCCGTGGGGATGGACTTCTGCGCATCCTTGAGGTCCCCGGACCGGTTTGAACCCGCCATGATACCTGTGAACATGGAAAATGCTGCAAAGACCCATCGGAGGAGTCAGTGCCATGTGATGGCAGCCCCTGCCCAGAGAGCTGGAAAGGCGGTCTCTGGGGAGACCCCGAGGGTGAGCTGTGGCCGAGGCTGCAGTCCAAGCTCTGCCAGCCCACACTGCAATACTGTGGCTGGGGGGATGCGGGCCCAGGCACGCGGATGAGCAGCCACGTCTACCGCTCCCCTGGATCCGAGGATGAGAACCGACCCCGACACTGACCCCCACGCCCCCCACACCCAGGGCTTCTCTGGAGCCTGTGTTAATCCCATGGCCAAGGGTCAGCCCAGGGACGGTGCTGAGCAATGGCTCACAGGCCCCCAGAACCTAAGGACTTTGGGAATGAGATCCTAGAACGACTCAGCCCAGCCAGCCAGGCCAGCAGACGCTGCGATCCCTCCCGCTGTGGCACCACCTTGCTCTAGGGAGCCACGGCCGGGGACGTTTCCACACAATCGGCTCCCACAAAGCTCTGGGAAGCCGGGTCGGTGGGGGCCACTTGACGCCCGGGTTGGTGGGGGCCACTTGACGCCCGGCTCGGTCCCATCCAAGGCGCAGCCTGAAGCACCCGTTGCTCGGGGTGGCCTGGGAGGCGGCAGAGCCCACAATCCAGTGCCGCGGAGACACCCAGAGCCACGCAGAGGCTCTGCCCCCACGCCCTCCACCCATGGCGTGGAGACACCCGGAGCCACGCAGAAGCTCTGCCCCCACGCCCTCCACCCACGGTGCAGAGACACCCGGAGCCACGCAGAGGCTCTGCCCCCACGCCCTCCACCCACGACGCGGAGACACCCGGAGCCACGCAGAGGCTCTGCCCCCACGCCCTCCACCCACGGCGCTGAGCGCACGCAGACGGACGGGGGAGGCTGGAGCGGAGGTACAGGGAGAGGACCCCGGGCAGATCGCCCCCTCCATAGCAAGATGGGCCCACCTTTAGGGGAGGCGAGGAAAACACGAGAAGCCAGCGCTGTGGCCAGGCCCTGCGACTGACCCTGGGCTCCAGGGCCTTCGGATGCGCTGAGATGAAGTCCGGGAGCAGACGTGGGAGGGACCGGAAGGGACCAGAAGGGCAGCTGCAGGCTGCACAAGCAGCCAGCGCCTGTCAGGGGCGTCCCGACAGGAAGGCCGAGTGGAGACAGCCGGGGGCGTGTGCGTGCGACTCGAAGAGCACGGGGCCTGGCCCCACCCCCTGGGTAACAACCAAGGGCCCCACCCACCGCCGGAACAAGGCCCACTGTTTGAGGAGGACACAGAGGGCCGAGGTCCCTGGCCTCTGAGCTCACACTGAGGCCACTCCTGGGTGTCTCCTAACAGCCTGCCAGGTGTTCCCAGCAACCCTACAACAGCTTCTCTTGACACAGGCCTGCCTGGGAAAGCAGCAGACAGGCTTCTCACAAATCCATCAGGACGCAGGGCAGAGACCTCAGCCACTTCCCCTGAGCCAAACAGGCAAGATAAGCAGGGGCAGGAAGGAACACACTACAGAGAGAGAGAGAGAGAGAGAGAGAGAGACAGAGAGAGACAGACAGACAGACAGAGAGACAGAGAAAGAGGGAGGGAAGAAGAGGGAGACAGAGAGAGAGAGAGAGACAGACAGACAGAGAGGGAAAGGGGTAGGGGGAGAGAGAAAGAGAGAGTGCAGGAGAGAATGACAGAGACAGAGAGATGGACAAAGACAAAGGAAGAGAAAGATAGAAGCCAGGCGCGGTGGCTCAAGACGTCTGTAATCCCAGCACTTTGGGAGGCTGAGGATGGCTTGAGCTCAGGAGTTTGAGACCAGCCTGAGCAACATGGGGAGACCCCCGTCTACAAAAAATACAGACATTAACCAGGCGTGGTACCGTGTGCCTGGGGTCCCGGCTGCCCCCCTCTACAAAAAATACAGATATTAGCCGGGCGTGGTACTGCGTGCCTGGGGTCCCAGCTGCTTGGGAGACTCAGGTGGGAGGAATATTTGTGTCTAGGAGTTGAGGCTGCAGTGAGCCGTGATCACACCACTGCCCTCCAGCCTGGGTGACAGAGCAAGACCTTGCCTCAAAAAAGAGAGGGAGAGAAAGAACGAGAAGGAGAGGGCTGGAGCAGCGGGCTCACCGGTCACGGAGGGGAAGTAGATGCCAACCAGCAGGGTGAAGGAGGCCGCGATGTCGGTGAGCACGTAGGGCAGTGCGCTGGCGCGGCTCTCCTCTGCCACGGGCACCGAGGGCACACCTTTCTTCTCCACAAACGCCCCCGCGTGCGCGTACGTACTCCACAGGTTCTCTGCCGGGCAAGGAAGATCCCATGGGTTTCTGGCACCTTCTGTGCAGTGCCCCCGCCATGGGGCCGCCCACTCCCCGGCAGGTGCCACTGGTGGCCGGAGGGGAAGGGTCACAGCTTGCGCGCTGCAAGCAGGCTCCAATTCAAACAAGCTTTTGAGATGGTACCTCTGGGAAAGCTGCCTGTCTGCGTCTACGGAGGGAAGGTCAGCACTAAAGAGAAGCCTCACGTGGGAACAACATATTCCTGGAAAGCCTGGGCTTCCCGTCTCGGGTTCTGGAAAGTCCGGGCTTCCCGTCTCGGGTTCTGGAAAGCCTGGGCTTCCTCTCTAGGGTTCTGGAAAGTCCGGGCTTCCCGTCTCGGGTTCTGGAAAGCCTGGGCTTCCTCTCTAGGGTTCTGGAAAGTCCGGACTTCCCGTCTCAGGTTCTGGAAAGCCTGGGCTTCCTCTCTAGGGCTCTGGAAAGCCTGGGCTTCCCATCTCGGGTTCTGGAAAGCCTGGGCTTCCCGTCTCGGGTTCTGGAAAGTCCGGGCTTCCCGTCTCGGGTTCTGGAAAGCCTGGGCTTCCAGTCTCGGGTTCTGGAAAGCCTGGGCTTCCTCTCTAGGGTTCTGGAAAGTCCGGGCTTCCCGTCTTGGGTTCTGGAAAGTCCGGGCTTCCCGTCTCGGGTTCTGGAAAGTCCGGGCTTCCTCTCTAGGGTTCTAGAAAGCCTGGGCTTCCTCTCTAGGGTTCTGGAAAGCCTGGGCTTCCTGTCTCGGGTTCTGGAAAGCCTGGGCTTCCTGTCTCGGGTTCTGGAAAGCCTGGGCTTCCTCTCTAGCACTCTGGAAAGCCTGGGCTTCCTGTCTTGGGTTCTGGAAAGTCCGGGCTTCCCATCTCAGGTTCTGGAAAGCCTGGGCTTCCTCTCTAGGGCTCTGGAAAGCCTGGGCTTCCCGTCTCGGGTTCTGGAAAGCCTGGGCTTCCCGTCTCGGGTTCTGGAAAGCCTGGGCTTCCCGTCTCGGGTTCTGGAAAACCTGGGCTTCCCGTCTCGGGTTCTGGAAAGTCCGGGCTTCCTGTCTCGGGTTCTGGAGCAGGTCTCATGTACCCTGCCAGGGGTCCTTTTCCCTCAACCCCCTGGGGCAGGTCCGAGGCAGCCTCTCATCAGAGAAGGATGCACAGAGGGGGAAGTTACCGCCCAGCCACCACTCCTTTCTTAACACAGCAAGTTCCCCACACATGCTGCCAGGAGGTCATGAAAATAAATCCATGGCATTAAGACCAGCTTGCTGACCATGACGGAGGCTGTCTCCCTGCCACACCGTGTTTGGCTTCTATGGCTCTGCCAGGGGTGTGTACAGGGACCCCCAGGCTCATCAGCAGCAGCTGGGAAAGGGCTCGGCCAGGCAGGAGGAACTGGGGCCCTGAGAGTGACTCTAAGGCGAGAGCAGCCACCAGGGCCAGCGCCTGCTGCCCCCGCCACCCCCCAGCGCCCGCTGCCCCCGCCACCCCCCAGCCCCTGCTGCCCCCGCCACCCTCCAGCTCCAGCTGCAGCCCTGCGAGCCTCACCCAGGAAGACACCACTGGCCGCGCCCGGGATGCCCTGGATTTCGGTGACGTTGTTCTGGATGAAGTACTCGTCACAGGCGGCGCTGGGCTGGGAGCCGTTGCAGAAGAGGCCCCAGAGCGCAGAGGTGGCTGAGTTGTTGTGGATGCCATAGGCCTTGACGCAGGCATCGAAGCTGCGCCGTGATAGCGTGCGGTTCCCCAGGAGGCAGACCCTGGGCGGGAAAGGGAGGCACGGCACGTGTGCTGCCACCGAAGTGGCTTTTACTGCCCCACCCAGCTCCCCCAACGGGCACTCATGGTGTCGCCCGCGAGTGGCTCCTGGCACCCTGCACCTCCCAAGACAGGAAGGCCACAGATCATGCCAGGGACCAGGCCCGGGCCAGGCTGCAGCAGGAATGCAAGGGCCAGGGATCACACTGGGGACCGGGGACTGGGGACCGGGGACTGGGGACTGGGGACTGGGGACCGGGGACCAGGCCAGGCTGCAGCAGGAACGCAAGGGCCAGGGATCACACTGGGGACTGGGGACTGGGGACTGGGGACTGGGGACCGGGGACTGGGGACCGGGGACCGGGGCCCAGGCCAGGCTGCAGCAGGAACGCTGTACCGTCCCCTCGTCCATGGTTCGGCCACCCATGGTCCAAACGTGCTAAACGAAGCGTTCTAGACATAAACAATTCACACGTTTTCCACCGCGCGGTGCCGAGTAGTGAGGTGGAACCCAGCAACCTCCCCCCGCGCCAGCACAGCCACGCTGCAGCCGCTCCCTCCCCGAGGCCCTCGGCGGCGTCCTGGCCGGGTCAGCTGTCACAATCTCAGTGTCTGAGTTCAAGCCACCCTCGTGCCACGTGCCAACGGCCAAGAGCACAGGAGTGCCGCCCCCGACGTATAAGCCAGGCCTGTGCATGGAAAACAGTCTACACAGGGCCGTGGCATCAGGCATCGGCTGGGGGGTCTCAGGACGGGTCCCCAAGGGGAAGGGCAGCTGTGCTTCCCTAAAACGGGCTTGTGGGGTTGCAGCTGTTCTGCCTCCCTCTGTTTTGAGGCCTCTATGAGGCTGTTCCTTCAGGGGCTCCCTCCACGCGGAGACGGCA
This sequence comes from Gorilla gorilla gorilla, assembly GCF_029281585.2. NCBI lineage: Eukaryota > Metazoa > Chordata > Mammalia > Primates > Hominidae > Gorilla > Gorilla gorilla. The sequence goes on along the minus strand of NC_073243.2, from coordinate 111,109,490 downwards.
AAACCGCGGGAGCCTCAAGGGGCTTGGCTGCTGGCCCTTTCTGGACCTGCTCCCTGCGGGCTCTGGTGGCCAGTCCCATGTTCCAGGACCCTGGGCCGCCTCCCAGCTGCTCCTCCAAAAGGACAAGAAAAGAGCCCCTCCAAGCACCTCTGGGAGGGACAAGAGACCCAGGCCCCAGCAGCAGCCAGGGCCACACCCACAACGCTCAGTGCACCTGACCGTGCTCAGGGCCGCCGGCCACCCCTGAAACCTGCCGGACCCCTCACCAACCCTCCTGCCACTAAGGAGGGTCTTCATGCTCAGACCCGGCCACGAGGGTACCTCGGCCCACCTCACCGTTGGGTTTCCCGTAATCCCCAGAATGAGCCCACGGGGGTTCCCGCTGCGGTCACACCCAGCCCACCCCTTGCAGGGAGCTCAGCGTCAAGGACGATGGATGAGAGGCGGGCAGAGCCCATGGGACCTGGCCCCGGCCCCACACACCACCCACGGCTCAGAGGCCCCGAGACTCACGGGATGTCCGGGGGGTCGAAGGCAGACTTGATGACGCCGGCATAGATAGCCAGGATGGACAGCACGACGCAGGCCAGGAAGACCAGCGCCAGCTTGTTGACATACTTGACGCCCACAAAGACCACCAGGGCCATGAGCACGAGCGTGCACGTGCCGTAAACACGCATGTTGTGCAGCATGGCGGCTGCCTCGCCACCCGCAGCCTCCGCCTGGAAGATGGCCGCACCCGGGGAGATGTACGTCTGCGGGAACAAGGCGGGTGGGGAGGCCGTCCCCGGACACAACTCCCCAGCGCCCGTCCCTCCCGCAAGCCCCCAGCGCCACACAGGGGCCTCCTCCCAACAGGTGCTGGGGCCATCGGGACGCATCCGTGCTGGACGGAGCCTGCGGGTGTCAGCGCACAGGCAATGGTCGGAGCCCGCGGGGGTCAGCGCACAGGCAAGGGACAGAGCCCGCGGGGGTCAGCGCACAGGCAAGGGACGGAGCCCGCGGGGGTCAGCGCACAGGCAAGGGATGGAGCCCGCGGGGGTCAGCGCACAGGCAAGGGACGGAGCCCGCGGGGGTCAGCGCACAGGCAACAGTCGGAGCCCGCATGTGTCAGCACACAGGCAACGGTCAGAGCCCGCGGGGGTCAGCGCACAGGCAAGGGACGGAGCCCGCAGGGGTCAGCGCACAGGCAAGGGACGGAGCCCGCGGGGGTCAGCGCACAGGCAACGGTCGGAGCCCGCGGGGGTCAGCGCACAGGCAAGGGTCGGAGCCCGCGGGGGTCAGCGCACGGGCAAGGGACGGAGCCCGCGGGGGTCAGTGCACGGGCGATGGACGGAGCCTGCAGGGGTCAGCACACGGGCAAGGGACGGCCAGGGGCCTGAACGTTTCCCAGGAGCCACCCAGGAGCCTTAAAGTAAAGCAACTTCAGGACCCGGGGCATCCGCATGTCCGCACTCAAAAGAAACACCTTCTGCTAAGAGGAATGTGACTGCTGCCCAGAGAGCTCGGCCCACCCCGGCTGGACGTCCTGGACACACACAGGGTCTGACCATGCCGGCGGGGGGCAACCTCTGTTCTGCCCAGATTCAAGGGAAGGGACGGAGACGTGAGACGGTGCTGCTCAGCTCCCTCAAGACCAGGACAGGACTGGGGTGCAGCAGGCATGGAGGGCATGGCACCCACCCCCACCAAAGGGGATCCTGGGAGTGTGGCAGCCACGGCACCCGGGGCAGGTGGAAAGACGGAGGGACATGGCCAGGGGACTCAGGTTGGGACGGGTGTGGGTACGACCCCACTGAAAGGTTTCAGAACCTTCTTGGACATGTGGCTCTCTTCAGGAGCCCAGGAGGCCAGGAACCAGGTCTGGCAGCAGAGGGAGGGGCAGAAAGACTGGGGACAGGGGCTCAGGTGAGCGTCTCTGAAGCCCTGCAGGGACAGCGGGTTTCAGAACCTCAGCAGGAAGGACAGCACCCGTCGGCCAGAGAAGGGCGGTTCCCGTCCCCACGAGGACCAAGGAACTCAGGCCACAGCTCTTGGCTGTGCTCAGGTGATGTGGGGCATGCTTTGAGCATGCCTGTTTTGAGAAGGTGATGACATCACCTGGTTGTACATTGCTGGGCTCTGGGACCCTCGGCCAAGTGCCCAGATCAGGCAGGGAAGAGGCTGGGATCCTGGCAAGAGGTTCTTCTAAGCCGAGTTCCAGCCCTGCTCCTAAAACAGCTCCAACTGCAGGGCTGCACCTACACGGGGCTCAGATCTACAGTCCAGATGTCTACCCAGCTCACGCCAGGCACGCCTCACGGAGGGCAGCAATGGTGCTCAAGGGGGACACAGGTCGCTGCTGAGTGGACGCTGCCCAGTGGCTTCCGCCATGGCCAGAGCCCAGGAGAGCCCAGGGGCAGCCAGGGCAGTGGGGTCAGGATGGCTCAGTGTGCTGTGTGTGCCACAGAGTGGGTCGGGCAGGGCCCCTTGGCATCCTGCCACAGACTGTGGGGTGGGAACCCTTCCAAAGCAGCACACTTACCAGAAAAATCTCGATGGTCCCCAAAATATACATGGCCCCTGCAAACGTCGTGCCCAGGTAGAAGCAGAGGCCGACAGCGCCTCCAAACTCGGGTCCCAGCGAGCGCGATATCATGTAGTAGGACCCGCCAGCTGCGGAGACAAAGGCGGCAGCCGCGGGTCAGGGGCGCACTTGGACTCGGAGCCGAGGTGCGGTCTGCGCTGCCGTTCACAGGCAAAGGAGGGCCTGTCTCTGCGAAGGCAGCGTGTAGACCCTCCTCCACCCACAAAGCAGCACATGGAGACGCTTCCACGGTGAACTCTCCCCTCCTGAGGCTCAGCACACGTTCCACACCGAGAGCACGTGCTCTCATGGACATGAGGATCAGGTGAGGTCAGGGATAAGGCTCCCTGGGGAGCAGGAGGCCCCAGCAGGTCCCAGAAAAAGTCCCGCGTACATCAGTGGCAGCCCCAGCCCCCACTTCCACGAAGTTTTGCTTATGAAAAAGGCAAAAGAGAAACTAGGATGTTCAGGAGTTGTCTCGTGTACTGTGAACCACGCACGCTATCACCGGCGGGAAAGCCGGGCGCAACCCCAGGGCTGCCTGGAGAACGCTGCTCTCCCTGCTCTGAGCAGTGCGTGTGGCACGTGGAAGGGGTCCTAATGGACGTGGCCATCATGAAGCAGAGACTGGTCCCTTGGCTGCGGAGGGAGACCCCTGGTGAAGGCCCTCGTGCTCTCCTGAGGCCGGGGAAGTCCGCTGAGCACCAAGCGATGCCCCCGTGGGGATGGGGACCAGCTGTGTGAGGACCTGGTGCTGAGCAAGCCCGGCCGTTAACACGCGCAGCACATGTGCACTCAGAGGCAGACGTGGCATCATCTCCGTTCACTAGTTATTTTGTATCGTAATTCATTTATTACTAATTAACAGTATAATCTCAGTTCACTAGTTATTACGTATTGTAATTCATTTATTACTAATTAACATCATCTCTGTTCACTAGTTATTATGTATTGTAATTAACTTATTACTAATTAACAAGGTCAGGGCAGTGTTTTGTCTTCACCTTCCCTCGTGAGATACAGGTTCCAAGAACTCAGCCTATGGCACACGCTGGGCTACAGGTGCCACTGGAATCGCCCGTGCCTCCCCCTCCCCAGCCCGCTGCCTGGTGGGCACTGCCTACCCTGGCAAGAGACGGTCACCACGCAGCAAAATGGGGAAGAAAACCAAACAGCCGTGACCTCACGGCTCAAAAGCCAGAGGAGCCAGTGGAGAACACGCAGAAGGCCCGGCTGAGACCCCCCAGGCAGCCCCCGGTCCGGCCTCGCCGAGCGGCCTCCTCGCGGTTGCCGTGCGGCAAAACACAGACTCCTCTAACAGGACTCAGGGCCGCGGCTGGCGGGCACCCCTTACCTGGGACCACACCGTTGGTAGCGATCGCACTCATGGAAATGGCGGTCAGCATTGTCTGCAAAAAGACAGGCGGCCATCTGAGGAGTTTTCCAACAGCCTGCCGGCATCGCAACACTCCCAAGTCAGGGTCTATGACCTGGCTCCCGCCGAATGCCAGCCCCCAACTCCAGGGCTCTCCATCTCAATGGAGTGGCTAGGAAACAGGACCTGGAGGCTCCCGGGCACCTGGCATGCAGTGTCCTGGTTCCCACCCCTTTCCCTATGACAGCGACCCCTGAAAGTGCCCAAGGTCCTTCCAAACTGGAGGTGATGTCATCAAAACACAGGGTGTCCCTTCCCTTGGAAGCCTCAGCCCCCGGGTGCCGCCCCATGACACCCAGCACTGGCTGAGATGCCAGTCCGCAGACACGGGTAAATGAGGTGCCAGCACGCCAGTCAACACGCCAGCGCTAACCCCGGACAGTGTGGCGTCTCATCCCCGCAGCTGCCCCGGCTCTCGTGGAGGAGACGGCGCTGAACGACGTCTACACGGGCGTCTGGGGAGGGCCCTACTGTCCGGCTGCCACCGCCCAAAGGCACAACCACAGCGGCCAGGGGAGACGGCATCTGGGGAGAGCCCTACTGTCCGGCTGCCACCGCCCGAAGGCACAGCCACACCTGGCCGGGGGAGACTCACACAGGTGCAGCACATGGCCACGATGAGGAAGGACTCCAGGACACCGGCCACCCCCACGATCCACGTCAGGCGCAGGAAGAGGATGACGCCCAGGATGTTCTGCAGGCACGGCAGGTAGACGCCGATGAAGGTGCCCATGCGCGGAGCCTGCGACAGAGCACAGCGTGTCCCGGGGGCTCGGACCCCACACCCAGAGGGAGCCCCCTCCCCAGGCTGCACTCAGGCCCTGGGCAGGCAAAGCGGCCGTGGGGGCAGGAGGGGGCAGGAGTCCTTCCCAGAACAGATGGAGGTTCAGAGAGAGGCCCAGGACAGGACCCCTGACCATCCCGGAACGAGGGCTTAGGAGAGGGGAGCAGAACCACATGGTTGGCAGAGAACCAAGATGCAGCTGCTCCGCTGTGCCTCCCCGACGGAGGGAAACCTGTTACACTGGAAAAGTTACGGAAAAAACAAGAGGGAGAACGAGAGGGCCCCCGGCTCTGTTCCCTGGATGGCTCAGGGCCTCAGATCTGACACCCCGGGAGAGCCTGAGACTTCAGGAATGGAAGCAGAGCCAGCGGAGGGATGAGACGGCTGCTGCCCATAAAGCTAAAAAAAAAAAAAAAAAAATCCACAGCTCAGCATCGGCCCTGGGCAGAAACTGACACATCTTAACCGGGCACGGAGGTCACCATCAGATAACAGCAAAGGTTCAGATATCCACCCTGGGGGCCACCCCGCCTGCCCCAGCACGGAGCAGGCAGCCTGCTTCAAACACCTGTGCCAGAGAGGGGGACACACCCTGCGCCCTGAGGAAACCCGCATGGGCAAGGGTCAGCAGCACAGCCAGGAGCAGGCCAGCGCCTGCCAGGCAGCTCCCCAGCTCCGCTCGGACGGGCCAGGCTGGGATAGAAGTTTCAGCTCCATCCCCCCTGCCTGCTCAGCCCCACTCCCGCCATGAGCAGAGGCACGTGGCTCAGACCTGGAGGACAGCTGGTGTCAGCACAAGGTGACGTTTTAACAGGAAAACGTCTCAAGGTCAATACGGAAAAGGGGGAAGGTTTTATTTGAAGACACTTCCTGTGAACAACGGCCATAATGTGGATCAGAACAGGCCCCGTGCGGGGCTTCGATCCTGGGGTTCACACAGCCCAGGCCTGGGGAGGATGGGAACAGGGGACCAGGTGAGGGGCAGCTCCCAGGGAGAACACGCTGAACACCACACCACAAAAGCAAACAGGGTGGCTTCCGGGGTCACCGTGCCAGGACGCCTCCCACAGACAGGCCGAGGCTGGGGCCAGGGCAGGGCTCTAGGGCTCCACCAACTTCAGGACCCTGGGAAAAATAATGTAAGAGAGCAGCTCGGAGCGTGGGAAGCCCTGGATCTGAGAGCCTGGGGGATTCACTTGGTTCCCTGAGCCCTAGGTGGGAAGCAACAGGGGAGCGACTTGCTTCTGTCGGGGGCCCTGGAGAGGAGAGGGTGACGGGGCTGGGGGCCGCTGCTGGGCCCTCCAAATCTGCGTATGCTTTGTTCTTGGTGCAAACGAGAGAAGCGGTGGCGGATGGTGGAGAACCGGCTTTGGGACATTCTCATTGGATAAAACCGAGAGCCCAGGGCAGAGGTGACAGCAAGGCTCCAGGGACAATTGTTGCTGTGACTTCCCAGTGAGGCTTCAGCTAATGCAGGAGCCGACATGCAGAGCTCCAGGCAGAGACACGGTCCACACAGGGGCCCCTGCCCTCCAGGCTCAGCCTCAGATCCCACAGCCCCGTGACAGGCGAGTCAGAAGCTGGTTCTCGGCCAAAGGCGGGGGATCCTGACTCCTCACGGAAGGGCATGGCCGGCCTTGGCCTCTTGGTTCGCGCCTAAAAGGCAACTTTTAAGGCTCAACCTGACCCAATTTCAGGCGCGGGAGGCTGGAGATGCCTGGGCCCTTGAAAAGGCTCCTCAGTGGGAGCAGGTCTGCTGGGGATGAGCCTCTGAGCCTGGCAAAGAGGACAAGGGGCAGCCCCTGCCCCTCCACCCCAGGGGCCGAGCCACGGTCCCCTAAGGGAGCCGAAGGAGTCACTGCCAACTGAAACCCGCCACCGTCAAACAACAGGCCTGCTGGGGTCACGGGCCCTGGTCCCTCCATGACTGAAACACAGGCAGCATCAGCCTGGGGCACCTGCATGTTGTCCCTGAGGGACAGAGGCCTGAGAGCCACCAGCCTGTGGGTAGGGTTGCCAGGGAGGGCCAGGGAGAGCCTTCCAGGTGGGAACCTCCTGGGCCCTGGTCCACAGTGTGCCGTGAACAAACGCACCTGCCTGGACGTTTCAGTCATGTCCCAGTACCAAGTAGGGTGAGAGAAGCTGGGGTGTGCTCTCTATGGGCACCTCATGGCAGGCTGGGCTCCACCAGGCAGAGGGGTTGGAGCTGGATGGCCAGGCCAGTGGTGCCTGAGCCCAGCCGAGCTGGAGCTGAAGCCTGTTCCCGGAGCGCTCGGACCAGGCCCGTGGCAAGACACCTGCTCCCTGGAGAAAGCCAACATCTCCCTAGGACACAAACTCCAGCACACAGGCGGACAGACAGGGAAGGCCTGTGGCTCCTGAGTTTTGGTGCCAGAGTACCAGCCTGAGCCCATGAGGCCTCAAGGTAGTGCCCAGCATGCGTGAAACCCCAGAAAGGTGCTGAGTGCTGAGCCCGGCAATACCCAGTTCCACAGCGTCCACGTGCGGAAAGGTACTGAGTGCTGAGCCCGGCACACCACCACCCAATTCCGCGGCATCCACGTGCGGCACGGCAATACCCAGTTCCGCAGCGTCCACGTGCAGAAAGGTGCTGAGTGCTGAGCCCGGCAATGCCCAGTTCCACACCATCCACGTGCAGAAAGGTGCTGAGTGCTGAGCCTGGCAACACCCAATTCCGCAGCGTCCACGTGCAGCAGTGATGGTCCCACCCCAAGGGCTGGCCGAGCTACAGACAGGCGGGGCGGCCACAGGCTCCCCGAGCCGGGAAGGACCCAGCAGGGGAACCAGAAAGAGGTCCAGAGATGCAGCTTCTGAAGAGGCCACTACCCTGTCCTGGGACAACAGCCAGGGCTGAGGGCCCTCATCAGGCCAGGCCCCACCCCAAGGTGGCCGCACGGTCACGTCCCTCGTCTCCGGTTATTTCAACCCCAGATTGAGGCTTCTCAAAAACAAAACCAAATGTCTTCAAGTATTCTGGAAATGCAGTATTAATTCCGCTGTGTTTACAGTAAAAGGAAGGAAAGAGACATCTTCAGCGGCCTGACTTCCCGACTGCTGTGTGGGACCCAGGTCAGCAGAACACTGGACGCTGGCAGGAGGCACTCAGGTGGCGTCGACGCAAAGCGCAGAGCCCAGGCTGGGCGGATGCAGGGGAGGGCAAGGGGCCGGCCGAGGGACGCCCCACTTGGGGGAGGTCACACGCAGCAGGGGGGCCCACCCTCCCTGGACCTGGGGGCGCCTGGCTCAGCACCTCCTTCCTTCCTGCTCACTGGCCTCTACCTGGCACTACAAAACCCTCCCTTCTGAGAAGATAGAGATCTCCTGATGGTATTTTTAGAGTTAGAAAGGAAAATGAAAGGGGAATTTAAAAATCACCCTAAAAAGCCAACGTATGCCCTTAGCTGTCTGCCGAAAGAGGGGGGCACAGGCTCGGGGCTGACTCGGGAAATGACAATTTTGTGTCAAGACTGGGGGAGGCCGTCGCCCGGCTTCAGAGCAGGGCCTGCGCTGCTTGGTTTCTTCCGGTGGATTATTTTTTTGTTGTTTTTTGTATCTTATTCTAAAGCAACACACACATATTTGAAAGAAGATTTAAAAAGCAGAGGGAGTCAAGAAGAAACTGAGCCACCCGCCACACCCCCACAGCGAGGACGTAAGATCTCCCCCAACGCGGGTCCAGGGTCTTTCTCGCCTCAGGGCCTCAGGCCTCAGGGTGGCTCTCAGGCAACCCGTCTGTGCAGGACGGCAGAACCCTCCCGAGGATGCTCAAGGGGTTTCCACACCTCATCACCCACAGAAACCACTCAAGGGAAACCTTTCCCCACTGCACCCCCCTCGTTTCCTAGGACGGATTCCTGGAAACAAACCCTCAAGGAATAAAACTGCAGGGAAAATGCTACCAGGCTAAGTGTCCTGGACAGGATATGAAAAGGAGGGCGGCCCCTGGGAGCACCGAGGCCACAGCACCCTCTGGAAGGGGCCACGTCCTGGCCTCTCGGCACCATTCAGACTCCTCTCCACAGCAGGGGATGGGGCCGCTCCCGCCCAACGAACAAAACACCCCAAGTTCATTTCTCGACAGGGAACCCGGCCGCCCAGATGCATGGGGGTGTCACGCTTCCCCGGACGGTGGAGAGGGAAGAGGGCTGGACAGGAGCTGCAGGGCAGGCACCATCGAGCCCTCCCAGGAAGAAAGGGCTGGACGTGGCCATGATACCAGAGCTCAGGGCAGCTCTTCTGACAAGCAACTGCCTTGCCGGCGCGATCTAACCCCGCCGGGACACACGGGGCGGGTACTGGGCGGGCGGGGACTGGGCGGGGGCAGGGCGGGGGCAGGGCGGCAGTACCTTGGCCTCGCGCCGCCGGCTCTCCTCGTCCTCCTCGTGCTCCACCACGCCCTGGCTCAGGTTGGTGTAGTTGGCCAGCTTATTAAGCAGCGAGGACACCATGGGGTTGCTGTCCATCTCCTCCTGCACGGTGTGGACATGGTCACAGGCGGCCCGCACCTCGCCGTGGGCCCCCCGAGCTCCCTCCCCGTATTCAGGGTGTGGAGCTCAGGCCCTCACCGGGTCCTCAGCCCCTGGGTCTGAAGCAAGCCAGAGAGGCCTGGACACCTGTGTGGCAGGTCTGAGTCCGAGGCCAGGGCTCCAGGCCTCACTGAGTGGGACCACCCACCCATGGCAGGGACCCCAGGATGTCCAGCACTCAGCAGCTCGGAGGGGTTCCCGTGGGGCCGGAGCACCCTAGATCCAGGAAGGAGCCCAGAAGGCACCAGCCGAGGAGCACATCCCAGCTCAAGTGTGGGACTGGGCCCCCGCCACAGCCTTCAGGACAGGGAGGCCCCAGTTCCTTCCACGTGGTGTCCAGTCCTGTGGGAGGCCCCGGCCTGGGGGCCCCCAGGGGCTCCTTTACTTTTCCACATCAAAGCAACGGCCCTGGCACCTTCTTCTTCTAAAAAGTAAAGTTACCTCGAAAAGTGCCATGTTCTTCCCTTCAAAGAAGCTCTCTTGTTCCACCTCGACATTGTTGAGGAATGGGCTGTTTTCTCTTGGATTTCCATCTCCTAGTGAGGGAAAACAATTCAGAGTCAGCTTAGAAGGAACTAAAAGCAAGCACAGAAGGCCAACTACAGATCTTGCACGGAGAGCTCTGGTCCCCACCAGCTGTCACCTCTAAACCATGGCTAAGGGTGATACTTCTCACACACTCTCCTTCCTTCCACACATCTGTGTTCCAAAGAAAGGGGGCATTTCCCAGGGTGCACACTAGTCCCAGGACACATGCTAGCCCCGATGCGCAAGCTATCCCCAGAACACAAGCTATCCCCAGGACACAAGCTATCCCCAGAACACACGCTAGCCCCAGGGCACACGCTAGCCCCAGGGCACACGATAACCCCAGGGCACACGCTAGCCCCAGGACACACGCTAGCCCCAGGACACACGCTAGCCCCAGGGCACACGCTAGCCCCAGGGCACACGCTAGCCCCAGGGCACACGCTAGCCCCAGGGCACACGATAACCCCAGGGCACACGCTAGCCCCAGGGCACACGCCAGCCCCAGGGCACACGCCAGCCCCAGGATACACGCTAGCCCCAGGGCACACGCTAGCCCCAGGGCACACGCTAGCCCCAGGGCACACGATAACCCCAGGGCACACGCTAGCCCCAGGACATACGCTAGCCCCAGGGCACACGATAACCCCAGGGCACACGATAACCCCCACACACATCATCATTGAAGACAAAGCCCCCGAAAGCCTCGGCAAGTGAGCTGTTCAGCCCAGGGCAAGGGTACCTCCCTCTGGTGTTGAAAATCTCTCATTCAGCCAAATGTGGGCAAAATTTTCACTTTTAAAAGTCGGGGGGGGCACCTCCTAGCCTTGCTGCTTAATCCGCCATTTCGGAGGGACACAGAGGACTTCCCACTGTTCCCTGTTGAGGACGCCGCCTACAGGCTCTCTAGGTAAATGAGCCCCTCCTGAGTCTTTCAAGAAGGCTGGGCCGGCGACCCCTCCATGGGGCTGAGCCCAGGGCTTGGAACCAGGGGGTAATCCTAGCAGCTGCCCGAGAGCATGAGCAAGGGAATTGGTGGGGAGGAGGACTTGAGGCTCCCTGGCGGGTTGAGGCCCGATGGCCCATGTGACGGTGTTAGAAGATAGGGCCCGTAGGAGGCGGGGGTCCGTAGGGGGTGGGGTCCGTAGGGGGTGGGGTCCGTAGGGGGTGGGGTCCGTAGGGGGTGGGGCCGGTAGGACGTGGGGTCCATAGGGGGTGGAGTCGGTAGGGGGTGGGGCCGGTAGGAGGCGGGGGTCCGTAGGGGGCGGGGGTCCGTAGGAGGCGGGGCCCGTAGGGGGTGGGGTCGGTAGGAGGTGGGGCCGGTAGGAGGTGGGGCCGGTAGGAGGTGGGGCCGGTAGGAGGTGGGGCCGGTAGGGGGTGGGGTCCGTAGGGGGCGGGGCCGGTAGAAGGCGGGGACGGTAGGAGGCGGGGACGGTAGGAGGCGGGGTCTGTAGGAGGCGGGGTCCGTAGGAGGTGGGGCCGGTAGGAGGTGGTGAGGTGTGGAAGGGGATGAGAGTCCCTACACCCAGGCCTCAGCAGCAGAGCTCTCGCCCTCCCACCCTCCATGGGAGGACACAGCAGGGAACCTAGGGCCCTCGCCAGACCCCAAACCTGCCCAGGCCTTGGTCTAAGACTTTCAGCCTCAAGAACTCTGAGAAGTTTCTGTCTTCATGAATCGCCTGACCTGGGGGACTGTCACAGCAACACAAGGAACTCGGCACAGGCCACTGCAGAGACCACAGCCTGCCCAGGACCCCTGAGCAGCCCATGGCCAGGAGAACAGGGTCTGCAAATGCACATGCCCCAGCCAGGCACGGTGAGGAGCTGAAGCATCAAACCCACAGCCACCCGTGCACCCCAGGGCCCTCAGGGCCCTCTGCCCCATGTGCTGCACACCAGCTCCCCAGACTGGGAACGACCAAGCCAGGACCCTTCCTAGGGGTGCTCGGCCCATCCTTCCCAGTCCACCCTAGCCCTGCACAGAATGGTGCGGGACCCTGAGGGTGCAGAAGAAACGGTCAAGGCAGGATGCGAGGTGGCCGGAGGAGGGCAAGCCAAGACCTCATCACTGTGCCAAACAACCCCAGCTGGGAGGGTGGGCATTCTCTATGGGACATTTCAGATGTGCCAGAGCCCACTGGCAGCCACCCTGGCTGGCTGACAGGCACCAGCCGCAGGAGTGGTGGGTTCCAGCCATGCCAGCAAAGAGGGCATCGCCGTCCGGGGGCAGGCGGGCAGCACGTGCTCCCAGTAGGGTGCCTGGGGCGGAAAGCACAGCCCTCAGGGTGTGCAGGTCCTCGGTGCGACCATGAGTGACTGCAGATGCCTAGATCATGGGGCACACCACAGAGAGGTCAGTGCCACGGAGCAGCGGCCCCACCCCCTCAAAAACGTCAGGGAGACAACACAGAGGAAGCTCCAGGTGACAGAGACGGCCAAATGTACGCACAACCTCAGACTTTCTTTTTCTAGAGACCATGATTGGGCCGGTTGGTGAGATCTGAAAAAGATCTCTCGGGTGTGATCATTAACTCCCTGATTCTGGTGACTGCACTGCAGAGATTCTGAAAGAAACGTGCTTGCTTTTAGGAAATACGCCTGTGAGCGACACCACATCAGCTGCTTACTCCCAACAGTTCAGAAACAAACGTGGGGGTGAAAGACGGAGACCCGGGGCAGGGCAGGAGGCAGGAGGGACACAGCCAACACGGCAGGAGGTGGGCATTTGGGCAACGGAGGCCAAGGGCAGATGGGCGTTCTCCACACTGGTCTTGCAACCTTTCTGAAATCTGAAGTTACATGGAAATCAGGTTAAAAGAAAAATTACAAACACTTTCAACTAATAAATTATGTCTAAATGTCTTTCCCATCAATTATAGGTGTCTTTCCAAGATGAGTCCCATCCAGGGCCCTTCCCCACTCCTCTTCAACGGTTTCAGTGGATTCCTGCTCAGGCCCTTTTTCTGGACATAACGGCCAACTGTTTACAGAGAGATCAGTGGTGACTGGCGACTCTTTCTGGAGTCAATGGAAGATGAAGGACCAGGAGCCTGGTGCAGCTATTCTTAGAGGGAGGGAGGGAAGGAGGGAAGGAAGAAAGGAGGGAGGGGGGAAGGGAGGAAAGGAGGGAGGGGGGAAGGGAAGGAAGAAAGGAGGTAGGGAGGAAGGGAGGGAAGGAAGGAGGGAGGGAGGGAGAGACACGAGGGTTTCAGGTTCTCCCTCCCACGCAGCCAACCCCACAGACAACCTTGGACAAAGTCACAGCTGCTTGGGCTCAAGTTTCTCTTCCCCACAGGAAGGGTGCGCGGCTCCGGAGGCTCAGCCCTGCCTGCCCTTCTCCACCAGGAGTGCAGCTTGGGGCTCCGCTGCCCGGCCTACGTCCCTTCTGGAAAGCACAGGTTTACTGGTGGTTGGGGTCTTAGCATGTAACTATGTCTGCGTTCAGCAAGCAACCACTGTTTATCTGAACTCCTACGAACTGTGCAAGTAGGAAAAACGTGTACACAGCAAGCACATTCGCTCAAACCAAGGGGACCAACATCCTTCCCGTCGCCTCCAACACTCCCAGCAGAAGCAACCCCTGCTCACCGCAGCGTCTCCTCTGCGCAGCCCACTTGGGAAGATGGCAGCACCTATCAGGCCCCAAGGACACCCCGAAAAACACACACACAAGCTCCCCACAGGCAACCTATGCAGTTGGAAAAAAGCACTAGAAACAACTTGCTCAAGTTGGATTAATATCGAGAAATTCATTAAACTTAGAAAACATAACGATGTAACCACCACAGGGTCACACCCGAGATCCCTGCGTCTGACTGTGCAGGGCTGTGCGCCAGCGGCCTCACGACAAAGCCCTGCGCGTGGGGCCAGCGAGGCACGACTCTGTCCTTCTGCTGCTTATTAAAGTAACAGAGACGATGAGTCCAGAACGTGAGGACGCACAGAAAAGGGGGACAGAACACAGAACAGCGGGGTGTGGCTGGCCCTCCCAGGTGGGGGCTGCACTGAACATGTGAGCGTGTGCTCAGCCACCAGCATGTTGTCACCAAAAGCAGCCTCAGAGCATGATTACAACCCTCAAGCCTTTAAAGAGAATGCATCTCCCCTCACTTTCTTGAGAAGAGTGTCGCTTGGTCTCTACGGAGGCCACGGCAAGCGTGCTCTCAGCAGGATGGAAGTGCCCACTTGGGAGACGCACAAACGTTTCTATCTGGTTAAAACAGCCAGGTCAGACCTGAACCAAGAGTGCGTCCCGGGGACGTCATGGGCTCAATGCCATCCCAGTCAAGAGACCCTTCGTTAAAAATCCAATGCCCTCTCTAACCTTCTGCACACCCAGCCACCCCTCTAACCCTCTGCACGCCCAGCCCCCTTCTAACCCTCTGCACACCCAGCCGCGTCCCTTGCGCTCCCTGGCCTGGACTTGGACGTCGGCAGTCCTGGCTGCTGTGAAGGGCAGTGAGTTTTCCTCTGGCCGAGCCCTGCCTGTGTTTTGGGGATAGAGCCACTCGCCTGGGATAGCACCTCCTCCCTTGTCATTCTGCACATTCATGATGACCGGAAGGCTGAGAGGACAAACGGACACAGGGGAAAGCCTGGGCGTGCGGTGCAGGAAGGTGAGATGGGCAGGGTCCTTGCCAGGTGGCCCACAGTGTCTAACCCTCAGGGCAGGTCCCGGTGGTGCCCCTGCCCAGGCGCCATGCACCAGTGGCCTCTGCCAAGCAGGGTGAAGCGGGGACAAGGGATGGCCCAACAACCCAGATCAGGTCTCCCCAGCCAAACCCCACCCCATGGGCCAAAGAGCAGCACCCAGATACCACATGCCCTGAGGCAGGAGCGGGGTACAGACATCAACCCAACCCCGACACGGTCCACCTCCTCCGGTGGACGGCAGAACCCGACCCGGTCCACCTCCTCTGGGGCACAGACATCAACCCAGCCCCGACCCGGTCCACCTCCTCTGGGGGACGGCAAAACCCGACCCGGTCCACCTCCTCTGGGGGACAGACATCAACCCAGCCCCGACCCAGTCCACCTCCTCCGGGGGACAGCAGGGCCCGACCCAGTCCACCTCCTCTGGGGGAAGGCAGAACCCCACCCGGTCCACCTCCTCTGGGGGACAGACATCAACCCAGCCCCGACCCAGTCCACCTCCTCCGGGGGACAGCAGGGCCCGACCCGGTCCACCTCCTCTGGGGCACAGACATCAACCCAGCCCCGACCCAGTCCACCTCCTCCAGGGGACAACAGGGCCCGACCCAGTCCACCTCCTCTGGGGCACGGACATCAACCCAGCCCCGACCCAGTCCACCTCCTCCAGGGGACGGCAGGGCCCGACCCAGTCCACCTCCTCTGGGGGAAGGCAGGCATCCTCAGTGGGTCAGAGGATTGATCCCAGTTCCGGCCAGGACACAGAATGAGCCATGGTACCGACCTCCACAAAACTCGCCTCCCCTCCCTCCTCCCGAAGACAAACCCGTTTCTGACTTATCTCCACATTTAAGGGCTGAAATGCTGAACTCACCTCACAGAAGCCCTGTAAAGGCCGACTCCTTTCACATTGTACATCACAGCCGTGGCCTGCCCACCACAGCTTAGAAAGGCTGAGTCGGGAATCTCAGTTTGTGCCAAGCTCATGGTCTCCCCAAAACCAAGTGCAGCAAAACTCGGGACACCTTAAAACCAGCGATAGGAACGGCCCCTTCACAAACACCACGGTCCCCTCTGGCGGGCGTGGGGGGCAGGAGTGCGGAGGGGAATTCCAGGGTCCCCCAGGCCTGGCCCGCCCCACTTCGCAACCTGACGGCACATGCCAGTTCCTGTTATCACTGAAAAAAAGTGACTAATAAGGCTTTAAAAGGAGGCTACTTCAGCCGGTAGCATCCAGGGCGAGAAGAAGAAGGCATGGCATTTCAACCCTCTCCTCCTACCTGGCCGGGCTGGGCTCCCACACGCCTCGGAAGAGAAGAGCGAGGCAGCCGCTCAGGAATTTCCCCTTAAAGGAGACTCAGGCGGGTGTCTGCAAATAGCTCACGAAGCCCATGAATCATCCACGAATGTCCCTCACCCTCGGGCAGCACCGGGACAGCAGGGGCTGGTACCCTCTGCGCTGCCTGACGAGGCTTGTACGGTGCTTCATTCTGCAGACACGCCGTCGGAATTAAAAATCCACAGGACCCGGCCAGAGTCACTGGGAAAGAAGCCCATGTAAAGGCCGCCTGGCCCCTGGGCCACCCTGCAGCCACCTGTCGTCTATCTTTCCACAGCCTTTCAAACGCTCGATGGTCTCACAGCAGCCCCCAGGTGCCCCAAGTTACTCCACAGCACAGCAGGCCCCAAAGGCAAGCCCATCTGCGGATCCGACAGTGGGAACCAAAACCAAACGAGGGTCCAGAAGCTGGCTGGGGCGGGAAAGGAAGGTGAACTGCGCTCGTGGGTAACAGAGGAGGAAGACGGCGCCCTCGGGGAGACCGCACCAAGTGCTGTTGACGCGTGTGCCCAGACGCCGCATGCAGGGAGGGCGCCTGTCCTCTGGGGTCTTCCTCCCTGAAACACTCAGCCGCAGGCTAACCACGAGAGAAAACACCAGACACCTCCCAACTGAGGGGCGTTCTCTAAAACGGACCAGGACTCCCCAAAACTGCCACAGTCGTCAAAAAAAGAAAGTCCGAGAAACCGTCACAGCCAAGAGGAGCCCGAGGCGGTGTGGGAACTTGGTGTCTGTCACGTTGGATCCCGGACGTGTCCTGGGACAGAAAAGCACACCCGGGAAGAGGCGGTGAAACATGAGCCTGCAGGGATGTGGCTCCGCATGGTGACCGCCCACCAGGAGCCCTCGACGAGCTGAGCCCCGCAACCCGTGGCCAGCTCCCCCACAGCTGTGTGCGCTGCCCTCCTGCTCCGTCCATCCCAACATCTTCCCAGCTCTGGGAACAGCCCCGGCCTCCGCCCGCCTCGTACCTGGGAACAGCCTGTTTCAGCGCCCTCTCCCCAGAGGCCCCTCCTCGCTCACCTGCCCCGAGCGGCCCTAAGCAGCTGGCACTGGGTGGACTGCCCTGCCCACCTGCACTGGGACAGGGCCTCGGTCACTGTCACCGGTGCCCATCCCTCCAGGTTTAAAGCAGTTCCAGCAGCAGCTCTGCTCACAGCTTGTCTGGTGCCTTCATGAACCCCATGCACCAGGCTGACCTATCCCCAGGGGCCAGGGTCTCAACAGGACCTGCCCTAAGCAGACGTGCCCGGGACTGACAGCGTCTGGCCAGCAGGCCCGACCTGGGTCCAGGCCCCAGAACCACAGCCTCTGGTGGGTCCCTGAGACCTTGGAGGAGCCCTCCCAATAGCCAGCAAAGGCCGACAG
Organism: Gorilla gorilla gorilla; assembly: GCF_029281585.2. NCBI lineage: Eukaryota > Metazoa > Chordata > Mammalia > Primates > Hominidae > Gorilla > Gorilla gorilla. The sequence goes on along the minus strand of NC_073243.2, from coordinate 111,092,273 downwards.
CCGCTGGTGGAGAACCAGCGACACCAGGCTGACCAATGCTGCCCTCCTCCTCAGCCATGAAGGCGGCGAGGTCAAGCCCTGGCCTGGAGAACTGGCCACAAGTCAGTTTTTTCTCGTCTTATTTTTTCTACCTCTTCATTTTATTATAAAAACGACCCCAGGTAAGCAAGTGGGCAGACACCCTGTGCAGCCCTACGGGTGCCAGCTGTCCATGCACAGATCCGCCCCACACAGCCCTGGTCTGATGCATGTCATGGCACACAGTGGCCACCACCGCCCCGACCCCCCTCCACCCCCGACACTGAGCAGCCTTGTGGCCCTCCGGAGCCGCTTTGCTGAGTTTTCTCTGGCTGCAGCCGCCTGGGCAAGAGAACGTCTATCTGCTGAGCATTAACAAAGGCCTGCCCCTGCTCACCGGACCTACCAAGAGCCTCCCACCACTTCCCCAGCTCCCTCCCTGCCAAGCCCCCCAGCCACAGAGGCAACCTCCGGTCTGTTTTTCACTCCAGGTTAGTTTTCCCGACACCTTATCAACAAAGTGAATGCAGACCCTGTGGTCAGTAAGCAGATCCTGATGGGCTGGGCCCTTGGGGAGCAGCCTCCTGGGCTTGTCCAACCAGGCTGTGTCCCCACCCCGAGAGGGAAGGAGGCGGCTGCAGGTGGAAGGGCAAAGACCAGACACACGAGTGTCCCAGCCAGAGGAGGGGCAGCCCCTCCAGCCAGAGAGGCAATGAGAGTCTGCGTGTCAGATCCCTGACCCATCCCGATCCAGGCCTGGGAAGTGCGTTCATGGGTAGTTTCTGCAGGGAGAAGCTGGCTCACCTCCCTAATCGGCCCTAATCCCCTCTGAGATCACAACGCCTCCATCAGCCTCCCTATCTCCAGGCACAACCTCCTCCCTTTCTCAGTGGCTCATCCCTCCCCCTCTTCCTCCCGCGTTTTGGGATTTTACAGCCTTCTCCGCAAAGGGCTCTAGGAACGTCCTCTTAGACTCAGCCTCAGCCGGAAGCAGCTGACAGGCAGGAGGGGCCGTGAAGCTGAAGCCAGGTCCGACAGCCTCCGCCCCTTCCTGCCCTCCAGCGTGGGTGGTCCGTCCAGCTACCCAGCCCTGCAGAGCAGTGGCGGGTGGCACCGGACCTGTGCACACAGAGAGGCGCTGGGCCTGGGGCAGGGGACAAGCAAGTCCAGGCTTCCCGGCTCCCTGCACTTGAGGAGGTTCTCAGGCCTGGCTCTGTGTGTCCCCTGGGTCCAGCGGGCCACCCTCCCCTGGAGCCACAGGGGCACCTGCAGCAGAATGAGTCCCACCTGGTGACCCAGTGGCATCAGCCCACGTGGCCTCTGGGGACAGCCCGAGACTGAATGGACCCAGGAACACCCCCCACCCAACCCCACTGCCTGGAGGCTGAGTTCCCTGTGAAGGCGCGGACCCAGGAACACTCCCAACCCCACTGCCTGGAGGCTGGGCTCCCTGTGAAGGTGCCGGGCACTGAAATAAAGTGTGTTTAGGTTCCAGGATCCGAACGCCAGCTGACGACCCCTGGCCCTTGCCCTCCCTCTGCCCCTCACAGTTTGTGCTGTGTGGCCCCTAAAATCTAGAAACTGAGGCTCTCAAGGGGCACAGGATGAGAATGGCCCAGTGTTCAGGCTGGGACACGGGGGGCTTCAGGCAAGCTCTCAGGCTTCCAGCACAAGTTTCTGGCTAAAGCAGCGCTGCCTTCTGAGGGAAAAACAGGCCCTTCATCACCCATTCCCGAAGGGACCTCATCCAACAGTCTGTGCAGACACCACCGCCAGTATCCTGTAAACCAGGAGAGCACCGGGAGATCCCAGCTCACCGTCAGAGGCACTGGAAGCAAGGAAGCCTGGCTGGAAGGTCTTGGCAAGCTATGGCCAGACACACATGAACACACGCCACACAAAACATACACTCACATGCACAGAGACATGCATGTGTACACATGCACAGACAGGCACTTCCACGTGCACACGCAAACTTGCTCACACGGAAGACACTCTCCATACCCATACTCACACGCTTCCCCCCTCGTTCATACACACAACACTCACCTCGCAAACCTGCATACCCACCTGTCCTCACATGTGCATACCCATACCCGCAGTCACATACACACACCAACACCCGCACATACACGTGTACACACACACATACCTGCAGCACACACATCTGCACAAAGTCCCAGGGGCTACGGCCCCCAGACTGCACGACCCACGGGGCGGGGTGCCCAGGACACAGGCATGCACTGGGACTACAGCCCTTCCATCTAAAGGACACGCCTGCTCGCGGGAAGGTGGCCTCGGGTGAACTCACTTCCCAAACCCTCTGTCACGTGGCTGTTTGCTGGTCCTGGTCCAGCCTCCTCCCTCAGCAGCCAGAGTGACGTCTGAGCCATGGAGGGGCCGTGGGGTCCCCTAGTTCCAGAGACTCGGGGCCCAGGCAGCCTGCAGGAGCAGAGATGAAGGAAGGCGGGAGAGGCAGGGCCCCCAGCGCACCTGCCAGGCCCTCCCAGGGCGGCTCCTGTTACAGGCTCCCTCTGGGCTGCGGTCGGGGACCCTTGGCGGCATGGAGGGGACCCAGGAGGGGCCTGGCCTGGCGCACTTCCCTCCTCCGATTTCCACTCCACTCAATCCCTCCCCAGTGACTGCCCAGGGCGTCTCTGAGCCTCCCTGAAAGCCCAGGCCCGACCCGCTGGCGCCAGAGGTCTGCAGACAGAGCCAAGGAGATGAGAGGTCACAGCCACCGCCACCCTCGTGACAGGCTGGCTCCTGCCAAGGGAAACTGAGGCACAGAGCGAATGTTCAAGCATCACTTTAACAACCTCCTCCCGGCTGCACGTCTGCAAGGTGGACATCCCCTGTGCCCGGGACTTAAATGGACACGAACGCTGGGAGGGCCAGCGGGGCTACCCCACCATGAGGACAGCTCCAGGCCATGGCAGACACACAAACCAGGCACGCCAACCAAGCACACGGGCATGCTGCGTGCGGCTATCCATGGCCAGCCTTGGGCTCAGGTCCCAGCCCCCTAACTTCCCAGAGCCACTGTAACCAGCACAGTGGATGGCAATCTGACTCCAGGGGTCAACACAGGCCTGGGCGGGGCCCACTCTCATCCCAGACCCCAGAACCACTCCCCACAGAGCCGAGGCCCACCAGGGCGGTGCGTGTGGGGTGCTGCCCAAGAAAACCCCAGAACGCAGGAAACAAACCACCCCAGGTCCACACGTGATTCAGAAGCAGCACTCTCCTCCCCACAACTGTTTCCTCAAAAAGACACCGCCCAAGGGGAGAGCGGAAACAGGCACGGGCTGGCAGGATGGGGGCCCACGTCACAGCCCAGGGCCCCAAGCACCACTCAGACCCCGAGACCCCTGCAACGGCAGCACACGCCCCTCCCCGCAGGGGTGAGGTCCTGCAGTCACCCAACCAGCCAAAGGGGACCCTCCCCGCAGGGATGAGGTCCTGCAGTCGCCCACCAGCCAAAAGGACCCTCCCCGCAGGGATGAGGTCCTGCAGTCACCCACCAGCCAAAGGGGACCCTGCCGTGGGCCTGCCCCCCGGCACTCCCGGCCAGAGGCTCCAGGACCCTTGGGGAGTCAGCGGCCACAAACAGGGGAAGAGGCAGGGCCTGGACAGCATGGCCAGCCAGGCAGCTCATCGTTCAGGAGCTCATCGTTCAGGCTGCTGCGCTGAAGCCAGAGGTTTATCTGCACAGAACAGGCCTCTGCCCCCAAAAGGGAGTTTCCCCCTTCTTCATAAAGGAAAGGTATTAACCTTTTGTGTTCTGCCCTTGTCCCTGGGCAGCACTTCCCCAGCATCTGAGAAGGAAGGCCAAAGGAGACCAGCCCCCCATGTCAGTTACCAGGAGGGCCCCCAGCCAGCTGCTCACCAGGCCCCAGACGCCCCCAGCCCAGCCCACTGCCCTGAAGACCAGCTGGTCCACTCCTGAATGCCGTCCACGCCCAGCCCCACTGGGCTCCACGGGGTTCCCATGCCCCACAGGGGGAGGGGGAGGTCTGCCCCTCAAGGCCCCTGGTGGGCCTCACACTCCCCAGCACCCAGGGACTCCTGCCCCACTCACCACACGGCCGTCACAAAATGACTCTGGGATCCACCCTCAGAAACACTGAGCTGATGGAGCCGGTTGAAATCAAAAGCACCCAGCCAGGAACTGTGGTTAATACTTAACATCAAACATCAAACTTTGCCCTCCAGACCTTGGTCTAAGGCACAGCTTAGAAAATTCATATTCTGGCCAGATATGGTGGCTCACTCCTGTAATCCCAGCACTCCGGGAGGCCGAAGTGGGCAGACCACTAGAGGCCAGGAGTTCAAAACCAGCTTGGCCAACGTGGCAAAACCCCATCTGCACTAAAAATATAAAACTTAGCCAGGCGCGGTGGTGCGTGCCTGTGGTCCCAGCTACTCGGGAGGCTGAGGCACGAGAATCGCTTGAACCTGGGAGGCAGAGGTTGCAGTGAGCTGAGTCTGTGCCACTGCACTCCAGCCTGGGTGACAGAGTGAACTCTGTCTCAAAAAAAAAAAAAAGAAAAAGAAAATTCATATTCCAACAGGGATGGTAACAGGAGAGCCCTCCGGGCAGCCAGCTGGCCTCACAGAGGACATCCATCACTGGGGTGTCGGCTCCACTCGTGCCCTTCACAGCTGGGGCGTCACCCTGGGCTGACCTCCACTCCCAGTGCTGTGCCCAGCGGTGCCACGTCGGGATGTGTCTGCAGTGCCCAAGGACGGCAGCCCTGGGAAGGCTCCCTGGTCCAAGGTATGAAAGGAAAACAGGATCTCAGGACCCAAACACACTAAGCCACAGGCAAGAGTCAGGCTGGGAACCGGGTCACGCAAGCTGCCTTCCGTTGTCTTCCTGTGTAGAAAGCTGCAGGCCTCCCTCACATTTTAGGACCTACAGGATCCTTACGCTAAAGCAGTCGCGATGAAACTCACCCTGACGGTGGAAACGACAGCTCATCCTCACGGGTGTGGGACCAAGGACAGAACCAGGAGTCGCTGCTCTGCTCGCCGGAGGCAAACGCACACCTGACTGCTTCGCCCACCCCGTATTGACTGTGTCCTGGCTGCTTCGCCCACCCCGTATTGATTGTGTCGAAGGTAAATGTGCAGAGTCACTGAGCATGAGCCGTGAGGGGTTCTTCCTTTACCCCCATGTGTAACACACCAGTTCAGTGAACGCTGGTCAAACGCTGCCTGCCTCTTATCTGCCCTCCCTCTTCTTTCTCTTTCTTTCTTCCCCTAATACTCACGCTTTACTCTCTGAATATTCAAGTTCTCAGCCTTCTTTGAGAAGAAAAGCCGGACCACAGGAGTTTCCCGTGGTTCTGTGTTAGGCGTATCCTTAACCTCGGCAAATAAACCTCTCAAGTGATTGAGGCCCACCTGGGTCGCTTTCTGTGATTTACAAAGGCCACCCATCCCCCATGCAGGAGCCTGGGCCATCTGGGAATCCCTGGGTCAGGTCCAGGGAGCTGTGTAGGACGTGGCCCCACGTCCAAAGGGCAGAGGCCCTGACAGAGGTGGCTTCACTCCACGGCCCACTCACTGCCAGGCATGAGGGAAGGACAGCCCCCAACTCACCCTCAGGGTCCCTCAGGTGCCTCTGCTTGACTTCAGCCACCATCTGGCAAGGTCTCCGACATTCACCGATCCCCAGCAAACCTGTGTGGCTTCAGCCCCGACCAGCCGCCCTGCACCCAGGCCTGAGCACCTGGCCCTCCCCTTGGCACCACCTTCCCGACAGCCATCCAGACCACAGGAGAGGCACTGAGAAAGCCACGTACTTTAAGAAGGGGATCTGGTGTCCAACGCTAGACAGAAAACCACCGTGGAATCCGTTTGGCCTCGCCCACTCAGAGAGGCCTGGGGAGCTTTGCAGAAGAGGAAACCATGAACCTGAGTCCACGAGGCAAAGGTCTCCTCATATGATCAGAGGCCCAGGAGCAGGTTCAGACCTGAACACGAGGCCACACCAGGAGAGGGAGCCCCTGACCACTCACTGACGGGCCTAGACCAGGGGGAGGGAACGGATATCCAACACCCAACACTGCGTGACCCTCTGCTGCGGAGAAAGCCCCAGCCCCTCTCTACCTGCCACAGCATATACACACACACACACACACACACACACACACACACACACACACACACACGTGAGCATGCCCACAGCACACAGCCGTGCAAGAGCACAGTACACACATGTATGCACACGCGTGTACATATATGTGCACATATAGACAGTGCAAGCACATGGCTCACACATGGATACACCTGCACACTCACAAGGCACATAGGTGCCCGCACACATGGACCTGGACAGCTGACCTAAAGCACCATGCTTTACCGCATGCCTGCTAAGGAGAGCCTCTTGCCGGGAGACAGCCTAGGAGTATGTCTGGCGCAGGAGGAAGCACAGGCCCCGGCCTGGATGCCCAGCAGCCACGGCGTTCCTGTGTATCTTGTTTCCTTTGGTTTTAAAAAGGGAACTCGATACACAAAATGCATGTCTTGTAGCCTCCCTGCCTGCTCACCACATACCCATGACCTTCCGTTCCCGCAACGCGGTGCCCAGCTGCTGCAGGGGCTCCCGGGCACAGCCGCGGGGTCGACGGCCTGCCTGTCCCTCCTGCTCCGACTGCCTCCCATGTCCGTGTCGGGAACGCCCTCCTGAAATCTGGGCACAACGAGAGCTCTCTGTCCCTACTCGGCAGGACAGAACCTGGACGCTCTGTGTGTGGTCCCCCTATCTAATGCGTGATCCCCCAAGTCCCTGCATCCCCAAAGGGGACCCCAGATCAGCACGACCGGTGTGCACCGTCTCGCCATTCCCAAGGGCAGTGCAGAGCATGGCACCCAGCACCCGACAGGCGAGGACGGCCCAGGACAAAGCGGCAGCTCTAGCTGTCCTCAGATTTTGGGAGGGGGCTCCCAACACGGACACGGGAGGTATTTGGAGCAGGAGGGACGGGCAGGCCGCTGACCACGCAACCGGGCCTCTGTCAGCGGCCAGGGGCAGAGGGAGGCAGGACCGCCCCTGGACAACCGACACGAGCTCAGCCACAGTGGAAAATCTCAGAAATGGAACCCAAAGAGGGAAGTGGCGCCCAAGCCAGGAAGAAGCTCCCGGCAAACCTGGGAGAGCCCCAGCTGAGGGTGGGAGACCTGGGGGTACAAGGCAGGACCCACCCTCTCCCAGCCCAGGGAGCCCCAGACGAGTGGAAGTCCCTCCTAGACAGTGGGTGGCCAGGGCCTGTGGGACCTTGATGGAGGCTCTGCACGCTGCACCTTCCAGACAGGCCGGGGCACTGGCCAGCCCTCCCTTCCCACCCCTCCCAGGTCTCCGAGGCCTCTGGACGCACCCCTACAACCTGGGAAGGAGTGAGTCTACCCTGACGTGGTCATGGAGGAAGGGTGGGCTCCCCCAAGTCAGTTACAAAACCCACTCTACCCTGAAGTCGGACGAGACGCAGCCGGCCCCCAGCAGTGTCCTCCCACCTCCTACTCTCAAAAAACCACCCCACTGAGAAACTGAGGGCTAACACGTCCTTCTCATTTCAAGACGAGGTATTTCACATAAAAATAAAACCAAGAATAAAAGCTCGGTCCCAAGAAGTGCTGAGGGCACAGTGCCCATCCCCGGGACAGGACGCCTCCCGCAGAGGCTCTACCAGAAGCAGCAGGGAAGCTGCAGGGGTCGGGGACAGAAGGCCCCTGGAGCCAGGCTGGGCAGACGCGGCCTTGCTGGGCTCTGGGTCGAGCCAGGCAGCCTGGGCAGCAGCATCTACCCCTCTTTCCCCAGAACCCCCCAACCCAGGCTGGGGACACCAAGGCCCCTGCTCCTCAAGTTGGGGTGGCTCAGGACGCCCTCTCCACGCCCACCTGGCAGTGCCTAGGATCAGCCCACCAGGCCCCCCAAACTTGCTTCACCGTCACCCAGGCGCCAGCCCAGAAGCTCCAGTACCTCCACAGACCGTTCAGGGGAACAGCAATGGAGTCAGGAAGAGCTTGGGTGCTGGTAACTCTGTGGCCGGACAGTTTTGGACCTGGCCTGTGACCTTGTGGTGTGGACCCCACACAGCAGGCCTTTGGGAGGGGCTCCGGCTTCTGCAGGACCCCCGCCCCCCAACCACCACCAAAAAGCAAAGCCTGTGCCTCCTCCCCCAGGCTCCGTGCCCATCACGGGACTCCTCGCCGCACCTCTGTGGGCTGAAGATCAGGATGTGATCAAGTGGATTCCGAAGGGCAGCTGCGTGCCCGTTACAGCCTGGCAGTGGCTGGGCACTGGGCCCTTTCTGTGGAAGTAGGAAGCGGGTCCAGCACAAAAGCCCCAGGTGCAAGTTCTCTGCCAGTTCGGAGAAATCTCCCAAGTTCAGCTCACACCACAGGGCCACCCTCAAAAGTGTCCAGAAGCCCACACCTGGCCCATGCCCTCCCGTTCTCAATTTCATGAAGCCCAGGAAGCCTCCTGACACGCCCGTAGCAGGACCTGAGTGCGCGGGCAGCGACATGGGCAGCGCTCGGCCAGGGCCACTGCCTGCTGGGCAGACACAGGCCCAGGGCACTGCTCAACAGCCTTGAGAGTAGAAGAGACAAGAAAACGAACAAGCACAAAATTCCCTCTGGCTTAAAAGCAAATGACACTTACAGCCTAGAGACAAAAGCGAACCTGATCAGCCTTGAGAAGGGGCCGGCCAGGCAAAAAGAGGCTCCTTCTGAGTGCGTTCTGGGGGCGTTGCTACAAAGCTCACACAGAAAGACCACGCCAGGGCCCACCCTCCTTGGTGCTTCCTGCCTCCGCGGTGGTGACCGGAGAGAAGGGGCTTGGACTGATGGACCCTGCTTAGTTAGCACTTCACCTGGTGTTGAGCCTGGCGCCCCGCCTGACCACCTCCAAGATCTGGGCTGGCCTCTGTGCAGAGGAAGCTGAGACCACTCTTCGCCCGCCACGGGGACCCTGATGACACACCCCAGGCCACCAGGCCAGTGCCTTCACGGTGGGTCCCCACCCGTGTCCCCGGGTTCCTAAACTGCCTGGAGGGGATGTCTGGCCTTTCCTGCCCGGGATGGTGGGTTAGGAAGGATCTGGGGTCTGGCGCCGGACTTGTCCCTGGACAGACCTCACCTTCCTTCCACTGCCAGGGAGCAGGGAGGCTGCCACCCACTGCATAAGACCCGGGCACATGCGGGCACTGCCAGCACGCGGGGTGGGGGCTGGACTGAGTCCGGACACCTTCTCAGAGACTCCGGATGGAAGGGCCTAAGAGCCTCCGGTTTCTAGAGGGGGCTGAAATCCGGGGAGTAACTGGGATTTGGAGCCAGGATGGAGGGAACAGGGCTGGGGGATTCTCTCCCCAGCCCCATCCCCACCCCTAGAGAAAGTGAAAGTGCTAGAAACCTCCAGATTCCCGGAACGGGGGACGGGAACACGGAGGACGCGGCCTGAGCAAGGCCCCGGTGGCTGCCCCCTCCCCAGCCAGGGCGCAGTCCTTCCTGTTCCGCCGCTGGGGGCTGGGCGGCTCCTCCAGGGTCAGGCGGGGGCAGGACAGGCCGGCCCGGGCTAGTGTTACCGGACGGCCGCGGCGCAGGGAGAGAGCGCGGGGGACGCAGGACGCCCCGGCTCCCCAACCGCCCGGGTCTCCACCGCCACCCCTGTCCCACTAGGGACCACCCAGGGGCCCGGGCTCCCTCCGGAGGCGCGCTCCAGCCCGTCCCCGTTTCCATGGCTACCAGCAGCGGCGTCCACACCTCTGCCCCCGGTCCCACCCGAGCTGACGGTACCGGGAGCCTGGGCAGGGCCCCTCGCCCCCTAGCGCTGCCACTAACGTGGGGTGGGGGACCGAGAACAGGCGGTGGGGGCGCGGGAAGGGGCGCCTCCTGTACCCCCGGCCCCGCCGCCCGCCTCCGCTCCCGGATGCCGGGCCCAGACCGGCGCTCGGGGCGCTCGGCCTTTGTCCGGCCAGGTGCGGCCGCGCTCACCCGGGCTGGGGCGCTCGGGCTCGGGGCCCTCGGGGGTGCCCGGAGCCTCCGTCCGCTCGGCAGTCTCGTCCCCGCCGCCGTCGGCGTGAGCCTCCACGGGCACCACGGTGAAGTTGGTGGGCATGGCCGCCTGCAACCCACAGTCCCTGTCCCGGCCCGGCCCGCGCTGCGCCGCTCCCGCCGACGCCACGGGACTTGGAGGCAGGGGCGGGGTCCGACCGACCCGCCCCGACCGCCCCGCCCCGCCCGGGCCACGTGACTTCACCTGCTTGCCCTGCGGCCCCACGAAAAGTTGGCCCGCGGCGGAGCTGGGCCAGGCGACTTCCTGCAGGGACCCCAACCCAGGCTGCGTCCGTCTGACCGCCCCGACCCGGGACGCGGGGCTTTCGCTGCCTGCGCCCCCGACCATCGCAGAGCCCGCGAATCCCCGCTCAGTCTCCTGCACCCCCTCCTGCTCCAGCCCCCTGCCCCTCCTGCTGGAACTCCCCGCCCTCCCCTCCCCCCTCCTGCTTGCCCCCCTCCCCGCCTCCCCTCTTGTCCCCTTCCCCGACCCCCCACTCCTGCTCCAGCCCCCTGCCCCTCCTGCACGCCCTTCTGCTGGAACCCCTCACCCCTCCTGAACCCCCCCACCCCTCCTGCACCCCCTGCCCCTATGAACCCCCCCACCCCTCCTGCACCCCCTGCCCCTATGAACCCCCTCCTGCTGGAACCCCTGCCCTTTCTGCACCCCCTCCTGCTGGGCCCCTCCTCCTTCTGCGCCCCCTCCCGCACCCCCTCCTGTTTGACCCCCGCTTTCCTGCTCCAGCCCCCTGCCCCTCCTGCTTCCCCCTCCTGTCCCCCCTGCCATCCTCCAGCACCCACCTCCCACACAGTTTGCCCACCCACCCCAGGTTGTCAACACCCGCTCAGACCCTGGGCTCCTAGCCTGGCTCCTGGCTAGCCCAACCTGGCTGCGAAGGCAACTCCAGCGGAAGGAGCCTTGGATAGCCTGGGGGTGGGGTCCTCCGGAGCTTGCTCCAGCTCCAGTTTAGGGACCTAACCCAGTAGAGGGAGTCCCCCCCCATGACAAATACCACCCACGAAGACCCCAGTCTCCTCCACACCTGCCCCAGGAGTGCCCCGCGGCCCCTGCCCTGGAACCCTCCCTTCCCTCCTTGGGAAATGTTCCAGAAGCTCACAGGGTGATGCAGGGAAGGTGGAGTCCCAGAACCCACCAGGCAGACACCAGGATACCACCGGCCAGCACCTGGCACATTTCTCAACAAATGACTCATGAAAAACGGAACAATCAGATGTCCGTCAATGGGGAATTGGGCTAAAATGCTATGGCACACAGGTGCAATGAGTCAGCCTTTATTCCTAATCACCCACAACTGCTGTACGACAACAAAGCAGAAACACAGGTGGTGTGGGCAAACACGGCCACAGCCTCTTGTCACGTGGAAAATGGGTATGGCCTGGCCATGTTTTAGCAGCATGCCTGTCTAACCCTAAAAGGCAGCTGGAGGGGAGTGATGGCCTCCGGGCTGTGGGATCACGGGGCTCTGTGGGTTCAAGGAACGCAAGCCCAACCTCTCCAGCCATTTCCAGTAAAGCCAGTCATGCCCTGGGGTGGCCCAGGGTTCTACCCCTTTGCCCCATGAACTCTTCTGGGCAGAAGCTGTAGGCCTGGGACCCTCCTGGAACGTCGCCCATCCAGCACCAGCCCTTGCAGAGGTGGGGATTCCTCTGGCCTGAGTGTCTGGAGCTGTGCCTGCTCTACACTCTCACCCCACCTCCCACCAAAGGGAGCTCAGGGCTGTGGATGGTGCTAGGTCAGCTGCCTCCCTGGGTCAGTGGGTTGGAAGGTAGGAAACCATCACCTCCCCAGAAGATAAAATAGTTCCCAGGCATCCTTATGAGGGGGGCTGGCTTTGCTGAAAAGATCCAGGGGGTGGGCACAGAAGTGCCCAATGGGGTCAATTATAGGGTTCACACTTAGGGTGCTGGGTAAACCCTCTCCTCAGTCACCCCAGCAGGGGCTTCTGTACATTCAACCCTAGTCGCCACCCAGCACTATTCCTGAGGGTTGGACAGAGCTCAGGGTGGGCATGAGGCCTTCCCAAGTGATGCCAGCAGGAGCAACAGATGTGCAGGGCTCCCGTCGCACATCCAAGCTCTGCTTCACACCCCAGGACCCCAGGGCTGGCTGCCCGCCACGTGCTGGCTGTGGACCTTCAGAGGAGCTGGTTTGGAGGGTCTGTGGCCAGGGCCAGCTCCTGGACTCAGGACTCATCAGCTTCATTTTACAGAGGAGGAAACTGAGGCCCAGGAGTTTAGGGTCCTGTGGCAGCTCCCAGGGTGGTCTTCTCTGTGATTACAAAATCTTGACTAGGACCAGCGGCCATGGCTGAAGCACCTGGGTGGGTGCCCAGCCCTGCCAGGCAGGAGGCAGGTGGCTTCTCTTGTTTAAATCTTAGATCTTACTTATGGGAGACCTCGGGTGGGGAGTGAGGTCTGCCTTTTGCATTCTAATCAGGTGAGTCACGACAGGGATCAGCACCCTGTAAGCACCTGCGGGTCAAGACAGAGACCCTTGCCAGAGCCCAGAAGCTGCTGCAGGCCCCTCCCATCCCATCAGTAGCCCATCCCTAGGGGTCTGGTGGCTCCTCCCTTCGCTCTGTGGGTTTCCATGTCCACGTGTATCCTCCCACACGGCAGCCTGGGGTTAAATGTGCGTTGTGTGACTTTCAGTGCTCTCTTCCTACCCACCTCCATCCCTCTGTCCTTTTCTGTCCCCGGCACCTGTTGTAGGAAGTGGCCCTCGGACACGTGGAGGTACCCGAGGCCTGGGTTGGAGCTGCATCTTTCGGTGCAGGCCTCTGCGTCTCCTGGAAGTGGGCACCTGGAGCCAGGGGCCTGCTGGGATCCGGGTCCAGTCCCCTGGCAAGGCCGGGGGCTTGCAGAGGGAGCCACGCACTGTCTGGTGGTAGCTCCTCCGTCCGCAGTCGTTGGTGCTTGATGTCTGAATCGACAGATTCATGGAGCAAAATGGTGATTTTCCAGTGCGTGGTGGCTTCGTCATGAATTCACTGGAGGGAGAGGCTCATCTTGTCCATCTGGCAGTCTGGATAATGGTGCCCACAGGAAAGGCAGGGCAAGGGTGCCTCTCCCTCATTTGTCGGTTTTCACAACGGTGAATTGGTTCCCGACAATCTCCCAAGTATATTTGTACATCGCTGATGAAACACATTGGTGGGTCTCAGTCGATCACCATTAGTGCCCTTTCCAAGCATCGGTGTCCAGCTTTGCCCAGGGGAGCCTCTTCAAATGCAATCTCGCATCCTTATGATGTGAGCCTGGTCATCTGCGATGGCCTCTCGGCCGTGTGCAGGGCACAGCCAGGGGAACCCTGGGATTTAGTGCGAAAGTGTAGCCGATGGTGGTTACATTCTGTGTGTAGATTCTCGGAACAGTCCCTGCTGCCTGCCACCCTGGGGTGGAGTTTCTAATTGATTAGGACGGACACCCAATGCCAGCTTCCAAGCCAGGAGGACGCTCGTGCCCACGGCTTGGAATCAGGGCTGTGGCCTGGGAGGGCTCTCACCAGACGCAGGCTGCCTCCAGGTGTCTGTGTGCCTCTGCCCACGGAGCTTCTCCCCAAGTCCGTGGGTCCCCCCAGTCCACTTCTGCTTTCCTGTTAGGGTGGGGGGCTCATCTCCTGGTGCGCCATCTGCATCCTTCTGGGCTGGGAACCTGCTGTCGGGTATCAGGCAGGGCGCACCTCCAGGGCTGAAGGATGCAGATGGGGCTGGCAGGCAGAGTGTCCGTGGAGAGCTCCGTGTCCAGGGAAGGGGACACCTGGAGGAGGCCGGCCCTGGAGGCCCCATACTCCTTCTCACCAGAAAGCCACCCGCCTTCTGCCTGGCAGGGCTGGGCACCCACCCAGGTTCTTGCCTGTTGGCCTGGCACCCATGGTGAGTAGGGGGAGAGAGGGAGTAGGGCAGAGCAGAAGAGACAGGGGAGGAAGGAGAATCAGGGGAAGAGGGGAGGGAAAGAAAAGAGGTGGGAAGGGAGGAGAGGGGAGGGAAAGAAAAGAGGTGGGAAGGGAGGAGAGGGAAGGGAAGCCCCAGTTACCCAAGGCTAAAGTTGTTTTTAAAAAACAAGCTTTTTTTTTTAAGTGTGGTGAGCCTCTCCTGGCAGGGTGGGGTATGTGGACATCAGTGGAGGAAACAGAGGCTCCAGCCACTGTGGGACCCGCACTCTCCCTGCCCAGGAGTCCCACCAGGGCCGAGAATTCTGCCCATGGCCAGGGTGGCCCTAAAGCCCCACATCCACCACCACCTGTGGGGGCTCGAAGGGAGCTGTGGTACGCAGGGATGACAGAAGACCCCAGCCACAGCCCCAGGCCCACGGCCGCATCTCCCCTGAAGAAGCAGCCCTGTCCCAAGGGTTCTGCAAACAATGCCAGGCTCTTCCCAGGCAGGCACCGCAAGCTGCACTCCCCCCCTGCCCCACTGATCCCTGGCTCGCCCAGGGTGGGGCCCCTGGGCCTGGTGGATGGTGGGCCTGGCCTGGCGCTGGGGAGCCTGTCTGCACAGTGGCCAGGTATGTGGGGTTCTGAGCCTTCCCCGGGTCCTGTGCCTGCTGGGCAGGGGTACATCCCATGGAGCCGAATCTGGGAATAGAAGGGGCCTCCTCTCCCACAGAACTCCTCGGAGACCGTCTGTGTCTGAGACTGTAAGTGACGCCAACAGAAGGTCAAGCTTGAGCGACAAAGCTCTCAGACCTGTAATTCACGGACACTGAGTCTTCGCTCAAGTTCCCTCTGGAAGATTCCGTGGATGAGGCCGACACACTCTGCCCCTCACTCAGGAGGCTCCAGGATTTTTAGACCACGTGTGTGGCTTTCCTTCTCTCAAAGTGTAACTCACATAATGTCACTCAGAATCTCACACGGACGCCCGTGAGTTGCGGACACAGGGAAGGTTCATATCTCCTCTGAAGTCCAAGCTGCCCAGAAGCCCACCCACCCCCAGCCTGCTCTCGTTCCTGCTCCACGGGTGACTTCTTTCCCGTGAACCTTGGGCAAATGTTTGCTGTCGGCTCAGGGGGAAAGGCCATGCCAGGGTCCAGATGGGCTCAAAACCTCCCAACCTGGCAGACACGCAGCCCTTCAGAAACGGAAGCAGAGCCCAGGACACGATGTGGCCAATCCTCTCTCAGACGTCATAAAGAGCTGGGTTTGGAAGACGAGGCCAACCCTCATGGATGCCGCCCCCGACCCCGGCAACATCATGAGATCAGGGATTTGCTGGCTCTGTCTCAGAGCCGCGGAGGGTCCTGCTTAAACCCCAGAGCCGCGGGGATGGGCTGGGGGGCTGGTGGGGGGCGTACTGCGAGGGGCTGCTGAGCAGGCTGGGGTGAGCTGGGCCTGGTCTGCGGGGGTGGGGGTGCAGCCTTCGCTGGGGAGGCAGCCAGGGAAGGGGTTCCTACCAGCCCGAGATGAAGCAACGAAGCAACTAGTGAAGCCAAGTTTGCAAAATTATCACCGTTGGTGGAAGGGTTCCGACCTGACTCCATCTTGGTTCTGACCTCCAAGCTGTCCTTGTTCCTTCCTGGGCGTAGGCTGAACTAACTTTGGGAGGAACTTAGTTTATAGTTAAAATAAACCTCCTTCTTGCCTGAGGGCTAGACTGCCTTTGTAGGATTAACAAATTAGCCACAAGATTAAAGAAATTGTGGTTTAGGAGTCATGCAGCTGGAGGCTACAAGATTCTGACCCTCCCTCAACTGCTCCTAAAATCCATGCTTGAGATGTTTTGCAGACCTCTGTTGCGCTAGATGGATCAGCTGGCACCACTCAGATCAATAGACTGGCTCATCTGATCTTGGGACCCCCACCAGGAACTGACTCCGCACAAAAGGACAGCTTCAATTCCCTATGAGTTCATCTCTGACCTGACCAATCAGCACTCCTGGCTCACTGGCTTCCTCACCCACTAAGCTGTCCTTAAAAACTGATCCCTGCCGGGCGGGGTGGCTCACGCCTATAATCCCAGCACTTTGGAAGGCTGAGGCGGGTGGATCACGAGGTCAGGAGATCGAGACCATCCTGGCTAACACGGTGAAACCCCATCTCTACTAAAAATACACACAAAAAAATTAGCCGGGCATGGTGGCAGGTGCCTGAAGTCCCAGCTACTCGGGAGGCTGAGGCAGGAGAACGGCGTGAACCCGGGAGGCGGAGCTTGCAGTGAGCTGAGATCGCGCCACTGCACTCCAGCCTGGGGGATAGAGTGAGACTCTGTCTCAAAAAAAGAAAAAAAGAACTGATCCCAAATGTGTGGGGAGACTGATTTCAGTAATAATAAAACTCCGGTCTCCCGCACAGCCAGCTCTGCGTGAATCCCTCTTTCCCTATTGTGATTCCCCTGATTTGAGTGACAGTAAAACTCCGGTCTCCCGCACAGCCAGCTCTGCGTGAATCCCTCTTTCCCCATTGCGATTCCCCTGATTTGAGTGACAGTAAAACTCCGGTCTCCTGCACAGCCAGCTCTGCGTGAGTCACTCTTTCTCCACTGTAATTCCCCTGTCTTGATCCATCAGCTCTGTCTGGGCAGCAGGCAAGGTGAACCCATTGGGCGGTTACATGAGGGGGAGTCGGTGGGCCTCAGCCCCTTGAACAGAGAGATAAGAAGATCCCACGCTGGGAAACATTTCAGTGCGATCTGAGAACATCGTGGGCAGGCCTGGCAGCCATCCAGACCCGGCAGAAGAGTCTTCCTGGCAGCAGCGCCAGGGATTCTCCAAAAACAGGTGTGACCCAGACTCGCGCCCTCGCCAGACACAGATGAGCTGTTGGCCAAATGCGAAGGCCGCCAAAGCCGTCCTTGGGCGTGAAAGGTCTTGGGAAGTTTCCCCTTTCTAGACCGGGGGATGCCTCTTGCCAGGAAATTCGAATGAGTCCAGGAGGAAGGAGAAAGCCTGGACCTGACATAGGCCTCAGAGAGCCTGGTCTCACCCATTTCTAATGGAACCCATTAAAAATCAGACAGTGTGGGGGACCCAGACAACAGTAAACAGCTGTGCTCATAACATCAAATGTGCTGGCCCCGCAGCCTTGCAGGTACCAAGGTTGTTTCTGGTGGCTTCTTCCAAGGCTGTGGGAGGTGTGGGGGTGTCTCGCTGAACTTCTGGGCTGGCTGGGGGGAGAGGCAGAGCTGGCGCTGACATCAGCCTCCCGGCGGGAGGGGCTCACAACCCACACTGAGCACCCAGAGCCAGACCTCCCCAGAGGAATGTTCTGGGGGAGAGGGAGGGGCACAGACGACTGCTCCCGAAAGGAGGGCCCTGCCTCGTTTTGTGGCCCCGCATCTGGTGTGCACACCCTCAGTCTGCAGCAGCTCGAAGCCCTCCTGATGAGAGCCGACACAGGCAGGGGCCGGAGTCGCTTTTGCAGAGCTGGAAGGCTGAGTTCTGCCATCAGCTTTGCATTTTACAGCTTTCTGGTGGGATCAGAGAAGCACCTGCACAACCTCCCCTGCGTTTTCTAAACATGCAGCTGGGAACCTGGACTGCAAAGCCCGGCCTCGGTTACCGCCGCTTTTTCCCAGAGCCCTTTTGGGGTGAGTTTTCCGGACTTGCTCATCAGGGCCAGCACTCGTTAAAGGCGAGGACCCCGTGACCCCACCCCGCACAGCAGCACCCAGACACCCGCTAGGGCCCCAGCTCCCAGGGGACGCCGCAGGCATGCACACATCCCTGCCCGGGTGACGCCGAGGTTACACACACCCTTTGGAAAGCTCTGGTGCTGCCTTGGCTGCACCATGACCCCCTCCAGCTGTGTGCGGCCGGCTCGCCGCCCATGGTGCTGTGGTCCTGGTTGGGCGGTGAGGTTCAGCCCTGACCGTCGGGCAGCCAACGTTTCAGGAAGCACGGGAACAACGGACTTTGAGCCACCTTCCTCTCCCCAGCACCCTTTCAGCCACCCCGTGCCAGGCTCCTCACCCACACAGCCCCATCCCAGGCACGCAGTGGCTCTGGAGGGCTGCATGTCAGGGTGCAGACAAGAACACGCCCGATTCCTTCCAGGCAATGGACAAATGGGGTCCACCGGCGCTGTCCTGTGATGGGCGGGCTGGGGGCGGTGCCCAGCTTTGGGCCCTGTAGCCTCAGGCCTCCCCTCAGGCCACCTGCTCCCTGTGGCTGCTTCTGCCTCCCCCCAAAAATCCAGTCTGTGCTGGCTGAAGGCGCACAGGTGTCACCATGGCCCAGGCAGCTGGGACCCCCATAGGTCAACTGCCTGTCATTGGGGTCACTCAAGGGCCTTTCTGCCCAGCTGGCAGGGACTGACCAGGTCCCCTGAATTTCACCCCGAGTGCAGTGGATCCCCCTGGGGCTGAGGGGACCCCTCCATGGCCCCAAAGCCACAGAGCACAGATTCACACTCAGAATGATGGCTGCAGACCCTGCCACAGCCCTACACACGCTCTTCATAAGAGAAAGGCTGACAAAGTGGTCTTCACTAAAATGACACACTTCTCTTTCTCAGAAGACGCTCTCAAGGGCAGGGGAGCAAGCCCAGGTGCAGCTGGGTGGGCACCTGCCGTCCACAGGGCCCCCCCACCGGCAGTGTCCGGATCACACGAAGACGGCTTACAGACCAGCAAGGAAACGCCGAACCCGGAGGACAAGAGGGCAAGGACTTGAACTAACACGGAGGAGCACGTGCGGATGCCACCTCAACCGGGGACGCGCGCCGTCGGCAGTGTGCTGGGGACACCAGGGTGTGCTGGCCAGATGCTCACAGCCGCTGTACCTCCCCGCACAACTGGAGGCCCGTGGAATGCACGGCCACCGTGGAAAACTCCAGACACGCCTCCGTCATCACCCAGAAACCCCACTCTCAGCAGAAACACACAGACACTAAGCAAAAGACACACAAAGGCCTTCCTGGGAGCCCAGACTGGACACAGCCCACATTCCCATCAGCAGGGCAGTGGGCGACAGGCCACGGGCCACGGATGGCGTGTCCCTTCAGGGGGTGCTCACCACACACGCCAGGGATGATCTCGCACGCGGGCTGCAGGGCAGGAGGAGGTCGGCATGATGCTGTCTACGTGAATCTCAAGGGCAGGCAGGACTCACCCTGGGGCGCACACCAGCACAGACGGCAGTCCCTGTGCAGCAGAGACGGCTTCCGGGGCTTGGAACGGCCACGCTTCGACGCGAAGGGCTCCTGGGCCTGCCCGTGCTCGGAGCTCACCCGGCAAAGATTTAAGATGTGTGCCGCTCCCTGGGTGCCAGCTGCACCTCACTCAGAGGAAATAAGAGTGGCTCAGAGCATGTGCTGCACAGTAGACTCGGTGCATCCTGACCTTGACACTGAGTCCGCCCTCCTGCTGCCCCGCCACCGTTCCCCAAGCTGCCTCCTGCACGTCCCCGCATCCCTCATCTTGCAGGCAGTGGGACAGCTGGGCTGTTTCTGTCACATTCTCTGTGAAGAAGAGTCCAGGCCAGCAAATATTTATCACCAAGTGTCTGGCCAGTGCGGTCCCCAGACACAGCTGTCTCCGTCCCAAGGCCTGGACTTTACACGTGGAATTCCCTGTGTTGGTCCCCAGACAGCAGTGGTGCCACCTGGCAGGGGTTTGGCCTGTGGAGGGCTGTGCCCCTGAGGCCCACGGGAAAGCTCGTGGACTTGCTAGGGGGCAGGGCTAACATCAGCGCCCATGTGTGGATCCCCCTGCAGCCGAGTCCCAAGCAGGATCGTCACCCTCACATTCCTCTCCGGTGGAATGCTGCTGAGAGGTCCTTTAAGCATATGGCCTCAAGTAATCGTGGAAAGAGAAGGCAGCGGCATCGGTGGGCACAGGAAGGATCCATGCCACTTTGTGGGACCCAGAGAGGCAGTGTGACCTCAAGGGCTCACAGCCAGTGAGTGGCAGGTGGGGACAAGGGGGAGTTCCAGAAGCCTTAGGACATTCCTTGTCCCATGGATGACTGGAAGGACCCTTCCCAGATGGGAACCCCCCGCCCGCCCCAGCCATGCCCAGCACTGAGGGGTGAACCCTGGAAGCACCCATGGGTCAGCCCCGGAGCCGCGCAGGTCCTCCTAGGAAGGGGTAACTGTGCCCCAGACTCAGGAGGGGCCATCCTGTCTTCCTGCAGGCCTTGGAGGCCACTGTCCCTGATGGGGTTGTGCAAGTGTGGGGGGCATGAGAGGGGGCCCCTTCATCAGCTCAGCGCCCACCCTAGGCCTGCTTCATGCCAGGCACACACTGCGCTGCAGGCACGAAGCGGGGATGGGGTCCCTGAGGCGGGGCTCTGCCTACTCACAGACCCTTGTGGAGGCCCCGCCACCCAGCCTCTCTGCCTTGTGCCCCGGGCCCACGGCAACGCAGCCCCCATTCCAGAGAGCCAGACCCTCCAGCTGTCAAGGGAACAGCAGGGAAAACAGGGACGGTGTGGGGGGACACTGTCCTTGGGAACTTTCCCTGCCCCCACCGCCTGCCCTTGCGCATGGGCCTCCCTAGAAACGTGTCACCCCAACCCTTGAGAAACCAGAACCCCCGGCAGGGCTGTGCAAGGCGGGGCGGGATTTGGTGGTGTCAGGATCTCACCAGCATCTGGGCAGTGGGGGGATGAAAATTCTGGCTGCCCGGCACAGCCCCCGCCACTGCGCTTGACACCTCAAGGGGCTTGGGTTCTCAACAGCAGCTCAGATAACTGGTAAAAATGTTTGTTAGTTTTAACTTTGCTTTTTCCTTTTTCTAAAAAAATCCATTTTATTTAATTGTAGTAAAATAATACATAAAATTGCCATTTTCACCATCTTTAAGTGTCCGACGGACGAACCACATTCCCACAGCTGTGCGTCCGCCTTCACCACCGGTCTCCAGAGTCCTCCCAAACTGAAGGCCTCTCCCCAGCCTGGCACCTGCCATTCTGCATTCGGTCTCTACAGATCTGGGAACTCCAGGGACCTCCCAGGAGGGGATCAGACAGGGCCCCGCGGCATGACGTCCACACAGCTCCTTGGTGCTGTAGCCCGTGCCAGCATCTCTTTCATTTTCTCGGCTGTCGAGTGTCCACTGTGTGGATGGGCACGTTTTGTTCACCCGCTCGTGCTGATGGACACGAGGGTTGCTATTCCCCCTATGTAGAGTGATGGGTAACAACTTCAAAGGTATGTATCTAAGTAAAAATGAAAATGTGTAAAATGTGTGAAGCGCCCCACGTGCGCACGCACAAGCCCTCTGGGAGGAGCTGGGGGCGTCGCCCTGGCTGCCTGGGGGCGCGGGGCCTGACCTTCTGCCTACGCTCCTCTGTCCTGTTACCTGGGGTGGCTACGCCAGCATCATCTAGCCAAAAATACCTCCTGATCGTTCTGGCTGAGCCGCTGCCACTACCACTGCCCAAGATAAGCAGGGCACGCTCGGGCTCCCGGCAGTGATTTCTGTCCTATTTTTACACTTGGTTCAGATAAGGTCTCGGGTGGCCTGTGCCCAAGGTCACTCTGTGGGGCCCCAGGGAGGCAGTGGCTTGCCCTGGGTCCACATTCCCTCTGGGGAAGTGGGTTCCGGGAGCCGCATAGAGAGGCATGCTGGGCGTGCAGAGCAGGAGTGGTCGCAGGGACCCCGGCTCTGAGGAGGGGAGGGGGCCACTCCTGGGTCCTTGAACCCTTGGGTCCCAGCACCTGCAAGCACAGCCCTGCCAGGTAACACCACCAACTCCTGGAGGCGCACTACAGCTCACATCTGGGGTTCCTGGCAAAAGAACCCCCAGATAAATGAGTTAAGCTGTCTAGCCTCCTCCCTGCCAAAGACCCCCAGATAAATGAATAAAGCTGCCCAGCCTGGCCCCCCCGGCCCACTGAGGGGTAGCGGCTCAGCAAGGCAACGAGGCCGGCAAGAGACCGCCGCACAGGAGTGGGCGTTCCCCGACGAGGGGCCGGGGGCCGCGGTCAGCTTCTCTGAGTGTCCTGGTCTTGGAGGACACACGTCACGTGTGTTGGCCAAGGAGCCGGGATCGGGGCCTCCATCAAACAGTGTTGCAAACTGGTGGAGCATATCCTGAAGGTTTAAGCTTCAAATTTTGCTTGGCAAACTGAACCCAAATCCACCTCTCTTTCTTGACTTTCTTCGTTTGTTTCATTAAGAGAAGAGAGAAGAGGAAACATGTTTGAGTAACGGTTTCTAAGATAACTCTCTTGGTCTAATTGCCTCATTGAAACCTTAAATATTTGGCTTGCATCACCAGAACAGTCAGGCCAATACGCTACTAAATTCATCGCTCTCAATGGAGAATGACTTATCTGTGCAAATACCACAAGTCATCAATTTCTATCTTCTCAGGGCGATAAGTTAAAAACACATTTAAAAAATAAGCTTTGATTGCTTTTGAAGGACAGCAACCTCCATGGACCTCGCAATGCAAAACCCACAGCTGACAGCAGGTCGATCTGCTCCAACAACTAGCAACAGCTAGATTCGTCCTCAGGGACACACTTCACAGGCCAGAGATCTTCAGCATAGAGATCAGCGCCCACAAGCCAAGAGAAAAGTCTTTCAAAGACCACCTAATCCCTCACTGTTTTCGAGGAGAAAAGGAATGCACATTTAAAAAACAAAAACCAAAAAGATTTGCAGCTCCAGCGCCTGGTCATGAGGAAGTAGCTGCGTGCAGTGGTCAAAGAAAACACAGAGGACAGAAGACCATGGGAGGGTGCTTCCAAAGTACAGAGAAACAGCTGCAGCCTCGACCTCTGCGCCAGCAAACGCTATCTTCAAAAATGAAGGCAAAATCAAGACATTTCCAGACAAACGAAAACTGTGAGGATTTATCCCAAGTGGAGGGAAAATGGTTCCTGATGGAAACACTGAAATCCAGAGCTCAGAGAACACAGACTGGCGGGGCAGGCGGCGGAGCCTTGCGGCGCTGGACACATTGAACACTCAGCGCCCAGCACAGGGGAGGGAGGCCCTGGAGTCCCTGATCGCAGCAGACCTGGACCATCGAGGGCGTCTGTGCAGGGCAGACACTGGGGCGACGACCGTGAGAACAGCAGAACACACAGCTAGCAAGCGAACACAGGGAGAAGACGGAGTAATAAAAAATAGTGTTTAATCCAAAATAATCAAAAGAAAAGACACTGGTGCTTGCACTAACCGGAGAACCGAGGCGGCCGGCCAGGCCTCGAATCTCACGCCCTGATGACACCCCGCTTCAGCAAAATCCAGAGAACTGGAGGAGAAACAGACACTACTCCAGGGAACAGCTAGAGATTTCAAGACACCTCACCCCATAACTGGTAAAACAAATCACTGGAGAGAAAGAAGATTTGAACAACACATAAGCAAGACTGACCTAATGGTCAGCTATGTGGAAATGCACCCAGCCACTGCCCGGCCTCTACTCCACACCACAGGGTTGAGAGAGGAGCTCTGACAGCTGGGAATGGAGCACAGAGCAGCTGTGGAAAGATAATGGAAAATCCCCCGGGGCCTGGGAACTGCAGCACATGGAGAAACCCACGTGCTGAAGAGTGAGCCGTGATCGGAATGAGATAATGTTTTAAACCAAAGTGTGTGTATGTGTGTGTGTGTGTGTGTGAATTCTTTTTAATTCTAAGACTTTCATATAGAAACATCACTTCATGGGTAAAAGCAAGTAAAGTCGAACGGCACACTTTTTAAGTTTGTTTTAGTATTTTCATGCTGAATACTGCATAGCAAGTAAAGTTGAACGGCACACTTTTTAAGTTTATTTTAGTATTTTCATGCTGAATAGTGCATAATAATGGTCTTTTAGTATTTTCATTGAATTTGCAGGCGTGTCAACATGCTAGAAATTGTACTGCGGAAAATGTCACTGCTCTCCAAACTCCAAAACGGTGGTTTTGGAAAGTTTATCTACGGTGGGAGACTATTCTAATTTATTTATAACTTTGACTAATTGGATCCCAATTACTTTGGATAAATGGTAAAATATGAAATATATCAAACATGGTTAAAATGTCTACCTAGTCCGGGCACAGTGGCTCATGCCTGTAATCCCAGCATTTTGGGAGGCCGAGGCGAGCAGATCACCTGAGGCCAGGAGTTTGAGATCAGCCTGGCCCACATGGTGAAACCCCATCTCTACTAAATATGCAAAAATTAGCCAGGCATGGTGGCATGTGCCTGTAATCCCAGCTACTCAGGAGACTGAGACAGGAGAATCACTTGAACCTGGGAGGCGGAAGTTGCAGTGAGCTGAGATCACATCACTGCACTCTAGCCTGGCAACAGTGCCAGGCTTTGCCTCAAAAAAAAAAAAAAAAAAAAGTCTATCTGCTTATATTGTTATATCTTCATTAATTTAATTGTTAATGTTTCCAAAAAGTCACCCATGTTATTAAGCTAATTCTTAGCAATATACACATAGTATATTTACACAATATTAACCCATGAATTCATCTATTCTTTTTATTTTATTATTTTTTGAGACAGAGTCTCACTTCAGGCTGGAGTGCAGTGGTATGATCTCAGCTCACTGCAGCCTCCACCTCCCAGGTTCAAGTGATTCTCATGTCTCAGCCTCCCAAGTAGCTGATAGCTGGGATTACAGGCATGGGCCACCGTGCCTGGCTAATTTTCTATATTTTTAGTAGAGACAGGGTTTCACCATGTTGGCCAGGCTGGTCTTGAACTCCTGGCCTCAGGTAATCTGATCGCCTCGGCCTCCCAAAGTGCTGGGATTACAGGCGTGAGCCACTGCACCCAGCCCCTACCTATTCTTTTTAATGTTTAATATAATTGAGATGTTGCTCACTTTTTAAAACATTTTAAATTGTTTAGTTTTTCTCTTTGGATTTGTTTTTGGTTTTTGTGTTGTGTTTTAAGTTTCAGGGGTACATATTCACGTTTATTACACAGGTAAATTTGTGTCATGGGGTTTGTTGTACAGATTATTTCATTACTCAGGTATTAAACCCAGTACCCATTAGTTATCTTTCCTGATCCTCCCCCTGCTCCCACTCTCTGCCCTCAAGTGGGCCCCAGGCTGTGTTGTTTCCCTCTATGTGTCCAGGTGTTCTCATCGTTTAGCTCCCACTTATAAGTGAGAACATGCTGTATTTTGTTTTCTGTTGAACTAAATTATAATGAAAATACAACCTATCGAAACCATAAGATGCAGCTGAAACTGTGCTTAAGGGAAGAGTCACCACTGTAGATCCTGCAAAAGTATAAAGGTAGTGGGGTGGGTTGAGCTGGGCT
Organism: Gorilla gorilla gorilla; assembly: GCF_029281585.2. Lineage (NCBI taxonomy): Eukaryota > Metazoa > Chordata > Mammalia > Primates > Hominidae > Gorilla > Gorilla gorilla. The sequence continues at coordinate 111,067,011 of NC_073243.2, read as the reverse complement.
CCCCCAGAAGGATATGTTGAAGTTCTAATACAGGTACCTGTGAATGCCCTGACTGGGAGGTAGCTCCTTGCAGTTGGGACCACATCATGAAGATGAGGTCATCCTGGAGTAGGGTGTGGGCTCTCAATCCAATGACTGATGTCTTTTTTTTTTAGATGAAGTCTTGCTTTGTTGCCAGGCTGAAGTGCAGTGGCGCAATCTCGGCTCACTGCAACCTCCACTGCCCAGGTTCAAGTGATTCTCCTGCCTCAGCCTCCCAAGTAGCTGGGACTACAGGCACACGCCACCACGCCCAGCTAATTTTTCTATTTTTAGTAGAGATGGGGTTTCACCGTGTTGGCCAGGATAGTCTCGATCTCTTGACTTCGTGATCCACCTGCCTTGGCCTCCCAAAGTGCTGGGATTACAGGCGTGAGCCACCATGCCTGGCCGACTGATGTCCTTATATGGACAGCTTTGAGGCCACAGAGGAGAGGCAAAAGGCAAGGGCCACAGAGATGGAGGCAGAGGTTGGGGCGATGGGGCCACAGACCCAGGGATGCCTGGAGCCGCAGAAGTTGGAAGGGGCAGGAAGGATCCTCTTTGAGAGCCTCTGGAGGGCGTGCAGCCCTGCCCACACCTGGACTTCAGATTTCCTTTCTCCACCACTGAGAAGGCAGATCTGTGAAGCCACGGTGTGTGGTGATCACAGCAGTCCGAGGAAACTGACGGATATACAAATACCACAGATAACTCTGTGATAACGATCTTGTAAATAGAGATAAAATAGACACATTCTCTGGGAAACAAAACCTACCAAAATCCATACAAAAAGAAACAGAAGCTCTGAATAGTACTATGTCTCATGAAGAAATTAAATCCTTGATTTAACCTTGCCCCTCTCCTGCACATAAAACCTTCAGGGCCACACAGACTCACTGGTAAACTTTTCCAAACACTGAAGGAAGAAATAATACCAGTTACATTGAAGTCTTTCAGAGAATTTTAAAAAAGAAGTAATTTTGCACATCTCCTGTTATCAAATTAGCACTTGTCATCAAGGAAGGGAAGATAAAGCACGAAGAGATGCCCACACCCCAGGAAAGTGTCCCAAGAGTGGCTCAGATTCTCCAGGGCTGCGACGTCCTGGTTTTCATCTGGGGGTGGTGACAGGCGCGTGATCTCTGGTTATTCCAGAAGCAGTGAATGTAGGATGTGTGTCATTTAGCTTCTCACGCCATGCACTGGGGCAAGTTCACTGAGGAAACAGATCTCGTCCTTAAGGCAGGCCGGGAGTGGGCGTGGCTGGGAGGTGGGTGCCTGAGGAACACTCTCGCCGCCTCCCCTGCACCTGTGGTCTCAACCTGGCGGGAAGTCGACTCCAGCTCCTGTGGGATCAGGGTTGCTGGATCCGAGTTGCCAGGTAAACTCCCGCTGATCTGCAGCACAAGAGCCAAATCCCAGGACGAGCTCTCACAGAGCAGTCAGGCCCAGTGGAAACTGGTGGCCTCGCTCCAGGAAATGAAGCCAGACTCAGACAAACAAAAGCCACCAGCAACGCATGGAGGCAGGACGGGACGTCTCACGCAGACCCAGGGACCCTGGAGCATGCCTGGGTACAGATGGAGCCCCCAACAGGGGTTTCCTTCCTCATGTGGTTGACGGAAGGTTCTAGAATTCATCTTCTCATAGGGAGGAAAAGTGCTGCCCAGCCCCCTACACACTGAGACCACTGGGGCTCAGTAAATATTTGAAAAACAACAGGCTCGACGGAAGATTCTAGAATTCGTCTTCTCATAGGGAGGAAAAGTGCTGCCCAGCCCCCAACACTCTGAGACCTCTGGGGCTCAGTAACTATTTGATAAACAACAGGCTCAGCAGGTGCGGTGGCTAGTGAGACTGGTACAGACCAGGTGGCCCATGGGTATTGGGTCTGCCCTGTGACCACCAGTCCTGACAGGCTGCAGCGGAGCATGTGTGCACGTGTGTGCATGTGTGTGTGTGTGCGCACACGTGCACACCAATGGGAGTGGCCCCAAGTGCCTGCCTGGTCTCTACACGGCTTCCAGCCTTTTCCTAGAACGGATCACATGTTTGCATACACACATATGTGCACACACATGGAAAAACCAGACCCACTCCCACCATCCACCCACACAAGCTGGACCCTCAGTCACGTGGCTCCCTGCCACGTGCTCCATCCCCATGTGCGTCCAACACACCTGCCAGCTCTGCTTTCAGTTTTCCCCGATGGCCAAGCATACCCCGCTGCCCCTGCAAGGCTTGGGAGCACCCCTGGGATCCCCTGCAAGGCCTGGGATCCCAAGTCTGATGGCCTCTAGAAGTCCCGCTCCTCAAACCTCGGTCACAGCTGCTGCCTAGGGCCTGCCAGGCCAGGGGGACAGCCACGTCTCTCCTAGACACATGAGGACACCCCTCCAAGAGGCCTCCCTCAGCCAGCCGCCACTGCTGCCGGCCCCTCTGTGCATCCCCAAGGGCTGAGCTGCCGCAGGGTACAACGCCTCCGGGCTCCAAGTGAAAGTCGGAGGTGGGCAGGACGTTCCGGTAACACCCCCACCTCTGAAGTCCAGTCTCTCAGAGCCTTAGCAGCCACCGAAGGCAAGGAGGTGGCCACAGGGCCACCAGGAGTGTCCCGGGCATCCCAGGCCCACAAGGGCCAGAGAAAGTTCCGGGCTTCCCCTGGCGTAAGGGACAGAACCAGGCACCCTCCCCTCCTGGCCCCCTCAGCTTTCCTGTGACGCCCAGGACCAGGACCGGGACCAGGGAAACCACAGCGTCCCAGGCGACAGGGTGGAGGGCGGCTCCAGGAGCCCAGCTGGGGCATCGGCCAACCCCCGAGAGACACACTTGCTCAGGCGTCCCTGGCAAGGTTTCCAAAGCCCTCACGCGGATGAACACGAGAACACCTGGGGCGCCCACTGTTTCACGGAAAAAGTCACAGCGGTCACCCTGATGGGATGTAATTTCTGGATATGATTAAACAGGAAGAAAAGATCCCGGCTGAGATTACTGTTCAGAAGCACCTTGGAGCCGGGCTCTCGACACTGCTGACCCGAAACCTGGTGATTCAAGAGGAAAAGAACGCCCTGCTGCCGTCAGAGCTGGAAACCGCACAGCCCATTGTGTCCTGGGCGTGAAGCCATCACCTGACTCCCAGGTGAGGAGCCTGTGGGTCAGGGGTCAGAGCTCAAGGGACGCCCTGGCCACCTGGGGCAGTCAAAGCTACCTCTGCTTCTTCCCCTGAAAGAGGAAGTTTAAATACCCAAGAAGCTTTGATATCTCCTCCATGACTTTACTTGTGGATGTGGTTCAGAAAAATCTGCGGAAAATCACCCAGAACTGCACCCGTTTGGTTTACAGGAGTGTTAGCTGTGGGGGCCCCTTTTCCACCACCCCCATCAAGTGGCCTCCTGGGCAGCCCAGGACCCTCCAGAATCTTCCAGAAGCCGCAGCACTCGCTTCCGTCGTAACCTGCAGGACCCCACCGGGCGAGGCTGGCTGGGAGGAGGCACTGTCAGGACAAGGGACCTGGGCAGGCACCTCCTGTCTCCGCTCGACACCCGGCGAGGACAGGAGGACCCAGGGTGCACCTGCATCTGCGTCTGGGCGGAGGAGCAAAGACGTGGCCTTTCCAGAGCTTGAGCTGTGGGAGGAAGAGAGGCTGAATGAAAGCCCGCCCCCGCCCCACCCCAGGAGAGGCCACTTGGGGCCTCCCACAGCCCTGCCCACGGCTGCACATGCGTGTCCCCTCACCTCCTTAGCCAGAGCGGCTGCACATGCGTGTCCCTTCACCTCCTTAGCCAGGGCGGCTGCCCGCGCAGGTCCCCTCACCTCCTTAGTCAGGGCAGCTGCCCGCGCAGGTCCCCTCACCTCCTTAGCCAGGGCGGGGGCAGCAGGGAGGGAGGGCGTGCTGCATTCTTCCCTGGGCCTGCAGGTGCACCTGTGCCTGCCCAGAGGGAGCAGCGGGAGCTTCCAGCAGACACACCTGGACAGGTGCACGGAGCTCCTGCCAGGGAAACCCAGCACAGACGCAGGTGGGCGGGTGGTGGGAGGGTGGCAGAAGCGGGCAGAGGAGGAGGCTGAGCTCAGCACAGCCCATGCAGTCTCCTTCCGGCCAAGGGGAGCGGCTGGGCCAGTCTGAGCCGGGAGGCAGCTCAGGGAGTAAGCCCTGGGGACAGCATTGGAGTAGCACAGGGGTCCCTGACAGAACCTCACGTCGGAGGGTGGTCTGAGGGCCGCTGGGGGCCCACCTAGGAGATGGGGTCCCAGGACACAGAACAGGGAGGGGGTGGTGTTTCCAGGGTGAGGCCTGGGGGAGGGTAGCAAGGCCTGGACTAGGAGATGGTGGCCTAATCAAAGCAAAACAGAGACTCAGAGCTCAGCGCCCGTATTCGCAGAGACACACAGGGACTCACAGGGACGTCCCGGATCGCTAGGGGACTCACGGGGACACGTGGGGACACGCTCGGACTCACGGGGACTTGCAGGGGCCCACGGGGATGTGCAGGGACACCGTCCCTCCCGGCCGTCCTGCTCCTTGCCGAGAGTCACCCAGAGGCTGGGGCCTGGCACCACTTTCAGACAGGGGCATTCCTGGGCCCCTCCTTTTGGCACCTCAGCCTCAGCAGCTGCTGAAGGGCGTGGGGGAGGGAGCCGGTATTGGTGCAACAGGCAGATGGTTCCAGAAACTCAGGATTCTACACAATCCTAGCACCTGAGGCACAGTCCTGCACGGCTGCCACGCTGTCGGAAGCAGGCACCGGCCCTGGTGGTCAACACAAGCCCTGAGGACCCCCCAGAGGGCATGCCCCAGGCAACCTGCCAGGACCACCTCTCCTGCCCGGTGCTGGGGGCCTCACCTGACCTCTCCAGGTCCCTAACCAGGTGCTAGGGCTGCCTCCCTTGGGGCCCCCAGAATCCACCCTGGAATGGCTGCTGGGACTGAGACCCTGAGTCAGGCCAACCCCCAGAGCCTTGCCCAGCCATGGCTTGTCTGGGGTGGGTTCCCAGATCCTCGTCCAGGACACGGGAAAGGGGCTCCCTCTGTGGCCTGTGCTGTGGAAGGGCTCAGTAAGCAAGGTGATCCTCCTGGGAGGTAGGGCAATGCCTGCCAGGAGCAGCTTCCCAGGCGGGGCCCAGCGCCCTGGCTGTGTACATGGCAAAGCTCAGTGCCCCTGGTTCCGTCAGGGGCGTTTGAACCAGAGTGACTCCATCTTGAACAGGGGCTGGGTCTGATGAGGCTGAGGCCTGCTGCGCTGCATTCCCAGGAGCTTAGGGATTCTCAGTCACAAGGTGAGACGGGACGACCGCGCAAGAGGCAGGTTGTTAAAACCCGATTAATAAAACAAGTTGTGGTCAGGAAGCCGTCCGATACCCAGCACCCACCAAAACCAAGGCGGCATGAAAGTGACCTCTGGTTGTCCTCACCGCTCATTACACGCTAATTAGAATGCATTAGCATCTAAGAGACACTCCTACCAGCACGGTGGCAGTTTACAGAGGCCACGGCAACGTCGGGAAGCTACCCTCTATGGCCTAAAAAGGGGAGGAGCCCACAGTTCTGGGAATTTTGCACACCCCTTTCCCGGAAAATTCATGAAAAATCCACCCCTTGTTCAGTGCATAATCAAGAAGTAACAGTAAGTGTCCTTGGTCGGGGAGCCATTCTTCATCCCTTCACTTTCTTAATAAACTTACTTTCACTTTACTCTATGGACTCGCCTCCAATTCTTTCTTGTATGAGGTCCAAGAACCTTCTCTCGGGGGTCGTCTGGATTGGGGCCCCTTTCTGGTAACAGTTCTTTTTTCTTTTCTTTTTTGAACTAAAACCCGGGCTGTTTTCTGTCCCTTCCCTTCCAGGGGGCCCTGACTCATGAAGAACCCTTGCCTGCCTTCTGGACCATTCCAGTTCCTGATGCATGAAGAACCCTTGCCTGCCTTCTGGACCATTCCGGGGCCAGCTTTCCCCCCCGGCTTCCTGAGATCATCCTAATGTCCCCAGAACATCTCCTTGGCATGCTCCGGCCCCTCCTAAGAGGCGTGTGCCCAGCTTCCCTCTGGAGCCTTGCGGCCAGCGCCGCCTCCCAAGAACTGCACTGCAGTGTCCACGGCCAAAGGACCTCGTAGGGCTGCCGGATAAGACACGGGCACTCAGCCCAGCACAAATTTCAGATAAATGATGAATTTTATTTTGATGTAGTGTGACCCAAATATTGCTTCTACTAAGAATTTATTTTTGAGACAGTCTCGCTCTGTCATCTAGGCTGGAGTGCAGGGGCGTGATCTTGGATCTTGGCTCACTGCAACCTCTGCCTCCTGGGTTCAAGTGATTCTCCTGCCTCAGCCTCCCGAGTAGCTGGGATTACAGGCGTGCGTCACCACACACAGCTAATTTTTGTATTTTTGGTAGACGGAGTTTCACCATGTTGGCCAGGCTGGTCTTGAACTCCCAACTTCAAGTGATCTGCCAGGCTTGGCTTCCCAAAGTGCTGAGATTACAGACATGAGCCACCGCACCCAGCTGCTTCTACTAAGAATTATTTGTGTTAGTCTGAAACAAATTTAACCAGGCGCCCTGCGCTGGGCTAGTGGCTGGGAGTCGCACATGTGGGCAAGAGCTCCCCCCAACCCCCCGACCTCCTCAGGATCTTCAGACCCCAGCTTGAATCCCGTCAGCCCCACCTCCTCCAGGAGTGGAGGATTTTCAAATGCACACGGCTCCCTGGAAACCCTGCCCTGCTGGTCCTGGGGGAGAGGGCCGGGTGAGGTGGGGGCAGAGCCATGAGGTGCCTGTTCTTTCCGTCGACAGGACTTAAGGCAAGAGAGGCGAGGGGGACCCCACACAGTGCTGTCTGGGGTTGACTGTGGGTGGAGAGAACAATCCCAAATACTGGTAGGCCGCTGTGGCTGCTGCTGATGCTTGCTGGCCGGCATGCTTGCTGGGTGTCACCCCAAAGCACTGTCAGAGACGAGAGGCTGGACGTGCGCCCCTCGGTGAGAACTTCCTCTATGTGTGGAGTTTCGGGGTATGACATCTGCTGCTGAATCTCAGAGGCTGAGGTTGGGGGCAGCTCAGGAACCCCCTGGGGTTCTCAGACCCTGTAAATAACTTTCCCAGTAATCCCAGGGGAGCCAAGTTATTTCCCTGACCAACCGAGGCAGCAACACCAGAGAGGGTTGTGTGGAGCTGCAGCTGGAGGTGGGGGTGGGCTCTTGTTCTAACCGCTGCGCGGCCTTCCTCCCTGAACTTCCCGGCACGTACACCATGGAGAGAGGGAGCTTGATTGTGCCCACAGGCCTGCTCAGCCCAGCCAGTCTCCCTGGCCCACCACAGACCCACTCCAGACAGCCGGAGCCTAGTACAAGCCCAGCCTCCCCTTTAAAAGCCTCCCGGCTGATTCTCATGTTGTGAGAGAGCTGGGTGGCTCTCCCAGCTCCAGCTCTGCAATTCTGGGACAGCTACGTGTTTCTAGTGAGTTAAAAAACTTGGCCGGGCGCGGTGGCTCACGCCTGTAATCCCAGCACTTTGAGAGGCCGAGGTGGGCAGATCACCTGAGGTCAGGAGTTCGAGATCAGCCTGGCCAACATGATGAAACCCCGTCTCTACTAAAAATACAAAAATCAGCCGGGTGTGGTGGCACACATCTATAATCCCAGCTACTGGAGAGGCTGAGGCAGGAGAATCACTTGAACCCGGGAAGCAGAGGTTATAGTGAGTTGAGATCGTGCCATTTCACTTCAGCCTGGGCAATAAGAGCAAAATTCCGTTTAGGGAAAAAAAAAAAAAAAAAAAAAAAACTTGAACACCCATGAAGACAGCTACTATCAAAACAGGAGAAAATGAATGCTGTAAGAATGTGAAAATACGGGGCCCTTGTCTTCTACCGGTGGGAGTGTAAATTGGTACAGTCCATATGGAAACAGAACGGCAGTTCCTGAAAAAGTTAATAGAATGACCCTCTGACCCAGCAATTTCACTTCTGCACGTGCTATAAAGAACTGAAAGAAGGGACTCGAACAGATATTTGCACACCCGTGATTACAGCAGCACTACCCACAACAGCCAGGTGGCAGAATCAGCCCGAGAGGTGGTGAGCAGATAAAGCCATGAACAAAACAAGTCCGTCCACACAGCAGGATGTTGTTCCGCCTTAAGAAAGAAGGGCACGGCCAGGCGTGGTGGCTCACCCCTGTAACCCCAGCACTTTGGGAGGCCGAGATGGGCAGATTACCAGGAGTTCGAGACCAGCCTGGCCAACATGGTGAAAACCCGTCTCTATCAAAAATACAAAAATTACCTGGGTGTGGTGGCAGGGGCCTGTAATCCCAGCTACTCAGGAGGCTGAGGCAGGAGAATCGCTTGAACCCGGGAGGCAGAGGCTGCAGTGAGCCGAGATTGCACCACTGCACTCCAGCCTGGGTGACAGAGCAAGACTTCATCTCAAAAAAAAGGACATTCTGACACAGGCGGCAGCGTGATGACAGCTGAGAACGTTGTGTTCAGTGAAATCAGTCAGTCACAAAGGACACAGACTGTACGCTCCCACACCTAGGAGGTCCCCAGAGGTGCCGGATCCACAGAGACGCAATATAGATGGCTGTGCAGGCTGGAGAGGCAGAAGAGTGAGTGATGGGGACAGGGGTCTGTTGGGCAGATAGGAGATGGACGGCATGGATGGCTGCACAGCAGCATGGACGTGCTGAATGCCTCAGAACTGTCCACTTAAAAGTGGTAAAAATCGTAAATGTTGCAGAATGTGTATGTTTGCCACAATAAAGAAAGAGAACTCAAGCTGGACACTTGCACAGCACCAGCGGGGAGAGGTCAGGAGGTCAGCTGGGGGAGCGGGGCCCTGGGACGCTCACAGGCAGCGTTGGCACCTCCCTCCCCCACAGTGCACACCCCTGATGCTTTGTTAACAGACACCATCAGATCTAACTTCAGTCCCCATCAGTGGAGCCACCGGAGTTCCCAACACATCCTCGGCCCCGCAGCCCCAGTCACCTCAGGGGGAAGATGGGCTGGCCCAGCCGCTCGCTGCCCGGTGGGGGGACTCCCGCCTGCCTTTGAAAGTTTCTGCTCCCCTCTGCTCACAGTTGAGGCTTAGGTGCACCAGTGAGTGAGACTTCAGGATGCTTGCTGACTTCAGGATGCTTGCTGACTTCAGGCCAGAGTCCTGACACCACCTAGGCTGACCTTGGTAAGACACTGACCTTCCTCGGCCGGGCGCAGTGGCGCACAGCTGTCATCCCAGCACTTTGGGAGGCCGAGGGGGGCGGATCACCTGAGGTCAGGAGTTTAAGACCAGCCTGGCCAACATGGCAAAACCCTGTCTCTACTAAAAATACAAAAATTAGCCGGGTGTGTGGCGGGTGCCTGTAATCACAGCCACTCGTGGAGCTGAGGCAGGAGAAACACTTGAACCTGGGAGGAGGAGGTTGCCGTGAGCCGAGATCTCTCACCACTGCACCCCAGCCTGGGCGACAGGGCAAGACTCCATCTCAAACAAAAGACGTTGACCTTCCTGAGCCTCGGTTTGCTCATCTGTAAGCTGGGGATGAGTAGATGGAAAATGAAAGGAGAAACATCTGGAAAGACTGTGGGGCCAGCCAGAACCTTCCTAGTAAGGAAACTGAAAGGTGCATTTGCAGCTGAGCCTGTGAGATTTTGACTAAACAGGCAGAGGGAGTTCCCAGGACCCAGGAAGTCAACCACACACAACCACCATGCTCCGTTTTCCAGGGCCTTGGACAAATGCCTCAACACTAGGCCTGTTTCCAGGGCCTTGGACAAATGCCTCAACACTAGCCATTCTCGCTCCAGCCCAGGTGCAGTCAACTGTGGGTGATGTCACCTGCGGCCCTCGTCCCTGGCCCTGCTGCCCCAGGATCCAGGGTGGCCATGGAGATACATGATGCTGGTCCCAGGGTTGAAGGGGCCACAGGGGTGCAAAGACAGCTCCAAAACAAGTCTAGGGCGGTGCTTACCCCTAGTGCCGTTTGTGTAAGTGTGAACACGTGCAAAGTGATGCCACACGCAGCTTCAGGTGCGTGCATGAGTGGTGACAGTGTGACGATATTCCTGGAAAGACAAACGTCCCATTCAGGGTTTACTGAAGGCTCAGCTTAAGTCCCTCGCCCTGTTAAGGGCAGGAACACACCAGGTCTCTTGCAGAGGAGTGCAGTTTCACAGCTGGTGGGTTTTCCAAAAATATCTTCAAGAGTTTGACAAACAGTGCCAGCTTGGACTGCACTATCCCCACATCCAAAACGCACTCCCTGTTTCCCTCAACCTCCCTGCTCATCCTGTAAGTTTCCCACAGAAATGGTGGCCTCGTCAGCCCTGCGGGGTGTAGGGGTAAGCAGCACACCGTCTCCAGGCCTGGCTCGGGTCCAGAGGACACAGATGCACATGGCCCCTTGATTCATGCTGAGAATCCCATGTTTAAGCAAACAGCTGCTGATGAGAAGGTTCAGAGGCTATGGAAGAGGAGACTGCGGAGAGGCCACAGGAGGAGGGAGAATCGTGGCCGTCTCCGCTCCTGCAGGCACTGCTGTGCGGCTTTGTCCTCCCAAGGAACCATCCATGCAATAGAGGGAAACACTCCACTGTCCCTCCAACCCAGCTCCGAGAAATCACGACTCCTGACACCCACCAAGACATGAGACACGACTGACACACAGACATGTGCACACACCCCAACACCAGGACACGCAGGCACACATGTGCTCAGACACCAACACCAGGACACACAGGCACACATGTGCTCAGACACCAACACCAGGACACACAGGCACACATGTGCTCACACCCCAACACCAGGACACACAGGCACACATGTGCTCACACCCCACCAGGACACGCAGGCACACGTGCTCACACCCCAACACCAGGACACGCAGGCACACGTGCTCAGACACCAACACCAGGACACGCAGGCACACGTGCTCACACCCCAACACCAGGACACGCAGGCACACGTGCTCACACCCCAACACCAAGACACGCAGGCACACACATGCTCAGACACCAACACCAGGACACACAGGCACACGTGTGCTCACACCCCAACACCAGGACACGCAGGCACACGTGCTCAGACACCAACACCAGGACACGCAGGCACACGTGCTCAGACACCAACACCAGGACACGCAGGCACACGTGCTCAGACACCAACACCAGGACACGCAGGCACACGTGCTCAGACACCAACACCAGGACACGCAGACGTGCACACGTACCACCAGGACACACACACATGTACTCACACACCACCAGGACACACGTGCACACACACCAACAGCAGGACACACACACGTGCTCACACACTCCAACACCAGGACACGCATGCAGACACACGTGTGTCTACAGACAGTGTTTCCCAGCCCAGAGCTGGCTGCACAGAGCCACACCTAGCCACAGTGAGGCGGCTGCAGTCCCGGGTTTTCACCCCCTCAAGCTCACCCTGCCCCTACTCCAAGGATTCATGCCCCAATCACAGGCGGGGCCACCTGTGCCCTCTTCCCAGAGCACTCAAGGCCAGGCACGATCCGGAGCCACTTCCTGCGTAGCCCCCTCCATCTGTGCCCCGAGAAACCAAGGACTCGGAAGGACAAGGATCAGACCACGAATGACAAAGAACCTTGGCCCAGAGAGCCAGGACTCCATCCCTGACTGCCTGCCTCCCCACCTTGTTTCCTTACAGCTCAGCACCTGCCAGGGACGTCAAATCCACCCCACCCAGCCCCAGGGGGTCCCCACTGCTAGACGACCAACTTCAGCTCCAGCTACACCTCCCCTTCCCGTTGTCCACACCTTCCCCCTCCTCCTCAACCTGCCTGGACGTCCAGACCCCCCGAGCAGGCACTGAATGACCCCGTTCCCCTCCAGGTGGTCCCCACTCATGTCCACGGCCTCATCCTGGACTCGGCAAACAGGGCCCGCCCCAGGACTTCGCACGGCTGTCCTTGGGCCACACATCTGGGCGATTCGGGGCCGGGGCTCCTCTTCCTGGACATGGCCTCTGCAGGTCAGGCCCTCCCTGCTCGCCCAGGTGCGTCATCAGAACCCGTGGTCTGGCTGGCGGAGAAGCCAGCACAGGCGCCCGGATCTGCCCCTCCCCCGGCACCAGCTCCCCGGGGCCTGGCGCACTGCGAGGGAGAATCATGGACGTCGGCGCCAGTGCTGTGGAAGACACCCTAAGGGGGTCCAGTGGGCTGTGGCAGAAGGAGCAGTCTCTCTTGCCGGGCTGGTTCCTGGGCTCCTAGTTCCTGAGTGACCCTGGAGCAAGGATAGCCGCCGGCACCCGCCCCTCCTCTTCTCAGGAGTGGTCACGCTGTGTCCAGAGTTGGTTCCTTCCAGTGGGTTCTTGGTTTATGCTGACTTCAAGAATGAAGCCCCAGATCTTTGCAGTGTTACAGCTCTTAAAGGTGGCACGGACCCAAAGAGTGAGCAGCAGCAAGATTTATTGCAAAAGGGGAAAAGCGGAAAAAACACAAACCTTCCACAGCATTGAAATGGACCCCAGGTCACCACCCGCTGCCGGTGGGGCGGGGCAGGGCAGGGCGGCTTTTATTCCCTTATTTGTCCCCACCCACATCCTGCTGATTGGTCCATTTTACAGAGCACTGATTGGTTCATTTTACAGAGCGCTGATTGCTCCGTTTTTACAGAGTGCTGATTGGTGCATTTACAAACCTTTAGCTAGACACAGAGCTGCTCATTGGTGTGTTTACAATCCTTTAGCTAGACAGAAAAGTTCTCCGAGTCCCCACCCGACCCAGAAGCCCAGCAGGTCTCACCTCTCAACCTCATAGGGCCTCCTCCTCTGCGTGCCTCTCTCCTCGTCTGTTTCTGATTTGCCAGCGGGCCTAGAGCCCGCTCAGATAAACTGGGGCGACTTCAGCTGGAGATCTTTACCCCACATGCAAAGATTCTTTTCCAAATAAGGTCATATTCTCGGGTTCCAGGAATCAGGACATAGATGTAGCTCTTTGGAGGCCACCATTTAGCTTACTACAAACCTTGAAACCAAAACAGGATCAAGATCCAAACTTAGAAGGACTTGGGCTCCAGAGAGAGGCCCAGGAAGCTAAGCCCCACTGCCGGACACAGCCCTGTGTGCACAGTGGGAGCCCCAGGGTGTCTGTTCAGCTGCAACACACAGCTTTCTACCAGGTCCTTACACACACTGGGCACTAAAACGTGTGCCCTGAGGTGAGCTGGGGATACTCGACTCCAGGGCACTGGCCAGAAGCCTGGGACCTGCACCCACCACCCAGGCCTCTGAAAGGAGAGCAAGCTGAAGTCTTGACTTTGAAACAGCTGCAGGGGTCGCCCCTCACCCAAGCTTGGGGGGGGGGGCTCTGGGCGGCAGCAGGTGCACTTTGGGAGCCTCCGATGGTCCCCACAGCTGGGCTCCCTCCTCATCCCCATGGGCGTAGCCCACCAGGTGGCTGCTGAGTCCTCATGGTCTGTAGGCAAGAGGAAGGGGGAAAGTGTGAGCCCTTGGCCTCCACAGCAGCCGGCTGGGATCCTGGCGGGGGACCCTCGCTGGTAACAGCATCTCCCCAGGACGTGCGGCCCCAGCGCCTGCACCCAAGCCCAGCCCTGGTGGGGAGCAGCCCCTGGAAGGCAGGAACCACTCCAGGCAAATGCAACTGGCGCTCAGCTACATCCTCACGAGGGCCCTGGGCCCCCAACCAAGAGGCGGCTCAGCCTGACAGATGCGGTTCTGGGAGCTGGGGCGGTTGACACTGCCTGGGCCTTGCCAGCTTGGCCTTGCTGGCTTGGCCTTCTCTGAGGGGTGGTGTCCACACAGCAGCAATGGTGCCACATGCCGGAACCTGGAGCCGAGGTTGCCTCGAGAACTGTTTGGGCAGTGGCCCTAGCGGGTGTGGGTGCCGGGAAACAGGAGGCAGAGTGGCCCCCATGTTCCTCTGCGGGCGTCCGCACAGCCTGCCTTCCCCGAGTGCACATGGCGAGCTTGCTTGACCCTGGGGTGGCCACGGCCCACTTTTGTGACCCACGCCCCTCCTCCCAGCAGGCCCCGTGTCTTTGGGGAGGGTGAGTAATTCTGAATCTGGTTCCCGAGCCCCACTTCCCAGTCTAGGGCCACTACATCCCCACGGTTCTGGGACACTTGCAGATTTCTGGGACAAAGGCAGATTTTGTGAGTCAAAAGGGACTTTCCACATCTCCAAACGGCGTTTCCGGATGCATGGGCCTCAGGGCTCTGATCCCAAGAAGTGCCAAGAAGACCTCTGTGGTCACAGATGCGGACCAGGCCGGGACATGCTGGAAGGTGTCAGGACACGCCCGACCTGCACCTCTGTCTCCCAGAGCATCCCAGGTCTCAGGGCATCAAACACTCCGAGGTCGGTGACCGGGCACCACCACCTTGGCCTCAACCAGCACCCCAGAGGCGCCGTCCTGCCCTCAGAAGGCCCCCCAGAAACGCTGTTTCCCATCGCTGGCTGGCTGTCTCGTACCAGCCGCTGCAGGATGTGAGAGACTCTGCAGCCCCGGCCCACCTGCGTGCAGGGAGTAGGGCCCCATGGGAACCCAGGCAGATCCCCCTCCTGAGGAATGTATCCCTGCCCCAGCCAGCACATCCCAGGCGATGAAGCATGTGATCCCCATGGCCCCTCGGGTGAATCCTGACCGCCAATCTGCACACACAGCCACACCTGCGTCTCCATCTCCCTCGGTTCCGTTCCCACCCCGGGTCTGGAAGACACTGGTAAGCAGGGGAGGAGGAAACAGGTGCAGCTCCAGCGAGGCAGTGCTCCCTGCTGGTGAGGGGGTGCCCCCTGCTGGTGAGGGGGTGCTCCCTGCTGGCTTCCCCTCCCCACAGCTGTCCCTGGAGGGAGGCGTCATTCTGTAAACAGGGAGATGGGGTTCAGGACGGTGCCAGCATGCCCAGCAATCCCGGCGTTCCCCGTGCTCAGGAACTCGCACCGCTGGCTCCACGCTCTCTACTCCAGGGGGACAAGAAAGCTCTGCTCACCAGGCAACGAGAGGCGCAAGGGCGGAGCCCAGGGCCCCGGGGAGGGCTCAGGTGGCTGGCGGAGGGGGTGCAGGGGAGGGAGATTCACCCAGGAGGGCCGTTGACAAGCACTGGCTGGGGAGGGATGTGGTCACTGCACCGGCATGACAGCTCGGAGTAGCTTCTTGGTGACCACGCCATGGGAGAATGTTCTGAGGGGAACCCCTTGGGAGGTTCAGCATGAGGCAGAGCCATGGGGGGCTGCAGCCAAGGTGGGCAAGCTGGGCCTGGGCCAGTTCAGAGCAGCCAGGCTGAGGGCGAGGGTGGACACGGGACGTTTATACCAATACGCTCGGGCCGCTGTGGAAATGAGTGCAGCCAGGCTGCGCACACCACAGACACGTCTCGAAGCCTCGGGCCTGAAGTCCCAGGTCAGTGTGTGGCTGGGCTGCTCCCCTGAGCTGTGGGGGGCACCGGTTCCGGCCTCTTCTTGGCTTGCAGGCCCCAGCTTCTCCCTGTGTCTCTGCATCGTCCCTGCTCTGTGAGTGTCTATTTTTGTGTCCAGATTCCCCCTTTTAATTAGGACACCCGTCATATTGAATTAGGACGCACCCCTGTGAGCTGTCCCTTGATGACCTCTGCAAACAGCTCCCTCCCAATACCATCACATTTTCAAGTGCTAGGCAGTAGGACCCCCAGTCCTCTCCCAGTCCTAATGGAGAGATGTCACTGAGCCTGTAACTTGGCTGTCCCAGCTGTCCCTGCTGCCACGGGTACCACAGCCGCCATGGGCACCACAGCTGCCACAGGCACCACAGCTGTCCCTGCCTCCCTCTCTGTGCTCTCCCCTGGCTTGTTTTCTGTATCTCCTGGGATGGAGGCTCCCTGGGGACTGTCTTCCCCGCTGTGTCCTCAGCACCCAGACCTCACTGGGACAGCAGCCACTAAGCTTGTGTGGTCACTGAAGTTTATATTTAAGTTAAAATTTTTTTTTAAAAATGAAGAATCCAGGTCCTCAGCCACAGCAGCTACAGCTCAAGTGCCGATAGCCACATGTGGCCGGTGGCTGCTGCATAGGACAGCGTGGACAAGGAATAACTCCATTGGTGCAGAGAGGCCATTGGACACTCAGGCAGAGACAAGAGGGTTCGCCGGGACAGATCAACAGATGAACAAATTCAGAACAAAATGCTTAGTGAGGGAGAAGTGAACTTTCATTTTGTCCAAGTCACCATTATCATGGGTGCTGCTGGCAGGATCAGACCTGGTCATGTGGAGTCTGAAGTGCTCCCAGCCACCAACTGTGGCTGTTGCTTAGAGATACCCCTCTTCCCTGCAGCCCTGCCGGACTTCCCGGGGCTTCCCGGCCTCCACCTTTGCTTCTGGTGCTAGAGGCGGGGCAGGTGGCGTCAGGGTGGCTGCTCCCCTCCCCAGAGCTGCACTGGGCAGCAGTCAGTTCACCCGGCCACCCCTGGCAGCATCTCTGGTCCCCAGACAGGGCCCCTCCATACAGAGCCCAGACACTCCACAGGGCAGGGGCAGCCCAGCCCTATAAGCCCTGGTGCCCCCATAACCAGGAGGAAGAAAACCTCCCCCGTCTCCTGTCCCCTCTCTCCCCTCTCCCCTCCCCCCTCTCCCGTCTCCCCTCCCCCCTCTCCCGTCTCCCCTCTCCCATCTCCCGTCTCCCCTCTCTCCTCTCCCCTCTCTCCTCTTCCCTCTCCCCTCTCCCCTCTACCCTCTCCTGTCTCCCCTCTCCCGTCTCCCCTCTCCCGTCTCCCTTCTCCCCTTTCCCCTCTCCCCTCCCCACTCTCTCATCTTCGCTGTCCCCTCCCCTCTCCGCCCTCCACTCCCCCCTCTCCCCTCCCCCCTCCCCTTTCCCCTCCCCACTCCCCTCTCTCCCCTCTCCCCTCTCTTCCCCGTTCTCTGCTTCTCTGTGTGTGTCTCTCTCTCTGTCTCTGTCCATCTGTCTCTCTTTCTGTCTCTGTCCATCTGTCTCTATCTCTGTTTTTCTGTCTCTGTCTCTCGCTGTCTCTGTCTGGCTGTCTCTGTCTCTGTCTCTGTCTCTGTGTCTCTCTCTGTCCCCCCCGCCCCTTCCTGAGCCACTGCCCAGAACTCCAGGCAGGAGCTGCTCACGGCCCTCCCCACATCTTCCCCCTAGAATACCCGTGACCATCAGCTGCCCCCCCATACACACCCCTCCCCTCCAATCCCAAACTCACTCAGAGCCCCTGTTCTTTGGGCAACGTGCTCAGAACTCAGGGGAGGTAAGGGGGAGTAGGTCAGCAGAAGAGGAAATGGACTTTCCTGGCCCATTCTCCATCCTGGGAGGGCACTGGGCCCTGGGCCCCAGGCCCCGGGCCCCAGTATTCATGGTAACGGGGGCTGAGAGGCGGCCAAAGAAGGCTCGTTCCCGTGCCGGGCACCACAGAGCTTACGGCTCCATCTGTGACACGGGCCGTCCTTCCCTGAGGGCCCTAACACAGCCTCCCGGGCAACACGCCGCTCCGTCCGCAGGTCAGAAGCTGCAGCTCAAGGATCGCCTGCGGAAGGTGGCATTTCCCAAGACTGGAGCTTCCCGACATCCCGCCACCTCCCGCAGCGCTGGTGCCAGTCCTCTCGGATAAGGGGCAAGTGTAAGACCGGCCTCATCAGCTCCAGCAATTGTAACAAAGCGCCATGGGCGGGGGCTTCAACACTAGAAATTGTTCCCTCGCAGCCTGGGGGCTGGAAGTGCAAGACCAAGGGGCTGCTGGGCGGTTTCTCCCAAGGCCTATTCATGGCCCGCAGACGGTGGCTTCTCCTGTGTCCTCCCACGGCCACTCCTCTGTGCACACGCATCCCTGGTGTCGCTTTCTCTTCTTACAAGGACACGTCCTATTGGGTCAGGGCCCTCCTCACAACCTCATTTAACCTTAAGTCCCTCCCTCAAGGTCCTAGCTCCAGATACGGTCCCGTTGGGCCTGGGCCTCAGCTGCGAATCTGGGGGCACGACTCAGTCGGCAGCTGTCTGTGTCCTGCGTGCGCCTCCGCTGACCTTCCCAGGGTTCTCCCTGTGTCCTGGTGCTGCTTCTCCACCCAGAGCGCTGGCACCCACTGCTGAGCTTCAGACATGTGACCTGCCCAGTCCCCTCTGCAAGCCCTGCACCTTCCTCAGTACCAACCAGCAAACCCGTGGCTGCACCGGGGCCAGCAGACACGCTCGGGCAGAGTGCTGGGCACCCTGGCCTCCTGGGCACCCTGGCGCTTGGCACCCTGGCCTCCTGGGCACCCTGGTGCTGGGAAACCTGGCCTCCTGGGCACCCTGGCGCTGGGAAACCTGGCCTCTTGGGCACCCTGCCCTCCTACCCCTGGCTGGCTCGGGCAGCTGTCACCAGTGTGTTCTAAGACTGCAGCCCAGAACCAAGAAATAGGGAGGGGGCGAACAGCCCTGCAGGGAGGGGCACACCCGCCAACCTCAGAGAGGGGACCTGGACGCACCCACCAACCTCAGGGAGAGGACCTGGACGCACCCACCAACCTCAGGGAGGGGACCTGGACGCACCCACCAACCTCAGGGAGGGGACCTGGACGCACCCACCAACCTCAGGGAGGGGACCTGGACGCACCCGCCAACCTCAGGGAGGGGAAGTTGGCCGGCGCAGCGCCGGGTGGTGGGAGAGGATGGTGTCTGGGGCTTACGCCATGCCCAAGCTCCCGCAAGGCAGGGGCCCAAGTCCCGGGCTCCACGCCAGGGCCTTGCTCTGCCAGGGCAGCTCAGGGCAGCTCCGACAAGGAGTGGCCCCTTTGAACGAGATCCTGGAGAGTCAGGGTTTTCACTCCAGCTTTAAAACAGTTGCTCCCAGGCCGCCGCCACCACCCCCACCCACCTGTTCTCGGTCCCAGCATCATCATGACAATTTGGGGGCAGGAATTCAACTGTGGAACGGGAGGAGCCCTCAGCTCCGGGTCACGCTGGGTGGAGGGCACGGTGAGGTCACGCTGGGTCACAGTGAGATGATGAGGCAGGCAGCCCGGTGGGCACCCGCCTTGAAAATGACCCCTCAGGCGCCTCTGCCCGGCCGCCCCTACTGGGAAGTGAGGAGCCCCTCTGCCCGGCCAGCCACCCCATCCGGGAGGGAGGTGGGGGGTCAGCCCCCCGCCCGGCCAGCCGCCCCGTCCGGGAGGGAGGTGGGGGGGTCAGCTCCCCACCCGGCCAGCTGCCCCGTCCGGGAGGTGAGGGGCGCCTCTGCCCGGCCGCCCCTACTGGGAAGTGAGGAGCCCGTCTGCCCGGCCAGCCGCCCCGTCTGGGAGGGAGGTGGGGGGGTCATCCCCCTGCCCGGCCAGCCACCCTGTCCGGGAGGTGAGGGGCGCCTCTGCCCGGCCGCCCCTACTGGGAAGTGAGGAGCCCCTCTGCCCGGCCAGCCGCCCCGTCCGGGAGGGAGGTGGGGGGTCAGCCCCCCGCCCGGCCAGTCGCCCCTCCGGGAGGGAGGTGGGGGGGTCAGCCCCCTGCCCGGCCAGCCGCCCCGTCCGGGAGGTGAGGGGCGCCTCTGCCCGGCTGCCCCCACTGGGAAGTGAGGAGCCCCTCTGCCAGGCCACCGCCCCGTCTGGGAGGTGTACCCAACAGCTCATTGAGAACGGGCCATGATGACAATGGCGGTTTTGTGGAATAGAAAAGGGGGCAAGGTGGGGAAAAGATTGAGAAATCGGAAGGTTGCTGTGTCTATGTAGAAAGAAGTAGACATGGGAGACTTTTCATTTTGCTCTGTACTAAGAGAAATTCTTCTGCCTTGGGATCCTGTTGATCTATGACCTTACCCCCAACCCTGTGCTCTCTGAAACATGTGCTGTGTCCACTCAGGGTTAAATGGATTAAGGGCGGTGCAAGGTGTGCTTCGTTAAACAGATGCTTGAAGGCAGCATGCTCGTTAAGAGTCATCACCACTCCCTAATCTCAAGTACCCAGGGACACAAACACTCTGCCTAGGAAAACCAGAGACCTTTGTTCACTTGTTTGTCTGCTGACCTTCCCTCCACTACTGTCCTATGACCCTGCCAAATCCCCCTCTGCGAGAAACACCCAAGAATGATCAATAAAAATAAAATAAAATAAAATAAAAAAGAAAATGACCCCTCAAACCAGCAGACCGCACCACACTTTACGATTGAGTACAGATATTTATCCATTAACACCTGCACCACTTCCAGACCAACAGATCACCAGGCTGTGGTGGGGACATGTGAGAAAATTACAGGCAAGGAAGCAAAGACTAGAACCAGGTGTGTCTCTGAGTTCCAGCCCTGCTGAAATGCCCGTCTGAGTAAACAGGGGCCGCTGCCATCCCGGCCGCGCATGCACAGGCCTCCGAGCGGCAGAAAGCAGGGATGACGCCAATGTGGCTTTAAACCAGTGTTCAATTCCCACGGCTGATTCGGAACGTCCTGAGGCAAAACGTGAAGTTTACTGCATCCGAGGAAGGAAGTGCAGCACCCACAGCAGCAGCCGGCACCACTGGACCGACCGGGCTGGGGCTGGGGGAGGAGCATGTGCTGTCGGCATGGCCAGGCCGGGCCTGGAGGGCTGGAGAGAGCCTGCGTGGGACAGCAGCTGGAGGCCGCAGGGGGCCCAGGGATCACCCCTTCTTCAAAGGGAACCTGCGCCGAGAACTTGGCCCTCACACTTGGGTGTGGGGTCTCTGGAGACAGGACAGTGAGTGGCTGCAAGGGCCAGGCAGGGGCTGCTGCCAGTGGGCTTGGAAGACCAGCGAGGGCTCACGTCCATCACACGGTCTGTGCAGTAAATGACGGCCGGTTCCGCAGACCCCCTCCCTGTGGGGACACAGCTGCTGGGGTGGTCACCCCTCCCCCTAATTCCCAGCTGAGATGCCTCTGCAGAAGCCCCGAGTGCCCAGCGGGGTAACTGCGGCCAGGTGCTTGCTCTTGGAGCACTGAGGAGCCATCGGAGGCTGCAGGCTGCCTAGGGGCCAGGCTTGCTGCCCCTTCCTGGAATCTGCCCACAGGAAGTCAGAGGCTGCCAGCCCCTTCACTGACCTTTCCAGGACCAGCCAGGAAGGGCTCACAAAGGATGTTATTTGAAACAGGAAGGTCCCTGGACAAAAATATCTCTTCCAAGAGGCCTGAAAGAGCACCTTGCAGAGAGTAATTTAGGTTAAACAGGACCCCCTCCCTGGAGAGCCTGCCTAGGTGTGAATTGATTTAATCAAACTGGCCTCCTCTCAGAAAACTAGAAGCCAGGATCAAGCGCCTCTGTCCTCTGCAGAAGGAAGGGGCTGGAGGTGGGGGAGGATTTAGTTTATCTCTAGGCCCCTACTGTCTGCTTGCATTTTCTTTTTGGTATTTTTTGTATTGGGATAAAATACACATAACATTTGACCATTTTTACCATTTTTGGGTGAGCAGTTCAGTGGCATTAAATGCAGTCACAATGCTGTAAAACCATCACCGCCATCCTTCTCCAGAACTTCCTTTGCAAAACTGCAGCTCTGCACCCATTAAACTGACTCCCATTCCCCTCCCCCAGCCCCTGGCAGTCCCCGTTCTGCCTCCGTCTCCCAGAATTTGACAACTCCAGGCTCTGCCTGCAACTGTTATCCTGCAGGATTGACCTTTCTGTGTCTGGCTGCCCCATCCCTCCTCATTCCCAAAGGCTCTCCCTGGAACCTGCTCCCAGCAGGAGGGGCCATTCCCTGGTCACCCACCTTCTTGAGGCTCCTCTGGGAGAGTCTCCAGGTCTGTGATGAGACCTCAGGGACCTGCCAGCAGGTGGGCTTTTGGAGTGGAGTTGTGGGAGCCCAGATGCTGGTGACCCCTGGAGGTGACCACCTGGGCCAGTGACCACGGACCTCCAGGCCTGGGTCCCTCTGACCTGGCCGTGGAATGAAGCCTGGGGTGCCTGCATGTGGGTGGGAGCAGTGGTGGCCTGCTGAGAGGTGTTCAAAGCCATCTCTGCAGTATAAACAAAAAATAAAATTCTAAGGCTCCTCCCCAACCGTCTGAATGGACCCCTCCTCTGGGCCAGGACACCCCAACGTTAACCAGAAAGACTGCTTCAAGCCACGATAGGACGCAGTGGTCGGCCATGCCTCATGCCGCCCTCCTCCCTTTCAGAATTTAGGAAAAGCCGACCAGCAGTAACATCAACACAGACCTTAAGTCTGGTAAGAAACACCATACAATCTCTTCTCTCTGGAGCCTGCTACCTGGAGGCTTCACCTGCATGATGAAACCTTGGCCTCCACAGCCCCTTACCCTAACCCAGACATTCCTTTCTATTGATAGTAACTCCCAACCAATTGCCAATCAGAACATTTTTAAATCTACCTATGACCTGGAAGCACCACTTGGAGCTGTCCCGCCTTTCTGGACCTGACCAATGTATATCTTAAATGTATTTGATGGATGTCTCATGCCCCCCTGAACTGTCTAAGGCCCAGCTGCACCCGCCCACCTCCCAAGGGCCATGTCACTGCACAGTCACTCTGTGTGGCTCAGAATCAATCTCTTCAAATATTTCACAGACTTTCGCTCTTTTCGTCGACAGGCTTATTTCATTCACACAATGTCCTCAGCCTCCATCCATGTGGCAGTGTGTGTCTGAATTTCCTTTCTTTTGTAAACTAAAAACAAAATCCAAAGTCCCACAGACAAATGAACGGAACACCCCTCTTGGACAAGGGGACCCAGGGCAACAGGAAACACTAAATTCCCACGGTGACAGAAGGGAGGAGGGACTCTCCTCGTCACGGCCCCCCCCGCCCTCCCCCGCCCCCCGCCTTTAGGAGTTCAGGTGCAGCTGACCCACACTAACTCCAAAATAGTTATCCAAAGACGGCAGAACAGACTCTGTGGTGGTAAGACCCCAAATCCAGCCTGACCCTGGTATAGAGACCCACCGAGAGTCCCTCCGACCCGGAGAGACCCGCCAAGGGTCCCACACCCGGAGAGACCCGCCCAGGGTCCCCCACACCCGGAGAGGCCCGCCGAGGGTCCCCCACACCCGGAGAGACCCGCCGAGGGTCCCCCACACCCGGGAGAGACCCACTGAGAGTCCCCCCGACCCGGAGAGACCCGCCGAGGGTCCCACACCCAGAGAGACCCACCGAGGGTCCCCCACACCCGGAGAGACCCGCCCAGGGTCCCCCACACCCGGAGAGGCCCGCCGAGGGTCCCCCACACCCGGAGAGGCCCGCCGAGGGTCCCACACCCGGAAGGACCCGCTGAGGGCCCCACACCCCGGAGAGACCGACGGAGAGTCCCACACCCGGAGAGACCCGCCGAGGGTCCCCCACACCCGGAGAGGCCCGCTGAGGGCCCCACACCCGGGAGAGACCGACGGAGAGTCCCACACCCGGAGAGACCCGCCAGGAGTGCCCACACATTTGATGGCCCTGCCTGCCCTCTGTCCTCTCGGGTCTGCCTCCTGGAGGCTTCTACGTCACCAGCACCTTGGTCTCCACAGCCCCTCAGCTGAAGCCAAGCGTTTCTTTCCACCCACTGCAAGCCTTCACGTCTTCAGCTTAACTCTTTCAACCAAATACTAATCGGAAAACATTTAAATCTCTCTGCTCCCCTTCAAGATGTCCCTCATTTCCCACCGAATCAATGTATACTTTCCATGTACTGATTTATGCCTTTGCCTGTAACTTCTTTATTTAATTAAATTAATTAATTACTTTTTTGAGACAGGGTCTCACTCTGTCACCCAGGCTGAGAGTAGTATCTCAATCACAGCTCATTGTGGCCTTGACCTCCCAGACTGGAGCCTCAGCTTCCCAAGCAGGTGGGACCGTGGGTGTGCACCACCATGCCTGGCTAATTTTTAGAAAATTTTTTGTAGAGACGGGATCTTGCTATGTTGCCCAGGGTGGTCTTGAACTCCTGTAGGGAAACAATCCCCCCGCCTCAGCCTCCCAAAGAGCTGGGATTATGCCTCGCCTGGCTTTGCCTGTAACTTCTGTCTCCCTGAAATGTATACAACCAAACTGTAACTGCCTCAGGCACAGGCTCTCAGGCCCTCCTGAAGCTGTTTTCTGGGCCATGGTCACTCACATTGGCTCAGAATAAACCTCTTTAAATATTTTACAGAGTTTGTTTTTTTTTGTTGATACTTTTTTTCTTTTTTTTTTTTGAGATGGAGTCTCACTCTGTCACCCAGGCTGGAGTGCAGTGGTGTGATCTCCGCTCACTGCAAGCTCCGCCTCCTGGGTTCACGCCATTCTCCTGCCTCAGCCTCCGTACTAGCTGGGACTACAGGCACCCACCACCACGCCCGGCTAATTTTTTGTATTTTAGTAGAGACGGGGTTTCACCGTGTTAGCCAGGATGGTCTCTATCTCCTGACCTTGTGATCCACCTGCCTCGGCCTCCCAGAGTGCTGGGATTACAGGCGTGAGCCACCGCACCTGGCCTTTGTTGATACTTTTTAAGGCTAAATAATATTCCACTACGTGTACTATCAAAATGTTATACAAAATTATAACAAATTTAGCTGTATATTGAATTGGCTTTTATTCTCGATTCACGAATGGGGCAGCCTCAGTCGAGGAATGAAAGTTCCCCCTGGGCAATGGCCAACAGCGGGTTTTGTAAAGTGGGTACAGGGACACAGAACAGGAGAAAGGCTGACGATTGACATCGGGTTCCCTCGGGTTCCTTGTTGTAAGGGTTAAAGCAGAGGGACTTCCTTAGTACACTGACCAGGTAGACTGGAGTCTCCTGTTTTCAGGAAAAACTGGTCAGCTTTGGGATCTATCTGCTTCTTTAAAGTTTCAGTTTGATGATGCCATTTAGCCTTCAGGCCAAACCAAAATGGAGTGATGTATTGGGGCCTGGTGTAGGAGCTCCATTCAAAACAACAGCCGCCCATAATTTTTGTTTAAAACTACATGTCACATTTTGTGAATCCGTTCATCCACCCACGGACAACTGGGTTGCTTCCACCTGTGTCTACCGTGAATGATGCTCCCAGGAACATGGATGTGCAAATGTCTCTCTGAGCCCCTACACCCAGAAGGGGGACTGGATCCCATGATGCCACACCCAGAAGGGGGACTGTGGATCCCATGATGCCACACCCAGAAGGGGGACTGGATCCCATGATGCCACACCCAGAAGGGGGACTGTGGATCCCATGATGCCACACCCAGAAGGGGGACTGTGGATCCCATGATGCCACACCCAGAAGGGGGACTGGATCCCATGATGCCACACCCAGAAGGGGGACTGTGGATCCCATGATGCCACACCCAGAAGGGGGACTGTGGATCCCATGATGCCGCACCCAGAAGGGGGACTGTGGATCCCATGATGCCACACCCAGAAGGGGGACTGTGGATCCCATGATGCCACACCCAGAAGAGGGACTGGATCCCATGATGCCACACCCAGAAGGGGGACTGTGGATCCCATGATGCCACACCCAGAAGGGGGACTGGATCCTATGATGCCACACCCAGAAGGGGGACTGGATCCCATGATGCCACACCCAGAAGGGGGGCTGGATCCCATGATGCCGCACCCAGAAGGGGGGCTGGATCCCATGATGCCGCACCCAGAAGGGGGGCTGGATCCCATGATGCCGCACCCAGAAGGGGGACTGGATCTCATGATGCCGCACCCAGAGGGGGGACTGGATCCCATGATGCCGCACCCAGAAGGGGGACTGTGGATCCCATGATGCCGCACCCAGAGGGGGGACTGTGGATCCCATGATGCCACACCCAGAGGGGGGACTGTGGATCCCATGATGCCACACCCAGAGGGGGGACTGGATCCTATGATGCCACACCCAGAAGGGGGACTGGATCCCATGATGCCACACCCAGAAGGGGGACTGGATCCCATGATGCCGCACCCAGAAGGGGGGCTGGATCCCATGATGCCGCACCCAGAAGGGGGGCTGGATCCCATGATGCCGCACCCAGAAGGGGGACTGTGGATCCCATGATGCCACACCCAGAGGGGGGACTGTGGATCCCATGATGCCACACCCAGAAGGGGGACTGTGGATCCCATGATGCCACACCCAGAAGGGGGACTGTGGATCCCATGATGCCACACCCAGAAGGGGGACTGTGGATCCCATGATGCCACACCCAGAAGGGGGACTGTGGATCCCATGATGCCACACCCAGAAGGGGGACTGGATCCTATGATGCTACCGTGTGAGCTTCTGACATCTGTTTTCCAGCCATGCCACTTTACATTCCCACAAGCAGCACACAAGGGTCCCCACTTGTAACATCCTCACCAACACGGTATTGTCCATTCTAAAAATAAGAGTCTGGCCAGGCGCGGTGGCTCACACCTGTAATCCCAGCACTTTGGGAGGCCAAAGTGGGCAGACCACTTGAGGTCAGGAGTTCGAGACCAGCCTGGCCAACATGGCGAAACCGCATCTCTATTAAAAATATAAAAATTAGCCAGGCGTGGTGGCAGGTGCCTGTAATCCCAGCTACTCTGGAGGCTGAGGCAAGATAATCACTTGAACCCGGGAGGCGGAGGTTGTAGTGAGCCGAGATGGTGCCACTGCACTGTGACCTGGGCAACAGAGAAAAACTCCCTCTCAAAAACAAATAAATAAAAATAAATAAAAATAAGAGCCATTCAAATAGTTGTGAAGTGGTGTCTTCACAATTATTAGTGTTGATTTGCATTTCTCTAGTGATTAGGGATGTGAAGCATCTCTCCATGTGCTTATTATCATTTGTGTATCTTTTTGAAGAAATGGCTATTCAAGCCGGGTGCGGTGGTTCACATCTGTTATCCCAGCACTTTGGGAGGCCAAGGTGGGCGGATCACCTGATGTCAGGAGTTCGAGACCAGCCTGGCCAACATGGTGAAACTCCGTCTCTACTCACAATACAAAAAATTAGCTGGGCATGGTGGTGCACGCCTGCAATTCCAGTTACTCGGGAGGCTGAGGCAGGAGAATTGCTCGAATCTGGGAGGCGGAGGTTGCGGTGAGCTGAGATCGTGCCATTGCACTCCAGCCTGGGCAACAAGAGCGAAATTCCATCTCAAAGAAAAAAACAACAACAATAAAAACAGAGAAATAGCTATTTAAGCCCTTTTCCCATTTTTAAAAGGGTGTATTTGTTTGCTGTTGCTGTTGAGTTGTAGGAGTTCTTAGCATCCTCTGGGTATGAACCCCTCATCAGCTCTATGATTTGCAAATGCTCTCTCCCATCCTGGGAGCTGTTCTTCTACTCTGTGTGTGTCCTCTGATGTGTGTTTGCATTTTTTTTAGTCTGTGCTTGTGGTTTCCTCTGCCCCTTCCCTGACCCTGATAGAGCCATGCAGGAGCCGACATCCATGCACACACACCTGCCCCCTAACCCCATCCCTCATT
This sequence comes from Gorilla gorilla gorilla, assembly GCF_029281585.2. Lineage (NCBI taxonomy): Eukaryota > Metazoa > Chordata > Mammalia > Primates > Hominidae > Gorilla > Gorilla gorilla. The sequence goes on along the minus strand of NC_073243.2, from coordinate 111,039,675 downwards.
TTCAGGGCACAGGCCTCGACCAGAGGAACAGAGGAGGCACCTGGGTGGAGCCCTGCACCAAGGCCCAAAGGCCCAGCCCACAGTGAGGACCCCAACTCATGCCACAAGCAGCTGAGCTGCAGGCTCTCTTCCGAATATTTAAGTCTTTATTTAAAGAAAATTCTGGTGTATACATGGAGCTGGTGTCTCAAAACCCAGGCCCCCTCCAGTGGAAAAAGAAGCCAAATTAAACACTAAATAGCAAAGAACAGAAAGGATGGACATGTGTTCAAGCATTTTCTTTTAAAGCCAAAATTAAAATCACTGAGTCGAGACTTCTTTAAGAGCAAAGTGACAAAACGCAAGCTTGTCCTGCTCCACGGATAACTAGAGGCAGCTCATGGATGAACACGACGGCCGAGCTCCATGAAATATTTAAGCAAAAAGAAAACAGAGTCTGCCCCGTGGGGCCGGCAGGTTTTCAGACACCAGAACCGGCAGCCTCCGCCTGGGATCTGCACACCACGTTTCTGAGCGGCCCAGGAGGGCACGCAGAAGCAGCCTGGTGGTCTGATTTTCCCGACAAGGAGAGCCTGGAGCCAGCTGAGGACATGGGATTTTCCTGAGGCTTTCCCCCATCAGAAGGCAAAGGCTGAGGGGCAGCCCACTCTCCTGTGGTCCACGGATGGGGAGGGCGGCCTTGGGAGCTGGACGGAGATGGCGGGGCCAGAGCCTCACTGCTGTGCCCAGCAGCGTCTGGACCCGTGGGCGGTACCCAAGGATCCTTCTGTTCCAGATCCCCGGGATCCCAGCTCACAAAGCTCAGGCTTGCAAAGGCGCCTTCTACCATGAGCGTTGCTTCCCAGCCAGAGCAGTTTCCAAGGCTCAGGCAACGAAGTCTTCACCTTCTCCTTAAGCGGCAAAAACCCAACACGCTCCACAGAGATGCAGACATCCACTCACACACAGAGACACACAAAGAAACCTCAGCCTGGCCTCGGCACACATCTCATTGAAGATGTCAGTGGGCTGCCGTTGCTAAGCTGGCATCTGCAGGGGCCCGGCCTCTGCCAGCCCCAGCACTAGGGGAGGGTTCCTTTGGCCTCCCAGAGTGTTCTGGGCTGCACACAACCCTCCAGGTATAATTATGAGCGTCTGTAGGGCTCTGATGGCCCCACCAGCCATAACAACAGCTGCAGGGAACAAAAGGCCCAACCCTCTAATCAGGGACTCAGAACTGGTCTCTGTCCCAGTGCCAGGGGTGAAAACCACCAGGACCAACCGGTGCCAGAAGGGTCCGACAGGCTGAGGGACCCTGAGTCAGCCTGCCCATCCTCTAGAGCAGGCTCAGTGCAGCCCGGGAGGCGGGGGGCAGGGGGTGGGTGGTGAGGGGCGCACAGCTTGTGCTCCCCCTCAGCTGTGGCCTTGAGCCACTTGGATCTCCCTGAATGTCCTGTCCTCTGGGCAGCCTCCTGCACACGGCTCTCCTTGCAGGCTGGGGACTTACCTTTCCTCATCCCTTCCGGGTCTGGGGGCACGCAGGTGACGAATCCTGCCATGTCCTGATAGCTGGATCTGGGACCCCGCTGAAACCGTCCCACAAAGGAAGCTACATGGGGGCTGTCATCGGCATCCCTTCACTGGGAAAGAGGGTGCAGTCACGTTCACCTTCTGGAGCCTCTGGAACCGTCTGTGAAATGGTCCTATCAATGCCCAGCTGGACCTTCCCACGGGGCCAGGGGGCTCTGCCATTGCCTGGTGCTCCCTGTCTCCCCTCCCCTCCCCTCTCCTCTGCTCTGTGAAATGGCCAAGCCCCATCACCTCCCAGCTGGACCCTCCCGCAGGACTGGGAGGCTGTGCGATCGTCTGGTGTTCCCCGGCTCATCTCCCCTCTGCCCTGCACACGCGGCCGCCCACCCTTGTGCCCACGGAAGATGCCACAGTGTGCAGGGGGCAGTCATGCCTGCAAGGCGGACTCTGCGGCCGGCCACCAACTGAGTGTAGAAGCCACAGGCTGCTCCCTGCTGAGCAGGAAGTGGCACCACCCTCCTTGATGCAAAAACATAGCCGGAAAGCCCCTGTCAGACCTGCCTGCGCCCGTGGGCTCACCCAGCAGGACCGAGGGGGATGCTGGCACAGGGCGAGGGTCCCAATGGCATGTTTACATCCTGTGGCAGAGAGAAGGGACCCACCCCCTAGAGAAGGGAGACCTCCCCGGTAAGGGAGATCCCCCAAGCTAGAGAACGGAGACCCGCAAGCTAGAGAAGGGCGACCCCCAAGCTAGAGAAGGGCGACCCCCTTACAGAACGGAGACCCCACCCGACCATGCACTGCCTCAGCACTGACACACCCCAGCCATTCTCAGCAAAGTCAAATGAGTACAAAGTCGGTGTGGATTCCTGCATTGAAAACTGAGGGATGACCGAGACGGGGGAGGCCTGCAGGGATTACTGACTTATCCCTGGGGCCTGTGAGCAGAGAGGAGCTGTCTCTGGAGGATTAGAAAGTTCATCTGATCACCGGGCCACACATCTGCAAGGGAAGGTCAGCCCAGGACAAATGGCCCGCCTGGCGTGCAATTCCTGTGGCGCCCAAGGCATGCCAATAAAATGTTTGTTTGCTTTTTTAAACTTAGTTTACATTGTCTTAATGGCACTGTTAAATAATAGGTCTTCTGTTCATATGTAGCGGGCACGACACAAAATCATTCAGCTGATGGTTGGCTGGAGCCATCCTCCTCCAACCCCCACAGGACTGGAGCCCAGCTGTCCACGGCAGCCAGGCAGCCGCATGGCCGTGGGCACAGGGTCTCTACCCCCGGGTGCTGACGTGGGAGGAGGGACGGGCTTGCCCAGCCCCTGGGCGGTCCAGCCCAGCCTCCAAGCACCCACTCCAAAGAGGAGATGAGGTGGGTGGGGGAATGCTAGGCCTGAACGGGGTCTCCCACCTGCTCCATCCAGGATTAAGGCAACACCTCCCTCCATGCCCACATGAATGTGCAAACATTCACAGCCTGAAGCAGGAAGGACAGATGAGTTGAGACCTTCACCTGCCCCCACACGCTTTCCTCAGAGGCCTCTGGGGGGTCCATGGGCCAGTGTGCTGGGCACCCGGAGGAGAGGCCAAGGCTCCCTAGAAAGGAGAATGAGGCATGGAGGAGACCAGTAGGGTCGGCCCGACTCAGGACCCTGTCCATGCCCGGGGTGCTGGGGCCCTGGCACTACAGAGCCAAGGAACAGCCCATGGGGAAGCCCCTATTGTCACAAGCCGTGTTGTCAAACCATTTCCCCCAGAACAAACAAGGCCTGAGGACGCCCGAGAACCCTGCAGCCCTGACTTGGTGCTCTAGTTCACACTAACCGGTGACCTGCAGAATCACCAGCTCCTTTGTTGGCCTCCACAGAGAAAATCAAGAGGAACGTGCACCCTGGTGAGCGGGCTGACTTCAGAACTAGAGAGAAACCTTTGTGCGCATCTGGGGAGTGCCACACAGCAGCTGTTTGAAGACAGGGTCTTCCTTTAGGGAGGAGACCACAGCATCCTGTATCAGACATTGCAGGGCATGACCCTGGAGTCCAAGAAATGACTCCAGGCTCAGGAGAAGGACAGGGCTGGACCCGAGAGCCACAGCTGCCACCTAGAAGGGCAGGTGTCTTGTCCATCTCATCTCCACACGCATGTGTTCCTAACCCTAACCCTAACCGAGAATAGCAAGTGTCCCATCCTCTTCATCTCCACACGCATGTGTCCCTAACCCTAACCCTAACCCCTAACCCCTAATCCCTAACCCTAACCCCTAACCCCAACCCTAACCCTAACCTTGTCTCCAAAGCGTGTGTGTCCACAACCTATCTAGGGCACTGAGCCGAATCCAACTGAGACACAGACCGCAGCTCCCACCACACCCCTGTACCAATCCATGCAGTCCTGGAGAACTGGTGTCCGCAACACACACACACACACACACAGAGAGACATACATACAATGCACCACACACATCTAGACACAGACACACAGTACACATAATATAGACACACAAACCCCATATGCCATACACACACACATATACACACATCACACTATAGACATATACACATACCACACACCACACACATAGACACACACACGGACACACACACACAGGCGTGGACACTCATATGGCTCCCGGCAGTGCTGCAGGAGGTCAGCACAGAGACGTGCTGAGGAGCCTGAGATGCTCGCTCCTCTGGGCCATCACGTGTAAAGGCTGCCCTCGCTGTGGACTCTCACATGTGTGACATACATGAACAGGCGAAACGGACACGCACGGCCCCCACACACGTGAGCTGGGTCCCCCAGGGCCCGTTGGAGCCCTTCTGCCCGGGACCTGCCTCATCCCCGGCCCCTCACAGGGCAAGACATCACAGTAAACGCAGGTGTTCAGAGCGGCCCACCCTGGCCATGCCAGGCGGGAACAGCAGATGGACCCTCGGGGCACCCAGGTCCCACGAGAGAGTGACAGCTCAGGGACATCTGTCCTCGGGGCCCACGAGCTTTAAGCCCAAGCCAGGGTCCAGGCCTGGTGGCCTCTGTGTGGCCAAGGATGGCGGGGGGCACTCCATGATCCCAGGCAGGGCCCTCCTCAGCCCACTGGAAGCGGGTCCTCTGCCTCCCCCCGCCCCCGTCCCGCCCTCCCAGGCCCCTCGCCCACCTCAGGCTTCGGGACCCCCGTGTGAGCAGTGAGTGGTCAGAAGGACACGGCTCTGCTCCCCGCAGGGACGAGCCCCCACTGCTTCCCAGATCTTCCGGGCCAGACCCCTGCGACCCTCCCGCGCTATAAATCATCAAATCACAGCCCCGCCCAAGGCCTCAGGGACCCGCAGTGGTCCCGAGAGAGGCAGCCCTGGACGGGAACAGGGCCCCTTTTCTGCCTGGTCCCCGCCCTCCCCGCGAGGTGACCACGTCTGGACTCTGCAGCCGCGGGAACAGCGAGGTCAGAGGGCGTCCCCGGGAGCTGTCGGCCCATCCCCGCGGACGGCGTCCCCACCCGGCCCCTGCCCCGGCTCGGTGTCACCTGCAGGCCCCGGACAGGGCGGGGTCCCCGCAGGGAACTGCCCCAGGTACCCGGAGCGCGCGGCGGGCGGCAGGGGCGGGGCTCCGCTGGGCTGGGGGGACGCCAGGCAGGGACCGACCCCCGGGCTGACCAGGAGCCCCACCCCCGCCGGCCCGCCAGGCCGCCGCCGCCCACCTGCGCCCCTCGAGGGGACCGGCACCTGCGCGCACCTACCGTAGCGGCCGGGCTCGCGGCAGTAGAGCAGAATGGGAAGCGGGTCCTCGTCAGGCGGCTCGGGCGCGGCTGCGGGGTCCAGGCCGGGGTCGGGGGCCCAGCGGGGGCTCGGGGTGGGGCGCTGGCTGCCGCCTTCCTTGGCCCCAGGCCCCGCACCCCCCGCCGCGGGGGTCACCACGAAGCGCTGGGACATGGTGTCCGCGACGGCTGCGGCGAGCGGGGACCTGAGCGCGGGGAGGGCGGGGCCGGCGGGGCGGGCGCGGGAGGCCGGGAGGAAGGGAGGGAGGCCGGGAGGGAGAGAGGGACCGAGCGCACCGCCGGGGATGGGGCCGCGCGGCGCGGGGAGGGGGCAGGAGGGCGAGGCGGACTCCGGCTGACACCTCGGCAGCGGTCCCTGCCCGCGGGGGGACCACGGCCTCAGCCCCCGAAGAACGAAGAGCGGCCTCGGGTCTCGCTGCGTGACCTTGGAGACGCCCCAGCCAGGCGACCGGGTCAGCGCGCGGTGCAGAAGCCTGAGGGGAGGAACAGACCTCGCTCTGCGCCGCCTGGAACCGACGACGACCAACCCTGGCAGCAGCTCTGCAGCCTGGGGTCTCTGGCGACGCCCACCGAGGGCCGGGACCAGGGGGCCGGTGAGGGTGGAGGTCTCGCTGGCCTTTGGGTCCGTGGGGAGGGGCGCCCTGATCTGGGGCCTCCACCTCCCCCATCCCCAGACTCCAGCCCTTGGCCAAGCAGGTTTCAGCCGTGCCTGCGTGCGAGGCAGAGGCCTCCTCCTGGGACTTCCACCTGGGGAGAAAGGCCTCCGGGGCAGCCAGGGTGGAAGGCGGAGGCCAGCCTGGCTGCGGAGGCGCTGGGAGCCGCGGACCCTGGAAGTCTTGGGAGACCCCGCCTGCTCTTCAAGGGTTCCTGCAACCACCGCAGCTGCACAAATTCTGCAACTGGCTCTTTCCTCCCCTCTAATGATGCTGTTGCCACCACCTTGCGTGGAAGTATTGAGCACTTTACAATATGTATTCACAGATTCAATAAATATTTATGAATGCTGACCTGTGCCGGGCCCTGCAGGTGACAGAAGGGAACCCCTGCCTCTGTGAAGTGTACGTTCTAGAGGGAGGCAAGGGTAAGAGCTCTGAGGTGTGGGGAGGGCCTCAGGTGACATCTAGACAGTGACTTACAGGGAGCAAGTGGTCAGCTGTGCTGCCTCCAGTCATACTCTGCCCTCGTCGTCCACGGTGGCTGCTGCTGGTCCAGCCATCACATCTGAATCCCAGCAGTAGAGTGAGGAAACGGGAAAGGTAGCTAGCCACTCCTTTGCAGAGCACAGCCTAGGAAGCCTAGGAGTGCACATAGCACCTTTGCTTATCCTGTTAGCCAGAACTTAGTCCTGTGGCCACACCTTCATGTGCAGAAGGCTGAGAAACACGCCTCACCCATGTTTGTGGTGCTGTGGTTAAGAAATCACCAGAGGCTGGGTCTCAAGGGCACGTCTAGCACCAGTGGAAAGACCAGGGAGGACGAGAACTCCTTTCTCAGCACATCCTCTCACCATCACCCCGCCTCCACTCATGTGGCACCGGCAGGCATGCCTGCCCACACCAGCTCACACCTGCTCACATCTGTCCACACCTGTTCCAGCCTGCTCAAACCTACTCACCCCGTGCCACCTGCTCACACCTGCCCACACTGGCTCACACCTGCTCACATCTGTCCACACCTGTTCCAGCCTGCTCACATCTACTCACACCTGTTCCCACCTGCCCACACCTGTTCCCATCTGCTCACACCTGCCCACACTGGCTCACACCTTCACACATCTGTCCACACCTGTTTCAGCCTGCCCACACCTACTCCTGTGCCACCTGCCCACACCTGCTCACACCTGTTCCCATCTGCTCACACCTGCCCACACTGGCTCACACCTGCACACATCTGTCCACACCTGTTCCAGCCTGCTCACATCTACTCACACCTGTTCCCACCTGCCCACACCTGCCCACACTGGCTCACACCTGCTCACATCTGTCCACACCTCTTCCCACCTGCTCAACCTTCTCACACCTGTTCCCACCTCCCCACACCTTTTTCCAAGATGAACTTTTGAATCATTTTTGGAAGTTCCCCCCAAATACATTTCTGATTTGGTTGAAAAGTCACTAAATGTATAAATAAATTTGCTGAGAACTGACATCTTTATGGTGTCAAATATTTTCACCCAGGTCCTGCACATTTTTTCCATTAATTTATGTGTGTGTATTCACATTCTTGTCACTACTGGACTGACATGTAAAAACAGGATGAAACACCTTTGGCTGTTGTGTGTTTCTTTTGTAATCTTCTACCTCGCAGAACTCTAAATCCTATTATTCAAATACATTTCCAGTTCAACCTCTTGCATTTTGCAAGGAATTTTTGTTTTGTTTTGTTTTGTTTTGTTTCGTTTTGGAGACTGAGTCTTGCTCTGTCACCCAGGCTGGAGTGCAGTGGTGCGATTTTGGCTCACTGCAACCTCCAACTCCCAGGTTCAAGCAATTCTGCTGCCTCAGCCTCCCGAGTAGCCGAGATTACAGGTGCGAACCACGCCCGGCTAATTTTTGTATTTTAGTAGAGATGGGGTTTCGCCATGTTGGACAGGCTTTTCTCGAACTCCTGACCTCAAGTGATCTGCCCACCTCGGCCTCCCAAAGTGCTGGAATTACAGGCGTGAGCCACCGCACCCGGCGTGCAAGGAATTTTTTTAACCTGTAAGTCATGATATCGTTGTCCTTTTTTGTCGTTTTTACCTCTTCTGTTTTCTTTTCACCCCTTTGTTCTTGTTTTGGAATTTCCTAGAAATTCCAGGGCGATATCCAGGGCTGTGTTGCTGGTGGAACTGAGTGTGTGGCCTGGACCCACGTGAGGGTGGTTCTGGTGTCTCCGGGAAGCACTGTGCTGCCTGGGGAGTTGAAGTGCTGCCTCTTGCTCTACCCCATGAGGCTGACCCTGGACACCTCCCCTGAGACCCGGAGGCGGCTTGGGACGGACTTGAGGAGGAAGGAGATCCCACAACTCAGATCCTCTCACCTCCTGGCCTTCCGCCTCCCCTGTTCACGCTCCTCAAGTGAGAGCTCCTCTGGACCCCTGCCCCAAAGGCAGCCTGTCCCCAGCTTTCATTTCCAAATGCCCCAATATCTGCCATTCAGCCACACCCTCTGCCCACCCTGTCCCTGGGTTTGAGGCTGCTCCAGAAATTTGGGAGGCCCTGGAGCCCCTTAGAAGCCTCTAGCCATGCTGAGTCAGCCTGAGCGATGGGGCTCACTGCGGCCACTGCCCACCTTGGCCTCCCGTGGACAGTGGCTGCATGTGTCCCGGGAGGACTGTGGTGAATGCCTCCCGAAGACAGGACTGGAGACACAGGCGGCCCAACGGGCTCTGATCGTCCGACGCCTCCGCAGGAGAGAAAGGATGTAAGAATCCAGGTTCTTTTATGAAATGCTAAAGACAGAAAAATGCCGCCTGGCTCCCGTAAGTTCTCCACGTTGAGCAGTGGATGGGAAGAAGGACAAGGGCTGTGGATGCCGAGTGGCTGAGGACAGGGGAGAGGTGCACCGGCCACACGCGTCCCTCAGTGGGGAGACGGCTGCAGACACCAGGAGGCTGAGCACAGGCTAACTGCTGTTCCTGCTTTATCCTCCTCTCCAGGTCTTAAATTCTGCTTCTATCACTTTCTTGTTTCAAGACGGTTTTTCCTCCCATCTTGATCTGAGTACTCCTTCATGCTTTTTGTTTATCTTGCTAAATAGAGAAAACAGTGAAGCTTACACAGTTTCCCCTGAAAACAGCCTTGGCCTCTTGGTGTCATTGTTTTCCACTGTTTGTAATGACAACTTTAATCTCTTTGACTAACAACCTACCTATAGCCCCTAATTTTTTCAATTGTCAGTTTGCAAAATTGAGGTCTGATCTGCGAACAGTAAGACTCGCCACTTTTCCTGCAAGTTCTGTGGAGGGCTGACTGCAAGGGCCAGGAGGGTGGTCTGGCCCCATGCAGGCACCTCCGCCTTCATTCTGCAGCCAGGTCAGAGGGACCCAGGGGTCACCTCCAGGGGTCACCCGCACCTGGGCTCCCATGACTTCACTCCCACCTGCTGTCAGATCCCTGGGGTCTCACCACAGACCTGGAGGCCCTCCTGGGGGAGCCTCAACAAGGCAGGTGACCAGGGAACGGGAGAGCCTTTGGGAGTGAGGAGCGATGGAAGTGCAATGGGGAGCAGAGACAGAGACAGAGAAAGAGAGGGAGAGAGAGACACAGAGAGGGAGGGAGAGAGACAGGGAGAGTGATAGAGACAGAGAAAGATGGAGACAGAGAGAGGGACAGAGAGAGGGAGGGAGAAAAACAGAGAGAAGACACAGGATGAGTGACAGAGACAGAAGGACAGAGACAGAGAGAGACAGGGAGAGACAGAGAGAGACAGGAAGGGAGGGAGGGAGGGAGGGAGGGAGGGAGGGGGAGGGAGAGAGAGAGAGAGAGAGAGAGAGAGAGAGAGAGACGGAGATGGGTGGAGGCAAGGGGCAGGAGAGAGGATGTTAACCCTTTCTCCCCACCATTTACTGAACTGTACGTTGGACGATGGGACGCCTCCTCCCCCCACCCTGTGATGGGGTCCTGGAGGGGCAGACTTTGGAGAGGAGCTGCTGAAGGGTGGTGGGGGAGCAGGCAGGGTGCCACCACAGCGCCACAGCGACACTGCTGCTGGGGGCTGGGTTCCATTCCCTCTGCCTCGAGATCACGGGGGGTACTTGGATTATTGTTCAGCAAACACCTGGTCTCTTCCCCCTCCACCCCTCCGAGGACACAAGCATGCTCTGCTCTGGATCAATAGTGGATCAATAATGGATTTCAAGCAGGCTGGGCTTGGCCTCTGCTGTCACCGTAAGAAACACACCCCAGGGCCCAGGCGCGATGGCTCACGCCTGTAATCCCAGCACTTTGGGAGGCTGAGGCGGGCGGATCACAAGGTCAGGAGATCGAGACCATTCTGGCTAAAACGGTGAAACCCCGTCCGCCTCTACCAAAAATACAAAAAATTAGCCAGGCGTGGTGGCAGGCACCTGTAGTCCCAGCTACTCGGGAGGCTGAGCCAGGAGAATGGCGTGAACTCAGGAGGCAGAGCTTGCAGTGAGCCGAGATTGCGCCACTGCACTCCAGCCTGGGCGACAGAGTGAGACTCCGTCTCAAAAAAAAAAGAAGAAAAGAAACACATCCCAGGTAAGGCTGCCAGCCCCTGGAGGGTGAGAGACCTGGAGAGAGGTTCTGGGCCCAACCTCAGCCCAGAGCACAGCCCAGAAGGGCCGATAAGCCTAGACCAGCTGGCCCCAGCAGTGAGCAGGGATAAGTAACCGCAGCTCGACTTGATATGCAGTGTTACTGACCCAACAGCAGACTGATGCACTTCTCCTGCACCCCCTTGCGGAGGTAAATCCTCCCAGGGCCTCAGCCTCCTCACATCCGAAGTTGGGAGAACAATGGTGCCTCCGCCCCAGGACGGGCTCAAGGTTGAGATGACTCAGCACAGGGGAATTCTCTGCACGCCCAGGCCTCTGTGAATGCTGCTCTTGTTCCTGACTTCCAGGACCAGGCGAAGGTGGCCCAGCTCCCTCCCCGCAGCCTGTTCCATGGCCCACGGTGCTGGGCGTGAGACTGCTCCCTGGTTCTGTGGGCTGGGCCCTCCCTCTGGGCAGGTTCTGTGGTGGGAGAGACAACAGGCTCGCTTTGTAACTCCAGCTGCCAGGTGCACACCCACTGTGTCCTCCAGCCCAGGCGCTTCCTGAAACTCCCCCTTGGTGCTCTGCACCTTGTTTGCAAAGGTGCTACTTCACCTGCTGAAATAAAAGTGTCCCATTCAGCTCTCTACTCCCGCATGGTCTGTTGGTCCACGATTTGCCCTCTGTGAGCAGCTAGCTCAGTGGCATTTCCTGGAGACGAAGGCCCAGGGTTGAGGGTGCCGTGGAGACAGCGCTACCTAAGGAAGGGCGCAGCTACAGGGCACAGCCCCTTGCTGGGGGCGGCCGCCGCAGGGCTAGGCATCTGCTGACCCTCAGCCAGGTCTGGGATCACCCTCACCAGGGCCAGGCCAGTGGGGGACCTGCAGCAGACCTACAGGAGTAGGAGCTGCTCCGGGGCCCCAGCCGTTGCCCGTCCACGGAGGTCATGTTCAGGCTAAGCTGGGCAGCCTGGCCTTGTGTTGCTGGCCCCCAGCCAAGGGAGGAGCTACGGGAGGGGTTGGGGTGAGGCTGTGGCTGGGATGTGCAGTGCCCAGCGACGGAGGGTGCTGGACATGTGCCCAGCTACTGGACAGCAGCCAGGGAGCAAGTCACAACAGAAGCCGAGGGGGAGGATCCTGCATCCCCACTGCTCCAGAAGGTGCATCCAGCCGGGGCGCCCTCACCGTGCGGACACAGGGGCTCCCAGCTTTCTGTGCACGCAAGGCCACAGCAGGAGCTTCCTGGGGTCCGCAGATGACCCAAAGCAGAGTTCCTTTTCTTCCAGTACCCTCTCTGCTTCTAGAACCTTCCTCCAGCCCCATTCCAGCGCCCACTCTGGCCGAGACCCCTGCCCACTCACTGGGTGGTGGCCGGCCAGCCACCCACCCCACGTCAGCAAAGCCAGCTGCCCATGGCCCGAGGATGTGTCCTCGCCATGTTCCTATGGCCAGTCCTCCTGAGGCCACCTTGACCCCGAGGGGTCCCATGACGGGACAGGCAGCTGACCCAGCACTGGCCACGCGGCCACCCACTGGAACAGGATGAGAGGAAGCTCCCAGGCAGCAGAAACCAAGCCACTCTCCCCTAGTCACCCCTGCGTTTGTCATGTGCCTCCTGCATCCGAGGATGCCCTTCGAGGCCCTGGGGGTGGGGGGTGGGTGTGTCCTCTCTCAGACTAAGGAATCCCTGTCTAAGGTGCGGCTGCCCTTGGGATTTTGCAGGGTGGGTGACGTGCAAAGGGTGGGTGATGTGCACAGGGTTGGGCCTAGGATAGAATTTGGGCTCTAGGGGACTCTGAGCAGAGTGGAAACGAAACATCCAGACGTTCAGGGGCCTGGCTTTTGGGTGCAGCCTCCACCTGGCAGCAGGTTCTGTTCAGGGACAGGGGCTGAGAGCTGGCACCTGCCCCAGCCTAGTGAGGATGCCAACGAAGGCAACTTCTGCTTTTCTTGAGGAAGAAACTTGGCTTTTGACTGGCCGGATTCAATGATTTTTCTTCCCTCCGAAACGTTCCCTCCTGTCTCTAGACTCTTTTCAATATCTGTTTCTTTCTTTAACAATGAGCTCAGCACAAGGGGTGTGTTTGCCACCTGCCAGGAGGCAGCTAAGGGCTTATTTTAAGAACTTTTCTTCCCATGGCAGCCCTGGGGGAGAGGCCATGGCTGTCCCCATTTTATAGAGGAGCAAACCAAAGGCCACAGCCGTCGGTCACCTTGCTAGGAAGAAGAGGAGGGGGATTTGGGCCCAGCAAGCCGGTGAGCAGCTGGAGCTGTGAGCTTGGTGCTGGGCTGGGTGCCAGGAAGGCCTTGAGTGCTGGAGGGGCTCTCCGTGGTCTCAGAGTGTCTCTATAACCTCCCATTCCCACTCTTGTGCTCTGCAGTAAGCTCTGGGGCTCCCCGCTGGGAGGGTGGCTGTGCTCCCTCCCCTTGGGGACTTCCTGGGGGCAGAGGTCTGAGCCATCTCCAGGGCCTGCCCCTGCAGCGCTCAGTTTAGGCACAATACAAGGGTCTGACTAGCCAGGTGTGGGGGCCGGTCACGGGGTGAGGGTTGAGGGAACGGTAACATTTCTGGACGCGTCTTTCTGTGGAGCAGGCAAGGCGGTCTGGTCAGGGTGGTGGTCTCCCCTGGGCCGTGGCAGGGGTATGGGGACACTGAGCCACAGTCGTGGGGTCCACGGCCCAGTTCCAGTAGCCAATCAGGGGCACATGGTCCTGGCTCTTACCTTGGCTCATTGAGCAGCTGTGCCCAGTGCTGTGGGGTCAGGGGTGACATCCCAGATGGGTCTCCTGGATTTGGGCTGAAAGATCAGTCTTGGGGTACCCCCAGGGTCAGGGTGCTCAGAAACCCCTATGGTGGGCCTGGCCTGCCTTCCTGGCCTGCAGCCCTGCCTGATGCCGAAAGGTCACTGGGCCAGTCCTTGCCCACGGGCCCCTCCCCACGGTGAGACCTGCCCCACTTGAAACTTGCAAACATGGAAACTTGGCGACCTGACCCATGGCCTGGCCCAGCACTGCTACCTGATCCTGCGGCCCTGTGGGCCCCGGGCTCCCCATCGAGGTTTGGTTTCCAGGCTTCCTCAGCCTATTCCAGCAAGAGGCGCTCGGGGTACGCTGGCCCAAGCCCCGCTGAGGTGCCTCCCAAGGAGGAGCCTGTGGCCCTCGAGTGCAGGGGGTTGCAGATGCCCGTGAGCTCTGTCTCCCTCGTGAGTGGCCTGGGCACTGCTGCACGGGGGTGGTGGGGGCTGTGGCCCACCAAGGATTCAGCCTGGTAAGCGGCAGTGGGTGAGAAGGATGGTGTGGGCTCACTTGAGGGTCATGGGAGTCCGAAAGACTGGGGGACAGACTCAGGCCTGGGGAAGTCACATCCACAGGGACATCAGGTGCCCCCCTTGGGCCACCAGGACCAGACACATAGCACCCTGGACTCTCATCTCACAGTGTGGATCTGTGCACACACAAACATAGACACAGATGCACATAGATAAACACACACAGAGATATACACAGAAATACACACAGACATGCAGATACACAGAGAAACACACAGATGGAGACACACACAGAAATAGACACAGATACACACATACACAGACACACAGATATGGAGACACACACACCGACACACACACAGAAATACAGACACACACAGATACACACAGACACACACACAGCCAGCTGCTCCACCTTTGTGACCTCACCACCTCCTCCAGGGGCCCACCCTGATTGACTGAGAAGCTTTTGCTCCTAATTTGCTGAAATGAAGCCACCAGCGCTGGGGGGAGTGTGGCCCCATGTCCCTTGAGCTCCCCGTGTCCCTTGCGCTCCCTGTGTCCCTTGCGCTCCCCGTGCTGGCCTCAGAGACCACATGTTCTAGCTGCATGAACAGCCAGCACACGGATAAATCCGTCTCCAGAGGGTACTTTTCATGCAGAGCCAGTTGGCTGGGCCCTTTTTCTCCCTGCAGGACACCCTGTGTCTCTGTGGGAGGAGGGCAGTGATGCGGAGTGGGGAGTCCTCCTCAATCAGATAACATTGTGTCTCCCAGACGAGAGGCCCATGAAGGTCAGGGAGGGCACAGGGCTCTCGGAGGGAGTGTCTGGGGCCAATGTCACAACCTCTGCTTCACGCCCTTTCCAGACACAAGTGCAGACACTGAGCAAGGAGGAAGGAAGCTGAGACTCTGCAGGCCCGGGGACTGGCAGGAGCTCTTGTCCCTAAGCTGAAGCTGTAGCACCAGGGTGGGGACAAGCCGGGCCCATGGTTTCCAGGGCCTCTGTCCTCCGTCCACCTGAGAGTTGTGCCTTGAGACAGGAGGCACTGGGCAGCCAGCACAGCCGCACTTTGAGCAGCCATGCAGAAGCCTCCACCCAGGCAGCCCCTCCTCCCAGGCTGGCCGCACCATCCTTCCGATGAAGAAAAACCAGGTTCAGCCCTCTCTTATTGGGACACAAAATAAGGGCCCTGGCGCACCAGAGCAGGGTCATCCCCCTAGGGTGCAAGGAGGTGTTTTGGCCCCTAAGGACACAAAGAGCTGAGTGGAAAGACCAGCCCCTTCTAAGGGGGCGCTTAGAGGCGGATGTAAGGGGCCCCACCCAGGGCTGGAAAAATGCTGGCCCCAGGCCACGTCCTGGGGACTGAGGCTGCGCCTACTGGGAGACCAGGAGCCTTTACCTTTGCAAAGAGCTCCTGGGTGGTCCCAGTGAGTAACGCCCTGAGAGGTTACACCCATATCTCTCAGGAGTCAGGCTCCTGCCTCTGTGTGGAGCATAGTTCACAGAGACTGGTGCATGGGACACAGGCCACTCAGGGACAGTAGGGTAGATCCAGCTCCAGGGCCTGAGGAACAAATTCACCTACTCATTCATTCACTCATTCTTTCATTCACTCATGAACCCATACATCCAGTAATCCACCCACCCATCTCCCCATCCATCCACCCACCCACCCATCTATCCATCCATCCATCCACCCACTCACCCACCCATCTGTCCATCCATCCATCCATCCACCCACTCACCCACCCACTCATTTGTCCATCCATCCATCCATCCATCCATCCATCCAATCATACATCCATCCTTCCATCCACCCATCCTTTCACCCACCCTTTTATCTACCCACCAACCCACCCATCTATCCATCCATCCATCCATCCACCTAACCATCTATCCATCCATGCACCCACTCATCTACCCATCCATCCATCTATCCACCTACTCACCCACCCACTCATCTGTCTATCCATTCATCCATCCACCCATCCATCCATCCATCTGCCCACCCACTCACCCACCTATCCATCCATTCATCCATCCATCCATCCATCCACCCACTCACTCATCTGTCTATCCATCCATCCACCTACCCTTCTATCTATCCACTTACCCACCCAACTATCCATCCATCCATCCACCCACCCACCTACTCATCCATCCATCCTTCCATCCATAAATCCATCCATCCACCCACCCACTCATCTGTCCATCCATCCATCCATCCATCCACCCACCCACCTACTCATCCATCCATCCTTCCATCCATCTACCCAGCTATCCATCTATTCATCCATCCACCAATCCATCCATTCATGGTACAGGGATGTGCAGAGAATGAGACACCTTACGTGGCTGGGGACACAAAGGGAAACCCCCCAAGGTAGCAGTCCTGAGACGTCTGCCATCAGGAGGGAAGTGAGAGGCACTGAAGGGGTGTGTAGGGAACCCAGGGAAGGTCAGTCGCGGGGTGGGCAGTGCAGGGAGAGGAGGCATGGGGGAAACACCTGCCCATCAGGTTGATGCCAGGGGTTCAGAGCGGTTAAGAAGAGCCAGAAGGTGTTCAGGCAGGGGGACCCCCAGGCTACCAGCGTCAGGGAATAAATGACACAGATTTGCAGAGAGAGGCCGTGGTTAGTCCTGCCTCCAGCTTCCTGGCCAGCCCTGCCTGCCCAGACATCTGAGTCAAAGTAGCCTCTGTCTTCTGTTGTTATTTTCAACATGTGTGCCTGCCACTTATGGTCCAGGAGGTGATGATGACAAGCACTGAAATAACCTTCTTGATCCAGGTGCTTCCTTCTTTCTCCACAAAGGCCTCCCTCAACCTAGAAGGCTCCGTGGCTCCTTACGGCCAAGCAAAACCCTGAGTGGTTTCAGGGCTCTTGGTAGCTCCTGCCCACTCCACACACACATAATCTTAGTCCCATCCTCCCTGCTACAAATTCCTGCAAGTTTCGTACTCAGGAAATGCAGCTGGGGATGGGCACATCTGGGTACCAGGTGCTTTCAGAAGAAGCAGGTGTGGTCAGGGTGCAACTTATGGCAAAAACAGAACTTTCGGTCAAAAATGTCTTGTGCATGGTGACTGAGCACCACCTTGCGGACAAACTGCCAGTGAGCCGAGCCCTCCGGTACAGATGCTGGCAGTGGGGGAGGTGGACTCCGTGTAGACAGCTGTGTCCACCTGCATCAACACCACCCCAGAAAGCTCAGTCCTGGCCTTGCTGTTGGCCCTCACCCAGGGCTAATATTGGCCTGGCCGTCTCTGTCCCAGGCATGCTTTGCCTGCTCCAGAACCCCACAGGACAGGGCCCCCGCCTTCCCGTCTCCTCGCCCACCGTGGTCCTGACATTGTGTCCACAGCTCCGTCCACAGCCCCTGCCCCTGGTGCTGAGCAGCACTCCATGGTACAGATGTGCCACAGCTGCCAGTCACGCTCCTGAGCCTGGACTCTGTGTCATCTCCAGTCTGGCGCAATTACAATATTGAAACACAGCGGCTACGAACCTTCCTGTGCCTGCATCTGGGCAGATGTCTGCGTCCGTTTCTTTCTGGTGAACACCAGGGGGAGCGGCTGGGGCACAGAATGGAAGGATGTTGCATTTCCTGAAAAAGTGCCACACTCTTCCAAATGCCTGTGCCGTTTCCCACGCGTGGGGCCCCTGCCCATTTCGTAAGGCAGATCCGCCTCCATGCCGCACTGCCTCCTCCGTATTTTTGGCATTCGGTTGCTGGAATAGAACAACAGCCACGTCTGCTCAGCACCGTCCATTCTAGGAAGCTGCGAGCACTTCATATACATGATGCTATTTTGGCAGAATCCTTAAAAACACAAGTGTTACTACGATAGACAGATGAGTAAACTGAGGCATAGAGCAAGAGATAACTTGCCTGTTTCCGCTTGTTGGTGTTGGGCTCAGTTGCCCCAACCCCCATCAGGCTGGCCCTGACACAGAGGCCTTGGTCTCCCTCAAAAACCATGATTCTCAAGGTCATAAAGATCCCAACACATGCCCCATCACAGGACCCCACCGCACAACTGAAATGACCACCCAGCCACCGCCCAGAGGCCCCGTGTGCTGCCCTGACCACCAGGCCGGCCCACTTACAACACACAGGATCTATTTCTAGGGACCCAGGGCCTTAGGCTGTTGCGTCAGCCCAGAGATGGTGCGTGGCGAAGCTCCCAGTGCAATGAGAAATTGTGGTCTTGATTTTTATCCAACCGGACGTTTAATATCCGAGACCGTGCCCTGTGGTGTGATGGTTGGCGGCAGGAGCTCTGGAGCCTAGTTGGCTTGAGGCCTAACTGCTGCTCTGGCAACGGTGCCCAATTTTCTCAAAAGTGCGATCGTCCATAACGATAGCACCAGGGTGGTAGCTGTGAGGTTTGAGAGTCCCAGCACCTACTGGGACTAGAGAGCCCCAAACACCCAACAATGACTAAGACTCCTGAAGTCTGCAGGTGCCTGGAAAGGGCGTGAGGGTTGCCTGGGCCCTGGACAGAGCTGCCTCCTCCTGCCCGTCTTGCCTTGCCGCCTCCCCGCACACTCTCAACATCCCCAGCTCCAGGGCCCAGGTGGATCCACGGGTTCCCCACACGGCCAGCTCTCCAGTGTCCTGGGGTTGGTTCAGTGATGCGAGCATCACCCCGTTGGGATCTGTCATGTCTGAGATTTCCAGGAGGGAGCACAAGATTAGAAACGTGGCCAAGGCCTGGTGCTTCGTGGACGAGAGCTGTAGGAATCGCACTAGGGTCTGGGGAGGTCAGGGCGGCCCCTTGTGCCCCAACCACCAGAGGACCCTCTGGTTCCTGGAGGCAAGCCCACCATGCTCCTGCATGACTCTGGAGACCAACCACGCTGGCGCAGGGGTGGTGCAATTCAGGAGGCGAGAGCCTCCCTAATGAGGAAAATGTCACCCTAATGAGGAAAGTGCCATGTTCCTGGGTAAGGTGGTGTCTGCTGGAGACTGGAGACTGCACTTCCCAGTCCAAGCCTGCCGAGCACGGGGGCTCCTGGGGGGCATGGCAGGGCATCAGCCCCAATGAGGACAGGACAGTCAGGGTCTGAACACTAAAGGCTACAGCAGGGAAGGAGGGGAGGAGGGAAGGAGGGCCGGGGGCTGGCCATGACAGGTGTGAGACATGGCCTTGGTGTCTGTCCCCCGCCAACAGACCAAGTCGGGTCACAAAAGGGCCTCCGTTTCAGGACAGCTGGCTCAGAAGGAGAACAGAGCACAAAGCCTTTGGTGAGGGAGCAGGGCCTGAGCCGAGGCCGGCCCTCCTGTCCTGGACGTCTCGTGTCCCTCAGCTCATAGCCCTGTCCACCAAAAAAGGAGTCAAGCTTTTAAATAAGGGGAGTTCGTCTTATTTGGAAGTTTTTCTGAGCACTGCAGCCCGGGAGGGGTCTTTCAGAGGCACATGGTCAGGCTGCTGCGGAACAGTCCCAGCTCCTGGCACAGCTCTGGTGATGCAGCTCGAAATGTGCACAAAAGTGACAGAAGAGCAGAGTCACCCGGAGCTGCGCGTGGGTTACAGAGAACGTCTGGATTATAGACACAAAAGTCACGGAAGAGCAGAGTCACCCGGAGCTGCGCGTGGGTTACAGAGAACGTCTGGATTATAGACACAGAAGTCACGGAAGAGCAGAGTCACCCGGAGCTGCGCGTGGGTTACAGAGAACGTCTGGATTATAGACACAGAAGTCACGGAAGAGCAGTCACCCGGAGCTGCGCGTGGGTTACAGAGAACGTCTGGATTACAGACACAGAAGTCACGGAAGAGCAGAGTCACCCGGAGCTGCGTGTGGGTTACAGAGAACGTCTGGATTATAGAGAACGTCTGGTTACAGAGAAAGCCTGGATTGTACTGAATGTCCGATTACAGAGAATGTCTGGTTGTAGAGAACGTCTGGATTATAGAGAATATGTGGATTAAAAAGAACATCCGGGGCCGGGTGCGGTGGCTCACGTCTGTCATCCCAGCACTTTGGGAGGCCGAGGCGGGCAGACCACCTGAGGTCAGGAGTTCGAGAGCAGTCTGACCAACATGAAGAAACCCCGTCTCTACTAAAAATACAAAATTAGCTAGGCATGGTGGTGCGTGCCTGTAATCTCAGCTACTAGGGAGGTTGAAGCAGGAGAATCGCTTGAAGCTGGGAGGTGGAGGTTGCAGGGAGCCGAGATCTCGCCATTGCACTCCAGCCTGGGCAAAAAGAGTGCAACTGTCTCAAAAAAAAAAAAAATCTGGATTATAGAGAACATCTGGTTACAGAGAATGTCTGGATTATACAGAATGTCTGGTTAGAGAGAACATCTGGTTGCAAAGAACATCTGGATTATACAGAAGGTTACAGAGGACAACTGGTTATAGAGAAAGTCCAATTACAGAGAACTTCAGTTTACACAGAACATCTGGATTACAGAGAACGTCCAGATTATACAGAATGGTTACAGAGAATGTCTGGTTACAGATCCCAGAGGCATAATTACCAACCCTGCCAGACCTTATCTCGTGCAGGACACAGCAAGGATGTGAGTCACGTACCGTCTTTAAGGAATGGAGTGGCTCAGGCAGGAGTCGGGGTGACGCATTGTCAGTTTGTTGTGTCTTCAGAGCATCTTTCCAGCAAGCGGCAGTCATCACAGTCGGGTTGAGAAATGAGGCTGCAAGTGGCAGTGGGCACACACGGCTCCTCATGCTGCTCCTTTGCCCCACAGCCCCCTTGTTCTTGGTCCTACAGCATCTTCCTGCATCGTCCACCCTCCACCCTGCTGCCTGTCCCCATCCTTGGTTGAAGTGGATGCCCAGATCCCACGTGTCTAAATATTCAGTTTTAAATCTCAGGACAAACTGTCACATAAAGTCAGCTCTGGGCCGTCACAGTTACCCACAAGGCCAGGATCTGGGTAGAATCTTGGCTCCCCGCATTCAGAATGTGATCTCTGGCCCAGGCCTCAGGGGGACAAGCTGCCCCCTCCACCCAAGCCCTGAAGGCTCCAGGACGCACCCTCAGTCCTCACACTGTCATGGGTGTGTAACCTGCCCCAGCACTGTCCAGCATAGAGAGAGACCCAGCAAAGTGTGAAATGGGAAGGTGGCCTCCTCTGCCCCACCCCATCCCCCAGCAGCCTGGGGAGATCAGGAACAAGACGCTGCCCACGGAGGACCCTCCTGGCCCACCGTCCCCTCGTGGCGGGCCACATCTGCCCTGTGGGCTTATGAGCTCTGACTTGACTATGGGTGACGTGGGGGTGTCCACAAGGCTGTGCGTGGAGGCATGAGCCACCTGGGTGACCCCACCACAGGGACGGAAGCCAGCAGCATGGCTGGGGTGGGAACACTGCCTGGCTGGTACCCTGATTCCCCACCTGGATCTGGGGACTTGGGCCTCTCTGGGGAGGCTTCCCTGACCAAGTGCCATGGGATCCCGTGATGGAGGGAACTTCCCGTCACCCTGTAATGGCCAGTAGGTCCAGGGCTCCTCGCAAGCCCTCCCCCGGCCGAGGCCCCATTCCGGTCCAGGATTCTGCAGTGACCAAGACCCGGGAGAGTCAGTCCGGAGTAGAAACCACCATACGGGCCCGGCCTGGTGGCTCACGCCTGTAATCCTAGCACTTTGGGAGGCCGAGGTGAGTGGCTTGCCCAAGCTCAGGAATTCGAGACCAGCCTGGGCAACGCGGTGAAACCTCGACTCTACTAAAATACAAATTAGCTGGGCATGGCAGCGTGCACCTGTAATCCCAGTTACTCCGGAGACTGAGGCAGGATAATTGCTTGAACTCGGTACGTCCGGAACTGGTTCCTTCCGGTGGGTTCTTAATCTCACTGACTTCAAGAATGAAGCCACAGACCCTCGGGTGAGTGTTGCAGTTCTTTGTGTCCGGAGTTCCTTCCGGTGGGTTCCTGGTCTCGCTGAATTCAGGAGTGAAGCCGCAGACCTTCACATGGAGTGTTACAGCTCTTACAGGTGGCGCGTCTGGAGTTGCTTGTTCCTCCCAGTGGGTTCGTGGTCTCGCTGGCTTCAAGAACGAAGCTGCAGACCTCTGCGGGGAGTGTTATAGCTCACAAAGATAGTGCGGCCCCAAAGAGCAAGCGGCAACAAGATCTACTGCAAACAGCAAAACAACAAAGCCACCAGAGTACTGAGAACAACCCAAAGGGTTTGCCACTGCCGGCTCGGCTACCTGCTTTTTATTCCTTTATTTGACCCCGCCCACATCCTGCTGATTGGTCCATTTTACAGAGTGCTGATTGGTCCATTTTACAGAGTGCTGATTGGCCCATTTTTACAGAGTGCTGATTGGTACGTTTACAAACTTTAGCTAGACAGAAAAGTTCTCCAAGTCCCCACTCGACCCAGGAAGTCCAGCTGGCTTCACCTCTCACCGGGAGGTGGAGATTGCAGTGAGCCGAGATCGCACCATTGCACTCCAGCCTGATCGACAGAGCGAGACTCCATCTCAAAAAAATAAAACAAAGAAAGAAACGGCCGTGTGGGGTGGATGGTAGTCGGGGTCTGCACTGCAGAGACCCTGGGAGCTCCTGTGCCTGAGGGCAGAGAGTGCCCACGATGGTGAAGGGGCCTGCGTCTGGCCTGACCAAGGACCAGGCCAGCTGATCGCTGCTCAGTGGACTTGGTGTGGATAGAGGGCAGGGAGGCTCCACAGGCCCTGGCCGCAGGCACCTCTGGGAAAGCATATCCACATCATCTTCCACCGTGAGGCGGGTGGCAACCAGAATGCAGTCAGTGTCTTGTATAAAACCCAGCGCGATGCCTGTGTTGCTGCCCCCTGTCCCCAGCGGGGAGAAATCACTGGGTCTGAGTACTTGAGGATGCAATTCAGACTGTC
Organism: Gorilla gorilla gorilla; assembly: GCF_029281585.2. Classification (NCBI taxonomy): domain Eukaryota; kingdom Metazoa; phylum Chordata; class Mammalia; order Primates; family Hominidae; genus Gorilla; species Gorilla gorilla. The sequence continues at coordinate 111,017,065 of NC_073243.2, read as the reverse complement.
AGGAGGGGAGCGCCCCACCCAGCCCGAGGGGCCTCGTCCTACCCGTGCCCAGGGACACACGTGGACGCAGGTGGGGCTGAGCCGCCCCTGGGGTACCGTGAGCACTGGGGCACTGCTGGTGCCATCTCCCACCTCAGGCCCCTCCAAGGGGTGGCCCTGGGCCGCTTCCCCTCCCTCTGCTGGGGGGCTGCCCTCTCCCTGAAGCACCCCCAGTCCCTCCCCAGCAGACTGATGCTGAGACTGAGGCAGAGGCTGAAAGTCATTTCCAAAAGGTCCTCGGTGACACTGGAACTGGTTCTGCTTGTTAAAAATTTCAAACCGGAATGAGACTTTGGAGCTTATTTTGTCCAAGCCTTTTATTTTTCAAAGGAGGCAACTGCACTGAGAGCGTTAGACCTAAGGTGCCTGGCACTGACTCAGGCTCCAGGGCACCCCCTCCCCGGGATGCCCCACACGAAGCATCCGTCCCTAGAAGGTGGCCCCAGGTTCGTGGTCCTATCTTCAACCCCAGGGTTTACTGTCTCTATATTCTCTGCCGTGAAGTCTAAGGGCAGCTCAAATTTCATAAACGGAGAAAGAGTCCTATTTGTCGATTCTCAAATGCCTTTATCTCCAGAGATCCCGTGAGAGCAGGGATTTGTGGAATGACTCACTGTGTAGCGGCGTCTTCTGGCGGTGGACGAGGCCGGGCGCGCGATTTTCCCCGTGGGTGAGAGTGCCCTCTGCTGGTCCATCCAGACACCGCTGTCAACAAAGTTTCCTGAGGAACGTTCACCTGGCTCAGCTGGGGGAACCGGACTCCCCATTCTATCCCATTCTGTCCCCCACCCAGAGTCTTAAGCTAGACCAAAGCTGATTTTTCTCCCACACTAAGAATATGCCCGGGGCTGGTATAGGGCACCAGGTGTCGGGAATGCAGGCTCCGTGAGTCTCGCTAAGTCACTGAGTTACCATTGCAGCACAGGCTTCCTCCTGATGGCCCAAGGTGGCTGCTCAGGCTCCAGCCCTCACATGTGCCTTCCAGGCAGCCAGAAGGAGACATGAGGAGGGGAAGGGCCTGTCCCTTCCTTTAAGAAAACTCCTGGAGGTTGTATTCACACTTTTGCTCACCTGTCATTGACCTAAACATTTTCCTGTGGCCACGCCTGGCTCCAAGGAAGCTGGGGAGCCAGGGGGTCTAGGAACAGTGATGCTCATGTTGACAAAGAATGTGCCCGCCAGCCACAGAGCAGCTCCACCCAGTCCTAAACTCACCCTGCATGCAGCACCATCGCTTCTCTCAGTACTGGCGGCTCCAGAGCTTCTGGAGCAGCAGGATGCTTGGAAAGAACATAGACTCAAGGAAAGTGGCTCCTGGAGCCTGCAGCTACTGGTGAGATGGGTGGAAGCAGCCCTCAGAGGCCGATCCCTCCCTCACACCATCAGGATAGTCTGTTAGCCTCGCCAGGCCCCAGCTTTCTTGTCCATGGAGTGGGGATACTAATAGTTCCCACCTCAGAGGCTGGGATTCATAGAGTCTGGGTTTTAGGGGAGGCTGGGATCAGAGAGGCTGGGATTGGGAGGCTGGGAGTGGGGGTCCTGGGATGGAGGAGGCTGGGATTAGCAGGCTGGGATTGGGGAGGCTGGGATCGGGAGGCTGGGAGTGGGGGTGCTGGGATGGAGGAGGCTGGGATTAGGAGGCTGGCATTGGGAAGGCTGGGATTGGGAGGCTGGGATAGAGGAGGCTGGGATTAGGAGGCTGGCATTGGGAAGGCTGGGATTGGGAGGCTGGGATAGAGGAGGCTGGGATTGAGGGCACCTGGGTTCCCTCTGGTCTCTGCCTTCTCCCTGGCTGCCTGGTTGGTCCCAAGGCCACACTCAGATTTGGAAGGTGATCTGTGTCTTATCCAGGCGTCCACTGCGGCTTCTTGTTTCTGTCAGTCATATGCACTAGGCTGCATCTCACATAGATTTTAACATTCACCCCCTGAACATGAAATCAGCATGTGGACTAAACTCAGAAAGATTTCCCGAGGCAAAATCGTGTTTTTAGTGGGCCATTTAGTGTGGGATCTACTTAAACTATCACTGGAATACATGATGGATGTCGAGGAAGGCCCTGGCCCAACCCTGCTGCTGCTGAGGGAGGGGGCGGGGGCGAGGCCTGGAAGGGGGGCGGGAAGCACCTCTGGGTTCTGTACCTGGAGTGCCCACCCTGCATCACCCACCTTCATGCACCGTCTTTGTGGCTGTGGAAACATCCGGCACAATGAGCATGGGGCGACTGTGAGTCAGGGCCTTAGAAAGGGCACGGTCTCTGGACTTAGTCGGAGTGAACGTCTCTGCACCCTTGGGTGTCAGACGCCCCAGTGGCTTTCAGTATCGACTGGAGGCTCTACAGAGAAGCGCAGTTGTGTCTGCTCTGTGGTACTCGCTGGTGACGATGAGTTACTGAGCTGTGACCATCGACACCGACTCCCACTCTCAGCAGGGCTGAACACCTGCAGCGACTCCGTGGTCCTGCGAAGGTGCTTATGGCCACGCTGGGGCTTAGTCGACTCCTCCTGGGCTCCGGCATCACTGAAATAGTGTCACGGACCTCGATCTCGGGCCTCCAGCCTCCAGAACGGTGGGGAAGCAATCAATGTCAGTCACTCACCCAGGCTGTGGCATTTTGTTACACCGGCCCAAGCAGACCAATGCACCCCCTCGCCCTGTGGGTGGTAGTGACCGGAATCCATCACTCCAGCGGGTCGCCTCATGGCCAGAGGCATGGCAGGCTGGAGAGGCCGACTGAGGTCGGAGGGACCTGCTGTGTTCTCCTGGCGGAAGAATCAAGCCTTGAAGTCAGCAGGGCCCAAAGCTGCGGGGTCGGGGGGCGCTCTGCACGTGGGTCGCTGAGAGCGAGAGCGAGAGCATTGCTCACCGCCACTCCCGGGACCTGTGCAGAAGGAGCGGCCCCAGCCCCAGCTCTGGCCCCAGCGTTGACTGAGAACCATCGCCCTGCACCTGAGGCAGGAGAACAGGGAATGGGGTCACCGAGGGCTAAGGCAGAAGCAGGAGGGCAGTAGGTGCCGCCGGTTCCTGGCTGGATTGGGCGGCACACAGGCCGCAGCCTCCTTCCTGGTAAAACAAGACGGGAGTCTCCACCTCAGCCTCTGATTGGCCGCAGGCCAGTCCTTCATAGGGTGCAGCCAATCAGAGACCTCGAAAGGACACCTGGGGGTGTTACCAAATTCTTTTAGCCCAATACAATCCCTAATGGGGGCTCCGGAGCACTTGCTGGAGTCCGCGTCCCCCCCGTGGAGTGCATGTTCGCTGCAAAGGATCTGCGCTTTCATTACTCTGTTATTTGTTGTTTTGTGAGTTTTGTTCAATTCTTTGTTCAACATGCCAGGAACATGGACTCACAGTCAGGACCTCCCTTCCGGTAGCACACCCAGTAGGGCCTCCGGCCCACCCACAGCGTGGCTCCCACCGCCCCCGGGGTTGCCCACGGCGGGGATCCCATCACCCCTCGGGCCGCCCATGGCAGGGCTCCCACTGCCCACCAGCGCCAAGCCCTTCTGCTCAGGTCGCCTGCTCCTGAGTGGCGGGGACACGGCTCTGGGATCCTATGGTCACAGATCTGTTCCTCACCCCTTTGCTGTAAAATGCGTTTCCTGGTCAGGAACATTGTGTGGGAAATTATAACATCTGAATAAGGCGTTCGGAAAGACTGTGGGCGACAGTGCTGAAGACAGCCCTGGAGTAAGGGATGGTGACAAGTCCCAGACAAGCACCCACCCCAGAGAGAATAGCTCTGCTCTCCCCACCGTAGAAAAGCCCAGTTTGGGCCGGGCGCGGTGGCTCATGCCTGTAATCCCAGCACTTTGAGAAGGCCAAGGCGGGCGGATCACGAGTTCAGGAGTTCGAGACAGCCTGACCAACATGGTGAAACCCTGTCTCTACTAAAAATACAAAAATTAGCCGGGCGTGATGGCTGGCATCTGTAATCCCAGCTACTCAAGAGGCTGAGGCAGGAGAATCGCTTGAACCCGGGAGGTGGAGGTTGCAGTGAGCTGAGATCGTGCCATTGTACTCCAGCCTGGGTGACAGAGCGAGACTCTGTCTCAAACAAAAGAAAAAGAAGAGCCCAGTTTCCATTGGCCGCCACCGTGGCTGCGCCCTGCAGTGACGCTGTGACCAGAGCCACCTCCATGAGAGAAAACGCTTGCTGGGGAGCCCTCGTGTTCTCCCCAGTGCCACTATGGCCACCCATCCCCAAGCTCTCGCAGGAAGGACGGGGCAGCTGGGAAGGCGGCATATTGTCCATTCTCACATGGAGAGCCCCAGTGCCCAGGATGGTCCTCAGTGAGCATTCACAGGCCACGGCGTCCTCCAGCCGTGAGCATTGGATAGGCTGATATACACCTCTGCCCCGACCACCCTGCCACGCCTTTCCACGGGTGCTCCTCCCTCCTTGATGGTCTCGTCAAACAGCGGCCATCCACGAGTCAGCGTGTATCCATGCCTCTGGCCGTCTCTCCTCCAGTGGAGGCGAGCAACCCACTTAGTGTGGACATCCTGCCTCCCAGGGCGTGTCCCTTCCCCAGCACCTTCAGGACCACCCGTGCCTGGGATGTGGGCCCACAAGCTGCCACAGCCGCACAAAAGTCACCCAGACACCCAGAGGCAAGTAGCACCAGTGCATTGGCAGCCTGCAGCTCACCTGCTGAGCGGGTCAGGATGTGACACGGGCTGTCACTGGAAGGCAGAGGGGCCCCCCAGCCTTGAGCCTCCTTCGCGGTAAGTGGTGCAGGGGCAGCCATTTCTCTTTCACTTCTCACTGTCTCCAGAACAGGAGAAATATCCGGAGCTCAGGCCTGTGTGTGTTTGTGAGGCCAGAGGTCAGTGAAGCCTCACAAACTCAGGACGTGCTCCTCCTGACCCTCATGTCTCCTCCTCTTCCTCCTCCTCCCCCGTCCCCTCCTCATTCCTCCCACTGGGATATCAGAGTCAGAGAGCCACAGGGGTAGAAGGGATGTGGGGGTCACACGGGCGTCCGCTCGAGCCCTGCCTGGGCGCTGGAGGAGGGCCTGGCCATGTTTTCTTTCCTAGAAACTCTCATTTGATCCTCCGAAGGGAGAGAAGGGACGGGAAGGAACAGAGGCCTTGGGTGTCGGCCTAATTCAGTCCCAAGGCCACCCCCACCTGCCATCCTTGGGGCCACTGGTGACTCCACATTGCAGAGCAGCTGCCGGCTGAGGCTGGGCTTGGTGGTGCTCACGTGCCTGGGATGTGAAAGCTGTGCGCAGCCCTCATCTGGCCAGGTCCCCGGCTCCGACTCACGCCGTGCTTGGCCAGTGTTTAACCCACACAGCGTGACGCTCTCCACTTCATGCCTGGGGACGGACGTCACTCCTATTCCATGTCTTGTCTTTCCACAGGACTCACGTATGGACTCACACGGCTTTGTGTGCGAAAGACAACTACACGGTCGTAAACGAGGCGGCCCACCCCAGCTCTCCCTCAGGTGGGGCTCAGCTGAGGGCAGACCAGGCCAGCCACGTCCTGCAGGGCGAGAGACACCTGGCCCGCTGGAGCCCCGCGCAGCCCTGACATGCTCAGGACCCTGCTCACTCCACACCCTCGCTCGGGCACCCACCCCCCTGCCTACAGCGGGGGCTTTCCCTGGGGCCTCGAGACCACAGGAGAGGCAGGCGGGGCCTGTGGGGTCGTGTTTCTTCTCTCCAGAGTTCCTGAGTCCGGAGCACATAGGCAGAAGGAGCTGCTCCCCACGTTCCCAGGGCTGCTCCTGCAAGGGCTCAGGAGTGGGGACCGGGGGGTTTTGTCAGAGCAAGTCCCCAGGGGCCAGGCCCAGTCATCTTGCTCCAGGCAGCCTGGGCCTGGGGCCCTGACCACTTGCCCTGCATGACTCAGGGCCCCCTCCGCACCTGGACACAGGGGCCCCACAGACCACGCCCAGGCCACCCCAGGGTCACGAACACAAGGCTACGCTGGGAAGTGCCAGCGTCTCGCACGTAGAATTGGTGTTGCTTCTCTCTTCTCAATATCCACCCCGAATACCCCATTTTCCACATTTCCTATATTCAACTGTATTATTTTGTAGTTAGAAAAAAGTTTTATTTCTAAAGATGGCAGCTTCTGTCTCTGTACCCGTGGAGTTAGAATCAGAAAGAGAATGTGGCTCCCGTCGCGTGGCACCTGTGGTCAGGATGGGGGCACCCAGCTATAAGCCACATCATTCGTGTTCAGTCCCCGTCAGTTTCATGAGAAGTGGCAGCCGAGAGGGCAGCCCGGGAGGTGCCACCCGAGCTGACGGTGACACCACGGTGATGCCTGGCTGAGCTCAGGGCGGCAGCACACCCCTCCTCGGGACCGCCTGTGTGGGTGTCCCCTGTAAGGTGGCATTGCCTGGGCCCCCGCCAGGCCACAGTTTTCCAAAGACTCCAGGGCTTGGCTGCTGCACCCAGCTGCAAAGAGGCCTGCTGGGAAAAGAGCTGATGCCACAGGGAAGAAACGCGACCCCCACGGGCCCTGCTGGCCTCTCCAAGGCCCCGACCACTGGACGCAGAGGAAGCCGGCCTTGCGTCAGGGTGAGATGGATGGAGACAGCCACGGGCAACACTGCCCCCAGCGGGGTGCACCTCACCCTGGACTGTGGGGTCCTCTCCAGAGCTGCCCATCTGGTCCTGAGACTTGGCCCGAGGCTTTGGGTCAACAGCTTGGCTCTAAGGAAAGCCTGTGCCAGGCCTTGGGGAACCCATTGCTGAGCAGTCACAGAAAGCTCCTGGGGTCCCCGGGGCCCATCTCAGTGAAGTCTGAGGTGGGGGGTGGGGGTGGGGAGCAGGGCCCTTCCCGCTGGAGCCTGGAGCCTGTGCCTCTGAGTCCCCTGTGGGGTGGGGGCCTCATAGCCATGCTCCCAGGGTGGGAAGCAGCGCCCTCCCTGCTGGAGCCTGGAGCCTGTGCCTCTGGGTCCCCTGTGGGGTGGGGGCCTCATAGCCATGCTCCCAGGATGGGAAGCAGCGCCCTCCCTGCTGGAGCCTGGAGCCTGTGCCTCTGGGTCCCCTGTGGGGTGGGGGCCTCATAGCCATGCTCCCAGGGTGGGAAGCAGCGCCCTCCCTGCTGGAGCCTGGAGCCTGTGCCTCTGGGTCCCCTGTGGGGTGGGGGCCTCATAGCCATGCTCCCAGGATGGGAAGCAGCGCCCTCCCTGCTGGAGCCTGGAGCCTGTGCCTCTGGGTCCCCTGTGGGGTGGGGGCCTCACAGCCATGCATCCAGGTGCCTGGTTCTTCCCCCATGGAGCTTGTCATAGGTACGGCTGGTGTGCCAGAGTCTGAGGCCCTCTGTCCCGAGAGCCCTCGTTCTCCAGGCTCTAGGTACCAGACCTCCATCTGTGACTCCCCCAGGCGCCCACACTTTCCTGGCTCTCCCCCGCCCCCCACCCCATCTGCTGGGGCCCTGGCAGCCCCTCCACGTCTGCTCCTCCTTCCTCCTCCCCACAGAAGCCCTAGGGATGGTCTCAAAGCCAGGCCGAGTGTGTGACACCGTCTCCAGCTCCCACATGCTCAGGGTCGGGGCAGGCTCAGCGGGGTGTCTGGCTGCTGCCTCTCACCCCTTCCCTCCTTCGGAAACACGGCACTGGGCCTGACATCCACCATACGGGACAGTGGCTGGGCTTCTCCGGCCAGACTGAGGGGCCGCCCCTGCTGGCACTACGGGAGGTCACCCTGCAACACCCCGGATGCAGGGAGGATGCCCCCAAAGGAGCCCCTTTCTCCTTCTGAGGCTTCTGAGGAGCCCGGGGCTCAGCGCAGCTATAACCCCTTAGAATTCCCTGCTCCTAGGAGCCCCCGCCGCCTCCCCGGGCTTTTCCCAAACACTGTGCCTGCTCATGGTGGGCTCTGGGACCTTCTGGAAAAGAGGGAGCCCTTGTCTTTTCAGTGCTTCAGAGGCCATGCTAGTTCTTTGCCAACACACGGGCAGGAAGAGTTGAGTGGCGTCCGAGGGCCGGAAAAGCCAAGCCCCTCCCCGGTCCTGGCCTTGAAGGCTGTTCTGTTCCCGAGCTGGGCACAGAAGCTGCAGTGACTCAGGGTCCACCTTGGGGTCGGGCCTCACCCTGGGCCCAGGTGAGCCAGAAGGGACAGCGCTTTGAGGGCTGACCTCATGCAGGTCCCCGGGCCAGGGAGAGGCCGCACCTGCGCCTGGGTGGTGGAGGGGAAGGGAGGAGGGGCTGCTCCCACTCTGAGCAGGCCCTGGAGGAGGATCAGGACAGGCCCTAAGGCGCTGTTTCTCCCCCACCCCCATGGCCTTGGGAGAGGGTCTGCGCCACTCCCTCTTCTCTCCCATGACCTCTGACCCTCAGCCCCTCCTTCCTTTGGGCCATGCTGGCTGGTAGGCTCCTCCCATGCCCACAGCGGTGGCTCTGCGCTGCCCCTTGGACTTCCCCGAAGTGACCCTGACCCCTGGACCTCGGCCACCCCTCCCAGGCCACACCCCGACCTGGTCCCTCCAAGTGTCCACCAAACCCCGGAAGGGAAACTCTGCACACCTGTGCCCCGGGGGCCAGGGTCTGCCCAGAATGCCTTCTCTTTCTTGCTCCTTTCACTAAATGATCTTTTCTTTTCTTTTTATTTATTTATTTATTATTTTTGAGACAGAGTTTCGCTGTGTCACCAGGCTGGAGTGCAGTGGCGCAATCTCAGCTCACTGCAACCTCCGCCTCCTGGGTTCAAGTGATTCTCCTGCCTCAGCCTCCCTAAGAGTAGCTGGGACTACAGGCGTGCGCCACCACATGCAGCTACTTTTTGTGTCTTTAGTAGAGATGGGGTTTCACCATGTTGGCCAGGATGGTCTCGATCTCTTGACCTTGTGATCCACCTGCCTCAGCCTCCCAGAGTGCTGGGATTACAGGTGTGAGCCACCGCGCCTGGCCTGAATGTTCTTTTCAGGACCACTCAGGCCTCCAGCCCCAGGCGCCCAAGAGGTTTACCTGTTTCCCCACCCAGGAGCCCCCACCCTGCATGTCCTCTTACAGCTGTGGGGACCTCACCTCAAGTGGGCTTCGAGGGAGGCCCCAGCACTGTGTCTTACCTCAGACTGAGGTCTTACCTCAGCCTCAGGTCTTACCTCAGCCTCCCTCCCAGCCCATCCATCTCAGGTCCCCTCAGCGCCCCCGGCAGATGTGCCTGAGAACCTTGCTGAAGGGGTGCCAGGGTCGGGCACTCCGGGACTCACAGCCAGAAGAGCTCTCCCCGCACCCTGCTGTCCCGAGGAAGGGCGTCTGAGCCCTGCCTCTCCCAAGGCCCACCTCTCAGGGGCAGTGGATCGGAATGGGGCACCCGCCCGGGGAGGCACTGTGCTCCCGATGAGCTTATCAACACCACACGGTTCACCTTTGCTCAGCTGCGCTGCTGTTGGTTGAGGAAGAGCAAAGAGGAGTTATATTTTAACATTTGTGATAGCGCAGCTAGCAGCTCGCAGCTCCTGCAGACAGCTGCTGGGGGGAGGGTGCCCAGGCAGTCCACGCTGGCTCCAATAAACCCGGCTCCCAGAGACGTGTGTCCTGTCGCCAGGCCTGCTCGCCCCAGAGAAGCTGTGGGGCACAGTGAGAAACGTCTCCGGCGTGATTGCTATTGGTGAACTGTGAGTTTCGTTCACCTGCTAAAAATGTTCCCCCAAACAATGTTTCCTTGGAAGCACTTCCATTTCAAAATACAGCTGCAAAGTGCCTTGCTTGGCCCGTGAAGGTCAATGAGCCCGCAGAAGGGGCAGAGACAAAAGGGTTTTTAATAACGCTCCTTGCTGTCAGCAGCAGCACAGGCTCTGTAGACAAGTCAGGCTTTGTTCCTGGGAGTCTGCTGTCATTACATGGGGCAGCTCCATAAAGATACCAAGGCCAGCTCTGAGGCCAGGGTGCAGACCCCAGATGCACAGATGCTGGGCCGGGGATGCCCCTCACCTGGACAGGAGGACAAAATCCCCAGGAGCCCTGGATGGGGGTGGGGCAGGAATGGGGTAAACCACATGCAGCACCCAGAACCCAGCACCCGGCACTGTGCTCAGTAAGACCTGGAGGACACCAGGGCCGGCCCCAGGGAAGAGGGGGAGAGCAGGTGGCTCTGTGGTCAGGGCTGGGCAGAGGCAGGAAGGGGCAGGGCCAGCGGCCTTTGGGTAACAGCGAAGCTCCTCCTTGCTTGGTTTTCAAGCTCTGAGACCCCTCAGGGGCTGCTGCAGGGGGTGAGGGAGGGGAAAGAAGGGGCATGAGGGGGAAACAGGAGATGTAAGGGGAGCTCACTTCTCCCCCAACCCTTTCCAGGGCAGCAGACCCCCTCTGGCCAGCTGTGTGTGCTCCACCTCCACCTAAGACTTCCAGTCTGGGCTGCTAAATGGGGAGCCCCTGTCCCCACCCCGGGTGCAGCCCCAGGCTCCCGATAGGCTGGCGAGGCTGGAGAGCCATGGGCAGGCCCAGCCAGGGCCACCAAGGGTTCTGTGCATCAGGGCATGGAGATGATGAAGGGCTGGGCACACACGGCCCTGGGGTGGGGCAGGAGGAGCACCCAGAGTCTGGGGGAAGGGGCCTGGATGGGTGGGACACGGGCATCCTAGCCGTGGGCAGAAACCTGGAGGCCCCAGAGAGCAGACTCACCTGGGGACGAGAGCTGCCTGAGTACCCCGCACGGGTGCAGGTGCTAGGCAGGCAGAGCTCTTGGAATGTTCCACAGAGGCGGACCCCGCTCTGCCCGGGTTCTCTTCGCAGATGTTCATCAGGGTCACAGGTGCTTCTTGGAAAACCACAGGCCACTGAGAAGACACCTCCCCAGTTGACGGTTAATCACAAACCGTTGCTTAGAAACCATTTTACAGGATTCTGGAGGTGCTTGGAGAAGGAGCTCAGGGATAACCCAGGTGCTGCGGGGTCGGGTCAGGCTGTGGCCTTGGATGCCCCTTCTGTCCCATCCACAAACTCAACTTGGCGCCTCTTGGGGCTGAGACTGGCACCCGAGCCTCCCCTGCAGTGGAGGCCCCTCTACGCCCTGGGGTCAGGTGGACGGAGGTGAGGACCACTCCCCCTCACTGGGACCCACGGACACTGTGCCCACATCCCAGGACCTTTCTTCTGGGCCATGGAGGCCAGGGATGGCTGAGCTGCTAGTTTGAAGATCTGGGTTCATTTACTGACCAGGCCCTGGGTGGATGCTTGGGCCCCCAGCTGGAAGATGGGGCAGGTCCTGCCTGGGGAGGCTCCTCTGGGAGAGGCCGTTGGGAGGGCTTTATCCTGGATGAGGCTGTGAGGTGAGCAGGGCCATTGGACTGGGCTGGGTTGTGGGAAGGAGACCTGGGGTCTGGTGCCCCTTGGCCTCCAGCCTGAGTGGTCTCTTTGTCCCCAGGACTCAGTTTCCTCATCTGTAGAATGAGGGCTGACCCAGCCCACCCTTTGTCACCAGGTACCTGGAGTGCCTGGAGGGTCTGTGGAAGGAGCTCCTCCCCCAACTCCCAGAGGGAGTATTGGCACATACATGTGATATGTGTGTGCATATGCACACGTGTCAGGATGGAGTTGGCACATATGTGTGATATGTGTGTGCATTTGCACGTGTCATGGAGTTGGCACATACATGTAACATGCTTGTGCATCTTTACAAGTCATGATGAAGCTGGCGCATATGTGTAATATGTATGTGCATCTGCACACATGTCGGGATGGAATTGGCACATGTGTGTGCATCTGCACACGTGTCAGGATGAACTTTGCACATACATGTGATGTGTGTGCATCTGCACACGTGTCGTGATGGAGCTGGCACATATGTGTAACATGCTTGTGCATCTTTACACATCTGCACACATGTCAGGATGGAGCTGGCACACATGTGTGATATGTGTGTGCATCTGCACACGTCAGGATGGAGCTGGCACATACATGTGATATGTGTGTACATATGCACACATGCGTCAGGATGGAAAATGCTGAATTGGCTGTTTCTCGCCCCCATGGATGGTGAAATGAGGACGCTTCTCCTCTCCATGTTTGTTCTGCATTTTCCAAATATGTTACAAAACTGTATTTTATAATCACAAAAGTTACAAAAACACACATTTACACTTGTTATTTCTCTGACAATAACTAGGGGTGTCCCTTCACTTTTCCCAGCTGTGCACCATAGAGCAGAAGGGTTCCATGGATGCGACCAGGGCTTCCGTGCAGGACTCTGGCCCCCAGGCCTCCAGGCCACAAGCTTCAAGCCAGCCGCTTCCAGGCCCAGGGCTTCTGGCCAGGTAGCCTCCCTGGATGTTGTCCACTCAGGGCAGCCAGGGCCCCATCTGACACACTCTGTGGAGAGGAGGTCGCAGCCCCTCTCTGTGCTTCCGCTGCCACCCGCTGATCTCCGCTGTTATCTTGACACAGAGGAAAGTCAAACTGCAGCCTGTCCCAGCTTATCTCTGGGTTATTTCCGCAAAGATCCACGTTTGAGTAAGCACTGGCTCTCCTGATAACCTAGCAGTAAACACAGCCAGGAATGTGATGCCCATTGGGGAGGCACAGTGCCAGTGCAAGGCCAGCGTCCCCTGGCTGGCAGGTGCCCAGAGCGCCACACGCACAGGTGTCCTGGGAATTCCCACCCAGGGACCAGAGCATCTGGGGCAAGGCCCCTCCTGGGAATGCAGTGGCCCCAGCGTGGAGCACCCATGAGTGCCGTGGGTGCCAGGGACAGGACCGTGGGCACTGGCCCCCTCTCCCCCCTTCTGTCCTTTCTCTTCTCCTCTTCCCTCCTTCTCTGTCTCTCTCTCTCTCTGCCTGTCTCTGTTTCTCTCTGCCTCTCTGTCTCCCTGTCTCTCTGTCTCTGTTTCTCTCTGCCTCTCTGTCTGTCTCCCTGTCTCTCTGCCTCTGTGTCTTGCTGTCTCTCTCCCCTGCCCCCCACCGGCCTCCTGCCCTGGTGGGTGGACACTCTGCTTCCCCTTCCCTGGAAAGCAAAAGTAGAGGCAAGGGCAGGGGTGAAGGTGACCAGGAGGAATGTCGGAGGTGGAGCTGACCCTGTGGATTTAGCTCCAGGCCTGGGGGAGGTGGGAGGCCTCAGGGTCTCATGACTTAGGAAGCTGCTGCTCAATAACTTGGGCCTTACAAACTCGGCTCCTCCATGAAAACAAACCACCCCATGCAGAACAAAGGTTACTGATCCGCGATCACGAGGCTCTCCATGGCTGCCCTCTTGGCTGCTGCCCGATGCCGGGTGCTGAGGGACGTGAGAGGCACCACCAATGAGCCATCAGCATCCCTGGCACCTTTCTCTGGCTGGGCATGGGGGGAATCCGTGCTTTCAGGATGTCTCTGCCCTGTCCTGGTGGCTGCCCCAGGATGTGGGCACCCCCACCCCCTCCTGCTTTTCTCTCCTGGGCCCAGCCCAGCCTCACACTCATCTTTCTGCACCTGGAAGTTTCCAGAAGGGATGGAATCAGGGCCTTGGGCCTCCTCAGGAGAGACCTGTACTTCGCTGTGATAGCTCCAGCCACACCTCAGGTTTGACCACCATGCTCCAGCTGGCAGCTCCTCCAGGGCAGATGCAGGAGCCCTGTGGCCCCGCTGGGGTGACGTGGGCCTTGGGGATGAACCTCCACTGATAATTATCAGGCAGGGATGGGTGGGAAGGCTGTGGAGTCCAGGACGCAGCAGGTCCAGTCCTTGTTGGGGCGCTTGACCCCGTGCTGGGGACGGCAGCCCCGCCTTGGCTGGCTGTGAGCAGATGGTGGGGGTGGCACAGGAGGACCAAGTCTGGCTTCCTGCTGTTTCCATCTCCTGAAAAGGCTCAGAGGCTCTGAAAGGGCGGTGCCTCCGAGGTGGGCCCCCTCCCCGCCACCCTACCCAATGGGAGGTCATTCTTCTTCCCTGCAGGGGAGCGAGGACCTGAGTAATGATTCCCACGTGTGTGTCTCCTGCGGGCTTGGTCCCTGTGAGATGCCCCGGGGCCCTGAAAAGCCAAGGCCAGGGCATGCTGGGACCCCTGCTGGCCTGGCGGCTTCCAAATGCTGCCCCTCAGTGAGGGCCCGGCTGAGCAGCCAGGTCATTACGAGTCTGCTGTGCCTGAGCAGTCCTCTGCAGACCTGAGGGTCCACCCACCACGCTGCGCTGAAGGCACAGCTGGAGGCCTGTGTTGCTCAGCACTGAGAGGTCCTGGCTGGGAGCTGAGGCCTCTGCCAGCAGGCTGGGTGGGGGCTTGGGGTGGCACAGTGGCTGGGAGGAGGCGGCCGTCCCCTAGGAGAGAAAGAAGCCAGAGAGCGTGTCCAAATGCAGTGCTGGGCCTGTGTGGGGCTGAGGCGGCTGCAGCCGGTCCTTGGTGTGCCTGGCCCCTGGCCGTCCATCCTGGCCACGTGGGTACCTCTGACCATGCTTTCAGGCTCTCCTCCTCCAGCCTTGAGGGTGCTGTGCCTCCTTGTCCCCTTGAAGGTGCAGGTGCTTGGATGTTGGAATGGCTTTGGCCAGCAGACTGTGGGCAGGGGTGGTCCATACTGGGTCCCCAGCTCTACCCCGCCAGCCTAAGCAGCTGTGGACTCTGCAGGTGCTCTGGAGGTGCAGCTGCCTGGAGGATCCCTGGCCCATAGAACATTGTCATGGACAGTTGGGGGATGTTTGTTCCTGCAGCGTAGCCTCTCTTGTGCCGGCTAAAATGTCATCTCTTCCAGATGATTTGAAAGATGGGGCATCTTATGTGGGAAACATCTAAAGCTGAAAGCCTGCCCCATCTCAATAAAATCCGAGACGCAAAAACACGAAATTGATTAAGGGTCAAATCCCCTTTACAAAGGATTCCAGAAGCTCTTTGGTATATTTCAGCTGTATGTTGTTAAGCTTATGAAATTAGTGAAGGTTTTAAATAAATAATATTACCTACTGTGAGAGAAAGTTCAGTGAGTAGAAGATCCGTAATTCCTGCTGGCGGAAGCATAACTCAGCTTTTTATGGAGAATTTTGTGATGTACGTGTCTACCCGGAAGATAAGGGCAGCCTGTGGCCTTATAATTCCCATCACAGCAATCCACCCCAAGGACACCGTTGGAAATGTGGATTAAGTCATATGGTCAAGGAACATAGATTATAAAACTCTAAGTCTATTTGTGGTGAACTGAAGCCAGTGTTGTAAAAATTATGCATGATGGACAGGTTGGGATTATTCCAGGATGGTAAAATTGGTTTAATATTTAACAATCAAACTGTGGGCCAGGCGCGGTGGCTTGTGCCTGTAATCCCAGCCCTTTGGGAGACCGAGGCGGGTGGATCACCTGAGGTTAGGATTTCGAGACCAGCCTGGCCAACATGGTGAAACCCTGTCTCTACTCACAATACAAAAATTAGCCGGGTGTGGTGGCACGCGCCCATAATCCCAGCTACTCAGGAGGCTGAGGCAGGAGAATCACTTGAACCCAGGAGGCGGAGATTGCACTGAGCCAAGATTACGCCACTGCACTCCAGCCTGGGCAACAGAGGGAGACTCCATCTCAAAAAACAAACAAACAAACAAACAAAAAAACTGTGTAATCACCTCATGAAGATAATGAAGAATGAAGAAGAACAATGTCTCCTCAAAAATGTAGGAGATAATTTTATGAAGTTTATCACCATTCATGATAAAAAGCAGAACATCAAGGAGGGTTGAGGGCAATGGGAATTTCTTTTTCGGGATGAGCACGTTCCAGCGTCGATTGCAGTGACAGTTGCAGGATGACGTGAGTTCCCTGAAAGCCACTGGATCATGGGCTTGAAGCAAGTGGATTCTACGGTGTGAGAATCAATAAAGCTCATGAAAAAATTAAAAGAAACTCTTAGTAAACTGGGAACAGAAGGAGGAGACTTGAATCTGAAATAAGCTTGTACAAAAGTCTCCACCATACTAGGTGACTCCGGGGGTGACGTGCTGATGGCTTCCCACAGGCAGGGCAAGGCCAGGAGGCCACCATGGGGACCCCACCCAGCACTGTGCTGGACACAACGCGGCAAGACAAGAAACACAGAAGAAGCAAAGGTGACAGAGTGGGAGAGGAGAAATAAAGCCGGCACCTGCAGTTGGCATAATTTTGTGTTACGATATCTTAAAAGGGCCGGGCGCGGTGCCTCACGCCTGTAATCCCTGCACTTTGGGAGGCTGAGGTGGGCAGATCATGAAGTCAGGAGATCAAGACCAGCCTGGCTACCATAGTGAAACCCTGTCTTTACTAAAAACACAAAAAATTAGCTGGGTGTGGGGGCAGGTGCCTGTAATCCCAGCCACTCGGGAGACTGAGACGTGACAATTGCTTGAACCCAGGAGGCAGAGGTTGCGCTGAGCTGAGATCGCACCACTGCACTCCAGCCTGGGCAACAATAGCGAAACTCTGACTCAAAAAAAAAAAGATATCTCTAAAAATCAATGGGTAAAATATTAGAAAAAGATTTTGATGTAAGGTAAATATAGAAAAAGTAATTGCACTGTTATTGTAAAACCTAGAGACTGGTTAGAGAGAGACTAAAAGAAACTATTTGTGGCTGGGCTGAGGCTGGCATATCACGAAGTCAGGAGTTCGAGACCAGCCTGGCTATCATAGTGAAACCCCATCTTTACTAAAAATACAAAACATTAGCCAGGCGTGGTGGTGGGTGCCTGTAATCACAGCTCTTCAGGAGGCTGAGGCAAGAGAATCGCTTGAACCCAGGAGGCGGAGGTTGCAGTGAGCCGAGATCACGCCACTGCACTCCAGCCCAGGTGACAGTGCGAGACTCTGTCTCAAAAAAAAAAAAGAAAGAAACTATTTCCTTGGGAACAGGCGTTGTGAGGGGAGCAGGCGAACGCAGTCAGGAGGGCTTTAAAGGGAAAATGAAGAGGGTCGCACATGTTGTTGTGGAACAATTCCCCTTGGTGACAGCATCAACAATGAGGGTGGCGTCAGTCCAAGGTTGGACGGGCAGTGAGTGGGCCGATGTCCACGAAGAAGCATTTTGTGCAAGGTTGTGGGTTTGCAGTCTTTTTTGTGGTTCTTCTTGTCAGGCATTCAGGCGGGAGACACCTCCCTTCAGAGCCTTCCCAGGTTCCGGTTTCAGCGGGTTCAATCCATGGGACCCTGTTTCAAATCTGACAGCTCTCACATGACGTCCACCAGTCAGGCAGGTTAGGAGACGGACATTTAAAAACAACACCATTTACAACAGAGTCAAAAGATAAATAACTCGGAATAAATCTAATGAAAGATCTTCAGGACTTCTACACAAAACTATGAAACGTTAACAAAGAAAGCCTAAATTAATGGAGAGATACACAGTGTTCATGGTCTGAAAACCTTAACACTGTAAAGATTTCCACTTAAACTGATTTACAGATCTACAGAGTCAATTAAATGCATTTCCATTAAAATCCCAGCTGCCTTTTTTCTGTGGAAAGTGACAAGATTGCTATAAAATGTCTGTTGCTGAGAAAAATAAAGTGGAAGGACTTTACCACCAGATACCAAGGATTATTGGAAGGCGACAGGGAATACGATGGTGTATTATTGGTGCAAAGTAGACAAGAAGACCAATGAACAAAAGAGGAAGTGCAGAAGCCGATCGAACAGGCCTGGACATGGGTGGGAGGCAGGGGCAGCCTACAGAGGCAGGAGGTGGAAGAGGAAGCTCCAGGGCCTGAAGGCGGGCAGAGGTGCTCATAAAGAGCAGACGATTGGTCGACTTACACTTGACAGCTTCTGTTCAACAAAACATGTCATGGAAAGGGAGGAAAGGCTGAGGAGTGGGGGAGATGTCATGAGGGGAGGAAAGGCTGAGGAGTAGGGGAGACGTAATGAGGGGAGGAAAGGCTGAGAAGTGGCGGAGACGCCATGGGGGGAGCAAAGGCTGAGGAGTGGGGGAGACGTCATGAGGGGAGGAAAGGCTGAGGAGTGGGGGAGACGTCATGCGGGGAGGAAAGGCTGAGGAGTAGGGGGAGATGTCATGCGGGGAGGAAAGGCTGAGGAGTAGGGGGAGATGTCATGCGGGGAGGAAAGGCTGAGGATTAGGGGGAGACGTCATGAGGGGAGGAAAGGCTGAGGAGTGGGGAAGATGTCATGGGGGGAGGAAAGGCTGAGGAGTGGGGGAGACGTCATGAGGGGAGGAAAGGCTGAGGAGTGGGGGGAGAGGTCATGAGGGGAGGAAAGGCTGAGGAGTGGGGGAGATGTCAGTGGGGAGGAAAGGCTGAGGAGTAGGGGGAGATGTCATGAGGGGAGGAAAGGCTGAGGAGTGGGGGAGACGTCATGAGGGGAGGAAAGGCTGAGGAGTGGGGGGAGAGGTCATGAGGGGAGGAAAGGCTGAGGAGTGGGGGAGATGTCAGTGGGGAGGAAAGGCTGAGGAGTAGGGGGAGATGTCATGCGGGGAGGAAAGGCTGAGGATTAGGGGGAGACGTCATGAGGGGAGGAAAGGCTGAGGAGTAGGGGGAGATGTCATGGGGGGAGGAAAGGCTGAGGAGTCGGGGAGACGTCATGAGGGGAGGAAAGGCTGAGGAGTGGGGGGAGACGTCATGAGGGGAGGAAAGGCTGAGGAGTGGGGGAGACGTCATGGGGGGAGGAAAGGCTGAGAAGTGGGGGAGACGTCATGAGGGGACGAAAGGCTGAGGAGTGGGGGAGCTGTCATGGGGGGAGGAAGGGCTGAGGAGTGGGGGAGACGTCATGGGGGGAGGAAAGGCTGAGAAGTGGGGGAGACGTCATGAGGGGACGAAAGGCTGAGGAGTGGGGGAGACGTCATGAGGGGAGGAAAGGCTGAGGAGTGGGGGAGACGTCATGAGGGGAGGAAAGGCTGAGGAGTGGGGGAGATGTCATGAGGGGAGGAAAGGCTGGGGAGTGGGGGAGATGTCACGGGGGGAGGAAAGGCTGAGGAGTTGAGGAGATGTCAGTGGGGAGGAAAGGCTGAGGAGTAGGGGGAGATGTCATGGGGGGAGGAAAGGCTGAGGAGTGGGGGAGATGTCACGGGGGGAGGAAAGGCTGAGGAGTTGAGGAGATGTCAGTGGGGAGGAAAGGCTGAGGAGTGGGGGGAGATGTCATGAGGGGAGGAAAGGCTGAGGAGTGGGGGAGATGTCATGGGGGGAGGAAAGGCTGAGGAGTTGAGGAGATGTCAGGGGGGAGGAAAGGCTGAGGAGTGGGGGAGACGTCATGAGGGGAGGAAAGGCTGAGGAGTGGGGGAGATGTCATGAGGGGAGGAAAGGCTGAGGAGTGGGGGGAGATGTCATGAGGGGAGGAAAGGCTGAGGAGTGGGGGAGATGTCACGGGGGGAGGAAAGGCTGAGGAGTTGAGGAGATGTCAGGGGGGAGGAAAGGCTGAGGAGTGGGGGAGACATCATGAGGGGAGGAAAGGCTGAGGAGTTGGGGAGACGTCATGAGGAGAGGAAAGGCTGAGGAGTGGGGGGAGATGTCATGAGGGGAGGAAAGGCTGAGGATTAGGGGGAGACGTCATGAGGGGAGGAAAGGCTGAGGAGTGGGGAAGATGTCATGGGGGGAGGAAAGGCTGAGGAGTGGGGGAGACGTCATGAGGGGAGGAAAGGCTGAGGAGTGGGGGGAGAGGTCATGAGGGGAGGAAAGGCTGAGGAGTGGGGGAGATGTCAGTGGGGAGGAAAGGCTGAGGAGTAGGGGGAGATGTCATGAGGGGAGGAAAGGCTGAGGAGTGGGGGAGACGTCATGAGGGGAGGAAAGGCTGAGGAGTGGGGGGAGAGGTCATGAGGGGAGGAAAGGCTGAGGAGTGGGGGAGATGTCAGTGGGGAGGAAAGGCTGAGGAGTAGGGGGAGATGTCATGCGGGGAGGAAAGGCTGAGGATTAGGGGGAGACGTCATGAGGGGAGGAAAGGCTGAGGAGTAGGGGGAGATGTCATGGGGGGAGGAAAGGCTGAGGAGTCGGGGAGACGTCATGAGGGGAGGAAAGGCTGAGGAGTGGGGGGAGACGTCATGAGGGGAGGAAAGGCTGAGGAGTGGGGGAGACGTCATGGGGGGAGGAAAGGCTGAGAAGTGGGGGAGACGTCATGAGGGGACGAAAGGCTGAGGAGTGGGGGAGCTGTCATGGGGGGAGGAAGGGCTGAGGAGTGGGGGAGACGTCATGGGGGGAGGAAAGGCTGAGAAGTGGGGGAGACGTCATGAGGGGACGAAAGGCTGAGGAGTGGGGGAGACGTCATGAGGGGAGGAAAGGCTGAGGAGTGGGGGAGACGTCATGAGGGGAGGAAAGGCTGAGGAGTGGGGGAGATGTCATGAGGGGAGGAAAGGCTGGGGAGTGGGGGAGATGTCACGGGGGGAGGAAAGGCTGAGGAGTTGAGGAGATGTCAGTGGGGAGGAAAGGCTGAGGAGTAGGGGGAGATGTCATGGGGGGAGGAAAGGCTGAGGAGTGGGGGAGATGTCACGGGGGGAGGAAAGGCTGAGGAGTTGAGGAGATGTCAGTGGGGAGGAAAGGCTGAGGAGTGGGGGGAGATGTCATGAGGGGAGGAAAGGCTGAGGAGTGGGGGAGATGTCATGGGGGGAGGAAAGGCTGAGGAGTTGAGGAGATGTCAGGGGGGAGGAAAGGCTGAGGAGTGGGGGAGACGTCATGAGGGGAGGAAAGGCTGAGGAGTGGGGGAGATGTCATGAGGGGAGGAAAGGCTGAGGAGTGGGGGGAGATGTCATGAGGGGAGGAAAGGCTGAGGAGTGGGGGAGATGTCACGGGGGGAGGAAAGGCTGAGGAGTTGAGGAGATGTCAGGGGGGAGGAAAGGCTGAGGAGTGGGGGAGACATCATGAGGGGAGGAAAGGCTGAGGAGTTGGGGAGACGTCATGAGGAGAGGAAAGGCTGAGGAGTGGGGGGAGATGTCATGAGGGGAGGAAAGGCTGAGGAGTGGGGGAGACGTCATGAGGGGAGGAAAGGCTGAGGAGTGGGGGAGACGTCATGAGGGGAGGAAAGGCTGAGGAGTGGGGGGAGATGTCATGAGGGGAGGAAAGGCTGAGGAGTGGGGGAGATGTCACGGGGGGAGGAAAGGCTGAGGAGTTGAGGAGATGTCAGGGGGGAGGAAAGGCTGAGGAGTGGGGGAGACATCATGAGGGGAGGAAAGGCTGAGGAGTTGGGGAGACGTTATGGGGGGAGGAAAGGCTGAGGAGTGGGGGAGATGTCATGAGGGGAGGAAAGGCTGAGGAGTGGGGGAGATGTCAGGGGGGAGGAAAGGCTGAGGAATGGGGGAGACGTCATGGGGGGAGGAAAGGCTGAGGAGTGGGGGAGACGTCATGGGGGGAGGAAAGGCTGAGGAGTGGGGGAGATGTCAGGGGGGAGGAAAGGCTGAGGAGTGGGGGAGACGTCATGGGGGGAGGAAAGGCTGAGGAGTGGGGGAGATGTCAGGGGGGAGGAAAGGCTGAGAAGTGGGGGAGATGTCATGAGGGGAGGAAAGGCTGAGGAGTGGGGGAGATGTCAGTGGGGAGGAAAGGCTGAGGATTGGGGGGAGATGTCATGAGGGGAGGAAAGGCTGAGGAGTGGGGGAGATGTCATGGGGGGAGGAAAGGCTGAGGAGTGGGGGAGATGTCATGAGGGGAGGAAAGGCTGAGGAGTGGGGGAGAAGTCATGAGGTGACGAAAGGCTGAGGAGTGGGGGAGACGTCATGGGGGGAGGAAAGGCTGAGGAGTGGGGGAGATGTCAGGGGGGAGGAAAGGCTGAGAAGTGGGGGAGATGTCATGAGGGGAGGAAAGGCTGAGAAGTGGGGGAGATGTCATGAGGGGAGGAAAGGCTGAGGAGTGGGGGAGATGTCAGGGGGGAGGAAAGGCTGAGGAGTGGGGGAGACGTCATGGGGGGAGGAAAGGCAGAGGAGTGGGGGAGACGTCATGGGGGGAGGAAAGGCTGAGGAATGGGGGAGACGTCATGGGGGGAGGAAAGGCTGAGGATTGGGGGTGATATCATGAGGGGAGGAAAGGCTGAGGAGTGGGGGGAGATGTCATGAAGGGAGGAAAGGCTGAGGAGTAGGGGGAGATGTCATGAGGGGAGGAAAGGCTGAGGAGTGGGGGAGATGTCATGAGGGGAGGAAAGGCTGAGGAGGGGGGGAGATGTCGTGGGGGGAGGAAAGGCTGAGGAGTGGGGGGAGACGTCATGAGTGGAGGAAAGGCTGAGGAGTGGGGGAGATATCATGCCGGGAGGAAAGGCTGAGGAGTGGGGGAGATGTCATGGGGGGAGGAAAGGCTGAGGAGTGGGGGAGACATCATTGGGGGAGGAAAGGCTGAGGAGTGGGGGAGATGTCATGGGGGGAGTAATTCTGAGGAGTGGGGGAGATGTCATGGGGGGAGGAAAGGCTGAGGAGTGGGGGAGATGTCAGGGGGGAGGAAAGGCTGAGGAGTGGGGGAGATGTCATGGGGGGAGGAAAGACTGAGGAGTAGGGGGAGATGTCATGAGGGGAGGAAAGGCTGAGGAGGGGGGGAGATGTCCTGGAAAAGGAGGAAAGGCTGAGGAGTTGGGGAGATGTCATGAGGGGAGGAAAGGCTGAGGAGTGGGGGAGATGTCATGAGGGGAGGAAAGGCTGAGGAGTAGGGGGAGATGTCATGAGGTGAGGAAAGGCTGAGGATTGGGGGGAGATATCATGAGGGGAGGAAAGGCTGAGGAGTGGGGGGAGATGTCATGAAGGGAGGAAAGGCTGAGGAGTGGGGGGAGATGTCATGAGGGCACGAAAGGCTGGGGAATGGGGGAGATGTCATGGAGGGGGAGGAAAGGCTGAGGAATGGGGGAATGGGGGAAATGTCATGGGGGAGGAAAGGCTGAGGAGTGGGGAAGATGTCACGAGAGGACGAAAGGCTGAGGATTGGGGGAGATGTCATGAGGGGAGGAAAGGCTGAGGAGTGGGGGAGATGTCAGTGGGGAGGAAAGGCTGAGGAGTGGGGGAGATGTCAGGGGGGAGGAAAGGCTGAGGAGTGGGGGAGATGTCATGAGGGGAGGAAAGGCTGAGGAGTGGGGGAGACGTCATGAGGGGAGGAAAGGCTGAGGAGTGGGGGAGATGTCATGAGGGGAGGAAAGCCTGAGGAGTGGGGGAGACGTCATGAGGGGACGAAAGGCTGAGGAGTGGGGGAGATGTCATGAGGGGAGGAAAGGCTGAGGAGTGGGGGAGACGTCATGAGGGGAGGAAAGGCTGAGGAGTGGGGGAGATGTCATGAGGGGAGGAAAGCCTGAGAAGTGGGGGAGACGTCATGAGGGGACGAAAGGCTGAGGAGTGGGGGAGATGTCATGGGGGAGGAAAGGCTGAGGAGTGGGGGAGATGTCAGTGGGGAGGAAAGGCTGAGGAGTGGGGGAGATGTCATGAAGGGAGGAAAGGCTGAGGAGTGGGGGAGATGTCATGGGGGAGGAAAGGCTGAGGAGTGGGGGAGATGTCAGTGGGGAGGAAAGGCTGAGGAGTGGGGGAGATGTCATGAAGGGAGGAAAGGCTGAGGAGTGGGGGAGATGTCATGGGGGAGGAAAGGCTGAGGAGTGGGGGAGATGTCAGTGGGGAGGAAAGGCTGAGGAGTGGGGGAGATGTCATGAAGGGAGGAAAGGCTGAGGAGTGGGGGAGATGTCATGGGGGGGGAGGAAAAGCTGAGGAGTGGGGGAGATGTCATGAGGGGGGGAAAGGCTGAGGAGTGGGGGAGACGTCATGAGGGGAGGAAAGGCTGAGGAGTGGGGGAGACGTCATGAGGTGAGGAAAGGCTGAGGAGTGGGGGGAGATGTCATGAGGGGAGGAAAGGCTGAGGAGTGGGGGAGATGTCACGGGGGGAGGAAAGGCTGAGGAGTTGAGGAGATGTCAGGGGGGAGGAAAGGCTGAGGAGTGGGGGAGACATCATGAGGGGAGGAAAGGCTGAGGAGTTGGGGAGACGTTATGGGGGGAGGAAAGGCTGAGGAGTGGGGGAGATGTCATGAGGGGAGGAAAGGCTGAGGAGTGGGGGAGATGTCAGGGGGGAGGAAAGGCTGAGGAATGGGGGAGACGTCATGGGGGGAGGAAAGGCTGAGGAGTGGGGGAGACGTCATGGGGGGAGGAAAGGCTGAGGAGTGGGGGAGATGTCAGGGGGGAGGAAAGGCTGAGGAGTGGGGGAGACGTCATGGGGGGAGGAAAGGTTGAGGAGTGGGGGAGATGTCAGGGGGGAGGAAAGGCTGAGAAGTGGGGGAGATGTCATGAGGGGAGGAAAGGCTGAGGAGTGGGGGAGATGTCAGGGGGGAGGAAAGGCTGAGGATTGGGGGGAGATGTCATGAGGGGAGGAAAGGCTGAGGAGTGGGGGAGATGTCATGGGGGGAGGAAAGGCTGAGGAGTGGGGGAGATGTCATGAGGGGAGGAAAGGCTGAGGAGTGGGGGAGAAGTCATGAGGTGACGAAAGGCTGAGGAGTGGGGGAGACGTCATGGGGGGAGGAAAGGCTGAGGAGTGGGGGAGATGTCAGGGGGGAGGAAAGGCTGAGAAGTGGGGGAGATGTCATGAGGGGGGAAAGGCTGAGAAGTGGGGGAGATGTCATGAGGGGAGGAAAGGCTGAGGAGTGGGGGAGATGTCAGGGGGGAGGAAAGGCTGAGGAGTGGGGGAGACGTCATGGGGGGAGGAAAGGCAGAGGAGTGGGGGAGACGTCATGGGGGGAGGAAAGGCTGAGGAATGGGGGAGACGTCATGGGGGGAGGAAAGGCTGAGGATTGGGGGGAGATATCATGAGGGGAGGAAAGGCTGAGGAGTGGGGGGAGATGTCATGAAGGGAGGAAAGGCTGAGGAGTAGGGGGAGATGTCATGAGGGGAGGAAAGGCTGAGGAGTGGGGGAGATGTCATGAGGGGAGGAAAGGCTGAGGAGGGGGGGAGATGTCGTGGGGGGAGGAAAGGCTGAGGAGTGGGGGGAGACGTCATGAGTGGAGGAAAGGCTGAGGAGTGGGGGAGATATCATGCCGGGAGGAGAGGCTGAGGAGTGGGGGAGATGTCATGGGGGGAGGAAAGGCTGAGGAGTGGGGGAGACATCATTGGGGGAGGAAAGGCTGAGGAGTGGGGGAGATGTCATGGGGGGAGTAATTCTGAGGAGTGGGGGAGATGTCATGGGGGGAGGAAAGGCTGAGGAGTGGGGGAGATGTCAGGGGGGAGGAAAGGCTGAGGAGTGGGGGAGATGTCATGGGGGGAGGAAAGACTGAGGAGTAGGGGGAGATGTCATGAGGGGAGGAAAGGCTGAGGAGGGGGGGAGATGTCGTGGAAAAGGAGGAAAGGCTGAGGAGTTGGGGAGATGTCATGAGGGGAGGAAAGGCTGAGGAGTGGGGGAGATGTCATGAGGGGAGGAAAGGCTGAGGAGTAGGGGGAGATGTCATGAAGGGAGGAAAGGCTGAGGAGTGGGGGGAGATGTCATGAGGGGAGGAAAGGCTGAGGAGTGGGGGGAGATGTCATGAAGGGAGGAAAGGCTGAGGAGTGGGGGGAGATGTCATGAGGGCACGAAAGGCTGGGGAATGGGGGAGATGTCATGGAGGGGGAGGAAAGGCTGAGGAATGGGGGAATGGGGGAAATGTCATGGGGGAGGAAAGGCTGAGGAGTGGGGAAGATGTCACGAGAGGACGAAAGGCTGAGGATTGGGGGAGATGTCATGAGGGGAGGAAAGGCTGAGGAGTGGGGGAGATGTCAGGGGGGAGGAAAGGCTGAGGAGTGGGGGAGATGTCAGGGGGGAGGAAAGGCTGAGGAGTGGGGGAGATGTCATGAGGGGAGGAAAGGCTGAGGAGTGGGGGAGATGTCATGAGGGGAGGAAAGCCTGAGAAGTGGGGGAGACGTCATGAGGGGACGAAAGGCTGAGGAGTGGGGGAGATGTCATGAGGGGAGGAAAGGCTGAGGAGTGGGGGAGATGTCATGAGGGGAGGAAAGGCTGAGGAGTGGGGGAGATGTCATGAGGGGAGGAAAGCCTGAGAAGTGGGGGAGACGTCATGAGGGGACGAAAGGCTGAGGAGTGGGGGAGATGTCATGAAGGGAGGAAAGGCTGAGGAGTGGGGGAGATGTCATGGGGGAGGAAAGGCTGAGGAGTGGGGGAGATGTCAGTGGGGAGGAAAGGCTGAGGAGTGGGGGAGATGTCATGGGGGAGGAAAGGCTGAGGAGTGGGGGAGATGTCATGGGGGAGGAAAGGCTGAGGAGTGGGGGAGATGTCAGTGGGGAGGGAAGGCTGAGGAGTGGGGGAGATGTCATGAAGGGAGGAAAGGCTGAGGAGTGGGGGAGATGTCATGGGGGGGGAGGAAAAGCTGAGGAGTGGGGGAGATGTCATGAGGGGGGGAAAGGCTGAGGAGTGGGGGAGATGTCATGAGCGGAGGAAAGGCTGAGGATTGGGGGGAGATATCATGAGGGGAGGAAAGGCTGAGGAGTGGGGGGAGATGTCATGAAGGGAGGAAAGGCTGAGGAGTGGGGGGAGATGTCATGAGGGCACGAAAGTCTGGGGAGTGGGGGAGACGTCATGGGGGGGAAGGAAAGGCTGAGGAATGGGGGGAATGGGGGAAATGTCATGGGGGAGGAAAGGCTGAGGAGTGGGGAAGATGTCACGAGGGGAGGAAAGGCTGAGGAGTGGGGGAAATGTCATGGGGGAGGAAAGGCTGAGGAGTGGGGAAGATGTCACGAGGGGAGGAAAGGCTGAGGATTGGGGGGAGATGTCATGAGGGGAGGAAAGGCTGAGGAGTGGGGGAGATGTCATGGGGGGGAGGAAAGGCTGAGGAGTGGGGGAGATGTCATGGGGGGGAGGAAAGGCTGAGGAGTGGCGGAGATGTCATGGGGGGGAGGAAAGGCTGAGGAGTGGGGGGAGATGTCATTGGGGGGGAGGAAAGGCTGAGGAGTGGGGGAGACGTCATGAGGGGAGGAAAGGCTGAGGAGTGGGGGGAGAGGTCATGAGGGGAGGAAAGGCTGAGGAGTGGGGGGAGAGGTCATGAGGGGAGGAAAGGCTGAGGATTGGGGGGAGATATCATGAGGGGAGGAAAGGCTGAGGATTGGGGGGAGACGTCATGAGGGGAGGAAAGGCTGAGGATTGGGGGGAGATATCATGAGGGGAGGAAAGGCTGAGGAGTGGGGGAGATGTCATGAGCGGAGGAAAGGCTGAGGATTGGGGGGAGATATCATGAGGGGAGGAAAGGCTGAGGATTGGGCGGAGATATCATGAGGGGAGGAAAGGCTGAGGATTGGGGGGAGATATCATGAGGGGAGGAAAGGCTGAGGAGTGGGGGAGGTTTCATGAGGGGAGGAAAGGCTGAAGAGGTCGGGGAGAAGTCATGGGAGGAAAGACTGTGGAGTAGGGGAGATGTCGTTGGGGGAGAAAAGGCTGTGAGTAGGGGTAGATGTCATGGAGGGCAGGACAGGCGGTGAGTAGGGGTAGATGTGGTGGAGGGGAGGGACAGGCCGTGAGTTGGGGGAGATGTCGTGTAGGGGAAGGACAGGTTTTGAGTCGGGGGAGATGTCACGGAGAGGAGGGACAGGCCGTGAGTTGGGGGAGATGTCACGGTGGGGGAGGAAAGGCTGTGAGTAGGGGGAGATGCTTCAGGAACAGGACATTTTGGAATATGTTGAGAGTCCTGAAAATCCCCATGAAGAAGTCAGCATCAGTATCGTACGGCATGTGGACAGGCGTTCCTTGGGGCAGCCGATGGCCCGTGCAAGCCATAGATGGTGTCCAGCATCCCTGGCCACCAGGAAAACCAGAATTCAAAGCATGGAGATCCTGTGGCTGAATGGTGGAAAGGCTGGACGCCAGGGGTGGGTGTGGGTGGAGAGGCAGGGCCAGGGTGACCAGCTGGACTGTTCATGGAAATCACCTGCCTGCACCTTTCCGGCCGGACACACTCGCCCCAGGAGGCAGCACCTCCCCTCGTGGGCGCTTACCTCGGAGAACTCCGGGCGTGAATGTGCGAAAGGCAGGAACAGACGTCCACGGCGGCTTTCATCCTCATGGCGCAAACGGGACCCCTACCGTCAACAATGGAGCCGTGAAGGAGCTGCAGCCGTGGACCTGGAGCAGGCACAGCGAACGAGGGTGCGAGGCCTGGACAGCTCTGAGCGGAACAGCGAGCCACCTGCAGCGTCCAGCTCGAGACAGTGGTTCCTTTCTCGAAGTGGGATGGGGCTGAGGGAGCCGGGCTGCTGGGGTTCTGGAACACTGCGTTTCCTGCTCTGGGCAGGGGTTTGTTCCGCGGATGTGCCGCTTCCTGAAAGTTCATCCACCTGGAGAAAGACGCAGGTGCAGCTCGTCCACCCCAGCAAGGCTTCTTGGGGAAAATGAAAGCCAAGGCTGCGGTGAATTTCCATAATCAACGAGGGTGCCGCTGGTGTAGAGTGTTTTCGATGTCACACTCCGGATGGTATTTGAAAGAAAAATTAAATAAAAATTCAAATCTAACAATCTAAACATTTAATAAACAGGAACTCCTCATGAGATAATGTTTATTTTTTAATGTTTTAAACTTATTTTAAGTTCAGGGCCACACGTGCAGGATGTGCAGGTTTGTTACAGAGGTTAATGTGTGTCGGGGGAGGTTTGTGTACAGATTATTTCATCACCTGGGTATTAAGCCTAGTACCCATTAATTATTTTTCCTGACCCTCTCCCTCCTCCCACCGCCCACCCTCTGACAAGCCCAGTGTCTTATATTCCCTTCTATCTGCCCAGGTGTTCTCAGCATTTAACTCCTGTTTATAAGTGAGACATGCAGTATTTGGTTTTCTGTTCCTGTGTGAGTTTGCTAAAGGTAATGGCCTCCAGCTCCATCCATGTTCCTGCAAAGGACATGATCTGGTTCCTTTTTATGGCTGTATAGTATTCCATGGTGCACATGTGCCACATTTTCTTTATCCGGTCTACCGATGATGGGCATGTAGGTTGATTCCATGTCTTTGCTGTTGTGAATAGTGCTGTGAGGGACATACTGTGCAGACGAGACATGATGTTTAGTAAAAATCATGCACAGAGTTGAGTGAGTGTATCACACACAGATATTTATAAAGCACAGGACAGGGAGAAAACCATTGACAGCGTTTTCCTCCAGGAGGTATTGAAAATGCTCCAGTTTCCTTTGCTGAGCTTGTAATAACTTGCTTTTGCAAGAAGACATTTCCGTAGACACAAAGGCACACTGTTTCCGACTGCGGACCCCAAGGACCCTCCTCAGGTCTGTGTGGGCAAGGTGCATGGAAACCTGTCCTGCAAAGACCCACAACAATGACCCCCTCCATGTGCTCATCACGGACAAAGGTAACTTCTCACTACGTGCCCCAGGTGGCCTCTCCGGCCTTCAGGGAGGACATCATTCTGGCCACCGTGGCCTTTCTGATGAGTCTCAAATGCAACCCGGAACAGGCAGAAGCCCGGGGTAGTTCACCTGCCCCCAAGCTGCCCCAGATTTCAGAAGGGAGCTTCACTCCCTGACCCCCATCAGCAAGATGGTAGGGGTCTCCTGCAGTACCTGGAGCTGGGAAGGGAGTGGTAGAGGTGGTGGGGACGAACCTGCCCCGGGGATGTCTCTGGGGCCCTGAGGCTGCAGGGCGTCAGATATTGAGGAGGGCTCATAAGGCATCAGGCGGGTTCTGGGGGCTCAGGGCTCACCAGTAAACAGAGGCAACAAAGATTCCTACCTGGTCCCTCTTATGTCCAAGTGGGGAAGAGAGAGCATGAGCCCTTAGCCCAACAGCTAAACAAACTGGACAGCCTGTTGGAGGAGACCCTGCTATGCAAAGGAAAAACAAGGAGAAGCGCAGTCCCACTGCGTGGCCCATGCTTCGCCTGTGCGGACCAAGCCGACTTCCTGGGAAGCAGCCCTCAGCCGGCAGCAGGTGCAGGCCAGGCCTGTAGGAGGACCCTGCAGGGTCAGAGGCCGTGCACAGGGCAGGTAGGACCCTGCTGGCCCTCAGGGATCATGGCCTTTGCTCTAATGAACACTGAAGGTTTCTGAGCGAGAGGGACCTGGTGACTACCTGGGGAGTGCAGAGGCCCTGAGAACTGCTTCCCTGGCCCCTGCCCCACCTTGGAGCCCAGAAGAGGACACCTCATCTTTCCCTGCCTCTGAGGAATGACGATCACAGACAGTCACCTCCCACCTCCTGGGGACACAGTTGATGGCCATCACAGACAGTCACCTCCCACCTCCTGGGCATGCAGTCGACGGCCATCACAGTCACCTTCCACCTCCCAGGCAAGCAGTCGACGGCCATCGCCGACGGTCACCTCCCACCTCCTGGGCATGCAGTCGACAGCCATCACAGCTGGTCACCTCCCACCTCCCAGGTACGCAGTCGACAGCCATCGCCGACGGTCACCTCCCACCTCCCGGGCACGCAGTCGATGGCCTCTGAGACCACAGCAGCATCACAGAGGCCTCATGCTGGTGACCCGGCCTCAGGCTCTGCAGCAGGAAGTGAGGTCCATGGTCCTTGGCTTGCCTGGTCCCTCCTCCCAGCCGGCAATGGGCAGGGCTGGCAAGGGCTGTGGGGGCTTCGGGAAGCTCAGGCGGTGGTGGCGCTGAGACCCTCCCAAGGGCTCCCCATTCCTCAGAGGCAGGGACAGATGAGACGCTCTCTTCTGCAGGAAGAAAGCTCCAGTGCAGGATCAGAACAAAAGTGGCCCCTCGAGGCTGCTGCAGGCGTCAGGCACTGGTCTTCCATCAGTCATAGCTATTTCTAGATATTTTCTCAGGGAACAAGCATGGAGTACTTACCTAGGTACAAGGCAGTTGAGTACTCTGGGGGTTGAGTACTGTGGCAGTTAGATACATTGGGAGTTAGGTATTTTGGGAGTTGGGTACTGTGAGAGTTGAGTACTATGGGAGTTAGGTACATGGGAGTTAGGCATTATGAGGGTTAGGTACTGTGGGAGTTGGGTACTGTGGGTGTTTGGTACTATTGTAGTTGAGTACTGTAGGAGTTGGGTGCTGTGGGGGTTGGGTACTGTGGGAGTTGGCTACTATTGTATTTGGCTACTGTGGGATTTGGGTACTGCAGGAGTTGGGTACTGTGGGAGTTGGGTACTATTGTATTTGGGTGCTGCGGGATTTGGGTACTGTGGGAGTTGAGTACTATAGTAGTTTGGTACTGTGGGAGTTGGGTACTGTGGGAGTTGGGGACTGTGGCAGTTGAGTAGTTGGGAGTTGGGTATTGTGGCATTTGTGTACCGTGGGAGTTGTGCACTGTGAGAGTTGGGTACTGTGAGAGTTGGGTACTGTGGGAGTTGGGTACTATGGGAGTTGGGTACTATGGGAGTTGGGTACTGCGGGGGTTGGGTACTGCGGGGGTTGGGTACTGCGGGGGTTGGGTACTGTGGGGGTTGGGTACTGCGGGGGTTGGGTACTGCGGGGGTTGGGTACTGCGGGGGTTGGGTACTGCGGGGGTTGGGTACTGCGGGGGTTGGGTACTGCGGGGGTTGGGTACTGCGGGGGTTGGGTACTGCGGGGGTTGGGTACTGCGGGGGTTGTGTACTGTGGGGGTTGGGTACTGTGGGGGTTGGGTACTGCGGGGGTTGGGTACTGCGGGGGTTGGGTACTGCGGGGGTTGGGTACTGCGGGGGTTGGGTACTGCGGGAGTTGGGTACTGTGGGAGTTGGGTACTGCGGGGGTTGGGTACTGCGGGAGTTGGGTACCGTGGGGTTTGGATACTGTGGGAGTTGGGTTCTGTGGGAGTTGTGTACTGCAGGAGTTTGGTACTGTGAGAGTTGGGTATTGCAGGGATTGGGTACTGTGGGGGTTGGATACTACAGGAGTTGGGTACTGTGGCAGTTGGGTACTGCAGGGGTTGGGTACTGTGGGGGTTGGATACTGTGGGAGTTGGGTTCTGTGGTAGTTGAGTAGTTGGGAGTTGGGTATTGTGGCATTTGTGTACCGTGGGAGTTGTGCACTGTGAGAGTTGGGTACTGTGAGAGTTGGGTACTGTGGGAGTTGGGTACTATGGGAGTTGGGTACTGCGGGGGTTGGGTACTGCGGGGGTTGGGTACTGCGGGGGTTGGGTACTGTGGGGGTTGGGTACTGCGGGGGTTGGGTACTGCGGGGGTTGGGTACTGTGGGGGTTGGGTACTGCGGGGGTTGGGTACTGCGGGAGTTGGGTACCGTGGGGTTTGGATACTGTGGGAGTTGGGTTCTGTGGTAGTTGAGTAGTTGGGAGTTGGGTATTGTGGCATTTGTGTACTGTGGGAGTTGTGCACTGTGAGAGTTGGGTACTGTGGGGGTTGGGTACTGCGGGGGTTGGGTACTGCGGGGGTTGGGTACTGCGGGGGTTGGGTACTGCGGGGGTTGGGTACTGCGGGGGTTGGGTACTGCGGGGGTTGGGTACCGTGGGGGTTGGATACTGTGGGGGTTGGGTTCTGTGGGAGTTGTGTACTGCAGGAGTTCGGTACTGTGAGAGTTGGGTACTACACTTTGTTTTACATATACGAATGCTGGGCCTGAGGGCGCTAAGAACTGTGGGGCCAGTGGCCCAGCAAATGTGGTCCAAGTTGGTTTTGGTTGCTACCCCGCAACCTGGTTGCCTCTGCAGAAGTTTCTAGAGGCACTGGGGAGAGGAGGAAGCCTCAAGGCCACTGGCCCCAGGCACTCTTTAAGTTGGGCCCCAAGGCCCCTGGGAAACTCAGGTGTGTCCAGTGGGGCTTGCAAGGGGCACGGACCCTCCACACACATCTGGGCTCATGCCTCCAATCGTCTGTGGTGTGGACTCTCCCACAAAGCTCATTCAGAAGACCTGCCCTTAACCATCCCATGCTCATTCTCCCTTGCTGGTCCTTGGGGTCCAGGAGACACGTCCTCCCCATCTGAAGACTGTCCTGTCCCCTCCGCCATTCCTGGGTCCCCACTCCAGGCCTGGGCCAGCCACTGACTCTCTCTCTCTGTCTGTCTGTCTCTGTCTCTTTGTGTCACTCTGTCTCTGTTTCTTCCCCCTCTCTGTCTCTGTCTCTTTTTCTCTCTCTGTGTCTCACTGTCTATCTTGCTCTGTCTGTGTCTTTCTCTCTCTCTCCCTGTCTTTCTCTGACTTTCTTTCTCTGTCTCTCCCTCTCTCTCTCCATCTCTGTCTCTCTCTGTCTGTCTCTGTCTTTCTCTTCTCTGTCTCTCCCTATCTCTTTCTTTGTCTCTGTCTCTCCCTGTCTCTCTTTCTCTATGTCTGTCTTTCTCTCTCTCTTTTTGTCTGTCTCTGTCTCTTTCTCTGTCTGTTTCTGTCTTTCTCTGACTCTATCTCTGTCTCTCTCTGTCTCTGTCTATCCCTGTCTCTCTTTCTCTGTCTTTCTCTCTCTGTCTCTCCCTTTCTCTGTCTCTCCTTGTCTCTCTCTGTTTCTGTCTTTCTCTCTCTCTGTCTCTGTATCTCTCTGTCTCCCCCATCTCTCTCTGTCTCTGTCTTTCTCTGTCTCTATCTCTCTGTCTTTGTCTATCCCTATCTCTCTCTGTCTCTGTCTCTGTCTTTCTCTCTCTTCCTGTCTCTCTGCCTCTGTCTCCCCATCTCTCTCTTTTTCTGTCTCTGTCTCTCCATCTCTGTCTCTCCCTGTCTCTCTTTCTCTATCTGTCTCTGTCTTTCTCTGTCTCTATCTCTCTGTCTCTCTCTGTCTTTCTCTCTGTGTCTCTCCTTGGCTCTCTTTCTCTGTCTTTCTCTCTCTCTCTCTGTCTCTCCCTCTCTCTGTCTCTGTCTCTCCCTCTCTCCTTCTCTGCCTCTATCTCTCCGTT
The DNA here is from genome assembly GCF_029281585.2 of Gorilla gorilla gorilla. Classification (NCBI taxonomy): domain Eukaryota; kingdom Metazoa; phylum Chordata; class Mammalia; order Primates; family Hominidae; genus Gorilla; species Gorilla gorilla. The sequence goes on along the minus strand of NC_073243.2, from coordinate 110,983,495 downwards.
TCTCTTTCTCTGTACTTTCTCTCTCTCTGTCTCTCCCTTTCTCTCTATCTCTGTCTCTCCTTGTCTCTCTTCCTCTGTCTGTCTCTGTCTTTCTCTCTCTGGCTCTCCCTGTCTCTTTCTTTGTCTCTTTCTCTGCCTCTATCTCTCTGTTTCTCTCTGTCTCTGTCTATCTGTCTCTCTCTCTCTCTCTGTCTCTCCCTGTCTCTGTCTCTCCCTCTCTCTTTCTCTGTCTTTCTCTTTCTGTCTCTGTCTCCCCATCTCTTTTTCCCTGTTTATGTCTCTCTCTGTGTCTTTCTCTCTCTGTCTCCATCTCTCTGTCTCTCTGTCTCTGTCTTTCTTTCTCTCTCTGTCTCTGTCTCTCCCTCTCTCTGTCCCTGTCCCTGTCTCTCTTTCTCTGTCTGTCTTTCTCTCTGTCTCTCTCTTTTTTCTCTGTCTCTCTCTCTCTCCCTGTCTCTCTTTGTCTGTCCCTCCCTGTCTCTGTCTCTGCCTTTCTCTCTCTGTCTTCCCCTCTCTCTGTCTCTGTTCCTGTTTCTCTTTCTCTGTCTCTGTCTCTCCTCGTCTCTGTCTCTACCTCTCTCTGTCTTTGTCCCTGTCTCTCTGTTTCTCTGTCTCTACCTCTCTCTGTCTTTGTCCCTGTCTCTCTGTTTCTCTGTCTTTGTCCCTGTCTCTCTTTCTCTGTCTCTCCTTGTCTCTGTCTCTCCCTGTCTCTCTTTCTCTGTCTCTGTCTTTCTCTCTCTGTCTTCCCAGGTCCCCACCCTTCCCTCCAATCTGCACTGTGCTCGGAAGCCAGGCGTCCTTAAATGCAAACGTGATCTCTTCCTTCTGGCCTCCCTTTCTGAGTTCCTGTGTCCTAGGGGCAAAGGTCAGGCGCCTAAACTCGCTCATCTCTGAGTGACGCCCCCAGCGCCTTCATCTCCATTACTCAGCGAATGTCGATGAGCCCTGTGCAGGGTGGAGGTGGGGGCGGGGGCGGCTCTGGGTCCTTATCGCCCAGCGGTGCAGACTGAGATAAAGGAACCAGGAGGCTAGGGAGAAAGTCCCATGCCTGCTGGGAAGGCCCCGGCTATGGAAGGAGCCATGTGGGCAGTGGGGGCAGGGGGCCAGCGAGGGCCCCTAGGGAGGTGAGCCCAGAGGCTGAACGGAGGCGAAGGGAGGAAGGCCTGGGGAGGGGCAGGGTGTGGCACCGTCCCTGGCCCCAGGAAGGCCGGTCCGGGATTCCAGAGCTTGAGGTCTCCTGGATGGGAGAGACGTGAGGGGAGGCCCAAGTGGGGGCCCAAACAGGCAGCGCCCGACAGAGGAGGGCCCCCAACTCCCTGTGTGGAAAACCAGGAGAGAATCCCACTCTGGCTTTGGAGACACAACCCCCAGGGTAGGATCCTCTCCTGAACTCTCCGCAACGTTCCTCCTGCCCCTCCTGGACCCCGTGGTCAGCCCTGTGGCTTCCCCGCAAATGTTTCTCCGGCCCCTCCTGGACCCCGTGGTCAGCCCTGTGGCTTCCCTGCATGGCCTCTTTGCTGGGGAGCAGGGACGCCATCTCCTTCGCTGTCCCGTGCCCGGCACAGGACTGCCCCCCACAAAGTGCTCCACAGAAGGACAGAAACCCTGCAGTCACCGGGAAGGCGGGGATCTGGGGTGGCTGCAGGTTCCATGACACGGGACCCTGCATCCCCGGTGACCCCAGAGGGCCCTTGGGGACGAGGCTGCCCCAGAGGGTGGCTCTGGGTCCTGAACCTATGGCCGGGAGCTGAACTCCTGCTTGATGTTCTCCAGCTCAGCCAGGGATGGGATCCGGGCATCCAGGCTGGGGTTGGGCAGCGTGAGCGGTTCATTATGAAGTTCATTACGAACCGCAGAATGAAACTGTGGCCCAGGGGGCACAGCCACGGGAACCCCACTCTCAGGTTGATTCAGGCCACATCCCAAGCAGCCGTGGTTCCGTGGGGACTGGTGGGAAGCCGGGCCCCCGAGCAGCCGTCTAGAGCCCAGAGCCCGGCTGGAGGGGTCCAGGGCCTCGCTGTGCTTGGTGTGAGCAGACCAAGAGCTGCCCCAGGGCCCCTGCTCCCACTGAGTTCCCTCTCCCTGGACTGGGGTGGGGGCCAGGGATGCCTGTCCTCCAGGGAGCTGTGGAGAGGCCCACCCGGCTTCCTGCAGGTGGGGGTGTGCGGCAGCCGGGGGCTCCCAGACTGGGGCAGAGCCAGCATCCTGTTTGCCTTGGTTCTTCCTCCCCGGGGTGCACCGGCGTTTGTGCGCATTTGTGTGTGCGTTTGTGCAGGGGGAGGGGTGGCCAGCGCCCACGGAGCAGCCTCCAGTTGCCCGACGGCAGTGGGTGGCTCTGCTGGCCCCGGGGCCGGGCGTCTCTGCAGATAAGGCATTAACAGTCCCTCCGCAGACGCACCCTGCAGATCTGCTGACGACTGGCTCCGTTCTGCCCAGGTGCGTGGGGCGAGGTGCCAAAGGTTCTCTATAAAGTGCCCGGCTCCCGGCCCACGGCCACTCGCCCTCCAGCTTCTGCCCTGCCTGCTGTGTGCGGAGCCATCCAGCGACCACCATGGTGAGGCTTGTGCTGCCCAACCCCGGCCTAGATGCCCGGATCCCGTCCCTGGCTGAGCTGGAGACCATCGAGCAGGAGGAGGCCAGCTCCCGGCCGAAGTGGGACAACAAGGCGCAGTACATGCTCACCTGCCTGGGCTTCTGCGTGGGCCTCGGCAACGTGTGGCGCTTCCCCTACCTGTGTCAGAGCCATGGAGGAGGTAGGCTGGCCGGGCGGGGCTGCGGGCCAGGCCGTGGCCAGGGAAACACAGACACACGCAGAGGCCCTGGGCAGACGTCCTCCCCGGACCCTCGGCTCCCCAAGCACGGAAGGGAGAGGAGAAGCCGCAGGGTGTGGGGGGAGCTGGGGCCCCCACGGGCCCCCGTGCCCGGTTCCTAGGCTGCTGGTGAGGAGATGGGCCTGGCCGGCACGGCCCCAGGACTTCGTGTGGGGCTCCAGGGAGGGCCCTGTGTTCCAGACTGGCAGTCCTGGAACGTTCTGGCCTGAGGGTGGGGCCGGGGGAAGGGTGTTTCTCCCGGTACAGCCCCTCCTCGGAGGACGCGGGGCCGAGCCCTCCTGGGCATCACCTCTCGTCCCAGCCCCACAGGCGGACACCTGCCAGTGCAGGGAGCAGAGGAGGTAGCTGGGTTGGGGGCAGGTGACCCTAGAGGAGCAGAGCAGGTAGCTGGAGCCTGTGGACTCGGGCCTGGCTCTTGAGCCAGGTGCCCTCAGGCCTGGAGGCCGGGAGCCGCTGTGCCCACCCAACACACAAGCCTGACTGCTCCTCGTTCCTCTGGCTCCTGGGGCCCAGGTGGGCGTGGCCGCTGCTGGCATGGAGGTGACGTTTGTGTTCCTGTCCAGTGGCCCTAAGCATCTGAGAAGTGGCTCCCAGGCCTGGCAGGGGGCTGTACCTAGGACCCCCACACTTGAACTCAGCCTTGGGCTTGGCGAACCCCAAAGCTGCTGCCCTCATAAACCTGCTGCTTTCTCAGTGGAAGGTCCAGGAGGGCCGGGCACCCTCGGGAAACAGGCTTCCTGCTGCCCTGGGGCAGTTCACGGGGGGCCGTGAGGGTCTCAGCCTCCATTTAGAGGAGCCCGCCCTCAGGGGGCCCTGTTCCTTCTCACCATGGAGAGCTGCTGTCTCTCACGCGGGCTTTGTGATGTGAAAGTTTTTAAAGAAAAACAGAAATGGGCTTTTCCTGAATCAGTTTCGCCTCCAGCATTGTCAAGGAGTTGATCACTGCCTTGCGGGGGTGGGCGCTTCATGAGCCTCTGGTCCAGCCTGCACTTTCCACTGGAGGCAGGGCGGGGGACCTTGGCCACTCCGATACTATAGTCCCTGACAGTCCCCAAGTCTCAGCTCACCAAAGCCTCAGGGACTTCCTGGCCACTGTCCTCGCCCCCTCCGCCAGGGCCCTATCCTGTGGGGAGGATCCCTGCGCTCACCCACACCCTGAGTTTGTTTAGCTTGGAGGAGAAACTGAGTCACAGGCACTGGGGATGGAGGGGCAGACACATGCCTCCTGGGAAGAGGAGGGGTTGGGACTGCCTGAACCTGCCTGGGAAGTTATTTGTCTTTGCACAGAAGGGCAAGTTCTAAGATGCGGGCTTGGGCGGGAATCTGATGGGGCTCCCAGCACCTCAGATAGTCCCCGCTCTGACACCCAGAGACCAGCCGCTGTGCACGGTGGAGCCTGGGAGCGAGCAGCTTTCAAGCAGCGGGTGCTGGCGCTGCACCCTGGGCCATGCTGGGGTGGACAGGTGCGGGCAGCGGGCAACGGGCAGCGGGTTCCGGGCAGGCAGGCCCAGGTGAGGAGGGCCGAGCAGGGCTCTGGGATGTGCTGGGTCTCAGACGGTCCCACTCCTGGGGTGGACACCAGCAGGCCCTTCTCCCCAGACCCCAGACAAGCTTCCCCTGACCTGGCCCTTCGGCTGGGCCACCAGGTCACCTGCTAGACTCTCAGCTGGGCCACCAGGTCACCTGCTAGACTCTGAGGGCCACTGTCACCTGGGCCCCCATCAGCTGCGGCATCGCAGATGGCTCCACAGGGTTCTGGCAGTCGCCCCGGCCTGGAGGAACCCTGTGCCTTGCTGTGGTCATGCTGTGGGGGCTGACCAGGACCCCACATACCAGACCACCAGCCTGAAAGAGCTGAAGCCCACACTGCAGCCAGAGGGACTCGGGCCAGAAGGGCAGGGCCCCAAGAATGGGAGACGGCTCTGCAGGCCACCGGGTTTCCCAGCAGGGCACCCGTCTCCTGGTGAATCCAATCTGGGCCGCAGCTCTGCCACAAGGGAGCTTTCAGGGAGGCAGCTGAAAGGACTCGGGGACACAGGGTCCCCTCATCTGGCTCCTGGGGGCCTCATGGGCACCAAAACAGTGGGGCAGGCCGCGTCCCTGGGAGGCCACACCCACAGACAGCACACTCTCTCTCTGTGCATCTTAGTGAGGGCCCCAGCATGCATGCCATGTCAGTGACACCAGATTTCCTAATTGATGCGGGTCATCGAGACCAAATCGAGGGGAAGCAGGCAGCCAGGTCCTCCTGGTTCCCTCTTGGAAGCCTCCTGAGTGTTTGGGATTGTCCTTCGAGGTTAAAAACCATTTACGCGTGCCTCCGAGTCTCCTGTGTCTTAACAGATTTTGCCCTCCTTGGAGAGCCTGTGCCAGGTGGGCAGGCTCAAGGGACCCTTTCCTGAGGAAGGGCATTTCCAAACTCAGCCGCCCCACTCACCTGAGCCACCTCAAGGGCGTGCTGCGCCTGGGCATTCTCACCTGGGAAATGGGTGTGATGGCAGAGCACCCCGAGGGTGGTGCTGGGGGCAGTGGGCAGGTGTGCAGGAACAGCAACCAAAAGCCGTGAAGCGTGGTCAGCCAGGGCTCACCCCACTCACCCCCACCTGGGAGCACCACATCCCCACAGCGGGGCCCCACAGTGCTGGTGGCGCAGGCGGAGATGCATTCATGCCCACCTGTGTCTGTCCAGAAACCTCAGTTGCCCCGTGTGTCCCCATCAGTGGCTGCTGATAGAGCCCACCCCACAGCTGGCCCCTCAGGGGCTGCCCCCCAGCTCCTCTGCACATGGCAGTGATGCTGCACGTGAGCGAGGCGGCGTGCGGGAGCCGGAGGAGCCGCCCCTTCAAGGACCATGTGGCGCCAGCACAGCTGTTTCCAGCTGTCTCTTCTTTGCTGCTCAACGCCTGGCCCCAGGGTCAGCTTTCCCCTTAGTCCATCTGCAGCTAATTCTTAGCAAAAATCCATGCAGTATTTACTTGGTGCCACAAACACCACCTGCTGGAGAGAGAAAAAGGGGGAAGCTTAGTCCCTGCGTGAGAACTGCAGCTCCCTCCTCCCCCTCCTCCCTCTCCTGGTTTCCTACTTTTTCAAGGACAGACAGGAGGAACTGTTTCTGTGCCCAGTGTCTCTTTCCCTCTGGGTGCTTTCCATTTGGCCACGTCCCCACCCCATTCTCTCAGTTACCTGCTTCCACCTGAGTGAGCCAACGTCTGCAGCGCCACAGAGAGGCCTGGTTTCCAGGGACCTTTGTAACCACGTCCAGGTGCCCTGCACTGCCCCACCAGGCAGGGCCACGCAGTGTCCCCTGGGCGCTGGCCGCCCCTTTCCTTCTCTCCTTCCTCTGCACCTCACCCCACACTAGGAAGAAGTCGCTGCGTTTAAAAGACAAATATTCATATTCTGGTGGCTTTAATTGTCAAGAATGCTTGGCTTTCCTTGAGTTTCTTGGGGCGGGACAGCCTCCTTCATTGGGAGCAACGGAGGGCCTGGCTGCCTCCGGGCTGCATTTGGGATGGAGTGGGTGTGTGCCCCGCCCCGCCCAGTCCTCTCTGTTCACTGCTCCATGCTGAGCCTGAGCCCCAGGGGTTGGGGATTTGAGGGTCTCCTGCCCTGAGGAACTTTCAGAAAGGAGAGCCACCAGGAGCAAGGGCAACAACTGAGACTCTCAGAAGAGGGGACACCCTGGTGGGGTTTTCAAGGATGAGTAGGAGTTTTCTCAATGGAGATGGAGTGATAGGAAGACCCGAGCATTTAGGATTAGGGCATAGTGGAGGGAAGGGAGGGGGTGGAGGACACTGGGGATCATGCACTTGCTTTTTCTTGGTAGTTTTGTCTGGAAGAGTTTCAAATCAAACTCTTGGGAAAAAAAATTTGGAGGAGTGAATCTTTTCTTATTTTAACCTAATGGGCAGGCCCTGCTGGGGTCTTGGGTGTCCCTGCAGGTGAGCCTGCAGCCCCCACACCCTCCCATAGGGACCCGCTGGCGAGCATCTCCTGCACCTGCTACCATTCCCTTCTGCCTTTCATCTCACGATGAATCCAGCATCCCGCCAGCCCACCCTACACGCCTGGCTCTGCTCCTGCCACCTGCAGCTCCTGCTTCTGAAGGAACCTGTCCCTGGAACCCCAGCTCAGAGAGAGGGGCCTGTGTGGGGATAGAGGTCCTGGGCTCCAGAGGGCCCTGCTGCACTCAACAGGCAGGCACCAAGTGGACACAGAGGGAGGAGAGAGAAAAGGCTCGGTGTTAAACTGGGAGAGGGAGGAGTGAGAAAGGCTGGCAGGGGCCGAGTGAGGAAGTCACAGCCTCCAGTACCTGCTTCTCCCTCCCGCCTCTACCCCTCCCTCCCTCCTTCTCTCTTTCTCTCTCTCTCTCCATCGCCCTGTCTGTTTCTCTCCTCTGTCTCTCTCTGTTTCTGTGTGTGTGTGTGTGTCTCTCTGTCTCTTTTTCTGTGTGTCTCCATCTCCCTCTCTGTGACTCTGTCTCTGTGTGTGTTCTCTCTCTCTCCCTGCTTCTCTCTCTGTCTCTGTCTCTCTATGTCACTGTCTCTGTGTGTGTCTCTGTCTCTCACACATGTGCTGTGCCATCCCCTGAGGACGGTAGTTTGGGGTCTGACATGGCCCTGCTGGCTAAGGAGACAGTGGCTGGGTCGGGGAAGGGAGGCAATGGGGATGGAATGGAGGGAGCTCAGGATTTAAGAGATTTGGTGGGAGAAGAACAAATGGAACAGGTGTGTGGGGAAGGAGGGTGAGGGTGCCCGGCCTGGGGGGCAGGAGGATGATGGGGGCTTGGCTCTGCCAGTGGGGAGGGTGCAGGCAGGCGGGTCACGCATCCCTCGAGAGGCCCCAGGGACACGCAGCGTGAGGAGGGGCTGTCGCCGGGACCCCAGTGTCATGTGAGCATCCCCACAGCCCTCCCTCTCAGGGTCAGTCACCACGGGACACAAAGGTGGCCCCCAGGAGACAGGACCCATGTCGGGATCAGGCTCACTGGGGTTTGGGACCTGCACACCCCCAGGCCCTTCAGCCACAGCTGTGTTTGCAATTCTTGCGCTGTTGCAGCTGCTGACCTCGGTCCCAAAGGCTGTCGGCTTCGCTGTGCTCACCCGGGCTGCAGCGTGGCCCTTCCGTCCAGCCTGGGGCAGGCGCGACGGGAGCTGCTTCCACGTCCCCATAGCAGGGTGCTCGGGTTCAGGTAGGAGACGCACTGCGCGGTGCCAGGCCAGCCTCGGAAGCCGGGCGCCACGGCCTGCACTCACCTCTGCTGTTCCCTGACCCTCGTCCTTCTCCACCTTCGAGTGAAGGACCCACCGGTGTCCACGCTGCCCTGGCCGGATGGGAGCCCTGCCGAGGCTGTGTCCCTCCTTGCCCTCTGCCGAGCACCTTGGGCACCGTCATGATGCCCAGGAGTGGCTGCACCTCATCCTGTGTGTAGCCTGGGGGCCTTGTGGCTGAGCTGGGAGGCTGTACGTCCACCCACAGAGGGAGCGGTCAGGGCAGCCCGCTTGGCCGGGCAAGTGGAGTTCATGGGCGCGGCCAGGCCCCTTCTCTGGGTGCTGGCTGCCACTGGGCTCTGAGAGGAAGCTGACCTATGCTTTTCAGCTTTGGTTTTTTAAAAGAGACAGAATTTAAAGATGTGAGGAAATGTGAGCGTGAAATCCTTCTAGGCATCTGCGATTTTTCCTGAATCTCTTCTCCCGGTCCCAGGCTGACTCTGAGCCTCTGCGCCTGATGATGGCAGGAGCCACTCGGCTTCCTCTCAGGATCAGCACATCCCTATCTTTTATCTATTTCAAACCAACTTTCAAACAAACAACTCTCCAGTCAGTTGAAACACTAAACGTGGCCCTCGGTTTAGACCATGAGTGAGTCACCTGTCTCCTGGCTGTCAGCGCCTGGACAGTCCCACTTTCCTGCTACAGTTCTAGCCCAGACTGAATGACTACAATTTCACAAAGATTAAATAGCATCATATTTCAAAGGTGATCTTACACTGTTCCACATTAGAGAATTAGCCCCAGAATGATGGCTGAGGGTGTCCTTTTAGAGCAAAGAGGTAGCAGTGCAGAGGTGGGTAGATCTCCCATAAGACAAAACCGTTGTCACAGCAGAAGCAGAAATGTCTCAACGTGGTTCTCCTTTTTGCAATTTTTTATTATTATTGAATACATATATGTAAAATTTGCCATTTTAATCATTTTTACATGTACAATTCAGTGGTATTAAAGACATCCACAATGCCATGTAACCAGCACCTGGGCTCAGGTCTATCTTTAGAACTCTGTCTTAAGAACCAAAACGGTCCCCATTAAACCCTAACTCCCCACTGAGGCCACACACCATTGCCAGGAAACAGCCTCTCCCCACAGGCATGCCAAATCCACAGAACGTTCATTAAACCAAGGAAGGACGCGGCAGGTGCAGCTGGCACAGGCAGGGCAGGGGTGGCACGCTGCTGTTGGAAGCCCCTGGCTGGACAGGCAAAAGCAGCTCCTCCGTGGGACTCCTGGACTGCCAGGCGGTGGGTGGGGAGGTCGATTCCCAGGCAGCGGCTGTGGTTGCACCTTGGTCAGAGCGCGTGAGGCATGGACCACACCTCCCTTAACGACAGCAACGTCCTGAGGTCCCATAGGCGACCTCAGCCTGTGCGATGGTCAGGAACGTCCAGCTGCCCAGCAGTGCTTCTAGAACGTGGAGTCAGCTCTGGCCCTGATCCCATGGACTGGCTGCTCCATCTCAGCTCTGTTCCCACGTGGTGGGCCGGCCATAGGGGCTGCAAGGCTTGCTGTGAATGCCTGCTCCCGAGGGAGGCCTTCCTGCTCCCCCGGGAACGGCTCTCAGGCATGGCGGACTCCTCCCATTGCAGGAGCCTTCATGATCCCGTTCCTCATCCTGCTGGTCCTGGAGGGCATCCCCCTGCTGCACCTGGAGTTCGCCATCGGGCAGCGGCTGCGGCGGGGCAGCCTGGGCGTGTGGAGCTCCATCCACCCGGCCCTGAAGGGCCTAGGTGAGTGCCTCGGAGCCGTTCCACCCGGGCCCAGGGGTCGCCTCTGCTGGGAAGCCGTTCCACCCGGGCCCAGGGTTCGCCTTGCCGGCCTCGGCGCCCCTGCTCCGCCTTCCCTGTCTGTTTCTGGTGCAACAAAGGTCCAAGCTTCATCTCCTCCTGGAGGCCTTTGGAAACTCCAGGCCACTCCTGTTCACCAGGAACCAGACAGGCCAGCAGAGGCCGCCCGAGTCCCTGGCAGCCCAGGGCCCAGGAGGGTCCAGACGCTGGACAGCAGAGTGACCACTCAAGCCCTGCCCATGGCGGCGCTCAGCGAGAGCCCAGGGCCCAGGAGGGGGCACCAGCCTCCTGTGTCCACTCCCCCACACCTAGTGAGGAGGTCCCCAGCACTGACACCCCCAGACATAGTCACTCATTTATAAGCTCTGGGGCCCAGGAGCAGACCCAGTGCAGCCTCACCAAGAGGACACGGCTCATTAAGCCCTCAGAATATGGGCAGATGGTGAAAGATGGAGGAGGAAAGGGCAGGGTCCACTCCAGAGAGGGGTCTGAGTCCAGGAAGCACCTGCCCTTCGGAAGCCTGCAGGCCTGGAGCAGAGCCCACACCCTCATCCCAGCCTCTCCCTGAGTCTCCAAGGCCTCCCTCCAGGCCCAGGGCAGAGCCCACACCCTCTAGCTGAGTATCCAAGACCTCCCTCCTCCCTCTCTCTTCCTCTCTCTGTCTCTCCCTCTCTCTTCCTCTCTCTCTGTCTCTGTCATTCTCTTTCCCCTCCTATTCTCTCCCTTCCCCCCTCTCTCTCTTCCTCCCCCTCTCTCTCTCTCCCTCTCTCAGTCTGTCTTTTTTTTCTTTCCCCCTCCTATTCTCTCTGTCTCTTCCCTCTTCTCTCTCTTCCCCTATCTCCATCTCTCCCCCATCTCTGTCTCTCCCCCTGTCTCTCTTCCCCATCTCACACTCACATATTCACAACACACATTTGGTTTTGAGTTTGAAACTTCAATAAAGCATGTACTACATAGCACACTTTCCATCCTGCCTAGCTGTCCCCAAATAATTGAGAACATTCCCCTCTGCAGTTTCTGTTGTCTCCCCTCTCATGAGTCCTCCACAGGGAAGGCTTTCCTGAAGCCCACCCACCTGTCCTGGGCCGCGGGGGCTTCCCGGTTTGGGGCAGGGCCAAGTGGGCAGTCCCCCAGCCCGTAGGCAGCAACCAGGCTACTGGCACATCAAAAGTTCTCTGCCAAGGCAGTGGCCTGGATGCACCTGCTGGAGGCTGCACTGGGCAGGTGAGACCCATGCCTGGGGCAAGCCAGGCAGGCATGTGCCAGGAAGGTGTGAGCCGGGAAGGCGTGTACAGGCTGCACCACGGCATCAGCTGCATGATCCTGGCCTGCACTGGGTCTGCCCCTCAGATTCTGGAGTAGCCCATCCCAGCCACACCCTGTGCCAGCCCTGGGACCTCCTGCTCAGAGTGGGGATGGGTGGCCAGTGGAGGGTGTGCCTCGGCCCCAAGCCTCAGCAGCAGCCTCCCTGCAGGCCTGGCCTCCATGCTCACGTCCTTCATTGTGGGACTGTATTACAACACCATCATCTCCTGGATCATGTGGTACTTATTCAACTCCTTCCAGGAGCCTCTGCCCTGGAGCGAGTGCCCGCTCAACGAGAACCAGACAGGTGAGTCCTTGCAAGCAGCCCCGTCCGTCTCACCTGTGGGGCTGTTGTGTCTCTCATAGCAGGCACGTGGCCTCAGGAAACTCAGGTCAGGCGTGGCAGAAACCAGAGCCCCAAGGCAACAGGGTGTCAAAAAATGACAGCATGAAAGAAAAGACCTTAAAAGTGGTGGCTCTTGTGTGGGGGGTGTGGTGGAGGATGAGGCCCTTGGGAGGAAAGCGTGGGAGCCCGGGGGGGCTGTGCCTGCTCTGAGGGCCCCCGGTCACCAGCCTGGAGCCTGGGGCTGCTGGGAGGCTGCTCCCTATTCTCCAGGAAGGGACGTGGTGTCAGGACTGCTGCCTCCCGCCCCACGCATCCTTGCGTTGCTCCGCACAGGTGGGTCTGTCCTGCCCATGTGGGCCCCGCATTGCCCTCCCACCCCGGCCCTTCCAGAACCCTCTTGCCCAGGGAGGGAGCGTAGGGGGCAGACCCTCTACGTGTGACATGCAGTCAGCTCACGGCGATTCACACGTGGTCCTGGAGCCTGAACGGCTTGGTCACCACCGGCTTCTGGTCCGACCAGCACAGCGGGGCCAGCGGGGCTTCCCTGCATGCTGCTGCTCTGTTGAGGCCGGCAAGATGGCCCCTGGGGTCGGAATAAGACAGGTCCTCCCACGATACGTGCAACCCTCACTGCTCGCTGGGACTGTCGGGGCCCTTTCCTGCCTCCGGGCCTGTGGGGTCCTCTGGAATTAGACCACTTCCCCTTTAGAAAGGTCTCAGGATGGTTCCACGAGCCCAGAGAGGCCCACAGTGGTGAGAGTGTGTGGAGTGGGCAGTTGCAGGCAAGGGCCCCAGCCTGGGAGCGCAAACACTCTGAGGCTGCCAGACTTGCACAGGGAAGAGGGAGCAGTGTGAGGCCCAGGGTGCACCTGACTGTTGGGGCTGGAGCCTTCTAACCAGTGCACCTGTATAGGAACGTGTGCTCATGTGCTCACAAAGGTGTGTGCATGCATGGCGTGTGCAGGTGTGTGTACCAGACGTGTATGCAAGGGTACAGCTGTGCATGTGTGCTATGTGTGTGCTATGTGTGTGCATGCATGTGTGCACGTGAGCATGTGTGCTGTGTGCATGTGCATGTGTGGGGTGTAGAGGTACAGGTACCGGATGTGCACGCGCGAGTACAGTCACGCTCGTGTGCTGTGTGTGTACATGCATGTGCGTGCATGTGAGCATGTGTGCATGTGTGTGCTGTGTGTGTGTGTGCATGTGCATGTGTGGGGTGTGCAGGTGCATGGACCAGATGTGCATGTGAGGGTGCAGCTGTGCATGTGTACTGTGTGCATGTGTGTGCTGTGTGCGTGCATGCATGTGCGTGCACGTGAGCATGTGTGCCTGTGTTCATGTGCACGTGTGGGCGTGTCACTGGTGTCAAGGCCTCTGGAACGTGGCTGGCATTTCTTCCAGTTCAGGGCCTTCCATTCTCCTCCCTTGGGGGACCCGTACCCTGAGGTGTGTGAATGGCCCTCTCCCCAGGGTATGTGGACGAGTGTGCCAGGAGCTCCCCCGTGGACTACTTCTGGTACCGAGAGACGCTCAACATCTCCACGTCCATCAGCGACTCAGGCTCCATCCAGTGGTGGCTGCTGCTGTGCCTGGCCTGCGCATGGAGCGTCCTGTACATGTGCACCATCCGCGGCATCGAGACCACAGGGAAGGTACTGCATGGGCCCGGCCAGGCTGCAGGTGCTTCAGAGGGCGGGTGCGGGCAGCCCTGCCTCCGGCCGGCTGCACTCTAAAACCCAGCTCTGGGGGTCCCGGGCTCTGCCTTTCCCCAGACCCCACCAAGAGAGCTGCCTTTGCCCTTAGGCTCACTGGCCTGGGCGGGAGGGGCCCTGCCTGCCCCAGGTTTCCTGAAATGACCAGACTTGGGGCCCCAGGAACTTGACGTTGGCCCACACGACACTTAGCGTTATGTGGGAGTAATACAAACTAGCAGAAAGAGATAGACGATGATGATGATGATGATGGTGATGATGGTGATGATAAAACAGGAAAGTGGAAATGGAAGAGTGAGGCTCGATCTTCCCCTACATGGGAATCTTTGGTACGAGGTCCAGAGCAGCCATCCCTTTCTTCTGGTGGGCCGGCAGCCTGTGAGGCCCTGCCCCCGTTCCCACTCGTCCCATATGCCCCCCCGCCACAAGCCCGGCCCCCCTCCGCACCATCCCAAATACCCGGCCCCCCGCAGGCCCTGCCCCCCATCCCCACCCGTCCCACATGCTCGGCCCCCCGTCGTCCTGGGCCCCCTTCCCCAGATGCCCCAACCCCCGTAGGCCCGGCCCCCATCCACACTATCCCACATACCCGGACTCCGCAGGCCTGGCCCCCCATCCCCATCCATTCCACATGCTCCGCCCTCTGCAGGCCCCACCCCCCACAGCCCCTGCCCCCATCCCCACCCCTCCCACATGCCCTGTCCCCCCAACAGGCCTGGCCCCCTCCCCACCCTTCCAGCATGCCTCGCCCCCCATAGGCCCGGCCCCCATTCCCCACATGCCCTGCCCCCATATGCCCCGCCCCCACGTGCCCCACCCCTCGCATGCCCGGCCCCCCAACTTCCCGCCCATCCCACATGTCCCGCCCTCCGCAGGTCGTGTACATCACCTCCACACTGCCCTATGTCGTCCTGACCATCTTCCTCATCCGAGGCCTGACGCTGAAGGGCGCCACCAATGGCATCGTCTTCCTCTTCACGCCCAACGTAAGTCCCCGAGGCTGCCCTGGGCCCAGACCCCGGGAGAGGCCTGGCTGCCCTGTGCCCCCGCCAGCCTCAATACCAGCTCTCACCCACGGGGACAGGCAGCCTGCTGCTCCACCAGTCCCAGGCCTGAGGAGGTCCACGGGGCCAGCGAGGGCAAGGCCTGTCCCTGGGGCCTGGGGCAGCTACTGGGAGGGTGGCTTTGCCCCTGTGAGCTGACGGAGCCCCCACAGGGAAGGCATAGCTGCCACCCCAGGGGTCCCTGGCCTGTCCTGACCACCCCGATAGCCTCGACCCTCCCCAGCCTCCCTGGGAGCACACCCTCCCAGGTCCCCATGGCCCCATCTGCACCATGAGTGGCTGAGGGTCTCTATGTGGCGCAGGTCACGGAGCTGGTCCAGCCGGACACCTGGCTGGACGCGGGCGCACAGGTCTTCTTCTCCTTCTCCCTGGCCTTCGGGGGCCTCATCTCCTTCTCCAGCTACAACTCTGTGCAGTGAGTGCAAGCGTGGCGGGCCTCAGTTTCCCTCTCAGTCCTGGGGGGATCTTGCTGGGAGGATAAAAGACAAGGTGGAAATCACTCTGTGGCTGTGTGGCCGGGGCCTTGCTGCCCCGATGGGCCCGTTCCCTCCTGCTCAGGGTCCATGTGAGCTGAGTCTAGAGTGCAGCGTGTGGAGGAGGGGCAGGTCTCCCTGTGAGGAGGGCCAGGAGCCGGGAGCCTGCAGCTTTCCCCATACCCGTCCCTCTACGAGCCTGGTGCAGACCCCTCCTGTGCTCTCCCCAGTTCCCTGCTCCACACCCACATCGCTCCCAGCCCACCCCTGGGCATCCCAGGCCCCCAGACATGTGGCGCCCCCGACGCTCTCCACGCCCCCGACCAAGGTCTGATCCTTCCACTGCCCCTTCCCCATGTACCCACTGCACTTCCCAATGCCCCTGGGAAGGATGCATACCCTGGAGTCCCCAGCAGCGTCTGGGAGGAGCACAGCTGGTGTCAGTTAATTTCCACTAGCATTTATGAAGCACCTACGGTGTGCCCGACCTGGTGCATCAGGACCTGCCCTCAGTGACCTGTGGCTCTGCAGGTTGACAAGCAAGTGCAGAAGTTGTCCTCTGTGTGGTGACCAGAATTTCAGAGCAGAAGGGGCTGGGGGTGAGGGAGGACTCCTAGGGGTCAGGGTGGCCCTCCAGGGCTGGGAAGGTGCGATTGGAGTCAGACACAGGGGACCCTCAGTGCAAGGGGGCAGGGCCTGGGTAGGGAGGGTGGGGCCTAGACTGGACCGGGGCCTGGGTAGGGAGGACGGACCCTGGGTGTGAGGGGCGGGGCTGGGCAGGGAGGGCATAGCTGAGGCGTGGCTGGGGCTTGGCAGGTGCAGAGCCCAGGCAGGGAGGGCTGGGGTGCAGAGGGAGATGTGCTTGGAGGCACCTGCAGATGGGCTTGTGGGCAGAGAGGGTGTTGGAGGGACAGAAAGGACCCTGGAGTCATTGTGCGAGCACTGGGTGGAGCAGTGAAGCCCCACCCAGGCCTCAGGAGCTCCCCTGGGTGCTGAGGGCAGGTGCTAGGAGGACCCCTGGGCACTGCAGGCATCTGGGGCAGGGCCGAGGCAGGATTGAGGACTCTGACTTTTTCGTGGAGTGGCTGAGGTGGAACCGAGGGTGAATTATTTTTAGAACAGCTTTATTCAGATAATTTGAATACCACACAACTCCCCCACTCGGAGTGCCCAGTTCAATGGTCTTAAGTACATTCACAGAGTTGTGAAGCCAGCCATCAGCACTGTCCAGTTCTAGAAGGTTCCAATCAGCAAAAGCTCCACACATGTGAGCAGCCGCTCCCCAGTGCCCTGTCCTCCTGCCCCGGATGAGCACTGATGCGCTCTCTGCCTCTGTGGCTGTGCCTGGTCCGGACATTTCCTGTGAATGGAGTGGCCACATTGCCACAGCCCTGTGTCTGATCCTTGCATGGGGCACAACATCCTCAAGGCTCATCCCATCACAGCCGGCGTCAGAGCGCCATTCCTGTTTAGGGCTGAGCGATATTTCATGGTGTGCATGGGCTACGGTTTGTGCATATCCATCCATGGACATTTTCCACGTTTTGGCTGTGGTGAGTCATGCTGACGTGAGCCTGTGTGTACGCGTTTTTGCGGATGCATGCTTTTGTTCTTCTGAGTGTGCACCTAGGAGTGGAGTTGCTGTGTCATGCTGGCCTCTGTGTGCAGTCCTTCGAGGAGCTGTCAGGCTGTTTTCCATGGTGGCTGCACCACTCACGTTCCCACCAGCGTGCAGGAAGCTCCAGTTTCCCCGTATCCTCACCAACACTTGTTATTGTCTGACTTTTGTTTCTGGCCATCCCAGCAGGGGTGTGGTGAGATCTCACTACAGTTTGATTGGCATTTCCCTGAGGCTAACAGATTCAGCTTTTGATGGAAGCATCTGGAAGGATGGTGTCAGCATCAACCAAAATGGGAAGGGTGGAGTGAGCTGGCTGGGTTGGGTCAGGGAGGTCGGGGCTTAAGTTCAAGACACACTGAGCACAGGGTGCCTTTAGGAAATGGTGAGGTCTCAGCTGCCGAGCAGCTAGACAGGACGCCTAGGGTGGAGGCTGGGGGAGAATGGATGTGATGTCTTTGGCCTGGAGCTGTCCCTAGAGGCCTGACGGAGGTTACCGCAGGCACAAGATGGGGAGGGAAGAGACCTGAGCTCTATAACCAGAGTGGTCTGGGGAGTCAGGAGCAGTCATAGCCCAGGGCAGCCCCTAAGCTGAGGCCAGGTGAGCAGGGGACCAGGCACTGCCCTGGGGCCACCTCTGCATCCCCTGAGCCTGCTCGGAGTGGGGCAGGGGCTCCGACTGCCTCCCCGTGTCACTCAGTGGCTCAGCCTGTCACTCCTGGGGCTGGCGCTCTGGGCGGGATGCGGATGCTGCCCTGTGCTGTGTCCTGACCTGGGACCTCATCGCCAGCCGCCATGACACTGGTCTCGTCTGCAGCAACAACTGCGAGAAGGACTCGGTGATCGTGTCCATCATCAACGGCTTCACATCGGTGTACGTGGCCATCGTGGTCTACTCCGTCATTGGGTTCCGCGCCACGCAGCGCTACGACGACTGCTTCAGCACGTGAGTGGCCGTCCCACCATCCTGGTGCCTTGGGCTGCGCCTCCAGGAAGCCTCCCAGCCTCCCTGGCCCCAGGTGGCCGTCAGCCTCAATCTGACCCGCAGGAACATCCTGACCCTCATCAACGGGTTCGACCTGCCTGAAGGCAACGTGACCCAGGAGAACTTTGTGGACATGCAGCGGCAGTGCAACGCCTCTGACCCCGCGGCCTACGCGCAGCTGGTGTTCCAGACCTGCGACATCAACTCCTTCCTCTCAGAGGTAGGTCCGTTCCGGAGCTCGAGGCAGGGAGAGGACACACCCCTTGCTGGCACCTCAGAGTCCGGCCACCCCTGGTCCCCTGGCCTGTGGAGGACGCAGATGCTGAGCTTCAGCAGGGAGGCCCAGCTCCCACTGTCTGTTCTGCCTGGCGTCCAGGGCTCTTCGGTCTGGGGCGCTGGTGTCTGCCAGGCCACGAGATTTCCCTTCCGAGGCTCCTGTTAACGCAGAGGCATAGGCTCAGAGGCAGGAGCCGGGGAACACCACGGGCTGCCCCTCCATTCTCTCCCATCACACACACAAAACACCCCCTGGGGCCATCTGTAACACGGTGACTTCTATCAACATTGAAAGAGTTTTTGTAGCTGTTTTTGAACTTGTGAGGCCACCAGGACAGGTTTTATTTTGGACTGGTGGGCGAGGCTCAGCCACGCTGATATTGAGGGTACTCCACGTAACGAGTGTTTTTGAATACTATTTCCATAGTTAACGAAGTTCAGATGCTGTTACCATTAAAGGTTGACATTTGCTGATTTTAATTATGCAGTGTTCTTTTGGGGAGCCACCCCTTATTTTGCGGGCATGAGGCACTTCAGGGCCCAGTGCTGCTTCTCCAGTGGCCACTGGGAGAAGAGCTGGGCAGAGCGAGCCATTTCCGCACCAGCTGGAGCCAGGCAGAGGGCTCCGCGGCCTCTCCCGACCCTGTGCCACCAACTGTAGGAGGCCTCCAAGTGCAGGATGCGCAGGCAGGAGGGGCCCAACAGGGTCGTCTGGTCTAAATGTCTTTTAAAAGCAACTTTAGTGAGCTATAATTATGCACCATGAAATTCGCCCACTTCCAGTGCCTTGCACAGCCAGGTGCAGCACCCCCGTCCGCGCCTGCAAGCTTTCCGTGTGCTGTTGCTCCCCACCCCTGGCAGCCCCAGGCACCCCCTCTGCTGCTCTGCCCACCTGCCTTTTCTAGAAACGCCACAGAAAGAAACCCCCGTGGTGTGCGATCTCATGGCAGGGCTGCCCTCGGCAGTGCCATTCCAAGAAGCACCAGAGTTGCTGCAGGTTGGCGCCTCCATCCTGGCGCCTCCTCCCGCCACCTCCCGCCACCTCCCGCCTCCTCCCGCCTCCTCCCACCTCCCGCCCTGCACTGAAGAGCGGCGTGCCTTGTATGTACGTGCTGCTGCCTGCTTCTGACGATTTCCTTTTAAACTCTTCAGAGCCCTCCACAAGCCATGTCCTGCTGTGCAAGGGGTTCCACTCTTGCCTCTGGAACTCGCATAGTTGTGTTAAGCGGCCGTGGAGGACCCTGTCTTCAGATGGGTCCTTGAGTCCTGCCATATCCAATCCCTGAGCCAGTTCCCTGCAGGGAGCCCCACGGAGCTGGGCAGGTCCCTCAGCCTCATGGGTGGAGGTTTTTCACCAGATATTCCACAGCTAGGACCACTGATCACCAGGACCATGATGGGCCGGGGCCTGGTTCTTGGTGACGGTCTGGGACCAGACACAGGAGCAGAAGGCGTCCGGGTGGTTGCGCCTTGGTGGTTCTTACCCGAGAGCCTGTCTGTGAGCACAGCCTGCTCTAACCCGGCCGTTGGCCACCTGCCTTCCGAGCACGTCCAGGGTATGTGTTTATTAACAGGTGACTCGCGTAACACCTTGGGTACGTGGCTCAGCTGCACTGGATCAGGGCTGTGCAGGCTGTGAGATCTCAGAAGCTCCCTGTGTTGGGAGAGCCCGTCTGTGGGCGGACCGGGGCTCTGAGTGCCGCTTGGTGATGGGATCCAGGTGCTGGTCCTGATGCATAGTTCAGCTTTTGAAAATACACTTTGGGCCTAAAAGACAAGATCTAGCTATTTCATGACAGCTCAGACCTGCCCGCCCCATGCTGCGTGGCTTGGCGACGCACAAGACCTCGGGCGGGGAGGAGACGGAGCCCACGGAGGGCAGAGGCCCTGGTGACTGTGTGTCATCCGTGCAGGCCGTGGAGGGCACAGGCCTGGCCTTCATCATCTTCACCGAGGCCATCACCAAGATGCCGTTGTCCCCACTGTGGTCTGTGCTCTTCTTCATTATGCTCTTCTGCCTGGGGCTGTCATCTATGTTTGGGAACATGGAGGGCGTCGTTGTGCCCCTGCAGGACCTCAGAGTCATCCCCCCGAAGTGGCCCAAGGAGGTGCTCACAGGTACGTGTGCAGTCGGGAGGGGTCCCCATGGCAATGGTGCCACCTGTGGGATGGCAGCCCCCGGCTGTGTGAACAGCTCTGTCCCCGGCCATGTGTGCAGCCCCCGGGTGTGTGAACAGCTCTGTCCCCGGCCGTGCGCGCAGCCCCCGGGCGTGTGAGCAGCTCTGTCCCCCGGCCATGTGCGCAGCCCCTGGGTGTGTGAGCAGCTCTGTCCCCCGGCCGTGTGTGCAGCCCCTGGGTGTGTGAGCAGCTCTGTCCCCCGGCCTGCAGGTCTCATCTGCCTGGGGACATTCCTCATTGGCTTCATCTTCACGCTGAACTCCGGCCAGTACTGGCTCTCCCTGCTGGACAGCTATGCCGGCTCCATTCCCCTGCTCATCATCGCCTTCTGCGAGATGTTCTCTGTGGTCTACGTGTATGGTGTGGACAGGTAGGGGCCACGGTGGGGACAGGCGCCTCTAATGCAGAAAAGCCAGGTCACAGGGCGTTCCTGTGAGGGAGGACCCGGGCCGTGTTCAGGGTACGGAGGGAGAGTCTATGACTCGGGGCCTCGGCCGGCCACAGAGGCTGGTGTAGACCTGTCCTGGCGGGAGCAGAGGGCATCAGCAGGGCCCTGGCATGCCGATAATGGGAGCTTTGTGTTGCTGGAAGCCGGGAAGCCCGGTGGAGCCCAGACCTTGGCGGTGCCCATGCAGAGAGCCAGAGCTCAAGGCCACTGCAGGGCCCACGGCCGGGGATGCTCCTTGTGTGTGTGTGTGTGTGTGTGTGTGTGTGTGTGTGTGTGTGTGCAGGGGGGTGGGGAGTGCTTTATTTCCCTGATGCTCCAGGCCTTTTTAGGGCAGAGAGGCTCCAGCAGTCTGGCAGAGCCTCAGACAGGGACTCTTGGTTGGAGCCACCACAACTTTAGAAATAATCAGACAAGGCCGGGCACGGTGGCTCATGACTGTCATCCCAGCACTTTGGGAGGCCAAGGTGGGCAAATCACTTGAAGTCAGCAGTTTGAGACCAGCCTGGCCAACGTGATGAAACGCCGTCTCTACTAATAATACAAAAATTAGCCAGGCAGGGTGGTGCACGCCTGTAATCCCAGCTACTCCGGAGGCTGAGGCAGGAGAATCGCTTGAACCTGGGAGGTGTAGGTTGCAGTGAGGGGAGATCGCACCACTGCAATCCAGCCTTGGTGACAAAATGAGGCTCCATCTCAAAAAAAAAAAAAAAAAAAAGAGGAAGAAAAGAAATAATTGGACAGACTCAGTTAACATTGAGCAGGCACAGCCCTGCAGGCTCCCGGCTTGGGAAAACCCCAGCAGTGGGGTTTGCAGGACGCAAGGGCAGTAAGCCCTTGCCGGGTGTGAGGTGCATGCATAACCACCTAAATGTGGAGCACGTGAGACCAGCTCCTCCTCACACGCTTCTGTGGGGACCATGGGTACCCACCTGGACACCGCAGGCCTGGGACTGGCTTGGGTGTAAACTTCTGCCTGCTCCATCCTGATTTCTGCAGACGATAAACTCCTTTGCACAGAAGAGGGTTCAGCAGAGGATGGGAATTGAGCCGTAGGGTGGGGAAGGTGTGGGGTTTTCTGACTTCAGGGTGCTGCTAAGGAAGGAGAGGCTGGGGGTGTCTGGCGGCGCTCCCTCCTCCAACCCCCCATTCTGCACCGGTGACCACCTCAGACGTGGGTGAGGGCGGGGCACCTCTGACCATGGGCAAGCCGTCGAGCACTGGCTGGTGGCATCATAGGGCAGAGACAGCTGCTGGCCGTGCCCACAGACGGGTCTGCTTGAGGAGGCACCCATGGCCAGGAGGGACGGATCGGGCCCTGGCAAGGGGAGGCCGGGCACCTCGCAGCACGCCATCTGTTCGGGTAGCAGAACGCACAGAAAGCTTAGCGAGTTGAAGCCCAGCTGGTAGCAGCAGTGACAGCTGTCTCTGGCCTTGGCAGGTTCAATAAGGACATCGAGTTCATGATTGGCCACAAGCCCAACATCTTCTGGCAAGTCACGTGGCGCGTGGTCAGCCCCCTGCTCATGCTGATCATCTTCCTCTTCTTCTTCGTGGTAGAGGTCACTCAGGAGCTGTCCTACAGTGTCTGGGACCCTGGCTACGTAAGTGTCCAGGCAGTCGCCTGGGGTGGGGAGAGGAATGGGGAAGGGGAAAGGAGGACACTCATCCACACACATGGCGCATGCACACATTCAGGTGCAGTCCAGCCACCACCCCACGCATCTTGCTGGTTCCCCCCTCCCTGACACCAATGTGTCACACCATCCCAGGAAGGAGGTGGGTGGGCTGGGAGTTGGGAGGTAGGGGAAAGGGGAAGCCGGAGGAGCCCCAGGCCACCCTGCCTGCCCCACAGGACAGGAGGTGAGAGTCATGGGGTGAGGGGCCTTTGCCTCAAAGTGAACCCCGCTGGCTCCCGGGATGCCTACTCACCCATGGGGCTCTCTCCCCAGGAGGAATTTCCCAAATCCCAGAAGATCTCCTACCCGAACTGGGTGTATGTGGTGGTGGTGATTGTGGCTGGAGTGCCCTCCCTCACCATCCCTGGCTATGCCATCTACAAGCTCATCAGGAACCACTGCCAGAAGCCAGGGGACCATCAGGGGCTGGTGAGCACACTGTCCACAGCCTCCATGAACGGGGACCTGAAGTACTGAGAAGGCCCATCCCACGGCATGCCACACACTGGTGTCAGGGAAGGAGGAACCAGCAAGACCTGTGGGGTGGGGGCCGGGCTGCACCTGCATGTGTGTAAGTGTGAGTGTATGCTCGTGTGTGAGTGTGTGTATTGTACACGCATGTGCCATGTGTGCAGATATGTATCATGTGTGCATGTACATGCATGGGCACTGTGTGAGTGTGCACGTGTATGCACACATATACACGTGTGTGGGTGTGTGTATTGTATATGCATGTGCCATGTGTGCAGATGTGTGCCGTGTGTGTGCATGTACATGTATGGACATTGTGTGAGTGTGCAAGTGTGCATGCATATACATGTGTGCGACATTTGCTGCCCGTGTGTGTGCATGTATATGTGGACATACATGCCTGTGTTGTGTGTGGTGTGCATATGTGTGAACACACACGTGTATACATGCATGCACGTGTGCTCGTACAATGGGTGTCCACATGCACGCATATATGGATACCTGTGAGAGTATATACATGCATGCAATTTTGTGTATGTGTGTTCTATGTGTGTGTGTTTGCATGTATATATGCACATGTGTATATGTACATGTATGCCTGTGTGACGTGTGTATATGTGAGCATGTGTACGTGTGTGTATACGTGTGTGTTGTGTATATGTGTGTGTCTGTACCTGTTTGTGTATATGTGTGTGATGTGTGCTCATGTGTGTGCATATTCAGGCAGGTGTGCATTTGTGCATGCCAGTGTGTATGTATGTGCACATATGGACACATATGGACACACATATGGACACATATGGACACGCATATGGACATGTGTGGATATGTGTGCGTACGCGTCACTGGGACACATGCCTGCCACTCGGGGCCCAGCTGCCCTCTGTGTTTGTCCTTGCCACAGTCACGGGGTGCATGTGCAGAGGGGAGCAGACCACTGGGGATGTGCTGCGCCCTGCACGTGCCCAGGGGAAGCGGAAGCTGCAGCCGGGGTGGGGGCAGCACCTCTATGCTTCATCTGTGTGGGTGGCAGGAGACAAAAGCACAGGTTACCATCTTGGCTCCTGGGAGCGACTCTTGCTACCCACCCCCACCCATCCCCTTCCCCTTGGTGTTGACCTTTGACCTGGGGGTTCCCAGAGCCCTGTAGCCCTCGACCCGGAGCAGCCTCTCAGAAGCTGGAGTGGGCAGTCGCTGGCGATTCTGAGAAAACTTGGCCACATCCACCGGGGCCCTGCCTCCAGTCGGCCCCTGCCGAGTCTCTGCATTCTGGCCGCCTCCCGGCTTAATGAATGCCAGCCATTTAATCATTGCTCCTGCCACCACAAATAGATGAGCAGTTAAATAAAACTCAACTTGGCATAATTCAAGGCAAATACCACTCTGTGCATTTTCTTAAGAGGACATGAGCTGTGTGAATTTTTAGCCAGCCTTTGGAAAAGATGGGTTGCAGGGTAACTCAACCCTGGCTGCCATCCTTGGGCACTCTGTGTGTCCAGGGCACCTTGGAGGACCATGCAGCCCCCAGAAGCCTCCAGCTCCTGCACCACTCAGTGAGGCCCAGCCTGGCGCCTGCCCTGCCCCCGTCACGGGATGGGCCCCCATTGGGGTTCAACATTCCATCGCAGCCAAAGGCAGTCGGCACTTGGGACATCTGCTTCAACGGACAGGTCACCTCTGCTTTGCACAGAAGAATCTGGATGCTTACATTAAACTGATGTTCTGAGAATTCCTACAGGAAGGACTTCCTACAGGAAGGCACACATACCTGGTGTGTGCCGGTATGATGTTCCACCAACAGAAACCTGGTCACAATCGTCCCTTCCAGCACCCCGTCCAGCAGTGACTGCACACACTGAGTCCTCCTACCAGCCTCTTCCACCCCTGCTGACTGTCACTGGGCCCTGGGATGTGCAAGACTCCACAGCAGCAGAGGTGGGGGGAAACATCACATCCTCTGCCGCCAGCTGTGATGCCACCGAGGGGCTCGCCTGCTGATGGCTTCAACAGGGTCTCACCTCATCTTTTCCTGCTCTTTGGCCCTGGATCGAGAAAATTCCCATCAGTGGCCCATTAATATGCTGCCCTGTGGCATCTGCCCAGGAGGCCCTGCCAGGCATGCACAGGTGTGCATTGGTGTACCCTGGCATGCACAGGTGTGCACTGGTGTGCCCTGGCATCCATTGGTGTACCCTGGTGTGCCTGCCATAGGACCCTGGGCGGGAGCTCCCATCTCATCTACATCTCCTGATTCATGTGTTGTTTCACAGGTTTCAATGTCTCTGTAAATGTGGTAGAAATGCAGGCTTTATGGGCATAAAGTGTACGTTTCTAAATAAATCCCTTCTATTTAGTATCCTCACCCTAAAAGTTACTGTTGTCCAGACGTAGAGGGATGAGTGAGCCAGTGACCTCAGACGGGATGGTGGGGACGGCAGGTCCAGCTCCTGCCTCCTCCTGGGGGTCTGGCTTTGGGGCATTGCTCTGAAGAGGCCATGGCCCAGGCCTGTGGCCTTGCAATGGGGACCAACCAGCTCTTCTCATCTTCTTCCCTCACACTTCCTCTCACTCAAATAAGAACGTTCCAAAAATGTGTCCACCTGGGCCCCTGCCCTGGGACTCATGGATTTGGAGTTGTGGCCACACGGTTGAGGGGTGCAGTGTCCCATGGAATGGGGCAATTGCGGGCCTGGGGGCCCTTGGCCTGTCCGTGGCGGGAGCATCTGCAAGGAGAAGCCCCAGAGTCCAGGGAGCACTGTGGGGAGCTCCTTAGAGCTGAACTCACCCGGCGTCAACTCATCAACCCTCCACCCATGGACAGGGGTGCCCCGAGCACAGGAGAGGACTCAGCCCTCTGCCCCCACGCACGGTGGGTGCCTGTCACCCTGTCCTGTTCAGCGGCCTGAGGGCAGCAGTGGGTGTGAGGGCAGCCCCCGGCCTCCCAACAGCAGCTGAGAGGATCCCTGCGGGAATCCAGGCTTCGGGTGCATGCAATCTGATCTGAGTTGTTTCTGACAGTGACAGAGTGACAACCTATAAGTATCTCAAGATCAAATGGTTAAATAAAACATAAGAAATTTAAAACAATTAAAATATGCCTCAGTCTTGGGAATCCTGGTGTCCGCAACAAAAAAACTTGAGGCTGTCCTTGCAAACGGTCCTCATGGTGCTGGGGGTGGTGCCAGGCCCGGCGTTTGCCTGGAACACAGAGCATGCGAGAAGGAGCAGAGGACGTGGGTGCCAGGGAAGGACCCCGGCGTCAGAGCCAGGGCCTGGGCCTGAGTTACCCATTAACGGCACTCCACTGGTTTTCCTTTAAAGAAATGAATAAATACAACTGCGGGGGGGCTGCTTGTGGTTTCCAAACGTCGGCAGAGGCTGGAGACGGCTCTCTAGTGCTGGGTGTGGAGTGAGGCACCACCCTCGCCCTGAAGCCTGGGGCACTCAGTCACCATGGCTCATGCCCCAGAACCAGACCCGGCCGCCAGCGACCTCGGGGATGAGAGGCCCAAGTGGGACAACAAGGCCCAGTACCTCCTGAGCTGTATCGGGTTTGCTGTGGGGCTGGGGAACATTTGGCGGTTCCCATACCTGTGCCAGACCTATGGAGGAGGTAAGCACCCGCCTGCGTCCCGGGGGCAGACCCCCGAGCAGGGGAGGCCGTCTCCACCCTGACCTGCCAGGCGCCTGCCACGCATCCCCAGTGCTTGGGCAGAGTCACTCCTCCAGGAAACCAGGGTGCACCATTGCCCACGGCAGAGTCAGTCCCCTCGGGGCCCACCTGCGGTCTTCTGGGACCTCAGGGCAGCTTCACCACTGCCCACAGCAGGGAGGATCCAGTCCCCTCGGGGCCCACCTGCGGTCTTCCGGGACCTCAGGGCAGCTTCACCACTGCCCACAGCAGGGAGGATCCAGTCCCCTCGGGGCCCACCTGCGGTCTTCCGGGACCTCAGGGCAGCTTCCTGCCAGGCGTCAGGTTGAATGGGCCGCCCTGCCCGACACACACACACTACAAACAGTGAGCGCTCTTCCATCTGAATGTCGTCAGTTCTTTTAAGAACACACTCTGCTCTGGGTTTCCTCACCACAGCCTTGGTGTGTCCAGACATGTGCTCAAGTGCCCTTCCCCGAGGTTCTTTGCAGGAATTTGGGGGCCCACCCCTCACCTCCCTGGCTTTGGTTCTCTGGGAGAGCCCTGTGGGGGGTGCCAGGATGTTCAGAACTGTCTGGGTGACTTTAGTGACCTTGGACTCGCCACCCCCAGAAGTGCATTGGTGACTGAAATAGGCTCCCACGCACCCCGAGCCTCCCCTCACCCTGTGCCTGCTTCTCTTCATGCAGGGGTCACACTCTGCTCTCCATGTGGGGACACAGGAGGTAGGGACAGGCATGAACCACTGCTCTCAGGGAGCCGACGTACAACATCACCCATGGACACCCAGGTCTTCCCCAGGCAACACGGGCAGGGGCTTCCCAGGCCGCAGGGTC
The DNA here is from genome assembly GCF_029281585.2 of Gorilla gorilla gorilla. NCBI lineage: Eukaryota > Metazoa > Chordata > Mammalia > Primates > Hominidae > Gorilla > Gorilla gorilla. Next base: position 110,956,564 of record NC_073243.2, on the reverse strand, counting down.
CTCCTCAGGCCAGTCCGGGCTGCTTGGTCAGCCTGTTCCCCGGGCCCTCAGCTCCTTCCCTCAGAGCCCCGCACAACTATCCCTTGTTATAAGGTTACTCCTTTAAAGTGTTTTTCCTCCTGCTTAAGAAAACATTCTCAACAGGCAGAAAATGCAGGAAATGCGCACAAATGGAAAAAACAAAAAGAAACACCCGTCACTGCCACCCTCGGGGCACTGGGGTCTCTTTGGGGGTTTGGGGCTGGAGAGGGTGCATTGGGCCTTGGATCTTCTCCTCATGAAAGAGTCCCTTTGAAGGCATTTCTGAAAGCACCAAAGCCCAAGGGCAGAGGCGTCCCTGGCTCCCGGGGCCCTCGCTGCCCGCGCCGCAGCGTCCCTGGCTCCCGGGGCCCTCACTGCCTGTGCTGTGGCTCGATCTGCTAAGAGTCACCAGAGCGTGCAAGGTTGTGGGGGCAGCAGGCTTCACGCAGAGCTGGAAATGCCGCCCAACGCTTTACCCACCAACGCCTTGTTCGCCAATGCCTTGCCCACCGACGCCTTGCCCACCGACGCCTTGCCCACCGATGCCTTGCCCACCGATGCCTTGCCCGCCAATGCCTTGCCCAACGCCTTGCCCACCGACGCCTTGCCCACCGACGCCTTGCCCACTGATGCCTTGCCCACCGATGCCTTGCCCAACACCTTGCCCACCGACGCCTTGCCCACTGATGCCTTGCCCACCGATGCCTTGCCCGCTGATGCCTTGCCCAACACCTTGCCCACCGACGCCTTGCCCATCGACGCCTTGCCCACTGATGCCTTGCCCACCGACGCCTTGCCCACCGACGGCTTGCCCACCAACGCCTTGCCCGCCGACGCCTTGCCCGCCGACGCCTTGCCTGTTGATGCCTTGCCCGCCGATGACTTGCCCGCCGATGCCTTGCCCACCGATGCCTTGCCCACCGAAACCCAGTTACCATTGCTAAGCGCCTGCAGTGTACTGGAAGTGTCTGGCACTAGCCTCCCTTAAACTCAGCTGCTCCACGCTGGGGCAAAGCTGGGGAGGCCCCTACCTGGGGTGCTGCTGAGGAGGGAGAACAGCCCTGCCCGCCAGCTGCGTGGGGACTTCAGGGCTGCTCCACTCATGAACGACTCTACCATCAATCTCCTGATGCAAGCCACCAGGTTGCATGTCATGAAACATCCACGTTTATTTAACTCACACGTTTCCTAAGGGCCGTGCCATCAGCATTCTCACCCCGTGTGTGAACATGCCCTTCACTTTGTCTCGCTGTGAGGATCACTCATTGATGATTTTGAAAACAAGATATAATTAAGAAGCAGGTACTGTGCAGCTTTTAAAATTTGCATATACTCATGACTACCAAAGGCGAATATTATTTGCTCTCCCATTCATAAGTATTTAACCACATAAATGTTCTCTTCAAAGCTAAGACTTGTAAAGCAACATTGTAACAGAATGTAGCAAAACGTTGTGGTAAAGATTTACAGTGATTTTCTCACACCTATGACATTTCATGGCAGCTGCTTTGTTACACATTCAGCGTCTTTAAATCAAAGGAACGTAGACTCGTAAATGCCAAGCGATGGGTTCAGGCCAGCTACCTGGGACACTCTAACACTTGCTGTGGTTTAAGGTTTCAACCCAGGAAGCTTTTATGACTAAGCTGGTGGCCCTGGGCTGGCTGTGTCCACACACGTGAGGTCACTCATCAAGCGCGCCCCCTCCCTGCTACTTCCTGCCTCCGGTGTTCAACCAACTTCTGTATCTGGTAGGTGCTGTTGAGATCTGTGGATTCTTGCACCAAAAACGACACTGTATTAATTACTATGGCTTCTTCGTTAGTCTCGACGCCTAGTAGTAGAGCAAGGCCTTTTTTTTTTATTCTTTGAACTTTTGCCAGCTGCTACTTTTCCTCTGAGCTTTACACCAGGTTGTCAATTTCCAGAAGAGATTCTTCGGCGCTCCCTTGGCCCTGCGCTGCTTTCTACACTGCCCGGGGGGAGTTTCCACCTTGACAGCCTTCACGCCTTGGAGGCAGGGCCCAGGCAGTGGGGGCTGGCACGGGAGCACCGTCTGCCGTCTGCACCCTCGCGGCTCCCGGCTCGGTCTCCTTTCTGCCTTCCTGTGGGTCTCTCCATCATGACCCTAGGCGTGTCTCTGGTTGATTCTCAGCAATCCCTGGCTTTTGCCGCTGCTCTGAGCAGAGCCTGCTTCTCCTCTGCATTTGCTCAGTGGCTGCACTGCGGCCTCTGCATCTCTCAGCCTCGGTGTGGTGGGGTGCAGGTTTCTCTCGATCCTGTGTGGACGATTGTAACAGCAGCCAGCCGTTCACAGCCACCTTTCCCGTCTTCAGCAGACATGCTCATGAATGACGGTGCTAAACTTCACGTAATTGTTAAAACTAGCACGTAATTGTTAAAACTAGGAGCTGCAGCCTGGGCAACATGGCGAAACCCTGTCTCCATAAAAAATATAAAAATTAGCCGGGCGTGCTGGCATCTACTTGTAGCCCTGGCTACCCAGGAGGCTGAGGTGGAAGGATGGCATGAGCCTGGGAGGTCGAGGCTGGAGTGAGCCATGACTGTGCCACTGTACTCCAGCCTGGGTGACAGAGAAAGATGCTGTCTCAAAACAAACACCCAAAAAGGAGTTGTGTAGACATTCTCACCATGTGGAATCAACCCTTCTTCTTTCTTCAAATTCGGAAAAAATGCATGGACTGACTGTCTCTTCCTGCGCATTCAACGTAAAGACTGCCCAGTGAGACCCGTGCCCACGCAGGCCAGGGAAAGTGCCCTCCGTGCTGGACTTGGGTTGGCCAACAGAGCTACCACCCCCAACCACAACACTCTGGTTGATTTTTTATCTACGTTTATGCCCACGTGGCAGTCTACATACGGCTTTACATGCATCCGGTGTACCACGGAGTCGATGTTCCTGTTTCGTGAAGATCCCAGCTGTGGCCGCAATCTCGTATTCACAGAAAACCCTCTCATCTCCTCTCCCCTAAATACAGCAGATTCAGCTTCCCCAAATCAGTCACAGAGAGAAGCTCACTTCTCCCCAAATCTTTCCCTTCGATGATCTCGTCAGGCTGGTCTCTGACAAACTGACCTCAGCCTGGTCACCTGAGGCCCCAGCCCAGGCTCGATGGCCCTCACCACAGATAAAGGGTCAATGGGGCCCAGGGCACCTGCTGGCCTGGAGTCTGCAGTGCTTCCTGGACAATGGATCCCATATCTGGAACCCGGAGCCCCTGCCCACCGTGACGTGGTGCCCACACCACCCACATCCGTCCTCCACCCGGCCACTGTGCACCTGAGGCCTGAGTGTGGCCACGAAGCCACTACTGCGGGATGGGTGGCTGGTCACACACCGGCCGTGAGACCTCAGGTGCAGGCTGGAGGTAGGGGGGAAGAGGGCCTCCACGGTGCAGGCTGGGGGTGGGGGGAAGTGATGTTTTCACAGTGCGGGCTGAACAGGGGAAAGGTAAGAGGGGCTCTCACGGTACAGGCTGGAGATGGAGGAGGGGAGGGGGCTCTCACAGCGCAGGCTAAAGGGAAGGGAAGGGAAGAAGGGCTGTCAGGTGCAGGCTGGAGGGGAGGGAAGAAGGGCTGTCACGGTGCAGGCTGGAGGGGAGGGAAGAAGGGCTGTCACGGTGCAGGCTGGAGGGGAGGGAAGAAGGGCTGTCACGGTGCAGGCTGGAGGGGAGGGAAGAAGGGCTGTCACGGTGCAGGCTGGAGGGGAGGGAAGAAGGGCTGTCACGGTGCAGGCTGGAGGGGAGGGAAGAAGGGCTGTCACGGTGCAGGCTGGAGGGGAGGGAAGAAGGGCTGTCACGGTGCAGGCTGGAGGTAGGGGAAGAAGAGCTCTCAGGTGCAGGCTGGAGGTGGGGGAAGAAGAGCTCTCAGGTGCAGGCTGGAGGTGGGGGAGGGAAAAGGGGCTCTCACAGCATAGGCTGGAGGGGAGCGAAGAAGGGCTCTCACGGTACAGGCTGGAGGGGAGGGAAGAGGGGCTTTCACAGTGCAGGCTGGTGGTGGGGGAGGGAAGAGGGGCTCTCAGCACAGGCTGGAGGTGGGGGAAGAGAGGCTGGCTTGGGGGTGTCCCCCCATTCACATGGGAGCCTGGCCCTGAGAAAGGCAGGTATGCTGACTCCCTGCCATGAGCTCCCTGGGGTGCCCTGGGTTTTGTTCCCTTGTGCTCCAGGCCCTGGCCACAGCTGTTCCCACCCTCCCAGGAGGCATCTTGGGGTATCAGGTGCCTCCACCTGAGGCTGACCCCGTAGACCTCAGCTTCCCCTCTTCAATGCTTGTCTTTCTGCCGCTGTGTAAACGACACGGACAAGAGCCGTCTGGCCCCCACATGCTGGCCCTGGAGTCCTGTGCAGAAGCCAACAGGGGTGAGGGCTCACCTCCCACTCTAGGGCCTCCCTGTCCCCGTGGCAGTCACAGAACATTCTCATGGTGACACAAACCCAGAGCAAGGCTGTGTTGATGACCTGGAAACGAGCTTCTAGAAGCCGGACCCTGCCTGGCAAAGTGGAGCTGATGGGAGACGCCAGGCGCGGAGACACACGGCAGGGAAGAGTGTGGGCAGCTGGCACCCATGTAGGTCAGCGTCTTAGGGCAGAAGGCCTGAGGTCAGTGCCACCCCGCAGCCTGTCCCAGCACCTGTGCATGCAGGTGGGGAGGAGTCAACAGCCCTGGGCACGGACGTGGAGCTGCACAGAGACCCGAACTCGTGCACAGATGGTGACTGGCTTGGGGAACAGTGCAGCTGCCAACTCTGTGAGGTCACCAGGAGGACTCAGACGCAGCGTGAAGACACAGGGGCCTCTTCAGCAGCGTAGTGATGCCCATGGAACCAGGAGCCCGGGATGCAGACACAGGGGCCTCTTTAGCAGCGTAGTGATGCCCATGGAACCAGGAGCCCGGGATGCAGACACAGGGGCCTCTTCAGCAGCGTAGTGATGCCCATGGAACCAGGAGCCCGGGAGAACCAGCATCCTCCCAGCAGGTCTTGTAGGCAGCTGCTGAACTTAGAGGTCAAATTGCAGGAATCGATCATGCCCAGCTCTGCCGCTGGGGCCAGGAGGGTCTGTGGACTCCACGGGAAGCCAGCCCTGCTCGCATCCTCAGCACCAGGCCCTGGCACCTTGTCTGCCCCTTCCACTGCGGGTGCCCCAGGCAGAAGGCACGGCCATTCATCTCTACTGGGTGCTTCCACTGGCTCCAGGAAGTGGAGCCGGCCTGTTTCCCCTGCCCTGGGGCCTGTGGGGCCTTCATCTTGCCGTGCCTATGGGCACCCCCATCATGGCGCTGGATGGAGGGACAGAGGCCCGAGATGCTAGGAAGTGGGTGGACGGGTCCAGCCCTGATGCAGCTCTCAGAGCCTTGGTCTGAGACACCACTCTCCTGCGACATCCCCATGAGCAAAGATGGTTCCAGTTCCCAGGAGAGACCGCCAGCCGCCCCGGGGTCCTTGCGGGAACAGAGCAGCCCTCAAGCCACCCTGGGGTCCCTGGGGGAACAGAGCAGCTCACGCCATCTGTTGCATGAAGCTCCAACAAGAGCAGCATGAAGCCGGGGAGCCAACAGGCGACCTCACACAAAAGCAGCCAGACCTCCTCCGCTGACTGGGGTGTTTAAAAACATGCTCAGTCAGCACTTTATTTCTGCAGACTCATGAATTTTCAGAAAATCACGTTAATGAAAGGAGCTGTTTTCCCATGGGGAGGCCGATGGCAGAGGTTTTGAGTGTGATTCCGCCAGGCCCCTGCAGGCCTCCTTCCCACAGAGGCTGAGTCCCCACTGCCGGCCACAGCAGCCCCCAGGAAAAGGCAGGTGCCTCAAACAATGCTGGTCCCTCAGCAAATGCAACACAGGGGCCACGCTTAGACCCCAACTCCTAGTCCAGGGCCGGCTGCCTCCTTTTGGGCCCCCTGCTCCCCTCCAGGGCCCTGCCCTCTTGATCAGAGGTCTCAGCAACTGAGCCAAAATCAGAGGCAGGGTTTGGCAACCCAACAGTGCCCCAAGGGTGTCTCCACCACCCAAGTGGTGCCCCCAACATTCAGGTCCCGTCTGCCCCTTGAAGACCACAGGTGGCTCCCCCTGGCCCACGCCACAGTCCCCCCCAGACCACGACCCTGGGCAGGTGCTGACCACCCCCTCCTCACAGGGGCCTTCCTCATCCCCTATGTCATCGCGCTGGTCTTCGAGGGGATCCCCATCTTCCACGTCGAGCTCGCCATCGGCCAGCGGCTGCGGAAGGGCAGCGTCGGCGTGTGGACGGCCATCTCCCCGTACCTCAGTGGAGTAGGTAGGCCACTGTCCTCCCTTGCCCTGACTGAGGCTGCCGGGGACAGGGCCCTCCTGGATGAGGGGGGGGGCGGAGGCGGGTCCATGCCTGTGGTACGGAAGTGGCCAGGCCAGGCCGGCGGGTGGGGTGGCAGGGAGCCCTTGGGTGTGTGTGAGAAGCAGCGGTGACTCGGGGAGAATTAGAGATGGAGACCATGTGTGCCAGGACATCCCGGAAGGACCTGGAAGCTGGTGTTGCCATTCACATGTGAGGTGTGAGGGAGGCCTGGCTTTCAGCTGCGCCCTTCAGCATGTGTTATTTTATGTTGTTATTTTGTTTTATTCTCACTGCTTCTGGGCAGAGGGAGCTGGGAGGAGCCCTGGGGCCGCCTGACATGGTCCCTGTCCACAGGGCTGGGCTGTGTCACGCTGTCCTTCCTGATCAGCCTGTACTACAACACCATCGTGGCGTGGGTGCTGTGGTACCTCCTCAACTCCTTCCAGCACCCGCTGCCCTGGAGCTCCTGCCCACCGGACCTCAACAGAACAGGTGAGCTGGGCGCCGCCTGCTGTGTGGGTCCGTGCACGGCCGAGAGAGGCATGCGCTGCAGCGTGCCCAGCATCAGAGCAGCTGCGGGTGGCGGATGCTCACCGCAGGGGGAGGGCCGGGGAACCGGTTGCTCTGTGTGCACATGCACGCGCCTCGGTCTCCCCAGGAGCACACGTGCAGTCCAGTTCTTATGACCTCCACGCTGTCCTGTGCTTCCCTGCCAGGTCCGGACCACCAAGGTCCCCTTGCAGCCATGTGCATGGCGTGGTCATGCGAGGGCACTGCTGTTGTTAGATTTAAGACATTAGCCAGACGCGGTGGCTCACGCTTGTCAACTCAGCACTTTGGGAGGCTGAGGTGGGCAGATCACTTGAGGTCAGGAGTTCAAGACCAGCCTGACCAATATGGTGAAACCCCATCTCTACTCAAAATACAAAAATCAGCCAGGCATGGTGGCGGGCATCTGTAATCCCAGCTAGCCGGGAGGCTGAGACAGAAGAATTGCTTGAACCCGGGAAGTGGAGGTTGCAGATAGCCGAGATCATACCACTGCACTCCAGACGGGGTGACAGAGTGAGACTCTGTATCAAAAAACAATCGAACAAACAAACAAAAAAACAGACTTTGGGTCCAGACCTCAGCCAGGAGCTCCATCTGGGGAGATCCTCGAGACATGAATGACAGTTATATTTTCTTCTTCTTTTTTTTTTTTTTTTTTGGGACAGGGTCTCCCTCTATTGCCCAGGCTGGAGTGCAGTGGTGCGAGCATGGCTCACTGCAACCTCCAACTCCTGGCTCATGTGATTCTCCTACCTCCACTTCCCAAGTAGCTGGGACCACAGAAAAGTGCCTCCACACTCAGCTAATTTTTCTTTCTTTTTTTTTTTTTTGAGATGCAGTCTTGCTCTGTCGCCCAGGCTGGAGTGCAGTGGCGCTATCTTGGCTCACTGCAAGCTCTGCCTCCCAGGTTCACGCCATTCTCCTGCCTCAGCCTCCCAAGTAGCTAGGACTACAGGCGCCTGCCACCAGGCCCGGCTAATTTTTTGTATTTTTAGTGGAGACAGGGTTTCACCATGTTAGCCAGGATGGTCTCGATCTCCTGACCTCGTGATCCGCCTGCCTCGGCCTCCCAAAGTGCTGGGATTACAGGTGTGAGCCACTGCACTCAACTGACAGTCGTATCTTTCAATGACTTGCTCAGGAAGCAACTCTGACTTTCTTTCCTTCCTGCCTTTTGCTAAAACTCACGCTGGGCTGGTGCTGGATGAGGCCGGCCTCAGGGACCAGCACTGAGTCTGCACCTGGATGCCCTGGGCCAGAGCTGGGCACCCTGGGGAGGCCAAGAGCCCTGGCTGTGCCATCAGCCCCCTGGCGCCTCTCTGAGGGTGGGTGGTCCTGCCAGGGTTCCTCCCAGCCACACTCCAGAAGCGGCCCCAGTACAGGCTATCTGCAGCCCGAGTTCCTGGGTGATGGTTTGTGGGTCCCAAATTCCTTCTACCTTGTCCAAGCGTTTACTTTTGGGGTCACTTAGGCCAGCCCTTTGATTTTCAGGCAGGCTGAGAGGAGTTAAGTCCTCTCTCAATGCACATGGCAGGGCCCCATAACTGCCCTTCCCACATCTGCCCCACGCTCCACTGAAGGAAAATTTCCCAAGAAAAGGGCCCGGAGGGGCCAGCTCTGCCCATGCCCTTCCCTCAGCCAAGCGTGGGGCAGGCAGTGCCCACTCAGAGCTGGGCTGTGACAGTGCTCGATGTCAATGACTGGCAGGGCCTTAGAAGGAGACCTAGAAGAAGACTTGGGGCCCAAGGACAGTGTGGAGGGAGGAGCCCTGTGGCACGGGCAGTGGCCCGGTCGGGATACCGGTAATCCTCAGACTTTTCCATGAGGGGCCCCCCACATTTCCCCAGTCAAGTGTCCCAGAAATGGGCTGCAGTGGGTCATGAGAGACGTCACGGGAGCCTGCTGTTGTCAGACGCTGCCTCTGGATCCCTGCATCGGCCTGTGGCCCCGTCAAGGAGGAAGTGGGAGTCACAGGACAATCTGCCCACCTGGCCACAGCCTCACTTTCTCCCCAAGCACTAGCCAGCCACACACTTGACACATGCAGCTGCTCTCCGTCCAGTGCTCCTGTGCCACCCTTGGGGGTCTGGGATGGTGGGTGGCAGGAGGAAGTGAGGGGACCAGCTTTACACGGTGACAGTGATGTCCAAGGGGCTGCAGGCTGCCCTGGCTCAGCAGGGCTCGTAAACCTTCGCAAAGTGGAGCTTCCCTTTGAGGTTCACTCAGCCTGTTCATTTTCACAGCCACGTCTGTTTCTCCATCTCAGCCCTGGGCCCAGAAAGAAGTGAAAGGGCACCTCAGCCCAAAAGGGCAGTGTTGTGAGCAGCCCAGGGAAATTGAGCTCAAGAGCCACATGGTGAGGGCGCCTACGCCCCACAGCCAGCCTGTGACAGGCCCCCTGGTTTCAGGGTTTGTGGAGGAGTGCCAGGGCAGCAGCGCCGTGAGCTACTTCTGGTACCGGCAGACACTGAACATCACAGCCGACATCGATGACAGTGGCTCCATCCAGTGGTGGCTGCTCATCTGCTTGGCAGCCTCCTGGGCAGTCGTGTACATGTGTGTCATCAGGGGCATTGAGACTACAGGGAAGGTGAGAGCTGGCAGGGCCTGATCCCCTCTCTTGCTTCCTCCAGCCCCCAAGACCCCTCCCCATTGACCTGCGTTCGCTTCGTGTCTACAAGCTCTTGCGAGGGGCATAAACATTTAGGATTGCAACGTCTTCTTAGGGAATTGATCCCATTATCACTGTGAATCAACCTTTTTTATTCTGGTGATATTCTTGGCTCTGAAACTGACTTTGTTTTAAAATAGCCACTCCAGATTTCTTTGGGCTATGTTAACAGAGTGTATTTTTTCCATCCTTTTTCTTTTAAACTTTTTGTATCTTTATGTTGAAAGTGTTTTTCTTGTAGACAGCATACAATTGGATCTGGCTGTTTTAACCAATCTGACAATCTCTGCCTTTTATTTGGGGGGTGTTTAGAGCATTTACATTTAATGTGATTATTGATATGGTTGTGTTTAGCTCTGTCCTCAGATGTGTTTCCATGTGCCCCATCTGTTTTTTTTATTCTTGTTTCTCTCTTTCTCTAGGTATTTTTCAGGATCCCTCTCTATCTCCTTGGTTGGTTTAGCTTTAACTCTCTCTTGTTATTCTAGTAACTGCTTTAGAGGTTACAGTCTACATTTCTAGCCTGTCATGGTCTATCATTAAGTGATCTTGGGGCATTCTATGGTCATTTAAGGATGTCATTGCATTTTATCCCATTTCCCTTCCCAGGCTTTGCGCTATTGTTGTCATACATTTTACTTATAACATGTTATATAAACAGCAAATGCATTGTTATCAGTTTTGTTTTAAACAAGCGATTATCTTTCAAAGAGGCTTAAATAATGAGAAAAACTGTATTGATGTTCAACCATGTGGTTTCCATTGGGAGCAGCAGAAAGGACCAGTAGAACCTGAGCCTCCTGCTTGCCTGGACCCCTCAAGCAAGAAGAGTCCTTACCCTGTATTCTCTAGCGTGTGCTATCATCTCCAGTCTGGTATCACACATGTGTGGATTCTTTTCAAATGACAGCGCTCAGTCCATGCACCCTGGACCGTGCCTCCTGACCCATGGGCCACAGACACAGGACGCCAGTGCCCCGTGCCCCGTGCAGTGTCTCAGGATGCCAGTGCCCCATGCCCCATGCAGTGTCTCAGGACGCCAGTGCCCCATGCCCCGTGCAGTGTCTCAGGACCCCAGTGCCCCATGCCCTGTGCAGTGTCTCAGTGTGCTGAGGTTGTCATTCCTCTTGAGGAATGACATGAGGGTGTCATTCCCCACCCCACATGGAGGGTGGGGGTCTTCATGCTTGAGGGGACTGGAATTACTGAATTAGACAAAGCAGCCAGCCAGAAATTCCAAATAATCCTATTATAAAGGCCCTTAGAAATGCATCCCAAGCTGGGCACAGTGGCTCATGCCTGTAATCCCAGCACTTCGGGAGGCTAAGGTAGGCGGATCACATGAAGTCAGGAGTTCAAGACCAGCCTCGCCAACATAGTGACACCCCGTGTCTACTAAAAATAAAAAATAAAAAAAATTAGCCAGCCGTGGTGTTGGGAGCCTGTAATCCCAGCTACTTGCGAGGCTGAGGCAGAAGAATTGCTTGAACCTGGAAGCAGAGGTTGCAGTGAGCCGAGATTGGGCCATTGCACTCCAGCCTGGGCAAGAGAGCAAGACTCTGTCTCAAAAAAAAAAAAATGCATCCCAGGTGATTTTGCAGTCAGTCTGTATTGGGGGAACTGAGGAGAGGAGTGAGAGAGGAGTGTCCATTTGTAGATGCTCTTCCATGTGGATGCCTAGTGTGCAGACCCTTGTCTACAGCTGATGAGAAGCAGGAAACAGCTCTATATGGGCAGAAGCGGTATAGGGTAGGGCAGCCAGGTGGGGGCATCGAGGTGGGAGGAAGAGGACTCTGGCCACACAGAAGGGCTGAGAACTTGAGAGTGGACAGGAGGGAGGCCGGAGAGGGGACCAAAGCAGGGAAAGGATATGGTCAGAAACGAGGGTGACAAGGAGAGAGGCAAGTGGAGGCAGGTGGCTTGAGAGAGGGAGGCCAGGGAGGGAGTTTGGCCCAGACCCCTCTTCAGGGCCCAGCCCCTTTGCTCAAAGGAGGCCTGAGTCTCCCAGACAGCCAGTGCTCCACAGGGCACAAACATGTAAACGAATGTGCATGTGACTGTCTCTGGTGAGCCCCAAACCCTCCGAGCTTGCCCTGAGCCTGCACCCCACCATCCCCCAAGGTGCACCCCCATCCGTCCTGGTCAATCCCATACCAGAGGCAGCCACTCTGACCACAAGGGCGGTGTCCGGAGCCTGCCTGCTTCTCTGAGGCTTGTGGATGGACCAGAGGCCATTTCAAGTCTCATGACTCCACCTTTTGTTTCAAGGTGATTTACTTCACAGCTTTGTTCCCTTACCTGGTCCTGACCATCTTTCTCATCAGAGGGCTGACCCTGCCGGGGGCAACAAAAGGACTCATCTACTTGTTCACTCCCAACGTAAGTGGGTCTCGGATCAAAGTTCAGGGCCTCCAGCACACACATTTCAGGGCTGTGGCCAGCAGCTCCCTCCCTCACCCGGGAGCGTGAGAGGCCAGGAGCCACTCCAGCAGCTGGGTTGCCTGGTGGTCAGGGGTGAGGTTGGCCCAGGATGGCGTGGGGGGAGGGGGGCCTTAGGAAGGAGGTCAGGTTTGGAGTGGGCCTGGAGGAGGACTCAGGAAGGAGGTCAGGTTTGGAGTGGGCCTGGAGGAGGACTCAGGAAGGAGGTCAGGTTTGGAGTGGGCCTGGAGGACTCAGGAAGGAGGTCAGGTTTGGAGTGGGCCTGAGGCCTCAGGAAAGACGTCAGGTTTGGAGTGGGCCTGGGGCCTCAGGAAAGACGTCAGGTTTGGAGTGGGCCTGGAGGAGGACTCGATCTGGGGTAGGTGGACTTTGGCAACTGTGGGACACCAAGTGGACATGGATGTGAGGGGTCAGGGGAGGAGGGACAGGGTTCTGGGAGAGGCTGGCTGGGGACTGGATGTCCCTGCTCTGGGCCCGACTCCACCAAGGGCCTTGTCCAGCTGCATGCACCCCACTGGGAAGCCACAGGAGCCAGCGCCTGCTCCAGGAGCCTGCACGGCTTCTAGAGCATTCTGTACTATCCCAGATCGCGGCACTCCCTGCCCAGCATCCCGAGGCAGTTTCCAGGGGCTGGTGTGGGAGTGGGCACTTGGGTATGGGCATGTCTGCCTGGAGTCCTAGCAGAAGACAGAGGACACCTTCCCAGGCCCCCAGAAGCAGAAAAGCCAGGCTCCGTGCATGGCATCCCTGCCCTCGGGGCTTCAAATCACCCAGAACCGCCCGGTTAGAGAGGGCACAGTAAACATGCCCACGCAGGAGCTGCTCAAACCCATCTCCAGCCCCGAAAACCCTGCCAGCTATGTTCTCACGTGCGCCTGACAGCCACCGGCTCATTCGGCCACATCCCGGACAGGGGCCTGGCATTTGCCGTGTCCAGAGCTGCCACTCCACACCTGCACACCTGCGTGGTCCTACCCTGTTCCTGGTGTCTGTACAGGTCACACTTGCTCACGAGTGTCCCCAAAGCCGCCTTGGGAACGTTCTGGAACAGTCAGGGCCACCAGCTCATGTGGTTTGCCTGCTGAGTGAGACGCTCTCCCTGACTCATTCCAGATGCACATTCTCCAGAACCCCCGGGTGTGGCTGGACGCAGCCACCCAGATATTCTTCTCTCTGTCCCTGGCCTTCGGAGGACACATCGCTTTTGCAAGTTACAACTCGCCCAGGTAGGCAGTCGGGCTCAGCTGGCCAGCCAGGGAAGCTTTGGGGAGACGCCCGAGCACTTCCTGATCTCAGGATCACACTGTGGATCCAAGGGTGGCCTTGTGTGAACCTGAGATAAGAACCTCACGCCACAGTCTGGGCCCTCACGGCAGCTCCCAGCACGTCCAGAGCTGGCTGCAGGAAGACAGCCTGGATAATCATACCCAGGAACCAGGGTGTAACTGGGCACGATACCAATCAAAATGCACATGACACGTGGGGCCATAAAAGCCTCAATGGTCACCTGAAATAGACTCAAGGCCCGTTGGTGCCGACATGAGCAGGTGCTGCTTTCATGATATCTTAATACGCACAGAGCCCTACAAAGTGCAATTCCACGGATCATAAAGTGCATAGCCCAGTGCACTGTGGTGAACCTGAAACAAGCCTTATTTCCTGTGGCTGCCAGTATTTCTGCCCCCTTCGGAGGCAGGCAGTTTGCATGAGATAGGAGGGGCAGGTTGGTCCCTGGGCAGCTCTGCCCGCTGGCGGCCTTTAGGGAAGGAAGTGCCAGCTGGGATGCCAGGGAAGCTTTAAATGTTTGTGATTGACACCTTACTTCCTTGAACTCACACTGGAGCTGCGCTTGTGTGCGTTTCTCCTTTGGAGATGATTTTCCAAAACATGTACATTTCAGATCCTCTATGAATGCCCTGCCTCTCAGCTCCCTGTGGGCCTAAAGGCCTTGGTGGGGGTGTGAATGGGTTTCAGACCCTTAGCTGCCTTGAGCTGGGGCTGCTGGAGTAGACTGTGGGCGGGGGGGATCTGAGGCCATTCTGAGACTCCAGGACTGGCAGCAGCAGTCCTTGGGTCAGAGAAGGGGCATCCCAGGCGGGAGAGAGGGTCAAGGAGGGAAGCCCCCTCCTCACTTCCTCCCCTGGGTGAGGCCCAGTTACCTCCTGCAAAGCCCGTGATGAGCATGCGTTTGTGCCCAGGAATGACTGCCAGAAGGATGCGGTGGTCATCGCCCTGGTCAACAGCATGACCTCCCTGTACGCGTCCATCGCTGTCTTCTCTGTCCTGGGGTTCAAAGCAACTAATGACTACGAGCACTGCCTGGACAGGTGAGCACAGGTGCCGCGCCTGGCTCTGTGGGGCACAGCCGCCAGGCAGGTGCCCGCCGCACCGAGAATCCCACGGCATGAGGAAGGGTGGCATGGGCACATTTCATTTCTGTAGGGGTGTGGAATGAATGGTGTCCCCAGAAGGTCACTTCCACCCAAAACTTCAGAATGTGACCTGGTTGGAAAAGGGTCTTTGCAGATGTAATTAAGTAGGATTGGTCCCCCTGGAGTAGGGTAGGCCCTAAATCCAATAACCGGAGTCCTTATAAGAAGAGGAGACAGACACAGAGGAGGAGGCCACATGAAGACAGGCAGAGGTCGCAGCGCTTGTGGCCACAGCCCAGGGACGCCTGAAGGTGCAGAAGCTGGAAGAGGCGGGAGGAGTCTCCCGTGCAGGCTCAGGAGGGGCGCGGCCTGGCCACACTGGGATTTCAGATGTCACGGTGCTCCGTAATGGGAGACAATGAATTTCCGTGGTTTTGAGGCACCATTGCTGGTCGTTTGCTGCGGTGGTCCCAGGACCTGATGCAGTTAGGTTGTCCCCTGCACAGGCAGCTGCCTCGTCAGACCCACGGCCTTCTTAGAGCACCCGACTTGCTTGTGAACTACCTTCAGGCGGGTCCTTGAGAACCCACTGGGCAGACAGCACGTCCCTGCAACATGGGGTGACTCTGACCCCACCAGGGTACATCTGGCAGCATATGGAGACATTTTTGATTGGCCACACTTGTGTGAGGGGTGGGCCTGGCATCCAGTGGGTGGGGGCCGAGGATACCACGCAGCACCCTACAGTGTCCAGGACGGCCCCACCCAGAGAGTGACCTGCCCTGAGTGTTCCAACCCCAGCCTCCTGTGCTTGGGAGCAGGGCAGCACGTCAGCACTGCACCTGATGGTGGTTTTCAATGGGGACGTCACCAAGAAAACGCACACAAAAGTGGAAAACATGGCACTCACAGGCCACAGAAGGGACAGTGTCTTACAGGATGAGCCGGGTCAGGGAGGACGGTGATTTATAGGATTTACAGGATGAGCCGGGTCAAGAAGGCAGAGCTGGGCTTTGTTCAGCCCCAGCCGGGGACGTGCATGGCGGGCAACTCTGATTTCTGCTCACTCTGAATGTCGCAAATAACCGCAAAAGTGCGCAAATATTGACGGGGTTACAAGCACATCTCAATGAGCAGGCGGATAAGGACCAGCCGTGCGCACAACGCCCTGCGCCGTGCAGCCCAAGCTGGCCTCGCATGCCACATGGGGCTAGAAGTGAGGGGAGCAAGGCCTCTCTCTTCAGGATTGTTCTAGGAACAGCTGGAGCCCCAAAAAGGTGTTTGCTGGCATACATGTGTCCCGCCCTTGGCTGTCTGTGCTTGAACCTTAAGCCCTGAGGACAGAAGGAGCCTTTGGCAGTGGAGACAGAAGGGCGGGCGGGTGGGCTGAAGTCCTCCCAGCAAACCTTCAGAAGCCCAGGTCCTTGTCTGCAGGGCGGCCCCACAGGGCGAATCAGGACCCACCTTCAAAGTGAGGAAGCTGCCACCACCCCCACCCCCTTTGCACCCATGGGGGAGTGCTCCCCTTCCAAGCCCAGGGGGGTAGAGAACAGCTTCTCCCCCCACCCAGCAGTGTGCATGGAGTAAACTGTGCCCCTACCAGTGCTGCCCTGTCACAGCACAGACGTCCACACGATCCCAACAGGGGCAGGAGGCGTCCACACGATCCCAACAGGGGCAGGAGGGGCCCAGCCCTCCCAGGGATGCTGTGCTTCGCAGCACCAACCAAGGGTTTCTCTGGATGTGTTTGGGAACCAGGGCCATGAGCCCACAGTCCTCTCTGTCCCCGTAGAAACATCCTCAGCCTCATCAACGAGTTTGACTTCCCAGAGCAGAGCATCTCCAGGGACGACTACCCAGCCGTCCTCATGCACCTGAATGCCACCTGGCCCAAGAGGGTGGCCCAGCTCCCCCTGAAGGCCTGCCTCCTGGAAGACTTTCTGGATAAGGTACCTGCACACCCCCTGGGGTAGCCAGGTGGGACCATCCACAGGAGCACCAGGGCCGCACTGGCTGTGTCCCACTGCCAAAGGCTGCAAACAATTCCCACAGACCCAGGGCCAGGGCCTGTGAACCAAGAACCCCAGTCTATCTTTGTCTCAGGTTGCCAGGCCTCCTGGAAAGCCTGAAGTCCCGGGGGCAGCTGTGTCCAGCAGACGCTGCACCCAGCAGTCTTAGGGGTTGGGCTGACCCGAGAGAGTGGGCATTGCTGGTGCCCAGACCCCAGGAGAGGGGGTGGCCAGCATGAGGGTCACAGCGCCAGGGCATGGCTCGGGTCAAGCCACACTCAGGGCCAGTGGATGCCTGGACCTAGGGGCACCAGGCAGGGGTGCACAGCCAGGAGGCAGGTGTGGGATGCATCTCAGGGTGCCTGACTCTAGGCATAAAAGGCGCTGGGTTCTAGGCCCAGCTGCCTGCTGTGGGTTATTAAAGGGGAAGGACCCTCCCCTGCAGAGTTGCGCTTGCAGCCTCGTCTCCCAGAAGGCATGGCCAGCCCTGAGCCACCTCAGCCCGACACCAGGAGGGGTGATGTGCACTCGTGTCCTCGGCCTGGGAGAGTGTGTGTCCTGCAGGCAGGCGTGTGTGTGTGGTGGAGTGTGTGTGTGCGTGGCCTGAAGCCTGGGGCTCTGTGTATTGCAGAGTGCCTCGGGCCCGGGCCTGGCCTTCATCATCTTCACGGAGACCGTCCTCCACATGCCGGGGGCTCCTGTGTGGGCCGTGCTCTTCTTCGGGATGCTGTTCACCTTGGGGCTATCGACCATGTTCGGGACCGTGGAGGCGGTCATCACGCCCCTGCTGGACGTGGGGGTCCTGCCCAGATGGGTCCCCAAGGAGGCCCTGACTGGTGAGCGCACAGCTCCGCCGCCCTGGAGGACCCGTCCCCAGCATCTGACTGTCCACTCCCGCCCGCTGTCCAGACGCCCCTCCTGGATGGAGAGCGCAAGGGGCCAAGCCTGAGTTCAGGGAAAGGCTGAGCCAGGCTGCTCCTTGCTGACAGCCATCAACGGAGAGCTGAGGGTCGAGGGAGGGTCAGGGCTGTCCCTCCCCCACGGCCCCGGAGGCCACATCCCCCATCCGGAACAGGAAAGCAGGTCCTTCCTGCTCCTTGAGCACAATACAGGAAAGAGACTGGGGAGGGCAGGGAAGGAGGGTGGGAAGCCGAGAGAAGTCTCCAGCCCAGGTGCCCTGGCCCTCCCCACTGTCCAAGGGCAGGTCTGCCTGGCTGGCTTCCTCCTGACCCTCCCCACACCTCCACCCCCCACCCCCTTACCCCCCACACCCCTTTCCCACTGCCCCAGGGCTGGTCTGCCTGGTCTGCTTCCTCTCCGCCACCTGCTTCACGCTGCAGTCTGGGAACTACTGGCTGGAGATTTTCGACAATTTTGCCGCTTCCCTGAACCTGCTCATGTTGGCCTTTCTCGAGGTTGTGGGTGTCGTTTATGTTTATGGAATGAAACGGTGAGCTGCCGCCCCGCCGAGCGCTCCTCTGGGACCCACCAGGGTGGGACAGGGAATGGCTGCCGGGCACAGGCTCAACCCGCAGCTGCCCAGACCGCCGAGAATGTTCTGCCCTGGGGAGCTGCCGAGGCACCAGAGGGTGCAGGTTGGACCCCAGTTAGGGTCCGATCCTCGGCTTGGAGTGGGTGGACCTTCCACAGGCCATGTGAAGCCTGAGCCCAGCATCTGGTGCAGGTTCTGCGATGACATTGCGTGGATGACCGGGAGGCGGCCCAGCCCCTACTGGCGGCTGACCTGGAGGGTGGTCAGTCCCCTGCTGCTGCTGACCATCTTCGTGGCTTACATCATCCTCCTGTTCTGGAAGCCACTGAGCTACAAGGCCTGGAACCCCAAATACGTAGGTCCTTCCGGTGGGAACCTGGGGAGTCCTGGGATCCCTTGGGCTTGGTCTGGCCCCTATGGTGCCATCCGGTGCCCGATGACCCATGTGGTGCACATTCACGTGCTAGTGACAAGGTGGCCTGGTCACTTCTGCCTGGCAAACTGGGAAGCCAGGGATGTGAACAGGATGGGCTTTGTGCAGCGCCCCTGAGTGCCCGCTGGGATCAGAAATGGCATCGGGGTGACCATGGGCAAGCGCCTGGTCAGTGGAGTGAGGACCTGAGCAGTGCCCAGAGCCCAGGGACCCCGCAGGGCCCTGGAGCTCCTCCTTGGGGATGTGGCTTCATCCTCCCTGCCTGTGTCCTGCCCATGTGGCACGGAGACGGGCAGCCGGACAACTGCCCATTCCTGGTCTGTGACAAGAGAGGTTGTGCACAGACCCCTACTGCCACCCAGTGGGTCAGTTTGGCTGGAGGCTGTTTCCACACAAAAGCCTCCTGAGGAGGGATCAGAGTGCCAGCCACACTCTGAAAATGCCTCAGGGGCTCTGAGCAGCGCTAGCCCCTGACATACTGTCTGAGTCCCCACTGGTGGCCGCTCAAAACCTCACCATGCCACCCC
Organism: Gorilla gorilla gorilla; assembly: GCF_029281585.2. Classification (NCBI taxonomy): domain Eukaryota; kingdom Metazoa; phylum Chordata; class Mammalia; order Primates; family Hominidae; genus Gorilla; species Gorilla gorilla. The sequence goes on along the minus strand of NC_073243.2, from coordinate 110,937,714 downwards.
TTCTCGGGAATGTGGACGCCACTCCTCTCCAAATGTGTCTTGGAAAGTCCCTCCGTAGCAGAACACCAAGGGCAGGTGAAGGAGGAGTGACCATGTATTTTTGAAGAATTTCCACGGTACCTGCAGCCGGGTGGGTGGTGCCACCCAGTGTATAGGGGAGAAAGCTGGGGACACGGCCTCCAACGACGCCCAATGGGTTGAGGCCATGTAGCCCCTCTGGTTCCAGAACACAACACCTAGGCCTACCTCGGGGAGGCCCCAGCCCCAGGAGAAGCTCAGCCCAGGTCCCCAAACTCCTGGCCCGGAGGGGCGGTGGTGAGCGGCCACACGTCCTGGCCACTGCTCTGGCCGTGCCTTTTCCATTCCCATCCAAGTCCGGGTGGGCAGGTGGCTCTTGCCCCTTGGATTGAGGAGCACGGGGGTCAGCCTCACGGCCCAGGGTGGCCGGCGCCAGCTAATGAGGCTGTGGTCCCGCAGGAGCTGTTCCCCTCGCGTCAGGAGAAGCTCTACCCGGGCTGGGTGCGCGCCGCCTGTGTGCTGCTGTCCTTGCTGCCCGTGCTGTGGGTCCCAGTGGCCGCGCTTGCTCAGCTGCTCACCCGGCGGAGGCGGACGTGGAGGGACAGGGACGCGCGCCCAGACACGGACATGCGCCTGGACACGGACACGCGCCCAGACACGGACACGCGCTGAAGCCGGCCGGAGCAGGGCCTGCATGGGCGGGTCTGTGTGGGGGGCTGGGCCTGATGGTGGGCGGGGCCCCGCCCACAGGGCCGACCCCAATACACCAGCGACTCAACCTTGATGCCGCTGTGTACGTGTGGTTACTGCTTTCCCGACGCCCGGGCAGCGCTGCTGCTTGGGGCCCGCACCTAGGGAGGTCTCGCAGGGCCCCGGCATCCCTGCTGAGCCCGCGGCCTGGGCGTCCTGCAGCGGCTGGGGTCCCTGCGCTTGGCCGGGCTGGCTCAGAGATCTTCGCAGTTGCGGGGCTCCCAGTCTCACAGACTCTGAACCTAGCCTGGCTGGTCTCTGGGGAAGAGCGGCCGCCTGGGTGGCTCAGGGGGCCGCCTGCACCCCGGCTCCAGGTCCCAGGCGGGCTGTCCCCCTACAGCTCGCAGGCGGCAGGGGTACCCAGGACAGATGCTTCCTCCCGCCTGGGAGCGGGGGCCTGGGGTCTGGAGTCTGCGGTCTGGCTGACCCTTCCTGAAATTTCTGAGAAACACTATAGGTTGCCACTTTTATTTTCCCAAACTGTCAAATTGTATTAAGGAGGTACCAAAAGGCTCCTGCTGTCCCGGGGCAGAGGGGCGACACGCAGGAGCTCGCTCACGTGGGGCAGTCACCCGCGCCCCGGGCGCCAAGCGCACTGTGCAGCCCCCGTCCAGCCCGCCCTGCTCCAGAGTACCCCGGCTCCAGGCGCCACGCGCGTGCTTCCCTCCTCCCTCTCCCTCTGTTCCCTCCGCCCTCCTCCCTCTTTCCTCCCCATCCTTTTTCCTCTCCTCCTTCCCCTGCAACAGCACCACGGAGCCAGGGATCAGGTCTCTGACTCGCCACACGGAGGGAGGCCCCGCAGGTCCTGGCTTCCTGCCGCCGGGAGGGGCCCTGTGAAGACCCAAGGCACCTGCTCCCGCTTTGGAAAAGGGCGCCTGGCCAGGCAGCACTGTCCGTGGTGCTGAAAAATCCCAGCATCAAGGCGCGGCCGCGGTGCCAAGCGTCCATTACACGCATTCTTGTCGGGAACCCGTCCTTGACCATGGCCAGCCCAGAGTAAACAAAAGCACGTGCACCGCTACCCACCTGCAGATAAGCTGAGTGCTAAACATGCAGTTAACGCCAGTGCACCCCACCCAAGCGCATCCTGAGCCCACAGTGGGGGAAGCTGCCCACCTAAATGTGTCCTGAGCCCACGGCAGGTGGGGAGCTGCCCACCTAAGCGTGTCCTGAGCCCACGGCAGGGGAAGCTGCCCACCTAAGAGTGTCCCGAGCCCACGGCAGGGGAAGCTGCCCACCTAAGAGTGTCCCAACCCCACGGCAGGGGAAGCTGCCCACCTAAGCGTGTCCCGAGCCCACAGCAGGGGAGTGCTGCACTTCGTCCCTCCGTCCTGCAGTCGTGATGCCCCCCACACCCGTGGTAAGGCAGGGGGACTTGAGGATGAACATGTCACAAAGCGAGTCAGTCTATTGTGAGATGGGGCTGCTGCAGAGGACAGTCTGGCATCCCCCAGTTCAGCCTCACAATCTTGCCACAACTCCAGCCTCTTCCATTGTAACTGACACAAACAAACTCAAACCAAATGGCCTTCACCAGCTCTCAGAACTGGCCAAGTTCAGGGTGGGCTTCAGGCCCTACTGGACCCAGGAGTTCACAGGATCCATGGGACTCTCTCCCCACACTGTTCAGCTTTTTTAAGTAGGGCGTCTCTGTGACTATTCCAAAATCCTTTTGGTTCATGATCTGGGTGAGATGCTCCCCCTTCAGAGTCTAGACATGAAATTGCAGGGAAAAGTGATTGCAGAGCCTGGAGGGTGGGGTGGAGGGAGGGGTGCTTCCCCAAAGGAAAGCCTCCAGAAGCCAAAGCAACAGCTGCATTCCATGGTGTCACCAACTCACAGAGCCTGGAGGGTGGGGTGGAGGGAGGGGAGCTTCCCCAAAGGAAAGCCTCCAGAAGCCAAAGCAACAGCTGCGTTCCATGGTGTCACCAACTCACAGACGCAAAAGGTAGAGTAACCTGCTCAGAAGCCAACACTGCCAAGGGGCGTGTATCCCCAAAGGCAGCTCTTGGGACACCTTCCCCAACTCACCATAGGGCCTGCAAGTCCTGTCGTTGACCCGGACGAGAAAAACAGGCAGCTGTTGGCAGCAGGGGTGCTGACAAGCCACTCGGACTTATCCGAGGTTACATTTTGCGTCAATACCATACTTAGAAAATAACTAGGATGTGAGCAGGTACCCCCTGCTCCCACCCTGGATCAGACTTTTGGGTGTAGCACATCCTAACGAGGGCTGGGGCTCTGCCCAACACTCTGTATGGGGGGAGCTAGAAGCAGCATCTATAGCCCCACCCTGAAGCTTCAGAGTCCTTGTCCAGCTGACGAAAAGGGAAGGGGTGGGGGGCTGGGACACAGAGGACACAGTGGACGCTCAGCCCTCCAGAAAATGCCATATCACCCATGTGCCTGATGCAGCCATGGATAAAAGTGGGTAGAAAGGAGGAGGGACAGAGGTGGCCCAATAGGTGATGACAGGTGGACAGACGGACGCCACAAAGGGAGGCAGAGGTGGTCTGTCCCATCACATTGCCAAGGTTGTTCAGGGACAGGGGCTGAGGCCTCATGGGCTGTGGAGGTACCCGAGCACCATCGAGGGAGGGGGAGACAAGGGCCAGGTGGCGAGAGCAGAACTGGAGGGACTGACCCTGCGTGGCCACGCCCCATACTCAACACCTTCAACTTGTCCCTCACCCTTGGGAAAAACATTCCAGGGGCGGGTGTCTCAGACAAAATGCTCCTATCACCTGACCAGAAGTGGCTGGAATAGAGGATCTGTAGCTCCACAGGGGCTCTCCCCTTCCAGGGGCCACTGTGTTGAACTGGAAATAAAGCCGGCTGCAAATGAGGCCAGCTGGCCCCAGAGATGGACACAGCTCCCATGACCGTGGTGATCACATGAGGACAGGCTGTCCCATGAGCGGGTTCCTGGCAGAGGGTGACCCCAGGGCTGCTTTGCCAGGCACAGAGGAGTCAGGGAGCACTTGATGGGAAAACCAGGTTCAGGGCCCAGTTTTCAAAAGCCTGATGGGGCTCATCCTCAGGGGAGAGTCTGAGGTCACCAAGAACCAGAGGAGAATGCGTGAAGGACATAAGCGCAGAAGAAGTGAGGCGGGAGGTCATGGAGGGCGCAGTCAGCACTGGAGCTGCCTCAGGACTCACCCACCCAGCTCCAAGGGAAGCAGCCCCTTCCAGCAAGGGTGGGCCTGGACCTGACAGAGAGGACCCCACTGCCACGGCCAGGGAGCATGAGTCTCCCATCCACACTGGGGGCTGGGGACGCACCACTCCAGGTGGCGAGCCCGGGGCTTCGTGCCGTGTCAGAGGAGAAAGCCAGCCAGGTCCCCTCCGGCAAGACTCGGTTCTTTCATGCCTGCATGAGGCTGAGGTGAGGCCCAGGCCTGTCGTGATGCTCGCTCTCTGGGGCCGCAGAAATGGGACCATGGAACCTGTGCATCCAGATGGCACCTTGGAGACCTGTCCGACCCTCCTGCAGGCCACAGTGGAATGCTCAACACCAGGCTCCACAAACCTGGGTGACCTGCACTCGCCGGGGGCCCTGGTCAAAGCTGGATCCAGGGTGAAGAGGCTCCATCCCTTGCCCGTCAGTGTGAGGACCCCGCCAGCAGCCTCGGCCATTGGAGATGGATGGGCACAGGAGCCCTGCTGCCCCAGCACACACATTTCATCATGACCCCAGGTGACCAGCACGCAGGGAGGCTGGCAGCCCCACTGTCTCTGTTCCTTTCTCCCTCTTGGCAGCAACTCCACCTGAGCTGTCCCACACGATCCCCAGGGGTGGGCTGAGAGTCACTCTGAGAACTGTCCCTGTATTCATTTCCCTGTACTGCTATTCCATTTCCTGCTGTAACAAATCACTGCAGCTTAGTGGCTGAACACAAACGCATCATCTTACAGCTCTGGAGGCCGGAAAGCTGAAACAGGTCCCACCGGCCTGAAATCGAGGCGTGGGCAGGGCTGTGTGCCCTCAGGACGGGGGAGGATTGCTTGCTTTTCCAGTATGGAGCGGCTGCCCCCATTCCTTGGCTGGAGACCCCCTCCTCCATCTCAAAGCCAGCAGTGGCCAGTGGTCCTTCTCACGTCCCCTCTCTGACTCTCCCCTGCCTCCCTCTCTCACTTCTAGGGACCCTTGTGGTCATATCAGGCCCACCAGATAATCCAGGATTACCTTAAGATTGGCTGACTGGCAGCCGTGACTCCACCTGCAGCCTCCACCAGCCTCTGCCTTGCGGGTGACACATTCACAGGTTCCAGGAGAAGGACGTGGGCATCTTTGGGGAGGGGCTGTAATTGTGCCTGCCGCAAGTGCCTGGGGCTTCTGAAACCCACCAAAGTTTGGCAAGCCCCCTGCACAGCATCCTTCCCAGGTGGGCACCTGGCACCAACATCGAGGGTTACAGCGGGTGCAGGACGGGCAGGAGCGTGGGGCTGAGGCAGGAAAATAACCACTCCCTTTCAGGGGTCCTGGCTGGTGTCACCCACAGCCTCCACCCTTGCCTGCTTCTCCTCCCTTTCTGCTTTGAACTCGCTCGCTCCATACACGCTTGTCTGTGGAAGGAAGCTGCTTGAGATGAAGTTCAGGCCTAAGGAAGTCCAAAGAGCTGGGGTTTTTCTTTCCCTTTAAAACTTTGTTATTTTCATTTTGCTCTGAGATTTGACAGTCTACCTAGCACCTAGCAGGCCTCCTTCTCCTTCTTTCTTCCTTCTTCTCTTCTCCTTCTTTTTTTTTTTTTTGAGACAGGGTCTCACTCTGTTGCCCAGGCTGGAGTGCAATGGTACAATCACAGCTCACTGCAGCCACGACCTCCCGGGCTCAAGCAATCCTCCCACTCAGCCTCCCGAGCAGCTGGGACTACAGATGCTGGACCCCACGCCCGGCTAACTTTTTGCATTTTTTGTAGAGATGGGGTCTCCCTATGTTACCCATGCTGGTCTCAAACTCCTGGCCTCAGACAATCCTTCTGCCTCAGCTTCCCAAACTACTGGGATGACAGGTGTGGAAGCCACCGGGCCTGACCTTACATAGTGGTTTTTAAAAGTGCCAGGCAAGGGCAGTGGCTCACACCTGTAATCCCAGCACGCTGGGAAGCTGAGGCCGGAGGATCACTTGAGCCTGGGGGTTTGCGGCTACAGCGAGCCACGACTGTGCCACTGTACTAACAACCTGGGTGACAGAGTAGACGCCATCTCTAATAATAATAATAATAATAATTAATAAATAAATAAAAACAGACAAAGTAGGTGCTTAGTGAGTTAAGCCATATCAAAGCAAATACCTTTTTTAAGGGTCTAATACTTTAGCAAAAAATATAAGTAATCCTGAGTAAAATTTCAACAAAAAACACCCAGAGAAACAGGAATCTGGAGCTTTGTAGAAGATGGATAACTGAACAATGGCCTGACCTGTTGGTCTGTGATTCAAACCCAGGTGTGCCTGAGCAGCGGCCTCTGCTCCTGGGAGTCCCCACCCTGTTCTGTCCAACCTCCCACTGAGGTCGTCCGCCCACGGCGCCTGGGGCCGCTCCCTTCCAGTTTGCAGGGCAAAGGCGCCCCCAGGCCGGCTGCCAAGAGCCCCTCCTTCCTCACAGCTCCTATACGGGGGCTCCAGGCGCCAGAGTGCATTTACGACACAGTCTGTGGACTTGGGCCCACCATAAACACATTAGGCTCGGTCACTCAGACATTCTCTGAAGCAGCAGCAATAAATGAGGCCATATCCAGTGGCCATAAGCCCCCACCCCGACACCAGGCACATCCGGGCTGCACTCAAACCAGAAGCCCTGTCCAAGGTGCACTCAGTAGGACCCGGCCATACCATAAGGCCCCACCAGGGACCCGCTGGAAGGCTCTGGAGCCACTCACGCCGGGCCCTCGGTTTCATGTGGCCCAAGCCAACTTCTGAGGAGGGGCTGTTTCTTCACCCCAAGACTGCGTCCCTCTGAGCCGCCCCTCCTGTTCTCTGCAATCCTTCCAGTTCCTTCTGCCTGAGGAAGGACGCATGTCCAGCTCCACTGCGAGCCTGGCACCCGCCCTGGGAGGTAAGTCTGGATGAGACTAGGAGATAAGAGGATGAGAGATGAGACTGGGAGATAAGAGGATGAGAGATGAGACTGGGAGATGATAAGAGGATGAGAGAGCATCACCAGCCCCACCCTGTGTCCACACCCTCCACTGCCCCAACCTACCCACCCTTCAGAGATCAGAATCCTGGTCTACTCTTAAGAGAATGGCCAGAGGCGGAATGTGACTTTCAACCTGAGTTGGGTGGCTCAGGAGGAGGAATCCTGGATTTTATACAGGATGGTGTCATGCCCCTGCCCCCCACCTCCATGAAAGCTGATGGCCCAGAGGATGTGCACCAGGGAAGCACATCCAGATCCACGGCTGCAGGTGGGAGGCAGGGGAGGAGGGGGCCCAGCCAGGCTTCCCCATCTTCCCCGCCACCCAGACCAGCCCCCCACCATCACCCCTGCCACCCCAGCTGGGGCCCCCATCATCCCTGCCACCCCGGCCGGGCCCTCCATCATCCCCGCTGCCCAAGCTGGGCCCTCAGCATCCCTGCTGCCCTTCGGGCCTGGACTTACTGTTATGTCTTCCAGGGTGGGGGCTCCCACTGTCTATCCCCTACCCTCCTTCCCCTCCTGCCTCACAGCATCAGAAACCTCCCAGGCCCAGCCAGGCCATGGGCCCGCACTGACCACCACCCCGTTCACTCACAGGCTTCTGTAAACGCATACAGTGGTGTCTATGCAGTGCATGTTACGATTCAAACATGAGATTTTTTTCAAAACTGAAAAACTCAATATATTCAGTATTTTACTCCCACAGCCCCCGCCCCCGCCCCCAGTGTGACCCACAGGGACCCCCATCCAGGTGCAGGGTCCTCGCCTGTGTACAGGGCACACCTTTGGTCACTCCAAATTCCCAGAGCTCCCAGGGCCCTTCTCAGGGTCTCCATCTGGATGGTGGGGGTGGAAGGCAAAGGAGGGCAGGGCAAGGGGTGGACAATGGCGAATCTGGGGATGGACTATTCCCACGTGGGGAGTGGAAGCCGGGCTCCTGGCGAGGAAAAGCTGGCCCTGGGGTGGAGCCGAGCGCCAGCCTGTGGGGAAGTGAAGACGGCAGGTGTGCTGGACACTCAGACCTTGGCTGGACACTCACTCAGGCCTCAGCCGGACATGCAGGCCTCGGCCAGACACTCACTCAGGCCTCCGACTCCCAGCGGTGTGGGCCTGGGTGTGGGCCGCCCCTCCCTCCCTGGGACGTAGAGCCCGGCGTGACAGGGCTGCTGGTGTCTGCTCTCGGCCCAGCTGTGGGCGGGTGGCCATCAGTCCAGGATGGTCTTGAAGTCTGAGGGCAGTGCCGGGTTGGCTGCGGCCTCCAGGGCACTCAGCGTCGTCCCCGGGAGCTTCCGACTCAGCTGCGTCTGGGCTGCGGGGCCAAAATCAGACTCCGTTCCAGAAGAGGCCAGAGGTGGCATCCTCCAGCCCTCCTGGGACGTGTGGGCGGCCAGGCAGGCAGGGCCTGCACCTCGTGGCCCTGGCTGGTGGGAACCTCAGCGAAGGGACAGACACCCCTCCACCGGGGCGAGCAGACAGGCAGCCCGGTGACGCCGGAGCGGCGGGGCGGGGAGAGAACTTGCTCAGGACCCCAGGAGCTCAGGGCAGCAGCTAGGGCAGAGGCTGTGAGAGGACACAGGTCACGGGTCAGAAGGCTCCCAAGGGTGGGGAGGCATCGCCCCTGAGATGGGAAGCAGGGGTTCAAGAAGTTGTGGACCCTGCCAGGCTCTGTGGCCTGGGGACACCAGCGTTTAATCACATAGGGCTGCCAGCGTGGCTCCAGGCCCCCAAGGTCAGGCCCGGGGGCGTCAACACTTCAGCAGCATCTGAGGCTGCTCGCCCCACACAGGGCGTTCAAGGATGACCCCTGGGCAGGCGGGGCCCGCACTGGCCTCCACCCACACTTGCCTGTCCTGAGTGACCCCAGGAGTGGCACGTAGGTGACGCGGTGTCGAGTCAGCTTGAGCAGGAATGCTTGGTGGCACAGCCACTGCACGGCCTCGGAGGGCAGAGGGCCGGCGGCACCCTTGGCCCCCAGCGACATCCCTGGGGGAAAACAGAGGCTGAGGAGTCACAGGCCCAGCCCAGCTCCCCTCCCAGGAGACACCGGAAAGCTGCCCATCCCCGACGGTCTGCGGGGTGGCTCCATCTCTGGCTGCCCCGACCCAAGCACCGCAGGAGTCACGACAGAAATGTTTTCTTCGGCTTCTCCAAGTGAAATTTCCACAACACAGAAAGAACAGAAAGCAGAAGCTGTTAAGCTCAGGACCGCAGGTTCGACATGGCTTGAATTTCAGACAGATCAGAAACCTCCCTGACACTGGACAAAGTGTCCAGAGGCAGAGGACGGTGACTGGGAAGCAGAGGATGGCGCGGGGCTCTGTGGTGGTGATACACGGCCTCTGCTCCTGAGAGGGGTGGGGTAGCCTGGGCCTGGCCTCCTCCTAAGCCCTTGGCCTGGGTTTGCACAAGGGCCCTAAGTGCCATGGACGGGAGACAGCCCAATCCCACCACAGGGCAAACAGGAGAGGCCAGGCCCCCTGAATCCCACCATGGGGCAAACAGGAAAGACCAGGCCCCCCAGCGCTTCCCCAGGCAGAGCAAGGTGGGAAGGACGGCAGCTCTCAGACAGCTCCTGTCCCTTCCATCAGGTGCTCTGCTCACCCCACGAGAGGGCGGGCAGACGAGCCTGCCAGTGGTTGGGTTAAACCACTTCCTGATGCGAAAAGGGGTAAGAACTTCCTAAGCCCAGATTCACTCAGTCTCCTGACACACTAACACCAGCAGGCAGGCACTGCTGCCACTGAGGCCAGGCACCTGCACATACCTGCGTTCTTGGCTTTCAGGATGGAGTAGCAGAGGGAGGCCGTGTCAGAGATGACGCGCAGGAAAAATGTGGGGTTCTTCCAAACTTGCTGATGAAATGGGAGCTGCAGCACACATGCGTGAAACCTGAGAGGATGGCGGACAGCGTCAGAGGAAAGGCCTCCTAATCAGACGGTGGTCGTGGGTGTGGGCATGGGCCCACCGGTGCCTGTGTGCGTGCACGAATGCACATGCATGGGTTTCCTCGTGGGCACAGGTGCACACACACGGATGCATGCATGCATGTCTGTGTGCTCGTGTGTGCGAGTAGCTGCGTGTCTGTGTGTGCACAGGTACACTGCGTTTCTGTGCACCATCTGCATGAACACGCATGCGGAGGCTGAAGCAGCTCCATCCTGGATGCCAGCCCCCCATGCTGGCTTCTGATTAGCCCCTGTTCTGGGAAGGCCTCTGAGGTTTCCAGTTTATCCATTGTTCCTTGTGTACCAGCAGGTACTTATCATAAATCCTGCCCTTCGTCAGACAACCTTGATGTCATCGTGTATCAACGTCCTGCACATCCCTTCTGAGCCACCCGCCCCTGTGGTGCATAAACCCTGGGTCTGGGGTGATGGTGTGAGGACCCATCATCTCATCTCACTGACACCGAGACACCGACTTGGCTTCTGTGCATAGGTCAAGTTCCTACTAAATGTTTCTTTCCAAGAAACTGCATTTGTCAGCCTTTTTTGTTGTTGTTGAGACGGGCTCTCACTCTGTCACCCAGGCTGCAGTACAGTGGTGCCATCTCAGCTCACTGCAGCCTCCACCTCCTGGGCTCAAGCGATCCTCCCACTTCAGCCTCCCAAGTACTGGAACTACAGGCGCACACCACCATGCTCAGCTAATTTTTGTTTTTATATTTCATAGAGATGGGGTTCTACTATGTTGCTCAGGCTGGTCTTAAACTCCTGGGCTCAACGGATCCTCTCGCCTCGGCCTCCCAAAGTGCTGGGACTACAGGTGTGAGCCACCGCGCCAGCCCTGTCAGCCTCCATCTTTGGCCTCTCAGCTTCCTGGGACTTTGGGGCAGGTGTGCACAGACCTGGCTACCATTAAACAGCGCATGTGCACATGTGCTCATATGTGCGTGTGATCAGAGCCCCCGTGTACCTGGTCTGACCTACTGCCTGAGTCCCCCGTGTACCTCATCTCACCCACTGCCTGAGCCCCCCAGGTACCTGGTTCTCACTGACTGCCTGAGCACCCTGTGTACCTGGTCTCACCCACTGCCTGAGCCCCCCATGGACCTGGTCTCACCGACTGCCTGAGCCCCCCATGGACTTGGTCTCACTGACTGCCTGAGCCCCCCATGTACCTGGCCTCACCCACTGCCTAAGCCCACCATGTACCTGGTTCTCACTGACTGCCTGAGCACCCCATGTACCTGGCCTCACCGACTGCCTGAGCCCCCCATGTACCTGGTTCTCACTGACTGCCTGAGCCCCCCGTGTACCTCATCTCACCGACTGCCTGAGCACCCCGTGTACCTGGTCTCACCGACTGCCTGAGCACCCCATGTACCTCATCTCACTGACTGCCTGAGCCCCCCGTGTACCTGGTCTCACCGACTGCCTGAGCCCCCCATGTACCTGGTCTCACTGACTCCCTGAGCCCCTTCTGGAATGACCTGAGATCATACCAGTCAAGCCAGCACCCCGGTTTCAGCCTCTCAGTAACTCTGCTGAGGTGGGATGTCTTTTCCCCATTTAGCAACGAGGGAAGCCAGGCCCAGAATGTTTTTTAAACAAACAAATAAGCCTAAGGTCCCAGGGTTGCCACAGGGCCACGCTCCTGACCCAGGAGGGAAACACCTAGCATGGGTGAGGGGCTCTCTTCCAAAGGGAGAAATAGCCACCTGCTAGAGGTCGGGGCGTCCACCCCCAGCCCGTGTGGAGGCACGGCCAGCACGGGCCAGGAAGGCTGAGCCCCAGCGGATTTGAATCAGACCCCGCCCCCAGCGCCATGTGGACCACCACAGCCTCGCCCACTGCAGCCTGGCTGCCGTGAAATCGGGGCCCAGCTCTCCGTTCTCCCACTCCTGCCTCGAGGGAAGGGGATTCCTGGGCCTTCCATGTGCCTGGCTCTGTGTTTGGAAATGGCCCGTGGCCCATCGCATCTCGGCCTCCTCAAGGCTACCCAATCAAGCGACTACCCAAGGGTCCCCACATGGGTGGGGAAACTCAGCCGCCCTGCCCTGAGCCCAGGCCCTCTACGGGAGCTCCTCGGAGCCAGGGACCCTGGTGGGGAAATGAGGACAAGACTGAGCTGAATATGGGAGGAGCAGGTGGCAGGTCACATGGCCCTGGGAAAACTCCTCTGACCTCATCATGGCCCAAGGAGGCCCCAAGCACGCCAGCTGGACCCTGGGGTCAACCACAGTGTCAGACACCTCCAGTCCTCAGTGGCACCTGTATCCAGCACACTCCAAGGGTTTCCGGAAAGGAGTCAAGCAGCTTGCACGAGGGCCCAGGCACGCGTCAGGGAGATGCAAAGGAGGGAAGATTTGAGGCAGAGAGAGAAGGCAGAGAGGAGGGCGGTCTGAGCCAGACGCACCCTGGAACTGAGACAGCCTGGTCCCAAGCCTGTGGAGCTGGCACAAAGGCGGTGACATGCAGCTGTGGCTCTGCCCTCCCCGCCAGAGCATGAAGGCGCAAGCACTCGGGTTAAAAACCATTTTCATGGTGCGACCTTGTAATGGAAAACTCTCCCGTGAGCCCTTGCTGGGTTTCCACGACAGACGACGACCTCATTTCACATCAAGTGTGCACGGTAATTCGCGCAGCCTCGGCCCTGGGTAACACAAATGCTCACACTCATTCTCAGCCGTCACGGGGCGAGGGCTTCGGCCTCCTGGCATTCAGCTCCCAGTGGCTCGGGAGGCCTGTTGAGGTGGAGGCCCGGGCCTGTGGTGCCCGACTGCCCTTTGGTACAGCCCAGAGGCTTGTGCCACCACCTGCCCTGACTCCAGGCAGAAGCTGGCCCTGTGGCCTCCACAGATTGGCCCTTCCCTCTGTGATAAAGTTGTCAATTCTTGGCAGGGGCGTCCCCTGACCAGCCAGGACAGGGAACGTTCCAGGAGCACAGCCATGCCCAGAGCACAGGTGCTGGCCGGGCTGTGTGGGGAGCCACAGCTCTGCTGCACCTTCCCGGGGGTGGGGCCACCCCCTCGGCCCTCTTTGCTGAGACCCCAAATCCTCCCGGCATCTGATCTCCCACCTACTGTTCAGACACCTTCCCAGCCTCCTCTGCTAAGACTCCCCATAAACATCTCTTTACCCCATGCCCCTCCTGCCCTGGGATGGCCTCCATGATGTCCCACGGCCAGTGCACAGGCACAGTGGGGACACCTGGGGCCACACCAGCTCCTACCACTACCCAGAGATGGAGAACAGGCGCTTTGCACAGAGCCACGCGAACACAGAACTGTGCAGAGGCAGCAGCGCCGCTGAAAACACAAGACGCTGCTTGCCCCTAAAACTCGGGACCGAGAACAGGCGCCTTGCACAGGGCCACGCGAACACAGAACTGTGCAAAGGCAGCAGCACCACTGAAAACATAAGACATTCCTTGCCCCTAAAACCCAGGAGTTCCAAGGCGAAGCCCCGGGTCAGAGGCGAGCAGAGCGCAGAGAGTCCCTGGAGGCTGGGCCTGCGCCCCTTGGTGGCGGCTCACCTGTACGCCTGCAGCAGGAGGATCTTGTAGATGTTGGTGCAGACCGTCTGGAGGCTGTTCACCTAGAGTCGCCAAGAAAGAGTGAGAAACGGTAGAAACCTCTCTGGGATTTTAAGTTTTTACTTTTTGCTTTATCATCCATTCAGATGGAACAAGAAAGAGGAACATTTTGACAAGAAACTATCCCTCTTCCCAGTGAAATCCAGCCTGGTCCTCACCCGGCAGCTGTGAACCACCCTGGGTGAGTCAAGACTCTGTGTCGTCTGCCTGCCCCCGAGGCTCGGCCAAGACAGGAAGGAACCAGGAGAGGGAGTGGATGCAGATGCCCACAGAGAGGGGGAGTGGAGTGGATGTAAATGCCCACAGGAGAGGGGGAGTGGACACGGACACCCACAGGAGAGACGAGTGGACGCAGATGCCCACAGGAGAGGGAGTGGACGCGGACGCCCACAGGAGAGGGAGTGGACATGGACGCCCACAGGAGAGAGGAAGTGGATGCAGATGTCCACAGGAGAGGGAGTGGACGCAGATGCCCACAGGAGAGGGAGTGGACGCGGATGCCCACAGGAGAGGGGGAGTGGACACGGACGCCCACAGGAGAGACGAGTGGACGCAGATGCCCACAGGAGAGGGAGTGGATGCAGATGCCCACAGGAGGGGGGAGTGGACACGGACGCCCACAGGAGAGAGGGAGTGGACAAAGATGCCCACAGGAAAGGGAGTGGACAGGGATGCCCACAGGAGAGGGGGTGTGGACGCCCACAGGAGAGGGGGAGTGGACACGGAAGCCCACAGGAGAGGGAGTGGACGCGGATGCCCAGATGGGACAATGCCCTCAGGGCTGCAGCTTCAGAGCCTCAGCCCACCAAGGCCTGGGACCCCGTCTCACCCTGTAAGGAGGGGCACTGGTGCTGAGGACCTAGCAGGGCGAACACGAGGAGCCCTCAATACATGTTATGTGCACACATGCTACTCACACTGCACACCCACACGCATGCACCTCACGTGAATGCCCACACGACTACGCACGAACACACATGCATGTCAGGTATGCATTTGCATGTGCACATTCACACTTCTGCCCTTGCACACCTGTGCACACACTGCCATGCCTTCATGTACACACATGCACACATGTATGTGCTCACGTGTATATGCGTACATGTGCACTCTTATGTGCAGCCAGTCACCGTCAGCCTTGCAGGCACACGCACACACACACACACGCACACATACTTGCACACATGCCTCCTGAACTCTGAACTCTGTGCTGACCATCAGCCTGCTCACCTGCAAATCCAGAAACAGGCTGTGACACTTCAGCCGCAAGACCCCAAAGAGTTTGCGACGCATGTTCCTCCCAGCCTTGAAGCCGCGGTTGAAGGTGAGACTGGCTCTGATGGAGGTCCGGGCATAGCTGAGACACAGGGGGGAATGTCAGACACAGGTGCCTGCCCCACACCCAGCCCCCTCCTGCAAAGCTTGCTCCAAAGAGCCTCCTGCCTTCCTCCCACTTCCTTGCCCTGCCTGGGGCACGCGCTGCAGCCCGAGAGGGCTGGGTGCTCACTCCATGGACTCAAAATGCTACACGCCATCCAGACTCTGCATGACCAAACATCCACCAGGACCCGGCTAGTGATGTTGAGTGTATCCAAACCTCGCACAGCCGTGTGTGTGCACTCATCATCTGCCCTGATGAGATCTGCACATAACTCAGCCAAAAACACATAATAAACCATGGAGCCCTGGCTCCCGGGCGTCCCTCGAGTGAACACAGGTGTGACTCAGATTTTTTGTGGGAGAACACTGAGTTGGGCGTGGGGAATCTCACTGTGTTTGAATCTCAGGGATGGAAGAGCCAGGTGGCACCAGCTAAACGGCTGTGCACATGGCACACATGGTGTCTCCAGAGGGGCAGGATGGAGACATCCCACCGATGTCCTCCATGGCCTCACCACCACTCACTGCCCATGTACATCCATGTCCAAAGATGAACACACATGACATCCACGGCAGGCTCCTGGGGTGTGTTCTTTTACATCCAGCTTTGAACACTGCTACATTGAAATAAACGTTTTGTGCCATTAAACATTCTTCAAAAATTCTTTGAAAAATGTTTAATGGCAGAGTAAGTTTTGTGATGCATAATATCTGCTTAGCCCTGTATTTGGGCAGGTTCGTGACTTGCTGTGGCAAGTCCCCCTGCCTGGAACACTGGAAATGGTAAATAAGACCCGTGATAATGTCTGCTCACTTCAGAAGTGGAATTACTGGGAAGACACAGGACATTGTGAGGACTTCCATGCAAACAAGCTGCTTTCCAGAAAAGTCTTTCCAGCTTGCCTCAACCTGGTGCTGGCTCCTGGCAAGCCCAGAAAAGGAGCCAGCATGAGGGATGGGGACAGGTCTCGCTGTCAGTTTCACGTGCGTTTCTTTGAGGGACGGGTCTCGCTGTCAGTTTCACATGCATTTCTTTGACGCTGCTGGTAGGACCTTCCCAAGTGTGCATCAGACGTCCATTTCTTCTTTCACAGCCATCCCCAACATGACCTTGGGCTCCGGCTCACCCTGAGCCTATGGGTCTGACTTGTGTGGGGTCCTCGGGCAGAGCAAGGGCCCCGGAGCAGGAGGCCAGGCTGCAATCATGTATGCCCCTTGCCAGCTGGGTGACCAAGGGTGGCTGCTCCCCTGGAGCCTTTCCTCCTCTACCTCTCAGGTGGTTAGGAGAACAAAGTGAGAGGATGAATGTGCAGGACCTCACAGGGCGCCTTAAATAAATCACGTGCACAAACGCTCCAGGGAATGGCCATTTTCACTGTGGCTCAGGCAAGCTGAGTTTCTCTGCAGTGAAAGCAATGCCCGTTGCCTCACTGGTTTCATCCGCCTCCCTGTGTGTCCTTCCCCAACACCAAACCAGGGAATGTTCACCTCCCTTCCCTTTGAGTCTTTTGTTTTATTTCTGTTGCTGGTGTTGTTTGCATGTATCTCCTCTTCTACCTAGAATCTGCTCTGGTATATGCTGTAAAGACACAACTTATTTGCTTCCAGTCAGTTTTCTCAGAAAAAAAAATTACACACACACTCTCTTTTCCATCAGCTGTGCCACACGCCACATTAACACACGTTTCTGAGAGATAGGGCTTCCATTTTGTTCTATTGTTCTGTCCATCAGTTCTGACCACATTCTGCCATCTGAGCTGTGGTTTGGGAGACTAAAATCTGGACAAGAAAATTCCCATCTTACCACTCTTCCTTTTTCACTTTTCTTAATCATTTTGCCTGTTTTCTTCTCCCAGATGCCCTTCAAGCCTCTGCTGTATACTTCAGACACAGAGGATGTGAGTTCACCCTGAGTATGGCGAACCACTGCCTCCACTGCTGAGCTTTTAGAGCCACCTCTGCAAGCATGCACTCTGACCAAGTGGCCTTTGGGTGCACAGAATATTCTGGCATTGAACCCACATCTGATGACCTGATGCCCACCCATCCTGCATTAGCCTCTGTGGCTTTGCAATGTGTTTAGAGAGAACCCATTTTCCTGATTTGTTTGTCTGTCCTTTGTCCTTCAATAACATTCACTGATGCTGTGCCAGAGGCTGGAACCAGGGGTGCCTGTCCTAAAAAATACATTTCATGGGGAGCAAAATAAGCACTGGACAGTTCACAGCTGACTGGTATGGCCAGCGCTGCAGAGGTGCCTGGGAGAGGCGAAGAGGTGCTGGGAGCCCAGGAAATCTGGAATTCATGCAGACAAAGCCAGTGGAGGCCAGGACCAGGTAAGGCTGTGAGAGGGAAGCAGGGACTGTGGGGAGCACAGGGGACCGGCATCCTTGTGGGGAGGGAGCTGCAACAGGGACATGCTGGGCACCATGCACAAGGGCGTCTGCACCTGCCACTCCCCCATCATGAGGGCGTCTGCACCTGCTGCTCCCCCATCACGAGGGTGTCCACACCTGCCGCTCCCCCATGAAGCAAACCCCAGGGAGCATTCTGGAAAGAGGCAAAGTCCAGATCTGGACTGTTCAACTCAGAACGACAGGACCCCAGTTTAAACCACTGGTTTAACAGTCATCCACCACTTATTTCTCTTCCCATGAAGGTGTGCCTTTCAGAGGAAGGCACCCCCAGTTCCGGCCTCTAGCACAGCACCAGTAAATATTATTGAAGGACAGAATAAAAAAAACACCTGTCCACTATGGTTTTGGAATGCTATACTTTTTGTTTTTTTTTAAGATGAAGTCTCACTCTGTTGCCCAGGCTGGAGTGCAGTGGTGTGATCTCGGCTCACTGCAACCTCTGCCTCCTGGGTTCAAATGATTCTCCTGCCTCAGCCTCCCACATAGCTGGGACTACAGGCGTGTGCCACCAGGCCAGGCTAATTTTTGTATTTTTTAAGTAGAAATGGAATTTCACTATGTTGGTTAGGTTGGCCTCAAACTCCTGGCCTCAAGTGATCCACCCACCTCGGCCTCCCAAAGTGCTGGTGTGAGCCACCTCGCCCTGCCTGGAATGTTGATACTTTTTATTCATAAAAGAAACAGCACAGATTTCTGCATCTGTGTCCATCTTCAATTCATTTGTGTCTGAGCCTGAGATGGGGCCTTGAGCTCTCGGGCTCAGGGGAAACAAGACCCCAGAATTTTGTAGAGATCCCCCCACACCATGGCCCTGTCCCCTGATGGGTCACACGTGATCATGAACTCATGGCATCCTGTAGACTGTGGACGAGCCTTGGAGTGTGGGCCTCACAGTGGAGAGACTCACGCCCAAAAGGGCCCTGAAGTCTCTGGGTTCGGAGAGACTCACGCCCAGCAGGGCCCCAGGGTCTCGGGTTCGGAGGGACTCATGCCCAGCAGGGCCCCTGTGTTTCAGGTTTGGAGAGACTCACGCCCAGCAGGGCCCGGGCGTCTTGGGTTCAGATCCAGACTGCTTTCTGAAGACACCTCAGTGCACCCGGGTCTGGTGCACAATTTCCTTTTACCAAAATAGCACAAAAAACTGCTCCCCTTGTGAGCACCCTCACTCCCACAGAAAGATGCATTTCTGCTCAGCCCCAGATGGGACGAGGGGCACCCTGTGGCCTCTGACCCTTTGGGATTGGCAGTCGCCTGCCCCACACGAAAGCAGGGGTGGACGTGATGGCCCTGCAGCAGCACCTGCCCCGGCCGGGCACAGGCTCCACTTCCGGCCAGGTGCGCTCACCTGGAGTAGTCGCTCTGCACCTCCAGGGTCCGGGTGTCCAGCAGCAGGCCGCACCAGGGGAATAGGCCATGGGCCGGCAGCTGAACAAAAGCTGTGCCACCCAGGGCCTCATCTTCTACAGGGAAGTTCACCACTGTCTTCCGCAAGTTCACCACGCAGCCATACTCAGGGACACCTCGGACCAGGGTCCTAAGGCAGAGGGGCAATGTCAGCCCCAGGATGCGGGGCCATCACCCAGGAGGTGCCCTGACACCCTTGTTAAATGCTTTGGAAAACCCCAGAGAAGTGGTGATTTGGAGCAGGGTGCTGGGCCTGGCAGGAGCTCTGAGGAGCCTGGACCCAGCCCTGCTCCAGACTTCGGGGTGCTTGCCCTGTCTCCCGGGCAGGACAGGTAGGTGAGCATGCAAGAACCTGGCCTGGACCCGGGACAGCCAGGACTCAGACGGCAGGTGCAGCCCCAGTGGCCTCTGTGATGGTCCATCTCATGTGTCCCCATGGCAACACCACGATCCCGTTATAAAGACTCATCTGTGGTCCGGGGCAGACTAAAATCTGGACAAGAAATTGCCACCATCCCACCTTCTTTTAAGACGTTTCTCAATGACTTTGCCTGTTTTCTCCTAGATGCCCTGAAGGCATCTGCTGTGCTTTAGACAAAGGGGAGGGTTCTGAGTTCCTGCTCGGGCGTGGGACCCGGCTGGGCTGTGAGCTGGGCAACACCAGTCGTCAGCTTCACGTCAAGGAGGTTCCCTCGCCGAGACATGAGCCTCGCTCACCCAGCTCAGGGAGCCCCCCTTTGCCCGGCAGCCTCTGCTCTGGCCTGGGCATCCCCTTCCCTTCCTGCAGCCTCTGCTGTGGCCCCGGGCGTCCCCCTGCCCTTCCTGTGGCCTGGCCCTGGGACCTCGGCCGGCTGCTCAGCTCCCCTGGTGCATTCCCAGCTCCCTGCGGCCACCCCTTCCTGTTACATGGCTGCCGACTCATCTGAGACAGAGTTCTGCCCCTGGTGGGACCCCAACATACACTCTGAACCACCTCCCTGGCCAGCACCCTCAGGAACTTGCCACACAGAAGCAGCGTTCCCCGTCTGCTCCGTCCCCTCGGCAGCCTCAGGACTCCTGAGCTCTCAGTTGCTTGGGACCTGGGCTCCTCCTGAGTGAATCTTAGTGGATTTAAATGTGCATGGCCTGCTGTGCTCCGGGCTGCGGCACAAGGAACGCCGGACGTACCCCCAGCCCAGGGCGGCCCTGGAGGGTGGACCTGGAGGGTGGACTTGGAGGGTGGGTCCAAATGGGTTTTCACAAACACAGCCCAGCAAAGCACCTGAAACCACCCCTGGCGGCCACATTTTCTGAGGGTTCCCTTTACAGCTTTCAAGGTTTCTCGTCCCTCGTCAAATCGCACTTTAAAACTAGCCCACCGGCTCTGTGGGGCGCCCTTGAGGGGGACCACACTGGACAATCCCCTGTGCTGAGGCCAGGTCCCCTGTGCCTGATTTTAGTTTGAGCCACAAAAATCAACTCTGAAACCCACTCCTAGCCATCTCCATGGTTCAAGACAGCAGCACTCAGCAAATCCAAATTCTCCCGCCGATCCCAAACAACCCCACGCGGGAACGTGACCGCAGCGAACACTGTGGGCCAGCTCACTCAGCAGCTCCTGCTCTCCGCAGGCTCAGGTGCACCCTGGGGAGGAGGCTGCCGCCTCGGCCCCGCAGGCCCTGTGCACAGCTCCTGGGGGTCTCACTGGGGCCCCAGGAGCCGCCACAGTTGACTTTCCAAAGAGCAGCAGGAGCCGGGTCACCACCTGCACTCACCACGTGTGTAACCTGGGTGCGTCTCTGCAGGACCAGGGCCCGCACGGTACCCACTCCCTCCCGAAGGTGCCCCTGCACCCCCAGGCCTGGGTGCACGGCCAAGCGCCTCTGCTCTTGCGGATCCAGCACCGGCAGAGAGAGAGGACTCGGCAGAGACAACGCTGCGATGCCAGGGGCAGGACACGGGGGGCTCAACTCTGCAAAGCCCACAGGCCGTGGATGTCCCCACAGACACACGGCACGGGCCTCACCTGAGGAAGGCTTTCGCGTGGGTGAGGTGAGGTGTCACCAACAAGAAATCATCCACCAAACGCAGGAGCAGCCTAAAATAAGGGAAAATACACACGCAAGGTTAACTTTACACTTTTTACGTAGTATCTGTCTACGAGGGACTGAACGTCAAACAATTTACACAGCCATAAATAAAGTAACATTCTCCAAAGCAGTTAAATCAAAAACTTAAATTTCTTTCCAACAGACGTGCTCTCTACAGCTAACTGCTACAGCAATTCCTCATTCATTATAAGTACTTAGTGTTTACCATCAGCTTGTGCAATTATGTGCCAGCTGAAGACGAACGAAGGCCAGCAGGCGCGGCCCCAGTTCTCAGACTCTTAGGGAAAAATAACTGAAGACGGTAAGAACGCTGGGGCTGGGAACCTCGCCCCCTCTGAGCCACGTGGTGCCCTTTACCAGCATGGCAGCTGTGGACCTCAGCATGATCCGAGACCCAGATCCTATCCACAGGAAGCTGGGCATGGTGCACTGTGTGACCCTCAGGCCCAAGCCCAGTGCCCCATGACCATGGGCCAGAGGTATCCTGTCCCAGAGGGCTGACCAGTGTGCCGCCAGCTCGAGGACACTTCCCTCCAAGTCCTAGAGCAAGTTGTGTGTACAAGAAATTTTTGTGGCCGGGCGCGGTGGCTCACGCCTGTAATCCCAGCACTTTGGGAGGCCGAGGTGGGCGGATCACGAGGTCAGGAGATCGAGACCACGGTGAAACCCCATCTCTACTAAAAAATACAAAAAAATTAGCCGGGCGCAGTGGCGGGCGCCTGTAGTCCCAGCTACTCGGGAGGCTGAGGCAGGAGAATGGCGTGAACCCGGGAGGCGGAGCTTGCAGTGAGCCGAGATTGCACCACTGCACTCCAGCCTGGGCGACAGAGCGAGACTCCATCTCAAAAAAAAAAAAAGAAATTTTTGTTTCTGTTACATAAACTTATTTCAATCTAGAACTTGAACCTTAATGAAGAAGAACCTTGATCCACTGTACATGCTATAATTAGAGCTAGAGTTTCAAAAGATGCACAGGAAAAACCCGGAGACTTCGAGAGAAATGGCCGTGTGGCCTGCAGGCTTCCTGACGCATCCTTCACTAACTGTCTGCTTGTTCAGTGATACTATTTTCATAAAAATGTCACTGCTGTCCACATCCTCTCCAGCACCAGAACACTTTGACACTGGTGGTGGGAGTGTAAACTAGTTCAACCATTGTGGATGACAGTGTGGTGATTCCTCAGGGATCTAGAACTAGAAATACCATTTGACCCAGCCATCCCATGACTGGGTATATACCCAAAAGATTATAAATCATGCTGCTATAAAGATACATGCACATGTATGTTTATTGCGGCACTATTCACAATAGCAAAGACTTGCAACCTACCCAAATGTCCATCAATGATAGACTGGATTAAGAAAATGTGGCACATATACACCATGGAATACTATGCAGCCATAAAAAAGGATGAGTTCATGTCCTTTGTAGGGACATGGACGAAGCTGGAAACCATCACTCTGAGCAAACTATTGCAAGGAAAGAAAACCAAACACTGCATGTTCTCACTCATAGGTGGGAATTGAACAATGAGAACACTTGGACACAGGAAGGGGAGCATCACACACCGAGGCCTGTCATGGGATGGGGGGAGGGGGGACGGATAGCATTAGGAGATATACCTAATGTAAATGATGAGTTAATGGGTGCAGCACACCAACATGGCACATGTATACCTATGTAACAAACCTGCATGTTGTGCACATGTACCCTAGAACTTAAAGTATAAAAAAAAAAAAAAGTAACTGCTGTCAATAAAAGCCAGCTGAGTTGAACCACATTAGGTTGGCACAATATTTAGATGTGTGCGTCCTTGGGTGTAGACCCCATGCAAGTGGGATGGGCAATGGGCTGAAGAGGCGCCCAGTCCAGGCCACCTGTCGAGGGCCTGCTGGGAGATACCGGGCCTCAGGCTGCACCAGCCCCGTCTCCCCGAGGACCCTAACGGAACCTGGGTGACGTGATAGAAGCTGGTGTGCTTCCTCGGTGTTGAATTCACATGCTCATCATGCAGGGCAGCGGCCCTCCTGCCTGCTGAGCCCTGAGGCCTCTGGACATGGCCGCTGGACAGAGCCTGCATGGAGCCCGCAGTCCTCGGGCTGTGCAACCCCTCCCGTGCGGCTTCATACCAAGGAGGGGCTGCAACCTTGTCTGGTTCCTCAAGACAGAGCAGTCATGGTATCCAGAGCACCACGAATATTAACACTGAACGCATCAAAAGCAAATCAACCCCCACCCAAGCCCCCCTGGGGAAGAGGAGGCCTCACCCGTCCCGCCGAATCCCTGCAAACAGCTTGTTCTCCATGTCGCCGTAGCACAGGCTGCAGAGCAGCGTGGACAGGATGGAGCCCTGCGGGATCCCCTGGCACTGGACGTAGGACCTGGGGCGGGAAGACACAGGTGAGAGACGGGCAGGGCATGTGCTGGACATGTGTACACTCAAACAGAGCCACACACAGACACAGACCCTCATACACACCAACGACATGTCTACCATCAGCCGGCAAACACCTCAGAAACATACCAGATGAGACCTCTGAGCAAACAATCCCTGCTCCCCACTCTCACCATGCACTGGGGCGGCTTAAACAGATCCAGCCACAGGTGTGACCACATCCTTGCTCTGAATCATCAAGGCTTTCTTTCATTAAGGTTTCTTAAATCTTAGAGTTTATTCACAGAACCAGACACTTGACCCGGAATGAATGCTTAACCGGACTCCTTTTTTTTTTTTTTTCAAGGAATTTATCCACGGTGAAAGACTCATGACCCTACATGTAGCCGCTGTGCGCCAACGGATACAACCTTGCCCCTAGTTTCAGCACGACCAACGAGACGCAGAAACTCTCCAAACAAGGACGCCAAGGGTGCGTTTTCAGACAAACAGTGAGAGCTGAATAGCCCCATGGAACCTAAAGGTGCACACAGAAGGCATGGCTTCCACGCGACCCTCAGCCACCCCCAGAGCCCACAGGACGCCACTCCTGTTGCTAAGAGACACTTGCAGCCTACTGCAAAACCAAGACCTGTTATTTTCGGGAAGCGCTGTAGGTGGTCACCTTAAAAAGAGGCTTTCTGGCTGGGCGTGATGGCTCACACCTGTAATCCCAGCACTTTGGGAGGCCGAGGTGGGTGAATCACCTGAGGTCAGGAGTTCGAGACCAGCCTGGCCAACATGGCAAACACCCCTCTCTACTAAAAATACAAAAATTAGCCAGGCACAGGGGGTGGGTGCCTGTAATCTCAGCTGCTCGGGAGGCTGAGGCAGGAGAAATGCTGGAACCCGGGAGGCAGAGGTTGCAGTGAGTTGAGATCGCGCCACTGCACTCAAGCCCGGGCAGACAACAGTGACGTTCTGTCTCAAAAAAAAAAAAAAAGAAAGAAAGAAAGAAAAAAGAGGCTTTCCTTGCTGGTGCAGATATCACAGTGACGGGCAAGAGGACTGCGCTTTTTGCACAGAAGCACACGCACCAACTCTAGGAGTCCGGCCAGCCCAGCGGGTCAACGCAAGCAGATACGCCCCTGTGGGCACATGGGATGGGAAACTCTCTCTGTTCTTAGTTTTTGGGGCAACAGGTTTTGAAGACGTTTTTATTCAGAGGCCAAACTGGACCACGATGGGGACTAGAGCTTCGGGTCTGTCCGTGTCCTAGGGACAGGACAGACACAGTCACCTCCTGTCTGTCAGGGCATGAGGACGCAGTCATCACCTCACATTCCCCAAAGCCCTGCCACACGTGGATGGCACGTGACTTGATCCATCTTAATAAAATTCACGGCCAGGAAGGAGGCCCGTGGTGGCTTCTCTGGGGAGGTGACTTTGTCAGCGAATTCTGTGGGCCTGGGGGCCGCTTACACACATGTGCACACGTGTCCCTCAGCCAAAATTCACTCTGCTGCCATGTGCAATTTGCGTTTTTCCAGGATGTGTGTACTACTTCATATTTCTAATTATATTTTAATAAATATTATAATTGCTGATACCATTAGTGATTACTTATAATGCAATAATTAATAGTTATATTTTTAAATAAAAGCTTCCGAAGCTGTGCACAGTCCTTTATCCGCTGGAGACGATCCCAGAGAGAGGCCTCCACGTTCCACCTGATTGCGGATGACCTTGCTGATGACCTTGAGTGTGCACGAATTTCCTCCGTGCTACCACTCTCCCCGGGCACACGCAGGGTCGCAGGCAGATGCCTGCCGGGAGGTGTGTGGTTTTACTTAAAATCCAGAGGACGTGATGTGGCACCAGGCACCGTGGCTCTACCACCGTGAGTGTGGCTCACCCAGTGGCTGTGTGACGGCAGCTCTCCCAGGCCGCCTGCCCCATGGCCAGCACAGGCCCCCCGAGAGGAGCAAACTACACGGTCAACCCCGCACTTTCCAGATGGGAAATCCAGTCACAGAGAGAAGAGCCCGCGCCCTCGCGGGGGTCACACGACAGGGACAGGAATGAGAATCGGATAAAATCCTCTTGTATCGGGAGAGAGAGATACAAGCGTGTGAGAGCCGGGTGTCCAGCGTCAGTAGTAACTTGGAGCTGACAAGCTGCAGGCTCAAACGCTCGGCCGCACACCTGACCCAGACACACCCCCCGCCCCTCGTCCTCCACACAGGAGCAAGTCCGCACCCCGCTTGCCATTTCCAGGCCTCATGTGGCACCTGCTCCGCTCCGGCTGCCGCAAGCCGAGCCATGTTTCCGGGGCCTCGGGAGCCTGCAGCCCAGGAGCCGGAGGGGGCGGGGGCCAGAAAAGGAGACTCAGGTGGCCCCGGGCAGAAGGGCAGTGGGGAAGGGGCAGGAGAGAGGTGAGCAGAAGCCCTGCCAGCCCGCCCAGCCACCCGCAGGGCAATGGCACCTGGCCACCTGACTCACTTGCCCCTGATGCGCACGGCGTGGTGGCACACGAAGCGTAGGAAGACGTCGAAGAGGCCACTGCTGGCCTCATTCAGGGAGGAGCTCTGGGAAAGCAGACGGGAGACACATGGGAGTGAGCCGGTGGGTGCTGAGACAGGCAGGACCACGTGGCCAAGACCCCCCGTCCCTTTTGGGGTCAGTGTTTGTGATGAAGTGCGGGGCTGGGCTGGAATGCAGGGCCATCGTGGGCGGGCCGGGCCGAGTGTCTGCAGACACACATGGGCTTAGGCAGAGTGCGTGACACAGAATGTCTCCTCTGGGCCACCTGTGTGTCCAGCTGGGCTCACACCCGCACAGCCCACCGTGGCCCGGATGGCATATGTGATCCAGGAGTTGCTGCCCAGATGCCGGGCACAGGGTCTGGGTCCCAGCAGCCCAGGCCACCCCCACCCCCACCCTGGGAGCCAAGGAAATTCGCCCAGAGGCCTCTGAGCCTCACGCGGTGGACACGACTGTCCCCTAGAGCCGAGCAAGTGCTAACAGGCATCTGCAAAGAGCCACAGGGCCACGTGGACAGACCGCATCTGCAAAGAGCCACAGGGCCACGTGGACAGACCGCATCTGCAAAGAGCCACAGGGCCACGTGGACAGACCCAGCACTGAGGGGCCCGCTCGGCGGGGCGTGGCTCAGACACGGCCTGTCCTCCTAAGAAGGGGGACATGTTTCCTTTGGCCTCAGACCCAGCACTGAGGGGCCCGCTGGGCGGGACGCAGCTCAAACATGGCCTGCCCTCCTAAAGGAGGGGGACACCTTTCCTTTGGCCTCAAGATCAAAAGTGGCAGAGAAGACATTTAGCAAATCATGAACAAAGGCACTGCGGAGCTGGAGAGAGGCCGCACAGTCAAACGTGAGCAGGTGCCTAAATGCAGCAGCTGTCACAGCCTGGCATGGCCCAGCTCAGATTTCGCCAAGGCACACAGCTCATCATGCCCCCACCACAGCTCATTCCCCCCACCGCCCCCCAGGGCCAACAGTCTGTCCGGTGATGAGCCCAGTGATTGCCCAGGGGAGGACCCACTGCTGGGAGTCCGTGCCCAACCCTGCAGGGCAGTGCCCAGACCTGCTCGATGACGACAGCATCCCTCAGCGGGCTGGTCTCCTGCAGGTGAGCCACGAACTGTCGCATGTACGGCTGGAGGTCTGTCAAGGTAGAGACCTGCCGGCAGAGGAGAGGGCATGAGCCACAAATGTGGCCTGCCCCGGCCAGAGCTGGGCACTTGTTTCTTCCAATCAGGACGTGTGGACCTGCGGCCAAGCCCGATGGCGGGATGAAGCCCAGAGAGCGCCTGGGGAGCTTCTGTTTGGGAAACGGGGGCCGGGGGGCCGGGGACGCAAAGTAGCTACAGACACACCTGGGACTCCACCTGCAGCTACCACACATCAGACCCCCACGACCGACCGCCATCCACAGTCACCACACATCAGACCCCCCGTGACCGACCACCATCCACAGTCACCACACACCAGACCCCCACGACCGACCACCATCCACAGTCACCACACATCAGACCCCCCGTGACCGACCGCCATCCACAGTCACCACACACCAGACCCCCACGACCGACCACCATCCACAGTCACCACACACCAGAACCCCACGACCGACCGCCATCCACAGTCACCACACATCAGACCCCCACAACCGCCATCCAGTCACCACACACCAGACCCCCGTGACCGACCGCCATCCACAGTCACCACACATCAGACCCCCACAACTGCCATCCACAGTCACTACACATCAGACCCCCACGACCGACCGCCATCCACAGTCACCACACATCAGACCCCCACAACCGCCATCCAGTCACCACACATCAGACCCCTGTGACCGACCGCCATCCACAGTCACCACACATCAGACCCCCACAACCGCCATCCACAGTCACCACACATCAGACCCCCGTGACCGACTGCCATCCACAGTCACGTGGCACAAGTGGCACTCGAGCTCCCGGGCCTCTCCAGCCCAGTGCTGGAGGGATTGGAGGGATGCAGGTGCAGCCACAGCACAGGCAGGAGAAGAGTCTGAAGATGCGGGAGAGAGACCGGCACCCCCACCTCCTATTCTGCAGACTCCCCCAGGATGCTTGTCATTTACTACGGGACCCGCTAAGCCCCTGCGTCCCCAAGACAGGATATGAGCAGGCACGTGACACATGCTAACACAGACACAGGAGGCCTCGAGCTTGTGAGGCATCAAAAGAGGTGCACGGTGACTTTGTGCTTTAGCATGTTCCCCAGCCCCCAGGAGCTGGCGGCAGGGCCGTGGGCTAAAACCACATCGAGTACGATTCAACCCTGAACACCAACCTGGAAGGCAGTAACAGGAAGGTACATGGGCCTGCACCCTTCCCAACCCAGGAGCAGGCAACACGCCCACAAATAGCCCATGGGTCTGAGGTCGGCGGAAAGCATCACAGAAATCCGTAATTCTTCTGGACTCAACACAGAAAAGCCAATATATCAACACTGACGAGACGCTGCTGAAGCAGGTCTCTAGCACAGGGTCCCCAGCCATTGTGGTACCAGGCACTGGTTTCATGGAAGACGATTTTTCCACAGGACAGCAGTGGGGAAGGGGATGGTTTTGGGAGGAAACGGTTCCACCTCAGATCATCAGGCATTAGATTCCCATAACGAGCACAGAATCTAGACCCCTCTCACGCACAGTTCTCAGCAGGGTGTGTGCGCCTCTGAGCACCGCATGCCACTGCTGATCTGAGAGGGGTGGAGCTCAGACGGGAACGCTGGCTCACCACACCCCACCTAGCCTCCCGCTGTGCACCTGGCTCCTAACAGGCCCCAGACCGGTGCCACTCCATGGCCAGGGGCCTCGGGATCCCTGCTTTAGAGGGAAAACTGCAACTTCAGATGCTTGTTTAGAAAAGAAAGTTCAAACATCCATAATCGAAGCTTTTCCTTCAAGGAGCCGGGAAAAGAACAATAAACAAAGTCTAAAGGAAATGGAAGGAGGCCATCGATAAACAGCAGACACCAATTACGCAGGAAACAGCCGGGAAATCAGCAGACGTGAAACTCTTCTGTGAAGACAGTCATGAAATGGAAAGACCCCTAGCGAGACCTGGAGAAGGAAAACGGAGGATGTCAGCACCAAGGCTGGAGGCAGCTATTGCTGCAGATCTCACGGAAACTGCAGGAAGCGAGTCTCGGCCGGGCGCGGCAGTTCACACCTGTCATCCCAGCACTTTGGGAGGCCGAGGTGGGAGGATCACCTGAGGTCAGGAGTTCGAGACCAGCCTGGCCAACATGGAGAAACCTGTCTCTACTAAAATTACAAAAATTAGTCAGCATGGTGGTGGGCGCCTATAATTCCAGCTACTTGGGAGGCTGAGGCAAGAGAATTGCTTGAACTCAGGAAGCGCAGGTTGCAGTGAGCCAAGATCACACCAATC
The DNA here is from genome assembly GCF_029281585.2 of Gorilla gorilla gorilla. NCBI lineage: Eukaryota > Metazoa > Chordata > Mammalia > Primates > Hominidae > Gorilla > Gorilla gorilla. The sequence continues at coordinate 110,908,642 of NC_073243.2, read as the reverse complement.
CACTCCAGCCTGGGCAAAAAAGAGCGAGACTCTGTTATCAAAAAAAAAAAAAAAAGAAAGAAAAAAAGAAAGAAAGCAAGCCTCCAACTCGCAGGGGAATTCCAAGGACGGAGCCCAGCCAGGGCCACATCCAGGCCAATGAACACAAGGAGGCCTGGAAGCCCTGCCCACCGGCCACACACCACAGCAGGCACCGCATGACCCCGGAGTGGAAGGAACAGAACAGGGAGCCAGGGGGAGGCCTCCACATCCCTGACTTACTGTAAACACGACCATAGTTCAAAGGAAGATGTGGTCTCCTCAATAAAGCTGTTGGAGAACCTGCAGACCCACTACAGGAAGAAAGCTCGCCTTGAACTCTGTGTTACCCCACGCGTAAAAACCAATCCCACAGATCCCCACCTACCCCACGGATGAAAACCAATTCACCGATCTCCACCTACATCACACATGAAAACCAACTCCACAGATCCCCACCTACCCCACACATGAAAACCAACTCCACAGATCCCCACCTACCCCACACATGAAAACCAATCCCGCAGATCCCCACCTACCCCACGGATGAAAACCAATTCACAGATCTCCACCTACGCCACACATGAAAACCAACTCCACAGATCCCCACCTACCCCACACATGAAAACCAATTCCACCAATCCCCACCCAGGTTTGCAAGCTGACACAGTAAAGACTGTTCTAAAGGGAGGCGCAGAAGCAACGTCACCAGGACCTCAAGGTAAACAGAGTTCCTGGAGAGAACACAAACAGCTTTAACCACAAACAGCTGATAAAGTGGACTGTGTTAGTGGACTGCAATAGAAATACAATCTTCCAATCCTCAAAAGGCTTGACTTGAGAGCACAAAAGCAAGACACACACGGCACAAAGATTCACAGTGCACGCATGTGATGCCAGACTTGCAGCAGAACACACAAAGAGCTCCTGCAAGCCAATGATGGCAGGCAGGCGTCCCATACAGAGAGGGGCAGGATGGACAGCCACCTCCCGCAAGAGCACCGGGGCGGCCAGCACGGGAACACTGTGGGCACGTGGGCATCAAGAGAGCCCCCTGCACAATCCCACGAGGCGGCTTCGACACCTTCAGGCCAGCGGCCACCGGAGGCATCGCCCTCGCAAGCAGCCAGCCGGGGTGTCACTGTCACCCCCCTGGAAACTCCCACAACATCCCTAAAGCACGTCTGTGACCCAGCAACCCCATCCCTGGAATTCACCCAGAGGCAAGGGCCTCTGACCGCTGGGACACTCCCAGAACCCAGCAGGCTCACAGCAGGCGCAGCCGTGCAGTCCGCACCCAGGAGCCTCCACAGCAGCAGGAAGGATACATCCACATGGCGTGTTCCACAACGGATGCCATTCATGGACAGAACGCGTAGCTGAGGCGTTCAGCATAGCTGAGGCTTGAACCCCAAAACCCACCTCCTGCCTGATCTCACTCACGTGGAGACCAGGAGAGGGAGACCATGGAGGTCGAGGTCGGAACCAGGGTCACGGTGGGGGCGGTAGCTTCCGCTGCAGCGGGGATGGGGGGGCGTCTCCTGGGCTCTGGTGACTTTCTACACCTGGGCGCAGGTGGGCAGTGGGAATGGGGGGTCTCCTGGGCTCTGGTGACTTTCTACACCCAGGCGCAGGTGGGCAGTGGGGAGGGAGGGTCTCCTGGGCTCTGGTGACTTTCTACACCCGAGCACAGGTGGGCGATGGGGACGGGGGGTCTCCTGGGCTCTGGTGACTTTCTACACCTGGGCGCAGGTGGGCGGCAGGGACGGGGGGTCTCCTGGGCTCTGGTGACTTTCTACAACCGAGCACAGGTGGGCGGCGGGGACGGGGGGTCTCCTGGGCTCTGGTGACTTTCTACACCTGGGCACAGGTGGTGGCCATCAGCTTTCCACGAGGGTAAAATTCTGCTGAGATTTGCAAGTAGCTGCCATAGCCTCAAGAAGTCAGAGAAAGAGGTCCCTGTGGGTTTCCACATGTGCCTCTCCCCAGACCGAAGCTCCAGGGATACTTCTTCACCTCTGCACCCCAGCCTGGCATGACTTTGGGGGATTACCCCTCCAGTGTGCTCATGACCACTGGGTGGGAACCCAAGCCCAGGGCCCCTTTCACCCCTGCCGAGCCCCAAGGCCCCCGGCCACTCTGGGAGGAGTGTGTCCCGGGGAGCGAGGCCTGAATCAGCCTTCCTATATCTCATGGAGCCGGCAAAGACCAGACTGGGGTCCTGGGGGTGCCAGGGGTCCACGAAGGTACCACCAGCATCCCTACTCTCCTCTCAAACCTGGCTTGCAGTCTCCAAGGCCCAGCCCTGTGACAGGACAGGGGCACCTGTGCTAGAAGTGAGGACCCTGAATGTGGAGCTCCCCAAACCAGCACCCGAGAGTGTGAGGACAATGGTGCGGACCATGCCTGGAGGAGGAAGGAGTAAGGCCAAGGGGCCACACACACCCATGCCATAGACACGCATATGTCACGGATACATGCACACACACACACCACAAATAGGCACATCACAGACATGCAGCATGCAGCATGGACACGCACGTGTCGCAGACACACACACATGCACACCACAGGCACACACACCAGAGACACACCATGGACACACACGTACCCCACACACAACCACAAATATGCACGCCACAGATACATGCACCACGACACACACGTGCCACACACGCATATCACAGATGTGTAAATCATGGAAGTACCTCCACCACAGAAACACATCACAGACACGACTGCATTCTAGACACATTCATATCCCAAAGACACACATCCTGGACATGACTGTATCACACGTGAGCCTTACGTGGCTCTTGAAGGCCTTGCGGACGTGCCCATGGGCGGCCTTCTGGACCACAGCATACCGACGCACGCAGTACGTGTTCTGGGGTTTGATGATGCTGGCGATGACCTCCGTGAGCCTGTCCTGGGGGATGGTGTCGTACGCGCCCGTCACATCCACCTGCGTGAGTGGAGGCGAGGAGACTGACAGTGGCCACGCAGCAACTCAGACATCACCTCTGCCCTCAGGGCCTGGCCTGGCGGCGTCCCCCACTCTCTCTCTGACCCCCACCCCTCCAGACCCCAAGGGCAGGGCGGGCTGTGTCCCCTCTCTGAGCCTCAGGACAGGAGGCCCCTGGCTCAGGACTGGGGTGCGAGGCACCGGGGCCTGGTGGCTGAGCCGCTGCGGTTCCTTCTCTGACGGGAACTGGAATCCAGTGGGACCCTCCTTGGGAATAGGAGCCCGGGCAGTCAGGGTGCACAGTCGGGCCCACGTGCTGCAGGAAAGGCTGAAGGCCTCCACCCTAGGTGCCAAGTGTGTCCTCAACAGTGACAGGGTCACCTGCACTCCCTGCGGCCCACCCAGGAGTACCTCCTCCACCCAACATGAGATGCCAATCAGGCAGCCACTCCCAAGGTCCAGCAGAGCTGCTCACGAGAGTCCCCGGCACCCACCTTGACAAAGTACAGCTCAGGCGGCGGGTCCTGGGCCCGCACACGCAGCACGAAGGTGCGCCAGGCCCTGTGGATATCGTCCAGGCCCAGCACAGAGGCGCCCAGGAGGCCGGGGCGCCGGGCCCGCTCGTAGTTGAGCACGCTGAACAGTGCCTTCACCCTCGAGGTGAGACGCTCAGCCTGGCGGGGACAGCATGGGAGACAGTCAGGAAAGTGGACCCGGCCTAGTGCCCCGCCCCACCATAGGGACCCAGGGGAAAAGCAGCCCCACCCCAGTGTCCCCAGCCACCCAGACCCGGGACCTAGAACCTCTCCCAGCTTCCTCAGACCCTGTTTGAAACGTGCTCCTGACTGCATGTGTGTCGCACACGGGATCCTCATGCCATACCTCTGTCCACCTCACCCCACACTCCCCTCAGATGACGGGGTCACTGCAGCCACCACAGCCACAGGGGTGGGGAGCAGGAGCCGTGGGGCAAGGGCCAGGATCCTCAGAGCCCAGTGGGCTCCTGGCAGCCGTGGCCTGGTCCCCGGGCCCCATACGCGGAAGCGCACGGTGCCTGAGCCGAGGCCTGGTCCCCGGGCCCCGTACGCGGAAGCGCACGGTGCCTGAGCCGAGGCCTGGTCCCCGGGCCCCGTACGCGGAAGCGCACGGTGCCTGAGCCGAGGCCTGGTCCCCGGGCCCCGTACGCGGAAGCGCACGGTGCCTGAGCCGAGGCCTGGTCCCCGGGCCCGGTACGCGGAAGCGCACGGTGCCTGAGCCGAGGCCTGGTCCCCGGGTCCGGTACGCGGAAGCGCACGGTGCCTGAGCCGAGGCCTGGTCCCCGGGCCCCGTACATGGAAGCGCACGGTGCCTGAGCCGAGGCCTGGTCCCCGGGCCCCGTACGCGGAAGCGCACGGAGCCTGCGCACCACAGCAGGACACGGATCCGGGACCTCGGGCTGTGCCGCATCCAGGCCCCGGCCCGGCTGCTTCTTGTGGTCCTCAGAGCCTGTCCCTGCACCAGGACCTCCCCCTACACCCCCACGCTGCTTTTCTGGAGGCACCGGCACCTCGGCCACCTCACCGTGGACACAAATGGGTTGGAGCCGTGCCGTGGCCCTGGCTGTGTCCCGTGGCCCCTCCTCCGGGCCCTTCATCTAAGCTGATACCAAATGTGGGGCTCAAACGCACTTCTGTTTAAAAAGGAAACTAAACCAAAGCACAGCCACCCTCTTTTCTCTGCGGAACGTTCTGGCTCCCACGACGTAGTCCATGTTCACAATCGGCCGGAGCCCGTCAGGCTTGGGGATGAAGCGGAGTCTGGACGTCAGCAGGGCGGGCCTGGCTTCCCGATGCTGCCTGACCTCTGCTTCCGACAGCTCCCGCAGCTGCACCCTCTTCAAGTGCTGTCTGCAATAGAAAGCCCCTCAGGCGGCTTGCTCAGCCAGGCAACAGACTAGGGGGGAGCTCACGGGAAGCCACAAGCCCCCACCGACTCAGGGCTCAGGGCACCCACGGCAGCACACGCTGAAGGCCATGCCTGGGGCCACATCCACCCATGCCAGCCAGACGCCTCTGAGAGCCCCTCTACTTGCAGGGCACCTGGACACCTGGTCCTATAGTCAACCCTGGGGACGCCCAGTCCGGTGGTCAACCCCCAGGGTGACTGTCCCACCGTCAGCACCAGGGAGCCTGGTCCCATGATCAACCCCCCAGATTGCCTGTCTGGTGGCCGCCACCCAGGATGGGGTGCAAGGCTGCATCTGGGGCCACATGAACCCATGCCCCCTCCACACAGGATGCCTGTCCCTCTGGTACAGCCACTGGGGTAGCCCAAGGCTGGCCCCAGTCAGGACCCCCAGGTAGAAAGAGCCGCATCCCTTCAGATGGAGAGGGCGGGAGAGGCTGCTCAGGGCAGCTCAGCCAAAGAGCAGAAGCAGCTCTCGTGAGCCCACCAATCTCCTGACACCTCTGCCCTTTGGCCTTTTCCCCCAAAACCACCCATGGGGGCACGGGGGGCTGGAGCGGCCACACCTGGACCTGGGCATCTGTGGCTGACGGCCTGGCACTCCGTGGACACTGGGGCTGCGGGTGCTCCGGGGCTGGTGCCCTGACCGCAGGCCGCAGGCCCAGCCGAGTAGAAAAGGCACAGTACCCTGTCCAGGGAGGAGGGGCCTCCAAGGCCCCCCAGGCAGAACAACAGTCCCAGTAGTGACAAGGAGCATCTTGGGGACCACCACGTCTGTCTGCTCCTTCCGGTCACCCCAATTAAATTCTTTCCAAAATACTGGTCAAATGACCATGTTGGGTCGCACACCATTAAATATGTGTAAAGTCTAAGTAACATGCATTGTGTATTAACTTGTTCCCGCAGGGAAAGCCCTGACCCTCCCCCAGATGCAAGGAAATGGCCCCAGCACCACGTCGGGGTCCCCAGCCCAGAGGCTGTGTTACCTCTGACGAGGTCTGCTGCCAGCTCCCTCTGCAGACATCCTGATTTGGGGCATGGGGTGTCACAAGGCCCCCCAGGGACTCGAGTGTGCAGAGGAGCTGGGGAAGCCCTGATCTTCTGACTAAAGCCCTCCACAGTCAGCCTGGGTGGGACACGGAGAAGCTAATACCACGGCCTGGGCTCAGCCAGGCTGGCATCTCCCAGACCAGCGCTCCAGTCCCTCACTGATGCAAATCCAGCTTGAATCTGCCACAATCTCACACTCTCATCAGCCAAACATTGCAGACAAAATCTCACAGCCATTCAAATGCAGCCAGCTAGAAGTTAGCTCATGGTGGAACTCTCCTATCCCCAGGTGCTCCCTGCACAGGTGCTCCCTGCAGTGAGTCGCCAAGTCGGTGGGATTTTATCCTCTCATGACCTAAATCCAATAGATTAAAGATTCATACAGAACAGCATGAATTAAAAGAGAATCAGGGGCTGGGCACAGTCGCTTAGCCTGTAAACCCAGCACTTTGGGAGGCCAAGGTGGGTGGATCACCTGAGGTCAGGGGTTCGAGACCAGCCTGGCCAACATGGTGAAACCCCGTCTCTCCTAAAAGTAAAAAAATTAGCCAGGCGTGGTGGCAGGTGCCTGTAATCCCAGCTACTTAGGAGGCTGAGGCTGGAGAATCGCTTAAGCCCAGGAGGTGGAGGTCGCAGTGAGCCAAGATTACACCACTGCACTCCAGCCTGAGCAACAGAGTGAGACTCCATCTCAAAAAAAAAAAAAAAGAAAAAAGAGAGAGAGAGAGAATCAGACCCACATCCCAGGGAGAGGCAAGGAGGCTAGTGGTAGTGTTTCCATCTAATATAAATCCCTTCTGCTTTACAAACCCTAGAGACCACTTGGCACAAACTCCTGATTTTACAAGTAAGAGAACGTGAGCTCCAGGCAGTCAGAGCCTTGCACAGAATCCACTTGGACCAGGCCTGTGACGGGGCCCCTGGCTCCCAGCCCAGAGCTGCACAGCCAGGGAAGCACCGGCAAGTGGAGACAGGCGCACGCTGAGGCGGGGTTGGTGTTCCAGGACTTCGAGAAGCAGAGGCCTGGCGTGGGGATACAGTACCTGATTCCAATGCTTTGCAACTTGCTCCAGACACTCTTCCGGTAGAAAAAGAGCCTGTTCTTTTGAAACGTGGTCTCCGTGACATAAAAGAAAGACCTAAGCAGCTCGACGACGTACACACTCATCAGCCAGTGCAGGAACTTGGCCAGGATCTCCTCACGCAGACGGTGCTCTGCGGCTGGAACACAGCCAACCCCTGAAACGAGAAGGACACGCCACATCCAGATCACCGAGGGCCTGGTGACCTCACCCCGGACCTGCACCATCCAGACACCGCACATCCAGCCCACCAAGGGCCTGGCGACCTCACCCCAGACCTGCACCATGCAGACAACCATACATCCAGCTCACCAAGGGCCTGGCGACCTTATCCCAGACCTGCACCATCCGGACACGGCACATCCAGCCCACCAAGGGCCTGGCGACCTCACCCTGGACCTGCACCATTCGGACACGGGGACACCGCATATCCAGCTCACCGAGGGCCTGGCGAACTCACCCCGGACCTGCAGCATCCAGACGCCACACATCCAGCTCACCGCAGGGCCTGGCGACCTCACTCCGGACCTGTACCATCCGGACAACGCACATCCAGCCCACCGCAGGGCCTGGCAACCTCACCCTGGACCTGCACCATCCGGATACAGCACATCCAGCTCACCGCAGGGCCTGGCGACCTCACGCCGGACCTGCACCATCCGGATACAGCACATCCAGCTCGCCGCAGGGCCTGGGGACCTCACCCCGGACCTGCACCATCCGGACACAGCACATCCAGCTCACAGCAGGGCCTGGCGACCTCACCCCGGACCTGCACCATCTGGACACCGCACATCCAGCTAACTGCAGGGCCTGGTGACCTCACCCCGGACCTGCACCATCTGGACACCGCACATCCAGCTAACCGCAGGGCCTGGTGACCTCACCCCGGACCTGCACCATCCGGACACCTCATATCCAGCTCACCGAAGGCCTTGGCTACCTCACCCCGGACCTGCACCATCCAGACACCGCACATCCAACTCACCAAGGGCCTGGCGACCTCACGCCGGACCTGCAGCATCCGGACACCACACATCCAGCCCACCAAGGGCCTGGCGACCTCACCCCAGACCTGCACCATCCGGACACGGCACATCCAGCCCACCAAGGGCCTGGCGACCTCACCCTGGACCTGCACCATCTGGACACGGGGACACCGCACATCCAGCTCACTGAGGGCCTGGCGAACTCACCCCGGACCTGCAGCATCCAGACACCGCACATCCAGTTCACCGCAGGGCCTGGCGACCTCACCCCAGACCTGCATCATCCGGACTCCATACCCCCAGCTCACCGAGGGCCTGGCGACCTCACTCCAGACCTGCACCATCCAGACACCGCACATCCAGTTCACCACAGGGTCTGGCTACCTCACCCCAGACCTGCACCATCCGGACACCCTATATCCAGCTCACCGAGGGCCTGGCAACCTCACTCCAGACCTGCACCATCCAGACACCACACATCCAGCTCACAGCAGGGCCTGGCGACCTCACCCCAGACCTGCACCATCCAGACACCGCACATCCAGCTCACAGCAGGGCCGGGCGACCTCACCCCGGACCTGCAGCATCCGGACACCCCACATCCAACTCACAGCAGGGCCTGGCAACCTCACCCTGGATCTGCACCATCCGGACACCACACATCCAGCTCACAGCAGGGCCTGGCGACCTCACCCCGGACCTGCACCATCCGGACACCGCACATCCAGCTCACAGCAGGGCCTGGCGACCTCACCCCGGACCTGCACCATCCAGACACCGCACATCCAGCTCACAGCAGGGCCGGGCGACCTCACCCCGGACCTGCAGCATCCGGACACCCCACATCCAACTCACAGCAGGGCCTGGCAACCTCACCCTGGATCTGCACCATCCGGACACCGCACATCCAGCTCACAGCAGAGCCTGGCGACCTCACCCTGGATCTGCACCATCCGGACACCGCACATCCAGCTCACAGCAGGGCCTGGCGACCTCACCTCGGACCTGCACCATCCAGACACCGCACATCCAGCTCACAGCAGGGCCGGGCGACCTCACCCCGGACCTGCAGCATCCGGACACCCCACATCCAACTCACAGCAGGGCCTGGCAACCTCACCCTGGATCTGCACCATCCGGACACCGCACATCCAGCTCACAGCAGGGCCTGGCGACCTCACCCTGGATCTGCACCATCCGGACACCGCACATCCAGCTCACAGCAGGGCCTGGCGACCTCACCCCGGACCTGCACCGTCTGGACACCGCACATCCAGCTCACCGCACGGTCTGGCACCGTCTGGCGACCTCACTCCAGACCTGCACCATCCAGACACCGCACATCCAGCTCACCGCAGGGCCTGGTGACCTCACCCCAGATCTGCACCATCCGGACACCACAAATCCAGCTCACCAAGGGCCTGGCGACCACACCCCAGATCTGCACCATCCGGACACCACACATCCAGCTCACAGCAGGGCCTGCCGACCTCACCCCAGACGTGCACCATCTGGACACTGCACATCCAGCTCACTGAGGGCCTGGCGACCTCATCCCAGATGTGCACCATCCGGACACCGCACATCCAGCTCACTGAGGGCCTGGCGACCTCATCCCAGATGTGCACCATCCGGACACCGCACATCCAGCTCACCGCAGGGCCTGGCGACCTCAACCCGGACCTGCACCATCCGGTACAACAGCCATGGCCACGGGAAGCCCAGCAGGTCCAGGCCGAGATGGCCACACACGGGACCTACACACGGGATCCCGCAGACAAAGCTCAAAAAACGTCAAATGTCCTGTGAGTGACGCTCCCACCAATGACACCCTAAAATGATGAGGTGTGGACATGCTGGGCTTCAGTCAAATAAATTATTACATTAATTTCACCTTTTCTTTTTTACTTTTTTAATGTGGCTACTAGAATTTTTTTTTTTTTTTTTGAGACAGAGTCTCGCTGTGTTGCCAGGCTGGAGTGCAGTGGCACAATGTCAGCTCACTGCAACTTCCAACTCCCTGGTTCAAGCGATTCTCCTGCCTCAGCCTCCCGAGTAGCTGGGATTACAGGCACCCGCCACCATGCCCAGCTAATTTTTGTGTTTTTAGTACAGATGGGGTTTCATCATGTTAGCCAGGATGGTCTCGACCTCCTGACCTCGTGATCCACCCGCCTCGGCCTCCCAAAGTGCTGGGATTACAGGCGTGAGCCACCACGCCCAGCCTAGAAATTTTAAAATTATCCACATGGCTCACGTCATGCTCCTGTTGGGCGACAACAGCTGGGAGCCTCATCCTTTGTCCTGGTTCCCAAGCAGAAGGGAGGAAGCAGACACTCCCCTGCCAGGCAGCACCGTCAGAGCTGGCGCCACACCGCAGGTTTGCGCGATTTCAAACTCGACACCACGGAGCCACCAGATCCCGACATGCCTGGGGTTTTCCAGGCTGAACCCAGGCCGAGCGGACGTTGCTGTCACTCACTGGCTAAGGAACGCTGGCCACGTGGTGCTCCAGACACTCACGGGCCAAGATGACCGCCCTCCTGGTGAGTCTCCACATCTTCATCTGTGCATCATAAGCAGAGGTCCCTGGACGTCGCTAGATGCCATGGAGGCCAGCACAGGTAAAGCTGGGGTTTACCAGCAATAACAAGACAGAAGAACCACGCAAAGGACAAGGAAGGGGACCCCAGACTGTGGGCCTGAGACAGAAGACAGACGGGGAACAAAGGAGGAAAAGCAGGGCGGAGGCAAAGCTAAAGAAACACTCAACACGGAAAGCAATATTAATAATGCTTAGCTTGTGGGGGTGTCAAGATGCCTGAGATAGAACTAAGTCAGCAGGGAAAACAGCACACAGGCTTGGGGGGGGGTTGGCCAGAGCTAAAATACACTAAGGGTCTTATTGCTCAGGACAAGGGTAGCAATGTTTCAGACTTCATTTTAAAAGATCAAGGTATGCCGGGCGCGGTGGCTCGCACCTGTAATCCCAGCACTGTGGGAGGCCAAGGCGGGCAGATCACTTGAGGTCAGGAGTTTGAGACCAGCCTGGCCAACATGGTGAAACCTTATCTCTACTAAAAATACAAAAATTAGCCAGGCGTGGTGGTGGGCGCCTGTAATCCCAGCTACTCATGAGGTTGAGGAATGAGAACTGCTTGAACCGAGGAGGCAGAGGTTGCAGTGAGCCGAGATTGCGCCATTACACTCCAGCCTGGGTGACACAGTGAGACTGTCTCAATAAACAAAAGCAAACAACGACAACAAAAAGATCAGGGGGTAACACTAAGCAAAAAGAAATAAAAGCAAATGCCCAGTGACCAGGAGGCAACGACAGGATCAACACACACTCGGCAGGAAACGCACACGGCAACCCAAGAGGTGGTGAGAAACAAGGGAACGAGGACACGCAACAGGCAAGTGGAGAATCAGAGTGCACCAGACAGGTCTCTAGTGACAAAAAAACGAAAATAAATCAGGTTATCCAGTTAAACAACGACTGTCAGACTGGATTGGAAATTCACCTACATGCTGCTAATAGGACATACCTACACTATAAGAATATAAAAGTGTTGAAAATTAGGCCAGGCGCGGTGGCTCATGCCTGTAATTCAGCACTTTGGGAAGCCGAGGTAGATGGATCCCTTCAGTCCAAGAGTTTGAGACCAGCCTAGGCAACACAGCAAGACCCTGTCTCCAGAAAAAATTTAAAAATTAGCCAGGTGTAGCGGTGCGTGTCTGCAGTTCCAGCTACTCAGGAGGCTGAGGTGAGAGGATGGCTCAGGCCAGAAGGTAAAGGTTACACTGACCTATGATCACACCACTGCACTCACCCTGGGCGACACAGCAAGACTCTGTCTCAAAAAAAAAAAAAATATATATATATATATATATAAAAGGCAGAAAACAGACACAGCAGGAAAATACTAATCAAAAGAAGCCCAGTGTGGCAGTACTAAGAGCAATTTAAAAAAAGAATTACTAGATTACTAGAGACATAGAAGTCTACAAAAGATTCACTCATCAGGAAGATAAAAATTCTACCACGTGCATGCACCTAATAATGCCTCACATAAATGCTACCAAACGAGAAGAAATGAACAGACCCATCCCCCATGTGAGGGACTATGGCCTCCTTCTTGGAATTTCATGCATCTAGAAGGAGACAGAAGCCTTGCACAGGACCTTAATAAGCTGGATATAGTGAACATGCATGCCCACTATTGACAGGATGTCAAATTTACAATGGACAGTTCTGGAAATCATGCACACACTAGATCACAAAGCAAATAATTGGTATTATACAGACCACTGCACAACTGAGTTAGAAATCGATAATAAAATGATAACTTAAAATACTCTACGTATCTTGATACTCTACGTATCTTGAACATAAACAATGTTCAAATAACTCACTGCTCAAAGAAATCACAGAATAAGCTAAAGAATACTTAAAAGTGACTGATATCAAAATGATTTCACGTCAAAACACAGCATGCACAAAGAAAAAAGTCACAGAATAAGAATACTTAAAAGAAGTATTAACACTTTTAAGTATTTTAAGAACACTTGAAACTGGCTGATGTTGAAATTACTTCACATCAAAACACAGGGTGCAGGTAAGGCAGCACTTAGAGGGAAAGGCATGACTAAACTAAGAAGCTAGAAAAGGAATGAAAGAATAAACCAAGAGAAAGCATACAATGGAAAGATAGAAACGTCAGAGGTAAATCGGTGAAATTCAAAACTAAGACCCAAGAGGGAAATCTGACAAAGGCCGGCGGAGACACCGGCCCTCCACGTGGGTCTCAGAGCAGGAGACAGACAGAGACACTCCAACCTGTGGCTGGATGTCAATCCATGTGAGGGGGCGGCTGGAGGCAGAGCCCAGCCTAAGCAATGAGCGGCAGGTGCCCAGAATAAGGTGACAAGTGTTGCCACCCATCCAAGGGGGCCAAGCAGAGGGGCAGCTTGGGAGAAAACACGACAAGTGAGGGGGCTGGGGTGACTTGCTTTCCTTCAGGCCACAGACAACCCTTTCTGGGACATCTCCAGCAACACGTGGCAGCAGACACAGGCAGCCCAGAGTCCAGCCTTGGCATGAGACAAGCTGGGAGAGGAGTATTGGCAGCATGCATGTGGCGGGCACGTGGTGAGCAAGCCAGGCCCAAAAGAGGCAAGCGGACCTGAAGCTGTGGCTGCAGTGCCTGGCAGGCGGGAGGCGAAAGCCTGCAGTCCTGTGTCCCCGTAGCAGAATGGAACGGAGAGGTGACCAAGAAGAGCCGAGCATCAGAAAAGACAGGCTTGGGGACCAGCACTGTGCCTGCACCATCTACCCAGGCAATGGGCAACCGGCGCAGCTGTGGCTATAGAAAGAGCAAATATTCAGGAGCAAGCTCAAGTGAGCAAAAGCCAAGGACACCTGGGGACAGTGCCTCACTCACCCTACATGTGACAGGGACACCCGGGGACCGTGCCTCACTCACCCTACACGTGACAGGGACACCCGGGGACAGCGCCTCACTCACCCTACACCTGACAGGGACACCTGGGGACAGCGCCTCACTCACCCTGCACATGACAGGGACACCCGGGGACAGCGCCTCACTCACCCTACACATGAGAGGGACACCTGGGGGCCGCGCCTCACTCACCCTGCACGTGACAGGGACACCCGGGGGCCGCGCCTCACTCATCCTGCACGGGACAGGGACACCCGGGGGGCCGCGCCTCACTCACCCTGCATGTGACAGGGACACCCGGGGATGGCGCCTCACTCACCCTGCACGGGACAGGGACACCCGGGGGCAACGCCTCACTCACCCTGCACCTGACAGGGACACCCAGGGGCCGCGCCTCACTCACCCTACACGTGACAGAGACACCCGGGGACAGCGCCTCACTCACCCTGCACGTGACAGGGACACCCGGGGGCAACGCCTCACTCACCCTGCACGGGACAGGGACACCCGGGGGCCGCGCCTCACTCACCCTGCACGGGACAGGGACACCCGGGGGCCGCGCCTCACTCACCCTGCACGGGACAGGGACACCCGGGGGCCGCGCCTCACTCACCCTGCACGTGACAGGGACACCCGGGGACAGCGCCTCACTCACCCTGCACGGGACAGGGACACCCGGGGACAGCGCCTTACTCACCCTGCACGGGACAGGGACACCCGGGGGCCACACCTCACTCACCCGGGGGCCACACCTCACTCACCCTACACATGACAGGGACACCCGGGGGCCGCGCCTCACTCACCCTGCACGGGACAGGGACACCCGGGGACAGCGCCTCACTCACCCGGGGGCCACGCCTCACTCACCCTGCACGTGACAGGGACAACCGGGGACCGCGCCTCACTCACCCTGCACGTGACAGGGACACCCGGGGGCCATGCCTCACTCACCCTGCACGTGACAGGGACACCCGGGGACAGCGCCTCACTCACCCTGCACGGGACAGGGACACCCGGGGGCCACGCCTCACTCACCCGGGGACCACGCCTCAATCACCCTGCACGTGACAGGGACACCCGGGGGCCGCGCCTCAATCACCCTGCACGGGACAGGGACACCCGGGGGCCACGCCTCACTCACCCGGGGACCACGCCTCAATCACCCTGCAGGTGACAGGGACACCCAGGGGCTGCGCCTCACTCACCCTGCACGTGACAGGGACACCCGGGGACAGCGCCTCACTCACCCTGCACGGGACAGGGACACCCGGGGGCTGCGCCTCACTCACCCTGCACGGGACAGGGACACCCGGGGGCCACGCCTCACTCACCCGGGGACCACGCCTCAATCACCCTGCAGGTGACAGGGACACCCGGGGGCCGCGCCTCACTCACCCTGCACGGGACAGGGACACCCAGGGGCCACGCCTCACTCACCCGGGGACCACGCCTCAATCACCCTGCAGGTGACAGGGACACCCGGGGGCCACGCCTCACTCACCCTGCACGTGACAGGGACACCCGGGGGCCGCGCCTCACTCACCCTGCATGTGACAGGGACACCCAGGGGCAGCGCCTCACTCACCCGGGGGCCACGCCTCACTCACCCTGCACGTGACAGGGACACCCAGGGGCCGCGCCTCACTCACTCTGCACGTGACAGGGACACCCGGGGGCCGCGCCTCACTCACCCTGCACGGGACAGGGACACCCGGGGGCCGCGCCTCACTCACCCTGCACGGGACAGGGACACCCGGGGGCCGCGCCTCACTCACCCTGCACGGGACAGGGACACCCGGGGGCCGCGCCTCACTCACCCTGCACGGGACAGGGACACCCGGGGGCCGCGCCTCACTCACCCTGCACGTGACAGGGACACCCGGGGACAGCGCCTCACTCACCCTGCACGGGACAGGGACACCCGGGGACAGCGCCTTACTCACCCTGCACGGGACAGGGACACCCGGGGGCCACGCCTCACTCACCCTGCACGTGACAGGGACACCCGGGGGCCGCGCCTCACTCACCCTGCACGGGACAGGGACACCCGGGGACAGCGCCTCACTCACCCGGGGGCCACGCCTCACTCACCCTGCACGTGACAGGGACAACCGGGGACCGCGCCTCACTCACCCTGCACGTGACAGGGACACCCGGGGACAGCGCCTCACTCACCCTGCACGGGACAGGGACACCCGGGGGCCACGCCTCACTCACCCGGGGACCACGCCTCAATCACCCTGCATGTGACAGGGACACCCGGGGGCCGCGCCTCAATCACCCTGCACGGGACAGGGACACCCGGGGGCCACGCCTCACTCACCCGGGGACCACGCCTCAATCACCCTGCAGGTGACAGGGACACCCAGGGGCTGCGCCTCACTCACCCTGCACGTGACAGGGACACCCGGGGACAGCGCCTCACTCACCCTGCACGGGACAGGGACACCCGGGGGCCACGCCTCACTCACCCGGGGACCACGCCTCAATCACCCTGCAGGTGACAGGGACACCCGGGGGCCGCGCCTCACTCACCCTGCACGGGACAGGGACACCCGGGGGCCATGCCTCACTCACCCGGGGGCCACGCCTCACTCACCCTGCACGTGACAGGGACACCCGGGGGCCACGCCTCACTCACCCTGCACGTGACAGGGACACCCGGGGGCCGCGCCTCACTCACCCTGCATGTGACAGGGACACCCGGGGGCAGCGCCTCACTCACCCGGGGGCGCCTCACTCACCCTGCACGTGACAGGGACACCCAGGGGCCGCGCCTCACTCACTCTGCACGTGACAGGGACACCCGGGGGCCGCGCCTCACTCACCCTGCACGGGACAGGGACACCCGGGGGCCGCGCCTCACTCACCCTGCACGGGACAGGGACACCCGGGGGCCGCGCCTCACTCACCCTGCACGGGACAGGGACACCCGGGGGCCGCGCCTCACTCACCCTGCACGGGACAGGGACACCCGGGGGCCGCGCCTCACTCACCCTGCACGGGACAGGGACACCCGGGGGCTGCGCCTCACTCACCCTGCACGTGACAGGGACACCCGGGGACAGCGCCTCACTCACCCTGCACGGGACAGGGACACCCGGGGACAGCGCCTTACTCACCCTGCACGGGACAGGGACACCTGGGGGCCACACCTCACTCACCCGGGGGCCACACCTCACTCACCCTACACGTGACAGGGACACCCGGGGGCCGCGCCTCACTCACCCTGCACGGGACAGGGACACCCGGGGGCCATGCCTCACTCACCCGGGGGCCGCGCCTCACTCACCCTGCACGTGACAGGGACACCCGGTGGCCGCGCCTCACTCACTCTGCACGTGACAGGGACACCCGGGGGCCGCGCCTCACTCACCCTGCACGGGACAGGGACACCCGGGGACAGCGCCTCACTCACCCGGGGGCCACGCCTCACTCACCCTGCACGTGACAGGGACACCCGGGGGCCGCGCCTCACTCACCCTGCACGGGACAGGGACACCCGGGGGCCGCGCCTCACTCACCCTGCACGTGACAGGGACACCCGGGGGCAACGCCTCACTCACCCTGCACGTGACAGGGACACCCGGGGACCACGCCTCACTCCCTGCACAAGCCAGGGGCATATTGTGACCTCATCTGAAATCAGAGAACAGCAATGACAGGCAGAGTCCTGATCAGAGAACTCAAACTCTCCTCAACGAAGGAAGCTGGAGCGCAAAAAGCAAAACTGGGTTGCATGACGCTTATCTGACTCGGCGTGGTCCACCTGAGCTGCAGCAGGTGTGAGGCAGCTGCCATTCGATGGGTAGGGACTTCCAGTCACGCAAGACGCAGCATTTCAAGCAACCTGCTGTAAACACCGCCGAGTTAGCAATTCTGCACTGTACACAGAAAACCGTGTTAGGAGTGCCAATCTCATGTTATATGACTTTTGCCACCATAAAAAGAAAAAAAGAAAAAAAGAGCCCCAGGAAGGTCACCCTCCTTGTCTGCATGGCCGGAAGTCTTACATGTCTTGGGAGTTTGTGGGGAGGGGGTGAAATCGGGACTTCTTCTACCTGCCACTGTAGGGCCTGGGAGCACTGGGAGCCAAAAGGGGGCTGGAGCGGAGGTGCCTCAACATCAAATCCAGAAAAACAGGGTGGGGACACGGCAGGGCCCAGCAGCACCATCCCCTGAACACCCACAAACACTGTCCCTTCCTGAGCAGGTGGAGCCATCTGCTGTCCTCTGCTCCCATGTGGCCTTCTTCATACCTAAAGATGGGACCAGGATCTGTGCTGGAGGACAGTCTTATCTCCCTCCCTCTACCCTGTCCTGGCACAGTCAACGAACACTTTTTTTTTTTTTTTAAGACAGAGTTTCACTCTTGTCGCCCAGGCTGGAGTGCAATGGCACAATCTCAGCTCACTGCAACCTCCGCCTCCTGGGTTCAAGTGATTCTCCTGCCTCAGCCTCCCAAGTAGCTGGGATTACAGGCACACACCACCATGCCCAGCTAATTTTTGTATTTTTAGTACAGATAGGGTTTCACCATGTTGGTCAGGCTGGTCTCAAACTCCTGACCTCAGGTGATCCACCTGCCTCAGCTTCCCAAAGTGCTGGGATTACAGGCGTGAGCCACCGCACCTGGCCGTCAACACACAATTAAATCTTAAACACAAACCTGCATATTGGCTGACCACGTGCACCTGCAAAACCTTACCTCCCACCCCCAGGAAGACGGGGTTCTCATCCCCACCTCTCATTCCCACCCTTGAAATTGCGAAGAGGATTATAGGTAACCTGCAGGCACCCTCGCCAGAGCGCCTGTGCTTCCAGACACTTCTCCCCATTGCCGGCAACCCGGCTCCACTGCCGCGCCCAGCCTCCTCTGTTCACTGCTCTGGCCTCGGCGCCTGGAAACTCCGTGTCCATCAAAACGTGAAGGTGAACCTCGTAAGTTTATGCAAACTGGACAGGAGGGAGAGCAGAGGCAGAGATCACCGTGTCCACTCGACGTCCTGAGCGAAAAGCCACGTGTGCCCACGTGACGAAGGAGACCGGAGGACCAGGGCTCTGCCTGCCCCCTTTTCTGAGCCCCTACTGCATTCAGCTCTGGGGCCTGGGCCCTCGACGGCCACCACCTCCTCACCTGGGCTCCTGCGCAGCCAAGCGCAGTCCCGCACGCTCATCTTCCAAGTCAGCTCCTGCAGCGAGAGCTTGGCATGCTTCCCCAGGGAGATGAACTTCTTGGTGTTCCTGAGGAAGCGGCGTTCGTTGTGCCTGGAGCCCCAGAGGCCTGGGGGCACCAGCCGGCGCAGGCAGGCCCGCACAAAGCCGTACACCTGCCAGGGGCTGCTGTGCTGGCGGAGCAGCTGCACCAGGCGACGGGGGTCTGTGTCCTCCTCCTCGGGGGCCGCCACAGAGCCCTGGGGCTTCTCCCGGGCACAGACACCGGCTGCTGGGGTGACCGCAGCCCGCAGCGGGCAGTGCGTCTTGAGGAGCACCCCGTAGGGGCACTGCGCGTGGTTCCCAAGCAGCTCCAGAAACAGGGGCCGCATTTGCCAGTAGCGCTGGGGCAGGCGGGGCAACCTGCGGGGAGTCCCTGGCATCCAGGGCCTGGAACCCAGAAAGATGGTCTCCACGAGCCTCCGAGCGCCAGTCAGGTTGGGCCTCAGAGAGCTGAGTAGGAAGGAGGGCCGCAGCTGCTCCTTGTCGCCTGAGGAGTAGAGGAAGTGCTTGGTCTCGGCGTACACCGGGGGACAAGGCGTGTCCCAGGGACGTGGTGGCCGCGATGTGGATGTGGGGCCCGCGTGGTGCTGGCGGCCCACGGATGGGTGGGAGTGGCGCGTGCCAGAGAGCGCACCCTCCAAAGAGGTGGCTTCTTCGGCGGGTCTGGCAGGTGACACCACACAGAAACCACGGTCACTCGGTCCACGCGTCCTGTCCGGGTGGGCCCAGGACCCCTGCCCAACGGGCGTCCGCTCCGGCTCAGGGGCAGCGCCACGCCTGGGCCTCTTGGGCAACGGCAGACTTCGGCTGGCACTGCCCCCGCGCCTCCTCGCACCCGGGGCTGGCAGGCCCAGGGGGACCCCGGCCTCCCTGACGCTATGGTTCCAGGCCCGTTCGCATCCCAGACGCCTTCGGGTTCCCCTAGCGTGTGGCGGGGGCCGGGCCTGAGTGGCAGCGCCGAGCTGGTACAGCGGCGGCCCGCACACCTGGTAGGCGCAGCTAGGAGCCACCAGCACAAAGAGCGCGCAGCGTGCCAGCAGGTGAACCAGCACGTCGTCGCCCACGCGGCGCAGCAGCAGCCCCCACGCCCCGCTCCCCCGCAGTGCGTCGGTCACCGTGTTGGGCAGGTAGCTGCGCACGCTGGTGGTGAAGGCCTCGGGGGGGCCCCCGCGGGCCCCGTCCAGCAGCGCGAAGCCGAAGGCCAGCACGTTCTTCGCGCCGCGCTCGCACAGCCTCTGCAGCACTCGGGCCACCAGCTCCTTCAGGCAGGACACCTGCGGGGGAAGCGCCCTGAGTCGCCTGCGCTGCTCTCCGCATGTCGCTGGTTCCCCCCGGCCGCCCTCAACCCCAGCCGGACGCCGACCCCGGGGAGGCCCACCTGGCGGAAGGAGGGGGCGGCGGGGGGCGGCCGTGCGTCCCAGGGCACGCACACCAAGCACTGGGCCACCAGCGCGCGGAAAGCCGCCGGGTCCCCGCGCTGCACCAGCCGCCAGCCCTGGGGCCCCAGGCGCCGCACGAACGTGGCCAGCGGCAGCACCTCGCGGTAGTGGCTGCGCAGCAGGGAGCGCACAGCTCGGCAGCGGGGAGCGCGCGGCATCGCGGGGGCGGCCGGGGCCAGGGCTTCCCACGTGCGCAGCAGGACGCAGCGCTGCCTGAAACTCGCGCCGCGAGGAGAGGGCGGGGCCGCGGAAAGGAAGGGGAGGGGCTGGGAGGGCCCGGAGCGGGCTGGGCCGGGGACCCGGGAGGGGTCGGGACGGGGGCGGGGTCCGCGCGGAGGAGGCGGAGCTGGAAGGTGAAGGGGCAGGACGGGTGCCCGGGTCCTCAGTCCCTCCGCCACGTGGGAAGCGCGGTCCTGGGCGTCAGTGCCCGCGAATCCACTGGGAGCCCGGCCTGGCCCCGACAGCGCAGCTGCTCCGGGCGGACCCGGGGGTCTGGGCCGCGCTTCCCGCCCTCGCGCCGCTCCCGCTTCCAGGGTGCAGGGACCCCAGCGAGGGCCCCAGCGGAGAGGGGTCGAATAGGCCTAGGCTGTGGGGTAACCCAAGGGAGGGGCCGTGATGTGGAGGCCCTGGGAACAGGTGCGTGCGGTGACCCTTTGGCCGCTGGCCTGATCCGGAGACCCAGGGCTGCCTCCAGGTCCGGACGCGGGTCGTCAGGCTCCGGGCACCGCGAATGCCGGACGTGAAGGGGAGGACGGAGGCGCGTAGACGCGGCTGGGGACGAACCCGAGGACGCATTGCTCCCTGGACGGGCACGCGGGACCTCCCGGAGTGCCCCCCTGCAACACTTCCCCGCGACTTGGGCTCCTTGACACAGGCCCGTCATTTCTCTTTGCAGGTTCTCAGGCGGCGAGGGGTCCCCACCATGAGCAAACCACCCCAAATCTGTTAATCACCCACCGGGGCGGTCCCGTCGAGAAAGGGTGGGAAATGGAGCCAGGCGCTCCTGCTGGCCGCGCACCGGGCGCCTCACACCCGCCACAACGGCCTTGACCCTGGGCCCCGGCGCTCTGTCTGGTAGATGAGGCCAACATCTGGTCACATCCCGCCCGCACAGGGAGGAGGGCAGCCTCGGGGTCCAGGCACCTGGCTCCAAGCCTCGGACTGCAGAGCTAGGAGGCCCGACTTCCAGCCCAGCAGTAGAAGCCACACGGCCACTGGGCCCCTCCAGACCTGGGGCCCCGGCACCACCGCAGGACCCCTGAGGACTTCCCAGGAATCCAGACTCCGGGTTGCTCAAGTTTGGATCTAAGGGGCGAGAAACTTCTGGGTCTCCCGAGGCCTTGCAGGGATGCTGTAGCTGAGGTCGGCAAACACTGAAATGCTAACAAACGCAACCTTAAATGTAACCTTTCCTACTTTCAGAAACTGCCGGAGGAAATTGCTTTATTTATGGAGCTAGCATTTGAACAGGCCTCGCACCCTCCCTGGGCTGTCACACTCGCTGGAGGTTAGCCTCTTCTTGTAAATACTTAGGATTACAGGTCGCTCTTCTAGAAATCCCGTTAGTGAGCCCTAAGCCTTTTTAAAGGGCTGTGTTTGTGAATTGTCTCTGCCACTAGGGCAAAGGGGCGGTTTGGAAAATTTGTTCCAACAAAAGTTAAGTTGTAGCTTACTCTGGTTCTCTGCAGAGAAGCCAACGTAGAAAACACAATTTTAAAAGAGGGAAGAGAAGAAATGGAAGCAGAAGATTATGCTGGAGTAATTAACACCATGTGCATGGCGAGGAAACGCCTCCCAGCATTCAATGAAGATCGCTGATACCCAGAAGACACCCCAGTATTATGGGTGCAGTTAGTCTGTCTTTGAAAAGCTGATGATTTCTTAGTCATCACAGTGTAAAACATCAAGAATGTTCTAACAACAATAAAAAAATTCTATCATTGGCTTAAAACACCACAACACTTGAGTGGGGTGAGCTTCCTACCTCAGACCCAGATGTTTCTAAACAGAGTAAATTCTGAGCTGGGCATGGTGGCTCACACCTGTAATCCCAGCACTTTAGGAGGTGGAGGCAGGTGGATCATCTGAGGTCAGAAGTTCGAGACCAGCCTGGCCAACATGGTGAACCCCCCCCACACCCCCGTCTCTACTAAAAATACAAAAAATTAACTGGGCATGGTGGCGCGTGCCTGTAATCCCAGCCAAATGGGAGGCCGAAGCAGGAGAATCACTTGAACCTGGGAGGCAGAGGCTGCAGTAAGCCAAGATCGCACCATTGCACTCCCTCCAGCCTGAGCAACAAGAGTGAAACCCCCTCTCAAAACAAAACAAACAAACAAACAAATGAAACAGTGGATTCTGTACCAGCAGTGAAAAATAACAAAGTATCATTCCTTCCTCCACAGGAGTGAGAGGAACTCCTCTGCCCCTGGGGGGGATAGGGAAGGGGCTCAATCCCAGTAGAGTAGGAGGGATGGACTTTAATTTCCACATGTTTCAGCGCACACTGAGACATTGAGATTCAGGACAGTGTCCACACTTGCGCCCTGATTCTACATCAGGTTTCTACTGGCAGATGGCAACCCCACTGGGACCTGAAGCCTGCAGCCTCCCAGCTGCTGGCAGGGTGGGGGCATCGCAGCCCCTGCAGTGGGTCCCATGGGATAACAGGTGGTCACAGAAACTGTGAATATGTCAAGAGACGGTGTATCCCCAGTCTACGAAGAATTACAGAAAATATCAAAGGAGGGTAACTCCTGAGTAAAGGGGAAATTGAACTCCATGAACTCCTTACCAGTGGGTGTGACTTGAGCCCAGGGAAGTTTTAAAATGGTTAAATAGGCCAGGTGCAGTGGCTCATGCCTGTAATCCCAGCACTTTGGGAGGCTGAGGTGGGCGGATCACCTGAGGTCAGGAGTTTGAGATCAGCCTGACCAACATGGTGAAAGCCCATCTCTACTAAAAATACAAAATTAGCCGGGTGTGGTGGTGCACGCCTGAAATCCCAGCTACTTGGGAGGCTGAGGCACGAGAATTGCTTGAACCCAGGAGACAGAGGTTGCAGTGAGCCAAGATCATGCCACTGCACTCCAGCCTGGGCAACAAGAGCATAACTCTGTCTCAGAAAGTAAGTAAATAGAATAAAATAGCTAAATAAAATCACTCGTGCCTGCCCTGCCCTTGCCTGGAGGCGCTTCAGCCCTGTCCTTGGATGTTTCTGTAAACCTTTGTTTTGAAATAATCCTAGATTCACAGTGCATGGGTTTCCTGTTGCTTCTGCAAATCCCCACACACTTCGTGCTAGAAGGGCAGCACGGGTGCCCTCCTATGGCACAGAGGCCGGAGGTCCACGATGGGCCCTGGTGAGCTAAGGGCCAGCTGTGCTTTCCTGCTGCAGGCTCCATGGAGGGTCCCTTCCCCGCTTTTTCCAGCTTCTGGAGGCGCTTGCAGGCCTGGGCTCGAGGCCCCCCCTCCCTTTTCAGCCTCGGACTGACTGCCTCCATCGTCCTGAGGCTGCCCCCCTCTGACCCTCCTACCCGCCTCCTCCCAGAACCCCTGGATTACTTTTCGGGCCTGCAGGTAATCCCAAAGGATCCCGGACCTCAGGGTCCTCGCGGTGATCACACCTGCAAAGGCCCTGGGGCCGGGCGGGTTCTGTCCACAGGTCTGGGGGAATCAGGACGTGGGCATCTCTAGAGCATTATGCTGCCCAGGACACTCGGGCATGGCAAAGATGGCACAGCCTCCGGGTTCCCCCATCCCCACTCCCCTATGGTTAGTCTCCCATAACTGAGCCAATACCGTCAGAACCAGGAAACTGGCTTTAGTAAAAGGTGCGTGCAGTAGCCCCCAGCTGCTGCCCCTACCGTCCTTAACCCCCCTAACCACTCCCCTGCCATGGGGTGAAATTCTTTCTTTTTGAGCATGTTGCGTATATATCCCATGGAGGTGGCAGTTTTGACTCAGCATAATTCCCTTGAGATGCCTGCAGGCTTTCTAAACGGCATGTTCCTCTTCACTGCTGAGGAACTGTCCACCGTGCGGATGGACCCGTTTGTTTAACCAGTTTGTTAAAGGACATTTTAGCAGGGATTTCCCCGCTTTGTAGCTATTAAAATAAAACAGCGGGGGTCGGTCGTGGACGGGAGTTTGTACATGATGTGCATAGTCACGTGAATTCCCAGGGCTGTGGGATAAATGTCCAGGGGTGCCAATGCTGGGTCTTTTGGGAAGAGGATGCTTAGTGCTTGTGGAAACTGCCACTCTGTGTTCCAGAGGGAGGGGGGCAGGAAAGTGCTGGGCAGAGAAGGGCGGGTCCCTGGTGAGGGCTCCATCCCCAGGCCTGTGCCCGTGGACCTAGGTGAGGACAGGCACTCCTACTTTCACACCCAAATGTTGCATTTCCCAAGAGCGCCCTGGCCCACCACGCCCCCGTCCTGTGCCTATAAAAACCCCGAGACCCTAGCGGGCAGAGACACACGCAGCTGGACGTGGAAAGGAGCACAGAAACAGAAGAACACACCGGCAGGCCCCGGCAGATGACAGGAGAGGGGGAGCGCCTGGAAATGGAGGTCAGCGTGCAGCCGGACGCCAGGAACCTGCGTCGGGGGCCACGAGCCAGGTTCAGGCTCAGAGGAGCCAGTCTGGGAGGCGCAGAACCTCCTCCCTTCAACGCATGTGAGTGTTGGGGGAGGAGACAGACACCCCATGTAAGGAGGAACCGTGCGAGCTACATTGCTGAGACAAGACACAGTGGGACAGGTGAGACAGCAGCGCTGGAACACGGCCCACCCAGGGTTTAGGAAGCTGCTGGAGAAGCTGAGGCCTGGAGGCAGAGGGTGTGGAGACAGGGCTGGCCTCAGTGTGGCACCCCAGGGTGAGTCTCCAGGGCAGATGGCGCCCTCGGGAAGCAGCAACCAGGCCCTAGAATCTGGGGGACTGCCTGCCGGGGCAGCCTCAGGGTCCTGTCTCCCAGGGTCTACTAGTCTAAAGGAACAGATTGTTCCAGCCGCTGTTGTCACCCCAGCCTGGTGGCTGAAAGCAGCCTCATCTCTCCTGGACTCTAATACATCAGGGGTGTGGGCCGCACTCTGTGGGCCTAGTAAAAGAATGGTGTTTGTACTGAGTTTTGTCATGGCTTGTCACACCTGAAGAAGTTGCTGGAATCATTCAATCCTTAGGGGTGAAGATGAATAATGATGGAAGGAACGGTCCCCATCAGTAGAGTCGTATAATTTACATGGCCATTTCATGCACACGACTTCATTACCCTTGACCCACCCAGGGAAGCAGGCAGGCAAGGGTCATGTTCGTTTCCACAGATTCAGAGCTCCGTGACTTCCTGGGTTAGTGTGGGTGGGCCCAGGAAGCCGGTATGGGGTCCTGAGTCACACACAGCGTGGCCGCCTTCGCGTTGCCCAATGTGGCAGCTCCCAGGGAGGACGGTCAGTGGTCCTGCTGTCAGCCTCCCAGGCTGGGGACTCTCTCCCCGGTGGCCTTGCCGTGCTCATAGCCCTGCCGCCCAGTCCTCTCCTTGTGTACTTTCCCTTGCACCCTAAGCCACCTTATGAAAACCAATAAAAAGTACTTAGGGCGAAAAATCCCTCTGAACATGGTTATTAAATCCTTGGACCTTGGCAAACATAGCTCAGTTCCTGTTTTACGCCTTTGGATTTCTGCACTCCTGAATGTTATTTGATGAAATTTAAGAAAATAGTAAGATAAAATTATCTATTCGGATGTGGAAAGGTTGAATTTACTCATGGAATTAAGTCTTTCAATCCCACCGTCGCTGTCCGCCCCCAGCCACATCCTGGTTTGTTATTAAGCCAGGCTCAGACTCCTCTCTCCAGGGCGGGGGTCTGTGGAGCCCTTTGCAAGAGGGTCCTCAGCAGGGGCTCGGAGAAGCTCCGTGGGGGTCACTCTGTCCCGATCAGAAACCGCGAGGGCAAGAGAGGGAGAGAGGAAAGAGGTAAATGACCGCAGAGCGGGCGTCTGGTTTTCCCTTGAGAAGGGTGCTTCCATGACTTTCTGTTTTAAAGAAGGCACCTAACTCAAGCTTCCCTCAGAATACACCTCGGTCACTGCTTCAGGTGAAAAAAAGATTTAAGCCATACTTCGAGGTGCCTTGACTCCTCTCCCTCTGGCACGCGCCCGGGTGAGCGCCATAGCTGCTGGCCTGGGTTTGAGCAGGAGGCTTCTGACTCCTTGCATTCCCGCCGGCCGCCTTTTCCAGATGGCATCCGGAGCAATCTTTGCAAAGCGTAAATAAGGGCACTTCATGCGCTGCTCACCAGCGAGGCAGCCTTCTCATCGCCCCTTCCCACCCGAGCTTTCCTGCCCTCGGGTCATCAGGCCTTGCACCTGGGCCTTGGCCAGAGACCCTTGAAGATTGAAGTGGCTCAGGTCCACAGGGCCACCTGCTTCCTGCCAGGTACTCTAATTCTTCTGGAGGAAATCACCAACATTTTTCGTTTCAGGATTCATACATACTAAGTTTAACCAAACACGAACACGCAATCGACAATCTCCAAGCATGCAAGAAAAAAAGCACCGTGAGTGAGAGGTGGAAGAAACAAGACGGGCACAAAAACACAGTGTAATCAGATGTGCCAATTCTGCAGCTCGATTTTAGAGATATCTGTAATTATTGGTAATTAATAGAGATTACCTTTCACCATTATTAGCGGTTGTTTTAGGGTTTATAGAATGCCTCTTTAACTTCTCCCAGCCTGTCTTTGGTTAAAATTAAGTCACTTACAGAGAGTATGAGCGTCTAACAACAGTAACTTCCACTGTTCCCTCCTCACATTTCTGCCATTGTGGCCATAACTTTTACTTCTTCAGAAGCTAGAAACCCCACAATACATTGTTCTTATTTTAGACTAAGTGGTTAATTACCTTTTATAATTGTTTTAATTTTTAATTTCTAATATAGTAGAGTATATATTTATAGGGTACATAAAAATTAAAATTTTAATTTTCTTTTTTTTGTTTTTGTTTTGAGATGGAGTCTTGCTCTGTCACCCAGGCTGCAGTGCAGTGGCATGATCTCGGCTCACTGCAACCTCCGCCTCCCAGGTTCAAGCGATTCTCCTGTCTCAGCCTCCTGAGTAGTTGGGACTACAGGTATGTGCCACCACGCCTGGCTAATTTTTGTATCTTTAGTAGAGACAGGGTTTCATCATGGTGGCCAGACTGGTTTCAAACTCCTGACCTCAGGTGATCCACCCACCTCGGCCTCCCAAAGTGCTAGGATTACGGGCATGAGCCAGCGTGCCTGGCCATTAAAATTTTAATTTTTAATATAGTAGGGTTTATATCTATAGCATACATGAGATATTTTGATACAGGCGTACGATGTGTAATAATCACATCAGGGTAAACGGGGCATCTATCACCCTCAAGCGTTTATCCTTTCTTTGTGTTACGAACAATCCAATTATACTCTTTTAGTTATTTTAAAACATACAATAAATTACTGTTGACTCTAGTCACCCTGTCCCCCACTCCTCTAGAACCACCATTCTCCTCTATTTCTATGTCAATTGTTTTAATTTTTGCTCCCACAAGTAAGGGAGAACATGAAAAGTGTGTCTTTCTGTGCCTGGCTTATTTCACTTAACATACTGACCAGTGCCACCCATGCTGTTGCAAATGACAGGATCTCATTCTGTTTTATGGCTGCATAGTACTCCATTGTGTATGTGCACCACATTTTCTTTTTCCATTCGTCTGTTGATGGACACTGAGGTTGCTTCCAAACCTTGGCTGCTATGAACAGTGCTGCAGTAAATGTGGGAGTGGAGATAGCTTGTTGATACACTGATTCCCTTTTTTGGAGTATATACCTAGCAATGGGATTGCTGTATGGGAGCTTTAATTTTAGTTTTTTGAGGAACTTTCAAACTGTTCTCCATAGTGGTAGCAATTTCCGTTCCCACCAACAGTGTCCAAGGGTTTCCTTTTATCCACATCCTCACTGGCATTTGTTATTGCCTGTCTTTTGAATAAAAGCCATTTTAACTGGGGTGAGATGATATCTCATAGTAGTTTTGATTTGCATTTCTCTGATGATCAGTGGTGTTGAGCACATTTTCAGATGCCTGTTTGCCATTTGTATGACTTCTTTTGAGAAATGTCTACCCAGATCTTTTGCTTAGTTTTGAAAATCAGCTTATTAGGTGTTTTTCTTATAGAGTAGTTTGAGGTCCTTATATATACTGGTTATTAATTCCTTGTTAGATGAATAGTTTGCAAATATATTCTCCCATTCTGTGGGTTGTCTCTTCTCTTTGTTGATTGTTTCCTTTGCCGG
Organism: Gorilla gorilla gorilla; assembly: GCF_029281585.2. NCBI lineage: Eukaryota > Metazoa > Chordata > Mammalia > Primates > Hominidae > Gorilla > Gorilla gorilla. Next base: position 110,880,159 of record NC_073243.2, on the reverse strand, counting down.
GCAGAAGCTTTTTAACTTGATGTGATCCCATTTGTCTGTTTTTGCTTTGGTTGCCTGTGCCTGCAGGGAATTACTCAAGAAGTCTTTGCCCACTCCAATGTCCTGGAGAGTTTCTCCAGTGTTTTCTTTGAGTAGTTGCAAAGTTTGAGGTTTTAGATTTAAGCCTTTAATCCATTTTGATTTGCTTTTGTATATGGTGAGAGATAGAGTTCTAGTATTGTTATTTTGCATATGGATATCCAGTTCCTCCAGCACCATTTATTGAAGAGATTATCTTTTCCCCAAAGAATGTTCTTGGCACCTTTGTCAAATATGAGTTCACTGTAGATGCATGGATTTGTTTCTGGATTCTCTATTCTGTTCCTCTGGTCCATGTCTCATCTGTTTTTATGCCAGTACCATGTAGTTTGGGTTACTATAGCTTTGTAGTATAATTTGAAGTCAGGTAATGTGATGCTTCCAGTTTTGTTCTTTTTGGTCAGGATAGCTTTGGCTGTTCTGGGTCTTTTGTGGTTCTGTACAAATCTTAGAATTGTTTCTTCTATTTCTGTGAAGAACGTCATTAGTATTTTAATAGGGATTGCATTGAATTTGTAAATTGCTTTGGGTAGTATGGACATTTTAACAGTATTTATTCTTCCAATCCATGAACATGGAATATCTTTTCTTTTTTTGTGCCCTCTTCAATTTCTTTTATCAATGTTTTATAGTTTTCATTGTAGAGATCTTTCACTTCTTTGGTTAATTCCTAGCTGTTTAATTTTATTTGTAGCTGCTTTTTTGGTTTCTTTTTCAGATTGTTTGCTGTTGGAATATAGAAATACTACTGATTTTTGTACATTGATTTTGTATCCTGTTGTACCAAATTTCAGCTCTAATAGTTTTTTAGTGGTGTCTTAAGTCTTTTCCAGATATAAGATCATGTCATCTGCAAACAGGATAATTTGACTTCTTCCTTTCCAGTTTGGATGCCTTTTATTTCTTTCTCTTATCTGATTGCTCTAGCTAGGACTTCTAGTACTATGTTGAATCACAGTGGTGAAAGTGGGCCCTTGTCATTTTCCAGATCTTAGACGAAAGGCTTTCAGTTTTTCCTCATAATACTACCTCGGTCTGTCATATAGGGCTTTTATTATGTTGAAATATGTTTCTTCTTCTTCCTCTTTCCCTTCCCCTTCCCCTTCCACTTCTCCTCCACCTCCTCCTTCTCCTCCTCCTCCCTTCTCCCTCCCTTCTCCCTTCTCCTTCTCCTTCTTCTTATTCAGTGGGGTCTTGTTCTGTTGTCTAGGCTGGAGTACAGTGACATGTTCATGGCTCACTGCAGCCTCGACCTCCTAGGCTTAAGTGATTCTCCCACCTCAGCCTCCAGACTAGCTGGGACTACAGGCATATACCATCATGCCTGGCTAATTTTTTAAAAAAGTTTTTTGTAGACCAGGTCTCATTTTGTTGCCCAGGCTAGTCTCAAACTCCTGGGCCCAAGCAATCATCCCACCTTGGCCTCCCAGAGTGCTGGGATAGCAGGTGTGAGCCACTGTGCCTGGCCTGTATGTTTCTTGTATACCTGGTTTTTTGAGGGTTTTTATCATGAAGGGTGCTGAATTTTATCAAATGCTTTTTCTGCATAAAGTGAAATAATCATATAGTTTTTGTACTTCATTTTGTTGGGATGATGTATCACATTGATTGATTTGCGTATGTTGAACCATCCTTCCATCCCTGGAATAAATCCCACTTGGTCACAATGAATGATCTTTCGAAGGTGTTGTTTAATTTGGTTTGCTAGTGTTTTGTTGAGGATTTTTGTATCAGTATTCATCAGGGATATTGGCCTGTAGTTTTCTTTCTTTCTGTTTTTTTGTTTGTTTGTTTTTGATGTGTTTTTGTCTGGTTTTGGAATCAGGGTAATACTGGCCATGTAGAATGAGTTTGGAAGTATTCTTTCCTCTATTTTTCAGAATAGTTTGAGTAGGATTGGAATTCATTCTTCTTTAAATGATTGGTAAAATCCAGCAGGGAAGCCATTGGGTCCTGGGCTTCTCTTTGCTACGAGACTTTTTATTATGGCTTTAATCCCATTATTGTTATTGGTCTGTTTGGGCTTTGGATTTCTTCATGGTTCAATGTTGGTAGGTTGTATGCATCTAGGAATTTATCTATTTTTCTAGGTTTTTCAATTCATTAGTGTACAGTTGCTCATAGCAGCCTCTAGTGATCCTTTGAATTTCTGTGGTATCAGTTGTAATGTCTCTTTTTTCATCTCTGACTTTATTTATTTAGGTCTTCTTTCCTTTTTTCTTAGTCTGGGCAAAGGTTTGTCAATTTTGTTTATCTTTTCAAAAAACCAACTTTTAATTTTGTTGATCTTTTGTATTGTTATCTTTCAGTTTCATTTATCTCTGCTCTGATCTTTATTATTTCTTTTCTTTTACCAATTTTAGGTTTAGTTTGCTCTCGCTTTTCTAGTTCTTTAAGATGCATCATTAGGTTGTATTTTTAAGTTTTTCTACTTTTTTTTTTTTTCTTGAGACAGTGTTTCACTCTTGTTACCCAGGCTGGAGTCCAATGGCGCGATCCCGGCTCACCGCAACCTCCACCTCCTGGGTTCAAGCGGTTATCCTGCCTCAGCCTCCCGAGTAGCTGGGATTACAGGCATGTGCCACCATGCCCAGCTAATTTTGTATTTTTAGTAGCGACAAGGTTTCTCTGTGTTGGTCAGGCTGGTCTCGAACTCCTGACCTCAGGTGATCTGCCTGCCTTGGCCTCCCAAAGTGCTGGGATTACAGGCATGAGCCATTGCGCCTGGCTTTTCTACTTTTTTCATGTAGCTGCTTATAGCTATAAACTTCCTTCTTAGCACTGCTTTTGCTGTATACCGTGGGTTTTGAGATGTTATGTTTCCGTTATCATTTGCTTAAATAAATTTTTCAATTTCCTTTTTAATTTCTTCATTGACTCACTGGTCATTCAGGAGTATATTGTTTAATTTTCATGTGTTTGTATAGTTTTAAAAATTCCTCTTGTTGTTGATTTCTGCTTTTATTGCACTGTGGCCAGAGAAGATGCTTTATATTATTTCAATTTTTTTGATTTTTTTTTTTTTTTTTTTTGAGACAGGGTCTCATTCTGTCACCAAGGCTGGCGTGTGGTGTTGCAATCATGGCTCACCATAGCCTTGAACTCTTGGGATCAAGTGATCCTCCCACTTCAGCCTCCTAAGTAGCTGGGACTACAGGCACACACCACTGTGCCTGGCTAATTAAAAAAAAAAAGTTTGTAGAGACAGGGTCTCACTGTTTTGCCCAGGCTGGTCTCAAACTCCTGTACTCAAGAGATCCTCCCAACTCAGCCTCACAAAGTGCTGTAATTACAAGCATAAGCCATCATGCCTGGCTCAATTTTTTTGAATTTTTAATGGCTTGTTCTGTGGCCTAATATATGGTCTATCCTTGAGAATGATCCATATGCTGAGGAAAAAATGAGTATTCTGCAACTACTGGATGAAATGTCTTGTAAATATCAATTAGGTACATTTGTTCTATATTATAGATTAAGTCCAATTTTTTGGTTGATTTTCTGTCTGGATGATCCGTCCAATGCTAAAAGCGGGGTGAAGTCTCCAGCTATTATTGTATGGGGATCTCTCTCTCTCTTTAGTTCTAATAATATTTGCTGTATATATCTGGGTGTCCCCAGTGTTGGGCACATATAAATTCACAATTGTTATATCTTTTTGCTTTATTATTGTATAATTACTTTGTCTCTTTTTGTACTTTTTGTCTTGAAATCTATTTTGTCTGATATAAGTATAGCTATTCCTGTTCTTTTTTTGGTTTCCATTTGCATAGAATATTTTTCCTTCCTTTTATTTTCAGTCTGTGTCCCTTTATAGGTGAAGTACATTCTTGTAGGCAACAGATTATTGAGTCTTGTTTTTTTCATCCATTCAGCCACCCTATGTCTTTTGATTGGAGAGTTTAGTCCATTTACACCCAGCATTATTATTGATAAGTCAGGAATTACTCCTGCTGTTTTGTTGTTTTCTGGTTGTTTCGTGGTCTTCTCTTCCTTCTTTCTTTCCTTCCTGTCTTCCTTTTAGTGAAGGTAATTTCTTCTGGTGGTATGATTTAATTTATTGGTTTTTATTTTTGGTGTATCTGTTATGTGTTTTTTTATTTGAGGTTACCATGAGACTTACATGTGCCATGAGATTTGCAAAGGTGCCCAGCCAAAAGTTCTTTTTTTATATATATTTATATATATTTATATATGTATATATATTTATGTATGTATATATATTTATATATGTATATATGTATATATATGTATATATGTATATATGTATATATGTATATATATTTATATATGTATATATGTATATATGTGTATATATATTTATATATGTATATATTTATATATGTATATATATATTTATATATGTATATATATTTATATATGTATATATAGTTATATATATTTATATATGTATATATTTATATATGTATATATGTATGTATATTTATATATGTATGTATATTTATATATGTATGTATATTTATATATGTATATATATTTATATATTTATATGTGTATATACTTATATGTATATTTATATATGTATATTTATACATGTGTATTTATACATGTATATATATTTATACATGTATATATATTTATACATGTATATATTTATATATGTATATATATTTATATGTGTATATATATTTATACATGTATATATATTTATATATGTGTATATTTATATATGTATATATTTATATATATGTATATATTTATATATATTTATATGTGTATATATTTATATATGTATATATTTATATATATTTATATATGTATATATATTTTTATATATTTATATATGTATATATATTTATATATATTTATATATGTATATATATTTATATGTGTATATATATTTATGTATGTATATATATTTATATATATATTTATATGTGTATATATATTTATATGTGTATATATTTATATGTGTATATATATTTATATATGTGTATATATATTTATATATATGTATTTTGTTTGTTTGTTTGTTTTTGAGATGGAGTTTCACTCTGTCACCAAGGCTGGAGTGCACTGGTGTAATCTTGGCTCACCACCTCTGCCTCCCAGTTCAAGTGATTCTCCTGTCTTAGCCTCCTGAGTACCTGGGATTACAGGCATGTGTCACCACACCCAGCTAATTTTTGTGTTTTTGGTAGAGATGGGGTTTCGCTATATTGGCCAGGCTGGTCTCGAACTCCTGACCTTAAGCGATCCACCCACCTTGGCCTCCCAAAGTGCTGGGATTACAGGTGTGAGCCACCAAGCCTGGCCTAAAATATGTTTTGAAATATACTTTCAGTGGGTAAAAAACATTTTAATGTAGCATTTTTTTTCCTTTTGGTTTTAAAAAATGTCTTTTATCTTGTGTTGTTTCCTACAAGAAATCTGTATTGTTTTCATTGTTTCTTGGCCTGTCATTAATCTATTTTCCTCTGATACTCTTAAGATATTCTCTTTGTTGCTGGTTTTCAGCAATTTGACTGTGATATAACTTTTAATTTCTTCCTGTTTCTTGTGCTTTGTTTTGTTGAGCTTCTTGGATCTGTGGTTTTATGTTTTTCCTCATATTTGAAAAACTTTTAGACATTATTTCTTAAAGTATTTTCCCCCTGCCTCTGCTCCTACAGGGCCTCTGCTTACACATATGTAAGGCCGATGGAACTTCTGCTGAAGCTCACTGATGCCCTTTTCTTTTCGTTTCTTTATCTTTTTTTCCTGTGTTTCACTTCACGTAGTTTTTGTTGCTGTGTGTTCAAATCCATTAATCTTTTCTTCTGCAATGCCTCATCTTCCATTGATCTAATCCAATGTATTTTTCTTCTCAGACATTACACTTTTTATCTGTAGATGTTTGACAAGGATCTTTTGCTATCTATCTTCCATGTCTCTGCCTTAACATCTTAATCTTTCCTCTAGCGACTTGAACACGTGGAATAAAGGTGAATAATGGGTTTAATGTCCTCTTCTACTAATTATGTCATGTCTGTAGCTCCCCAGTCAGCTCTGGGTGGTTTTCTCCCCATTGCAGGAATTGTTTCCTTGTTTCCTCGCATGCCTGGTAATATGGATGCACGCAGTGTGCGTTTCATCTTGTTTGGTGATGTATATTTTTGTGTTCCTAAAAATATTGTTTAGTTTTTTCCTGGGAAACAGTTACATTCCTTGGAAAAACTCGATCTTTCTGAATTCTGTGTTTGGGCTCTAGTAAGTGGGACCAGGGCAGGGGTTGATCCATGAGGAAGATTTTTTCTCTGCTACTGAGGCCAGACTCTTCTGAATACGCCAGTCAATACCTTGTGAATTGGGCTTTTCTAACTCACAAGGTATTGACTGGAGTACTCCAAAGAGTCATCATGCCAAGAAAATTGACGTTTGGGCTGGGCGTGGTGGCTCACGCCTGTAGTCCCATCACTTTGGGAGGCTGAGGTAGGTGGATCAGGATCGCTTGAGCCCAGGAGTTTGAGACCAGCCTGGGCAACATGGTGCAACTCTGTCTCTACAAAAAATATAAAAATTAGCCACATGGGGTGGCATGTGCCTGTGGTCCCAGCTACTTGGGAGGCTGAGGTGAGAGGATCACCTGTGCCTGGGAAGGTCATAGCTGCAGTAAGCCAAGGTCGCACCCCTGTACTCCAGCCTTGGTGACAGTGAGACCCTGTCTCTGAGGCCAGGCTCCACTGAGTACTCCAGTCAATACCTGATGAATTAGGGCTGGGGGCGGTGGCTCATGCCTGTAATCCCAGCACTTTGGGAGGCCGAGATGGGTGGATCACTTGAGGCCAAGAGTTTGAGACCAGCCTGGTCAACATGGTGAAACCCTGTCTCTACTAAAAATACAAAAATTAGCCAGGCATGGTAGCATGCACCTGTACTCCCAGCTACTCAGGAGGTTGAGGCAGGAGAATTGCTTGAACCCGGGAGGAAGACATTGCAGTGAGTCAAGATCGCGCCACTGCACTCCAGCCTTAGCAACAGAGTAAGACCTTGTCTCAAAAACAAACAAACAAAAACAAAAACAAAACAAAACAAATAACAACAAAAAAACCTGGTGAATTAGAAGCTTTTCGACTCTGGCTAATTAGAACTGGCACTATTGCTGTGCGAACACCATTCCTTCCAATCCTATTGGGTGGTTCTTATTTGGACCTTTTCCTGTAATCCAGTCCTTTTTCTGACACACATGCCGACCAGTCATCAGCCACATATCCCAAAGCCCAGTTTCCACACAGTTCACTCCTCCAGTGCTTTCTCAGACCTCAGCCACCTTGGCCTCCCTGGTCTCCAGCTCCATCTCCTCGCCCCAGGGAGACGACCAGGTCCAGCCTCAGGTGGACACCATTGCCCGGACAGTCTTCCCAGGTAAGCGATTGTAGGCTTGCCGCATGTGGCTCCTGCCTTTTGAGGTTCACCTTCTTTCCTTGGCCGAGCTCCAGGATCTTTAGGGCTGTGATTTCATACATTTTGTCTAGTCTATTGTTGGTGGTGTTGTCATGTCAAATGGGAGGACGAATCCCGTTCCTGTTGCTTCATTTTGTCCAGAAGTGAAAGTTCCTAGAACAAGGCTAAAGATTAATGAGCTCATTAACCAGCTCTAAAGGTACGAAATGAAATATGAAAATAGACCAATGAATGTACAAAGAAACAAGTAATGGATCTGAGCAGAAATTAGTGAAGGAGAAAACAAAATATCAACAATCAACAAAGCTAAACATTTAACATTTACTCTTCTAAGAAAAACTAATAATAATGAAAATGACAAAAACAGGTCATTCCAGAAAAATAAAGATACAAGTAACTATGTAAGTGATGCAGGACACGCAAGCCCCAAAGTGGGGCTTAGCAGGTGAGGGTTCTTGGCTTCACTCAAGGATGAGCCAGTGGTAGTGTTACCAGTGGAGGGTGTCCAGGTTCTTGGTGTTTTGAACTAAGAATTGGACAAAATCCACAAAGCAATGAAAAAAAAAAAGCACAGAGTTATTAAAACAAAAGTACACTCCACAGAGTGGGAGTGGGCTCAAGCAAGTGGCCCAAGAGCCCAGGTACAGAATTTTGGGGGTTTAAATACCCTCTAGAGGTTTCCCATTGGTTACTTGGTGTATGCCCTATGTAAATGAAGTAGTGACCCACAGTTGGTTGGCTTGGTTGTGGGAAGCAAACAATCAGAGGCTGAAGTGAAGTTACAGCATTATATTCCCATACAAATGAAGACTCGGCCCACGACCAGTCTGATTGGTTGCAGGAGGGGACTCATCAGAGGTACTTTCAATTTTTCATCTGCCACTCAGAAAAATGGGGGAGGTGTTGCAAAGGGAATAGCTTCTGGTTCTTTGGTAACTTGGGCACGGAAAGTTGGGGTTTTCCTTTTGATTTAGTTCTAGGAAGTCAGCGTGAATCAGCCTTAGGTTCCCCACCTCCAGACCCTATTCGCCTGCCTCAGTAGGGTGGAAGGAAACAGCTGTATGGAAGCAGCAGGGTTACAGGTCAGGCAGTGTGACAGCCCCAGGACTGCTCCTGTGGGGCAGGGCTCCCCACAGGCAGCGCACCGAGGGCAGGGCTCCCGAAGTCAGTGCGTCCAGGGCAGGGCTCCCCACAGGTGGTGTGACAGCCCCGGGGCTGCTCCTGCCAGGCAGGGCTCCTCATAGGTGGTGTGCTGAGAGCAGCAGCTCAGGGCAGGTCTGCAGTCAGGTTTGTACCCACTTTTAATTACATGTAGACTAAGGGGCGGTTTATGCAGAAATTTCTAGGGAAGGGGTAGTAACCATTGGGTAGTGGGGTCATTGCCATGGAAGTGGGTGGTAACGCCTGGGGGTTGCCACGGCAATGGTAAACACTGGTGGGCGTGTCTCATGGAAAGCCGCTTCCGCCCTGGCCGTGTTTCAGCTAGTCCTCAATTGGGTCCGGGGTCCAAGTCCCACCTCTGATCTCATAAGAAGTTGTTATGGATTGTACTGTGTTCTCCCCAAAATCTACGTGTTAAAGTCCTAACCCCCAGAACTTCAGAATATGCCCTTATTTGGAAATAGGATCTTTGCACGTGTGATTAGTTAAGATGGGGTCATTAGGGTGGCCCTAAGCCAGTGACTGGTGTCCTCATAAGAAGGAGAAATCTGGACACAGAGACAGACGGGCATCAAGGGAAGATGATGTGAGGACACAGGGAGAAGACGGCCATGTACAAGCCAAGGAGAGGCTGACACAGAGCATCCCTCGCAGCCTCAGAGGGAGCCAGTCCTGCCCACACCTGATCTGGGACCGTGGCCTCCAGAACTGAGTTGGCCAATGTCTGCTATTGAAGCCGCCAGCCACAGTGCTTTGTTGTGGCCGCCCCCACAAGCTCACACAGGGGTGGAGAAGCAGACGTTGCCACAGGTGTCACATAAATCAAGACAGTGCTATGCCAACGTCATGCCAAGGCAGTTGATATTTGGGCCAGGCGCAGTGGTGCACACCTGTAGTCCTAGCACTTTGGGAGGCCGAGGTGGGTGGTGGATTGCTTGAGCCCAGGAGTTCGAGATTAGCCTAAGCAACATGGCAAGACCCCATTGCTACAAAAAAATACAAAAATTGGCTGGGCATGGTGGCTCAGGCCTGTAATCCCAGCAATTTTGGGAGCTGAGGCGGACAGATCAATTGAGGTCAGGAGTTCAAGACCACCCTGGCCAATATGGTGAAACCGCCTCTACTAAAAATACAAAAATTAGCCAGGTGTGCCTGTAGTCCCAGCTACTCAGGAGGCTGAGGTGGGAGGATCGCCTGTGCCCAGGGAGGTTGAGACTGCAGTGAGCCGAGATTGCACCACTGCACTCCAGCCTGGACAACAGAGTTAGACCTTGTCTTGAAAAAAAAAAAAAAGACAGTTGTCATTTTAGGTCAAACGGACAAATTCTTTAAACAAAATATAATAAAACATCAAGGGGAAATAGAAAATCTGCATGGTATTATTATCACAGAAGTTACAAAAATTAAAACAGTAGTGAAAAAAATATCCCACAAAGGAAACCGCAGACTTAGGCGGTTTCATCAGTTGCATCCACAAATGCCTTAGGGGATGATTTTAGACAACAGACAGGAGGAAATGGTCTCAGCCTCACCGGCCGTGGCCACGGCAGCTTCAGTGAGCCAGCCCTGCACAATCAGCTCTGCAAGGTGTGATTGGAGGGAACAGGAAACAGAAAACACAAAGAGAAGCCACCCAGATGGTTGGTGAGGATACAAAAAGGTTTTCAACGCCGCTAGTCAGCAGGGAAATGCACATTTAAACCGCAAAAAGACTCCACTACACACCCACCAGAGTGGCTAAAATTAGACAGCAGCGTTGTGTGCTGGAGAAGGGGTGATGCCATGGGGCTCACATGCCACGGTGCACAGCCAGAGTGGCACAGACCCCTTAGAACACGGGTGACATGTACTGGAGCTCAGCACACACGCACCACGACAGTCATGTCCCCCCTGGGTCTGTGCCCAAAGGCAGGCACAGCCACGTGCATGATTTGATCCGTAACGGCCCCGGTTCGTGCCATGGAATGCCACATGGAAGAAAGTCACAATGAGCGCCACTTGCGACAACACAGATGGACGCCAGACAGAGCCCAGCCCGAGAACCTGGGTACCAGAGCTCCCAGCATGACTGTTCATGTGTGGGACTTGGACCCGGTGACCCATGGGCTGGGTTCACCTGCCTGGTTTCCACTGAGAGGGCCCCGTGGGGCCGGGGTCTGCCTGTAGCCTGACTCGGGTGCTTGGTGCTGGAGTCTGGAAGCATGCAGGGCTTGTTGAGCTGCACGGGGGGCATCTGCCATGACACTGTGTGGAAATTGTATAGCAACAAGTTTTTTAAAAGTGCCTGCCGGCCAGGCGCAGTAACTCATGCCTGTAATCCCAGCACGTTGGGAGGCCAAGGCGGGCAGATCACCTGAGGTCAGGAGTTCAATACCAGCCTGGCAACATAGAGAAACCCCATCTCTACTAAAAATACAAAAATGAGCCGGGCGTGGTGGCAGATGTCTGTAACCCCAGCTACTCAAGAGGCTGAGGCAGGAGAATCGCTTGAACCCGGGCAGCAGAGGTTGCAGTGCCAGCCTGGGTGACAGAACGAGACTCCGTCTCAAAAAAAAAAAAAAAAAAAAAAGTGTCTGCCTCTCAGTGCACCAGCTGAGTCCAGCCAGCAGGACAGAAGCCACTGGGACATCACAACTGAAGGTTCAACAAGGGAAATGGCAGGATGAGGGGGAGGTGGGCATGTCCCCCCAGACATCCCTGTTCAGCCCCAGAACCGCGGATGTGATCCCACGTGCCAGAGTGGACTCGGTGGCCCCCATCACACTTGGATCTTGGATGGGAGATGATGCTGGGTAATCGTCTGGGACTGATGGAACCACGGAGGGTCAGGGTGAGAATCAGGGATATGACCACGGAGGCAAAGGTTAGGGTGAGGCGAAGGCCACAAGCCCGGGAATGCAAGGAGCACAGCTCTCGAGGTGGTGAGCGTGAGGAATGGAGCACCTGGAGCCCTTGGAGGGCACAGCCTGCCCACACCCCAGCGGCCGCCCAGGGAGGTCTGGTCTGGACTCCTGGCAGAGAACAAATATGCTGCTTGAAGCATGAAAGCTGTGGGGATTGTGGCCGTGGCTGGGGGACACTCAGGCGGTGGCTTTTCTGGGTCCAGTGTCTCTGCAGAGGCTGCTGCTCTGAAAGCATGGTGGGCCACAGGGCGCCACGCCCCCTTGGGTCCTGTGCCTGCTTCAGGAAAGGGGTAAGCAGTGTGGTATACGCCAAGACCTCCTCCTGGTTTCCCTCCTCCGCATGGATCACTCCTCGAACACAGCCCCTGCTTCGTCAGGGTTCCGTAGCCTCACCTATCGCAGGCTGCACCCCATCCTTCCTCCAGACCCCTGGCCTGTGGGGCTCACCGGGGCCGAGGCCAACAGACTGATCTCGATGCCAAAGACCCGACAGCCACCAAACTGGCTTCAACAGGGCTATGTGTGGCAGGTACTTCACAGGGGGACGTGTTCCCATTTTCCTTGGCTTTCTAATAAACTCTGGTCTAAAGAAAATGTCTTCTATAAAATGAGTGGCCAGTGCCAAGGGGTAGAGACAGAAGCTCCTTCCGGACATTGGCTGCTCCAGTAGAGCCCGTCCTGCCCAGGTACGGAGCCCACCAGCTGCGATCAGGACACTACAGTTCCACCGTGGGGGACCCTGGGCCCTCGCCATGTCAGTCCTCTGTTTCAGCTTCGAGGGCTTTGACACATTCTAAAATCCACAGGTACTTAGAGCATTTCTAAGTCCCACCTTATGATCAATCGTAAGACAGGGCTTTGATGGTATGCAGAAATATCAATGAAATCCAAGAGGAAAACAGAACTAAACTCATCGGGATGAATGACGGATAAACCCTTTAAGCATGTTTCAAGTCACCCAGGTGGAGCCTCTGTTGGTCAGTGAAGCTTCAGGGTTCCCATGAGATGGATCTGCATGAGGCTCAGTCATCTCTTGAAACACTGCCCATTTGCAGGAGCGCCGGCCCACAGGGCAGAAGTCGGACTGTCAGAGCAAGTGCTGGTCCTGAAGCTGGAAGGACTTTCAAGGCTCATTCCCCAAACTCATTTTTTTTTAAACCTCTGCTCATCTTAAAGAATGGAGAGGCAGGCGCCCCAGCAACCTCTCAGGAGTAACTGACACACGTGACTTGCGGTGTCTTCAAAGGAACACTCTGCAACTTGCTACTGTTTAAACAGAGCAAGACTAACAGTCGCCAGCAGCTGGTTCACGCATTAAGGCCCTTTGCAGGTGAAAGAAAACGGCACTGGAGGGCCGACTGCAGAAGGAGACGCAGTGCACGGTGGACATCTGCCCCTTTTGGGGGCCTGCCATGGTGCTTCCTGAAAACTCAGGTTAAGCTGACTCTGCTGTCAGGCTGATGAGGCTCCTGCACCCACCTTTGCTCAGCACGCCAGCCCAAATGGAAGAGCAGGTGCTATGACAAAAATCAGTTCTTGTAGCTACTATTTTTGATACTGAAACTGAAAAGCGAGAGCAGCAAAGCTGTCCACGGAGCTCCTGACAGTTAGGCCTGGCTTTGGCTGCTGATGCAGGGGCTGAATGACGCTGTTTCTGCAGCAGCCGGCCGCAGGCGCTGACCCACGGCAGGATGTGCCCCAGGAGGCAGAAGAAACGCTGGGAACCGCACCTGACCTTGCCAGCATCCCCCAGGCAAAGCCAGGCACTTTGAGTTCATCGGTGGAGTTGGGCGATACACCTTTCCCGTTTGTGTGCTTAGCTGCTGCCAACAGGATGTGCTGGGTGAAGCCTTACAGAACACAGCCAGTTGTGTTTTATAAAGCAAGGCTCCCCTCCCCCAAAGACAAATAAAACCACAGGTGTGGAAGGGACACCCTCCACCGCACCCCACCCTAGTAATCTGACACCGCAGGCAAAGGCACGGCCTGTGTGGGTAAGGTCCATTGTAAACGTTTAAAACTTCCTGTTCCCTGATGCCTCAACTTCCCCGCAGACCGACGCACCTGTGATGGGCAGGGCCGTATGACCTCGTGACCTTCACACACACCAATGAAGACCCTCACGCCTTCTGCTGTCTTTCCCCCACCGCTGACTTGCCTGCGGGCCCCCACTATCTGCCCTGCCTCTGGAGCCGCCTCCCGTGTGCCCCCCCAGGCCCCTTAAGGTGCTGTGCGTCCCATCTGGAACCGGCAGTTCACCCACTCTCCCAGCCACCCTTCCAGACCCCACTTACAACACACGACTAAGTAACACAGTACAGGCCGTGTATTCGTATTTGTTTTCCTGTGCCATCTCATCTGGTATCTTCGTATTTTAATGAATAAAACTGAAAGACGCCAACTTGAAGCCCCAGTGCATTCCTCTCAAATCGAGTGAAGTTTACAACACCTTAATTATAAAAGATTTATCTGATCCGAAAGAAAGCAGAGTGTACAGAAACTTCACTGTCATCTGCGAATGGACTGAGAGCATCTGGATTTGGTTCTCAGCCTGAATGAGCATCCTGGAATGGTGTGTCTCGTCCATTTACGTGGAGACACATGGAACAGGCCTCCTGCAGGCTTGGGGCTCTGAGCAGGGCTCCCAAAGCCCCTCAGCCATGAGGAAGCCAGGCCCATGAGAGGGGAGCCTGTTCCAGAAACACAATAGGATGAAAGCTGTTATTGGCAAAGGAGACTTAGAGCAAGGAAATGACCAGGAATAAAAAAAGATTATATATTTAGAGGCCAGGTGTGGTGGCTCATGCCTGTACTCCCAGCACTTCAAAAGGCCGAGGCGGGTGATCACTTGAGATCAGGAGTTCGAGACCAGCCTGGACAACATGGCAAAACCCCATCTCTACTAAAAATATTAATACAAAAAAGCTGGATGTGGTGGTGCACACTTGTAGTCGCAGCTACTCAGGAGGCTGAGGCAAGAGGATCAATTGTGTGAACATGGGAGGTGGAGGCTGCTGTGAGCTGAGAACAACAAACCCCACAAAAACTAACTTCAACAAACATTAAACTTCACTACACACCGAGTCCAGCAGTTCTCCACCCATCTTTCTATTCCATTTCTCTCTCTCTGCCTCAACCTAGGGCAAGATAAGCTTGACCTGATGGGTCATGGCTCTGTACAATAGTTTAGTCTTAAAAAACTGAGATGCTACGTATTTAAGAACACTCATGACTCAAAGGCTTGGGAACGGCTCTTTAAATTTGCTCTTTTAATGCATAAATAAATCCATATCATGTATTACTTTCTGGAAAAGGGTTAAACTCAAATATCTGAAATACTTTCATTATACCAGGTCAAGAAAAATGCCACAGCCAGAAAAATTTATTTTAAAATAGAAACATACATTAAGCTTTAAAACAACCAACTCTCAAACAAAAGAGGAAAGAGCCTTTGATCCCAGAGTCCACGCGGAATGAATTCCATACGTGTTTGAAATTCACATAAGGAGCACTTAGAAAACCACCTGAAATGGAAATCCAACAGCCCCCTTGCCTGTGAGGGCTCCCACCCCTGCCAGCGTGAGGACATGGCCGAACCCCGGACACTCATGTGCCGGGAGCCACCAAAGCTCAAGGTGACCGGCAGCACCCAGCTCTGTGACCAAGACAGATGTTCACACGTGGGGGCATCGTAAGCGCTACCAGCTCCAAATCTGACGTGATGGGAACTTGGGAGATGTCTGAGAAATGTCCGAAGGGATTTTGGCAACACAGAAAATGCAATGTCTAGGAATTCCTCCAAATGCTTCCAAAAATACTCATTGACAATTCAAGTTGCACTTGGCTGGCGGCAGCCCGGGCGGCCTTCAGTCCGTGTGGGGCGCCCGCGTGGCCTTCTCCTCGTAGGACTCCCCAAACTCGTTCACTCTGCGTTTATCCACAGGATAAAGCCTGCAACGACACAAATGAGCACATCAGCAAACCCCACTGCAGGGGCTATTTTTCTAAGAGGAGGACTTGGCATCCTCGATTTATTTTCCAGTGAGCTGCCACAGTGAGCAAATTAACTAAAAAGTCGAATCCTCAGAAGTTTTACTGCCGAGGGCTGAGGAGGGATTTCTGAGTTGTGTTTTGTTCTGCATGGCCAGGCCAGCGCGCTGCTCTCAAGGAAAGGGAAGCTTGGCCGAAGGGACGACCCGGAGGCCGCATGGGCTGCCACGGCTGAAGGGAGGACCCGGAGGCCGCACGGGCTGCCACGGCTGAAGGGACGACCTGGAGGCTGCACGAGCTGCCTTCTGGGAACGGTGGCATCACGGAGACTCGACTGATCAGAACAGGAACCGCCGTGTTCAGGGACCGCGTCTCCTCAGCTGTGAACACTTGGCAGGACACTGCCGCCGCCTTTGGTCCTGAGCGCCCCGGAGGCCTTGCCAACATCACCCTTACGTATGGATGAGGAAGCTGTGGCGTAAGGGGCAGCTCTACACGGCCGTGAACAGAAATACAGGGTTTCAGCTTAAAAACAGACCTGCTGCCCACCAAGGGCCCTGTGATCCTGGCCAAACACCGTTTGCAGGTCTGGAGCCAGAAACACAGAGCCTGAGTACAGCACAGTTTCAGGCACGCCCCGGGCCACCTGTGAGGACTTGGGAGCCACTCGAAGGGCTCACAGTTGAGACAACCACACCAGGCGCAGCAGCGTCCGGGGCTCCATGGCTTGGACAACTTCAAGCTCTGCAGGGGGCAGGAGGCCAGCTGGGGGATCTGAGAATGGTGAATGGGGGACAGGAATCAAGCCCCGTGTGAGTGTGTGTTGCTTATGGTGAAATAGCCCTTCCCGCTGACACAAGCTGGAGCTCCAGTGCAGGGGCTGCACGAGACAGCAACAGGGTTGGGTGGGCAGCCGGCGGCCAGGCCTGGAGAGCTAGGCAAGGGCGGCCATGAGCCACTGTGTGGATGTGCCAACTGCACCCGAACAAAGAGTTAAAACAGGCAGAACAATACCAGCCTCACATTGGCTGGGACAGAGGCTCTGAAACACCTGGCGAGGTTGAGTGTGGAGACAGGGCGGGGACGGGAGCACTGCCCTCCCCAAGGGCCGGCACCCCGGACCTAGGCAGGACCCACCAGGACGGCCTGGGGGAAGAGGATCCCTCTCCTGCACTAGTAGGATGGCCCCAGGCCCTGAGGAGGGCCATGGCCTGGGAAGGGCACAGGGAAGTGTCACAGCCGTGGTGTGTGAGGTGGCCTCCTGGTCGGGGGAGGGAGATGGGAAAAGGGACCTCGAGGGCCAGAGAAAGGACATAGCCAGGAGGCTCTGAGACACTTGGCAGCAGGCCTTGGGGGTGACACACACTCCTTCCACCCCTGGACAAGGCCCTGGGGCCGGGACTGGAGGCGAGGGCAGTGCTTGCAGTGGTCCAGATGCAACCCTCCCGAGGGGAGCCCGAGATCCCTGGCTCCTACCCTGGCACAGCAGAGCTAGAGGGAGCTTTTGCTGACTGAGAGGGCAAATGTCAGCCCTGGAGGGAAGCGGGAGGCCCAGGGTGGGGCCTGAGCCTCCGCGTTTAGAAAATTCCGAGGCCCGGGGTGGGGCTGAGCTTCTGCGTTTAGAAAATTCCGAGGCCCAGGGTAGGGCCTGAGCTTCTGCATTTAGAAATGCTGATAGAGAGGACAGATGTAAGCCCTGGAGGAGAAGCGGGAGACCCGGGGTGGGGCCTGAGCCTCTGCGTTTAGAAAATTCCACAAAGCCTTTTCCTCAGCCGTCAGCCTTCAACCTGAAGGCCAAGCTGAGAGGTCCACACAATGTCGTCTTCAGAGGCCCTGGTGGCTGGTTTAAGGGGTGTGGCCAATGTTGAGGTGAGTGAGCTCCCCAGTGACATTCTGCCCTGCAGGTCTACACTGCTGGCTGGACACTTCAAGGCTAGCGCCAAGTATGGATTAGCCGTGCTACGGTCTCTGTTCTGCTCAATAGCAATGACTGTGAATAGGTAAATAAATCGCTTAAGGAGAGACATTTGCTTTCAGTGGCTCATCAATAATTCACATAGAAATGAGCATTTCTAAAGCACAGTGAGGAGACAGAGCTGGAACAGTTTCTTGCCAGGACATATCATGGGCAACTGGAACCCAAGTTTAGGCAAGACAGGAAAAACCACCACCTGCAAATTATCTTTTCCCTCAAATGGATAAACAGGCGCAGGGTGCGGTGAAAGCCGTCATTCCGTTTAGCAGCAGCCACGCCGCTGAGACGGACCAACAGCCGAGCATACACAGCCACACTCACCACCGCTGGTACAGGTAGACCAGAAACACCACGTCGTCCCGGAAGCAGGCCAGCCGGTGAGACGTGGGCATGGTGATGATGAAGGCAAAGACGTCATCAATGAAGGTGTTGAAAGCCTGCAGGGCCAGACGGGAGGAGGGTGAACCCCAGTTGCTGGGGCTGGAATCCTACTGTTTTTGGTAACCTAACCAAGCAAACAGCTTTTGGCAGATACTTGGAACTAACTGGAACTCCTCACAGCAACAACAAAAAGAGCAGAAAGCCGGCAAGTGGAGACACGGAGCTCTGTTCCCTCATGGGCTCCCCACAGCTGCTGGCACCCGACACACTGCAGGTCTTGCCCAGGCTCCCACATCGGGGAACCCAAAGAGAATGGCCTGAAACCAGAGCCAGGGGCAGAGCCAAGGCTGGAGCCGCCCGAGACCACAGCCAAGGGCAGAGCCGCCCGAGACCACAGCCAAGGGCAGAGCCGCCCGAGACCACAGCCAAGGGCAGAGCCGAGGGCAGAGCCACCCGAGACCAGAGCCAAGGGCAGAGCCGCCCGAGACCAGAGCCAAGGGGAGAGCCGAGGGCAGAGCCACCTGAGCATTGCCCTTTCCTCTGGGAGCTTGTAATTGACTTCAGAAAAGTGCAAATCATGTCCCATTAACTCAGCTCCGCCTGCAATGCTGAGGCACTTCTAATCCCACACGGAGCCGAGGGGGCCTCCACAGCTCTGCCAGCGGGGAATGGCCACGGCCCATGAGGGCGGCTTCCATTCCTGCCTGGGAGGCCTGAATCCGCTGTCCCCAGGCACCGGTTACTGGGCCACAGGCGGTCTGTGTCTTGACACATGTGCTAAGAAGAAACATAAACACTAAAAAAGAAAAAAGAAAAAGAAAAAGAAAACCAATCTGTGACAAGTGAGAGAACCACCCCAGTCTTTCAGGGTCTGAAGTTACTCTACAGCTCTTCGCTTTTTTTTAAAGGAGCCTCCTCAATATTTTTCAATGAAAGGGACAGCTGCAGATGCACTCTGGGCAGAGATGGCCCCAGTAATGCTGTTGGCTGGAAGACGCCCTTGCTCACGCTCTGCTCAGTGAGAAGGGATTCCTCACCGGCTGTCACACTCACCTTGTAGGTGAAGGCCTTCCAGGGCAGATGTGCCACTGACTTCAACTGCAACAGGAGAGACAGGCCCAGGTCAGCTGTGGGCAGCACAGGAGACGGGGGCCGGGCCGCGGGCAGCACACACCGCCTTACCTTGTAGTTCACAAAGAGCTGGGGCAGCATGAAGAGGAAACCAAAGGCATAGACCCCTGCAGAAAGACAGACAGCACTCACGAGGTGCGGAGGGCCGGGCTGCCACATCTACGCACAGACGGCACTCACGAGGCGTGGAGGGCCGAGCTGCCACGTCTATGCATAGTGGGCAGAAAACAAGGTCTGCTATCCAGACAACTTCAGAGTCTATCATGGTGTGAAGCAGCTTTCTGGCTGGTAAGTTTATCAAGAGTCTACGGCAACTTTGGAGAGCAAAGCTCTTCTATTTATTTATCAGTGTAACTGCTGCCCACGGGGTCAAGTCAGTAAGAGCACTGGAGCACCCTGGGGCTATGAGGACACGGCCTCCTGACCCACAAGGTCCTGCCCCAGGGGTCAGGTGTGAGACTCCTACCAGGGAGGACGGCAGTGCAGGACCCACCTGCTCTGCACCAGACAGGCCCTCGCCCTTAATGCTCACGGGACCACTTCCCCAAGAGACCACAAAGCTGCGATCGGGGCTGGTCTGGTGGGGCCGGGGGATGGACACAGCAGCCCATGCAGCTGAAGGTGCCACCTGGGGCAGGCGGGCCTCCCAGGACATGTGGCCCTGAGCACAGGGCTCTGCAGGGTCCCCACACTGCATCGGCAGGAGGGGGCGCGCCGTGCACCAGAGCCTGGTGCTTCCATTTGCTCTAAGGAACCAGACGTGGATGGTGTTGTTTTAATGCTTAGGTTTCCTTGTTTCCATGAAGAAAACAGACAACAGTCATGCACCACACAACGCTGTTTTCATCAGTGATGGACACATATACCAGGCGGCTGCACCACACAGCCTGGCGTGGAGGGGCTGCCACAGCTGGTGTGAGCACTCCCTGTCGCTTGTACAAGGACCTGTTTCTCAGAACCAGTCACTGTTGTGAAGCCACGCAGGGCTTTATCTGCTCACAGCCTGGGGGGAGCCCTGGGCACCGCACATGTGCCAGAACAGGGTGGGGAGGGATTAGCCTCAAATCACAGGGGGGCTTGCCACACTGGGTTTCAATGCAAGAACAATGAAATCGGTGCCTGCTGGAAACACTATTACTGAAGCAGGGAAGCACATGGACTCACCGTTGACGAAGCTGTTGATTAACCAGGAGTACCAGCTGAAACGGAAAAAAAAGGAGCAGTCCCATTTCTCCCATAGCTTAATATCTGTATTAAATTGACGAAAAATAATTCTTTCATTAAAAATCCTCTGAAAATACCCAGGTGCTCTCACGGCAGCTCGGCAGCCAAGAGCAGCAGTGCTGAGCCTGATTCTCAAGCTGGAGACAGCGCTGAGCACCCCTGGCTGGGCAGCAGAGACTGGGGGCTCCAGAACCCCTCTCAACTCAAGGCCAGCACCCCACCTGGGCAGCAGAGGCTCGGGGCTCCAGGACCCCTCTCAGCTCACGGCCAGCACCCTGTCCGGGCAGCAGAGGCTGTAGGCTCCGGGATCCCTCTTGGCCCAGGGCCAGCACCCCACCCGGGCAACAGAGGTTGGGGGCCCCAGGACCCCTCTCAGCTCAGGCCCAAGCCTCCCATGAAGCCTGGTGGCTGGAGTCAGTCCTCTCAGCTACACCTTACCAGGGGGACACTGAGGCCCAGAGCCCACTGTGTGCAGCTGCAGGGCCAGGACCCCTCCCAGGCGCTCGCCCAAGTGCCCCGGCCCCGAGTTTGCCCTCTAGTCGCACCCTACTCTGGCTCAGTCATCCAAATGGCTTTCTCAGGGGAAAGACGCAGCAGGGGAAGCGTGTGCGGCAACCTACCTCTTATATTTGATATTCAGGAGTGAATAGACAGCACCCCCGACACAGAGAGGGTACAGCAGGTATGACAAGTACTTCATGGCCTGCAGGGAACAAAGATGGCTTCCAGTTAGAGGCCCAAACGCCAAGCCTCTGTAAACACACTGCATGGAGCTCACCCCGACAGGGACAGACAGAACGAGCTACAGCACTCGGGGTGGCAGGGCTGCTCTGCAGGGGGCAGCGTGAGGGGCACAGGCAGGGCATCGTGCACTCGCCACAGCCCCAGGAGGCACTGCACACGCCAGAGCCCGGGTGTAACTACAGGCGCTAGTTAACAATAATAGATCAATTCCGGTTGGTCAAAACCAACCAACCCACAACAGATCAATAAACATAATGGAAAGAAACCTGAAAAAACTGCCTACTAAGTAATGTAGTTACATTGCCAGCGTATCTATTCTGATTTCAGCTTTACCACTCCATGAAAGTTGGATGTAAGCTGGTGAAGATTAAACCAAACTAAAATCATTCCTGTGCAGAAATGTTCTATTAACTTGAACTGAGAATTCCAGCTCCCCCAACAGCAATGGGGAAAGGTGACGCCCTGTGCTGCTGGGGCCATTCCTCCAGGCCACCGTGCAGCCACGGCCGTTATGCCCTTGGTGACGGCAAGTGCGTTCGCAGCAACCACAGCAGACACCATGGCCTGTGTCAGCTGCCTGGCGAATGTGACTTACAAACGATGAAAATATCCCTACTATACGGTGACACAGGCAGGCTGTGCCCGTAAGGACTGGGAAATGAGTCTCTGCGAGCCCCCGCCCTTCCCAGTAAGAAATTTGGGTTTTATGTGTTCACTCTTGGGATCCCTGCTCAAGGCGGGCTGACCCGTATTCCAAGGAGACTTCCACACTGAGCAATGACAGTAAAAGCCCCGTCTTTGAGGGTGTTGGATTTGCCTGGCATGCACGTGCCCTGAATCACACGTGACTTACCTGAGTATCATACTCCTCGGTTTTCCTCTCAGATTCGCTGTAAGTGCCAAACTGTTGTGAAATTCAACACAGTGATATTAATAGACTCAGGGAGGATCTGAGCACAGCTGAGCTGTGACTAAGGGGCGTCACATATCGCTGCAGAGCTGACCCAGGCCTCACTACAGAGGGCGCTCAGGTCCCTACTGGGCGAGGAGAGGACCCAGAGGACAGGGATCCGCATGGATCCTTCCCGCCTCACCCTGGCCCTGGGTCCCGCAAGCCTGACGGGGGCAACGCGGCCTCACTGCTGTTCCTCGCTCAGGCGGCTCAGTTTTCAGTGCCACCGCTTCAGTGAGAACACTGCAGAGGGCACGGGCACAGCCAACACTGCTCCGAACCAGCCGGCCAGGAGCCATGGTGCCAGGTGGAACACAGTGGCTGCGCTGCATCTGCTGGGCTTCCCGACCCCCCTGCCCACAGCATGGAAAATCTCAGCCTGTGACTGCTGAGGGCCCCGCCTCAATCAAGGTCCATCCGTGGGCATTGAGATTCAACTCCAGCTCTGCCCCAGCCCTCATCTGCCTAGGGGCCTTATGAGCGCCCAGGCACTGGGGCAGCCACCAGCTCAGGGCAGGGGCTCACTCACGTCAGGACTGCCAGGACTGTACGGACCCCAGTCAGCACCAGCCTTGGGAGCGCCTCTGGACAAGGTGCCAAAACGAAGCACCCGCGCTGGCCAGCCAGCATCCTTCCTCCCAGAGGCCGGCTCAGGCCCAGAAGTGCTGCCGTCTGCACTGAAGACGCTCAGAACTAGGTATATGACTGGGGAATCCTCAGGCGAAGAGAGTGGCTGCGATCAGAAACCAGTGCTGCCTCCACCACGGAGGCTCCCCTGACAGAGGCCCGCAGTGACTCATCTGCAGATGGCCATCTTACTCTTTGCGCAGGGGGCAAAACCACACTC
Source organism: Gorilla gorilla gorilla (assembly GCF_029281585.2). Classification (NCBI taxonomy): domain Eukaryota; kingdom Metazoa; phylum Chordata; class Mammalia; order Primates; family Hominidae; genus Gorilla; species Gorilla gorilla. The sequence continues at coordinate 110,857,372 of NC_073243.2, read as the reverse complement.
TTCAGAGAGGCTTGGGGTTCAGCCACTACAACTAAATCCTACCTGAAATTCGGGCATCAGGCCTCTCCAAAGAATAGTCATCTTCAATGCCTTCTTCACTTTCCACAGCTGAGGGGAGAAATCAGGAAATAGTTCCTTTAATATTCAAAGGCCAGGAGCCATGAATGACGACCCAGACAGTAACCGGTAGGACCCGCTGCCCATGGCCCCGCGCAGCCCACTGTCCTCTTCCTGTCCCTCCCACAGCTCAGGTCAGAGCGCTGGAGGCTGGACCTGGGCCTCTAACTCACACACGGCAGGCGTACCTGGTCAGATGGGCTGCACAGCCACCGCCCAGCAGACAACAAACACAGCACGTGAGTGCGGTTCTTTACGCCACGCTACATGCACCCAAATAAGCCCCTACCTACTTCTGCCTGGCGCTCGGAGAGCCCTGGAGCCAGTTTTGGGACCGCTCTGAGAGCCGCCACCTCATGGCTAAATCATTGGAAGGCATCACCCACGGAGCTCAGGACGGGTGCCAGAGCCGGGCACGGCACTGTGACTAGTACCTATGGAGGGACCCTGCCTGTGGAGCTCCAGCGTCATTCCATCCAGCTCCTCCTCTACGGGGACATTTCATCCAGCTCCTCCTCTACGGGGACATTCCATCCAGCTCCTCCTCTACAGACACATTCCATCCAGCTCCTCCTCTACGGGGACATTTCATCCAGCTCCTCCTCTACGGGGACATTCCATCCAGCTCCTCCTCTACGGGGACATTCCATCCAGCTCCTCCTCTACGGGGACATTTCATCCCGCTCCTCCTCTACGGGGACATTCCATCCAGCTCCTCCTCTACGGGGACATTCCATCCAGCTCCTCCTCTACGGGCACATTTCATCCAGCTCCTCCTCTACGGGGACATTTCATCCAGCTCCTCCTCTACAGACACATTCCATCCAGCTCCTCCTCTACAGACACATTCCATCCAGCTCCTCCTCTACGGGGACATTTCATCCAGCTCCTCCTCTACGGGGACATTCCATCCAGCTCCTCCTCTACAGGGACATTCCATCCAGCTCCTCCTCTACGGGGACATTTCATCCAGGTCCTCCTCTACGGGGACATTCCATCCAGCTCCTCCTTTACGGGGACATTCCATCCAGCTCCTCCTCTACGGGGACATTCCATCCAGCTCCTCCTCTACGGGGACATTCCATCCAGCTCCTCCTCTACGGGGACATTCCATCCAGCTCCTCCTTTACGGGGACATTTCATCCAGCTCCTCCTTTACGGGCACATTCCATCCAGCTCCTCCTCTACGGGGACATTCCATCCAGCTCCTCCTCTACGGGGACATTCCATCCAGCTCCTCCTCTACGGGGACATTCCATCCAGCTCCTCCTCTACGGGGACATTCCATCCAGCTCCTCCTCTACGGGGACATTTCATCCAGCTCCTCCTCTACGGGGACATTCCATCCAGCTCCTCCTCTACGGGGACATTCCATCCAGCTCCTCCTCTACGGGGACATTCCATCCAGCTCCTCCTCTACGGGGACATTCCATCCAGCTCCTCCTCTACGGGGACATTCCATCCAGCTCCTCCTCTACGGGGACATTCCATCCCGCTCCTCCTCTACGGGGACATTCCATCCCGCTCCTCCTCTACGGGGACATTCCATCCAGCTCCTCCTCTACGGGGACATTCCATCCAGCTCCTCCTCTACGGGGACATTCCATCCAGCTCCTCCTCTACGGGGACATTCCATCCAGCTCCTCCTCTACGGGGACATTCCATCCAGCCCCTCCTCTACGGGGACATTCCATCCAGCTCCTCCTCTACGGGGACATTCCATCCAGCTCCTCCTCTACGGGGACATTCCATCCAGCTCCTCCTCTACGGGGACATTCCATCCAGCTCCTCCTCTACGGGGACATTCCATCCAGCTCCTCCTCTACGGGGACATTCCATCCAGCTCCTCCTCTACGGGGACATTCCATCCAGCTCCTCCTCTACGGGGACATTCCATCCAGCTCCTCCTCTACGGGGACATTTCATCCAGCACCTCCTCTACGGGGACATTCCATCCAGCTCCTCCTCTACGGGGACATTCCATCCAGCTCCTCCTCTACGGGGACATTCCATCCAGCTCCTCCTCTACAGACACATTCCATCCAGCTCCTCCTCTACAGACACATTCCATCCAGCTCCTCCTCTACGGGGACATTTCATCCAGCTCCTCCTCTACGGGGACATTTCATCCAGCTCCTCCTCTACGGGGACATTTCATCCAGCTCCTCCTCTACGGGGACTTTCCATCCAGCTCCTCCTCTACGGGGACATTCCATCCCGCTCCTCCTCTACGGACACATTCCATCCAGCTCCTCCTCTACGGACACATTCCATCCAGCTCCTCCTCTACGGGGACATTTCATCCAGCTCCTCCTCTACGGGGACATTTCATCCAGCTCCTCCTCTACGGGGACATTTCATCCAGCTCCTCCTCTACGGGGACATTTCATCCAGCTCCTCCTCTACGGGGAGATTTCATCCAGCTCCTCCTCTACGGGGACATTTCATCCAGCTCCTCCTCTACGGGGACATTTCATCCAGCTCCTCCTCTACGGGGACATTCCATCCAGCTCCTCCTCTACGGGGAGATTTCATCCCGCTCCTCCTCTACGGGGACATTCCATCCAGCTCCTCCTCTACGGGGACATTCCATCCAGCTCCTCCTCTACAGACACATTCCATCCAGCTCCTCCTCTACGGGGACATTCCATCCAGCTCCTCCTCTACGGGGAGATTTCATCCAGCTCCTCCTCTACGGGCACATTTCATCCAGCTCCTCCTCTACGGACACATTCCATCCAGCTCCTCCTCTACGGACACATTCCATCCAGCTCCTCCTCTACGGACACATTCCATCCAGCTCCTCCTCTACGGACACATTCCATCCAGCTCCTCCTCTACGGGGACATTCCATCCAGCTCCTCCTCTACGGGGACATTCCATCCAGCTCCTCCTCTACGGGGACATTCCATCCAGCTCCTCCTCTACGGGGAGATTTCATCCAGCTCCTCCTCTACGGGGAGATTTCATCCAGCTCCTCCTCTACGGGGACATTCCATCCAGCTCCTCCTCTACGGGGACATTCCATCCAGCTCCTCCTCTACGGGGACATTCCATCCAGCTCCTCCTCTACGGGGACATTTCATCCAGCTCCTCCTCTACGGGGACATTTCATCCAGCTCCTCCTCTACGGGGACATTTCATCCAGCTCCTCCTCTACGGGGACATTTCATCCAGCTCCTCCTCTACGGGGACATTTCATCCAGCTCCTCCTCTACGGGGACATTCCATCCAGCTCCTCCTCTACGGGGACATTCCATCCAGCTCCTCCTCTACGGGGACATTCCATCCAGCTCCTCCTCTACGGGGACATTCCATCCAGCTCCTCCTCTACGGGCACATTTCATCCAGCTCCTCCTCTACGGGGACATTTCATCCAGCTCCTCCTCTACGGGGACATTTCATCCAGCTCCTCCTCTACAGACACATTCCATCCAGCTCCTCCTCTACAGGGACATTCCATCCAGCTCCTCCTCTACAGGGACATTCCATCCAGCTCCTCCTCTACGGGGACATTCCATCCAGCTCCTCCTTTACGGGGACATTCCATCCAGCTCCTCCTCTACGGGGACATTCCATCCAGCTCCTCCTCTACGGGGACATTCCATCCAGCTCCTCCTCTACGGGGACATTCCATCCAGCTCCTCCTCTACGGGGACATTTCATCCAGCTCCTCCTCTACGGGCACATTCCATCCCGCTCCTCCTCTACGGGGACATTCCATCCAGCTCCTCCTCTACGGGGACATTTCATCCAGCTCCTCCTCTACGGGGACATTCCATCCAGCTCCTCCTCTACAGACACATTCCATCCCGCTCCTCCTCTACGGGGACATTTCATCCAGCTCCTCCTCTACGGGGACATTTCATCCAGCTCCTCCTCTACGGACACATTTCATCCAGCTCCTCCTCTACGGGGACATTCCATCCAGCTCCTCCTCTACGGGGACATTCCATCCAGCTCCTCCTCTACGGGGACATTCCATCCAGCTCCTCCTCTACGGGGACATTCCATCCAGCTCCTCCTCTACGGGGACATTCCATCCAGCTCCTCCTCTACAGACACATTCCATCCAGCTCCTCCTCTACGGGGACATTCCATCCAGCCCCTCCTCTACGGGGACATTCCATCCAGCTCCTCCTCTACGGGGACATTCCATCCAGCTCCTCCTCTACGGGGACATTTCATCCAGCTCCTCCTCTACGGGGACATTCCATCCAGCTCCTCCTCTACGGGGACATTCCATCCAGCTCCTCCTCTACGGGGACATTCCATCCAGCTCCTCCTCTACGGGGACATTCCATCCAGCTCCTCCTCTACGGGGACATTCCATCCAGCTCCTCCTCTACAGACACATTCCATCCAGCTCCTCCTCTACAGACACATTCCATCCAGCTCCTCCTCTACGGACACATTCCATCCCGCTCCTCCTCTACGGGGACATTTCATCCAGCTCCTCCTCTACGGGGACATTCCATCCAGCTCCTCCTCTACGGGGACATTCCATCCAGCTCCTCCTCTACGGGGAGATTTCATCCCGCTCCTCCTCTACGGGGAGATTTCATCCAGCTCCTCCTCTACGGGGAGATTTCATCCAGCTCCTCCTCTACGGGGACATTCCATCCAGCTCCTCCTCTACGGGGACATTCCATCCCGCTCCTCCTCTACGGGGACATTCCATCCAGCTCCTCCTCTACGGGGACATTTCATCCAGCTCCTCCTCTACGGGGACATTTCATCCAGCTCCTCCTCTACGGGGACATTTCATCCAGCTCCTCCTCTACGGGGACATTCCATCCAGCTCCTCCTCTACGGGGACATTCCATCCAGCTCCTCCTCTACGGGGACATTCCATCCAGCTCCTCCTCTACGGGCACATTTCATCCAGCTCCTCCTCTACGGGGACATTTCATCCAGCTCCTCCTCTACAGACACATTCCATCCAGCTCCTCCTCTACAGGGACATTCCATCCAGCTCCTCCTCTACGGGGACATTTCATCCAGCTCCTCCTCTACGGGGACATTCCATCCAGCTCCTCCTCTACGGGGACATTTCATCCAGCTCCTCCTCTACGGGGACATTCCATCCAGCTCCTCCTCTACGGGGACATTCCATCCAGCTCCTCCTCTACGGGGACATTCCATCCAGCTCCTCCTTTACGGGGACATTCCATCCAGCTCCTCCTCTACGGGGACATTCCATCCAGCTCCTCCTCTACGGGGACATTTCATCCCGCTCCTCCTCTACGGGCACATTCCATCCCGCTCCTCCTCTACGGGGACATTCCATCCAGCTCCTCCTCTACGGGGACATTTCATCCAGCTCCTCCTCTACGGGGACATTCCATCCAGCTCCTCCTCTACAGACACATTCCATCCCGCTCCTCCTCTACGGGGACATTTCATCCAGCTCCTCCTCTACGGGGACATTTCATCCAGCTCCTCCTCTACGGACACATTTCATCCAGCTCCTCCTCTACGGGGACATTCCATCCAGCTCCTCCTCTACGGGGACATTCCATCCAGCTCCTCCTCTACGGGGACATTCCATCCAGCTCCTCCTCTACGGGGACATTCCATCCAGCTCCTCCTCTACGGGGACATTCCATCCAGCTCCTCCTCTACGGGGACATTCCATCCAGCTCCTCCTCTACAGACACATTCCATCCAGCTCCTCCTCTACGGGGACATTCCATCCAGCCCCTCCTCTACGGGGACATTCCATCCAGCTCCTCCTCTACGGGGACATTCCATCCAGCTCCTCCTCTACGGGGACATTTCATCCAGCTCCTCCTCTACGGGGACATTCCATCCAGCTCCTCCTCTACGGGGACATTCCATCCAGCTCCTCCTCTACGGGGACATTCCATCCAGCTCCTCCTCTACGGGGACATTTCATCCAGCTCCTCCTCTACAGACACATTCCATCCAGCTCCTCCTCTACAGACACATTCCATCCAGCTCCTCCTCTACGGGGACATTCCATCCAGCTCCTCCTCTACGGACACATTCCATCCAGCTCCTCCTCTACGGGGACATTCCATCCAGCTCCTCCTCTACAGACACATTCCATCCAGCTCCTCCTCTACGGGGACATTCCATCCAGCCCCTCCTCTACGGGGACATTCCATCCAGCTCCTCCTCTACGGGGACATTCCATCCAGCTCCTCCTCTACGGGGACATTTCATCCAGCTCCTCCTCTACGGGGACATTCCATCCAGCTCCTCCTCTACGGGGACATTCCATCCAGCTCCTCCTCTACGGGGACATTCCATCCAGCTCCTCCTCTACGGGGACATTCCATCCAGCTCCTCCTCTACGGACACATTTCATCCAGCTCCTCCTCTACGGGGAGATTTCATGCTGCTCCTCCTCTACAGACACATTTCATGCCGTTTCTCGTCGACCGGCACATTTCATGCAGCTCCTCCTCTATGGGCGCGTTTCATCCAGCTCCTCCCTGACGGGCACATTTCATCCAGCTCCTCCCTGACAGGCGCGTTTCATCCAGCTCTTCCCCGAAGGGCGCGTTTCATGCAGCTCCTCCCCGACGGGCGCGTTTCCTCCACCTCCTCGTCGACGGGCGCATTTCATGCAGCTCCTCCAGTGCGGGCGCGTTTCATGCAGCTCCTCCAGTGCGGGCGCGTTTCATCCAGCTCCTCCACTGCGGGCGCGTTTCATCCAGCTCCTCCTCTGCGGGTGTATTTCATCCAGCTCGTTCTCTGTGGTTGCGTTTCATCCAGCTCCTCCACTGGGGGCGCGTTTAATCCAGCTTCTCCTCTGCCGGCACGTTTAATCCAGCTCCTCCTTTACAGGCATGACGGCCGCAGAGGCCCCCACCCACAGGTGGGCCACCAACTGCGGAGACCTCAGACTCCGGCTCCTGCCGGTGTGGCACAGAGCTCAGGGAGGAGCTAGGCTGAAGTCTGGGCCCTCTCACCCTGAAGGCCATCGCCCCCCTCAAGGGTTTGCTCCTGAGCTGGTCTTGCCTCACGAGGCTCCCTTTTGGCCGGCTTTTCTGAGCTCTGGAACAACCAAGGCTGGACCACAGGGCACCGAGTGATTTCCGTCACTGCCTACCTGGCCGCTGTGCTCAGATCTCCAGCCACAGCACAAGCCTCTCAAGGCCCCACGGTTTACACCTCTGCTTTGCACATGGTGGGATTTCTCAAGCACATGAAAACACTCTGTTTGGTGGACAGGGCATCAGGACTCTGCTTGGTGGACAGGGCCTCAGGACTCACTGCTTGGTGGACAGGGCCTCAGGACTCTCTGCTTGGAGGAAAGTGCCTCAGGACTCACTGCTTGGTGGAAAGTGCCTCAGGACTCTCTGCTTGGAGGAAAGTGCCTCAGGACTCTCTGCTTGGTGGACAGGGCCTCAGGACTCTGCTTGGTGGACAGGGCCTCAGGACTATCTGCCTGGTGGACAGGGCCTCAGGACACTCTGCTTGGTGGACAGGGCCTCAGGACTCTGCTTGGTGGACAGGGCCTCATGAGCTGATACCATCCGAACACCCATTTCCTTGCTCTCCACTTGTTCAAAGCCTTTACACCCACTGCCTGCCCTCCCACAGCTTCCAGAACACTGAGGCCATCAGGAAGAAGCACACAGGCTTCCACAGAAGGTCTCATGTCCCGGGGCTGAAAGCCTTTCCTGAGTGCGTGGAGGCACATGGACCTCAGACAGTTCAGGTCACCGCCCGGGACTCACCTCAATGGCGGCTCCAACGCCCGCCGGGACCAGCACCAGCAGGCTCGTCTGCTCGTCCAGCAGGAACAGGAAGATGACCACGGTGCTGAAGCAGCGCCAGAGCACTGGGGACAGGATGGTCGGGCTGGGAGGGGGTGCAGGGCAGACCCCACCTGTGTTCCCCAAGTCACACACATACCCCCAGTCCCCCATCCCAACCCACCATGCCCAAGAAGCTTCAGGTACTCCTCAGTCCACGTCACCCCGTTTAAAAAGAACAATGAAGCATTCAGCAGCTAGGAAAGTGTTTGGAAGGCTGCTGAACTGAACAGCTGGCCCCACACCAGCTCCACAAACACGTGTCTGAGCCACACTTGCAAATGAGCACGGAACGTGGGCAGAGGTCGGATGACGGGGCCAGCACAGCTTTGCTTCCGGGCGTGTCTTATGCCAGTTCTGTGATAAGCGCGTGGCTTTTCAAGTCTGGATTTGTTTCCTCCCCAGCTGTACCTTAAGAACCACTCCAGCTTATTCAACACGTCTTCCTCCTCCTGCAAGCCCCGAGGGCACGCAGGGGAAGCAGATCCATGGAGCCACAGGACAAACAGTGGTCAAGGCCACAGCCGCTGTCTGCTGGCCACTCCAACCCGGGACGCCAGGAAAGGCATTAGGGTTAGGAGACAACAACGCAGAACACGGCAGGGCCCCCAGGCAGCCAGGGCCACCTGCTTGGGTGTCTTTTCCATGCGAGAAAAACAACTTGTTCGGGTCTGATACTGGAGCCAAATGCTCCTCACTCCTAACCAACAGGACACACCCACTCCTCGTCCTCACACCCATCAACCCCTCGCCCCTGTCCAGACCGCCGCTCCCCACCCCACTGTGACAACCTCCACCCCCGCAAGGTCAGGAGGACCCCTCACTCACTTGGGCCCCTTAAACCACGGCAGGCACCCTTGGCCAGGAACACTGGTCCCAGATCTTGGCAGGCCTCCTGCCTGGGCTGCCTGGCCTCAGGGGTCCCTGACTGCCCTACCTAACAGCTGCACACTGCCTGTCACTGCTGGGCACAGCACCACGGGCCTATCAACTGCCATCACCTGGCAGGCCCCACACGCCCAGGCCTGCGCTGGTCGGGGAAGGAACACCGGCAGGAGGATGGGGCGAGGGAACCAAGACAGGAGATGTGAGGCCCCAGCCCTGCTCAGCGCCCATGAGCAGCCGGGAAGGCTCGAGAGGTCCATGCATCTCACTCTCCACAGCCCAGACCCAGACCCCATGCACGCCAGAGTCCACAGCCAGGCCCTGAGCTGTGCAGCCTCTGGAGGCCCTGAGACGCGCAGCCGCTGGAGGCCCTGAGCCGTGCAGCCTCTGATGGTCCCACCACAATTGCCGCAACGGCTCCCTGGGCTTTACGGTGCCTGGTCTCAGAGGCTTCTCAAGAGCCAAGCACACACCCGGGGCTGTGTCTGCAGCCAGCAGTGAGGCAGGCAGCCCTCTACCGCAGGCTCCAGTGAGCTCCCCGGGGCAGAGTATCTGAGCAGGGCCACGTTCGGGGCGCCTACCTGCCTTGGTGGACATGCCGATCATGCTCTTCTTCTTCTTCCAGAAACTGATGTCATTTTTAAAGGCCAGGAAATCAAAGAGAAGCTAGAGAGAACACACACGACAGCAACTCACATCTCCTGCTGTTTCTATCTCCTGTGACACAGAGATAGAGGCTTCGTGTGTGACCGTGAGACTGCAGGTGTACTCAGCCTCAGGACGCATCAAGATAAGTGTCTACACTCGGGACCCATGCCTCTACGCACCTGGCCTGCCATGTCAGAACCTAGAGTGCCCAGGCAGGCTTTGCAGGGGCACTTCTGAAATAATACGTATCTTTGACTTGAATTGCTGGAAAGGCCCCCAGGCAATTGGAGGCTCTGGATTCCCCTGGATCATGGGCCTGGCTGGGCACCCCTGCTCTGGGGTTGTGCCCACTCAGGGCAGCCTCATCTCTCAACTGTGCTAAAAACGCAAGGGCTGGGCATGGTGGCCCATGCCTGTGGTCCCAGCTACTGCAAGGCCAAGGCCAGAGGACCACCTAAGCCCAGGGGTTTGAGACCAGCCTGGGCAATGTAGTGAGACCTGTCTCCAAAAAAAACTTAAAAAAACCTAACCATGCATGAGCTCATCCTTAGAGACACTGACCTTTTAATAAAAATCGTTTAATTCTCTAGTACGGCTTTGGAAAGTTTTAGCTTGACTGGCAGCCAAACTCCCAGGCACTCAGAACCAGTGCTGGCCGCACTCCTGGGTGCCGCCTAACCACAGGCCAGCCTAACAGCCACAAGGATGGCTCTCCCTAGCAGCTCAGCTCCACGAACGACAGTAAGAGCACAGCAGCCTTGCTTTACCCATGGTTTACTGTCCATGGTTTCGGTTAGCACGGAGCAGTGCGATGAGATAGATATTCTGAGAGTGAGACCACACCCACGTAACTTTATCACACTGTCCTGTCCTGTTTCCGTTACCAGTTATTGTGAGTAATCTCTTACTGTGCTTAACTTATAAATTGAACTTTATCATAACCATTACATAATACATATATTCATTCATTACATTATTTGATATATATCCAGACATCCAATGAGGGTCTTTGAACACACCCCCTGAGGATGAGGGACTACTGTATAACACCAGATGAGGATAAGGGGGGACTACTGTATACACACCAGATGAGGATAAGGGGGGGACTACTGTATATACACCGGATGAGGATAAGGGGGGACTACTGTATACACACCAGATGAGGATAAGGGGGGGACTACTGTATATACACCGGATGAGGATAAGGGGGGACTACTGTATACACACCGGATGAGGATAAGGGGGGGACTACTGTATACACACCGGATGAGGATAAGGGGGGACTACTGTATACACACCGGATGAGGATAAGGGGGGACTACTGTATACACACGGGATGAGGATGAGGGACTATTGTATACACACCGGATGAGGATAAGGGGGGACTACTGTACACACACGGGATAAGGGGGGACTATTGTATACACACCGGATGAGGATAAAGGGGGACTACTGTATACACACCGGATGAGGATAAGGGGGGACTACTGTAGACACACCGGATGAGGACAAGGGGGGACTACTGTATACACATCGGGTAAGGGGGAACTACTGTATACACACAGGACTGACTTTTTACATTTAAAAATCAGTGTGTTAGAATTTATACAAGAGAACTACTTTCTGCTAGAGGCTGCCCAGCTCCACCCCTGGCTCTGCATGGGGTCGGGGCCTGGGCAGGGGAGAGTGAGATGCCTACACCTATTCATCTCATTGGTGTGGACACTGCTCAGAGTACCCTGGATCCTTTTCAAAACCGCCCCCAAAGCCAGCACACCCCAAGTCGCCAAGGCTGTGGACGGAGCTTTATGGTCCCTCCCTTTTCAGAACTAGGAGAAACCGCCCACTGGGACAATGGTCGCCTGGTGTCAGGCGTGCTGGCTGCTGAGTGATGGGAGTGGACACTTGAGGGCCACAGGGCTGGATGGCGCCCACAAACCCCAGCTCCAGGACCCCTGCAGGAGGCCCGGGGCCCAGGGAGCCCCCCAAGTGCCTGCGGCAAGCCCCCCGGTGGACGACTCACATGGAACGCTGCGACAAAGAAGGTCAGTGCCAGGAAGTATAAGTTGGTATCTACAAAAATTCCTTTCACCTCATCAGCATCTTTCTCTGAAAACCCTGTCAAGGAAAAAAAACATACAATATAAAACAGGCAATGTCAATCTTACCTAACATTACAAATACAGTTTTCAATATAAAAATTCAGGCCGGGCGCAGTGGCTCATGCCTGTAAACCCAGCACTTTGGGAATCTCAGGCAGGCAGATCACTTGAAGTCAGGAGTTCAAGACCAGCCTGGTAAACACGGTGAAACTCCATCTCTACTAAAAATACAAAAATTAGCCAGGCGTGGGGGCACGCGCCTGTAATCCTAGCTACTGGGGGGACTGAGGAACAAGAATCACTTGAATCCGGGGGGCGGAGGCTGCAGTAAGCAGAGATTGCGCCACTGTACTCCAGCCTGGGCAACAGAGCGTGACTCTGTCTCAAAACAAACAAACAAACAAACAAACAAACAAACAAATAAAAGTCAATCTCGTCAACAGTTAAGGTTCATTTGACCAAACTCATGGCATTTCACATATTATGTTCTTAATAAAGCCAATTTCCAGACAATCAACAGGTCATCTCCAAGGAGAAAAGTGAGGCAGGCGCTACTAGCCTCTGATTCAATGTCTGTGCAAGGATCTGCAGCAGGAGGCGAGGAGGCCCCGGCCTGTGTCAGGATTCGCACTTGGACGCCCGAGTGGCTCCAGGGCGGCCTCACCCAGACACCGGCCGTGTGCGGCACATACCGAACTGCTGCAGGGAGTACACGGCGTCCTGCATGTGGATCCAGAAGCGCAGCCGCCCCAGTGAGACCTTGTCGTAGGACACGGTGAGGGGCAGCTCGGTGGTGGAGCGGTTTATGACCTGATGAAGAAAGCCACACTGAGGGCCCTGCCCTCATACCCTTGCACCCAGCTGCCTGGCAGCCCTCGCCAACCCTGCCATCCCCCTTCCCATCCCTGTGTGGCCCCAGGTCAGCCATGACTGGGCCCAGCAAGCGTCGTCCCCCAGTCCCTCCTTCTGTCACCACAGGCCTCAGGCCCCAGCGTGCTGCGTTCCAGCACAGGGAGGCTCCCACCCCCACCAGGACCCCGTGAGCTCAGCAGCGCTAGCAGTGCCTGGTCTGTTTTGCTGCACGTGCCCCTTCAATTTCAAGCCGCACAAGTCCTGGTGCCCCGGAGGTGGTGCCTGCCACCCAGCTGCTAGGAATCCATGGCACAGCATACAGCGCTGAGCTTGGCCTGCAGAGCCCTGGCCTGTCCTAAGAGTTGGAGACCACGGGACAAGCACAGCCCTGCAGCACATGGGCAAAGTGCCCTCAGGGCCTAAAGCACAGAGCAGGGGGTGGCCATGGGGACAACAGAAAGCTTCTGGAACGCAAAGCTAGCACGGGCAGTAGAGTGGATGTGTAGGCCTCAGAACCACGAGCTTAGTCCTGCAGCCTGCCGGGGCCTCACGCACACAGGCTGCAGGCCAGGTCCCAGGGTGCCGAGGTAGGAGGGTGAGGAACGGGTTCACAAGCGCGAACCCACACCCTACAGCACGTGGGCAGTGACCACACCCGGTGAGCACCACCCTCCACGTGCTGGAACATCCAGCGAGGGCTGTGCTCTAATCCGCCTGCTCTGCCATGGCGGGCACGGCTGGTGTCAGGGTGTGGCGGAATCAGAGCCACAACCAGCAGGTGCCAGGTTGTCCTGAGAGCGGCTGTCAGGGTGCCCCACGCAGCCAAGTGGCATCAGTGCACGTGGACGGTGGCCTCCAGGCACCCCTCGAGCTGCCAAGTGTGTCCGAAGGGTGTCACTGCCTCCTCCATCTGGCAGTGCTGGGCCCAGCCACAGAAGGTGCCGACTTCCTGCACCTGCTGCATCCCAGCTGCCTGCTTCCTCTCTCAAGACAGCACCTCTCGAATCTGGCCCCAAGTGAGACACAGCAACAGCGACACATGAGAGAGACTCTGATTCGGGGGAAAAGCTGCTGTCGGCACACGTGTTTCCATAACCACTGGAGCGCAGGCCACCACTGGCACAGCTGCGCCGCAAAGCCTGCCCCGGGCCTCTAACGAAACAGATCTGCAGACAGACACACAGGGCAGCCTTCTGCAGCTGCCTGCCCCTGTCTACCATCTCCTGAATGCCTGCAAGGAGCCAGCGGCATGAGGCTTCACAAGAGGTGACCACGAGCTGGTACCACAGCTCACACAGCTCTGTATGGGGCATTTTAGCAGAACTTGCTGTCCTGAGGTTTGTCAGCAGCACACCAGCAAACTCCAGCAAACAGAGAAAGAGGTTGGAATTGCAGGGGCCGACAGAGAAACTATTCAGGGACAGGCTGGTGCCAGACCTGCTCTCCAGCCACTGCCTGCGCAGCCCCCAGCCTGCAGGTTGTATAGGAGCAATCAGTGACCCCAGAAGTGAAGGAGACAATATGTTAGGGACTGCAAGGGGTCTGAGGGAACAGCAGTACAGAGGGACTGTTCTGAGAGCCGCAGTCAGCAGGAGGCAGCAGGGCCTGGGCACAGATCAAAGCAGCCAGGTGCTCGCTTCTCCGTTTCCCAGCTGCACCCCCCCGCCAGCAAGCAAGCCCTCTGCTCTCCCCAGGACTGTTTCCTCATCAACAAAAAAGGGGAAAGGGCCCGCCTCAGAGGTCAGAGGTGCCGAGAGCCTTAAGTGGAAGTGGCGGGCTCCTAGTGGGTGGTCCGGAGTGACAGTGATGGCTTGAAGGGAGGCAGGGCAGGGCGGCGATCCTGCAGGGCCCCAGCTGAGCGTTCACCTCTGAACCCCAAATAACCTCATCCGTGAAACAACGCCACAGCTCCCAGCACCACGATTACAGAAAGATTCACAAAGTGCTTAGCACAGTGCCTCATGTGCGGTAAGAGACATTAAATATTAACCGCTTCTGTGAGTCTCAATACTGGCCAAAGGTTGGCCACATTTCATCTCCTCTCAAAGCAACTCTGGGAGAGCAGGCGCTGTCACTGCCCGTAACCACAGGGCGCCAGAGCCCAGAGAGCAGCCACTTCTATTCGCATAGGCCTTCCGCCTTGCCAGGGGCCACCCCGGGGGCTCCAGCTCCGAGGAAGGGCTGTCACCCGCTCCTCTGGCCGCCTGTGCAGGACCAGCCCTGGTGGGGAAAGCAGGAGTTTGCTCAGGACACTGTGAATTAATCTACATGGCACACCAGGAGCTCACACGCAGACACTGTTTCACACCGTGCTCATGTGCCTGCCCTCTAAGCGCTGCCCTCTACGCGCTGCATAAACAATCTTCCAGGGGCCTTTCACCAGTGACAGTCCAGAGGCTCAGCAGGACCCCGCAGCCAGCCAACGGCAAACCCAGCGCACCACCAGGGCCCCCCCCGTCACAACCCTCGCACACTCGAAGGCAGTGCTTCCCAGCATGGGTAAAAGCTCCATGTCAAATGTCAGCAGTGGCCCGGTCCATTAGGGTGCAGGGGCTGCGGGGCCAGTCTTGGGGTCAGTGTCTCGCCAGCTGCACGACCAGAGGGCGGAGGTGTCACTCACCATCAGGTCCTTCACGCGGTTGCTGAGCTGGTCGATGAACAGGATGGGCAGGTAATGCACGGTTTTCCCCAGCTGGATCCTGGGATTAAAGCACAACTTTCCAAAGTCAGCACCAAGGCTTTTACTTTTCAATGAATCAACACATCTAGACACTGGGTTTACCCCAGAGAAGTGCCCCCAGCACCACCCTCAACTGCTTCTCAGTCACAATGACCCCAGGGCACAGCCTCCCCAAACGGAAGCAGAGAGCCTGACAACATATGCACGCTTGTGAGACCCACTCCCCACGAAGTGATGGCCACAGGTGGGAAAATGCCTCCACGGCCACTAGGAGCGGGGGAATTACAGGGACACGGCCGTACAGCAGAACCCAGGGCCCTCTGCGCACTGACACGGAGCAATCCCAGGACGCACTGACACGGAGCAATCCCAGGATGTGGCCGCTACACTTGGAAGGGCGAGTCACCTGCAGCCACCTGGGAGGCGGAGCTGTGGCGCGGGAGTTGGGGGGGCGGGATCCCCAACACATGGGAGAGACGAGGTGAGCTCAGGTGGCCAAACACGTGAATTCCAATAATTGTATTTAACTGATGGCAAGTGATACTAAATAATCTAAAGATTAACTTTTAAGTAAATCTGAATGAGCCAAGTTAAAAAATCACAAGGGGAGCAAAGCAACCCGTTCCCATCAGCGCCTTCCGTTTTCTCTCCATGGAAGCCTTAGCCAGCCAGGAGCAAAGGGCAGGATGCTCCAGCTTGAATTCCTTTCTTCCCCCTTCCAGCCCTGTGGTAGCAGCACAACCTCAACGAGGGAGTGGGAAAGAGCTGGGAGGCCCGGGCAGCAAGTGCCTCCCCACAGAGGGGACTCCAGGGTGCAGGAGTGGCCTGCTGGCGAGTTCTGGCCAGCCAGGGTCCCAGCACCCTCCCCCCGGCGCTCCAGCTCTGGGGCCCCACTTACATCTTCATGTACCGATGCACATCGGCAGGCAGGGAGGACCCGTCGAAGACAAAGTTGTCCGCCATCACGTTCAGCGCCAGCCGCGGTCGCCAGTGGGACACTGGCTCATCCAGGGCACTCGTCGGCTTCTTCTCCGCCTCGATCTGCTGTTAAGTGAGGAAAACAGAGGCCAGTGCTGGGACAGAAAACCATGCCCAGGACAGCAGGGTCAGCACCCTAACCTGTGAACAGAACAGCCACACAGACGGGCAAACTGTGCCCGGGACAGCAGGGTCAGCACCCTAACCTGTGAACAGAACAGCCACACAGACGGGCAAACTGTGCCCGGGACAGCAGGGTCAGCGCCCTAACCTGTGAACAGATGGCCACGCACATGGAAAAACCACGCCCGGACAGCAGGGTCGGCACCCTAACCTGTGAACAGACGGCCACGCACGGGCACAACTGGGGGAGAGCCCAGCAGAGAGGGCACAGCGGCCCCACAGCTGCCAATTCCCCCAGACTCTCGCCAAACACCCCCCCCCCCGATCCTTATCTCCACGGAAGCCAGGGGGTGCTGCTTTGCAACATGTGGTCACGGACTTCACCAATTCCTTTTTTGGGGTCCTCAAACTAAGTGGGCCCACTTCTCAGAAGTTGAGAGGGTGAGAGCCCCCTGACCTTGGCAGAAGACTGTGCAAGTCCAGAGCTCACACAGCCCTGTGGCTATAAGGAGACTGAGAGGGAGTCAGCTTCTAAAACCAAGCATGTGGGACTGCCTAAAGGAGACATACTGAGGATTACGCATGGCTCTTACATGAAGTTAAACTTAAATGGGACACGGACTGACAGGGAAATCTTAGCTCGGTTCAGATCTGATACATCCTAGGAAACACTATCGCCTTACCCATTTCCTACCTAAAGATACAGTTTAGCAATAATTTACATTACAAACGGTTTTCCACACCTCCTCACATTTGCTACCTGCAAGGGAGGCTTCCTGCGCTACATGCTACATACCCATCACCCCACCCACTTTTCAGGACACTGGAGAGGAGGGATGGGGGCCCCAGATGAGAGGGACACGGAGAGGGGCAGGTGAGGGATGTTCCTAAGGAGACAGATGCAAACTGGGGAGAGGCAGGAGCAGGTGTTGGTAGGGCTTTCAAAACCCCATCAACTCCGAGAGACCTCTCTTTCTCTCTGTCTGGAACAATTTCACAGCCTCTTCCTGGAAAGCTGCCATCTTTCTTGTTTTGTAAATTTTTCTGAGGCAGTCTCCCTCTGTCACCCAGGCTGGAATGCAGTGGCATCATCTCACCTCACAGGTTCAAATGATTCTCCCCCTCAGCCTCCCGAGTAGCTGGGATTACAGGCGTGTGCCACCACGTCCAGCTAATTTTTGTATTTTTAGTAGAGACGGGGTTTCACCATGTTGGCCAGGCTAGTCTCGAACTCCTGACTGCAGGTGATCCACCTGCCTCAGCCTCCCAAAGTGCTGGGATTACAGGCATGAGCCGCTGCGCCCGGCCTTATTTTGTAAATTATCTCACCTTCCACTCAACACAAAGGTGGGTGTCAGAATTCCCTTGCTTTATCCTTGGCCTGTATTCATGATCACTTAAGTGACTTCCAGTTTTTATTTGCGCATACACCTTTCTACAGATGTACAAACTACAACTTTTACCTCTACCTTTTCCATAATCTCCAATTACATTCTTAGAATAAACACCTAGGAATAGCCCAGTCCTACACAGAGTGCAGAATGAGCCCAGCTCTCATCCCCAGAGCTCCTGGTGAGAAGCTGCAAGCCAACTCTGCAGGACCAGCGCTCCATCCCACCAGGTGCAGTAGGTGCCCCCAGAGACTGAGAGGGCCCACTCCCCGAGGGACTCTGCATCAAGAATGCCAGCGATCACTTCAACTGTCCCTAATTTTAGATAAAACTTGCCTGCAAACTCATGGATATGATTCAGCTGAAAGTCAAAAATGCACGCCAGTAACATTCCAATGGCTTTTGGCTTTACTCCCAACAAAGTCACTGGAGCCCTAGACATCGCCCGCCTGTGTGGAGAAAGACATGTCTGTTCTGACGGAGAGGCACAGCCTGTTATCAGTAACCCATGAAGACCCTCACCTGTGTATCAGACTCCCCGGTGAGCAGGTTGATTTCTTCTGGCTTGGGGACCATGTAGGTGGTCAGAGGACTGACCAGGTGCACCTGTTTCCCGTCGTGCCACGGCAGGACCCCAGCGTGATGGAGGAAGATGTAGGCATACAGCGTCCCATTGTTTCTCGTTTTCTTTGGTACAGAAACATTAACTGTCCTGAAACAGAACAATCATTTCCACTACATACATATTATATTCTGTGTCTCTAGAGCCTATTCAAATACCTTTATGAAGCTGCTTCAATAAACTAATTTTAGCTCAGAAGTACTAAAAATGAAACCCACCTGCCCAGGGCTTTACGAGTTGTGTGTGCGTGTGCGTGTGTATGTGTGTCCTGAGAACTCGGCACAGGTGTGGGCGCCTACAGCCGAAAGCAAAACGGCCCGCACTTCCTGCCTCCATCTCAGGAGGCTGAGAGGTCAATAACCCACCTGAGGCCACAAGGCTGAAGCAGCCAGATGGAAAGCAGCTTCTGGGCCTGGCCAGGGTACCAGCTGACCACACACACTGAATCACCCAACTCCGAAGCGACAGAAGCGAAGGGCAGCAGCCGCGAGGGCTCCAGGTGCCTCGGCCCACATTACTGGAACCTCAGAAATTTAATGTGGGTAGTTTTTTTGGGTGTTGTAGTTTTAAGGATAAAAAGATGATCAGCCACAAAGGACTGACTTTCAAGGCTGTCAGTCCTGACTGTGCGGCATCCAGCACGAGCTGAGGAAAGGCCCGGTGAGCTGCTACAACTGTAGGCCTCGGACCAGGCGCCTGGCTCTTCACCCGCACACCAGGGCCTGACGTCCATACTCCAGCCCCATGGAAAAACCTCGCATTCCACCTGTTTATGGTTACATGAGTTCTTCTTCCTCTTTAAAAGTCTCTTTTTTGAGACAAGGTCTCGCTGTCACCAGGCTGAAAGCGCAGGGGTGCAATCACAGCTCACTGCATCCTCAACCTCCTGAGCTCAAGTGACCTCCTGCCTCAGTCTCCCGAGTAGCTGGGACTACAGGTGGGCGTGCCACCATGCCTGGCTAACTTTGAAAACTGTTGTAGAGATGGGGTTTTGTCACATTGCCTAGGCTGGTCTTGAACTGCTGGGCTCAAGTGATTCTCCCGCCTTGGCCTCCCGAACTGCTGGGATTATAGGCATGAGTCACTGTGCCCGGCCTCTCAAAAATCTTACGGTTGGCCAGGTGCGGCGGCTCACGCATGTAATCCCAGCACTTTGGGAGGCCGAGCTGGGCGGATCACGAGGTCAGGAGTTTCAGACCAGCCCGGCCAACATGGTGAAACCCCGTCTCTACTAAAAATAAAAAAATTAGCCAGGCGTGGTGGCGGGTGCCTGTAGTCTCAGCTACTTTGGAGGCTAAGGCAGGAGAATCGCTTGAACCCGGGAACCGGAGGTTGCAGTGAGCAGAGATCGCGCCACTGCACTCCAGCCTGGCAACAGAGCAAGACTCCATCTCAAAAAAAAAAAAAAAAAAAAAATCTTACGGCCAAAGTTGTAATGAAAAACACAAAGGCATCTATGGCTCCTCACTACCCAGGAAAGAGTACGTTTCCACCAGGACATCTTAAGTGTCTCTCTTCAGGCAGAGGGTGCAGGGCTGTGTATTTCTGGTGGAATGTGCACTTGGAGACACTTGAGGGGGAGCTGTGTTAGAGTGCTCATTCTCCCCACTTCCTCCAGGCTGACACTGTGCCAGGTCAAATGGAAAACCTCACTAGCTGTCCTTGGTAACTGGTACAGGGCCCGGCACGGAAGAGGCAGTATTCATGTCTGGGAAATTAAATCCAGTGCAGACGAATCCTGAGCATTTTTGAAAGGTGTGGGCAGCCACAACCGAGCGGGCAGCTTGGTCACCAGCACTTCTGGCCTCCCTTTCGTGGAGGCAGAGACAGGGCAGGAACTGGCTTGAGGTCACAGGCCCAAAGAGGCCAGGCAGAAACCGGCTTGCCAGTGCCTCCAGCTACCCACAGGGACTGGCTGCCTAGAGGGTGTGGAGCCCAGCATGAGTCTCAAACTTTCATTATTCTCTCCTCAGATACCTCCCAGGCAATGAAGGGAAATGGTTGACTTGTGAGAAGCAAATCATATTTAAAGTTATACTTATTCAATTAAAAAAATTAGGCCATGTCAGATGTAATTTTTAAGGCACTCTACATATTTGGACATTGATCTATTCTAACGTCACATGTCATTCATTTATGATTTTCTACAAAATTGCTCCCTCTATCCTCATCTCTTTTCCCTCACAAGTAACTTAAGCGAACTACTTCCACCAGGAAGACAAGTTGGTCCCCGGTAGTGAAACTGCAGAGTTGTCTGCTCTCCACTGGTTCACCAAGCGTGGCCCCTGCTCCTTCGGGGCCTCCCCCTCCAGGACATCCCACTGCCATCACACTCTGCTGAGAACTACCTCTTAAACGA
Source organism: Gorilla gorilla gorilla (assembly GCF_029281585.2). NCBI lineage: Eukaryota > Metazoa > Chordata > Mammalia > Primates > Hominidae > Gorilla > Gorilla gorilla. The sequence goes on along the minus strand of NC_073243.2, from coordinate 110,836,825 downwards.
CATTCATCACCTGTCACCTTCCAGGCTGAATGTTTACAGGCCACGCATAGGCCTCCAGTTACGATATTCTACCACTTCAAGACATTCGGTAAGACTAGTTCTCTAAAATAAACATGTTATGTGCAGAAAGCTAACTTTTAAACAATCTGAACATGAGTAATGTGTTCCCTTTCACTGGCATTTTGTCCTACGCCCATACCTTTCAAATTTGGACTCCACATCAAAGTCTTCCACATTCAAGACCAGGTCGATGTTGTTCTCAGCACCCAGGTGGGACCTCGTCGTGGTGTACACGCTCAGCTGGAAAGGAGGGGGCGTCGACAGTCAGCTCGGCCAGGCCCTGGCAGGACGCACTCGCATCCCACGGCCAGCTGGAGAGCGGAAGACCTGGCCGCTGGGGAACCAGGAAAGGTTCCATCTCGACTCGCGCGGCCACAGCTCCGAACTGGGACGGGACGGCGACGTCTGGGGCCTGGAGGAGAGGCCCCCACCCCAACCCGCCCGGCCCCCGGCCCCCGGCCCCGTGGACGCTCACCTGCAGCTTGGGCCGCCGCGCCAGGTAGGGCTGGATGCAGTTGGCGTCGCCGGAGCACGGGCGGGTGTAGACGATGCCGTACATGACCCAGCAGGTGTGCACCACGTAGACCACGAACACGCCCACCACCAGGCTGGTGAAGGAGCTGCGGCCGCTCCACATGGCGGCCCCGCGCCCGGCGCCCCCGGCCCGCCCGCCTCTCAGCCGCGGGCCCCGCCCGCCCGGCGCCCAGCCCGCCGCTCCGGGCTCCGCCGCTCACTGGAGAGCCGCCGCACGCCGCCGCCACCGCCGCAGGGGAACGAATGCGCCGCGCGCCGCAGACCGCCGGCCGCCCCGCATGCTCCGGCCCCGCTCCCACCTGGCGCCGCGGGATTCGCCGGCCCCGCGCGCCGCTTCCGGGCCCCGCCGCCTGCCGGAAGTGGACGCGCCGCGCGGCTCCCTGGGAAACGGAGTCTCGGCCGCCGCCGCGCACGCGCGTCCGGGATGCGGCGCGTATGTGACGTTACCCGCCCGCGCCGCCCTCCTGGCGTGCCTCTCAGGGACCCAGGCGCTCAGCTGCTGGGGCCGCGGAGGGCGTTCGCGGGGCGCCGGGGAAGGCTAGGGCCGCGGGGTCCCCGGGGCGCCGTCCCCAACCGCCGACGCCTGCCAGACCACCAAGTGGGGGCCATGTCGACGTGTGGGGAGCCTGGTGGAAGGTGATACTGGAATTCCGGCACTGGGCTTGCAACCCTTCTAGTCCACAGTTGTCAGCATCTAAAGGGAAGAAAAACGAAGTGCTCAGAACCCTCACAGAAGCCGGGCACCTCATCCCGCGTGTGGGTTTTTTCCCCAGTACAAACCCATTGTGGGGACAGGCGCTTTTGAAGAAAAAATTCAAATTCCTAGGCCGAAGTGGCTCCTCACAGCCTTGAACCTGACCCCCAGCTTCCCGCTAAAGCCGAGCGTGCCCAGCACGGCGAGGTCAGCAGAGGCCCCTCGGAGGGCGGCCGGGGGAGGTCAGTGGGAGGCCCTCGGGCAGCCGGTGGATGGGCCGGCGACCTCCCCGACTCCATCAGAAGCGCTCAGTCTGTGCCCTTCAGTTACTGGAGCAGCTCCCGTCCTTTGGCCAGTTCTCTGGAAGGTCGTTTCCGTTTCTGTGTCTGCCACACGTGCACCACAATCGAAAAACCTTGTTCGACATTTCTAGAAAGAGTAGATGCTACTGAAGACCCAATAGATTGCTGAGGGTTTTCAGAGCAGGGACAATTCCATCAGGGTGCTGGGCTCCGGGAAGAACTCAGAGGACTTGGCTGACTGGCGGATGGGACAGTGATTGGTGCCGAGAATGAGCCAGAGAAGCAGGTCTGCCTGGAGCAGGCACCCGAGGCCGCGTGCAGGGGCGGTTCTGGGCCACCAACCCCTGGAAGCTGGGCCAGGAGCTTCGGAGCCATCCGAGGCTTTTTTCGCCCCTCTCACTCTCATGCACCTAGTTACTCTCCCCACAGAGTCTTCTCACGGCGCGGTTTTCGTCTACCATTGCAGTGGTGTCTGACTACACCCAGTGCCTCTATCCTTCCCCCCTCAGTCTGTTCTCGCTTCTTGGCAAACCTGTCCTTGGAAAGCCCTCTGCTGACTCCTGTTACCCTGATCAAATGCATCCTCCTGAGGAGGCTCGTGAGCCCTTTGCAGGGTGGCCCAAGAGGCATCACGCCCTGCTCTCCAGCCACTCTTGGGGTCCCCTACAGGGCCAGGCGTCCCACACCGGTAGCGGGTGCTGGTCCTGCCACAGTCTGTGCGACATGTGAATGAAGGCTGTAGACCTGTGGTCTGCGGGAGGCAAATTCCAACTCCAGCTGTCAAACATAAGGGGACTGGTAGGCTATCCAGGGTGGATGTCTCACGGTATCCAGAGGCAGGGACCGAGGCAGGGACCTAGCCAGGCCTCGGGAAGGAGCTGCAAACCCAGGAGCTCTGGGGTGTGGCTTCATCTCCCTTCCTCCCTACCACCCTACCCCCATCTCTCCGTGTTCTTCAGATGCCTCATTTTCCTGTCAGGCACCTGGCCAGCTCTAGGAGCTGGAATCAGGTTGGTGCCTCCTTGGTCAGTGTCCACCCCTAGTGTCATCCACAGTGACCAACGGAAGGGGTGGCCGGTGGTGCAGGACATTGGCCATCTTGGGAAAGATCACAGAGACAGGAAGGGCCTCTCCAGCTGAGCAGATGAGAGGTTCTGCAGTGGTCTGGACACATTTGCACACTCATGGCCGTCCCCCTGCCCTGTTGAGAGACCCGATGAGGAAAGGGAGCCCTGCATCTGTCGCCTTCCTACTCCAACCACCTGAGGCTGGGCTGCCGGCAAGCCGCGCCAGCATATGACAGCACTTGAAAGAAAGTCCCTGGAAAGAATGTGCATCATTGCAGAACTCCCTCAAGAAAGCACCCCGCAGGAGGTGCTTCAGCACCCCGCAGAACTCCTCAAACTCCTGCATCCACACTCCCCCAGCGTGGTGGCTGCTTCTATCTCCCCAGGCTTAGCTGGCCTGGGTCTTGAAGGCCTCTCCTCCTGCTGTCCCCACGCAGCACCCTCTCTGCCACTGCACAGCTGGATGCAGTGAAGGCCAGGCGGGTGTGGCTGCTTGGGCAACAGGAGCTGCTTGACCCTGTTCTGCTGGCCTTGTTGGCCTCACTCCCGTGGAGAGCCAAGGTTACCCACGTCTCTGAAGCTAAGGCTTTCTTTCTAGGCCTGGGGGTGTCACATCTTGCATTCGTACTCACTGAGCTCCACGTCTATGGTTAGAGAATTTATCAACATTTTATAATGCTTTTATCAATTCCATCATTTGAGGGCCCTCTGGCAAGGAACCTGTTAGTACATGGAGTGCCTGGAATGTTCCAGAAAGCTAACATGAACAGCGGGCCCTTGCTGTCCTTATACATGGAGGACTCCAAAGGCCACTCAGGATGACAGGAAATGCAGGCTCCAAAAGATTTGGTTCCTTTGTGAGGCCCTCGGGCAGTGGTCAGACACGAAGGAAATAGGAAATCACCCCCAAACCACACCTCTCCCTACGAGGCCACAGCTGCCGATGCAGCCTTGGGAGGGGGATGGAGGGAGAGAGGAGGGCATCTGAATGTGGACACACCCTGCTGAGGGCTGTGGGCGGTCCTCAGACTGGAGCCAGCCCCCAGGCTCAGCTCAGCTCGGGGACCTCGTGCCCAGGCTTTCCTGGGGAGGAAGGTGTTGGATCTCCTGCCTCTCTGTATTCATTCACACTTTGGGTTTCTCTCTTCTGCGCATTCTGACATCTGCAGGAATTTTTTTTTTTTTTTTTTGAGACAGAGTCTCGCTCTGTCGCCCAGTGGAGTGGAGTGGCGCGATCTCAGCTCGCTGCAAGCTCCGCCTCCTGGGTTCACACCATTCTCGTGCCTCAGCCTCCAGAGTAACTGGGACCACAGGCGCCTGCCACCACGCCCAGCTAATTTTTTGTATTTTTAGTAGAGACGGGGTTTCACCGTGTTATCCAGGATGGTCTCGATCTCCTGACCTTGTGATCCGCCCGCCTCGGCCTCCCAAAGTGCTGGGATTACAGGCGTGAGCCACCGGGCCTGGCACATCTGCAGGATTTATGGATGAAGGGCCACAAACCCACATTTGGTCTCATTCAACAGATGTTGTGTCGGCAGGGCGAGGTGGGACTCTGTCTCTGCCCACACTACCTGCCCCTGGGGTTGTAGTTCTAGGAAAGGAAGTCTCAGACTGAGTTTTGATCTGGATTAAATTCTGTCCCAGGTGCAGATATTTATAGGCAAGCAGGGACAAGAGCCCTCAGGCAAAGCTGGGTATCCTGCGATGGGTGCCTCTGGGAGTTCGCAGATAACAAGGCCTTTTCCTGGAGGCAAAGCAGAAGCGTTCTGTGGCAGACCAGTCAGCTTTCTAGCAGGTCAGGGGCAGGGACATCTAGGCCCAAGGTGTCACCCCTGTGCCCGGCTGCTGGCTCTCCTCTTGCAAGGACACAGCTCTTACAGGACTTCCTAGCCCACCCAAGAACATCTTTCCATCATCGAAAAGTTATTGATAAGATTTTTCCATCATTGAAAAGTTATTGATAAGTGCCACCATGTGCATGAGCAGCCCTCCAGGTGCTGGCTGGTGGGCCGGTGTTTGAGAATCTTGCCAGTTGAATGTGCGCATCTGTTGAGGGTTTCCCAAAGGCTAACCGTTCATGCCAGAGGGAGGCCGTGGCTCATTCCTAGGGCCCTGGGTGAGACTCGGGCTCATGCACACACAGGTATCAATGGCAAGGGCTGTAACGAGCTGAGTGCCTGCTGCCATTTCCTAGTCGGGGGGGCTCCTGGAGAAAGAGGGGAGGCTGCTACTCTCCAGGGCCACAGGGAGCCCAGAATGCCATCTCCTGGTGTCAGCAGCAGCAAATCCGTATAAGTCTGCAGCAACTTAGCTTTTGCCTCCTCAGAGGAAATAATTCATCCAGGGGGCACAAGGCAGGGTCAGAGACTGAGGTAAGTTTCAGAGCAAGAGTGAAAGTTTATTTAAAAAGTTTTAGAGCAGGAACGAAAGAAAGTAAAGTACACTTGGAGGAGGGCCAGGTGGACATCTTGAGAGAGCAAGTACACAGTTTTGACCTTTGACTTGGGGTTTATATGTTGGCATGCTTCTGGGGGGCTGCGTCCCTTCTCCCCTGATTCTTCCCTTGGGGTGGGCTGTCCGCATGCGCAGTGGCCTGCCGGCACTTGGGAGGGCCACGTGTACAGTGTGCTTACTGGAGTTGTGCGGTGCCCTCTTGAGGCAGTCTTCCCTTACCAGTTCCTAGGGGAAGGTCACACGCTGGTTAAACTTTGCCACTTTGCCTCGTAGTGTGCATGCTTGACCTCACTCACCAACTCCTGAGATTTTTTTTTAATTTTTTAATTTAAGTTCTAGGGTACATGTACACAACGTGCAGGTTTGTTACATAGGTATGCGTGTGCCATGTTGGTTTGCTGCATCCATTAACTCGTCATTTACATTAGGTATTTCTCCTAATGCTATCCTTCCCACCCGACAGGCCCTGGTGTGTGATGTTGCCCGCACTGTGTCCAAGTGTTCTCATTGTTCAATTCCCACCTGTGCCAACTCCTGAGATCTTATCGGGAAGTGGCTCATCACCAGCTTTAGGTGTTTTCTATCTATTGGGAGCCTACCTTTCTCTGGCACCAGCTGCAACCAATAATTATTTTAGTTTAACAACAGCTTGACCATCACCTGATGATCGCCTGACATTTCTGTTGGGGCGCGGGCCCATCTCCTGCCCTGCTCATGTGGGGCTCAGTCTGCCCAACCTTTCCCCAAGGGCCTGTCTTTACTTCATTTATGGTAAGCCCCAAGCAGAATGGACTCTTGTTATGATCCCAGGAACTGCTCACGGCCACCTCTGTGGATGAACACCTAGCGGCTGCTCTAAATACATGCTGTGAAAGTTGTCAGAATCAAAATGGAGTCACTAATGTTAAGAAAGCCCTGACAAAGAGTGGTGGGGAAGGCCATGAAGAGAGGACACTTATGTTTGCATGCCTGATACCAGAAAGGACTACAAAAACCACAACCCGGCACAGAGGCCATCACACCCTTACACAAAAAGTATTTCTGCAAGGACAACTGCCCAGCAATTGCCTGTCCAACCTCAGACTGGAATGACCTTTGTTATTGATGTTTGTAGCCAAGGAGAATTATCTCAAAACCATTGTGATCCTGCTCGTTTTTCCTTTAAAGACCTTTGTCTTCCTTGACCTCCCTGAATAGGCATATGGTTTACTATGGCATGTGTACTCTCCTTGTAATGTTCTGTTCTCAAGCGAACATCTATTCTTCTAGAGAACCTCTCTCTTAGGCTGACAACGCTGTGGATCTGGGCTCCCAGGAACTGGGGCTGACATCAGAGGGGTGGAAAGAGAACAGCAGCTCTCCCTGAGGGGATGCTTGCCAAGGATAAGGAGACGATAGTTCTCTAAGGATTATTTTATATTCATCTAAAAGGGTATTTTTGTTGTTACCCCCAGCCTTTTTTCCCTTTTAATTTTCTGATGAATAATTTATATAAAGAAAACCCATTCTAAGTGTGCAATTCTATGAGTTTTGACAAATGTCTTCACCCATGCAAATCCTGCTACAACGGAGATATAGAACATTTCCATTACTGAAAAACAGCCAGGCGCTGTAGCTCATGCCTGTAATCCCAGCACTTTGGGAGGTCAAGGCGAGAGGGTTACTTGAGCCCAGGAGTTCAAGACCAGCCTGGGCAACATAGTGATGCCCCATCTCTACAAAAATAGAAGAAATTAGCTGGGCATGGTGGTACATGCCTGTGATCCCAGCTACTTGGGAGGCTGAGGTAAGAGGATTGCTTGAGCCTGGGAGGTGGAGGCTGCAGTGAGCCACAATCTCACCACTGCACTCCAGCCTGGGTGACAGAGTCAGACCCTGACTCCAAACAAAAACCAAAACTTCCTTCTTGCCCCTTTGCAGCCAGACTGTTTTCTGTCATTGTGGATGCATCTGTTCTAGAAATTTACATGGATGGAATCATTCAGTCTTTTGTATCTGGCTTCTTTTACTTGGCACAGTGTTTGTGAAACTCATCATTGTTCCACATAACAGTAGTTCCTTTTAATTGCCAAGTGGCATTCCTTGGTGTGAATGCACCACAGCTGGGCTAGCCACCCAGATGCTGATGGGCAGTTGATAGGCAGTAGGATGTCCCCATTTTCAGTTACTATGAATTGGTCTGCTGTAAGCACTAGAGTACAATTTTTTTTTTTAGAGACAGGGTCTCGCACTGTCATCCAGGCTGGAGGGCAGTGGCTCATAGCTCACTGCAGCCTCAAACTCCTGAGCTCAGGCAATCCTCCCACCTCAGCCTCCCAAGTAACTGAAACTACAGGCACACACCACTACACTTGGCTAATTTTTAAACTTTTTGTAGAGACGGGGTCTTGCTGTGTTGCCCAGGCTGGTCTTGAACTCCTGGGCACAAGCAATCCTCCCACCTCTCAAGTAGCTGTAATAGGTGTGAGCCACTGCCCAGCACCATTTATTGAAGAATCTGTCCTTTCCACAGCGAGTGTGCTTAGAACCTTTGTTGGAAATCAGTCGGCTGTAGAAAGCGGATTAATTTCTGGGCCCTCTGTTCTGCTCCATTGGTTTGTGTGTCTGTGTGTCTGTTTTTATGCCAGTTCCATGCTGTTTTGGTTACTGTAGCTTTGTAGTGTATTTTGAGTCTGGGAGTGTGATGCCTCCAGCTTTGTTCTTTTTGTTCAGGATGGCTTTGGCTGTTTGGGGTCTTTTGTGGTTCCATACAAATTTTAATATTATTTCTTTTTCTACAAAGAATGCCATTGGTATTTTGATAGGCATTGCCTTAAATGTGTAGATTACCTTGGGAAGCACAATCGTTTTAACAATATTAATTCTTCCAATCCTTGAGCATGAGATGTCTTCTCATTTGTTCATATCCTCTTCAATTTCTTTCATCAGTTTTTTGTAGTTTTCCTTGTAGAGGTCTTTCACCTCTTTTGTTAAATTTATCCCTAGGTATTTTATATTTTTTGTTGCTATTGAAAATAGGATTGCCTTCTTGATTTCTTTTTCAGCTAGGTTTTTGTTTGTGTATAGAAATGCTACTAATTTTTGTATATTGCCAGGGGCAGCCTGTGGGACTTTTTCTTAGGCCCTTATTGGAGGCACAGAGCCATTGGGCAGGCCAGGGGCGTACCTGCAGGTGGGGGTGCTGTGGGGCTGATTTATCAGGCCCTGAGCTCCTGCTATCAGTTGCTTGGAGGCTGGTGGGTCCTATGTGGGGAGACCTGCAGCTGTTTGGCTGGCTCAAGGGTGGGTTTGCTGCAGGTGGGAGGAGCAGACAGCTGGAAGAGCTGCGGTGGGGATGGGTTTCCCTGCTGTGCAGGACCAGAGCCACAGCTAAGCCTGGGCCCAAGCTCTATGCAGCTGGGGTTGTGGTGTTCAGCTGCCCATGTGGGCTTGGTGGCATGAAAGTGGAGCCCCAGTGCTGGAGAGGTACATGTGCTACTGGCTCCAGGGCAGAGCCCCTCCAGATGCAATAGCAGCTTGGCTCATGGCATGGGTGTGGGGTGGGAGGTGCACACCTTTTGCTCCTAATCGGGGGAACACTGCTGTGAGAATTCCTTGCAGTGCTCCCAACTGGGCTCAGGGCTTGCAAGGACTGTGGGTTCTCCTGCAGCAAGGACTACCAGCATTTGCTGTAGCAGTGGCAGCTGGTGGAGATCTGCTTATCTTTTCCTTGCCACAGGAAGTCCCTCTTTGCTTCTAGGTCAAACTGGTGGGTGAGGAAGACTGGGCAGCAGAGGCCACCTGGGCTTCCGAGCACCACAGGAGTGTCTCCGGGCCTCTGCTGCAGTCCAGCACTCTGCCTTCGACGCTCCAGTCAAATTGTCACTGTCAGCTTGTTGCCTTGATCCTTCCTTGTGGGGAGGAGGGGATGAGCGCCAGACAGTTCTAGTCAGCCCTGTTGCCAACACCACTCTCCTTCTGGTGACTTTCAAAGAGAAAAGTTGAACATTTTTACTACATCCAACGTAATCATGTTTCAGTGATAAAAGTTTTTGAATTTTGCTGTATGTGTTTTGAATTTCTGTTAGTAGGAGCATACTCATTTGGGGTCATTGTGTCCTCTTGATGACTTGACCCTGTTGTCTTTCTTTATCCCTGGTGATGTTCTTTGTTCTGACATCTGCTTTGTGTCGTGTCAACATAACTACTTCAGCTTTCTTTTGACAGTGCTTCCCTGGTATGCCCTTTTCTCTCCTTTAACTTTTAACCTACCTGTGTTTTAAATATACATATGTATCTATCTATCTATCTACACATTTTTTTGAGATGGAGTTTTGCTCTTGTCACCCAGGCTGGAGTGCAATGGCACTATCTAACTCTCACTGCAACCTGTGCCTCTTAGGTTCAAGTGATTCTCCTGCCTCAGCCTCCTGAGTAGCTGGGATTATAGGCACCTGCCACCATGCCCAGCTAATTTTGTAGTTTTAGTAAAGTCAGGTTTTCACCATGTTGGCCAGGGTGGTCTCGAACTCCTGACCTCAGGTGATCCACCTGCCTTGGCCTCCCAAAGTGCTGGGATTATAGGTGTGAGCCACCATGCCCAGCCTATTTTCTTTTTTTTAAGTAAAATTTTGAGACAGGGTTTTGCTCTATCACCCAGGCTGGAGTGCAGTGGTGCCATCTTGGCTCACTGCAGCGTCACCCTCCCAGGCTCAAGCAATCCTCCCACCTCAGCCTCCCAAGTAGCTGGGACCACAGGGGTTCACCACCACACCCAGGTAATATTTGTATTTCTTGTAGAGATGGAGTTCCACCATGTTTCCCAGGCTGGTCTTGAACTCCTGGACTCAAGCAATCCTCCCACCTCAGCCTCCCAAAGTGCTGAGATTACAGGCACGAGCCACCATGCTTGGCCTTAACCTATCTGTGTATTTATATTTAAAACGGGTTTCTTGTAGGCAGCTTAGAGTTAGTTCTGTATTTCAATCAACAATCTCTGCCATTTAATTAGAGTGTTACATCATTTAAATTTAATTATCAATGTTTTCTTATTTGTCCTATTCATTCTTTGTTCTTTTTCCTCTTTTTTCTTCCTTTAGAATTATAAATTTATCTTTTTGGATTCAAATATGTCTTCTTATTGGCTTTTCAGCTAGATCTTTTTGCTTTACTTGTTCAGTGTTTTTTTCTATAATTGTCAATTTGCAGCTTAAACTTAAGCTAGTCTACTTCCAGATATTATAACCCTTCATGTGGATTTTAATGACTTTAAACAGTAACGTTCCATTTCTGTTCTATTCCTTTCTTTATTGTCATACATTTCACTTTCACGTGAAATACAGCTGATATATACTCCTTTAGCCTCAATAACTTCCTTTAGCATTTTGTGTTATGCAGATCTACTGAAAGTGGATTCTACCAATTGTCATTTGTATGGAAATATCCTTAATTTGCCCTCGTTTTTTGAAAGATATTTTCACTAATTCTCTAGGTTGATGGGCACTTTTTCTTCTGTCATGTTAAATCACATCGTTCAGTCCATTGTCTTCTGACTTGCATTGCTTCTGACGACAGATTGGCAGCTGTTCTTCTGTGTTTCTTTGTGTTTAGTGTGTTATTTGTCTGGCTGCTTTTGCCTTGTTTGTCCTGCTTGGGGCTTACTGAGCTTATCAATCTGTGAGATTCAAGTTTGAAAAAGTTGCAGTGAAGGCTTCTTCAAATATTTCTCTGCCTGCCTCTTCCTTTTGGGGCTCCAGTTATATGTATATAAGCTGCTTGATGCTGTTTCAGTGTCAGTGAGGTTCTGTTTATTTTTATGTTGAAACTTTTCTCCCGTCTCCGTGCTTAGGTTTGAATACTTTCTAATGCTTGTATTCAAGTTCTCACTTGTATTCAAGTTCACTGGTATTTTTCTGCAGTTTTCAAACTGCTGCTAAGCTCATTTTATGAATTTTTCATTTCAAAGGTATTTTTCATCTCAGAGGTTCCATTTAGTTATATACATACATAATATATTTTGCCAGGATATATCCTTTGGTTAAAAAAATGTCTGTAGGTATTAAAAGCAGGGTTACGTTGAATGACCTTGAACATCCATTTTCTGATATTTTGTGACTTTAAGGTAGCTGCTTAGAAGTGGAATTGAAGGATGCAGTTGTGAATGCACACAGGTCTTTCCGGGCATCTCTGAGCTTCTTCCCGCAGGGGCTGTGCTGTTTGCATCCCAGCAGCAAAGCATGAGGTTGTGTGTTTCCCTGCAGCCTCCCCATCAGGGTGTGCTGGTGACCTTGTGGAGTTTTGCCAACCTGATAGGAGAGATGTTGTAACTCAGTGTTCTCATTTCTAATTCTCGGATCATGAAAACTAACGGGCTTGGCTTGGTGTGGTGGCTCATGCCTGTAATCCCAGCACTTTAGGAGGCCAAGGCGGGTGTAACACCTGAAGTCAGGAGTTCAAGACCAGCCTGGCCAGCATGGTGAAACCCCATCTCTACTAAAAATACAAAAAATTAGCCGGGCGTGATGGTAGGCGCCTGTAATCCCAGCTACTCAGGAGACTGAGGCAGGAGAATTGCCTGAACCTGGAATGTGGAAGTTGCAGTGAGCCAAGATCGTGCCACTGCACTCCAGCCTGGGCAAGAGAGAGAGACTCCATCTCAAAAAAAAAAAAAAAGAAAAAAGAAAACAACAGGCTTATTTGCAGCAGGAGCTGTGGTGCCCTTGGGGGATGTGTGAGCTCCAGGGATGACAGCAACCACCATCTGTTCATCTCAGCATTTGGGAGACAAGCCCTGTAGGATTCATTCAGTAAAAATAAAATCCTACGAAGTGAATTTGTAGGCTTGGGGAAGTGTGGACAATGCAGTTTGGGCGTCACCTACGTACAAGCAGAATTTGCAAGAACAGCTCCTGGGCGTTGGGATGAAACACGGCCCCTGCCATCTGCTTCTTGGTGTCAGGCCGGCCTCCTGCTTCCCGCCTTTGTTGCCAGCGTGGAGGAAGCAGAGGTCAGGGAGGCAGTCACTGCTTGTCCCTGACACTGGACTCAGTCTCCAGACAAGGCGGCTGCTCTCAGTGTCCTGTCTCATGACTCCAGGAAGGCCCCTCTCTGTAGAGTGTCAGGAAGTGCCCACGACCCACAGAGCAGCTGAGCAGTGCCCAGCGTGCAGGGCAGGCCACACGGCGCCACCATCAGAGCATGAGGACAGAAGGGCTGGGGTCCGAGGGAGCCTGGGCGGGCCAGGGTAACGAAGAGCCCGCCGTCGGTCTCTGCATCCGTCGGCTCATGTGGCCATGGAGCAGCACCGTGTTACAGCAAAGCGGTCCTGATCCAGAACCCAAGAGAGGGTTCTTGGATCTCGCACAAGATAGAATTCAGGGGGAGTCCACAGTCCCATGTGAAAGCGAGTTTATTAACAGAGTAAAGTGGTGAAAGGACGGCTGCTCCATAGACAGAGCAGGACATTCCCGAAACTAAGAGGAGAAAGGCGCCCACCTGGGGTACAATCCTGGTATATATGGGGAGATGTGCTCTGCTACAAGGGTTGATGATAAAGAATTTTCTTAATTAGTATATTTTGCAAGAATCAATATTATTTATCTTTAAAGCAAAATTAGGAATGCCTTTGTTCTCTGGATATCAGGGTATCTGGACTCCCAAGTCTGGGTCTGTTTAGTAAACATTATTTATTTGTTCCCTTATCCCTAAACGTCTAGAGGCTGGGAATGCCTGACTCTCTGGGAGTGGAGCCTAGCAAGCCCTAGCCTCGTTTTCCAGCCCTCACTCGAGGTGGAGTCGCTCTGGTTCCAGCGCTTCTGACGACCGCAGGCTGGGGCTTAGACAGGACATTTATTGCTCAAAGTACAGTCCATGAGGCTGGTGGTCCCAGATCGAGGTGTGGCAGGGCTACTTCCTCCTGAGGCCTCTCCTTGGCTTCCAGACACCATCTTCTCCCTGAGTCCTCACCGGGTCGCCCCTCTCTGCATGTCCGCCTCCTGATCTCCTGTTCTTACAAGGACACCAGTCACAACGGGCCCACCCTCTTGATCTCATTTAACTGAAATCCTTTCTGTAAAGATCCCATCTCCAAATACCGTCACATTCTGAGGTCCTGGGGGTCAGGACTTGAACATTTAAACTTGGAGGCAGGCACAGTCCCACCCATCACAGCCCATTGTCCTCCACAGCCCTCCAATCTCACTTCGAGTCTTCCCCAAGGGTCAGCACAGGCTCTGCCCTTGTGAGCTTCATGGGAATGAGAGTCAAGAGGGTAATGAGGGCCGGAAGTGATCGGAGGGAGGCGGGAAGAGGGAGGACCTTGGACTCCGCCCACGGGGTCCCCACCTGGGCATGGCTGTAGGGAGGGGCATCGTGCTGCCCTTGTCCTTACTGGGGGCCAGTGTCAGAAGGAGGAAGGGATGGGTGGCAGGCACTGCAGGGAGGAGAGGGCTCTCCAGCACTCATATTTTCATCCTTTGACCGTGCTGCTGGGCACTGAGCATAGGAGGATGTCGCTGGCTGGCAGGGCTGTCACCCTCATCGATGGCCCAGTTTCCCAGGAGGAAATGGATGGGATGGCAGGTTTCAGCAGAGCACACACAAGCCCTGCTATTATCTTACAAAAAGCCAGGCCAGCCTCCCGCAGCTCTCCATGTGACTTAGCATCAGTATTGGGGGTTTTGTAGTTACCTCAGGAAACCTACTTTTGAACAAATAATAGATTATGTTCTCTGGAACACAGGGGGAGCTAAATGCCTTTTGACAGCCAGCAGCTTATGGAAATAGCCCTTTTCCTGGCAGAAGAAGTCGGTTCCCCACGGCCGCGCCCGCTGCTTCATCTAGCTTTCCCTCGCTCTGTGCCGACGGGTGCCCAGAGTTCAGCCCCTGGCCTGACTGTTGCTGTCACTGCCCCCTTGACCACTGCAATGGTGACAGCTGTGATGTACGATTACAAAGCGGGACACAGAGCCCCCCCCAGAGCAAGGCAGTTCCCCTGTGGGCCAAGCGGACCAGGCTACTGGGGGACCCTGGGCTCCTGGGACATGGGGTGCGGGTGCAGACAGGGCCTGAAGTGCTCCCAGGTGCATGCCAGTGGCAGGAAGCCCCATGTCACAGAGATGTGGCCCAAGTGCTTGACAAGAGATGGCGTCAGATGATGTAAAAGAAACCAATGGACCTAAGTGGGTGCCATCCTGCGCCCCGTTGGTGGATTAACTCAGTTCCATGCCCACGACTGCCCGAGGTGGAGTGATAGTCATGCCCACTGCAGATGAGGAGCCGAGGCCAGGAAGGGTTTTGCCAGATGCCTGGGCTGGGGCCAGGGCTCAGGACCACCCACTGAACTGCCTGCTCGGCCCACCCTGGCAAGTGTGTGCAAGGGCCGGGTGGTGCCGACGAGGAGGGCCGTGGGGAGGAGATGATGTTGTCCTGAGACTCCCAGCCTCACCTGAGGGGGAAGAGGGTGGGAGCAAGGCTGGGAGCCACCCTTGGGGGCTGTGCATGTGCCCCCGACATTGGAGGACACAGGCCACGCCACACCTGTGCCATCCAGGGAGTGGGAAGGAAGCACGTGGCCGTGGAGAGGCCAGCAGGTGGCAGGAAGGGCTGCAAGCCCCCAACCACGGGGTCACACGTGGGGGACCCAGCACCCCATGCAGGAGCTGGGCTGTGCCTCTGCATCTGCACAGGCCGAGGCGTGAACTCGGCATCAGCACCGCCCTCCCATGGAGATCCATGCCCGCATGGACCCATGCCCGCGTGGTGCAGGAGCTGTGCACTGGGCAGCCCCACAGGCAACTCCAGCCTGCAGTGCCAGGAGCGGGGCCAGGCCTTGCAGCGGGGGTGCATGCTGGCTCCTGGCGGTCGCTCAGCTCTTGGGGATAGGTGAGGACGCGTGGAGAGGGAACAGCATGGGCATCAAGGCCGAGGCACTGGCCCCTCCCAGAATGACCTCCAGGACCACTCTGCCTGCCCCTGGGTGCCCCACTGTGCCTGGGGAGGGCAAGGGTCACTTCGGGTTTAAGGCTCCAGGGTCACTGTCTTGAAATTCTTACCAATTTTATCACTAAGCTTATGTTTTTCAAGCAAGATAGGATGGGCATGGAGCCCCTGCAAGAGCAAGCCACGGGCACCCTCTGAGCGCAACGCCGCTCAGAACCTGAACAGAGCACATAAGCAAGGCTCACGGCGGCCACAGGGCTGGTCGCAGCCAGGACGGGGTGAGGAGCTGCAGCCCCAGCCTCGCCTTCCCTTCAAGCCGAGCAGCTTCCAGTGGGAGGAAACGCCAGCGACCGGGCCCCGTCCTTCCTCCTCAGGCGGTCCTGTGGAAGGTGCGGTGCTGATGGAATGTGGTAACAGAGAGGGTGGAACGTGGTGACTGGGAGGTGGCATAAAAGCAGCCACTGCGCTGGTTTTGTGGGACCTTTCCTCCTTTCTGGGGGTCCCTGAGGACAGGTGCATGTGCGAACTGTGAAACAGAAACTGAGATTTCACCTTCCGGATGAGTTCCATGCTTTCTTTTTTGCATTTAAAACCGGACAACATCGTATTGGCAAAGATCTAGAGTTTTCTACTGTCTTAGCTGGAAATGAGCTGCAAGTTTTTCTCAAGATGTAGCGCGTAATCGGTCAGAGCAAAACACGGAGAGCCCTTCGCAGAAGCTCACTTCAATGCATTTTCTTCATATCCCTGAAGTTCCTTAAGAATAGGTGACGATGTATCGGGAAGAGAACTGAGGAGTAGAAGTTCCCTTGCAGGTTTTGTATCAGTGACATGTAAATGAGCAATTCACAGATGAGTGCGGGCAGAGCTGTGTGTGCTGCGTACATATGGGCCGGGCTATGATGTCTCACACTGGATGACGTTCCACCTTCGGAATTTTAGTGTTTCAATACAGAAAATGGGTTTAATAACTCACCGTGGTTTTGATTTATCTTATATTCATTTCTTCAAACTCATTTCTTAAAATTTAAAGTAAAAAAAAAAACTGGACGATATAAGATGAATGGCAGATCCATGCTAATGATTCTAATTTTCAGAATTTCTTTACTTAGAATGACATAAAATAGCAACTAAAAAATAACAAGTTGAGAAACTGTGGAAAAAGAAAAAGCTAGGCCAGGCACGGTGGCTGATGCCTGTAATCCCAGCACTGAGGGCAGATCACCTGAGGTCAGGAGTTCAAGACCAGCCTGGCCAACATGGTGAAACCCCGTCTCTACTAAAAATACTAAAATTAGCTGGGCTTGGTGGCTCATGCCTGTAGTCCCAGCTACCTGGGAGGCTGAGGCAGGAGAATCGCTTGAACCCGGGAGGGAGATGTTGCAGTGAGCTGAGATGGTGACATTGCAGTGCAGCCTGGGTGACAGAGCAAGACTCTGATAAAAAAGAAAAACTTGTATATTTTACTACCTTGCACAGCACTTTCCCCTGCTTTTTAATGAGGCACTCCACGTTTTCACTTTGCACAGTGCCCTGAGTGGGCCAGA
This sequence comes from Gorilla gorilla gorilla, assembly GCF_029281585.2. Taxonomy (NCBI): domain Eukaryota; kingdom Metazoa; phylum Chordata; class Mammalia; order Primates; family Hominidae; genus Gorilla; species Gorilla gorilla. The sequence continues at coordinate 110,820,246 of NC_073243.2, read as the reverse complement.
TGGAGGGACCCTTCTTCTGTGGTCTGACCCTCACGTGGCTTCTGGTCCATGCGGGCCCTGACAGTGGCTCTCGGGGTGATCACAGCCTGAGGCTTTCTCAGGCCCTGGTCACTCAAAGGATTCCCGGCAGAGTCCCTCCAGTCGACACCCAGCTCCTGCTTCAGAGCATGAGGGGTGTGAGAAGAGTTTTCCAAAGGTACCAGCTTTGGACAGATGGGGTGAGATGGTGGCCAAGGGGTCCCTGCAAGGGCCCCTCATGGTCCTGGTGACACCCTGGAATCTTCTGGCCGGGTGGAGCACAGTCCTAGCTACCTTTGCACTCTCCAAGGTCCCAGGGGCACCCAGGCTACTGAGTGTCCCAGACATCCACACGCAGGGATTGGGGGACCAGAAGCTGGGGAGCCCTAGGGGTTTTGAGGGCAGAGGGCAGGAGGAGAGTGTGGTTAATGGTGTCCAATGCAGGTGCTAAGCCACGGGAGGAGTGGGCTGTGGCGTGGATGATGCAGGTAACTGCCAGCATCAATGAGATGTGCAGTGGGCTCATTGGGGGGTGGGGTTAAGAAAAAAGCCTCAGGGTGTGGCTGCTGGTGGGTCGCCCTGTCAGAGAAGAGAAAGCTGGTGAGGACAAAGGGCTGGGATGCACAGGCCTGGGGCCAATCAGGGCAGGGTGGAGGGCAGGTCTGCAGGTTCCAGGGGGCACACTGGAGGGAACACTCAGGGGCTGGACAGGGCTGGAGGCTGTCTTGGGTTGGGACTGAGGCTGGTGTGGGGTCTTCTGCAGGCTGGGACTCATGGTGGGGCTGGGTTCAGGGGTGGGAAGTTGGAGGGGGATGCTGGGAATATCTGCTGTGACAGTAGGAAATGTATATTCAGGATTAGCCTAGTGGCTCACGCCTGTAATCCCAGCACTTTGGGAGGCCGAGATGGGTGGATCACTTGAGGCCAGGAGTTTGAGACCAGCCTGGCCAACATGGTGATACCCCGTCTCTACTAAAAAAATCAGCTGGGCGTGGTGGCACGTGCCTGTAATCCCAACTACTCCGAAAGCTGAAGCAGGAGAATTGCTTGAACCTGGGTGGTGGAAGTTGTAGTGAGCCGAGATCGCACCATTGCACTCCAGCCTGGGCAACAGAGCAACACCCCGTCTCAAAAAAAAAATATTACATATATATATATATATATATTTATTCTATTTTGTCCCCAGTTCCTGACACAGTGCTTCTTGGAATGTCCTGCATGGTAGGAGGTGAGTATTCATAACAAGCCCCTTTCAACCTCTCCTGAGCTTATGCTACGAGGGGACTCTTGGTAGGCCCCTAGATAGCTTGAGGGTGGGGCTGGTTACTAGCGGAACCAGCCGTGTGATTGAAGGCTGAAACTTTCAGCCCCATTCCTCAATCTCTGGGGCCAGGGCTTGGAGATGGAGGCCAATGAACAATCACCAGTGATGTCACCAATTGTGTCCACGTGATGACACCTCCATCAGAAACCCTCGCCCATGGGATTTGGAGAGCTTCAGAGTTGGTGAACACGTCCGTGTGTGGGAGGGGATGCACCCCAACTCCACGGGGACAACGGAATCTCCTGTGCCGGGGACCCCTCCAGCCCTCGCCCCAGGCACCAGACCTTGGCCCAGGCACCTCCACATCTGGATGTTCGCTTGTATTCTTCATATCTTCTCCAAGAAAGCAGTAGTGGTAAGCAAAGTGTTTCCCTGACTTCCACGAGCCATCCCAGCAAATTACTGAATTTAAGGAGGGGATGGTGGGACTCTCCATTTGCAGCCACGTTGGACAGACATGTGGGTAGCCTGGGGACACGATGCTTGTGACTGGCGGAGTGGGGGCAGCCTCGTGGGCAAAGCCTTTGACCTTCAGGGTCTGCGCTAGCACCGGGCAGTGTTGAAGCTGAATTAAATTGCAGGACACTCGGGTGGTGTCTGCAGAGACCCGGAGAATTGGCTGGTGTGCAAAACCCACACGCTTGTGGTCGGCCGTGTCGTGAATCGAGGAACAGCTTTCCTTTATCCACAAAAAAAGTGAGTTTTCATTCCCTATTCTTAAGTGTGTGGCTCCAGCTTTTGCAATAATTCTAGTCCTTATCATGGTGAGGAGGGTAATGTGAGCGAGGCTGAGAAAGCTCCGGAGGAGTCCACACGGCCATCCTCTTTCTAGTTCAGCGACAAGAGCCAATATCAGGTTTCCACCGAAAGTGACTGGCATTGGCTCTCCATAGGGAAATGAAAGTAAAAGAAGCAGTTTGGCCAGGCACAGTGGCTCACACCTGTAATCCCAGCACTTCGGGAGGCTGAGGAGGGCGAATCACCTGAAGTCAGGAGTTTGAGACCAGCCTGGTCAACACGGGGGAAACCCTGTCTCTACTGAAAATACAAAAATTAGCCAGGCATGGTGGCGGGTGCCTGTAGTCCCAGCTACTCGGAAGGCTGAGGCAGGAGAGTCACCGGAACCGTGGAGGTGGAGGTTGCAAGTGAGCCGAGATCACGCCACTGCACTCCAGCCTGGGTGACAGAGCAAGACTCTGTCTCAAAAGAAAAAAAAAAAAAAAAGAAGCAGTTTGGGCCATGCAGTGAGCACTCTGTGGACCAGTGGACTCATCTGCTGGGGTCCAGGCAGCCTGGGCTGCTCCTGGTTCTTCCCTCCTCCCTGCATGCACGGCCCTGCACTGCCCTCCCCGGGGGCTGCTGTGGGAGTTCTCGGGGCTCTCGCTGGTTGTCCCGCTGGCTGGGAAGGGCTGTGGTGTGTTGGGTGCTGCCTACCCTGAAGTACACGAATTAGGGTTGTGCTGTGTTGGGTGCTGCCCTCCCCAGGGGCTGCTGTGGTGTGGTGCTGGGTGCTGGCTGCCCTCAAGTACATGAATTAAAAATTGCTTCTCCTCTTGCCAGATGCAGGGAGGAGGCTGAGCAAAGCCCTAGCTCATTTACGTAGAGACAGACACAGAGAATTTTTGCAGGAATTTAACGCACTCTGATTTTTCTGGAGTTCTAACAATAGCGCACATCAAAGTGGAGTGGCACTGGGCTCTGTTCAGAACATTCCAGCAACTGGTCGCTGTGCAGCAGCACACTCACGTGGCGGTGGGCGCTTGGGTGACCTCACCTTCTGGAAGGTGCACCTGTGTGCACAGGCATCCGAATCCATGTCACGTGCTGGCACGGCAATCACCATCCTTTCACAACAGGTCATGAAGCCGATTGATTTTGAATGGCTGTGTGGGTAATAATGCCCATGACCTTCATTCCAGAGACCAACAGGCATCAGGAAATGTCTGTCACAACAGGCAGGGCTGGAGCTTGACGCGGTTGAGAATCCCTGATGCTCAACCCGTATTTTCTGGCTACCAGTTGAAAGAAAGGGTGAGAGGATGCTTGGCTCTGAGCAGGTGTCTGAGAAGTGCAGCCATAACATTCAACTCCTTCTCACCAAATTCTTTACCCCAAAGAACCCGGGAGGAAGACACATTTGCTAGGAGCTGGGTACCTGAAATGAAGGTAAGGAAAGGACGCCAGGTTCTGTCCTCCAAACGGCGCTCTGGGCATCTCCCCTACAATCAGAGGAACGAAACTTACACAGACCTTAAACTTCTGTTAGAGGTAAAATAGAATAACAATAATAAAAATCCCAGTTCAGTGAATTCAGGTTAACCGCAAAGCTCATCTGTTTGGAGAGACAAGCTCTGACCTTTGTGAAATTTTGTGCACAAACAACCTGGAACACTGCTGTGAGAGGGCTGTGTCCTGGCCAGTGTCAGCCCCACCTGCAGGAAGTGCTTATCTGTTTCATTGGTGAGGTTTGCTGGCTGGGCTTGGGGAATAATGGGTTCCCACTTTCTCAATTGTCTCCATGGTTTGGAACACAGGGCTCTGCGCCTCTTTCTTCACTTGCTGTTCCACAGAGAGAAGGTGACCTGAGCTGCACAGTCCAAACCGAAGGACACTTAGCCCCCAACTGGATGAAACAGGGAAGAAGCGAAAGCAACTTCATCTATCAGTGTCAGTATTTGAAATTTTGCTTTTTAGATAGGCAGACCAAAGGAATAGAAGATAAAGTCTACAAATAGAACCAAATATATGTAGAGATTAGGTATACGATGAGGTGGAAAAAGACAGACTTTTGACAATTTTTTGGGACAGTTGGATAGCCACATAGAAAATGATACAACTGGCCAGGCACAGTGGCTCACGCCTGTAATCCCAGCACTTTGGGAGGCTGAGGTGGGCGGATCATGAGGCCAGGAGTTTGAGACCATCCTGGCCAACACAGTGAAACCCCATTTCTACTAAAAATACAAAAATTAGCCGGGTGTGGTGGTGGGTGCCTGCAATCCTAGCTACTTGGGAGGCTGAGGCAGGAGAATTGCTTGAACCTGGGAAGCGGAGGTTGCAGTGAGCTGAGATCGTGCCACTGCACTCCAGCCTGAGTGACAGAGCAAGACTATCTCGAAAAAAATAAAAGAAAACTAAAAGATACAACTTAACCTTTAGCTTATTTTCCACACCAAAATAATCCCCAAAGACCAGAGATCTTCATGCGAGAAGGAAGTAAGGTCTGGTTGAAAACACAGCTGCAGGATGTCACAGGAGAGGAAAAGGCTTTCTAACCATATCTTATAATTCAGAAGAACAAATACAAGATTGCCAAAATTTATCACTTAAAATAATGTATACTCAGGTCTGGCACGGTGGCTCACACCTATAATCCCAGCATTTGGGGAGGCCGGGGCAGGAGGATCACCTGAGGTCAGCAGATTGAGACCAGCCTGGCCAACATTGTGAAACCGTATCTCTACTAAAAATACAAAAATTGGCCAGGCCTGGTGGCACACGCCTGTAACCCCAGCTACTAGGAAGGCTGAGGCAGGAGAATTGCATGAATCCGGGAGGTGGAGGTTGCAGTGAGCCGAGATCACACCACTGCACTCCAGGAGCATCTCAAATGTGTGTGTGTGTGTGTGTGTGTGTGTGTGTGTGTGTGTGTGTGTACTCAAAATCCTAGCAAGTTATTTTGTGGCTATTGAGAAATGATTCTGAAGTTTACGTAGAGAAAGGAAAGACCCAGCACAACCGACACAAAATTGAAGAAGAACAAAGTCACGGGACTCATGCTGCCCAGCTCCTAGGCTCCTGATGAAGCTGCACTAATCAAAGCAGGGTGGTGAATGAAAGATGGATGAGGGAGCAGGTAGGGGGTGGATAAGGGGGTGGGTAGGGGGCGGATAGGGGCAGATAAGCGGGCGGGCGGGTAGGGGGCAGATAAGGGGGCGGGTAAGTGGGTGGGTAAGGGGGCAGAGTGCAGAACCCAGAAACAGACCCATGTGGATGCAGTCAGAGGAGCAAAGCCAATTCCGTGGGGCAGAGAGTCTTTTCAACAAATGGTGCTGGGACAGCAGGACACCCATGTGCAGGAAAGCAAATCCAGACAGACTTCCCACCCTTCACAAAAACGAACTCAAAATGGATCACAGACCTCAATGTAAAACACAAAACTATAAAGCTCCTAGAAGATAACATAGAATAAAACCTAGATGGCCTTGGGCACGAGATGACCTTTTAGATTCAACATTCAACATACCTGTTGGATCTAAAAGGCATGATCCATGAGGAAAATAATGGGTAAATTGGACTTCATTAATGTGAGAAACTTCTGCTCTGCAAGAGACTGTCAAGAGAAGACAAGCCACAGACTGGGAGAAAATACTTGCAAAAGACTTATCTGATAGAGGACAGTACTGAAAATATGCGAAGAACTCTTAAAACTCAACAATAACAAATGTACAACAGATTTTAAAAGTGAGCAAAATACTGGAATGTAAATCTCACTGAAGAAGTTCTGCACATGGCAATACATGCGTGAGAATGTTCAGCGTCACGCATCATCGGAGAAATGCTAATTACAGCAGCATGAGACACCACACACACCTACTAGCGTGGCCAAAACCCAGGCACTGGCAACATCAAACGCTGACAAGGATGCGGAACAGCAGGAACTCTTGTTCATCGCTGGTGGAAATGCAAAATGGGACCGCCACTGTGGAAGACAGTTTGGCGGTTTCTCACAAAACTAGACATGATCTCACCGTACGGTCCAGTAATCATGTTCCTCGGTATATACCCAAAGGGACTGAAAACTTCTGTCCGCACAAAACCTGTACATGGGTGTTTATAGCAGTTTTATTCATAAGTTTCAAAACCTGGAAGCAACCGAGATGCCCTTCAGTAGGTGAATGGGTTAGCAAGCTGTGGCACATCCAGACAGTGGAGTCAGCACTAAAAGGAAATGAGCTCCGAAACTATGAAAAGGCAGGGAAAGAACTTACATACTTACCACTGAGTGAAAGTGGCCAATGTGAAAAGGCTACACCCTGTGGGGTTCCAACTCTAGGACATTTGGGAAACGGCAAGACCATGGAGATGTTAAATAGATCAGTGGTTGCCAGAGGCTGGGGGGAGGGAAGGTTGAACAAGAGGAGCATAGAGGATTTTTAGGGCAGTGAAACTCCTCTATGTGATGCTATAATTGTAGACACGTGTCGTTAGATATTTGTCCAAACCCTTAGAGAGTACAGCACCGAGACTGAGCCTGAATGTAGGCTTCAGGTGCTGGGTGATGACGACAGGGGTCAGTGCAGGAGAATCAGCTGTAACACATGCACCGCTGGTGGGGAAGTTCATCATGGGGAGGCTGTAGTTGGGGAGGGGGGCTATAGGAAATCTCTGTACCTTCGTCTTAATTTTACTGTGAACCTAAAACTGCTCTAAAAAATAAAACATTAAAAATGAAATATACAGGCTGGGCACAGTGGCTCACGCCTGTAATACCAGCACTTTGGGAGGCCAAGGAGGGTGGATCACCTGAGGTGGGAGTTCAAGACCAGCCTGGTCAACATGGTGAAACCCCGTCTCTACTAAAAATATAAAAATTAGCTGGGCGTGGTGGCGCATGCCTGTAATCCCAGCTACTCGGGAGGCTGAGGCAGGAGAATTGTTTGAACCCAGGAGGCAGAGGTTGTGGTGAGCCAAGATGGTGCCATTGCACTCCAGCCTGGGCAACAAGAGCGAAACTCCGTCTCAAAAAAAAACCAAAAACCAAAAAACAAAACAAAACAAAACAAAACAAAAAACCAAAAAATATACATTTTTGCATGAACAAAACCCCATGAAGAAAATCAAAGGTGTAGCACATGGGGAAATGAAAGCCATAGCACATGAGAAAATGCTTCCAACTTATCGCACAAAGAATCAAGCTCTGCAAACTATAACAAGCTCCTAAAAATCAAGGCAAAAACCTAATTATCTGTTGGAAAAATGGGCAGAAGAAGAAAGGCAATGGGCTCTCCCCTGTGAAGACACACTCAGCCTCACTTACAGTAAAAGTGCACACCCCAGGTCCTCTGCACGCCATTTCCCACCCATCAGATAGTCCTAGTCCGAGAGGCAGACTTCCAACAGCGCCTCTGCATCCCCAAGGAGATGGGCGGCTCATGGGGGCGCCGCTGCCTGGGAGGGGAGGTGGCTTTTGTTGGGGGGGCCTCCCACTTACCCAGCTACAGCAACAAATGTGACATCTGTCCCTGAGATGGCCAGACGCGCAGCAAGTGCTCCATGCTGTTCACTGTGGCATCACATGTAGTGACAAAGGTTTGGAAACACCCAAATATCAAAGAGCAGAAGGTTTAATAAATAACTGAGACACACCCACAAAATGCATCTGCAAAGAAGAATAAAAAAGGTATCTCTGTGCTGATAGGCAGTTATCTTCCAGAGGTGGCGTTAAGTGCAAGGGAGGCGGGAGAGTGGTGGGGCTTGTTTCTTGGTCACAGCCTTGCTGACCAAAGCCGGACCCGGTCCAGATGAGGTGAAGTGGAGAAGCTGGCAAAGACCAGCAGATGGTAAGAGGGCAAACCCTGGCTGCCCTTGTTGGTCACTAGCCTAAGACATGCCTACCAGTGCCATGACAGTTTACAAATGCCATGACAGTTTACGGAAATTGCCACTGCTTTTTATGGCAATGACCTGGAAGTTATCACCCCTTTCCTAGGAAGTTCTCTATAACCTGCCCCTTAATTTGCATTGACCTGTCCCTTAAGTTGCATGTAATTGAAAGCGGGTAGAAGTGGGTATAAATACAGTTGCCAACAACCCATATGCTGTGGACTCTGGGCACACTGCCTATGAGTCAGCCCCACTCTGCAAGGAACAGTGCTGGCCAATAAAAGTTTGCTGCCTAACACTGCCGGATTGCCCTTGAATTCTTTCCTGGGCAAAGCCAAGAACCCTCCTGGGCTAAGCCCCAGTTTTGGCCTGCATCACCTGGCAGCCATGAAGATGAAACAGTGGGGATGGCAGTGGTGGGTGGAGGGGTGGTGAGAAAGCAGAGAGGTGATGGTCCGCAGTGGGTAGGACAACTGCCATCTCTCTAAAGAAGTGGTGAGGTGGCAATTGACAGGAAGGCGTCCAGCAAAGTAGCAAGACGGCAACCAGTCATCTGGTGACTGGCTACACGGTGATTGGTGAGATGGGAAGAAGCAGCGATCAGAGAGATGGCGATTGGCTCTGCAGCGATCAAAGAAAATCAAAGTCATAGAGCGGCTATTGCAGCAGAGCTGTAACCTCAGCCAAAGGCTCTCTTCAGAGCCGTCATCTTTCCTGGTAGGTAGCAGAGCCAAGTGGTTGGGGTAGTGGCCACAGTGCCACCACCACGCATGGGACCCCTGCCCTGGCCAGCAGGTCACTGGTCCATGTGCCAGTCTCCTCGCAGCAGCCAAGCCTGCCCAAGCTGGGGAAACCCTGGGAGGAGACCTTTACCTAGGGATTAAGGTGGAGAATGATCAGCACCATTTTGGCCCCTGTGGTTGGGTGAGTGTCCTCCCCTCTGCCCACCCCTGCCAATATGAGCCAGGAAATTAGGCTTCTGGCTAGATGGTCAGTTTGAAGTCCCGGTAGCACACCTGACCAGCCACATCCTTGTCATTCCTTCTCTCAATCCTTTCTCCTCTAATGCCATTTCATTGCCTGTTGGCCATTTTAATTTCTGCTTTGAAATGTACGTTTCATCTGCAATTTTTGCTTTGGCTCCCTGCTAACTCTACTTGGGCAGTTACTTAAGGCAGGACACTTGATTGTGGGAGGTCCCCTGTTGTGCTGACCCTAGGACAGCAGGGTCATGTTGTTCTGTGGCCCCAGCTTGGCCTTTGGGGTTCACTGTGGGCCACCAGCTAGATGCTATGGGGTTTTTGACATTGGTGTGGGGACCCTTGTTAGCTGATACTCGACTGCTCTGGGTTTTTGGCATTTGGGATTGTAGGCCACCCCCAGACACTCCAGAGTTTTTGGCACTGGTATTCCCTCTAGGATTGTGGTGTTAGAGGCCACCCTAGGGGAATCTTGGCCTTGCCTTTTCTTGTTTCGTACCGAGAGTTATTTTCTGAAACAGCATTTTCTTATTGTCACTTTATCTACTTTTCCTTCTACGCTTTGCTTAGTAAAAATACTTGTTTTGTCATATTTTGTTTGCCAGCGCTTTTTTAATGACTTGCTACCTTGACTTATTCCTTCTCTGCAGGACATGGGAATCTGAAAGGGGATGACAGCAAAGGTCCAGCTGCTTCTGCTCTTGCTAGACTTAGAAAAATGCCTGTGCCCAGTAGAAATCCTTGCTAGACATAAGGATGATGAGCATCCCAGAACACTTGCAGCTGGAGTGTCTTTTATGCTGGCCAGTGTTTGATGTTCTTCAGGGTACTAGTTCTAGCCCAAGAACAATTGGCATAAAGCTGTGGTTAGACCTGCAGATTTCTGAGCACTGGTCGTGGTAAAGGCCTGGTGGTGTAGACATTAAGGTTGCTTGGTTTCAATGTTCTGGAATTACATCTGTTTTCGGGCCCGGTGACGGTACGGCTCATGAACGTAAAACATCCTCTGATGAAATTAGTACATGAATTTATATTTCTATAGGGAAGACTACTCAATTGTCAACTTCATCATAGCTCATAGTAATCAACAGCTTTCCCGGCTTTAGATCTGTTGAGTATGGAAGAGTCAAAATTTAAGTCTTCATAATCTGCACATTCATAGCATCAGTATCATCAGTGTCCTGTAGTTTTGATGGTAAGCGAAGGGTTGTTAATTTCATCTTTGATGTATAGAATATGTAATAGATGAAATTCGACTTAAAGAAATTCATTTTCTATTGCAAGACCATTTGGGTCCAATACAAAAATGAGAAAATCAAGAGAATTGGTCTAAACATGGTTCTACACTTTATAATGCTATTTCACAATTGGACTTATTCCGTAAAAAAGAAGAAAAGTGGGAGGAGGTCCCGTATGTACAGGCTTTTACGGCCCTTTACTGGCTCATGTTACTTCCACGCACCAGGAAGGCACATCTAAGGGAACCCCTCATAGCTGCTCCCCCTAGAAGGCCTGTGCCCTCCTTGGACCCTCGTCAGTTCCCCAATTCTGAGGGGGGTTCAGCCAGCGCAGGATTCCACCCAGGGCCATCAGGCCCCCACCCCCCTTATCCAACTAGCCCCAGCCTATACCCCCGACTGCCAAGAAAGCAAGTCCAATGGGCACCCCCAGAAGCAGGGCACCCCCAGAAGCAGGGCCCCATATCAGCCCTTCAAGTCAAACTTGTGTCTGTGGCAAGAGGCAGCTGACGGAAATGGGGGCACTTGGAGTGCAGGTGCCATTTTCTATGTCTGACTTGGCTTCATGCAAGGAGGCATGTGGCCGGTTTTCAGATAATCCGGGGTTTTATGGAAGAATCAAGTCTACCACGCTCTTTCACTTGTCATGGCTTACAAGCATTGTTGCTCACTTGCTGTGACGTGAGGGAGAGGCAGAGGGAGAAGCGTGAGATTAAGCCAGTCAGTTATGACAAGGTTAGAGAAATAACTCATGGAAGGATGAAAATCACACTGTTTCAAGGTAGGTTGGTTGAGGCACTCAGGAAACGTATTGACGCAGGCCCCAACTCCCCAGAAGGGCAAGGTCTCCTGGGTATACATTTTATCCCTGAACCTGCCTCCAACATGAGGAGGAAGCTACAGAAAGCAGAAATGGGACCTGAAACCCCTGAGCCAACTCCTAAACATGCCCTTTAAAGTTTGCAACAATACAAACAGGGCAAGAGAGGCAGAATTAAAAGCAAGATAAATAACCAAAATGTGCAATTGCTAACAGTTGCTGTCAGTGCCTTGCCCCTCAGCCTTACCCATCCTGAGAGTGTGTTTTAAGACTGGCATCTGACACACCCAGACAAGAGCTCTTGACTTGCTGGCCCCTGGGTCAGAATCAGTGTGCCTACCATAAGCAAAAGGGCCATTGGCAATGAGAACATCCTAACCCTCCCTGGTGAGAAAGATAAAAGCTGCCTGTCAACACTACAGTTAACCTTCTTCTGCTAGTCCCAATGAAATTTTTTTTTTTTTTTTTTTTTTTTTTTGAGATTTAGTCTCGCTCTGTCACCCAGGCTGGAGTGCAGTGGTGCAATCTTGGCTCACTGCAACCTCAATCTCCTGGGTTCAAGCGATTCTCCTGCCTCAGCCTTCCAAGTAGCTGGGACTACAGGTGTGCACCACCACGCCTGGCTAATATTTTGCATTTTTAGTAGAGATGGGGTTTCACCGTGTTAGCAAGGATGGTCTCTATCTCCTGACCCCAGTGAGGTGTTCTGCTCAAGTAAGTGTACTGGGGGCCTCAGACCCTTGGCCTGGTGGATGGCTTCCTGCAGGCTGACAAGTGGCCACTTCATTTTTCTTTGGTGTCTCTGCTGCTGGGTGAGCTCTCTGGTGGCTCAGGGACTGCAAGCAAGGTTTCACACTGAGCCATGTAATTCACCACCACCCCCTTTCCTACAGAATCTTTCTCCACTTCCCCTTGTCTTTCATACTTATCAGGGCAAATAAAATTTGGTCAGGTAAACAGGTCCCAATTTTATAAATAATTTGGGTCCAGCTGTCTTGTACAGGTCACTTCATTTGCATGGTATGTGTTGTGACTAGCATGCTATCACATTGGCTTATAAATAAAAGAGTGCTCATAAACAAGTCTAAACATGTTAGTTTGAAGGGAATGTTGTGTCTTCTAAAATTTAACTTAATTTTTACCTAGGTAAACCAGATGTTCATAGGTTTTGGAATGGTTAAAATGGCTTTAAGTAGTGAGCTTTTTTGTATGGGTTAAAAATCTTGAAACTGTAGAATGCTTCTCATCTACAGGATGCTAATGTCTGTTGGGCAGTTGAAGATTTCTTGCTTCCTACCTGAATATAAAATGTGCTAGGGAAGATATATTCTTTATTGGGAAAAGAATAACTTTTGTCCAGAAAGTATTAAATGACGGGCTCAAAATATGAGGGAACCAGTACGAGTAGAAAAGAGAGAAGTGGGGAGTTATACATACATAAATATATATATATATATATATATTTTTTTTTTTTTTTCAGGAGGGATATGAAGAGTGACTTACAGGTGCCCGCCACCATGCCTGGCCAATTTTTGTATTTTTAGTGGAGACGGGGTTTCACCATGTTGGCCAGGCTGGTCTCAAACTCGACCTCAGGTGATCCACCCACCCCGGCCTCCCAAAGTGTTGGGATTACAGGCGTAAGCCACTGCGCCCGGCCAAGAAAGAGTGACTTTGTATGAGAAAGGATCTCTGGTCCCAGAATAAAGAGACTGGTTGCGAGGGAGGTGTAGGACAGGTCAGAGAGTCCAGGCATGTCATGGGTGGTCTGTGTGGGTTGTAATGGGGTTTGTGAAGGGGAACTTCTGAGAGTAGTTTTGTGTGCAATTAAGCCTGCTGTGATTAAAGAAATTTTTTTTTTTTTTTTTTTTGAGACAGAGTCTCACTCTGTCACCCAGGCTGCAGTGCAGTGGCATGATCTAGGCTCACTGCAACCTCTGCCTCCCGGGTTCAAGTGATTCTCCTGCCTCAGCCTCCTGAGTAGCTGGGACTACAGGTGCCCACCACCACGCCTGGCTAATTTTTGTATTTTTAGTGGAGACAGGGTTACACCATATTGGCCAGGCTGGTCTCGAACTCCTGACCTTGTGATCTGCCCGCCTTGGCCTCCTGAAGTGCTAGGATTACAGGCATGAGCCACTGCACCCTGTCGATTAAAGAAAAATGGTTTGTGGCAGACTTTCTAGGGAATGGTCTATGTATTGCAACTGCGTTTTCTTAAGGTATTGATTTATTAAGTTATGAGAATTTTTGCTTTTAATGCTATGGCCAGCTTCTTCTAAAACTTCTTTGGGCTGAGTGCGGTGGCTCACGCCTGTAATCCCAGCACTTTGGGAGGCCAAGGCAGGTGGATCACTTGAGCCTAGGAGTTCACAACCAGCCTGGGCAACATGGCAAAAACCCATCTCTACAAAAAAAACAACAAAAACAAAAACAACAAAAACAAAAACAAAAAAAACCACTTTAAAAAAAAAATGTAGTGTGGGTGTGGCGCACATCTGCAGTCCCAGCCACTTGGGAGGCTGAGGTGGGAAGATCACTTGAGGCCAGGAAGTCAAGGCTGCAGTGAGCTGTGATCACACCACCGCACTCCAGCCTGGGCGAGAGCGTGAAACCCTGTCCCACAAAACAAAAACTGCTTGGGTTGGTGTCCCAGAGGTTCAGCTGTTGTGTGTCTCTGCTGTCAGCTTTCTCCCTTTGAAAAAGGTCTGGGATGGTGGCTCTTTCCTTCAGCTTCTTGGTCAGCTCCTGTAGTTTTTTCTCTTCCAGTTCTAACTGATGCTGTGGCCTGATGCTAAAGGCTTCATCTTAGAGATCTGTGGGAGCAGTGTTTTCCCCAGTACAGCCTGATGCTATGCTCCTGGATTTTCTTGACTTATAACCTTATTTTCGGCTTCTAGTTTTTGACTCTTATTGCTCTAAAGGGTTCTGAGGACTAATGCATGCCTGCCCCCCTCTATTCTTGTCTGGCCTAGAAGGTTTTATTGGCTAGAAGTCTTTTGATTCTAAGTCCTTTGGTCAAAGGAAATCCCCTCCCTGCTCCCCCCACCAAAAACACCCCTAAAGAACTAATTCAGGCCATGACAGGAAACGGGTTGGACACGCCTCACTATGCCCCCCTGCCTGGCATTTAGGCCAGGCAAAGGCCCTTCAAAAATTATAAGGCAGCCAGGAGCAGTGGCTCACGCCTGTAATCTCAGCACTCTGGGAGGGTGAGGAGGGCAGATCACCTGAAGTCAGGAGTTGGAGACCAGCCTGGACAACATAGTGAAACCCCATCTCTACGAAAAATACAAAAATTTGCCAGGCATGATGGCAGGCTAATGATGGCAAATACTCCCTGTTCAGCCAAAAGACTCAGTCTTATTAAAACCTTAAAAAAGAGGATCCCGTAAGGATCAATTACAACCAAAATAAAAGGGCCTATGTCGGGCATTAAGTGTTCCCACTGCTGTTAAACTGCAGGAAGTCACTCACTGGGTACACCTGTCCAGGGTTAAACCTGCGTCTTCTGCGTCCCTGCAGGCATGAGGGGAGGACAGCATGCCCTTCACCTGTGAGCCCCTGGAAGGCGTAAAGCTGTTTTGCAAATACACAAATCACATGGCGAGGAGCACGTGCAGTCATCGGCCATACTGATTCTTCTTGCCTGGTTCTGACCTTTCTCAGGGCCTTTAATAACATCTCATCATTACTAACTTTTGGCTCCCTTATTGGATTTTGGGTTTCTTCCCACCCAACCTTCATTTCCCCCATGATCAGACCTACGGTAAAGCAGCCTCATCTTCCTTTGATGCAGGAAAGATGAGCCCTAAAATTGGGGTTTAGCCAGGAGGGTCCTTGGCTTCACGCAGGAACGAGTTACAGGGCAAGCTGGCCGTGTGAGCTGCTCCCTGTGGAGCGGGGCTGACTCACAGGCAGTGCGCCCAGAGTCCACGGCGTATGGGCTGTTGGCAACCATGTGGGCTGTAGGAAACGCAAAGGACCTTTCCCAGGACCTTTAATAACTATCTTATCATTACTAACGTTTGGTTCCTAGCAAAGCTCGAGTCCTATAGCTTGCAACAATTCCACACAAAGACAACACTGGTACAGGCTTCAACCCATCCTATCCTCTGACCTGGAGAATGAAAGTGTCTGGCCTCTGGGGCCCTTAGATCAGAGATTTTCCCTCCTCCAATGTTACGCAGGACCTATGCCCATGAACACAGCAGGAAGCAATTCCAGAAGACAGACCCTGCCCTTCTGCACCCCCTTAAGATTAAGGGGAAGGATCTCATCTCTGAAGAGAGGGGATGAGGTAGGAAAGTGGCAGGACTTGTTTTCTGGTCACTGACCCACTGACCAAAAACAGGATCTGGGCTGGATGGGATGAAGTGGAGACAGGAATCGGGACGGCGAGGAGGGTGATCCCTGGCTGCCATCATTGCTCATTGGCATAAGAGCCTCCCACCAGGGCCATGATGGCTTGCAAATGCCATGGCAATGACCTGGAAGTTACCACCTTTTTTCATTGCAACGATCCAGAAGTTGTCACTCCTTTCCTAGACAATTCTAAATAACCCACCCCTCAATTTGCATTGATCCCTACTTAATTTGCACGTAAAAAGTAGATATAAATACAGTTGCCAACAGCCCATACACTGTGGACTCTGGGCGCACTGCCTGTGAGTCAACCCCGCTCCACAAGGAGCAGCTAACACCTCCAGCTTGCCGTCAAACTCTTTCCTGGGTGAAGTCAAGAACCCTGCCGGCAAAACCCCAATTTTAGGGTTCATGTTTCCTGCATTAAAGGACGAAGGGGCAGAAAGGGTGAGGCTGCCTTACTGTTGGTCTGATCATGGGGGAAATGAAGGTTGGGTGGGAAGGAACCTAAAATCTAATACAGCAGTTATCTGTACAGCAGCTAGACCTCTCCAAACGAATCCTGCTTTGTGGTTTTGGCTTCCGAGCGTGTAAGTCTTCCACGTCTGCAGAATGCCGTCCTCACCATCGAAAGGAAGAAGGTGAACTCTAAACTGGAGACGTGAGCTGGATGGTGATGTTGGTCTCCTGTGGCTGCCATAACAAGGTGCTGCACACCACATGGCTCAGGACAACAGGCACCTGCCGTCTCAGAGGCCACGGTCTGACAGTGACGTGTAGGCAGAGTGGGCTCCTCCCACCCCCTTCTCCCACACAGTGGCTGCTGGTGGCCCTGGGTGTGCCCTGGCTGTTGGCTGCATCCCTCCAGTCTGCTCCCTCTCAGCGTGGGGCTCCTTCCTCTGTGCTAGCCTGTCTGATGTCTTCTCATAAGACATCAGCCATAGGATTTAGGGCCCACCCTAATCCAGAATGACTTCACTTTAACTCATTGCATCTGCAAAGAGCCTGTTTCCAAACAAGTTCATATTCTGAAGTTGGGGGTGGACATGTGTTTGGAGGGCACCGTTTGCCACAGGACAACTACATATCACAGTGCTGGTGATGCAACCACACAAGTGAAATAATTATTTCAAATAATTTTTTTTTTTCTTTTTTTGAGACAGAGTCTCGCTCTGTTGCCCGGGCTGGAGTGCAGTGACGTGGTCTCGGCTCACTGCAACCTCCACCTCCCGGGTTCCAGCAATTCTGTTTCAGCCTCCTGAGTAGCTGGGATACCATGCCGGAATAATTTCTGCATTTTTAGTAGAGATGGGGTTTCACCACGTTGGTCAGGCTGGTCTTCAACTCCTGACCTCAGGTGACCCGCCCGCCTTGGCCTCCCGAAGTGCTGGGATTACAAGCGTGAGTCACCCCGCCCAGCCTTCAGGTGACTTGTAAGCACAGCACTCACACTGTTTATACTTACAAGGATATTCTCTGAGGACAAAAGACCATCTTGTTTTCATTTTTAATTTCTAAATAGTCATTTTGAAATGATTTCACAGTCATGAAAAAAGTTACAAAAAACAAAAACAGCGCAAAGAATTCCAGCATATCCTGTAAGTAGTTTCCCTAGAAGTTATCTCATATAGAACCATGGTGCAATGTTCAAAATTAGGAAGTTAACACCCACACAATACTATTTTTAACAAATTATTTGAAGTGCAATACTATTAACTATCTACAGGCCCCATCCCAGTGTCTTTCTGGCCCACAGCCCAGTCCAGGACCACACATTGCGTTTGGTTGTCATTCTCCCTGGCTGCCTCCCAGTGGGGACAGCTTGGAGTGTGGGGCCATTGCCCAGCACACAGCTGCTTCTCATGACTGCATTTAGGACACGTCCTCTGGGCAGGACCCACAGAAGCTATGCCAGGCTGACTTCAGGGCATCTCATCAGGAGACCTACGATCTGGGCCTCTTACTGGTGTGTTAAGCTCGGTTGCTGGGAGCAGGGGCATCTGCCAGGCCTCTCTGCCACAAAGTTACATTTTCCCTTTAATTATCTTGTCGGGAGATAGTTTGAGGCCAAGAAATATCCCATTTCTCATCCTAATTTTGCCTACTAATCGCAACATCCCTCGATGGTTCCCGTGTTGTTGGCCAAATGGCCATTCTCTGTTGCCATTATTCCTTCTACATTAACTGCAATTCGGAGGAGACGAGCATTTCACCCTCTTTCCCCTTATTTATCTATACATTTACGTATGGACTTGTGGGCATTTAGCCTTATGAGTTATGAACTATTACTATAATTTTTTTTTTGAGACAGAGTCTCACTCTGTCACCCAAACTGGAGTGCAGCGGCATGATCTCAGCTCACTGCAACCTCTGCCTCCTGGGTTCAGATGATCCTCCCACCTCAGCCTGCTGAGTAGCTGGGACCACAGGCATGCACCACCATGCCTAGCTAATTTTTTATTTCCTGTAGAGGCAAGGTTTCACCATGTGTCCAGGCTGGTCTAGAACTCTGGGACTCAAGCCATCTACCTGCCTCGGCCTCCCAAAGTGCTGGGATCACAGGCATGTGCCACTGCACCTGGCCCATTGGTATACTTGTGTATCGTTTTGCTCCGATTGTCCCAGGTTTGGCTCTGGAACCGTGTAGATTGGTCCTGCGTCCTCCTGGCCCCCCGCTGCCCTCTGAGCGCTCTGCCTTACTGACCACCCGCCCCCCCACGCTGCCCTTTGGGCGCTCTACCTTACTTTGCGGGACCACTCCACATTCACCCGGGAACCCTCCCTGCCTCAGTGCTATCTGGGGGCCCCAGTGCCTGACCCTGGAGAAGGATGTTAGTGCCCGAGATCCGGCTCTGGGGGTGCCCATGGCTGTAGGGTGTCCCTGCTCCGAGGTCCCCCAGTGGACACAGCTAAAGCCTCGGTGAGAACACACAGGCCCATGCCAGGCTCACACCTGTCTACCCAGCTATCTACCGACACTTCCGTGCTGAAACTACAAGCTCCTACTGCCGCCTCCCCTCCCAGCCTCTCATGCTCCTTACTGGTAGCTCCCTTCTCCAGCAGCGAGGCTCGTCACCCACAGCGCGGCCGCTGGAAGGTGACCCGAGCGGCCAGACAGGGCCTCCTGCTCAGAGAGTTTAAGGCTCTGCTGTCGCCATCCTTAAGTTCTTAATGAGTTTTGAGCAAGGGCCCTGCAATCTCATTTTGCACCAGGTCCCGCAAATTATGTATCCGGCTCTAATTACCCACAATACGCTTCCTTGCTCAATTCTGGAGCACACACAAAGTAATCTCATAATTGCTAACTCAGGTTGCCGGGCAAAACAGCTTCACAAACTAGGGCACAGTGTCTGCACGCCATTCTTTTTGTCTTACAGCCCATGATACTGTCTTCCAAAGCATGTAGTAGGTTTTCTTTTCCCCACTCCCTTCGATAAAGTTCACCTGTTACTGCTTATATTCCATTTTGGCTTCAAGACCCCATCCTGGTTGATTTTAATCACTTATTTACTTTGGGGGTGTGTGTGTTATATTTCTGTGGTCCTGGAAGGAACACAAAGGCTGCAGCCTCCATAATAGGCAAGCCCACCAGCGCCTGTACCTTTGAGGACCATGAAGGGAAGGGCCTGTCTCCCTGTTCCCTCCACTGACTCCCCCCATCTCTCTGGCCCCCACTTCTCCTGCAAAGTGGAAACTCCCTGGGGAGGCAGAAGACCAGGGTGGCAGGACTGCAGGCAGAGAGGGATTCCTGCCGCCCCATGGCTGGGTACCGCTGGTAGGCCATGCACACACTGGGTAAGTGTGCACTGGGCACTGACGTTAAGGGCCAGGCGTCCGTCCCTCCGTCTCACCTGGGCCAACCCAGCACAGGGAGAGGGCTGAGGCTCTGACAAGGGTACAGGGCAGAGAGCAGGAAACAGCAGGGCTCAGGCTAGGGGTGGGAGCCCAGCTGCTCAAGAGTTGAAGTGCAGGCCCCCTGTGGGCACCTGACAGACAGGAACGGAAGGGAACTAAGGAGTGTGTTGTACTTTATCTGTACCTGGCTACGTGAGATCAGACTGTCATCCGGCATTAACTAAACCTCACAGTGGAGGCAGTGGGTTGTATCACTCCCGAGAAGAAAGCACACAGAACGCTGTAGAAGTAATGCCTGCACCGGCTTCCCCCGCACCACACGGAGCGGCTGCCTACAGCTTTGTTAAGGGCTGAATGCAACCACGATGCAGGCACCAGCCCTCCAGAGCAGCCTCCATGGAGGAATGCGGTTCCCCACTCTGCCCACATACCTCTCCTGGAGCAGCGCTGAACACCGTCTCCGGACGTGTGGAGCTATCACCATGGGCAACTTTCGTGGTCTTTATTTTTAGTTCATCCTTTAGAAACTCACATTTTGAGGTGGTTTTGTATCCAGAACTTGGTGGGTTCTTAGTCTCGTCTTCAAGAATGAAGCCACAGACCCTCGCGGTACATGTTACAGTTCCCAAAAATGGTGGGTCTGGAGTTTGTTCCTTCTGGTGCGTTTGTGGTCTCAGTTATTTCAGGAGTGAAACCGCAAACCTCCGCGGTGAGTGTCACAGCTCCTAAAACGCAGCACGTCCAGAGTTCTTTGCCCCTCCCAGGGGATTTACAGTCTCGCTGGCTTCGGGAGTGAAGCTGTAGACCTTTACCGTGAGCGTTGCAGCTCACAAACGCAGCACGAACGCAAACACTGAGCAGCAATTAAAACTTACCACAAAAACCAAAACAGCAAACCCACCACAATGCAAAAGCAGACCCTAACAAATCGCCACCGTCAGCTCCCGCAGCCTGCTTTTATTCCCTTATCTGACCCCACCCACATCCTGCTGACTGGTCCATTTTACGGAGAACTGATTGGTCCATTTTACAGAGAGCTGATTGGTCCATTTGGACAGGGCGCTCATTGGTGCATTTACAAACCTTTAGCTAGCTACAGAGTGCTGATTGGTGCGTTTACAATCCTTTAGCTAGACAGAAAAGTTCTCCAAGTCACCACCGGACCCAGAAGCCCAGCCGGCCTCGCCTCTCAGTAGCACTCCCCTTAGGACTTTGCAGCACCTACCCTGGGCACTCCGGCAGCCCAGAGGGAGCTCATCCCCCGATCAAGCCCAGCAGGCGGCGGCCCAGCCAAGCCTGCACCCACCCGGAACCCGCGCCGCCCGCAAGCGCTGGGCTCAGCCCCCGCTCCCGCCCGCGCCTCTCCGCCAGCAGAGGGAGCTGGCTCCAGCCTCGGCCAGCCCCAGAGAGGGGCCCCACAGCGCAGCGGCAGGCTGAAGGGCTCCTCAAGCACGGCCAGAGCCGACACGGAGGCCCAGGAAGCCCCGAGAGCCAGCGAGGGCTGCTGGCACGTTGTCACCTTTCAGTTTCACAATATCCCAGGATGCATTAGTAGTTTCTGTAGCCTGAGTGTTAGTGGCCCCCAAAATTGATAGGTTGGAACCTAATACCCAATGTGATGGTGTTAACAGGTGGGACCTTTGGGAGGTGAGTAGATCACGAGGGCTGTACTCTCACGAATGGCATGAGTGGCCCGGGTAGAAGAGGCTCCAGGGAGCTCTCTCGCTCTGTCCACCCTGAGCCTTGTCAAGAGGCGCCGTCTTGGAAGCAGAGGGCGGCCTCATGGGACGCCACATCCGCCAGCACCCTGGTCTTGGACTTGCAGCCTCCAGGACTGTGAGAAATAAATGTCTGTTGTTGACAAGTGGCTCAGGCTTAGGCGTGTTGTCACAGCAGCCCGAATGGACTCCAGCAGCAGAGCAGCCGGGGCTGCACGTGGTGCGTGAACACACCCGCCGCCCTCCTCCTCCTGGGGCATATGACGGCTGCGCAGCTCTGTGTATTCAGTTTCCGGGCTGTTCCATGCCCCTGTTCCCCTGATTGCTATGTTCTCCAGCTGAAAGACACACTGATTTTGCTTTCAGCCCACTCTCATTTTCCCCCAGATTTCACTAAGTGATTTTGCTAAGTGATGGCTGTGCTTCCCCTGTGCGCTTCTCTCTGGCTGGTTTCTACTCCGGATCCACTAGTGGGGCCAGAAAGAGCAGTAGGAAGGAACCTGAGGTTCCTGTCCACCATCAGGCATGTGCACACCTACACCCACACACCCCTGCACTGTGCACACCCCACACCCACACACACTTGCACACCCACCTGTGCACACGTACATCCATACACACATGCTCACCCCTACATGGACACCCACACACAGGTGCACACACCCACACACGTGCACGTGCCCATACACATGCACACCCATGCACACACCTGTCTGTGTACACCCCACACCCATGCATGCCGGCACACACCCATGCACATCCACACACAGGCACATACCCCCACACACGTGCACACCTCACACCCATGCATACCTGCACATGCTTGCACACTCACCTGTGCACACACATACATGCATGCACACCCCCACACGCACACCCATACACATGCATGCCCACACCCACATGTGCACACACCTTACATACCTGCACACACCCACGTATGCACATGGTCGACACCCACCCACTCAGGCACTCTTACATGCACACACGCACACAGACATGGCCACTTTCATGGACACACACCCACACACGCCCACATATACACGCATGCCCACCTAAACCACTCACTTGACCAAATAGCTTTTCAGGAGAGCACCTGGTCCTGAAGCTTTCTAGGCATTTCGATAGCCAAACCCTCTTGATCGTGTGGTTCCAGAAAAAGCCAGTGCGGCACCCACTTCCCCGTAGTGCAGCCACCGTGGTCCCGGGAAGAGGGCTTGCTTCCGCAGAGCTAATGAGGGAAGCGGTCTCTGAGAGTAGAAGGGAGGCCTCGGAGGGAGGTGGTCTCCAAGAGTAGCAGGGAGGCCTGGGAGGGTGGTGGTCTCCGAGAGTAGCAGGGAGGCCTCGGAGGGAGGTGGTCTCCGACAGTAGCAGGGAGGCCTCAGAGGGAGGTGGCAGAGCAGGCTCTGCTCTCAGGAAGTGCCCCGTGGGTGGCGACAGGCCGAGAGGCGGTCTGGGGGACGAGTTATGGCTCTGAGCTGCCCGTGCAAGGCAGGGAGGCTGCGTTTTCATGCGTTCACACCTCAGTCCCTGGGTAAGGACCTCCCAGGATGTACCTCCAGCACCCCGGTCGTGCGGAGGCCTGGGAAAGCCTGTTGAGGCTGGAGGGGTGGGGGCACACTGGTGCGTCGGGGGACCTGTGTCGTGGGCACGGCTCCCCGTTTAGGGAAGGCACTGCGGTGATCACGCACTACCAGTAAGTATTTCAGAGCCCAAAACGCGAAAACAAATGGAAGAAGTTCCATGTCATAGTGAGTCTTGGCTGGGCGCAGTGGCTCACCTGTAATCCCAGCACTTTGGGAGGCTGAGGCGGGCAGATCACTTGAGGTCAGGAGTTTGAGACCAGCCTGGCCAACATGGTGAAACCCTCTCTCTATTAAAAATACAAAGCTACTCGGGAGGCTGAGGCAGAAGAATTGCTTGAACCTGGGAGGTGGAGGTTGCGGTGAGCCAAGATGGCGCCACTGCACTCCAGCTTGGGCAACAGAGTGAGACTCCATCTCAAAAACAAAAAACAAAAACAAATAAAAATACAAAAATTAGCTGGGTGTGGTGGCGGGCGCCTATAATCCCAGCTACTCGGGAGGCTGAGGCAGGAGAATCGCTTGATCCCAGGAGGTTGTAGTGAGCCAAGATGGCGACATTGCACTGTAGCCTGGGCGATGGGGTGAGACTCTGTCTCAAAACAAACAAATAAACAAACACACACACACAAAACAGTGAATGTTTTTATTACAAATAATAAATGTTTGCTTTTACATACCACACCTCATTTCCCCAGGGGTTTCTGAGCACCCCACCCCCCACCCCCCCGCTCACCCTCCTTCATTCTCTCCACAGTGTTTGAGGCATATTTTGTGCCAGGCCCCTCCCAGGGCTGCTAACAAGAAAATATAAAATAAAAATGGCAGAGAAGCGAGTGCCTCCCACGTATGGCAATGCCAGCCATGAGCCAAACGGCTGAACACCGCCCACATCTCCCTCCGGGTTTCCGGGGTCCCCTGCTCAGGCCTCACCAGTGCAGCGCGGATGTCAGACCGCTACCGTCTCACTCAAGGCTCCCGTGGGCCGGGGTCCACCTGGGTTCTGCTCCTCGGGATATTGGCAGGATCCCGGGCCCTGCGGCTGTGGACTCGGGACTTCACTTCCTTGCTGGTCAGAGGCTGCGTGAGCTTCCAGAGGCCACCTGCTGTTCCTGTCACCTGGGGCTCCCCAGCCCAGCCATGTGCTTCCTCAAAGCCACAGGGGAGGGCCAGGTTCCAAAGAAATGGGCATCGCAATCCTGTGTGACACAATCACATTCCTCCACTCCACTTCGCTGTGTTCTGTGGGTTAGAAGATGGTTATCGCCGGGACACCAAACAAGGGTGTCACCAACAGGAGGTGGGGGGCCTTGGGAGTATGGCTACCACACAGGAGGAAATGACAGCTCCACTCCATCACTGAACCTGAGCTCAGCAGTGGCTTTGAGTGTCCTGGCAGCCACGCAGGAAAAGGACTCTGCTCAGAACACACATGCAGAAGCAGGACACACTCCTGCTCTCAAGCCCCGCGCTGAGCCTATCAGCGCTGAGCCCATCGGGGCAGGTGTCCTGGGCCTCCGGTCTCAAGGGCATCATTTCTGTGCAGTCAACAGCCACTGGGCTGTCCTTTCACGCCCTTTGGACACACAGACAACACAAGTGGTTCCAAGAAGCCCTCTGTGTCCTGTCAGGTGGTGACAGGTGGGGGTGGCTGTCCTGTGTCCTCTCAAGTGGTGACAGGTGGGGGTGGCTGTCCCATCTGTCCTCCCAGGTGGTGACAGGTGGGGGTGACTGTCCTGTATCCTGTCAGGTGGTGGCAGCTGCAGGTGGCTGTCCTCTGCATCATGACCCCACCTGTGTCATGGCAGGGCCAGGCTCATCTCCAGAAACCTCAGGTCAGCGATCCCCACGGATGCCTTTTTACATCATGTCGGAATCTGGAAAGTCTGTTTTATTTCATTATCTGAAATACTTTTAAGAGTGGTAACGGTAGCATTAGACTGATAGTTACATGGATCTGGGACATCTGTGGCACTGGCGCATAAACATCTGAGCCATTTCCATCATTTAACTTGTCCAATCCTTTCAACAACCTTCTGTGCTGGGCGCGATGACTGCTCTCTGCACAGATGAGTAAACTGAGGCACAGGTGCCTGGACCCTTGCCAAAAAGTGAGGGAGCCAGAGATTCTAACCCAGGGCCCCAGCCCCGAGTCTCGCCCTTGCCCTCTCCCATCTGCCTGCTCCCTCCACAACCCCGATGCCCGACCCTGGGTGGAGAAAGTACAGGGAGGGTCTGCAGCTGCCCAGCTGCAATGTCCAGTGTCCCGGCGACAGGACCCGGAGCAAACCAGGACTCGGTATGGGCACGGGATGAACTCAGGGCACCGGTGGGGTGTTGGCCGTTTCTGGGTAACAGACCTACAGGTGATGTCTTTTCCTCTTCTTTCTAAGCTTTAAAAATTACCATTGTGATTAATAGAACTTTTTAGAATTTTAGATACAGTTTCTCTGTGTGAACAAGGCTTAAAGGATATGAGAATGTTTCTGTAGCTTACAGGTCATAATACTATCTTTGAATACACATATTGAAAAGCCACTTAAATATTAAACTTTGATTCTGAACCAGGATGAGCTTAACGATGGGGACCTGTAGGGCGTGGCCGGCTGGAGCCCATGGCCGGCAGCCATGGCTGAGGGCATACTTCAAAACGGTCATTTCTGTCCCACTAATACTGTGTAAATATGTATGCCATCCAATTTTTAATCAAATAAAATGTTCTGTCTGACGGGTCCCTTCATCTGTATGACAAACAGTTTTAGGTAAAGAGGATCTCAGCTTGCAGAATAAGTAAAATTGTTTAAATTCTAGATAAATGTGTTCAGTGCTTGATGGGCTAATGCTGGCTGGATTTGTGAAGGTCAGTCATATACATGAAAATTCTTCTGCATTCACCTTAGAAGAGCGATATTTTTAGGCAAATAGAGCTTGCGATATTTTCTTTCCATGCCACCTGCCCGCTTGGTGTCTGGTCCTGTGTCCTCAGAGGACCATGGTGGGCTGGTGTCCTTGGAGAGGAGGCCTCTCCAGGACCACCAAGAGGGGGCTGTGGCCCAGGCTGGGCTCTTCTAGTGGCATGAGGGACACGCTTTATTCACGTAAGCATTGTGAGGTGGGAAGGGAGGCCAGCCAGGGGAAGAGTAGAAGAATGCCTGTTGATTGGGTCGGAGGCTCGATGGACTTTCACTGCTGGACATAGTGTGAACATGGGAGACGCAGGTTCAGCTATCACGTTTCACTTTCCCATTCCCCGGACCTCAAACTCAGGCCTGTGTAACTAAAGGTTCTGTGCTGCCAGGCTGGGCGTTTCCCCAGGGAAGGCACGAGAGAGTGAATGCAGGGCCGGCCGCGGGGCCTGGGGACTGTGCCGCTCAGCACCACCCACGGGGCGTTCCTTGGGGCGTGGCCTGGGCCGGGGCAGTAGGATCCCTTGGACAGGGCCGTGTGTGGCTCACACGAAGCTGCCCTCATGGAACGGGGTGCAGTGGGGTGTTCGTGGTCCTGCTGCCGTTGGCTGGGCGCAGCCATCCCTGCCGGCTCCCCCGCGCCTGTGCCCCGGGCCCTACTGCACCTGCACGGGCGCGGCTCTGGGGCCGGCGCGGGGAGTGAGGCCGCCGGTCTCCTCTGCTGTGGTCGGTGTGGGGGCCGGTGGGGCGCAGAGCTGCTCACCCGGCCGACTCCCCCTTGTGCCCTGCTGGCCTCTGAGCCGGTTCTCTGGGGCCTCTGTGAGCGCCTTGTGCCCCCCACACCCGCCGTGAGTACCGTGTCTCTCTGCTCCTCAGCCAGGTGGGCGCCCCTGCTGCTGCTGTTGCCACCGAGTGAGTGACTGACGCAGCGACGCAGCCACCGACACCCAAACACTGGAGCGTTTTACCCAAATGTAAAAGTCTGAACTTCCGGCTTCTCAAACAAAAGAAAACAAAGGAAAACGTCAGACGCCCCGTTGACGCCGGGCGCGCGTGGCCGCGGCTGAGCCGCTCTTCAAAGCCGGCAGCGTCTGGTCTGGCCTGGCTCCGCCAGCTGCCCGCAGGTCCTGTCCTCGTGGCTTTCTGCCCTGTCCTCCCTGGCCGGCTGCACTGGCTTCTGTGACGCTCGCTCCTTGCTGCGGAAGTGCAGGTGCAGCACCTTAAAGGCTGAGTGCGTCCCACACAGCGGGGCTGGAGCTTGGCACCTTCAGTCCACCCCAAACACCGCCCTCCCGCTGTGCACGGCCACTGCTGCCCCTCCTGCACCCCGACACATGGGGAGCTGGTCTGAGCCTGCCCCACCTGCTCTCCTGTGATCTCCCCTCTGCCACCCCCATCTCGAGCTCCATACCCCTTCCTCAGACCTGCTTGCCTGGGGCTGCTCTCCCCAACTCAGCAGAGCAGGGCTGGCCAGTACTAAGGACAGGGGCGACCACTGGTCCCCAGAAATCCTGAATCCAGGAAACCCCTCAGTCCGGGGCGGACCGGGATGGCCGACCACCCTGACTAGGGGAGGGCCGTCCAAAGTCTTTGACCCTGATCTAAGTTCTCTCTGCTTTGCTGAGTCTCCTTCTGTCTCTCTCCTCCTCTCCCTGTCTGAATGTCTGCCTGCCTCTCTCCCACACACATCTGAGACACAGGTCTCACAGAACCGCCCTTGCCCCTCTGTCTGTCTGAATGTCTGCCTGCCTCTCTCCCACACACACACCTGAGACACAGGTCTCACAGAACAGCCCTTGGCCCTCTCTGCCAGGAGGGTGGTTATTGGAGGTTCCCGTCCTCTGTGGGGATGCTGACAGCTGTGGGTCATGGCTGGTGCCGCGGTTCTCACTCTTGGCTGCAGAGAGCAGCTGGGGGCTGCAGGTCAGGCCACACCTAGCTCCCCATGGCCCTGGTTCACTTAAGTGACAGGCTGGGGTGAGGGGAGGAGGAGGCCAGGGTGTGACCATCGGTTCCATTTCTGCTTTCCCCCAGCTCCCCCAGTCAGGCACCGGCACAGTGGCAGTTGGTTTGTGGGACACCCATCTGTCAGTAGGGCATGAGTATCCTTGGCTCTGTCCTGCTGAATCATGGGTCCTGGCTGTGGCGCCAGGGCCAGCTGTGTTTGTGATCTGGTGCATCCTCAGGAGAAGGAGAGCAGGCGAGGCGCCAGGGAATGTAGGATTTGCTGATGAATTGCGTTTCAAAAAAGGTGGCTTTTTTTCTGTTGTCAGACTTCAGGAAACAGGTAGAGGCTGTGACCTTTGGGCCAGTCAAATGAATCTACAGAGATTAAAGGAGGATTGTGGAGTGAAAACCAAAAAAAGCCAAACATAGAGGAATCCGTTTACCCTTTCAGCCACGTATTTCGCTGTTGCCGAACCTTTATTAAAATGCTTCTCTCAAAGGAAAAATTGTTTAGTTTTTTCAGGCTTCAGAAACCCAGGCCGTGTGTCTAAAGGTCACTTGACGAACAGCACAAATCCCGTGGTAAAGGGCAGGGTGCGGAGGGGTGAGCCTCCTGTCCAGCACCAAAGCGGGCTCTGCGGGCTCATCCCTCCCAGGGAGTCCAGCACCAAAGCGGGCTCTGCGGGCTCAACAGTGTCAGAAGAAAAGACTTCTTCAGACATTTTGAAATTAACATTTCATTTGTATTAAACAGCCCAACCCTCCTTGGAGAGCAAGTACTAAATACAGCATCCACACAGTCAGCCCTGTAGGGGAATTTGAGATTGGACCAGAATGGCAGACTTGTACATGTCATCCAGGACCTTCCACCCATCCATCTGCACATCTATCTATCCCTCCACCTACCCATCCACTCATCCATTCCTCCATCCATCCACCCATGCATCCATCTATCCATCCACCCATGCTTCCATGCATCCATCCATCCACACATCCATCTGTCCATCCACCCAAGCATCCATCCATCCATCCACACATCCATCTGTCCATCCACCCAAGCATCCATCCATCCACACATCCATCTGTCCATCCACCCAAGCATCCATCCATCCATGCATCCATCTATCCATCCATTCATCCATTCATCCATCTATCTATCCATCCCTCCAACCGTCCATAACCTACCCACACATCCATTCACCCATCTACCCATCCATCCATCCATCCATTCATCCATCCACAAATCCACTTGTCCATCCATCCATCCATCCATAACCTACTCACTCCCCACATCAACCCATCCACCCACACACCACCTATTCATTCATCCATCCATCACATACCCACCCACCTGTCTATCCATCCATCCATCATCAACCCATCCACTCACCTACCCATGCATCTATCCACCCATCCATGCATCTATTCATCCAGCCATCATCTGCCTGCCCATCCATCCAACTATCCATTTATTCATCCACCCAACCGTAATCAACCATCCATCCACCCAGCCATCTACACACCCCCTTTCCCTCTCACCCTCCCTCCCTATCTCCCTTTCTTCTTTCTTTTGTCCATCAATACATCCATTCACTTACTCATCCATCTATCCAACTATCCACTCATCCATTTATTCATCCAACCATCCACCACTCATCCATTAAGCCACCTGTGCATTCATCAATCTATTTATCCCTTTCTCTCTCTCTCTCACCCTTTTCTCTCCTTTCATCCATCCCTCCTTTCTTCTGTCCATCCATCCAGCCTTCCATCTATCCATTCATCCCTTATCTATCCACCCATCTATCCATCCACCCATCCCTTCACCCAGCCATTCATTCATCCATCTGTAAACATATACTAAATGCCACTGCCTTCCATGTACCAGGCCTGTTCAAAACACTGGCAGAAGCAAGTGAGACTAACTCAGTTCCTGCTGGGACAAGAGACAATGGGCCACCTGCCTTCAATAGGACACCTGCTAGGGAAGACCTGGGGAGAATGGGGGTTTCAAGGAACACTGGCCAAGGGCCAGAACCCAGAAGCTGGAGTGGGAACAGACTTTCAGTGGTGATGTCTGTGGGAAGCTGACATGGCATAGGAACTAGTGGTTTAAGGTTGGAAAGTTCATGGTGAGAACAGAAAGAAGGTAGTTCCAGATGAGGGAACAAGAGGAAGTACAGGATGGGAAGGAGAGTGAAGCCTGGGAAGGCATCCCAAGGGCCGGGAATGTCTCAGGTACGCAAAGGCCCAGGCAAGATGGACCTGCTTTCTCTAATGCCCTGGGGATGCCCACCACAAACTGGGCACTTGAAACAACAGAAGTTTATAGTCTCACAGCTCTGGAGGCCAGAAGTTTGAAATCACAGTGTTGCCAGGGTTGGTTCCTGCTGGAGGCTCTGGGGCAGCATCTGTTCCATGTGTGTGTCTCCAGCCCCTGGTGATGGCTGGCAGCCCTCTGTGAGTCTTGGTTTGCAGGTGCATCTCTTGATGTCTGCCTCCGTAGTCACACAGAGGTCCTGTCCTGGTCTCTGTTTCACTGTGTCTCTTCTCCCCTTCCCAGGACACCAGTTGTGTTGGATTTAGGGTCTCAGTGTCTCTCCTCTCCTCTTATAGAGTCCCTGTCATATTGGATTTAGGGCCCACCCTACTCAGGTATGACCTCATCTTATCTAATCGCATCTGCAACAACCTTATTTTCACATAAGGAGTCAGGACTTCAGCCTTCTCAGGGGATACAATTCGACCTTTCCCACCGCCCCACCAGCCAGTGCCACAGCTCACAGGCCCTTCCTGCCATGAGCGCCCACTCAGTGCTGGCCTTTCTGCTGCTCCCAGTCTCGGCTTTTATGGCCACTGCACACGCCTCTCCATGTGTCTCTGTCAGGCACACAGAGAGAACTGTGGGGCTTGTGATTGTCTCCCTTAGGCTGGAATCCTGCAGGCCCTTGAGTGGAGATTGTTGTGCTCCTGACTCACTGGGACTCACAGGAGAAAACCAGGAGAGAGCGGAAAACAGGCCAAGGGAAGGGAGAGGCCGGAGAAGACACGGTTTCAGGTGGGGTCCAGTGGTCCTAACGGGGACTCTGGACATACATCAGACTGCAGGTCAGGATGGGGGCTTTGACCTCAAGGTGGTCAGGGTCTGGCCCTGGGCCACCCTGGCACAGGCTTCAATCCCAGAGGCCCCTGGACGAGGGCCCAGCTGCCCAAGGCAGGCCCTGGGGGCTCCAGGTGTGAGCTGTTAGGGCGGCACCTGCAGCGAGGGTCATGGCCACCCCCGAGGGTAAGGGGCATCCTATGTGACAATGGGGAGGGTGGGGGGCAGCAGTAAGGCTACAGGCAGGTTCAGCCCTTGTCGTTTTCCTGCCATGGAGTTCACTCACCCACCTGAAAGCTGTGAGTGTCCTTCCTGTCCACACGCAGCCACACAGGGGCTCAGACTTTCCAAAGCCCAGCTACTGTGATGGGTGTGCTGCCACATTTCATGGTGGCTGACTGCATTTCCATGACAACTGGTGAGGTTGGGCCTCTTTTCACAGGTTTGTTGGCCACTTGGGCACTTTCCCTTGCTGGCAGTCATTCAAGGTTTCTGTCCACTTTTCTGATGGGGTGTCTGCCTCTTCCCTATGGACTTGTGGAGTTCCTTCTACACTCAGGGTGTAAGTGCCCCTCCCTCACCTGCTCCCTCAGGCACTCCCTGAGTAAATCACTCGGCACGAGGACCCCGCGTGCACCTGCAGTATGCTGTTCCGGTTGCCTGCAGAGCCTGCAAGCTCGCCAGCAGCCAGCGGGCATGGGGCTGGTACCAGACGCCATCCACAGCTCACACGCCAGAGAGGCGGGATCCCACATGCGGCTCCTCACTCCTCCCTGCTCGGGGACTGCCGTGCCTTTGTTTTGGGGCTGGGGAATGTCCTCAGCTGGTTCTTCCCCCAGTGCCCTGATCCTGGGCTCACATGTGACCGGTCCCTGCAGATCCCACACCTCTGAGAAAGGCTTCAGTGGCATGGGCCTAGGCTGGACCACGACGCACTCAGCAAAGCCCAGCTGTCTCTGTGACCAATGGCCATCTGGGCCAGCCCCTGCTGCCAAGCTGCTGGGACCACAGGCAGAGGAGACCCACCTGGCAGAGGAGACCCACCCAGCCCCGGAGCCCACCTCTCTGATTGCTGGGGCTTAATACAGTCGCCCATGATGCTGTCGGAGTCCTTCAAGTCTCAGCCCACATAGTGACTTATGGCCACCCACACAGTATCTGCCTGGACCCCAGACCTGAGTGGTCAGCAGGGATCACACCTGGGGGCTCCAGGTGTGAGCTGTTAGGGCGGCACCTGTAGCAGGCGGGGTGTAGCCACCCCTGAGGGTAAGGGGCATCCTATGTGACAATGGGGAGGGTGGGGGGCACTAGTAAGGCTGCAGGCAGGTTCAGCCCTTGTAGGCAGCCCAGCACTTTTCCTGCCACAGAGTTCACTTACCCAGCTGAAAGGTGCGAGCGTCCTTCCTGTCCACGCGCAGCCACGTGCTACGATGCAGCAGTAGCAGTGTCCCCACGTGCTGCCAGGCACAAAGCCCTCGGTGTGGGGTGTGCCCTCAGGCAGTTCAGGGCAGGGCTGCAGGTGGGGCTGGCAGGAGAGACGCTTGTCTTATCACAGGTCACTGCCTGGAAGGGGTGGCTGCCATCCTATCACAGGTCATGCTGAGGGCATTGGCATTTACTCCAAGCACCAGGATAACCCTGGGGTTTCCTTGGGCTGTGGCCTGATCTGTTGGTATCTAGAAGAATCCTTTAGGCCACAGAGCGATGAAAGACGCTTGGACTGAGGGGCAGGAGCCACTAAGATCTGGGATGGGGCTTGGAAGAGGCTCTTGGGTTGGGCAGCAGCAGTGGTCAGGCAGTGTGGTTGGAGTCTGGACACATCGGGAGCCCACAAGAATGCTGACAGGCAGGTGAGGGGCTGTGGGAGAGCGGTGCAGGATGGCACGGAGGTCCAGCCTGAGCAAGTGGGCACGACATAAAGAAGGTGCCACAACCTGCCACAGGGGACCCTGCAGGAGTGCAGACCTGGGTGAGGGTCACCACTGCACCCAACACTGTGTGGGAGCCCAGGGAAGGGGAAACAGATCACACCCAGCACACCTGCGTGGGAGCCCGGGGAGGGGGACAAGTCACACCCAGCACACCTGCGTGGGAGCCCAGGGAAGGGGAAACAGATCACACCCAGCACACCTGCGTGGGAGCCTGGGGAGGGGGACAAGTCACACCCAGCACACCTGCGTGGGAGCCCAGGGAAGGGGAAACAGATCACACCCAGCACACCTGCGTGGGAGCCTGGGGAGGGGAACAGGTCACACCCAGCACACCTGCGTGGGAGCGTAGTGGATGTGTTATCTGTAACGTCTAGGCTTTAGGGGAGGCCGGAAGGAGAGATGGGCCAAGAGGCATCAGGTGAGGGAGCTTTGCTGTGGGTGGGCTGGGGTGGGGCAGAAGCTGACCTCGGGGTGTGAGCAGGTGAGCTGGGCCTGTGTAAATGGATGGGGCCCAGCGGAAACGAGACAAGGAGGCTGAGGCAGTTTTTCCATTGTGGATGTCTTTTATTGTGCTTAGGGACCCACACGATGGTGACTAGAGAGAGGTCAACAGACACGGACAACACCTGGGTTGCTACACGGAGCCTCTCCCCAGAAGGCGATGGGGGAGCCGCTCTCTGTGCTGACTGCAGCGGCCAGAAGGCGATGGGGGAGCCGCTCTCTGTGTCCCTCCCCAGAAGGCAGTGGGGAAGCCGCTCTCTGTGCTGACTGCAGCGGCCAGAAGGCGATGGGGGAGCCGTCCTCTGTGTCCCTCCCCAGAAGGCAATGGGGAAGCCATCCTCTGTGCTAACTGCAGCTGCCTGGCAGTTCACAGGCTGACGGCTTACACTCCAGTCCCTGGAGCCCACGTCCACTTGCAGGGGACAGCCATGACTGGCCCTGCACGGCCCCTGCCCTCGGGCAGCATGTAGGCAGGCCCACCGACTCGAGGCATGAATTCAAACTATGGCATCCACCTTCCTATCAGTGGCAGAGGGCAGTGTGCCATGGAAAGCAGCTTTTGGCCAACATCCTTCACTCAGTATTGCTAATTATTCTTGTAAACAAAAACTGCAATATCAGCAAGCAGGCTCGCGGATACTGCATTCTTGAATTTGTTTTGATTCACAGGTAAATATTTTAAAAAGCCATTCGCAAACATAAAAACTGTTGTTATTGATGTGGCACGCACCTGAGAGAAATAAAATTCCAGTGGGGTCCCTTCCTGGAGGTCACGGCTCAAGGCCAGGCAGAGTGTGGTCTGCAGGCTGCCTGCATGGGGGCCCTGCATGCGTCCTGGGGTAGTACACGCTCCTGTGGGGGCCCTGCATGCGTCCGGGGATAGGACACGCTCCTGTCAGGCCGTTCCCTACACCGCAAGGACCCACGGGCTGTCTGAGTGGCAGTAGCCTGAGCTGGTTTCAAGGAGTTTTATTTCTCTCTGCTGCAAGAACATAAACAGAATTTCCTGGTGAGACATACCAGGACCCCCATCCTCCAATGCCTCTGAACAGACTGTGTGTGCAATGTGTCAACTGAACGCTCAATTTACGGCCTCTGCTGGGAGCCACGCAACGGGAAAGGACTTTGCATGAATTTGTGGTTTCCTCCATTTCACCTTCTGCACAGCTAAACCAAGCGGGACACTTGGCTTTTTAATATGGGCAAAGTAAATGGTCTAGGAGGCTACTGTGAGCACGGGGATTCTCAGCAGGTGCGTCTACAAGGATCGTGATCCCCGCCTGAGAACACAGTGTCCCTGGGGCAGCCTCGGAGCAGGGAGCAGGGAGGGAGGGAGCCTCACACAGACAGCATGAAGTTAGACGTTTTTCTGCCCTGCAGGGACAAGAACGGGGTGGACCTCACTGCACAGATCTACGTCGTTATTACAGCAACACAAGACATGGTGAGGTGCGCTCCCAGCACGGAAAGGTGTAAACAGTCAGAAGAGAGGAGTCTTCTGCTTTGTTGTTTGTGTTTTCAGTAGAGGTTGAAGAGTAGAAGTTGCCCTCCTTTCTCTCGAAACTTAGATTTCCTTGGTTTGTTTGTGTCTCTCCCATTGCGGGATGACTTCCTGGGGTCTTCGTCTCTGCTCCCTCTACACCTTGAGCCAGTGGCGGAGCTGGAAAGAAAACAGGTTTAGTCAGAAACCCTGGGGCGATGCCCCATTTAAGAGCAGCTGAAGGTGGCTAAGAGCAGCTGAAGGCAGTGAGCAGACAGTTTGCAGCCTCCTGGCCATGTGCCCTGGGAGAGGGGGAGGCTCATTGGGGGCCTGGACCAACACACCCTTGACAGGTGCCAGGGATCCGATGCCTCACTCAAACTTCTATAAATCAATTATTACTTGATTTTTTAAAAAGCCGTGAGACTGTGGTTGTCATGGTGGCCATGGTGGCCTCTGGGGCATATTGATCAGCTGCTGAGTCTGAGAGATGCCGGGCACCCTCAGTCCGGGGCTGGTTCCGGATTGTACCCCGGTGACTTGGGTGTGACGTGGTGATGTCACCTCCCCCCCACGTCCCTCCACCTTCCTGGGGGCCTCAGATGCTCCATCTGAGTGACACGCTACCTCTGCAGCTCCATCTTGCTCTCTGCGACCCGCGCGGGCGCAAGTGCAGCATGTAGTGACTGCTCAGGGACTGATGAGATAGACAAGAGCAGCTATTTAGACCACCAGCAAATGTCATTGCCTGCTATTATGCAGCTGTTAGGTCAGCTGTGAGCGTCAAAGCCCCTCGATAGCACTAAATGGCAAGAAGTGTGCTTCATAAACATTTCCAAACAGGGGCACGCGGGGCTGGCTTCTGACAAAACCACGCCGGCCATGGAAAGCCACTGACGCTACCACTGGCCACACCACAGGCTCCTCCGGCCACTCCACCGAGAGCCTGCAGGGACCTCCTCAGCCAGGGTGGGATCACACTGCAGGCCAGGGGTCTACCGGGGGCCTGGAGCAGCCACAGCTGATGCCGGCACAGGCAGCATCCAGGTGCAGCTCGGGACTCAGTGAAGGAAGCTGGGGTCAGGGAGCCCGGCCAGGACCCACAGCCACGGGTGGCCCAGCAGCCAGAGCCCTAGAGCAGAGCCTCTGGGTGGCAGCCCCACTTCAGGCCAGCGATGAAGAAGCCATGCTTGGGACTTCAGCTGTGAGTCCTGTTCCCCCCAGGGTGAAGCAGTTCTCTGTCCTGCCCGCTGACAGAAGCAGAAGGTCCCCTCTGGAGGGAGGTGTGCTTGGGGGCTCCCAGATTCCCACAGATTAAGATCAAGCCATAAATGTAAAATAAAGACTAGAAACAGAAGACAGCAGCCCACTCTAAGTGAGTCCCCAGAAACCAGACCTCAATTTGACCCCAAAGGACCAGAGCTGTTGCAACAGATTACAGGATGGCCACATAGGGGACTCTCAGAAAAGTGACACACACACATCACAGTGATGAGAATTTCACAAGAAACAGCAGAGCACACGCAGCTTCCAGAGATGAAGTAGAAAAGAGAATGGCTGCGCTGCAGACCAGGGGCAGGGCAGGGGAAGGCGGAGCGTCCATAGCTGAGCTGTGGTTTGTTCACGTGACGGATGGTCAGGGACCAGTCACGGTAGGTGAAACGTAGCTATGGACACAGACATTTCTGACCTAGATGGAATAATAGGGACCGAATTTACCCTACTGTCCGAAACAAGCCCCAAATAAACAAAACACACGTGCCGATGACCTTCCACACCATGGACACCAGACCGTAAGGGTCAGTGGTCCCTGAGGGAAGCCAACAAGGAGGCCCCCCTGCCACCCTGTTCGCTGCCTCGAGGGAGTTTCTAGATTGCAGCA
Organism: Gorilla gorilla gorilla; assembly: GCF_029281585.2. Lineage (NCBI taxonomy): Eukaryota > Metazoa > Chordata > Mammalia > Primates > Hominidae > Gorilla > Gorilla gorilla. The sequence goes on along the minus strand of NC_073243.2, from coordinate 110,783,992 downwards.
CAGGGAGGGTGCAGCCTGGTGGACTCCCTGAGCTGAGAGGCTGGAAAGGAGAGCGAGGGAAACGGAGGGTGCAGCCTGGTGGACTCCCTGAGCTGAGAGGCTGGAAAGGAGAGTGAGGGAAATGGAGGGTGCAGCCTGGTGGACTCCCTGAGCTGAGAGGCTGGAAAGGAGAGTGAGGGAAATGGAGGTGGCTGCAGTTTGCAGGCCAGAGTGCCAGAGAGGAGGTGGCCACACAGAGAGAAGACCCGGGACAATGGCCCAGGACCCCTGCTGAGGGTTCAGACGAGCACATCCCGCTGTGTATGAGGAGGCTGGGGAGAGATCCGCCGACAGGACCAGAGGGAACCACCTCCGATGCCCACACAGGGCTGGGCACGGTGCCTGTTCCCCCAGCCAGGAAAATGTCATGATTCTCGGGGATTTGCATGGGGTGTGCATAAGATCTTGCTTCAGTAGGGGTTGGTTAGGGCTACACCAAATGCTGAAGCCAAATAATACACTTTTTAGGAAGCCAGAAATATCTAGAGATGCAACAAATGAAATTGTAAGAAAGGCAAGGGAAAGATCAAGCTCGACGCAGATACTGAATGGGTGAGGGGCAGGCCGTTTCCACAGTGTCTAGTTTTCCTGCTGTGGGCTCCCAAGGGTCTGTTTGTTACGGTGACAAATTAATAATTTCAAAATGGCCACATGTGGATTAATGATAAGATGCGTTACTCAACTGTGCACCTAAGATTCAAATGAAAACAAAATCTAAGTGAGGTAAGAGACCTGGAGGACCTGGGGCAAAGTGGACACACCAGAGCCTCACAATGGAAAACACAGAAAGGCAGAAGGCAATCTTTCAGGGTGTGGCTGCAAAATTCACAGAATGACAAGATTTGTGAATCCACAGATCTGGCCACAAAACATATCCAGAGAGGAAAAATAAAAAGAAACCAAATTAACGGTGGTGGGTGCCTGTAGTCCCTGCTACTCGGGAGGCCGAGGCAGGGGAATGGCGCGAACCCGGGAGGCGGAGCTTGCAGTGAGCCGAGATTGCGCCACTGCACTCCAGCCTGGGCTACAGAGCGAGACTCTGTCTCAAAAACAAACAAACAAACAAACAAACAAACAAGAAACCCAGGTCCCGACACTCCGCAGTGAACCCGAGACACCGAAAGCAGAAGAAACTCGGCTGAGTGCAGGGGTGAGGACAGAGCCCACCACAGAGCAGGCTCACAGGCCACAGGTCTCAGCACAGCCACGGAACACGGCTGCCTCCAAAACGCAGAGATAGTCCCTGTCAGCCTAGAGCCCTGAGCCCACAACAGTGCTTTCATGAATGAGAGCAGCATAAAGATGTTCCCACACACCAATAGTGAGGGAGGTTAGCAAGAGACCTCCTCAAAGGAATGTCTGAAGGATGCTTTTTGAAAAGCAAGAAAATGGTCCTAGAAGAAAAGAAGTCTATAACAAAAGTATGGGAACCAACAAACACCAAGCATGCACATTAGTCCAAGGAACGTGATGAGTCCGTACAAAACAATAACAGTAATGAGAACAATGACAGTGTCTAATTTGTAGGTTAAAAAGAGAGAAATAGATTTGAACAATCATAGCATGTTCATCAGTAGGAGGAAGATTTAAGTCCTTATAATGGGATGGGGTTACAATATGGTTTCTCTGTAGAGTTTAAGTGAAATATGTATGGTACAACCTCAAGAGTAGCTATTAAAGGAATAGAATAAGTCCGGGCACAGTGGCTTATGGCTGTAATCCCAGCACTCTGGGAGGCAGAGGTGGGCAGATCACTTGAGATCAGGAGTTCGAGACCAGCCTGGCCAACATGGTCAAACCCTGTCTCTACTAAAAACACAAAAATTATCCAGGTGTGGTGGTGGGCACCTGTAATCCCAGCCACTTGAGAGGCTGAGGCAGGACAATTGCTTGAACCTGGGAGGTGGAGGCTGCAGTGAGCAGAGATCACGCCACTGCACTCCAGCCTGGGTGACAGAACAAGACTCCACCTCAAAAAAAAAAAAAAAAAAGAATAAAGTATGTAAGTTCTAAGAAAGTAGAGAGAAATAAACGGAATAATAAAAATGAGTGAACCAAGAAAAATCAATCTATAAAAAGGCAATAAAGGAGAAAAACACTAAAAATGGGACAAATGGAATAGAAAGATAGTAGAATCAAGTTCAAATATATCAATAATCACAACAAATGTAAATGGATTAACCTGTCCAACTGTCAGCGTAAAAAATTCTAGGTGTATGCTGGGTTTGCAGAAGACACTTAAATCTTAAGATTACTGCAAAGTTGAAAGTTAACAGATTGCAAAAGATATTTCAGGCAAACTCAAAAGACACCTTGGTGCAACTATATTTGTCCCAGACAAGTCAGACTTTAAGACCAAAAGCATCATTCGGGAGTGAAGATGGGTTCATGTCACCAGGAAGAGATGATCATTCTGGACATGGATCAACCTCAGAAAACAGCCTCAGACTACAGAGAGCAAAACCTGATAGAACTGAGGGGAACAGCAAACAAATATACTATCAAGGAAGAATATGCCACAGGCATCTCTCAATTACTCATGGTCAAGCACCCCTAAAGTTGACAAAGTGTAGACAATGTGGGTAACACGATATATAAGCCCACTCAAATGGACAGAAGCAGAACTGTGTATTGACAATTAGAGAATAGCACATTCGTCTAAAAGATGTGCAACGTTTATCAAAGTTGATCAGGTACAAGGCCCTAAAGAAGTCTCAATACATTTTAAATAATAGGTATCATATGTGTTTGAGAACAATGAAATTAATTTGGAAATTAAAAACAAAAAGATGAGTAAAACATCCCCATATATTTGGCAATTTAAAAACAGACTTTTAAGCAAGTTATGAGTTGACAAAGTCACAATGGAAATTAAAATATACTTAGAACTAAAAGATAAAGAAAAATACTATGTAAAAAAATGTGGAATGTAGCACATGGAGTATTTTGAGGGAAATTCATAGCCTTGAGTGCTTACATTAGAAAAGAACAAAGGATGCAAATTAATAACCTAAAGTCCAAATTAAAAAGTTAGCAAAACTACAACAAAGTAGATCCAAGAAAAAGAGAGGAAGAAATGATAAATACAGGAGCTGAGATTAACGCGACAGGAAGCACAGCAAGAATCTCACACGAAGTCAAAGTTGGATATTTGAGAAGACTAGCAAGATCCTGTACAAAGTGTAGGACCCCCAGGTATAGGACTCTCAGAGGAGAGAGGCTCTGGTGGAGCAGGACCGGAGGCCCAGTGGGGAGGGGCTGGCATCCTCTGGACGGATGGGATGTGAGGCCTGGACACTCCTCCCGTGTCTGGAGCAGGCAAGTCACTGGGAGGACAGAGGAAAGGCTGCCAACGGAGGGAGGAAGAGCCCACACCAGAACCTGACTTGCAGGTAGGAGGAACAAGCTGTGCAGCTGTGTGCTCAGAGGCGGCTTCTCCCCACTGCCTCCCGGCCTGTTCCCCGCTCAGCGTCTTGTTCTGCCTGACGTCACCACCCACCTCCCAGGCACACAGAGCCCCCTCCCTCTGCCTGCATCCTTGCTCCTGCCCCATGTGCAGGTCCATGCTGGGCTCCTCAGGCATGAGCTCATGAGACCCCTGCTGGGAGGACTGTTTACAAGAACCAGCCACAGAGAGGTGGCCAGAGGGAAGAGGCAGGTCCAAGGTGGGGCCGCGGTGCCCTCCACACTATGGCCTTCTCTCCCTTTTGCTGTGCATTGGACTCTGCTGTCGGCATTAGGCTGACATTAGTGTCTGGAATCAGGTCGGGGCTGAGGACACTCTGGGGTAGAGGAGGACAGTGCCACAGGCCCAGGGCACAGCCCAGGCTCCTCTCCTGCTGGCCAGCTCTGTGATCTTGGGCACATTCCGGGGCCTCTCTGGGTCTCGGGGACCCTGGTGTAGAGAGAGTGGTGGGCTGCCTCTTAGGGTTGTGGGAGTAAAAACACGTCAAGTGTTTACTGTGTGCCCCCGGGAATGCACCTGCTCCACGGCATGTCATGAACATTTTCGCACACAGCTGGATGGCTCCCAGGGTGCAGGAAACACCTGGCATGACCATCCTCTCACTCGAAGCCAGCCCCAGGCTCCCAGGCCTCTCCCAGCCCCTCCAGGGCTCCCTGTGGCTTCCCATGGCCAGGCCCAGGCCTCCCCTCCTGGCACTGTCCCTCGTGCCCCCGTGAGGCGGGGGGGGGGGGCGGGGGTGGTCCCTTGCTGGTCCTTAACCTGGCTCAGCTGGCCCCACAGGGCACTGCTCCCGTGGTCTGGGACATGCCCAGGTCTTTGCAGGGGCCATGCTTTCCTCAGGCGTCTGTGCGGCCGCACCTCCTAGGGCCCCTGCGTCACGTGACCCCCATCCCGGGCGCACGTCTCCACTGTCACCGGCCACCGCTGGCTGCCTGTCCTCACAGAGCACATGCTGGCTGAGTAAATGAGCACCATCTACACCAGCCTTGTCTACACCAGCCTCGGAGCCCTCTGGGGGCTAAGAACACTGAGCTTGGGATCATTCTGAATTCCCCTGAGAGAGGCCCAGCAGGGACCTCGACCTCACCGTGAACTGGCGCACCTCCCCTCTGTCCACCAGCTCACGGTCCTTCTCGGGCGCAATGGCGTAGGCCAGTTTCTGAAAGAGAAAGAGAATGCAGGGGTCAGTGCAGACCAGTACCCACTGCCAGCACCCACCACTGACTCACACTGCCAGGACCCTCACCTACCAGCACCCTCACCACCAGCCCTCCTCACCTGCCAATGCCCACCCGCTGGCGTCCATATCACCAGTGCCCACCACTGACTTACACTGCCAGTACCCATGCTGACCAGACAGCCAGTCAGGCCCGAAACCGACATCCTGACGGTCCCCTTAAAGTCTAGCGCAGAGCAGAATGTCAGCATTTGAGCCCTCGCTTGAAAATAAAACGTGGTCCTGGAGATGGCTCTTGTGTCTAGGTTACCACGTGTGCTGGGCTCTGAGTAAGAAAGTGCCCACACCCAGGTGGGCTGCCTCGGGGCCACCTGCAGCTGACATGTTCCAGGAGCACTTGCTTTTTGTCACCTGCAGCTCCTGGGAGAGTGAACGCTGAACGTGCCTTCCTTCCACTGCCTGCTGCGGCAGCTCCTGGGGCCTGGACGGCACCAAGTCCTCCCAGAGCAGGCGGCATCTTCAGGAGCTCACCCTCTCGGGCCTGGATGCCTGTATCTGGATCTCTGAGGCCAGGTGACCTCTCGCAGGGACCCCTGTGCGTGGCCCCACCCCACGTCATCACCACAATTCCACTTGTACCTGGCTCAGCTGCTGAGGTTTTACTTGGCTTACGTTGAGAGTTTGGCCGTGCGAGGGGTGAGGGCACTGGTTGCTCAGGTCCACCGGGTTGTAGGCATCCTCCAGCTCTGCGCTGACCTGGGCCCTGCCTCCCAAGTCCATCCAGCCTCCCAGAGGAGCTCTCTCCCTGCAGGGACTGCCCGGCTGCCTGCTCTTCCCCTGTGCTGGGTCCTGGCAGGTCAGCCCGTGGGGGTCTGAGAGGGACTGTCCACAGCAGGGTGCCATCAGCTTTCCTGGGGCCATGGCAGCCCCAGAGCTCCTCCCACTCCACAGAAGCCCCCAGCCACACACTGTGCTCTGCCTGCACTGGGCCCTGGCCTGGCCAGGCTGCTGGAGAGACTGGCTCAGTGCCAGCCTGAGAGCATCTGCCACATGTCTGAGCCCAGGGGACACCGTGTGGCCCTAAGGTGGAATCCTTGAACACAGCTGGTGCTGCTCTGGGGTTTTGCTGCCCAGGGCCAAGCGACTTCTTTCTGAGAAAGGCTGGGATTTGAGGAAGCAGCTTCTGGGAGTTCCCAGTGGTGGGATCTCAGGTGAGGGCGACCCTCTTCCAAGGAGGGAGTGTCCTTGTCTCTTCCCGGAACCACAGAGCCAGGGTGTTAAACGGGGCCCTGTGACTGGTCCACCTGCCTTTCTTCTACACAAAGGCGGCAAAACCAAGCAGAGGAAAGGAGATGCATGTCAGTGACTCCGCAAAGCTTCCTCCACTGCCTGGGGCTCCAGCTGCCCCTGTTCAGCCAAAGCTGGGCTCGGCCCTGGGGGGACGTAGATCACCCCTGATTCTACTGCCCTCAGATGGCTTCTGTGTCCACCACACCACATGCCATGGTGGGTAGGCATGCATGCACTCAGTACACACAAACACTTGGACACGAATGTGAGCACACACCCAGGCCCACACACAGGTGCACACGGAGACAGCACACACAGACACAGAGATACAGTGGATGTACACACAGACACATGCACACACAGACACATGCACACACAGACACAGAGATACAGTGGATGCACACACAGGCACATGCACACACAGACACATGCACACACATACACACACAGACACATGCACACACAGACACAGAGATACAGTGGATGTACACACAGGCACATGCAGACACAGACACATGCACACACAGACACATACAGACACATGCACACACAGACACATGCACACACAGACACAGGCACATGCACACACAGACACATGCACACACAGACACACACAGACACATGCACACACAGACACAGAGATACAGTGGATGTACACACAGGCACATGCAGACACAGACACATGCAAACACAGACACAGAGATACAGTGGATGTACACACAGGCACATGCACACACAGACACATGCACACACAGACACATACAGACACATGCACACACAGACACATGCACACACAGACACAGAGATACAGTGGATGTACACACAGGCACATGCACACACAGACACAGGCACATGCACACACAGACACATGCACACACAGACACATGCACACACAGACACAGAGATACAGTGGATGTACACACAGGCACATGCAGACACAGACACATGCAAACACAGACACAGAGATACAGTGGATGTACACACAGGCACATGCACACACAGACACATGCACACACAGACACGTGCACACACAGACACAGAGATACAGTGGATGCACACACAGGCACATGCACACACAGACACATGCACACACAGACACAGAGATACAGTGGATGTACACACAGGCACATGCAGACACAGACACATGCACACACAGACACAGAGATACAGTGGATGCACACACAGGCACATGCACACACAGACACATGCACACACATACACACACAGACACATGCACACACAGACAGAGATACAGTGGATGTACACACAGGCACATGCACACACAGACACACACAAGCACATGCACACACAGGCACATGCACACACAGACACAGATACAGTGGATGTACACACAGGCACATGCACACACAGACACACACAGACACATGCACACACAGACACAGAGATACAGTGGATGCACACACAGGCACATGCACACACAGACACACACAGACACATGCACACACAGACACATGCACACACAGACACAGAGATACAGTGGATGTACACACAGGCACATGCAGACACAGACACATGCACACACAGACACAGAGATACAGTGGATGCACACAGACACATGCACACACAGACACATGCACACACAGACACACAGACACATGCACACACAGACACACACAGACACATGCACACACAGACACAGAGATACAGTGGATGTACACACAGGCACATGCAGACACAGACACATGCACACACAGACACAGAGATACAGTGGATGCACACAGACACATGCACACACAGACACACAGACACATGCACACACAGACACACACAGACACATGCACACACATACACATGCACACACAGACAGAGATACAGTGGATGTACACACAGGCACATGCACACACAGGCACATGCACACACAGACACACACAGACACATGCACACACAGACACATGCACACATAGACACAGAGATACAGTGGATGTACACACAGGCACATGCACACAGAGACACATGCACACACAGACACACAGACACATGTACACACGGACACATGCACACACAGACACAGAGATACAGTGGATGTACACACAGGCACATGCACACAGAGACACATGCACACACAGACACACACAGACACATGCACACACAGACACATGCACACACAGACACAGAGATACAGTGGATGTACACACAGGCACATGCACACACAGGCACATGCACACACAGACACAGAGATACAGTGGACGTACACAGGCACATGCACACACAGGCACATGCACACACAGACACATGCACACACAGACACACACAGACACATGCACACACAGACACATGCACACACAGACACAGAGATACAGTGGATGTACACACAGACACATGCACACACACACACACAGACACATGCACACACAGACACATGCACACACAGACACAGAGATACAGTGGATGTACACACAGGCACATGCACACACAGACACATGCACACACAGACACACACAGACATGTGGACATACATAAAGACACACATATGAATACACATATGGACGCACACCCATGGGTCCAGGCGTGCAGGTGGACACACACACACGCACACACACACACTGTTGTGGTGGCCACCTCCAGTCTCCTCCTCTTGGTCACAGATGACCCAGGCAGGTGAGGACTGGGGCCATGGACACCCACGGAGCCTTTCTGGTGGCCTCACACTCGGGTGAAGGTGCCCCGTCCAAATACCCACCTCTCGAAAGGACCCAGGCAGGCTGCAGAACTTGTAGGCCGCATAGATGGGCACCATGGCCATGGAGGATGTGGCGATGACCCAGCCCAGCGCGTTGGCCCAGTCGGGGAAGATGTAGGCTCCGTAGTGGGGGGGTCTGAAGGTCACGATGCTGACCACGACCACGAACTGCAACCAGCAGATACGGAGGTCAGGCAGCTCTCAGCCGGCGGTGCCAGGACAAAGCAGGGAGGGGGCACGCACTTCATGGCAGAGCGTCTCTCAGCCCCCACAGCTGTGCACGTGCAGACCCTGGCCAGGCCTGCAGACATGGCAGCTGGGCATCCCGGGCAAGCCATGTCCTCCTGAAGCATGATCTAGCCTGTCCTGTCCTATCCTGTTCTCTCCCCTTCCCTCCCCTCCCCTCCCATCCCATCCTGTTCCATCCCCTCTCCTCCCTTCCCCTCCCATCCCATCCTGTTCCATCCCCTCTCCACCCCTCCCCTCCCATCCCATCCCATCATGTTCTATTCCATCCCATCCTGTTCTATTCCATCCCATCCTGTTCTATTACATCACATCCGGCTCTATCCCATCCCATCTCATCCCATCCCATCCCTGCCTGCTGTATCCCACCTTGTTCTATTCCTTGCTTGAAACCACAACAAAAACAAAACTGACCACCACCCAGTACACTGAATCTATGATCATCCATGGCCTGAAGACACAACTGTGACCCATGCGGGACCACCCTAGGGCCATCTGAGCTCCATATCTCTACTCATTCTAGAAGCAAATCTGATAAAGTCACAGTCCTGTCTCAGAACCACCACCACAAAGGTAACAGAGGGTGGGGTGGATGCCACTTGGAGGGGAAGCTTCCCACTCTCCGGAGGCTTCTCCTGAGGCAGCTCATGCATTTGTTCATCCACTCCACAAACATGCACCACCATCTAAAAAGATCCTCCATGTGCCTACATATGCACCTCACACCTGAATGTGTTCTGTGCACCCACATGTGTACTGCACGCCTACATATGTGTTCTGTGTACCTGGGTCCTTCCCAAGGAGACAAGGGAAGCTCTGATAGATATGGTTTATGATGTAGCTTAAAATGCAATTTTTTCCCAATTGTCCACTTTTCCTCAATTTCAGAAAAGTTAAAACATCCACGCCTTCCACCTGAAAAGCATGTTGGACGCGTGTCTCATGCCAGCCTCAGCATCTTCTTCACGCGCTACTTCGGGCCACTTGTAGGTTTGGAGCCGGCTGCCGGAGGACTGGGATGGGGGCTGGGGTTGTGTCTGTCACGTGACCAGAGCCGGGGTGAGCAGCACTTTGGCGAGCAAAGCCAGTGGCCTGCAGCATCTGGGATCAGGGGCAGCTGCCTTGGCTGCACAGAGAGCCCTGAGAGTGCTTTAAAGAGCCACGCGTGCGTCCCTGGACATGTCGGTCTTGCATATCTGACATGGAGGTATTGCTGTAATGTGCTTTCTGGTATTGTTCAACTTCTTGCTAGATACCACCTTTCTTAGAAAGAACTATGCCTCCCCAGGCCACAGTCTGCCCATGTAAGTTGCCTTTGCTCTGGCATAATTTCCCTTTAGCAGTGCTGTGGCGTCATCTGCCACAGAGTCATCTGAACAAGTCTGGGGCATGTACACCCCTTACGACCAGAGGTTAGCACACGCCAGAGGGCAGGGGACTATGCCGCAGCCTGAAGAAACAGATGATAACACAGAGGTTATTTTTCTGCTGAAATCAGAACTTCATAGGAATTGCGCTGTCATATTAAATACAAAATGACATAGAGCAATGAAATTGTCATGTTTCTCTCAACTTGGCAAAATGAAGTCCTGTTTCGTATAGTTTGTAGTTTAAAAGTCTACGAAGTGTGTTTCTGTATGAAGTTCGAAGACTTAGTCTAAGATCAGTAGAGCATTTTATCTCCTAAGATCGAGGTCAGCCCTCTGGGTGTTAAGAGGAGACACCCCCTCAAGGGGAGCCGACGTCCTCATGCAAAACAGCTCAGTTTCAACTAATGGCGGGGGAGAGCAGGAGGTGGGCAGGAGGCTGACTTTCCGGGAGGGCTTCCTCACTTTCCCCTCTGAACAGCCATGTAGTCTGTGTGCTATTAAAAGCCCGCCCCGTGAATCCAGGAACCTTCAACGGGAGCCTTCACAAGCGCAGTTAACTGGACTTGGAACACTTACGTGCAGTCACACCACGCGGCCTGGAGCTCAGACACGGTGGAATTTCTACAAGATGCCGGGCAGGTTCTCTCACACTATGTTGAGCTCCTCCGGGATAGGGCCTGTCTCTCATCTCTTTCCTGTACCCCGGAACCCCTCTGCTGGCAACTACGGGGCTGTCCCACCTGCTGTGTGCAGGTGACGAGGGGTCTCCACGCACGCGGGCCCTGCTGACTCCAGAACCAGCCCTTGGTCCATGAGAGGGTGCGGCCTGAGTCCCCTGCCCTGTTCCAGTCCCCACCTCGTGCCTGCTGGACTCGGGAGGTGCTTCTCTACCTGAGCAGCTCACGGGACACTCTGCTTAGACTTGGACAGCTTTTAGGTTGCCTGCCCAGACCAGGCAGCACAGCTTTGCTTTGTGAGCCTCCAGGCCTCTGTGGTTCAGCAGGGGAAGCACTGCAGGCAATCCCTAATGAATGTGCGCGGCCACCTTCCAACAAAACTCTATTTACAAACACCAGCGTCCGACGGCCTTGCCCGGTGGGCCCTGACTCGGTGGCGGATGACAGAAGCAAGTGCCTACTGGACACAGTGATGCTGCTGAGCCAGAGGGAGGCTTGCGTGAGCAACGGGACAGGGCCGAGGCCCCTGCTGCTCTCATCCAGCACTCGGCGTCCTTTGTCCCCGCTGCCCCGGAAGCTCTAACTTCGACCTTGATCCTCACAGGCAGAGGTGAGTGGACAGCCCGACTCACCTCCAGCTTCCCCTCCCAACACAGAGGCGCGGCCCAAGTGCAGGACTCACAATGGACCGTGACAGTCACAACGGACCATGACAGGGGTCCGAGACCATGTGAGGTTTTTCGGTGGGTCTAGAGGGGAGGGTGGAAGCCACCTTCAGGAGACTATAGATGAGTTCAGGGATCAGCCTGTCCTTCTGGGCCGAGTCTTGAGGCCCCTGACTCCAGCCACAGTGACCTCAGTCTCAAAGCAGCCTTTAGGGGCCCACCCCAGGCCCTGCCCCCAGCCTCCTGTGCACTCAATTTGCTCAGGCGACAACCCACATGTGGGCGCTGGACCTCGGGGCAGGTGCCAGAGTGGGGGCAGTGGGCAGACGGGGGAGGGGCAGATGGCCCGAGGTCCCTTACCAGGAGAAAGCAGGGGCTGACCAGCTTCCAGCACAGCCGCCAGTACAGGCTGGGCCGCTGCCCGGTCATCTGCTGGATGTCGTCGCTGAACTGCCCGACACCTGAGGGAGAAGAGGCGGCATCAGTGCCCATCAGGGCAGCGCATTCCCCCGATGCTGGACACGTGTGGGGGTCCTCGCTGACTCCCAAGGGCCCCACCTACCAGCCCCAGGCTTCAGCTGCACCCAGCCTCCTGCAGAGGAGGCCAGGCCACACCCCAGCCCACTGGGTGCCTCCTGATGGGTGGGAGCCCACGTGCCTGCTCCATCCTGGAGATGCACCAGGAAGAGCCGTGCCCCGGCGGGTGCTCCCCGCGCCCGGGCAACAGCCCCTCGGATCCTCCTCCCCATCCCATGGCTCTCCCTGTCTCCCTCTGCTGCTGGTACTTCTTGTTCACTTAAAAAGATTATGGTAAAATACACATAACATAAAACTTACCATTCTAGCCATTTTTACGTGTAGAGTTCATAATGTATCAATACCTTCACATACTGTGTAACCGTCACCACCGTCCTAGAGTTCATAATGTATCAATACCTTCACATACTGTGTAACCGTCACCACCGTCCTAGAGTTCATAATGTATCAATACCTTCACATACTGTGTAACCGTCACCACCGTCCATCTTCAGAACTCCATCCTCCAAAACGAAATTCTGCCCTCATGAAACGCCAACTCCTCCCGACCCCCAACCCCCGCCAGGCCCCGGCACCATCTGCTTTTTGTCTCAATGAATGTGACTCCTGTGGGAACCTCCCGTCAGTGGAGTCACGTGGCACGGGGCCTCTGCAACTGGTTTACTCCCTGTAGAGTGTCCCTGAGGCCACCTAAGCTGCGGCCCACGTCAGCATTCCCTTTTGTTTTAAGGCCGAATCATATTCCGTCATGAGTATACCGTCACCGTGTCTTCAGAAAAGCTATTTCTAAAAACATAATAAACATTTTTTCTCCCCAAAAGCAAGTACCAGCAGTCCACTTTAGAAATGCATATTTTTCTTTCACTGGTATTATCTAACTTCTTCTAGGAACTGACCCTAAGACCTTAAGAGTGGTTTCTCCCCCCACATCTGGCCTGGTCTGTGACTCGTGGGACCGCAGCTGATCTGCTGAGATTTGGGGCAAGTCTTGCGGTTGTCCCGTGTCCCGTCAGAAAGAAGCCTCCACACAGAATCCCCTCTTCACACCCACCCGGCATCCGAGCTCTGAACATGAGAGATGGACGTGGGAGGCAGCGGGGATGCAGAGAGGTGAGGCTGGAAGAAGCCAAGAGGGGCGCCCCCAAGGCCCCTCGGCCCCCCAGACCCTGCTTCCCACCAGCAGGTCCCAGGGCCCCTGCCGGAGCAGGAGTCATCAGCTCCAAGACCTACAGGACCGCAGCACACTGGAAGCCCGGCGTATTCCGGCACATCTTATTAGAGCACAGGTTTTGTTTCATTTAGATGAGAGGGGCGTGGATTTCTCTTTGGAAAAATAACACAGATCTCGGTCTTCTGAGGCGCAGGTCGCCAGGGCCAGCTTCTCCCCATCTCCTGTGGTTCCGGAGGCCATGGCAATTCAAGGCACTTTCTCCCTTCCTCTGTGAAGGTCTATGTTTTGTTCAGGGAAGATGACAATGAAAGTGATAGACAAAGTATTGATTCCAGACACCTGTGAAAGTACGAGGTTGATATTTCCCTTTTCTGTAGAGCAACACTGAAAACAGTGTTCTCAGAATAGGAGCTATTTGTCCTATTTGTCTCAAAGTCAGGGCGTTTATCTGGCTATAAATTCCATGGCTCTGAGGCAGAGAAAATGACCCCCTTGTTTGCAGGTGAGCTGGGCGTCCTCCAAAACCGGGGCTCATGTAGCACCACAGACGTTCAGCTTTCAGCCGGATCCACACTTTTTTTTTCTTTTTTGAGACGGAGTCTCACTCTGTTGCCTAGGCTGGAGTGCAGTGGCGCAATCTCGGGTCACTGCAACCTCCACCTTCCGGGTTCAAGCTGAATCATATTCCATCGTAAGTATACCGTCAGTGTCTTCAGAAAAGCTACAGCCTCCTGAGTAGCTGGGATTGTAGCCTTGTGCCACCACACCCGGCTTTTTTTTTTTTTTTTTTTTTTTTTAGTAAAGATGGGGTTTTACCATGTTGGCCAGGAGGGTCTGGATCTCTTGACCTCGTGATCTGCCCGCCTCGGCCTCCCAAAGTGCTGGGATTACAGGTGTGAGTCACCGCGCCCGGACCACACATTCATGGCGAGATGCCCCGACTTGGCCTCGCCACCTCCCTGGAAGTGAGCTGGCCAGGTAAGCGGAGCTGGCACTCCCGCCCATTTTACAGAAGAGAGAACTGAGGGGAGTCGAGGTGACTTGGCCAGGTCAGCATGCGGGGAAAGGGCAGCCCTGGCTCCAGGCTGGGTTTTCTGTTGCTGTTTAAACCACTGGTGGAAGTCCCAGGACACAGCTGGGGCAGCACAATGGGCCAGGAGCTGCACCCCGTTTGAGTGCCACCCGCTGATCATCGGGCCCCGACTGCTCTGGAGCTCTGGTCAGCAGGGAAGGCAGTGACGGCACCTTTGAAAGGCACCGTGTCACATCCCTGCTGAAACCCCAGCATGGATCTGATTGTGTTCCCCTGGGTGGGATGGGCTCACCGGTGCCTCTAGCGTGGAGGAGGCAGAAGACGCCCAGCCGCTGTGAACACCTCTGACCACAGTGTGCGTCTTCTGGCTGCCATCCAAGCTAAGCACCTCACTGATCCCATCAAAGGCACCAGTGCCAAGCGTCTCCCCTCTGCGGAGCTGTGATGACCACAACCCAGGCTTCCTGCAGCTGAAAGGTGCTTCCTCACAGCGCCTTTTTCAGAAGGGGAGGGGCACAGCCACCAAACAAGAGGGTGCCAGCTTGGCTGCCTCCCCCCGGACTCACCATAGAACCAGGCCACTCCGATGGCTTCGATGAGCACTCCAAAGAGGATGGACGTGCCGGCTGCAAAATGGTCCAGGAGCGTGAAGACGTAAATGCCACCCTGGAAGAGAGGGGAGCCTGTGGACCTACAGAAGGGCTTTCCCCAGAGGTAAACCCAGCCTGGGGATTCACTGTGCACACAAATTGTTTCACTCACTGCAAAACTCTGGTTTGAGTGCCTAAAATTCAACCCACATGCAGCTTCTTAGGGCCACGTGTATTACAAAAAATAAAAATAAAAATGACCTCTCCTTTCCCTTCCTAGGGCTTCATGTGCAATTAGAAATGGAAGCAACCGAATGTGGAACTTGGCAGTGCCTCCCTGGGAGAGGGAGTGGCCTGGGCTCCCTCTCCCACATAGATAGGCTCTGCCACCACACCCCCAGCGTCTCCTAGTCCCCAAACCCTAGAAGGAGGCAGCTTCAGCCTGGGGTGCTTCTGGGGGAGCTGTCCAGGTGCTGAAGTGACTCTGGGACCAAGCTCTGGATGTGCAGTTACCCTGTGCACTGCTACGAGTCATTTTCTGGGGTGGGTGGGTTCGCAGCTCCCTGGAAGTGCTGCGGTTCTGTCTGGCCTGACAGTCCCAGCCAGGGCGCCCCGTGCCACATGCTAAGGAGACATGACCAGGAGAAGGCGAAGCCGGCGATGGTACATACGTTGGTGACGCAGAACAGGGACAGAAGGAAGGTCGCCAGGACGATGAAGAGCGTGAAGAGCTCACGGTGTCTGTGCAGCAGCTGGAACTCATCGATGAGCCCGGTGATCACTGACTCCATACCGCCCATCTGCACACAGAGCACAGGGTTGGGCTGCAGGCTGGCGGCGCTCCTGACCGCAGCCTGGGCCAAGACCTACTTGTCACCCAGTGGACGCACACCCGGGGATGGACACGGAACAGGGGCCACATGGCTGTCCAGGGTGCAGGATGCCTGGTAGTGAGGACAGCTGTTGGCGAGGGCTTCTATGGCGGCACGACCACAGGAGAGAGGACCCAGAGGGACCACTGTATCCACGGTAGGGGGTTTGCAGCCTCTTTGACGTCTCTGGGCGGGTAAGATGTGGCATGGCTAAAACAATGCCACCCCGTCCACTGCTGCTGCACGGGCTCAGCTTGGCCAGATTTTCCTGAGCAAGATGCGTCCCCCACACAAAGCTTTCAGCTGCACCTGGCCTTGTCATTGGCTACGCCTTCCCGATGGAGCCTCCTGACTCCCGGCATCCTCCTGTGGGACACTGTCCAGGCACCTGACTCCTGCTTAGTGACCCTCTTCACCTTGCTTGGTCCAGAGCCCCCTTCATGCTCTCATGTCAGGAACATGAGGCCTGTGGTCAACCCAGGAGCCGTGAATGAGGTGGATAGGATATGAGTGGGGGCGGGGTACATGATCAGCTTTTATAAGGCAAGGCATTCTGGGTTCTTTGGTCCCAAGTAGCTGACAGGGAAGAAGGAGCCTGAGAAAGTGCAGCAGGCCCAGGGCCGATCAAGGGCTGGACCCGCTGCCCCCAGCAGCTGGAGGTGCAGGGGCCACACACAAAGCATTCAGGGCCAGGCCTGGGATTGGTGGGTGCCAGGAACTTCTGTTGCCCTCCTCATTCCTCGTGGGGTAGCTGAGGCTTCCAGGGAAAGCCACGAGATATGAAGGACCTGCCGTGTGCCCTCCAAGGCCCCACCACTCTGGTGTCCGGAGCCAAGTCTTTGGTGGCTGGGGCCCTGCTGCACGTGCATGCATGTCTGTGTGTATGTGTGTGTGTATGTATGTGTGTGTGCATGTGTGTGTTCGTGTGTGTGTTCATGTATGTGTGAGTGCATGCATGTATGTGTGTGTGCATGCATGTGCGTGGTGGTGTGCATGTGTGTGTGTTCGTGTATGTGTGTGTGCGTGTGTTCGTGTATGTGTGTGTGCATGTGTGTGCACATTTCCAGGATCTGTAGGTGGCTCAGGGCAGGGCACACAGGTACCCCAGAGTAGGGGGATAAAGGGAAAGGTAAACTCCAGTCACCACTCACCCCAGCCCCGAGAAAGGTCTCCCAAATAATCACGGGGCTCGCCCAAGTCAAGGACAGGAGGTCTGGGGGCCGTCCGTGAGCCCAGGGATCTTGCCTAGCCCTGGGAGGGCAGGGCCCCCTCAGGTGGAAGGAACCCAACTGCCGAGGACAGGGCCGGGCGGTGCGGGTTACTCACGGCGCTGTCGATACCCAGGGTGAGCAGCATGATGAAGAAGACCACGGCCCAGGCCGAGGACAGAGGGAGCGTGGCGATGGCTTCCGGGTAGATGATGAAGATCAGCCCCGGCCCTGAAACAGAACCCGCCCTGCTTACCACAGAGTCCACGCTGTGCTCTCTCACCCATCCTGCCCCACCCTGCCCCGAGAAGCATGGCCTGCCACAGGCCTGTAGAGACTAGGGCTGGTGCAGCTCTGCTGAAAATCCCCCTTCTGTATGTCCAGTAGACCTGGCCTGGGACTCAGGAAAGCGGAAACCCAGAACTGATCAGAGGGCTTTGGTTCATGCCCACCACCCAGCAATGGGGCTCCTCCAAATTACCTGGGTCCTTTTGGGCTATGGGGGTGCTTGGGGAAGAAAGGGGCAGAAACAAGGAGAGGGCAGGAGGGGTTTCCAGGCTGGTCCTGCCCTTCATCCCAGGGACACCTGCTAATGTCCTTCTAGTTAGTTTTTCCTGCACATATCATGTAATATACACACACAGACCCATGCGCGCACATGTATGAACACTCATTTGTGCATTCAAACTCATACATGCAAGAACACATCCACATGCACGCACACAGACCCATGCACATGCATGCACAAACATACACACACAAACACACACAAATCACACACGTCCACACTATTTAGTAGCCTAATTTCTAAAATTAGCAAAACATTTAGGGATACATTCCTGACCTCTGCCTTCCAGGCACACGGGGAAGCTGAGGTCCTCCCACCCTCCCGTGAGGTTAGACGTGGCTGCACTTGGCCAATGTGCTGTGAACCCACAATGAGCGGGTCCCTGCGAGTGAAGCTTGGTAGAGGAGTGTGTGGCTCCTTCACCACCTCCCCTGCCGCGGGGTCCCGCAGGCCATATTGAGACAGGCTCCTGTCAGCTGGGGCCCTGAGGGCTCAGAGGAGCAGCACATCCTGACGGATACAGGGGCCCAGATGGTGGCTTCGGAGATAAGAGATAAACCTGCTACGTTGCTATCCCTGCCAGCGAGGGGCACGCCAGGCTGAGGGCAGCATGGCAAAGGCGGAGGGGGGTGTTCCCCCACAGCTCTCTCGGGAAATGACACGTGCTTCCTGCTACCAGCAGGCAGACTCGGATGGAGGTGGAGGGGATGAGAGTGTGGCAGGCACGCGACCAAAAGTCAACGCAGTTTGGTCTCTGATGACCCCAAAGTAAAAACCAGTCCCATAGGCAATTGACCTTTGACCATTTCAGAAGCCTCGCATCCTCCACTGGCTGGCACCGTCTCCCGAGCCCAGTCTGCCTGCAACAGAGTCCCCTGTTCTCAGCAGGCACGTGTCTGGCCCTAGCCTGCAGGAATAGGCCTGCCCTGGCCTTTTAAATAATCAAAGGCCAGAGCCAGGGGCCGTTCCTAAAGGTCTTTCAGGGGCCTCACTGTCAGCCAAGCAGTGGGGTCAGACCTGGGCTCTCGCAGCTCCCAGATACCCTGGTGGATGGGGACAGCCTCCACGTGGGGTGGGGGAGGCAGGCTCGCCTGAGATGTTCCAGGGCTTAGATGGTACCAGCCAGGAGCCTGGGAAGATATTCATCAGCTCAGGGAATGTAATGTCAACACCCTTGCCTTCGTTTCTGTACCTAAGTTAACATTTCACCCTATTTTCTTGAGAATTAAGGCTGTAAATGACATTTACTTTGCTTGTCATGAAATGCACAGAAGAACATTCAACTTTATTTTCAGGGGTTAATAGAGGTTTTTGCAAACTATGCTAGTTATCATAATAAAGGGCAAAAAGAATGAAGAAAATGCATAAATGCGGCACCGAGTAAATTTCACTGCTCTGCATTTATTTGCATGATGTTCCCTTTCTCCCGCTTTGACTGAATTTTTTTTTCCTAGTGGAAAGAACATGGGCTTAGGAGGCCCACCTCTGAGCTGTGGCTCCAGCTCCGACCCTGGCTTTCTGTTGCAAGCATGGAGGGGCCCTTTCAGGTCTCCCAGCGTGTTCCTACCTGCGGTGCGAGGGTCCTAGTGCCCCACTCTGTGAGACTCAGGTGCGGTCAAGGCTGCCCCCGCTTGGTGCTTGTCGCTCCCCGCCTTCACTGAGACCCAACATCCAGGCAGAGATCAGTCAGCAACAACACCCACACAGGACAGGGGCTTTTCTGAGCACAATCATTCCTCACTAATGTAGTACCCCCACCCCACCCCCGGAGAAGACAGTCCAGAGGAAGCAAGGATGGGGACGCAGGATGGGAGCCCACCCAACCCAGGCCCGTGTCTGGAGGGAAAGGGCCTCCTCCACATCCATGTGGCAGAGCAGGCCGGGAGGCAGGCGGGGGCTCTGCTGGCTGACAGAGACCGAGAAGCCTTGGGACTCCCTGGAGCTCTCGGTTGGCCCAAGTTAGGGCTGCCAACGCCACAGCTTTCCACTGCAAGCACCGGAGCCAGGCACGTGGCCCCAAGTGCCTGGGCCCACTCTCAGCCCCTGCATCTGTGCCCGTCCTGCCAGCTCCATCCTGCCTGGCACACTTCTTGCTGTGGCCGAGGCCTCCCCGCACCACTCACCTGTGCCTGCCCGAGACCTGGACCCCTCCCCACCCTCTCGGAGACAACTCCAGGTGTGCAGGGACACTCAGCGTCATGCGTCGGCCTGGGGAGCGGGCAGGGACACCCTGTGCTGGAGGCCCCAGGGATCTCCCGGCTGCTCTGTGGCCAAGCTGATGTTTGCGGCATCCCAGCCTGCCTCCAGGTGTTTCTGGAACAGCTCATTCCTCCCCTTCCCTGAGCTGCATGTTCCCACACCACATGGCAAGCAAACATCTAGAGGGCCCTCAGTGACAGCATCTACGCCAGACCCTGGTGGGGCAGCCTCATGTGGCATCTGCAGGGAGCAGTCGAGGGACCGAGGCACCAACTGTGCTGCTCAGCTGCATTTGGGCTTGAGGTTCCCCAGCCCAGGGTGGAGGCCCCGAGAGGCACAGGGCAGGGAAGGCACTGGGTGGAGGGCCCGGAGGGGCAGGGCAGGAAAGGCACTGGGTGGGGGGCCTGGAGGGTCAGGGCGAGGAAGGCACTGGGTGGGGGGCCTGGAGGGTCAGGGCGGGGAAGGCACTGGGTGGGGGGCCGGGAGGGGCAGGGCGGGGAAGGCACTGGGTGGGGGGCCTGGAGGGTCAGGGCGGGGAAGGCACTGGGTGGGGGACCCGGAGGGTCAGGGCGGGGAAGGCGCTGGGTAGGGGGCCTGGAGGGTCAGGGTGGGGAAGGCGCTGGGTGGGGGGCCTGGAGGGTCAGGGCGGGGAAGGCGCTGGGTGGGGGGACGGGAGGGGCAGGGCGGGGAAGGCGCTGGGTGGGGGGCCGGGAGGGGCAGGGCGGGGAAGGCGCTGGGTGGGGGGCCGGGAGGGGCAGGGCGGGGAAGGCGCTGGGTGGGGGGCCCGGAGGGTCAGGGCGGGGAAGGCGCTGGGTGGGGGGCCCGGAGGGTCAGGGCGGGGAAGGCGCTGGGTGGGGGGCCCGGAGGGTCAGGGCGGGGAAGGCGCTGGGTGGGGGGCCCGGAGGGTCAGGGCGGGGAAGGCGCTGGGTGGGGGGCCTGGAGGGTCAGGGTGGGGAAGGCGCTGGGTGGGGGACCCGGAGGGTCAGGGCGGGGAAGGCGCTGGGTGGGGGGCCTGGAGGGTCAGGGCGGGGAAGGCGCTGGGTGGGGGGCCCGGAGGGTCAGGGAGGGGAAGGCGCTGGGTGGGGGGCCGGGAGGGGCAGGGCGGGGAAGGCAGTGGGTGGGGGCAGGTCTGTACTGTGATGTGTACTGCCATCCTTCAAGAGTGAGGTAGCAACTCTCACTGAAGTCGCTCAGGGCCCGTGCGTCTCCTTCCTCTTTCACAAGGAAAAAGGCTTTGCTGAGAGCTCGGTGCTGGTGCTACACGGAGCAGGCCCAGGTGCAGCAGGAGGGGCTCACCGTCCTTGGCCACGTCCCCGATGGGCACACTGTGCTTCTGTGCCATGTACCCCAGGAAGGAGAAGACGACGAAGCCGGAGGAGAAGCTCGTCAGGGAGTTGATGGAGGTGGTGACAATCGCGTCCCTGTAAGAACAAGACACGCCGTCTCAGGAACTAGCTGAGCTGCAGCAGCTGCAATTTTCCAGTCATTATTCTTAATTTACTGTGTCTGGGGAAGGGGGCGGGAGGTCTTCGGAGGGGCTACTTTTCCCAGTGAGCACGGCCAGCTCCTTAGCAGCCTGGCAGAGCTGTCCTTGGGCCACCTTGGTCCCCTGGCTGAGCTGCTCAAGGCTCAGCCATCAAGGCTCAGGGTGGGCAGAACAGACGGCCACCCCTGTGCCCTGCGAGTCTTGCTGTGGACACCTCACCCAGGGCAGATCTTCCAGAAGCTCTAGGAGCACACACCTCCCGGGGACCTCGCTAAGATGCAGATCCTGACTGGGCGGGTCTCATGGGGTCTCGGCGGCTGTTTCCCTTGAACTCCCAAGGGCGCTGGTGCTGCGGGCCTGGGGACCCCACTCTGAGGGCTGAGAAACCAGAGGGCTGGAGGCAAGCGAAGGAGGAAGAGGGAGGGTCCTGGGGTCGGTCAGGGCACCAGTGTCCTCCTCCAGGGTTCCTGTGTGGCCTGTCACTGGGGTGGAAGGACCACACACTTCATCTGCAGAGCACCTGGACCCAGGTGGACACAGGTGGGCTGCGGGCAGGCGCTGCCTCGGGACCTGCCTTCCAGCGCCCACTCTCAGTGAAGCCTGCTTGTGGTCTGCCTGGCCATTCTGCTGCACACACTGTCCTTGTATTTTTACCGTGTTTCTAGCCTCGTGATATGAAAGAAAGTAAGCACAAGTCCATAAAGGTCAAAGCAAGCAGATCCCGGATAAAATTCTGTTTCTGTTTTTAGAAGGATTTGGGGTCCGGCACGGGGCTTCAGGTGCCTGCCAGTAAGTAACACGGGGTGCACATGGGATGGGGGGACACACTCAGGGGGTTGTGAAGCTGGACCCTGAGCGAGGGAGGACAGAGACCCCCCGGGGCTGGTGTGAGGGAGGAGGGTGTGTCCTTGTGGAGGGAGGGGCAGGCCTTGCCACTCGGGGCCCTCAGTGGGGAATCTGGCCACAGGTCAAACCTGGGCAGGTCCCTCCCAGGAGGCGACACACCCACTGGCTTCAGTGCCTTCTTTAAAGTTGAAATCAAAATCGTGTTGGGAGCTGCCTCGCTGTCGCTTCTGTCTGAAAGGCCACGCAGCTCACAGGTTTGCGGGTTCAGTGGATCCGCCCTGTTCTCATGCAGGGACACACTATTTCTGGAAGTCAGCAACCTCTCCCCAGTATTGATGAGGCCCCTACCTGGCCCTGCTAGGGGCTCACCTGTAGCAGTTGTTGGTGAACTTGTTGTAGCTGGAGAAGGCGATCAGCACCCCGAACCCCACGCCCAGGGAGAAGCACACCTGGGTGGCCGCGTCGATCCAAACCTGCAGAGCCAGAGGGCGGTGAGAGGCTGTCCCAGGAGAACGCAGGCCACAGGCAAAGGACCTGAACACCCTTCCTGTCCCAGCCCCACGCCGAGGCCTCTAAACTCAACACCATCCTCAAGAAGCAAATGGCAGCAGATGACTGGTGGAAGACGCAGCCTCAGGAAGTGGACCCTCCCGGGCCAGCGGCCTGGAAGAGCCTGAGAAGCAGGGGGCTGTCTGTGTTCATTGATCTGGGATTCCCCATGGAGTATCAAGGCAGCGATTCCACAGAACCAGAGGTGCCCTGCTCCATAGCCCTCAGAACAGCATGGACTCATCCACACATGACATGACCACAGCATCCTAATAACCCTCGGAACAGCACGGCCTCATCTACACACAACATGACCACAGTGTCCTAATAACCCTTAGAACAGCACAGACTCATCCACACACGGCATGACCGCAGCATCCTAATAACCCTCAGAAGAGCACGGACTCATCCACACACAACATGACTGCAGCGTCCTAATAGCCCTCGGAACAGCACGGACTCATCCACACACGACATGACCGCAGCGTCCTAATAGCCCTCGGAACAGCACGGACTCATCCACACACGACATGACCGCAGCATCCTAATAACCCTCAGAAGAGCACGGACTCATCCACACATGGCATGACCGCAGCGTCCTAATAACCCTCGGAACAGCACGGACTCATCCACACACGACATGACCGCAGCATCCTAATAACCCTCAGAAGAGCACAGACTCATCTACACGCGGCATGACCGCAGCGTCCTAATAGCCCTCGGAACAGCACATGCTGTTCCACATGCTGCATAATGGTGGCACCCTGATAACCCTCAGAAAGTCATGAACTTACCCACACACGACATGATGACGGCACCCTAATAACCCTCAGAACAGCATGGACTTATCCACACTCACACCAGCCCTAGCGGGGTCTCCATCCTCCCTTGATCAGGGTCCAGCTTCACAACCCCCTGAGTGTGTCCCCCCATCCCATGTGCGCCCTGCTGCATGATGGCAGTGCCCTGAAACCCTCAGAACAGCATAAACTCATCCACACACTACATGATGGTGGCGTCCTGATAACGCTCAGAACAGCACAGACTCAACCACAGGCTACATGATGGCGGCTTCCTGATAACCCTCAGAACATCATGGATCATCCACAAGCTGCATGATGGCAGCGTCCTGATAACCCCCAGAACAACATAAACTCATCCTGAGGCTACATGATGGCGGCGCCCTGATAACCCTCAGAACAGCATGGATCATCCACATGCTGCATGATGGCAGCACCCTGATAACCCTCAGAAAGGCATGGACTCATCCACATGCTACATGATGATGGTGTCCTGATTGGATGCACACCAGCAATGCCTGCTTTGTATCTTTCCCAAAACATGAGCAGTACAGGTGCACAGTGGCACCTGGGCATGGCCAGGAGCCCACCTGCAGCTTAGACACTGGTGCTGTGCCTGCCCAACTCGGTGGATGGCACCCACAACTCTGGACGTGAAAGGAAAGGTGGGTGGGTCCACGATTGGACCATTGTGGTATTTTAAAAAGTCAGCCACAACCTGCTAAGGTGAGGGCACTGCGGAGACCATTCAGTGACTCAGATGCCCACCTTGCCCCTCCCTGGGCCTTGGATGGGGGAGAAGGAGCAGCCAACCCCCCCTTGGAGGCGTTTGAGGGACTGGTCAGTTAGGGCTGTTCCTGCAAGTCCCTGGAGCCCATGGTACAGGCCTGTGGGCCAGGATGCTGAGGCAGAGACACCAGATGCTCCTGCTGGGGAGGCCAGGTGGGTCTCAGGGCATCCCAGGTCCCAGGTCAAGCTTGCCTGAGCTTGACTGAGCAAGGGAACTGGTGCTGCAGAGGGGGCGGGGCCCTCTGTCCTTTGGGCAGCATGTCAGAGCCTCAAGGCAACCCCAGTTCCTGGGACAGTGTGTTTGGAGGCAGATGGCCAGGCCCCGCAGTCAGGACTGTGCAGGTGGCCAGTGTTTCAGCATGAGGGGAGGAGCCAAGCCGAGAGTGGCTGGGTGGGCAGTGGGTGGAGAGGCTTATACCCTGATGTGGCTCCCATGCTGGTCATCGTGGGCTGGATCAGGTGTCACAGGGGAGCACCTGCCTCCTCCTCACCCTGATCTGTGTGTGCAGCTCAGGCCTCTGCCCAGTGTCACCCCAGAGCCAGTGCCCATGGCTGCCTCCCTGGGCCTCACCTCATACACTTTCACTCCAGGACCTGCAATTGTCCTTTCCTTCCATTTCTTTCCTGATTTCTCTTCACTATACATCAATCCATCATCTATTATCTATCAATCAATCATCTATCTATCATCTATCACTGTCATCTATCAATCCATCACCAAACTATCATCTATCTGTCATCTCTATAATCTATCAACTGTCTATCATCTATGAATATATGAAGTACATGTGTGTGTATGTATCTATCTCCATCCATCCTATTGTATATCCATCCTATCTACTTACCTATCATCCATCCATCCACCCATCCATCATCCATCCATCCACCCATCCATCATCGTTCCATCCATCCATGCTATCCAGCTACCTGTCATTCATCCATCCACCCATCTGTCCATCATCCACCAATCCACCCATCATCCATCCATCCATCCATCCATCATCCATCCATCCATCCATGCTGTCCAGCTACCTACCTATCATTCATCCATCCACCCAAACATCCATCATCGAGCAATCCACCCATCATCCATCCACCCATCCATCATCCATCCATTATCCATCCATCCATCCTATCTAGCTACCTACCTATCATTCATCCACCCATTCACCCATCCATCATCCATTCATCATCCGTCCATCCATCCATCCATGCTATCCAGCTACCTACCTATCATTCATCCATCCACCCATCCATCATCCATCCATTATCCATCCATCCATCCTATCTAGCTACCTACCTATCATTCATCCACCCATTCACCCATCCATCATCCATTCATCATCCGTCCATCCATCCATCCATGCAATCCAGCTACCTACCTATCATTCATCCATCCACCCAGCCATCCATCATCCAGCAATCCACCCATCATCCATCCACCCATCCATCCCATCCATCATCCATCCATTATCCATCTGTCCATCCTATCTAGCTACCTATCATTCATCCACCCATTCACCCATGCATCATCCATTCATCATCCATCCATCATCCATCCATCATCCAACCATCCATACTATCCAGCTACCTACCTATCATCCATTCCTCCATCCACCCATCCATTATCCATACATCCAGCCAGCCAGGCTTCCATCCACCCATCCTATCTATCCATTCTATCCACCTACCTATCATCCATCCATCCTATCCACCTACTTACCTAGCATTCATCCATCCATCCATCCATCCATCCATCCATCCATCCAATCTATTCACTGTCTCCACCTAATTTTTGACATCTCATCTTTGTAATTTGTTCTCCGATGAGCATCTTTTCACACGCACTGGTGTTTGTTTTGCCTCCTCCTGGGGCTGCCTATTCTTCCTAGCTGGAGCACTAGGCTCTACGTTGTCCTTGTGGTATTTTTCTTTGATTCTATAACATGCCATGGTCCTGCAAACACACCCCTTGGCTTCATTTTGGCCTTTCTGGGGTCCAGACGCCCTGCTGACTTCACAGTTTGTCCGGCTCCAGCTCTGCACTTGTGGGCCCCCGGCCACAGCTGATTTTGCTGCCCTGGTTGTCCTCCTCTCTCTTCCTTGGCTCCCGTGGGTCACACGCCTGCTGCACCCATGGCTCCTGTCTCCACAGGGCTTCCCCTTCAGTGCTGCAGACACACTTCCACCCCCACCCCCACCCAGCTGCTTTGCAGGCTCATAGGTGCCATGTCCAGGTGCCCTCTGTCACTGCACCTGTCAGCTGCTGCCTCCCTGGGGCTTCCTGGGAGGCTTGCAGCCATGCCCGCCCATCCCTTCTCCCCTTCCTTCCCACTTCTGCCTTGGGTTTACACTTGCGTCATGACCCCCAGACCTGGCTCCACCGGCCCACCCACATAGGGCAGCACCTCTCAACGGCCTCCTGCCTCACACCCCAGCTGAGATGGCCCCTCCCCTCTTGCTGCATTGTCCTCCCACAGCAACACGGATGCCCCTGGGTGGCTTTGGGGCGTGCCACCTCCCCCACTTAGTCCACCTGATTTCCACGATGCCCCAAGGGAGCTGCCATTTTTGTCATGCCAGCCTTCCACCAACAGCTGCTTCTGTTTCTGGGCCTGTTTGCCAGGAATGGTGCAGCCCTTTCTCCTCCCTTTCTGGACAAGGGACCCATCCCCCATGGCCCAGCTAAGTCTCCTCTCTCCGGGAGGCTTTCTCCAAATATTTTAACCCTGAATTATTTCTTCTTTTGCTGACCAAATCTGCAGCCTGAGTCTAGATGGAGTTTCTGATGTAATTTGATTTAGATGAGTCATGCTGTATCACAGGTACTTGGGATTTGGCTTCCCGAGGAAAGAACCCTGGTGTCTGCAACTCTGACACATCTCAGCCCTGGCAGGCAATGAATATGGAAACCTGGGAATGCCAGAGCCCCTGTGGACTGTGAAGCAGTGAGCAGATTGTACTCACAGACGCCTCGCAGAGCCGGTAGAAGTCAACGCTCAGGTATGCTCTGATGCCGTCTATGGCTCCAGGGAGGGTGACCCCACGCAGGAGCAGGGCAGTGAGGACCACGTATGGCATAGTGGCTGTGATCCATACCACCTGCAGGAGAGGACAGTGTCACCAGGCTGCACAGGCAGGGCCCTTGGTGGGAGCAGACACTGGCACAAGGGTACCGGGTTGCCCTGACAGCTTGTCCTCTGATTGGGAGGCCCAATTCCCAAACATTTCCTGGGACGCCAGCTCAGCAAATGCTCATCGGAGTGAGAAGGTCAGACACTTTCTGTCCTGCACACCCTCCCCAGGGATGGAAAGGGAAGAACAACTTGGCAGGGAAAGCACATTCCTTTTCTGCATTCGGTCCGCCAGAGTAGCTGGGAGTGGCTGATGGGGGTTTTCTGATGCGTGGGATGTGAGTGGATTCACACTGGTGAACGGCACTGTGGCACGATGAAGGGCAGCTCTGGGCTGTGTCCCTGCGGGAGGCTCCCAT
Source organism: Gorilla gorilla gorilla (assembly GCF_029281585.2). Taxonomy (NCBI): domain Eukaryota; kingdom Metazoa; phylum Chordata; class Mammalia; order Primates; family Hominidae; genus Gorilla; species Gorilla gorilla. The sequence goes on along the minus strand of NC_073243.2, from coordinate 110,756,220 downwards.
GGCTGGTGCCATACTACACGCACTATTCCAAGGGAGGGGTCGCATCTTGGTCAAAACTGGTTTTGGCCCATATAACAACCAAAGGTTTGTTTTTTTTTGAGATGGAGTTTTGCTCTTTTTGCCCAGGCTGGAGTGCAGTGGCATGATCTTGGCTCACTGCAACCTCTGCCTCCTGGGTTCAAGCAATTCTCCTGCCTCAGCCTCCCACGTAGCTGGGATTATAGGCACGTGCCACCATGCCTGGCTAATTTTGTATTTTTAGTAGAGATGGGGTTTCATCATGTTGGCCAGGCTGTTCTTGAACCCCTGACCTCAGGTGATCTGCCCGTCTCAGCCTCCCAAAGTATTTTTATCAACAAAAAAATCATGTTGTGTGTGCCTTCCTGCCAGAAACACTGCTGTGGGTGCTTCCCTCCTGAGGCCCTTCCCCAAACACAGCCACATATGGACCCAAAACCCAACTGTGCCGTGTGTCCACCCAGCCCAGCCACGGCCACGTGTCCCCCCACCCACCCATGGCCAAGCGTCTACCCAAGCGAACCCGGCACAGCCACAGGTGTACCCTCAATCATGGCCACGTGTACACTCCCAACCTGATCATGGCCATATGAGTCCCTCAAACTCAACCATGGCCATGTGTCCACCCCAACCTGGCCATGGCCACATTTGTAGCACAAAACCCAACTGAGGCCACATGTGCACCTCCTGTCCAGCCACGGCCACATGTCCACTTGGTGGCCCCATGTCTACAGGCCCAATTGGTGACCCCCGAGCCTCACCTTCCCTGAGGTCTTCACGCCCTTCCAGAGGCTGAAGTAGAGCAGCACGATGACCAGCACCAGGCAGGCTGTGAGCTGCCACCGCGGAGGCCCCAGGTCGTCGATGCCATGGCTCTGGTGGAGGTGCAGCACGCCACGTCTGCAGAGGGGAGTCAGCGGGGGACTCTGTGGGTGGCTGTCAACCCACCTGAAACTGGACGGCTGAGCTTGTCTGGGGACCTGCCCTCCCCATCTCAGCAGGGCAGAAAGCATCCAGTCTGATGGACAAGAGATGCCTTCCAGGGAGGTCTGGCCCACAGGCCCTGGCAGAGGTGTCAGGGCTGCCCTTGAAACCCGTGGAGCACATGGGAGGCCCAGGAAGCCCTGCCTCACCATCTGCCCTTGGCACCACTGCTCACTGGAGCTGGGGAGGGGAAGGGCACCTTGGGTCTTTGAAGAAAAGGAGCCACAGAAACCAAAAGGAAGTTGCTGAGCAATGCTGGGTGCCCACCACTGCCCACAGTGCTGCCCACAGTGCTGGGTACCCACTGCTGCCCAGTGCTGCCCACGGTGCTGGGTACACACCGCTGCCCACAGTGCTGCCCACGGTGCTGGGTACCCACTGCTGCCCAGTGCTGCCCATGGTGCTAGGTGCCCACTGCTGCCCACAGTGCTGCCCACGGTGCTGGGTAACCACTGCTGCCCACAGTGCTGCCCACGGTGCTGGGTACCCACCACTGCTCACAGGTGCTGCCCACAGTGCTGCCCATGGTGCTGGGTACCCACCACTGCCCACAGGTGCTGCCCATGGTGCTGGGTACCCACCGCTGCCCACAGTGCTGGGTACCCACTGCTGCCCACAAGACAGCCCCAGGGTCCCTCTCCAGGGATGAGGCCGAGCAAACTCTAGCAATAACGCCAGGCACACAGGCGCCAGCCAGCACTGTTTTCTGAGGGGATGGCTCACGACACCTGCTCACAGCCCCTGCTGCTATGAGGATTCCACAAGGAACAGATTCAGTGGATGACTCTGCTCCAGCAGGAATCACTCACAGTTCCACTGTTTTTTGAAGGATCCCTCAGAAAGGGCAGAACAGAGGGTGAGGGATGGAGCTGACCATCGGCCGTGCTCCTTGCCCCAGGCACAGATCCTGGGCCCCCTTTCTGTGGGAACTCATTCCATCCTGGTGACACTCTCTGTGGGAGAACATGCACCAGGCTACATGCAGTCAGCTGCGTCACCACTGCAGACTGTGACTTGGGGCCAAGGCAACTGTAACAGCCATGCCGCTGCCACCGTAGAGTCAGGAGCTGTGACAGACAGGAGCCGCGTTATGAAAGGAGCTCCCACTTGCTTCTGTTGTGGGTCCACTGAGGTCCCCAGGAGATAACACCTGACACCCATGGTGGAGCCCGGCCGACTGCAGCCTTGGGGAGCTTTCCACCAGCTGCGAGGCATTCCAGGGCCACGTCCCAGGAATTTGGCTCTTCAAACTCCAGAATCATACCAGACACCCTGGCTGCTGCCAACAGGGAAGGCCCCACGAGCCCTGAAAGCGCTGGACAGTGCCTCCGTCCTATCCTGGAGGGCGCCCAGGCAGAGGCCCTAGGTTGGCACAGGCCCCAGGTTGGCCGGGTGGGCAGATGGCTGCACCACTGAAACCATCGCCACCATTCTCTGCTCTTCTCCGAGGGCAAGCCGCTCAGTCAAGAGGCTGTCTGTCACCCGCACTGTGCAGGGAAAGTCGTCTGAGCTGGTGGACGTCACGCCTGCCCTTCCTGGGGCAGTGGGGACTCCCAGGGCCTTCTTCTCACTCCTCCTGCCACACACCAGGCTCTGCCCCTGCTGGCCAATCCCTGTCGCTCTGCTCCCCCAGCAAAGTCTCATCACTGAGAGCTTCTGAGGCCTCACAGCAACTTTGTGCAGCCCGGACCACTCCTCCCTCACTGCCCATGGTGTCACTGACCCCAGCATGCCACCCGCCCACGCCTTGGCAGCCTCGGTGCCTCACACACACACGTGCATGAATTATACACCCAGACCAGACAGCACACCCTCTCCCCTTTCCCAGGTGCCTGGAGAAAATGCAAACTCAGTCAATGCCCATACGTGGCACAGGCCCTCCTGGACCTGAGGGGGAGGCCCAGGGAAAGTGCGCTGCCCCACTCAGGGCCTTCTCACAAGGTTGCGTCCACAGCACACACAGCTGGCTCAGCATTAAACACGAAAGCAACTTCAGATGCAGCACCTTGACACACTGGGTCGAGCCCCTTCTTGAGATTAGAAAGTCACTGTGCTTTGAGGTTATTTGAAAACCCACAGACAATTTAGAGAACCGGACACTCCTGAGTGCTGTCAACCTGAGAAGAGGGGTCCCCAGCGCTGACCACAGCATGGGAACCAGCCATGCCAGGAGCAGGGGAAAGCCGTGCATCTCCCAGCATGTCCATGCTTCTGAGGGCAGGGCAGGCGAGACAATCAAAGGACATCCGGGAAGGGGCATAAGTGCAGGCCCACGTGCAGGCGTTTCATAAGCCATAATAGTTGGGAGGACCAGAAAAGCGTTGGCCCAGGATGTTCACCAGGCGTGGAAAAGGCACGGCACCTCCCAATTTCTACTGGGCTCTTTTTCCTGGTGAATTCCTGGCCATGATTCAATTGGGTGACAGTGGAGCCACTGGTGGCGATCCAGGCATGCTCAGGCCTCCCATGCATCATTGTGATGACCTCACAGCAGCCCTCTCACCCCGTTTTACCAAGAGGGAGCCAAGGCAGTGAGGTGGTGAAACAAGCTTCCAAAGGATAAAATTGTGCCAAAGCACGTTAACTTCCTATTAGAACAAATCTAACACTCTCTAAACAAAGACGACAAGAGCTAAGTACCCATTAGTATAAAACTCACCAAGTCTAGCATCTAATAAAAAATTACTAGACATGACAAGAAGCAAGAAATGTGATCTACAACCAGAGGAAAATCAGTGAACAGCTACTTCACATGATATAGAAAAATTAACCCAAAATGGATAAAAGAGCCAAATATAAGGGCTAAAACCATAAAACTCTTGGAAGAGAACATAGGGTAAATTTTCACGATCTTGGACTTGGCAATGGTTTCTTAGATATGACACAAAAGATGAATTAGACTTCATCAAAATTTAAAACTTTTGTGCACTGAAGGATGCTATCAACAGAGTAAAAAGGAAAACTACAGAATGAGAGAAAATATTCACAAATCACCTATTAATCTGAAAAGAGAATAATATCTAAAATATGTAAAGAACTCCTAAAACTCAACAACAAAAAAACTGACAGCCCAATTCAAAAATGGGCAAAGGACCTGAATAGACATTGCTCCAAAGACGGTATACAAATGGCCAATAAACACATGAAGAGATGCCCAACAGTCACTAATCATTAAGGAAATACAAATCAAAAATACAATGACAGACCACTTCACACCCATTAGGATGGCTATTACCAAAACAAACAAGCAGAAAGTAAGTGTTGTCAAGGATGTGGGGAAATCAGAACCCTTGTTCCGATTTGCATCCACTGTGGGAAACAGCGTGGTGGTTCCTCAAAAAATTAAACACAGAATTATCACATAGCTCCAGCAATTCAACTTCTGGGTATCTACTCAAAAGCAGGTACTCAATATTGAAGTTCATAGCAGCATGTTTTTACAGTAGCCAAAATGTGGAAGCAACCCAAATGTCCATCAAAAGATAAATAGATCTGGCCAGGTGTGGTGGCTCACATTTGTAATCGCAGTGCTCCGGGAGGCTGAGGCGGGAGGATTACTTGAGCCCAGGAGTTTAAGGCAGGCCTGGGCAACATGGCAAGACCCCACTTTACAAAAAATTTTTAAAAATTAGCTGGATGTGGTGTCACATACCTGTAGTCCCAGCTACTTGGGAGTCTGAGGCAGGAGGATTGCTTGAGCCCAGAAGGTCAAGGCTGCAGTGAGCTGTGATCATACCACTGCACACTCCAGCCTGGACAACAGAGTGAGATCCTGTCTCTAAAAAGGAAAAAGATAAATGGATAAACAAAACATGATATATCCATACAATGGAATTGAAATATTATTTGGCCTTAAAAAGGAATGAAATTCTGGTTCTGAAATTCTTCAATAAACCTTGAAGACATATGCTAAGGAAAATAAGCCAGTCACAAAAAAATAAGTGATTCTACTCAGAGGAGGGACCTAGAGTAGACAAATTCACAGAGACAGAAAGTAGAATGGTAGCTGCCAGGGGCTGCAGTGAGGGAGGATGGGGACTTAGTATTTAATGGGGACAAAATTTCAGCTTTGGAGGAGAAGAAAGTTCCAATGGATGATGGTGATGGTTGCACAACATGTGATTGTACCTAATGCCACTGAACTGTGCACTGAAAAATGGCCAAGGTGGTAAAAGCAATGCTACGTATAGCTTACCACAATAGCCCCCCAAGAAGGCAAAATACTTTTGTGTAAAGCCCAAGCTGAATCACTGCCAGCAAGTCTACGCTATGAGAAATGTTAAAGGAAATTCTTTAGATGGAAGGAAGATGGTCTTAAATGGAAACCCCAATCTACATACAGGATCGGACAACACTAGAGATGGTGCCTATGCAGGTAAATATAAAACATTTCTTTGTTAGATTTATTTAAAATGTAAATGCTTAAAGCAGAAATAACAGCAAGGTATCATGGAGTTGATACATATTGTAGAAATAAAATCTATGACAACAATTGCACGAAGGATGTGAGGAAAACAGAAGTCTACTGTTGTAGGCCCTTCTGTTCTGTGAAACGGTATCATGTCACTTGAAGGTCAGTGTTGTAAACCCTATAAAATCCACGAAGAAATGAAAACAGAAAGCTACAGTTTATTAGCTAATAGTGTTGATAAAATGAAAGCCTAAAAAATTAATTCAAAACAGGGAATAAATAGAGGAAACAAGAAACAAAGAAGAGAGGGGGCAAAAAATTAGCACAATGAAAGACTTAAAGCCAGCCATGCTGACAATTATTGAATGGAAACTCTAATTAAAAAACAGAGATTGTCATATTGGATAAAAAGCACAACCAACTCGATGGTGTCTACAATAAATCCGTTTTATATATAATGACACATATAGTTTAAAAATAAAAGGCTGGAAAAGATAATACCACACAAACAGTAATCATACAAAAGTTGGGGTGGCCATATTACTACCAGACAAAGTAGACTTCAGAATGAGAAATCTAACCCAGAAGGATAGTTCAAATGGTAAAGCGGTCAATTCAAAGACTAATAATAATAAACATGTATGCACTTCATAGCAGAGTTTCAAAATACGTGAATGAAGCAAATACTGATAGAAGTGAAAAGAAATAGATAAATCTACAATTATAGTTGAGATTTCAGTACCCCTTTTTCAGTAACTGATAGAGCAAGTAGACAGAAAACCAGTAAGGATGTAGAAAACCTGAAAAACACAGTGACCTAACATGACCTCTCTGACATTTATGCAACTCTCCAACCAAAGACAGCAGAATACATATTCTTTCTAGGTGCATGTGGAACATTCACCAGTGTAAACCATCTAGTAGGTCGTAAACAAGTCTCAATATATTTTAAAATATTAAAGATGTATAAGCATATCATCTTGCCAAAACAGAATTAAATTAGAAATCAATAACAAAAATATCTAGCAAACCTCCAAATATTTCAAATTAAACAACAAACTTCTAAAAATGCCCTGTTAGTCAAATAGAAATCAAAAGAAAGATTAGGAAATACTTTGAACTGAATGAAATGAAAACACAGCATATCAAACTTTGTGGGATGCAGCTAATGCAGTCCATTTGAGGCAAATTAATAGCTTTAATTTATACCTTTATAATTTATATTGGGCAGTGTCGATAAGTATTTATGGAAGTGGGGAAACTGTAAACTGGTCAGAGTTATGTGGTCCTGTGTTGGGGTTTTGAAATGAAAACGCAGCATATCAAATGTGTGGGATGCAGCCAATCAATAATCTCCAGGTTCCTACAAGGAAGGGTTCCTTTCATTTCTCTCCAGGAACCATTTCTGCCACCTCCCTCTGGTGGGTGGGCTGCTGCCCAAGAAGGAAGTGGCAATGCAGGAAGGCTGGCTGGGACCCCTGGGGGCCAGGGGTGCCAGCAACTCCCACAGGATACATTTCATTTGCCAGCCCTGAGGAACACTGGGTGCAGGAGCCAGCACTGCACACGGCATTCATGGCACATGGAGGAAGCACTGTCAGTGGGGCAGCTCAGCAGTCTTTTCTGACTTAGGGCCCAGAAGACACGGCCAGCCTCTCACCCAGGCCTCATGGTTACTTCCTGAGGACCTGTAGTAAAAATGCACGATAAAGCCCTTTCAGATCTACTCTTGCTAACATCTTAGTTGTCAAATTTATGACACGGCATGTTTCGTACATTGTGTAGGAAACTCAATGCCTTTTGTGGTTACTGACAAAGTCAGGCATGCCCATTATCTAGGACAAAGAGCTGCACTGTCACACATCACAGCCACTCTGGCCTTTATGGCCTTTCACAGTGAGACATCCACTCCCTGATTACATGCGCTGGCAGGAACCTGACATCCTTTGTCCAGTGATCTGCTTTATAAAGCAGGTTTGAAATCCAGAAAACCCCTGGCAGACCTGAGCACATTACGACTGTCCTCCCTGCTCCCCAAGAGTCACTGGAGCCTGTTTCAGGGGACCCTCAGTCCCACTGGTGGGAAAATCACCTTCAGAAGGTGTGGGAGGAGTGCCAAGCACCTCAGTGCCTTGGGTCATTAATCATTTGTGAATTGATCTTAAACCTTCTCCAACTCCCCACGTCTGCTCTTGAGCTGCCGCCAGCTAAAGTGTACCACATGCCAGTGCGGACAGGGCTTCTGAGTGAAGGGCTGGGCACCTTTCTGTTTCCTTCCTTCCTTCCAGACTGAGAACTTCCAAATAGACTTCGCTAGTCTGATCGTTTAAAATAATAACACGTGTTCTTTCCTTCTAGCATTCTTAACAACGAATCACTGGACTAATCACTACACTAAGCTTTCCTCTCCAATTCTGTTATCTGAACATCACTTCAATGAGTCAACATTTCCCACACTGCCCAAACAAAAGGAAGGCAGTCCCCACATGGCAGCACTTGGCAGCTTTTTTTTTTTTTTTAATTTTATTTTATTATTATTTTTTTTAAATTATACTTGGCAGCTTTAACAGGGCGTTGGGTACCGGGAACTCTCAGGCTCTTGCCCCAGTGGCACCTCTGCGGCCACTGCCCCTGGCTCTGTGTGCCCCCCACTTTCTCCTGCTGTCCCCTCTCTTTGATCACATGCTAACCCTGAGAGCTGGGCACACAGCAAGAGCACATGCAGCCCAGGCCTGGGGTGTTCATAGAGTGTTTAATTAGGGAAATGTAGGTGTGAACAGGCCATCCACACGCAATGGGAGTTTTCTCCCTCGAGAATGTTAAAATCTACTTGGACAAATGGTGTGACTGTGCATTATTTGGACGATTTTATCATTTCCCGCTTGCCTGTCACCCACGAGAGTCCTGCCCAGACCCTCCCACGACCTTGCCTGCAGCTGCGCTTCCTATGGCGATGCTCGTCCAAGTGTCTTCAGGCAAACAGCCAGGACTCATCCCGGGTGCATCTTCTCTCCCGCCTGCCCCACCTTCTGAAACCAGCCCTCCTCCCATGAGCGTCTTCCTGGCGCCCCAGCCTGGACTCTCTCTCCTCCTGCTGGGTACTTGGTGAGCCACTCTCTCCCATCGTGGCACCGTCCTCCTCAGAGTTCGTCACTCTTGTCCAACTCCCAAACCACAAGAAAGGCCCACACAACGCTCACCCCACGCGACCCATGGTCTTCCTCATGCTCTAAGAAAAACGCCGGGTGGCCCCCCAAAACCTGCCTCCACCCCGGCTCCTCACCTCCGAAGCCAGTCCCGGCAATATGCTTCCATGCCCGAGGAGGAATTCTAGAACCAAGCACTTGGGTTCTGAATATCTGAGTGCAGAGCAGTTTGAGAGACCGAACGCCTGCCCACCATGAGAACTGGTCCCTTTCCGGCAGCATCAGCCCTACTTTCTCCAAGCCACACCCTCCGGCCTGCCCGAAGGCTCCATCTCAGCCATCTCGGACAAGACCCCCAGGAGAGGGCGAAGGTCCCTTCCTTGCAGGAAAAGACCTCAGTGATGTCTGTTGATACGGTTTTCAGATATAGAAAGCATCTCCCTGGGAGGCTGTGCACCCCGAAGGTGCCCTTGCAGACCAGGACCAAAGCTCTCGGGGATGATCCTCCCCCAGCAGAGGCGAGGTGGGGGCTTCTCTGCTCACCTCCCGCCTGGCTGTTCCTATCACCGTGACTTGTACAAACATAACATGAGATGCTTCATTTGCTTTCAAGCTCCCTGTTTTCTGACTCAAAACCGATTTTGCAAAGGCACCTACTGGCTGTTAAAACTGGAATTATTCTTATTGGTCAAAGTTCCTTTTCCTACCTTGAAGTGGACTCATTTTGGCATATAAACGTGAATAAGATGCGTCTAACTAGGCAAGCGAGCCCCCCAAACAGCAGCGCCCTGGCTGACGGGAAACACTGGATCTGGGGAGAATCACGCAGGCGTCCTCTCCTCCTCTCCAAAACGGCGGCTGAGTCGAAGAGTCCGCCTGTCAGAACGGCGACCCGGCACAAGGCCCCAGGCCCGGCTGGCGAGGGCAGGAAGATGTGGATGGCACCTGCCGGGTCCGGATTCTGGGAGGGGCCCAGGGGAAACAGGGAACCCCTGGGTGTCAGTAACGGCCCTTCCAGGCTGGGCCAGGCCATTGGTGATGAGGGAGGGCCAGCAGGAGCTGGCACGGGGCCCAAAAGGACTTCATGGGAGACATCGGGGTCCAGGAAAGCAGGTGCTGCAGGTGGATGGTGAGGGGCGGGCCTGGCCTGGGTGGACAGTGAGGGACGGGCCTGGATGGGGTGGACTGTGCGGGTTGGGGCTGGCCCGGGTGGACTGTATGGGTTGGGCCTGGCTGGGATGGACAGTGAGGATCAGGCCTGGCCGGGGTGGACAGTGAGGGATGGGCCTGACCAGGGTAGACAGTGTGGGTTGGGTCTGGCCGGGGTGGACAGTGAGGGATGGGCCTGACCAGGGTAGACAGTGTGGGTTGGGTCTGGCCGGGGTGGACGGTGTGGGGTGGGCCTGGCCGAGGTGGACAGTGAGGGAGGGGCCTGGCCGGGGTGGACCATGAGGGGTGGGCCTGGCCGGGGTGGACGGTGTGGGGTAGGCCTGGCCGAGGTGGACAGTGACGGAGGGGCCGGGCTGGGGTGGACTTTGTGGTTTGTGCCTGGCTGGGGTGGACGGTAAGGGTTGGGCCTGGCTGGGGAGGACTGTGCAGGTCAGGCCTGGCCAGGGCAAAGGGAGAAGGAGACAGAGACCCAGGAGGCTGCTGGACATGGGATACGCTGGCATGGGAGGTGGAAAGAGGCCCAGAGACAGAAATAAAGCCGTGCAGGTAAACAACAAAACAAAGTCTTGTGAAAAGCAGACGGCTGGGTCACCCTGGAGACAGAGGCTGCCTACTGAAGCCAGAGACTTCTTGCGCAGTGACACCCAGAAAGTTATCTTTTCTGGAGAGGGCAAGGGCCGGAGTGAGGCAGTTCGGCCCCATGCTATGCACAGAGAAAGGGTAGGAAGGAAGGGAGCCCAGACATGGGGCTGACTCACTCCAGAGGCACCACTGTAGCTCCCAGAGACTGGAGCTTGCCCACCTTCTGCACAGGGTCTGCTGTGTTCCCCATCAGCCCCCTACCGCCCTGAGCTGCTGCTGGGAGCAGCCAAGGGAGCTGCTCAGTGCCCCATCCTTGCTGAGGGCTCGCCCTACAGGAGCTTTGCTGAGCTCCTGGAGACCACCACAGTGATTCAGAAATGTGCCCCTCCAGAGCACTAAAGGGATGGAGTGCAGGAACAGATTCCCCCTCCCCGCACCCTGGGAGTCAGCAAGGGCTGGTGTCCAACCAAGGGGCTACCATGGGGGACCTGGCTGCGCCATCTCTCCCGTTCCCGAGGACCCGACTCCCACTTACTCAAAGTACTCGGCAGCAGGTGTGGTCCCAAAAGTGTCGTTGAGGCCCGAGCTGTCACCACTGGAGTCACCAGGATGGGCATCCGAGCAGTTGGGGCTGTTCCAGGAGTTGTTGCAGTGGATCCAGGGGAGCTCCGTGGTGAAGGAGGAGAAGAGATAGTGCAGCGCCCAGGCGATGATGACGTTGTAGAAGAAGCCGACATACAGTGAGATGAGGATGACCGTGAAGCCCACACCTAGCGGGAAGGGGGAGGCCATGGAGCCCACGCAGGTGGAGCACAGAGCCACCATCAGCAACGTGTCCCTTCCACCTCCCCTCACGGGAGACATTACCCTGAGCCCACAACTCCTGGACAGCCCTGATGCCAGACAGCATCTTCAAACATGCAGGGGAAGGCCCGTGAAAGGCTTGAGACCAGATTTCACGCTGTGACCACAGAGAAGAAGCTGCCCACTCCCCAAAACCATGCACTCCTACACAAGGACTTTCAGGGTGTCTCTGAGGGACATCCAGAGCCAGCAAGGTCACCCAGAGCTATGGCGAGTATCCAGGGCCACCCTTATGCACCCAGAGACCCCCAGGGACACCAAGGTCACCCCCAGCCACATATGGTCATCCATCCCCACCACAGCCATTCAGGATCCGTAAGAGTCATCCAGGATCATTGAGGCCATCTAGGGGGTACTCTGGGTGACCCAGGGCAACCCAACTCATGGTTAACCGGGGCTATCAGGCCCATGTGAAACCATCAGAATCATCCACGGCCACCCAGAAGCACCCAGGGCTACCTAGGGAACCCATGCAAATAGGGCCATCAAAGGTCGTCTAGGGTTACCCAGGAACACCCAGTGTCTCCCAGAGCCATCAAGACTGCCAATAGTCACTAAGGGACACCTGGGGTCCTTGACAGCCATCCACAGTCACCAGGCTCATTCAGGACTATGGAGGGCACCCAGGACCACACATGGCCACCCAGGCTAATCCAGGGCCACTTTGAGTTGCAAAGGGCCATCCGTGGCCATCCACAGCCATCTCCATTCATCCACAACTATCCACGGTCAGCTATAGCCATCCTCAACCATTCATGGCCATCCACGGCCATCCACATCCATCCACAGCCATCCACAACCATCCATCCATCCACAGCCATCCACAGTCATCCATGGCCATCCACATCCACCCCTGGCCATCAACAACAATCCACTGGCATTCACAACCATCCACAGCCATCTACAGACATCCACAACTATCCACGGTCATCCATAGCCATCCACAACCATTCATGGCCATCCACATCCATCCACGGCCATCCACAACCATCCATCCATCCACAACCATCCACAACCATCCACAGCCAACCACAACCATCCACATCCATCCACAGCCATCCATAGTCATCCATGGCCGTCCACAACCTCCCACATCCACCCGGCCATCCACAACAATCCATTGCCATTCACAACCATCCACAGCCATCTACAGACATCCACAGCCATCCACAGCCATCTGCATTTGCCCATAACTATATACGGCCACCCATGGCCATCCACAGCCACCCATGGCCATCCAGAGCCATCCATAGCCATCTATGGCCATCTGTGGCCATCTATAGCTGCTCATGCCTCTCCTGCAAGACTACTTAGAAGAGTCATCTGAGCTCATTTACGGTCATGTGGAGCCATCCAAGGTCACACTACCCGTGCATGACCATCCAGGGTTTCCTAGAATCACCCAGGGCCACATAAGACCACCAGGGTCCACCCAGGGCAGGTAAGATCATCCAGGGCTTCCTTGGGCCACCCAGAGCCTTGCATGACTATGAAGGACTACTCAGAGCCATGTTTGACCTTCCAAGGCCTTCCAGGGCCATGCAAGACCATCAAGGACCAGCCAGGGCCATCCATGGCCGTGCAATGCCATCCAGGGTCTTTTAGAGTGTCCTTTCCAGGATCACAGACCTGGAATTTGGGATCCATCATTTATGGGGTCTCCTGGTAAACTGGAACAGAACTCAGTGGTCAGCAGTCTTTGGAGTGGTGTCAGCCTGACTGGTGGGCAGATGGGCCTGGTGGTCCGATGACTTCCTCCTTGTTCACTGCTGGATGGGCACCATCACATTCTTGCTACTGGGGTTCACTTTACTAAGCTCCAGGAAGAATTTTTTTCATTTCCACATTTCTTCTCAGTTTACTGACATGATTAGTTTGGGTACAACTTTGATTTACTTTATTAAAACCCAGTAGGCGCCATGCCCTGTCTTGCCTGTTCATGGCCGGGGTAGGAGGATACCTTCAAGGTGACTTTTGCAGGGAGTGGCCTGGGTTGCTTTTTATAGTCTCAATCCTTAGGAGAAGCTGTTCTCATGCTCAGGGAACCTCAGTAAATTTCTCTTCCTACCTTGAAAGCAAAAAGAAGACTCAAAACTTTGTTTTAAACAGATCTAAGATCAGGAGTGCCGGTAATCCCTCTTGGAAAGCATGCTCAGTAGTGGTGATGATGAAAGCCAAGCTGCTGCCTTTGGAAGGTCTTCTCCTATGTGGATCTGGTCCATATTAAATAATTCTGTATTGCAGTCTGTCACGGATTGCCTTTGGAAGGCCTTCTCCCACGTGGATCTGGTCCATATTAAATAATTCTATATTACCGTCTGTCCGGAGTCCCTTAGGAGAGAGGCTGGGTTGTGATCCACAGTGAACTCACCCAGGCAGCCAGGTTGGGAGCCACACTGTCGGTGAGCCACATTGTTTCCAGAGAGCACTGTGGAGGGTTTTCCATGGTGGTAACTGACAATGGATGCCCAATTTGAAAATTTTGCAAGGTTAAAACTTTCTGTATCAAGTCCTTAGCTTGAAACCCTGGGAAGTCCTTGATCAAACAACACCAGAGTGGATCCCAATCCAGAGTCCGAAGGAAGGGCTGACTGTACCCTGGGTCCTTCCAGAGCCACTGCTTTTGTTTCCTGCCCTGCACCACAGATTGGCAGGGCCACCATGGGATCATGACGTCACCATGGCCACTGTGCATGACATCACCATTGGCCACACTGGCTGACACGGCTCCCAGAGCAAATGGGCCTGCTCTGATCCATGGGACAGTGCAGCTCCCACACCAGAGTCCCCCTTACCAAGAGGACCCCTCCTGGTTGTGGATGCTTCCCTGGGTACCTGGGTGAGGAAACAGCCTTGAACGGTGGTGGCCAGTCCCCTCCTGGATGCTTCCCTGGGCACCTGGGTGAGGAAATGGCTCCCTTGAACAGTGGTGGCCACTGTCAGCACTGGCCAGGCATTTGGTTGCTCCAAGCCCTGCCCTTCAGGAAGGCAGAGCCCCTGACCTGGGCCACTAACGTGTAGCCCCTCACCAACCAGCCAACTTCACCACAAGCTCCTCAAGCTCACTGAAGGCCCAGACACAGGAAACCCACTACCCTGTTTGCTACAGAACCTTCTAGTGATCTCTGCTCATGACATCACTGTGGGCTCCAGATGAAGCTTCACCTGACATATTTCTTAAACACCATTTAGTGACACGGGAGGCTGTCTCCCCAAGGAGGTGGCAGGCAAAGTCCCTGCTCGCGTTTCCAGGGAAAACATTCATGAGAACATGGTGCTTCCCTTCCCTCCTGTCTGACTCCCAGGAAGCTCGGCGCTAAGTGTGAATTTCAAGCATAGCTTTTAAGGTCCATTTCCTTAAATTTATTTTTGCTTAGTACCTTTCTTTTTTTATTAACCTTGTGTGTAGTTTGTTTTGTGTTTGAGAAATCACACTAAAATATGATTGACTATAAAATATTTTATATTCAATACAATCGAATGGTGGGGTTTCCAGGGCGTCTGTAAAATGGGGTTGCCCTTGGCAATGAAACCGAAACCTGACAAACAGAAGCTGGCTGAGGGTCGTGCCTGCAAATGGTGCTTCGCCCACCAGAGCACGGCCACCCTGCCCCACCCCTGAACACCAGTACACCCCAGGGCACCCACGAGAGCTGGCTTCAGGAGAGGGCGTTGTCAACGCATGCACGGATCCCGCTGGAGGAAGCCTCTGGTGGAGCAGCCCCTCCACACCTCACAGGAGGCATCAAGCAGGTCTTTGGAAGAAAGACGGGAGAGGGCCGGGCACGGTGGCTCACTCCTGTAATCCCAGCACTTTGGGAGGCCAAGGCAGGCGGATCATGAGGTCAGGCAATCGAGACCATCCTGGCTAACACGATGAAACCCGTCTCTACTAAAAATACAAAAAATTAGCGGGGCGTGGTGGCATGCACCTGTAGCCCCAGCTACTTGGGAGGCTGGGGCAGAAGAATCGCTTGAACCCGGGACGCGCAGGTGACAGTGAGCCAAGATCGCGCCTTTGCACTCCAGCCTGGTGACAGAGCGAGATTCCGTCTCACAAAAAAAAAAAAAAAAAAAAAAAGAAAAGAAAAGAAAGGGGAGAGGACGCCTCTCTGTGTCAGTCTGGGTGTCTTTAGTATGTGCTTGCTGTGTGTGCGTGTACCAGAGAGACAGAGAGGAGAAGAGACAGAACAGGAGAGACAGAGAGGAAAGGAGGGAGAGAGACAGAGACACAGGGAGAGGGAAAGAGAGCGAGGGGAAGGGAGGAGAGGGAGAGTTTTAAAGACCCACCTCTCAGGACCCTGGGGTGCACTGTGGGGCTGAAGGCCCCAGAGGCCCCTCTGGCTGTGGTGCCCATCCCAAGCTGCTCTGGCGAGACTATGGGAAATGCACGTGAGTCATGGCCGCCGAGCAGCTGGGCCTCACCATGAACTCCGCCCTCTGGCTTTCAAGGGTGGATCTTGGCTCCCAGTTAGGAGCAGGGAGCAGCTCGCAGGTCTGCAGGAGGGGAAGGGCCAGGAACAACCAGGCTTCCTGGAGAGCTGGCTTCATTTCCCCATGGAATTGCCACTTGCTCAGGGCTGGATGGCCTTTTAGCTCCACAATGATTGTTGTGGGCACTTTAGCTGATGTCTTAATTTACCACGTGGCACTTCTATTCAATGAGACATGAAAACGCATGCATTTTTATTAACCAAATTTTTAAAAAGGACAAAGGCACATGTATCAGGGTGCCGGGGGTGCATGGTGTACATCTGATTTCATAAGCAGTGTCAGTCTCCTCTACACTGGCGTCCTGAGCTTGACAGGTAGACAGAACAAACCGGACGCTGGCACCGGAACCTGCAGCGTTACCGAGATTCAACAACTCAAGGTATCTCGTCTCTAAAAAGAAGTCCAGCTTTCTTGCACTGATTCCTCTATCCCTTTGTGGGTCGAACAGTTCACTTTCTGTGATTTGCAATTTTCCTTCCTCACCAGGACTAGGTGAGTGTGAACAAGCTCTTCCCAAGATCCGCCCGCAGGGCCACGAGCCTTCCTTCCTGTGGCCACACTTTGCAGCCCTCCTCTGGGACTAGTCTTCAGAACGAAGCTGGTGGCATGGGATGTGGGATTGTGGGCACAGGGGCTGTGACACAGAGGAGACGACTGCCCAGCTTACCCTGGCTGTGCATTGTGGAGAACACGATGATATGCCCACATCCGCCGGCTGCATTTCTTCAGAACGAGGTGCCACTGCTCACGCTGATGGAAGTCAGAGGTTCTCTACTAGCCCAAGTCGAGCTGGTGCTCTGAAATTCTTAGAAATTGCTTCTTGACATTTTATGGACTACACCATGAAGACCCACAACGGCAGCTTTGTTGGTGAACATCCTTTCTGTGTGACAGACAGAAGGAAATGAGCTCTTATCTGCGGACCCACAGGTCCCTTTTTCTCCTGCCCTCCTCACCTGAATCCTGCATGTGAAGAGGTGATTTAACTTGCTCCAACACCAGGCTCACTGGCAGGAGTGGGGCACAGGGCTGTGCCATGTAAGACACTTGTGACAGACTCCAGGGTGGCTCTTGAAAATCCAGCAAAGCACAGTTGGATCCCGCTGCAGCCTGTGCCAGAGCACAATGTCATCTTTCCTCAGTTTCCCCTACCCCAGTGGGCCGGCTTCATCTCTGACTCAGCATCCCAAGGCTCTGAGCCCTCAGATACTCTCCAACACGGACCACGGTGCAAGCTCAGCGTCGCTTATGACTGCAGGCTCAGAGGCAGCATTCCTCTCTGAAACACATCCGTGCCGCTGGCCAGGGCCAGGGAGGACACAGGTAACGCGTGTGTGTCTTGAACTGTTAGCCTGGGTTCACCGCAATGCCGGATTTGACACGCGCACCTGTCTGTCTGTAACAACAGGCCTGGGTCTTCCGTTAGCTGCTGCATTCTTCCACTGGGGACCTGATATCAGGGACCTGACGACGAGGACGGAGGCATGTTCTGAGCAATTCTTGTACGGTTTGAATTCTACCTGCAGATCCCGCCAAGGGGTCGTCTGGCACCAGTGCATGCCCAAAGCATCTGTCTCTCACTCTGAAGATGTGTGTGGGGTGGGGGTGGGTGTGGGGGTGGGGAGGGAGGCCTCTTTTTGTAGCTCCATTTCAGTGCAGTCCAGTGAATGTGGAGCCCAGGAAGAAATTACTAAAGTCATAAGATTCACTAAGCAGCCCATTAAGAACGAATGAGTCTCGTGCCTGGGAAGAGCCATCACACCTGTCCGGTCTCAGCATTTCCACGGCTGCGAGACTGACTTCTCCTCCTGGAGCCTGACCTCAGCAGCTGTGAAATGCCATCTGTTCCCTCTCCTAAGGGAGGTCAGCGGCTCGCCTCTGAAGGCCCACCCCTGACCCATTGGTAATGCGTCCTGGGGCCGTGCTGGGCTCGGCTGTCTTCTAAACACACAGTTTTCCCAGAACTTCTATGAGTATCCAGAGGCTGACCTTCTAGTAGTCATTTTCTTAATGCCAATTTTCTGAGTGGTGCCTCTGAGTAAATGCCTGAATCCTCCCTGAACCACCAGCCCCTGAGAGGTGGCTTTGGCCCACTGGGCAAGTGTGACCTGCGTGCAGGGATTGGGGAGTCAGAAACATCTGGGATCAAATCCCACTCTGCTCTGATGGGGACACCAGGGGGAACGACCCCAGCCCCCTGGTCCTCAGCATCTGCATCTCCAACACAGAGACATAGTGCGTGCCCTTCCCGGGGTCTCATGAATATGGAGTCAGAAATGCCGGGAGAGGGCTTGGTGCTGGGCAGGCCACTTGCACTCAACACGAGGTGTGTCCATTTCATGGTGCCAGAGCAGGACACCAGCAGCCGGAAAGGTTCAGTGACAACTGGATGGATCAATAGCTAGTAGATAGGTGGATAGGTCGATAGGTGGATGGATGGATGAATCCATACATAGATGAATGGATGGATGGATGGAACAGTGGATAACAGATGGATGAATGGATAGATCAATAGATAGAAGATGGATGGATGGATAGATCCATAGATAGATGAATGGATGAATGAATGGATGGATGGATAAATAGATGGATCAATAGATAATGGATGGATGGATGGATGATAGATCCATAGATAGATGAATGGATGGATGAATGGATGGGTGGATGAATGGATTGATAGATAGGTGGATGGATCAAAAGAAAATAGATGGATGAATGGGTAGATGACAGATGGGTGAATAGATGATTGATAGATAATAGATAGACAGAATTGTGGGATGTGTCCCTCCCCCAAGTTCATCTGTTGAAGTTCTAACCCCCCAAACCTCAGAATGTGACTTTATTTAGAGACAAGGTCTTTACAGAGGTGATCAAGTTAAGTGAGGTCATTAGGGTGTCCCTAATCCAACAGGACTTCTGGCCTCATAAAAAGGGGGAATTTGGTTACAGAGATATGCATAGAAGCATGCAGTATAAAGAGGCACAGGGAGAAGACAATCTCTGAGCCAAGGAGAGAGGCTAGAACAGATGCTTCCTCACAGCCTCGGAAGAAATCAACCCTACAGACACCTTGATCTTGGGCTTCCAGCCTCCAGAGCTGTGAGACAATAAACGTGTGCCTTTTAAGCCTCCTAGTTTGTGTCATTTGTTACAGCAGCCACAGGAAACAGACACAGATAGATGATGATGATAGATGGATGGATTAGGTAGATAGGTAGATAGATGGGTGAATGATTGATATAAAGACCAATAATAAAGACAGATAATGGATAGATAGATAACAGATGACTGATGGATGGACGGATGGATGATAGGTAGATGGCAGATCCATAGATAGACATGTGTTTTATCTTAACTACATTTTAGCATCTTGACAAAGTAACACCACAAATGAATTGCAGGACCCTCACCTAGAGCAAGGGAATGAACTATCCAGTCCTTGTCGTCACAGATCTTTAAGGTGGGACCCAAGTTCAAGTGGCGTGTGCCATGCCTGTGTCTTAGCAAAGCAGGGCTGGATGCCCATGATGCGGCTGGCTTGCTTTGAAAGCTCCAGCGTCACCACCATGATCCACGCTGTGCCAGGGTGAAGGGAGGCACCCACACATTACCTTTCAGTATGGGGCAGATCTTCCAGACACCAGCGGCCCCTTCCCTGTTGAACTGGCCGAGGGCCAGCTCCATGTAGAAAAGTGGCATCCCAGCAATGACCATGAAGAGCAGGTAGGGGACCAGGAAGGCACCTGCGGGGCAGAAAAGCACCTTGAGTTTGGGGCCTCGGAAGGGCCCATCTCTCCTCATGGGAGCTCGGGCGGCTACCCCAGTCAACCACCCATGTCCTGGCCCGACCGTTTCACCCTACTCTCCAACGGGAAGTCCCAGGCTAGGGTAGATGAGTCCCAAAGCCCGCCCTCCACTGCTGTCAGTGCCTGACACGTCCCTCCTGGATCCCCTTGTCATTGCGCACCCCGAGCCATGAAGTCAAACCCAAGAGCAGCACAGGGAGGCCCTGCCCATGCTCAGCGGTGCTCTAGGTACTATCCTTCCCCATGGTGGTTCGGGGTGCCCTTCCCTGGCCTGCGCCCCCCACTTTGCCCTGATCCTCTTTGCCTCTTGAGTTGTGAATCTGTGACCCCCCAACTCTGCCCCTGAGCTGAGTGGGCCCTGCCGTCCTGTCCCCAGCTTCTGGGGCCCTCAGAGGCTGCCCCTGTTGACTGTGGCTGAGGGTCTTTGCTGCCCCAGGTGCTGGGAGCCCCTCCAGGGTAAGGCCTAGTTCCTCTGAAACCTGCACCTCCCCCGCCCCCAGCACAAAGCCCAGGGAGCCCCGGTCTCAACCTCCTAAATTCCCTCTGCTCCCCTGGTCTGACTGGAGTGAGGGAGAGCTTTGCCACTCTCTCTCCTGGGGAAGGGGAGGCGGAGGCATGGGGCCCCTCAGCTCTGTCTTTGGGCAACTTCCTGTACCTGCTGAGGCCTCTGTCTTCCCCTCTTCAAGATGGGCATAAAAATGCCAGCCTCCTCCCAGGCATCCTGTGAGGCTTCCCCCCAAAATTCTTCCCCAGGCCTCCCTTCCCAGACCTAGCATAGAGGCCAATGAGGGAGGCCAGGCAGGGAGGCTGGGAGGCCCAAAGAGGCTCCTGGGAAGGGATCACCAATGTTCTTGGACATCCCAGGTGGCCCTGCCTCGATCTTCGCTTTCTGGCTCTGTGGCTGGGTTCTGGAGGGTGCAGGGGACACAGGCACTTTCCAGGGGCCTCCTCTGCCACTCCAGGCTCCAGGGCCTCCACATGCTTTGCAAAGGCTGCCAAAGTCAGCCACAGGCTGTTCTTTGGACCTTTGAGAATTTTCTTTCCAAAGCGAAAATAGCCTCTGGAAACAGGAGGCAGAGCCACGCTGCTCCGTCTGCCGCCCCCCACCCCCCAGCTTCTACGCTGGCCTCCCTTTCCTAAACTCTGAAATGCAGGCGTGGGACAAGGCAGCTCCGAGTCCTGCTCTATGGTTTTGTGACGTCCTCTGGGAAGATCTGCACCGGCCGTGAGCTCTCACACGGAGCTCCGTCTTCGTGCATGGGAACAGCTTTATCTTGTTTGGGTGCGTGCCTTGGCCCCGGCTGCCCCCATGACCCCCGCCCGGCCAGCGTGCTCAGGGAGGCTGAGATGGGACTTACCCCCGCCATTTTTGTAGCACAGGTAGGGGAACCGCCAGACGTTGGCCAGGTCCACAGCAAAGCCAATGACGGACAGGAGAAAGTCGATCTTCTTGCCCCAGGTCTCCCGATCCTGGGCCTCCACGGGGCTCTGCCGTGGGTTGGTGAGGGTGGAGCTGGTGAGCTGCACTCCGTTCTGCTCCTTGACAAGGATGAGCTCCACCTCCTTCGGGCCCATGGCATTGGGCTCCTTAGCCGGGGCCACCACGGAAGACATGAGTCCCACGGAGCATTTGCTCTTACTCATGGGCACACTGGGAGTTGAGGAATTCTGTGCTTCTTCCCTCTTGGTCTTCAGCCAATATGAAAAATAAACACACAACAGGAATGCAACAATTCAGCAGCCAGGGCAAGGGACGCGCCTGGTGTGGAGGGCAGAGCCCCGAGGCATTCACGGGCATTCCTCTGGGAAGGGATGGGTGCATTCCCAGCGCCAGAGATGGCACAGCTGGGGCACAGGAGCTGGGAAGTGCCAGCCCTCACCACAGGGCTGGGGCCCTGGCCCATGGAGGCCTCAGGACAGACACTCTGGTTTGCCCCTCCTTCCCCTGCACCCCTCCTCACTCCTATCAAAGTGCAATGCTGTGTGAGCTCTAGCGTGGCTTTCTAACCACAATGCATGGATATCACTTCCACCTTCCCCCACACTTCCAGAGAGCAATTTTACAATCTTCTAAGAGCATTCAATAATGTCTTTATGACTGTTCATCTGTATTCTTTTTTCTTTTTTTTCTTTTTTAACATGAGGTCTCGCTCTGTCACCCAGGATGGAATACAGTTGTGATTACAACTCACTGCCTCAACCTCCTAGGTTCAAGTGATCCTTGCACCTCAGCCTCCTGAGTAGCTGAGACTACAGATGTGCACCACAGCACTGGCTAAGTTATTTTTGTGTGTATTTTTTTTTTTTTTTTGTAGAGACAGGGTCTGACTATTGTTGCCAAGGCTGGTTTTGAACTCCTGGTCTCAAGCGATCCTCCTGCCTCAGCCTCCCAAAGTGCTGAGATGACAGGCATGAGCCACCAAGCCTGGGCTTGTATTGTTTATACTCAGTAATAAAGAGCAAAATTTATATAAGCAAAATCAGCCACTGTAAAGAGAGTTTAGACATAACCATCACAACTGCTTCCTCAAAAAGTGTCTGTACAAGCCACATCCACCTAGGGCAGGTGGCACCACCCCGTGTGAGAGAGCTGGGCGGACGATGGACAGGGCTTCATCGCGGGAACTAGCTCCTGGGCCAGCAGGGCAACCCGGGAAATCCCGTCCAAACGGCTACATAAACCCCCCTGCAACGCTGAGCAGGAGAGCAGGAGCGTCTACACCGCCCCAGCCAGGGCGACTCCTGGCATTTGGATCCAGCAGCAGCGTGTTTCAGTCGAGCGCACGCACACACAGACACACAGACACACACAGACTCACAAACACACATACACACACACACAGGCGAGCACATACACTTACACACATACACACTCACACACACACACACAGGTACGCACACACACACAATGACTGAAGCAGGGCGCAGGTGGAGGCTCTAACAGGCAACTTTCCCCGCATCCAAGTTTGCACAAAACCTCACCCATGAGATATCACGAGCTATGCCACGCACCCGGTGACAACCTCAACCGGCACGACCCCTCCGATGGGTGAAACACCCGACGAAGGGGTTCCGCGGCGCGAGCAGGAGGCCGCGTTGGGAGAGGGCGTCGGGTGCGGAGCTCGCGAGTCTCCGGCAAGCCGCCGCCGCCCTGGGGCCACCTGACCCCGCTCCTGAACGCGGGGCCTCAGAGGCGAGTTTTGGGTCTACACAGCAAAATGTGGCCCGTTAGAAAGCGTCCTTCTTCACCGTGCCCAGAACAAGAAGCGGCGCTGCCTGGCGAGTCCTCACCCGGCCTCCCAGCCCTGCCCAGAGCACCAGCGCGCAGCCCGCGCCCGCCACCACCCCCAAAACAGACAAAGCCCCCGCGAGATGGAGCGGCGGTGTACAAAACCCACTCCGATCGGATCTGGGATGCGCCGCACCCCTAGTAGGGTTAAGTTCCACGAGAAGAAACCAGGACCCCAGAGTCACAGCCATAGACACCCACGCGTCCCCTAAGCCGGTGATTGCACCAGGTGCCCACCTGGTTCTGAGCCTGGAGCGGGGCCGGGGGCAGCCCTGCACCCTCCTCGCGCCTCGGACGGCCTCAGGGTCCCATGTGGCGCTATCGGGGGGCGCTCGACACCCGCGACTGTTGGCGACTTTGGAGACGGCGCGGTCTGCGGGACGCGGGGACCCCAGACTGTGCCCGGCCCCCGGCTCCCGCCCCTGCGCCCCACTTCAGGGTCTGCGGAAGGAGCGGCGCCCCCCGATGCGGCGAGCGACCCTGGCCTCACCTGGCCGCCCGGGCCTGGGCTTTGCACGCGAGTCCTGGCGCCGAGAGCGTTCCGCGAAGCCTCCCCTCCCGCTCCGCAGCGCTGGGCGGTTTCAGCCTCGGCCTCGGGCTCTTATCCAGTCGTCAGGGTCCGCCCCGCCCCGCCCTCCCGCCGTCGGGGTCGCCCTCGCGTCCTGGCTCCTCCTCCTCACCTCCCCGGGCCGCGCCCCCGCCCCCGCCCCCCGGACGCAGATGGCTGGGAGCAAGCGGTGGCCACGGCTCCACTGTCCTGCGCGTTCCGGAGCCTCGGACACGGGGTGCGGGGACCTGTGGGTCCGAGACGTCGCGGATCTAGACGGGCGCCTTCCACGCGGGAACTGTCTGGGCCGCCCTGCGCCCTCGCCCGCACCCCTGGGAGCTGCCCCGGGCACCCGCTATCTTCGGACGTCCAGGGCTGGCGGCTCCCAGCTGGACGGGGAGGGAGCCGATCGGCTGCGCGCGGGGAACTGCTGGGACCCCGTTGGGCCGACCCTTCCCTCCCTCCCCATCCGGGGCCCCTACGGTGGCCCCGCGCTCTGGGGACCACGTCCCTCCCAACCCGCCGCTCCACGCTCTGACCAGCGGGCTCGGGACCCCGCCGAGGACTCTCCACGCTTCCCGGCGTGCGGGCTGCGGAGACGCGGGTCCTTCCGTGGCCTTGGGGTCTCCGCGACCTCGAGGCGACCGAGGTCCCCTAGGCCTAGTCCCCGCCTTGCCGGCATCTAGTGCGCCTGCATCGGAACCGAGGGGCCCGCCTCGCACTCGCCTAAGAAAACCATTTCCCGGGACGGGCCTGGAAAGCCCTGGCGGTTGGCATCCGGCTCCAGGGCCGAATGGACTCCGAGGCTTTCCTTCCGAGATGCCCGGGCGGGATTTCTTCCATTCAGCGCGCGGAGGAATGGAGCCCCCGGGCCGCCAAGGCCCAGGATGTCCAGGTCCTTAGAAGGCACCGAGGTGAGTGGCCGCGCCCAGCTCTGTGCGTCGCCCCTAGGGTCACCCAAACCCCGGCGTTCCTCCCCGTGTACCCTGGATGCTCCCGTGAGCACCCTGCCCTGGGCGTCCAGGCGAGCCCTGGGGCTCTCCAGCCATTCCAGCCTGCAGCCCGCGCTCAGCAGTGAGGGGGGCAGGGACCCTTGGTGCCTGACTCCGCAGTACCCGCCCGCAGCGCGGTGCCCCACCCCCTGCGACCGCCCCGCACTCCCCGCACACCACCACTCCCCTCCCCGCCCCCCCTCACCTGCTCAGGGGCTGGCACCCAGGCAGAAGGCACTCAGGGCTGTGACTTCATGCTGAGTTGGAATCTAGTGGGAGCCTGGTGACCCCCTGGGGCTGCTATGACAAAAAACTCCACAGCCTGGGGGCTCACAGAGAAGCCTTCAGTTCTAACAGTTCCCGTGTCCCGAGGCCAAGGCCTGGCCGACTCTGTGTCTGGTGAGGGCCACTTTTGGGTTGCAGACAGTTCTCTCCCTGTATCTCCCCACAGTAGGGGCTGGGGAGAGCTCTCCGGGGTCTGTTTTATGAGGGCACTGGTCCCATTCCTCAGGGTGGAGCCCTCCTGGCCTGACCACCTGAAGGCCTCCTGACACCACCTCCCATCAGGGGTGGGACTTCATCACCAGGGAGGTGAGGGGACTTCAGGAGAGGGGGATGTGCCACCTCGAAGCTGTAGTGTGTCAGTGGCTGCCACAGAAGGGATCTCTCTACCCCTATAAGCTCCATGGCACCGGTTTCAATAAAAAGGAGTGAGCCAGGGCTTGGCCCCAGAGCAGCAGGGTTGAGGAAACAGTCTCCCAAGGAAAAGACTTTGCAGGTGACTAAGGGAGGCTGTTAAATAAAACACACAGAGAGAATGGATGTTCAGATATATTAAAAATACACAGGCCAGGAGTGAGGGCTCACGCTTGTAATCCCAGCACTCTGGGAGGCCGAGGAAGGAGGATCTCTTGAGGCCAGGAGTTTGAGACCAGCCTGGGCCACATGGCAAAACCCTGACTTTGAAAAAAAAAATTAGCCAGGCATGGGGGCCCACACCTGTAGTCCCAGCTACTGGGGAGGCAGAGGTGGGAGAATAGCTTGAACCTGGGAGGTGGAGGTTGTAGTGAGCTGAGGTTGCGCCATGGGCCACAGGATGAGACCCTGTCTCGAAACAAAACAACACACAGGCAAACAACGTTCGGGAAGGGATTGCAAGCGCTGCAGGAGTGCAGAATTGTGACCCAAAGCTAACAGGGTACAGGCAGGAAGGTGCAGGGACCAGAGGTCACACAGATCCAGGCAGCCACATCCTTACTGACCAGTAGCACACAGAGAATGCACCTGCCACACTCAGGAGGGGCCACTGAGTGATCACACCCATGTAACCTGCACTCTGTCAAGACAAAGAGCATTCCTCCACCCCTGCCTCAACCCCGACTTCCAACCACATGAATTAGGATAAAGGAGCTTTGGGTGTTCTAAGAACAAACTAACTGTGGGAGTTGGGCTCATGGATGACACAGAGAAAGCGCAGCTGCCAGACCCATGGGTCTCCATCCTCCCACAACAGGAATGCTCTGTGAACTGTGCAGGTAGAAGCAGTGTGGTTATGAGCTGATCAGACCTGATCAAACGGCCGACCTTTGCATGCTTGGAACTTTGCCCTAAATGCCAAGTCGGCTTTATTATCATTGTGGTTGCTGCTGTGGCTGCTGTGGGCTCAGGGCGTTGGGTGCAGGCAGGTGGAGCCCCCCTGCCTCTGCACTTCCTGCCCATGCTTGGCACCTCTCCCCACTGGCTGGGACCGCAGCTGCAGAGCCCACAGGGAGCCCCTGGCCACTGACTGCTGTCTCCAAAGCAACCTTGCCCCACGGGTCCCCCCCTCCTTGGGTGCTGCCTCCTGGGAGGCCCTCAGTGCTGGATGTTGCGCCGTGTCTCGCCTGATTTGGAAGACAGCGTGGATGCTCCCCCCATGAGTGCTGTATCTGAGAGGGGACAAGGACAGTGGCAGTGAGATGACAGTCATTTACCTGCCTGCATATTTACTATATTGAGGGTGTCCTGTGTGCTTTCAGAGGAAGTCCCAGGGAGCCCAGCTCAGACTTTAAAGACCCTGACCTCTCACTGGTGCTGGGAAGGCCCTGGGGGTTGGGGGGCTTGGGGAGGGCAAGGGTGAGGGGCCAGTAGGCAGGAGTAGCTTTTGTCCAGGGGTGTGGGAGGTCAGATCCCAGACCTTGTCTGTCCAGGTTCTGAGAATGATGGAAGGCGCTGGCTCCAGGCAGGAGGCCCTGCTCACTGCTGCACCCCTGTGCCCTCCCTGGGGGCCACCTCAGGAGGAAGATAGTTTCCTCTCGCATGGCAAGGACAGCAGTACACTTCCAATGTCTTCTCTCAGAGCTGTATCATTTTCCGGCTCACTGCTGGTTTCAGTCACAGACATCTTGATGGTCTTGCCACTGCACAGCATGTCACAGTGGTCTGCCACACTGATGACATCAGGCTGAATCAACCCGGGGAGCAAAAAATGAAAAATGCCAAGATGCCTTGGTAAGACACGTGCTTGCTAAAAATTGAAAGAGAAAATAACACATTTTCAAAACCTGCCACCTTGGTGAACTTTCTTTGGGTCCATTGGTCTGATTGCTCAAATATATATCCAAAATGAAAGAAAACACGCAGTCTCTGGCAAGCAAGACTACCACTAAGAAAGAAGTATCATACCTGGTGAGGCTCTTCCGATTTGCAAGGTGAGGTGCAAGACACTCGGGGATGCTTCTCTGGCCTGTTTTGTGTTACTCATAAAGCGTTTGGTTTCGAGTAGGGCCCAGAGTAAAAAGATTCTGCTGCTGGTCTGGATGGGCAAACTGCTGCCCCAGGAGGCCACACAATCTGGTGTTGTTCTCAGACTTTAGCTGGCATCAGAGTCACCTACATAAACCTTTACATGCATAGAAGGCACAGATCACCTCGCTCCATCCTTAGAGATGCAGGTTCAGTAGGTCTGAGGTGGGACCTGAGGACCTGCGTTTCTAGAAAGTTCTCAGGTGACACTGACGCTGCTGGCCCAGGAACCACACTTTGAGAACACTGATCTGGCAGAACCAGCGGGAATTGGAGGGTCTGTGGCAGACGGAGATGTTGTAGGCAATGCAGAAAATAACAGTTGAATAAGAGCTGAACGCTCTCCTGAAAATACGTCTTCTCCTTTTGAGTAAGAGCACCCCTGAGCCATAGCAGAAACTCAGGGAGCTCTGTTACCATAGAAGCTGAGCGGCCCAGCAGAAGCTATTTGTTATCGGACCCACAGAGGTTGTGTAGACAGCATCCTGCCGTCATCAGGTGGAATGTTTACGACACAAGGCTTGAGCAGGTCTGGAAGGCGCCGTAAGTTCCATGAACAAGCACCCACTCTTGCTGCATGGAGACCGCTTCCTTAACCCAGACCTCTAGCTACATGAGAGTTTCTTATGACATTGAACGGAGAAAATGCATGCGTCGGGGCCTGGATTACATGTGTCTATACACAGCACACTGCCCCCACCAGAAAGTGAAAGGCTGTGTCATCATGGCCTTCCGTGAAAGACCAATGAAAGAAAGCTTCCCAGTGGGCACATATTCAAACCATGCATCAGGTTCATCATCTAGCCAAGGAGGGATGGCCGGAGGATGGCCCTAAATGTAGTCATAGGCAGTGGCGAATGGTCTGGCTACAGAGCAGGAGGCTTCAAAAAAATTGAAATATTGATGACAAGATTTTTCTTGGTAGATTTCATGTTTGTAGAAAATCTTGAGGAATTTACCAAAAAAACTACTAGAATTTATAAATGAATTTAGCAAGGCCATGGGATCTGATGAAAACCAATTGTATTTCTATGTACTGGCAGCAAACAATTCTAAAATAAAACCTAAAATAATTTCACTTACAATAGCATCTGAAACAAAATGCTTGGGGATAAACCGTATCCGAGACTTGTGCACCGAAAACCTAGAATCCGTTGCTGTGAGAAACTTTTGAAAGTCTAGACAAGCAGAGGAGTGTGCATGTTTATGACTGAAAGGCTCAATATTAATGAGATGTCAGTTCTTCATAAATTGACATACAGATTCAATGCAATCTCAATCAAAATTCTAACTTGCTTTTTTGAAGAAATTAACCAGCTGGTTCTAAAATGTGTTTGGAGATGTGGGTGACCTAGAGTAGCCAAAAGAATCTTGAAAAAGAACAACATTGGAGGACCTAGGAGATGCCTTTCATGATTCCACCATCCTAACAAAACTAATTGGACTTTTTTCTGTAATTATCTCGGCATTTGTGTCTTTTTAAAAACAACCTTACTGAGGCGTAATGGATATGCAATATTCCCAGTGTACGATTTGGTGAGTGACTGATGGGGTCATGGCAACGCGATCACACGCGAGATGATGGTGGTGCTCCTCCCTCGCTGACTTCCCTCTGTCTGTGTCTCTTTACCTCGCCCCATCCCCAGGCAACCACTGATTTGCTCTTCTTTTTCTTTTTTTGAGATGGAGTCTCACTCTGTCACCTAGGCTGGA
Organism: Gorilla gorilla gorilla; assembly: GCF_029281585.2. NCBI lineage: Eukaryota > Metazoa > Chordata > Mammalia > Primates > Hominidae > Gorilla > Gorilla gorilla. Next base: position 110,727,420 of record NC_073243.2, on the reverse strand, counting down.
GTGCAGTGGCACGATCTCAGCTCACTGCAGCCTTTGCCTCCTCAGTTCAAGCAATTCTCCTGCCTCAGCCTCCCAAGTAGCTGGGATTACAGATGCCTGCCACCACACCCAGCTAATTTTTGTATTTTTAGTAGAAACAGGGTTTCACTATGTTGGCCAGGCTGGTCTTGAACTCCCAACATCAAGTGATAAGCTCGCCTTGGTCTCCCAAAATGCTGGAGTGATTTGTTTTCTATGATTACAGAACAGTGTGTTTTAAATAGAATTTTATATAAATAGAATTATACAGTAAGTACTGTTTTCTGGGTCTGTTCTCTTGCGTTCATCATATTTGAGAAGAATCCACATCATTGCATCAGCAGTTAATTCCCTTTTAGTTATTTGTAGTATCCATTGTGTGGATATGGGATATGATGTACTTGGCTTTTCCATCTGCCTATTGATGGACATCTGGCTGTTACAAATAAAGCTACTATGAACATTTGTGTGCAAGTCTTTGTCTGAACATAGGCTCTCATTACTTTGGGGTAGGTAAGAAGTACTTAGTTGTGGAATGGCTGGGTCATTTGGTAGATATATGTTTAACTATTTTTTTAAAACTGTTAAATTCTTTTGCAAAGTAGTTGTATCATTTTATATTTCCATGAACAGTGTATGATAATTTTAGTTACTTCATATTCTAATGAATCCTTAGTATGGTCAGTCTTTTGAATTTTAGACATCCTAATATGTTTACAGTAATATCTTCTATACTCCTCTAACGAGCGTGATCTTTGAACAATTTCTCATGTGTTAGCTGCATCAGTGCCACTTCGTGTCAAGTGTCTGTTCAAATCTTTTGCACCTTTGGGTTGTTTAATTGAGCTTTGAGAGTTCTTTACTATTCTGAATACCAGTCCCTTATCAGATGGGTACTTTGCAAATATTTTTCCCAGTCTTGGACTGTCTTTTCATTCTCTTAATAGATTCTTTCAGAGAAGAGTTATTAATTTTGATGAAGTCTAATTTATCCATTTTTCTTTCACAAATCCTGCTTTTAGTGTTGTATTTAAGAAATCTTTACCAAATTCATGATCACCAAGATTTTCTCCTAAGTTTTCCTCTAAACTTTTTAAAATTATAGATTGCATATTTACACATAGAATGCATTTTAAACTAGCTTGGTGTAAGACACCGATTGAAGTTCACCACTTTACCTCCAAAGAGCCAGTTGTTCAGTGATCCGCTGAGTTGCTTTTGCACCTTTGTTGAAAAGTCAGTTGTATGTATGTGTGTGGGTTTATTTCTGGGCTCCCTGTTTTATGATCTGTTAATCCATTTTGATGCTAATACCACACTTGCTGTGGACTGAATTGTTTATCCCCAAATTCATAGGTTAAAGCCATAACCCCCGCAAGGTGACTTTATCTGGAGATAGGGACTTTAGGAGGTGATTAGGTTAAATTAAATTGTAAGGGTGGGGTCATAACCCAGGAGGACTGTGACCTTATAAGAAGAGGAAGCTCTCTCTCTTTTACTTTCTGCCATGTGAAGATAGAGTAAGAAGGCGGCCATCTGCAAGCCAGGAAGAGAGGCCTCACCAGGAACTGAATCAGCTGGTGCCTTGATGTTGGATTTCCAGTCTCCAGAACTGTGAGAAACAAATGTCTGCTGTTAAGCCCCCAAATCTGGCGTATTTTGTTGTGGCAGCCTGAGGAGATTAAAATAGCACTATCTTCATTATGGTCCTTTTGTAATACATTTTTAAATCAGGTAATGTAAGTCAGACAACTTTGTTCATTTTCAAAGTTGTTTTGCGTATTCTCGGTCCTGTGCTTTTTCATATGAATTTTGGAATCAACTTTTCAATTTCTTCCAAAGTCCTGCATGGGATTTCTTCGGGTGGAGGCTGCCATCAATTTTTCATCATTATTCCTTTCTGAGGCAGGCTTCGTGTCTAGATTTTCTTCTAAGTTCTGATTTAGCCAAATTCCAAATGGTTTGATATGTTGATATGTTGTTTTGTTTTCATTCAGTTCAAAATATTTTCTAATTTCCCTTTTGATGTCCTCTTTGACCCATTGTTATTTAGATATGTGATTAGAAGATTGTCTGGATATGCTTCTTTATTTTTTGCCAAATGTATTTTTCATTTTGGTATCAAATTTATTTGCCTCTTTGTTGGAGAACTTGCTTTACATGACCTGAATCCCTAAAGGGAATTTTGTGGTCTGGACTGTGGTCGATCTTGGTAAGCTTTTCACATGCATTTGAAAAGAATGTGCGCTCTGCTATTATTGGATGAATTATTGTATAAATATCAAATAGGTCATGTTAGTTCGTACTGTTTTTGAAGTCTTCTGTATCCTTAAAAGTTTCTGTGTATCTGTTCTATCAACTATTGGGAAAGAGGTATTGAAATCTCCAAGTATAATTGTGTGAACTGCTCCTTGCAGTTCTATCAGTTTTTGCCAAATTCATTATGAAGCTATGTTATTAGGTATGTAAACATTTGTCCTTTTGGTGAACTGATGCTATCATAAAATGACATTGTTTAGACATGATCTGTTTTGAGGATTCCTATGGCTTGCATATTAGGTGGCTTGAAGTCCCACAGTTCTCTGATGCTTAGTTCATTTTTTTGTCTTTTTTCTTTATTTCATTTTGAACAGTTTGCACTGCCATCTATGTCTTCAAGTTCATGTATCCTTTCTTCTGAGATGTTGAATCCACCCCTCCTCTCAACCAGTGCATTTTGCATCTGAGACATTGTGGTTTTCATCTCTAGAATTTGGATTTGTGTCTTTTAAAAAATATCTGTCATGTCTCTATTAAACATATTCAGTCTCGCCTTTGGCTAGCTCTTGGAATGAGGTAACAGTTATGATTGTCAATGCCTCTCTAATTCTATCATTTGAGTCGTCTCTGGGTCTGTTTCTATTGACTGTAGGTCACAGTTTCCCACCTTTTTGCATTGTGCTAATTTCCAGTGGATGCCCGTCATTGTGAATTTAACCCTGTTGGTTTGTGGATAACACTGTACTAATGTGAATATTCTGGAAGTTTGTCTTTGGCCACTGGTAAGGTCCCTGTTGTAGTTTGGTCATTCTTTCAGGTTTTGCTTTTAAGCTCTGCCCAGGAGGACCAGAGCAGTGCTTTGCTCAGGGCTGATGCTTCTTCCCTGCTGGGGCAAAGCCCATCTTAGTTTCCTGCCTGATGACCATGTTTCCCAACGGAGGGTAAATCCAGTCTCTACTCTTCCATTTTGACTGGAAGCAAAAATTGTGGGCCCATTCACTTTTCTTTTCTTTGAGATGGAGTCTCACTCTGTTGCCCAGGCTGGAGTGCAGTGGTGCGATCTCAGCTCTCTGCAACTTCTGCCTCCTGGGTTCAGGCAATTCTCTTGCCTCAGCCTCCAGAGTACCTGGGATTACAAGCGTGCACCACCACACCCAGCTAATTTTCATATTTTTAGTAGAGATAGGGTTTCACTGTGATGGCCACACTGGTCTGGAACTCCTAACCTCAGGTGATCTACATGCCTCAGCCTCCCAAAGTGTTGGGATTACAGGCATGAGCCACTGCGTCCAGCCCCCATTCACTTTTCTTACATTTAAGGGAGTTAATCTGCACCTCACCAGCCCTTGACAGTGTCACATGACAGACAGTGGCCTCCTCATCAGTATTGCTGTTTCTGTTGTCCTTCCTCAGCAAATGTTTTCCAGTTACTCTTGTAGCTTCTCAGCCAAGCAGCTCAGTTCTGCCCTGGGGAATATGGGCAGAATTCATGACATTTAGCTTCATTTAGATGAGAGAACATACTCTGTGTGATTTAAACATCTTGAAATTTATCTGTGGTCAAGCACATGGTCTGTTTTGTCAACTGCTTCATGTGCACTTGAAATGGCACATCATTTGGTGAATAGAGCTGTTTTTCTATGTAACTACATTTTTCCCTGATGGTTATATCAGTTACTAAGAGATCTATGTTAAAATCTCCAACTATGTTTGCAGATTTATTTCTCCTTTAAATCCTGTCATTGATGCTTAATATATTTAAGCTATGTGATTAGATACATGCACTTTGAAACATTGTGTCTTCCAATTGAATTGAACTTTTATCATCATGAAATGTCTGTCTGTAACTCTGCTAATTCTCCTAGTCTCTAAAGTACACTTAGTATGACAATCTTGCCAAATAAACTTTCTTAAGCTTCTGTTTGCATATTATAAATATATTTCCTATTCTTTTAGTTTCTTACCTTTTTGTTTTGTTTTTTTATGAGACAGAGTCTCGCTGTGTCACCCAGGCTGGAGTGCAGTGGCGCAATCTCAGCTTACTGCAACCTCTGCCTCCAGGGTTCATGTGATTCTCCTGCCTTAGCCTCCCAAGTAGCTGGGACTACAGGCATGTGCCACCACGCCCGGCTAATTTTTTTGCATTTTTACTAGAGATGGGGTTTCACCATGTTGGACAGGCTGGTCTCGACCTCCTGACCTCAAATGATCTACCTGCCTCGGCCTCCCAAAGTGCTGGGATTACAGGCAGGAGCCACTGTGCCCAGCCTATTCTACTTTCAACCTATATTTAAACAGCATATAGTTAGGTATTTTATTTTTTATTTAGTCCAACGAGTGTCATTTAGGAGTTTTTAGTCTGTGTTTAATGTAACTACTAATATGATTGGATTTAAATTTACCGTTTTGCTATTTGTTATATATTTCTATTCTCTGTCCTTTGTTCTTTCCCTCCCACCTTCCTTCTTAGTTTGGGTAAAATTTACATTTATATTAGTTATACTTCTTTGGTTCTGTTTTCTATGGGAGGGGGTCTTACTATGTGTATTTTTTTTTTTTAGATGAAGTTTTGCTTGGTCACCTCAGGCTGGAATGCAATGGCGCAATATCAGCTCACTGCAACCTCCACCTCCAGGGTTCAAGAGATTCTCCCACGTCAGCCTCTCAAGTAGCTGGGAATACAGGCACCCACCATCATGCCCAGCTAATTTTCATACTTTTAGTAGAGATGGGGTTTTACCATGTTGGCCACAAGGTCTCCTGACCTCAGATGATCCACCCACTTCAGGCTCCCAAAGTGCTGGGATTACAGGCGTGAGCCACCATGCCTGGCCACTATGTGTATTTTTAACTTACCACAATCTACCTTCAAATGCCAAATTTCTGCATGGTATTCTCTTATTTCTGCCTGTAGAACTCTGAACATTGTTGGTCATTATGAACCACTGGCAGTGAATTATCTCAGCTTTTGCTGATTTCAAAATGTTCCTATTATGCCTTGATTTTTAAAAGATGTTTATTTTAGCATAGAATTCCAGGGTGGCCGCATTCGTCTTTAGTCTCTTTGAAGATGTCATCAGTCATCTGGATTGCATAGTTTCTGCAGAGAAGTCAGCTGTCATTCTTATCTCTGTTCCTTGACGTCTGGGTTGCATAGTTTCTGCAGAGAAGTCGGCTGTCGTTCTTATCTCTGTTCCTTGACGTCTGGGTTGCATAGTTTCTGCAGAGAAGTCGGCTGTCGTTCTTATCTCTGTTCCTTGACGTCTGGGTTGCATAGTTTCTGCAGAGAAGTCGGCTGTCGTTCTTATCTCTGTTCCTTGACGTCTGGGTTGCATAGTTTCTGCAGAGAAGTCGGCTGTCGTTCTTATCTCTGTTCCTTGACGTCTGGGTTGCATAGTTTCTGCAGAGAAGTCGGCTGTCGTTCTTATCTCTGTTCCTTGACGTCTGGGTTGCATAGTTTCTGCAGAGAAGTCGGCTGTCGTTCTTATCTCTGTTCCTTGACGTCTGGGTTGCATAGTTTCTGCAGAGAAGTCGGCTTTCATTCTTATCTCTGTTCCTTGATAGTATGTTGTTTTTCTCCAGCTGCTTTTAAGATTTTTCTCCTTTTCAGTGGCTTTCAGCAGTTTGTGATGTGTGTCTTGCTGTGTTTTTGTTGTATTTTTTCTGCTGGGTGCTTATTGAGCTTCTTGGGTATCTTAGTTTATAGATTTGGAAAAAAATTCTGGCCATTATTTCATCAAATAATTTTTCTGTCCTGTCCTCCTCCTTTTCTAGGGCTCCAATCACATGTGATGGACCTTGTGGCATTATTCCATGGCCACTTGTGCTTCATTTCTTTCTGTCTGTTTCTCCCTGTACATCACTGGGATCACACATAGCTGTATTTTCAGGTTCACTAATATTTTCTCTTGTCGGGTCTAATCTACTATAGTCTCTGCCAGGGTATGACACAGGCAGTGGATGTCAGCCTGTCTCTTTCCCAGCCAACCCAGTGTTTACCTAGTAGAACCATTCACAAACTGGCACTGGAAATAGGGATGGAGATGAGTGGGATCAACAGCAAAGAGCTGACCCATCAACAATAGCCTAGGCTGATGCAGTTATCACTGGACTCCCAACATGTTGGAAGCAGGGTCCCATACTTAGCCCCAGGTACCATTCCTGGGAAGAGGACTAGCCAGCCCCCTGGAGGCAGGTTGATCACACTGGACTCTTCCATCATTGAGGGGAATATCTCTTGGTTTCAGTTTCCCTTATTCCAGATATGGATATGTCTTTGCTGTCAGTGTTTCTGCCAGCACCATCTGTGGGCTTGATGAATGGCTTATTCACTATTGCCCACCTCCTATGGCATTAAGGAATTTACTTTACAGCAAAGGCAGCATGGGAACAGGTACACACTTGGAATCCCTACGTTTCCCATCACCCAGAGGTGGCAAGTCTGATTAAGCATGAGGATGACTTCTTGAAGCTTCAGGTGTGCTGCCCATGGGGAGGCAGTGCCCTAGAACATTGGACTGCCGTCCTGATGGATGACATAGTGCCTCGAACTGTGGACCAAGACATGGCACCATTTCATAGCCAGAATAATGTCTGTAATGTCAATGGGTGGAATTAGGACTGGCCCTGCTCACCACCACATCCAACACTTACTGCAGGGTGGCTGGTGCTGCTGTTCAGAAGATCCTTCACCTCCTCTGAGGGGCTCCCTTGCAGGACTGTATGTCTCTGGCTGTTGAATTCAGCTGTGACCACATGGCTTACTGTGGCCAACGAACCAGGAGTGGGCCTGCTGTATTTTGCATCTGTGTGGCAGATTTAGCATGTAGGCAGGCTTGCTTGTCACCTCTTCCCAAAGCCATCTGACTGGCCGAGTCCCAGGAGGGGCTGCTGTGCTGGGCTGGATGCAGATGGTGACCTGGAGCAGAGCTGCAGCTGACCTGCCTGGGAGAGACGGGCGAGGACCACATCTGTTTAGCTGGCCCTGACATTTTATTGGTTTACATTTGTTACTGCAGCATCAATGATCCCAGGTAGGCTGATAAACCCATTCACAAATTTTTGCTTTTCTCATCTGTGACGTTGGGCTCTTTTGCTTTCAAGGTCCTAGTTCCCAAGGCTGGAATGCTCTTACCTGGGACCTCAATGATCCATCTGCTGCACTGAAAGTTCAGACGGTCATCAGCTATTTGGGGCTGCTCATGCCACTTAGCTAATAGTTCAAGAAAAGCATGCTGTCTTGGTGGGGATGGCTAACCTCAATGAAAGGGCTATCTTGGAGCTCAGTGGATTCTCTAGGTACTTCTCAGTGCTTTCACGACTAATATTGTGACTAATAAAGGCAAGACGACAACTGCATCAGACACACTGGAATGAAAATTTGAGTCCTCTCACTGGGTAAAGAACCCTGACCATCCAAAGTACTGCTTAGGGTCAAGAAAACGTGGAATGGGTAGTGGAAGAAGGAAGGTGTAGCTGCTGATCACAGCCTCACAGCTAGCCACAGCACGAGGACAGTACCGGGCACGCAGGCTGTCCTCTTTGCTTGCTGTGTGTGTGTGAGCATGTGTGGGAGCATATAAGTGTGTGTGCATTAGTGTGAGCATGTGCATGCATGTGAATGTGTCTATGAAGACGTGTGCATGTGAATGTGCTCATGAGCATGTGTGTACATGTGTAAGCCTCAGCATGAGTGCATGTGAGCATGTGTGTACATGTGTAAGCCTCAGCATGAGTGCATGTGAGCATGCGTGTACATGTGTAAGCCTCAGCATGAGTGCATGTGTATACACGTGTAAGCCTCAGCATGAGTGCATGTGAGCATGTGTGTACACGTGTAAGCCTCAGCACGAGTGCATGTGAGCATGTGTACACGTGTAAGCCTCAGCATGAGTGCATGTGAGCATGTGTGTACATGTGTAAGCCTCAGCATGAGTGCATGTGAGCATGTGTGTATCATTGTGTGAGCATGTGTGGATGTGAACGTGTTGTGCATATGTGTGTGTGCACGTGAGCCTGGGTGCACGCAAGTCATTTGTTAATTGATTACTCCTTTTTCCACTTCTCAGCATCCCCACTATTTTACACAGGGAATATTAGTGGTGATAGATGGTGAACTTTGAAACTTAGTTTTTCATGTCAGAGAATGTCCAGATGGGTTTGTGGCTGTACCAGAGAAACCATTAGTGGCAAGGAAGACTCATGGGTCTTTACTGTTTCTGGGGAAGGTAAAAGCACCTGTGTTGGGTGGTGTGAGTACAGCACTGTGTTGGAAGATGTCTGAGTGTGTGACTTACTTGTGGACACAGAGCAGCTATGGGTGGGCAGTGCTGCTCCTTCACTACCCCGTTTGCCCTCAGCCCCACTTCCCACATTCCCGAGCTCTGCTTCATGGCCCAGGGGGCCTCTCCTCCCAGCCAGCTTCCGGTTAGGATCAGCATACGGCAGCAGCAGGTGCAGCTGTGTCAACTCTTGCGTGAACACCGGGGGTGGGTTTCCTTTTTCCTGAGGGTCCCACCTTCATTTCTCCTGGCTCCAATGCTGAGTGGAGCACTGAACACACAGAAGCAGAGGCATGTTCGATGACAAACACGTGTGCTGCAAACCACACGAATTACCCTGCTGTGCACCTTCCTGGGTGCACCCGCCGGGCACGGCCACCCTGCCCACAGCCAGCACCTGGAGCCAGGCACTCCTTCTCGGTCTCACACCAGCCGCGTCTTAGTAGCAGCTGCCTCATCCAGTGCTGATGTGAGATGTGCAGATCTAGTTTTTGTTTTAACCCTTGCTTTACTTGGAAACTTGGACATATTCAATCAATTTCAACGGCAGTATTCCTTTATTAAAAATGGCAAATGCATACAAGCATGAAGAAGTAAAAATTGCTGTTGCTTGAAATAATGTCATTTTGGTGCACATTCTCTCACTGAGTGAGGTCAGACTGCACAGCTCACTGGTAGCCCATGTCTGAGACTTACCTTCCTGAACAACATAACGATTCATTTTTCACCCTCTCAGTATCCCCCATAATTGTACACAGGGAAATGAGTGGTGGTGGATGGTGAACTTTGAAACTTGGTTTTTCAAAGTATTAAAAAGGAGAAACACCTGCAGATTGGCCATTTGCAGGCTTTTCTCCTTAAGTTTTCTTCCATCCTTGACGCTGGTGGAGACACAATCTTGATTCTTCACATGCAGTTTTGGAGAGTGTAACAGGTGAGCTCGGTCTTTTACCTCTAGTTCCAAACCTTCTACTGACTCAGTAGGACTAAAGGCCAGATCCATTTTTCTCTCTGCTTGACAAAACACGCTTAAGGTGCATGTGCTTAAAACTGAGAAATTACGTAAGTCAACCCCCCAGGCAGGCAGACAGCCATCCACGTTTCAACTCTGTAAGATGTCTGCTACTGTCCGCAAAATACCAGAACACTCCAGAGCGTCCCTTTGCCACCAAGACAGCTTTTTCTACAGAATTTCAATTCTTGTGTTTTCCAAACATGCTAGAACCACACCAAGAAAATCTCATCTGGATTGGCTGTCCTCTCACAATGCCTGTTGTTGTCTTTCTAATAAGGAACCACACAAAACAACATCATTCCCAAGTATAGAAGACTTTGTTTTATTTATTCCGTTGAAAATCCCAAGTTCCTTCATGGCAACCCTCCCTCTGCCCTCACACCCCAGCAGGTCCCTGCAGGCAAGGGCCCATGCCCCACCTGCCCACGGGTCTGGCCCCCAGGCCACCAGGGGCCCGTTGCGTCCTGTCTCACACACAAGGGGTTTAACTCAATGCTATGTACATTCACAGTTCCGAATATCTGCCAACTCTAAGTCGCCACAAAGAGAAAAGAGAATCAGGAGGAACAAACATCCATTCAAAGTCTGTTTATCAGAGATTTTTTTTCTGAAAATGCACAGTGGCATTTCATTCAAAAAACCCTTCATCTGCAGACCTGCGGAAGGGAGACGGCCTGGGTCCCTTCCCTCGGAATATCTTAGTTTATTTACCTCCTTCATTGGCCATTTGCAGGCTCTTCTCCTTGAAAAATGAATCTTTACGCATTCTCCAATTATAAAATCAATGACTGTTAGCTACCAAAGGCTGCACTAGGATTTCTTCTGTGTCCAACACGCCAAGAGCCCTGAAATTGACTTCGGTTTACTCCATCCCTGTCTGTCCTGCTGGCAGTGTCCATGCTAGAAACAAGTCGAGGTGATTGATTGAAACGGAGCTGAAGGTTGTTTTTAAATGTCTGTCAGTGGAGAAACGCGTATCACGAATCTCTGAGGAAGTTAGTAAACATTTTTTCCCGTACTTACTGGCCTTGGTGGTCACTTTCTATAGAGATGCCCCAAATATAAAAATCAATTCATTTCAGAAATCAAAAAAAATTTCCAAACAAACCCGGAGCCTTTGCTTTAGGAAGCAAACTCAAGTCTGATGATTATTGTGCTTGAAGGATGGGTTTCTAATTATGTCATAAAAAATGATGAAACAAGGTGATGTCATAGGGACTTCAGGTGACACCAAAATACCCCATCCAGGGCCTGGAAGCCCCTCTGCCTTTGACTCTAAGATGGGGCAGGACCCCCGCTCTCAGTGGGATGTGCCCGCGACCCTGGCGCTGGGATGCAGTGCTGCAGAGAGGAGTGGTGTCCGCACGGCTGTCACCAGACATCCTCATCACCCTCCGCACCGCACAGCCCAGCATCCCCTTCCACAAGCGAAAGACTGCGGCTCCTCTCTCTGCAGGAAGGTCAGCCACACTCACGTGGCTGCGTCACGCCAGTCACCATGGAAACCAGGGCTGAGAGAAAGATGCAGCCGCTTCCAGCAGGGACCTGGCGTGAGAGCAAGGGAGGAGTGGCACGGCAGCGGCTGCCTTGAGCTTCCAGCTCGGGCCCTGCTCATTTGAACAATATCCAACCTCGGATTGGAGTTCAGGCTACAGTGAAATGGATTACGTTATGCCGAAACAGAAACATCAAACTGCCAACGTTTATAAAAAAAGAGGGGACTGGAAAAGGATTAAGAAAAGCAGAAAAAGTGTTTTGGGGCTAGGTCCTTGAGTTCACACCTCCCCAGGGGACCCAACGGAAGGAGAGGGATTACCTGCTGGAGAGAGGCCTGATGGAAATTTAAGTCAAAGCCCAAACAGCCTCAGATTCTATATTTAAAAAAAAGGCCTATAAATAAATATCCTTTGACTCTAAAAGGAAAAATGAAGTAGAAAAACAATTTTCATTTTTTAAAAAATGCTGCATGTTTCCTGAAGTACCTAAATGGAGTTTATAAAATACTCATGAGCTCCAGCACACAGGTAGAAACACTGAAAAATCAGGTGACGGCTCTGCCAGGCTGTGGATCCACAGAGGCAGACAGAGGTTTCGTGCCAGAGTGACACGCAAGCACACGCTCTGTGTGGCAGGCGTGTGCTGAGTGTGCACAGAGGCCCGCCCGGTGCACGCTGCCGCTGGAAGAGGCTGTGACAGAGACTCGAAACCAGGACCCCGTGGGAGAACACGGGGCGGCACCAGTGCCCCCCGCCCGGCAGGGAACCTGACCCCACGGGGTCCAGGCCAGGCGGGGGATCCGCGTGCGCGCCCTCCGATTCTCGCACAGTAAGCGTCGGTTCTGCAACAGACTTCACAAAGGAACAAGAGACAAACAGCCCCCGAGGCCCCCGGAACTCGGACTGAAGACAGTGCCTGTACAGCAGGAGTGAGGAGCGGAGCCCAGAGGTCACTCGCAAAGAGGCTCATGGCGGTGATGTCCACGCGGGAGGGGCCGCATCTCTCCGCAACCCTGGATCCTAATCCAGCTTCTTGCGAACAGGCTTCTGCCCAGCGTCTGAGTTTTCCGGGCTGAAATCGGCACAGAAGCCGTTTGGGATTGGCGCAGGTGGGGTCTCTGCACAGCTTTCGAAATGTGTCTGATCCGGGTACAGGTATTCCTCTGCGAAGTCAGGGTACATTTCTGCAAACCTGTGGAAGTCAGCTGGAAAGACAAAGGCACCTGTGGTTACGGAATGGGGACCAGCAAATGTCTAGGATTTGGAGGCTCTTTTCCCAGGGCCCTGGTGGGTGTCCACCTCACGCCCTCCAGGGAGGGTTAGAATCGTCTGTGAAACGGATGCTTTCGGGGTGAAGAGAGGAACTTGCGCTTACTTTCTTTGCAGTGCACGAAGTCACCCTGACAACCGGGGCATGCTGGGTGTCCTCCTAGCTACTCCTGCTTTTGGGAAACCCTACAGAAAGCTTCTGGTTTTGAATTCGACAGATATATCCTGGGGACTTAGCACTTCTGAGGCACTGTAACCAGAGGAGCTGGCTCAGGGACAAGACCAAGTGTCTGGACAGTGATCTGGCGCTCTGAGGGGGTGCCCTCGTCCACACTGGGGGACCCGGTAGGCAGGGGGCCGTCCTCACAGAGCCTCGGACTGCACTTCCTGGCCGCTGTGCCTGGCTCTCATGTGAGCGCCCTCGGCTCCTACTGATGGCGCCGTGGAGGCTTCCGGTGGGGCTGGAAAGATGGTGCTGGGGGCTGGTCATGCTAGGCAGCTCCAGAAACACTCAGAACCTGGGCCACCCGGCGAGAAATCCAAGGATGGTTGTTACTGGAAATTGTCTGCAGCTGGTCGGTGCCCACTACAAACATCAAAGAGCCCGAACACACCAAGGAGCATTCCGCACTTTCAAAATGGAAACAAGCGCACGCATGCGCACACGCAAACACACACACACGGTAACCAAACACACATGTGCACACACACACAAAACAAGCACACACACGGTAACCACACATGCGCGCACACACACACAAAAGTGCACACACACGGTAAATAAACACATGCGCGCGCACACACACACAAAACAAGCACACACACACGGTAACCACACACACATGTGCACATACACACACAAAACAAGCGCACACACGGTAATCATACATGCACGCACACACACGTGTGTGCACACAGTAAACACATGCGTGTACACACAAAGCAAGCGCACGCACACACGGTAACTACACACATGTACACACACAAAACAAGCGCACGTGCACACAGTAACTAAACACACATGCGCGTGCACAAAACAAGTGCACGAACACACACGGTAACCACATGCGCACGCACCCAAACAAGCGCATGCACACACACACACGGTAACTAAACACACATGCGTGCACACACACAAAACAAGCACATGCACACACAGTAACTAAACACACATGCACACACACAAAACAAGCTCACACACACACGGTAACACACATGCATGCACACACACAAAACAAGCACACGCACACAGCAACTAAACACACATGCCCATGCACACACACAAAAGTGCACGCACACACAGGGTACTAAACACATGCGCACACACACACAAAACAAGCACAAGAGCACAGACACGGTAACTAAACACACGTGCGCTTTCAAAATGGAAACAAGCATGCACATGCACGCACACACACAACATACATGCACGCTTTCAATACTGAAACAAGCGTGCACATGTGTACACAAACGTGTGCACACACAGTAACAACACATGCACACTTTCAATACTAAAAGCATGCACATGCGTGCACACATATGCACACGCACCGTAACTAAACACACGTGCACTTTCAGTACTGAAACAAGCGCACACATGCGCACACGCACACACACGTGTGCACACACACGGTAACTAAGCACACATACATGCTTTCAATACTGAAACCAGTGCGCACATCCGCACTCCCGCCTCCGGCTCCCACACAGACGCTGTGCACGCAGCTCTCTCGCGTGTCTTCTCATTTGCTCTAAGGCCACACTTCCAGGTGGGGATTGCAGCATCCACTGGGATGAGCCAGGCCAGGGCCTGCCGCCCTGGGAGCCTCGGGTGGATGCAGCGTGGCTCATTCACACTGCAGGGGAGGGAGGCGCCCCGGGCTCGGGTTTGCGGATTTTGCACAGCAATTTAAAAATATCAACCGCCATTACCGACAGCTCGTGCTCTGGAAACAGCCGTGTTACCAGTCACCTCATCAGATGTCCACAGACAGGTGAGTTTTCTCGGGAGGAAGTCGCCCTGGGCGGCACGGGGGTCTGCAGCGCCCGCCTCCTCGTCTCTCCTGACAGACCCCTCCCAGGAGAGGGGGGATGTGAGCCACACCCCGGCTGGCAGTGACAAAGCCCACAGCCAGCGGCCTCAAGGGCTGGGTGCGGGTATCCCCCACCTCCAGGCACCTGAATCCCAGCCTGAGGCCATGGAAGGCTCAGAGCTTCGGAACTGGGCTTGGAGTTTGGTTGTATAAATCGCCAAAACAAATCAGATTGGAAAGCTCCCTACGAACCCTGCCAGGTCTCCAGAACCTTCCTTCTCAGGGGTTTCTTTGTTACACAGGGCAGTCTGGTGAATGGAGGCATGGCGGGGACTCCACTCCTGTCCTGGGCTCCCACGGAGACTCGCCCCACACTCTGCCCAGCCCCCGCCCAAGGGTCGCGAGGACGACCCCACTCCTGCGGGCTCACCGAATGTGATCTTCCCCTTCTGCTCTTGGTCAATGGCTCGGAATAGGTCGGTCACGGTGAGCTCTGCCACCCCCAGGGCCGTCTTGAGGATGCAGGACAGGTCACCTTCGCCGACGCTGCCGTCCTCTTGCGCTCCGTACATCTGCAAGGCAAACTGGGTGTCACCTTGCGGCCTCCTCCCCTGCCCCACCAGGCCCCGCTGTCCAGGGACACCCCAGCGGCCCTGCCCCGCTTTGTCAGAGCTGCTGGGGACCTGCAGGGCCAGCGGCTGGACACGGGGGACTCGAACTTCCATGTGGAGCCATGCGGCAGGGCCCTGTGCCTTGGATCTGGCCCCTCCAGGTGCCTCGTGGACACACAACAGATGCTTCTCGGGCAAGGACTCAGACGCTGCCCACCCCACCCGTGATAGCTCAGCAAACCAACCAGCACCTGTGGCTGCCACTGGGAGGCCGCGGAAGGGTCCTGCCTGGGCCACGGGCGAGCGTGGCGCAAGCTTGGGCTGCAGAGTCCCCCCCACGGCCTTCTGCCTGCGTGAGTGCAGGCTACAGCAGACGTGTTCACAAGCATCACTAATAACATGAAAAAGCCCTGATGGTTAGAAATCAACAGGGCAGATCAGGAGCAGAAATGAGAAGGACCTGGGAGGGCAGGGAGGGCCCCAGCGGGGAGCGGGAACCAGGACCCGGGCTCTCTCCTGAGCCTTACAGGTGACGCCTCCGGCCCTCTCTGTGCAGGGACCAGTGCCGAGGCGCCTGCCGCCCGCTCCCCACGACTCCACGGCGCTCCCCTCCCTGGCTTCACAGACCCTGGGACCTGGGGATCCCCCAGACCCCCTGATCAGGGCCTGCCCATCCCTTTGTCCCTCTACCTCCTGGGAAACACTTCGGCTCCCTGTGGGGTGCAGGGTCCTGCCCCAGCCCTTGAGGCTCGAGCCTGGCCCACGGGCTCTGAGGTCCCGACGCCGCCCGTGTCCTTCCGCTCCAACCCCTGGGCTCCCTCAGACCCCTCCCTGCCCCCTCAGATGGGCCAGCTCTTCTACCTGGTTCTTCCCCGAGTCCTCTACCTGGGGCTGCACCATCCCCCGCCGCCCTCTCTCTGCCTGGGGCCCGTGGTTCCTGGGGCTCCCGACAGGGCCGTCGCCCTGACTCCGAGTCCCCTTCTCCTGCTCCAGTGCGCTGTGATCTTGGGAGCGTTTGCTCCATCCTCCGAGAAGTGGGCTGCATGTGAGGGGCGTCGCCCTCTCTTCAGGGAGGGGCTGCGCCTTCACCTCGCCCGGCTCCTCCTTGTGGTGCTCAGGGAAGAAACGCTGACGCCTCCAGCCTTCTGGCCCGGCAAGCTGTCCTAGGGTTCACACCCTCTTCCCGGGGCTCTGCCTCTACCCCATGGACCGGGTCTGCTCCAGGCTCTGGAGACCCCATGCTCACCCTCCACTCTCCCTCCCCTGGGCCTCATCCCACAGCGCTGCTGCACGTGGCCACCCTGTCTTCTGTGGTCTATGTCTCTCTCCTGCTTTTAGATTTGCTGAATCAAACATCTGCAGACGAAATCCACGTTGGTGCTGCTGGAGCCTCAGAACGGGCCGGGTCAAAGCTTCAGGGCCATGGCCTCCAGCTCCTCGGCCGACGTGGATCCCACTCAGCCCCCAGAGAGCAGTGCCTCCTGCCCCCTAGTGGTTGCAAGGCTGCTTCGGAGGGGACGACCTGACATCTGTGTCCATTTGGACATGAGAACTGCAGAGGCAGACTTTCATCCTCGGAGCCTCGTGCAGATGCTGCACGGGAAACGCAGAGGTAGGACTGAGGCTACCACGGGCAACAGACTTCAGGTTCTCACTGTCCACTCTCTGAGCCGCTGGAAGTTTTACCAGGACCACATCTTAAGGTTTTACACAGTAATAATAACAAAAAAGAACAACAACAAGGGCCCCAAGGCGTATGAAGCACATCGGTGCGCTGCACATCTGGAAAGTCTTGAGCACCGGCGGATGCCTCTGGGGTCCTAGGTGCTAGGAGTTCTGTGTCCACAGTCAGCCTGGGGGGCAGCTTCCTGGATCTCTATGTCCCAAGAGCAGCACGCTGGTGCACTTCCCACGCTCTCACACGAGACTGCTCCGTGGAAGCCCTTCCTGCTACATGCAGTCCCCCCAAAATGTGCCAGGCTCCCAGAGCAGCAGAAAAGCACAATGGCCATGACTTCAGGAAATGATGACACCATGAAAGGTATAGGCTGCAGAAAGGGACATGGGGAAGCAGCCCGCAAGAAGGTGGGAGGAAGGCAGGGCATGTGCCGTCAGGGCGGAGCTGCTGAGGGTGGAGGTGAGGCGGGACCCTGGTGTCGCCGTGGGGACGCAGCCACATCAGCAGCCTGGAAGCCTGTGAGAAGTGATCGCCCATCCTGCCCCCAGGTGGTCACTGTAGGGCAGCCTGGGCCTCACCCATCGCCTGGTTCACCTAAGAAAGACCTCCCAGTGGCACGTACCCCACCCCAAGCAGGGACCCGGTGCACACTGTCCTCCCCAGTGGGCGTCCTCAACCCTACCACAGCCAGTCACCCTGCCCACCTGCAGGTGGGGCCTCTGCAGGAGGAAGGTCGGGCTCCACAGCCCATTGTTCATGTTGAGAAACAAGGCAACTGCCACCCCCACCGCTGCTGTCATTCGTTCCAGATTATACTTGGTGGCTTTAGAGCAGGGGCTGGTGGGGCCAGCAGAACGGGGGGCGGTGGCTCATGCCTGTAATCCCAGCACTTTGGGATGCTGAGGTGGGCGGATCACTTGAGGCCAGGAGTTTGAGACCAGCCTGGCCAACATGGTGAAACCCTGTCTCTTCTAAAATGACAAAAATTAGCTGGGTGCCATGGCATGAGCCTGTAATCCCAGCTACTTGAGAGGCTGAGGCACGAGAATCACTTGAACCTGGGAGGCAGAGGTTGGTTGCAGTGAGCCAAGATTGCACCACTGCACTCCAGCCTGGACAACAGAGCAAGACTCCGTCTCACAAAAATTAAAAAAAAAAAAAAAAAACAGGGCACGGTGAAAGCAGGGCCAGCGGGGGCCACAGGGCCACAGGGCCACAGGGCCTCGCTCAGATCAGGGGCCCTAGGAGGCAGGCTGCCCAGGCCTGGAGGAGGCAGGGAGGTCAGGCTTTCTTACACAGAGCTGCCAAATGTTGAGGTCATCCAGTTCATCCTGCCTGGGGAGACCCCCACAAGCCACCTTTTCATGTGGGGACATTCCCCAGTGTTGCTATGGAGAGGGTGTGCTGGCGTCAGAAGCAAGAGAAGGGAGTTCTTGGAGCAGTGAGACATGCAGCTTCTTGACTCACACATCAGGCCCTCGAGAGTCTGGCTAATGTGAGTCATACCCTGTGAGAAGCCTTGGTAAAGTTGTGCCTCTGTATAGGCAAAGCCGGCCCAGCTCTATCCCAGATGAAATCCACATTGGTGCTGCTGGAGCCTCAGAATAGGCCAGGCCAAACCTTCAGGGTTACCTGGCCTCCCGCCCTCCAGGCCTGACCCAGACCCCACTCAGCCCCCAGGGAGCAGAGACTCCCTGCGGTGAGGCAAGTCCTGAGGGCTTCCCAGGAGTCTGCAGCTGGGCTGGGACCCCAGACTCCCCCAGTGGTGATGACTGGGCTCTGACATGTTGTAGCCCCTGGGGTTAGCTGAGGCGGGCAGCTCCTAAGCCATGCTTTCTTCACCAGTCCACAGTCTGAGGTGGAGAGAGGACAAGGTGTGTGGCCCCTGTGTTAGGTGCCCTGTAGTGTGTGATGGTGTGTGACACCACCAGCCCCACCCAGGTGCCCCACGACCCAGGAAGAACCTCAGCCATGCTTTCTGATGAGTGTGGATTGCTAATCCAGGAAGAAATAAATCTGGGAGTTTTCTGGGCATTTTACAAACAACAGCTAGCATAAAAAGCTTATGTAAAAATAGCAGTTGGGCAAATGATCAATTAACTGATATTATAAGGAACTAGAGAAATGAACAATGGTGCTGACGTGACTGCACCGCCCTGTCCCCCAGTCAAACCCATGTGAACTCTGCACTCACCTTGAAAGCCAGCTGGATGGTGTCCAGGGTCCGGGCCGGCCGGCAGACGACAGACAGGGCAACCACACACTCTCGCAGGTCCACCTCGCCGCTGCCGCTCTGTGGGGAGAGACGCTCTCAGCCACAGCTCGGCCGCCTTTGGCACTGGAGAAATGCCAGGGTTTCCCACGGGTGCTGGTGTTAAAGGCCAGTCCCACTCTCACTCGGGAACATCTGCCCACGTGAAAAGGGAATCTTGGAAGGACATTCCACCAAGTGGGTTCTCCAAGGTCACTGTGCTGTGTACACTTCTTGGGGCCATTACAGTGACTTCCCAAAGTTCACAAGGCTGCCACAGGAAGCACCTCAGCAAAGCACACGCGATGCAATGCCTGCCACCTGCCAAGACCTGCATTTGAGAAAACCCCCTAAGCACCAAGGCTGATTCTGGGCTCTAGGAATTTAGTCTGTTGATGGCAACCCATTCATCCTGCAGAAAGAAGGTGAACCCGGAGCTGTGACATGGAGCTAAACACGCAGCCCGGGCCAGCTGTGGAAGCCAGTCAGCCCCGCGCTGACCATTCTCAGTAACTCCTCACACCCAGAGTCTCCAGGGACATGCTGATGTGAGTGAGCAGGGTGGTGAGAGGCACAGGTGGGGGCTGACAGGGTCTGCACTTCTGATGATGATGGGGACGGTCTGAACGTGGCTGCAGGGTGTGCCCAGGCCACAGGAAAGAACCTCCCAGGTCAGGGCGGGAGGAGATGAGGAGCACCCTGCACAGGGGGAGGACTCTCTGGTCAGACAGCAGGAGATGAAGGGCAACCAGGAGTGGAGGGAGGACTCCCTGGTCAGAGAGCAGGAGGAGGTTCCAGGAGGAGAGCAGCAGGAGCATCCAGGGGTAGAGGGAGGGCTCCCAGGTTGGAGAAAACAAGAGAAGGTGGGGAGCACACAGGATGGGGGAGGACTCTGGCCAGACAGCAAGTGAGAAGCACTCAGGACAGGGGGAGGACTCTGGCCAGAGAGCAGGAGGTGAGGAGCACCCAGAGGCAAAGGAAGGACTCCCTGGTTGGAGAGAGCAAGAGAAGATGAGGAGCACCCAGGACAGTGGGAGTACTCTGGCCAGACAGCAGGAGGTGAGGAGCACTCATGAGCAGAGAGGACTCTAGTCAGAGAGCAGGAGGATGTGAGGAGCACGTGGGGCAGAGGGAGGACGCCCTGCTCAGAGAGCAGGAGGAAGTGAGGTGAGGAGCACCCGGGGCAGAAGGACTCCCTGATCAGAGAGCAGGAGATAATGAGCACCCAGGATGGGGGAGGACTCTGGCCAGAGAGCAGGTGAGGAGCACCCAAGGGCAGAGGGAGAACTCTGGTCAGAGCAGGAGGAGGCGAGGTGAGGAGCACCCAGGGGTGGAGGGAGGACCCCCCGTTCAGAGAGCTGGGGGTGAGGAGCACCCAGGAGCAGAGGGAAGACTTTGACCAGTAGTTGCCCCTCTACGCTTGTGTCAACCACAGGCTGTAGGTGCTAGGGGTGAGACGCACACAGGTCCCTGAGGGTCTTCTGAGGGAACTGATAGCTTTCTTTGTGCTATGCCACACCCCTTGCAAGGCATGGCGTACCGGGACTGGGGCTTGGGTGTCTGGCAGGTGGAAATGACTACAAGTCCCTGGCTCTGGGAAGGTCTCGGGCTGGGGGTCTCAGGTCCTGGGTGTAAATGGAGAATATTCCTATCTTATAAGATCATGTGCATTTGAAATTGCAGAAAATAAAAAATTAACCGCACAGTGTCATAAGTTACCTCAGAATGCTGCCTGTGAAACCAGGAATGCTGCCTGTGAAACCAGTATTCACCATTTCGCGTTTCAATTCCAACACTGTGGTAAAGCGCCTGAGTGCAAACGCAGCTGCAGCTGTGGCACGGACACCAGGAGGGAACTCGCATCTGAGATGCTGTTTCCAGCTGCCCCGTAGTAGAGGGCCCGTGGCTGGGGGCCCCTTACGGACACCAGGCAGGACTCGCATCCGAGACACTGTTTCCAGCTGCCCTGTAGCAGAGGGCCCGTGGCTGGGGGCCCCTTACGGACACCAGGCAGGACTCGCATCCGAGACGCTGTTTCCAGCTGCCCTGTAGCAGAGGGCTGGTGGCTGGGGGCCCCTTACGGACACCAGGCGGGACTCGCATCCGAGACACTGTTTCCAGCTGCCCTGTAGCAGAGGGCCCGTGGCTGGGGGCCCCTCTGATGCGTGTGGGAGAATGCCCTGAGCCACGCACTGTGATCCTTGGTTCACACTCTGCATACTTGCGGGGCGGCCTCCTTCCCCTGTCCGGGTGCTCCTCATCTTCTCTTGCTCTCTCCAACCAGGGAGTCCTTCCTTTGCCTCTGGGTGCTCCTCTCTCCTCTCTCCTGCTCCTCCTGCTCTCTGGCCAGAGTCCTCCCCCTGTCCTGAGTGCTCCTCACCTGCTCTCTGGCCAGAGAGGCCTCCTGCCTGCCCGGGTTCCACCCAGGGCCACACTGCAGCTGCTCCGTGTTGGTGCAAAGCATATATGGCGCTGTCACACGGGACATCTCACGCTGTCACGGGACGGTCATGGCTGAAGGAGCCTTCTACACACACCCTGGCGTATCACCAGCTCCTCCAGGACCACAGCGTAAGTGTCCATGCTGTGACACTGACACCCAGAAAAGACCAGGATTGGCTGACCTGTGGCGCGCCGTGGCAGCCTGTCCCGCCCCTGCGTGCCGCCTCGCCCCTTCCTAAAACCCCGAGGCTGCCCGCCATGTTCAGGGCCACCTGGCGTGACCGTGGATGCCTCATCAATGACGACGAGGACCTGGGGATGACGTGCAGAGGGCGGAGGGGAGTGGGCGGCTGCACCAGGAGGAAGCCCTCCCACACCCACAGGCTGGCGGGGAGGCTCTAAGCCGATCATAGAGGACGGGCGTGTTATTAGAAACTCTGACGCTGCAAAGAGCAGCTCTGGTGAGCAGGGGCCCTGCAGGGGGTCCCTTGGAGACCCCAGGCTGGGTGTCACAGTTTGATATTGTTAGACTCCGTAATCAGACTGAAAAACCCCAAACCACAGGCACATTCATCAGTAATTTAAACGTCAAATGTGCACACGCATTTAAAAGCATGGGAGGAAATACCTCAAAATGGTAGGGTGGGGTGGTGATAGGTGGTTTTCCTTCTCTGCTTTCAAATTCGTGTGAAAATAGATTTATATTAGAATGAGAACAATTTATGCTTCAAAAAGCAGGAGGTTTTGCCGACACCCCGCTCCACAGGCGACAGGCCCTACCTCGTCGAACAGTGAAAACATGTCTTCCAGCAAGTCAGAAACGGGGACTTCCAGGGAGGCGGCAAACTCCGCGATACCTATCTTCTCTCCTCCCTTCATCCTGGCTCTTTCTGAGTATCTGTCCAGATCTTTTTCAAGCTTTTCTGGTTTTAGCCTAGACAAAAAAAGAGGGAAAGCTTTCTTTTTCAATAAAATGGCGGCATGCTAACACTAGATTTACTTCTAAGACTCATCAAAATATTAAAATTGACAGAAGTAGCAGCAAGCTAGTTTTCAAGAAAAGGCATTCTCCTAATTGGAAGGTGCGAGATGTGTTCTGTCCAAGTGTCAAGCCAGGTGCCTGTGCCCCTGAGACCCGTTCCCTTCCCAGGGCAGACGTGGCAGGACACAGGGTGGCCCTCCTGGGGCGCCGTCCACACAGACAGCTGACGCCAGCATTAAGGGACTGAAAGACCCTATGTGGGCTTAAGTTGATGTTTGAAAAAAGCCAGAATAAACATCATTAATAATGATCTCCTCAGTTCCCCACCCTGCAACCCCACGCAGCCCCCGCCAGACCTTGGCATCACGGGTTCTAGCTAATGCTCAAGGAAGAAGAACCAGGTACTCACCCGAGGCCCCGCACGAGCCTGGCAAATTCTAAAAGGCAAGTGTCAGCGGGGAGACGGAGCTGTCCTTCCGCCAGGGCCAGCTGGCAGTCCTCGAACGTGTAGTCAGTCACGGAGACACCCAAGGCCCTACAAGGAGGGCAGCACCCCCGTCAGCCCAGCCTCGTGGCAGCCAGTTCCCACCGCCCCACCAGAATAACCGTCGATGGCTCAGGGGAGAGGAGGGCTGAGGAGAGGCAGTGACACAGGGGAAGGGCCAGTTGGTGGGGCAGTCACACATTCATCGATCAGCTTCACCTCTCATCTGGGTGCTCTGAAACAATGACGGCAGCCACACCAAAGGTCACTGACGCAGACTGCCATCACGTGAGAACCGTGAAAAAGTTTGAAACAGCGTGAGAATTACCAACATGTGACGTGGAGACATGAAGTGAGCTCATGGTGCGAGAATTACCAACATGTGACCCAGAGACGCCAAAGTGAGCTCACGGTGCTGGAAAACGGTGCTAATAGGCTTGCTCAACACAGGGTTGCCACCAAGGTGAAGCAACTGTCTGTGAAGCACAGGATGAAGCAGAGTGAGGCGGGCTGTGCCCTCACTCCCAGAGCTGCCCTGACCGTGCCGTGTGTGCTCAGGTGATGAGAAATCGGTGCCTCTCTAGTCCTAGTTGAGAGCCGCTGAAGTTCCCCTTGGCAAACTTAGGCATCATCATTTGGAACAGGAGAGTCTCAGGCTATCCACAGGAAAGGACAAGGCCCAACTGAGGGGCTGCCTGTGAAGGTCACAGCAGTCCTGGCCCCGCCACATGTGACTCCAGGTGAGCCAGGGACCAGGAGCCCTGGCTGGGAGAACCACCCACCTCCGCCAGCCACACCTGGGGCCATCCCCGGCCTCTCCTGATGGCCCGTCCTGGGTGGCACCTCTCTCCAGGCCAGCACCGCACACGTGCCATTCAACTCAGAACCCCAAATGACTCAGAGGTGAGCCCCATCCCAGATGAAAACCAAGGTTGGGGAAGGATGTGTGCGCTCTGCCACCCTGGGGTGCCACCATCCTTGCAGCGGGCAGGGGAGGAGAATGTGCTTCCAACACTGCCTCCTAGGACCCACTACAGGAGTGGGAAACCAGCCGGGAGGAGGCACTGCCAGGGTCCCTCTGCTCATGATCAACTCCACTCCGAGTGGGGCTGCACAGGCCCCGCCCGGCCCAGGAGTCCGAGGCTGCTTCTCCCTCCCATGTTCCTTGGTGGGGGGTTTTGCTGACGGTGGCAGACCCTCCAACGGCCCTGATGTGATGAAACATGGCTCCCGGTAATTTGGAGTGGGGTTTTAAGAGAATTCTGAATTACTACAATGGAAATGGCAGCACTCTCGTACCCTAAAAGAGGTACAAGTTCCTCGGAGTCTGTTTGAAATGGAGGGTTCTAGAATAATCAGTGAGGCCCACAGGCGATCTCTCCTTGAGCTCTGTAAAATCTGTTCTCTTCCTCCTAAGTCCCCAAAAGTAGCCAGTATTGGCAGCAGTCCGGAGCACAGGTGCTGGGCTTGGAGGTGGGAATGCATTCCCCTGGCTCGGCGCCTACTCAGCTTTTTGTATTGTTCAGAGCTGCCTGTGGTGGGTGTTGAGTGGAGCTTTGCGGGACAGAGACTGCCGGGCCCATTTCTACCCTCGGACACATGCTTTGGGAGGGAGAGGATGGGAATGTGAGGGGACGGGCCGCCCAGCTGAATCTTCAGGGTGTCAGCGGAGTGTGAACAAAGTGGCTCGGAGGTCAGAGCCAGGCACACTCTGATGGGCCCGGCCGTGGCTGTGTTCCCCTCTGGGCTCTCTGGAGAGGCGAATTCCCAGCCATGCCCCGACCTGCTGCAGCAGGAGCCTGGGGGTGGGGCCGGTGGACCAAGGCTGATGTGGCTTCCAGGTGGCTCCTGCAGCTCAGGTCTGGCAGCTGCCTGGTGGAGGGGAGGCTCTAGCTCCACTTGACAGAGCTTTGCAGGAGGAAGCACTAGGGAGGCATTCACGTGGGGGTAAATCCAGGTGGGAGGACCTGGTTGCAAGGACAAGTGTGGGGGGAATGGGACCCTGAGGGATGGAAGTTGCTGAGGGAGGGAGATGGGGAGGGCGTGTGAGCTGACGACACCGAGGGAGGGAGAGGGGGAGGGCGTGTGAGCTGATGACACCGAGGGAGGGAGAGGGGGAGGGCGTGTGAGCTGACGACACCGAGGGAGGGAGAGGGGGAGGGCGTGTGAGCAGACAGCACTGCCGGCCATGCAAGCAGGGGACCTGGGACCATGGGAAGCGAGGACATTCCCTCTTCCTAACTGCATGCACGACAACTGTGTAAGTAGCACAAGTCACCTTACAAGATTAAATGTGCAACCACCACTCCACCCTGCCAGATAGAGTAAGGGCACTGGTAAGTATCACACAGGCAGATGAGCAAAGGTAGGCGTGGAGGCCGCCGCACAGATGTGAAGTTGGCCCAGATCAGTGCCCCGTTGGCTCATTTAGGGCACAGGAAACATAGGACCTGGGGTGACCAACGGCTGCAGGCAGGTCTGGAAGAACCAGTCATGCATCTTCCCAACATCGAAGAGGGTGAAATGCCATCAGAGGGAAACAAGGGACGCACAGCACAAGGCCAAGCACACTTCACCAACGTGCATGAAGCTGGTTCCCGCACTTTTGCAAGAATGCCTTTTCCTAACGCTGTTGCCTATTTTAAATATACAGAGAGCAGCACTCTGGGAGACACCCCTGACTCGGCGATGGGGGAAGGAGCTGCTCACTTACTCGGCCATGACTCGCCGCACGTTGCTGGCATACAGCGCGGGGTTCCTCTTCTCCTCCTCGGAAGGGCTGTACACAGGAAGGAACTGAGCATACAGAGAAGCTGCGTTAGTATCACAAGACGCTGACCTCAGCAACACCACCATAACGACAGCCGGGAGGCTGACAAAATTAAGGTCTGTCAAAGTAACGCCCATTAGAACCGTCTTCAAAGTTGTCATGTGCACATGTGTGTACGCACACACACACCCCATGATGCATGGACTGCACACGTGTGCACCTGAACACTCACCTTCACCGGTGCTCCCTGGCAGCGCCTGCTGCCTACATCAGAACATCCAGCTCTCTGATCTACACTCACCCCCATCAGTGCTCCCTGGGAGCGCCTGCTGCCTACATCAGAACATCCAGCTCCCTGATCTCACAGAGGGGCTTACGCCCATTTCTGACAGAATCAGTTTTGTAATGGGGATAATGCAGCATGTTATTCCTACATTTGGAACAGATTATTGGCAGCGTTTTTGCCACCTCTTGCTTTTTGAAACTAAAAGAAATTGTCCAATGAATTTGTCCTTGCCTGAGTGACACTTATACAGCATTTTAAATGAATATGACCCACATTGCACACCGTGCAGGAAAGGGCACAAGACCACCCTGGATGTCCTTTTCTCTAATACGGAATATTTCAGAATACAGGAACATCCTGAAACCCCAATTCTCGCTGTTATTTCTAAAACTTCCGTAAACTGCCATGGTTCCTTGCATCAACATTTGCATCTTGTATGAACAACGTCAGTAAGGACAGAGCAGTTGTGCAAAGCCATTCACTTTCTTTTCAACTCTTAAAATTAGAAACCAGGCCTGTAACACAGCCATTCAACACCAGGGAGCCCTCAGGAGCTCAAGCTCAGTCCCTGTGTTCTGTGCTCGAGGCCTGTCCTGTCCTGCACCCTCCCGGCCACTGCCCATCCAGCCACATAATCCTGCTGGGTGGGGGGACTGCCGCCCTCAGGCCCGGGCCAAGGCCCTTCAGCCCAGTCCTCTGTAATGAGAGCAGCTTATCCTCTATGGAAGTGAACAGCCGGGCTGAAAGCTGGGCTTATCAGTATATTTCGTAGCGCTCTCCAATATTTATTGGAAGGCAGCAAATTGTTTTATTAAATATTTAAGTTGCATGTGACTCATCTTTTATTTCCAGATGCAAGAAGTGCATATTAATTCCCCTTGCAAACAAAAAAAGAACTACTCCTCATCGACTTAGATAAAATTGTGCAGGCTACACAGAGGTGACTATTTAGCCCAAGGTCTTGACTCTGGAGACCTGGGTCAGGCTGAGAAGGGGGATCTTTGACTATGTATTAAACAGAGCATGGTGCTATGACAAACTCAGCGGTATTAAATATGTAAAGTAAAACTAAGAGCCAAACAAATAATTATTTGCATGTGGGCCAGCTTCATATGCCCTTAAGCTACAATACCCATAATAATGAATAGTAGGTTTAAAAAATCCTTTCCAGCTGGGTGTGGTAGTTCACGCCTGTGATCCCAGCACTTTAGGAGGCCAAGGCGGGAGGACTACTTGAGCCCAGGAGTTTCAGACCAGCCTAGGCAACAAAGTGAGACCCGTCTCTACAAAAATTAGCTAGGCATGGTGGCGTGTGCCTGTGGTCTAATTATGTGGGAGGCTGAGGTAGGGAGATCGCTTGGGCCCAGGAGGTCGAGGCTGCAGTGAGCCCATCGCTACACTCCAGCCTGCGCAACAGAGCAAGACAAAATGCTGTCTCAGAAAAACAAAAAACAAAAACCCAAATCTTATCCAAGTGGTTCAGACTCATAAAAGAGACATAAAGTCATTGAGGTAAAGCAACCAGAGGCTCCTCGAAGGAGCCCTGAGAAATGGAAAGATGGGAAAGCAAGACAGATGATATGTCACATTGTACAAGGCTTATCTGGGCATCCTGGTGTAACCTTGTGTCTGCATCAACCACCGTGAAGAGCACTGTGTAACTCTGTATCCATACGAACCTCGATTTCCACGTGGTTGTGAAACTGACACAGCGTGAGCCACAGGATTTCCAGCCTTAAAAACAGATCACACGATGTTGAGCAGATTTACAAGTCGGGTTAACAAGTAAATTACTCCCGATTCTGGAGTGAAACCTCCAGACGCGCCCTCCAGAGGGCGCTACCGGGCAGTCAACGCTCCCGCGGAGGGGGTGCCGTGCCCACCCAGCATGAGCCCCAGTGTGACGTACAGCCGTGGGTGGAAATGCTGCTTTTCCGATTCAACACCTGCTTATGTCTTTGGTTCGTCTAGCAAGACACCATCTCCTGCTTGTTCTCCAGCTCAGGAGACCTCGTGCAGCCCACACCTGTCCCTCCACACCTGTCCCTCCTCGCTGTCCCCAGGCAGCACAGGCCCTAAGTCATGCCACCCCTCCAGCCTGGATCCAGAGTTCCCAACCTCAGAACCAGGATCACCATGCCTTTGCCGCAGGAGTTGACATGGGAGACATCTGGAGCTGCTCCCAGGGCCACACTCACGCCCCCGACAGCCCACTGCCCCAACCCTGTTTCTGCACTGTCATGCCAGCCCCAGGGACCCCAGAACCCCTATACCCCCCAGAGCCCCCTCCCAGATCTGCTCCCAGCTGGGAGCCTCCACAGGCCAGCCTGGGAAGCGCTGACCTCAACACCTTCACCTGAACGCACCAGCGGTCCCACATCCTCCCAAACGCCTGGAATGGAGCTGCTCTCTCTTGGACTTTCCCGCTCCCTCTGCCCTCCCGACGTCAGCTCACACGTCAGCACCCAGGAGGCCCTGACGAGCCTGCGGCCCCGGGCTTCTCCTCTGGGGCTCGTTCCCGTTTCCGTGGGGTTGTTCATTGTTGCATAACTGACCTTCGGTGTCTGTGCTGGGGGGACAGGGACACTGACTTACAGCAGGGGCTGGCCTCCCACCCAGCACTACTCAGTCTCTGTGCCTGTGCAGACGGGGTCCCCCCAGACACCCCTAAATCTCCACTTTCCTTACCAGGGGCCACCAGGTGGACGATGGTAATTACTGAGCTGGCAAACTCGAGAGCAGAATGCAAGACTCACAGTTCCCTTCCTGCTGGTACTGAAGACGTGCAACTTAAGACCCCAGAATCCAGGAGTGTCAGGCCTGAGCCACGTCTGTACGTTTAGTTTTCACAATGGGCTGAACCTAACGGCTGTCCCACACCTGCTTTCACAACTGCAAAAGTAACTAGCGTGCACAGCAGACCCCAAGCAGCCCCTACGTGTTCATGGAACAACAGGACAAAGAGGACGACACGGCGTTCAACTTACGCTCCAGGTCCTTGCCACGTCCATGTGATGGTGTCCTGGGGAGGAAGAGGCAGGGTCAGTCAGCATGGGGCCTGCACCCAGGGCCTGCACCCAGCACCTGCGTGTGCCGGCCTCTCCCTGCACCTCCCACCCCACAGAGGCGCTGCAGCCAGGGGGAAGGGAGGAGGGTGCTAGAGCTCCAGCTTTCCAGAGTCCCTGAGGATCCAGGACTCGGACCAGCCCCCCAGCCTGAGGTCCCCAGAGCCTCTAAGGACCCAGAGAACCACCTCCTTACAGGTCCTCAGAGTTCCCCCAAGATCCCCAGAGTCCCTGAGGACTCAGAGCCCCCTCTTATAGGTTCCCAGAGCCCCTAGGACCTGGGAAAAGGGTCCTCCCTCCCTCCATGCTCTCCGCTTTCCTCACAGACCTGGGGACACCAATTCCAGTGTGCACCCGGGACCCCGGCCCTCTCCTGCCCACCACTCTCTCCAACTGCTCTGAGTGTTCCCCCAACCACGGTGCATGTGCAGGGCCCCCCCACCCCGGGTGCTCTGGAAGTCCCATCTTCAGCCTCAGCGCCACCGGGCAGGGACCACACAGCAGGGGCCGTGATGGCAGAGGCCCGGACACCGTCACCCTGGGGTGGACCTTCTGCTCCCCTAACAGCTAAGCTAGTGCTTCTTGGTGCATCCAGTAATAGTGTGTTGCTTTAAACACACTGATGAAACAATCTTAAAAGTGGAAAATCTAGATGACTGCACAGATCGGAGTCTGTTGTCCTCGGGTTGACTTTTTTGCCCACAGGAGTTGCACTGGGGCATGGTTTCTGCAGCGGAGGCAGGAAGGGGCGCTTGGCCAGGAGCCTGGCTGACAAACGCACGCCTCAGTAAGAAGGATGAGGTCTGTCAGTCGTGTGACTACCGGCCCTGACTCCATTTTATTACCTGACCGTCAGCTCTCCGGGCAAAGTGAAGCCCGGCAGGCATCGGACGGGACAGGCCCTGAGGCGGATGGCCCAGAACCCTGGCACCCAGAGGTCACCTGTATTCCTGCCCCACTATGTCCTGACCCACGAGGTTTTTCTTTCAGTGCTTTCCTTTGCCATCACAAAAAGGAACTGCTATAGACGGGAAGCTCGCTGTGATGGGCAGGCCCTCCTCGGCGCTCTCCCAGGTGGGCGCTCCACCAGGAACCTGCAGTGAGCCCAGCACCAGTGGGCTGCGGGGACTTTGAGTCCGCCTGGGCTGTCTTTATGCTCCAGGAGCCCATGAAGGGGCAAGGACGTGCAGGAGTCATTGCTGTGGAAGGGGGAACACAGCTGGCACCAAATGAATGCCCTGAGCTCGGCGGCAGGCCTGTGAGGCAAGGTCGCCTAAGTGGGGAGGGCCGATGGAACCAGAAGTATTCTGAGCATCCAAGAGCACCTGGAGGAAGGTGCAGCAGCCACCTTACAGGTATGGAAACTGAGGCAGGACATGGGCAGGGGCGGGGCCAGGGGGTGGGGCTGCGGCCAGGGGCAGGGATGGAGCAGGGCCTGGGTCAGGGGTGGGGTGGGCCGGGGCAGAGCCAGGGCAGGCTAAGCCTCCTTCAGAGGCGGCAAGGCCCCATGAGGAACTGCTCTGAGGCCTCGTCCAGACTTTCTCCCCAAAGGTGGGGTCTACCACCTTCACCCCAGGAGCTCTGGACCCCAAACGCCTTAATTCTCTTAAACCAAACAAAACCTGGGCACTAAATGATAAAACCACAGAAATGACAAAGTCACCTCCTTTCTCTCCAGCTGCCTCCACCTTCCAGAACTTAAATGTTCTTAATTTTTAAACTTCCTGGAGCATGAACTGGGTACTGAAAGCTGCTGGGGGCCCTGGCCGGTGATGTGGGGTGGAGGGGTTCCCTCTCCAAAATGTCAGGTTTGGCACACAGAGGAAAGGGCAGCTTTGTCAGGAGCTATGGAAGCAGGGCTCTGGAACAGTGGGGACCACTGTGGAATCATGGGGTTGATCAGGGACACGTACGTAGAACAGGTCGCACTCAGGAACGTGCCGAGCCCAGGGCCCGGGCCTGTCCTGCCCTCTCCAGCGCTGAGGCTGGATGGACTCAGCATGGCCAAGTGGGGGCTGTGGCGCAGATAGAGGGTGTGGAGAGACAGAGACACAGGTGCACAGAGGCAGCTCGCAGTTCCCGTTCCCAGAGAATTCCCCTGGAAGCTGACCCCAGGAAAACACAACTCACCAGTTTATTTGGATATCGTAAAACCACAGGCTGGACGGGCGCTCCAGGGATGAATGCACCTGCCGAGAAAGGAACAGCGGTGTTGCCCATGGCAGCCCACGCAGGACAGCGTCTGCTGCGTTTCTCATGCTGCCCTTGGGATAAAAGTGAGCTTTTCTGTCTAGGCCTTCCTGGTCAGCAAGGGCACTCCATGCCTGGACTATCTCAACATCTGTCCTGACCGTAAACACCCAGCGCCACAGCACGGATGGGCAGGAACATCGGCCAGGGGCGCTCCCCGGCCAAGGAACACTTTCTGTTATAACATCGCACACAAGCTGGAAGGCGTCTGTGGAGGGACACTTGCTATTGTAACATTGCGCACGAGCTGGAAGACATCTGTGGAGGGACACTTGCTATTATAACATTGCGCACGAGCTGGAAGACATCTGTGGAGGGACACTTTCTGCTATAACGTTGCGCACCAGCTGGAAGGCGTTGGTGGGAAGTGGGGGTCCTCATCACCGGCCATGCTAATCCACCTGATGGGGTTAGGGTCTGCCCTCACCAAGCACATACACCTGCCTCGGGGCCCCACCCGCTGCCCTCACCTGCCCCTGGGGCTCAGCTCCAAGGACAGGCGGATTTGGTCACAGCTGCAGGAGGACTTGCCCGGGATCTGCCTCTCTCTCTGAGCGGCTGCCACCTGATGGGCTCCCAAGGAATCAGGAGGAGCCCCAGCGAGGCCCAGCTAGAGCCACAGGCCGCAGAGGCTCAGGAACTTCCCCGTTCCCACTGGAATTATGGCTGTACCCAGCAGCCGCTCCGCCTTCTCACTGGCCGGAGTTGTGCCCTTGCGGGCTGGAGCAAGGCACCATGGACTCTGTGGATGATTGTTTCTATTTTAAATTCTATTTAAATTTCTATTGAAAGAGTTTTTTTTTTAACTGGAAAACTCAGGCATCAGAAGTACTCAAGTTTTAGAACAGGACAGGCGGTCTGAGAAGGGCTCCCCTGCCTGGCGACCTGAGGCCAGGCGAGTGAATCCCCAGGCAGCGCGTTCCTCCCAGGCTGCCACCGAGTGCCACTATGTGGTCAGGAATTTGCGGTTGGTCCTGGCTGCAGGATTCTGCACAATTCTGGGAGAATGGAGCCCATGCTTGCCCCTGGGGCTGCCAGGAGCGTCTGTCCCTAGGGCCAATTCTCCTTTCACGGTGGCCTGAGGCCAGAGGCCCGTGTCAGGGCTGAAACCTCGAGCTGACCACCCAACCCACTCGGCTTTCGTCTCATGCGGGACATCCACCTGCAGCCTTGGTGTCCAGCTGGCACCCCAAGTCCCTGGGCCCGTGTGCCGCAGCTTCCCCTGTGTCCAGGGCTGGGTTGCCCCCTTCCTGCTGTGGGCTCAGCAAAACCTGGGAGCGAGCTCACGCAGTTCACCCAGCACTTCTGTGTGCCCAGGTGGACGGGTGGCTGTGTCAGGGGAGGCGGAGGACGGCAGGGCTGGCACAGACCCAGGCTCAAGCCCCAGCTCCAACGCCCGGCAGCCGAGTCCCAGCCCCTGAGACACGCAGTGTGGAGAAAATAGTCCTCATTGCCTGGGACCGAGCCCAGGAGCTCGCGTGGAGTGCCGAGACCTGCTGTGGGTGATAATGGCTTTGCTGCTACAGCTCAGCCGACCATCTCAACCATGTGTCAAGGGGACATCACTGAAACTCAGTAAGAATCAAAGGAAACCTCAACACCCTGGGGACCTCTCAGGAAAGTCCCCAAGAGCACAGAAACCCCCCATGAGCCTGAAAGGTCAGTGACTTCATGGAAACCCCGGTGGGAAAGTCTGCAGGGGTCTCTGGCCTCCCTAGTCTCCCAGGGGCCCCTGAGGGTCAGCAGCACCCAGACCCCGCCAGCACTGTGCACCCAAGGCAGGCTGCACAAGGGCCAGGCTGGGAGAAACCAAGATGAGGCAGTCAGAGCCCAGGGCTTCTGAATGCAGGAACAAGGCAGAGGCGAGGAGGCATGGGCTTCTAAACCGCACAGAAACCTCCATATTCACACATATCTTGTGCTGGGCATGGGTCTAACTTCACTAGTTGCAACAATGAGGCCGGAAGATGGCTCAACAGGGACCCCTGAGGCCCCCAGAAGGCCATCACCCCTTATTCACCCTGACCATCCCCCACAGCCCACCCTACAGGAAGAAACAGTCCACCATGGCCCAGGGAGAGCCGTGTCCACATCTGCTCACAGCCCGTGCAGGGAGGCCAGGGAGAGCCACATCCATGTCTGCTCACAGCCCGTGCAGGGAGGCCACTGTGGCCCAGGGACAGCCACATTCATGTCTGCTCACAGCCCGTGCAGAGAGGCCAGGGAGAGCCACATCCATGTCTCCTCACAGCCCATGCAGGGAGGCCACTGTGGCCCAGGGACAGCCACATCCATGTCTGCTCACAGCCCGTGCAGGGAGGCCACTGTGGCCCAGGGACAGCCACATTCATGTCTGCTCACAGCCCGTGCAGGGAGGCCAGGGAGAGCCACATCCATGTCTCCTCACAGCCCGTGCAGGGAGGCCACTGTGGCCCAGGGACAGCCACATCCATGTCTGCTCACAGCCCGTGCAGGGAGGCCACTGTGGCCCAGGGACAGCCACATTCATGTCTGCTCACAGCCCGTGCAGAGAGGCCAGGGAGAGCCACATCCATGTCTCCTCACAGCCCATGCAGGGAGGCCACTGTGGCCCAGGGACAGCCACATCCATGTCTGCTCACAGCCCGTGCAGGGAGGCCACTGTGGCCCAGGGACAGCCACATCCATGTCTGCTCACAGCCCGTGCAGGGAGGCCACTGTGGCCCAGGGACAGCCACATTCATGTCTGCTCACAGCCCGTGCAGGGAGGCCAGGGAGAGCCACATCCATGTCTCCTCACAGCCCGTGCAGGGAGGCCACTGTGGCCCAGTGAGAGCTGCGTCCACTTCCAACAGCCACATTTGACAGGCCCGCCTCTGCATCCTCGGGCTGTCAGTGCCATCGCTGGGCCCACGCAGCATCCTAGGGCCTTCTCACTGTCTTCGTTCTGCTCTGAGAGCTTGGAGCTGGCAGGCAGGTGGGGTTTGGGCATGTGGAGGGCGTGGGCCCAGGACCTTCCAGGAGGGTTCTCCAGGCACCCAGTCAGCCGATCCTGCTCTAGTGCCCTCTGACAAGGAGGGTGAGTGTGGGCACTGGAGAGGAAGGCCCCACATGGGCCTGTTTCAGGAGCAACTCAATCCCTGCAGAGCCCTGAGGGTCCCAGCCCTGCTGGAACCCACCACATCCAGCAGACCCCACAGGGCTCTGCTGAGCTCTGTCACCCCCATCTCAGAGGCGGCACCCCTGGCCTGGGTCAGAACAGGGGGACTCAGGTGGACAGTGCAGCACAGACAAGAGACACTCAGGAGAAAGAAGGCACCTGGGCCCAGGAGGACCCTGTTGGAGGCTCCAGGAGCCTGAGGCTGGAGGCTGGGCCCAATGTGGGAAGGTTTCCGGGGATGAAGGCGGGGAGTCAGCAGTGGTGCCCAAACAGGGGTGACCCCAGCAACGTGACCCCAACATCAGGCGATGTGATGGAAGGTGGAGGGAGGGTCTGAGTGGGTGGGCCGCCATGGAGCTGGGGCAGCTGGAGCCCAAGACAGCAGGCAGGTTGTGGGTGCCTCTGTTGTCAGGCTCAAGGCGGGAGACGCTCACAGCTCTGGAGGGCTCCACCACGAGGCGTCAGGATCATGCACCACACACCAATTTCACCTCCAAACAGGAGGCTCCAAACCTCACTAAAAAGTACCCAGCTAAGACGCATGAGGGCCTGTGAGATTCCGAACACGTGACTCGAGGCAGCCGGAAACCCGGGCCTGCGGGTGACACGCGGAACTCATGGCTGGACCCACTGGAAATGGAGACGGGGAAAGGATCAAGCCACCGTGTCATCTCCCCAGACCCCGTGGAACCCACCTGGGGCACAGCGAGTGCCCTTCCTGGACTGCACACAGTGAGCTCCTGCTGGGCACCACCATGACTCCCCTCAGTTTCATGATATGCGTTGAGAGGTGCTCACACGCCCTCCTCACGTCTACACAAGGGCCGCCAGCTCCAAAGGGCAAGGCGATGGCCCTCCCCAGGGGCCTCCCTGCAGGCACGAGGCTCCACTCACGAGGAACACCTGCCCTTGAAGACAGGGCCCGGCACTGACCCCAGCCCCACACCTTGCCAAGGAACAAGACCTGACGTACTTGCCAGCTGTCTTCTGCCTGGGGCCTTGGAAACACGGCCCACTTTTGGCCTTCACCAAGGTTGCCCACAGGCCACGCCCAGGCATGGGCCCAGTGTGGTGGGGGCACGTGGATTCATGGTCACCGGGTGCCGCCTCCACCCTCTGCATCTCTGGTTCTGATCAGAATGACTCAGAACCACGCGTGGTGAAGACAATGGAACGGGAAGACCCAGTATCTTCCATTGAGCTGCACCTTGAAGCCTCTGGAAGCAAAACCTGCCATCTGCCTGCTGCACCAAGGAGGGTGGAGGGTGAAAGCACGCGCATCTGAGCTGGAGAGGATGGCCACAGGCTCGGAAACCCCGGTGGCACACGTAGGTGAGTGACTGCACACTTCCTCGACCCAGCTCCCATAAATGTCCAGACACTCAGGTTGTGCGGCCCCAGAGGCACGGCAGCCGGTGCCAGTGTGAGCGAGGAACTGGCTTTTCCACGTGGCTCTGATCCAACCACAGAGAACAGGTCTGCATGCCCCAGTATGGACACAGTTGATGAAAGCCACTACTTTCTAAAGTAGCCCAAGGGAGACGACAGGATCCAGGTGGACCCTCTGACACGACCAAGGGTGTGCAGAATTCCAAACAGACTCAGCGCAAAAAGAACAGTGGACTCTGCTGCCTGCTCACTGCCACACTTCCCACGTCAGGGGTGCAGACACAACACTAGACCCAGGTAACCGCCGCGGGAGAGGCCCAATGCCTGCTCACTGCCACACTTCCCATGTCAGGGGTGCAGACACAACACCAGACCCGGGTGACCACCGTGGGAGAGGCCCAATGCCTGCTCACTGCCACACTTCCCACGTCAGGGGTGCAGACACAACACTAGACCCAGGTGACCACCGCGGGAGAGAGCCAATGCCTGCTCACTGCCACACTTCCCACGTCAGGGGTGCAGACACAATACTAGACCCAGGTAACCGCCGCGGGAGAGACCCAAGTTCACACGCATTTGAGTCCCCCCTCCCCAGGGAGAAAGAATACTGTCTAACTGGGGACCTGGGGACCTGGGCATCTGAGGATGGCTCGCAGGGATTTGCACCTGGGATTCCCAGGCGGGTGTGGGGCGTGAGCTGCAGGCCAAGAAGGGTACCCTGAGCCATTCAAAGGCAGGGAGACCCCTTCTGCACCCAGGACCCTCCAGCCTGGACCTCAAAACAGAGGCAAACATCTATCTCCACCTCACTGGAAACGCCCTGAAACCATAACTTCTCCATCTTCCTGCAAACATGATAATCCTTGACTCACATTCTCAAATTTACTTTGTGACTTTTTTTAGGAATACCTCTAGGAACCCCAGCACACAGGATAAAAACAGAAACTGTTCTTATGTGCACAGCACATTATTAAAAAACATCTCTTTAATATTTTCCTTTTCTCTAGGAGAAAAATAAACATTTAAGAAAACTACATACCAGGTTTGAAGGTAATTAGGCAGGTCCTGTTTGTACAAGTTCCTTCTGGAAAAATCATTATCTGGAAGCGGGAGAAAGAAAAGGATCAGCATTAAACTGTACATAATTATAATTCAGAACTTACAGAAGCCAATCTTCACAATAGATTTTCTTTTCTGCTGACATAATTTGGACACTGGAATCACATTCAGTATCTAAATTATTAAAATGCATTATGGAAGCACACACTGATTTCCGCTCTGCTGGTTTTATTAAAGTGTGGCAGCAGTATCAATACACAAACAGCATCTGTCTTCTTCAACTACAGCTCCTGGAAAGCAGGGTAGTCGCGGTGCCCACCTCTCAGACACTGTGAGAACCAGGTGCAACTAAATATAACCCACGGTTGGCACAACATAAGCACCTCCTGCGGGCAGCACTCATTCTCATCAGGAAGAAGGTGGGGAGGAGAGCAAAGACCCACAAATGGCAGTGCCTGGCTGATGGAGCCGAAGGAGGGCTGGGACCCCAGCAACGGGCTGGATGAGCAGGAGAGCCAAGCCCCAGTCAGGCAGCACCCTCCACACCGGGGTTTCAATTCCTCTGACTCACACTGGCCTGCAGTAGCAGAAACTGCCCTCAAACTCCCAGCCCCGCGGGCTGCTTTCTGTTCTGGACCCTGCGAGGAAGACAGACCTCAGGCGGGCCGGCGTGGGTCCACCCAGATCTCAGGTGGGCTGGCGTGGGCTCACCCTGGCGAGCCCAGGGCCAGGCAGGCCAAATGGGTGGGGGAGGAGACTGCCTGTGCTTGTGGGGGCAGAGCTGGGGCACCCTGGAAGTCACAGCCCTCTAAGGGGCTGCCCCCAGCCAGACCCTGCAAAGCTTCGTGAGCAATCAGATCCCAGACAGTTCTGTGAAATTTCCAGCTTCTTATGCTGGCTCAGCTGGAAAGAAGAAAAACAGCGTCCAAGCTAATGTCAGCCAAGCTGCCCCTACAGCTGGGTTCAGGGCTTCTGAATGCCTGGGAACCAGCATACAGACCAGGAAGTTTACTCCAGGACTTTCAGAACCACCCAACACACAGCAGGCTGACACATCAACTCCAAAATCAGACTGCACCAGGAGGGCGGGTGAGCAATGCTCTATCTGAGTCAGAACTTAGTTCAGAAAAGATGATTCAGGAAGCTGAGATGCATTTGAGAATTGTTTTTCTTTACTTTAACTTTAAATTTCGGGCACCGAAACCAAATGCGCCTGACAGCACCCTCCTGAGTTCACGCACTCACTAGAAGAGAATCAGAATCCAGCCCCGGAGGAAGGGCCCCAGTTTCTTTCTCCCCACTCTCGAAGTTCGCATCTTTCGGAATAAAACCACTGAAACGCAATCAGGGCTACGTGCATTACCTGTGGCCACTTTCCGTTGGACTGCGCCCGTCTCTTGATTTCTTCTACTGTTTTCCTGCGAGAATCCTGGTCTGACCGGGACACGAACACAGGCCGTATATACCGGATCAGAGCTGGAAGAGAGGAGGGGAGACGGATCACGTGGAATGCACGGCTCCCGCCAGGCAGGGCTGAGGAACGAGGGGGCTGCTGCATGGCGCCCAGTGGGGCGGGAGACTCCAGATGCCCCAGGGGCTGTGCCATGGGTGGGCTGTGAGTCCCTGCCTGAGGGAACGGGAACAGCACCCGGGCTTCCCATGTCTGTGACAGCAGGAAGCCCTGTAGCCTCAGTGCCACAAGTAACAAACAGCAAGTCCATGGCACCCACTGAGGACACGGAGCACAGAACGGAGGTCAATGAAAGACAACCGCCAGGAAGCAGAAAGTCTTTAGACCCAGTCTTCACAGAGGACAGGGTTGAAGGTGCCAGGTCCCTAGATTGGACCCCGCCCGCCCCCTGTGGGTTGAACCACATCCCCTAAAAGACAAGCTGAAGTCCTCACTCCTGGTACCGGGAATGGGACCTCATTTTGAAACAGGTGGTAGCAGATGCTCAAGGTCCCGGATGAGGGTCCCTATGGGAGGAGGAGACAAAGCAGATGCTCAAGCTAAAATCCCAGATGAGGGTCCCTATGGGAAGAGGAGACAAAGAGGGGGAGAGAAGGCCAATGATGAAGGAGGCCATAGGAGGATGCGGCCACAGCCCCCACCAGGAGCCGGGAGGGCCGAGGGAGCTTTCAGAAGAGCCCAGTGCAGCCAGCACTTTGTTCTGGCACTTTTGCTTCTAGACGGTGGGAGAATACGCTCCTGTTGTTCTAAGCCACCAGCTTTGTGGTGCTTTGTAGCACAGCCCCAGTTTAACCATGGCACCCCACAGCCTCCTGGAAGTTGCGGGGTTGGGGTACAAGGGACACCCCGCCATGAAGGCTGGTGCTCAACCAAGGCAATGTGGCCACGGCAGCTGTCTTTATGCAAGAGGATTGAACGTGGAAACATACTTCTTAGAAGAGAAAACTCTGAAGACTTTAAAATGAAACTATCCCTGAGTGGAGCTTCCTTTTTGAGGACAGTGAGCAGGATCCACGCTCGGCGCCCCCCAGGCCAACTGAGGGTGTCTCTGACCCCACCACGGGCTCCTAGGCTGCTGCAGGTCAGCCCCACCTCCCCACCCCAGTTCAGTTTCCAGTTTCTTTTCTTAGCGTTTTTATTACTTGTAAGGAGTAGCATTTCATGACTTTTATTCTTTCTTGGAGGTTCTTTCCTCCAAGAACGAGAAAATTGAAGCCAAAAAAAGAAAATTCCTTCTATCCTATGGTTGTCTGTTGGGTCTCTGTGGTCTTTCCTATGTCTTGAATCATTTTGCTTTTTCACGATTCCAGTACTATTTCATGCTTGCTCATTGGTTATTCCCAACTCTGCTAAAAAGGACGAAATCAGAAGGAAGGGAAGAATGGCGGAGTCGTCTCGCAGGATGGCGCACGCGTGAAAGAAATGGCCCTGATTGCGTGGTCTTTCGGTGCCCACTGTTTTGGGCAAAGCGTCCCATGGTCATCCCGGGGCACACGGGGTCTGGAGATGCCACCCTGCCACCTTCGCAATCTTGTCAGCTGGTTTGTTTTGTGAACAGAGTAGAGATTTCAGAAGTTGTCTATAACGGCGAAGAACAGAACAGTCACGTGGGGGCGTTTCACACTCAGATGGGTCGGGGGTAAATGTGGGGTGCAGGGGGAGGACTCTGAGCCAAGTCTTGGGCCGTGCGTCTTCATGTGGGTTGCCCGGTGTGCGTTTCACGCTGAGAACTGGGCAGTGAGGACAGCAAGGAGATGCAGCTCCTCCCCGGGAGCCCTGAGGAGGGAAGGGTGTCACCACGCCGCGTGCACAGCCACACTGTGACTGGCGCATTTTGCCAGCAAGAAGGTGACAGCGTTCTGCCGTCTTTTGGGCATTTGAGGCTCAAACTTTCCTTGACAAGGTTTGTAAATAGATGGTGCGGATATGAAGGTCACTGAAAGGAAACTAAGAATGTGAAAAGGAAAAAATCTACCTGGTTGATCACTCTCATTGGTATTGATACATCTAAAAATGAAAATATTTTGAACATTTTCAACATTCATCTCTTCAACAAAGTTGTGAGCTGTCAAAGGGTCCACGAAAGGAACCAGAAGTCACCACAAGCTGGGACTGGGGAGATGTCTCTGAGCTGGAAACCTGGGAGACGTCTCTGAGCTGGGATCAGGGGAGATGTCTCTGAGCTGGAAACCAGGGAGATGTTTCTGAGCTGGGACCAGGGGAGATTATCTCTGAGCTGGGACCACGGGAGATGTCTCTGAGCTGGAAACCTGGGAGATGTCTCTGAGCTGGGATGGGGGAAGATTATCTCTGAGCTGGGACGAGGGGAGATGTCTCTGAGCTGGGGCCAGGGGAGACGTCTCTGAGTTGGAGCCTGGGGAGACGTCTCTGAGCTGGAGCCTGGGGAGATGTCTCTGAGCTGGGGCCTGGGGAGACGTCTCTGAGCTGGGACCTGGGGAGATGGTTCTGAGCTGGAGCCTGGGGAGATGGTTCTGAGCTCCCGAATCAGAGGGTGCTCTAGGTGCGCAGTAGAGGGGTCGTCAGCCATGCCCCAGGACGATGGCCCTTTCAGGCCAGGACAGCAGGGAGCAAAATGTGGTTCCTGCTAAGTCTGAATTCTAACGAAAATTTCTGATAAGCTTGTTTGTCACTATCCTCTCCCTCGCAGGTCCGTGGATTATCTCTGAAATGACAAGAAACACGCAGGGCTCCACGAGGGCCCTGCACACAGCAGCATGGCTGTGGCCGTTCTTCCTGCTGCACCGAAATGAAGGTCAGTGCTGGGTCACCTGGGTTGGTCTGGAAGAGGTGGAATCCCGGGCCTCTAGAAAGACAGGACTACAACGTCCAGCGTCACCGCACCAAACGCTCCCTCGTGTTGGCGATCTCCACAGGGAGGCACCGAGGGGCACAGGGAGAGCCCGGCCAACGCTCAGATTCACTCTGGGTGGGCCAGCCCCCCTGTCCAAGGACCCCTGCAGCTGCGAGGGTGCCTGGGCACACAGCTCCACAATCCCCCTCCCTGAGCGGATGACGAATGACCACGGGCCTCTGCCACGGTGGGGGCGCAAATGTGGTTTCCTGGGTGTGCCAGAACCACAGGATGCAAAGGGTGCTGAGTGGAGCTGGGGCTGCCCCATGAGCCTGTGGAGCTTGCAGAGCGGGGAAACCTGCATGTGAGAGCCAAGGCCATCACTCGGATGGTGCCTGCAGTCCAGTCTCGCCTCCAGTGCCGGCCTTTCCAGTCTCCTCCAGGCTTCCCCAGCCAGCCGAGTGCAGCGAGCCCTCCAGTCCCACCAAGGACCATCCCCGATTGCCAAGCCTGACCCAGGCAGAGTCAGGCCACCCACAACTGCCCAGTTGCAGGCACAGTCTGGATACCTTCCAGCTGCTGCAGGCCCAATCCCCCATGGGCCATGCCGGGGTTCCTCACCCCACTTCCAGCCTTCCTATCCCAGCTGTGGCCGCCACCCTCAGTGGTCAGCACCACAGAATGTGTCCCCACCCAGTCCCTACTGAATGTGTCCCCCCAGATATTTTCTAGAAAACTGTCACATGAATGCTAACGTTAGGTGCTGCATGGAAACAGAGCCGGCAGGAGCGGCCAGGTGAGGGCCCTGGCCATAGGCGACGCCCCTCCTCCCAGCAGCTCCTTCCCTCAGCACCGCCCCCTGCCAACCCAGGACCCGCTGTGCCCCAGAACGTGCTGTGCTGTGCTGATGGCGGCCATGAAGGAAGCACGAGGACAGAGCTCTGGTGGGTCAGGGCTGCGCACAGGTGGGTGAGGGGCCACACAGGGCTCCCTACAGTCCTCCCAGAGCAGTGGGTGCATGGGATGCGGCCCCCAAAGATGGGTCCACATGCTGACCCTGGAACCTGTGAATGAGGCCTTGTTTGGAAAAAGGTTTTTACAGAGGTAACTCGTTAAGGATCTCAAGATGAGAGCATCCTGGATCACCCAATGACTGGTCCTTGTAAGAGACTCACGGAGGAGACACTTGGAGGGAGCCAGGCCAGTCGACCACTGAGGCAGAGTCAGAGCGACGCAGCCCCCAGAGGAGGAAGAGGCAGGAAGGGGCCCCACAGGGCCTTCGGCCCAGAGACACCTTGATTTTGAACATCTAATCCCCAGATGACGAGAGGGTGAATCTCTGCTGGAGTGAGCCCCCGGCTTTGGGGAGGGGTCATGGCAGCACCAGGTGCTCAGGTCCCTGGGTTCACGGCACAGCCCCGGTGCAAGGGCAGCCCTGCCGACCTGCTCCCAAAGACTTCCAGAACTGCCATCTGATAAAGGTGAGCCACCCTTGCCAAGCAGACCTGGAGCAAGCACTGTAGCCTGTTAATGATAGTGAGGGCACTCAAGTACCAATAAAAATAACAATTACAACAATGAAAATTACACAGGAAACCCCAACACAGATAATGGGGCACAAGGCCAATGTGCCTGGCGGTGGGGGCTTGATCACTCCCAGCAGCGTGGGGGGGGGGGGGTCCCTCACTCCCGGCAGGGGGGTCTCACTCATTTCCAGCAAGTGGGGGTCCCTCATTCCTAGCAGGGAGGGATCTCTCATTCCCAGAAGGGGGGGTCCCTAAAAACCAGCAGGGAGTCCCTCACTCCCAGCAGCAGAGGGGGTCTCACTCATTCCCAACAGAGGGGGGACCCTCACTCCCAGCAGGAGGGGAATCTCTTATTCTCAGCGGCAGGGGGATCTCTCACTCCCAGCAGGGCAGGGTCCCTCACTCCCAGCAGGGGTGTCTCACTCACTTCCCCAGATCGGGATGTCTCTGCTCTCTGCCTTCATCACGATGGAGGACATCGTCATGGTCACAGGGATGGCGTCGAAGTAGGACGAGTGAGGCGCGAGCGTGAGGATGGCCGCCTCGGTGGGCAGCGCCTGCCGCCCCTTCACGGCCACCCGGTGGAAGCCGCCGGCGAACCACATGGTGCGCATGATGGCCTTCAGCAGGAAGTCCACAACCCTGCAAAAGAGGGCGCTGCGTCACGCGGGCACACGTCCGCAGTCTCGGAGTCTGCGTGAGGCACAGGGGCGGTCCCACGGGAGAGCCCTCCAGGGCGCAGTCCAGGCCACGGGCTTCCTGTGGTCGCCGCCGCTGGGACATCTGCTCGAGGGAAGAAAAGGCGCCGCGCCTTCCTGGCCTCCGCCTGTGTCCTCGCTGGCTGCGCTCTCGCCTACGGAGGAGGCCGCGGGGCCCTCGCTGGCTGCGCTCCCACCTATGAAGGAGATCGCGGGGCCCTGTGTGGTGGTCACGGCCACGTGACAGGCAGCGCTAAGCCAACATGAGACTCCGGAACACAGACAGCACAGGTCCCAGGCCAGAAGACCTCCGGACCTTCATGTTAGCAACTTATTTATCAGCATCCTATCATTCTGAAATGGGAAAAACATTAAAACACCTAAAACGCATATCGAAATATGGGGGGGAGCTCAGAGCTGAGGGCGGATGCTGAGACCTGCGTACGAACTTCCCCATCTCATTTCCACAGGAAGCCCGGGGTTCCCACAACCAGGCGTTGTGTTATTACAGTGAGCTGTTTCTGGAAGAAATTAGATGGCCAATAAATTTGGAAAATAAAGTAAAAATCAGCCTAGGTTAACTGAATTTGTGTACTCTTTATCTCTTTTTAAAATAGGTACAAATTTAGCCTTTTAAATGTGTGTATTCTCTTTCATATGAGGCTACAGATTAGGCTGTTATTCCACACCTCAGGGAATTGACACGCAGCAGACGGCCACGGTGTGTGAGAAGCCACAGGCCAGGCACACAGAGAACATGATTCAGCCTCATGAAAAGCCACGTCTCACTCGGCCACTGGGTTAAGTGGGCGCATCACACTGGGTAAAACTACTGCACAGAGAAACAAGAGCCTGAAGCCTTACTGGATTCACATTCCCCTGGGACAGATGATCCTCCCAGAAGACT
Organism: Gorilla gorilla gorilla; assembly: GCF_029281585.2. NCBI lineage: Eukaryota > Metazoa > Chordata > Mammalia > Primates > Hominidae > Gorilla > Gorilla gorilla. The sequence continues at coordinate 110,683,229 of NC_073243.2, read as the reverse complement.
TCCAGGACAGGAGTCCCCATGGATCTGAGCCAAGGCGGTTGCTAGGAGGGCACAAAGCCTCCTCTTGTGGGGCCACCTTGGAATGGCCTTTGTGTATGCGGATGATAAACGATGGTGTAGTTACACATGGAGATGCTGGGGACCAACCTAGGGTGCTGCTTTTCTAGAGGAGGGGGGATTACACAGGCGTGCACTTCTTCACCACCTGTTCAGCTGCATATTTAAAAATGTACTTTTCTGGCCAGGCATGGTGGCTCACGCCTGTAATCACAGCACTTTGGGAGGCCAAGGCAGGTGGATCACTTGAGGTCAGGAGCTCAAGACCAGCCTGGCCAACATGGTGAAACCCTGTCTCTACTAAAAATACAAAAATTAGCTGGGCATAGTGGCAGGCGTCTGTAATCCCAGCCACTCGGGAGGCTGAGGCAGGAGAACTGCTTGAACCCAAGGGGCGGAGGTTGCAGTGAGCCGAGATTGTGCCACTGCACTCCAGCCTGGGCAACAGAGTGAGACTCCATCTCAAGAAAACTAATCTAAACTAAAAAATAAAGATGTACTCTTCCGTACACATGTTATTTTCCACAAAAAAAAAACAAAAAACAAACAAGTACAAAAACAAAAGCCAAAAGACAGCAATTGATGCCTAAGATGGAAGAAACAAGGCAGCGGCGGAGGGAGAAGTGAGGCTGCAGAGGAGGCTGTGGCGGGCACAGGAGCCGGTCCCGGGCAGGCTCAGCTGCAGAGGAGGCTGCGGCAGGCACAGGAGCCGGTCCCGGGCAGGCTCAGCTGCAGAGGAGGCTGCGGCGGGCACAGGAGCCGGTCCCGGGCAGGCTCAGCTGCAGAGGAGGCTGCGGCGGGCACAGGAGCCGGTCCCGGGCAGGCTCAGCTGCAGAGGAGGCTGCGGCGGGCACAGGAGCCGGTCCCGGGCAGGCTCAGCTGCAGAGGAGGCTGCGGCGGGCACAGGAGCCGGTCCCGGGCAGGCTCAGCTGCAGAGGAGGCTGTGGCGGGCACAGGAGCCGGTCCCGGGCAGGCTCAGCTGCAGAGGAGGCTGCGGCGGGCACAGGAGCCGGTCCCGGGCAGGCTCAGGGGCAGAGGAGGCTGTGGCGGGCACAGGAGCCGGTCCCGGGCAGGTTCAGGGGCAGGAGAGAGGACAGCAGGAAAAAAGGGATTCAAACCCGGGCGGCCCTTGGAGGAACACACCTGCCAGCCCCCAAATCGAATTGCAGGGACAGACGGTGCTCAGGGGAACTGTACTGGGTGTCGGGGCAGGGAAAAAGCAGCTTCAGCTCTTCTCTAAAGATCTTGGAGGAATTTTATACCCAAACTATCCACATGTGAAAACCCGGACTGCTGGTGTGGATGACAGCCTCAGAGAAAAGCTCCACTCGCTGTGGGGTTGGGGACCCAGCACCCACTCACCCCAAGGCAAAGGGAGCCAGCACAAGCCCAAGGTGCTCAGGTGCCTGGGCAGCCCATTCCCAGGGGAATGTGAATCAGGAGACAGATCTATCTGCATACACAGGAGCGGGGATCTCCATCAGCACCCCCAGGAAATCCACTCCGTCCTACCGCCCTCACACGGACGACACCCAAGAATCCTGAGACGTGTGAGCAGAGCAGCTGCATGGCAGAGAAGCAGAGGACTGACCCCAAGGAGACAGAAAGGGTGGGCATCAGAAGAGGGGTGCAAAACATCCACCATGCTCGCCAAGAGAGTCAGGAAGAACAGGGCGCTGAGGAGCATCAAAGAACAAGAAAACACTCTCAGAAACCAAGACTGTCACTGTGGAGACAAGCAACTCACAGGAAAGACTGGGAAATGAGGAGGAGGAAATCTCCCAGAACATGCAGGGGGAAAAGGAGGAAGGCCGCTGAGGCCTGCATCTCCTCAAGCCAGCTGGCATGTGGAGGTGGGTGGGGGAGGCCCACACGTCTAAGCATGAGGGGCAGGTGCAGGCCCCGGCTCTGCAGGTTCCAAATGTTCTGCTGTGAGCGGAGGCAAGAGGCAGAGCGGAGCCGGCCCTGGAGAGGACCTATACACATGTACACAGCCTGAGTGCTGGCTACGGTGCCAGGCCGGTGGGGCAGGGCAAAAGAAGGGGCCCTGGGGCCACGTCTGGCGGGGCTTCAAGGAGCCAAGTCTGGTGATCCACGTGGACTGGCTTAGCTGGGTCAGGGACGGCCCCTGGGTGGCTGGTGGGAGGGCTGTGTTGGGCTGGCAGGTGTGGAGGGGCAGCCCCAGGCTGAGACGCAGGTGGCAGGAGCTGCTGGCTTCTGGGAGACCAGATAAAGTGGTTTGATGCTCAAGTTCAAGCTCCAACCTCCAGGCCAACATACGGGGAGTACCTAGAGTCATCATGGGGATGGCATCCCCAAACTTGGGAACAGGTGTTCCCACACAGAGCATTCAGGAAAGGGCACCATCCATCTGAACCATCCAGTCAGCCAAGGGGCAGCCCCTGGAGGACCTGGCCCAGCTCAGGACTTGGCCCGTGGTCAAGGATTCAGCGCCAGATGGTCGGGTTTTGCAAAACGATGCTACGGTTTTTACAACACTGTGTGTGTTGAAAGTAACCTAAAATAGTGCCTTTTGCGAAACTGTGTCATTCTTTCACTGAAAACCTAAGATTTTTATTTTAGGAAGGTTTGAATGACACTAACTTACATTCAGCAAAAATGCTTTAACTCAACATCAATCTATTCAAAACTGCAGAGCAGTGCATAACGAGAGCCAACTTAAGTCCCAAACCGACTATGTAATTATTATTCAGCAGTACACTCTGAATCTGCTATTTCAAATTCAGTTTTCTCCTGATCCCTTGCGTCCCTAACTACTGTGCTTTTGTGACTAGGTTTCCCCTTGGGGAGTTCAGAATTCAGGGTTTGTTCTCTCTTCTGTTTCCCTTCAAGCACCAAGCCAAGCCCAGGACTGTGCACCAAGGGAGCTTTCATCAGTGCTGCTGAAGGAGACGCCAGGGGCTCCAGGGGTGGGATTCAATGCCAGGCAGCACGGGCAGCTTGAGTGCCCACAAGCAGCCGTGCATACTCCCACACATGCACGCATTCACACACATACACAGACATCGCTCTCATATATACTCACATGCACACACTCATACATATGTACACACATATACTCTCATACACATATGTACATACATCATACATATGTGGACACCTGTACACATGTACACTTGCACGTATACACGCACGTACACAGACACAACACTCATACACATGTACATACTGTCATACACGTACATGTATGTGCACACGATAGACATCCATCCATACATACACACATATATACATGCACTCACATGTACACACATGCAACACACACAGGTACACAGCACACACATATACACATGTACACACTCTCATATACATACTTGCACTGGCGGCTCACATACACACACTAATGCAACCACACACCTATGCACATGTACCTACTCCCGTGCAGGCACATACACACGTATGCACACTCACATGCGCATATGTACACACATACACACGCGTGCACACTCACACACACCCTCTCTGCACACATACACAGAATGATACACAGTGAGTCTCCACAGACCCAGATGCCCAAAGATCTTATGAAGCAGAGGTGACAGAAACCCCAGCGTGTCATGTCACGGGACACTTTACACGTGCATGAGATGTACATATGAAAGCGTCTCTGAAGTACAGCTGCTAGAATAGGAGTCCGTTGTGGTCCATTTATCGCTTGTTGAAGCCAAGTCAATTATTCACAGACAAGAAAAGCCACCAGGGTTATCATGGGGAAACGGAGAATTGCCCCAAGCCATCTATTTTGAAAAGTGAGAGCCTGTGCTCGCACGGGGCTCCTGCCTCCTGAGACAGAACAGAGGAGGCGGGGAGCTCGGCCCAACAAGGACACAGGGAGTAAAGAGAAAGGGTGCCAGGAAAGCACCATGAAGCCATTGCTACCCACAGCACCACATTCAGCCAGGTCACCTGCAGCCTGCTTCACACTACAGAACCCCCACTTTCTAGCTGTGGCTTCTCAACTCAGCAAAACTGAAAGCCTGACTTTGATTTGGCCTTGATTTACTTTGCTTGGTTATATATTTGATACCCAATTCCTATTGTATGGTTAAAACGTTTCAAAAGCAAACCTCAAGATAAAGCATAAGAGAATTTTAAAAATCTAGAAAGGCTAAATGAAGAACTAAAGCCGGTGATGATCCTGTTGCCCCTAAAGAACCCAGGCTGCCCCGGTCACCACTACCCAGCAAGCTGCTCAACATCCACCCGCTCAGCAGGGCCCAGAGTGAGGGACCCCCAATGCCCAGGCTGCCCTCTACTATGAGTGCACCATGTCTGCACGCAACGGTGCGGCAAACCCGGGACCCTAAGTGGCCGTCTTCCCCCTGCACCTAACTGCGTGTCTGAGTGTGGCCCTGGGTATCGAGGAGAACCGAAGCTCAGGCAGATGTCAGCTCCCATCAGCCTCTTGGCCGTGAAAACTTTGCTGTACATACAGCCCACAGATCAGACACCTTCCAGAGAAAGGAGGGGCCTGGGCGTGCCCACTACACCTGTTGGAGGCCAGGCAGTGAATGCATTAGGCTCTACGGCCACACGGCCTGTGTCCCAACCACTTGGCCCGGTTCCCCACCAATGCAGCCCTGAACATCACGCAGGCCAGCGGGCGTGCCCGTGCTCCAGTAAAACTTTATTTATAGTCAGGCAGCAGCCTCCAATTAACTACTAATATTCCTGTTTCTGAATAAAAGATTCAGGGAGCCCCTCCAGAATGATGAGAGATGTTAACAACACATGGAAGGGTTGTCAGAGCTGTGGTTATAGGACATGCGTGGTAACTTTTAAGGTACTGAAAATATTTATCAAAGTATTTATGATATCTCAACATTTTCATTTGCTAATGGCAGATACTTTCAGTGAAAGCACAGCTTTAGGAATTTAAATGAAACAAGAAAATATTGTGATTTAGTTTAATTTTTGGTGGTCTGTTTCGGATCTTTAGTTTAGATGTATTCCTCATCGGGTAGGTGTGCTTTATTTATATTCCATGCTTAAAAGCCAGGAAGAGTTTAGGTCCACAAAGCAAGGGAAAGACAGCCCTGGAGGGGTGGTGCCAGCAGGCAGCAGGCCAGGCCAACGTTGGCTGACATGCAGTCTCGGAGGGCGGGGGAGGACCCGAGCCTCCTGTCCGAAGGCAGGGCTGGGCCTGGCTCCAGCCAGTTGCTGGCCCTGGGGAGCAGGCCCACTGGCCAGAGCTTCTGCTTTTCCAAGACTGGCCAGAAACGGGGATTTTGATGTCAAGTCACTGAGCCTTTATGATGCGGCAACCTGTTCCCACTTAGCCCAATTTTAATAAGACCAGGTTGGCAGGAGATGCCATGGTGGCCACCTGCCCCCTGAGCAGCCGTTCCCCTCATTGCTGCTGCTCTTACACCTGGAAGACGGCCCCTCCCGGACCCACGGCACCCGCACCAGGTCCAGCTGCCTCTGCATGGGGGCCACTGAGGCAGGGACCTCCCTAGGCAGGAGGCCTGTGTCACTGTGGTGCCCTGTCACTGCAGCCCAAGAGGCCGTCCACTCACAGCCTGAGGGTCTGGGGGAGGCCACCAAGGGCAGGGCCAGAGCTGAGGGTCTGAGGTGGGAGGGGTGAGGGGGCTGGCAGTCACAAAGCCAGGAGAGGGTGTCCAGAAGCCTGACTTTCGTCAGCAACAGGGAGCCCCGGCAGGTTCTGGAGCAGAGAAGGCCACGGTGTAGGGGGGTCTCTGTGCTCAAGGGTGTGAAACAACGGCCACACATCCTGCAGAGCCCTGGAAAATGAAGCCTCAGAGCAGGACTGTGGCGGAGGCGTGGAAGACGGAGGCAACGGGGAGGTGGCCGAGTCCCCGCCGGCAGGGGGCAGCCCTGGTGGACGCTGGGCTCAGAAGGGAAGGACGGATGGGCTAGGGTGGAGACACACAACCCCACTGTGAGAATGGCTTCCCACTGTTTGGCCGCGTGACCCCCCCCCAGGAGGAGAGCACGGCACATGCACAACTTACTTCCTCCACAGGGCCAGGGGCTGCTCGGGTTCCTTCTCTGCAGAGCCCAGGGATGCGACAAGTGCGAGGGGCCAGGCCAGCAGCATCATGGCAGCGGCAACCAGAAGCCGGACCGGGAAGAGCGTCAGTGTCATGAGGGCCACCTGCGGACAGAGGGGGGCATTATCCAGAGAATCCATGTAGGACACCAGGCAGCTCCCCACCCGGCAGAGGCCAGCCCAGGGGAACAGCGCGCCCCACAGAGTGGAGAGCTGGGGAGGGGCTGCAGCCGGCACACAGCTGACCAAGGCTGACCAGCACTGACCGAGGCTGACCAAGGCTGACCGAGGCTGACCAGTGCTGACCAGCGCTGACCAAGGCTAACCAACACTGACCAGCACTGACCAAGGCTGACCGGTGCTGATGCTGACCAGCCCTGACCAAGGCTGACCAACATTGACTGGCACTGACCAAGGCTGACCGGTGCTGATGCTGACCAGCCCTCACTATGGCTGTGGACACTGACCAGTGCTAACTGACATGCTCCATGCCCACTGCCTGCTTCCTGCCTCCTTACTGGAGCTCCCATGCGAGTGGCTTGGGAAAGACACAGTGGAGCTTCCTCCTGCAAATTCAAGGGCCACTCTGACGCATAGCACACAACCCCAGGCAGCTCCACCCACCAGGACGCACCCCCAGGCAGCTCCGCCCCGCAGGACGCACCCCCAGGCAGCTCCACCCCCCAGGACGCACCCCCAGGCAGCTCTGCCCCGCAGGACGCACCCCCAGGCAGCTCCACCCCCCAGGACGCACCCCCAGGCAGCTCCGCCCCTCAGGACACACACCCCCAGGCAGCTCCGCCCCCCAGGACGCACCCCCAGCCCCGCAGGCCTCACTCAGCAGTTTCCCCTGAAATCATTTATGTGGACATGAGGGTGCATACGCCACCCTAGGCAGTGTTGGTGACGGGGAGGTAGCTGGCCTGGAGTTTGCAAGGTTGGACCTCAGACCACAGAGAAGATGGCAGAATGAACGTGTGACTTTCCAGTCAATGGAAGACCCGGCGCAGGAGAGTGAACTGGCGGGAGGGCAGGGGCGCAGGTCAATATGGGGGCTCAGGAAGGCCCCCCAAGCCAGGGCAGGCCCCCACGCCAGGGAAGGCCGAGGCTGCGGGATCCCAGGCAGCCCAGGGTCTGAGGATGGAGGTCCCTCCGGGAGGCGGGCAGGACTCCGTGTAGAGGGGCGGGAGGCTTTGGGTGAGGGGAAACACCAGTCCTGAGGTGCAGGTTTAGTGCAGAGACAGAAAAGACCCAGGAGACACAGATCGCAGTTGGCTCCCCAAGCAGCAGCCATCCCTAATTTCTGATGCCTGTCATGAGAGCGCTCCCACTCTGTTTCCTTGGTTTGTCCCTAGATTCTTTTGGGTTCTCAACGGAGACCAGCATAGCCCAAGAGAAACATGCCTGCCACATGCGTCATTTTAAATTTTCGAGTGGCCACATTTAAAGGGAATGACAATTTAATACATAGCTCATTTCGCCCGGTATATCTGAAATACCATTTCGACACGTACTCAACATGGAAGTTGCTACCGGCTAGTTTGCATTTTCTCCCGCTGCCTTGGATTGTGCAGTGTGCATTTCACTCTCACGGCTTTATGCCACCCGTGTCTCCACCCTGTCAGTGTCCAGTGGTCAGGTCAGCCTGTTGGGTGCACAGATCTAGATGATGTTTGGTTTGCGAGAGATGACGACCTCTAATCTGCCTCCCCTTCCCCGCTTCTGGGGGCTGCTCCTCACCCCACCTGGGTCCCCGCTTCAGCATCACACTGGCTGCACCAAGCAACCACAAATCTGTTATCCCGCCATTGGTGACGATCGTCACCGTTCCACATCGTGTTACTGGCGTTCAGCAAATGTTCTTTACTGCTGAGAAACCTTCCCAGGCCTCATCCTCCACGAGTTTTGTTTTGCTTTAAATCATGAACGGGTGCTGAGCTTTATCAGAGGTGCTTCCTGCATCTGTGGGGAGAGCCACGTGCTGCTCCCCACTTGAATCCACTAACGTGATGCCTCACGGCCACGGTCTCTCTCATATTGAAAGCTAGCTTCAGCGCTGTGCAGCTACCTGTTAGGATTGTTTTTTAAAAGGAATTGGTAGGTCTGTTGGCCACTGTCACCAGCTGTTAAGTAAGACGCGCCTGTCCGCTCCTGTCACTTCCTCCCAGCTGCTTCCTCGTGCAGTCGCCCTACGAAACCAGCGTGCACCCATGCCTGCCGGCAGCTCCTGACCGTTGCTTCACTGTTTCCAACCCTACTGTTTATAGAGTCCCTCTTTTTTCTTGGGTTGACTTCACTGTTTTTGTCAATGAGGAAGTCTCTTCCTGGAAGCTTTTGGCATATTTTTCCCTCCCGCTACCAAAGGTCTCCTCCCAGCTGCCTTTAAGATAACTGAGTCAAGTTGCCTGCCACACTCTCCTTGGGTTTACACCAAGCCTGCTCTCTGGTTTCATTTCTAATGTTATCTGTGTCTGCCAAAACTTCTAAACCTACGTTGCCAGATATTTTTCTATTTTATCAATCTTCTAACAGAACCATTTCAGATTTGTTCATTCTCTCTGTTGTGACCTAATCATATTAATTTTGGCTCTTATTAGTTCCTCTTTCTTCTGCTTTGAATTTAGTCAAATATTCTTTTCAACTTTTTGAGGGAAAGGCCCACTTTGTTATTTTCAGAAACGCCTTATTTCCTGATAGTCACATTTAGAACACAGCTCCCCCTAAGGATCACCTTGATTTAACCCCACGAGCCTAAGGGGCAGCCTTTTCCTTTATTTGTAAAATTTAGTTTTAAATATTTCGTCCATTCCCATCTACTGTTACTGTTTCATATTTTCTTGCAGTGGAGGAGAGCGCAGCGGAGGAGACCGTAGCCTCGGCCTTCAGCCCACCTGGTCCCGGGGCTCCAGGGCCACTGGCTGGGAAGAGGCCACTCTGGGGTGCCCAAGCCTGGCTCTGCTGTTAAAGCCGACAGCTGGGCGGGGCGCAGTGGCGCATGCCTGTAATCCCAGCACTTTGGGAGGCCAAGGTGGGAGGATCGCCTGGGGTCGGGAGTTCGAGACCAGCCTGACCAACATGGAGAACCCATCTCTACTAAAAATACAAAAGTAGCCGGGCATGGTGGCGCATGCCTGTAATCCCAGCTACTCTGGAGGCTGAGGCAGGAGAATCACTTGGACCCGGGAGGCAGAGGTTGTGCTGAGCTGAGATCCTGCCATTGAACTCCAGCCCGGGCAACAAGAGCGAAACTCCGTCCCAAAAAAAAAAAAAAAAGCCAACAATAAGTTACTGGGTAAGTTTCTTCTTCCCATAAATTGTTCTTAGAACCTGTTGCCTCCCTGGGCAGACGCCATGAAGTAGTGATAACCAGCACTAAGAGAAAGTCTCAGGAAGTTCCCCAGTCTGACCCTGCGGCCACGGCGGCCTCTGCCCACAGCCTGCTTCAGTCCACCTCTGGTGCTGAAGCCAACTCTGCTACAACACTGCTTCCACCAGACTGCGGAATAAAATCACAGTAACCCACAGTGTTCCTGAAACAGCACCGGCCGCAACACTGCTTCCATCAGAGTGCGGAATAAAATCACAGTAACCCACAGTGTTCCTGAAACAGCACCGGCCGCAACACTGCTTCCATCAGAGTGCGGAATAAAATCACAGTAACCCACGGTGTTCCTGAAACAGCAGCGGCTGCAACACTGCTTCCACCAGAATGCGGAATAAAATCACAGTAACCCACGCTGCTCCTGAAACAGCACCGGCCGCAACACTGCTTCCACCAGACTGCGGAATAAAATCACAGTAACCCACGCTGTTCCTGAAACAGCACCGGCTGCAACACTGCTTCCACCAGACTGCGGAATAAAATCACAGTAACCCACGCTGCTCCTGAAACAGCACCGGCTGCAACACTGCTTCCACCAGAGTGCGGAATAAAATCACAGTAACCCACGCTGCTCCTGAAACAGCACCGGCTGCAACACTGCTTCCACCAGACTGCGGAATAAAATCACAGTAACCCACGCTGTTCCTGAAACAGCACCGGCTGCAACACTGCTTCCACCAGACTGCGGAATAAAATCACAGTAACCCACGCTGCTCCTGAAACAGCACCGGCTACAACACTGCTTCCACCACAGAGTGCGGAATAAAATCACAGTAACCCATGCAGTTCCTGAAACAGCACCGACTGCCAGGCCATTCCATATGGGACCGCCCACTGGGAAAGGCTCCGGGGCTGGGGGAGCAGCGCCCCATCCCCAAACAACACGGGGCATGAATGAGCCCTGGGTGGGGAGGCCCCGCCTGCATCCCGGGTAGTCAGGCTGCTGGTTCCTTAGCACATGGGGTTCGCTGGGCCAGCCAGTAGGGGGATGCACTGTGCAACCACGTGACCCACAGCCCACGCACCCCCACGCCTGCTCCTGCGCACACAGGGAAGACTGGGCGACCACCTGAGCCTCGACTTACACATTCCTGCACCTGCTCCTTCGTGCACGGGTTAGACTGCATGACCACCTGACCCTCACTTCACACATGCATGCATCCATGCACCTGCTGCTTCGTGCATGGGGAGGACTGTGTGAACAAGTGACCCTCTGCACCAGCTCCTTCCTCTATGGGAAAGAATGCCTGACCACATGATGCTCCCCATCTGTCAGTGCACCTGCTCCTGTTGGCGTCCCAGAAGACTGCGTGACCATGTGACCCTCAGCCCACGCATCCTTGTGCCTGCTCGTGGCCCATCAGGGAATGCGGCCCACACTTCTGAGCTTAGCAGCAGCAAGGAGAGGGGCCTGTGGGCCACAGTTGCAATTGCTGACCCTCAGCAAACAGGGCTGATGAGTGGAGGGTGGAGAGGGAACATGGCCAGGGAGGAGCTCCCCAGGCCTCCAGCAGATGGAGAGGGTGTGGCTCTGCTCTGCAGTGCTGTGAAAACTGCTTGGAGAGGGGGCCTCTGGGAGCCCCGGGCAGGAGGAGGAGCAGTGCTCCTGGTGAAGAGCCCGGGCATCTCCACTGATCTGCCTTCACCTCACCCAGCTCTGGGCCTGTGCGCTCTTTCTCTGCCAGGCTCGGCCCGCCCACAGGAGCCGGGAGCCCTCACCAAGGAGAACAGGACTTGGGTGACTGCTGTGGCTCCTTCCAGAAGCTTCTATGACCCTGCACCTTCTGCCCACCTGTCTCCTCCACAGGCCCCACCCCTGCGTCCAGCCTCAGGCCCACCCATTGGGATCCCTCCATTCCTCATGCCCTCACGCCCTGGTGCAGATGGGTCTGGATGGACTCTAGCCCCCCAGGAGATGCCAGGATGGCAGAGCTGCAGAGAGAGAAGCTGGCTGGGGCAGCTGCGGCAGCCAAGCCCCTCAGCACTGGCAGGGGTGGCCAAGGGAGGTGCTGGGTAGGCAAAGAAATTCTTAGAAAATCCTGGCTAGACCAGAAACTCCCAGAACAAAGGCCCTCTAAGGAAAGGGGCCTAGCAGTGCGGTCTCCCAGGCAGCATTGCTGGAGACTCACGTCGCTAAAGTGGAGGCACTGGGCACAGCCATTCCTCCCCAAGGCAGCTTTGCAGTGTCCACTGAGAGCAAGCGTGCGTTTACAGACCTGCAGCCACAGGGACACCTGGCAGAGAGGGCAGGTGTCTCTTCTCCTCACCCAAGCAAGGCCCAGCACCCTGGCTCAGAGGCTTCCACAGAAGCCCCCTTGGCACCTTCACCAGAGGCAGCAGGGGCAGCATGCGGAACCAAGACATCACTGCAAGTCGTGGACAGGGATAAGCGGGCTGTTGCGTGGACAAGGTGGGCAGATATGGGGAGCGGGAGCAGCCTCCAGGCAGTGTGGCCAGAGGCTGAATGCGGGGAGGGGGAGGGACTCAGAGAGGAGAACACGGACCACGCTCCTGGTCACCACAGGTCAGGCCTCCATGCGGCAGCCAACTGGGGAGGACACTGTGGACGCCTACAGAGGCTGAGACCTGCAACCTGGCCCTCCCAAGACAAGCTGCTGATGGCTGTGGGCCGGCTGTCACCACAGGACCCTGATCACCCTGAGAAATGCCAGTTGGAGGAAGCAATATGGTCACCCTGTGTGAGCCGTAAGTGAGGGTTTATAGCATAATCCTAATGAGGAACTTTGTCTGAAGTCTGAGGCTGAGTTACTTAAACTATTTGAAAGTTGGCTACGATAAACCAAGGCGTCCAGGCAGTGACCTGCCCACACGCAGGGAGAGCTTTGGTGCGGACTGCGACCGCTAAATACCACTTCCCAGCAGAAGGCCCAGGGCTCCTCAGCCGGGCTTGCTCCAGGTCACAGGTGGGAAATGCAGAGATGAAGATGGGACAGCACGGCGCAGCCCACATCAGGGAAGCTGGCAGGGGCCGGGTGCGGGCGCTCACGCCTGCAGTCCCAGGAGCACGGCGCAGCCCAAATCAAGGAAGCTGGCAGAGGCTCATGTCCTGAGGGCTGGCTCGAGGCCTACCCAGCTCACACTCAGGTGACAGGGATCCAGCAGCAGCCAATGCCGAGCCTGGTGCAGGAGCAGCACAGCAGACCAGTGGGAACTGACCCTCTCTGGGTCTAGATGCAACCACCAGCTTCCAGAAAGCCCCAATGACAACAAGGAGATGCAGTCAATCAGAAAATGCAGAGAACTCCACAAAACACAAAACTCCACAAAACACAGCCCAAATCCATTGCAGCAAACAAGGAGGAGCTGGAGGACCCTCCTGATCCACATGCACCAGAGGCCCGAGGGAGCTCGTTCACCCCTCCACCTTGCGGGGACACAGAAGGTGCCATCTATTGACCCGGAGGGGGTCCTTGGCAGACACCAAATCTGCCGGCATCTCAGACTTCAGCCTCCAGAATGGTGAGGAGTCCGTGTCTGCTGTTTGGGAGGCACCTCGCCTGTGGTCCTCTGTGACAGCAGCCGCGCCAAGCAGGGCGGGCACAGTGGGAGTGCACGTGACCCCGGCCTGGCCACACGCCGTCATTCTCCGGGCTGGGGGACAGGTCCCAGGCCCACTGTATTATCACTGCTTTGGTGTTCTGGGTTGAATTTTGCCCCCCCTTCCCCAATTCCTGTTGATGTCCTGACCCCCAGGACTCCAGAGGGTGACTGTATTTGGAGAAGGGGCCGTTAGAGAGGTGATGAAGGTAGAATGAGATCATCTGGGGGCCCTGAGCCAACCTGCCTGGTGTCCTTATAAGAAGAGGAGATGAGAACACAGACACCCAGGGAGGGACGGCCCTGTGAGGATGCAGGGTGAAGGCGCCATCTGCAAGCCCAGGAGAGGCCTCAGGAGGAACCAGCCCTGCTGCGCCTCGGTCTCGGACTCCAGCCTCCAGGATGGTGAGACAACAATGTCTGTGGTTTAAGCCCCGTCTGAGGCACTTTATTATGGAAGCCGGAGCTGAGAAAGACATTTGACATATGTTTGAAATTTCCCGTGATAAAAAGTATAAAAGTGATGACTCTTGGTTTAAATGTAAACAAGGCCATCCAAATGTTGGCCTGGAACTCTCTGGAAGTCTCTGAGTGAAGGCGCCGGTGGTCACAATGCCCAGGCCCAGGCTCTCTGATTTCAGGCAGCTGGCAAACCCCTCCCTCGTCTCTGCCAAGGCCACCAGGGCCGTAAGCAGCCCCAGGCCCCAGCATCACCTGGCATTTCACAAGCAGTGCTGAACTCAAAGACACGAGGTCGCCAGAGAACATGTGGTCCCTCTCGTGTGCACTCACGCCATCGCAGCGCCCGACAGGGGTGCTGTGCTGAGGCCCACCAGGTGCAGTGATGCTGCGGCCCCTCCGAGCCCACTTGTTGGAGATGTCACACTGCAGTGCCCCAGCCAGTGAAGGGTCTCCAATGCACCTGCAACGAGGCAGGGGTGGAGGGGAGGCTGCCCAAAGGATGGCGCCCGGAGACTCGAAGGACGCGAGGCTGCGTCACCCCGCACAGGCGGCCAGGGCAGATGCTCAGTGCCAGCCACCCCAAGCTCCACGGTTAGCGCGGTGGAGGCAGCTCACAGGAATGCTCCCTCCTGAAGGTGCATCCCAACATTGCTGCTTTAATTCTGGGGAAAAAATTATCCCGACTCCACAGGATATGCGACAGTGCACTTGCAAATCCACGAAAGAACGTTCACTCCTCCCACGGTGAGAGGGCGAGCGGCAGCACACACAGGCACCTGCTGTCCAAGGTCTAATTTTCTTTTGCTTTTTCCTTTTAGAGAAAGAACAACTTTTGAAAGCACAGCAGTTCTCTCAGGCATCCCATCGGACGGAGCCGGCACTTCCATCAGCAAACACCACCAGCCCGCCCTCGGCATCTGAGAGCTGGAGGGAGCTTCGGGAATCACCCACTCCCGTCCAGCACCCACAGACACAAACCGAGCAAGGCAGCGGCAGGAAACGCCCTCCTTTTCTGTCTCCCCAATCACCAAAACACCTTTATTCATATAACATGCCTTCTGGTCCAAACCAAACGCTGCATTCAAATATGGAATCAGCGATCACGCCCACAATGAATTCTCATAGTTAACGATACTAAAAGCAGACACGAAATGTGAAAAACTGGCACCGTGAACCATTGCCGTGGGCTCTCTCTGCACACACACAACCACTCTTACCTTTGGAGCCCGAGGCACGGCCCGCACCCCAGGCGCTACAGATCCCAGGTGAGACCTGCAGGAGGAGGGATGGGCTGCCAGGAGCGCAGGCCACATCACGGGGACGGTTTCATTGGGAGGGACATTTTATGTTTACTGGGTATTCCCATTTCTGTTTGTGTAATTTGCTCATTTATATAAATGTATATACATCTTTTGCCAAATTTATGGTGGGTTTGTCTTTTTCTCACCCCTGTGAACATCCATCGTCTCCCTGACCTTAGATTTCAGTGAGGTCACACTCTGGAGCTTTTCACCCCCACCCCGTGTGACTGCAGGAGGATCTGCGCCTCCCCGCAGGAACCCCTCTCCCCCAGAGCCCGTGCTTACTGCTATCTATAAAGCTGTTTCTTCTTCGCTCTCCCACTCAAATCTAAAATTAAATATAGCTTTTCTAAAACTGAACTCTTTCTTTGCAAACCCTCAACCAGCCGTACCGCCTCCTGCCGCTGTCATCTCTACTCCACCGTCCTCACCAGAACCCTCGGCACCGTCACCTACCCGACGCTCTTGCCTGCGAGATGACGGTGTGTTCAGTAATTCCCTTTGGATTTGCGAATCGGCCCCGCAGTCCCACAGCACAGTGATTCTCCTAGACCACTCCTTTACCATTTTCAACCCACTCCAGTCCACGGGCGTCTTACGAGGATGCTGCACGGTGTTGAATGGGATCAAAGCCAGTCTGGTCTTGGCCATGTCTAAACCATGACACCCTGTGACTGGGGAACCCCCATCAACACCCAACCAGCTCCCCTGTGAGCCAGCTTCCGGGATACAGGGAAGGCCCTGGGACTGCTGGCACCAACATAGTCACTGGGACTGGATGGTATCATGCAGGTAGCACCCTGGGGTGACACCAATGCCGCCTGGGCCGTGGTGCTGCATCTGTGGGATACCGGAACATGACCTGGAGGGCAGGCAGGCCCGGAGGAGCATGTGGTGTCTCTGGAGCAAGGGCTGCTGCTGGAGGGCAGGCGGGCCTGGAGGAGTGCAGTGTCTCTGGAGCAGGGGCCGCTCTCCGCAGCGTGGGTGGAGGCTGTCTCCCATGGCTTCTGCAGGCCCTGGTTAGTCCTGCTTTCTGGAAACAGCCATGGGGGAGCACATCTTCCTCCTGCGGGGCGTCCCCACCAGCGTCTGAGGGGCACTGGCTCTGAGAAAACCCTGGGCCCCTAAGACGGCACTGAAGCCCCATATCCCAGCAAGAAGAGACCAGGGAGTCACTGCGATTACTTGCTCATGCCCACGCAGGCCTTTCTGTGGATCTCCACACACAGCACCTCCGACTGCGACCACACAGCTCCTCACTTGCACCTGGGCTCACGGTTGGCTCTGCGGGGTTGACCTCCCCGGCGCGTGCTGTTTGCGTGTCCCAGTTACCTAGGTTCTGTAGCAGACGTGGTATCAGAGACCACGTGGCCCCAACCCCTCAGGGGACACCACCTGCACGCCTCGCTCACCCTACGTGGGGACACCACCTGCTCACCTCGCTCACCCTACGTGGGGACACCACCTGCTCACCTCGCTCACCCTACATGGGGATGCACCTGCTCACCTCACTCACCCTACGTGGGGACGTCACCTGCTCACCTCGCTCACCCTACTTGGGGATGCACCTGCTCACCTCGCTCACCCTACGTGGGGACGTCACCTGCTCACCTTGCTCATCCTACTTGGGGATGCACCTGCTCACCTCGCTCACCCTACTTGGGGATGCACCTGCTCACCTCGCTCACCCTATGTGGGGACGTCATTTGCTCACCTCGCTCACCCTACTTGGGGATGCACCTGCTCACCTCGCTCACCCTACTTGGGGATGCACCCGCTCACCTCGCTCACCCTACTTGGGGATGCACCTGCTCACCTCGCTCACCCTACTTGGGGATGCACCTGCTCACCTCGCTCACCCTACTTGGGGATGCACCTGCTCACCTCGCTCACCCTACGTGGGGATGTCACCTGCTCACCTTGCTCACCCTACGTGGGGATGCACCTGCACGCCTCACTCACTCTGCCATCAGGACACCGCTTGAATTCCTCTCTTGAACACAGAGCTGCTTCCAGCAGACAGGGTCAGAGAACAGCCAGGGAATCCCAGAGTGGGATCAGGCCACTCCAGTCTCGGTTGGCCAGGAACCGAGCCCCTCCAGGAGGGAGGTCCATCCAGCAGCCTCATGCATCTGCACAGCAAAGCTGGGCATCATCCTCTGCTCCCAGATGGTGGCACCCTCCTGCTTGCCACTGAGCCAACAACCCCAAGGAGGCAGCCTCATGGCTGGGGCTGGCTGTGTTGAGCTGCAGCCCCAGCTGTCCCTAAGCCCTGTGGCTTGGGAGGAGCATCACTTCCCGGTCTCAGCGGGTGTCTGGAGGGTGGGCTGGGTCCTGCTGAGGCCAGGCAAGGAGGCTCCACCTGGGCAGCCCCACATCACCACCAGGACACAGCAGGTGGCAGAGGGCGTACCACACTTAGAGCCCTGCTCATTTGCCAGTAGAGCGAGCCCCATGGCCACCCAGACAGGGCTTGGCAGGCACAGTAGTCTGAGCTCCTGTGTGGGGTGCGGCCCCGTGAGTGGCAGTGGGGCTATGTGCTGGGTGGTGCCACAAAGGCAGGCCCTCCATGCCCCAAGTCCAATCAGGAAGATATGGAGCCGCTGGGCCGGCCACACCCGCCTTCAGAGTCACCGTCAGCTCAGCATCATCATCCCACGGAGGCTCACAGGGTCACACGGCCCCGGCCCAAGAGCAGCCCCACACTAGAGCCTCCCTCTCACTCTATCCCTGAAGCACCCAGTGTCCGTGCTTCCCGTAGAATCAAGGGCCATAGACCCCCAACATCTGGGGCAAGCACCCTGCAGTCACTGGAGAAGACACAGCTTGCTGAAGTGCCCGCGGGGGGGCCACATCTCAGACTTTTAACCTTGTGTACTACAAATGCAGATTCCTGGACACCTTGTAACCTTTGGAATGAGGCTGTGCCCTGTGGGCTGACTCCCTCAGGCCCCCTGAGCTATGTATGGCCCACGCCTTCACCTGGAGTCTTCCTCCCATCAGGGGGCTCTGCTGTCTGGACTAAGAGCTCCCTGACACCCTGGCTCACACCCGTGATGCCAGCACAGGGCACGGTGCTCACACATTGGTGCTGTTGGAAAGTAACTAGTAAAAAGGTGTGTGAAAGAAAACACGTTTACTCATTCTGCAGACACTTCCTGAGCACCTGCAATGTGCACTCTGGACAAATGGTGTCCAGGTGCAGGCAGAACGAGACCGACGGAGACCGCAGCACCGCCTGGCTCAGACGGCACAGGTGCAGCCCATGTAAAGATGGCATGCGCAGGCGTCCAGGTGTGGGCCTGCGGGAAAAGGGCATGGGGGTGGAGGTACAAGCTCAGCTGAGAAATCAGGAGTAGAGAGTGCAGAGCCCCACGGAGGGAGGGCCCAGGCAGGGTGGCTATGTGAGCATCACAGCCGATGCCCCAGTTCCTGCTTCAAGATGACCGATGACAGGCAGGTGCCGGAGCCGCTCCTCTGGTCCCCAGGCTGGCCTCTGGGTCCTGCCCACACGCTCTCCCGGACAGTCCTCATGCCTCCTCACCCGCAAAGCTCTGCACAAATCCCCCTTCCCTGAAGGGTTTGGGACACCCAGCCAGAGTTCTGTCCCTCTGGTCCCTGCATATGAGGTCCCCCATGTCCAACCTGCAGCCCCACACTCTAGAGGAGAGATTCCACGACAATACAGGCTGCAGGCTGGGAGGCCCTTCCATTGCTGCCTGGTGACCCCGAGGGCCCAGCTCCTGCAAGGCCTGGCTCACGGCAGGTGCTCGCAAGAAGAATACAGGAGGGAAGGGAGCAGAAACTCAGAAGTGTAAGCTTCTGGGCTGCACACGTTCCACTGTGGGAACAGGCTAAGCTTCAAAAGCAGAAAGTGGCTGAAGATTCCTATTTGGAGGCTGCGGGGACTCGGTTACACCTGACCCATCTCCACAGGCTCTCACCCGTGGGGCGGGACACCCTGCGATTACATTTCCTCCCTTTCCACGGGCTCTCACAGGTGGGGCGGAACACCCTGCGATTACATTCTCACTCGTGGGGCAGGACACCCTGTGATGACATTTCCTCCATTTCCACAGGCTCTCACCCGTGGGGCGGGACACCCTGTGATTACATTTCCTCGGAAGGCAGCTTTCAAGGCAAAGCTCCCACGTGCAGAAATGGGCCCTGGAGGCAGGAGTCCCAGGAGCCGTGGAGAAGCTCCAATGAGAACGGGGCCAGATGGGCAGCCCGAGAGCAGAACCCCCACCACCAGCGGCTGGGGAGAGGCTGGAGATGCCAGGGCCCTCCTGGGAGGCACCAGCTTTGTCCTCGAGGCCAAGGGAAGGAGAAGCGCAGGAGATGCTGGGCACAAGGGGCCCGGCACAGGGAGGCCCCAGCCTCATCTGCCCAGTGAGCGATATCCAAAAACAACAAACAGGGTCCACATGCCAGCGCTGCAGCCACAGCAGCACGAGGGGCCATCGCAGGTGCACGGGCCTCACAGCTTCACAGAGCAGAGCCATGCCAAACGCTCGCGGTGAAAGGCAGCCTGTTTCTTCAGTACTGTTCTTTCAACAGGTCATTCCTGAGCCCCAGGCTGTGTCCCAGGACACTGGGGGTCTGCTCCGCACTGGGGGACTCAAAGTCCAGACAGGGCCCACAGGTGGTCAAGTGAACCAAACGCCCCACACCCTGACCCCCAGGTGTACATTCTGCACATTTTAATTCCGAGGTTGGGAATGCACCCTATGCCGCCAGGCCGAGGTCTGCAGCAGCATTTCACTCTGTTGGTGTTCGAGGACCTCAGGGGCTGTGGACCATGCAGGCGCTGCAGACAGTGATACATCGTGGGGGCTCGGGAGAAGCAGGCTCCTGGGATCTTTCCAACAAAAAGGTCCCCCTGCGTGCTCCACCAGGACCCCGCCTTCCACCTCCAGCCAAAACAGGACCTTCACACATACCAGCACATTTCCCAGTCAGCCCAGGCCCTGAGACAGACCCTCCGGAGCTGTGGCCCAGGGAAACGCCAATCTCCCCGACCTCCTGCACGGTCTGAGTAAAAAGAATCCTGAAATTCAGGATCCGTGGCATTTCTAGCTGCTTGCATTTGTTTAACAAACATCTGCAGAAAGCCAGTGGGGCCCTGGTGGAGAGCACCTCCCAAGCCCCCTGTGGTGGGAGCCCCACCCCCAGCACATCCTGCATCAGGGGATCCTGCTACAAGAGTCCCCAGCCTGCCCGGCCCTTCCTACTCCGAACTGGCTGCAGATACAGGGAGCCCCGGCCCTTCCTACTCCGAACTGGCTGCAGATACAGGGAGCCCCCCCAGCACATCCTGGCCCAAACCCTCAAAAGCTGCAGGAGCCCACAGACTGCCCTGTACACCCTGCCCCACACTACCCGCAAATACAAGGCCCCCCACCTCCCCCGCCAGCCCAGAACATCCTGGCCCAAGTCCCACCCCCAGCCTGCCCTGTACACCCTGCCCCACACTACCCGCAGATACAGGGGCCCCCCAGAACATCTTGGCCCAACCCCCTGGCCTGCCCTGTATACCCCGCCCTGCACTATCTACAGATACTGGGACCCTCCCCCACCTCCCACTGCCGCCCACACAGAACATCCTGGCCTAAGTCCCACCCCCTTAGCTGCAGGAGCCCCCGGCCTACCCTGTACACCCTGCTCCACACTACGGGCAAATACAGGGGGCCCCCCGGAACATCCTGGCTCACCCCCACTCCCCCGAGCTGCAGGAGTGCCTCTGTCCCCACAATTCTGGGTCTGCGCCACCATCTCCAGGGAGCCCACCAAGCACATCCTGGCCCTGTCCCTGGCTATGGGAGACCCTCCACCCAGGACTTCCTGCTTCCCCCAGCTGCAGGGAGCCCCTGGCCCACCAGTAACGTCTGTGAGGCAAGGCTGACCCCTGCTCAGCCAGTGGGTAGAACAGGAGTGGGCAGGGGCTGTGAGGCAAGGCCGACCCCTGCTCAGCCAGTGGGTAGAACGGGAGTGGGCAGGGGCTGTGGGCCCTGGCAAGTATGTCCACTCCTCTGAGTGTAGGGAGGGACAGAGGTGACCAGCCTGACGTGCAGCTGTGGACAGAGAGGGAGGGCTGCTGGGGGCTGGAGGCCACTGCCCGGTGGCAGTTGTGGGGGAGGCAGAAATGACCTGATCGCTCTAAGGTGAGGGAGAGGAGAGCCCACTCTTTACAGAGACTTCCCCACCGGCACAGGCGCCACGTGGTCCTGGGGCCACTGACTGGGCAAAGACAGCCTGGCACAGGGACAGGACAGGTCTAGTCTGGGATGTGCTGAGCTTGATGGATGCATGGGACCCATGAGGATGTCACAATGATGATTCACATGGCACACAGGTGACCATGACTCTTCCCTGATGGAGACAATGACTCACTGCTGCAGAAGGGTGGATCTAACCCCTCCAGGGTAGCCTAGGAGAGCAAACAGACTCCACTCTAAGGAGCCCAGACATTCCATGCTGATCCACGCCTGCCCAGCCCGGCGGCATCCCCACTGTCTGTGCTTGGACACCAGCCCTCCCTGGCTCCAGGGCCCTTGCCCTCCAGTACCTTGACCCAGCTTTGGTTCTACCCCAAGGGTTTTAAAACATTTAGAACTGGGAGAGAGACTGTTTTCTTTCTTTCCTTTTTTTTTTTTTAAGCTTGTATGTGGCAAATATCTTTAAGAGGAAATAACTCACTCCTCTGGCTCTAAGAGGGAAGTGTGAAATTCAAGAGTAAAATCAAGGTTTGGAAAAGGCTGCTGTCCCCAGGTACCAGCCCCCACCCCAGCAGTGTCTCCCCACACAGGGGACGAGGGCACAGGGGATGAGGTTGGAGGGCCACCAGTCACAGCAGAGGAAAGACCACACTGAGGGAAGCTGGGAGCTGACTGTGCTGGAAGTTCAAGAACAGCACCTCACTTTTAACACACCTGAGCTCATGCTGCTGGCACATGGCCGAGAAGCCAGGGATGCACTGGTTTTAATACAGCAAAAAGTATCCCCCAGGGTTGCAAAAGGACGTGGGTTTCAGAGGGACAAACACCGATCACATTAGAAAATAATGTTATTTCCAAACACAAGCCTAGCATCATGCTTTTTTCCTGGGCTCATTTTCAGAATGACTCACAGCTAGATTAAAGGTTTACACTGGAAATGCTGGAAACAGTAACCGGGAATGGTAAGCATGCCCCAGCACCCACAGGAGGCCCACAGGACTGGGAGGGGACGGTCGCGGCTCCTGGCCATCCTGGGAACCATGGCACTTTTGTCATGGGCCGCGTGGGGATGAGGGCCCTGGAAACAGGAAGAGGAAGGTCAGGAGGGCTCCTCCTGCAGTCTCTGTGTCAGACGCAGGGACATGGCTTAGTAAGACAGGTGACCTCGTGGAAGCCTAGCTTGGACACTCCCAACCAGTCATGCCCAAGCAGTACAGCACAGGGCGCCTTCTCAGACAAGAGCGGTGAGACGGAGCGGGACAGGGAGCCACGTTCTCCACTGCCTGGGCCCTCCCAGCACTCGAGGGCGCTCTGCCCCTGCAGGCACAGGAGGCACCGGGCATGGGCCAGACACCCAGCAAGTGTGGTAGTCGAGTCCCGCGCCCGGCTCCTGCAGCAGGGCTCCTGAGTGGCCACTTTTTCAGGCACAAAATCCTAACATGTTTATATGAGAAATAGATAATTCAACTGCAAAAAAAAAAAGCCAATGTTAGGAAGAAAACGATTTAAATAAAATGGAAGCAAGTAGTGACCATAGCTTGACATTTTCTAAAGACTACAGTTCGTCTAGGAACAGAGGCGACGTGTCGAATCCAAGAGTAAAATCAAGGTTTGGAAAAGGCCGCTGTTCCCAGACAGGAGCCCCCACCCCTGGCAGTGCCTCCCCACACAGGGGACGAGGGGACAAGGGGACGAGGTCGGAGGGCTCAGGAGAGCTGCAGCTGGAATGCATTCTGAACGCAGCTGTGGGCCGCCTGCCTCCTCTTACTAAAGAAAGTGGACATCAGAGAGGAAGCATTTGCAAAGTCTGATGACGGCTCACATGGACTAATGCAGAAGTGAACCCGCAGGGCTGACGGACGCCTCAGGGTTCTCGCCCCCCTATGAGCACGGCCCTGCGGCCTCTCTCGAGCCCACCCACTCCTGACCCTGGGTCCCACAGGGTGGGGGATGCACCGTGGCCCCATGCATGGGATGAAGGGCCTGGGCCGGGTGACTGGCTGGACGCCTTCCAGAGAAAAGGCAATGCGTGGTTTAAAGCGGAAAAAAAACACAGCTGAAAAAAAGAGAAAAATATAAGACAGAGCTGATGTCTTACCCCAGGTTGCTTGTCCCGGGCACAGTAAAAACTTTTTCCTTTTCTTTTTCTTTTTTGAGATGGAGTCCGGCTCAGTCGCCCAGGCTGGAGTGCAGAGGTGCGATCTCCGCTCACTGCAAGCTCCGCCTCCTGGGTTCACGCCATTCTCCTGCCTCAGCCTCCTGGGTGGCTGGGACTGCAGGCGCCTGCCATGACGCCCGTCTAATTTTTTGTATTTTTAGTAGAGACGGGGTTTCACCGTGTTAGCCAGGATGGTCTCGATCTCCCGACCTCATGATCCGCCCGCCTCGGCCTCCCAAAGTGCTGGGATTACAGGCGTGAGCCGTTGCGCCTGGCCCACAGTAAAAACTTAAAATGCACCTGCAGCGGCCAGCACCGACCATGGCTGTGAAGAGCAAGCAGAGGCAGGAGCAGAACCCACATGGCCCCGTGTTCCAGTGGGAGGAAGGAGCAGCCCTGAGTGCCAATGACGACAGGGGGCCGGACCCAGGCAAGAGGCCAGCATCATTCTGAAATGTGTAAAAACATGTGCTCCTTTAGAGTTCCGGAGCCACGACCACAGGCAGTGAAGGAGGCGCCCTGGGTGTCATCTCCTGTCTGGGAATGGAAAGGTGTTGTCTCACTTGGGCTGATGTGAGAAAGGAACCGTGCCTGCAGGAAGCTTGCAGAGCAGGGTGCATGAGTGGGGGGAAGAAAGCAGCTCCCATGGCTCACGCCAGCCTGGAGTCCTGAAACAGACCCAGAAGCTGCAGAGTTTTAAAAGTTGGCACAGATGCGTGCTGACAATATAAGATAAAGGGCTCTTTCTCACAATGAAACAGGAGTGCAAAGACAGTGTCCGTTTAAGACGAGCTTTGGGTCACAATCACAGGCTTCTGCATGAAACTGATGGCGCTTTGCTGTCAGCTGTAAAACAAAACTATGTGCGTGAGCTTCTGTGTGTATGTGGGTATGCTTATGTGGATGTTTGTGCACACTCGCATGTATATGCCTGTGTATGCACTTATGTATATGTGTATGCGTGTGTGTACACACATATTCTCATACACACACTCATATTAGAAACCCAAGTTTTAGGACAGAATGCTATAAAAAATGAAAAGTAAAGTCTTTTCCAATTTTGAACCCTCCTTCCCATTTTGCAAAGTTAACCACAACTAAGTTTCACGAGAGAGTCATTAGGAAAATTCATTCGGAAAATTAGACAGGATTACAGGAATGCTCTCGATGACTTTGAGAAAAAAGCCAGTTCCCTAAGGTCAGGGCTCCTTGTGAGGTGAGGGCAGGCATCCATGCTAAGCCAGCCCACGCTGCCCTCCCTGCCTGGGAGACGGCACAGCAGCTGGGCCTCTGTGTCCTCACCTGTGCTTCCTGGGGCAAAGTAACCAGAGGCGAGGACACGGGAAATGACCCTTGGGCCTCTACTGGGCCAAAACAGTTGGCACCATCACACCCAGGTCATAGAAGGCAGCTGGGGGCCATGGGCCTGGCACCGTCTCCAAGGCCTCTGAGGCATCCAGGGAGACAGCAGGCCCTGTACATCCCTGGCCTTCTCCATCCTCCCCAAGGGACAGGCACTCTCCTGCACATCCTCCACAGGGTGTGGCTGCCCTGTGCTCCCACCGGGTACACTGCCCAGGGCTCCTTGGCCCACCCCACCCCTCCACATCCACTGCCCGGCAATGGGGCTGAGCAAAGAGCCAGTCTTACTGAATCCAGGCAGGCAGCACCCAGGGACCCAGTGGGCAGCAGGAGCAGCTCAGAGAAGCTTGAGGAACCCCCATCCCCGTGCATGTGTGCCTGGAGGGCACCAAGGGTCAAGAACACACTGCAAACACAGCCATCCACGTGAGGAGCCTGGCAACGTGTGCAGGCACACGAATTCCTGTTCTGCAGTGGCCACACTGGACTCAGGAGCGAGGCTGAGAGGGCGGAGTCCTGCTCCTGAGTTTTTTAAAAAAATCACAACTCAGATATTTGTATAAAAATGTGGAGAAAAAGATGGCCCACTTTTGGGTAAATTCTATGCAGGGCCACCAGGCAGGGAGGGGCAGAATCTGTCCCTGGACTCAACCCTCCTCATAATCCTCTCTGTGGATTAGCCAGCGTGGGCAGGCGGGCACCCAGCAGCCTCCTCCACTCTGAGACAGCAACGCCCGTCCAAGGACTCAGCTCCAAGGTGCACAGGAAGGCATTATGCTTTCCAGGATGTAAGTTCTTGCCAACTCTGGTTCTGAGCAGCAGAGACTTTAGAAATGGGGAAAATGGGCTGGGCACGGTGGCTCATGCCTGTAATCCCAGCACTTTGGGAGGCCGAGGCGGGAGGATCACAAGGTCAGGAGATCAAGACCATCCTGGCTAACACGGTGAAACCCCGTCTCTACTAAAAATACAAAAAAAAATTAGCCGGGCGTGGTGGCGGGCGCCTGTAGTCCCAGCTACTCGGGAGGCTGAGGCGGGAGAATGGTGTGAACCCGGGAGGCGAAGCTTGTAGTGAGCCGAGATGGCGCCTCTGCACTCCAGCCTGGGCGACAGAGAGACACTGTCTCAAAAAAAAAAAAAAAAAAAAGAAATGGGGAAAACGCATCAGAACCATAGTGGGAAATACTCATACCCACAGATTCCAAGGAAAGTACCGAGAAAACCCTGGGTGACAGAAACCACTTCATGACTCCAAAACGATATACGAATGTGTGACTATGAAGAACTTCAGCTGAACTCACTAAGATCCTGTACCATACTATTCACCACTCTCTACTAAATCTATATCCTTGCTTTAGCCAGAGGATTAAAACATTGCACGTATTACAGACCCTGATGGCTTTGATCCCTCTTTTCAGATCTTAATGTGCTGTTTTCTGTCCAAAGAGATACTTAAGCTCCTCACTAAATCTGTAGTTAAATGACAGATGGGCTGGCTGGAGGAGGAGGTGTCCCCGCATGGCGCTAATCCGAAGACACACAGCAGCCCCTCCCAGGCAGCAAATGCTCACAGGTAAATGCAGGTACTCACTGCTTTATCTCAACTGGGAACTTAGCTGGGTTTCTGCGGGTTCTTGAGTGTGTCAGCCACTACTGGACCCATTTCTTTCTTTGGGGAAGAAGGCTTTCTTGGCTTGAAAGATAGGCTATTTCACTCTGTGGAAACTTTACAAGAATATATCACATCAAAGTAAAAGCTTTGCAAAGCAATGCTTGGTGAAAAGCAAAATGTTTCTGCAGAGAACTTTGAGAATGTTTACAAACTATACCCTTGAGCCACACATTGCAGACATCCAGCAGAAACGACTGGATGTACAAACACACCTAATTCCTCAGATGGAGCCTCTGAAGTGGCAACAAAGCAAGCCCCCTCTCTGAGAGGCCCCAACACCTAAAGCCAAGATCTCTGCCTGGCTTCGGCCCAAGGGAGAACAGCTGCCCAAAGCCTTCAATCTCAGGACCAGGAGCCTCTCCATGACCCCCTGCCCAAGAGCCACTGGGAGCAGCTTGCACCCTGAGGTCTCGGGGAGGAAAGCAGGCCCCCCTGGGCACTCTGGCTGTGCCCTGACATCTGTACCTACCCATGAGAGTCTCTGCCCTGCTTCTCGCCAGGGCAGTGGGTGCACACTTTTGGACAGAACACACCTCAACCGGGGGCTGCAACTATGACAGGGATGATGAAGTGGCCTCCGGGGACCTCCAGGGAGGAGGGGCTTGATGTTTCCCCCACAGGTAGCCAGGAGCGAGTAGGAAAGGCAGGAAGAGAGAGCATGCCTGAGGCGGCCAGAGCTGGGGCAGGAGCAGGGCTGGGGAAGCCCTGGAAACCACAGCAGGGGTTCGAATTTCATCCGGGGGCGTCCCCGCTGAGGGCTTCCGAGCAGCAGAGTGCAGGAGGAAGAAAGCCTGCTGGGAGTGACTCAGGGAGAGTGACCAGGGAGAGAGCCTGGTGGCTGGGCGGGGGTGAGGATTGAAGAGGAGGAATGGTTGAGGGGCACAGAATGAGCGACCGTGTCCCAAGCCCTCCTTTGAGGGGCACAGCACACGGCAGCTGACAGCATGTGGCAGACAGAGGGCCAGGCAGAGCGGCGGCAGAGGGGCCGGCGCCGCCCCAGCCCCAGAGTCCAGCTCCCGACACACAGGGAGACGGGGGCCAGGGCCTGGGAGCCAGGCTGGGGACGACCTCACCCTGTGTGCCACCAGGAGGGGCGGCACCATCGGGCTCTCCTGCTCCCCGTCCCCTTCCATACCCTGAGGACCAGCCGCATCAAGGGGCTTTGAGCAAAAGCAGGCGTCCTGGGAAAATGACAACCTCAAACTGGCCTCAAGAACTTTTCAGTTCAGGGTTCTTTCAGATAAAGTACTTTATGCATTAACAAATCCCCATCTTCCCGGAAATCTATTCTCACAATTGGAAGCGTGCTCCCTACAAACCGGACAGCCCCATAGGCCCCGAAACAGTGCTTGCTTCTAGGAATTATTCTAGAGTCAAAAGTAAGGTCCTCTCGAGAATGGATCTCAGGTAACTCCAAGCCCAGCTGGCAGCCAGGTAGCCGGAAAAGCCAGGCTGAGCCAGCACATCCCCGGTGCAGCTTCCTGCAGCGAGCGGCCCCCTCCCCACGACGCCCCCGGGTCTCCCCTCACCACTGTCCCATCGCAGGATCTCAGCAAACCGTTCCCCCCCACGTGGCAGCCCAGGTTGCATAAAGTTGATTCGGGTCAGACCAGCCCCGAGAAAGCATCCCTTACAACAGGAGCGAAGCATGCACCCCAGAAGGCAACGTGCGGCCGCAGAGCAGGGAGACCCGTGCGCCTACAGGGGACCCTACAGGGGACCCGCACCGCCTGCGCGCCCTGTCCCGGGCACCACCAGGCCCCGCACACGAGGCTCACCCAGCGCCGCGGTGCCCTCCCGCCCGCGGGCCGCGTCCAGGCAAAGCCGCTCCGGAGTCCCCGGGCTGCGCGCAGGGCCTGCCAAGGCGGGCGGGGCCCGGACCAGGGACGAGCGCGGGGACCGGCGATGCGGGTCCAGGCTCCCGCGGGGGCCGAGGTCGGGGCTCTGGGAGGCAGAGAAAGGGTTGTGGGCCCAGTTCAGGGTGCAGGGGTCGGGGGGGAGGAGCAGAACGCGGGGCGGGGATGGGAAGCGGGGACCCCGAGGAAGGCGCTGAGGGACCAGGATGCGCGTGCGGGCGGCGGGAAGCCGGCGCAGGGACCGAGGCATCGGGTGCGGGCGGCGGGGACGCGAGCTGAGGGGCGGCCGCGGGGAGGGAAGGCGCCGCGGCTCGCAGGGCCGCGCCGCGCCCCAGGCCCCCTCCCCGGCCCCTCCTCGGCCGCGCCTCCCTGGCCCCAGCATCCCTGGCGTCCGCGCCGGCTCCCGGGGCCGCGCGCCCTGGGCACCCACCTGGGCCTTCTGCAGGGCGCTGAGGCGCAGCTCGTGCACGAACGGGTTCCGCCCCGGGGGCGCCAGCAGCCGAGCGTCGCTGGCCCCTGCGCTGGAGGCAGGGGCGGCCCGGGGTCCGCATCCCCGCAGCCTCATGGCCGCGCCGTCCCGCGGCGAGCGCAGCCGAGCTGCCTGGGGCGCCGAGCGGGGCCGGGGCTAGCTGGGCGCGGGTCTCGGGGCGCGGGCAGAGGATGCGCGGCGACTGGAGCGGGCCGGGCGCGCAGGCGCGGGAGGTGACGTGGGCGGAGCGGGAGCGCCGGCCGGGGCGGGGCCGGGGCGGGGCGTCCCTGGAAGCCTCGCCTCCCGCCGGCCGGCAGGGGCGGCACCAGCCGGAGTTCCGCTACCTGGTGGTTTCTCTGGGGTCTGTGGGGGGCCGGGGCCGTTGGGGACCGGGGGCGCCTCCTGCAGCCACTGGAGCACAGGGATCCCCGGCACGGTCTGCGCCAGGAGAAAGGGAGGTCCCCGGGGCCCGCAAGGCTGCCACGTCGTCCCCTTCCGCCGCTCGGCCCGCCTGCTCGCGGGGAGGGAGGAAGGGGCGGGCACGCGTCCAGCTTACGCGCAAGGCGGGCCAGGCTGTGGGTGCCGAGCCCCGGGCTGTTCCGGCCAAGGCCCCACGCCATTCTTCTTCTTCGTCGGGCTTCTAGCTCGCACCGGCGACCCTGGAAGCTGCCCCGGGCTGAGGGAGCTTCTTCCAGCAGCGCCTCAGCCCAGGCGACTCCCGCCTGAGGTCCACTCGACCTTAGGACCCCCCAGACCTCGGGATCCCCTCAGATCTCAGGACCCCTCAGATCTCAGGACCCCTCAGATCTCAGGACCCCTCAAGCCTCAGGACCCCCTCAGACCTCAGGACCCCTCCGATCTCAGGACCTCTCAGGCCTCAGGCCCCGCAGGGATGGCCCATGCAGGAGGCGCACATAGGGGCCCTGACTGTCCGTGCTGGTTGTGCAGGGGCTGCGATGAGATCCCAGCGCTTTCTCACCCGTAGCTGCTTTGGCTCGGGCATTGCCTCCGTGGTGCTCAGGAGCCGTGTGAGGAGCCCCAGGGTGGGGCCCATAGTTAGCCGGAGCGAGAGTAGGATGGGCTCCTGCCTCCGGGTGAACACGCTTGGATTTCAGAGCTCACGCAGGCCTTCGGTCACAGTGCTCACGGCTCCCTCACCCCGGCTGGCCCTGTTGGTTCCTTCATGGCCAATGGACCTCACCCAGACAGAGCCGGTTTGGGCCACCTGGCCAACCCCCCAGGGTCCTGGCTCCTGGGGATGTCACTGCTGTGTTGGCCCCAGCTGGGCCCCATCCTCAGCAGACGCCAGGGAGTGCCCCGACCCCTCCAATGACCCTGCCTGCGTCCTTGTGGACCTCATAGTGCAGCGGGCTGGCAGAGACCCTTCTGTGTCTGAGACCTGGGTACGGGCCAGGGGTCTGTGCCATCCACATATCATGCACAGAGAAGGCCCCGGCAGGCCAGACCCGCTGCATGGCCTTATTCCTGCCCCATAAGAGTCCCTGCCCCATAAGAGTCCCAGCCCATGCCTAGCAGCAGCACCTGTCCC
Source organism: Gorilla gorilla gorilla (assembly GCF_029281585.2). Classification (NCBI taxonomy): domain Eukaryota; kingdom Metazoa; phylum Chordata; class Mammalia; order Primates; family Hominidae; genus Gorilla; species Gorilla gorilla. Next base: position 110,653,151 of record NC_073243.2, on the reverse strand, counting down.
AAGTGCTACACCCATGGGGATGGGGTGAGCCCTGTGTGCTGGTGGGCATTGGTGGCTCTGTGGCCCGGCCACCAGCGTTGCACCCACCTCCTGGGCTTTTAGTGGCCACTTGCTCTGATCCCCAAAACCAGAGCCCAGCACCCGAGGCCACCCAAGGCTCCTCACCAAACTGATCATCAAGAAAGCCCAGGACACAAAGCCTGCCAGCCACAGGGCAGCACCTGCACCCCAGCGATCCAGGCGGCCCCACCTGCTGCCTGAGTGCTCTGGAGAGGAGGGGCCCTAGGGTGTCCCAGTCCTGGGATGAGAGCAGCCTCAGGACTGGACTTGGAGAGCCATGAAAGTGGGGTCCTCCCAGAAGCACAGGCCAGGAAGCAGTGTGTGGTGGAGGGAAACCTGCTGGAGATGGTGCAGAGCCAGATTCAATGGGAAGAGCTGCCAGAGAGTCATGGCTGTGTCCCCAGAAGATGCAAAAGTCCTAACCCACAGCACCTGTGGCCGCGACCTTATTTGGAAACAGGGTCTTTGCAGATGACCAGGTTAAGAGGAAGTCATTAGGGTGGGCCCTAGTCTGAAGGTATAGAGAGGGAGATTCGGGCTCAGAGACAGACACAGAGAGAGCTCCACGGGAAGGCCAGGGTTCTGCTGCTACAGGCAAGCAGTTCCCAGGAGCTGGAGAGGCCTGGGGCAGGTCCTCTCTAGTGCCCTCAGAGGGAGCCTAGCCCTAGGGTGCCATGATCGCAGGCTTCTGGCCTCCAGACTGGGAGAGAATAAATTCCTTCTGCTTTAACCTGCAGAGTGCAAAGTGAGTTGGAACCCAGGGAAGGAGGTGGGGAGGCTGGGGGAAGAACCTCATACTGCCCGGCAATCTAAGCAGGGTCAGCAGGTTGTCCTTGAGCCAAGGTCGGTGGAAAGAGGAGTCCCTCTCCCAGAGAGGTCTTTGGTGGAGCCACTGTGGGCAGCATGGCCTTGGTGTAGAAGCTCAGTGGATCCTTGGGTCACAGGCACCATTTGGAGGAGGCGCAGAGGCCCAGCTCTGGGGTCAGTACACAAGGGGGCACAGCTGGGAGGGTGGGTGTGACAGGGCCAAGGGCTGTGCAGAGCAGGGGGCAGGACTGGGGCACACTCGTCCTCACCAAGCAGAACCCAAGGAGGCCCCAGACAGCGGCCAAGGAGCGGAGGCCCCCAGAGGGGCTGAGTCCACGGAACTGCCCCATCCAGGAGGACTGGCCAGGAGAGAACTGGGAAGGCCAGCCAGTGGTAGTAGCAAGGGTGGAGACCACCACCCTGCAGGGTGCTGTGGAGTGGGCAGGAGTTACAGAGGTTCTTTCCCAGCTACCTGAGAAAGGAGGAAGCGTGATGGGCAGGAGGAGGAAAATGGATGCTTGGCGGGAGGCTGGGATCCAGGGCAGCAGCTCAAGGAAGGCGCCCAGGACATGTTCCTGGGTGGAAGGCAACAGGCCAGCCTCACAGGAGACGTTGAAAACCCCTGTGAGAGGGGGTGTCATGGGCCCATCTCAGTCTGGAAGGATCCTGCGCTCAGCGGAAGGAAAGGCCTGGGGCCCGGAGCGGGGACTCCTTCTCTGCTGCAGCTGGAAAGGGTTGGATGGTCCACAGGGCACGTGCCCAGGGGGTGGGGAGCTGGGGCACTGTTTTGTGTGGGAGTCAGTTTTCTCCTGGGGACTGCGAGGGGTCGGGGAGAGGGCCTGCTTATGGGGAAATCAGCGCAAGCGTGGAGGAGCAGCAAGGAAATTCCTCCGCCCACACTGGGCCTTCACACTTAGGCTTTGGTTCTGCTATGTAATGGAACGTTCTTAAGACCTGGAGGGTCTGGAAGCTTGATTAAGAGAAGTTGGTCTTGGGTGGGGAGGTATAAGCAGTTTTTTCTGTCTAGCAGGGGAAAAATGAGTTTCTCATTAGGACTTAGTTTTGGGAAAACCACCCTAAGGGCCCTTTAACTACAAAGGGAGCCCCCACTGTGGTTCTCAGGAACCTCCTGGAAGCCCCCCACAGCTCCCTGGGGCTGGTAACCACACCCCTGAGGCTTCTTGCTCTGGTTTTGTCTCTGTTTTAAGAGTGTAAGCTCACAGAGAAGTGTTTCCTATACTCCAAGTGCATTGAGAACACGAGGTACCTGCTTGTTCTGGTAAGGCTGAGTATTTTTGTTTTGTTTGTTTAATTTTTGAATTTTAGAGTTATCTATAGGATAGAAAGAGATATTCTCCTTCATTTTCTACTAACATCTTTTTTCAGTTCTGCCTTTCATGGTTGCATTTTATTCTATTTGAAGATTTTTTTCTCTGCATGGAGACCTGATATTCTCAACACCACGTATCAATCACCGACTCCCACTTGTGGGTCCACTTCCAGCATGAACAGAAAGAAGGGTTCCTGAAGCTCCTTCTGGCTGCCCCATCTCACCCATTGGTCCGCGTACTCCTTTACTCCCGTCTCACACCTTTCAACCGTCTGCCTTAGTAGCTGTAGAGGGGGTTCCTTCCTGTTGGCGCTTCTTCCCAAGAATTGTAGTAGGAATTCAGGGAATTTTATTTTTCCATCCAAATTTTGGAAGCAGTTGTCCGCATTGCTAAAAATTCCCACTGGAAGCTTCCTTTTGAATCACATTAATTGTACAGGGTACTTCAGTAAGAATGTTACTTCATTCTTACTGTTCATTCTCCCTGTTCCCTAAGAATGTTACTTCAGTAAGAGCTGGCTGGTCCTGGGAGGGACCCTCTAAGGGCCAGCAAGGCTCCAAGGCTCCAAGGCTTCAAAGCACTAGAAAATACAAAAAAACATTTTTTTAAATGGATGATGTGGCATGGACACTTTATAATTTTCAGAACGATTTTTCACCAACATGGTTATTCTACCATTTATTTAGATGTTCTTTCATGCCCTTTGATAGCATTTAAAATTTTTCTACATAAAGATTCTGTATTTTTGTTAATTCCTTGATGCTTCATACTTCTGCAGTGGTGTAATAATGGTTTCAAAAATTACCCTTGGGCCGGGCGCGGTGGCTCATGCCTGTAATCTCAGCGCTTTGGGAGGCCGAGGTGGGCGGATCATCTGAGGTCAGGAGTTCGAGACCAGCCTGGCCAACATGGCAAAACCCCATCTCTACTAAAAATATGACAATTAGCCAGGTGTGGTGGCACACGCCTGTAGTCCCAGCTACTCAGAAGGCTGAGGCAGGAGGATTGCTTGAACCTGGGAGACAGAGGTTGCAGTCAGCCAAGATCACGCCACTGTACTCCAGCCTGGGCAAGAACAGAGCGAGACTCTGTTTCAAAAAAAAAAATTACTCTTGACAGTATGGATTATATGGAGAACCACTACTGATTGTGTAGAGGTTGTATGAAGACAGACCCCAGGGTACAAGAGGACCTGTGGATGTTCCAGATGAGGAGTGCACAGCCCCAGAGTGAGGGACTCCATCATGTACAGTGGATGGACTTCCTATTCAACCCACAATCACGACAAACAGAAAATTGTGGTGGTTTTCAGTCACTACAGACTGAGATGGTTTGTTAAGCAGTGATAGTGTCTTTCAAAGAGCAGATATTTTAAATTTTGATGAAGTCCAATTTATCAGCGTTTTCTTTTAGGGATCATGGTTTTGGTATCCTCTTTTATAAATATTTACCTGCATCAAGGTCATTCAGATTTTCTTACTTCAGAAGTTTTACAGTTTTGGCTTTACCATTTAGGTCTGTATTCCATTTCAAGTTGACATTTGTACACGGCATAAAGTAAAGTGGAGGCAGAGGCTTTTTTAGTTTCAAATGTTTTCGTCTGAATATTCAACTGTTTCAGCACCATTTGTTGAAGAGAATATTCTTTCTCCATTGAACTACCTTGACAACTTTGTAAAAAAATTAAGTGGCCATATATGTATAGTTGAGTCTATTCCTGGACTCTGTATTTTGTTCCATGGATCTGTACGTCTGCAACTGCCAACATCACACTATCCTGATTACTAAAGCTTTATATTAGTCTTGAAATTAGACTGCACTGCACTGGAGTGCAGTGGCCCGGTCTCGGCTCACTGCAGACTCCGCCTCCTGAGTTCCAGCGATTCTCCTGTCTCAGCCTTCGGAGTAGCTGGGACTACAGGCATGCACCACCACACCCAGCTAATTTTTATATTTTTTTAGTAGAGATGGGGTTTCACCATCTTGGCCAGGCTGGTCTCGAACTCCTGACCTCAGGTAATCTGCCCGCCTCGGCCTCCCAAAGTGCTGGGATTACAGATGTGAGCCACCATGCCCGGCCAAAATTTTAGAATCATTTTGTCAAGAAACTGAAGTATCCAGGAACAAACAAACAAAAGGTTGGTGGGATTTTTAATGAGATTGTGTTGAATCTATTGATCAATTTGGGAAAATTGCCATGTTAGCAATATTGAGTTATCCATCCATGAGCATGGTATACAGATCATTTATTTAGGTTTTCTTTAATTTCCCTCAGCAATGTTTTATAATTTTCACTGCATAGGTCTTGCATAGGTTTTTCTAATTCTGTTCCTATTTCATGTTTTGATGCTGTTATAAATGATACTGCTTCTTAATTTCAATTTCCAGAAGTGTGTTGCTCGTATATAGAACTACAACTGATTTTATATATTTACTTTGTAGGCATTAACCTTGCTAAATTCATTTATTAGTTCTAGTGACTTTTTTTGTAGATTCTTTAGGATTTTCCCCATTTCACAATCATAATACCTGTAAATAAGGAGCTTTATTTCTTCCTTCACCAGCAACACGTATGCCTTTCGTTGTTTGCATTTCCTCTTGTTCCACTGACTGTGACATCCTCTACAGAATGTTGGACAGAGTGCTGAGACTGGGCATCTTGTCTTGTTAACAATCTTGGGGATTGTTAGTACCCAGTGCCCAGTCTTGATGTGAGCTGTGGGTTTTCACAGATGCCCTGAAAAAGGATGAGGGCGTTCTCTTCTATTGCTAGTTTACTGAGTAGTTTTTATCATTTTGGCCAAAAAGCTTGCTTGCGTCTATTGAGGAGATTATCTTAAAATTTTCTTCTTAATCCTGTGAATATGGTGAATTGAATTGGTTCATATTCCAATTTTAAACCAACCTTGTTTTTCTGGATAGGCCTCACTTAACCATACTACACGATTGATTTATTACTGAATTTAAATTGATACATTTATGTTAAAGGTGTTTGTGTCTATGTTCATAAGAAATATTGGCCGTAGTTTCCCTTTCTTATAATGTCTTTGCCTGATTTCTAATGAGGATAATACTGTCTTTAAAACATGAGTTAGGAAGTACTCCAACTCATTTCTAAATAAAGAGTGAGTAGGGTTGGTATTATATCTTCCTTAAATGTTTGTTAGAGTTCATCAGGGAAGCTATCTGGAATGAGAATTTTCTTTTTCAGAAAGATTTAAAGATTATGAATCTGAGTGCTTCATTAGATAGGTGTTATTCATCTTTTCTATTTCTTCCATCTAAAAATCTAAATTTTTTTAGTAATTTAGATATTTCCAGGAATTTGTCCGTTTTATCTAAGTTATTGATTTATTGGCATAAAATTGTTTATCATAATCCCTTTTATCCTTTTAATATCTATAGGATCTAGACTGATAGCCCTTGTTCACGTTTATAATATTGGTAATTTGTGTCTTCTTCCTTTTTCTTGATCACTTTGGCTAGAGGTGTATTTTGTTATTGATCTTTAGAAATAGCTGCCTTTTGAATTCATTGATTTTTTTCTTATTATTTTTCTGTTTTCTATTTTTGTTGATTTCTGTCTTTATCTTTATCATTTTCTTTTCTCTCCTTATTTTAGGTTTAATTTGCTCTTCTGTTCCTACTTCCTTAAGTTGGAAGTATAGACCATTGATTTTAGACCTGCCTCATGTAATACCACAAATTTCCTTCTAAGTTCTGCCATATCTGCATTCCACAAATGGTGGCATGCTGATTTTTCATTTTCTTTCAGTTTTCAATGTACTTTCTCTTTTCCCATGTGGTTTCTTCTTTGATTCCTGTGGCTTTTTTGTTATGTGTTAATTTCCAAATATTTGGAGAATTTCCAGTTAATTTTTATTATAATTTATTTGTGGTCACAATACATACTCTGTATGATTTCAATCCTTTTATAGTCTGTGTTTATGATTGTTCAGGTGCATATTATAAGAAAAGGTTCTCTTGTTTTTGTGTGGAGTGTTCTGTGAATGCCAGTTGACTCCATTGGTTGATAGTTTTGTTCAAGCTTCCTGTATCTTTGTGCTTTTCTGTTACTGTTATATGAATGACTGAAAGACCAACTATAATTGTGGATTTGTTTGTTTCACCTTTCAATACTGTTAGTCTTTGCTTCATATATTTTGAAGCTATGTTATTAGGTACATATATATTTGAAATTATTCTGTCTTCCTGGTGAATCAATCTTTCCATCATTATGTCATGTCTCTCTTTTACTCTAGTAACATTTCTTTTTTCTTTTCTTTTCTTTTTCTTTTTTTTTTTTTTTGAGACAGAGTCAGTCTATCGCCCAGGCTGGAGTGCAGTGGCACAATCTCGGCTTACTGCAACCTCCACCTCCTGGCTTCAAGTGATTCTCCTGCCTCAGCCTCCCGAGTAGCTGGGATTACAGGTGTGCACCACCATGCTCAGCTAATTTTTGTATTTTTAGTAGAGATGGAGTTTCACCATGTTGGTCAGGCTGATCTTGAACTCCTGACCTTGTGATCCACCTGCCTCAGCCTCCCAAAGTGCTGGGATTACAGGTGTGAGCCACTGCGCCCAGCCTCTGGTAACATTTCTTGTTCTGAAGTCCACTTTGTCTGATATTCACATAGTCACTCCAGATTTCTTATGTTTAGTGTTTGCGGGGCATATTTTTCCATCCTTTTAATCTTTCTGTGGCTTTATATTTAAAGAAGGTTTCCTGTATACAGCATAGAGTTGGATCTTGCTTTATTATCTAATCTTAAAATCTTTGTCTTTTAATAGGCATGTTTAGATCATCCATATTTGATGTGTTAATATGGTTAGATTTAAATATACAACCTTGCTATTTGTTTTCTGTTGTCTTGTCTGGTCTTTTGGTTTACTCTTTAACTGCAGTCTTCTAGATTAATTTAGTATTTTATCTCCACCATTGACTCATCAGCTATACCTCTGTTTTAACTTTTTAGTATCTGCTATTAATATGTGTATTATTGGAAGACATTTTAAATAATACACTGCTTCACATATAATTGAAGACCTTTGCAGTATTACACTTCCACTTCCCTTTTCATCCTTTAGGCTAGTGCTTTCATACATTTCACTCTTATATATGCTGTAGGCCCCACAATATATAATTTTTTTGTCTTGAACAAAGTCTTTTCAAGCAATTTAAAAAAAATTCAGAGGTTTTTGTATTTATCTGTATGTTTGCCATTTCAAGCACTTTCATTGCTCTCTTGAGATTTGAGTTTCCTTCTTGTATCACTTTTCTGCCTTCTGAAGAAATTTTACTAATATTTTTTGCAGTGCAGAGCTGTTTGCAACTAATCTTTTGGATTTGATCTGTATAAAAAACTTTTTTATTTTACCTTCGTTTTGTAGGATTTTTCCCCTAATATAGAATTCTAACTCAACAAGTTTTTATTTTGTGTATTTATTTGCTTTCGAAATTTTGTCTTTATTACTGTTTTCCTGCAAATCAATTATGATGTACCTGTGTGTGAGAAATCACTGAGCTTCTTTGATTTATAGGTTTATACTTTTAATAAAATTTAGAAAACTAATAGTCATTATTTCCTTTTTATCATGACTTTATTGAATTATAATTGATATATAATAAACCACATACATTTAAAGTGGACATTTTGCTGTTTTTATATATACACACATATATATGTACACACACACACACACACACACATCCTATGAAATTGCCACTGTATTTAAGATAGGAAACATAGTTATTATTCCCAAAAGCTTTTTCACTCCCTTTTGTAATCCCTACATCCCACCCCTACACATTTCATCCTCAGGCAACCCCTGTTCTACTTTCTGTCGCTGTAAGTTAGTTTGCATTTTCTGAAATTTTATACAAATAAAATCATACAGTTTCTTCTTTTGTTCCAATTATTTCACTCAGCATAACTATTTGAGGTTCACCTTTTTTTTGTTTTTATCAATCATTTACTTGTTTTTATTGCTGAATAGTATTCCATTGTATGGATATTTGTTTATCCATTCTCCTGTTGATAAATATTTGGGTTGTTTCTCGTTTGGAACTATTACAAATAAAGACGCTGTGAGCATTTGAGTACAAGTCTTGGTATGGATGTATGGCTTTCATTTTTGTTGGATAAATACTTATCAGTGGGAAGCTGGGTGATACATTTTGAAAGAAACGTTCAAACTCTTGTCCACAGGGGTTGGACCATTTTACATCCCCCAACCCAGACTGTGTATGAGAGTTTCAGTTCTTACATATTTTTGCCTACACTTAGTATGGTAAGACTTTTAGGTTTTAGGCATTCCAATACATATGCAGTGGCGTCTCGTTATGATTTTAATTTGCTTTCCCTTTGAACAATGACCTAGAACATCTGTGCGTGTGCTCATTTATCATCCACAAATCTTCCTGGATGATGTGTTCAAGTATTTTTCTCATTACAGTATTCTTCTTTGTTTTATTATTAATGGGTCTAGAGAGTTTTTATATATTGTGAATACAATTTATAAGATAAGTGATTTGCAAATATTTTGTACCATTCTGTGGCTGCTTTTTCATTGTTTTAACAATATTTCTCAAAGAGAAGTTTTTAATTTTTATGTTCAATTTACCTTTTTAAAAAACAATCACGCTTTTGATGTTATATCTAAAAATATCTCTGCTTAATTCAAGGTTATGAATAGTTTCTCTTGTTTTCTTCAAGAAGTTTTATAGTTTATATTTTATAATTAGGTCTATAATCCATTGTGAGTTAATTTTTACATGGTATGAGGTATAGATATAAGTTTTTTATTTTTATTTTTTTTACCTATAGATGTAGAATTGTTCCATATCATTTGTTGTAAGACTATCCCTTCTCCACTGAATTGCCTTTGCAGCTTGGTGAAAAATTGATTGACCACATCTGTGTGCTTCTGTTTCTGGGCTGACTATTCATTGCATTGACCTATTTATTCATTTGGATGCAAGTCTTGACTACTGTAGTTTTATAGTATGTCTTAAGATCCAGTGACATTAGTTCTTAGTTTTTCTTTTTGAAAGTTGTTCCAGTTTTTTGAGGTCCTTTTGATTTCCATATGAATCTTAGAATCAGTTTGTCAATTACTACAGAAAAAATTATGCAATTTTGAGATTATGTTGGCACCGTGCACAAATTTTGGGAGAAATAACATCTTGACAATATTGAGTCTTTTGACCCCCTGTCATGGTACATCTCTCAGTTCATCCAGGCTTTCTTTAATTTCTCTCAACAATGTTTTGTAGTTTCCAATGTGTAAATCTTACCCATCTTTTGTCAGATTTATCATTAAATATTTAACATTTTGTGCTACTGAAAATGGTACTTAAAAATTTTTGTGAACTTGTGGAGAACGTATATTCTGCATCTGTCAGGTGTAGTGTTTTATAAATGTCAATTAGCTCAAGCTTGTGGATAATGATGTCATGTCTTCTATTTTTAACTGATATTTTTGTCTGATTGTTTTTACTGATGTGTTGTTCATATTGCGATATGGTTTACTTCTCCTAATTCTTTTTTCTTTTTACCTTTGCTTTTGGTGATTTGAAGCTCTGTTATTAGGTACACACATATTTAATTATGTCTTTCTGATGAGTTGAGCCTTTTAACATTATGAAATATCTCTATTTCTGGTAATACACTTCATTTTGAAGTCTGTTTTTTCCTGATATTAATAAACTCACTCTAGTCTTAGTTTTGCATGGTACATTTACTATCAACCTATTTGTGTCTTTATATTTAATATGGATCTTTTGTAGACAGTATATAGTTTTTTCTTGATTTTTCATTCTTTTTCTATCAGCCCATTTACCCCCATTCTTCATAGCACACTTTTAATGTGCCTTATATCTACATTGATTACCTACCCTATAAGAGAATATAATAATTTTTGCTTTTAACAGCCCTATGTATTTTAAAGAAATTAATAGTAAATTAATAATCACTTCATTTACTATTTCTGAAGCTCTTTATTCCTTTCTGAAGTTCCCTGTTTCCATAAGGTATAATATATGTTCATCCTGAAGAATTTCCTTTAACATTCCTTACAGTACCTGTCTGCTGCACGTGAATAGTTTTTTAAATCTGAGTTTTTAAATCTTTGTTTTGCTTTCACTATAGAAGGATATTTTAATGATTTTAGAAATCTAGGCTGACAGTTTATTTTCATTCCGCCCTTTAAAAATCTTGCTGCCCTGTCTTCTGGCATCTAAAAATGCTGGTGAGAAATCAGCAGTGATTTAAGTCTTCATCTTGTGTGTGTCATGTGTCATTTTTACCCAGCTGCGCTCTCTTTTTATCTTGATCTTTGGTCTTTGGCAGCTTGATGTTAATCTTCCTAATTGTGGTTTTCTTAGAGTGTATCCTGCTTGTAGGTTTTCTGAGATCCTTGAATCTGAAAATGTACATCTTTCACTACATTTGGGGACTTACCGGCTACTATATCTTCGGATTTTTTTTCTGCTACTTTTTTTTTCTCATTTCTTCTTCTGGAGCTCCTATTACAGATATATAAGCCTTTTGATATTGTCCCATAGGTTCCTGAGATTCTGTTCATTTTTTTTTAATTTCCCTCTTTCTTCTTTATATTGAGCAATTTCGAATGATCTGTCTTCCATTTTAATTCATTTGTCATTGCCATTCTGCTGTTAAGCCAACCCAGTACATTCGTATTTTCAGATATCGTATTTTTCAATGTTAGTTTCTCACTGGGTTCTTTTTAGTAGTTTCTTTTTCTCTGCTAATATGTCCCATCTTTTTATTTATTGTGAGTGTGTTTTCTTCGCTCTAAGCATAGCTGGAATGGCCGCCTTACAGCCCACATCTGCTGTCTCCGCACTGGCTCCTCAGGGCTTAGGTTGGTTGGTCGTCCTGTTCTTTGAGATTGGGTCACGTTTCTCTGTTCTTCATGTGGGACGTAGGAGGCTCTGGGGTGCACATTCTCGCAGTGAATGCTGGTGGTTTCCCTTTGGTGCTGTTTGGTTAGGTGTGACTCACATGTGAACTCTGTCTCCTGGGTGGCAGCCTCTATTTTGGTTCAGTTCAGTCCTTGGCTGAGCTGCTTTGGGTCACTCCACACCTGGTGATCCTGGTATTAACCAGTGACGTGACATAGATAGAGCTTATGTACAGAATTTGGGGTTCCTCTTCATGTCTTTTCTCTTTTTAGGGTTCCCCCTTACCCTTCAGTGGATTTTCTGTCATAGTATTTGCCACTCTGTCTGGTTCTAACCTCTGGCTCAAAGCTACAAAATGGGACAGTTCCCTGTGTATATCTCTTCTTACAAGGTTACCTCCCATCCCCAATTTGCCAGCTTTTGTTCATTCTCCAAGATAGGTCATCAAAACATAAAAAAAAAAAAAAAAAAAATTCTCAGGAATCTTGTCTAGTAGCAGCTTACACGGACACAGCCAAAGTGCAAAACTCCAAACTTATGTTTTTAAAAATGCCTGTTCTCTCTCCAGATATCTTAATGCACTTCACAAATTTTTAAAAAACGGAATCAATTGTAACTCTTTCACTTTCACGTTTAGTTCTCATCTAAGATAAACTACCATATGAATTGAGTTGAAAATCCACACTGATGAACTATTTAATAGGAAATAATATAGGTACTTGCCTACAATTTAGGCTTTTTCTGATTTCCAGAAAGGCTACAAATGAAAATGTTTGCTCAGACGTTTACTGTACCTGAAATAAGAAGGATGTGGTCCATCTGGTCACTGTGGCCCTGTTTGTGGTGGGGCTGGTGTCAGTATTCTAGCATCAGCGGTCACCTGGGTACTTTAACATGAATTATCTTCTTGTTTATTAACTCCATAAGGAAGTGTTAATCCCAGTTTTCAGAGGAGGACGTTGAATCTCTGCAGGTTGCACAACACAGCCCACGGTGTCAGAGGAGGCCAGGAACAGCACTGAGGTTGGAAACCAGGTTTATGCCTCGAAATCCTGTGCCCGTCCCACCACAGGGACTACCTCTCAAACTTCCAGGTTCTAAATTTGTTGGTTTTGTTCACTGTATGACAGTTGTAGATAGAAATTTAGAAAACGGAAAAGGTTGCCACAAAGCCCTCCTAATTTAATAAAGTCTGTGACTCGACTCTTCTCTTCTGAGCTGGGGTCGGAAGATGGCTCTTTCCCCAGGATGGAGCTCCTTTCAAGGGACACAGCTGCGGTTCCAGGGTCTGCCCGAGCGAGCCTCAGGGTTGGGGGATTCTGTAGTTTGTAGTTTGCTCGTGTTTGCATGGAACTCATGACAGAGTTTTCCCTTGGCCCGTGTACTCGCTGCTTAGGGCTGGTGTAACAAATTACCACAAAGCGGGGGTCTTAAAACAACAGAAATATGTCGTCTCACAGTTCTGGAGGTCAGAAGTCTGAGATCAAGGTGTGGGCAGGGCTGGTTTCTTGAGGGCTCTAAGGGACGGTCTGACCCAGGCCTCTCCCAGCTCCGCCGCCCCGCCACCCGAGTTCACGTGGCTGCTCTCCTGTGTCTGTGTCTACAGTTGCCCTCTTCTTTTTCGGATAAGGACCCCAGTCATGGGATTTAAGGCCCACCTTAAATCCAGGATGATCTCGTCTCCAGATGCCCCTCCTAATTACAGCTGCAAAGACCCTGTTTCCAGATAAGGCCACATTCACAGGCACCAGAAGTTAGGACTTGGACACATCTTTGTGGGGCCACTCCCCAACTCTACAGCCATCCAATCTCGTACAATTTGGGCAAAATCCATGACAGATGTTAGCGATGAAGTGTGGTCCCCGCTGGCTGTCCATGCCCCCTTTGCCACTTACTTCTCCTTGCTGTGGAGGTCAGTGCTAAGGCTCCCTCCTTGTGGCGCTGGGGAGTTCTGATGGCGGTCCAGGGCCCTCGCCACCATCACCTGGGCGCTCACGTTGCCCACACAGCGGGCCTCGCCGCCAAAGCCTTTCTCCCTCGGACTTCAGGCGGAGAGGCTGCTGAGGTCTCTCCCCCTCCCTTTGGGCTCTGGCCTCTCCTCCTTGTCTTGGCTGATGGCTCCCCCTCATCCAGCTCTGAATGTGGCTCCCTCCACGCCCCTTCCCTCTCTTCTCTGCACACGCTCGCCCTGTGTGCTCTGGACCACGCCTGTGCCTTACACACTGCTTGCCCATGGGTGACGCCTGCATCCGCGTCTGACCTCCTTCTGAGCTCAGATGCACACGTCTGGCAGTGATTTCATGCTTCCGCTTGGAGGTCTGTCTTAGTCTGCTCAGGCTGCTGAAGTAGAAGCCACCATAGGCTTGTGGCTTAAACAACAGCCGCTTTTGCTCACAGTTCTAGAGCCTGGAAGTCCAAGCTCAAGGCATGGTAGATTTGCTGTCTGGTGAGGCTGTATCCTGGTTTATATACGGCGCCTTCTCCCTGTGTCCTCATGTGGTGAAAGGGGCGCGGGAGCTCTCTGGGTCTCCGTTATAAGGACACTCATCCTATTCATGAAGGATTAGGCACCGAATCACCTCCCAAAGTCCCTGCCTTCTAATAGCATCACCTTAGGGGTAAGAATTTCAGCGTAGGAATTGGTGGGGGAGGGGGGCGGTAAGGGGGGCACAGTTCAGTACATAGTGGGGTCTAACAGGCATTTCAAATCTACAGCATCCGTGGCTGCACTCCCATCATCCTTCCCAAGCCTACATCCGCTGCTCCCGGGACCACCCCAGGGAGGGCAGCCCATACTGTGGCTGCTCAAGCCAAGACCCAGGTGCCCTCGGACTGCCCTGCCTCTGCCTCTCACCCTCACTCCCATTTGCATTTCCTCATGGCCCAACCTTGTTTGAAAACGCAGGTTTTATTATTATTCAGGTATGGCAAGGCCAATGTGTCAGGAGATGATGCCCACTGACAAAAGAGTTTCTTCCCCACAGTGCCCAAGATGGGGGACTAGAGGGACAGCATACCACGCATGGCCACACAGGCCACATGGGGCCACACGGGGTCACACAGAGTCACACAGGCCACACAGGGCCACACAGAGTCACACAGGCCACACAGGGCCACACAGGGTTACACAGGGCCACACGGGGCCACACAGGGTCACACATGGGGTCACACAGGGCCACATGGGGCCACACAGAGCTACATGGGACCACACGGGGCCACACAGGGTCACATGGGGCCACACGGGACCACACAGAGCCACACAGGGTCACACAGAGCTACACGGGACTTCACAGGGCCATGTGGGAAGAACCCGTCAGGAGGCATTTCAGCTGGACAGGGCAAGCAGGCTTAGGGTTGGCTCACTGGATTAGTCTGTGGTTCCATGGGCTCCAGGGCACATGTAGAAGCTGCCCCCTGCTGTCCAATACCCGGCCCTGGGGTGGGCAGGGCAGGTGGAGAGCGGGAGGCAAGAGCACCCTGGCCTGTTTGGTTTCCACATGGAAAGTGATGTGGTTTGTCTGTGTCCCCACCCAAATCCCACCTTGAATTGTAATAATCCCCACATGTCAAGGGTGGGGCCAGGTGGAGATACTGAGTCATGGGGACGGCCTCCCCCATACTGTTCTCATGGTAGTGAATAAGTCTCATGAGATCTGATGGTTTTATGAATGGGAGTTCGCCTGTATAAACTCTCTTGCCTGCCACCATGTAATATATGATTTTGCTCCTCATTCGCCTTCCACCATGTGTGAGGCCTCCTCAGCCATGTGGACCTGTGAGTCCATTAAACCTCTTTCCTGTGTAAATTACCCAGGCTTGGGCCTGTCTTTATCAGCACGTGAGAACAGACTAATATGGAAGGTGTGCTCACAGGTAAGCAGCTTCCTGACTCTAGGTGCTGGCCAGGCCTGGGAGAGGTGATGGCTCCAGGGTCAGCAAAGCCCCAGAGTCAAAGCTCGGAACATAAAGACGACTGGGACCCATTCCCTCCTCGCCACGCCAGCACCTCCTGCCTGGGGAATCTCTGGCTTCCTGGCTGGCCCTGGCTGTGCCCTGGTTTTTCTTCTCTGTGGCCAGGGGATCCTTCCGGACATAAGTGGGTGGATGGGGCTTCCTTGACTGGGGCCACCAGTGGCACCCACCTCTCCAGCAGGGAGATGCCTCTGGGCCTGGCTGCCACTGTGGCCCCTCATTCCTGACCCCTCTGCCTCATCCCTGCCCTTCCTGAGGGTCCTCCCTGCCCCCCAGGCTGCTGTGCTCTGGCCAGTGGGCTCTTGCCCCTGCTGTTCCTGCAGCCACTTCTTTGGGTCTTGACCCAAAAGTCTGGCAGACAAGCCCTGGGCCCTGCTGTGTGCACAGCTCTTGTGAGCCCACGCATCCTGCCTGCATCTTAGAGGGTTTCATTGCTTGGTATAGAGTAGTTTCCAAGGCATCTCGGTGAGTGAGTTAGACCATTTTATAGACAGGGAAACTGAGGCACAAGAGACTGACCCGGGTCATAGCCAGGACCAGTGAAGGAAGGTGGTGACCTCATTCCCAGTCTTTGGGGTCTTTCTTCTGGGCACTCATCCAGCGTCCCAGGTGGAGTGTGCCCTGTGACCGTCCATTTCTGCAGGTGACTTTCTAGAAGGAGGCTCTGGTTCATAACACTTGGTTCCCAGAAGAAACCATTTTCCTCAACTACGGTACATTTGACATCAAATAAGGATTTAGATACTTGACATTGTTTTTATATCCTATTAGGAAATTCTGGCTTCATTTACTATATTTTGATAAACATTCAAAGCCCACGGTAGTAATTCTGGCAGCAGAGCTGGCATGCTGAAACCGCTTCCATGGAGATGCATCTCACAGGGTCCCAAGTGATGTAAAAAAAACTTGTGTAATGAACACAGCATCTCCCTCAGCGGCTGTGTCTGTCCCATTTTCTTTGACTTTAAATACGTGATACTCTGTGGGAAACATGAGCTGAAATAATGATCTCGTCAGTGGGTCTTTGTGAAAACTAAAAAGATTTTTGAAATCTAGAGGCACGCAGCTTTTTTTAGTATTTGAATGCATCTTTCTTCACACTTTGGGTTTGCAGAACAAATGTTTGCATGTAATTTTGCTTCCTAAAATGTCAAAAATAGCACAAATATGAAAACAAGTATTCTCAAAGAGTGATCTTTTATGGAAAGACTGCTTACAGTAACTCGTTCCAGTTGGCTTTGAAAAATGCTGCGTGGAATTATCTTCACATACTTGGGAACAGGGAGTGTAAGGGAAACCCCTGCCTCACCGTCTCAGGAGCATTGTGACGAGGGCCTCTTCCTTTCCTGGCCTCCCACAAGCCCCAGCATCTGTTGATTGAATGAGGAAGGTGTAGCTCCTATTTTAAAATCATGTGTAATTTTATATTGTCTAAAACATAACCATGGCTAATTGTATGATTGCTTATGTCATTTGTAAGGAATTCAGCATAAAAAAATTTTTCTCAGCTGGGCATGGTGGCTCACGCCTGTAATCCCAGAACTTTGGGAGGCCGAGGCGGGCAGATCACGAGGTCAGGAGTTCGAGACCAGCCTGACCAACATGGTGAAACCCCTGTCTCTACTAAAAATGCAAAAATCAGCCAGGCATGGTGGCACACACCTATAATCCCAGCTACTCAGGAGGATGAGGTAGGAGAATCGCTTGAACCTGGGAGGCGGAGGTTGCAGTGAGCCGAGAGCTCACCATTGCACTCCAGCCTGGGCAGCAGAGCAAGACTGTCTCAAATATATATATATATATGTTTTTTCTCAGAGTTGCAAAGACAGAGACCTCCTTTGGTTGAGAGGAGGGCAAGTTTCGAAAGGAGGAACTTTGCTGTGGGGAGGAGTCAGTGGCCAGGCCCCACAGAGTCTGACGGCCTCTCCTGGCATCCAGCCTCACCTCCTTCCTAATGATACAACCTGCATGTTTTAGCTGGATGTGTGGCTACCCAGGGTGAAGACTGTATTCCCAGCCTAGGTGTGGTTGTGTGACTAATTCCTGGCAGCACATTGGATATGATGCCAAGATTGTGGAGCTTCTGGGAAGTGCCCTTGAGTAACTTCCTGTTGGCTGGAAGGTGGCTGTGTTGGCTAGAGCTCCAGCATCCATCTTGGCCTATAAAACAACTTCAGGAAGGGAAATTAGGCCAGCAGCAACTGGGGAGAAGGAGTCTGGGTCCTGGGCCTTTGGAAGGGCCCTCTCAGTTCTGGACTGGCTACCTCTGGCCTTAATGAATGGGAGGGAGGAATGAATGGGAGGGAGGAATGAATGGGAGGGGGGAATGAATGGGAGGGGGGAATGAATGGGAGGGGGAATGAATGGGGGGGGAATGAATGGGAGGGGGAATGAATGGGAGGGGGAAATGAATGGGAGGGGGAATGAATGGGGGGGAATGAATGGGAGGGGGGAATGAATGGGAGGGGGAATGAAGTTCTATCTCATTTAGGTGATTATTGTTTTGGACATCTCTGCTGCTTGCAAGTACAGCTGATTCTAATGGACCTGCATGCTCCTGGAGACACTTGGACTGGAGAAGCAAAACCAAGGCCCATGGCATCTATCTTTGCATATTGAAGTAGATTTAGAAAACCCTTTCGAATCCCTCTGAGTACTTTTATTTGCTGCTCCCTCTCAACCTCGATTTTGTGCCTCATCCCACTTTCTACTGGACATTTTGACCTGGCCCTTTGCCCTCCCTTCCCTTTGCCCTCCCTTCCTGCATGCTGCTGAGCTGTAGCTCTCTCGGGGGTGCCCAAAGACTCCTGCCCTCCCAGCCCCATCTCCCCACCCTCGCCTCAGCCCTTTCTCCTCACTGAGCCCCCGTGCCTAGCTGTCTGCTGACCGTGGGTGCTGCCTCACACTCCAAAGCCCATCTCCTCCTCAGGTCACCCGTTGGCATCTGACACCCCCAGAACCTTATTCACCTTCTCTGCAGGTCCAGAGCCCAGCAGAGCTCTATGCCATGGCAGGAGAGCAGGAGGCATTTCCTAGGAATGCTGCCTTTGGCTCTGAATTCCCAGGACATTTTGGTTGCATAATATTCATTGTCTGAGAAAAGAAAGAAAAGAGACTCATTTGGAGAATTAAAAAAATTATTGTAGAAAGATTTCATTTAATAAATCCTCATTCTCATTAGTATCTAAGTAGCCCTTTTACTGTCCTAAATAGATGCCAGGGCAGGAACCAGGGTGCAGAGGGCTCTGGCCCTGGCAGCAGCCTGGGACTCACATTGCTATAGGTGGGCCCAGAGGCTTCAGGGAGAAGCCTGTCCCCTTCTATCTCCCCCCTTCTCTTGTGGAGAAGCAGCTCCTTCCTGCCTGGGAGTCCCAGGAGATCTTCGAGGAGGGGACATTTGAGAAGGATGGGGGAAGAGGCCAGGAGAAAAGCAGGGAGCGAGGAGGGAAACCCATCATCAGCTCTGGCCGAGGCCTGTCTTGTAAGACCCCAGGGCCAGGGCGAGGCCGGATGTGTACCAAGTCGGACCACGTGGAAGAGGCCTGAATGTGTGAGAAGATGCCCTCTCCCTCCTTCCCTCCTTCCCTGTCCCCTTCTATCTCCCCTCTTCTCTGTGAGCAGGCATTGGCTCCTCAGAAGGGCCTCTCACTCAGTTGGATGGTGATGCATTCCCCACTCATGCCTGGAAGTAAGCGGGCGCAGCCACTGTGGATGAGTTGCCAGTATAACCATGAGTGTTCCTGCGTGCGGCCTGCACCTGCACACACGGGCACCTATACACACACTTGTCCCTGTGTGCACATACCTGCACCTGCACACACACCTCCAAACACACCTGCACCTCTACACACACTTGGCCTGTGAACACACACCTGCACCTGTGCACACACCTGCACACACGGGCACCTGTACACACACTTGTTCCTGTGTGCACATACCTGCACCTGCACACACACCTCCAAACACACCTGCACCTCTACACACACTTGGCCCTGTGAACACACACCTGCACCTGCACACACCTGCACACACGGGCACCTATACACACACTTGTCCCTGTGTGCACATACCTGCATCTGCACACACACCTCCAAACACACCTGCACACACATGTGCACCTCTACACATGCTTGGCCCTGTGAACACACACCTGCATCGGCACACACACCTGCACATGCACCTACACGCACCTCCACCTATACACAAATTTGCCCCAGTGAGCACACAACTACACTTGCACACACATCTGCACACAAACTTCTGCACACACCTGCACACACCTGCACCTATACATACACATACCTGTGCACACACACCTAGAGCTATATACATACTTGCCCCTATGCACTCACACCTGCACACACACCTGTACCTGTGCACACACCTGCACACATACCTACACACACCTGCATCTATACACACTTTCCCCTGTGTACACCTGCACCTGCACTCACACCTGCATGCACACCTGTACGCACACCTGTACCTCTGCACACACACCTGCGTGCCCACCTGTACCTCTGCACACACCTGCACACATACCTACACACACACCTGCATCTATACACTTTCCCCTGTGTACACACACCCGCACCTGCACTCACACCTGCACGCACACCTGTACCTCTGCACACACCTGCACACATACCTACACACACCTGCATCTATACACACACCTGCACCTGCACTCACACCTGCACGCACACCTGTTCCTCTGCACACAGCTATGTCACCCCACATGTGCACTCTCACCTAAGCTGGAGCAGCCCAGAGGGTTTGCTCATTTGCTCATTAAGTGGTTCTTGCTTGAGCAAACCGGAAAGTCATCTTGAGTGGAAGCACCTGGTCTCTGGTAACAGACGCTGAGAATCACCTGATTCGACCCTTCGACAGCGAGATGACTGTCAGAACAGAACCCTTGTGCATATTTTCAATATGAGTTGATGAGGCCAAGAGCTCTTATTGGATGGGAGGTTTATTTCATAAGCCACTTGATTTTAAAGACTCAACAGAGAGGACATATTTCTTAGTACACTGAGTAAGACATTAACATTTGTGTTTGAGGGAGGACATTTGAGCCAGGATTTTGCAAACATAATTGGTTTGCAGTCCTTGACTCCTTGGAGTGTTTGTGTCAGTTGGGATTGAAACGGCATATATTTAACTTTATCAGTATGTGTTCAGAATGATCTTCATTTAGAAAACGCATTGATAACCCAGAATGAACATATTTTTTGCAGTGATATTCTTTAAGCTGAAAATGAAATATTTGCTTCTACACCATTTAGTTGTGCCAGTCGCCTTTGATTTAGCAGACGATTTTGCTCTGGCTAAGTTGCTCTTTTAGACAGACGTTTATATGGGCGATGTTTTCCAGCAACGTGTTTAGCAATTCTCCTTTTCTCCATGTTCACATTTAAAGGATTGTCTTAGACACCCATTTGCAGCCAACATGATCCCTAAGCTGGGACAAATGCAGCAAGTCAGGCCCTTCTGTTCAGGAAGTTACTCGTCGTGACCCAGGAAGGCAGTGACACAGGGAGTGACAAGGCTCTGCCCTGTGATCTTGGGAAGTGACTCGGCTTTTCTGCCTCACCTTCCATCCTCTGCAAAGCAGGGGCGAGGTGGAACTTACCTGTAGGACCGTGGCGTCTGGAGGGCTCGCAGCTGTCCGGAGACCGGGCCTGGCCCACAGTGCGTGCTTACTCAATGCTAATGTCTCGGCACGTGCGTCATGTTCCGTTCTGGAGTCAGTCGTCTTTCATGAACATGCGGGAAATTTTGGGGTGGGCAGGGGCCCATCACCGGATCAAGGTAGGGTTTGAGCCGATGTGACTGGTTAGCTGGAAAACATTGATATTTTATGGGGGTGAAGAACCAGCCACACTTTTTACGGTGTTGGATCTCAGATTGCAAACTGTGTTTTGTGAAAAGCTGGGAATTTCAGCTTCAGCTACTGATTAAATTACCACAAAAAAGCACTGCCAATTTAGGGTATTTCAGTAGAACTCCGGGTTTGAATATTTCTGATTTCTAGAGGAAGAGACAGCATATTGCGTCTTGGACAAGTCAACACCTTCTCTTTGAGCAAATTATTTCTTCTATATTCACAGTTGATTCAGAATTAGATGGACCCAGCAACGATGTGTCCTCAGTTCTTCATTTTGACAGTCTGGGTTTGTTACTGCTCAGAGCGCACGTGTTTCTCCGGACATACATCCCTCGCACATCTGCGCAGTGACAGGACTTCAATGTATCAATGTGCACACATCGGGCACTAGAACCGGAGGCTGTCCACTCTGCTCTGCGGCTACCCTTGCCCTTCAGGGTCTCCGGGGAGACAGTGACACCGTAGGGTGTGGGGCAGGCACCAGGACTCTGCAGCTAGAAAGGCCTGGGTTCAAACCTCCGTACTGTTTTTTACCACTGGGATAACTTTGGAAAGGGATTTCCACTTCTAAGCCTTGGCGTCTCCTCTATAGAAAGGGGTGAATAAGAAGACCTGTCTTCAGGGCTATTGGAAGAGCATCGTGGTAGAATGCTCTTAGTCAACAGTCACTGCCATCGTTAGCTCCCTAAGTGTGGGTCTCCTCTAACCTAAACACAAAATTCTGGTCTTTCTCCCTCACTGTGCCAGCAAAGGGAATGTACTCTTCACCACCCATCAGGTTTGAAGCTGTGGCTTCTTCTCGTCCGGGAGTCGGCTTGGTGCTTGCGGCTGAGCTCCTCCAGCATCCTTGTCAACACGGCCTCCTGACAGTGGTGCTCTCCAGAAACCAAGTGCACTGGTGTTCTGCTGTCTTTTTCTTATTAACCATGAACTCAGAGAATGTTTCAGCAGTTGGTATCATGTCTTTCAAGGCGATGCTTACTTTTTTTTTTTTTTTTGAGATGGACTTTCGCTCTTGTTGCCCAGGCTGGAGTGCAATGGGGCGATCTCAGCTCACCGCAACCTCCACCTCCCGGGTTCAAGCGATTCTCCTGCCTCAGCCTCCCTAGTAGCTGGGATTACAGGCGCATGCCACAACACTCGTCTAATTTTGTATTTTTAGTAGAGATGGGGTTTCTCCATGTTGGTCAGGCTGGTCTCGAACTCCCGACCTCAGGTGACCCACCCACCTCGGCCTCCCAAAGTGCTGGGATTACAGGCATGAGCCACTGCACCCGGCCGGCGATGCTTACTTTTATTAGAACATGTTAGCTGGCATCTGAGTGTCACAGGGATGCTGTGTGGCAGCCAGCCCGGTGCTTGAGTCACAGCTCAGCTCTGCTTCACAATTCTCATTCCATCCTTGTTCCCTGGAGTCCTGCGGGAGTGGCTGCTGCTGGATGCTGTCTCTTCTTTGGTAGCTGTCAAAAGAGATTCATGAAAAAAGTGAGTAGGTAAACGGCCCAACTACCTTACTGACCTGTAACCCTAGGAAATAAGCTGGGGTGGTTGGGGGCACAGGATCCTCTAATGGAGACCCCAGGGACCCAGGCGTGTGTGTATAAAACCAGCCAACAACAAATCAATCTGTAACAGGCAAGAAGATCTAAGGAAATGTTCTCTTTTCCTTTTTTAAGAAGAACGGTGGGAAAGCGATGCACATGGCAAAACGGTGCAATCAGAGGGGCTGATAAACGCTGTGATCGGAGGGGCTGATAAACGGTGTGATCGGAGGGGCTGATAAACGGTGTGATCCGAGGGGCTGATAAAGGTGTGATCCGAGGGGCTGATAAAGGTGTGATCCGAGGGGCTGATAAACGGCGTGATGGGAGGGGCTGATAAACGGTGTGATCCGAGGGGCTGATAAACGGCGTGATGGGAGGGGCTGATAAACGGTGTGATCCGAGGGGCTGATAAACGGTGTGATCGGAGGGGCTGATAAACGGCGTGATCCGAGGGGCTGATAAAGGTGTGATCCGAGGGGCTGATAAACGGTGTGATCTGAGGGGCTGATAAACGGTGTGATCCGAGGGGCTGATAAACGGCGTGATGGGAGGGGCTGATAAACGGCGTGATGGGAGGGGCTGATAAACGGTGTGATCCGAGGGGCTGATAAACGGCGTGATGGGAGGGGCTGATAAACGGCGTGATGGGAGGGGCTGATAAACGGTGTGATCCGAGGGGCTGATAAACGGCGTGATGGGAGGGGCTGATAAACGGCGTGATGGGAGGGGCTGATAAACGGCGTGATGGGAGGGGCTGATAAACGGCGTGATGGGAGGGGCTGATAAACGGTGCGATGGGAGGGGCTGATAAACGGTGTGATCCGAGGGGCTGATAAACGGCGTGATCCGAGGGGCTGATAAACGGCGTGATCCGAGGGGCTGATAAACGGTGTGATCCGAGGGGCTGATAAACGGCGTGATGGGAGGGGCTGATAAACGGTGCGATGGGAGGGGCTGATAAAGGTGTGATCGGAGGGGCTGATAAACGGTGTGATCCGAGGGGCTGATAAACGCTGTGATCGGAGGGGCTGATAAACGGTGTGATCCGAGGGGCTGATAAACGGCGTGATGGGAGGGGCTGATAAACGGTGCGATGGGAGGGGCTGATAAAGGTGTGATCGGAGGGGCTGATAAACGGTGTGATCGGAGGGGCTGATAAACGGCGTGATCCGAGGGGCTGATAAACGGTGTGATCCGAGGGGCTGATAAACGGCGTGATGGGAGGGGCTGATAAACGGTGTGATCCGAGGGGCTGATAAACGGTGTGATCCGAGGGGCTGATAAACGGTGTGATCGGAGGGGCTGATAAACGGCGTGATCCGAGGGGCTGATAAACGGTGTGATCCGAGGGGCTGATAAACGCTGTGATCCGAGGGGCTGATAAACGGTGTGATCCGAGGGGCTGATAAACGGTGTGATCCGAGGGGCTGATAAACAGTGTGATCGGAGGGGCTGATAAACGGTGTGGTCAGAGGGGCTGATAAAGGTGTGATCCGAGGGGCTGATAAAGGTGTGATCCGAGGGGCTGATAAACGGTGTGATCGGAGGGGCTGATAAACGGCGTGATCCGAGGGGCTGATAAAGGTGTGATCCGAGGGGCTGATAAACGGCGTGATGGGAGGGGCTGATAAAGGTGTGATCCGAGGGGCTGATAAAGGTGTGATCCGAGGGGCTGATAAACGGCGTGATGGGAGGGGCTGATAAACGGCGTGATGGGAGGGGCTGATAAACGGCGTGATGGGAGGGGCTGATAAACGGTGCGATGGGAGGGGCTGATAAACGGCGTGATGGGAGGGGCTGATAAACGGCGTGATGGGAGGGGCTGATAAACGGCGTGATGGGAGGGGCTGATAAACGGTGCGATGGGAGGGGCTGATAAACGGCGTGATGGGAGGGGCTGATAAACGGCGTGATGGGAGGGGCTGATAAACGGTGCGATGGGAGGGGCTGATAAACGGTGTGATCCGAGGGGCTGATAAACGGTGCGATGGGAGGGGCTGATAAACGGCGTGATGGGAGGGGCTGATAAACGGCGTGATGGGAGGGGCTGATAAACGGTGCGATGGGAGGGGCTGATAAACGGCGTGATGGGAGGGGCTGATAAACAGTGCGATGGGAGGGGCTGATAAACAGTGTGATCCGAGGGGCTGATAAACGGCGTGATCCGAGGGGCTGATAAACGGTGTGATCCGAGGGGCTGATAAATGGTGTGATCCGAGGGGCTGATAAACGGCGTGATGGGAGGGGCTGATAAACGGTGTGATCGGAGGGGCTGATAAACGGCGTGATCAGAGGGGCTGATAAAGGTGTGATCCGAGGGGCTGATAAACGACGTGATCCGAGGGGCTGATAAAGGTGTGATCCGAGGGGCTGATAAAGGTGTGATCCGAGGGGCTGATAAACGGCATGATCCGAGGGGCTGATAAACGGCGTGATCCGAGGGGCTGATAAACGGCGTGATGGGAGGGGCTGATAAACAGTGTGATCCGAGGGGCTGATAAACGGCGTGATCGGAGGGGCTGATAAACGTTGCACAATGTTGCCTGTTGTTCTACATTGTCACTGTTTCTCAGAAAGTGCCCTCAGGCGATGACACTCAGAGCCCTCCTCACTGCAGGCCACAGGTGTCTCCCTGGAGAACTGCGGAGGGGCTCTACCGCACGGACCCTGCCCATGTCATGGGCATACAGAAGAATCCGCGCAGGCTTCCCAACAGGCGGGATCCTGATGAGGGACTGGTTCTTCTGAAGCAGGAGCAGCTGAGCGTGCAGGGAGGCTGCTGACCGTCCTGCCCTGTAGTCTTCCGCAGCCACGGTTGCCTTGAGCAGGCAGAAAGGAGAAATATTTGAAAATGGGACTCCTTGTGCAGGAACCCACATTTGCAAATGGGACAGGTCCACCCCAGAAGGTTGCTGAGCAAGCTTACATGTCTGGGACTGGCCTGTCCTGCTGTCCGAGGGGTCCTTTTTCAGGGCCAGGCTCAGTGGGGAGAGGACGCCGGGTGGGGCTGCCTGCACGGGTGGGCCAGTGACGGTTGGGCTGTCTGCACAGGTGGGCCGGTGCAGCCCGCAAGCGGACAGCCTGCCCGTTGGAACAAAGAGTCATCTAATTTGTTTGAAGTCCAAGTGTAAAGAGACACGGCAAGTTTAATACTGAGGGGCTGGCGTTCTTCAGAAGACGAATCCGGAAATAACTTCCTTCCTTAGAACTGAATCCTGCCTTACGATAGGAACTCGGTAAAATCTGTGAGCAGAAGACTTGCAAACTTTTACTCTTAACATCCTTGCAATGGCCATTTCTCCTTTTGGTCCACCTCTCAAGCTGCACTGCACATAACATGTTTCCAGCCCCAACGCAGGCTGCCGTGGGATGTGCCAGGTCTCGGCAGGTCAGTGACAGCTGCAGGCAGAGTCTTCCTCCCGGGTGATGCAGCTTTGAAGCACCTGCCATCGGCCGCCATCTCTCCTCATTTCCATTTCATATCGATTTAGCATTTGTGATTGTGTACCATTTTTCTTAAAGAAAACCCCTGAAGTTATCTGAGGCCCAGGCCCTGTGAAATGTGGACCAGAGTGGGAGCGGATCACAGGGAGCCGCCACCTTCTCCTAGAGTCCCCGCAGCTTTCAAGGGTGACAGCCCTGGGCGTGTTCTGCAGAGGCAGGAGGAGACAGTTTTTGAGGGCAGCAGGGCAGGGCGCTGATGGAGCCTGCCGGCCTCAGCCACGGACCCGTGGGGTCGCCTTCCTGAGGTCAGCACCTCCGCTCTCCAGCCACGTGGCCATAGGCCGGCTGCTGACTTCGCGGGTCCTTGGTGTTCTCATTTGGAAAATGGGGCATAAGAGCTGCTTCGTGGGGTCATGGGAATGTCAGAAGCCCCTGCCCAGCGTGTGGCACTGAGCATGTGGGTGGCTTTCTCCCTCTGCCCCTGGGCCTGAGTGCTGTCAGGAGTGTGACCAGCACCCCGTCCTTTTTGTCCCATGTCCTCCACCCCTACCTACGGCAACGGTCATCCTGTCCCCTTGGGCTCAAGATGGCCTTGGGCTTGCATTTAACCTGAGTGTGCCTCTTCCCAGGTGAGAACGCAGCTACACAGAAAACGACAGTTCCTGGAGAGGAGATTTGGCCTCTGACCTCTGCTCTGCTCCTGCCCCAGGGCCTTTGCCCGGGCTGCCCCTCCTACAGAAGGTTCTCAAGGCTCGTGGACTCCCACTGTCCTTGCTAAGACCAGCTCTGCCTGCACCCCACCCTGTAGGCTCCCTGCCTTTTCCCTGGGGTCAGGCTGTTTCCGTCCGCACTAGAAATGGGCCCTGTGCAGGCAGGGACGAGGGCTCAGTGGGTACCTGGCGTGGTCATCCCTGTGCAAATGTCAGTGGAGGGAATGAGCTCAGTTTTAATAACATGAGTTCTTTCTTTAGAAGTCTGCACAATGGCCCCGTCTTGTGCCTCTTCCTTACCACCTGGAATGGGAGTCTCATCGCTACACCCAGGAGAACAAACATCATGAGAACTGGGGCTGAGGAGCACAGCTGGGGGTGGACACGCAGCACAGTCACCGCCCTGGGGAACAAAGGTTCCCTCTGCAAAGCCATCCAGGCTGCCCTTGCCCAGCCCCAGGCCCTCTCATTCACTTGTTTGCTGCGCCCACTGTGCCTGTCTGTCTGCCTCCCCTGCTAGACAGCAATCCCCCTGAGGGCAGGGCCCGGCCATTAGGAGATGCTCAGCCAGTGCCACTGAATATCGGGTTAGAAAGTGAATGAGTCTGTTCAGGTGATAAGGAGCTTTGGAAATAGAAACGGTGATGGTTGCACAACATCGTGAATGCCACTGACGGGTAACTCAAAGACAGCTAAAATGGCAAATTTTATGTTATACATATTTGATATTCCATAGTTCATAAAAACCCAAAAGAAGGAGTGACTAAATGTAAAAAGTGTAATCTTAAAGTTAAAAACTAGGAGATTTTCTTAATGCCTGAGATAGAAAAGGATTTCTTAATAACTAAAAGCATAGAGAAAA
This sequence comes from Gorilla gorilla gorilla, assembly GCF_029281585.2. Taxonomy (NCBI): domain Eukaryota; kingdom Metazoa; phylum Chordata; class Mammalia; order Primates; family Hominidae; genus Gorilla; species Gorilla gorilla. The sequence continues at coordinate 110,625,605 of NC_073243.2, read as the reverse complement.
ACATTGGCAAATTGAAACAAGGCAACATTGTTAAAGTCACCATAAACCAATGGAAAATAAAAGCTGTGAACTGGCCAAATAGTAGTTACAGTGAATAAAATTGGAAAAGGATTGGCATCCACAGACTAAAGAAGTTCCTCGTAGCTGTAGGAAAGCAAAACACCAAAAAACAGGCACAGCTCATGAACAGGAGACTCGCTGAGAGGAGACCCACCGGGCCACGGAGACAGGGCACCTGCCGTGCTGGAGATGGCTGGGGTACCGGAGCTGCAGCGGGTGCCCCACTGGGGATGGATGCACCTCTCTCCCCTCGACTGAGGAAGGGAGCAGGTCTGACCAGGCCTAGAGCCCGTGACTGCCGGGCAGTCACACTGAATACAGAGACTGGAGGCTCTACTCAGGAAGGCAATTTGCAAATCTTCAGCGAGGGAAGCTGCGACGCTGAGATTCAGGAACAACACTTGCAGGAATATGCCCTGGAGGAACTGACACTCGAGAAGAATTTTTATTTTGGAATTGTGAGAAACTGAAAATGCCCATCTGCAAGGAAAGTGATAAATGAAGTGGAAGGAGTGATAAGAGTTTTGTACAGTAGTATACAGAACACTCAGTCGAGCCGGATGCGTGACCACGACTGCCCGCACCTGCTCCTGTTGGCAGCATCACCGCGCAGCCCAAGCCCGACAGTGGGATGGGGGTCACTTCAGAGGCCCTGCAGTAACTGTGTTGTGCAACCGGAGAGGAGAGACACGGGTTCTGGGGGACTTTGAAGGCGGCGCTTTTCAGCGGGGGCTCTGGATCTTCATAAGAGACGGAGTAGAGACGGCAGAGAAAACACCACTTGGAAAGAAGGAGCAATAGCAGATAAACCCTGTGTGGCTGAGCCTGGGGACACGGTGCACAGAAAGGGAACTGGGTGACCTGGTGGACCCTCAGGGTCTCACACGCCAGGCTGGGTGGGACTCGGGAGAGGGACTGAGAGGGGTGAGATGCTACGATACTTCACAAGTGTTCAATTATGACTTTAAATTTTACCCATTTAGTTTTGTTTTGACAATTAAATTACAGTTTTATATTTTTATTGTAATATTGCTTTTTTCAATTCATTTTAAATTTCAAAGTAAAACCATTTGCCTAATCATAAGTCAATTTTACTGCTAACAGCATTGATGGGCATCTGGTTTTAGCTTCAGTTCGCAGCCAACCCTTTCACTTTCAGAGTGAGGCTTCAGTTCATTGGCGCGGTTGTGTCTGGCGGCGTCAGCACCTCTGTGACAGGCGGCTTTTCTCCGGGCTTAGAGTGTCAGCGAAGGGATTATTTCAGGCCGACACTTGGCATGGAGAGTTGTCAGGCAAATGCATTTTTGAAGAGTTGGATTTGATCTCAATTATTCCATTTGGCTTTGTGAAAGGAGAGGGTTGGAAAACAGTTTACCCAGCTTCTGGCTCTGTCATATTTTCATTTTAAATCTAAAGGCAACGACACTGGCAGGCAACCAGCTCTCGGCGTGGACTGACACTTCAGCTACTCTGGGAAAAGCAACCTCATTCAAGCAAGCCAGAGCCTTAGTAGCAGCCACCCCACTTTCCCGCCGGGCTGGGCCGCGATGCTGACCCAGCGACACACAGCTCCCTTGTGTTCCCACTGGACACTGGCCCGGCGGCCGTGGCCTATAGAGCAGGCCCCTCGGTGCATGAAGCCAGCACAGCCCTGGAAATCCCGTGCAACAAAAAGCCTCTGTTCCACCCAGAAGAGCTCTGAGCAGAGAGGGCCCCGCCGAGGCCTGCCGCGATGGACTCACAGATGGGCGCCTGGAAAGAGCGGGCTTTCATTAGGTCAGCCCAGGGGTGGGGGGAGCAGACAGCACCGCTGGGTTTGGCTTGGGAAAGAGGCGCCCCGAACCCGGAGGAACTTCAAGAGTTTACAGGACGCTCAGGAGCCTCCTTCACTCTGCCTTTTCTTCACGTCCTAAAGTGCACGGAGCTGGTCTTGTTTCCAGGCAGTGAGCATTGGCCCAGGTGGGCTTCTCCTCTGCCAAAGACGGTCCTGAGAGGACCCCCGCGACTTAGGGCCCCCGCGACTTGGAGACCCCGCGACATAGAGCCCCCACCACTAGAGCCCCCACGACTTGGAGCCCGACCGCTTAGAGCCGCCATGACTTAGAGCCCCCCACTCCTTTGGATTTTGGGGAGTTGCCCCGCCAGCTCCCCGTCTTTGTGGCTCTGTAATCTGAGATGTCCGGATGGTCCTCTGATAGAAAAGCCCAGCCCTGCGGTTTCCTCTGCAGCCCACTGATGGGGGAAGTGGGGTCCTGCAAGGCTCTGGTGGGCCTGCAAGCTGGGCCTGCTGAGCCACAGGGGCTATTCTGATCACCTCCTTCCTCTCTACCCTATTGGTGAGGGGGACCCGCTGCCCTCAATGGCACCAGATGCCCGAGTGCCCAGCACCCAACCCTGGACAGCTGACAGCGACAGCAGGCCACGGTCACAGGTGCTGATGTGCGGATGGAAGGCGGCCCACTCCACGCGGGGACAGGGTGGGCTCTCAGGGGCTGCATGGCTTTGCAGTGGCCGCCCACAGGGTGAGGGGACCCTGGCTCTGTGGGGCTTGGGGCAGGGTGTCGGGAGAATCCTGTGGGCTGGCAGGGATCTGAAGCCCAGCGGGCTGAGGACCAGATGGGTGCTGCTGGTCCCGCTGGTGGAGGAACTGGCAGGGTGGGGAGCCTTTCCCCCTGGGGGACACATCCTATGAGGACAGCAGCTCCCAGGAGGCCTCCAGAGGCTGGGAGGCCTTTCAACGCGAGGATCTTACTGGCCACAGGTGCTGCTCAAACAAACGCTCCGAAAGTCTCAGCAGGTGAGAGCGCAAGTCTCAGTGCCGGAAACTGCTGTGCTGGGGGTGAGGAGGGGTGGACCCAAGGGCAGCCAAGGGCTTTGTGGGGGCCCCTGGGTCCCAGGGGCACAGGAAGAGCCATGCCCCACATCCAGTGCCCCCAGGTGTAACCCTCCTCCTCATGGCCCAAAAGGTTTTATGCATGGATGGGTTTTAATTGGGTGTCTGGAAGCAGGTAAAGTTGTGTCTGAGCTTGGTAATGAGAGGCAGGGTAAAAGGGAGGGACATCTTGGAGGTGACATGCCTGATGCAAGGTCTTTACCAAACAGAAGCTCCACAGGCCTGACCACACCTGACCAGGGCACAGGGCAGCCGAGGCCAAGGGACGTGTCCTGGTTTGGGGCCACTGCATGTCCTTGATCAAGGCATTGGGTGTTCAGCACCTCATCTTCCTTCTCTGCAAGGTGAGGGGCTTGGTCCCCCAAAACACCAGTGCATTTATGAATTTTAACTGTTCTACAAGGCTACGGCCAACATGTGTGCCTCCGAGGCTCAGCCTGAAGGCAACATGCGGGGAGCCTGGTGGAAACCAGCCCTGTGGCCGAGGGCAGGCGCATGCCGGGAAGTGCCCCTGTGCTGCGCTCATTAAGTTGTGATGGTGGCTTGTTAGTAGCTTGTTTTACTTCAAGATACTTCACTACATAAAGATTTTCAATTATGAGACAGATTGAATTGAAAACTGACTTTCCTAAAAACAAGGATTATTCCACATTGCAGAAATGATCCTCAGCTTCAAAGCTTTGTTTTTTAATGAGTGCACCCTTTAGGCATTTGGCACGTCTGGGCTCCAAACTCTTGTGTTCATCCTTTGCAAAACGCACAGTGCCTCATGTCTCTTTCTGAACCTGGTCTGGTGTGAGCAGTGAGGAGGGAGTGTCTCAGGCTCCCATGGGGCTTAGGATGGGCTCCACGATGTCCCTCAGCCCACAGAGACAGAGACGCACTCAGAACCTCCAAGCCATGGGTCTTGTCTGCAGCTGGGCCAGGTGGACTGCACCTGCCAAGGGAGCCTCCAGGGTGGGTGCTGGCTGGCCGGGCGCCCTCCTCACACACGAGGGCAGGCCAACTTGAGTGGAGCCGTGTCTGCATGCAATGCTGTCTCTGCCCCCAGCAGCTGAATGCCACCTGCTGAGCTAATATTTGCTGAACCATCGAGTCATGGATTCCTTCCTGACAACGTTGCTTAAGTGTTTATCCGAGCAAGAGCTTGGGTCAAGGTTGCCCTCGTCTCCCTGCCTCCCTCTGCAAACACCATTCAACTGCCAGCAGTGCCCTTGATGTCCCGTGTCCAGCTCCTCTGAGTGTGGTTTCCTGGCTTATAGTTGCCCAATGTACGGCATTCCTTGTGGTGAACCACGGCGCTGGCCCAGGCTTCTTAGATGTCGGAGGAGGCGAAGATGCCACGTCCAGCAGAAAGAGCTGCACAGTGGCGGCCGCGCGTCAGAACGGCAGCTGTGGGGTGGCTGTGGAGCAGGGCGCCGGCGGTGGGTTGTTTACCATGAGCTCTGCAACCAGTGGCTGTGTCTGGTTTTTTTTTCTTTAATGGAATGAAGCAAACACAGGAGTGCCATGTCCCTGCAAGGACACAGTAGGGGTCTGGGTGATTTAGGGCCCTGGTGAATTCACACCCTCCAGGACATGAAGCCCTGTTTTCTGCACCATTTTACTGATGAGAAGCTTGAGGCTCAGAGAGGCCACTGGAGCAATCTGAGGGGAGGCCAGATCAATGCTGAGCCCTGCGGGCCTCACCTTGCAGGCCACAGCCTCCCTTATCATCTCTCCAACCCCAGCCGAGGCCCTAGGTCCACCCCATGTCCGGGTCATGATCCAGGAAGGGGTCAGTGCTGATCTAGAGCCTGGCGACAGAGCCCCTGGCCCGAGGCCTCCAGGAAGGAGTGTATCTCCAGCTTGCTGCCCATTGGCTGAGGACAGCGGGCCAGGGCATGAATCCCACGTGCACACAAGTGCCGTTTTGCTCTGTGCTCCATGAACACAGGTGCCCCGAGCGCCTCCCGAGCGCCATGTGCAGAGTGGGCGGTGCCAGATGGGGCCCACCGTCGTCCACAGGGCTTGTGGAGGTGCTGCCGTGCCTCCCAGATGCCCTGTCTGGGCCTGTACCCCTTTGCCGAGCTGAGGAGGCTGTGTGCCTCTTTGGGAGACGCCTGGGAGGTCACGAGCACAGACTGTGGGTGGCCCAGAGCCAATGACTGACAGTGGCGGGTGCCATGGCCACTCTGGCCTCCCCAGGGCCAGCAGTGAGGTGCGGGTCACCGCCCAGAGCCCCCGGGGCACTGGCTGACAGGGACCCCCTCCTGACGCCTGGTCCTGCCCTATCCTGCTCGCCTCGCCCCTCACCCTCAGGTTTCTCCTGCAGGAATCCCCATGGGAGTGCTGGCTTCTGAGGGACGGAGCTTCCCTCCTGGTGGGGCTACAGGGTGAGGAGGGCTTCGCATGGCAGAGGCGGCAGAGGGAACGGTGCTGTGAAGGCCCTGGCAGCGTGAGAACAGGTCCACGGGGTGGTGGGGGGGTGTGGGGGGGCATTGGAATAAATGGAAGAAGAACCGATATGATACAATTTAGCGCTTTAAATTATGCACTTTTATGACATGGAATCGTCTTAAGAAAATACCACGTGACAATGAAGGACGCAGAACTGTGCGACGTCAGCCCTGAGTAGACGCGAACACACAGGAAAGTCCCGGAAGGCCTGTGGCCATGGTTTTCAGTTTCTTCCTTTCCCTCAATGCCTCTTCCAGTTTTGTAGGGTTAGCACGCATTGCTTTCATAAATAAATACAAAATAATAATGTGTGACATAGAAGGGTCGACTTCTTGAAATGCTGAACTCAGGTAACTGTTTGACTCTAAACTGGTTTCTGGAAATGGTTTTCCTGTTTCTCATGAACTGCTCAGGTGGGCAGAGGCCACTTACAGTTGGCAAACGGCAGAGGGCCTGGGTGTGGAGCTGTGGCCCAGGCTGGTAACGGGGAAGTTCCTCTGATTCGGGGTGAGGTTGTTCCCAGTGCATTTCCAGGCACACCCACCTCTCTGAGTTGCTGAAACCTTTGCGCCTCCTCCTCAGGTGGAGCCCACACTACACTCCCCTGTCAGCTCAGGTCATGTGTTTTTTACCTGGGGTGAGCAGGGCCCAGCCCACCGCGTGGGTGAGAATTCGGTGAATTCCCTGTGTGCGGGTTTCTGCGTGCCCCAGGTGCGTGCAACAGGGCCAGGTGCTGTTTCACTCACAGCCGGGAGCTCCATGGCCCTGGATGGTAAAAGCGTGTTTCTCCCCAGGGCCTGACTCTGCCTTGAGATGCTGCCTTCCTCTAGGGGCCTCTTGGAGTGTCTGGCTGGGTCCCTGCGTCCAGCTGTGGATGAGAGAGCTGGGGGCTCAGTGGACAAGTGGGGGCGTGGTGGGGTGGGAGAGAGCGCCGGGGAGCGTGGCATCCTTGCCCCCTATCCTCCCAAGCAGGAACAGTCATGTGGTCATGTCTGAGTGTAAGGGCACAGAAGCCAGTGGCCCCGTGCTGTGGGAGGGAGTTGGCTTGGCCAGCACGCTGCCTTGTTGCTGCACTGGTGCCTGAAGCATGGCTCCTGATTGGCGTAATAAATGCCAGCTGCCATGGGGAAATGTCTCTCAAAGTGTGTGCATTGCTACATCCAAGAACAAGCTACTTTCTAAGACAAAAGGAGCATATCCCAGGCATTTTAGCAGTAATTGGTCTCATATCTATTCCTATTACATCTGCAGTGACTTCCTTCACTGAAGGCTGGAATCCCTGAAAGTCATCCATGAGGATTGGAATGAACCTCTTCCAAACGCCTGTTCATGCTGACACTTTGACCTCCTCCCATGAATCATGAATGTTCTTAGTGGCATCTAGAATAGTGAATCCTTTCCAGAAGGTTTATAATTCACTTTTCCCAAATCCATCAGAGGAATCACTGACTATGGCAGATACAGCCTTAAAAAATGTATTTCTTAAATAATAAGGCTTGAAAGTTGAAATGAGTCCTTGGGCTGTGGAATGGGTGTTGTGTCAGCAGGCATGGAAACAAGATTCATCTCCTTGTTCATTTCTATCAGAGCTCTTGGGTGACCAGGTGCATTGTCGGTGAGCAGTAATATTTTGAAAGGAATCTTTTTTTCTGAGCGGTAGTTCTCAACAGTGGGCTTAACATAGTCAGTAAACCGTGCTGTAAACAGACATGCTGACATCCAGGTTTTCTCGTTGCATCTATAGAGCAAGGCAGGGTAGACTGAGCATGGTTTTTAGGGGCCCTGGGATGTTCAAAATGATCCATAAGCATCGGCTTCCAATGAAAGTCACCACTGCACCAGCTCCTAACAAGAGCGTCAGCCTGTCTTTGAAGCTTTGAAGCCAGGCACTGACTTGGCCTCTCTGGCTAGGAAAGTCCTAGATGGTGTTCTTCCAATAGAAGGCTGTTCTATCTACATTGAAAATCTGTTGTTAAGCGCAACCACCTTCATCAGTGATCTTAGCCAGATCTTCTGGATGCGGAAGGTAACTTGCTGCAGCTTCTCCATCAGCATCTGCCGCGTCACCTTGCGTTTTTATGTTATGGAGACGGCTTCTTTCCTTAAACCTCATGAACCCACCTCTGCCAGCTTCCACTCTTCCTCTGCAGGTTCCTCGCCTGTCTCAGCCTTCACAGAATTGAAGAAAGTTAGGGCCCTGCTCTGGACTAGGGTTTGGCTTAAGGGAATGGTGTTGCTCTTTTGATTGTCTATCCAGAAAACAAAAGCTTTCTCTGTATTAGCAACAAGGCTGGTTCACTTCCCATCATTCATGCACTCTCTAGAACAGCACTTGTGATCTCCCTTAAGAACTTTTCCTTTGTCTTCATTACTTGTCTCACTGGTGCAGGCCTCGCTTAGCTTTCAGCCTATCACAGCTTTCAACCTGCCTCCCTTGCTAAGCTTAATCATTTCTGGGTTTTCATTTAAAGTGAGATGTGGTGGCTCTTCCTTTGAGCACTCTGCGGCCATGGAAGGGTTACTAACCGGGCGAATTTCAATATTGTTGTGTGTCAGGGAACAGGAACGCTTGGGAAGAGGGAGAGAGGTGGGGGAACGGCTGACTGGAGGGGCAGCTAGAACACACCAAACATTTATTAAGTTTGTGTCTTATATGGGTGCAGTTCATAGCACCCAAAACAATTACATCGGTAACATTGAAGATCCCTGATCACAGATTGCCACTGCGTATATAATAATAATGAAGAAGTTTGAACTGTGGCAAGAATCACCAAAATGTGACCCAGAGCCACGAAGGTGGCACACGCTGCTGGGAAAACTGCACCCGTGAAATTGCTCCACGTCGGTTACCACAAACCTTCAATTTGTAAAAAAAGTAACATCCATGGAGCAAAATCAAGCAAAACACCACAAGACAAAGTACACATGTATAGCTCTCTATAGATCTACATTTTAAAATACATAGATCTATATAATTTATATAATACTTACATAATATCTCTATATAGTATATATTAGGTATGCAATATTGATTATACAGGGCTACATGTAGATCTATAAATTATATACATAGCCAATATTTTAAAACATATAAGAATGACTCTTTATAATGGCAGAAGACATAAATGTCCCCTCCTTTTCTATCTATGAATCTGGAATCTGACAGAGAAACCAACCCTCACAAGCTTTTGTCGTACGATGGGCCTGGCTTCACTGAATCTGCATCTTACATAACACTTACTGCCAGCAGGACCTGCCTAGTGACATTTAGCTGCCCTTTGAGTGGGCTGGCACCAGACGGAAATTGGACATAAGCTTTCGTGAGAGATTGTGTGCAGTTCCTGAGCTTTGTGTTACCAGATACTGTCTCTTCTCAGATGAGGGTCAAATTGAAATTTCATTACAGAAACCACCAGTCGCCACTGTTGAAGTTCAGAAGCGGTCCACCTAGTAAGGAAGGAGACCACTACTACTCCTGCTGCCCACCTTGCCTAGTTCACAAGACAGGAGGAAAGAGAGAAAGCAAAGAGTTGGAAAGAAACAAAAGTAAGATAAATAGCTAGACGACCTTGGCACCACCACCCAGCCCTAGGAATTAAAAAATAATAATAATAACATCAACCCCTGACCTAAACTACTTGTGTTATCTGTAAATTCCAGACATTGTATGAAAAAGCATCGCAAAACTCTGTTCTGTTAGCTGATGCATGTAGCCCCCAGTCACGTTCCCCACACTTGCTTGATTTATCATGACCCTTTCACGTGGACCCCTTAGAGTGTAAGCCTTTAAAAAGGCCAAGAATTTCTTTTTCAGGGAGCTCGGCTCTTAAGACGCAAGTCTGCTGATGCTCCTGGCTGAATAAACCTCTTCCTTCTTTTGTTTTTTTTTTTGAGACAGAGTCTTGCTCTATCACCCAGGCTGGAGTGCAGTGGCATGATCTCGGCTTACTGCAAGCTCCATCTCCCGGGTTCACATCATTCTCCTGCCTCAGCCTCCCAAGCAGCTGGGACTACAGGTGCCCACCACCACGCCCAGCTATTTTGTATTTTTAGTAGAAATGGGGTTTCACCATGTTAGCCAGGACGGTCTTGATGCCCTGACCTCGTGATCCACCCATCTCGGCCTCCCAAAGTGCTGGGATTACAGGCATGAGCCACTGCACCCAGCCAAACCTCTTCCTTCTTTAAGCTGGTGTCTGACAAATTTTGTCTGCGGCTCGTCCTGCTACACTGGGATAGCCTTTCCTGGATCCATGAGATGAGAATTCAGTGAGTCAACTTTCAGGGTAACAGGATTTTAAGACATCTTCATTTATGTAAAAGAAATCCCATTCACAAACATTCCATTCTCAGTAACTGTGTTAATTGTAAATGACTCTTGTACAGTCACTAGGGCAGGCATCGCAAAAACATTGGTACCTCGTTTTCTCATTGATAAATATGCATGAAAGTCGTCTGTTTCAGCGATGCAGACAAAGATACAATGTTCCCTAATCCAGATTACATCTTTTAGCCTGATTGATGGATTATCACTAATTAGATTTATTCTTAGTTTTGTTACATGCAAATTTATCTCAGTGAAAAATAAACTCAGCTAAATACTGTTCTTTACTTGCTCTCTTGGATAATAAGAATGTGGAGGGAAGGGTGAGGTTGCAGTGATGTGGGGATAAGGGGAAGGCGGAGGACAGACCTGGACCTGGCAGAGGAGGAAGAGGAGGAGGACAAGGTGAGAGAGGCCCCTCATCTTCCCTGGTGTCGTGCACGCGACCTCAACTCTCGGCTCCTGTGGTCTGGGTGGATCCTGGGTGCACAGAGAGCCTGGGACAGAGGTCCCAGGGACAGAAGGTCCTTGTTTCAGAGGATCCAGGGTGAGTCTGCAGCGAGTTTGCAGCAGCTCACCCAGCACGTTGGGGGACGGCAGGGCTGGCTTCCTTTCTTGGGTTGCAGCTTTTCCAGGTCATGACATTGGCTCACTGAGCACAGCTCACACAGAGGAACGGCCAAGGCTCCAGGAACACAGCTGGGCACTGGGTCATTCCGTGTTTGGGAAAATATCTTTCTTTTCACAAGGAATGTGGCATACATGCACACACACACTCAAACTGATTAACACACATATACGCATAAACTAATAAACACATATACACACGTGCACACTCACATCTTTACCAACATATAAACATGCATACACTCACACACACACACACACATATGTAGAAATTCATAACAGACACACATCAACACATGACCATACATCTACAAACTTATAAACGCACACACACACACCCCAGCAATACACGTGTGTTAATCTGTTTGTGCTACTATAATGAAATGCTTCTTGCTGGGTAACTGATGAAGAACAGGTTTTTTCCTTGCACAGTTCTGGGGGCTGTGAAGTCCCACATCGAGGCACCAGCCTTAATCCACCCTCCGCCCTCATGACCTCAGCTCCTCCCAAAGGCCCCACCCCCAACACTGTTGTACTGGATATTAAGGTTCCAACACATGGATTTTGGGGGACCCATTCAGACCATAGCAACATTCATACACACAAACTCTTACCCTTGAAAATTAAAACCCTCACACTGAACTTAGGTCCCGAATCCTCCTCTCTGTTCCAGACTCCACTCAGCTCAGCCTCAGCCCCAGGACTCCTCACTCCCGGGGAGTTCAGTTCCACGCAGCAGCTCCAGCTGGGCCTCCTCGCCCGGAATGGGCTGGGTCGCTTCAGGGCCTCAACATGCTCGGCCATCACCATGCTTTAAGGGGTCTCAGGAGGTAGCAGGATGCATCGTGCCATTGGTCACGCAGGCTGCACGCTCCTCAGCCCCTAGAGCAGCGGTCCTAAACCACACTCTGTGCCGGCCGCAGGCCGGGTGAGCACAGAACAGAGGCAGCTCTCGGGACGAGAAGGAAGCTTTCTGGAAATGCCTCCCTGGCTGAGCCTGGTCAAGCGGCTGTGAGCCCACACCAGGCAGCTTCCAGGGCCCAGGAACTGATGCTGCATCGGGGACCCCTCCTGTCAGGAGGCTGATGTGGCCCCACACGCTGGCTGGCCACGTGTGGGAGGGTCCCTGGGGGCTGCTGCCTCATGTCTCTGCCTCTGCTTTTCTGGAGGACAGCCCCTAGACAGGCTCCTGAGATGTGACCACTGCTGCTGCTCCCCTCACTCACTGGAAGCGCATGGTCTGGAGCTCACCCCAGAATCCTTGGGTGGTTTTCACCCACAGCCTGTAGAAAAGCCACATGGATTCAAGGCCATGCCTCTGCACCATGTCCTCTGTCCCTGAAGGCAGAGGGGACTTGGAGCTGGCCCCAGCATGGCCATCCCAGCTGTGCCCAGGAGCCACCTTCTCACACCCAGTTGAGGGCCTGGTAAAGCAGCACCCCCAGCAACAGCTATACAAAGAGCCCCTCTGGCCAGCCCTGCCCCCCACCTTTCCTTGTGGAGGGTCCTCAGGTCCAAGGTCCTCAGGGGTTTGCTAAGGCCCATCGGGGGCCCTGCTCTGCAGAAGCAGTCTCCTCTTGTGGACAAGGCTACAGGCACTCACAATGCCAAAAAGCAGCAGAGCCTACAGGCCACAGAAGCCACGAGCCAGGGCAGCTGCAGGCACTCACCTGGTGACTGGCACCCTGGCCCACCGGCATCCGAGATTCTCCTCCGCACCTCCCCCTGTCCTCCTCACCTCCCCTATGTCCTCCTCACCTTCCCCCACAACCCCATCCTCTGGGCTGTGACTTCCCACCCTCTGGGTCCTGGCACAGTGTCTGGGCTCCCAGAGAGGGGTGAGGTTGAGAGAGGCTGACAGGCGTCTCCGACATGAGTCAGCCCATTCAGTTCCTTTTCCAGGGGCCACACTGAGTCGGCCCATTCGGTTCCTTTCCCAGGAGCCACACTCGAAGTCACAAGAGCCTTGACATGTTGCGGTGACCACCTGCTGCTGGGGCTGACTGGCTTGTGACCCTGGCACCTGGAGGCCTGTCTCAGATCCAACCCATCCTGCCCACCACATTTTCTGGACAAACCCTTGTCCCCAGGGAGACAGTGGCTACTGGTCCCTGAGTTTCTCAGGGAGCTGGGCCTGCCCCTTGGGATCTGGAGGCCCCTGCAGTGTGGGGAGGAGGGGCCACTCCTGGTGTCACAGGGGAGGGAGCTCAGCAGGCAGGGGAGAACCTCGCAGAGGCTCGGAGCTGGGATGGGACGGGCGACGTGCGGCTCTTCAAAGGTGACTGTGGCTGTTTGTTCATTTCAGAATATCCCTTAAGCCAACCCTCCCCAGCAGGTGAATTATAGAATCAACACAGTGCTTGAAATATCTAAACCTTTGAAGAAATCCCTAAAACGATGACATGAAAATATTAAGTTTATTTTAATCAATTCTGCTAAATATGTGGATGGATAGAGGCCATGCTTTAAGACAACCTCCAGCAAATTAAGGTGAACAGTTCTGCAGAGTAATGAAGATCATGCCTAGAGTATACCTCCGAGGTCCTGGGAGTCCTGGGCACAGGCGGGACCCAGAGGACAAGTGTGAGTCCATCCACAGGCGGGTCTGTGCGCTGGTGAACTTAGTGCAGGATGTTCCCGGTGTTGTCTGGATTTCCAGGCTTTGCTTTGCATCTTGCCTCCCTCTGGCCCTCTTGCTCCCGCCCTGGCTCTGGCTGCCCCTCCATGCAGCGCGCCCGCTGTCCAAGGCTCTGAGTGGGGCTGCCTGGAAGAGGAGCCCAAGGCCTCCTCACCCCTCCTGGAGCCGGTAGCTGGGGGTCCCACCCAACATCGCCCTGTGGCATCTGCCCAAACGCCCCATGGGCATCCTGCCTCCCTGCACCTGGTGAAAGTTCTGTGGGAGGCGCTCTCCATTCCTGCCAGGTCTTTATCATACCATGCTCTGGGCAATGTTTTTGTTAAATAAGATAAGGTGAGCCCTCTCCAAGTTACCTGTCCTGCAGGGTGCAGGGTGGCGACTCATGCCCAGGCGAGTGACCTTCACCAGCCTGTCCTGGATTAGCCGGTGACTATGCAGGACATCCGATTGTGCAGCTTAGAGCCAGAGCTGCTGTGCAGGGTGCTGCCCCTGAGCCATCCCAGCGCATCCTGGCGTGGAGCAGGGTCACGGCTGGATTAAGGGGAAGGTGAAGTGGGGTCAGTGCCCTGCCCCCTGGACACACAGCGGGGGGCTGCTCCTGGGCACGGCCTTGGGGCGTGAGGTGCAGCTGGCTACACACACTGGCCAGGGGAGGACCCCTCTTTGCCTCCACACTGCACGCGCCCTCCCTGGTTTTCCTGCTTTTGCTTCCTGACCTGTGTCCAGCACACACCCTTCAGCTGGAGGGCAGAGGAGCCCTCTCCCGAGTAAGGACTCACCCAGGCCGAGGAGCCCAGGTGGACAGCAAGGTTGCCATGAGCCGGGACCGTCCTGAGTCCAGTCCAGTCCCCCCTCGGGGCATGTCAGCCTGGTGGGCAGAGCTCTGTGCCCTTGAGGCCCACCAGGTTTGGAGGCTGGACAGGTGAAGACACCCCGGTGCCATGTGGCTGAGCGGACGTGGCAGGCAGAGCGAGGACGGAGGGAGGGGCACGTGCTAGTGCCAGAAGGAGGCTGCCCATGGCCAAGTGGCCGACACTGGTCTTCCCAGCCAGCATGGAGAGTGCCACAGGCATCGGGTGGCCCCTGGGGAACACAACTGGCCAGACAACGGGCTGAAGCCAGGGAAGGGCTGGGCGCCTGCCAGACCACCCTGGCAGTTCCTGTCACTGTGGCCTCCACTGCTGCATACTGGGCCCCCACGGTGCCATGACCATGGCCATGGCCAGCCCCGGAGGATGGCCAGGGGCGGCCCACACTGTGGGCTCATGTCCCCTGTCCTGGAGGCAGCAACCGTGTGCCGGGACCCACCTCAGGGTAGGCTGTGGGGGGCAGGGGGGCAGGGCTTTAGAGGCAGGTCGAGGGACCCACCTGGCCTCCAGACACACACTTTGGGGAATTCCTCTCGCTCACTGGCTTGTGTGGCTGGGCAGTCTTGTCTGTGTCTTGCCGTATGGGACAGGACCAAGAACCGTGGGCACCAACTCACTGTCAGCCAGCCACCTCCCCGTAGCTGGCGGTGTAAACCTGACCGGAAGGCACCAGCTGTTGTGATGCCCAGAGCCAGGCTCAGGAGGCCTCTCCACCTTTCTCTTGGGCTCCCTGTGCAGTGCAGCCTGACTCTGAAGGGGGCTGCAGGCACGGCTTTCCCAGCACCCACAGCCCAGCTCATTTTCCCTGCCTGGGTGATGCAGGGTGTGTGTGGCTCTGTCTTTTTCGGAAGCTTTGGTGCTGGCCGATTCAGCTCATCAAAAAAGGCTTGAAACACTGGTTTGGGAGAGTGCCTGTGGACCTCCCCTCGGACTAAAACAGCAACTTGGGGGTTTAGCCCTGTCCCATTGATCCCCAGGCCTACATGTTCTCCTTTCTTCCAGTGGCGGTCTAGGGGATTAGAGATTATTAGTTCTAGTGGGTTACAGTGACCGGCAGCACAGGAGAGATTGGCTTCCCCTTTTTGAAGGTGAACTGGGTCTTTTTTGTCCTTTTTTTAAGTAGCCTAAATAACACATGGCCAATAGGCACAATTTTCACAGATCCTTGACTTATGACAAACATATTTATTTTTTACTGTGTAGCTCTTTTCCTAGTTAAGAGAACTCCATTTTAATTCTAGCTTGTTACCATTAATGGCTGCACAAGCATCAAATTTTAAAGTTACTTGTTTGGGAATTTCTTTTTTTCTCTTCTAGTTACTATTTTACTTGTATCACCAAGGAAACGACCAGTTTTTTATTTTAAAAACGGTGGTTGCAGGGGGCTTGGATGGGTTATAACACCCACCAGATCGGTCATTTCCTGGGCTACGTACCTTGTACTGTAACATTATACAAACAAGTTCCTTTTAATGTTCCTGTACATTTATAATAACTATAGAATGAAGGGGACCAGCCCCTCCACACCTGTGGGTATTTCTCATCAGGCAGCATGAGAGACTGAGAAAAGAAATAAGACACAGAGACAAAGTACAGAGAAACAAAAGTGGGCCCAGGGGACCGGCGCTCAGCATACAGAGGACCCGCACCGGCACCGGTCTCTGAGTTCCCTCAGTATTTATTGATTACTATTTTCACTATCTCAGCAAGAGGAATGCGGCAGGAGAACAGGGTGATGGTGGGGAGAAGGTCAGCAAGAAAACATGTGAGCAAAGGAATCTGTGTCACAAATAAGTTCAAGGGAAGGTACTATGTCTGGATGTGCACGTAGGCCAGATTTATGCTTCTCTCCACCCAAACATCTCAGTGGAGTAAAGAGTAACAGCAGCATTGCGGCCAACATGTCTCGCCTCCGACCACAGGGCGGTTTTTCTCCTATCTCAGAATTGAACAAATGTACGATCAGTTTTATACTGAGACATTCCGTTCCCGGGGAAGGCAGGAGACAGAGGCCTTCCTCTTTTACTAATTCTACTCAGCACAGACCCTTCACGGGTGTCGGGCTGGCGGATGGTCAGGTCTTTCCCATCCCACGAGGCCATATCTCAGTGGGGAGAAACCTTGGAGGGTACCCGGCTTTCCTGGGCAGAGGTCCCTGCGGCTTTCCGCAGTGCACTGTGCCCCTGGTTTATCGAGAATGGAGAATGGCGATGACTTTTACCAAGCGTACTGCCTGTAAGCATTTTCTTAACAAGGCACGTCCTGCACAGCCCTAGATCCCTGAAACCTTGATTCCATACAACACAGGTTTCTGTGAGCTCAAGGTTGGGGCTAAAGTTACAGATTAACAGCATCTCAGGGCAAAACAATCGCTCGGGGTACAGATCAAAACGGAGTTTCTTACGTCCTCCTTTTCTACACAGACACAGCATCAGCCCGATCTCTCTTACGTCCTCCTTTTCTGCACAGACGCAGCACCAGCCTCATCTTTCTTTTCCCCACATTTACAAACGCCACAGTGAAGAACTCTGTTGGAAACACATTCAGGCTGTGAAAAGAACTCTGTGCCTCAAGTCCTTTCATTTCTTTGCCGGAGTTTTTTTGAGGCAGATTCTAGAATTGCTGAGTCAAAGGGCAAATGCCATGTAGTTTTGTTAGACGCTGCCAAATCCTCTTCCATGAGGCTGCAATGTTCTGCATTCCACAGTGACGTATGAGAGTCCTTGTATCCCACCGCTTCATAAACAAAGCATGATGGCACATCTGCACGTTTACCAATCACACAGGTGAGAAATTTTATCCTAGTTTCACCTTTGTTTTTGGTTCGCATTTTTATGACCAGCTTTTTTGTGGTGTAATGCACAGAAGGTAATGAACACACTCTACCCACAAGCTTCTTCCTGTGCCTTTGGAATCTGCCCCTGCCAGTCTGCAGGCAACCACGGATCTGCTTTCCGTCACGTAGGAGGCATTCTCGACACCCTCTGTACACAGCATGTGCTTTATTTGGCTTCTCTTACGCAGCGTAGTGACTTTCGGATTTATTCAAGCTGCTGCGTGTGCCAATAGTCCACTCCTTCCTAGTGCTGAGGCCCCCATCACATGAGCACAACTGTTTCCTGTGTGTGATGTGGTGTTCTCTGGCTGTGCACTGCCAAAAAAGACATCATTAAAAAAAAAATCTAAATATAATGTAAACCCTGCCTTGTCTTAGGAAAAGTTTTTCTGGCAGTGGCTCACACCTATAATCCCAATACTCTGGGAGGCTGAGGCAGGAGGACTGCTTGAGCCCAGGAGTTTGAGACCAGCCTGGGCAAGATGGTGAAACCCTGTCTCTGTAAAAAATATAAAAATTAGCCAGGCATGGTGGCTCACGCCTGTAGTCTCAGCTCCTTGGGAGGCTGAGGTGGGAGGATTGCTGGAGCCCCGGAGGTGGAGGTTGCAGTGAGCCGAGATCACAGCACTGCACTCCAGCCTGGGCAGCATGGCAAGACTCTGTCTCTACCAAGAAAAAAACAAAAAATTAATAGAAGAAAAACAAAGGTTTTTCTTACCAAAAATACACTTTAAGGAACAAATTTATCATATTAAGTTGGTGCAACAGTAATCGTGGCTTTTACCATTGAAAGTAATGGCAAACACCACAATTACTTTTGCACCAACCTAATATTATTTTCTAATGACAAAATTGGAAATAATTGTCATTGTTCCTAAAAAGAACAGCCTAAAAATAAAGCAGCAGCCCATTTACTTCTATGCCAGTTCTTTTAGTATTTGGTTATTTAAACTGGTGGTCCCTAACCTTGTTGGCACCAGGGACTGGTTTCATGGAAGACACTTTTTCCACGGACAAGTATGGGGATGGTGGGGATGGTTTGGAGATGAAACGGTTCCACCTGAGATCAGCAGCATTAGATTCTCATAAGCGGCGCATAACCTAGATCCTTCACATGCACAGTTCACAATAGGGTTCCACTCGTATCAGAATCTAATGCCACCACTGATCTGACAGGAGGCGGAGCTCACACACTAATGCTCTGGCGGGAGGCGGAGCTCACACAGTAATGCTCTGACAGGAGGCGGAGCTCACACAGTAATGATCTGACAGGAGGCGGAGCTCACACAGTAATGCTCTAACAGGGGGCGGAGCTCACACAGTAATGCTCTGGTGGGAGGCGGAGCTCACACAGTAATGCTCTGACAGGAGGCGGAGCTCACACAGTAATGATCTGACAGGAGGCAGAGCTCACACTGTAATGCTCTGACAGGAGGCGGAGCTCACACAGTAATGATCTGACAGGAGGCGGAGCTCACACAGTAATGCTCAGACGGGAGGCGGAGCTCACACACTAATGCTCTGGTGGGAGGCGGAGCTCACACAGTAATGCTCTGACAGGAGGCGGAGCTCACACAGTAATGATCTGACAGGAGGCGGAGCTCACACTGTAATGCTCTGACAGGAGGCGGAGCTCACACAGTAATGCTCTGGCGGGAGGCGGAGCTCACACAGTAATGCTTGGACAGGAGGCGGAGCTCACACAGTAATGCTCTGACAGGAGGCGGAGCTCACACACATGCTCTGGCGGGAGGCGGAGCTCACACAGTAATGCTTGGACAGGAGGTGGAGCTCACACAGTAATGCTCTGACAGGAGGCGGAGCTCACACACTAATGCTCTGGCGGGAGGCGGAGCTCACACAGTAATGCTTGGACAGGAGGTGGAGCTCACACTGTAATGCTCTGACAGGAGGCGGAGCTCACACACTAATGCTCTGGTGGGAGGCGGAGCTCACACTGTAATGCTCTGACAGGAGGCGGAGCTCACACACTAATGCTCTGGCGGGAGGCGGAGCTCACACAGTAATGCTTGGACAGGAGGCGGAGCTCACACAGTAATGCTCTGACAGGAGGCGGAGCTCACACACATGCTCTGGCGGGAGGCGGAGCTCACACAGTAATGCTTGGACAGGAGGTGGAGCTCACACAGTAATGCTCTGACAGGAGGCGGAGCTCACACACTAATGCTCTGGCGGGAGGCGGAGCTCACACAGTAATGCTTGGACAGGAGGCGGAGCTCACACAGTAATGCTCTGACAGGAGGCGGAGCTCACACACATGCTCTGGCGGGAGGCGGAGCTCACACAGTAATGCTTGGACAGGAGGTGGAGCTCACACAGTAATGCTCGGACAGGAGGCGGAGCTCACACAGTAATGATCTGACAGGAGGCGGAGCTCACACACTAATGCTCTGATAGGAGGTGGAGCTCACACTGTAATGCTCTGACAGGAGGCGGAGCTCACACAGTAATGATCTGACAGGAGGCGGAGCTCACACACTAATGCTCTGGCGGGAGGCGGAGCTCACACAGTAATGCTTGGACAGGAGGCGGAGCTCACACAGTAATGCTCTGACAGGAGGCGGAGCTCACACACATGCTCTGGCGGGAGGCGGAGCTCACACAGTAATGCTTGGACAGGAGGTGGAGCTCACACAGTAATGCTCTGACAGGAGGCGGAGCTCACACACTAATGCTCTGGCGGGAGGCGGAGCTCACACAGTAATGCTTGGACAGGAGGTGGAGCTCACACAGTAATGCTCTGACAGGAGGCGGAGCTCACACAGTAATGATCTGACAGGAGGCGGAGCTCACACTGTAATGCTCTGACAGGAGGCGGAGCTCACACAGTAATGCTCTGGCGGGAGGCGGAGCTCACACAGTAATGCTTGGACAGGAGGCGGAGCTCACACAGTAATGCTCTGACAGGAGGCGGAGCTCACACACATGCTCTGGCGGGAGGCGGAGCTCACACAGTAATGCTTGGACAGGAGGTGGAGCTCACACAGTAATGCTCTGACAGGAGGCGGAGCTCACACACTAATGCTCTGGCGGGAGGCGGAGCTCACACCGTAATGCTTGGACAGGAGGCGGAGCTCACACTGTAATGCTCTGACAGGAGGCAGAGCTCACACAGTAATGATCTGACAGGAGGCGGAGCTCACACAGTAATGCTCAGACGGGAGGCGGAGCTCACACACTAATGCTCTGGTGGGAGGCGGAGCTCACACAGTAATGCTCTGACAGGAGGCGGAGCTCACACAGTAATGATCTGACAGGAGGCGGAGCTCACACTGTAATGCTCTGACAGGAGGCGGAGCTCACACACTAATGCTCTGGCGGGAGGCGGAGCTCACACAGTAATGCTTGGACAGGAGGCGGAGCTCACACAGTAATGCTCTGACAGGAGGCGGAGCTCACACACATGCTCTGGCGGGAGGCGGAGCTCACACAGTAATGCTTGGACAGGAGGTGGAGCTCACACAGTAATGCTCTGACAGGAGGCGGAGCTCACACAGTAATGCTCTGACAGGAGGCGGAGCTCACACACTAATGCTCTGGCGGGAGGCGGAGCTCACACAGTAATGCTCTGACAGGAGGCGGAGCTCACACAGTAATGCTCTGACAGGAGGCGGAGCTCACACTGTAATGCTCGGACAGGAGGTGGAGCTCACAAACTAATGCTCTGGCGGGAGGCGGAGCTCACACAGTAATGCTCGGACAGGAGGTGGAGCCCACACAGTAATGCTCGGACAGGAGGCGGAGCCCACACAGTAATGCTCGGACAGGAGGTGGAGCTCACACAGTAATGCTCTGGCAGGAGGCGGAGCTCACACAGTAATGCTTGGACAGGAGGTGGAGCCCACACAGTAATGCTCGAACAGGAGGCGGAGCTCACACAGTAATGCTGTGACAGGAGGCGAAGCTCACCCAGTAATGCTCTGGCGGGAGGCGGAGCTCACACAGTAATGCTCTGACAGGAGGCGGAGCTCACACAGTAATGCTCAGACAGGAGGCGGAGTTCACACAGTAATGCTGTGACAGGAGGCAGAGCTCACACAGTAATGCTCGGACAGGAGGTGAAGCTCACCCAGTAATGCTCTGGCGGGAGGCGGAGCTCACACAGTAATGCTCTGACAGGAGGCGGAGCTCACACAGTAATCCTCGGACAGGAGGCGGAGCCCACACAGTAATCCTCGGACAGGAGGCGGAGCCCACACAGTAATGCTCTGACAGGAGGCGGAGCTCACACGGTAATGCTCTGACGGGAGGCAGAGCTCACCCGGTAATGCTCTGACAGGAGGCGGAACTCACCCAGTAATGCTTGGACAGGAGACGGAGCCCACAGAGTAATGCTCTGGCAGGGGGCGGAGCTCACACAGTAATGCTCTGGCAGGAGGCGGAGCCCACAGAGTAATGCTCTGGCAGGAGGCAGAGCCCACAGAGTAATGCTCTGGCAGGGTGCGGAGCTCACACAGTAATGCTCTGGCAGGGTGCGGAGCTCACACAGTAATGCTCTGACAGGAGGCGGAGCTCACACAGTAATGCTCTGGCAGGAGGCGGAGCCCACAGAGTAATGCTCTGGCAGGAGGCGGAGCCCACAGAGTAATGCTCTGGCAGGGGGCGGAGCTCATAAAGTAATGCTCTGGCAGGGGGCGCAGCTCATAGAGTAATGCCCTGGCAGGGGGTGGATCTCACACAGTAATGCTCTGGCGGGAGGTGGAGCTCACAGAGTAATGCTCTGGCAGGGGGCGGAGCTCACACAGTAATGCTCGGACAGGAGGCGGAACTCACCCAGTAATGCTTGGACAGGAGGCGAAGCTCACCCAGTAATGCTCTGGCGGGAGGTGGAGCTCACACAGTAATGCTCTGACAGGAGGCGGAGCTCACACAGTAATGCTTGGACAGGAGGCGGAGCCCACACAGTAATGCTCTGACAGGAGGCGGAGCCCACACAGTAATGCTCTGGCAGGAGGCGGAGCTCACACAGTAATGCTCTGGCAGGAGGCGGAGCTCACACAGTAATGATCTGACGGGAGGCAGAGCTCACACAGTAATACTCTGGCAGGAGGCGGAGCCCACAGAGTAATGCTCTGGCAGGGGGCGGAGCTCATAAAGTAATGCTCTGGCAGGGGGCAGAGCTCATAGAGTAATGCCCTGGCAGGGGGTGGATCTCACACAGTAATGCTCTGGCGGGAGGCGGAGCTCACAGAGTAATGCTCTGGCAGGGGGCGGAACTCACACAGTAATGCTCTGGCAGGGGGTGGAGCTCACCCAGTAATGCTCTGGCAGGGGGTGGAGCTCACCCAGTAATGCTCTGGCAGGGGGCAGAGCTCACAAGGTAATGCTCTGGCAGGGGCGGAGCTCACACAGTAATGCTCTGACGGGGGCGGAGCTCACACAGTAATGCTCTGACGGGGCGGAGCTCACACGGTAATTCTCTGGCAGGGGGCGGAGCACACACAGTAATGCTCTGACAGGGCGGAGCTCAGACAGTAATGCTCTGACAGGTGGCGGAGTTCACAGTAATGCTCTGGCAGGGGGCGGAGCTCACACGGTTAGGCTCACTGGCCCACTGCTCACCTCCTACTGTGTGGCCTGGCTCCTAACAGGCCATGGACTGGTAACAATCTGTGGCCTGGGGATTGGGGACCCCTGATTTGAAAAATTGAGGACACACTCACCTAGTAAACCGTCTGCCAAGAAAAAGGAGGAAATGTTAGTTTTCTCCATTCGCTCTCAGGCACCAACATTAATTTGAACTTAAATAAACTACAACAAAGCCAGGCATGGTGGTTCACACCTATAATTCCAGCACTTCGGGAGGCCAAGGAGGGAGGATCACTTGAGCCCAGGAGTCTGAGACCAGCCTAGGCAACACAGTGAGACCCTGTCCCTACAATTACAAAATAAATGAGCTGGGCGTGGTGGTGCACACCTGTAGCCCCAACTACTCAGAAGGCTGAGTTGGGAAGATCACCTGAGCTGCCCAGGAGTCTGAGGCTGCAGTGAGCTGAGATTGTACCACTGCACCAATCCTGTCTCAAAAAAAAAAAAAGAGAAAAAAAAAAGAAACTACAAGAACATATCTGGATTTTGATGTAACAGAATACAAAGATTACTACATTTGATTTTTAGGTCAACAAATATGACTAAAGTCATAACAGTAAAATATTTTAAATGGATTTGGAAATAAAAGAAAGTTTGTTCATTTATATTTTATTTAAGAGCTGTGCCCAGTTTTATCATCTCACAAGAATGAAGCAAGGGACAAAGGTAAGTGCCAAGCTCCCCGGCCACTGGGTGCCAATCTCCCTTCAATGTACTCCTTCTTCCCCGGAGTGCAGAAGCGTATGAAGACAGTGATGACATGGACACATGCAGGAGCTATTATACGTCATTACAAAAGCTGATTCTGTCATCACCGCATCTTGTCTCATCAGTAGGAGTGAATGGCTGGGGGGACGGTGGCACAGTCAGCCTCGTTCAAAGTTTTGTCGATTACGGGTCTATATCCCAGGGTGACCATGAAAAGAAGAGTCAGTGGTAAGTTAAGCACAAAAATGTAGAAAAAGCCATCTCTTGTGTTCCTTTTGAAAAATTTTAACTATAAAAGTAGATTTACGGCATGTGAACTTAAAGGTATTTGCTGCAGTATTTTCCAATAACAAATTCAAAAATGATCTACATGCGCAAAAGGGGACTGTAAATGACGGCAGATTCGTAGAGTGGAACAGAGCAACGAAAATGACACTGTACCAGATTCTCAGTGCTTTACAATAATGCTCCCGTCATGAGAAGTGGGAGAACCCTCGTCTATACCAAGACATTTTATGTTTAAACCATCTACTTCCAGTTTTTCTACTTCAAAGTTTAGTATTTATATAGGTTGAACATCCCTAATCCAAAAATCTGAAATTCTCTAAAATCTGAAACTTCCTGAGCAGCAGCATGACATTCAAAAGAAATGTGCTATGGAGTCAGATCTTCCGATTAGGGATGCTCAGACAGTAAGTGTAACGCAAATATTCCAAAGTCTGAACAAGCCTGAAATCCAAAACGCTTCTGGTCCCAAGGGTTTCAGAGAAGGAATACTCAAGCTGTGTATTAAATATGCACACACAGGAAAATGTAGGCAGGCACATATACAAAGAAATTTAAACCATAATGGGTCGTCTCTGGTTAGTGAGCTCTTATTTCAATCTCTTTGTACTTTCTAAAATGAGTATGTATTTCTTGAAAAATCACTGAAACTGGCTGGGCATGTTGGTTCATGCCTGTTGGGGAGGCCAAGACAGGTGGATCACTTGAGCGCAGGAGTTCAAGACTAGCCTGGGCAACGTGGAGAAACCCCGTCTCTACAAAACGTATGAAAATTAGCCAGGCATGCTGGCATGTGCCCGGGAGGCTGAGGTGGGAGGATCACCTGAGTCCGGGGGAGGTTGAGGCTGCAGTGAGACGAGATCGAGCCACCACATTTCAGCCTGGGCAACAGAGATGAGACTCTATCTCAGAAAAACAAAAACAAAACAAAAAACCCGAACCCGGAAACATTAAAAATAGACTTGTGCTAAGCGAGTGAAGTGTGATTTCTATACACTATCAGGAAATGGCCTTCATGATAAATCCTGAAAATGACCTACTGCCTGAATCACAGACACACTAGATGATAGTGAGAGTCCAAAGGTAACTTCCACAGACACAGCTAAGTGATTATACGACTCTTACAAGCTATGAAAAGTTTAAGGGTAAAAGCTTTCTATCTTCATTATTTCTGAATCTTAATGCCCAGCGGAAATGCCACACGGGTGAACTGTGCTTGTGTGGAACAAGGCTGCAACCCCCTACCACACCCTTGGCTGGCTGTTCCCAGGACGCGGCTCACCCCAACCCCACCTCCATTTCTGCCCTTCTCTGCTTGCTCAGTGCCCAGGGGATGCTAAAGGCTGCACCACATCCCCTCAGCTCCCCTGCAGATGCTTCCAGTTGGCCCAGCCCATGGGAGGAGAGGGGAGGTGTCTCTTCTGGGCTCCCTTGACGTGGGACTGGTTTCTTGTAGTGGCTGTGTCCCCACCCCACAGATGCTGACTTTCTCGCTAGGTCTACAATCATCTCCTCCCCTGCCACCAGGCCTTGGACACTTGCTCCTGCCCAGTGACTTCCATCTGGCCCACACCACGGAGCAACCCTTCCTTAAGGCTCCTCTGAACCACCTGCAGGCACTGGATTCTGTTTCCAGCCCGAAGCCCGACTGCTGTCGGAGTGCCTTTTTCAGCGGTGCCTCAAATCTGTCGGGAGTTGATTTAAATCTGGCCTGCTCCTCCCCGTTCACCATCAGCGAGGCCAGCCCGCAGACCTGGGCGGGGCCGTGTGGGTGCTGGGCTGTGGTGAGAACGAGCTCCACACTGACCTTCCCAGTGCCGACGTCCACATAGGACAGGGTGTGCTTCCTCCAGTGCTCCTCAAAGGGCTTCTTCTGTTGCCCCTGGATGGGCTTGGAGTAATCGTACTCATCAATCCGCACCTGAGGCCAGAAACACCATCACATTTCTTATTACTCTAACAGAGCAATACAGAAAAAACACAGCAAACATTAACATGATCTAAGAGACAGATGCCCTAGAACTCATTCCATTTCCACTTCAGCCCAGGAGGTTGGCACCATCAACATGTTCAGAACCCACGGAGGCCACATGGCTGGCCAGGGGGTGTGCAGCCAGCAGTGAGTCCAGAGTAATCCATGTCCGCATGTTCCCTTAAGCATCCTTTATGTACCTAAGAGTTTATCAAATACTTTGTCTTTTTGCTCCATGTGCTGGGAGACTACCTCAATCTTTTCTTTCAGCCTGTTTTTATTAAAAAAAAATTTTTTTTTGAGACAGGGTCTGGCTATGTCACCTTGGCTGGAGTGCAGTGGTGTGATCACAACTCGCCGGAGCCTTGACTTCCCAGGCTCAATCAATCCTCCTGTCTCAGCCTCCTGCATTACCACCATGCCCGGCTCATTTTTTATTTTTTTGTAGACACGTTTCACCATGTTGCCCAGGCTGGTCTAGAACTCTGGGGCTCAAGTGATCAGCCTGCCTCAGCCTCCCAAATGCTGGGATTACAGGTGTGAGGCACTGCACCTGGCTTCTATTCTAATTAAAACTCGCTGTCACCAACTAAATTTGTGCACTGGCCAGGCACAGTGGCTCATGCCTGTTAACCCTAGCACTTTGGGAGGCCGAGGTGGGTGGTTCACTTGAAGTCAGGAGTTCAAGACCAGCCCGGCCAACATGGTGAAACCCGTCTCTACTGAAAATACAAAATTAGCCAGACACGGTGGTGCGTGCCTGTAATCCCAGCTGCTTGGGAGGCTGAGGCAAGAGAATCACTTGAACCTGGGAGGCAGAGGTTGCAGCGAGCTGAGATCGCGCCACTGCACTCCAGCCTGGGGGACAGTGAGACTCCATCTTAAAAAATGAAATAAAATAAATTTATTATTCTGTATTCTGGCAAACACGGATTCACATACTTTGCAGGAAACTCTTAATACGTACAAGGAGACAAGAGCAAGTTCTGAGCAGTGATCACAGCCATCAGCATATTCTAGTGGAGGGTAAATCAGTAAAATTTCATGGTGAATAAAAATGATTTTCCCATTCACCGTGTTCGGCTGACTGGAAAGGCTGCCACCAGCCGCCCACACACGGTCCTGAACCAGCCTGTGCGCCTGCCTTGTGGAGCCTTTGTCCTTTTGCTGATGTGGTTTATTCTGAACTTGCATTGGTACCCCAAGCTTCCCTTTCTGTTGTTTTTTCTATCATATGTGAAAAACTCTTACCAGGCAGAATCCAACACGTGTGCTCTGCACAAAAATCAGTTCATCTGAAGAACAAGTGACCACAGGGCAGGCTCTATAATCAAACCACAGGGCAGGCTCTATGATACCTTTTCCAAACCACATGGCAGGTCTGAAACGGTGGCTTACTCGCTAATAAACTGGCATTTCCTCCACAGGGCAGGCTTGAAACGGTGGCTTACTCGTTATTTAATAAAACTGGCATTTACTTCCTGGTCATGCCACTCTAGCTGTACTTCTAACCTTGGCCTTCTAACAGCAAAGCACATTGGCTTGGAGATGCCACTGCTGGCATCAGTGGATGCCGACCCAAAGCAAGGAAAAGGTCACAGTGATCCAGAAGATGGCGAGAACCCAGGGATCAAAGTTACTAGGGGGAAAAAGGGATTTTTTGGATTTACTTTTGGGGCAACGAAATAAAATGCAGAGAAAATGCAGGGGTGGGGCTGAGTCCCACCAGGTGGGAGGAAAAGGCAGGTGCAGGTGGGCGTGGTGAGAAGGCCCACCTTGTAGTCTTCCCTGGCGTGCGCGCCCTGTGACTCCTTCCACGCCTCTGCTCCGTAGATGGTCTGCAGTGCACACAGCATCAGGTTCTGCAGCTCCAGGGTCTCCACCAGGTCCGTGTTCCAGACCATTCCTGGGGACACAAAAAGTTCAATCAGGGGCAGGCGGGACCCAGTCACATGGGCCCTCTGAGCTGTCAGCCTGGGCCTGCTAGTCCATGGAGTCACTGGTTGTGGCTTTATAGCTGTGGGCCAGGACCCATCCAGACAGCAAGCACGGAACTAAGTCAGCACTGACGGGACAGACACCAGCCCACCCTGCAGAAGGAAGGGCCCAACAGTGTGCACAGAGCCCACTGTCTGCTCACCCCGGTCGAACGTCTTCAGGTGCTTTAGGTCTCCATAGAGCTTGCTGATTTTCCCACAACCTTCTTGCAACACGCTTCCCACACGAACACGGCAGCATGATTTTGCATTGACTGTGGCACAAAATATTATTTGTAAATTTTTAATCCATAGAAGCAGCCATACTAAGAACTGCTTAACTTTTAGACCTGTTGTTTTGCATTTCACTTAAAAGTTACATAAATTAAACAGAAAAATTAGGAAATTCAGACTATGAGTTTATTACTCCAAACTTAAAAATGAAGTTTTGACTAACGCTTCTGAATAAATAAATGTTTTATTACATACACATCTCAGACCCACACACATCCTTTCCAGCGGGATACAGCCAGGGTCCAGGACTCCAAGCAGACTGCCTGTGAGGCACCATGTTCCATACAGCTCCACGGCCAACCAGGCAGCGCTGCCTCCCCACACCCCTGGCGGGACTCCTGACGCGGGGTCTGGTGGTGAACGTGACACGAGCCAGCAGCCCTGTGGTGATACACACTAGGAGGAGCTGAGCAGAGCCCTGCTGATGGTGGGGTTGGAGCCGCAGGTCTTCAAGGAGAGGGAGGGGCGTGGGTGGCTGGGGCCCTTGGCCCATCTGGCTACTGTCTTCTGCCTACCTTGTAGAAGTTCCTTGTACACTGAGTTCCTTCATAGTTTTACTGTGATGAGACACGTGCTATGCAGCGGACCTGGAGTTTACTGTAGGTATGCTGGGAACTAGGCGTCAGCTTTTGCTTCCTGTGGGACAGACAGGCACCACCTCAGTGATCCCTCCTCCTCCTTGCTTCTCCCTCTAACTGTGCTCTGCTCCACTGACCCTAATTGTCTCTTCCTCCACCAATGCACCTTCATGGTTTAATTTGGACATTTCATCTGATTTTCCTTAGACTCATTCATAATCGTAACACTGTAATGCACATCAACCTACTGGTTTTTCAGGAAGAACAAATGAAAAACATTGCATCTCAGAATCTAGTATCACATTCTTTCATGTCCATTAGCAGCCACATGTTTTCATATCCTTTTTTTCGTATTTCTGGTTACATTATTTCAGGGCATTTTCAATTTTTTGTTTAAAATATGAATGAGGTATTTACTGATGTCTGAGCAGATTACTGCTTGCACATTGCAAAGCTACTGATTTTTAGACACAAATTTCTTACCCAGACACCTTACTACATTCTTGTTTTGTTTCTGTTGGTTTTTCAGTTTATTCCCTGGGAATTGTTTGGAAATTCTATCTGTAAATAATGGCAATCGTATCTATTCCTTTTCAATATTTACTGCCGAGACCAGCTCGGTTGTGGAGACCCTAACCCAGTGGTGCTAGAGGAATTAAAGACACACACACAGAAATATAGCATGTGAAGTGGGAAATCAGGGGTCTCACAGCCTTCAGAGCTGAGAGCCTCAAACAGAGATTTACCCACATATTTATTGACAGCAAGCCAGTGATAAGACTTACTAAAAGTATTCCTTATGGGAAACAAAGGGACGGGCTCTGGCTAGTTATCTGCAGCAGGAGCATGTCCTTAAGGCACAGATCACTCATGCTATTGTTTGTGGTTTAAGAACGCCTTAAACGGTTTTCCACCCTGGGCGGGCCAGGTGTCCCTTGCCCTCATTCTGGTAAACCGACAACCTTCCAGCATGGGCGTCATGGCCATCACGAGCATGTCACAGTGCTGCAGAGATTTTGTTTATGGCCAGTTTTGGAGCCAGTTTATGGCCACACTGGGGGGCCTGTTCCCAACATGTCCCTTTTGTTTTGCAAAGCAATAAAAGCAAAGACAGCTTTGTCATGGTGGGTTACTTCTTGCAGAGTCAGGATCCACATCTGCAGACTATACAAAGACAACACAGATTAAAAGCACAATCTTCATTGAAATCACAGAGCTTCCAAGTGTTTTTATCCATTTTAATGGGTTACCAGCTGCTAATCTGTCTGCAGCTCCTTCAAGCACTCCAGTTCCTAGCATTAAGGTCAGGTGTGCCGCGATGCTTCAAATATCTGTTCTTTCAATTTTGCAATATCCAAAGACAAGTTTGTAGAGTGTCCTTCTCGATGCTTTTTTATTCTTTCCCAAATTTTGATCTTATTAAGAGCTATTAACCGTTTCCACAAATCCTTATGTTTAGCTCCTACAAAGGGCCATATCATTTGAGGTTGAGGTGCCACTACACCGCCATGGTTCCAGATAATAGGAACTCTTGCCGTATTTCTTATCATTTCTACCATCTGACCATTTTGTTCAGACCAGCTGAACATAGTGTGGCCGTGGCACGCAGACAGAGAGGTGCAATTCAAGCTAAACATCCCCGTAGGGGATCAATCAATAATGATTCCATAGGAATCGTTGCCAGCACCCCTGCCTGTTCTGCAATGCAATCTTTCCAAACATGTACGTTCATTTTCTCTGACTGGGTCCAATCCTGTTTACAGATAGGTTTTTGAGGGCGGTACGCCTCAATTATAGGAGCAGATTTATCATGGTAAATACTGAGATCAGAAAGCATGTGTAACTGTGTCATAGAGTGATTACATCCAGGCATTCTTGCCAGCCAAGATGGATAAATATGCCCAATAAGTAAAATTGTTCTCTGTGTCAGCCCTTGTTGAAGGAATACTCATGGCAATGGTGATCACCACTATCATAGCTACCATTAAATTATGCATTTTGACTGGTTGTCCCACTTTCCTCAGGTTTTCTTCTGCCATCTGTGACAGCTTCTTGATCTGACCTCAGGTGGGTGGCTGTGTTCGACGGGTGTTGCTCATGACAGTTGGGGTCCTCCTCAGCATCAGTCTTGACATGGCTGCAACTGGAGGGGTCCTCCGGATCCTCCTGGAATCTCTTCCTCAGTGTCAGCTCATAAGGTTTCAGGTGTCTTGATGGTTCGGTCCTGGAGAAACATAAGCATAACCTCTACCCCAAGTTATTATTTTACCTATTTCCCAACTTTCTGTTATCAGGTCTCTCCATCAAACCAGTTGTTCTGCTTCTGTCTTTGCAGCTGGTTTCTGTAGATGCTGTTCAGCTGCTGATAAGATCTGGCCTTTAGGCAGGCTCAAAAAATTTAAAGTTAATAATGCGATTCAATTGCTTATGGGGTGTCCTGTAGTCCCTGTTTTCCCCCTTTTGCTTCTGCAACTGCTGTTTCAGGGAGAGATTCATTCTTTCCACTATGGCTTGTCCTTCAGAATTATATGAGATATCAGTAATGTGTTTAATATTCCGTATAGAGAAAAATTTAGCTAGAGCTTGAGAATTAGGTTCCAATCCTCGAGGATTAACTCCTCCTGTAAAAGATGAGGAATGTACCATTTGGCAAGTTGGGCATCGCTGGATAATAGCTTTAGCTTCTTTCCGGGTACTGCTGTATCTGCGTTTGAGACCAGAGGCATTAACACGGGTTAAATTGTGAAAGTGTCCAGCATTAGATACTGCAGTAGCAACTAGGCGATCAGCCATTTGATTCTCTGCAGTCAAAGGTCCTGGAAGAGGTGTATGAGCCTTAATGTGAGTGATGTAAAAAGGGTGCATTCTACTCCTAACTGCTGTTTGCAATTGGATAAATAAAGTCATCAGTTGTTCATCTGTATGCAATTGTAACTCAGCATTTTCAATTAATTGTGTCGAATGAACCACATATGAAGAATCAGAAATCACATTAATAGGCATATTAAAAGCAGTCAATACCTCAATTACAGCTACAAGCTCCGCTTTTTGAGCTGAAGCATAGGGTGTCTGAAAACTTAACCTTTCGAGCCAGAGTAAGAAGCTTTACCATTACTAGACCCATCTGTAAAAACATTCTCCGCACCTTCAATTGGTTTAGTTATTTTAGGGAGAATACAATTAGTTAATTTCAAAAATTGAAACAGTTTCATTTTAGGAAAATGATTATCAAGAATACCCACAAAGTCAGCTAAATGGGTTTGCCAAATAAGACTATTTATAAAATCTTGCTGTATTTGTGCCTTCGTGAGAGGGACAATTTTTTCAGGATCATATCCATGTAATTTAACAATCCGAGTTCTCCCATTTCCTATCATAGTAGCAATTTGGTCCAAATAAGGAGTTAGAGTCCATGAATTAGTATGTGGAAGAAAAAGCCATTCTACAAGATCTTGCTCTTGAACAATAACACCAGTAGCTGAATGTGGAGTTGGAAAAATTAGCAAATCTAGAGTCTTCTCTGGATCTATTCTATTTATTTGGGCTTTATGGACTTGCTTTTAGATCAGCTGCAGCTCGAGTCCTCTCTGGATCTATTCTATTGATTTGGGCTTTATGGCCTTGCTTTTCGATCAGCTGCAGCTCGAATCTTCTCTGGATCTATTCCATTTATTTGGGCTTTATGGCCTTGCTTTTTGATCAGCTGCAGCTCGAGTCTTCTCTGGATCTATTCTATTTATTTGGGCTTTATGGCCTTGCTTTTCGATCAGCTGCAGCTCGAGTCTTCTCTGGATCGATTCTATTGATTTGAGCTTTATGGCCTTGCTTTTCAATGAGCTGCAGCTCGAGTCTTCTCTGGATCGATTCTATTTATTTGGGCTTTATGGCCTTGCTTTTTGATCAGCTGCAGCTTGAGTCTTCTCTGCATCAATTCTATTGATTTGGGCTTTATGGCCTTGCTTTTTGATGAGCTGCAGCTCGAGTCTTCTCTGGATCGTTTCTATTTATTTGGGCTTTATGGACTTGCTTTTAGATCAGCTGCAGCTCGAGTCTTCTCTGGATCGATTCTATTGATTTGGGCTTTATGGACTTGCTTTTCGATTAGCTGCAGCTCTGCCTCAGCTTCTCTTGTTAATTACCGAGGGCTGGTGAGACTAGGATCTCCTCTAAGGATAGAAAACAGATTACTCATGACATAGGTAGGAAGCCAAGGGCTAGTGAGACTAGGATCTCCTCTAAGGATAGAAAATAGATTACTCATGGCATAGGTAGGAATGCCTAGAGCAGGTTGTATCCAGTTAATGTCCCCTAGTAATTTTTGAAAGTCATTTAATGTTTTCAATTGATCCCTACATATGGCTACTTTCTGTGGCACAATGGTAGTGTCATTTACTAAGGTTCCCAAGTAGGAGTAAGGAGTAGTAATCTGAATTTTGTCAGGAGCTATAATTTAACCAGCACCAGAAATTGAATTTTGCAAGTGATCATAACACTGGAGTAATATTTCTTGAGTAGGGGCAGCACAAAGTATATCATTCATATAATGAATAATGTAACACAGTGAAAATGTTTTACGAGGAGGTTCAATTGCTTGCCCTACACAAGTCTGGCAAATCGTTGGACTGTTTAACATGCCTTGTGGCAACACTTTCCAATGAAAACGCTTAGCAGGCTGCAGGTTTACTGCAGGAATTGTAAATGCAAACCGTTCAGTCTTGCTCAGCTAAGGGGATAGTAAAGAAACAGTCTTTTAAATCTATGACTACTAAAGGCCAATTTTTTGGAATCATAGCAGGAGAAGGCAATCCTGGCTGTAATGTCCCCGTAGGTTGTATAACTGAATTAATGGCTCTTAAGTCAGTTAACATTCTCCATTTACCTGATTTTTTCTTAATTAAGAAAACCGAAGAATTACAAGGGGAAAATGTTGGAGCTATGTGTCCCTTTTCTAATTGTTCATTAACTAAGTCCTCTAAAGCCTCCAGTTTCTCTTTACTCAGCGGCCATTGTTCTAGCCAGATTGGCTTATATGTTAACCATTTTAAAGGTATAGGTTCTGGAAGCTTAACAATGGCCGCCATCAAAAATAATATCCTAAACTTTGGCAGGAACTGTCTTTCCACTTGAAGTGGTTCTTTCAAACCTTGCAAATTTTTTCCTAGTCCCATACCAGGGACATACCCCATTTCATGTATCATATGTTGACTTTGAGGGCTATATAATTGCTCTGGAATTAGAACTTGTGCTCCCCATCGTTGTAATAAATCTCTTCCCCATACCTTTATAGGTACAGAAGTTATAATTGGTTGAATAGTCCCAGGTTGTCCATTGGGCCCTTCACAATGGAAATATAACTACTTTGATATACTTCAGGGGCTTTACCAACTCCAATTATGTTAAATTGAGCAGGTTGAATTGGCCACGCGGATGGCCAGTGCTGTAGAGAAATGATTGAAATGTCTGCTCCTGCATCTACCAAACCTTAAATTTCTTTCCCTGAATAGTTATTTCACAGGTAGGATGTTTACCAGTAATTTGATTCACCCAATAAGCTGCTTTGCTCTGTATATTTGTACTTCCAAATCCTCCTGTTCGTTTAGTTTCACTTTTCCCCATTTCCACATATGGCACAATCAGGAGCTGTGCTATATGCTCTCTTGGCTCTGTTTTCCAGGGAACAGAAGTAGATATAACAATTTGAGTTTCCCCATTGTAATCTGAATCAATGACTCCTATGTGTATTTGTACTCCTTTTAAACTTAAACTAGACCTTCCTAAAAGTAATCCTATTGTCCCCAGTGGCAAGGGTCCACAGACTCCTGTTGGGACCTTTGGTGGGGGTTCCCCAGGCAGAAGTCTCACAGCTACTGTGCAGCATAAATCTACTGCAGCTCTACCGGCTGTGGCGGGGAACAGACATTGTACAGGGGTGAGGGAATGGCCTGAGCCAGAAATGCCCCGGTTTGGAACGGGATCCAGGACGGGCCCCTCATGGTGTTTCCCAAAATCGGGTTCCCATCTTTATCAAACTTAGAGTGACACTGATTAGCCCAACGTTTTCCTTTTTCACATTTTGGACATATTTCAGGCTCAGCAGTTTTCTTTCTTCCCCCATCTGGCGGCCTCACTCGCTGATTTTTTCTACGTTCTTGTTTAGTATGACCATGCTTCCCACAGTTAAAACAAGCTCCAGGGAACAAATGATTTCCTTTATCCACTCTCAGTCCCGCCATTGCCTGTACCAACAAAGTAGCTTTATGCATATTACCTCCGATACCGTCACAGGCCTTGATATAATCAACTAAGTGTGCTTTCCCTCTAATAGGTCGCAGAGCAGCCTGGCAATCGGGATTAGCATTGTCGAAAGCTGATAACTGCAGCACTATACCCTGAGCAGCCAAATCTGCGATCACCTTTTTAAGAGACTCCTGTAACCGAGCTATAAAATCTGTGTACGTTTCTTTTGGTCCCTGTTTTACTGCACTAAAGGAAGGGTATTGTTCTCCACCTGAAGTGATTTTTTCCCGAGCTCTAATGCACACTCCTCTAAGCTGTTCTATGGCATCATCCTGCACGACCACTTGTGCATCTAAACCAGCCCAGCCGCCGACCCCCAAAAGCTGGTCTGCAGTTATATTAATTTGAGGTTGGGCCTGGGCGCTGCGAGCAGTCTGAATGGAAGCTTCACCTGCCCACCAAGTTCTACATTGTAAGAACTGAGCAGGAGTTAGACAAGCTCGAGTAAGAGTGTCCCAGTCAGTAGGAATCATCCGACTGGAAACAACAACATTCTTTAACAGTCCCATTACAAAATGAGAACCTGGTCCATATTGATTGATAGCCTGTTTAAACTCCTTAAGTAATTTAAAGGGAAAAGGCTCAAATGTGGCTATATTTCCCTGTTGATCTGCAGGGTGTATTCTAATAGGGAACTGCCAAGCCTCTAAATCACCCTCTCATCTAGCTTGCTGAATTCCTACCTTAATAGAACTGAGAGGGGTCGCTCAAGGTGCTGCTCGGACAGTCACTGGAGCAACTACTTTTCACCCACTGTCCTCTGGAAAAGAAAGATCTGGAGGGTCAGGCCACTCTTTTTCTTCAAAATAAGGAGGGGGTGCAGAAGGGTAGGGATGAACCTCTCCCTCCTTTGCCGCTTTAGCTTTAGTTGGCAAACAAACCTGCTCTGTAATTTCTTCTGTTACTTTGTTATACTCTCCTTCCTCCTTATTATTAGCGTGAAAAGGTTCCAAGGTGGAACGAACCAGAGCCCACATGTGTCCCATTGTTACCCTGATGCTTCTGAGCTCCCCGTCTTACTCACCACAGGGACTGCGTAAGAGTACTCAGGTGTCCCCCAGCTTAAAACCAGAGCCCACATGTGTCCCATTGTTACCCTGATGCTTCCGAGCTCCCCTTCTTACTCACCATGGGGACTGCGTAAGAGTACTCAGGTGTCCCCCAGCTTAGTTCCAAGTTATCCATCGCTCCGGTGACCCTTCGACCTGGATTCGAGCCCTCATATATGGGCGCCATTTGCCGAGACCAGCTCGGTCATGGAGACCCTAACCCAGTGGCGCTAGAGGAATTAAAGACACACACACAGAAACATAGCGTGTGGAGTGGGAAATCAGGGGTCTCAGAGCCTTCAGAGTTGAGAGCCTTGAACAGAGATTTACCCACATATTTATTAACAGCAAGCCAGTCATAAGATTTACTAAAAGTATTCCTTACGGGAAACAAAGGGATGTGCTCTGGCTAGTTATCTGCAGCAGGAGCATGTCCTTAAGGCACAGATGGCTCATGCTATTGTTTGTGGTTTAAGAATGCCTTAAGCAGTTTTCCGCCCTGGGTGGTCCAGGTGTTCCTTGCCCTCATTCTGGTAAACTGACAACCTTCCAGCGTGGGCGTCATGGCCATCAAGAGCATGTCACTGTGCTGCAGAGATTTTGTTGTTATGGCCAGTTTTGAGCCAGTTTATGGCCACATTTGGGGCCCTGTTCCCAACAATTTACCTCATTTCTTTTTTTGCTTCTTACTATTAATGGCCGGAGTCAGCAGAAAAATCCCTTCCCCCAACAAAACACATTTCCACGAGTACAGGAAGCTCTGTTTGTTCAGTGCCGACTCCAGCATCTCATGGAGCCTGGGATACAGCAGGCACCAAAACGCAACTTGTATGGTGGGAATGCTTCTAGTATTCTCACTTCAAACTATCTCATGGATTTGCCATTTCTGTATCCGAAGGCACGTTCCCATTCTCTAATGCAATGGTTCCTTCTTTCCCAGCTGGACTTCAACCCTACAAAAGTACTGCAGGGCATCACTCAGCCTTCTGTGCCTTAGTCATGCTGTTCTTCTCACTGTTCCACAAAGCCTCCCTCAAGCCCAGCCTCAGTTGAAGACTGAAGGGCACAGGCCTCTGAAAATGTGAGCAGGGAACCTGTTCTCTTGTGTCTAACACCAAATGCCTTTCAGAATAGGACTAAAGCAATAGACTTCTTTTTAGAAAATATGCAGAAATCCTTGCAAATAGTAGACAAGAGATCTCATTCATGGACAAGAATCCTTGTTATTAGAGGAATTCAGTTTCTTAGACTGACTATATATCAGGTTCTCCACAGCCCCATGGCTAATGGCTGCCATACTGGACAGCAAACACTCAATATTTCCATCATCACAGACGGTCCTACTGGACTGACTCCCAGCAGCACAGGCTGCGATCAGTTTCCACCTGCCGTCTACTCTCCCTCTCTTCCGAGTATATTCAGAGGCAGCAACAGGTCCAGCTTAAAGGCATTTCTGAGCTGCTGGAAGCCAGGTGTCATGACATGATCAATATCTGGGCCTGAGATGTAAGCACCAGTGTTGTGTTGAACTCCAGGAAACCTGTTAAGAGAAAGCTGCCCTCCTGGGGACTGAGTTTCTCCGGCGGTCCTGCGGTTCCCTCTCCTCCATGCTGTGACTCATCCATGACAGCCAGCGATGGTCAGGGCACAGAGGTCATGCCCAAGCACACACAAGTGAACCACAGAAGGCTGTCCTGGATGCCAAGCAATCACTAATTCTGCCCTAGCCTGCTGACCTTCTATGTGGAAAAGAAGTGCACTTCTGTATAGTTCAGGCCTCCTGGTCTCTTTCATAGTCTCGATACGGTGAGGAGTACATCCTACCGCTGTTTACCTCCAGATACTGGTGCAGCCTCTTACGTTTATCACAGCACTAGTCACAATAGCATAGTCATGGAATCAACCTAAGAGCCCATCAACGGACGACCGGATGAAGAAAATGTGGTACATATATAACATGAAATACTACTCAGCCATAAAAAAAGAACACAATCACGTCTTCTGCAGCCACAGAAGATGGCTGCAGGATGGATCAGGAGGTCACTATCCTAAGTGAAGTGACTCAGAAGGTCAAGTGTCACACATTCTCACTTGGAAGTGGAAGCTGAACAGTGAGTACACATGGACACATGGAGTGGAGTAGCAGAGACTGGGGGCTCCAAAAAGCAGGAGGGGTGGGGTTAAGCAATTACCTGCTGAGTACAACACACACGACTTGGGTGACGGGTACATGAAAAGCCCAGACTCCACCACCTCCCAGTACATCCACACAAAACTGCACCTGCATCCCCCTAGATCTAGTTTTAAGAAAACAAAACCAGTGCAGGGCCAGGTATGCAGCCCGCCTGCTCACTACAGAGCGAGTCCAGGCTCTTACCTTCTGCATGCTGAGTCACAGTTCTGATGTTCTTATGCTTCCATCAGCAAATCTCAATTTGTCAAGATTCATGACAGATTCTTCCCCAGCGTTTGGTTTAATTGGAGGGACTTTATCTCCTAAAACAAAAAAAAGCTAGAATTTAACTTTTGAAAACTGTTTTAAAAAACCAAATGGATTTAGAATGACACAGAAACATGTAGCACAGCCGCTCAAGGAGCTTGGAAACTGTGTAAGTCTCCTGAGCTAACACACTGCCAGCCCACCCTACGTCTGAGGCCATCTGTTGAGTTGGGGCCAATTTTAAAGGACATAAAGGCAAAATTGTTGGCACACAGTAGATATCCATTAAGTGATCTTAGAGTGAATAAACTAGAAATCATCTCTAAAATTAAAAAATTAAATGTAGGCCGGGTGCGGTGGCTCACGCCTGTAATCCCAGCACTTTACGAGGCCAAGGTAGGTGGATCACTTGAGGTCAGGAATTCAAGAGCAGCCTGGCCAACGTGGCAAAACCTCATTTCTACTAAAAACACAAAAATTATCTGGGTATGGTGGTGCGTGCCTATAAACCCAGCTACTCAGGAGGCTGAGGCATGAGAACTGCTTGAACCCGAAAGGTGGAGGTTGCAGTGAGCCGAGACTGCGCCACTGCACTCCAGCCTGGGCAACAGAGTGAGACCCTGTCTTAAAAAAAAAAAAAATTAAATGTATACAAATGTATATATATTACGTGTATATAATTGTCACTCCACTAAGGGAAAAAAAAGACACCTTCCAGATGGTGGTCCCGAGGGGCCGGCCACCCCACTGTCCTTTGCATCAAGGGGAGGAAGGTGGCTGCTGTGTGCTTGAAAGCTACCTGCTGATTTGGACTCTTGTGTGCTCTCACCTATACTTCAAGATTTGCAATTTTTTTTTTTTTTTTTGAGATGGACTCTGCAGCCCAGGCTGGAGTGCAGTGGCACCATCTCGGCTCACTGCAACCTCCACCTCCTGGTTCAAGCAATCCTCCTGCCTCAGCCTCCGGAGTAGCTGGGACTACAGGAGTACACCACCATACCTGGCTAATTTTTGTATTTTCAGTAGAGATGGGGTTTCACCATGTTGGCCAGGCTGGTCTCGAACTCCTGACCTCAGGTGAACCACCTGCCTCGGCCTCCCAAAGTGCTGGAATCACATGTGTGAGCCACTGTGCACGGCCAAGATTTGCAACTCTTGTGTTTCTAAGATGTCTTGAAAAAAATTTTAAAGTTTTTTTTTATAACACTATATATATTTTCTTCAACAGGTAACACATGCAGGAGGTAGGATGTATGAAATGCAGGAGTCAGACAGGCCCTGCCCCACCCACCACCTCTCCCCGGGCCCAGGCTGTGGGTCTCTTGAGGGTCTGCACCACCTCTCCCTGGGCCCAGGCTGTGGATCTCTTGAGGGTCTGCTCAAATGCTTCTAGGCTCGCTGGTGTTTCTCTTCCTTTTGATAATAATGCTTTAAAAATTGATCATTCAGTAAAATTGACTTTTTTCTTTTGGTGGACAGTTCTACAATTTATTTTTTCTTCTTTTTTGAGACAGTGTCTCCTCCCTCTCTTGCCCAGGCTGGAGTGCAGTGGTGTGATCTTGCCTCACTGCAACCTCTGCCTTCCAGGCTCCAGCAATTCTCCAACCTCAGCCTCCCAAGTAGCTGGGACTACTACACAGGTGTGAGCCACCATGCCCAGATAATTTTTGTATTTTTGGTAGAGACGGGATTTCACCATGTTGCCCAAGCTGGTCTCGAACTCCTGAGCTCAAGCAATCTGCCTGTCTCGGTCTCCCAAAGTGGTGGGATTATAGGCATGAGCCACTGCACCCAGCCTCAGTTCTATCAATTTTAACATACGTATAGACGCATGTAACTACTTCGGGAGGCTGAGACAGGAGGATCTCTTGAGGCCAGGAGTTCAAGACCATCCTGGGCAACACAGGGAGACCCTATCCCAATGAAACATTTTAAAAAATTAGCCAGGTGTGGTGGCGTGCACCTGATCGTACCACTGCACTCCAGCCTGGGCGACAGAGGGAGACTATCTCTAAAAAAAAAAAAAAAAAATACATATATATATATATATATATGTATTCTTTTTGGAGGGGGTTGGGGGAGAAGTGGTGATGCTACAAGCATTTTTTCTTTCCTTTTCATTTTTAAAAATTAAAGCATAAAGATACAGTAAAATAAACTCATCATTTTTAGTGTAGGGTTTTTCAAATTTTGACACACACAGAGCTGTGTCTGTAAGTCTCGGCACAATCAGGAAACAGCCTCTGGCAACCAGCAATCCCTTGTCTTCCCTAGGTGTGCCTTTTCCAGAATGTCGTATCAACAGGACCACAGGTGTGCAGCCTCTTGAGTGACCTCACAGCATTCTGCCTGAGATGCCGCATGCGTGAGCGGTTTCTCAGATGTAAAGTATAGGGTATTCTCACAAAATGTTCTTTTCTGCATTTTCAAAGAAAGAGCACCTCAAAATTTCTACACTGCTCTGAGAGAAGTGGTAGCAGTCCTCACTGCGACAAAGTGCAGGGCTACGGAGTGAGACAAGCACTACCTGTGGCGTCAGGAACGATGCACCTGAACTCCGCCTTCACCGATGATCAGCAACGGCTGGGGATGAGACGCCAGCTCTGCGTGTGCTGGCCTCCCAAGCGGTGGTCAGATCCAGAGACAGAGTGTCTGAAGTAAGCTACCCTTTTAATACTATCTGTACCTTTCTAACTACAGATAGAAAAGGGGGCACGTTTATAAGTTACGGCCGTGCTAGTTTTTATTTCACTTGAATCCACACAAAAAGCACCTGTTTTATAAAAACAGCAGAAATGAAGCTAACAGTTACCACCAGAGAAAGGTAACGGGAAGAACATGGGCCTGGGTCCCACCATCCTTGCCACACAAACATCCACCAGTGCCTCATCCACCTCACACTGTTCTGAGCACACGAGGCTGCATAACCACCGTGAAGATCTCCGGAGGTGCGAGCGATGCTAACTGTCCTGTTCTTAGTGCACGTAAGACTCACACTCCCACACGTGGTATTTCCTTTACTGCACATTATTTGACGCCATCATGAAAAGAAAACCAGCAAGTGAAATCCAATCTGTCCGTAAAGGGTGGGAATCCTATTCACTGTAAGTCAGCCCTTCTCCTCTAATAGAGGCTAGCTGTACTTTGTTTCCAGAATGGCCTAAATTACTTTTCTAAGTACCAAGAAGTTACATATTCACTCATGCCAACTACTTAAAATATTTCACTGCAAATAAGTGATTTTTATCAGGCAAGTAATATGTAATGATTCCCCTAAAAATAACAACTTTCTAATAGTGCTTTTTCTAAACAGAACATAATGACTGCAAAATAATTAAAAATGTAACCCCAAAAATGTCACCTTAACTGTTAAGATCCCCAACCAGCCTCTATCTAGTCTCAACATTACCACCATATAATCTCTGGATTTCTCAGTTTAATCACTTCTAGGGGAAAAAAACCCAGCCTACCTCTATATGATCACTAAGCAAATTTCCAGTAACAAATCAAGGCTTTATAACATGGCTGGGTGCAGTGGCTCATGCCTGTAATCCCGATACTTTGGGAAGCTGAAGCAAAAGGACTGTTTGAGTCTAGGAGTTCAAGACCAGCCTGGGCAATACTGTGAGACCCTGTCTCTACAAAACAAAACAAAAAAATTTTTAAATTAGCCAGGTGTGGTGGTGCACATCTGTAGTCCCAGCTACTTGGGACTCTGAAGGTTGAGGTGTTGAGGACTGCTTGAGCCCGGGAGGTTGAGGCTGCTATGACTGTGCCACTGCACTCCAGCCTGGGCTGACCCTGTCTCAAAAAAAAGAAAAAAGACTTTCTAACTTCCTGCGCCTTCTCAAATAGTCTGGCTCCTGAAGAAAACACTTACCAGGCCTGCATGACTCTTCCATGCTCAGGGCACATGTCCGACCAAAGACAACCAAGTCCAAGAGCGAGTTTGCCCCGAGCCGATTGGCACCATGTACCGAGGCACAGGCGGCCTCCCCACAGGCGTACAGGCCGGGCACAATCTGATCCTGGCCATTCACGTGCCTCAGGACCTGTGGAAAGGAAGATTTCAGGTGAAATGTCAAGGTGCCCATGCCTCCACCAGCCCACCTTCCCCAACAGGGTGTCTGTGCTGCAGGTCAGAGAAAGAGAGGGAAGTAGGCCAGGCGTGGTGGCTCACGCCTGTAATCTCAGCACTTTGGGAGGCTGAGGCGGGTGATCACCTGAGGTCAGGGATTCAAGACCTGTCTGCCTAACATGGTGAAACCCCATCTCTACTAAAAATACAAAAATTAGCAGGGCATAATGGCGGGTGCCTGTAATCCCAGCTACTAGGGAGGCTGAGGCGGAAAAATCACTTGAACTTGGGAGGCAGAGGTTGCAGTGAGCCGAGATTGCGCCACTGCTCCCCAGCCGAAGCGACAGAGTGAGACCCCACCTCCAAGAAAAAAAAAAAAGGGGAAGTAAAGACCGCATCTAAGAGGGAAGTAAGGACCATAGCTACTCTTCTTCAGAGGGAAGCTTCCGAAGGTATCCCCCAGTTTCCCCTCTGCCCCTGAGCACCTGCTGTTACAAGCAGGTCAGAGGACCTCCAATGTCAGCATCTGCGACTGTCCCCCGTGTCCCACGGTCCCGGGGCCCTCACCACCTGTGCTCCGGCTCAGACCCAGGAGCATGGCAGGTGGAGAAACATCAGCAGGGGAGACTGATGTTCCAGACTGTTCTACCCCGTTCACCTCTTCGTCTACGCAGGGAGAGCAACAGCTTCCACCCACCTCGCCCAACAAGGAGCCCTGGTGACCTGGGCAGACACGACTCCTCCCCGAGTCCACCCGCCAGGCACTGAGGCGAGGGGCTACCTCAGCCCGGGAGGTCTCCGGACCCCAGGCCCGGACCAAGGCGGCGGAGGAGACGCCCAGCAAGCCCGCGGGGTCGTGACCTTCACCGGACTACCTGCTAAGGACCGAGCTCCCCGGACCCCCGAGTCCGCCCCACGGCTCCCCCTTGCACTGGCGCAGGGCTCTCCGAGCCCCTTCCCGATCCCGGGACAGGGGGCGCAGGGACCTGGCGCCCGCTCCGCTCCGCTCGGGCCCGCTGGGGACCGTCCCGCTCCTACCGCCGCCTCGGCCCCCGCCTGCCCCGCCCCGGTCCGCGGCACGGACTCACCGCCTTGGCCAGCGTCAGGCGCGGAGCGCTCAGCAGCCGCGACAGGACCCAGACCCCCATGCCTGTAGTCGCCTCCGCGCAGTCCCGCCAGTCCCCGCGCAGACTACGCCTGCGCACCACACCGGGGTCGAGCGTTGGGGGGCAGGAACCGCGGCGGGGGGATGCCGCGCCTGCGCACGGGGTCAAGCGGGGCCATAGTGGAGGCGCCTCGCCTGCACAAAGCGCACCTGCGGACGGTGGCGCTGTGGGGATACGGAGGTCCCGCGCTCCCCGACCGATGTAGGGCGGGCCCTATTCCGGGGAGGTGTTGGGCACCAACATTTTTAAAGCCCCGTGGGTGGTTCCCTGGGATCGCCCAGACCGAGAGGGCCCGAACGACCAGATCGCAGGGAATGGGGTCGGAGGGGCGGCGCTCGTCCGCGGAGGCGGGCGGGAGCGGCCACGGGCCTCCGGCCTCTAGTGAGAGGGTGTGACCCTCGGTCTCCGGCCTGTGAGGGGAGGGAGCGATCCTCAGCCATGTCCCTAGCCTCTGGCTTCCGGCTAATTTTTAAATTTTTTGTAGAGGCGGGATCTTGCTGTGTTGCCCGGGCTGGTCTCGAACTCTTGGCCTCAAGCGATCCTCCCTCCTCGGCCTCTCCAAGTGCGGGGATTACGGGCGGAGCCACCACGCACCACCGTGGTCAGCTTTGAAAGCTGCGTAGATCCCTTTGGCTTATACGCCTTTCTGCTAGCTTACCCTGATTTTGCTTCTAGTTCAGATAGTATTTTAATATTTCTATTGTGTCTTTTTGTAAGATATCTGAAATCTTTTTGTGGAATGAAGTGGCATGAAAAATAAACCAATAATCATTAGTAATTACGTTTCCTGTCTTTTCACTTTAAATTATTAAAATCTTCGTCTTGTGCATAATGTTTAACAATTTTGAGTTATTTTAGTAAATTTGCAAGGGTT
Organism: Gorilla gorilla gorilla; assembly: GCF_029281585.2. Classification (NCBI taxonomy): domain Eukaryota; kingdom Metazoa; phylum Chordata; class Mammalia; order Primates; family Hominidae; genus Gorilla; species Gorilla gorilla. Next base: position 110,581,592 of record NC_073243.2, on the reverse strand, counting down.
CAGTCCCATTTTATTGATATTTGGGTTGTTTCCCATTTTTGCTCTTAATAAATAACACCGTACAGAATATATTTGTGACCATAACTTTAGGATTATTTTCTTAGATTGTAGGCCCCAGACGTGGGTGGCCTTTATTGGCTTGCAGGGAATGAACATAATACCTCCTAGACTTTTTTTTTGAAAGTTATGCAGTTTTAGTCCTGTGTTAATTATCTAATTTTGTTTTGTTTTGTTTGAGACAGAGTTTCGCTGTTGTTGCCCAGGTTGGAGTGCAATGGCGCGATCTCAGCTCACTGCAACCTCTGCCTCCAGGGTTCAAGAGATTCTCCTGTGGAGCTTGCAGTGAGCGGAGTTCGAGCCACTGCACTCCAGCCTGGGCAACAGAGCAAGACTGCCCCTCAAAAAACAAAAGAGATCCTCCCGCCTCAGCCTCCCGAGTAGCTGGGACTACAGGCCCCCGCCACCACGCCCAGCTAGTTTTTGTATTTTTAGTAGAGACGGGGTTTCACCATGTTGGCCAGACTGGTTTCAAACTCCTGACCTCAGGTGATCCACCTGCCTCAGCCTCCCAAAGTGCTGTGATTGCAGGCGTGAGCCACCGTGCCTGGCCTTAATTTTTTAATTCTATAATTACCACAAACCCCTTAGTATTAAGCTCCAAGACATATTTTTGTCATATCTTTATTGCTTATAATTTTCTATCTTTAGATGTTAAGTATTTGTTGAAAATCCCATGAAAAGCTTTCAGAAATTGGATTGTATTTCTTGCTTATTATACATCCCTTGACTATTTTGTAATCGTGTGTGTTTGTGGAGGTCACATGTAAACAAACTTAAAGTGACTCTACTTTGTGAAAACGTGCAACCTCGTGTAGGTACTCAATTAGTAAATTCTTATTAACGTTAGCCCCCAGCCTAGTTATGGAGGGTGCATGCTGAGCCCGAAGCAGAGAGCTCTGTAATCTCCGCATTCATCACCACCACGAGGAGGCCTGAGAAGCTTCTAGCACTGTTTGCACCTTCCCCACATCACCCCTCCCTGCCTTCCTCACAGTCTTCCTTCTGATCGGAAGACCCTTTCCTTCTTTCTCTGCCTGTCAAAATGCTGCTCAGTCTTCAAACCCTGGTTCATATGAAAATGTTCTGTGTGAGCCCACTTTATCGAGTTGATTCTGTATCTTCGATACAACTGTATGAGGGTTCTCCAGAGACACAACCAATAGAAGGGAGACATGTGAGGAATTGGTTTAAAGGTTCAATTGCTAATCTCATCCAAAAACACCCTTACAGACACGCGCAGAAATAATGCTTAACCACGTATCTGAGCACCTCATGGTGCCGTCAAGTTGACATACAAAATTAACCATCGCGGCAGCCATACATTTAAACATATTTGTACCAGAGAACTTACCTGATTCTACCTGCACTTCAGATGCTTAAGACATGTCTGTTTTCTCCACTTTCCCCAGCCAGATTGTGAGTCGCTTTCACCTAAGGTCTTGTTTTTTTTTTCCTTTTTTTTTTTTTTTTTTTTTTTTTTTGAGACGGAGTCTCGTTCTGTCACCAGGCTGGAGTGCAGTGGCGCGACCTCGACTCACTGCAACCTCCACCTCCCAGGTTCAAGCGATTCTCCTGCCTCAGCCTCCTGAGTAGCTGGGACTGCAGGTGCGCGCCACCACGCCCGGCCCTGGTCTAGTTTTTTTCTTCTTTGAATCCCGTAGGGCCTCAGTGCTCTGCAGCAAGCACATAGTTAAAACTGAAGAAAAATTTCTTGAATAAAAGTAGTTAACGTTTTTATTCTTTACTTCAAGGTATATCTCCATGAATAACCTAAATGATCCCCCAAATTGGAATATCCGGCCTAATTCCAGGGCGGATGGTGGTGATGGAAGCAGGTGGAATTATGCCCTGTTGGTTCCAATGCTGGGATTGGCTGCTTTTCGTAAGTCATGGTTTTCTTAAAATTCGTGTTTTCCAGGCTGAGAGTGTGGAGCCCCGGTGAGGGAGGCAGCATGGTGTGGGAGCCTGAAGGCCGTGACTTTGGGACCTGCCAGGGACAGCCGAGTTTTATCCCATGCAATGAACCGTGGGCAAATCACTTAAGCTCTGAGCCTCAGTCTTCCTGTTCACAGGAGATAGATAATCATACTTAACCTCAGCACATTGCAAGGATTAAGTCAGCCAAGGCGTTTAGAAGCATTTTGTGTGTGGTGGGTTTTAATAACTTAGTTCCCTCTCAAGGCTTTGCTGCTCTCAAGTCGGGGAGGAGGTTCCTTATTTCAGGTGCCCTCATAAGGACTGCTGGGGGAACAAAACGGGTGTAAAGGAAACCAGTGGGCTGGGCGTGGTGGCTCACACCTGTAACCCCAGCACTCTGCAAGGCCCAGGTGGGCAGATCGAGTGACCAGCCTGAGCAACACAGCAAAACCCCATCTCTACAAAAAATACAAAAATTAGCGAGTCGTGGCGGTGCACACCTGTAGTCCCAGCTACTCAGGAGGCTGAGGTGGGAAGATCAGTGGAGCCTGGGAGGTCGAGGCTGCAGTGAGTGGAGATGGCACCACTTGCCCTCCAGCCTGAGCAACAGGGTTAAAAAAAAAAAAAAAAGAAAACCAGTTTTGGAAAACCAGTGATGTTTAATGTTTAGGAAATCAGTCTTTGGGAGACTTCATCCATGAAATCTCTGCTTGGCCTGGCCAGAAATTCTCTCTAGTTTAGATTGACTTGGCACCACTTTGGGGACCTGCCGGTCATATGCAGACTTACATCCCCACCAAACAATCAATTCACTGATGCAGAGGAGTGAGTTTTGTGTTTCTTCACATTCCATGGTTCTGGGCTGGCACTTAGGAACATGAGAAACTGAATAATTGAATGGAAGAAAGGCAAAACTGCCCTCTAGTTGTAGCGATACATTTTGTGTAGTGGCTTTTTATCTGCTTCGATGTCTCAGGTCAGAAGTTTTGCTGTAGAGGAAGAGGAGGCTGGTAAGAGCAGGTGGTTTTTATGATTCAGTGATCTGCGCAGTGCTTGCTTCTTGGTGAAAGACAGGGCAGGTCCACATCCAATCCTAAGGGGCTGCCATGTAAAAAGCTCATCCGCCTGCAGGCTTGGGAAAAAAACCCTTAACACTTGGAGAGGCTACTGCTGCCTGTGGCTAGGGTGAGTGGATTGGAAGCCTTAAAATTACTCTGACTAATGTAATAATTAATTGGCTTTGAGGCTGGGAGAGGCCCTGAAGTGACTCATTTTCCATTTGTTTTTCAGACTCATCTCCAGCTTTTATAGCCTTTCACGATAACTTTCACTTCTGAAATTCTTACCTTCCCTTCTTGGACTTTTGAAATGATGCTTTCTGTCCCTGAAAAGGGTTGAAGAATATTTTTTCTTCCTGGTTTTTTGCTGAGGTAGTGTGGTCAGAGATAACTGTTAACTTGGTGTTCTTGTAAGGATTCTCCAAAGGTGTGTTATGAGGTGTTTGAGGTTCTATTGCACATAAGAGCGTTAACCAGCCCCTAGTGTAGTCTAGAAGAAGAGGCAGACGTATGAATACTTGATAAGCGCTATTGATTGATTGATTGACGAGAGGCTAGTTTTGTCCTGATCACTTGCTTCATTTACTAGAATTTTTTTTTTTTTTTTTGAGACGGAGTCTTGCCCTGTCACGAGGCTGGAGTGCAGTGTCGTGACCTTGGCTCACTGCAACCTCCAACTCTCTGGTTCAAGTGATTCTCCTGCCTCAGCCTCCCGAGTAGCTGGGATTACAGGCACCCACCACCACGCCCAGCTAATTTTTGTATTTTTAGTAGAGACGGGGTTTCACCATGTTGGCCAGGATGGTCTCGATCTCCTGACCTCATGATCTGCCCGCCTCGGCCTCCCAAAGTGCTGGGATTACAGGTGTGAGCCACCGTGCCCAGCCCATTTACTAGATTTTTACTTAACATAACATAGAAATGTGTGTAATTGTGCTTGCCTGAAAGAGCAGTCCCTGGAGAAATTCTTACCCTGAGTAGCTCCCGGGGGAGAATATTCAGTATTTCAGCGCTCCAGCGGGCTTCTCTCTCTTCACACCTCCTCTGTCATTCTGCTTCCCCCCTTTTCTCTCGGTCTTCCTGATTGCCCTTTCCCCGTCTCTCTCTCCGTGCTTTTCCCATCTCTCCGTGCTTTCTCCCCTCTAGCGTTCCTGTACCTCCTGTTTCCTCCCCTGACCTAGAAAACGTAGTTTTAGAGCTGAAAGGGACTGGTTGAGTTCACTGGGCCCAACTCAGTTTCTTTTAATTAAACATTTTATTTTGGGGTCATGTAAGTCTTATGCAGTTGTCATCAGCAATACAGAGAGCCCATGTACCCTCTACCCAGCTTTCCCCAATGGAAGCATCTGCAAAATGATAGTGCAGTGTCACAGCCAAGACATCTGCCAGGATGCGGTCAAGATACCCTAGCAGAGGCTGGAGGAAACATGTGCACCCCCTGTAAACACTTTTATTCATGTTTTCATTACTTATTTTTCTTAGTGTTAGTCAAAACTATTGAAAACTAGGCATATTAAATCTTGCAACATTAAGTTTAAATATATTATTTGTACCTCATCAACATTTTTTTTTGAGAAAGTCTAAGGTTAATTGGCAGTGTATTTGTAATAGTAGATAGAATAATGTCTGTTTTATAAACATTGACATCCTACATGTGTGAACCCCGAAAATCTGAGACAAGTCTCAGATTTTTTAGAAAGTTTATTTTGCCAAGTTTGAGGATGCACACCCAGGATGCCTCCTCAGGAGGTCCTGACGACATGGGCCCAAGGTGGTCGGGGCACAGCTTGGTTTTATACACTTTAGGGAGACATGAGGCATCAATCAATATGTGAAAGATGTACATTGGTTCAGTCAGTCAGAAAGGTGAGAAGGCCAGACAGGGGGCTTCCAGGTCATAGGTAGGTAAGAGACAAATGGTTTCATTCTTTTGAGTTGCTGATTACCCTCTCCAGATGAGGCACTCAGATACGCATTTATCTCGGTGAGCAGACAGGTGACTTTGGATACAATTGGAGGCAGGTTTGCCCTCAGCAGCTCCCAGCTTGACTTTTCCCTTTAGCTTAGTGATTTTGGGTCCCCAAGATTGATTTTCCTTTCACAAGGTCTAACATGTTTTACTATGAGCATTAATTATTCATTGTGTATTTTATTGCACAAATAAGGCATAGATTTTTTAAAAATCATCAACTCAGACACCTTACCACACATGGGCTCCACAAGGAACTCAGGGAATCCTCACAAGTCTAAAACACATGCATGGATGGGAGGTGAGGGAACGAGCCCCAGGCTGCTCTGGGAAACCTTGAGACACAATGCCATGGTCTCTGTGAGGCAGAACTGAACCTGGGATTCCATATTAAAGAGGCCTGAAGGGGGCCGCACCTCCCAGCAAAGGAAGCCTTTCAGAAATCAAGTGGGGCGGGGATGGAAACCCGACTCTCCTGAACACCTGCCTCCCAGGCCTGCCTGCCCCTGGAGCTGCAGCTCTCACCCGGCTACGGGGGATGGAGACACAGCACGACTCTCCTGAACACCTGCCTGTGCCTGGAGCCGCAGCTCACACCCCAGCTACCGTCTGGGCATGGGGGTGCACACCTGTAATCCCCACTCTTTGGGAGGCTGAGGCAGGAGGATTGCGTGAGCCCAGGAATTCCAGACCAGGCCTGGGCAACACAGGGACACCCTGTCTCTTAAAAGAAACAAACAAAAACCCAGCTACCTATACAGCTGGGGAGACCCTGGACCCAAAGAAATGATGCAGACCCTCACATTAAGGCTACACATGAACCCACAAAACAAACAAAAATTACAGAAGCATCAAGGAAGTCGGTCACTCTGTGTGGGCTTGAGCAGGAAAAATATTTGGCTGTAGACCACCCTCCCAAGGACTTCAAACACAGTCAAGGAGCTCCACGTCACAAATATCTAGCGCTTTTCAAAAAAGCATGTTCTTAAAACTGAAGACTATCATATGAAATATTTGAATAAAGGATGGAATCACAAAAATAAATAAGCAATGTCTATCAAAAACACCCAGATAAGATGTGAAAGTAACTAATAATTTAGAAATTTTAAATATATGTCATCTTTAGAATTAGAAACTGAAACGACAGGTTACACAGTACATTACAAATAAACAGAATCAAGAATAGAGCAAACATACACGGAGAGACGTGAAAAGGTAGAGACGGGGGGAGAGGGATGAAAGGGCCCACGCTCATCTAAGTGGAATTCCACAAGGGAGCAAAGTGATACGGACCCACAGACAAAGGAAACACAAGCGGGTACCCAAGCGGGTCGGATACAAAGCAGCCCAGGCTGGTCCGTCTGCCGATACTTACATATGATCGACCTGACAGTCACTGGATTAAAGGGAGTCCACGTGCCTGAAAACGAACAACAACAGGAGTTAAAGCAAAAGGAAAATCTTTCTGGGACACTGAGTTTCTGATCTATACCTGGAGGCCCCAGGAAAAGCAGTGGGGGCTCTAAGTAGTGGTTTTCTAGACACTCCAGGTGACGTGTCGGCTGCCATGACTCTTGGGAGGGGGCCAAAGCACGGCCTGCTGGGGTCACACCCTGCTGTGTGTGGGAGTCCTTCGTGGCCTCCCAGACCTCCAAGGCCGTCCACACTCATCGCGGCTGGACGTGCACTCTTATTTAACAGATAACCAAGAAATGGTTCTGTATCATTTTACACACGGAATTTTTCAAGGATGCAGTCACCAGCTAAGTTGAGAAGTTCGCACTTAGTTTTGTTAGAGAACTTCACGAATTCCCATTTCAGAAAATCCATCATCAAGGCCACCACTGCCTGCAGACACCTGAGCATAGCTTGGTCGCTGTGGCATTCACACTAATTCTACTGAAAGGTGCAAGTACCAGACCCCTTCCTTCCGTTCTCCCTCAGTAATCATCCTAAAGCACGGTGAAGACATCCATCACACCACACTTCAAAAATTCCTGACAAACTACGGTCTGGGCTTTATACGATTTTCCTTGAAACTGAATAGGAAAGCTGTACTATCCTCAGACTCATCGTTGAATCTGATACCCTTGAGCGCTCACAACCATTTATCAACTATGAGGATGAAGATTCACTGATAACCTTCACACACAAGAACCTATCTTCAGAGTGATTTGTACCTTCAGTAATTTCCATACTCACTAAAAATGAACTAAAAAAATATTTTTAAGGTCAGGAGAGACCAGTGGCTCTCCTCATACCCCATCTGTATTAGACACACAGTTTTTTTTTTTTTTAATACACAAAAATGCCACAGTCCTGGGCAGCACACAGAGACAGCCCCCTGATCTCAGAGAACAATGTCAGGCTCCTGGTAGAGCACGGGCAGTGGGGTCTGCTGGCACGGTCCCTTAGGCCTCTACGTGCCACCACTCTGGGCTCATGGGGCTCCTCCTAGTGCCATGCCCGCTCTCACCTGAAGTGCGTCCCCTCCTAAGACACACACACCCTCCCTCCAGCTCCTTCCTTTCCTTCCTCAGGGAGACTTCCACGGGGGTACCACGTTCTCCCAGCCCAGAAGTTAAATCCATTTGCTCCGCCTGAGCACCTCCCAACTTCCCCTTGGGAAGATCCCACCCTCCAGCAGTTATGCAGGGAAGCTGTGCTCTCCCCACAAAGGCAGGTGCACCTGAACCTGAGGCATACACACAGAGCAGCACTCCACGACCCACCCTCCAGCAGTTATGCAGGGAAGCTGTGCTCTTCCCACAAAGGCAGGTGCACCTGAACCCGAGGCATACACACACACAGCAGCACTGGATGACCCGCCCTCCAGCAGTTATGCAGGGAAGCTGTGCTCTTCCCACAAAGGCAGGTGCACCTGAACCCGCGGCCCACACACACAGCAGCACTCGACGAGCATCTGTTAAGCTGAATAGAGTGATAATCTGCAGGAATACCTTTCTGTAGGCTTTACAGGTATCTGAAAGGAGAGTAGGCAGGTATATGTACATAGAGGTATTCGGAAAGGTCGGAATTACTGAAAACTAGTGTTACAAAAAGCAAAGATAGGCTACAGAGAACCCACAAGGCAAAGAAAGAGGAAAACTCTAAACACCAAGGAGCATCCCTGCCTCACCCAATTCCATCTGGTCTCCCCCATTCTTCACTGCTGTGTGCAGCAACCTAGTGTCTGCACACAAGGGTGACCTACTCTGACCCAGCGCTGACAGAAGCCCCAGGAGCCAAAGCCCCTGGAAGCCTCCTGAGCAATCAATCCTCTGTCTTCATGCCATGAGCTTCTTCTCCTCTGTCTTCTGCGTCCGTGGCCCTGGACTGACTGTGTGGAGCTGGATGAGACCTAAGTCCTCAAGTGAAGGCTGCACTGTGAGGTGTCCTGATCATAAGTAGAAGCTTCTCTGGGCCATCTCAGCAAATAACACGGTGAAACAAGTTTTAAACCAAAGCAACACAGGTTAAAACACAAGCGAGATGTTAACGCCGCAGCACAGGCACAGGGAAGCTCAGGTGCCGCGTGGACGGGCACGCATGGAGTGCGCCAAGATGGTGCATTCCTGAGAGCTGGGGCCAGGAGGAACCGGACGGCCATACTGGGGTCTTCCGGAGTATTCTAAGGATTGCCCAGGAGAGCAGAGGTTGTCCCGGGATTAATCGAGGATGAGAGAGAGGCAGCCGCCCCAACAGAAAGGGCCGCTGAGGGATGGACACTCCTGATGTCTCCACTCGCCTTCCTTGCCAACCACAGCGGGGTCTGGCTTCTCCACAGAAACCAAGAGAGAACCACCACAAGGCCTAACGGCCCGTAACGAGCTGAAGCACCGTGGCGCACAGGCATTTCACGCCTCGGTTACATTAGGTGCTAGACATACCTGGGCAACCGCCTGAAAACCTAAGTAGATGTTGTGATTGGCCCAAGGCCATGGAGTCGCTTCTCACCAAATCCCAAGCCTTCCCCTGAAGCCCTGCCAAGGTGAGTTTCTGGTGAAAGCATGAAAGACTGCCATGGGGGTCCCTGAGATCACCCTCCAACTTGAAAGGGTACAGAGTAAACCAGCCAAGGGAAAGGGCTGCCAGGGAAGCCAGGCGCTTCCAGAGCCCCTCCCAGCGGAGTCACACAGGGTGCGCCGGATTCCTCCAGCAAGAAGCTGGGACAGCTAGTGCCGTGGTGCGGACCAGGGAGGCTCTCCTGAACCTGGGGGTCAGTCAGGGACGTTCCAGCCACCCACAGCGAAAGCAGGTGTTTGCCATCCATCACCTTGTTGGTCAACTACCCAGGCAAAGTAGAGCAACGTGGCTCAAGTCTCTCTCATCAGTCCGAACACTGCAGGAGCTCAGCTCCCGGGAGCCAGCCAAGGGCCCCTCCTGGGAACGTGCAGGGTTTGAGCAATCCAGACCCGCTGAGTTAACCCCTTCCCACATAGGCAGATCAAATCTGCTCCATCACCAGGGCAACAAATACCATCACCCACATCCCTGGGCCCATGTGAGAGAAGGACAGTGATGGGACTGGACATGTACTTCACAGGGCACTGTCCTGCTTCTGAGGTCTGATTTTTCTCAGTTCTCTTTAATATGGGATCTCCAAGACAGCCTCAACTGTATTTGATTAAAAAAAAAAAAAATACCGGCCGGGCGCAGGGGCTCACGCCTGTAATCCCAGCACTTTGGGAGACCAAGGCAGGTGGATCATGAGGTCAGGAGTTGAGACCAGCCTGACCAACATGGTGAAACCCCGTATCTACTGAAAATACAAAATTAGCCAGATGTGGGGCGCATGCCTGTAATCCCAGCTACTCAGGAGGCTGAGGGAGGAGAATCGCTTGAACCCGGGAGGTGGAGGTTGCAGTGAGTCAAGATTGCGCCATTGCACTCCAGCCTGGGCGACAGAGTGAGACTCCATCTTAAAGAAAAAAAAACCCTTCAAAAGAATATAAGAATTATTTCTTAAAGTACAGCTTTAAAAATGCCCTTTAAAAATATATCAATGTTATATTAAGGCAAACCTACTTCAGAAGCACAGAGACCTTGAAAAAAGTTAATTTCTTGTAATTCCAAGATGTTTTGGGAATGAGAAATCAGCACAGAAAATGGGCTAGGAGGATAATGGATGAAACCGATGGGCTGATCATGGTTCCAAGATGGTCTCGCCATGGAGGTGACGGGGTGAATGCTGCAGTGCAGGACTGGGGATGCCACAGGAACGGGTGCCCCAGGTAGGGCGTCATCCAGGAAGGATGAGAAACCTGAGAACAGCTGGGTGGGAACAGCTGGGGGGGGGAGCAGCTGGGGGAGAGCAGCTGGGTGGGAACAGCTGGGTGAGAGCAGCTGGGTGGGAGCAGCTGGGGGGGAGCAGCTGGGGGGAGTAGCTGGGGGGGAGCAGCTGGGGGAGAGCAGCTGGTGGGGGAGCAGGGTCCGCTGGCTGCACAGGGGTGGGGAGAGGAGCCCATGAGAGCAGCAAGGCTGGGAGGAACCCTAATCCCTCATCTGCACATGACATGGGGCCTGCCAGAGCCCCACAGAGCTTGGAACGGAGCTGGGGAGGAGCGTTTGCCAGGCCTCCCGTCCCCTCCTTCTTCCCATTGGGATTGCTCTGAAGGAAGAAGAACCCATCAAGTCCTTGTAAATGTGCTGGGGAGAGAACCCCTGACAGTGCCTGGTGCTCACTCCTGGGAAGCCACTGTCTTGGGTGGTCCTGGTACCGTGAAGTTTCTGGGCTCAGGTCCATGGCACCTGGAAAATGTGTTTAAGTGAAATGATCTTCAAAGCCCAAGAGAAAATGTTCCAGGAACCCCTCAGAGACCCCATGAGGCAGGAAGGACAGTGGGGCTACGAGGGCCCCCAGCTTCTCCAGCTCAACCTGTGCCTGGGAATTACTCCCTGATATCGATAGCAGAGCTGGATGCTGTGATCTGTGGGACTCTACCCTTAATGGCTTCATTTATTTACATGGATCTAACCTTATATTTATCTATGTAAAGAAATAAATTTGTCATTTGTTAGATTCACCTGTGCATGAGATATCTTTTTAAGAATATTTTGCTAGCCATTAAAGAACATAAGTTGATTTTCTTTTTTCATTTCCCTATTGCTGTGTGACAAAAGGTAATATTCTACACTTTTTGTATTAAAGGACTTCAAATTACTGATACTTTAGATGACTTCTAAAGTCTTTGCCATATTCTGAATGAAGAATGTGAGCCCCAGGTTAATAAGATCAACATGATGTGGACTAATTTGAGCTCAACATAACTGAATTAATTAGCAGCGTGTGTTTTTCCTGCTTCATCCACTCACACACTATCTGAGACCCATTCATGTCTCTGGGGGTCCCTCACTCGCCTTGCTGGCGGACTCCACTGAGGGCTGACTCCACTGACATCCACTGGGATGTCCTCATCCACCTGCAGTGAACGAGCATTTGGATCTCTTCCCACTTAGGTTTGTGCAAACAGTGACACCAGGTGCATCTGAAATATGCCACATGCCCAAGTGCACGTGGGGCGTAAGCAGCTCCTTGACCCCTCTGTGGTGAGAGAGCACTGAGGCCCAGGATGAAGTGGGGAGGTGTGGGTGTGGGGCCAGGCTGGGGTTGGGGAGAGGACACTGGATTCTGGGCTTTATCTGAGAGCCGAGCAGCAGGTGTCGTGGCAGCTCAGATCTGGTGTTGAACTGGCCCGATTGTCCCATAGAACTGATGTTCATGGTTTCTCTGAATAACACAGAAATGGAGCCTTGTTGTCTTGAAACTTGAGAAAGTGACATTTGTCTTATCTGAGTTCCTTTCTTAGGAAACTGACCATCAGGCCTCCCGGGTAGTGTGAAGGAAGAGAGACTCACCAGATCACACCATCTGGACAGTGAGACGCCAAACCCCTCACCCATCATGAGTGCCTGACCAGCCACCTGCCTCCTCCTGACCAACTCCTCTTCCTCACTCTCCCTAATTCCTGTTTTCCTTACACACAGTCACACTTCTTCCCTGCTATATAGTGAGTCAGGAAGATGGATTTGAAGCTGACCTCCCATCTCCTGGCCTGTAGCTTCTGATGCACGCCTTCTTCATTGGCAGTAACTATCGTCTTAGTGATTGGCTTTCTGCGTGGTGAGCAGTGGGATCTGGAACAAACCCCTGCATTCCGGGAACAGGGAGAGCAGCCTCAGCAGGCCCCCGGCCCTGAGTGCGGTCATGACCACCAGGGACCACCCACCGAAGGTGAATGTGGACAAGAAAAAAAGGCTCTTGAGGACCCAGCCAGAATTCCTGCAACGTCACGGAGAATCATGGCCACCCGGCCCATGCCCCCTTGAAGGGCAGCTGCAAGATTCATCTCATTTGTCTTTCTTTCCTGGACATCTTCAAATCTCCTTCACCACAACCTTATGATCCTGAGTTTCCATCAATATGTGCATTGTTTTACTATAATGCTTTAATTTACTCTGCCGGTTATGTGGAGAAATGCAACCTCATCAGCAGAAATTATTTCCACCCTGCCGCTTTTTAAATGTTATTTTCTATAGCCAGGTACTGAGCCCTTCAATGGAGGTCTAAACCCTCCACTCTCTCCCTCTGGGATTGCCAAGCCTGTGGTTTCAGTTCCATGCTCCCAGGTAGATTATGTCAACTCAAAGTCCAATGGGCTTATGAAATACTTTTTGTGGTTTTTTTCTTAATTTTAAGAGTTTTTTTTTTTTAATGTTTTTGTTTCATGGAGGTGACACCCTCTGTCTTTGACTTGTGGCAGCCTTCCTCCTTCAGTCTGCGTGTACTGAAGCCAGTGTTTGCTGTACAGCCCCTCAGCCGCAGCAGCCCACAGTGAGGTGCAGGTGCTCACGCCACCGCCCCAGAGAGCTCCTCCATTCGCCCCTCCACCCGTAGCCCCTCGAAACCACTGCCCTGCTCCCCAACACGGTAGCACTGTCTTCTCCAAGATGTCACGCGGTGGCATCCCTCGGCCTGTGCCCACCGACAACTAGCTTCCTTCACCGGGCATGTGGCCTGGGAGACCTGGGGCATTGGGTGCATCTTTCCACTGCTGGTTGGTGCCCCCTGTGTGGAAGCATCCGCGTTGGTTCCCGCCTCCTCCTGCCGATGGACATTTTGTTTTCTTCCAGTTATTGGCAATGAGGAATGAGGCCTAAACACTTGTGTGCAGGTTTGTGTGTGCACGTTTAAGATTTCTCTTGGGGGACATTTCAGGAGCGGGGTTGCTGGATGACAGGGTAAAGATGTGCCTAACTTCGTAAGAAACTCCCGGACCACTTTCCAGCATGGCGGGACCCCTCCCATTCCCACTGCAGCTTATGAGGGTCCCAGTTCCTCTGCATCATCACTAGAACCTGGGTCGGCCTGTGGTTTTTGTCTGTTTTTAGCCATTTTAATAGATTTGCAGAGGTACCGTTAACTGGCATTTCTCCAGCATCTCTATGATGTTGAGCCTCTTTCTCGGGCAATATGCCCTGTTTATACCTTCTTTGATGAGGCCTCCATTCAAATATTTGCCCTCTCTTTACTACTGGGGTTTTTACTTTCCTATGGTTCAGCTTTGATGGTTCTTCATATATTCTGCGTGCCAGTACGTTGTGAGATGTGTGATTCACACATATTTTTTTCTAGACCATGGTTTGTGTTTCATTCTCTTTAGATTTTCACATTGCTTTATAGAATTATAATTTTAAATTTATGACTACATTTAACTTGTCAATCTTTTATGAATCATGCTTTTGGTGTCATGTCTAAGAACTTTTCACCTGACCCCAGGCCATACAAATTTTCCCATGTTTTTATCTAAGGGTTTGATAGCGTTATGTTCTCCATTTAGGCCTGTGATAAATGTTGAGTAACATTTTGTGTCAGCCATGGCCATACCTTTCTCCATCTCTGACAGTATCGTGGGCGTTTGCAGCTCCCAGTGCTCCGTGCTGTTCCTGTCTTCTTGATCTGCTCTTCCTGTGAGCTTCAGGGCATGTCTCAGTGCTGGCGCTGTCCTGGTCCATCGGGGGTCCCGTGGGCTTGTCTGTGTGGGAAAGTCGGGATTGTGATGTTGACGGGATGCTTTGTGGGTCAGGGGGAGGTGCTGATGGGGGTTTCCCTGTAGGAGAGAGAGGTGTTTGGTTTTCCAGATGGTGCAGACTTGAGAGGGGACAAACTTGAGAAATGCCACCAAGGAGAAGCCCAGGCAGAGCAGGTCTCGGGGCCGCCCAGCTGTGTGGGAGCCAAACGTGGATGTGTCAGTGGCCATGCCAGGAGGTAAACCCTCAACCAAGGGCCTCTGGGTGTCCAAGGCCAAGTCTTATTCAACAGGTGCGTTCAGCTGAGCCAACCATGGCAGAAATGCATAAGGGAGATCCCATGGTTCCTCTGTTTAAATCCTCTGCTAATCCCCACCCGCCTCAGAGAAGGAGCCAAGTCCTCACAGCAGCCTGCCACCCCCACCTGACTCGGCCTCCTCTGGCTCTGATTCTCCGTACCCTTCTATCCCTCTCTGTCTCTTCTCCCACCAGAGAGGAGACCCTGCACATTCATCCTGGTGGATTCAAACCCATCTTTGCCACACAGATAGTCACCACAATGAATAGGTATAATCTAGAAAGAGTCCTTTTGAAAAAGAAAAAGGCAGGCCAGGCATGGTGGCTCATGCCTGTAATCCCAGCACTTTGGGAGGCTGAGGCTGGAGAATCACCTGAGGTCAGGAGTTTCAGACCAGCCTGGACAACATGGTGAAACCCCATCTCTGGTAAAAATATAAAAATTAGCTGGGCATGGTGGCGGGCGCCTGTAATCCCAGCTACTTGGGAGGTTGAGGCAGGAGAATCACTTGAACCCAGAAGGTGGAGGTTGCAGTGAGCTGAGATTGCGCCACTGCACTCCAGCCTGGGCAACAGAGTGACACTCTGTCTCAAAAACATAACAATAGGAATAATACAAGAAAAGTGCAAATTCAAACAACTTAACAGAAACTGGGCAAAAGAGCTGACCGGCCCTCCACAGAAGAGGAAATGTGGAGGAATGGCTAATGAAAACATGAAGAGGGGCTCAGCCTAACAGGGGGAGATATCACGTGAAACCCACCAGAGGGGCAAACATCCCACCACCCACAACCCAATCCATGCCAGTGTTGGGGAGAATGGAGAGAAGCAGGAACACCACGCCCTGCTAAGAATGGTTGTGAAGTCTATTTTTGTTATGCTTGTATATGAAAGAGTGTATGTTGCAGGTTATGAGGAAAGTTACATTTCTTACCTGGGATGAAATTTTAAAACTTGAAAGCTACTGACCAGAAGAAACTTGCACTTGTGTACAAAAGAAACGCCCAAGAATGTTCCTAGCAAAACACAGTCCTCAGGGCCCCAACCTGGCCAAACACTCATCCACAGGAAGATGAAGACATTTCCCATGCTCCCCTCAGACGACGGGAGATCACGCAGCAATGAAAATGAACCATGTCAGTGTGGGTGGGTCTCAGGGAGAGAATGGAGACGGGAGATCACACAGCAATGAAAATGAACCATGTCAGTGTGGGTGGGTCTCAGGGAGAGAATGGAAACGGGAGACCACGCAGCAATGAAAATGAACCATGTCAGTGTGGGTGGGTCTCAGGGAGAGAATGGAGACGGGAGATCACGCAGCAATGAAAATGACCATGTCAGTGTGGGTGAGTCTCAGGGAGAGAATGGAGACGGGAGACCACGCAGCAGTGAAAATGAACCATGTCAATGTGGGTGAGTCTCAGGGAGAGAATGGAGACGGGAGATCACACAGCAGTGAAAATGAACCATGTCAGTGTGGGTGAGTCTCAGGGAGAGAATGGAGACGGGAGATCACGCAGCAGTGAAAATGAGCCATGTCAGTGTGGGTGAGTCTCAGGCAGAGAATGGAGACAGGAGATCACGCAGCAATGAAAATGGACCATGTCAGTGTGGGTGAGTCTCAGGGAGAGAATGGAGACGGGAGATCACGCAGCAGTGAAAATGAGCCATGTCAGTGTGGGTGGGTCTCAGGGAGAGAATGGAGACGGGAGATCACGCAGCAGTGAAAATGAGCCATGTCAGTGTGGGTGAGTCTCAGGCAGAGAATGGAGACAGGAGATCACGCAGCAATGAAAATGGACCATGTCAGTGTGGGTGAGTCTCAGGGAGAGAATGGAGACGGGAGATCACATAGCAGTGAAAATGAACCATGTCAGTGTGGGTGAGTCTCAGGGAGAGAATGGAGACGGGAGATCACGCAGCAATGAAAATGAACCATGTCAGTGTGGGTGGGTCTCAGGGAGAGAATGGAGGACAGAAATAGACATAGAGCAGATGCTCAGAGCCATGCAGGGCAGGAGCAGCCACGCAGGAGAACTTCCTCACATCAAAGTTCAAAACTACAGCCGAGGCAACAGAGCAAGACCCTGCCTCAAAAAGAAAACAGAAAGTTCAAAAACTAAATGGCATATTTTTTAGGGATGTGCAGATACATGGTGAAAGAAATGTACTATGAAGAAAAGTGTGGGAATAATAAAGACTAAAGCAGGAACTGATTCCCTCTGCAGGAGAAGGGAAGGGACCCGGGACTCAGGCAGGGCCTCCAGGGAGCATCCACAGTTATGTTTCTTGAGATTCTACTCCTTAAACTTGGTGGAGGTCCTCTGTGTCCAATGTGTCAATATTCTTTATACCTTACCCATACTGTACAAATGCTTTATTTCTATTCAATACTTAGAAAGCAGTTATAAACAAGATGCATTCAATAGCAAGGTGGCAGATGAACATCAGGAAGGAACATCCATGAGGTTCCATCCACGGAACCTCACCATGGATACGCTTGTGATCAAGGGCCTGGTCTCCCCTCAAGACACGGTCAGAGATCAGAGGCCACACCATCATAGCAGTGGAGCAGGACAAGCTGGGACAGGGTCCTTCTGTGACACCTGCTGCATCACCAGGCTGTGTGAACGGACTCAATTGCCAGAACTCACAGAATAGCAGTATCAGCGCCGAAACCTCACAAGAAAAATGGTAAGTTCTAAGTTTCTCCATTAATAGTAACTCTCAGATTAATCTCTGTCATCCATCGCTTCTCCAAGAAATAACTTTTTAGGGTGACGTGCCAGGCGCCATGTTGGAGGGTTGGTGGTAGCGGCTTGGGGAGATGCTCGCTCTGTTGGTCTCACTCTCTCACACGCTTCCCCTGGCTCCCTTCGTTCCCCCCACCCAACTTGGCCTGCATGCGGGAGTGTGTGCAAGGGAGTGGGAGGACGTCGGGGGGTGGGGGGAGGCATTCCGGTCCCCAAGGGACCCGCGGAGGGAGGCGGAGGCTGTGAGGGACTCCGGGAAGCCATGGACGTCGAGAGGCTCCAGGAGGCGCTGAAAGATTTTGAGAAGAGGGGAAAAAGGAAGTTTGTCCTGTCCTGGATCAGTTTCTTTGTCATGTAGCCAAGACTGGAGAAACAGATTCAGTGGTCCCAATTTAAAGGCTATTTTATTTTCAAAATGGAGAAAGTGATGGATGATTTCAGAACTTCAGCTCCTGAGCCAAGAGGTCCTCCAAACCCTAATGTTGAATATATTCCCTTTGATGAAATGAAGGAAAGAATACTGAAAATTGTCACTGGATTTAACAGTATCCCTTTTACTATTCAGCGACTATGTGAATTGTTAACAGATCGAAGGAGAAACTATACAGGAACAGACAAATTTCTCAGAGGAGTAGAAAAGGATGTGATGGTTGTTAGCTGTGTTTATCCTTCTTCAGAGAAAAACAATTCCAATAGTTTAAATCGAATGAATGGTGTTATGTTTCCTGGAAATTCACCAAGCTATACTGAGAGGTCTAATATAAATGGGCCTGGGACACCCAGGCCACGTAATCGACCAAAGGTTTCTTTGTCAGCCCCCATGACAACAAATGGGTCGCCTGACAGCACAGACAGCAAAGAGGTAAATTTGCAGCAAAATGAAGAGAAAAATCACAGTGACTCTTCAACATCTGAATCAGAAGTTTGCTCAGTGAGCCCTTTGAGAAATAAACATCCAGATGAAGATGCTGTGGAAGCTGAGGGGCATGAGGTAAAAAGACTCACGTTTGACAAAAAAGGCGAAGTCGGAGAAACAGCCATTCAAGCCACTTGCAGAGAACTTTCTTCAGTTATGATAGAAGAAACAGAAGCATCACCTTCATCTCAGGATAAAGACACAGAAAGCCGTGGTACCCGGCAGTGCGTACAGAAGAGGATGAAGAAGCGGATGAAGAGGAAGAAGAAGGTATTGAGAGACCATCTGTAAAAGGGAGGAGTAAGAAGATTCTCAAATTCTTGTATTCATTGTTTTTGTGAAAGAATTGTACATAATAGAACTCCTTGTAATGCCCACATTGGGCTTTTCTCCCACCTGTATGTAGTTGTTGCTGAATTTCAGGGGATGTGATTTGAACTATAGAACATCAGAATTCATGAAACTTAACTGTGGAGGTATTTTGAAAATAAAATTTAAGTACAACAACATTTGCTTATTTTTAGTCTTTTATGGCATCAAGAGAAATGATCCCGGAAAGAAAAAATCAAGAAAAAGAATCTGATGATGCCTCAACTGTGAATGAAGAGACTTCTGAGGAAAATAATCAAATGGAGGAATCTGATGTGTCGCAAGCTGAGAAAGATTTACTACATTCCGAAGGTAATGAAAACGAAGGCCCTGAAAGTAGTGGTTCTTCTGACTGCTGTGAAACAGAAGAATTAGTAGGATCCAATTCCAGTAAAACTGGAGAGATTCTTTCAGAATCATCCATGGAAAATGATGATGAAGCCACAGAAGTCACCGATGAACCAATGGAACAAGACTATTTAGAAACATTTAGATGCAGTATTTTACATACAGTTCTGGTTTTAACGCCGTATAAAACTTTTATGTAAAAAAGTGGACCTTTAGTTTTACAAGAAAAGCAGGTTGTAAAATAAAGTACTTTATGGATAATTCCTGGAAGAGTTGTGCATGTAAGAACTGTGAATTTTCAATCAGCTCCTCTGGGTCCTGCTTACCTTACCGCTGATCTTTCTTTCTTTCTTTTGGTCTGGGCAAATCAGTGGTTTGTGTATAGATTTTTTTTTTTAATTTAGGATTAAGGTTTTTAAACTGGAAGGTAATCATAATGTTGAAAAGTTTTTTGAGATTGTCACATTTAGTTTATACATATGCAAGAAGCTTTTTGTCTTGTGTCTTTCTGATAGCTCTAGCAGTTTTCATATTTTGGTCATAGTTTCAACATTTTAACATGTGAATAATAGGGTTTCATGCTGGTTTCCAGATTTTACTGTTCAGCTACGTACAATGGAACTTTAAGTTATATTCTAAGGGGGGAAATGTTATATTTTTCTGTTTCTATAAGAGATGAATACAGTGGATACTTTTTCTATTGGTAATGATTGAGTTCACCTCTTTCAGAAGACATTTTCTTTCTCTTCTGAGTAACTGAAATAAAATCTGGCCTTTGTGAAACCCTGGAAATACCACGACCCGCAACTAGAAACACCAATACCAGCTCCTCCGCGAGTTTCCAGCTCCACAACCTAAGACATCAGAGGCAGCATTGGCTCTTCACGCAGATTCCAGCTCCAGGACCCTCATATTTGAACCGCAGGACCATCTCATCCCTGGATCTCCAGCTGCACCACACTCAAATTAGAACAACATCAGCTCCTCTCCAGGTCTCCACCTGCACAGCCCTCGAACGGGAACGTCAGCTCCTCCCCAGGTCTCCAGCTGCACGGCCCTAAAACTAGAACATCAGCTCCCGCCCGGGTCGCCAGTTGCACCATCCTCAAACTGGAACATCAGATCCCCACGGGTCTCCAGCTGCAGGGCCCTCAAACTGGAACATCAGCTCCCCACCAGATCTCCAGCTGCACGGCCCTCAAACTGGAACATCAGCTCCCCGCTGGGTCTCCAGCTGCATGGCCTGCAAACTGGAACATGAGCTCCCCGCCGGGTCTCCAGCTGCATGGCCCTCAAACGGGAACATCAGCTCCCCACCAGATCTCCAGCTGCACGGCCCTCAAACTGGAATATCAGCTCCACCCCGGGGCCCCAGGTGCACAGCCCTCAAACTGCAACATCAGCTCCCAGCCGGGTATCCAGCTGCATGGCCCTCAAACTGCAACATCAGTTCCCCCCCCGGGTCTCCAGCTTCACGGCCCTCAAACTGGAACATCAGCTCCCCACCCAGGTCTCCAGCTCCACGGCCCTCAACCTGCAACATCAGCTCCCCACCGGGTCTCCAGATGCATGGCCCTCAAACTGGAACATCAACTCCCCACCAGGTCTCCAGATGCACAGCCTGCAAACTGGAACATCAGCTCCCATCAGATCTCCAGCTGCACAGCCCTCAAACTGGAATATCAGTTCCACCCCGGGGCGCCAGGTGCACAGCCCTCAAACTGCAACATTAGCTCCCAGCCAGGTCTCCAGCTTCACGGCCCTCAAACTGGAACATCAGCTCCCCGCCCAGGTCTCCAGCTCCACGGCCCTCAACCTGCAACATCAGCTCCCCACTGGGTCTCCAGATGCACAGCCCTCAAACTGGAACATTGGCTCCCCACCGGGTCTCCAGCTGCATGGCCTTAAACTGGAACATCAGCTCCCAGGCCCTCAAACAGGAACATCAGCTCCCCACAGGGTCTCCAGCTGCACGGCCCTCAAATTGCAACATCAGTTCCCCCCTGGGTCTCCAGCTGCACCACCTCAAACTGCAACATCAGCTCCCTGCTGGGTCTCCAGCAGCACGGCCCTCAACCTGGAACATCAGCTCCCCCCAACCCGGGTCTCCAGCTCCACGACCCTCAACCTGCAACACTGGCTCCCCACCGGTTCTCCAGATGCACGGCCCTCAAACGTCAGCTCCCCGCCGGGTCTCCAGCTGCACGGCCCTCAAACTGGAACATCAGCTCCCCGCCAGGTCTCCAGATGCACGGCCCTCAAACTGGAACATCAGCTCCCAGCCAGGTATCCAGCTGCATGGCCCTCAAACTGCAACATCAGTTTCCCCCCGGGTGTCCAGCTTCATGGCCCTCGAACTGGAACATCAGCTCCCCACCCAGGTCTCCAGCTCCACGGCCCTCAACCTGCAACATCAGCTCCCCACCGGGTCTCCAGATGCACAGCCCTCAAACTGGAACATCGGCTCCCCACCGGGTCTCCAGCTGCATGGCCTTAAACTGGAACATCAGCTCCCCACCGGGTCTCCAGATGCACAGCCCTCAAACTGGAACATCAACTCCCCGCCGTGTCTCCAGATGCACGGCCTGCAAACTGGAACATCAGCTCCCGTCAGGTCTCCAGCTGCACAGCCCTCAAACTGCAACATCAGCTCCCAGCCAGGTATCCAGCTGCATGGCCCTCAAACTGGAACATCAGCTCCCCGCCCGGGTCTCCAGCTCCACGGCCCTCAACCTGCAACATCAGATCTCCACCGGGTCTCCAGATGCACGGCCCTCAAACTGGAACATTGGCTCCCCGCCAGGTCTCCAGCTGCATGGCCTTAAACTGGAACATCAGCTCCCAGGCCCTCAAACAGGAACATCAGCTCCCCACAGGGTCTCCAGCTGCACGGCCCTCAAATTGCAACATCAGTTCCCCCCTGGGTCTCCAGCTGCACCGCCTCAAACTGCAACATCAGCTCCCCGCTAGGTCTCCAGCAGCACAGCCCTCAACCTGGAACATCAGCTCCCACCCACCCGGGTCTCCAGCTCCACGGCCCTCAACCGGCAACACTGGCTCCCCACCGGTTCTCCAGATGCACGGCCCTCAAACTGGAACATCAGCTCCACCCCGGGTATCCAGCTGCACGGCCCTCAAACTGGAACATCAGCTCCCCGCCAGGTCTCCAGATGCACGGCCCTCAAACTGGAACATCAGCTCCCTGCCAGGTCTCCAGCTGCACGGCCCTCAAACTGGAACATCAGCTCCCCGCCGGGTCTCCAGCTGCATGGCCCTCAAATTGCAACATTAGCTCCCAGCAGAGTCTCCAGCTGCACGGCCATCAAACTGGAACATCAGCTCCCCCGCGGGTCTCCAGCTGCACAGACCTCAAACTTGAACATCAGCTCCCCGCCGGGTCTCCAGCTGCATGGCCCTCAAACTGGAACATCAGCTCCACCCCTGGGTCTCCAGCAGCACGGCCCTACAACTGGAACATCAGCTCCCTGCCGGGTCTCCAGCTGCATGGCCCTTAAACTGGAACATCAGCTCCCCGCCAGGTTCAAACTGTTCCAGTTTGAGGGCCGTGCAGCTGAAGACCCGGTGGGGAGCTGATGTTCCAGTCTGAGGGCCGTGCAGCTGGATACCCGGTGGGGAGCTGAAGTTCCAGTTTGAGGGCTGTGAAGCTGGAGACCCGGTGGGGAGCTGATGTTCCAGTCTGAGGGCCGTGCAGCTGGAGACCCGGTGGGGAGCTGATGTTCCAGTTTGAGGGCCGTGCAGCTGGAGACTCGGTGGTAGCCGATGTTGCAGTTTGAGGGCCGTGCAGCTGGAGACCCAGGTGGGAACCGATGTTCCAGTTTGGCAGCCATGCAGCTGGAGGCACTGCGGGGAGCAGATGTTCCAGTTTGATGTTCCCCCATGGGTCTCCAGGTGCACGGCCCTCAAACTGGAACATCAGCTCCCCGCCAGATCTCCAGCTGTACAGCCATCAACATCAGCTCCTCCCCGAGTCCTCAGCTGCGCAACCCTCAAGTTAGAACATCAGCTTCTCCCCAAGTCTTCAGCTGTGCGACCCTCAATCTAGAACATCAGTTCCTCTCTGGGTCTGCAGCTGCAAGACCCTCAAACTACAACATCAGCTTCCCTCCAGGTCTCCAGTTCCGTGACCCTAAATCTAGAACATCAGCTCCTCCCTGAGTCTCCAACTGAAAGACCCACAACGCGAACAACTTCAGCTCCTCCACAAGTCTTCAGCTGCACGACACTCAATCTAGAACATCAGCTCCTCTCCAGGTCTGCAGCTGCAAGACCCTCAAACTACAACGTCAGCTCCTCTCTGGGTTTTCACCTCCATGACCCTCAATCTAGAACATCAGCTCCTCCCTGAGTCTCCAGCTGAAAGACCATCAAAGTGAACATCATCAGCTCCTCCCCGAGTCTTCAGCTGCACAATGTTCAATCTAGAACATCAGCTCCTGTCTGGTTCTCCACCTGCACGACCCTCAAACTACAACCTCAGCTCTTCCCCGAGTCTTCTGCAGCATGATCCTCAATCTAGAACATAAGCTCCTCTCTGGGTGTCCAGCTGTAGGGACCTCAAATTAGAACGTCAGCTCCTCCCAGAGTCTTCAGCTGCACGACCCTCAATCTATAACATCAGCTCCTCTCCGGGTTTCCAGCTCCATGACCCTAAAAATACATGAGAAGCTCCTCCCTGAATCTTCAGCTGCACAACCTCAAATTACAACATCAGCTCCTGTCTGCATCTCCAGCTGCAGGGCCCTCAAACTAGAATATCAGCTCCTCCCCGAGTCTTCAGCTGCACGACCCTCAAACTAGATCATCAGTTCCTGTACAGATCTCCAACTGTAGGGCCCTCAAACTAGAACATCAGCTCCTCCCCGAGTCTGCAGCTGCAAGACCCTCAAATTACAACCTCAGCTCCTCCCGGAGTCTTCAGCTGCATGACCCTCAATCTCGAACATCGGCTCCTCTCCGGGTCTGCAGCTGTAGGGCCCTCAAACTATAACATCAGCTCCTCTCCGGGTCTGCAGCTGTAAGGCTCTCAATCTAGAAATTCAGCTCCTCCCCGAGTCTTCTGCTGCACGACCCTCAACCTAGAATCGCAGCTCCTACCCGAGTCTTCAGCTGCACGACCCTCAAGCTAGAAAATCAGCTCCTCTCCAGGTCTGCAGCTGCAAGACCCTCAAACTAGAACATCAGCTCCTCTGCAGGTCTGCAGCTGCACGACCCTCAAACTAGAACATCAGCTCCTCTCCAGGTCTGCAGCTGCAAGACCCTCAAACTAGAACATCACCTTCTCTCCAGGTCTCCAGTTCCATGACCCTAAATCTAGAACATCAGCTCCTCCCTGAGCCTCCAACTGAAAGACCCTCAACGCAAACAACATCACCTCCTCCCCAAGTCTTCAGCTGCAAGACCCTCAAACTAGAACATCAGCTCCTCTCCGGGTCAGCAGCTGCAAGACCCTCAAACTAGAACATCAGCTCCTCTCCAGGTCTGCAGCTGCAAAATACTCAAACGAGAACATCAGCTCCTCTCCAGGTCTGCAGTTGCAAGACCCTCACACTAGAACATCACCTCCTCCACAGGTCTGCAGCTGCAAGACCCTCAATCTAGAACCTCAGCTCCTCCCCGGGTTTTCAGCTGCAAGACCATCAAACTAGAACCTAAGCTCCTCCCCGAGTCTTCAGCTGCAAGACCCTCAATCTAGAACCTCAGCTCCTCCCTGGATCTTCAGCTGCATGACCCCCAAATTAGAACCTCGGCTCCTCCCCGAGTCTTCAGCTGCATGACCCTCAATCTAGAACATCAGCTCCTATCCAGGTCTGCAGCTGCATGTCCCTCAAACTAGAACATCAGCTCCTCTCCAGGTCTCCAGCTGCATGACCCTCAAACTAGAACATCAGCTCCTCTCCAGGTCTCCAGCTGCACGACCCTCAAACTAGAACATCAGCTCCTCTCCGGGTCTGCAGCTGCAAGATTCTCAAATCAGAACATCAGCTCCTCTCTGAGTCTGCAGCTGCACCACCCTGAAACTAGAACATCAACTCCTCTCCGGAACTGCAGCTGCAAGACCCTCAAACTAGAATATCAGCTCCACTCTGGGTCTGCAGCTGCAAGACCCTCAATCTAGAACCTCAGCTCCTCCCCGGGTCTTCAGCTGCATGACCCCCAAATTAGAACCTCGGCTCCTCCCCGAGTCTTCAGCTGCATGACCCTCAATCTAGAACATCAGCTCCTATCCAGGTCTGCAGCTGCATGTCCCTCAAACTAGAACATCAGCTCCTCTCCAGGTCTGCAGCTGCATGACCCTCAAACTAGAACATCAGCTCCTCTCCAGGTCTCCAGCTGCACGACCCTCAAACTAGAACATCAGCTCCTCTCCGGGTCTGCAGCTGCAAGATTCTCAAATCAGAACATCAGCTTCTCTCCAAGTCTGTAGCTGCACGACCCTCAAACTAGAACATCAGCTCCTCTCCAGGTCTGCAGCTGCAAGATTCTCAAATCAGAACATCAGCTCCTCTCCGAGTCTGTAGCTGCATGACCCTCAAACTAGAATATCAGCTCCTCTCCGGAACTGCAGCTGCAAGACCCTCAAACTAGAATATCAGCTCCACTCCGGGCCTGCAGCTGCAAGACCCTCAATCTAGAACCTCAGCTCCTCCCCGGGTCTTCAGCTGCATGACCCCCAAATTAGAACCTCGGCTCCTCCCCGAGTCTTCAGCTGCATGACCCTCAATCTAGAACATCAGCTCCTATCCAGGTCTGCAGCTGCATGTCCCTCAAACTAGAACATCAGCTCCTCTCCAGGTCTGCAGCTGCATGACCCTCAAACTAGAACATCAGCTCCTCTCCAGGTCTCCAGCTGCACGACCCTCAAACTAGAACATCAGCTCCTCTCCGGGTCTGCAGCTGCAAGATTCTCAAATCAGAACATCAGCTCCTCTCCGAGTCTGCAGCTGCACAACCCTGAAACTAGAACATCAGCTCCTCTCCGGAACTGCAGCTGCATGACCCTCAATCTAGAACATCAGCTCCTCTCCGGGTCTGCAGCTGCAAGAACCTAACAGTAGAACATCAGCTCCTCCCTGGGTCTACAGCTGGAAGATCCACTAACTAGAACATCAGCTCCTGTCCGGGTCTCCAGCTCCATGACCCTCAATCAAGATTATCACCTCCTCCCTGAGTCTCCAGCTGAAAGACCCTCAAGGCGAACAACATCGGCTCCTCCCCGAGTCCTCAACTGCATGACCCTCAAACTACAACATCTCCTCCTCCCCGAGTCTTCAGCTGCATGCCCCTCAATGTAGAACATCAGCTCCTCTCCAGGTCTGCAGCTGCACGACCCTCAAACTAGAACATCAGCTCCTCTCCAGGTCTGCAGCTGCACGACCCTCAATGTAGAACATCAGCTCCTCTTCAGGTCTGCAGCTGCAAGACCCTCAAACTAGAACATCAGCTCCTCTCCAGGTCTCCAGCTGCACGACCCTCAATCTAGAACATCAGCTCCTCTCTGGGTCTGCAGCTGCAGGGCCCTCAAGGTGGAACATCAGCTCCTCCCCAAGCTAGAACACCTCTCCCACCTGGATCTCCAGCTCCACGACCCTCACAGAACAGCCACACTGGCTCCTTCATTGTCTTCAGCTCCACAACCTAAGACATCAGTGGGAGCACCGGCTCCTCCCTGGACGTCCAGCTCAACAACTCTCATAGACTTAAAAGGCAGCACGTGCTCCTCCCCAAGACTCCATCTCCACCACCCTCAGATTTGAACAGCAGTAGCACCAGCTCCTCTCCAGGTCTTCAGCCCCACGACCCTCCCTAAACAATCCCTTCTCATGAAATTCAGCAGTCAAGAAATCTGCAGCGGAAGTAAATGAATAAATGTTTTGTTTTCAAATCGATATCTCTTTTATGTTCGTGAGTTAACTCTTCTACTTTCCATTAGCCTTGCAATCTACTTATGTCCAATGTGAAATAGAAACACACCATTTGAAATCACGTTTAAAAACTTAGTAATATTTTTAAATAAAATCATTACACAGCTGTAGACACGATCCTATTTCTGCCTGTGCAGAAATCTTATGAAAATTCGAACTATGAATTTACTTTGTTGAGATTCCCAGAATACACATTAATCCCAACTGTTACTCCCCTCCTTAAAATCTTTTAACATATTCCCATCACCTGAGCATAAATGCCAGCTCCCATCCACAGCCCAAAGTGCCCAGCACGGCCCTGCCCTCTGCCCTGGTCTATGGTCTCCCCTCTTAAATGCCAGCACCATCCACAGCCCACAGTGCCCAGCACAGCCCTGCCCTCTGCCCTGCCCTCTGCTCTGGCCTAAGGTCTCTCCCCTGTGCTGTTCCCTTCCTGCCGGACAGGCCTCTGTCCGTTCCTCAAACCACACAAGCTCAGGCCTGACTCCAGGCCTTTGCCCTTCTGTGCCCTCTGCCTAGGGTGCCTTTCCCGGGCTCTGCATCCTCCTCTCAACCCTCTGAGCTCCAGCCTGCTGGTCGCCCCTCAGGTGGATGAACACATGGTGTCCTCTCGCCCTGCCAGCTTTTGCACAGGCTGTTCTCTGTGCCAGACACAAACCCTCTCTATCGGGGTTTACTCTCTAAATACCATTCGTCCTTGGAGTCTCCACTGAAATATCGCTCCCTGCCCACCCCCCTCCCTTGGACTTAACCTTGGTTAGGTTGCCCTCGTCTCCCGACTCCGGGAAGCTAGATGCTCTCCTAGCACTCAGAACTTGCCCATTGCCACATTTTGCAGACCTGTGATTACTGGGTTAGGTTGGTACACAAGTCATCGCGGGTTTTGCCATTACTATTAATGAACTGCAGCACCGGCTCCTCCCCCCCCCCCTTTTTTTTTTTTGCCATTACTTTTAATGACTGCTGCACCAACCTATTAGAATCATTCATATTTATTCATCCATCATCTGCCTTCCCCTCTAGAAAGGAAGCTCCATGAGAATAGAGGCCAAATCTACTCAAATCACTCCACCTTCCCACACATTGTCAATAATCATTTACCGACTGACTGATAGAGAAATGCCTTCCCTGTTGCTGGGATGAGGCACATGACACGCCCCTTTGAAAGTCACTGTCATGGACAGTTGGCATTTGCTCTTCACTGCTGCACCCGTGGCGTGGCTGGGCTTAGGCTGATCTAGTTTGGCCTTGACTCGAGGCTGAGGATGGGAACCATGCCTGCTCCACACGCCTCTCATCCCACAGCCAGAGCCGCTGTTCCCTGGGGCACACACATCTCGTGGGGAAAATCAAGAGCCTTAGAGGGCAGGCCTGGCAGCACCACACATTCCAGGCTTCTGCTTCTGCCGTGTCTGTGAAAATCTCGTTGCCAGAAGCAAGTCACCCAGCCACGAGCAACACCTATGGGATGGATAAGTCCATCCACCCTCCCTCGGGCCCTGGCAAGGTTGTGGCTATGTCATACTCTTACGGGGGGAGTGAAAAATCGAGGCCCAACATTAAATCACCCACACAAGAAATGTCAGCCTCTGTCCCCACGCTGGAATCATTCTTCACCAGCCGGTTTGCCTGAATTCCCTTTGCAATGGTGTCTGCAGGTTTAGGCCAATGCTGTTCCCCGTGGAGGACAGAGAAGCCTCAATGGGCCTCCATCTGTTGGGAAGAACAAGATATTAGCTTGGTGCAAAACCACCGCAAGCCCCAGGGGGCCCTTGTGCCATGAGACAGGAGAGGGGCAGAGAACTGTGGGAACTCAGGAAAGCTTGCATCCCCAGCCCCTCCCGTGCATCCCCAGCCCCTCCCGTGCATCCCCAGCCCCTCCCCTGTGACCCCAGCACCAGTCCTCTCCCCTGCTTGCCCCATCTCTGCTTTCTTTTTTTCATTTTCTTTCTTTCGTTTTTTTTTGAGACAGGGTCTGGCTGTGTCACCCAGGCTGGAGTGCAATGGCACGATCTCGGCTTACTGCAGCCTTCACCCCCCGGGCTGAAGCAATTCTCCCTCCTCAGCCTCCCCAGTGGCTGGGACTACAGGTGCATGCCACCATACCCAGCTAATTTTTATTTTATTTTTATTTATTTATTTATTTATTTTTGTAGAGACATGATTTGCCATATTGCCCAGGCTGGTCTCAAATTCCTGAGCTCAAGTAATCCTCCCACCTCAGCCTCCCAAAGTGCTGGGATTACAAGCATGAGCCACCGAGTCCCGCCTGCTTTATTTTTCTCTACAGTACTTGGAATCTTCTAATGTACTAAGGACACGTGTATTTTCTTTCTGTCTTCCCTAGAACAGGAGCTTAATGTGGGCAGGTATTTTTGTTGATCTCATTTATCACCCTATCCCCAGTGCCTGGAACAGGGTCTGGCACATGAATGGTGTGTTCTAAATAAATATTTTTAATAGATAAATAAATGAAATATCATACAAGAGAAAGCTAGTATCTGGAACTCACCCATCAACAGAATCTAAAAGCCAAAGACCTTTAGCCTGTCTCTGCCTCTGAACACACCCAACCCCGGAGGAGCCAGCAGCGGAAAAAGAGGAACAAAGGTGGGGAAGCGAGCAGGTGGTGCCCACCAAGTAAGGAACCCTGAGGCTTAGGCCGAACCTGAGCTGGAGAAGGGACTAATCTAGGAACTGGGTGTGAGATTAAAGTTTAGATTTGTCTGGCCTGGACTTTGTAACACCTAAACAAGAGTTATTCTATTCTTTTTTTTTTTTTTTTTTTTTTTTTGAGATGGAGTCTCACTGTCCCCCAGGCTGGAGTGCAGCGGCGCGATCTCAGCTCACTGCAACCTCTGCCTCTTGGGTTCAAGTGATTCTTATGCCTCAGCCTCCCGAGTAGCTGGGATTACAGGTACACACCACCATTCCCAGCTAATTTTGTATTTTTAGTAGAGATAGGGTTTCACCATGTTGGCCCCCTGGCTCACGCCTGTAATCCCAGCACTTTGGGAGGCCGAGGTCAGGAGATTGAGACCATCCTGGCTAACACGGTGAAACCCCATCTCTATTAAAAATACAAAAAATTAGCTGGGCGTGGTGGCAGGTGCCTGTAGTCTCAGCTACTCAGGAGGCTGAGGCAGGAGAATCGCTTGAACTCCAGATGCAGAGGTTGCAGTGAGCCAAGATCAATGCCATTGCACTCCAGCCTGGGTGACAGAGCAAGCCTTCATCTCAAAAACAAACAAACAAACAAACAAAAAACCTTCAAACGAATGTAAGAATTATTATTTTTTAAAGTACAGCTTTAAAAATGCCCCTTACAAATACATCAGTGTTATATTAAGGCAAACCCACTTCAGAAGCACAAAGTTAATTTCTTATAATTCCAAGAAATATGTGAATGTTAAAAAAAACCCAAACACCTGAAAAGGGATCAAACTCAAGATAGTTTGTAACATTTTATTGCAAAAAGAAGGGCAGAGAACAGTCTTCTTCTTCATACCTGTTCACCACAGTAATTTTTAGCAGCTCTCCTGTGCAAAGAAGTCTCATCAATGAATCAGCGTATGGGCCACAAATACCTTCTCAGTGCGGTCTCACCTAGAATACAAGCACTCAGAAGCACAAATTTAACTGAAGTGAGAAACCACGCCATTTTGTAGCTTCAGTTTTTCTACCACTAATATATTAATTTCTTGAAATAGCCTAATAATTTAGTTCTACTATCAAAACAGAAGCCCAATCTGGGAGAACAATTATTATAGAAGTCAAACTAATTTCAATCATATTAGTATAGGAATTCATATTAGCATAGGCTAATAATTCATATTAGTAGAGGCGGGAGGATCACTTGAGCCTAGGAGTTTGAGACCAGCCTGGGCAAGACAGTGAGACTCCATCTCTAATTTTTTTTTTTTAAATAAAGAAATTCAGAGAGGAGAAGGAAGTGGATTGATATGTGTCTATCCAAGGACAAATTTTGTGTGCCTGTACATACAACTCAACTATGAACCTTCCTTCACACAGCTCACAATCTAGTAGCGAGAGGGAACTACGAAAACATGAGCCCCCACGATGAGGAAAAAGGCGCATATCAGAGAAAAGGAAAATGCTGCGATAATCCAATGGCAGGAGCGGCACGCATCCGCTTTCTTTGTTTTTTTGAGATGGGGTTTTGCTCTGTCTCCCAGGCTGGAGTGCCGTGGCTTGATCTCAGCTCAATGCAGCCTCAACCTCCCAGGCTCAAGTGATCTTCCCATCTCAGCCTCCCAAGTAGCTGGGAATACAGGCGTGCACCACTACACTTGTTTAGTTTTTGTAGAAACAGGGTCTCACAATGTTGCCAAGGCTGGCATCCTGAAGGGCGGGTGGGGCTTCATCCTACAGAGATGAAAGGCAGAAGAAGCTCAGAGCCCAAAGCAAAGGGGTGGAGGACAAGGGCATCTTCAGAACAGAGTGGCTCGGTTGAGACATCCAGTAGGATGCCACCAGGCAGAGGTGTGGTGGAAAAACACAGGGCCACGGTGAATGCTCACATGTGAGGAGCAAACCACCACAGAACACGACAGAAACACGGTGTACTAAATCAGGCTTCAAATCGCAGCCCTGCAACTTGAGAGCTACCACAGGTAACCCGGAAAGGGAGCACCGACAGCACCGCCCACTGCCTGAGGCTATGAGATGGACCAGAAACCTGTGCTTACTAACAACCTGCCTTATTCCGGAAGGAATTCAGGAAACGCAGAGACACTCACAGTACAGCAAAATAAAGTAAATGTGAATCATGTTGGCTGAGGAGAAAGTGAAGAGTCTAAGACTATGTCATAAAGTTTACCTCTACTTTAAACTCTCATTACTGGTGAGCCACCAACCTGACTTTAAATTTTCTAGCAGCTAAATTGAAGAGGAAAATGTAATCAGGTAAAGGTTTATAAGATGCAAACAAAAGAGAACAGCCACCACAGTTTCTGAGAACACGCGCAGCTCCAGCTCCAGGAGAAACAGGGTGGCCATCTCCTGGGGCTGCCCTGCAGCAGGCGTGTGAGCCCCAAAGCCAGCGTCTCTCAGGGTGAACGGTGACTACGGGCTTCATGGGGCCACACGCCTCTAGTACAAGCTGAGGAAATCTCCCAGGGCAATTCAAGGAACAGGGTCTCACAATGTTGCCCAGGCTGGTCTCAAACTCCTGGGCTCAAGCGATACCCCTGCCTCGGCCTCCCAAAGTGTTGGGAGGTCAGATGTGAGCCACTGCATCTGGCCCCGCATGCACTTTATAGAGGACGGCTTTGCATCCTGAAAGGTGGGTGGGGCTTCATCCTGCAGAGAGGAAAGGCAGAGGAAGCTCAGGGCCCAAGGTAAAGGGGGGCGCCTAAGAAAAGTGACTCCATTGGGACCACGGTGAGAGGGTCCCGATACACAGCTTGGGTTAAGCCAGACACTGATTTCAAAGTATCTCAGGAATGGTGGACTCAGCACCTGTCAGGCAATTCTCTCTCTCAAGCAGTCTCCTGGTAGATATTTAGTAGCAGCTGAAATCAAGCTTATGTTCTGACTGACACCTGCTCATGGTTAAAGAGCTATATACGCTTTGAGGACCAGCTGAACTGGGGCAGGACTAACACCCTCTGGTGAAAATACAGGAACCCAAACACACAAGTCAGAGCAGGAGGTGTCTCCCCCACCCCCAAACAATAATGCTGACCTTGGATTTGGGTTAAGTGCTTAGCCCAGCGTGTGAGTGTTCAGTAAGTGGAAACCATCATCACCATCATCAGGTAATGGAAAACCATCAAAGCTTTGAGCTGGCTTGTTAGCCAAGAATAGTAGTAGTGTATTAGCTACTACTAATACTCACAGCTGACAATTACTGAGCACTTGCTCCCTGCCAGGAATCACGGAAACACCTCGCATGCATTTCCTCAATACTCCCTCCCAGTAACGGCGAGGACACAAAACTGGTAGAGCCAGGACTGGAATCCAGGCAGGCCCCAAAGCACTCCAGTGGAGCCTGCCAAGGTGGGCAGGCTACCATGCTAATGACGTCCAGTATTTGACCACCACTCCTAGTTGAGCAAGTTTAACAGAAAACCTAAAACTAAACTTAAAATCTAACAATTTGAGCAAATGCATAAAAAGCAGGCTGTTAAAATGGATCATAAATCTTGCATCACTCGCTGGAAAACCACTCAAAATAAACGTCTCTGAGACATGGCCTCTGAGGAGGGCACTCCGTGTGGCTCGTATCACCCTGGTGACAAACCACGTGAACCTGGGTGGTCACCTGACCATACTGAACAGACGATGCACAGAGCCATTTGCATCCACTGTGGTCAACATTCAGGAAGTTTTAAGCTAAGATATGCCAAATTGTAGCCTACTGGATTCCGGGTTCTCTTGACATCTCTTTCTAGTCGCCATGTCTTGCACTTCCCGAGTATAAATGAACTGACATGCAAATAAAAAAAGGAGGATTTAAGAATAATGAAAAGAGAAAAATCAAGAAAGCACAATCACTAGTGTAGAGATAACAGCATTTCTGAATTCCCTGAAAACAATCTATATAAATGCATGTGAAATAATACACCAGCATCTGTGGCCCACACGCCACATATCAGGAACGGATGTCAGAATATAAGGTAAACATGTCACTCTGAAAACACAAATCCTCACAAATCATTAGGCAGTAAGGCTGAATCCAGCACCCCCCCACCCACAGCGCAGCGAGGCAGTGTCTAGCAGCCGCAGTGCCCTCCGCACCCCAGTTCAGTCTCTGGCAACATCAGATACTTCCCACTAACAACGAGGAGCCTTTCAACATTTTCACAACATCTCAAAACTGACCCCTATTCTAGCTTAAATGGCACGGATCTGGAAAGGCAAACTATACACAGAATCAGAAAAGATGACTGCCCCTGAGGGATTACAGAAAAAGCAGCAGTCAGGTGTTCAATGAAGTAAAATGTATCCAATGATAGCTCAGGGGAGGGGGATCAATTGAGCTGAAACTGGCAAGAACGTAACTCCAGGGAGCTCACAACACGCAAGGACCCGATTTCCCGCTGCCTGAACGCCCAATATTCGCACACTGATAAGAACACCTCCCCATAACTCCCCTGCCAGCGCCTCCAACACCCCCAATCCTTTCCCCAGGAACCCAGTCCCAGTTTCTGCAGTTCCTGTAACAGCCACGTTCCCACACAAGTGCTGCCTGAGCTCCCCAAGCCCTCCAACAATCACCCCCCAGTGCCCTCGAAGGTCTATTCAGAGAAGTCACCAAGATGCAGTCACCCAGGAAATTCAAGGACCTCCAACTTACCAAAAGGCTTTTGGCTGTACAGAGCTAACCTTCCTATTCCCCTCCTAAATCTACAATCTAGTTTTCATTTCTCAAGAAGTCTTTCCCTGTGCTCACGCACGCAGTTGTTAGCTGGCTCGGTGAGGCACTCCAAGCAGTAACAGCGGTAGCCACAAAATAAACCAGAAGCGTCTCCACCATGAAGCAGTAATAACAATTTGTCCTAATGATTCCTTTGTCCTTGGAAAAACAACTTCAGAAAGTTATCCACTGTGAACAGGGCAGGCTCGCGGCTTCTTGGTCCGGAGACCCAGGTCCCACTGGCCCACTCACCGTTGGAGAGAGCTTGCTGAAGCTCGGTGTCCGATATCACTCCACTCCTGTCTTTATCGACCCTATAACATCAAGAAGACCAAATAAGTTGGCGATCGAAAGTTCAGGAAAAGCAAAACAAACGTCTCCTGTCAACCCTGCACCGACTCTGGAAGGCTCCCTCCTGGAACCTCCGCCTCTCCCGTCCTGCTGAGGAGTACAGGGGAATCGAGGAAGTGCCCCAGGAGCCGACGTCCAGTGTGGTCTTTCCCTAAGAGGACAATCATCTTTCTCTTTTCCCCCCTCAATCCTTCCCTTTCTTCCCCTCCTGGCCTGTCTGAATTCCCATTTGCACCAGTTTCCCTTTTTCACAGACAAGACAAGATTCCCTCAGATAACTAAGCCATTCCCTGGCCATGAGTTACTACAGTTTCGGTCATTCATTCAGTGGAAAAGCGACCAGGGACAGAAGGCGCCGCCATAAAGGTCACCTGGCCCGAGCAGACGCCAGGTCGCTGCTTCTTCCTTGGCTGCTGACATTTTAACAGCGGCCCAGACAGTCTGTTTCCGCTTTCCCCAAACAAGCGCCCTGGAGACCCTCCCCCTGACGGCTCGAGGCGAGAAACAGGGCCTGGCTCAGGAGCCGGTGGCCGTGACCTCGGGTCTGCAGTGGCGCACTCTGCACCTTGGGAAGGGCCCGACGCACAGGACAGGGACCGGGCAGGAGGCAGGGGCGGCCACAGGAGACAGGGCAGCGGACGGGGGAGACCGCGGGGGACCCGGAAGGGGATGGGGGCGGCCGCGTCGGCTGGGGCAGGGGTCGGGGGCGGCCGCGGGGGTCGGGGCAGGGGACGGGAGAGGCGGCGGCGGTCGGGGCAGGGGACGGGGGAGGCCGCTGGGGACACGGCAGGTGACGGGGGAGGCCGCGGGGCAACCGGCAGGGAACGGGGTTGGCCGCGGGGGTCGGGACAAGGGTCCGGGGCAGCTGCGGGGCAGGCGGGAGGTGCCGGGGCGGTGCCAGCCCGCACCTCTGGAAGACGTTCCACAGGAAGCTCTGGTCGGGCAGCGCCGCGCCCGCAGCAGGCCCAGGGCCGCCCGGGGCTGGGGCGGTAGGAGTAGGCGGCCAAGGGCCAAGGCCCGCCGCTGGGCTGAGGCGCCTGCGGCGACTGGCGACCTCTCAGAGCGACACCGCTTCCGCCTCTGCCGGGGGCAGGGCCTGGCGTTACCGCCACTTCCGGGGGCGCAGGAAATGCGCGTTGTCCGGGATGCTCCCGCACAGGCCGCCTGCGCGCCGGCCGGGAAGGCGCTTGGAGAAAATGTCCCGCGCTGCGACCCGGGACAGGCAGTGATGGAGCAGGGACTTAGTTTGCCTTTCAGTTCTTGTATAAAAAGAAGTTTTGAGGTGAATGTGATTCGCTAACAGTCGGAAACTCTGGGCGGGGCGCGGTAGCTCACACCTGTGATCCCTGCGCTTTGGGAGGCGGAGGCGGCCGGAGCTCTTGAGCCCAGCAGTGCAGACCAGCCTGGGCAGCGTGGCTAGACCCCATCCCTACAAAAATTACAGAAAGTAGTCGGGCGTGCTGGGCTCCTGTGGTCCCATCTACTCCGTGGGCTGAGGCGGGAGGATCGCCTGAGCCCGGGAGGTCGAGGCCGCAGGGAGCCGAGATCACTGCACTCCAGCCCGGTGGATAGCGAGACTCTGAAAAAAAAAAAAAAAAAAAAGGCCGGGTGCGGTGGCTGACGCGTGTAATCCCAGCACTTTCGGAGGCCGAGGCCGGTGGATCACCTGAAGTGGGGAGTTCAAGACCAACCTGGCCAATATGGAGAAACCCAGTATCTACTAAAAATACAAAATTAGCCGGGCGTGGTGGCGCACGCCTGTAATCCCAGCTACTCGGGACGCTGAGGCAGGAGAATTGCTTGAACCCGGGAGGCGGAGGTTGCAATGAGCCGAGATCAGGCCATTGCACTCCTGGCCTGGGCAACAAGAGCAAAACTCCGTCTCAAAAAAATAAAAAATAAAAAAAAGGCAAAGCACAATTCGCGTGGGAAGGGCAGTGCGCAGCGTTCTCCGTTGTCTGTTCCGCCCCCAAAAGCTTCCCTCCTTTAGGTTTAACTTGCGCCCCCGCGCTCTGCATCAGCGCGGTCCCCGACCCGTGCAGCTGGAAACACTGGGCGCCTCCCTGCCGCACCCCTTCCCGCCCCGGTGGTGGTGCAGCCCTGCCTCCCGCAAGACAGCACTGCCTTCGTGCTGGACACGGTTCTGTGGTGGAGCCTGGAGTGCCTGTAGCACAAATCCCGGAGTTGGGAAGTGCCCACCTTTGGGCCAGTGTGATCCCTGGGTCTTTCCCGCACGGGTGGTCTCATGCGGCCTTCCACTCCAGTCCTGTGTCCTGTGCCCCGGTTCAGAATACTACAATTATTCTCGTTATTTCATGGGGCTATTCCAGCTTTTCAGTTTCTTCAGTGCCTCATTCCATGAATGCTAACTTTTTTCATCCTCATAGTTCCTAGGGTTGTCTCTGAATTTTCACCCAGTTGCCTACCAAGATGTTGTCTGTGTCTACTGCAGGGGACGGTGCAGGTCTGAATATCTTACTCACAGTTCACCTTTTTGGTGCCTTTGATCCGTGTTAGGAATTATCCACATCTCCTCTCTGGGCAATATTCTACTTTCTTTTTATATTGACCCAATTATTTTACTTCTTTGGTGTGTCCTTTCTCCTAAAACATATGGGTTCACTTTGAAACCTTGAAACCCACATTTACAAAAACATTTTCAATAGGAAACATCGTTCCATGACTCATACAGTACTCCATGGAGTATATAAACATTTACATTTCCAGACCACCCACTGCCCAGTGGTTTTCTTGGTCTCAGTACTCATGAAAACGGTCTGAAGGTTTGTTTTGTTTTCCTAAGCAGTAGACACACACACAACACTGCCTGTCAGTTATTTCTTGGAAACTAAATCAGCCCTTCTGTTGCCATCCTATCGTGCTTCAGGGGTGCCTGTGCTAGTTTTTAATTATTTGTCCTAACACTTAAATGTTTGCTCAAACGCCCATATTAATACTTCCTCTTAGTTTACAAAAGGATTTACTTTCTTACTGGTTGGGATGAAGCTGCCTGAGGTTGCCACCTGTTATTTTTCCTTCGTTTATTGGACCAAGTCATCCCATTACATGTCAGCCGTGGAGGTTTTCAAACTGTGGTCCCTGGACATGTTAGAAATGCAAATTCTCAGGCCGAACCAGGACTGAATCGGAAGATCTGGGGTAGGGTTCCTCCAGGACTGAAT
Source organism: Gorilla gorilla gorilla (assembly GCF_029281585.2). Lineage (NCBI taxonomy): Eukaryota > Metazoa > Chordata > Mammalia > Primates > Hominidae > Gorilla > Gorilla gorilla. Next base: position 110,544,018 of record NC_073243.2, on the reverse strand, counting down.
TGGAAGATCTGGGGTAGGGTCCCCCCAGGACTGAATTGGAAGATCTGGGAGGGTCTGGTGCTGTGCACCCCGACATTCCCTCACTACCCCACTGCCTCTCCCTGCTCTGTGGTCACCACAGCAGCCGCCTCTGCAACCTTGACCATCAGCATGCAGGTCCCAGGGCTCGGGGGTCTCCTAACCCGTGCACCCCGACATCCTCCTCACTACCCCACCGCCTCTCCCTGGCTCTGCCTCCGCTTGGCTCCTCTCCTGCTGTCGCCAGAAGGTTTTTGTAAAGCCCGACTCAGGGCGTGCATGGCCTCTCCCTCTCCCACACGTGGGCTCCCCGTCCCCTCCAGCTCAGCAAACACACAGAGCATCCAGGAGCCACGTGGGACCACAGTGTCCCATGGCCAGTCCCCCAGGTCCCTTGGATGACTCACCCTGGTGAGCCCCTCACTCCAGCTCCCTCCAGGAAGCCCCCATCTCCCCATACGGAAGGGATCTCTTCCCTCCTGAGCCATCGGTGCCCGACCCTCCCTCTCCTCTGTCGCCCCATTTGTGGCAGGTCAGCCACACCCGTGAGCCCTGGAGCTCTGTGAAGGCCGTCACGGCTTTTTATGATGGCGCCCAAACAGTGCAGGTGGCCGGAAGCTGTTCCCTAATGAAAGAAAGGAAGAGGAAAGGAGGAGGGAGGGAAGAAGGCCTTTTCTTGTCCCGAGAGACTTCTGTAGGAATTTTTGGGTGATACTGAGCATGGTAGACCCAGGTCATCTTTCCATGAGAGGGGCCAGAGTACAGCAGGCTCAGCCGCGGTCAGGGGCTCAGGGCGCCTGGGAAGCATTCGCGTGGGCTGCCCCCACGGGCCGCCTTTGCCACCAAGACCCACTCTTCCAGCCAGGCCTTGGGCGGGCCCTGCTTTCCCTTCGGACAAGGTCTTCAGTCCATGGAGAGGATGGCCCACCTCCTGCCCCTGTGTCAGTGCGCAGCCCCAGGGAGGAGCTGGGGAGCAAGGGTGCTCCACCAAGGGAGGCAGGAGGCCAGAGACCAGCCCAGGCCAGGAGGAGCCTGGCCAGGAGTCCCACCAAAGCCACTGGACCTGGGGAGCCTCCAGTGACCCAGCCTTGGAGGGTCAGCACCGTCCCTAGGACAGATTCCACTTCGCACACAGGTCTCGCTGTCTGTGGGGGCTGCAGGCCCTGATGCCTGGGCACACGGACTGACGGCAACCCTCGGGGTGGGGGGCCCCAGATGGGACTTCCTGGCCTGCCCGGGGTGGCGGGGGGCGGGGGGGGGGGGTGGGAGAGGACGGAGCATCTGTGCGCATGCGTGAGAGCCTCAAGGACGGCATGTCTGTGAAGATGGCTTCTCCCAGCTGCGGCTGCCTTCCATGTGTGGGCAGTGGTGGGGGAGCCATGACTGCACGGGACAGCCTTTGCCGTGTGGTTTTCCTGCCTCTGATCCCTTTCCTGGGCTGAGGAGCCTGGCTCTGGGGCTCAGGTTGTGGGGTTTGCTAGCACCGGCTCCTGCTGTAGACATCCTAGTGTGCCTGGCACAGGCACGTCCTCCAGCATGGTTCCTAGCCCCCCCCCCGCCTCACGGGACCCCTAGGCCCCTGAGGGTCAGTAGGAGTGAGGCAGGCAGTCACCAACTGTCCTTGGGTGAGCCTAGTGGCCAGGGGTGGACCCAGCAGGTGCAGGCCAGGCCACCCCCAGCAGGTGCAGGCCAGGCCACCCCCAGCAGCCGCCCAAGCCCATGTCTTTCCCACCGCACAGCAAAGCCGGGACATGGGGATCAGGCCATTACTTGTGCTTCTAGTTCTTAAATCACCCACAACTCACCCCTAACCTGTGCCTGACTGTGGCGCCCACAGCCTGGGCTCCACATAAACACAAGCCAGGAAGTCCCATCTGGAGCCTCCCACCCCGAAGGTTTCCAGCAGTCTGGGCTCCCCAGGCACCAGCCCTGCAGCCCCCACAGACAGGGAGACCTGTGTGTGAAGTGGAATCCATTTGAGGGACAGCGCTGACCCTCCAGGGCTGGGTCACGGAGGCTCCAGTGGCTTTGGTGGGACTCTTGGCCAGGCTCCTCCTGGACTGGGCCTGGGCTGGTCTCCGGCCTCCTGCCTCCCTTGGTGCAGGACCCTTGCTCCCCAGCTTCCCTGGGAAATCCGACGCCATCTGATCCCCGCACGCATCCAGCACCCCTGACTCTGACGGAGTTGCCTTTTTGCGTGTATAGCTCCTAACAGGGCAGCACAGCCATTCTGAAACCTTGCACATCCTCACTGGGGTGGCTGAGGCTGGGCCACCGGGTGTTCACCTCCTGACCCTGGAACTGCGCACAGGACCTCTCTTCAGACAGGACGCAGGTCTTTGTGGCTGTGATTAAGTTAAAGATCTTGAGATAAGGAAGTCATTCTGGATTAACCCATTGGCCCTAAACGCATGGCAAGAGGCAGAGGCAGGTTACACAGAGGCAGAGGGAGGTTAGACGCTGACAGAGTAGGAGGCCACCTGGAGACCGAGGCAGAGGTGCAGCAATGCAGCCGCGGCCCAGGGACGCCTGGAGCCACAGAAGCTGGCAGAGGTGGGAGGGTCCTCCCCTGGAGCCTCTGGAGGGAGCACGGCCTGTGGACTCCTTGATTTCAGACCCCTCCCTGCTGAGCAGGGAGAGAATGAGCCCCTGTTGTTTCGAGCTGCCCAGGCTGTGGGGATCTGCCATGGCAGCTCCAGGACCCTCGGACCCTTGGCTCGGAGCCCCTCCAGCACTGAGCAAGACGACCACTCAGGGCCACCCCTCCCCGCCCAGCTAGTGTGTGCCTCGCTGCTCACCCGAGCACGCTGCCTTCAGTTACAGATGCCTGCCTGGGATGTGTGGGACGGGGGCTGTGGCTTCCCCGGGGACAGGGTGCGTGGAGCCGGCCTGCAGCCGTGCTCCTGTTTAGGAGCTGAGTGAAGCTGGACCTGGGTTGGATGGGGCATTCTGTACAAGGGTCTCTTGGGGGTCCATGAGGACTCTGTTCTGACGATACTGCCCTCTTTCCTGAGGCTGCTGTGGGGCTCCATGGAGGCCATGGGGTGGTGAGGACGGAAGAACACCTAGGCTGGGCTCCTGGGACCCCAGCAGCAGCTGAAGGCACTTGGAGCACCACAATTCCCACCCACGGGCCAGGCAAGGCCAGAACTGTCCCCAAAGAAGGGAGCAAGGAGACAGGGCCTTGTAGTGATAATATCATAACCAAAAAGTTCTTTAAACATTGTTTCATTTTTTTCTGTCACTCAATCTTTTTAAAATTACATGTCCTGTTTTTATTACTTGTAGCCATCTAATTATTGCCATCTACACCAAACAAAAAAATCTATATACCAATGTTCACAAAGCACTTAAGATGCCTGTGAAATGTAATAAGAACTAACTGCAGCTGCACAATATTCCCTCGTATGCATGTTATCACCATGCTGATGCTGGGCACTCAGGTTTTCTTTATTATAATGAATTCTGCAATGAACATCTTCCTATATAAATTTTTTTTGTGAGTACTTTGCATTATTTCCTAAAATAAATTAGAAGAAGGAATGATGAATCGGAGAATGTAAACATTTGGGGCTTTTGAAACAGACAGTTTTTATAAATTAGAGTCTGTAGTTTTAATTCAGCGAGATTGTTGTGTCTCTGCAGATTTTTCACGGTGAAGTCTCATCTGACAGCACTTCCTCGTCCTCCGCAGAGCCGTGTGTGTATGTGTGTAGGGCCCAGGGTGCTGACTGGGCAGTTCTTCAACACAGTGAGTGACAGCAGGAGCCCCGAAGGTTCTCAGGTCTTCTGTCCATGGAGGGCATTTTGTGGCCTCTCCCAGGGCAGCTGGCAGGAGCCAGGTGAGAACAGATGCGTCTGTAGCAGGAGGGCATTGATGCCTCTGAGGTTGTAGCGAGCTTGGTATTTACCTTTTCCTCCTGGTCCATTCTGAAGCTCCAAAGGACGGTCAGTTTAATACAGAGACACAGTTACAGCAAGCATTTAGTGTGAGGCCAATCATGCATTTTGGCTAGAACTACTCAGGGTGTTGGAAAATCACAAAGCTTTTCACGTAAACTTGCAAATTGCTAGCAGTCTCTCTGCAAGACAAGAGATGCTGTCTGTTCCCTGACCCCCGACTCTATACCTCAGCTTGTTCTGCCCCTTTCTGATTGTTCTAAGCAACTGACATACTTACAGCGTTTGGAGCCACGTCGTGGCCTTTTTGAGGCCGGCGTGCTGTGATATTTTCCTACAGAGCACGGTCACTTCCAGAGGCGAGAGAGGCACAGAATTCTATTCTGAGAACCCCTGGGACACACGCCGCTGTGGCTATGAGTATGAAGGCAGATGCTGCGGAACAGCCTGGAAAGGATGTGGGGCCCATGGCCCCTGGCAGTGCCCGGAGCCGAGCAGCCCCTCCCCACCTTCCTGGAGGAGAAGGCCTGGGCCAGATGCCTCAGAATGACACACACAGGCCCAGCTGTTCTTCAGAGATACAGAGCGACCCACCGTCTGCTTTGCTGGGACTGTCCAGTGTTGGCAGGGAAAGTCCTGCATCCGGCACGCTGGGGCAGTGGCTGCACCAGCTTAGAACCAGTCTCTGATTTTAGGGGTGAGAAAAGTAGAGGTGGGTGCTCTACCTGAATGCTCACCAGCTCAGGGGTGCGGCTGAGCAGTGGACATCAGTCAGACATCTCTGTGAAGTGTTAGCGAGAAGAGTATCATGGAACCATTAGCAGCCGCTTGAGGTTAGGCCCAAACCAGCGGGGACCATCGCATCCAAACACTTGGGGCCACCTGCTGTCATCAGGGGTGGCCCACCTTTCTTCTGAGCGGGGATTCTCTTCCTGCCTGGAGGGAGCAGTTTGGCTACAAAGGTGCCTTTTAGAGCGAGACCCCGTCTCCCCTCCCTGCGTTCCCAGGACTTTGTGAAGAAGAGGAAATGAGTGGCCCTTCCTTTCTCCTGGATCCCGGCTGTGGGGCTGCCCGCCGCCCTCCTCCTCCCACCCTAGACTGCCTGACCGGTGGAGACCGGCCTGAGACAGACGCATCCCCGAACACCAAGTGCCCCATCTTCTAGGCCATTCCAGGGACTGATGAGTCAACATGGGCTTCTTGTCCTAATGTTTTAATTTGGAACTCTGCTATTGATCTGGTGTTTACAAAGGAACCCATGCGTGACATTAAACTGTCAAAAGAGAAGCATGCACCCTGCGAGAATTCCTGCCTGAGATGCTGTCTTTTTGTGACTGTAAATGCAGAGAGAGCCCATGCAAACCACAGGACACCAGAGCCGCCGCCCTGCCCCTCCAAGCTGCTGGCACTCGGGCTCACCCTCTCTGGAGGAGCCATCATTCTGGCCTCAGATTCTCCTTCCAAAACATTGCAAATAGAATGTCAGGCAAAGAAAGAAAGAGCCAGGCACACATGGAGAGATGGCAGCGCGAGTGTAAGTGGTGAGAAACCCGGTGAATGAAAACATCTACATAAGAATGCAGACACAGCGCCCTCAGAGGCCGGCTGCAGAAAGCACTGGAGACACTGCAAATGAAAACGTCTACATGAGAATGCAGACACAGCGCCCTCAGACGCTGGCTGCAGAGAGCACTGGAGACTGAGTGAATGAAAACGTCTACACAAGAATGCAGACACAGCGCCCTCAGATGGCTGCAGAAAGCACTGGAGACATTGTCCATGAGAAGAAAAAGACAAGGTCAAGAACTTCAGAGGAGAAATAAAAATTACACGAAAAGGAAAGATTTGTATTTTTTTTTCTGATTGTATTTTTCCTATTCTCCCTCCACTTTCTTTCTAGAACTCCAACTTTTCTCATTGCATTCTCTATTTTTCTCATTGCAGTCTCTATCTCTGTGCCTATTTGTAAATGCAATACAAAAATGATTGCCTGGGAAAAATACAAGCAACGTTTCAGAACTCAATAAGTGGGTTTAAAAATAGTTTAGATGTCATTGAAAAATAATGAATAACTGGGAAGTAGGTCAGAAGAAAATTCTCAGAATGAAGGATAGGAACATAAGGAGGAAAATAGAGAAGAGCAAGTGTGAGGGACTGAACCGCGTCCTCCCAGAATGCACATGTGGAAGCCTGGCTTAGTTCTGGCTGCCATAACAACATGCCATAGACTGGGGGGCTTAGAAACAACAATGCATTTCTCAGAGCTTTGAAGGCTGGGGAGTCTCAGATCAAGGTACCGGCAGATTCCGTGTGTGGTGAGGACGAGGACCGGCTTCCCTAGTGTGTCACTGCGTCCTCACATGGCGGACGGGGGAGGGGTGCTCTGGGGCCTCTTTTATGAGCAGCCGGGCATCTTGGCCACTCTCCTGTGGAGGGTTAGGTGTGGACAAAAAGTATTTGGCAAAAAGAGTTTGAAACCAGCAATGAGAACCTCCCCAGCTCTGCCCTTTCTACCTCCCACATGAGATGCTTTTCTTTTAGTAACAGGGAGGGGCCTGGGCCAGCCTGGCCTGCTGCTGCTCCCACACCTCCAGGACTCCTCCACAGGCAGGGTGGGGCCACCACCAGCTCTGCCCAGCAAACTGTGGGCACAAGGGCTGGGGGTCAGGCTAGGCTGAGGCAGCTCCTATGCCTGCTCTGTGACCCAGAGACCATAGCCCTGGGGGCTGTGGGAGGGCCACCCAGCCCGGGTTCAGCAGTGACATGAGTGACACACAGACCCTTTGCTTTGAGCCAGTGGGAGGTGGGTGTTACTGCAGCGCAGTCCCCGCCTTGGTGATGCCACCAGCATGTGTGGCGCTCACCTGCACTGCAGGACCACCCCCTCTGCAGGACCACCTGCCACCTCGCCCCACACACAAGCCCTTGGGGGCACCTCTTGGCCCTTGTGCCTATGTGGAGCTTGATGCCTATTTGAATAAATTATTAGAAAAATTATTAGGTGAGGCCGGGCACAGTGGCTCATGCCTGTAATCCCAGCACCTTGGGGGCCTGAGATGGGCAGATCACGAGGTCAGGAGATCAAGACTCATCCTGGCTAACACAGTGAAACCCCGTCTCTACTAAAAATACAAAAAAATTAGCCGGGCATGGTGGCAGGTGCCTGTAGTCCCAGCTACTCAGGAGACTGAGGCAGGAGAATGGCATGAACCTGGGAGGCGGAGGTTGCAGTGAGCCGAGATTGCACCACTGCACTCCAGCCTGGGCGACAGAGCAAGACTTCACCTCAAAAAAAAAAAAAAAAAATTATTAGATGAAAGGAGCCAGACGTGAAAGCAACCATGTGTCCTGTGATGGCGTTCATATGAAATGCTGGGAATAAGCTGCTCTTTGGAGGCAGAAAGCAGACTGGGGGCAGCCGGAGGCTGCGGAGAGAGGGAGCTGGGAGTGAATCCAGGGCTCCTTTTCAGGATGATAGAAATGTTTTGCAATGAGATTCTAGTAATGCCAATATACTAACAACTACACCTCTTTCAGATGCTGCAGGTGGACAGGTGACAGGTGGGGATGCAGTCCCTGCCCCTGACACTCCCGTTGAGAGGGCACAACCCTCTGTGCTTTGGCTGGGGGCATCATGGCTGCAGATGCTCCTGCCCCGGCAGAGCTGTTTCTTCCCAGACTCCCATGTGGCCCTGAGTCACCAAGGATCAGAATGAGCATGAGAATGTGGATTCGCGGGGCCCAGGTAGGGTTTTTTCACAAGTGCCCGGGAGCAAGGCTGAAGCTGGTAGCTCAGAAACTGGAGCTGGCTGTCAGCATCAAAACACTGCTCAGTGACAGGGGCTGTATGGTCTGGGGCAGTCCAAGAAAATCATCCAAGAGTGGGGGAAAAACTGTTCTGAAGCCTTCCCACCTCCAGTGAAATTCCTTGGATGGGAAACCCTGGGGAGGGAGGGTCCCCATTCCCCCATCCCAAAGGGGCCCCTTTGGGCCACTCACCCCGACAAGGGACAGTTTCCCTGGGGAAACGTCCTCGGACCTGCCCTGGGTACTCAGATATTTAGAAGATGTTCTGATATTCAGTGATTTTCAGAGTAGTGGCGTTAAAGTTACACATATATATGCAAAAATAAGAAAATAAACGAATTCCTATTCCTCCATCTACAGAACACTACCCGTTTTACCTTTTTTGGTGTTTCTAAATAAAATCTTCAAACAAGATCGTGCTGTTCCTGCTATGTAGTTACTTTTAATTCTCTCAGTGATGTCTTAGAGCACCATCCTATTTAAACGAGCGCCTGACGCTGCGTTCACGGGCAGTTTTACAATGGGATGCCGCGAATGCATTTCAAGGCATAAAACAGAGCTCCCCCGCACCCCGCGGGCACGTGGATCTGATTTTCCTCTCCTGCAGAGTTTGCTGAAACCGAGCTCCCCCGCACCCCGCAGGCAGGTGGATCTGATTTTCCTCTCCTGCAGAGTTTGCTGAAACCGAGCTCCCCCGCACCCCGCAGGCAGGTGGATCTGATTTTCCTCTGCTGCAGAGTTTGCTGAAACCGAGCTCCCCCGCACCCCGCAGGCAGGTGAATCTGATTTTCCTCTGCTGCAGAGTTTGCTGGGGGCTAAGGGTGAGAACCGCGGGAACGAACTAACGCGCTGCAGTGTCGGGAAACACGGCCCACAGCGCCACCGTGTGGTCTCCGCGTCCCCAGTCCGGAGCCGCAGCTTACGCGCTGCTGGCCCTGAGCCTGTTCCCTTCCTGCAGTCCCCAGGAGCTGAAGCTATTCGGTTTGTTTTTAAACACTCCAGCTGAGCAAGCATCTTCTCAGGACGTCCTGCGTGCTGCCCACACTCTCTTGTGGATGGTCCCCGGGTCTGGCGGAATCCCGCCTGGGAGGGCTTCCCCGAAGCCTTCCTCCATCCTGGGCAGTGGTGGGGCTTGCAGGAGGCCTCAGAGCTCTGTCGGGGCCGGACGGACCGCTGTCCTGGCCAGGGCAGGGACAGAAGGGAGGACCCCTTGGAGGGAGGTGGAGACCAGAGTCGTGAGCGGCCCTGTGGAAAGCTGGCGAAGGGGCAGACATCCATCCCGCCAGCAGGAAGCCGCGCCCAGCACGGTCATGCTCAGCCTCAGTGATCCTGGAGGGAAAGACCGAGACAGAAATTCTTCGCACACCCACCAGGCCGCCGGATCCACCCAGCACCGGGGCTAGCGGACCCAGGGCCGTCTACACCTGGGCTTTCCTTCCCAGCTTCCCCGCTCTCAAATTCAGTTGAAAGTGGGTTTGTAAGAATTGTATATCTAGAAAACCCCATCGTCTCAGCCCCAAATCTCCTTAAGCTGATAAGCAACTTCAGCAAAGTCTCAGGATACAAAATCAATGTGCAAAAATCACAAGCATTCTTATACACCAATAACAGACAAACAGAGAGCCAAATCATGAGTGAACTCCCATTCACAATTGCTACAAAGAGAATAAAATACCTAGGAATCCAACTTACAAGGGATGTGAAGGACCTCTTCAAGGAGAACTACAAACCACTGCTCAAGGAAATAAAAGAGGATACAAACAAATGGAAGAACATTCCATGCTCATGGGTAGGAAGAATCAATATCATGAAAATGGCCATACTGCCCAAGGTAATTTACAGATTCAATGCCATCCCCATCAAGCTACCAATGCCTTTCTTCACAGAATTGGAAAAAACTACTTTAAAGTTCATATGGAACCAAAAAAGAGTGCACATTGCCAAGACAATTCTAAGCCAAAAGAACAAAGCTGGAGGCATCACGCTATCTGACTTCAAACTATACTACAAGGCTACAGTAACCAAAACAGCATGGTACTGTTACCAAAACAGAGATATAGACCAATGGAACAGAATAGAGGCCTCAGAAATAATACCACACATCTACAACCATCTGATCTTTGACAAACCTGACAAAAACAAGCAATGGGGAAAGGATTCCCTATTTAACAAATGGTGCTGGGAAAACTGGCTAGCCATATGTAGAAAGCTGAAACTGGATCCCTTCCTTACACCTCATACAAAAATTAATTCAAGATGGATTAAAGACTTAAATGTTAGACCTAAAACCATAAAAACCCTAGAAGAAAACCTAGGCAATACCATTCAGGACATAGGCATGGGTAACGACTTCATGTCTAAAACACCAAAAGCAATGGCAACAAAAGCCAAAATTGACAAATGGGATCTAATTAAACTAAAGAGCTTCTGCACAGCAAAAGAAACTACCATCAGAGTGAACAGGCAACCTACAGAATGGGAGAAAATTTTTGCAATCTACTCATCTGTCAAAGGACTAATATCCAGAATCTACAAAGAACTCAAACAAATTTACCAGACAAAAACAACCCCATCAAAAAGTGGGCAAAGGATATGAACAGACATTTCTCAAAAGAAGACATTAATGCAGCCAACAGACACATGAAAAAATGCTCTTCATCACTGGCCATCAGAGAAATGCAAATCAAAACCACAATGAGATACCATCTCACACCAGTTAGAATGGTGATCATTAAAAAGTCAGGAAACAACAGGTGCTGGAGAGGATGTGGAGAAATAGGAACACTTTTACACTGTTGGTGAGACTGTAAACTAGTTCAACCATCGTGGAAGACAGTGTGGCGATTCCTCAAGGATCTAGAACTAGAAATACCATTTGACCCAGCCATCCCATGACTGGGTATATACCCAAAGGAATATAAATCATGCTGCTATAAAGACACATGCACACGTATGTTTATTGTGGCACTACTCACAATAGCAAAGACTTGGAACCAACCCAAATGTCCAACAATGATAGACTGGATTAAGAAAATGTGGCACATATACACCATGGAATACTATGCAGCCATAAAAAATGATGAGTTTATGTCCTTTGTAGGGACATGGATGAAGCTGGAAACCATCATTCTCAGCAAACTATCGCAAGGACAAAAACCCAAACACCGCATGTTCTCACTCACAGGTGGGAATTGAACAATGAGAACACTTGGACACAGGAAGGGGAGCATCACACACCAGGGTCTGTTGTGGGGTGGGGGGAGGGGGGAGGGATAGCGTTAGGAGATATACCTAATGTAAATGACGAGTTAATGGGTGCAGCACACCAACATGGCACGTGTATACCTAGGTAACAAACCTGCACATTGTGCACATGTACCCTAGAACTTAAAGTATAGTAATAATAATGATAATAAAAATCATGTTTACAAGCAAAAGCCACCCTCCAACCTTCTGTCATAGGCGTTTTAATCGTGTGAGGTTTCTAGCCCACGGGCGCCTCTCTCCAGCCCATGGCTCTCTGAGGCAGAAGCAGCCTTTCACTTTCCAAGGTAATGGCACCACCACCCTGCTTGGTGCCCGCCAGCATCTCCCTGTCACTCGAAAGACAGTGTCCAAACCCCTGCCTGTTACCCCGGGCCCTGTGGGTCTATCCTGTCAGCTCACCAGCTGTGGCCTCCTCAGACAGCCTCCTTTCCCCGAAATCCCAGCCTCAGTCCCTCGGATGCTTCCAGGTGGGAAGGCTCTGGCAGGCTCCAGGAGGAGCAGATAGAACTTGGGTGATCAGCCACCGGGTGTGGTGGCTCATGCCTGTAATCTCAGCACTGTGGGAATCCGAGGCGAGCAGATCACTTGAGATCAGGAGTTTGAGACCAGCCTGGCCGACATGGCGAACCCTGTCTCTACCAAAAATACAAAAAAAAAAAAAAAAAAAATTAGCTGGGCATGGTGGCCTGCACCTGTAATCCCAGCTACTTGGGAGGCTGAGGCATGAGAATCACTTGAACCCAGCAGGCAGAGGTTGCAGTGAACTGAGATTGCACCACTGCACTCCAGCCTGGGTGACAGACTGAGACTGTCTCAAAAATAAAAGGTGATCAGGAAGTTCTTGTTTTTGCTTTTTGTTTTTCCCCCTGTGGAATCCTTTGCTCTGCAAAACAGGTGAGCGTTTCTTTGGTGGGGCGCTCAGCTCCCCCACGCCCCCAGAACTGCTGATCCCACCCTCATGTCTGCATTCTTGAGGTGGTCCTGAGACGTGGCTTTGAAAAACACTGCTTGGGCTGGGTGCAGTGGCTCATGCCTGTAATCCCAGCACTTTGGGAGGCCAAGGTGGGAGGACTACCTGAGGTCAGGAGTTCAAGACCAGCCTGGTCAACATGGTGGAACCCTGTCTCTACTAAAAATACAAAAATTAGCTGGGCGTTGTGGTGCATGCCTGTAATCCCAGCTACTTGGGAGGCTGAGACAGGAGTATCGCTTGAACCCAGGAGGCAAAGGTTGCAGTGAGCCAGGATTACACCACTGCACTCCAGCCTGGGCAATAGAGTGAGACTCCATCTCAAAAAAAAAAAAAAGAAAGAAAAAGAGAAACACTGCTTGAAACAAGAAAGGAACACAAAGATTAAAAAGCTGAGAATTTTCCATATACCTGTTGGCCACTTATATGTCTTCTGTTGAGAAATGATCTTTTGTCTACTTTCTATGGGATTATTTATTTATCTATTTTTTTCTGTTGTTTGATTTCCTTGTCTATTCTGGACATTGGCCCCAAAAAGCAAGCGAAAAAATGCTCAACATCATGAATCATTGGGGAAATGCAGATCAAAACCACAATGAGGTATCATCTACCCCAGTTCAGATGGCTTTAATTAAAAACAAAAACCATAACAAATGCTGGCGAGGGTATGGAGAAAGGGGAACCATACACACTGTAGGTGGGAATGTAAATTAGTACAGCCGCTATGGACAACGGGATTGAGTTCTTAAAAAATTAAAAATAGAGCTACCCTATGATCCAGCCATCCCCGCTGATGGGAATTTATCCAAAGGAAAGGGAATCCTGTGTGAAAGGGAATCTGTGCCCACCTGTTTACTGCAGCACTGTTCACAATGGCAAAGATATGGAATCAACCTAGGTGCCTATCAATGGATAAATGGATACAGAGCACGTGGTATCTATACGCGATGGAATACTCTGCAGCCATACACAAGAATGAAATCATGTCGTCTGCAACAACATGGATGGAACTGAAGGCTGTCATGTTAAGGGAAGTAAGCCAGGAGTAGAAAGACAAATGTACCATGTTCTCACTCATTTGTGGGCACTGAAAGAGTGGCTCTCACAGAGGCAGAGAGTTGGCTGGTGGTTCCCAGAGGCTGGGCAGGGTGTGTGGGTGAGAGGCAGACAGAAAGTGAGGCTGGTTACGGGGCACAAACATGCAGTCAGGGGAAGGAGTAAGTTCCAATGTTCCATAGCACAGTTCACAGACCAAAGGCAACAATCATTTACTGTTTCCTTCCTTCCTTCCTTCCTTCGTTCCCTCCCTCCCTCCCTCCCTCCCTCCCTTCTTTCTTTCTCTCTCTCTCTTTCTTTCCCTTCTTTTTCTTTCTCTCTTTCTCTCTCTCTCTTTCTTTCTCTCTCTCTCTCTCTCTTTCTTTCTCTCTTTCTTACTTTCTTTCTTTCTTTTTGACAGAGTCTCACTCCAGACTGGAGTGCAGTGGAGGCATGATCTCGGCTCACTGCAACCTCCACCTCCTGGGTTCAAACGATTCTCCTGTCAGCCTCCCAAGTAGCTGGGATTACAGGTGTGTGCCACCATGCCTGGCTAATTTTTGTGTTTTCAGTAGAGACGGGGTTTTGCCATGTTGGCCAGGCTGGTCTCGAACTCCTGACCTCATGTGATCCACCTGTCTTGGCCTCCTAAAGCATTGGGATTACAGGTGTGAGCCACTGCACCTGGTCCACTGTATATTTCAAAATAGCTAGAAGAACTGGAATCTTCCCAACAGAAAGAAAGAGTAGATGTTCCAAGTGATGGATATACTATATACCCTGATTTGATCACTACATGCTGTGTGCACAATCAAAATATCACAACTGCCCTGTAAATATGTCCAATTATGATGTATCAATAAACACTTTTCAAAAAAATTTAGATTTGATTACAAAGACATTAAACCCTGTGACACTTCAAAAAACACCATAACAAAACAAACAAAATCCAACAAAAACCAGAAGCACGCTGTGACAGTTTTGACATCTGATGTCCTCAGTGCCTAGAGGTCTTAGGGGAAGAAGGAAGGTGCAATCGAATGAAGTTAGATGTGGAAATAGAATCACAACAACCCAGGAAGATGCAATTTGAGTTTTAACGATGAATTTAGCAATTTGCTTAAAAACAGTAATAGTCAATGTTGGCAAATATTCAGAGGAATATGCATTTTCAGATACTACTAGCAAAAGTATCAGCATAATTTTGTTCTGGAGAGGGATTTGGTAATATGCACCAGAAGCCTTCCAATTTGGCTGACCTAGTAATGCTGCCTTTAGGACGATAAACTGGCAAGTGGTCAAAATCCGCTCTGTGGCCTGTTGCTGCACGGCCAAGAGCTCGGAATGGTCCGTTACTGTGAAAACGATTAGCGAATAAGGAAGAGTGTGTGGTGGAGACCATCTTCCCCGTCCTCGCCCCCAGCACAATACTGACTCTCTAGCTGTCTGCAGAGCACGTTTGCAGACCCCTGATCTACGTGGAGGAGTAAACAAGTAAACAACAAAACGGTCCAGGTGTTCATTTTGCAGCATTTAGAAAATGTTGGTAAAAATAAAATAAAGAAATAAAGGGCCTAAATGTCCGTCTTTCCAACCTCATGGAAGTAGTTCAATTGATTCTGGCAAATGCAAATCCTGTCGTGTTCGGCAGGCGCTACAGGTAGACAGTGCTGCTGAAGAACTTCCAGTAACATGAGAAAACACTCATGAGAGGGTTGTGCTAAGTGAGAGCGTTAAGTTATACAGACGACTTTATTCCAATTTTAATTTGAAGGTGTATAAATAGAAAGAAAGGGAAAGAAAGAAAATACTTGAACATCTTAATTACTGGGTGTTCATCCCGGGTGTGGGGAAGCAGGGGCTGCGGGTGAGGGTGGTGGGGGGTATGAGCAGTTTGGAGGTGGGTGGGAGGGGATACCTAAAGTGACAGAGTCCCGGGAGCCCAGGGCTTGGAAGCTCACCACCTGGCAGTGAGCCATGGGATCCAGACAGCTTCGCTGGACAGACGTGCCGTGAGGGCTGGGGTGGGTCCTGGGGAGGGCAGGGCCAGAAAAGTGTGGGGCTGGGGAGAGTGGGGTCAGGGGAGGGCGGGGCTGGGGAGGGATGAGGCCTGGGGAGGGGTGAGGCCTGGGGAGGGTAGGGCCTGGGAAGAGTGGGGGATGGGGAGGGGTGAGGCCTGGGGAAGGTGGGGCTGGAAGAGGGTAGGGCTGGGGAGGGGTGGGGCTGGGGGAGGGATGAGGCCTGGGGAGGGGTGAGGCCTGGGGAAGGTGGGGCTGGGGAGGGGTGGGGCCAGAGAGGGCGGGGCAGGGGTAGGGCAAGGCTGGGGAGGGATGACCCCTGGGGAGGGGTGGCCTGGAGATGTCAGGGCTGGGGAGGGTAAGGCTGGGGAGGGATGAGGTCTGGGGAGGGGTAGGGCTGGGGGAGGGCTGGCCTGTGGGGCAGGGCCTATGGGGGCATGGGGCCTGGGTCCTCGGGGCCTGGGTCCTCAGGGTCTGGGACAGTGTCACTCTTCCCTTCCCTGGCTCATCCTGTGACCCGAAGAGCCTCTGCCAGGCCCTGGGCTCCTGCTGAGCTCCTGCTGAGAACAAGGCAGCCTGGTTTTTCTTTGATCTCCTGCCCCGAAGGTTGATGAGGGGATGGAGGGTCTGGAGCAATGGCCCAGACAGGGTGGAAGTTCCCTGGGGAAGAAGGGGGTGCCTGGAGTGGGTGGGTGGTCAGGGACCTTTCGAGAGGAGGGGTCTCAAGGTGAGGGCTCCTCAGGCCCCCGAGTGTGGGGCAGGGTGGGTGCACAAGCAGAGGCCGTGGGGGAGGTGCTGGGCCAGGGAAGGGCAGGGCCCATTCTTAGGAGGAGCCTGAGAGTGGGACAAGAACAGATAAATTCTCGGGGGGAATGGGGTCCCTCGCCATGGGGGGTCCTGGAACAATCCATGGCGGCCTGTCCTTCTCCCTGCTCCCACCCCAGTTCCGTGCTTCTCCAGAGGGCCAGGCTGGCCACGCTGTCCCTAACCCACTCCAGGGACCACATGAGTGTAACATGGATGTAGGAGAGAGCCAGGGCTTGGAAATCCATGATCTGGCCATGTGGCCATGGGATCTGGCCAGCCTCGCAGGACGCTGTGAGGTGGGGCGAGGGCCGGGTGCAGGGAGGATGCTGTGGGTCTCCCAGGTGCCCTGTGCAGGACAGTAGCTGAGTGCTCCCAGGGGCCACCCTATGTCACACCCAGTGTGGGGGTCCCTGAGGGCAAAGGGTCCAGGGGAGGACATCAGGAGTGCCCTCCCTGTTGGAGGCTGGACTGGCCCTCCTTCCCCACAAGTGGGTTTTAGGTTGGGGCAGGAGGGAGGGATTTAGGAATGAACACGATCAGAGTAGCCTCTGCTCCTGCTTCCTTGGGCCCCCACCAGCCTGGTGACTTGCTGGGGGGACACGAGGAAGATGGGGCGTGGCTGAGGCTTAGGCGGTGGGGAAGAGCCAGCTTGGGCCGGGTGTCTCTCCGTGAGGGGAGGGACCCTGGCAGGCCACGCCGAGGCCTCACAAGGAACTTGTGGTTGATGCTTTCCAAAACAGGCCCTTGGCATTTGGGTGACAACCAGGCAGAGCTAGCTTGGTGGTGGAAGCCACTGACAGCGCCGGTTTCCCGATGAAAACTTAACGTTCGTGTTTTGAGAGCTAGCTGGGGAGACTGGGAGCTGGGTCCTCTCCGAGTGCCAGGTCAGCCGATGGCGTGTGGCCTCAAGTGTGGGGTGGGGTCCCTGTCCAGGGGTCTGAGCTTCTCACGCCTCTGGGCCCTCCGTGCTCCAGCGTTCTCAGGTTCTCTTTTTTTGGGGGGACCTTGTGGGGGCCACACATCGCGCCTGACTCCCCAGACGGATGGACCTGGCTGCTGCCTCCCCCTCCCAGGGAAGCGGCTGGCCAGTGCATCAGGGAACACAGGTCTCTTTCCTCTGTCTTCCTCCATCAGGCTCCGGAAAAGCTTTCCCCAGAGAAGACACCCGACAGCAGGGGCCGCCTCCCGTAGCTCTTGTGACCCAGCCTGTTTCTGCATCTGAGCTGCATCCTCTGGGTGGGGGTGTCTGCACCTGGGGTGTGTGTGAAAGGATGAGGGAGGGAGCGTGCCTGTGCCTGTGTGCGTGCAACTGTGTTCCTGCAGGCTGTGCCTCTATGTGCACGTGTGTGCAGCCATGCATGCGTGTTCACACGTGTGGAGTGTGTGCATGAGTCCGTGCCTGGGTGTTGCAGGTGGTGAGGCTGGCAGAGCGTCCTGACCCCTCGGGCCCCAGGCCTTGTCCCTCTTCTCCGTGTCCCAGTCTTCCTTCAACCGCCTGCTCCGCCCCTGCCTTTGGTGGCCTGGAGTCCCCACCAGCTCTGGGTACCAGGGCGCCGGGCAGGGCGGGAACTAATGGGCAGAGTCTGTGGGGTCAGGATGACTGAAAACAGGCCCTGTCTTCAGTTTAGGCTCAGGCGGAAACCCCCCGGGGCCTCTGGGGGCTGCGGTCGGTGCCAGGGGTCCCGGGCAGCTGCCTGAACGCGCTTAGCGGCTCCTGCCCCGCAGCCTCCGCCCCGCGCTCGCGTCCTCGGGCCGGCAGCGCCCCCTGGTGCCGCCTCGGATCTGTGCAGGGCCGGGCGGGCTGCGCTGAGCATCTGCGGACGCCTCCATGGGTGACAGAAGACAGAGGGGCTGACCAGGTCTTCTACAGGTCAATGGGCGATCAACAGCTGGACGCGTAGCAGGTGGCATCCGGGTGGCCTAAAAGAATTCAGCAAGGCCGACTGCAGGCCGAGGGTCACCAGGAACTGACCTGGAAGGAGTGGATGTGGCCGCCCCAGGACCACTCTGTTCCAAGTGCCCGGCCCTGGCCATGGAGCCCTTGGACTTATTTGTTTCTTTAGCTGCAGTGAGCGGGGTCCCGGTGCTGAGCAGAAGACCCTGTGCTGCGGTCCCTGTGCTCCTTGGCAGCTGTGGGAGGAACTCTGACCTTTGGGGCACCTGGGCACCTACCCTGTTGGTTCCCGCTCTGGGCTGCCGAGGGCTGGGTGCTGTGCTGCGTAAAAGGCCATATGGGCAGGGCTTCTGTGTCCCCTGAGTCAGGCACTGCACCCTTATGCTCCCCTCAGGGGCCACACCACCTGCAGTGGTCCCTGGAGAGCAGAGGAAAGGTCCCCCGGGGCCAGATGGGGGCAATTGGTGGGCGGGGCCTGGCTCTACAGGAATGGGGGACCAGGGGCTTTCCCTCCAGGAGTGGTAACAGATCAAAGAACATCTACCCCAAACCAGACCGGACTCAGCACACACCTTATCCAGAGCTCTAAAGACACTCGAGTGGGGAGTAGAGAGAGAAAGAGACCGACAGAGATAGACAGAGGGAGAGATTCAGAGCAAGGCGGGGCAGGGGTGGCAGAGGAGGAGAGACCCCAGCCCTTCTCACCTCACAGACCTCTCGGGCCAGCTTGGCCCCACCCCCACCATCCACCCTGCAACCCCACCCCCACCCGCCCCCTGGGCTGAGCAGAGACCTCTGGGACATGGTCACTTCCACACACAGCCTGTTCCAGAAGGCAGGACCCTGTCCCTGCCCCAGCTTCTGGCTGGCAGGGCTGTGTCAATGACTTCTGGCCAAGCGACCCCAGGAAATGGCATTCCATGGGGTCAGGTGGCTCGTCAGTGCCTCTTCCCGGCTTTTCATGTAAAATCATGGCAGGTGGCATCGGGCAGTGTCCCACACCCCTACAAGCTCAGGGGGAAGCCACCTTTACCCACAGGGCCAAAATGTGGATGCAGGCTCCCCTCTGGAGTGGACGCGCTGAGGGCACACCCAGGCCCTGGTCCCCTCAGCCGCATCAGAGCAGCACACAGGGCCGGGTGAGGGTGGCCTCCACCCCTCCACCACACCAGGCACAGCTCGGAGCCAGGCCGGAGAGAGGGTGTCAGCTCTGCAATGCATTGAGTAGTTTCTACCCGTGGCTGTGAGGAGCAGCATTTCCTGACAGAAGTTTCTAGCACATGTGTGCTGGCGAGGATGCGGTTGTCTAGTTGCTGGGCACACACTGTGCCAGGCTGAGGGGAGGACCCCAAAGATGTGCAGCCCCACAAACCTGTGAGTGCCGCCTTAGACGGCAACATGATGACAGGTCTGGAGCGGAGAGAGTCTCCCGGGTCACCCACCTGCACCCTGTGCTGGGCCAGGTAGTGGCCCCCCCAACCCCAGATTCATATCCCTCCCCACAACTCAGAATGGGACCCTATCTGGAAATAGGCATTGCAGACGTGATTTGTTAAGACGTGGCCATCCTGGAATAGGGAGGCTCCGATCTAGTATAACCCGTGTCCTTATGAGAAGAGGAGAACGCAGGGAGGAGGGCGCCATGAGCAGAGAGGCCCAGCGGGGCCAGGAGCCCACCGAGGGCCACCAGGGGCTGCCGGCCACACCAGATGCTGGAGGGCAGCCGGCCCGACTCTCAGCCTCCAGGAGGCACCAGCCCAGTTCACGGCTATGGATTCCAGACCTTGGCCTCCAGAACTGCGAGACAGGCATGCACTGTTGCAAGCAGCAGGTGTGGGTGGTTTGCTGTGGCCACCCAGGAAACTCACACAGGTCCTCACTGCAAAGACAGTGTCCTCGCAAGGGGGAAGCAGGAGAAGGCGGCCGGTGACCGAGGATGGAAGTGGAGAGAAACTGGAAGACGCTGTGCGGCTGACTCTGCGGGTGGAACCAGCTGCTTCTGCGGAAACTCCTTCGAAGAAGGCTTTTGGGAACCACCTCTGTTTAGGGACAGACTGTGGTGTGACTTATTTCCTGTACAGCAGCTAAGGTGACCCTCAGTCCTTCACATTCCCACTGCATGTCTGGGTATACAGATCCATCAGCTCTGGCCCGGCCTGCAGGTGCGGGCCGCTCAGGCACTGCCCGATGCCCGCAGCTCCTCCATCCCCTCCGGACCACCCTGGGACTGCCCCCGTCCTTCCTAAACATGCGGCCCCTCCTGTGCCGTGGCCCAGAACCGAAGCCACTTGCCCAGGAGGCGCTGTGGGCAGAAGGTGGGGGCCCATGGTACTCTTAGGGGCTCCCAAAGTGCTTCCATTTCTTTTAAAATAAGAAAAATATAAACTTTTAGGTCAAAACAATGTTTTACTCTAAAAAATAATGTTTCATGTTTATACTGTGGGTGTCAATGCGCACAGCGTTCCCTGTCCGTGGTGTTGGGGGAACTGTAAGTCACAGCATGGCCCTCCCCAGAATGTGCCTTCCACCTGCGGTCCCCACCTCACTGTCCCATCCTGGCAAGGGCTTCTCAACTCCCAAACCTCAGCTGAGTCTCTCTTCGGTGCCTTGTGGCTGCCATAACAACTAGGATTCATTCTCTCCCAACTCTGAAGGCCAGAAGTCCAAAACGAGGATGCCACGGGGCTGGTTCCTTCCGGAGGCACTTCTGCTACGGACTCAATGCCATCCTCAGATTTGTAAGCTGAAGCCCCCAGCCCCCAAAGTGATGGTCTTAGAAAGCAGGGCCTATGGGGGGTCATGAGGGTGGAGTTCCCAAGATGGGATTTGTGTCCTTGTAAGAGGAGGACCACACCAGGGTGCTCCCTCTTTCTCTGCCCCTCTCTCTTTCTCTGTCTCTGGCTCTCCTTCTCTGTTTGTGGCTCTCTCTGCCATGTGAGGACAGAGTGACAAGGCACCTACCCCAAGCCAGGAAGAAGGAATTGAGTGGGCTGGGACCTTAATCTTGGCATGTGCAGGCCCCGGGACTGTGAGAAGTCAGCCTCTGTTGTTTGAGCCTCTGGTCGGCGTTTGTTGACTGCGGGAGCTGATAGAGATGCCTGCATACCTCTCCCAGCCTCTGGCAGTGCCAGCAGTTCGTGGCGCCCCGTGGCCGTGGCTGTGCCTCTGCCTCTGCCTTCTCGGCCTCCTTCTCCCTGCATCTCTTCACGTTGTCTTCACTCTGTGTCTCTGTTTGCCCTTCCGATGAGGGCACAAGTTGTGTCTGGGTCCCAGGGCTGATCCGGGGGGCCCAAGTAACAGACTGTGCTGTCACGCTGTCTTGCTGAGATCACGGTGTGGGCAGGACCATGACCCTCCCGAAGCTCCAGGGAGTCCCTTCCCGGCCTCTCCCAGGCCCTGGTGCTGCCAGCTGTCCTTGGTGGGTGGACGCCTGCCATAGGTTGGACACTCAATCAGTTGCTGTTTGGAAAAATAAGTGAAGCTGGAGTCCCCAACTCCTGACGAAACCTTGTCCAGCCCCCTGTGTGGGGCACATGTGCTAAGTCCCCTTAAAACCTCGTATTTCTTATTTTTATTTTTATTTTCTTTTATTATTATTATTTTTTGAGATGGAGTCTCACTCTCTGCCCAGGCTAGAGTGCAGTGGCATAATCTCAGCTCATTGCAACCTCTGCCTCCTGGGTTCAAGCAATTTTCCTGTCTCAGTCTCCTGCATAGCTGGGACTACAGGTGCCCGCCATCACACCCAGATAATTTTTGTATTTTTAGTAGAGATAGGGTTTCACCATATTGGTCAGGCTGGTCTCGAACTCCTGACCTAGGGTGATCCACCGACCTCGGCCTCCGAAAGTGCTGGGATTACAGGTGTGAGCCACCACGCCTGGCCAAAACCTCCTATTTCTAATTCCCCTGACTTGGGGTGTGAGCTCACCCCTCGTAGGTGACAGTGTACCTGCTCTGCTTTGCAAAGTATCAGGACTGAAGTGTATCCCTTCTGCTTCATAATTACCCATGGACTCTGTTGTCCCACACCATGTTTGCGTAGTGAACACGCCTGTTAATGCCCATGTACTTCTGTTCATGCACAAAGGCTTAAATGGTTAAACATCTTAAAACAAATATGCTCAGCAAATGGAAATCAAACCCATTTCCTTTTCATTTCAGAGTTGTCCCGGGAAAGCGGACTTGAAAGACGTTGAAATTGGATAGGTAATTAATTCACGTGCACCTACACGAGAAAGCAAAGAATGCGCAAATTATTTGTAACATTTTGTAAGCACTGAAATTAATGTAGTGTGAATTTGTCATTTCTACCAAAAGTTACAGATTTTCTATATTATAATTTAATCTTTTTAATGTAAAAAGAATAGAAATTTTGCCCTTTCTGGCCTCTCGGGAAGCAGGAACTAGTGTATCTAATTATCTGAACACATAAGAACATAAAGGAATACCAAGTAGTGGAATTATAAATCGGCTGGAACAACTCCATGTTTTCTGATTAAACTCTCTTTCTGGGGCCCTTAGCAATCATGTTGCCCCTATGTTCATAGTAATTGCATGTGTCAAAGCAGAGGCTTTGTGTAAATGGGACTGAACGAGTTACAATTTTAATTTAGAAGCAGATAACTGTGTCCCCGGCTAGCAGGCCGGCCGGCAGGTTGGGAGTCTGGTGGAGTGCAAGGGCAGAGGCCCCAGGGCGTCAGGTTGATGGCGGGCGGAGATCTAATCAGGCCACATCACAACAGCTGAATTGTTAAAAAAGAGAAACACAATTTACCAACACAAAACCAGCCACCTGCTCTCTTGCCTGCGTTATCCATGTAAAGGAGGGCGTCTAATTTTTTTCATAGCTCAAGGGCAATGAATTTTAACAATGGATACTGCCTTGATCATCAAAACGGTAACAGGCTTAAAATGAGATCTTTTGGATAGACTGGAATCTTAGAAACAAAGCAAAATTCTGTTTTTAACCTTTAAAATGCTCACTAAATGCAGAGGAGTAGCCACTCCTTTGTAATTTTTTTTGAGGAATCTCAGGTGCATGGATGTTTGAGGTTGCTTTTTACGGAAGGGCATATTCGATTCTCCCAAGCAGGGTGTGCTGACTCAGTCATTCAAAGGAAAAATCCAACAGGCAGGAGCACCTCTGCTTCTGAACCCAGAAGGGTTCTCTCTCTAAGGCTGGAAGGATTCGTAGCAAAGTCTCTATCGGGAAGCACCGACTTAGTCACAGGTGAACCCAGTGATGCTGAGACTGCGCCTCTGTCCACTCCCGCACCCATGTGGCCCGGGGCTCACCACCACACTTGTGTCCTTCCCGTGGGCTCTGAGTGCAGCCCTCTCCCGGGGCAGGGAGGGTGGCCGCGAGCCGGTGGGTTCGCTGGTGCCGGCTGCTCCATTCCTAGCTCCAATCCTGTCTCTTCCAGCTCAGCTTTCCTGCTGGCCTCTCATTTTTGGCACATAAAAAGCCAGCGTTAAAGAAACTCTCCTACTTAGACAAGGGAGGCTGAGCTGGGGGCAGGATTTGCAGGACTTTAGACTTCATGGCTGTTTCAGTCTGCTCAGCCCTCCCTAACAGGATGCCACAGGCTGGGGGCCCCAAGAGCAGATGTGGGTTTCTCACAGGAGGCCGGGGGTCTGAGGTCCGGGTGCCGGCAGGGTTGGGGTCCGAGGAGGGCCCCCTTCTGGTTCACAGACGGCCCCTCCTCCATGTGTCCTCACACGGCAGAGAGAGAGGAGGCTCTGGTGTCTCTTCAAATATGAGCCCTAATCCCATGACAAGAGCTGCACCTTCATGGCCTCATCTAACCCTCGTTATCTCCCAAATACCACTGAGGCCGTCCTGCTGGGGCGAGGGCTTCAGCGTGTGAATTCTGGAGCGGGGGCACATCGGTCCGCAGCAGCCTCGTGACATGTTTGAGGGAAACAGCAGGCGCCTTTCCCCCCACCGATCCCGACCCCGCCTGGCATAGCGCACTCCTCCGGCAGGGGCTGCCCAGCTGCCTTGTGCCTGTGACCCAGGACCCCAGAGTGAGTCTCTGTGGGTGCTGCCCTGACTCCACTGGACACACGCCATCATCCCTGCCTTAGGGACAAGGAAGCAGACGGGTGGCACTCACTCGAACTGCCCCACTGGCCGAGAGCTGGGGCTGGCCGGAGGCTGTCTGCCCCCTGGGCTCCTGGCACTCTCCTAACCACCTCATGGGCCTGAGGGTGGCAGCTTCTGCCCCCGAGAGGTCACCCACCAGATGGGGGGTTCCCTGCCGGTCTGCGTGTGTGTCTGTGGGAAAAGGCCTCAATCAGGAAGAATGATCCGCACATTTATGAACAAAAGTCTTCCAATTTTTGAGACATTCTGCCACTTTGTGCAAACTCTCTGTGCCTGTGGCTTATTTGTGGCAGGACCAGGGAAGGGCTCGTGGCTCCCTCCTGCACAGCAGGACGTGGCGGAAGGACAGGCGAGAACACCTCCTCACTGAGGGACGGAGGCCAAAGAGGCCTGCTGAGTGTCCTGATGTCAGGAGCAGGTTCCCCTCCCCGGACACAATCCCACGTCTCAGCTCCCACCCTTCCCACCGGCCTCAGGTGGTGCCTTCAGGTCAGGCTGGGTTGACTCTGTGTTGTGAGTGTGTGTGTGTACGTGTGAGGCTGGGTTGACTCTGTGTTGTGAGTGTGTGTACGTGTGAGGCTGGGTTGACTGTTGTGAGTGTGTGTGTGTGTACGTGTGAGGCTGGGTTGACTCTGTGTTGTGAGTGTGTGTGTGTGTACGTGTGAGGCTGGGTTGACTCTGTGTTGTGAGTGTGTGTGTGTACATGTGAGGCTGGGTTGACTCTGTGTTGTGTGTGTGTGTACGTGTGAGGCTGGGTTGACTCTGTGTTGTGTGTGTGTGTACGTGTGAGGCTGGGTTGCCTCTGTGTTGTGTGTGTGTGTGTGTACGTGTGAGGCTGGGTTGACTGTGTTGTGTGTGTGTGTATGTGTGAGGCTGGGTTGACTCTGTGTTGTGTGTGTGTGTACGTGTGAGGCTGGGTTGACTCTGTGTTGTGTGTGTGTGTACGTGTGAGGCTGGGTTGACTGTGTTGTGAGTGTGTGTGTGTGTGTACGTGTGAGGCTGGGTTGACTCTGTGTTGTGAGTGTGTGTGTGTACATGTGTCTATTATCACCTGTATCAAGGAATACGGTGGGAAATGTTATTATCAACAAAAGTTGAAACAACATGGCAAATAACAGATTCAAATGGTAGACAGGTTTTGTTTATTCGTGCTGGGGTTATTACATTTAATTTTTAAGCTGTGAGGCACACAAACAAGAGGAAGAAGGATGCGCTGGCCAGAAGCGCAGGTGGCTCCAAACGAGAGAATCCCTGTCCCCTAGCACCAGCCTTCTGTCATTACCAAAATACTCCTGGCCACCCCATCCTTTTGCCACGAGCCATGCAGAGTCCTTACACACCTGTTTTGCCCCTGAAAGTGAGATAGAGACCAAAATGATTAGATTCTAAAATGACCAAGACCCACATAGCCTAGAGGACACTAGGCTGCTGGACTGAAACACGATTCTTCAGGGGTGCCGAGGTGGAGCAGGCTGTCCCCACCCACTCAGCACAGCGACAGCCGTGACCTTGAGAGGGGCTCTGGGCCCTCCATTTGGCTGCTGTGCCGCTGGGGAGGGACCCCAGGGATGCTGGCCTTGAGAGGGGCTCCGGGCCCTCCGTTTGGCTGCTGTGCTGCTGGGGAGGGACCACAGGGATGCTGGCCTTGTGGAGCGGCAGGTGTGGGCCTTGGCACCAAGGTCCCCTGGGAGCTCAGCTGCTCCTGGCAGCCCCGAGCTCAGGCCTCCACGGGGCTTTGCGTTTCTCAGCATCCACACAAGGGCCTTCTCCACGGCAAACCTGCTTTGTTTGTGGCACTTTGTTTTCGGGGGTCGGGGGTCGGGGGGTGGCTATCAGGAGCCCTCAGCAGTGCGACTTTCCTTTTCTGAAACACGTGGAACCAGAGGACTCTGTCCTCGCGGACACGCTGGCCCTCAGAGCCCCTGTTTCTCCCACCTACGTCATTTTACTTCTGGCCTCCGCTCTTGGGGTCCATTGCAGGCTGAGCAGTTTGGTTTGAGAAGGCCCCGAGGTCCTAACTTGTGGTGTCTGAGCCAGCGGGGATTGAGGAGCCTGTTTAGCCCCTGCTGGGGGATTTCTCCCACAGCAGGCCCGAGAGTGGGTGCCAGGCACTCCAGGGGTAGGGGATGCCTTGGACCAGCCTGCTCCTGCACACCTTCCCGCGGTCCCCGGGGTCTGGGTCCATGAGCTACGGCCACAGCCTCCTGTGGCCCCTGCTGTGATCCGGGCCACCCCAGCTCCCGGTAGAATAAAGGGCAGTGGCAATGCATGTCCAGTAAGGCTTGTCACAAGCTGACCTCCCTATAAACTCAGGTGACCTTCTCATGCCCACAGAGACCTCCCGGCCCTGGAAATGTCAAACTTTCACCCCATAGTCCCTGCCCCTGAGACAGCCTGCCACCACCCGCTGCTGACCCTTCCAAAGGCGTCCCTCCTCGGCAGGGTTAGGACGTGCTCCTGGGTCGTGTCAATGAAGTTCATGTCGGCCTAAAACGTGTGGCCTTCCCGTGGTGCTGCCAGCCCTGCTGGCTGGACCGGACATCTTTGAGGAGGGAGAATCAGAAACTGACCTCTGCCTGCCCAGCCGCCCCTCTGCGCCGGGCACCACTCAGCACGTGGGTGGGAGTGGATGCCGCTCCATCTTTAGGACACTTTTACTTTCTGTATATAGTCCTGCCCGTTGGGATGCAAAACAGCAGATCCAGTCCTTTTCCACAAGACAGCATTCCAGATACCAGGAAGCAGACACTCCGTCCCAGTGCTAGTCGGCTGCGTGACAGAGTGCACAGCTGGGGCCGAGAACACAGCAACGTGTCCCACACTCCCGCAGGCTGGGGACACGCAGACAAAGTGTGTCCCTGTGTCTGTGTGTATCTGTGTGTCTGTGTGTGTCCGTGTGCATGTGTCCCTGTGTCTGTATGTGTCCCTGTGTCTGTGTGCTTGTGTGTGTCCCTGTGCCTCTGTGTCCGCATGTCTGTGTGTGTCTGCATGCGTGTGTCCCTGTGTCTGTGTGTGTCCGCGTGTGTGTCCCCATGTCTGTGTGTCCCTGTGTCTGTGTGTTTCCCCGTGTCTGTGTGTCCGTGTATCTGTGTGCCCTGTGTATATGTGCATGTCCATGTTTCTATGTGTGTCTGCATGTCTGTGTGTGTCCGCGTGTGTGTGTGTCCCTGTGTCTGTGTGTGTTCTTGTGTCTGCATGTCTGAGTGTCTGGTCCCTTCCTGCACCAGAGCCCGGGTGTGTCAGGTCAACCCCAGCCCGATTCTGAGCTGTTCTGACAAACGGTCATTGTGAGTGTGGTCCTGACCTTCCCTGAGGGCCATGTGCTGTGATGTGGCCCAGTTGACCTGGGCGGGGCTGAGACCTGGAGGGGCCGCACTGAGCCAGAGCCCCCTCCGGTCTGCTGCCCCCACAGTGTGTGAGGGTGGCACGTGTCCTGCCCTCCTCACAGGCCGTGTACCCCCACGGTGAGTGTCTCCTTGCAGTTGAGGGCTGGCGCTGAGATTGAGCTTTCAGGGTTGGTGAGGACGAACCTGTGTCCCCAGGTGTGAGAGGCAGGAGCTGGGAGGTCAGGGGGTGGCTGCCTCCACCTCCAAAGTCCCTCCCAGATGGTGAGTGGATGGAGGGGTCCTCCTGGCAAGGGGCGGCGGTGAGTGGACGGAGGGGTCCTCCTGGCGAGGGGCGGTGGTGCGTGGATGGAGGGGTCCTCCTGGTGAGCAGCAGACAGCCCCCGCGGGGCTTTGGCAAAGCGGCCTGTCTTCTCTTCATGCTATTACAATGGGCTCCACTGGCTGCATCTTGTTACATTGTGTCACATCATGAGACACTAAGATCCCTTCAAATTAAGATTCTAAGATTTGATGAATTTCCTGCTGAGTTTCTTGAAACAACATTTTGTTCAGAACCACAGGACCTGTGTTTTATTTCTTCAAGGAAGGTAGACACAAAAGTAACAGCAGGAGGGAATACTTGTCTATGCAGGTTATGTCAAGTCTAGAGTTAGCTCTCTGTCACTCCGCAGACTGGACATGACAGCCACAAAGGTGTCAATATGCCCCCTGCACTATTGTTTTGATCCAAGAGCACATGGCTATTGAAAGGTTCTGTCTGTCTGAGAGAATGATTCTCATCTGCTCTTATAGTAGCCATTTCCTAAAATATTGTCATGTTATATTATGGTGTTATTTTTAATAATTTCTCAGTCCTCAATACAAATAGATATTTACTAAGCCCTTCCTGTATCAGCTCATGTAATCCCCAGTCTCAGGGAGTAAACACTGTGATTATCCCCAACTGAGGCAGGGAGACCTGAGAAACATGCCTAAGTTTGCCATGGGTGGTGGCAGAGAGGGGCTGCTGAACCTGGCAATCTGACTGCACAGGGTGCCCTAAAACTGCTCCTCCATGCTGCCTTGTCATGGCAACAGTTACCCCAAATGTCCCCTTTGGGAGTGCAAGGTCCTCAAAGCCAGGGACTTCTTTTTCTAGTTTTATGCATGCCGTACCTCCCACAGAGCTTTGCCTGGTTTCTACTGTATAGTGAGGGCTGCCAAAACATTTGGTAGTGAATGAATGAATGAAGGTGAGTTGGTTCATGGGCCCCACTGCAGGTGAGTTGCAAAAGGTGGCCTCTTGCATTCCATCTAGTCCAGCTGTGCTCCTGCTGAACTGAGTCTGTAGAGGAAGAGGCAGCTTCCAGTGAAGGGAGCTGGTTTTCTCAGTGGGTGGTGGCCCCAGTGACGCAAACGTGAGCTGCTTTGCCTTGAGACATCCTCTGGCCTTGTTGCCTGAAGATGCTCTATTCTTCTGCTGTCAGCAGAAGGAAGCATGCTGAGGCTGGTGTTTGGGAGCCCCCGGGGATGGAGGAATGCCACAGGCTCCTCTGTACACCCGCCATACCCTGTCCCGTCTGGCACTGCAGCTGTAGGGAGTGCTCACCATCATCACGGCAGCCCTCCAGGAACAGGGTGTCTGGCCTCTGTGCTGAGGGCTGGAGAGCCAAGGGAAGGGCCAGGTGAGAGTGTGGAGGTCCTGGTGAGTACGTGGAGTTCCAAGTGAGAAAGTGGAGGTCCAGGTAGAACATGCGGAGGTCCAGGTGAGGATGCAGAGGTCCAGGTGAGAACATGTGGAAGTCCGAGTGAGGATGTGGGGAGGTCCAGGCAGGATGCAGAGGTCCAGGTGAGGATGCGGAGGTCCAGGCAGGATGCAGAGGTCCAGGTGAGGATGCGGAGGTCCAGGTGAGGATGCAGAGGTCCAGGTGAGGATGCGGAGGTCCAGGTGAGGATGCAGAGGTCCAGGTGAGGATGCGGAGGTCCAGGTGAGGATGCGGAGGTCCAGGCAGGATGCAGAGGTCCAGGTGAGGATGCGGAGGTCCAGGTGAGGATGCGGAGGTCCAGGTGAGGATGCGGAGGACCAGGTGAGGATGCGGAGGACCAGGTGAGGATGCGGAGGTCCAGGTGAGGATGCAGAGGTCCAGGTGAGGATGCGGAGGTCCAGGTGAGGATGCAGAGGTCCAGGTGAGGATGCGGAGGTCCAGGTGAGGATGCGGAGGTCCAGGTGAGGATGCGGAGGTCCAGGTGAGGATGCGGAGGACCAGGTGAGGATGCGGAGGTCCAGGTGAGAACGTGGGAATCCTGTGTCAGGTGTCTCCCACAAAGCGGCTGGCCCTGGGCTGCCCCTGGAGGGTCCCTGGTCTCCTTGTGAGATGGGGGTGTCCAATCTTTTGCCTTCCCTGGGCCACACTGGAAGGAGAATTGTCTTGGGCCATCCACTCCAACATCTATTATTTTTTGATTTTTTGGATTATGGCAATTTTAGCAGGAGTGAGGAGGTATCACATTGTGGTTTTGATTTGCATTTCCCTGATCATTAGTGACGTTGAGCATTTTTCCATATGCTTGTTGGCCATGTGTATATCTTCTTTTGAAAATTGTCCATTCATGTCCTTACCCCACTTGTTGATGGAATTGTTTGTGTTTTTCTTGCTGAAAAAATCTCATAATGTTTTAAGAAAGTTTGCGAATTTGTGTTGGGCCGCATTCAGAGCCATCCTGGGCCGCATGCTGCCCCAGCGGTGGGTTGGACAATCTTGTTCTTAGGGGAACTCTTTATGGAGCAGGGGTAGGCAGGGTGGGGCAGGGGCAGAGGGTGTCCCCGTCCAGCCAGGACTGGTTGAGATAGGGGGATCCCGTGTCTCCTGCCTGCCTGTGGCACCTCCTAGAAGGCAGCACCTTCCAGCTCAACTCCAGCGGCTGCAGGGAAGGGGAGGGCGGCGGGAACTAAATGGTCCCTGGGCTCCCGGGCCTCTAAAGGGCGCTCCGCAGGCGGCAGGCGGTGGCCCCGGGGCTGCTCCGAAGGCTGCGTCTCCCGCCCTCCTCCTGCGCCCCAACCCAGGCCTGAGACAGACACTTTTCTGTCTTGCGCTCTTCCCCGACTAAGATGCCGACTCGCGGCCTCCCCGCGGCGCCGCCCTCCCCTCCCCTCCTCCCCTCCCCTCCCCGCGGCGCCGCCCTCCCCTCCTCCCCTCCTCCCCTCCCCTCCTCCCCTCCCCCCCTCCCCGCGGCACCGCCCTCCCCTCCTCCCCTCCTCCCCTCCCCTCCCCCCTCCCCTCCTCCCCTCCCCTCCCCGCGGCGCCGCCCTCCCCTCCCCTCCTCCCCTCCCCTCCCCGCGGCGCCGCCCTCCCCTCCTCCCCTCCCCTCCTCCCCTCCCCTCCTCCCCTCCTCCCCTCCCCGCGGCGCCGCCCTCCCCTCCTCCCCTCCTCCCCTCCCCAGCGGGTCTCGCCCCAGCGGTGCAGTCTCCGCGCCCGCCGAGCGGTGGCGCCGTTGCCCTGGGAACCGGGGACTGCAGCCGCGGACTTCGGGGTCTCGGCTCCGGCCCCTGCAGGACCGCGGGCGCCGCCGGGGAAGCGAGGCCTTTGGGTCTGAGGGTCCGAGCGGCTCCCGGAGGTGCGGGCGGAGATAGGAGACCACCCCCAGCCTGGGGGGCGCGCGGGACGGGGGCGCGCGGGGCGGGGGCGCGCGTTCTCCCTCCGGGCAGCCTCGTGGGCGGTAGACGCAGCCAACGCGTCCGTCAAAGCGGTTCAGGGGAGCTGGGAAAAGGCGGCGGTGACCCCGGGACGGCAGTGGGCCCGACCGAGCCTCAGTGGGGGTCCCGCGTAAACGCTGGCCTCGCCCTCCCGCCTCGCTTCTGGGCTTTTGCTCCAACTCTCAGCCGCCGTGGGGATCGCAGGGGGCGAGGGCCAAGCCAGGGATTCCGCTGTACCCCGGCCTCGGGAGAGGTGTCCCGGGAGTCTATGCCAGAATTTTCCCCTCATCCTGCGCTGGGAGAGGGGTCTCGCCCCGGATGGAACTCCGCGTTCCCACCTCCAGGTTCTCCCCTGACCTCCACTTCTGTACCCTGGACAGGCGGGTATTCTCCCCGGCCCTGGAGGCTTCTGTCCCCCAGCATTTGCGCGGCCAGGCCTGGCGCTGGGCTTCCCACCCCCAGCCCTCAAGGGCATGAGCTTGCAGAGAAATCTCTGGGTTTAGAGGCCTGAAGTCCCCCTTGGGGCCTGGGTTCCCTTTTGCCCTGTCTGCAGGGCGCTCTGCAGGTTTCTCGCGGCCGTGGGTGATCCGGGGGGCGTGGCCCAGCCTGGGGTTGTGGTGAAAATGGGCTTTTCAGTAGGGGTTGGGGCAGTGCCTGGAATAACCAGCAGTGCTCACATCTGCCTGCGGGGACCTTCTGCAGTCTTTCTGGACACCCTGGGGGCGAGAGCAGGACAGGGTTAGGTGGTCCTGGGTTTTGTGTCCTCCCCAGCTGGCCTCTGCCTACCTTGAAGGTGCAGTGAGCTCTCCTGCCTGAGAGAGAGCAGGTGTGCAGGGAGGCGTGGGGGCTGGCAGGTGTGGGGGCTGCGTGCTGCGGCTGTGTTGGGGGAGGGGGTGAGAGTGTGACTCACGGAGCCCCGCCCGCAGGAGAGGGTGGCCTTGACAGGGAAGAGAGTGTGGGGGTGTCTAGCCAGTGAAGACAGCAGAGCGGCAACAAGCTCCGAAAGCTGGAAGGTCGCTGTTGGCCTCGGGAGAGGAGGGCCAGCGCTGGGGACCGTGGGACACAGGAATCCCGCAGCGTGTTCTGCGGGTTAGAGCTGTGTGCAGAGACCCAAGCTCCCCGAGGGCAGTGAGCAGCTGTGGAGGAAATGTCGAGGCCCCCACGTCCCCACCAGTGTCCCCAGCTCCACGTTGAACCCCGCTCTGTGATGAGGTGTCTTCCTGGATGGGTGCTGTGGGCATTGTGAAAGGAAAATAAATCTGGGGTCCCCACACCACTAAGCTAAAGGTAAGAGTCAAGTTGGGAACTGCTTAGAGCAAACCTGCTTCCCTTTGTATTCAAAGTCTCCCCCTGCTCACTGAGATGAATGCAGATCTGATTGCCTCCTTTGGAGAGGCTCATCACAAGCTCAAAAGAACGCAGCCATCTGTCTCTTACCTACCTTTGACCTGGAAGCCCTTCCTCGAGTTGTCCTGCCTTTGCTTTGAATTGTCCCACCTTTCCAGACCAAACCAATGTTCATCTTACACATGCTGATTGATGTCTCATATCTCCCTAAAATATATATATAAAACCAAGCTGTGCTCTGACCACTTTGGGTACATGTCGGCAGGACCTCCTGAGGCTGTGTCACAGCTGCACACCCTCAACCTTGGCAAAATAAACTTTCTAAACTGAGACCTGTCTCAGAATTTTGGGGTTCACAGCATGCAGCCAGCAGACCTGGTGATGAAGGAGGCTAAGATCTGGCCACATGAATCTGAGGCTCATATGTATCTGAGGCATGTTGAGCCAGCGGGGTGGGGACAGGGTTTGTGCAAGAGAGCTGGGACCCTGAACTTGTGGGCTTGTGTGAGTGCCAGAGCTGGGGGCATGGTGAACCATGCATCCTGGGTATGTGGCAGTAGGGCAGTGACTTCCCTGGCCCTCTATGCCTCTGTAGCGCCTCAGCTATCTGGTAAGGGCTGTGTCTAAGACAGACCCCTGACCATGGCCCTGCCCAGCCTGTTCCGGTGGACCCTGCCAGCACCAGGATTTCTTGGCTGCCTAGTCAAGTGCCATACCTCTCGGAGGAGAGGACAAGGAGGGGCCTGGGGTCTACAGAAGGAGGCTTCAGCTAAAAAGAAGACTTGTGCCACAGAGAACGGCATGGCAAAGAGAGCCGGGGGCACCAAGCTCTGAGGACGCACATCTGCAGAAGCCTAGCAGCTGCACACCAGCTCCCTCCAGCCCTTTCCACGGCACACAGAGAGCCAGGGGGTTCCCAGGCCTGGAAACAGGACAGAGTGTGGACCCCCTTTCCTCAGGCCGGGGTTTGCCTTGTCACGTCCATTGTGTAAAGCTGAGGATAAGGGTGAAGGGTAAGGGCTGAGTCCTATGGAGGCGCTGTCCATCAGCACTCTCAGCTTTAGGAAGGTGATGAGCAGGGCCCACCCCCCATTCACCCCTAAACCCCACTTGTCTACCTTGGACCTGGACGAGCAAAGCTGGCTCAGGCACAGGACTCCCTGGGTGTTTGAAGCTTTCCACCCTCAAGCAGGGGCTGTGAGCATTGCAGGCTTGCCAAGCACAAATGTGCACTGCATGGAGTGGGAAGGAGACAGTGTATAGAAATCTTCAGCCAGATTCTGTTCATCGCAATATAAAGATGGCCTTGTGCTCAGGACACATAAGTCACAGGGAAAGTTCAAAAGCTGAGAATGTAGGTGTCTACTTTGGAATTCTATTATCTTAAGTAATATCTAAAAGCAAGACAAATGCTTACAGCAGGCTAGCAGCATGAAAGAAAAGTGAAGCTTCTTAAGGAGAGTTGGGATGATGACATACTGTGGTCAATTTTTAATGCTCTTACAAAGGAAAGGAAGCACAGACAATAAATATTGCCAAATGCAGTTAGTCACACATATGTGTGGCTCCCACATGCACATGCACTCACCCCATCAGCTGACCTGCCCACCATCCTGGGAGTCTAGTCTACAGCTGAAGGCTCATTTGCAAGAGGAAGAGGTTCTGGTGATGGTGACTCAGCTACTTACAGAAGATAAAGTCTTGATCACACATTGAGACATTCATGACACGTTTCCATATTTCCAAATCCATTGTCATCAGGTACATAATTAATTGTAACATTGCTAACTCTGGAAGAAGAAGGAGTTTCCATAATTTATTCATAAGACAAAGAAGTCACCTGTTTGAAGAGCCTTGAGATACTCCATTGAGGGGCTCTCTTTTAAACATCACTTCTCCTTCCCAGATGTTGGAGGACAAAAGAAGTTTCCTTTCCAAATCTGGAAACAGTAGAACTTAATCCTACCTGAATGTGTTCTCCCTTCCTGGGACCAGTGAAAGTACCCAGGTAGAAGCAATAAAGGTTTTCTGGGAAAAGTAGACCCCTTCTGATTCCTGATTCCTGAGAGATGGAAGGCAGGTGGGAATGTGGGTATCATGGGGTGGATAATGGGCTCTTCTGCAACCCTTTGGGACTCCTCCTTGGGCCAGGTTTGGCTCATACATCAGCCTTGTAAGGGGGCCAAGAGAGAATTGTGTTTGGTGTGCAGAGATAGAGATGAGAGTGTTTCGTCGCCACTGTTCAGTGAATTGCCCAAGCGTGGACTGCATGGTTAGGAAAGATAGAGAAGCTTTGTATTCCTCTGTGACATTGACCAGTAATGTCATAAACCTGAGCTGGAAGAGTTTTCTTGATTTCATGCTTGAGGTACCAGGCACAGCATCTGGCCGCAGCACCAGAAGCACCAGCTCCTGCCCAAACAGGCTCAAGGCCTCATAGGTTGAAGTTGGAGGGCATTTCTGTTTTCATGAGCCAGCCATATGCTGGAGAAACTTAGGGTGGCTGATGGATTTCATTCATGGCGCTTCTCTTAAAGTGATCGCTTGAAAACGGATGGTGCTGTGTCCATGGGAGGCACCCCAGGCCTCCCAAGTGCTGTTGCAGAGCAACTCCCAGAGTCTCGGGTGAGGGGCGTGGCTGCCCTGTGACCGTGGCATCAATCCCCATGTAAAAGCATTGAAAAGGACTCAGTACGTATTATCACCACTAAAAAAACTTGTCACTAAAATTTACTTTATAGTAGTTTTATTCTTACGCTTTCATTTGTGAACCGTTGTCAAATGTTGACCCTCTAGTTTTTAAATTTAATTTAATTTTATATTTCCAATGCATGAGGAAGATCACCCGGGCTCTCAACATATTTTTCCTAGTGTACTCCCGTGGCGTGATTGTAAATATTGGGAAGCTCTATGTCTGGGGAAGACAGCCCTGATCTGCAGTGTGGGCTGACTTCCGTGGTGTTAATACCCCCACCCTGGCTCATTTCAAGCTGCTGACATGACGTGTGTGAGCGAGGAGTGGAGATGAGGGGTGTGCATGGGGTCGCTCAGGAGCAGAGGGGCTGTGCCACCCCCAGCTTCGCGGGGAGAGAGCTGCTTAGACTCAGGTGACGTTCAAGCCCCGCCCATAACTGCAGGCCCCGGGGACATGTCAACTTTTCTTTTGGTTACAGGGGAGCCTTGTTTTTCCAAAAAACGACTGACCATAGGAAATCTGGCTGCATCAGCACAAGCCAACATTATCCAGGGGTTGAGGGAACAAAGTAGTCGGCCCCATGGGGGTGAGTAACAAACCATCACTGCCCTTTGCCACGCAGTGTAATTTTTATTAGCTCATTCACCATCACTGAAAAGTATTTTATTTTTTTTAAACAACATAGTAGATTGCAAAGAGTCTGGTGTTTTGGGGGTGGTCAGACGCACCAGGATTAAAATTCGGGTTCTGCCATCTAATAGCTGCTTGACCTTGAGAATATGACATGAAATGCCCAGCCCGGAATGCCTGCCTTTCCTGGTGCTGCGAAGGTCATTAATGCGAGCGCCTAGCCCGGGCCTGATGTGCATCCACACTCAGGGAGCCAGCTTGCATCTGCATCTGCCTTCTTCCCCAGGGCCTTGGACAGCTTGCAGAACTCACTCAGAGCACCTAAGAAGGATGTAAATCCCTCCCTTGCTGCCAGGTGCCTGGTGGAGGGGAGTGATAGGTATAGAGGTGGCGGGGAGAGCGCAGGGTGTGGTGCTGAGTGGTCTCTCAGTGGGCTAAGAGCTCAGGGCTGCCCGAGGTGCAGGGACCCCCAGGGCAGGAGGAGTCATAGCCGCTGTGTGTGTGATGTATGCAGTGGGTCTCGAGGCAGGGGTGGCATCCGCCAAACGGGGAGGGAGGGCTACGCTATGATGAAGAGTTCAAGGTTTATTTTTCAGATAAATGTTTGGGATTTGGGGCATATCTTATAAATGTTCACACAGAAACCAACGTGGTTCTCTTTTTTTAAACATTCAAGTATGCGAGAACAAGAAGTTTAGGTGTGAATTCCTCAAATTCTGAGCAAAACATGCTGAGATGAGGAAATGGTATTTCACTTTTCTGAGAGGTGTTTTTCATCACTCAGTCACTGTGACTTACCGTGGCTTGAGGCGAGCAGCAGGCGGCAGCCCCTGCAAACTTTAAAGGCCGGGGAGGGACACACAAGGCTGGTGAGGGACATGGAAGGCGGTGAGGAGCACGGAAGGCGGTAAGGAGCACGAAGGGCCGGGGAGGAGCACGCAGGCTGATTTGTCCTGTCTTCTGCCACTCCTCGGCCTCCCCTCCTAATCCATCTCCCCACCTGTCCTGACACTTCCGTGCCACCCTCTGGTGACATGCAGGGAATCCTGTGTGAGTTTCTTGGTCTCAAGCTCGGGTATTCCCAGCAGCTCTTCCTTTTCGCACTCTTGTTTGGCGCTCTCTCACCTTCGGGCGGCCCTCTCATGTCTCTTAGCCTGTGTCCTAAACATCGTCCAATTGTAATCAGAGCAGCTGGAGTGAGTCCAGGCCTTGCCACTGGGAGAACCGAGCAAGACGTTATCTCACCCAGACCTCAGCTTCCTCATCCGCAAAAGACAAAGTAAAGTTTCTAACATACAAGGAGTTTTGTGGACATTAAAGTTAAAAAATGAATTATGAATTTAACAGAAATATCCCCTCTTTTATGAAATACTTTTGAACTATCTAGAGAAATAAAGTCCTTTTTCAATCCCACTCTCACTATATATATATATGTTTGTTTTTGAGACAGGGACTTGTTCTGTGGCCTGGGCTGGAGTGCAGTGGTGCAGTCACAGCTCACTGCAGCCTCCGTCTCCCGGGCTCAAGCAATTCTCCTGCCTCAGCCTCCCAAGTAACTGGTACTACAGGCACATGCCACCATGCCTGACTGGTTTTTTTTTTTAATTTTTTTGTAGAGACAGGGTCTCACTAAGGCTCGTCTCGCCCAGGCTGGTCTCGAACTCCTGGGCTCAAGTGACCCTCCCATTTCAGCCTCCCAAATTCTAGGATTACAGATGTGAGCCCCTGTGCCCCTCCCTGTCTCCACTCTCTCTCTCTCTCTCTCTCTCTCTCTCTTTTTTTTTTTTTTTGAGGTGGAGTCTCCCTCTGTTGCCCAGGCTGGAGTGCAGTGGCACGATCTCAGCTCACTGCAACCTCTGCCTCCCAGGTTCAAGCGATCCTCCTGCCTCAGCACCCCCTAGTAGCTGGGATTACAGGTGTGCGCCAGCATGCTTGGCTAATTTTTGTATTTTTAGTAGAGATGGGGTTTCACCATGTTGGCCAGGCTGGTCTCGAGCTCCTGACCTCAGGTGATCCACCTGCCTTGACCTCCCAAAAGGCTGGGATTACAGGCATGAGCCACTGTGCCCAGCCACCTCCACTCTCTTTGTATTCTGAGTAACCTAGAAACACACAGCTTTGTACAACTAAGACTTCCTAAATACAGGCCCTTAAGGAATCCAGAAATTGCAAGTATTAAACATGGATTATAAAATAAAAAATTAAGAATAGTCTTAAAAATATCTGCAGGAATCAGGAAAATTTTTAAAAAATAGATAATTTGCGAAATAATTAAGTAGAATTTCCAGAAATAAAATGTTAAAAAATAGCAAAAAACCTCAATAGATGGGTTTAACAGAAAATTAACACAACAGAGAAGAGAATTGGCAAATTGTAAAATCAGCTAAAAATATTCCCCAAACAGAAATATTTTAAAAGGACACTATAGAAGAAGAGGTAACTTTCCCAGGAGGATTTAGGAAATAACAGATTTGTCTAATGAAAGAAGGGCTAAGAGAAAATGAGGCAGATAAAACATGTGAAGAAATGATGTGCGGAAATTTTTAGAGACACCAATACAGACATTTAAGAATCCCAATTATCGCAAGAAACATTTAGACAAGAGGAAATCCATCCTTAGACACATCAAAATGAAGCTTTAAAACAACAAAGTCTGAGAAAATCCTAAATAGGAATCAGCAAAAATAAAGATTAATTGTGTTCAGTTTGCTTTGAATCCTTGAACATATTCATAAGAGCTTTTTAAAAGTGCTTCCCTGCTAATTCCACCACCTTTGCTATTTCTGTTGACAAAGAAATGTTGCTAAGGTGGGACAAGGAACAACTATCAGAGGTGGCACAGGGCTGGGACAAATTCAAGTTCTGACCAGGCAGGGTAGAAATACTTTGTTGAATGCCTAGGACTTTTAGTAAAGATCCCAGAAAAGGCATACCTTAGTATCAGGTCCAAACCAGATCTAGGGTGAAGGCTAATCTATCTCCAACTCTATAAAGCCTAAATCAACCTTCAAAGAAAGCACCTGGACCACGAGGAAATTCACTTCCTTCTGGGGGAAATGTCCTCAACGTGTACTAAAGGAAGGCAGTGAGATGCAGCCACTCAGCAGCGTAATAGTCACAATGCACACCACCCAATAAAAATTATTAGGCATGCAAAAGATCAAGGAAACTTGACCCAGTCCATGGAGAAAAAGATCCAGAAATGACAAAGATGATTAAAATAGCAGATAAGCAATTGAAAATAGCAGTTAGAAATAGGTCCAAGAGGCTGGGCGCAGTGGCTCATGCCTGTAATCCCAGCACTTTGGGAGGCCGAGGTGGGCAATCACCTGAGGTTGGGAGTTCGAGACCAGCCTGACCAACATGGAGAAACCCTGTCTCTACTAAAAATACAAAATTACCCAGGCATGGTGGTGCATGCCTATAATCCCAGCTATTCAGGAGGCTGAGGCAGGAGAATCGCTTAAACCTGGGAGGCAGAGGTTGTGGTGAGCCGAGATTGTGCCATTGCACTTCAGCCTGGACAACAAGAGCGAAACTCTGTCTCAAAAATAAAATAGAAGTAGATCCAAGAACTTAAGGAAAATTGCACATAATGAACAGGAGAAAAACTATATGAAGAAATAGTATTACAGAGATGAAAAACAAAATACTATTTCTTTACAATAATATAAGTATAAATAATAATAATAATATAAATATAAAGAATATTACAGAGGTGAAAAACAAATACAGATGCCACTTCATTGTAAGTTGAAAATATTGTAAATAAAAAATGCAGTAAATACACCTAACCACCAAATATAATAGCTTAGCCTAGCCTACCTTAAATATGTTCAGAGCACTTACATTAGCCTAAAATCATCTAGCACAAAGCCTAGTTTATAATAAAGTCTTGAATATCTCATGTAATTTATTGAATACTGTACTAAAAGCCAAAAAAGAGAAGGGTTGCTTAAGCCCTCAAAGTCTGGTTTCTACTGATTATATACCATTTTTACACCATCGTAATGTTCAAAAATCAAGTTAAACCACCATGAGTTAGAGACTTTCTATATGAAATAAAAAGTTACCTAATGGGCTTAAGAGCAGACTAGAAACTGCAGAAGAAACATGAACTTGAAGTCTGATCAATAGAAATTATCCAAACAGAAGGAACAAAATTTTTTAAAAGGCTGAAAAAAGATCAGATTTTCTTTGGCTTGTGGGCTAATATCAAGAGGCCTAACGTGTGTAGTGAGAATACAAGAAAAAGGGAGAGAGCAGAAAATATTTGAAGAAATAATGCCTGAAATTTCTCTGGATTTGGAGAAGATATATACCCATGGATAAAGAAACTCAAAGAACAAAGAAAATCACACCAAGGCCCATTTTAATCAAATTACTGACAATGAATTATAAAAATAATAATCTTAGAGGTAGTCCAGGGTAGGCAAACATATTACATACAGAATAACAAAGACAGAAATAATGACTCACTTCCCATCAAAAACATGTAAGATAGAAGACAATGGAATTCCAACCTGAAGTGCTGATTTAAAAAAATGTTTTTAATTGATGCATCATATTAATACCTGTTTATGGGGCACAAGTGCTATTTTGATGCATGCGTAGAATATGTAATGATCAAGTCAGGGTTCAGAATATCCATCACGTCAAACATTTATCATTTCTTTGAATTGGGAACATTTTAAATCTTCTCTTCTAGCTATTTTGAAAAATGCAACATATTGTGTAACTATAGTCACCCCACTGTGCTATCAGACACTAGAACTTATTTCTCCTGACTGTGTGTTTTTGTGCTCATTAACCTCCCACTCTTTATTCACCCTGCCAACCTTTCCCAGCCTTGGTGACTATCATTCTGCTCTCAATCTCCATGAGAGCCACTGTTTCAGCTCCCACATATGGGTGAGAACATGTAATATGCCTTTCTGTCTGGCTTATTTCACTAAACATAGTGACCTCCAGTTCTATCCATGTTGCCATGAATGGCAGGATTTCATTTTTTATGGTGGAATAGTATTCCATTGCGTGTATATACCACCTTTTCTTTATCCATTCATCTGCTAATAGATAGTTGGTGTAATTCCATATCTTTGCTATTGTGAATAGTGTTGCTGCTGCAGTAAACAGAGGGGCACAGATATCCCTTTCATATACTGATTTTCTTTCCTTTGGATAAATACCCAGTAGTAGGGTGGCTGCACTAATTTACATTCTTATCAACAGTGTGTGAGTTCCCTTTTCTCAACATCCTCACCAGCGTTTGCTATCTTTTGTCTTTTTTTTTTTTTTTCTTTTTTGAGACAGGATCTCACTCTGTTGCCCAGGCTGAAATGCAGTGGCA
Organism: Gorilla gorilla gorilla; assembly: GCF_029281585.2. Classification (NCBI taxonomy): domain Eukaryota; kingdom Metazoa; phylum Chordata; class Mammalia; order Primates; family Hominidae; genus Gorilla; species Gorilla gorilla. The sequence goes on along the minus strand of NC_073243.2, from coordinate 110,503,151 downwards.
TGATCTTGGCTCACTGCAACCTCCACCTCCCGGGTTCAAGCGATTCTCTTGCTTCAGCCTCCTGAGTAGCTGGGATTACAGGAGTGTGTCACCAAGCCCAGCTAATTCTTGTATTTTTAGTAAAGACAGTGTTTCACCATGTTGGTCAGGCTGGTCTCAAACTCCTGACCTCATGTGATCTGCTCGCCTCAGCCTCCCAAAGTGCTGGGATTACAGGCATGAGCCACCATGCCCAGTCATCTTTTGTCTTTTTGATAATAGCCATTCTAACGGGGATACAATGATATCTCATGGTGGTTTTGGTGTGCATTTCCCTGATGATTAGTGATGTTGAGAATTTTTTCACATACCCATTGGCCATTTGTGTGTTTTCCTTTGAGAAATGTCTATTCAGATACTTTGTCCACTTTTAAACAAAATTATTATTTTTGCTGTTGAGTTGTTTGAGCTCCTTGTATATTCTGGATATTAATCCGTTGTTGCGTGAATAGTTGGCAAATATTTTCTTCCATTCAGCAGGTTGTCTCTTCACTTTGTTGATAGTTTCCTTCGCTGGGAGCAAGCTTTTTTAGTTGAAAATAGTCCTATTTGTCTGTTTTGGCTTTGTTGCCTGTGCTTTCGAGGTTTTAGCCACACAATCTTTGCCTAGACCAATGTTCCAGAGCATTTCCTCTATGTTTTTCTTCTAGTAGTTTTATAGTTTCAGGTCCAACACTTAAGTCTGTAATCCATTTTGAGTTGAATTTTGTATATGGTGAGATGTATGGTTCTAATTTCATTCTTTTGCTTACGTATATCCAGTTTTCCCAGCACCATTTATTGAAGAGAGTGTTCTTTCCCCAATGTATGTTCTTGGCACCTTTGTCAAAAATCACTGGGTGAAAATATGTGGTTTTATTTCTGGGGTCTCTGTTCCATTCCATTATGAAGTATTCTTGACTAGTATTCTATAGTATTCTTGACTAGTAGTTTTTTTTTCTTTTAACACTTCTGTATTATGTTTCATTTAGCTATTTGTCTGTTTTTATACCAATACCATACTGTTTTGGTTACTTTAGCTTTATAGTATATTTTGAAGTCAGATTGTGTGATACCTCCAGCTTCCTTCTTTTTGCTCAGGATTGCTTTAGCTATTTGGGATCTTTTTGGTTCCACATGAATTTTATAATTGTTTCTTCTATTTCTATAAGAATGTCATTGGTATTTTGATAAGGATTGCATTGAATCTGTAGATTGCTTTGGGTATTCTGGTTGTTTTAACAATATTATTTTTCTGATCCATAAGCATGAGATGTCTTTCCATTTGTTTGTATCCTCTTTAATTTCTTTCATCAGTGTTTTGCAGTTTTCCTTAGAGTTGTCTTTCAACTTCTTCATTAAATTTGTTCCTAGGTATTTTTTTGTAGCTTCTAAATGGGATTACTTTATTGGTTTCTCTTTTGGCTGGCTTGTTATTGTTTATAGAAATGATATTGATTTTTTTCTGTGGATTTTGTATTCTGAAATTTTCATTCATTTATCAATTTTGAGAGTTTTTTTGCTGGAGTCTTTAGGTTTTTCTAAATATAAGATAATATCTTGTGCAAAAAGAGATAATTTGACTTCCTCTTTTCCAGTTTAGATGCCTTTTATTTCTTTCCCTTGCCTGATTGCTGTAGCTAGGAATTCCAGTAGTATGTTGAATAGGAGTGGTGACAAGTGGGCATCCTTGTTTTAGTTCTTGGAGGAAAGGCTTTCAGCTTTTCCCCATTCAGCATGATGTTAGCTCTTGGCTTGTCATTTATGGCCTTTATTATGTTGATGTCTTCTATGCCTAATTTGTTGAGAGTTGTTATCACGAAAGGATGTTAAAGTTTGTCAAATACTTTTTCTGCATCTATTGATCGTGTGATTTTTGTCCTTTATTCTGTGGATGTGATATTCATCATGTTTATTGATTTGTATGTGTTGAGCCATCCTTGCATTTCTGGGACAAAACCCAATTGATTACAGTGTATTATCTTTTGATGCATTTTTGGATTCAGTTTGCCTGAGTTTTGTTGAAAATTTTTGCACCTATGTTTATCAGGGAAATTGGCCTGTATCTTTGTTTTCTGTTGTGTCTTTTTCTGGTTTGGTATGGGGCTAATGCTGGCCGCATAGAATAAGTTAGAAAGAATTTCTTCCTCTGCAATTTTTTGGAATAGTTTGAGAAGATTTGTGTTTGTTTTTTAAATTTAAGTTTGGTAAAGTTCGGCAGTAAAGCCATCCTGTCCCAGGCTTTTCTTTGTTGGGAGACTTTTTAGTACTAATTCAATCTTGTTACTCATTATTGGTCTGTTCAGGTATTCTGTTTCTTATTGATTCAATCTTTGTATGTTGTATGTCATCGATTTCTTCTAGGTTTCCCATTGATTAAAATATAATCGTTCCTAGTAGCCTCTGATGGTCTTTTTTATTTCTGTGGTATTAATTTTAATGTCTCCTTTTTGTTTCAGATTTTGTTTATTTGGGTCTTCTTTCTTTTTTCTTGGTTAATCTGGCTAGCAGTTTATTAATTTTGTTTATCTTCTTTAAAAAACTCTTTTCATTGATTTTTGTTTTTTTTAGTCTGTATTTTGTTTAGGTCTGCGCTGATCTTTGTTATTCTTTTTTATCTATGATTAAGTAATTTTGGATTTGGCTTGTGACTGCTTTTTTAGTTCTTTGAGGTTTATCATTGGGTTGTCTATTTGAAATCTTTCTGCTTTTGTGATGTAAGTGTTTATTGTTGTAAACTTACCTTTAGCACTGATTTTGCTGTGTCACATAGGTTTTGGTGTGCTGTGTTTCCATTTACATTTGTTTTAAGAAATTATTTGATTTCTTTCTTAATTTCTTCATTGACCCAATAGGCATTCAGAAACATATTGTTTAATATCCACATATTTGTACTGTTTCCAAAGTCCTTCTTGTTATTGATTTCTAGTTTTATTATGTTGCAGTCTAAGAAGATACTTGATATAATTTTGATTTTTAAAAATTTGTTGAGACTTGTTTTGTGGCCTAACTTATGGTCTATACTGGAGAATGGCCCATGTGCCGATAAGAAGAATGTGTATTCTCTAGCCATTGAATGAAACATTCTGTAAATGTTGCTTAGGTCCATTTCATCTAATATGCAGTTTTAATCCAACATTTCTTGGTTGATTTTCTGTCTCAATGATCTGATCTGTCTAATGCCAGGAGTGGAGTGCCAAAGTCCTCAAATATTATTGTATTATAGTCTATCTCTCCCTCTAAATACAACGTTTGCTTTATGTATCTGGGTGTTCCCGTGTTGGGTGCATATATATTTAGAATTGTTATATCCTCTGGCTGAATTGAACCCTTTTAAATTATGTAATGACCTTCTTTGTCTTCTTTGACTGTTTTTGACTTAAAGTCTTTTATTAGGTTATTGTTGCATTACTATAAAGAAAGAAATACCTGAGACAGGGTAATTCATAAAGAAAAGAGGTTTAATTGGTTCATGATTCTGCAGACTATACAGGAAGCCTGGTGCTGGCATCTGCTTGGCTTCTAGGGGAGACCTCAGGATGCTTACAATCATGGTGGGAAATGACAGGGAGAAGGCACATCACATGGCTAGACCAGGAGCAAGAGAGAGACAGCCGGGGGTCAGGGAGGTGCCACACACTTCTAAATGATTGTATCTCATGTGAACTCAGAGCAAGAACTCACTTATCACCAAGGAGATGGCCCAAGCCATTTATGAGGAATCTGCCTTTGTGATCCAGACATCTCTCACTAGGCCTTAACTCCAACATTGGGGATTACATTTCAACATAAGATTTGGGTGGGGAAAAAATCCAAAGTATATCAAGTCTGTTTTATCCGATAAGTATAGCCTGGTGGCAGCAGGCCAGTCATGTCTGCCTTTCAGCCCCTGGATGATACAGGTGAACACTAGTGTTAGTGGGTCCAGGTGGGCTGATTCTTGGACCTCCAGGCAGTTTGCTTGGGTGCCAGTGGCTAGTGTCCTGGGACTTTTTTCAGGCCTCTTGATGGTCTGGACACATGTACATGGTGATAGACAGGGTGAGTGGACCCAGGGTGTCACTGGGGATCTGGAGACGTGAAGAGGCAGGGGCTGCTGCGCCCCAGGTCAAAATGCAGCCTGGTGGCAGCTGGGCTCTCAAAACAGTGCTGTGCTGCAGCTGCTTGGGTCCCTGGGAGTATGTGGGACCCTGCATGAATTTCCTCTCGGGAACAGTGGTGTCACATGGACTCCAGGCAGCTCTCTGTACTAGACTCAGCGCCCATGAGGCTGAGGGGCTCTCCTGTGACTTGGATTGCAGGGTCTGTGGTCGGGAGGTGGAGCGTGGGAAATCTCACACGGACACTTTCCAGGCTCCTTGCCAGTCCCAGCCAGGGAAGTGACTTGCTACCCTCTCCTTCTGTGCCTCAGATTTCCCCTGCCGTGTCCCTGCTGGTCTCTAGTGTCCCTCCTAGATGCTCCACTTGACACGTGGCTATCTGCTCTCTGCTTTGGTCCTTCTTTGTGGATGGGGTGAGTGTCAGCGGCCTCTAGTGTTCCTTTGGAGCCATCTTGAAGACCCCTCCCAAAGTAATGATTTTTTTTTTCACAAAGTCAATTCAGAATTCTATATCTGGTTAAAATTTCCTTATAGAAATAAGGCAAAATAAAGTGAATTCCAGCTGATACCAGCTTTTACTACCAACAGAATTGGTAATTCAAAAATCATTAAAGGCATTTCTTCAAGGTAGAAAAAGAAAAAGATAGATCAAAACCCCATCTACTTGAAGGAATTAAGACCATTAGGAATAATAAATATGTGCGTAAATTTAAAATATTCTAAGCATTCTTTCAATGTATTAAAATAATGATTGACAATTTAAAGCAAAAATGATGACAATGTATTGGATAACATATAGCATATGTAGATGTACAACGTATGTCAAAATTAGTATAAAGGGCAGGAAGGAGGAAATTGAAGTACATGGTTATATTTTTATACATGCAGTGGTGTAATGCTTTACAAAGGTAAACTGGATAAAAGATATATTGAACCATCAAAACTACACAAATAAAATGAAGAGTAATCACTAATATGTCAACAGAAAGCAAAATGAAATGCTGAAAAATACCCAATCCATATGATTGCAGAAAAAGCAACAAGAAAGAACAAATGGCCCCAAGAAAACGCACGACAAGATGATGGACTTAAATTCAGCCTATTAATGATTAATTAAATAAACACACACATTTAAATGCAGATCTAATTCAAGTAGGAAATAGTGCTGTCTATCAGCAACAGTTTTTAAACATAAGGGTGAAAGGATGGAAGATGTTATTCAAACACTAAATATAAACAAGCTGGGGTAATATTAATATCAGGACAATGAGAGACCTTTCAATAAAAAGACGTGATAATCATAAATATGTAGGTACCTAACAATGGAGTCACAGCATACATGACAAACTGGCAGAAGCAAAAACAGAAATAGACAATGCACAATTGCAGTTGGAGATTCAACGTTGTTCTCTTGGAAATTGATAGATCAAGTAGACTGAAAATCAGTAAAGATATAGAAGTGCTAGATATAGAGTGCTAGACCAGCACTCTCAACCAACCTGACATTTATAGGACATTACACCTAGCAAAAGCAAAACTCATTCTTTTCAAGTCCATGTGGAGCATTCACCAGAGTAGACCACATGCTGGGCTATGAAACAGGGGTGCTGTATGTTGTCTGACAACAAAAGAATTAAACTAGAAATCAACAACAAGTAGCTGCTGGGAAATCCTCAAATATTTGAAAATTAAGTAGCACAGTTCTAGGTGGTTACTGTGGTATTGAAGACACTCTAAGTGAGATTAGAAAATATTTTGAACTGAGTGATAATTGAGAACAAAACATATAAAAATGTAAGGATTGCCACAAAGCAGTGCTCAGAGAAAAATTGATAATGTTAACTACTTACGTAAAAAAGAAAGTTTGGCTGTCACGGTGGCTCACACCTGTAATCTCAACATTTTGGGAGGCTGAGGTGGGTGGATCACCTGAGGTCAGGAGTTCGAGACCAGCCTGGCCAACATGGCGAAACCCCGTCTCTACGAAAAATACAAAAATTAGCTGGGCGTGGTGGCGCATGCCTGTAATCCCAGCTACTAGGGAGGCTGAGACAGGAGAACTGCTTGAACCCGGGAGGCAGAGGTTGCAGTGAGCCAAGGTCACGCCACTGCACTCCAGTCTGGGTGACAGAGAGAGACCCTGTCAAAAAAGAAGAAAGAAAGAGAGAGAGAGGAAAGACAGAAAGAAAGAGAGAGAGAGAAAGGAAGGAAGGAAGGAAGGAAAGAGAAACAAAGGAATGTTTGAAATCAATGACATAAGCTTGCACCTAAAGACTCAAGTAAAGGAAATGTAGCTTGAACTGAAAGTGAGTAGAAGAGAGGAAGTAACAAGGATAAAATAAAATATCAATGACAGAAAGTAGAAAAAAAATCACTGGAAAGAAAAGAAGGTTCTTTGAAAAGGTCAATTAAATGATAAACTAGCTAAAGTGATTGAGGAGAAAAGAGAAAACATGAATTACCAATCTCAGGGCTGAAAGCAGGGAACTCACTAGAGATCTTAAATTGATAATAAGGAAACATTATGAAAAAATTATGACAATAAATTAAACAACTTAGATGAAATGGACAAATTCACTGCAAGGCACAAGTGACCAGAACTGACACTTCCGGGAAAAAGAGAAGTTCTAAATACCCTTGTTGGTGTTTAAAAGAAAAGAAACGCCTGTTTGTGTGCATTTTCTAGGGTGTTTTGCTGCTATCTATAATTTTGAGTTCTCTCCTATTTCTCACCATGGGAATAATCACCTTCACCATGATTCTTTGTGTGTGTGCTTAGAATCAAGCTCAAAGCGTCCTGTTTCAGGGGTCCCCATTTGTCTGAACACCGACTTATATTTACGTCCAAGTTTATTCGATGTATAGTGGTGGCCCAGTAAAAACGTACTCAAACAGTGTCAGACTGAGACTTGCCCATTATGACTAAATAAAAATATCATTCTCTCTTCCCAGTATCAGATGTCAGAAATCTTACAATTAACCTTCAACGATGTTCAGGAAAATGAAACAAAATCAGCGTGTGTTCCCCAAAGTCTGACTTTTGCCCTGAAAGCAGCTTGGCCTATATGAACAGCCAGGAAAATTGCAGCAGAGCCCAACTCTCCCTGTGATCCATTTATCACAGTCTCTCTCAGCCTGACAGAGACAGAGGCGCAAAGCAAGATGCATCAGGGTGAGCATCCTGTGTGGACAATGAGCACGTGGTCTGGTAATATCCACCCACTCGGGCGTGAGCCCCGTCTGTTGAAACACAGATGCAAATACGGTAAGAAGTTTCCCGACACCACTGCCCCGCAGCACCTGCTTCACCGTGAGCTCCACAAAATGTGTACTTCAGTGCCGTGAACGACCCGTTTTGTGCTAATATTTTGCTGTAGTGTTTTGGGTTGGTTTCTTTCTTGGCTGGGCACAAAGGTGTATCAGTTGATCTTACGAATCTCTGAAGTGCAGAAGGAAACCTTATGCAGGAGATGAGCCGAGGATGGTGATTTTGTCCAAGGCTTTTCTTAGGGGACACCCTGGGCATTCCACAGGAAGGCCGAACTGTCAGACACGATTCGCTCTGTCTCTTTTAACTCTAAATGCTTCCAGGCCTCTTGCGATAAGCTTTGTTGAAGCAGGCTCTGCGGAGGCACTTCACATCCTAAACATTCTATTTCCTTAAGCACTGCATACCAGTGAGTAAGATTGAGATGACAAATGGGAAGAAAGATGGCTGCAATAAATAGAAAATTGTAGAAAAGACACAGACTTTCCGGCCTCTGAGTGCACATGTGAGTGGTTGTGTATGCATGTGTGTGAGCACATGTGCGTGTGTGGTGAGGGTATACGTATAAGCATCAGTGTGTAACCAGATGCGTGTGTGTGAGCCCACGTGCGTGTGTGGTGAGGGTATACGTATAAGCATCAGTGTGTAACCAGATGCGTGTGTGTGAGCCCATGTGCGTGTGTGGTGAGGGTATATGTATAAGCCTCAGTGCGTAACCAGATGCGTGTGTGTGAGCCCATGTGCGTGTGTGGTAAGGGTATATGTATAAGCCTCAGTGCGTAACCAGATGCGTGTGTGTGAGCCCATGTGCGTGTGTGGTAAGGGTATATGTATAAGCCTCGGTGCATAACCAGATGCATGTGTGTGAGCCCATGTGCATGTGTAGTGAGGGTATATGTATAAGCATCAGTGTGTAACCAGATGCGTGTGTGTGAGCCCACGTGTGTGTGTGGTGAGGGTATATGTATAAGCCTCAGTGCGTAACCAGATGCGTGTGTGTGAGCCCACGTGCGTGTGTGGTGAGGGTATATGTATAAGCCTCAGTGCATAACCGGAAATAAATAATTTAAGTAAATTATTTTCTCCATCAGAAAAAGTTGTAGCTGTTGAGATACATACCAGATGACCTTTATGCAAGAATATCGCAGTGGAGTCATCCCTGTGTCCACACAGCCCGGGTTTCTGACTCTGACGGTGACATAAGGCGTGTTCTGTGAGAAGGCATACTTGTCACCATGGTGTCACTCTTAGCGACGTCCCAGAGTACACCCAACTCCTGGAGCTGCCCTGTGACTGGCCTGCACAGCTGTCTGGGACCCTTCCGCTGTCTCCTGTGTTGAGGTAGGAGCAAGGAATGCATGGACCTGGAGGAGCTGGAGACAGCGCGCTGCTGATCTGGGAAGCTCACCTGGCCAGCAGGTGCCTCTGACCCCTCCCACTGGGGATGTCTGGAGGCTTAACAGCAGTGTGGGCTGAGAGCAACCAGGCCGTAGGGCAGCCCCCGAGGCTGTGGAATGCCCCTGGGCTGCTGGCTCCCTACTCTCCGGGAACCAGCAAGTGACAGCAGGCTCGGCCTCCTGGAGGAAGAGAGAATCACATGGTATCCCCAAGCCACAGGGGGGCCTTGGAGCATGGCCACAGGGCACATGACCTCAAAGAGCGTGAGAGGCCGGGCGAGGCTGTCCTGCCAGGTGAGCTGCCTGGTGACAGGGAGTGTGAGCCCCACGCATGGCTGATTGAAAGATGCTCTGCTGGAAAAGGGGCCCCCAGAGCTGCTCTCCCTGGGTAGGGTTGGGGGTGCCCCAGTGCTGTGGATCTTGAGGGGCAGGAAGAGTGGGGGCACCTGTGAGGTTCAGTTCAGCCAGTTGTGCCCCAGCCAAGGTGGGGCGAGCCCACACCCTCCCTGATGCTCAGGTCTCACCTTGGCCCTTGCACACCACTCTTGAGGGGGACCCACGTTCTGCCCGCTTTCTCTCTTCCTGGGATCCAAGTACTCTCCCTGGTCAACCCTGGAGGAGGGAAGCCCACCTGAGAGCTGCACCTGCTGCAGCTGGACGCACGTGTCATTTCCAGGCTGTGCTCCTCTGCAGGGACCCCATGCCGTGTGGTGCAGGCTCCTGCACAGCCTTGGTGTGAAGTAGCATCTTATAAATAATCCACTGTCTGCCTCTCCTGCCCCATCACTCCAGCCGCATGGGACAGGTGATGTTTCTAACATAAGAGGAGCATGACCACACACAGCAAGCCAACAGGCATGGCGCAGGAAGCTTCCAGTGGCTCTGGTTCCTGGGCCATTCTGGGAGTGGGCCTGGGAACTTGCGTCTCTTCAGGGTCTCCAGACAGTGCTGTTTTGGGGCCACGTTTCTCAGCCCCTACATCACAACATTGTATTGAAGCATGAGGAGCTCTCCTCTGCACCCTCCAGCATGGTTTATTCCACCCTCATGCCTAAGCGTGTGTCTTTGCATGTGGGGCAGCCTGAACAATGCACACCCCTCTGGGGCTCAGGGAAGACGTCTTGGGCTGCGTTTTCTGCAACGCGGTCTCCCTTCTGGCCTTGATGCCCGGGAAGCTTCTCTTGGAAAAATGCTGAGCGGCAACCTTGGCTCTGCAGGGCAAGCCTGCACCCGGGCTGGGGATCCAGTGTGAGGCTGGGGCTCTGCCCCATGGGCAGCGCGCAGCCGGTGGCCACTGCAGAGCCAAAGGCAGTGGCCATGCGGGGTTAAAAAGGCCGTAGCTTCTGGAGCTCACCCACTCCAGTGGTTTTTCTGAGGCCTAAAGCAAGGGCAGCCTTGAGGGTCGCAGTCCTCCATGCCCACCACGCCTCCCTCATGCCCCATGCAGGCCCTCACACCACACTCTGTGGAGCCATTGCCCACGGGCGCCTTCTTCCACAGCGAAGCCTTGTGAGACCTCAGTGGAGATGAGCCAGCCCTTCCCCGGGTGTTTCTCTTTTATTTCCTTTTCTATTTCCCTCTTCCTGTGGAACTTTTATCAAAAGATATATATAGAGAGAGGGGCAGTTTTCCAACTTGCATAGGACTCCAATATGAGAACAAAGTGGGGTAGTGGGAAAGTTGGTCTCAGGGGCCGGATGTCCCTGAAGATGTCAAAGTCCTGCACACCCACGTCCTCAGGGTTTACAGAGGGTTACAGGCTGCAGAACTCTGGAGGGTGGGAATGCATCCTTAGCCTCCTTGCTTAGATCTGGACACTGGCTTTGCTCCCCTCACTCTGACCCTGATGCAGGACTGGGTGCAACTCTTCATGCCTGAGTGTGTGTGTGAATGTGTAAGTGTGTGTGTGGATGTGTGTGTGAGTGTGCGGATGTGTGTGCATGTGTGCATCTGTGAATGAGTGTGTGTGCATGTGTGCATGTGTGAACAATGTGTGTGTGTGTGTGTGTACCATGGCAAGGGAGGGTGAAGGAAACCTATCGCTCCAGCTACAGATGGATTTATCATGAAAGCCATCAAGTTCAAGCTGCATGGCCTTTCTCAAGGCCCATGTTCTACTCATAATTTTGTTTTATCTTTTTTTTTGAGATAGAGTCTCACTCTGTCACCAGGCTAGGATGCAGTGGTGCAATCTCGGCTCACTGCAACCTCTGCCTCCCAGGTTCAAGCAATTCTCCTGTCTCAGCCTCCTGAGTAGCTGGGACTACAGGCACCCACCACCACGCCCAGATAATTTTTGTATTTTTAGTAGAGATGGGGTTTTACCATGTTGACCAGGATGGTCTCAATCTCTTGACCTCATGATCTGCCTGCCTCGGCCTCCCAAAGTGCTGGGATTACAGGCATGAGCCGCCATGCCTGATCTCACAATTTTCAGTGCCTTCTCCTAAAGAGGACCCCATAGTGTATCAGCGTCAGGCCCCGAAAAACTTAGATCCATCTCTGGGTCCAAGTCAAGAGACCCTGAAGGCAAAGAGGTTGGGGTCATGGTGTCGTACCTTGAGAGGTTGAGCAGCCATGCCCTGCTCACAGATCTTAAACCTGAATGTTACGAATGAGACATTGGGTCTGGAGAGTGGTCGGGCATGCTCCACTCTCATCAATGCAGGCTGCATGCCTTGGTCCTGAACCTTCTCATCTCCCACTCCATGATCTGCCCCTAGCCTCACAGATGACTCACTCAAGCATGAATCTCCAGCCACATCTTTATAACAAACCCTTGGCAAATGTCTCCAACTACCTCATTAGCATCACAGAGATTCCTGAAAATTAGCACACCCTAAACCCACTAACAAGAGCATTCCCTAGTCAAGATGGAACCCTCAGTTGCTCCCTTAAAATCTTCAGGTACCCAGAAAAGACTTCACTAACTTTTATCAGTCCACTCAGTATTCAAACCATAGGCCATAGAGAGAATGTGTTGAAAACAGCAAGGGCCGAGACTGATGGGGAAAGAAAAAGGGAGAAGACAAATTATCAATATCAGGAGTGGGGCAGGGAACACTACTACAGATTCTACAGATACTCACAAGATAATAAGGGAGTACTATGAGCAATTCTATTTCTACCAGTATCAGGGTGGGGCAGGGGACATCACTGCAGACTCTACAGATATTAACCAGCTAATAAGGGAGTGCTATGAATCACTCTATTTCTACCAACATCAGGAGTGGGGCAGGGGGTACCACTACAGATTCTACAGATATTCACAAGTTAATAAGGGAGTACTATGAGCAACTCTATTTCTATCAATATCAAGAGAGGGGAGGGGACACCACTACAGATTCTACAGATATTCACAAGTTAATAAGGGAGTACTATGAGCAACTCTATTTCTACCAATATCAGGAGTGGAGAGGGGACATCACTACAGATTCTACAGATATTCACAAGTTAATAAGGGAGTACTATGAGCAACTCTATTTCTACCAATATCAGGGGTGGAGAGGGGACATCACTACAGACTCTACAGATATTAGCCAGATAATAAGGTAATGCTATGAATGACTCTATTTCTACCAATATCAGGAGTGGGGAGGGGACATCATTACAGATTCTATAGATATTAACAAGATAATAACGGAATACTATGACCAACTCTATTTCTAAACAGTCTATCATATTCCATTGGACTATTTATCTGTCTTCATGCCAATAACCCCTTAATTAATTAGTACAACTTTAGAGTAAGTCTCCAAATCAAGTAGTTTATGACCTCCAACTTTGTTCTTTTTCTTTAAGATCATCCTGGCTGAGCATGATGGTTCATGCCAGTAGTCCCAGCACTTTGGGAGGTCAAGGCAGGCAGATCACCTGAGGTTGGGAGTTCAAGACCAGCCTGACCAAAATGGAGAAACCCTGTCTCTACTAAAAATATGAAATTAGCCAGGCGTGGTGGCACATGTCGGAGTGCGCCTAGATTGTGCCATTGCACTCCAGCCTGGGCAATGAGAGCGAAACTTGGTCTCAAAACAAAAAAAAAATCCTGGTTTTCTAGGGGCTTTGCATTGCCAACTAAATTATAGAATCAGACACAATTTCTACAAAAGACCTTGCTGAAATTTCGATTGAAATGTCATTAAACTTATAGAGAAATTTTGGGAAAATTAACCTCTTAACTTTTTTTAGTTTTCCAATCCATAAATATGTTATATTGTTCCATTCATTAGGTCTGCTGAGATATCTGTCAGCAATGTTTGTTGTTTCATTTATTTTATTTTTATTTTTATTTTTGAGACAGGGTCTGGCTCTGTCACCAGGCTAACATGCAGGGGCACAATCTTGGCTCGCAGCAAACTCAGCCTCCTGGGCTTAAGCGATCCTTCCACTTCAGCCTCCCAAGTAGCTGGAACTACAAGTATGCACCACCACACCCAGCTAATTTTTCTATGTTTTGTAGAGACAGGGTTTCACCATGTTGCCCAGACTGGTCTCAAACTCCTGAGCTCAAGCAACTCACCAGCCTTGGCCTCCCAAAGTTCTGGGATTACAGGCATGAGCCACTGCACCTGGCCAATGTTTGTTATTTTAAATTTGTAGGTTTTCCACATATGCAATGTATTTTTATGCTATTGGTATTGTTTTTAATTTCATCTTCCAGTTACTTTGTTGATAGCAAATAGAAACATTAATTTAGTTTATTGGCCTTGTACATTCATTAATTCTAATATTTTATAGACTTTTAGAATGCACATAATCAAGTTACATGTGAATAATGGCAGTTTTGCTTCTTACTTTCCAACTTATATTACATATGGATTTCATGATTTAAATTTGTATTTTGTCTTATTATACTGGGCAAGATTCATAGAAGTTTTTTGTTTGTTTTTTGAGACAGAGTCATGCTCTGTCACCCAGGCTGGAGTGCAGTGGTGTGATCCTGGCTCACTGCAACCTCTGCCTCCTGGGTTCAAGTGATTCTCCTGCCTCAGCCTCCCAAGTAGCTGAGGTTACAGACACCTGGCACCGCACCCAGCTAATTTTTGTATTTTTATTATAGACAGGGTTTCACCATGTTGGCCAGGCTCGTCTCGAACTCCTGACCTCAAGTGATCAGCTTGCCTCAGCCTCCCAAAGTGCTGAGATTACAGGTGTGAGCTTCTGTGCCTGGCCAGCAGACATTCTAATTTTGTTCCTGACCTTAGGGAAAGTGTTCGTCATTTCACCCTTAAATTCTTAAAGTGGATGTTAGCTGTTGTAGTGCCTGTTCCTAGTTTGTCGGGAATTTTAAACATGAACTGGTGCAGAATTTTCTTTCTGCATCTGCTGACATAATCATGTGGCTTTCTACCTTTCTTTTTCTTTTTTTGTCTTTTTAAAAAATTATCTATTTATTTTTTCTTTTTTTTGAAGAAATCTTGCTCTATCTCCCAGGCTGGAGTGCAGTGGCACGATCTCAGCTCACTGCAATCGCTGCCTCCCAAGTTCAAGTGATACTCCTGCCTCAGCCTGTCGAGTAGCTGGGATTATAGGTGCCTGCCACCATGCCCAGCCAATTTTAGTATTTTTAATAGAGACAGGGTTTCACCACGTTGGCCAGGCTGGTCTCGAATTCCTGACCTCAGGTGATCCACCCGCCTCGGCCTCCCAAAGTGCTGGGATTACAGGCATGAGCCACCGCGCCCAGCCTTACCTTTATTTTTCTAATGTGTATAAATAATTTTGGTTTATATTCCTAAAATTTTATTGTGAACATTTTCAAACATACAAAAGATGAAAAGAATTGTAGAGTGAATGCCCACTGCAAGATTGCTTTTATATCTTTGATTGATCATGTGTATGTCCCACTATCTTTCCATCAATGTATTTTATTTATTTTTGATGTATGTCAATGTCTTTTGACATCAGTACAGCTGATCCTTAAACATTTTGAAGCAGGATATTTCCCTGAACCCTCCGCTGGCAGGAACCGGAGTGCACAGGTGCTGCTAGGGGTGAACTCCACTCACTCACTGCTCCACCCCTCGTGGGAGGGGGAGTGCAGGTGTATGGGTGCAGACACTGGAGTGAGCATTTTTTGGGGACTGGCAATAGTGAATTCTGTACCAGCCCTGCAGCAACATCTAGGGTAGGGTGCCCACAACCCCTGAAGCCCCAGAGGAAGTGTTACAGTGCCTTTTTAGCTTTGCTGCTCATGGATGGCTTAAGTGTTAACAGCTCAGTGGAGGGTCAGTGTGACAGCCTTTTGCCCCCATGCTCATGGCACCCGAGTTCTTGTCTGGTGTCCAGGAGGAATGAGGTTGCATGAAAGAATTGAAGGTGGTAAATGTAGGGGATTTTATTGCTGGTGAAAGTGACTCTCAGCAGGAAGGGGAGCTGAGAAGGGCATGGAGCAGGAAGGTAATCTTCCCCTGGAGGCTGGACTCCTCTCTGAAGCTATGACATTAAGCTGTCCCTCTGAAGTCAAGCCACTTGTCTCCAGTGTCCAATGATAGTCTCTGACATCCAGCTGCTTCTCTTCTCTGCTGGCTGAGTTCTGGCATTTTTATAAGCACAGGATGGGGGACGGGGTGGGTGGTTTTGGAAAACGCAAAATTCGAGCAGGAAAGCATGGATGGTCTCACTTTGGGCTGTGGTTCCAGGCTTTTGGGCTTGAAGGTGGGGCTCTTGCCAGGGGCTTACCCTCTTCTACCCAGAATTTCCCGGCCTGCTGCTCCTATGAATTTCAGCACGTATATCACTAGAGTTGAAAATTATATTTTTGTTTTGAGTGAAATGCTCAAATCTTAAGCTTACCACTTGAAAAGTTTTGACAAATACACATCCCTGCCTGAGGCAAACCTTTGTCAAGGTAGGACGCTACTGCCACCATGGAAGATTCTGTCACACTCTCATCCATGAATACCTTGCCAGGTAACCAGCATTCTGATTTGCATTCTTCAGAGGCTGGTGTAGCCTGTTGTAAAATGTCACTTACATGGCATCATATTATCCTATAGCATGTACTTAGAGTTTGGTTTCTCTCACTTGAGATAATGTTTTGAGGGTTATCATGTAGTTGTGTTTATTGGTAATTTATTTCATTTGCTGCTGAGTAGTATTCATTTTGCTATCATAAATGAGGCTACTGAAACTGCCTTTGCAAAATTATGACAGTGAGAGAAATCTGACATAGTTGACTCTGTCTTGCTTCTGACTGCCAAGGTGTCCTCGGTCATTCCTGGGTGTACATCAGGCTGACTTTGGGAGAAACTTAGCTTCTAGTTTAAAGCAAGGATGATAGTAGCCCTTCCCAAAACTAAACCACGTTTGTAAAACTAATGAAAGGTCACAAGATAGGTGTATCTTCTATAATCCCTTGCTGCTTAGGACTCATGTGGCCAGAGGTCACAGATCTGTGACTTCCCCAATTACTCATATAGACAACTTCACTATTGTAGAACTTAGGATTGATGTTTTGAGATATCTTCCAGACTGGCCCCACCCGGACACCTGACTCATGACTCAACCAATCCTGTGGTCCCCCCAGGAGCAGACTCAGTGCACCCCTATGATTTCATCCCTAAACAATATTCCCCATTCCCTGGTCCCCTGCCTACCAAACTAGCCTTGAAAACCCCTTATAATTTTTGGTTTAAATGATTACGTTAATTTAAAAAAATTCAAAGGAAAATAATTTTTTACATTTACCCATGTATTTATCGAAACTGGTGTTCCTCAGACCTTCTGGAGGATCTGACTTCCATCTGATGTCATTTGGCTTCAGCCTGAAGAGCTTTTAGCATTTCTGGAGTGTAGATTTGCTAGGCACATGTTTTTTTAGATTTTCCTTCTTTGAGAGCGTGTTTGCTTGTCCTTATTCTTGAAGGATATTTTGCTGGAGTATAAAATTCTCAGTGTTTTCTTTTAGCCCTTTGGAGATGTCATTTTCCTGTCTTCTGGCTTCCGTTATTTCTGCTGAGAAGTCCAGCAGTTGTTTGCATGTTATTCTCCTGTGTATGATGTGTGCTTTTTCTTCAGCTGCTTTTAATGTTTCCTCTTACCTTTGACTTTCCTCATTTAGACCCTAATGTGCTTGGGATACTTTTCTTTGTATCAATCCTGCTTTGGGTTCACTTGGGTTTCTTGATTCTTTTTTATTTATTTGTTTATTTATTTATTTTTTGAGATAGAGTCTCACTCTGTCGTCCAGGCTGGAGTGCAGTGGCGCAATCTCAGCTCACTGCAAGCTCCGCCTCCTGGGTTCATGCCATTCTTGGGCCTCAGTCTCCTGAGTAGCTGGGATTACGGGGGCCCGCCACCACGCCCAGCTAATTTTTTGTATTTTAAATAGACATGGGGTTTCACCGTGTTAGCCAGGACGGTCTCGATCTCCTGACCTTGTGATCCGCCCGCCGTGGCCTCCCAGAGTGCTGGGATCACAGGCGTGAGCCACCACGCCTGGCCTCTTGATTCTTTAATCTCATGTCTTCTACTAAAGTGAGAAAATGTGTCCTCTACTTTTCAAAAATGTTTTTCTCCCCCATTTGTTCCTGTACACCTGTGACTCACATTTCACTATTAGACCCTTTGATGGTATCTCTCAGGTCTCTGAGACTGCATTGATGTCTTTCAGTTTTTTCTTCTTCTCCCTAAGATTAGATGATTTCTGTTAATGTATCTTCAAGTTTACTGACTCCTGTATCATCCCCATTCTGCTGCTAAGTGTACATGTTGCATTTTCCATTTCAGATATTATATTTTTCAGTTATAGAATTTCATATAGTTCTTTTATATTTTATACATTTTAAGTAATTTATATTTGGTTCTCTTTATTTTTCTGATGACATTTCCTATTTGTTCATTCATTTCAAATATTCATTCATTCTTTATGCCCTTGAGTGTTATTGTTATCATTTCTGCCTTAACATTCTTGTGTAGTAACTCCAACACCTGAGTTATCTTGGAGTTGGCCTCTGTCATTTGCCTTTACTCTTTTTTTTTTTTTTGAGATGGAGTCTCGCTCTGTCTCCCAGGCTGGAGTGCAGTGGCGCAATCTCGGCTCACTGGAAGCTCCGCCTCCTGGGTTCACACCATTCTCCTGCCTCAGCCTCCTGAGTAGCTGGGACTACAGGCGCCCGCCACCACGTCCAGCTAATTTTTTGTATTTTTAGTAGAGACAGGGTTTCACTGTGTTAGCCAGGATGGTCTCGATCTCCTGACCTTGTGATCCGCCTGCCTTGGCCTCCCAAAGTGCTGGGATTACAGGCGTGAGCCACCGTGCCTGGCCCTGCTTTTACTCTTTATTGTGGGTCACATTTTTCTGGTTTTCCTTTTTTAGAAAAATATAATATCTACAAATTTTAGGGATTATAGCAGGATATTATTGTTAAACATTGTAAAAGCTTGATTCTTTTTGTTCTTTGGAATATTATTGCTATTTTATCTGTTTTTAGAGGCAGTTAATTTGCCTGAATGTAAACTCCAAACACTTTCCATATAATAATGGCAAACAGCTGAAATCTCTGCTTATTTCTTTCATTTTCAGTTTCTTTGCATTTACTGTAATCACAGTTTCAGAGCTCAGCTGGAGATTTGGAAAGGTCTAACACACAGAACTCAGGTATCAATCTCTGTAGTTCTCTGCTTTTCAGAATTCATCCTGCCAAATTCCATCTGCTGAGGTCTCCACAATCTCTGTCCCTGATTCTTTATGCCAGTAACACTATTTTCTATGAAAGTTTTATCTGTCTGGCATAGTGATGACTTTGACCTGCCCCCAGTAAAGACTGAAAATTGGAAACTCACTCAGAACATCATCTTCCAAATGTGGTGGGATTTTTTTTTCTTTACTTTTTTAAAACCAATATGGCAAGCTTGGTCATAATGAAGTTAGTCCTTTAAATTTACTTATATTCATAGTTGAATGGTCATTCTAAAATCTTATAATTTATTTTCTGTTTATTCCATGTGTCTTCTTTACTTTATTTATCCCCACTTTATTGGCATTGTAGTTATATATTTTTTATTTCCCTATAGTTTATTATTTGCATAGTTGAAGTATAAAAACCTACCTTAGGCCAGGCACAGTGGCTGACGCCTGTAATTCCAGCACTTTGGGAGGCAAAGGCAGGAGGATCGCCTGAGCCCAGGAATTTTAGAGCAGCCTGGGCAACAAAGTAAGACCCTGTTCTCTACAAAAAATGTTAAGAAAATAAGCCAAGCATAGTGGTGGGCACCTGTAGTCCCAGCTACTCAGGAGGCTGAGAAGGAGAATCACCTGAGCCTGGGAGGTTTCGGCTGCAGTGAGCCACGATTGTGCCACTGCACTCCAGCCTGGGTGACAGAGCAAGACCCTGTGGGGGGGAAAAAAAAACAAAAAACAAAAGAAAACAAAACACCTACATGAAACGAATACTTTTATCACTTCCCAAGCAGCTGAAGGATCTTATGAGTGGTGTGTCGTGCCCCCGCTCGCATTTCCTGTAATGCCATTGTAGTCATATATTTTACTTCTGTGTTCGTTGCAAACACCAGAAGATCACTTTAAACAATCCATACGCTCACACTGACCCTAACAGTTATCCTTTATGGTGCTCTTCATTCCTTTCATCCTTTCCTCCATGAACAGTTTCCTTGAGCTGAAAACTGTGCTTTAGTATGCCTTGTAAGGCAAGTATGTTGCAGATAAATTTTCTCAACTTTTTAAATAACCACATCTTTATTCCACCTGCATGATTTAAAGCAGCAGTCCCCAACATTTTTTGGCACCAGAGATTACTTTTAATGGCAAAAACCGCAATTACTTTTGAACCAACCTAGTAATTATTACATTGTATTATATACTGAAATAATTATACAGCTCACTATCATGTAGAATCAGTGGGAGCCCTGAGCTTGTTTTCCTGCAACTCGATGGTCCCATCTGGGAGTGATGGAGACAGTCACCCCCAAAGTGTGTTGCTTATGTCCGGTGTACTCTGTAATCTCGTTTTTGTTGCTGTCACTGCAGAAAACTGTGCTTCACAAAGACAGGATGTTGGGCATGGAAGCAGGTTTTTCAGTGCGTTTGTGGCAATCTCAGGATATTCCACCTTGACTTTAGTCCAGAACATATGGAGATTTGAAGTTGTCTCAAACACACTTGTAAGGCCACCATTATTTGCGATCTCAAGCAGCCGACCCTCTTCTAGCAAGGACAAAGTCGATTCACCTGGCTTATTCACAAATGGGTCACGGATCCATTCCTTCCCAGTTCGGGGTTCTTTTGTGGTTGGGAAGTAATGCTCAAGCTCTTTTGGAAGCTGAGACAGGTGATCATGCACCAGCTGGGGGAAAGAAGGCCCTGGCTCAGTCTCTTTCCAAACAAAACCTCCACTAATGTTTGAAACATGTCAGAAGTCCCAGTGTTCACTCATTGACCCATAATTCCAGTTTGACTTTTAATGCAGCCACTTTATCTCCTGACTTGAACACAGTTGTCCCTCTCCCTGAAGTGACAGTTTGTGGAGCTGGTTGAATATGTCACACAAGTAAGCAACATTTGTAGCCCATTCTGTGTCACTGAAATGTGTTGCCAGTGGTGACTGTTTTTCTAAGAGAAATCTCTGGAGTGGCTCTCATAACCCAAAATCTCTGGCCAGTGATCTACCTTTAGAAAGCCACCTCATTTCTGCATATCAGAGAAGCCATCTCACTCCTATCACACGTGTCACTGTAAGCACATGTATTTCAGAGAAGACGTGTGTGCTCTGCATCCGTCTCCTCACAGAGCTGCGTGAACAGACGTGAGTTAAGGGCATGTACTTTAATGAGGTCGATAAATTTAATCACATACTGCAAAACTTTATTAAGTTCAGGCAACATTTTCCAGCTACCCAGCATTTCTCTGTGGATGACACAGTGCATAGACTTACATCCAGAAGCGACCTCTTTGACACAAGCAGTGAAACCAGAAAGCCATCCAGTCATGGCAGCCGCTCCCTCTCTGTGTACTCTGACACAAAATGGCCAGTTCAGTTTTCCTGATACATAATCATTGAAAGACTTGAATAGTTCTGCAGCTGTGGTGTTGGTTGGCAACAAAAGTGCACCCAACATAACCTCGTGCACATCCTCCTGAAAATGGATCTCACAACAACAAGCATTGTTGCCTTGCTGTCAACATCAGTAGACTCATCAGCCTGGCTTGTGTACCACGGTGACTCATTAATCCTCTCTGACAACTGTGCCTCAATATCCTCTGGAATTTCCTCAATTCCTCTAGGTACGGTGCTAGCCAAAAGAGGAACACATGCCACCTTTTGAGCTGCAGCCTCTCCTAAAAGTTCACGACAAATGTCCTTAGCAGCAGGCAAGATCAGCTGTTCACCAACAGTAAAGGGCTTCTTAGCTTTAGCAATGCATTTAGCCAGTAAGAATGATGCTCTCAGTGCAGACACATTTGAAGTGGTGGCCTTCAATCATTGCTTCTGTTCTTCGTGGTCACACTTTTTTTTTTTCCTTTTGAAAAACTCCAAAGGCTGGTCTTTTAATGCAGGGTGCTTGGTCTTCATATGGCGAAGCAGTTTTGAAGGTTTCATGGCTTCATTGGATAGTCATCCCATATTACACCAAGTGGGCTTGGAAAATGTGAATCACCTGTTGGAATGAACCTGCAATTTAAGTGGGATTCGTGGTATTTTCTATTAAATGCAGCTTGCTTCTCATTGGCAGTCATAGAGTCTTCTGCTGCCTAACCATTGGGACTTTTCCCCCTTTTCAAAGCCCTCCTGTGATGTTTCTTTTTTACTCGTTTTGGCTAGAGTGAGCTCGTGGGCTTACCAAAACTGTGACTGAGACAAGCGTGCAGTGCGGGAAAGAGGCATGAACAGAAGTGGTAAATAAAATAATGGGTGGGCCTCACACGGACTAAAATAAGTGTAGGATTCCAACTTAAAGCCTGCCACCAGATGCAGCTTAATTGTCACTTGCCAATCACTAATAGGGTTTTGCTACCAGTCTGCAACCGATTGATTTATTAGGGTCTCTGTGCAGTCAGACCTCTCTGCTAATGTTAATCTTCATTTGCAGCAGCTCCCCAGCAGTAGCCTCAGATCATCAGGCAGCAGATTCTCACAGTGAGCGTGCCACCCAGATCCCTCACATGCACAGTTCACAATAGGGTTCGTGCTCCTATAAGAATCTAATGTTGCCGCTGATCTGACAGGAGGTGGAGCTCAGGTGGTAATGTGAGTGATGGGGAGTGGCTGTAAACACAGGTGAGGCTTTGCTCACTCGCCCCAGCTCACCTCCTGCTGTGCTGCCCAGTTCTTAACAGGTCATGCACCAGGGCTGGTCCATGGCCCAGGGGTTGAGGGCCCCTGCCCTACAGACTATCTTGCGGCCCCACTGATTTGTTTAAAATACGCTAAAAATTAGCCAGGCGTGGCGGTGTGTGCCTGTAATCCCAGCTACTCAGGAGGCTGAGGCAGGAGAACCGCTTGAACCCAAGAGGCGGAGGTTGCAGTGAGCCAAGATCGCACCACTGCACTCCAGCCTGGGCAAGAGAGTGAGACTCCATCTCAAAAAAAAAAAAAGTTATAAAAAATATTGGGGTTTCCTTCATAAATGTTACTCGGGCCAACTAGTAGACTAAGTAAAAAGTAAAAGCTTTGTGTTTGTAGAGAGACACTGAACATTTATGGGATGAAAGCTGGGACGTGGGAGAAATGGAAAATGCCCCAGGGCCGCTGGCCCTGCCCTCTCCAAGGCCGCTCATCGCCCTAAGCGTGGCTGCATCTTCTGCTCCCTCTGGCTACCATCAGCGTGGGTAGGAGGAAGCCTGGGAAGATGGGGGGAGGGGAGCAGTGCTAAAGGGGGGCAGTGGAAAAATCCACAAGGTTGAAGAGAAATAAAAACCACAGGAGGGCCTGTCTGGAGTGTTTTCCCCACCAGAGCTGATAACCAAGAACTAACGCGTCCCATGAAAACCCAGAGTGCAGTGGTGGCTGGGGTCACTCTCTTCTCCCGACGTGGCCCTGTGTGCCCCTCCTGGGCTCTGGGGACTCGCCTCCGGTTCAGGAGATGGAGAGGTGGTCTCCAACACCGCAGAGTCGGCCTGCTGTGCTGGCACGTGGCAGGAGTTCTGTGCCTGGCACTTTGGCACTTGTGAACTGACTGCACCCCGGGAAAGACAAAAGGAAGGACCAGTGCTGTGGCGTCTGTTTGCCTGTGAACTGCGACAGAGACACGAGAAGTGTCCCCTTGTTATCGTCAGCCCAGGGAGAGCTGTGTGGAGGATGGAGACACCAGCCATCAATCTCCCAGAGCACACGGCATCTCTGTTTAATAGCTGATAGAGCGTCTCCAAAGGGCTTTTTTTCTGCTCTTTGTTTAAAATGACATATAATGGGCCTGGACTTATCAGTGTCTCTAAATGCATTTTCTGTGCTCTGTCCCCACTGGGGGATTTAGTCCTTTCTAATGAATATATGCAGGATTGATTTTGAACTTGGTATAATTTAATCCATCAATTTAACATTAAATGAATATGCAAAGGGAGCCTCTTTGTGGATGAAGACCAGAAGGCGACGTTCTCATTCATCCGAAATGGACCTGAGCAATGAAAATCGTCCGCTGCTATTCGTATCTGCCATGGGGTCTGTGACCGGGCCGTCTGGGGCCGGGTGAGTCCTGACGCACCTAAACCAGCCCACAGCCCCTCAGCGACTCCCGGGCACGGCTCACACTCACTCAGAATGGAAGGATGTGGCTGCTTAGGGGCCTGACTGCCACGCTGAGAGCTTTCTGGTCAAGCCACGCTAGCATTGAGCTCTGAACTCAAGCCTGGAGCCCGATGGGGAGCTCGAACCCATTGTGCTGATGCGTCATTGAAAGTTACACGCGTGCCCAGGACTGGACAACAGGGTGAAGTGATGTCCGATTTCTTCGATCCTAATGGTCTGTCAAAGCCTTTGGAGAGCGGATCATTTATAAAGTTCAAGGCCACACGGCAGCGGAAGAGCAGTCCTCCAGGCGCGCACAGACGCCGGGAGCTCGGGAGGTCAGAAAGAGCCGAGTGGTTGAAAACACAGCCCCTGAGCTGAGAGAGCTGCCGAGTCATTGTCGATTGTGCTGAGTGCGGCCGTGATTCCCTGACTCACCTCTCTGTGTGTCGGGGTAGGAACAGGGATTCCCTTTTCGCAGCTGTTGGTTTCTCAGGGGCCGGGTCTCTCCGACGCCTCCCACTCTCTGATTGACAGTCTGTGAGCCCAGCAGCAAGGCCTTTGTTCCAGGGAAACCAGAAGTGTTTCTGGCCCAAGGGATCCCCCACCCAGGCCCTTTTCAGACCCATCGTGCGCACTGCAATGGGTCCGCTCCTGGGTTCTCCACGGGGACTTGAGGGCTTGCTCTAGAAACCAAGCCTCCTCTGGGATCTCAATTATCAATCATGTCCCCACCCTCCCCCATCCAGCGACTGGGCTGGGAACCTGCTGTGATGATCGGAAGGCAGCAGAGCCCACGATGACATGAACCACTATTGTACAGACCTCCAGGACTCTAAACTGACAGGGGCAAGCAGACATAGAGCAGATGGGCCCACAACCTGGGGCAAAAAGGAACATTTCTATTGCAAATCCACACAATTATTGTGTTTGACAACGTTTTTCTTTGCACAAACTCTTCCACTCTACTTCCAAAGAGAATATGAGAGAGACTTAGTGCACACATTCGATTTTCACAACTGGAGACTCAGCCTCAATCAAGGAAGAAGAACTCTGGTGTTCAGGGAGCTCTGCAGCAGCCAAGGCTCATACTCCAGTAACATCTGTGCACTCCCTACAAGGCTAACCATGGAAGTGCCCTAGAGTGTCCAGGTTCATAATCACCCCCTCCTCAAAATGACTTCAGGATGGCTAAATGACCTTCCTAAAGTGCTATGATTTCAACCAGAAAGTCTCATTTCCCACGGGCACTCATGGAACTGAGGCTGCCTCTGGCTTCCCTGTGAAGCCTTGTCCCTGGCCCCACTTTCTCTCCTGCTCTGTCCTGTCACCATCTGTGACTGCTGTGCTCTCTAATCCCGATGGCTGCCTCAGCCTCCAGAAGCCAGGCTGCACCGCCTCCCTTTTGTCAGGGCCCTGCCCATGTGCACAGGCCCTCAGGGTCTGCAGAGCCCAGCTCAGCCCATCCCCAGGGCTCCATGTGCTCACAAAAGTGCAGCCCTCCCAGGTCTTCCCAACGTCTTCCACAACCCTCCTGGCGGTGACTTGGGTTCCTCACAACTCGAAGGACACCAGTTCTGCCTGTGTGTGGCAGGACTCAGCCCAGCACCATGATCTTCCTGGACACCCAGCCAAGAAGCACAGGGTGCAGGTGGCCCAAGCTCTCCCCATCGGGCCGTTGCTTCAAGCCAGGCAGCTGGCTACACTGCCTAGGGAGCCTTCCTGACAGTGTGTTCAGAAACAGCAATGCCAGCCAGCAAGGACTTGGTGTGCGGCCATGAGCACTGGCCTTGTGAGTGCGGGGGCTTGGCACGCTGGCACTGTGCGCATCTGCAAGGTCTGGGTCTGGACAGGCGGGGACGGCGCGGTCTAGGCCTCCTTAGAGCAGCCCCGAAGCCCCAATGCTGTGGCCGAATGAGCTCCCCATGGTCAGGGCACTGCGTCTTTGCCTCCTTAGTGGGGACTGCAGATCTACATGGGGGCCCATGGCATTGCCTGATGCGGTGGCTGCAAAAGCCATATGGACTTGAATGATGAGCACCTGAGCTTCCCCCTCAGCTGAGCTGAGCTGAGTCTTTAGAAAATGAATCCGTGTTGCTTCCCATACAAAATAAGTGAGCCTGAGCTGTGGCCAATGGACACCAATGTGGACACGAAGAAGAAACAATCATATTTATTGTTATAAAGTAGACTTGCCCAGTTTGTGTGGGGTGTGCCTGGGATGTGAAGGGAGCAGAGTGTTCGCATGTCTGGGGTCCCCCGTTCACTCAGCTGTCATGGGAAGAAGCCCCTTCTAACCTCGCTTACTCTGAGGTGAACGCAGGTGGCCTCTACCCATGCCCTGGCTGGAAAAGAGCCATTCCTTGGCCCTGAATGCTGCGGGAGGCCGGGGGAGCCCCATTGCCTTCTCCATTCTCTTCCCAGCAGGTGCCCACCCTCCATCTAGATCCTGGGATTGTGGGCCAATCCAGCCCCAGCCCCGTGAAGGTGCAATGCTTGAAGGTGCAATGCTTGCTGCCAATCCCCACTGCGCAGAGCTGACCAGGTGCAGGGGACGAGGCCTTGCTGGCACAGGTGCCTTCTCCAGGCTGATTTGCACCTCGCTGAGGGCTTCATGAAGAAGTGGGGCCAGGGAAGGAGGGCCCTTTTTCACGGTTCTTCGTGTGTCACTGCCATGTTTCTCTGGCCAGCATGGTGTCCCAGAAGCTCTTCCCCAGGCCCAGCAAGGCCGCCCTCCTTCCTTTGTCTCCAAGCTGCCGGTGATGAGTTAAATGAATGCCCAGCGAGTGTCCAGAATCCCCCCGCCCGTCCCCCGTGTACTCACCGCTCCCTGGGTGGTGACTCTTTTTGGACCCCGTAAGTTCCAGACCCCAGCTGGGGTCACATTGGGCACCTTTCCAGAACATGCCCTGTGTCCCCTCTGTTGCAGATCTGAGTCAGTTCCTTTGTGTGGGGCAGGATAGATGGCCCTGCCCAGGAGAGGTGGCTTCTGCCTGGTGTGTTGGGGCCCACAGAACCCACTGGGATGCCTCTCAAGGCCCCACACTGGGAAGGCAGGGACGGTCCAGCTGTGCACTGCGGCATCTGAAGATGGTGCTTCTGTGTTCGAATGGTCCCAATGTGGACATAAAGAAAGAGTTCCTTTCCTGCCTAAACTTACAAGAGTGACTTTAGTTACAAATCAGCTGTTGGATCAACGTGTACATTTCATATTTCTCCTGTGGGTTTAGTTGCTCAAAGACTTGAAATTTTAATATTGCAGCAATGACTGTGTTGATGCTATAGAAGTCACTGGAATTGTTTTGCACTTTTCACAAACACTTTGCATGGCCTCAGAATTCTTCAGAGTAAACCGGCTTCCTGGTTTCTCAGCTCCAGCTTTGATGAATCCTGAAGCTGTCACCTTGGGAAGTTACGCTGGGCTTCAGGTGTCAGGTGCAGATTGCACAGGTGGGTCCCATCTCATTCCCCCCGAAACACCAAACTGCAGGAAAGAGAGTTTTTATGAAAAGGCAGACCTGCTGTAACGGAGAGGACAAGAGAGTCAATAACAACAGAACAGGACCTTAGAAGCTGGGAAGCAGGAGAAGTGGAGACTTACTTAGCAGAACCAAGAAAGTGAAATTCTAGGTCTGGGTGAGAGAAGCTGAGACAACCCAGTTATGCTGCAGAACCTCTGGGAGGCTCAGAGTCATTAGCTCCAGTGGAAGAAAGTGGCGTGCGGGAACGCCTAAGTACCTGGCGATTTTCTATTTTTTAGGGTAGGTGGTGGGTAGTGAGTGTTTCTTTAACACATAAGTTCCACCATCCTGGCTAACATGGTGAAACCCCGTCTCTACTGAAAAATACAAAAAATCAGTTGGGCGTGGTGGCAGGCGCCTGTAGTCCCAGCTACTCGGGAGGCTGAGGCAGGAGAATGGTGTGAACCCGGGAGGTGGAGCTTGCAGTGAGCCAAGATTGCACCACTGCACTCCAGCCTGGGTGACAGAGTGAGACTCCATCTCAAAAAAAAAAAAAAAAAAAAAAAAAAAACCACATTAAGTTCCACACAAGGAGTTGTGTTGAAGACACTTGCACAGCAAGAAATCCCAACCACCACCCCCCAACATCTGCAAATGTGAAGTGAGCCTCAGTAAGAGCCCCTCATCCGCTGGCCGGGGCAAAGGCCGGTCACTAAACAGGTAAGCTCTCCAGAGAACCAGATCAGCCACGGGTCGGGGGCTTCCTCCGCGGGCGCCTTCCCTGGACACGTATTTACTGAGTGGTGAATGGCATCGTGCAGCCTCACTTGCTTTGTGTTGATTCGGTGGCCAATAAGAAAGATTTTTCTCTAGATCTTTCTAGTGTCTCCCAGGAAGTGACATTTATCAATGGTCAGTACGTTTAATTGATGATTTGGGTTACATATTCAATTTATTTATACCTGCCTTGTCCCATGAACAGTTTCAGTAGGTGTTTTACATATTCCCGATTGATTTAAACGACGCACAGTCATTCCCCTTTGCAGTCTTGCAGTGTGTAACACAGGCTAACCCTGCTCATAATCTTAGCCTGTAATGCTGACTACAGATTGCCATTGCTTAGTCATTGTTAGCAGAACTCATGATGTGGAGAAGGAGCGGGAATCCCTTTCGATGGTGACAGACTGTTTCTCTGATGCTGACGATCTCTCCCCTGATACTGCCAAGAAATTGTCTACAGAGATCACTCAATCTCTCCTCGAAACTGTGGGTTTGCAAAATCACACATTGCTTCACTTTAATAATTTCATAAGTGCAGAGTTGAGCACTAGGCCGTGGAAGACCCTCTGGGGAGTTATGGAATGCAGGTCTTGGACACTGGTTTCTGCCACCGTGCCTTGTGGAACAAGGGACCCCAGAGAGAGCCACAGGGCACTGGCCCTCAATGGGCCCACGTGTGCAAGAGGGAGACAGCCCCAACTGGGGTTAGCCACGTGCTCTGAGAGGCCTGGGGCACAGCCCTCTGTACTTCAGCATCAGTGAGAGATGAAGCCACAGGAGACCTTTTCTGCAGAGGGAGGGGCTGTGTGAGCTCAGAGGTCCAGGCAGCGCCTCCCTCCCACCCTGACTGCCTGTGCCAGCTCCCACCTGGACTGAAGGTGCTGCTTTTCTGCAGGTTCGCTGGCTAAGGACTGACAAGGCAGCTGCACATCCTCTCCTCTGTCCGCGGTGTCGTAGCAAATGGCTCTTCCTTTTTCTCACCGTGCAGTTGGTCTTGAGGTGAAGCTCAGAGCACAGGACACATTGTTTGAAACTGGTGAAGCCGTGTGTTGTACCAGGCAGCGAGAGAAGACATGTGGCCTTATTTCCCATGCGATGAGTTTTCAGAGTGATGTGAAGACGTGCCCTCTTACTGAGCACCACCTCTCAAATGGCCGAGGGCTCCCACATGGTCCACTTGCAATGTGGGAGGTCACCCTAGCAGACGGCAAGGGAGGGGAGCTGGCTGCAAAGGTGGACAGTCAGGCTGGAAGGCCTGAGACCCGCAAGAGACCGCTCTGCTACAGGACAGGGGGCTGGTGTTTCTGGAGACAGTGTGCTAACTCCGAGGGCCCAGGGAGGGCCATGCTCCTGGGAGCCAGCCTCTGCAACCTGGCTTTCTGGGTGCCGTGGGGCGGCGGGGCTGAGCCTGGCCTCTCCACACATGTGGCCAGCTGCCACTCCCCAGGGGTATAGGTGACGTGCAGTCTGCACACAGGGGCCCAGGGGCCTGTTGCCTTCCTGGACACCCCTGCTCCCATCTTGGGGCGGGTCAGCTCAGCCCAGAGCGCCTAGTACCTTCTGAAGTTATTTTCTCCTCTTTACCAGGAAGAAATGTTTGTAGTAAAAGAAACGGTGGCATATAATTTTGGAAAACAAAGGTATTTTGAGGGCTAATGCTTGTAGCTGGGTTTCCCAGATGCGAAGTTTGCACATTTTATTGTCATCCTTCCATGTTTTGTGCATACATGATCGAGAAGTGTGTGTGTGTGTGAGTGTGCATGTGTGGGATGCCAATGTGTACATGGTACAACTGTGTGTGCACAGGTGTGTGTTTTTGCTCTGAGTGTGTGCGGTGTGTGTGTTATGTGTATGTTGTGTGTTGTGTTGTGGAATGCCCATGTGTGTTATGTGGTGTGTGTGCCTTGTGTGCAGGTGGCACGTCTGTGTGTGTTACATGCCTGTGTTGTGTGCCCATATCTATGTGATTGGTCACTGTTGTGTGTGTCGTGTGTGTCTGTGCACTGGGTACTCGCTATGTGTGTCGTGTTTATGTGCATGGCGCGTCTCTCTGTGGAGCTTCGTGGGAATGAAGAATCAGGTTAATCTCCCAGCTCTCAATCAGAAAAGGACAACCAAAATTTGCAGTCGCACAGAGAAGATGAATTTGTTAATGCCTGGCTGGACTTTCCACTCAGGTCTTAACCACCTGGAATGCTGAGGTGCAGCATATGTGATTGATGAAACAGGGACAAGGGTGGTTTCTGCTGAGCACTTCAGGCATGAAATTCAAACTCAGCAAAAGAGCCCCCTTTGCCAGCCCCCTGCTGCTGTTCCAACCCAATTGCTTGTCCCGTTCTCCTTGGAAGATGGCAGCCGCACTTAAGTGGGATATCAGAGTGGCTGCTTTTCATCAGGAAGAGGCAGAGACAGGCTGAGTCAAGTGGAACCACTGCTGTCCCCCACTGTCAGGCGGCCCCTGCCCCCACTTGGAGCCCACCCAGGGGCAGCTTTGTCTAGACAGGGGGGGGCACAAGGACTTGAGCTGAGCAGGGCACTGGGCAGTGGGAGCAGCCCAGTGCACTGTGCTCAGGACTGCCTCGACCCAAAGCTAGGCAAGTAACCGGGCAATCACAGCCCCATCTCCTCCCTGCTAAGCACTGGCAGGACCCACAGGGGAGGAGGAGGGAAGGCACTTCCTGCTGCCTGGACATTCTCCACTCTCAGGAGCAGCACACACCTGGCCACTCCCATGAACAGAAAGTACCCCTGCAATGTTGCCCTCCCACACCATAGGCCACACACCTGGACATTCCACAACATATAACATACACATAACACACACACACACTACACACACTCAGAGCAAAAACACACACATATGCACCCCCAGTGGTACCACATACACATTGGCATCCCACGGTGTCCCATCTGGCCACAATTGTCTCTCCCCTGTTAATGGCTCTCAGGACACTGGACATAGGGTAGCAAAGGGCAGTGACCCATGACAGATGACATGCAAGTGAGCTGAGCCCTGACGCTCTCCAGCTTCCTGCCTGAAGAGAGTCTCTGAGCCATGACACAGGCAGAGGAGCCCAGGCATGGCCCACAGCCTGGCTGAACGCAGGAGACAGAGCCGAGAGTCTGTGGAGGTGAGAGAAAGTGACGTTTGCCCTACAGAGTCCTGCAGAAAAGAGACAGACGTGGGGCGCGAGCTCCTGGAATCCACAGCAGGTCTGGGTGGAGCAGGCCACAGAGTGCTGCTCGGTGCACGAGAGAAAGACTCACAAAATGGGAAGGAGGTTCCAGGAAGGAGTAGAGGTCAATGCCCAGCACTCACACCGGGCCGGCCGCCTCTCCTGCCAGGCAAAGTTGAATACGCATTGGGTAGAGCACACAGGAGAGTGTTGTCTCGGTACTGGAGAATAACTCATCCTTAATTGCTCACCTCTCAGATTCTGCCTAACAAATCTTAAAAGCAAGATCCAAAAGGATCAATCTTGTTTCAAAGAAACTCAACGTTGTCCTTGGACAACCCTCAAGAATATGTATAGAATCGGAGGAGCCAAGATGGCCCAATAGGAACAGCTCCGGTCTACAGCTCCCAGCGTGAGCGACGCAGAAGACGGATGATTTCTGCATTTCCAACTGAGGTACCGGGTTCATCTCACTAGGGAGTGCCAGACAGTGGGCGCAGGTCAGTGGGTGCGTGCACCATGTGTGAGCCAAAGCAGGGCGAGGCATTGCCTCACTTGGGAAGCGCAAGGGGTCAGGGAGTTCCCTTTCCGAGTCAAAGAAAGGGGTGACGGATGGCACCTGGAAAATCGGGTCACTCCCACCTGAATACTGCGCTTTTCCGACGGGCTTAAAAAACGGCGCACCACGAGATTATATCCCGCACCTGGCTCGGAGGGTCCTACGCCCACGGAGTCTCGCTGATTGCTAGCACAGCAGTCTGAGATCAAACTGCAAGGCGGCAGCGAGGCTGGGGGAGGGGCGCCCGCCATTGCCCAGGCTTGATTAGGTAAACAAAGCAGCCTGGAACTGGGTTCCAGCCGGGAAGCTGGAACTGGGTGGAGCCCACCACAGCTCAAGGAGGCCTGCCTGCCTCTGTAGGCTCCACCTCTGGGGGCAGGGCACAGACAAACAAAAAGACAGCAGTAACGTCTGCAGACTTAAATGTCCCTGTCTGACAGCTTTGAAGAGAGCAGTGGTTCTCCCAGCACGCAGCTGGAGATCTGAGAACGGGCAGGCTGCCTCCTCAAGTGGGTCCCTGACCCCTGACCCCTGAGCAGCCTAACTGGGAGGCACCCCCCAGCAGGAGCACACTGACACCTCACACGGCAGGGTATTCCAACAGACCTGCAGCTGAGGGTCCTGTCTGTTAGAAGGAAAACTAACAAACAGAAAGGACATCCACACCAAAAACCCATCTGTACATCACCATCATCAAAGACCAAAAGTAGATAAAACAACAAAGATGGGGAAAAAACAGAACAGAAAAACTGGAAACTCTAAAAAGCAGAGCGCCTCTCCTCCTCCAAAGGAACGCAGCTCCTCACCAGCAACGGAACAAACCTGGATGGAGAATGACTTTGACGAGCTGAGAGAAGAAAGCTTCAGACGATCAAATTACTCTGAGCTATGGGAGGACATTCAAACCAAAGGCAAAGAAGTTGAAAACTTTGAAAAAAATTTAGAAGAATGTATAACTAGAATAACCAATACAGAGAAGTGCTTAAAGGAGCTGATGGAGCTGAAAACCAAGGCTCGAGAACTACGTGAAGAATGCAGAAGCCTCAGGAGCTGATGCGATCAACTGGAAGAAAGGGTATCAGCAATGGAAGATGAAATGAATGAAATGAAGCGAGAAGGGAAGTTTAGAGAAAAAAGAATAAAAAGAAATGAGCAAAGCCTCCAAGAAATATGGGACTATGTGAAAAGACCAAATCTACGTCTGATTGGGGTACCTGAAAGTGATGGGGAGAATGGAACCAAGCTGGAAAACACTCTGCAGGATATTATCCAGGAGAACTTCCCCAATCTAGCAAGGCAGGCCAACGTTCAGATTCAGGAAATACAGAGAACGCCACAAAGATACTCCTCGAGAAGAGCAACTCCGAGACACGTAATTGTCAGATTCACCAAAGCTGAAATGAAGGAAAAAATGTGAAGGGCAGCCAGAGAGAAAGGTCGGGTTACCCTCAAAGGGAAGCCCATCAGACTAACAGTGGATCTCTCGGCAGAAACCCTACAAGCCAGAAGAGAGTGGGGGCCAATATTCAACATTCTTAAAGAAAAGAATTTTCAACCCAGAATTTCACATCCAGCCAAACTAAGCTTCATAAGTGAAGGAGAAATAAAATACTTTACAGACAAGCAAATGCTGAGAGATTTTGTCACCACCAGGCCTGCCCTAAAAGAGCTCCTGAAGGAAGCGCTAAACATGGAAAGGAACAACCGGTACCAGCCACTGCAAAATCATGCCAAAATGTAAAGACCATCGAGACTAGGAAGAAACTGCATCAACTAACGAGCAAAATAACCAGCTAACATCATAATGACAGGATCAAATTCACACATAACAATATTAACTTTAAATGTAAATGGACTAAATGCTCCAATTAAAAGACACAGACTGGCAAATTGGATAAAGAGTCAAGACCCATCAGTGTGCTGTATTCAGGAAACCCATCTCACATGCAGAGACACACATAGGCTCAAAATAAAAGGATGGAGGAAGATCTACCAAGCAAATGGAAAACAAAAAAAGGCAGGGGTTGCAATCCTAGTCTCTGATAAAACAGACTTTAAACCAACAAAGATCAAAAGAGACAAAGAAGGCCATTACATAATGGTAAAGGGATCAATTCAACAAGAAGAGCTAACTATCCTAAATATATATGCACCCAATACAGGAGCACCAAGATTCATAAAGCAAGTCCTGAGCGACCTACAAAGAGACTTAGACTCCCACACATTAATAATGGGAGACTTCAGCACCCCACTGTCAACATTAGACAGATCAATGAGACAGAAAGTCAACAAGGATACCCAGGAATTGAACTCAGCTCTGCACCAAGCAGACCTAATAGACATCTACAGAACTCTCCACCCCAAATCAACAGAATATACATTTTTTTCAGCACCACACCACACCTATTCCAAAATTGACCACATAATTGGAAGTAAAGCTCTCCTCAGCAAATGTAAAAGAACGGAAATTATAACAAACTATCTCTCAGACCACAGTGCAATCAAACTAGAACTCAGGATTAAGAATCTCACTCAAAACCGCTCAACTACATGGAAACTGAACAACCTGCTCCTGAATGACTACTGGGTACATAACGAAATGAAGGCAGAAATAAAGATGTTCTCTGAAACCAACGAGAACAAAGACACAACATACCAGAATCTCTGGGACACATTCAAAGCAGTGTGTAGAGGGAAATTTATAGCACTAAATGCCCACAAGAGTAAGCAGGAAAGATTCAGAATTGACACCCTAACATCACAATTAAAAGAACTAGAAAAGCAAGAGCAAACACATTCAAAAGCTAGCAGAAGGCAAGAAATAACTAAAATCAGAGCAGAACTGAAGGAAATAGAGACACAAAAAACCCTTCAAAAAATTAATGAATCCAGGAGCTGGTTTTTTGAAAGGATCAACAAAATTGATAGACTGCTAGCAAGACTAATAAAGAAAAAAAGAGAGAAGAATCAAATAGACGCAATAAAAAATGATAAGGGGGATATCACCACTGATCCCACAGAAATACAAACTACCATCAGAGAATACTATAAACACCTCTACGCAAATAAACTAGAAAATCTAGAAGAAATGGATAAATTCCTCAACACATACACTCTCCCAAGACTAAACCAGGAAGAAATTGAATCTCTGAATAGACCAATAACAGGATCTGAAATTGTGGCAATAATCAATAGCTTACCAACCAAAAAGAGTCCAGGACCAGATGGATTCACAGCCGAATTCTACCAGAGGTACAAGGAGGAACTGGTACCATTCCTTCTGAAACTATTCCAATCAATAGAAAAAGAGGGAATCCTCCCTAACTCATTTTATGAGGCCAGCATCATTCTGATACCAAAGCCAGGCAGAGACACAACAAAAAAAGAGAATTTTAGACCAATATCCTTGATGAACATTGATGCAAAAATCCTCAATAAAATACTGGCAAAACGAATCCAGCAGCACATCAAAAAGCTTATCCACCATGATCAAGTGGGCTTCATCCCTGGGATGCAAGGCTGGTTCAATATACACAAATCAATAAATGTAATCCAGCACATAAACAGAGCCAAAGACAAAAACCACATGATTATCTCAATAGATGCAGAAAAAGCCTTTGACAAAATTCAACAACCCTTCATGCTAAAAACTCTCAATAAATTAGGTATTGATGGGACGTATTTCAAAATAATAAGAGCTATCTATGACAAACCCACAGCCAATATCATACTGAATGGGCAAAAACTGGAAGCATTCCCTTTGAAAACTGGCACAAGACAGGGATGCCCTCTCTCACCACTCCTATTCAACATAGTGTTGGAAGTTCTGGCCAGGGCAATTAGGCAGGAGACGGAAATGAAGGGTATTCAGTTAGGAAAAGAGGAAGTCAAATTGTCCCTGTTTGCAGACGACATGATTGTATATCTAGAAAACCCCATTTTCTCAGCCCAAAATCTCCTTAAGCTGATAAGCAACTTCAGCAGTCTCAGGATACAAAATCAATGTACAAAAATCACAAGCATTCTTACACACCAACAACAGACAAACAGAGAGCCAAATCATGAGTGAACTCCCATTCACAATTGCTTCAAAGAGAATAAAATACCCAGGAATCCAACTTACAAGGGATGTGAAGGACCTCTTCAAGGAGAACTACAAACCACTGCTCAAGGAAATAAAAGAGGATACAAACAAATGGAAGAACATTCCATGCTCATGGGTAGGAAGAATCAATATCATGAAAATGGCCATACTGCCCAAGGTAATTTACAGATTCAATGCCATCCCCATCAAGCTACCAATGCCTTTCTTCACAGAATTGGAAAAAACTACTTTAAAGTTCATATGGAACCAAAAAAGAGCCCGCATCACCAAGTCAATCCTAAGCCAAAAGAACAAAGCTGGAGGCATCATGCTACCTGACTTCAAACTATACTACAAGGCTACAGTAACCAAAACAGCATGGTACTGGTACCAAAACAGAGATATAGATCAATGGAACAGAACAGAGCCCTCAGAAATAACACCGCATATCTACAACTATCTGATCTTTGACAAACCTGAGAAAAACAAGCAATGGGGAAAGGATTCCCTATTTAATAAATAGTGCTGGGAAAACTGGCTAGCCATATGTAGAAAGCTGAAACTGGATCCCTTCCTTACACCTTATACAAAAATCAATTCAAGATGGATTAAAGACTTAAATGTTAGACCTAAAACCATAAAAACCCTAGAAGAAAACCTAGGCAATACCATTCAGGACATAGGCATGGGCAAGGACTTCATGTCTAAAACACCAAAAGCAATGGCAACAAAAGCCAAAATTGACAAATGGGATCTAATTAAACTCAAGAGCTTCTGCACAGCAAAAGAAACTACCATCAGAGTGAACAGGCAACCTACAAAATGGGAGAAAATTTTCGCAACCTACTCATCTGACAAAGGGCTAATATCCAGAATCTACAATGAACTCAAACAAATTTACAAGAAAAAAACAAACAACCCCATCCAAAAGTGGGCAAAGGACATGAACAGACACTTCTCAAAGGAAGACATTTATGCAGCCAAAAAACACATGAAAAAATGCTCATCATCACTGGCCATCAGAGAAATGCAAATCAAAACCACAATGAGATACCATCTCACACCAGTTAGAATGGCAATCATTAAAAAGTCAGGAAACAACAGGTGCTGGAGAGGATGTGGAGAAATAGGAACACTTTTACACTGTTGGTGGGACTGTAAACTAGTTCAACCATTGTGGAAGTCAGTGTGGCGACTCCTCAGGGATCTAGAACTAGAAATACCATTTGACCCAGCCATCCCATTACTGGGTATATACCCAAAGGACTATAAATCATGCTGCTATAAAGACACATGCACACGTATGTTTATTGCGGCATTATTCACAATAGCAAAGACTTGGAACCAACTGAAATGTCCAACAATGATAGACTGGATTAAGAAAATGTGGCACATATACACCCTGGAATGCTATGCAGCCATAAAAAATGATGAGTTCATGTCCTTTGTAGGGACATGGATGAAATTGGAAATCATCATTCTCAGTAAACTATCACAAAAACAAAAAACCAAACACCACATATTCTCACTCATAGGTGGGAATTGAACAATGAGAACACATGGACACAGGAAGGGGAACATCACACTCTGGGGACTGTTGTGGGGTGGGGGGAGGCGGGAGGGATAGCATTAGGAGATATACCTAATGCTAGATGACGAGTTAGTGGGTGCAGCGCACCAGCATGGCACATGTATACATATGTAACTAACCTGCACAATGTGCACATGTACCCTAAAACTTAAAGTATAATTTTAAAAAAATAAGAATATGTATAGAAGTACAAAAATATCCATCACCCAGCAAAGTATGATTCTCAATATTTGGCATCCTGTTATAGACTGAATTGAATCATTCCGCAAAATTCACTTGTTGAAGTTGTTTTATTAATATGGTTAATTACATTGCTGTTTTTTTTTTTTGACAGGGTCTCACTCTGTTGCCCAGGCTGGAGTGCAGTGGTGTGATCTCGGCTCACTACAGCCTCTGGGTTCAAGCGATTCTCCTGCCTCAGCCTCCTGAGTAGCTGGGATTACAGGTGCCTGCCACCATGCCTGGCTAATTTTTTTTTTTGAGACAATATTTTACTGTTGTCACCCAGGCTGGAGTGCAATGGCATAGTCTTGGCTCACTGCAACCTCCGCCTCCCGGGTTCAAGTGATTCTCCTGTCTCAGCCTCCCTAGTAGCTGGGATTACAGGTGCCCACCATCACGCCCCACTAATTTTTGTAATTTTAGTAGAGACAGGGTTTCACCATGTTGGACAGACTGGTCTCGAACTCGTGACCTCAGGTGATCCACCTGCCTCGGTTTCCCAAAGTGAGCCACCGTGCCTGGCCCCTTGCTGGGGTTTTAATGTTAAGTCAGTGTTGTAATATGGGCATGAACCTAGTCATGATGTATTATCCTTGTTGTACACAACTGGATAGAATTTGCTAGAATTTTGTTCAGAAGTTGTACATCCATATTAATGAGAGTTTTTTATTTTTATTTTTTTTCTGTACTTTTAAGACTGTGTGGTTTTGGTATTGGGGTAATACTTTAAAAATGAATTGGGAAAAAAATTCTGTCTTCAATTTTATGAAAGAGTTTGTGTAGAAATTGTAGAAAGTAAACACTTTCCCCCTCAAAATTTAAGAATAAATCATAAGTGTTAGAAATAATAGTTTCTTTTTAAAACTAACTTCTTTCAAGCCTCCTTGCTTTGTGCTAATAACTCTTTGTTAAGCCCTATCCTATGTAGCTGTTAGACATGCACATAGGCACATAGTACATTCTATGTCCTTGTACCTTAACCAAGATATTTGTGTTGGACGTGCTCATAGGCATGTCCCAACTCACAGCCTATGCCCCTTCCTTATTTAGAAATGTTATAACATTTATACCTATTTTTAAAAAGTATTTAATTATTAGCCAATCGAGTTTTAGTTTAAATTATGAGGTCTAGCTCCAGTCAACAGAGACAGGACACAGCAATAAAGACCTCAATTAGGAATAAATATTCTAATGTCTCCTTATTCTATATGTACCCTTGCCATTATTCCATCTGCAAAGGGCACTCTTACTGCAAAAAATAAAAGTTACCTCACTAAAAAAACTTTTTGTCTAAATGCTAATTTTTCCTTGCAGCACTGAAGAACAAACATTTTGCATTTCTAACAGAAATAGTATAATTTCTTCCCTAAATGTTTGGTAGGATTCACCAGTGAAGCCACTATAGAAAACAGTGTGGCAGTTTATTTAAAAGTTGATGGCCAGGCACGGTGGCTCATGCCTGTAATCCCAGCACTTTGGGAGGCTGAAGAAGGTGGATCACCTGAGGTCAGGAGTTCGAGACCGGCCTGGCCAATATAGTAAAACCTCATCTCTACTAAAAATACAAAAATTAGCCAGGTGTGGTGGCAGGTGTCTGTAGTCCCAGCTACATGGGAGGCTGAGGCAGGAGAATTGCTTGAGCCCAGGAGGCGGAGGTTGCAGTAAGCTGAGATAGCACCATTGTATTCCAGCCTGGGCAACAGAGGAAGACTCTGTCTCAAAAAAAAAGAAAAAAGAAAAAAAAGAAAGAAAAAAAAAGTTGACCACACTCCTAACATGTATTCCAGCCTTCCCCTCCTAGGTATTTACTCAAGAGAAATGAAAGCTTATGTTTTCTCACTAAGACTTTTCCACTTAAATGTTTATAGGAACTTTATTTGTAGTATCCCCAAATGGTAAACCAACCAAATGTTCATCATTAAGTGAATGCATAAACAAACAGAGGATATGTTCATTATCCTGATTGTAATAATGGTTTCATGGTCGTATATATATGCCAAAATGTGTCAAATAATACACTTAAATATTTGCAATTTATCATGTGTCAATTATACCTTAGGAAAGGTGCTACAATATGAAACACTATAATAAAAAAATTATTTTAATAGGCAAAAATCTGAAAATGACCATGTATGTTGCAAACAGAATAATTACAAATGCTTCTGTAAATGTAAAAATATAACAGTAGAAAGAAAACTTTGATAGGCTGGGCATGGTGGCTCATGTCTGTAATCTCAGCACTTTAGAAGGCCAAGGTTGGCTGATCATTTGAGGTCAGGAGTTTGAGACCAGCCTGAGAAACATGGTGAAGCCCCATCTCTACTAAAAATACAAAAGTTAGCTGGGCATGGTGGCAGGTGCCTATAATCTCAGCTACTCAGGAGGCCAAGGCAGGAGAATTACATGAACCTAGGATGCAGAGGTTGCAGTGAGCCAAGATTGTGCCACTGCACTGCAGCCTGGGTGACAGAGCAAGACTCCATCTAAAAAAAAAACAAAAAACAAAACACAACTTGATAAATGAGTTAAATAGAAGAGATGACACAGAAAAAGAGAGAATAAGTGGACTAGAAGATAATGCTGAAAAATTACTCAGAACACAACATAAAGTCAGACATTTCAAAAATGTCATATAGAGTTGGAAAGATATTACAGATGGGGTTAGAAGTTCTAATATGTTATTGGAGTTCACAAAGGAACTAGTTCAGAGAACGAAGAAAAGTAACTATGTAGAGAGTTAATAGCTGAGAATTATCTAAAATTTATAAAAAACATGGATGCTTAGATTCAGAAACACAAATTCAAACAAGATACATAAAAAGGAATCTGCACCTAAATGCAATATAGTGAAATTTAAGGATAAATAGAAGATCTGAAAAGTATCTGGAGAAAAGATAAAGAACTCATTAAAGATTGATAATGGATTAACAGAATAAAGTCATTTGATTAAAGAAATTAAAGAACTACTGCAATTAGACTGACAGCTGACTTCTCCATCCTCAATATGGAAACAAGGAGTCAACGGAATTACATCTTTGCAGTGCCGACACTAAGTAATGTAAACCTTTATTCATATACCCAGAAAAACTATCTTTCAAGAAGTTTTCAGTTTCATATTAAAGAAGAAAACAATTCAGACAAATGTAAACAATGAGACAAAGGCCAAAATTATCTTCTTTGAAGTGGTTTTCTCACCCTCTAAAAATATCACCATTGCTATACTCTTCAACTTACCAGTGCTATTAGAAATATGTTTTTTCTTCCTAGCACAATCTATCCCAGAGTCTTTATCATGTTAAACTCAACAATGCGTCTCACTTGCATCACATGTGAATAAAAAATAATGAGAGACAGTTATTTCATCCTGTGTTCTTCCTGAATTCTCTACTTTACTACTTCTATTCCTTAGGGTAAAAAAAAATTCAGAGAACATTTAGGGTAAAAATGGGAACTCCCTTAATCCCCCCAAATGTGCTAGACAGACCAACATTGTTTTTCATTTCTGCATCCACTCTCCTTTCTTTCAAGTTCAGAGCAAGAATTGCCACCATGTATTTAAGAGTGGTTCCTCCTTTCTTCTGGGCACTTTACTGCTTATGTCCCGCATGTCTAGTCTCTAAGTTCAGAAGCTCAGCCTCCCTTGCTGGAAAGACTTTGATGTCCTTGTCTTCTGGGTCAAGCCTATGCATTGTTCACGACTACA
Source organism: Gorilla gorilla gorilla (assembly GCF_029281585.2). Classification (NCBI taxonomy): domain Eukaryota; kingdom Metazoa; phylum Chordata; class Mammalia; order Primates; family Hominidae; genus Gorilla; species Gorilla gorilla. The sequence goes on along the minus strand of NC_073243.2, from coordinate 110,462,108 downwards.
TGGAAGGGTCCTTTCGCTATTAGGCTGTGGGAACAATACCTCTCACCCTGGACAGGTCTTTCAACTGCAGACCCAGCACCCCTGTACAGACTTGGACCATGACTGATATGGTCTTTTTCCCATGGATGTTTTCACTTGTCCAACTCCCTCCATTCAGCTGAGACTTCTTTTGAGCAAGAACTGCTTGTTTTCCTCAGCACCTTTGGTGCCTCATGTAACACCTGACACTGATGAGCTGCCATATAGATGTCAGAGAAATGTGGAATTAATGAAATTTTTTTCTATGATTACATCTAAACTTCTGGACCGATGTGTGATGAAGCAGCAGGAGCAGGATGTGGCAGGATACGGAAGGACCAGGAGATGCTGTCAAAGGAGGACAAGACGCTGGGGTGTTTGGGCTGGAGAATGCCTAGGTGGCCAGCAAGTGATGCTCAGATCAGGGGAGGCCACTGCAGCTGGAGCATCTGTGCAGGCTCTTGGTAGGAATCTTGTGTGGAGCCCTTTGCTTATCCAATGGTGGAATAGATTGCCTCCAGGTCTCTATTGAACATGAGAGTCAGGATCCGCGGGAGTGCCTGGGAGGCCACTGTCTCTCTCTCTCCAGTTCATCCTCCTTTTGATAAATCAATCTTCATAAATACTTCCAGCATTAGTTTACTCCATTGCTCACAACCCTCCAAACATGCTGCATTGCCTTTTAAATCAAACCCCCATTTTATAAAAGCCCTCCATGAGAGTCAAACTTGTTCCTGTGATTCCCCTGGTCCCCATGTGCCAAGGCCATTCTGAGCATGGCCAGCAGCTTCCGTCAGCCCCTGCCTCCTCCACTTGCTGTGAGCCTTCTCTTGGGAGTCATCAGGGATTTCCAAGTTAACATATCCAAATCGAATACATGACCTTCGGGTTGTTGGGTTGGGAGAAGGCTTGAATTTGCCCCCACAGACAGTGGATGTGTCACAAAGTGGCAAATTTTCCACCTCTGGAAGCGTCCAAGTAGAGAACAGACTACCATCTCCCGCGAATGCTTGAGAAAGCTGGTGGGGGCATTTCACCTCCCAGAGGCTCCTCCCAACGCCAAGCTTCTAAATTCCTGTGAGTTTCAACAATCTGCTGGCATAGATCAATCAGTCAAGTTAAATCAACCAATCATCTCTTTCGTGTGTACTGGCATATTATCGCTTCCACCTCGGCTGCCCAAATAAGACCCCGAGGCATCTTCACCACGGCCCCTTCCTCCTGCCTGTCTGCACGGTGCCTGGCTCCCCATGAGCCCCATGCTGTCTGAGGGAGGGCAGTGCTCACTCATCTTTATGCACCTGCTAGCCACCTTGGAGCAAGCACAGTGCAGACCCTCAATACAGGCTCAGGACCTGTGGGAGGTGGGGAGGTCTTCGGGGAGATACAAGGAAAGAAGCATGTCGCGGGGGCCAGCAGACTTTAACTTTGCCAGGCGGGGGTAGCTGCTTCTGGCACTTCCTTTGCCATCACTTCTGTCAGGGACAGGCTTTTGGAGACAATTATATGAAACCGTATTTCCTTCTGTATTACTTTCCTGCCATTCCTCATAAGCTATATTTTAATTTTAAACAGCAATTTACAGGGTAATTCATTTACAACAACACAATCCATTGTGATCACAATGCCATACATTTATGTTTTAAGTAATTTTTAATGCTTGTAGCAGCTGGGTCTCTGAAAATAACTAACATTTTTCACCTTGTGCAGTGAGGGGAAGAAAAATTCTCTGCTCTTTAATTATAGAACCACCAAAGACAACATGCAGTGAGTAGGGCAGTTATAATTGCAAAATAAGAAACGGTTTGCTTGAGAACATAGCAGATCCTTCCGTGTCAACATGTAACTGCCAGGGAGAGCAGGTAAAGCCTGGAGCAGAACTGTGCCCACTCCAGGCTCACAAGCCACTGTAATTTTAAGTCAAATTGATTAACATAAGAAGCATTATTAGGAAGATGGAATTATAGAAAGAGTGGAAATAGTTCCCTCTAACCAAAAAGAGCTGTATTCAAAGGGCAAGAGATTGGGGTTTATTTCTGTTTGTCGTTATTAGAAATGCACACACAGCCCATGCCACAGCCTTGCATGGGTGTGCAGCTGCGGCTGCCACTATATTCCAAAGGGCAGTACCCTCAGAGGATCACCTGTGCCCTTGCCTACCTGTGCGGCTGCCACTATGTCTCAAAGGGCAGTACTCTCCGAGGATCACCTGTGCCCTTGCCTACCTGTGCGGCTGCCACTATGTCTCAAAGGGCAGTACCCTCCGAGGATCACCTGTGCCCTTGCCTACCTGTGCACAACATTAACCATTTTTTCTCTCTTTTTTGAGACAGGGTCTTGCTATGTTGCTCAGGCTGCAGTGCATTGGTGCAATCGTGGCTCACTGCAGCCTCAATACCCTGAGCTCAAGACAGCCTCCTGCCTCAGCCTCCCAAGTAGCTGAGACTACAGGTGTGTACCACCACATCCAGCAGACTTTTTTATCTTTATATTTTTAATTTTAAAGGAATCTATTTGCAGAATACTTACTGGCTAATTTGCAATTTTTTTGTAGAGATGAGGTCTCACTATGTTTCCCAGTCTAGCAGGGAACTCCTAGGCTCAAGTAATCCTCCCACCTTGGCCTCCTGAAGTGCTGGGATTATAGGTGTGAGTCCTATACTTAGCTGCCATTTTCTTTTTCTTTTTTTTTTGAGAGTAAAAACTGATTTTTAGTTGTGCTTGATTCAGTTCTCGATAACATGAAAGATCATATCATAATAGAAAATTTCAGATTTCTAATATCCATTTTTATGGTTCCATTTAAATTGAATATTGGTAGTTTTATTATTGAAACTTTATATCATGCTTAATCAACTTTTATTCTAACTCTTTTGACACTAATTTTTATCAACTTTTATGTCCTGGTTTTGTAATTCTTTACTTATTTGCTGTTTTTAAATGACTTATATTGGATGAGCCTTTCTAACTTTAACCTTTTAGAACCTTTATAACTTTAACCTAATTGGCATCTCTTGTATTAAGTTTGTTTATTGGTTTAGGCAGAAACTGCCTTTTATTTTATTTTTATTTTATTTATTATTATTATACTTTAAGTTTTAGGGTACATGTGCACAATGTGCAGGTTAGTTACCTATGTATACATGTGCCATGTTGGTGTGCTGCACCCACTAACTCGTCATCTAGCATTAGGTATATCTCCCAATGCTCTCCCTCCCCCCACCATTTCTTTTTGAATTAAGATGTTCTGGGAGTGATTAAGCCACCTGTGCTCATATGTAAATAAATCCCTCATCACTCACCTAGCATCAGAAGTGCGAGGCAGGACCACACGTGCCACGCAGGCACTGGCCTTCAACAGTCACGCCAACGTCCTCCGCCACAGACACCTCAAATCCATATCTTCATTTCTTCATGTTGTGCTGACATGCCACATGGAGGGAAGTCCATGTTGGTCTCGTTACCACCTAATGGGATGAGTGTGTCATCTCAAAAGAGCAGGCCCTTCCCGGGTCCCGTGGGGCTCAGCCCTGGACAGACGTGCAGCTCAGATCCCCCAGACAGGGTGCCATGGCTCCCCTCATCTCTGCCTTTTCCCCTCCCATTTTAATTTACCCCCTAGAGAATTATGTTAAGATAAAGTGACATACGCCTGTGTTCCTTGCCCCCTCCCAATGGCACACTGCGCTAGGCCCATCAGAACTAGAGGAAGGAAACAGAATGTTTGGGAAACTCGTGCTGGTGACCGGAGGAGTTCTGTCCAGCCTCGCCTTCCCTCTCCTTCCCTCCCTCCCTTCCTCCCGCTCTCCCTCCCTGCCTCTGTCTCTTCCTCTGTCTCTCTCTCCCTCCTCCTTTCTCTATTCCTCACTCCCTCTCTCTCCTCTCTCTTCTCCTCCCTTCCTCTCTCCCTTTCCCCTCCTCTCCCTCTCCCTCTTTCTCCTTCCCTCCTTCTCTCTCCCTGTCTCCCCCTCTCCTTCCCTCCCTCCTTCGTTCCACCCCTCTTCCCGTCTCTCCCTCCCACACCCCCTCTGGGTGGCGTCAGGTTGGAATCACACAGCTCACCTGGTTTGCCTGCTGGGCACCAGGCTGGCAGGCATAGTGTGGTTCTCCCATGGTGACCAGGCCCAGCGCGTCTCTTTACTGCGTGAAAGGGCTTCCTCTATCCAGAGATTTATAGACCCCGCCTGACACTGCAGAAATGTAATACGAGCCACCTGTGCATGGTTTGTGAGAAGAAACAGGTGAAATTAATTTTAATGATGTATCCTTTTTAACTCATAATCTCCAAAATATGATCACTCAACATGTACTAATATGCAGTTGTTACTGAGCTATTTCACATTCTTCTTCTTATTTTATTGATTTATTTTTTGTACAGTCTTTGGAACCTTAGCACCCTTAGTTCAAATGGCCACATTTGGCAGGCTCGGGAGCCATGGGGCTGGTGGGGCCGCAGTAGGCAGCTGTAGACCCTGGAGGAGAGTGAGCCTAAGCCAGGCCCAAGCCAGTTCAATGCCTGCTTGATTAAGTAACTCACCCATAGCTAATTCCAAATGTGGCAGAGAGGCCACCAGAGTGTGGCTTGGGTGTGAACCACAGTAACCCCACCAATGAGCTTGTGTGAGGAGCTTCTTTGCAGAAGTGGTGAGGACGGGGCCCGTCCAGGTCTGTCGGTGGCCCTGCTCCTCGGCCATGCCCGCCCTGCACCACTGGGTCTGTCCAGGCCCTGCTCCTCGGCCATGCCCGCCCTGCACCACTGGGTCTGCCCAGGCCCTGCTCCTCGGCCATGCCCACCCTGTACCACTGGGTCTGTCCAGGCCCTGCTCCTCAGCAATGCCCGCCCTGCACCACTGGGTCTGCCCCAGCCGCGCTCCTCGGCCATGCCAACCCTGCACCACTGGGTCTGTCTAGGCCCTGCTCCTCGGCCATGCCTGCCCTGCACCACTAGGTCTGTCCAGGCCCTGCTCCTCGGCCATGCCTGCCCTGCACCACTGGCCGTCTCGCGACTGCACCAGTGTCACTCCAACATGAAAGCCGTGGGCAGACAATTATGCACAGGCCACCTTTATCCTTAGGCCCCTCTGAGGGGTGTGGATTGAGTCAGGACTGAAAAAGGTGCATGTGATGCAGGCTCACTGTTGCCAGGCCCAGGGAGGACTCCTGCGGCATGGAGGAAGCACACAGTGTCACTGGGCCACCCGCTAGAAGCAGGAGCAGGCAGCTCTGCCCATGGCATCCCGGCAGCAGGGTGAGCAACACCTGAGCCCAGTGAGAGAATAAACTCACAACAAGCTGCGTGATGCGGGTTTACTACTCACAGACGGGCGGCAAGGATCAAAAGAAGCCTCAAACTCATCATGAGCCGGTCCCCCAAGGCCTGAGAAAGCTGTCTGGGGCGCAGAGTCCCCACTGTGTATGCCCCATTTGCACCACAGCCGAGGGACCTTGGAAGGCAGCCCACCGGGTTCTACACTTCAGGGGCGGCGCTCAGAGGGACCTCCTGCTGCCGGGGAGGGAGGAGCAAAGTCTGCGTGGTCCCCGGTCTGCGTGGTCCCCGGTCTGTATGGTTCCCGGCAGCTCCTCCCTGATCTGCTTACCTAACAGACCTCGGACGGCCTCAGGATCCCGGGACACAGGCGCAGGCTTCCGCGTGCTCGCCGGCTGTGTTGTTAAACATCTTCATGCACCAGCCCTCCCAGCAGGCCCGGGCTGGCAGAGCAGCGGAGGAGTGCTCGGGTTCAGACCGAGTCAGGGTCAGCCTGCTGGTCCTCAAAGCCGTTCCGGGTTAGTTCAGGTTGATTTTCCTCTCTGATGGCAAGGCCAACTCTAAAGTTGAGAGGGACAGGGGCGGTGACGAGGCTCGGGCTGTGCTGGGAGGTTCCTCTGTATCTTGAGACGCTGCATTTCCCCGCCTGCTGCAGCTCCTCCCAGAGCCGCCAGCAAGAAACCGAGAGCTGAGCTGGCCAAGGCCATCAGGGCCGTCCACTGTGGGTGGGAGACGCAGCCTTGCCACATGGAAGATAAAGGAGGCAGAGCAGGCTCTCTCCCCTCCCCTCCCCTCCCCTCCCCTCCTCTCCCTTCCTCTCCTCTCCTCTCCTGGTATACCCCGGCTTCCCCCTTGCCCTCAGCCCTGCGTCCCGGGCATGACTTCCATCTCCAACAGAACACAAGGTCGGAAGCCCTTCCCCCAATTTGAGGTTAATGGCACTTTGGTGTTTAGGCTCCTTCTGGCTTTGGCCCAAGCTTGGCAGGTGGCCCTCCCGCCTTGCTCTTCTTGGGGCCTGACAGGCTCACCGGCATTGCAGCTCCGTCAGGGACAGAGCCCACCATCTCCAGAAAGCCAGCCCCTACCTGAGAGCTGCAGCCCAGCAGCACGCGAGGACCCTGCATTTCTTTCCCGCGGTTGAGGGTGAGGGAGTGTTCAAGGAGGAAGGCCCACCTTGCCCCCTAGAGCCCTGCCTTCCTCTACACGCCCACGCGAATTCCTAGGTGTACGGGTTTGTTTGGATGGTGGAGAGAGACAGGGCCCGTCAGGAGGCACTCTTGGGGAATCATGCAGCCATACAACTTTAGAGCTGGCCTTGGCTGGGAGAGGAAAATCAATCTGAACTCACCCGGAGTGGTTCCGAGGACCAGCGCGCTGACCCTGACTCTGTTCGTGCCTGAGCGCTCCTCCGCTGTTCTGCCAGCCGCGGCGTGTGGGGAGGGCCGGAACCTGAGGACCTGCATGAAGACATTTAAGAACACAGCTACGGTGCATACAAAAGCCTGCGCCTGTGTCCCAGGGCTCTGGAGGCCTTACAATGCCTGTGACCTGTGTCAGACTGACGGCTTCATCCAACAGAGCAGGGGAGCACGAGAGGAGGGAACCTGTGTGCAAACACTGCATTCCTGGGGCGCACGGTCTCAGGGCCGGCTGCACACACCACGCTCAGAACTACTCATTGTCATGGGCTCACTGTGTCTCCCAAATGCATATGTTGACGTCCTAACTCCCAGCGCCCCCAAGGTGGCTGCATTTCTACATAGAAACTTTTAAAGAGATGATTAAGGTAAAATGAGGTCATTGGGGTGGCCCCGATTTGCTAGGTCTGGTGTCTTAATAAGGAGACAAGGACACAGACATGCACAGAGGGACGGCCCTGTGAGGACACAGGGAGAGGACACCATCTGCAAGCCCAGAAGAGAGGCCTCGGAAGGAACCGGCCTGGCCACCCCTTGACCTTGGACACCAGCCTCCAGCACGCTGAGGATGAGCTACTGTCATTTCAGCTGCCTTGGTTTCGGTGCTTCTCCAGGGCAGCCCTGCTGACTCATTCTCACAGCTAGTTCTGGGGTTGGCAGATCCTGCGGATACCTGTGGACACAGGCATGTGTTCAGGCTTGAGCTGGGTGGGGTGAGGGGTGAGCAGCCATAGAAGGAAAAGGCAATCCTCTGGACACACAAACTGTGTTTTCTCTCAAACCCAAACACTCCTACAAGAAGTACAGTCGGTATTAGGATAAAGGCCTCACCACATCCCCCCCGGTTTTCCTCACAGCAAGCTCGAGATGTGGGAACCGCTGCACCCTCCACATCAGGGAACAGACTGAGGGAGGAGGTGACTGTCATCCTGGGGCCTCACGTGACGCAGGGCTGGGGCTGAGCCTCCCGTTCTGGGGACCTGGACCCAGGGCCTCTCTTGGGGTCTAAAACTTTTGAGGCAAAGGAGATGCAGAGATGCCCATGCCCAGACCCAACAGGCCACAGAGGACTGACTGGCGCTCAGAATTTGATCTCAGAGATCCCGGTGACTTTGGACCTGAGGTTGCGTGAGATCCCCTCCCCTGTGCCAGGTCTCACTGGTGCAGTCATCGTTTAACTTCTGGGATCTTTACAGTATCAGGAAATAACTACGGAAGATAGTCTGAATTGTTGGGCAGCAGAAAACCACCAAAGTTAAGTTAAAAACAAAGAAGAAAATCACTCTCAGAAATGCATTGTGAACTCTCCACCATACCCAGTACCGTCTAACATTTTGGCCTGGATGGTTGATGTTGGTGATTTACAGTCCAAGCACCCATCAGCTGCCAAGGGAGCCCTACAGGGGACTGCAGTCCCCACGGCCTGATTAGAAAGCAGGGAAACCGCGGGCCCCACGCGGGGGCTTGGGAACAACCCATGACGGAGCCCCTCCTCCGCGGTCGTCTCTCAGGCCTAGGCCTGCTGGGCCTGGACTGTTCCCTCTGCTCTGCTTCTCCAAGTCTCCCGCCTCACACCTGCCTCGGCGGGTGCACAGGTGGTCTCAGAGCTGACGTCTGACCACACCTCTCCCGGGGGCGTTTCTGTCCCTGCTCACAGGTGCATGAGGATTGGACTCCACCTCCCATCTTGATTTCGAGTGAAGTGAAGGCTGAGCCAAGAGCTTGCTTTCAGCTTTAGTATTTCCGCAATGAAAAGACAAGAGAAAGCTCTGTGCTCTCCCAGGGCGTCCGCTGGGTGGGAGCCTGTGGCTCCAGCTGCTCAAAGACGAGCCTTCAACTTGAAAGTTCTGCAGCCTGGAAATTCGGAGTATGTTCCCTCTGGAAAATTTCCACTCACCACATTTTCCTTCCATTTCTTTTGTCTCCATATAGCAGTCCAGGAAACTGGAGAAAATGGGGCAAAGAAAAATAAAATAAAATGAACCCAACATGCAGGTTCCCAACATTGTTCCTTTAAGCACTATTAATGAGAATGAAATGTGATTTTCTCACAATTTGATTCATTCAATGTATGTTTCTTGGGCAGTGCTCTGCACTAGCCAAGGTGCTGGGGTCGGAGAAACACTGCAGTTACAGCGGAAGTCGGGGTGCCTCCCACGGGCTCTTGGTAGCACCTGGCTGTACACACGAGGGAATGATGTTAACGCAGTGACAGGTGACGGCACGTGCCCTTGGTGTGATTCTCCCGTTTCTTCCCTTGCCTCCTCTGGTGAAGATAAATCCTATCTAGAACACTAAATATCCAGAAACAGACCCTACCACACTGTAATCTATTACTCGTGTAGAACTATGCACAGTAGGCCTGTCCTGAAATTCTCTCCAGAATAACCATTACTTGATTAGACATGGAGTCATAAATGGTATTTTAGCATTCTTTGTTTTATTTATTTTTTATTTATTTTTTGAGATGGAGTCTCACTCTCTTGCCCAGGCTGGAGTGCAGTGGCATGATCTTGGCTCACTGCAACCTCTGCCTCCCCGGTTCAAGCGATTCGCCTGCCTCGGCCTCCTGAGTAGCTGGGATTACAGGAATGCGCCACCACACCCAGCTAATTTTTGTATTTTTAGTAGAGACGGGGTTTTGCCATATTGGCCAGGCTAGGCTTTCTTTGTTTTAATGAAAGAGTTCTGACTCTGGGACCTTGGAGAGGCAAGCCCAGGCCCACTCTGTGTCACCACTGGCTGCTCCATTCTCCTGCTTGTCATTGATATATGCGGCATGGAAATAAAGGGAGCGCTGGTAACACAGAGGCGGAGTAAACGCACATTAAAGAGCGCCGGCCCGCGTGCCCTTATCTGCATGTGCAGGTCAGCTAGATCCATCACTGCAGGGGCGGCCGGCTCCGGATCTCAGACCCGCCGGAGGCCGGGAGGGAGGAGCAGAGCGAGGAGGACGCCGCGGACCGCGCGGTGAAATGCAGCCGGTTCCATTTAGAAATTTCTACTGGGGGCAGGGGCAAAGTATCTATAATAATTTTAAGGACATTTCCCAAATGTTTATTTAGATAAAAGATAGATAACGGTCAAGCTCCCGAACCTGCGGCCCGATAACGAGGCTTTATTAATGACCTGCCATATGCGAGGGCTGGGTAATTAAAGTTTTTCCCCCAAAGGAAGAGAGTGGACAAATTTATTTGATGGTTTGATAACCAGGGACACTGGTTGAAAACTATTGATATAATCGGAGCTCATTCGATTTCCTCGCGACAGCCACTCCTATCAGCTAATTTCACCTGTGAATAGTTAATTACCCCGGATGCATATGGGCCGGCCATTAATAACCTGGACTGTCACCGCTCCTTTGTCACCCACATGTGCCTTTTATCTCCTGAATCTCCTTCTTCTTTTTTTTATTCCTTCCCATTCTCCCTCTTAAAAAAAAATGCTTGGGAAGACAGATGTGAGCTGTGAGATTCCGCGGCTGTGTTAGAGGAGGCGCCGGGCCTGGGTGCAGAACGAGTCTCCAAGTGCCGCGTGAACGAGGGTGGGTGGCTGGAGCTCCCAGGCCAGCCCAGGCGGAGGCGCTGCCTCCAGACCCAGCCTGTGTGCAGAGGGGCTGGCGGAGCTCGGACGCCGGGCTCGCTGGCCTTTGCCGATGGACCTCGGGTGTGTCCAGGCCGGGCGAGGGCTGGCAGCTCCAGTGAGGCGGGACCTCACTCTATCTGTGTTGTGCATCCTGTTTGAGTTTCTGGGTCCCGACCTTGAGCAAGCCAACTGACTTCTCTGATGTTGGTTTGCTCAGATGTAACGTGCGGTTGACAGCATCTATGCTGGAGCACGTGGCGGCTTAAGAGCAATAGGTGAAAAGGGCATCTCAGAAGATGCCCTCAGGACGTGGGGATGCCATAGGCCTCGGGTGGTGGAGGGTGCCCCGGCTCCGAAGGGCTCCTGAGCCTGGCAGGCTGGCATCCGCGCGTGGGCTGGGGCTCACTCTAGCTATTCCCTCGGTGCTTTTATGGATGTTCACAGAGTGGGGTGAACTTCTGCTTCCCCCACATTTTGCTTTTCAGGGCTATGTGTCCTCTGTGACCGTGGCTGTCCTGGGATCCAGTGGGATATCCCTGCTGGCCCAGCAAGGACGGTGGGCTCAGAGCAGGCTAAGGTCAGGGGGAAGGGAAGCCTCATTGTGCAGACAGATGCTCTCTGCAGAGGACGCTGCTCACTGGAGTGTAGAAGATGGCCAGAGATGGGGAGATAGGGTGGGGACAGGAGGTTCCTGAGAGCTGCCCCTCCCAGGGGAGGTGACCACAGAGGGGCCTTTGTCTTCAAGGGAGCCCATCCGTGTCCACAGCAGACAGGGCTGGTGCTCCCCAGCAGGCGGGGGTCAGAGGCAGGTAGAATCAGGTAGGAGGCAGACAGCCTTTCCTCCAGGACCTGTGCGATCCGCTGGGTCCTGCACTTCCTTCCTCTTTCTCCCTGTTTTCTGCCTGTCTCCCCCAGGGTTGAATTCCCTGAAGCTGAGCAGAGCTTCCCCTGCCTCGATGTCCGCCCACAGCAGGACCACAGGGGTGCAGCAGGTGCGCAAGGAAGGCTGGAAGAATCAATGACCTGCGGAGGAAGTGTTTGCTCAGTGACTGGCAGGATGCAGCCGCTGACTTTAGGGAGGATGCGGACCATCCAGCCTCGTGGTCGTCCCTTCAGAGACCTCCAAGGCCATTTCTGTGTCACCAAGCGGGGGAGTGCTTCATGAGTTTGGGTGTTCAATCAAGGACACTCTGGGGCCCCTGGAGGAAGAACAAGGTGGGTAGCGGGCAGCCCAGGGCATCACTCTAGTTTTGAAAAGTTCTCTGATGGATTCTAACCCGCAGTCAGAGCCATCGACCTTCTCTAGAGGACAGCACTAATTTTCAAACTCGGTGGCACTTTGGAATCCCCCCACCCCACCCCACCCCCGCCCCGAGAAGCTTTAGAAATACTGACACCGCTGTCTCACCAGAGGGATTCATGATCAACTGGTCTGGAGTATAAACTGGGCATGGGGATTGTTAAAAGCTACCCAGGGGATTTGAACTTTGCAGCCCCGGTTGAGACCACTGAGTATGAGATTCCTATGCAAACTAAGCCTGGACTCCATCAAGGCTCCAGGGATGCTGGGCGTGGGGCCATGGGCTGGCCTGGCCCAGATCCAGTTCTATAAGGCCACCTGTGTTACTCTAGCCTCGGTCCTTTGAAAGATGCTTCAGTACCCCCCAAAACCATCCCCTAAGGGCTTTGAGGGGCCAAGGTGGTCCTCAAGGAAGATGAGTGACCCTCAGTTCCTTGCTGGACACCGCCTCCCTCCCCAGACACACAGATTCCCTGCAGGTAGAAGGAAAGAGGGAAACAAGGGGCTCCACCAAACACCCCTCATCCCGTCCTGTCAGCCCTAACCCAGACACATCTCCTCCCATGGCACAGCTGCCAGTGAAATCACTTTTGCAAAATTATGACTGAGACAGTGAAAGAGAGCTAACTTAACCAACTCCACCTTGCTTCTAACCTCCAAGCTCTCCTTGTTCATTCCTGGGCGTAGGCTGAATTAACTTGGGGAGAAACTTAGTTTATAGTTTAAACAAAAACAAAAGCAGCCCTTTCCCAAGGTAACCTCCTTCTGGCCTGGGGACTAGATGGCCTTTGTAGGACTAACAGCCACAAGATTAGAAATGATGGTTTAGGAGTCATGCGGCTGGAGGCTGCTAGATTCGGACCCTCCCTACACTGCTCCTAGGATCAGTGCTTGAGACATTTTGCAGACCTTGCACTTGATGGATCAGCTGGCATCACCCAGATCGATAAACTGGCTCAGCTGATCTTGTGGCCCCCACCCAGGAACTGACTGAGCGCAAGAAGACAGCTCCAGGTCCCTGTGATTTCATCCCTGACCATTCAGCACTCCCAGCTCACTGGCTTCCCCTCATCCACTAAGTTGTCCTTAAAAACTCTGCTCCCCAAATGCTCAAGGAGACTGACTTGAGTAGTAATAAAACTCCGTTCTCCCGCACAGCCGGCTCTGTGTGAATTACTTTCTCTATTGCAGTTCCCCGTCTTGATGAATCAGCTCTGTCTAGGCAGGGGGCAAGGAGAACCACCAGCACCCTTCGCCAGCTCCCACCAGGCCCAGGCACCCCCCAGGCTGACCTGGGCCCATCATCCTCTGGCCTTTGGGTGGGCCTGGCCCAAGAGAGGCTCTGCAGGGGTGGGGGCAGGAGGAGCTGCGTCGGGTCCTGGTGCCCCCGTGCTACTGCCAGGCCCTGGGTGGCTGCTTGCCTCCCTGGCCCAGTGGACACCACTGTCCCCTGGTTCCTGCTCTCTCAGAGCCTGCAGGGCTGTCTTCTCCCTGGCCTGCCGCCTGGGTGAGGCGCCACTGCCCATGACAGCTCATTCTTGCTGCCCAGGAAGACCAGCGCCAGACAAGTGGAGAAGACAGATTTTACCCAGGGCAGTTGCATGAGGGGCGGGGCCCACTGTGGAGCTGGGCTCTGTGGCAAACATGGCAGGACAGTAAGAGACTTGTGGCCAGGGAGCGGGAGTTGGTGGGTGGGGAGGGACCACCAGGAGACATGGAGCCTCCCTTTTTCTGGCAGAACCAACCTCACAGAATTCCTGCTGACTGGAGGCTGGGGGTCAGGTACTGAGGGTCAGAGAGAGGAATTTTCCAGACACTGACGGCGGCCAGGTAGCAAGGGTGGGGGGTTCTTGCTACACTGACCTAGTGCAGTTCTCTGCTAAAACTGGATTGTACAGGGAAGGAGGCAGATGAGGTTCAGGAGAGCCGCTGCAGTCTGGACCACAAATAATCTATCACAGCCCCCCACCCCCAGCCATCTGCCATGGGACCCTGTCCCTTTACCAGCTGAGCACCCCTCCCATCCTTCATTCCCAGAGAGTCCACTGCCCCTCACCTCCTGCCGCTACCTGCCCATCTCATCCTGCAGCAGCCGGAGGGATGGTGGGAAACCCAGGCAGGACTCACCACTCCCTCGCTGGGCTCTGCAGGGGCACACATGGCTCTCAGGACAAATCCAGGTTCCTTGCCTCGGGCACTGGTCCCATGGCCCTGACCCCTGCCCTTGCCACCCTCTCCTCCCTGCCCCCCACGGCCCTGACCCCTGGCCTCACCACCCTCCCCTCCCCACCCCCAATGGCCTTGACTCCCACTCCGCCCTCCCTTCCCCAACCTCACGGCCTTGACCCATGGTGGGGCCACCCTCTCCTTCCCACCTCCTAGGGCCCTGACTCCCACCCGCTTGCCCTCTCCTTCCTGACCCCCAGGGCCCTGGATCCCACCCTCTCGCCCTCTCCTCCCTTACCCTCACAGCTGTCCTCTTAGCCATCTCCTCCCTGCCCTCAGGGGCCCCTCAGCAGCCCGCCCGGTCCGCCCAGCATAGCCACCATCCCTTCTGCTCAGGAAGTCTCGCCCAAGGCACTCCCTGCAGAGGGCCCCTGCGCCCCTGGAGTGACCCCTCCCCACTCTCCACCACTTCCAAGCCTCAGGCATCACTGCTGGGGGAGCCTCAGGCTCTCCTGGGACTGAGCTCCCTCATCTTCCTCCTCCCACTAGGACCTGGTTGGGGAATTCCACAGACGTGCCCTCCACGAATGGGGCTTCCTGAGGACCAGGGTGTTACTGCAGAGGGTGTGGCATGTGAGGTGGATTAGCAGGATTTGACCCTGTGTTGGGGGCATGGCTGAGACATGGAGCTCTCATCAAGCCATGCGTTCCTGAGAGATGATTTTTTTTTTTTTTTTGAGATGGAGTCTTGCTCTGTTGCCAGGCTGGAGTGCAGTGGCGCGATCTCAGCTCACTGCAACCTCTGCCTCCCGGGTTCAAGCGATTCTCCTGCCTCAGCCTCCTGAGTAGCTGGGACTACAGGCACACACTGCCACACCTGGTTAATTTTTTGTATTTTAGTAGAGACAGGATTTCACCGTGTTGCTGAGGCTAGTCATGAACTCCTGAGCTCAGGCAATCTGCCCACTTTGGCCTCCCAAAGTGCTGGAATTACAGGTGTGAGCCACCATGCCTGGCCGAGATGACACTCTTGACCGTGGCTGGGAGGCCCTGCCGCCATCTGCTGTCCTGGCTGCGGGGCAGGCAGGGATCCCAGGAGTGTGGGCAAGAGAAGGGTGTGGGCTGGGGCTGGGGTGATGGGGTGGGGCCCATGAGGTGCTGCCAGAGGGTTGGGGTGAGCCCTGTCGTTAGCCAGGGACAGTCCCTCTGGGGTGGGGACACGGGGGCGGGGGTTCCTGGAGGTTCATCATTCCCATAATCAGGAGGTGGCAGAGCCCTGGCTTTGGGGGTTTGTCCAGACCTGCTGGCCTCCTTCAACAGGCAAGAGACCTGTCTGGGGCCGGATGGGCTGCCTGGCCCTCACCCGAAAGGGATAAAGTCCTTGCAAGCCCCCATCTGCAAACCTGCAGCCAGAGGCTGGCCACAACGCCCTGTGGTTCTGGTGGGGGCGGGGGAAGGGAAAGGGCCCAGCTCTCAGGGTTCCCCGTCATGCCGTGCCAGGTCTTGCTGACTCAGGGACTGTGCTGGCCGTGGCATCAGGGAGAAAGGTTGCAGCCGGCAGGGATGAGTGAGGTGGATGGATGGGCACCCTGCCCTGGGTGTCATGAGCACCTGCGTCCAGAGAAGCTCAGCAGACATGCGACCCGATCGGGATCCTTGGGCTGAAGCTCTAGCTGTGGGCTGGGCCCTCTCAGGCAAACCCGTTCAGACGACTGCAGTCTTAAACTCAATTTAATAGGAAAGGGAGGGAAATCCATCCTGGGGGAGGCTCAGCCCTGCAGCCCCAAGAGGCTGGTGATGTGATGTTTGCTGTGGGAGTGCAGATTCCCAGCCTGTGATTAACTCCAGAGGATGCGCCCGCATCCCGTCCTTGATAAGATGATCCCACAGCCAGGGAGTCCTGCACAAAGACACCAGCAGGAAGGCACCGGCAGCTCTTAGAGATGGGGGGCCCAGGGAGGGACAGGAAGAAGCTGGTCCCATGCTGCCCACGTTGTGACATTTACCAGTGCATCCTCCAGCCTAACAGCTCTAAGGTTTGGTTCACCATGTAAGCAGCTGGCAGGCTGAGCACAACCTTCCTTGGCCCTGCACTTCTATGTGTTTGGGCAGGTGGGCTCATAGGTGCCGGAGATGGTTCGGGCAGCATGCTGCGTGTTACACTCGCCCTGGCACTGGGGAGTCGGAGCTGAGCCAGGCGGAGAGCATCCATACAGGGAGGCACAGAACAAGGCAGCAGCGCAGTGCCGCCGTTCACTCCTGCCTAACAGATGCCCCCAGGGGCAGCACCTTCAGATGGCAGATGGCAGCCATGTCCTTAGCTCACGACTCTGTGGTCAGCAGCAGGGCCTGGGCTCAACAGGGAGTTCTGCCCACCTCCCCATGACCATGTGACCATGTGGCTGTGGCTGAGTTCTCTGTGGGTTGGAACCTGGGCTGGAACAAGCAGCCGACGTGGCTGGTCCAAGGTCTCATCCCCAGGCAGTCTCGTCCACTCATTCTGGTGGCTTCTGGGGAGGGCTCCAGGACAAGGGGCAGCAATTCCAAGGCCCCCTGAGGCCAGGCTCTGCCCTGACATGAAGTCCCTCCCAGGGTGCTCCATTGGTCAAAGCAAGGGCAAAACCAGCTGTGATGCAAGGATTGCTATGCAAAGATAAGTACATCCATGTAGCATTTAGGACATACTTAAAGCACTACATGATTTGTTGTTTATCTGAATTTCACATTTAAGCTGGAGTCCTGTCTTTTGTCATTGTTCTTGTCGGTGTGTTTCTGCTATGCCTGGCAACCCTATTCAAATCACGATTGATCAGAGACAAAGGCTTGGTGCATGGAGAGCTTTTCTCTGAGTCCTGGTCAGCCTTGCCATGGAATACTTACCCTGGGATGAGGCTGTGTAGAGGCGGATACACCAGGCTTCCTTGGAATCATATAGCTGACATCTTAAAACCACTTTTCAGGGTCCCGATAGACAACTCTGGAGCTGGTGGGTATGAAGGAGGGGTGAGCAGCCCTGCAGCCACCCGGCTTCCCCCAGTCTCCTTGTCATGAGCTGCGGTCAATGCACAGTTGGTCCCTGGGGCAGGAAAGCAATTGTAGGTCCTGGTCCTGGTGGTGCCCATGCTGACTCTGTGACCCGACCAGGCCCCTCCCTGGGCTTCTGAGTCCCACACAAGAAGAGAGAAGTCAAATCAGATGCCTTGCACATCCTATATATCTGCGTAAATTAATTTTTATTTGAGCTGCTATTCAGTGAGACAGAGAGGAACTTCTGGGAACTAAACTAGAATCTGATTTCACGGTTATTTTCTTTTACATGTGGATAAAGGAGGTTCTGGCTGCCTTAGTGACTTTTATGACAGTTCCCATTCTCAGGATGATGGTCCTCATTCTGCACCTTGCTGCTCTGTTCTATGTAACATCCAGGCTGGGAGGGGAGGGGGCCGGCCCTCCTCCTCTGTCCCAGGCTCTGCAGTGGGCGACTTGGTTCCGTCCTTACCTCGTCAGCTGGGCATGTGATCTTGGTGCTCCGAGCCTTGTTCTCTGTGCTAAGAACATGGGGTTCACAGGAAAAAGTGACATTAAAATGGGCTTTCCTTTCTTTTCTAGAAACAAGAAGATTTTCCCACTCTGTATCTGAAGATCTGTCCTTTCCTCTTTTTATTTCTTGTAGTCATTTGCATCTCTGCAACAAAGTGCATCCCTTGGACTTTCTAGTGTTCCAACAAAGTGTCTGCACAGAGGAAGCCGGTGGGGGAGAAGCGGGTGCCTCCCTCTGCTGTCCTCATTCTCCAGCAGCCCTTGCCTCCCAGATAAAGAGGCCACTCTGAACATGGGGAGCCTGGCCGTGGCAACCCCAGGGGTGACCCCAAATCCACTGTGGGCCCAGCCAAGGCCCAAGAGCAAAGGCCCTGCTGGCCCTCGGCTCGGTGAGATCCTGGCAGAGGTGGCAGCTGTGTCTCTACCTGCTTCTCCAAATTCCTCGAAACAGGGAGACCCGGATGTGCAAAGCTGAGGACCCAAGATGATGGACCACTGGTCCCAGGGACCCCTTAGTGGGGATGATGAGCGTTGACCGGCCCAGTGCCTTGATGACCCCCTTCTGCCCGCGAGGAGTCCCAGACAAGGAGCCCCTCAGCACTGAACAGAGACGGCCCAGTACAGCAGGCAGCAGACTCTGCAGCTCTGGAAAAGTCCTCCTGCGGGTGGCCCTGCCAGGCCCCTCGGGGAAGTGAGCATCCTCACAGTGCCTTGGTGCCCACTCCCTCCGTGCTGCTTCCTCCATGCTGCTCCCTCCATGCTGCCCCAGCACCAGCCAGGCCTGGATACCCCCTGCAGTCTGTCCCTTTGGGACAATTTGGAGACCCCTGCATCCCATCCAGGATCATGTCCCACTGTGCCTCCTCACCTGACCCTGGGAGGCTGGAGCTCCCTGTGTGCCCTCCCTGTGGTCAGCCTCAGGATCCTGTCCTCAGACAGCCCAGAGACCCCGAGCCAGCTGCACATGTCTACCCTACAAAGGCGCCTTCTTCCTGTCCCATACCTGGCTCTGCTCCATTTATGAACAACTTGTTTTTGAGATCAAATGTCTATTGTTTTCAGAAAATTTAGGGATTAATGTGCTACACAACTCTCTTTTTAAAATTAATAAACTTTATTTTTAGAGCAGTTTTAGGTTCACAGCAAAATTGAGCAGAAGGTACAGAGTTCCAGAGACCTCCTGCCCCCGGGCAGGCACAGGCTCCCCTCTACAGATTTCCCCACTAGAGGGCGTGTTACTACCAAACCATCATCATCACCCAGAGTCCACAGCCTGCATTTGGGCTCACTCTTGGCACTGTACAATCTACGGTTTGGATAAACGTGTCCACCATTGAAGTGTCCACATGTGTCCACCATTGAAGTGTCCACATGTGTCCACCATGGAAGTGTCATGCAGAGTATTTTTGCTGCCCTAAAAAATCCTTCATGCTCTGCCTATTCGTCCTTCCTTCCCATTCATGCCTGGAACCACTGATCTTTTTACCATCTCCACAGTTTTGTCCTTTTCAGAATGTCCTAGAGTTGGAATCACACAGTGTGTAGCTTATCAGATTGGTTTCTTTCACTTACTAATAAGCATTTAAGTTTCCTCCATGTCTTTTCATGGCTCATTTCTTTTTAGGGCTGAGTAATACTCCGCTGTCTGGATGTGCACTGTTTATTTATCCATTCACCTACTGAAAGATATCTCAGTTGCTTCCAAGCAAATATAGAATTATTAGGTAAGGAATGGAATTATGAATGAAAGCTTTATACTATAAACATTATGAATAAAGCTTGTATAATGAACAATGTTTCTATGAGCATCATGAATAAAGCTTCTATAAACATCCACACGCAGGTTTTGGTGTGGACATACGTTTTCAACCCCTTTGGGTAAATACCAAGGAGTACGGATCCTGGATTACAGGTTAAGCGTATGTTTAGTTTTTCAGAAACCACTAAACTGTCTTCCATGGCGGTTGTATCACTTTGTACGCCCACCAGCAATGGATGAAAGTTCCTGTTGCTCCACATCCTCGCCAGCATTTGATGTTTGCAGTGTTAAGGATTTTGGCTATTCTAATAGGTGTGTAGTAGTATGACCTTGTTTTAATTTGCATTTCCCTGAGGACATATGATGTGGAATAGCTCTTCAATGTTTACTGCCATCTGTATGTATTCTGTAGTGAAGTATCTGTTCAGATCTTTGCCAATTTTTAATTGGGTTGCTCATTTTCTTCTTGTTGCATTTTAAGAGTTATTTGTATATTTCAGATAACAGTCCTTATCAGGTATGCCTTTTGCAAATATTTTCTCCAGGTCATGGCTTCTCATTCTCCTGACATTGTCATTTGTACAGCAGAAGTTTTTAATAAAGCCCAACTGGTCAATTATTTATTTTATGAATCATGTCCTTAGCATTTTATCTAAAAAAGCCATTGCTATACCCAAGGTCATCTAGGTTTTGTTATATGTTATCTTGTAGGAGTTTCATAGTTTTGCATTTTACATTTAGTTCTGTGATCCATTTTGAGTTAATTCCATTTTGAGATGATTTTTGTGAAGTGTGGAATGTCTGTGTCTAGATTTATTATTTTGTCTGTAGCTATTTGTTGAAAAGGCTATCCTTCTTCCATTGAATTGAATTGTCAAGGATCAGTTGACTAAATGTGTGTGGGTCTATTTCTGGGCTCTCTCTTCTGTTCCTTTGACCTATTTGTCTATTCTTTTGTCGTTACCACACTGTCTTGACTACTAGAGCTTTATAGTAAGGCTTGACCTCAGGTAGCACCAGTCCTAGGACTTTGCTGTTCTCCTTCAGCACTGACATGTCTATTCTGTGTCTTTTGTCTTGCCATACAAACTTTAAAAATCAGTTTGTCTGCATTTGCAAAATACTCACTGGGATTTTGATTGAGATTACATTGAATCTACAGATCAACTTGGGAAGAATGACATCATGACCGTATTCATGGAGATGGAATATCTCTCCAATTATTTAATCTTTGATGTCTTTCATCAGAGTTTTGTAGTTTTCCTGATATGTATCTTGTAGATATTATTATACTTACACCTAACTATTTCATTTGTGGGGGTGCTAATGTAAATGGTGATGTGTTTTTAATTTTGAATTCCACTGTTCATTGTTGGTATATAGGAAAGTGATTGCCTTTTTATATTAACCCTATATCTTGCAATCTTGCTATGATTTATTCCAGGAGGATTTTTAGTCATTTTTTTAAAATTTTATACATAGATAGTCATGTCATCTGTGAACAAAGACATGATCATAGATGACATTATTTGTTTTACTTTTTCCTTCTCAATCAGTATACCTCTTATTTTCTTTTCTTGTCTTATTGCACTGGCTAGGACTTCCAGTATGATGCTGAAAAACAGTGGTGAGAAGTGGCATCACTGCATTCTTCCTGGTTTCGGTAGGAAAGCTTCTGGTTTCTCACTATTAAGTGCGATGTTAGCTGTAGGTTTTTGTAGAAAATATTTGTTAAGCTAAGGAAGTTACCCTCTATTCCTAGTTTGCTGAGAGTTTTTATCACAAATGAATGAAATGAATCATGAAGTCCATCTTGTAATAACACTATAGCACTTCGCAGATAGTGCAAGTATCCTATATAACAAAATAACCCTAACTTTTCTTTTCCATCCCTTGTTATCATTGCTGTTATTCATTTCTTATACATAAGCATATATGTAAGCACTGTTAACTGAATGCATTGTTGCTATTATTTTGTTAAATCCAACAAAAACCCCAATATTTTCATCTATTAATGTAATCATCTGTTTTTTCTTTCTTAGTCTGTTGAGTGATGGATTTTATTAATTGAACTTTGAATGTTGAATCAGACTTGCATACCTGGGATAAAACCCACCTGGTTGTGGTGTATAATTTTTTTACACTTTATTGGATTTGATTTGCTAATATTTTGTTGAGTATTTTTGCATCTATATTTATGAGAGATATTGGTCTTTGTTTTTTTTTTCTTGTAATGTCTTTGTCTGGTTTTGCTATTAAGGTAATGTTGGTCTCATATAATGAGTTAGGAAATGTTTGCTTTGCTTCCATCTTCTGGCAGATATTGTAGAGAATTGGCACAATTTTTCCTTAAATGTTTGATAGAATTCACCAGTGACCCCATCTGGGCCTGGTGCTTTCTGTTTGGGGAAGTTATTAACTATTGATTCAATCTCTTTACTATAGACCTGATAGTCTATTTCTTCTTTTGTGAGTTTTGGCAAATTGTGTCTTTCAATGAATTGGTCTATTTCCTTTAGGTTATCAAATATGTAGACATAGAGTTGTTCATAATGTTTATTTATTATCCTTTGAATAGCTATGGGATCTGTAGTGATGTTTCCTCTTTCCTTTCTGATATTAGTAAGTTGTGTCCTCTCTTTTTTCTTAATTATCCTGGTTAGAGTCTTATCAATTTTACTGATATTTTCAAAGAACCATCTTTGGATTTTCTTAATTTTCTTTTTTTATTTTCTGTTTTTAATGTTATTGTTTCTGCTCTAATTTTTATTGTTTTCTTTCTTCTGATTACTTTGGATTTAACTGCTTTTCCTTTTCTAGTTTCCTAAGGTGGAAGCTTAGATGATTGATTTTAGATATTTCTTTTTTTTTTTTTTTTGGGACAGAGTCTCATTCTGTCACCCAGGCTGGAGTGCAATGGCACGATCTCAGCTCATTGCAACTTCCTCCTCCTGGGTTCAAGTGATTCTCCTGCCTCAGCCTCCCAAGTAGCTGGAATTACAGGTGCGTGCCACCACACCCAGCTAATTTTTGTATTTTTAGTAGAGATAGGGTTTCATCATGTTGGCCAGGATGGTCTTGAACTCCTGACCTCAATTGATCCACCTGTCTCGGCCACCTAAATTGCTGGGATTATAGGGATGAGACACTGTGCTCGGCTGATATTTCTTCTTTTCTAAAATATATTCAATGCTATAAATTTTCATCTAAGCACTGCTTTATTGCCATTATTTTGCTATTATATTGCCATTATTTTGCTATTATATTGCCATTATTTTGAACACACTGTTACCTGTTAGATCAACTAACAATATGAAAAATAGAAGTTTTATTTAACTTTCACTCATTTCTTCTTCAGTGTCCTTTCTTTCTTTATAAAGATTCAAGTTTCTGACCTCCATAATTTTTCTTCCCTTTAAAGAATTTTTAATATTTCTTGCAAGCAGGTCTGTGGACAAGAAATTTCTCAATTTTGTCTGAGAAAGTCATTATTTTTTCTTCACTTTTAAAGGATAGTTTCACAGGGTATAGAATTCTAGGTTGGTGAGCTTCTTTTTTCTCAACACTTTAAATATTTTACTCTACTCTCTTCTTGCTTAGATGATTTCTGAGAATAAGTCAGATGTGATTCTTATCACAGCTCCTCTATAGGGAAGGGTTTTTTCCATGTCGTTTCTCTTAAGATTTTTTCTTTTACTTTGATTTTCTGAAGTTTGAGTATGATATGAATAGGTGTCTCTTTTTTTTTTTTTTTTTGGCATTTACACTGCTTGGTGCTCTCTGACCTCCACAGATTCCTGAAGATCTTTGGTTTGGTGTCTGACATTTGTTTGAGAAAAATTCTTCATCATTATTGCTTTAAGTATTGCCTCTGTTTCTTGATCTCTTTCTTTTCCTCCTGGTATATATATTATACCTTTTGTAGTTGCCCCACAGTTCTTCTTAGATAGTGTGTTTTTTTCTTTGCTATTCAGTTTTGAAAGTTTCTATTATCATATCCTCATGCTGAAAGATTGTTTCCTCAGTTGTGTCCAGTCTACTAATGAGTCCGTCACAGGAATTCTTTATTTCTGTTGCAGTGGTTTTGATCTCTAGCATGTTTTTGCCAGAATTTCTACCTCTCTGCTTATGTTATTCACTTGCCCCTGAATGTTGTTTGCTGTCTACATTAAAGCCTTAGTATATCAATCACAGCTTTAAACATTTCAGGAATCCCAACATTCCTGCCATATCTGACTGATTCTGATGCTGGTTCAGTCTCTTCAAACAGTGTTTTTTGCCTGTTAGTCTTGTAATTTTTTGTTAAAAGGTGGACAGGTTGTACAGGGTAAAAGGGAACTGCTGTAAATAGGACTTTAGTGAAGTGGCCATGCTGTAGGGGGAGTGTCTATGGTCCTATGACTCAGTCTCAGCCCCAGTGAGACTGGGGCCACGAGCTACACAAGTACCTCTCAGATTCTTCCTCCCTTAGGTGGAACAGGATGGCTAGAGTGGGCTGGAGTTGGGTGCTTCCAATCTCAGCTCTGATAAAACTGTAGCAGGTCTGGCTCTGGTTAAATAGTTTCTCCTGAAGCTTTGCTAAGAAGAGAATGCTCTGGTGTAACTCAGAACAGCCCCTTTACCTTTCCCCTGCCTAAAGCACAGGGGACATTTCTCTGATGTTCACTGTGGGCACTGCAGGGCTCCTAGAGGTAAAACTCACAAAGGCGTGCCCTCAATGCCCGGGTCCCCTGGAGTTGATAACTCTCAGACTTGTCCGCACTGAGCTTCCAGCAGCTCAAGAGGTTTCTGCTCATGTGTTTCTGCTCAGGTAAGTTGTGCTTCTCCGTATCCACCTGTCTCTCCAATTGTGAAGGCAGGGGCTTGCCATGTGACCTTACTTGTCTGATGAGTCTAAGAAGAGTTGTTGATTTTCAGTTTGTTTAGCATTTTACTTGTTTCATTAGGACTGATGGGAGACCTCTGAGTGCCTTACATGCCAGACTCCATAACTCTTTTTTACAGCTTCACTGTGTCTATGCCAAGCTGGAATCTTTTTCTACATCGTCAATGCTAGATACAGCAAAATGATGACCAATGGGTTGGATACTTCAGCAGGTGTTCACTAAGCACCTATTAGGGCTGGTCCTACACACTGCAGTGAGGGCACAGAGGTAAACAGCATCACCAAGGGCCTGCATCAGGATGTTAATGACCTTGAGGTTGTTCACAGGACAAAGGACAAGTTGGGAGACGAGACAGAGGACCCAGTGCCACCAACAGGGGCACTCTCGGTCTTTAGCCCCAGCCAGAAGACAGTTCCCGGGTGCCCAGGAGTTCCCCAAACGTCCCTGGCAAACCAGTGGAGTGTGACAGAAACAAGATTAAAATAAAATGGTTCAGGCCGCTGGCCCTGGCCTCCTGCCTGGAACTGGAGCTCTGCTGAAGGGATCCATGGGGGCCGAGGCTGCTGTCTTCACAGAAGCTGATGGTCAGGATTTCCCTACAGTGCCGAGGGCTAAGTGGTGTCCCCCATACACACTGTGTTGGAGCAGTAGCCCCCAGCTCCTCAGAACACAACCTTATTTGGAGACAGAGCTCATACAGTAGTAGCGTGGCCCCAATCCGATATGACAGTGTCCTCATAAAAAGGGGATATTTGGACACAGATAAACACACAGAGACCCCTGTGATGGAGAGTGATATTGCCGGGAGACGAGGAACAATGGATGGCCAGCAGCCTCCAGTCACTAAGAGAGAGGCTGGAGCCAGGCCTCCCTTGGCCTCCAGAAGGAACCAACCATGCTGACACCTTGATCTTGGCCTCCAGCCTCCAGAACCATGCAAAAACAAACTTCCATTGCCTAAGTCCCCATCCCCAGGAAACAAATGCAGTTAGAGTTGTGAAAAGCAGAAACTACTGAATATACGAGGCTTTTTCTGATCTACTCTCTCTGATAGTCAGATGTGGAGTTTGAGAGTTCATTATTGAAATTCTAGTAAACAAGCTGACTCCACGTTGATTCTGGAAGCCGCTGACAGTGGAGGCAGGATTCTCTGTAAACTCCCAGTGTGGTTTTGTGGCCTGGGCCTCGGGCCTCGCTCTGCCAGCTGATGACCCACTGTCCCACATGCTCCATGTGGCGTCTTGCTGACCGTCTGCTGTTGGTAGAGCCTGAGGAGGTCAAAGTCCCAGGAATGGTTCGTCAGCATTTGCTAACTCTAGAAATGCAATCCCCAAGTCACTGACCCCTGGCATTAATTCTGGGTGCTGGGGGGTGGCCGTGGGCAGCTTGGCCAGTGTCACTGCCTACAAATGGTCCTGGGGCCCTGGGAATGGGTGCGTGACAGGTGGGAAAATGCATTTCCTCCAAAAGGCAGAGCCCGCATAAGTAGGGGCCGCTCCCAGCGTTCATCTGCCGACCTCGCAGCTGACCCATTGTCCTTGGCACCGGTTCAGGAACAAGCTCAGCTCAGGACGATGGCCACGAGAGCCACTTTTTGGCTCTTCTCTTCCTTTCCCTCTTGAGGAAAGCCTCACCTGGGAAGCAACAGCTGGAGGGAGTGAATGGTTTTGTTACGCTCGGAGAAAGAACAGGTTTCGTCACGGCCTTCCCACTCTGACCAGCAGCACCTTGGGATGTGGGGGGCACTGACATGAGGAACCCCCCAAGCAGGTCTCCCTTTCCCCAGGAAGAAGCCCCTGCTGGCCCAGGTGGCTGGGAGAGCTGCAGACAGCACCCAAACCACTCACTGGGGTGCCACCCGCACTCTGCACCCTGCACCCCACACCCTGTAGAGCAACCCCATGTGCCAGCGAGTGGCCTCAGAGCAGCCTGCCCAGGCCCGGGGCTCGTGGCTTGCCTGTTTCCCGGGTGGGGGAGGGCGGAAAGGACAGTGTGAGGGAGCGGCTGGCTGAGAGATTAGGATCTCAGCTCCTCTACAAGATGCATGAGCCTCGCCGCTCCTGTGCGGGCCCCATTCCTCTTCTGATCCATTAGCGGGGTCTCCATCACGGCTGTATCTCCCTCGGAGGTCGGGTAGCATCCATCCTGGCTGGCCGCACCCGCATTTCCGTGTCGCATGATCCATCCGGTGCCTCTGCAGACAGCAGGCACTAGGACAGATGGGCTGGAGCTGGCATATCGTGCGGATAAACTGTTTATCACTCCATTGACGCCGCTCCATCTCCCCGCAGCTGACCCCACGCTCACTAATGCCTAGATCGTGGGCAGGAGAACGGCCTTCCCTGGGGGTCATGGTGCGCGTCTCCTCGTTCTTTGGTGCTGAGGAAGGAGGTGGCAGAGGCCTTGGAGCAACAGAGCCAGGGTTGTGGGAGAGGAAGGTGGCTGAGTGTGGTGAGGGCCCTGCCAGGTGCTTTGGGAGTCCTGTGGGAGTGCAGAATGAGCACGTTCGCTCCATCGTTTGACGACAAAGGCACCCGGTGTCCCTGAGCCTTGCATGCCCCGTCCACTTGGTAGGGGCATTAGCCTGTCGGAAAGCTGCCTGGTCCAGGGGGGCTTTCAGCCTGCAGGACGCCGAGAGCTGTCTGTAAACCTCTCCATGGTTGTGTGGGCCTCAGGCCGAGGCAGCCTGCAGTGAAGGAAGATGTTTTGGAGAAGCTGTTGGGGGGGCTGAATCCCTAAACGCAGGGGACACTTCACACCCGTGGAATTTGGAAAACCGAGGCAGGCAGCAGGGAAGGGTGTGGGACTCAGGAACGGGAGCAGCTGGTGCTCCTTTAACTCGCCCGGTGGCAGTTCAGGGTGTTTCCATCTGAGATCCTACACTCAGCCGGGGGCCCACGGTGTAGCGGGTCGTCAGCCGGGCCCCGGGCCTTCTGGGCAGCAAGGGCCCTGGCAGGACCCTGAGGGCTGGGCCAAGGAGGGCAGTTCGCTCCGGGGCACCTGTCAGGGGCCCCACACGGCTGCTTTTAGGCCAGGGGTGGCAAAGACGCTGCTGCCGCCTGCTCTGGGCTCGGCTCCCATGGCTGTGAAGGACCCTCGTCACTCCCCGTCGCCTGCCTGGGCTGCCCGGGGACCCTCCTGCTGCGTCAGCACAGAGCCTGGAACCGCGGCCGAGGCAGGAAGCTCCCGTGTGAAGGCACCAAGCACTGCAGATGCCCTCACAACGCCGGGGCCGTTTCCCTGTGGACGTGACGTGGGAACGTGACGTGGACGTGACGTGACAACGTGACGTGGACGTGACGTGACGTGACGTTGCATGGCGTGAGGACAGCGCGGCGGGAGTGGCGCCTCAGATCCAGCAGGGAGGGAGACGAAAGGCGGGTGGAAGAGGGGCCCCCGGAGCCCCGCCCCTCGAGGCTTGTGTGCGGGCCTGGCTGCGGCGGTCCTGGGCGCCGGGAAGCAGAGTCAGGACACAGACCAGGGAGGGCCGGGGCGGAGCCAGGGCACCTGCGGGCGAGGACGGCTGGGTGCTGGGTCCCCGGCGTCAGGGCGCAATGCCGCCTGGTGGGCGTCACCCTTTCCCAGGGCTGCTGGGACCCGTGGCCGCAGCTGCTTGGCTCACCACAGCGGAAGTCGGTCTCTCTCATCCTGGAGTCCGCGCGGCTGAGGGCGAGGTGTCCTTCCGGGGGCCCTGAGGGGCTCTGTCCCCGGCCTCTCCCCTCGGCGCCCCTGCCCGGCCAAGCGTTGCGCCAAGCCCACCCCCACCTCACGTGGCGGCCTCCTCCCCGGCTCGGGGACTTCTCTCTGTCACTTGTAAAAACACGCGTCCTTGGATTTAGGGCTCTCCCTGTTCCCGGAGGCTCTCATTTCAAAGTCCTGACCTTAAGGACAGCTGTAGGACCCAATTTCCAAGCAAGGTGGCATTCCCAGGCAGGAGGGGTTAGGACCTGGGTGTGTCTTTTGGGGGGACTCCGTTCCGCCCCTGACAGGGCCTCAGGGTGGCCACTGCTTCTGAAGTTGGATGTGGGGCTTGTAGACTTGCCATGGCCATCCTGGTATTTTTGAGTATTTGAAATGACAGATTTACCACCTAGGAAAGTGAAGCAGGTGCGAGCGAGTACCGAGGCTGTTCGTGCAGGTCCCCACCCCTCGCTGCAGCCCCCACCTTGACCCAGCCTTGCCTGTCAGTCCTTCCCATCCACCTGTTCTGGGGCCACTGGCACCATGTCCTCTTCCTCCCTAACCATGCCGAGGGGTCATCGCCTCTGGTTGTCAGCCTCCTTCCCATGGATGTATGTTCTTCCCACCACTGGTCAGCCCCTCCTGGTGTCCACCGGAATCTCAGCTCAAGTGACTGATCCAGAGGGACCCCCCCGCCACCCCGCTACAACCTTGCCCTTGCCTTGTGTGTGAAGAAGTAGAGTTGCTAAGGGCTGGCAGCTGTGAACCCCTGTGGGGAGTGGGGACTTGAGGGCCTGGGCCTGGGGTGCCTGGAGGAGCCCAATCGCCACCTGCAGCCACCCAGGGCCGCCAGGCACCAAAGGGCCCCAGGACCCCAGGCACTGTGTGTCCATCTCAAGAGTGACTCAGGCTCACAGGGGCCCCCACTGCTGCCCTCTTGCATCCCCACAGACACGCCCGGAGTTCTCTCAACCTCTGCTTGCTCAAGTTTGGACTCCAGTTCGAGGACATCCAGCCACACATAACTTGGATGAGCAGCCCTCATTTTGTGTTCAATAAAAGATAACACAAGAGATCATTTGAGCAACTATGTCAGAGTAAATGTATTTCCTTGTTGAAGAGTGAAGCTCCTTCAGGAACATCTGCAATTTGCTTTGTCTTGCTGAAAACAATATTTTCCCAGAAGACCCCAGCATGAGGGCCATTACAAAACGTAATTCATATTGCATAAGTTCCGAAGCGTTCAGCACGAATAACAAATGGAGGGTTAGTGAAGTATTTATGCTCTGCTGTGAGCGTGGCATCTATAAGTCATGGGGGTCCCAGGTGCCCGGCCCAGCACTCACTCAGGATGTGCTCGGCCCCCACGGCTGCAGCCGAAAAGAGCCCTGCTTCTTCTATGTGGGGGAATGCGGTACTTTGGGCACAGACGCAGCCAGACTTGGCTTTCTTGTTACCTATGGAGAAAAGGGAGGGCTGATAAGAGGAGTGAAAGACACCCTACCTAGCAGGAGGATGTGTCTGAGATATAAACAGTGGATGAAGGGCTGGGGTCTAGAATGAGCAGGAAAGAGCCAGCCTGATTGAAAGGTGCCCAAAGGCTGGCAGGGCCCTTCCCGACTGAAGGAGTGCCAACCAGAAACTCAGCACCCAGGGAGGTGGTGTCCTGTGAGCTGTTGGGGACATCCAATTTATGTCACAGAAATGCACTGTCACACCCACAGTGGGTTCAAGACTACAGTGTTGATGTGCAAATATTGCCAGAATGAGGGACACTGAGAACTCCTTCACACTTCCGCGTGCAAATTGGCACAGCCACCTTGGAAACTGCAGGAGCTGTCTGGGCCTCCAGCAAGTCCACGCCTGGTCTGCTCTCGTCCTAGAGATCCCTGTGCACACGGACGGGGCGTCCACACCGCCTGTCTGTAGTGGACCCCGAGGAAACCACTAGGCTGCCGTCAAAAGTGCATGGACGAGTAAAGCCTGGCATCGCCAGGGAATGAAAAACCGCACAGTGAATGACCTCGGCCCAGCAGTCCCACACTTAAAAATCGATTGTGAAGGCATGCTGAGAAAGGCACCAGACAATTTGTGTCCAGACCTGTTCGCTGGATGGAGTGAAAAGGTGTTGCAACACATAAAGGGCCGGCGGAGTGCACTGATGAGAGCCCCGGCTTCCGTGGTTTTGGAGAGAAAAAAGCTGGGCACAGAAGGGTTGGTGTACGACGTCCCCTCTTTTATGTGGAAATGGGGCAAACCATGTATTTTCAGCTGTGCTGCACCAGTATCCCCACCTCAACACACGTTCATCCCGCCCCGAGAGGGTCGATGCCCCACTTCCCGTCTAAGCAGACCTGTGACTGGGGTGGATGTGGCCTTGACAAAGCTGGGTCACCAAAGGCAGTGATCAGTGGCCAGAGATTGGTCCATCTGGGACGTCCACCTTGGAACCCAGCCACTGTGCCACCGAGAAGCCAGGTGGCCACGGGGAGACCACGCGGATCCCCCAGCCACAGCCCACATGGGGTCCCCCCGACAGCCACACCACACACCGAGCACCTGTAGGATGTGTGATGGGCCTTCCTAGGACTGAGGACCCAGCCTCCCACTGCCTCAGGGGCAGAGCCCATGTCTGTCCAAACTGGATGAAAGAGCAAGGCTCATTACCTTGTTATTTGAAGCATGGTGCTCTGAGGCAGTGGAGGACCGGAACCATGACCACAGTGCTGTGGACACACATATGTACATACACTGTAAAAAGAAACTCTGGGAGGCTAAACCCAAAATCAACAAATCTACCAGGCACCGTGGCTCATGCCTGGAATCCCAGCACTTTGGGAGGCCAAGGTGGGCAGATTGCTTGAGCCTAGGAGTTCAAGACCAGCCTGGGCAACACAGAGAAACCCAGTCTCTACAAAAAGAAGAAAAAAAAAATAGCCAGGCCTGGTGACTCACACCCGTGTTCCCAGCTGCTCAGGAGGCTAAGGTGCGAGGATCACTTGGGCCCAGGAGGTTGAGGCTGCAGTGAGGCGAGATTGCACCACTGTACTCCAGCCTGGGGGACAGAGCAAGCCCGTTTCAAAAAAACAAAAAAAATTAACAAATCTATCTTGAAGTGGAGGTGTCAGGGAGGGGTCAGAGGGGTCAGGGTTGGGAGAGAACCTTCTCGTGGCATATCCTGTTAACACAGTTCAGCTTGGAATCACTATATTTTGTACAAACAAGAATAAAATTAAAGCCAAAAGAAGAAAATGCCATCCTGAAAATTGAAAACAAGCCAAGACAAAAGAACCTAATGATGTATCAAGTTGGTGACAAATCCGGAGAGAAAAGCATTGCTTCAAGTGACTTTGGAGCACAGCGTTTTGACTTCAGTCCTCCATAGAAAATGGCATCGGGACAAAAGAAGACCTGAAGAAA
Organism: Gorilla gorilla gorilla; assembly: GCF_029281585.2. Lineage (NCBI taxonomy): Eukaryota > Metazoa > Chordata > Mammalia > Primates > Hominidae > Gorilla > Gorilla gorilla. The sequence goes on along the minus strand of NC_073243.2, from coordinate 110,431,069 downwards.
TTGGGGGCATTACACGGTTATCGTCACACGGACATTGTCACACAGTCATCGCCACATGGTCATCACATGGTCACCGCCACACGGCCACCGCCACACAGTCACCTGCCACACGGCCACCGCCACATGGCCATCGCCACACGGCCACCACCACATGGCCATCATCACACGGTCACCTGCAGTCAGCTGACATTGTATTTATGGGGAGCGCACGCCCGGATAATCAAACATAAAGGAAGGCGGCCACTCAGCCGCTGGGAACTGCAGATGAGGGGACTGAGCTGTAGGGAGACATCGTGGCTTCTGGGGGCCAGGGCTTGTGCAGTCTCTTCCAGCTCACCTCATTGTCTCCTGCAGGGAGCAGGTTGGATTTCTCGGGCTCAGGATGGCAAGTGTGGCTACTAAAGTGGGGTCTGTGGCCTTGCTGAGCGCAGCAGGCTAGCGGGGCGTTCCCCGAGCATTCCGCAGCAGCTGCTTCTCCAAAATTAAAAGCATCCGAGGCAGTCAGATACCATGCTTGACACATTCTCCATGATTCCAGCCTCTTACTTATTGCAAGTAAACAAATCCTGCCAGGATTTTGGGCGACCACAGTTAGCAATCTGCCTTCCTGCCTACCGAAACCTGAATTGTCACCCTGGCTCTCCCTGTTGCCCGGCCACCTGGTGACAGCTGCCGGATATGGGCACCTCCCATGGCCTCGGGACACCCAATGTTCATGGGTACTGCCTTCCTGCATTCCCATGAGCCCTGTGGGGACAGTTTCCACACTCACCCTACCACCTCCAGCCTTGACGGACCCCAGGCTGATAGTGTGCGCACCATTTCCCAGCCCCCACAGAGACTGCCCTGCATGGGAGCTCACACACCCATTGCACAGGTGGCCTGGCCAGGAGCCTTTCCCGGATTTGCTGAGGAAGGTGCGCCTTTGTCCTCTCCCTCCACGGGGCCCTCCACCCCCTCGTCTCTCTCCTTCCTCCACGGGGCCCTCCACCCCCTCGTCTCTCTCCTTCCTCCACGGGGCCCTCCACCCCCTCGTCTCTCTCCTTCCTCCACGGGGACCTCCACCCCCTCGTCTCTCTCCTTCCTCCACGGGGCCCTCCACCCCCTCGTCTCTCTCCTTCCTCCACGGGGACCTCCACCCTCCCCTCCCTCCGCCACCGCACCTGGGCCCCTCGCCCCCCCCTCCCTCACACTCAGGCCTTGGGCTTTGCGTTGCTGTGCTGACAGCTCCCTGCTGGCTGCCCTGCTGTCGTAGCAAGTCTGCTCTGCTCAACCTCCTGAGTCCTGGGTCTTCCCGCTTCTCGCAGGTCCCTTGCCTCCTCCTGTCTCCTGCTGCTGGATGTGCAGTCCTGTGAGGGCCACGGGCTTTGTTTGGCTCTCGACGCGTCATAGCACCTAGAACTGGCCCTGGCGAGGCCTTGAGTCAAAAGCTCACGCATGCCTTCCAGGTGCTGAGAACAACCCCCGGGAGCTGTGACTGGTGGGGACCCCCGTCCCCCAGGCAGCTGAAACCTCCCCACAGCCTGTGCAGCTGAGACCTTTCCCCTCTTAGCTGAGATACCCCCTTGGGCAGCTGGGACCCCCTTTAAGGCGACCGGGATCCTGGTCCCATGGGCAGCCGGGACCCCAGCCCAGGGCAGTGGCGCCCCTACCCCAGGCCGTGGGATCCCTCTTCCCAGTCCTGGTGAGGCGGGCCTGGCTGATTCTCAGCGCTTTTCCAACATTATCCACCACAACTGACACCCTGACCCAGCCCAGCAGGCATGGGACTGGTCCAACCCTCCCTGCTCCTGCTCTGTGCCAACACCCTCCTAGGACCTCTCCCCATGGGCAAAGAAAAGAAGAAAAATAGAGGGACCTGGAGAATGTGGGATATTTTGGGTAGAAAGTGAACACCTCCTTCTTCCAGGAAACTTTTCTCCTCTCCCCAGGGACTCGGTTTCCACTGCAGATGCTGGGGGGGGGGGGGGGGGGGGGCAGCCGTACACGGCTCAGTGTCCTGCCAGGTACGACTTGTCCCCGTTTGCTCCGATGACATTTTGAAGCCACTCTTTCACCACAAAGATGACAGAGCAGGGTGTGGAGTGCGTCTTAGCTCAGAGGAGTGCCACTTTGCTGTGATCGTGGCTCAGAGGAGCTTCTTCTCCAGGGATGCTGCCTTCATGACGCTGACCACGCCATCCCAGCCTTCGCCGCCCGCTTCTGCCAGCCTGGCTCTTCCCACACACATTTCTACCACGTAACAAAGAACTGGACCCTCCAATGCCATGGGAAACCAGGCTGTCATGTGAGTTCTTTGGGAAAACGAGAGCTGGGAGAGGAGAGGGTGAGATGGGAAAACACACAGCGAGTTAGTCCCCTCAGAAGGAAACGAACAAACGCCACGGAAACGTGACTTTGCAGGACAAGAGGCAGGACCCCGCAACCTTCAGTGATAACACAAGGGGACCCCGGTGGAAATCCTGGCCAGAGCAAACTGTTCTGTCCACTCTGAGCTCCCTAGACCTCCATCCACCGAGATAGGTTTAGCTGTCCCGTGGGGACCAGCCCCGTGGACCTTTCCCTCCAAGCCCAGATGGTGGCCAGGACAGCCAGGCGGTGGGAGGCGCCCCACAGGCCCCTAGAAGATGAGAGACCCCAATGGGGATGGGAGACCCACCCCCCTGGGGGCACGGGGAGTGCTGCAGACAGGGAGGATTTCCTAGGACGAGAGCTTTTCCACCGGCTCCCTCTGGGCCTGGGGAGCCTTCATCCTCAGTCCTGAAATGAGGCGGTCACCCCTGACCAGGGGGCTTTGGCTCCTGGTATTTCCCGGTCCGTCACGAAGGTCCTTTTCCTTTAAGTGCCGGCCAGAGCCTGAGCGCTCCGAGGGAGTCCCGTCTGGCCACCTTGCCTTCAGCAAACCGAGTGGTTTTATCTGGATACACACGTGCATCTTGTATCCAAGTATGTAGAATTGTAAAAATGAAAGAACGATCTGTAAAACTTTTAGAATGTTTTACCTTTGAGGGTTGAAAGGGGAAAGGGTGGAGGGGATGAGGCAGAAGCTCAGGTTCTCTGAGCAGCCCCAGCTTTGTTTAGAGGCAACTTTGACCCCTCATCAGTATTTTACGTAAGTATGAAAGAATCAATCCCTAAAAATGGAAAGCAAAAACAAGCAACAGCCTAACTATGCACCAAGTGATGGCAAAACCGTGCTGATGACTCCTGTTTCAAAGACAATAAAACATGGAGATGTGGCTGGAACTCCCAGATGGGACAAAAGCTGGGAAAATAGAAAACAAAGGGCCCTCGACATCCCGCTGTGTCCGGGGTCCATGCTACTATGGGCAGCATTGGTGCTGGTGCCCTGGGCCCTGGGTGCAAGTGTGGGGGAAAGTAACTGGGTCCTCAGGGCAGTCTGCTTGGGAATAGAGGTTTTCAGCTCAGGAGAACAAAGACACAAAGTAGGAGGCGAGGAGTTACCTAGAACCTTTTTCAGACAGAGTCTCACTGTCACCCAGGCTGGAGTGCAGTGGTGTGATCTCGGCTCACTGCAACCTCTGCCTCCTGGGTTCAAGCTATTCTCTTACCTCAGCCTCCCAAGTAGCTGGGATTACAGGTACACACCACTACACTTGGCTAATTTTTGTATTTTTAGTAGAGATGAGGTTTCACCATAGTGGCCAGGCTGGTCTCGAACCGCTGACCTCAGGTGATCCACCCGCTTTGGCCTCCCAAAGTGCTGGGACTACAAGTGTGAACCACTGCGCCTGGCCATGTTTCTTAATAAAACATAATGTACAAGGATGGTGTCTTTATTCTGAAAAGCACCAGTTTATACAAAGTACAGGAGACAGAGGAACCTGACCCAACAGTGATTCATCATCCAACCCCTCAGCAGGGAGACGCAGGGAGGACCTGAGCTGGACTTTGGCAGGGAAAGGCTGGGAGGACCTGAGCTGGAGAGCGTGGCCACTTTGAGGGCCGCTTGTGTTTTTCTTTTTCTTTTTCTTTTTTTTTTTTAGACGGAGTCTCACTTTGTCACCCAGGCTGTAGTGCAATGGTGCGATCTCAGTTCACTACAACCTCTGCCTCCTGGGTTCAAGCGATTTTCCTGTCTTAGCCTCCTGAGTAGCTGGGATTATAGGTCCCCACCACCACATCCAGCTAATTTTTGTATTTTTAGTCAAGACGAGGTTTCGCCATGTTGGTCAGGCTGGTCTCGAACTCCTGACCTCAGAAGATCTGCTGCCTCAGCCTCCCAAAGTGCTAGGATGACAGGCATGAGCCGCCACGCCTGGCCTGGGTGGCTGGTATTATTCAGTGCCCACACAGGGTCTGGCACCTTTGACCTTGGCAAAGCCTGCCAGCCTGGCTGTTTCCTTAGCTGGCCTGTGCTGTGGACTCATCTCTCCAGGGACCTGCTCTCCCTTGCCTCTCTCTGATCAAGGGTTTGGCTCCAACTCAAACCACTATTGCCCCTGCTGAGGATGGAGCGTATGTGCCCCATGAAATTCATATGGGGAATCTATCCCCCATTGCAATGTGTTAGGAAGTGGGGCCTTCGGGAGGGGACGAGGCCACGAGGGTACAGCTCTCGTGATGAGATTAGGGCTCCTGTGAGAAACAACACCACAGCCTCCTCTCTCTCTGCTGTGTGAGGACACAGGGAGGAGGGGCCGCCCGTGAACCAGGAGGAAGCCCTCCCTGGACCCCACCGCTGCCAGCATCCTGACCTCAGACCTCCAGCCTCCAGACGTGTGAGGAACCCATGTCTGTTCTTGGAGCCCCCCAGCCTATGCATTTTGTTATTCCAGCCTGAGTTGGCTAAGATACCCCAGAAAGGGAGGACTTTGTCCCCTCTCCCCGAAAATAGTCCACACTTTACTTTTGGCTTTGAGACTAACGTTCTAATCTAGCAATCTAAAACCTTATGATTTTCTTTTGCTCTACTTGATTTTTGCTCTGTTTTGCTTTCTGATGTTTTAATTACCAAAGTAGTGTATGCTCATTGTAGCAAGTCAGATAATGTGATGAAAAAGTTAGCGATCTCCCTCCTGCATCAAACGGCAATGTGAGAAACTTGGTTTATCATTCATCTGTCTCTGTGCCTTTCTCTGTGTGCGTGCAAACACACACACACCTCACATTACACACACGAGTGGGCTTCTTTTCTGTCTCATTATTTTTAAGCAAAACCAGGACCTGTCCCACACCGGACTCTTAGAACACGGCCTTCTCTGCTACTTCACATCTCCAGCTGCTGCTGAGCCAGCTCTTTTGGTGGACAGCTGCCTTGGGAAAGTGCCTGTTTGCACATCAACAGTATGGGGACCAGGGACCCTGGGGTCGGCCATGGCTTCACATAAAGGAAAGCCTCTTCCTCCTGAGGCTGGCTGAGGACAGGCGCCGTGTTCCACTCAACGTCTGCTAAAGGCAGGCAGCTGGCAGGGCTGCAAGGTTTTGTCCTCATAAAAAGGCTTCAATAAACACCCCTAAACCCCTACGGTTATGCACAAATGCTAAAATGCCTGCGTGATACTTTTCCCCTGGCCACCGGCCCCCGCCCCCCTGAGCAATCGCTGGATAAATCACATTCACTTTTAATTTAGCAGACAAGGCCAGATAAGATTCTCAAAAGATCATTTCAGTATGCACTTCTGCCAGAAACGTGAACTAATTCCCCGCACCCTCAGCAGCTCCAGAGGTGCGGAGTTTTGATGTTTGCTGTTGCAAAGCGGAGAAGCAGGCTCTGCTGTTGCCAGAGTTCGCCTTTCCCTAAGCCTGCACTGTGCCTCATTTTAAATTCTTATTAGTTGTTCCTAGACCGTCTTTGGCACATGGCTAGTTCCTGTTCTTTGCTATTTTTCCCACTGCATTGCTTGACTTTTTCTCAACATGAAGTAAGAGGATTCGGTCTATGAAGGATACTAACCCTTTATCATATGAACTGCAGACATTTTTCTCAGTCTACCACTTGTTAGATTGCTATAATTTGTACTTGCCATGTAAAAATACCTAATTTGACATTGTAAAATATATTTAACTTTTCTTTAAGGTTTTGGGTTTTCTGTTCTGGTTAAGGGAAGGTCTCCCAACTTCCAGGTTACAAAAGTAGCATTTCAAAACTTCTTTCTAATATTTTGTTGTTCTATTTGTAGCATACTTAAGCTTTCATGCTGTTACATCTTTTTTCTTTCTAAAGTAGAGGCCTACGTTTGTTTCCGTTCAGCCGGAAGACGCCTCAGTGCTCAGGCAGCCCATCGCCTTCCTCTACAATGTTTAATTTGCATTTCGTGCCTTGGGTCTTAGATCCCAAGTCACTTCCTCAGAGCTTTGAATGCCCAACTTAATTAGCTCCTTTTCCTGCTTGATCCAAATCAAACTGGAAGACCGAGTAAGTGCGTACGGTTCCTTTCCACTGAACATTTCTCCAAATGTGAGAAAATATAAGTTAAAAATAATAAATCCTGGCCAGGCGCAGTGGCTCATTCCTGTAATCCCAGCACTTTGGGAGGCCAAGGCAGGCAGATTGCCTGAGCTCAGGAGATCGCGACCAGCCTGGGCAACATGGTGAAACCCTGTCTCTATTAAAATACAAAAAATTAGCCTTCCGTGGTGTTGTGTGCCTGTAATCCCAGCTACTCGGGAGGCTGAGGCAGGAGAATTGCTTGAACCCGGGAGGCAGAGGTTGCAGTGAGCTGAGATGATGCCATTGCACTCCAGCCTGGGCGACAGAATGAGACTCCATCTCAAATAATAATAATAATAATAATAATAAATCCTTAGGAACATTGGAAATCAGTGTCCAGGAGTTGTGACACATTCCTGAGAAATGAAGACAGAATCAGACTGAGCTGAAGAGAGAAGACTGCAGCCCAAAATACGGGAGAAAGAAGCCCCGGGGAAGGTTGAAGCCAATCAGGAGACTGGAGGCGCGCTGGAAGAGCGGAGCCAAAGTCCAGTTCCCATCGCGAGCAATGAGATGGGGTGTTTCCACCAGGCAGAAGCGGGGAAATGCTGTCCAGAGCTCACCACCTGTCTCCAGAAGACCATGGGGTGAGCAGAGGGGCTCAGGGAGAAAGAGCCGCGTGGAGTTCCTCAAACACTTACTAGAGACTCAGAGGCGATTAAATGGGTAGCAAAGCTGGCAGTCCCCAGGAGGGGAGGAAATGGAAGCTCCACTGCAAGGTTCAGCTCTCACTGTGGCTGAGCCCGAAGCTACGGGACCCCTGCCTGGCCCCTGCCCAGCTGCCCCGGGTCCAGCCTCTCCCAGCTAACTGGCCCATGCCAGCAGTCTCCTCTGGTCCAGAGTCACAAGAGGTTAGTAAAGTAGATCCACATAAATGCAGATGCCACAGCAGCCAGGGCGGCCGATCGACTTAGTCCTGTGTTCCACAGCGTAAGCATCAGGGCCTCCAGATACTTGGATCAGGCCCACCCCCGGGCACACATGAGAAGCAACGGGGTGAGCAAGCACAGCAGATGGCTCTGGGAAACAGAAGTGATATGGAGACCCAGAAACATCATTGCAAATTTTTTTTTTTTTTTGAGACGGAGTCTCGCTCTTTCACTCAGGCTGGAGTGCAGTGGTGCGATCTTGGTTCACTGCAACCTCTGCCTCCTGGGTTCAAGCGATTCTCCTGCCTCAGCCTCCTGAGTAGCTGGGACTATGGGCACATCCCACCACGCCCAGCTAAGTTTTTTTTTTTTTTTTCTGTATTTTTAGTAGAGACAGGGTTTCACCATGTTGGCCAGGCTGGTCTCGATCTCCTGACCTCGTGATCCACCCACCTCGGCCTCCCAAAGTGCTGAGATTACAGGTGTGAGCCACCATGCCCAGCCCATTATTGCAAAATGTTAATTCATATCAGAAGTGATATCCGAGAGTCTAGTGCATTCATAAAATTAAACAGATGGGCCCCTCCAAAAACAAAGATTAAAATACTATCAGAAATTAAAAATCTGAACATCTCCAGCAAAAAATGCAAGAACAAGTCAAGTCAGCAGCATGAACATGGCTGAAGCCCAGATTAATGAACTGGAAGTTATGATCAAAGAAATCTCTCAGAATGCAGAGAGATAAGTAAACAGACACTGATGTTCACTGTGTGTGTTTTACCACAATAAAGAAAATTCAGAGGAGATGACACTTACACGCAATCCAGGGTATCCAGCGTTTCTCTAGGATTTCCAGGAAAGAAAACAGAAAATTCTAGGAAGAATAACAGAGAATTAATAAAAGATCTCAGAGCTGATACGATACAAAGCACTGGCTTTGACTCAACAGGGGTAAAGAGGTTAAACGACACAATCAGGCTGGTCCCAGACCAGTAAGCTCTGAGTCTCTATTCTACCTGAGACTGAGAACACCAAAGACAAGAGAAAGCATTGCCATCTTCCAGAGAGAACAGACAGCTTACCTAGAAAGGAAGAAAACCACACGTACATCAGACCCCCCTCATCGTGACACTGGGTACCAGGAAGAACAGTGAGCCTGTCCAGGGGCAATTTCAGTATCCATTAAAATTAAATCAGTCTCATCTTTTCCTGTTTTATTTCTAGGTAACTTCCTTAGAAATATACTTGCAAATGGACAAAAAAAAAAAAAAAAAAAAAAGAGACATCTACAAGGATGCTCTTTGAAGCTTTGTTTATGTGAGACAAAAACTAGCACACACATGGCTGTGAATAGGGAAAGTTACATCAGGTTTGCTGGGTTTGTACAATGGAGGGCCAGGCAGCCGTTTAAAAGAACAAAGTAGAACTGCGTACACTGCTGGGGCGGGATCGTCTTGACAGCCAATGAGCTACAGAGAAGTCAGGTCCCATCTAAAATATATTTTTACAAATATATTAATATTAATAAATATACTTAAATATATCCCAAATTTATATATACATATATATATATATATACATATATATATATATATATATATACATATTTTTTTTTTTGAGACAAGGTCTCGTTCTGCCACCCAGGCTGGAGTGCAGTGGTGTGATCTCGGCTCACTGCAACCTCCACCTCCCTGGTTCAAGCAATTCTCATGCCTCAGCCACCCAAGTAGCTGGGATTACAGGTGCCCTTCGATGCTTACTAAGGTCCCCTGTGGAGGTTTTGGGAAACATCCTGCTGGTCTGAATTCTGCACACACTGAATGCTCAGGATGCCAGGGAGCCTGGTGGATGGGATTGGATGGGGCTTGAGGCAGGTGTTTGCTAACTCCCAGGGTTCCAAGGGTGGTCTCCCAAGCAAGTCCCATCAGGCCCTGTGACAAAGGCCCTGTGACAAAGCCTCAGTGGGCAGGAAGGGGCGGCCCCCTCTACTGTGGGGCTGGGGAGTGACCACCTGCTTTTGTAGATGGAATCACCTTGAGAGGTGGCCACACTCATCGTTCACTCATCGTCTGAGGCTGCGTTTGAACAAGAGCAGAGCTGAGCAGTGGAGACAGAGAACGTGTGGTCTGCGAGGTGGAAAGTACTTGCTCTCTGACCGTTTAGGAACAGGCCTGCTCCCCTGCCCAGGGCATCTGTGTCCTGTGGAAGCTACAGGTCACCTCCAACTCACGCCTCGGGTGCCGAGAGTCTCAGGGAGGAGCCTCCAGGACCCCAGGAGTGGAAACTTTTGCAAAGAAAAGTAACTTTATATTTTCTATAAAAAGGGTTATACAATATGATTTAATTATTCCAAGCCCGTGGTAAAGCCCACATTCTCAACACATTCTCCTGCTGCTGTCAGCCCATTCCAATGAGAGGGTGTTTATTTTGACAAATGCAGTGTCTTACTGAGAACTGTTAAAAATTAATATTAAGTTTAAATCTGAAAAGTGATTATTGCACGTGACTAGTAAATTCCACACTATTTAAACTCTTTAAGAGTCTCCTTTTTTTCCAAATACATTTTCCATCCAAAATGTGAACACAGTGTTAAGTCTTTACAAAATGGTTTAAAAAATATTGTTTTAAAAAGTCCATTCTTGCTTAGAGTTTGGCAGCAGAGCAAAATGAAATCCCATCCAAATGAAATGTTTTACCATGTTCAGTTCCATAATGAAAAGCTGGCAAAGTCAATGGGATGGGGAGGGGGTGGCAATCACATTTGGTTTAATTTATAACAAGAAATCCAATCCAATGCACTTTTAAATTCAGGAAATACTAAAATGCAGACTGTGAAGGCCAACTCCATGTGGACTGCGCAGCCCATAATAGTCGGCTGATTTAAAACCTGACCAATATGAACTACCCAACTTACGAGACTTGAAAAACCAGTACAATTAATTAACAAAAGTAAATGTAATAGTTAGAAACGTACTGAAACAAAAAGGGAGCACTAAAAGTAAGTATTCTCAACAAGCTGCAAACGCTGCAAACAAGGGCACACCCCGCTGGAGGCCCCTGAGTCCTCAGGGAGAAGGGCTGTGGCCTCCCGACAGGGACCCTGGCAGCCTCATGGGGGAGGATTTTGTTCATCGGTCCCCTTGCTCTCCCATTGTTTGTAAGCGAGGACTAAAGGAGAAATCCTTGTGACTTCTGTGGCCTAGGTTAGAGTTACACAGACTCACTGTGCTGAGACCGGAAAGCCTGCTCTTTCCCTATAGGTTTCAACCACGCTCCTCCGAATGGGGTCTGGGTGAGGAGCGCCGGGCCAGGCCCCGGGGTGGGGAGAGGGGTTTGTGCTGCTGTCTCGGCTCAGGATCCAGCAGTGCCTCTGGGGCAGGTCCTGAGTTCCCAGATCCTGTCAGGGCTCTCCCAGGCAGCATGGACCCTGTGGTTCTGCACGTCACAGACTCTTTGGGGGCGTCCACAGCCCTTTGCGCTTGAGGCTGGTCTGATAGGCTTGGCAAGGGCAAGATCACACCGAGTTCACGCGGCAGCCCCAGTCACCTGGTTGCTCCATCTACAGACTTGATAACCGAGGGCCGGGTGGTCTCCTCCCAGGTTATCTGCTCGAGCCCCAGGCAATATCATGTGGCTCACTGCTCATGGTGTGGTCCCTGGGTGGCCGCGTCTCTTCACCTGGAACCCACCAAATCAGCCCATGCATTCCAACAAGGTCCACCTTCCACGTCTGAAGCTCCCCCTCAGACTCCCCCCCTGGCTCCTTCCGCACCAGCCCTCGGAGGCAGTCACTCCCAACCCCCAAAGCCTCCTGTGCACCCTGTGACCCTCAGAGTCAGAAACACCTCTCCACGTGGTGACCACTGCCCGACTCCCACCTGCCCACTGCACCTGCCATCCGTTTGTACGTCTCGCCAGCCATGCAGGCGGAGCTCAAAGTATCCCCCATCGCCTGCTCTCCTGGAGGGGCACCTGGCCACAGCTGTGGTCACTTGTGTTCTCACAGTCGTCTTAGGTTCCAGAGGCAATGGCTTTTAGTGTCAGAACACATCAGATTAAGGAATGAGGTGTATTCGATATTTTTAAAAATTAACACTTTTATTTTTTCTCAGCATAACATTTAAATGATCTAGAAGTTTACCAGGTAAAAGTGAGAGCCAATCCTCACACCCTCTGGCAAATCACCAGGTTCCCCAGAAGTGGCCTCCGGTAGCTCTTCTGTGTGCACTTTTTTTTTTTTTTTTGAGATAGAGTCTCGCTCTGTTGCCCAGACTGGAGTGCAGTGGCACAGTCTTGGCCCACTGCAACCTCCGCCTCCTGGGTTCAAGTGATTTCGGCTAACTTTTGTATTTTTAGTAGAGACAGGGTTTCACCATGTTGGCCAGGCTGGTCTCGAACTCCTGACCTCAGCTGATCCGCCTATCTCGGCCTCCCACTGTGCTAGGCTGACAGGCGTGAGCCCCCGCACTCGGCCCCTGTGTGCATCTCCATGTGTATGTGCTTGTGCAGGTGAAAATCTATTTTTAAGTATGTATGGGATCTGACTGTTCTGTAGCTCACGTGTTTACCCTCTCAACACGCCTCCCACAGCAGCATGCACGGTTGTTTTGTCCTTTTAAATGGCTGCCTGACCCGCCATCGTATGGACTCAGCAACATTGGTGGAGCTTTCTCTATTCACGGCCAGGGTTCGGCACAGCAGTCGAGGGGAGCTGGAGCCACCGCGCTGAGTGGAGGAGGCAGAGGCAGAGGCAAGGGTGTTGCTGCAGCCCAGGGGTCCCTGTCAGAGGCTGGACACAGGCAGAGCTGGCTCTGCTGGTGACAGTGGCTCCTGTGTAGAGGTCTGTCCCCGCAGAGGGCCGTGAACTAAGGGGAGGAGAGGACTGGACTCACGTGTATTTTCTGAGCAACCTTCTCCCAGTCAGGATGTGTAAAAGCAATGCCCGGTTTCCTTACCCATTCACCACACCGATCATCTCCGCATGGCAGACGGTGTGTGCAGCCGACTGTCAGCTCTGCCCAAGCAGTCGTGACTGCCCCCCACTCCTGACAGTCAGCACGTAGCATGGAGGGGCACAGATTTCCAACTGACCAGCTTCCCTATCAGGGAGATGGGCTCTGATCTGGGATTTGGCTGGGCCCAGGGAAAGGAAATGGGAGTGGTCACAAACCAGGGTCACACCCTGGCCTGGCAAGGTCGGCAAAGCCAGCCAGTGACCGTGCCCAAAAGATGAGGACAGTTTAAGTCTCAAATATAGACTTGAAGTCAGAGATTTTCAGCCCTAGGTGTGGCTGCCTCCCTTCTCTCCCTGGAAGCCACACTGAGGACCCCACAGGGACCCTCAGGAAGCACCTTCTGGGTTTGGAGTTTCCTCCTGCAGCAAAACGTCCCCCCAGATTCAGAGAGGGGGCAGCGGTGGCACTGGTGTCTCCAGACCTGGCAGCTCATAGCCTTCTCTTCCTATCCCTGGGTTTAAAATTGAGTTTGCAGCCATGCAGGCAGCAGCTGTTTCTCAGGTGCATTTTGTTGTATGACATTGACCTGCGTATCTTGTTCTGGACTCCCAGATCGACCCCTCAGAAAAGCTGCCTGTCCTCCTCCCATTTCCTCGTCCTTTCTCTCTGACTGTGGATACCTCTCTAGACACAGAGGGTGGCCGGGACCAGCTCTGCATGGCGTGTGGTGGCCTTGTGTGTCATGCGTATGGAGAAAAGGCTGTTTCTCCCTGGGGTCTCCAGGCATTCCCCAAATCCTGCTGCTGTTTGAGAGTCTCAACCTGAAGCCCTGTTGGCCTGAGAATCTCCACTGAAGTCTGAGAGTTACAACCCACTGAGAGCCGTGGAATGAGGGCCTGACCCTCTGCGTCCTGCTCCAGTGAAAATGGACGGAGACCATACCCCCAAGCCCTGCTGGGGGGCCTGAGAGACATGAGCAGAACATGCCCCTCTCTGCTGGAGGCTGTGTCATTCAGGAAGCGACGTTTATTTCTTCGGGTTCACATGCGGCCTCCTGTCCAGCTGGAGGACAGGGAGCTAGAGAACAGGTCAGCCGCAAGGCCCCGCGTGTCCATAGAGGGCAGTCTTGGTTTACCGAACGGATACTACACTCCAAATTGCATTTGTTCTCACTTAGTAGAAAAATATGCTATAAATTTGCCATTACAACACAATCAACATGTCTTTTTTATGAAGAATGTCATACAGCCAATTATTTGTGTTTCTGTTACAGCTGTGTGTTGTTCCTTTAGAACAAACAGTACTCCCCTTCTGCTGCAGAAATAGCATATGTTGGTTTGAAATGAAACCTAGTAGCGAAAAAGTTGAACGCTGCTGGATGGCGAGAAAACCCTGAGCGCACCGGGTCTTGATAGAAGAAAATGGGGAGGCAGCTGCTTGTCGCCTCTTCTTCCTTGACAGTAGAGTGAGCGAAGCTGCTGTCTGTGAGAGGAGGAATCGGAGCAGAAAGCCTCCATGTCCACAGCCCTGTTGTTTTCTCTTGCAATGTCCTCCTCCGTGGGGCCCCAGGAGGACAAAGCTCGTCCCTTGGCACCGCCAAGGCTGAGGACACCAAGGCAGGAGCCCCAGGCTGAGGACGGGGCCGGAGATGAGCGGCTATAAAGTGAAGTGGAGCCCTGACCACAAAGGCGAGGCCCGTGGGAGTCAGCATGTGCTGCCGTTTTAGCCGGGTAGCCCTTTGATTGTAAAATCATAGAAGGCCCATGAGCAAGCTTCGTAGTTAAAGAAAGCTGGTTGCAAAGAAAAGTGATGAGTCTCGGGAAAGGACGTGCTCCTCCCTGGGACTCCACGAGACACGGGCTGCCTGGGAGGAGGAGCCGCAGCAGGAGAGCTGGTTGCTTTTCTCTCGAGATGCAGCCCCACTTGTTTTACATTTGACTTTTGTGATTTCTATTTGCATTCCTGTACTGCTCTTTACTACTAAAAACAAGCGGGCAGCAAATAACCCCACGGCTCCGGCACCTCCTCGCTCTCTTCACCCGGCCGCCTGAGTTGGAGTCCTGGGGTCGTCCCCGACTCCTCACGTCCCCGCCTCCAACGCCGCAAGCCCGACCGTCCTCCCCTTGGGTTCTGCTTCTCCAACATCGTTGCCAAAACCTCATTCGTTACAAATTCCAACTTTGTCCCAGAATAACAAGCACAGCTAAGACTGTTGGCCACTTGCTGGGCTGTGGTCCCTGCCCTGTGCTGGCTGGTTGGCACAGATGCTCTAACCCTCCAAAGAAGCGTCCCTGGGAGCCCCTCCTCCTCCTCCTGGCATGTCTGGATTCTCTGCAGGTATTTGGGATGATACACCCACCTGTCTTTCTTCCCCCACAGGTGCTGGGTTCCTGAGGCAGGGGCTCAATGCGCATGGTCTTAGCATCTGACCAGTGCCAAAAAGTGGCAGCAGTGTGGTGCCTGACTGACTTATGAAAGAATGCATCAGGCATGAGCTGGACCTCAAGCTCTCCGCATTCCTCCTGGGTGGTCGCCTTAGTCTGCAGCTGTCTCCACCAGGGAGGAAGGTATGCAAAGCTACAGAACCACATAGGGTGGGGCTACAGCACGGGCACCTCTCAGCTCCCCCGCCTGAAACTTGCTTCATGGGGCCAGGTGTCAGGTGGCAATGTTCTGTTTGGTGCCACTGATCCCACGGTGGAGGAGGAGGGGGGCTGTTGCAGCGGCCCAGGTGGGAGCTGCACACCCCTCTGGCCAGGTGGCTGGGATGGCCGGCCTCTGTTCAGCACAGCCTGCTGCACACCCCTCTGGCCAGGCGGTGGGGATGGCCGGCCTCTGTTCAGCACGGCCCTCTGGCCAGGTGGCAGGAATGGCCGGCCTCTGTTCAGCGCGGCCCGCTGCTGGCTTCACATCTCACGGGTCTTGTCCTAGCCTGTTTCTCCCACCACCTCTCAACAGTTAGGGAGGTTATGTTTTTAAAGATGTTTTTGCTGACTTCAGTGGTATGACGGACTCCCAGAGACCAACCCAGTTGAAGGATTTGAACCTCTATGGGTCTGTCACCCCTCACACCTCCTACAGGGTGGGAGTTGGGCCATTGCCAGGGCTGGGTCTGGTGGTCCATGAGTTAAAGACCACGCTGTCTGTCTCTTGGTCTTCCCGTCATCCTTTGTTCCTCATAGTTGCAAAATGGCTGCTGGAGCTCCAGATGTGGGCCACATCTCCCTTTTGTCAGAGCCCTTCTGACGGTGAATTTTATGTATCAACTTGGTGAGGCCCTGGTGCTCAGCTGTTGAGTCAAATGCCAGCCTAGATGTTTCTGGGAAGGTATTTTTTAGATGTGATTAACATTTAAGCTAGCACACTTTGAGTAAATAGATTACCACCTCCCCTCCCACCATTGCGTGGTGGGCTCCATCCAATCAGTTGAAGGTCTTAGGAGCAAAGACAGGTTTCTCCTCAAACCTGTACCACAGACTTCCTGCCTGTGTTACTAGTCAACCCAGCAGATTCTAGACTCAAGATTGCAGTGTCATCTGGGCTGGGTGTGGTGACTCACACCTGTAATTCTGGCACTTTGGGAGGCTGAGGTCGGTGGATCACTTGAGGTCAGGAGTTCAACACCAGCCTGGCCTACATGGTGAAACCCCGTCTGTACTAAAAATACAAAAAACATTAGCCAGGCATGGTGGCATGCACCTGTAGACTCAGCTGCTCGAGAGGCTGAGGTGGGAGAATCACTCGAACCTGGGAGGCAGAGATCACAGTGAGCCGAGATTGCAACACTGCACTCCAGCCTGGGCAACAGGGCGAGACTCTGTCTCAAAACAAACAAACAAACAAAAAATAGAGTGCGACATCCGCTCTTACTGAATTTCCATCTTTCTCTGGAGAGCTCTGATTACGTCAGCCCTGCATCCATTCCTGCTCCCACCTAGAGGGCAGGTGGCCCATCCCAGCTGTGGAAAACTCAGGTGTGTCATCGCACCTGTCCCGCCTCCAAGGTAGAGATGAAAGAAGGGGTTGTGTTGTCCTTTGGTTTCCTCCCCCAGGCTGCAATCCAGATGTGGTGGAACCAAAGAGAACCAGGACATCCAGAGTGTCCTCACCCCACGCCCAACAGCATACCCAACGTCATGGTGGGGTGACAGTCCCATGCCTCAGTCATCACCACACTGCATCACCACGGACAGGGTGGTCTTGGGAAATCAGACATGAAAGCAGGAACCCAGCTTGCAGGCTTGGAAATTTTCCCCGAGCGTTTGGTATTAGATTTGTTTGCAAAGTGCTCAGATAACTAGGAAAATAGCAAGATTTTCCAGTATTTCCCAGTCCCTAAAATTCAGTTTCTGCTTCACTGCACATGATCTCACCAAGAAGGGGATTAATACAGTTTTAAGATCTTTTCGCTGTTGCAGTCATCACTTTCCTTCACGTGTG
Source organism: Gorilla gorilla gorilla (assembly GCF_029281585.2). Lineage (NCBI taxonomy): Eukaryota > Metazoa > Chordata > Mammalia > Primates > Hominidae > Gorilla > Gorilla gorilla. Next base: position 110,414,351 of record NC_073243.2, on the reverse strand, counting down.
ACTATGTGTGAAAAAACAATAAAACCATTTTAAGGGAAAAAGAAACATTTTTGATTGAACTGGCAACTAATTCTTATTTGAATCTGTTATATTTCTAGATACGTAAATAATTTATTCATATCAATGGAATAAAATCTTCTTATGAATAGAATCCACAAGGCTAAGTTAGCATGGTATTGCTCATACACAGAAAATGCTGGTACTCAAGCAGAAAATATGGTCGTTTTCAAAATAAACTCCATGTTTTACACACAGAATTTTCTGTGTTAATTAAAATTCTGAAAAACGAGATGGTATAAAAGAGAGGCTTTATTTACTTTTTCTTCTGAAGTAGCGAAACAGACATTTCAGTTGGGCTAAAATATTATTTTGGTTGGGAGTGAGAAAAAGAGATAAAAAAATTTCCTCGTTAAAAAGCAGCAAAACCAATAGAAATTAAATCTTGTAAAAATAAGAGCCACATCTGGAGAGAGAGAGCTCACAGCCAAGTGGGGGTTTCCCTGGCCAGGGTGCGCGGGGCTCCTTCTAGGTGATGTGAACTCTCCGGTTCCATGCAGAGGTGAAAGGATAAGCTATGAGCTACTGCAGACAGGTGCCCGGCCGGCTGTCATGGAGGGAGGCTGAGGCTGATCCCTGGGAGGGCCCTGTGTGTGGGGCGCCCCCCCCTCCCAGGCATGAGAAGGACCAAGGGAGACTTCCTTGGGGAATACTTGAAAGCATCTCTGTATTTTTAATGGTTTACATGGATTTTACAGAGATGAAGAGTGAGCCAGAAGGAGCCCCACTGAGGGTGGGTGGGCTGCTGCAGTGGAGGCTGGCCCGATGCCCCCTCCTTAACCCACAGGGGAGGTTGGCCCAATGTCCCTCCTCAACCCGCAAGGGAGGTCGGCCTGATGCCCCATCCTCAACCTGCAGGTCCCCTCCTTCACCAGTCTGGGGCCCTGGGCTGAGGGAGCCCTGGGCTGAGGGAGCACGTAGGGCCCAGCCAGGGACCCCCGGGTGCAGCTGCCCACAGCTGCTTTTGTCCAGGGACTCATGGGGCGCTGGTCCCTGAACTGTGGGTGATGGACAGGTGTAGGCAGTTTTAGGAAGGCCATAGTCTGGGTTCTGGAGGCCCACCCAGGTGGAGCAGGACCCCTGCCATGGGGTCTAGAGAGCCCCATCTAACCCAAGGAAGAAGAGGTATGTGGGTCAGAAGCCAGGTGGGTGGCACAGGCCAGCCAGACAGGATCAGGAACCAGGGAAGACGAGGGGGGTGCCTGGCTAAGGGGCGCTGCACTGGCATTGTTGCTTTGGGCATCAAGGCTGAATCCGGGCCCTGCCCACGGGGCGTTCAGGGTCAACTCAGATGTGTGGAGGGGGCTGCTCTGCAGCTGAAGGTCACACAGGGTCACTTCTGTCCAGGGAAAGGAATTCAGGAGCAGACAATACCCGCCCACCTGCAGCCAGCGTGGCGTCCAGGCGGAGTGGAGCCCACAGATGCCGGCGCAGGGATAAGCTCACAGACACCCTCGTTGTCATGGAGGCTGTGGGGTGTGTGGGTGGGGCTGAGGGGCTCCTGCCATCCCTTTGCTGCTAGCCAGGCCTTGATGAGGGGAGGGGAGCTGACTTCCTAGAGATCGCACCACGTGCCTTCCACCATTTCTGAACAACCCGCCGATGAGGCCCAGCCCCGGTGGTCATAAGAAATTGGTGCCTGGCGAGACGCCAGTGATGTCCCACGCGATCACTTGGCGGATCCCATCACACCGCTGGACCGCACCGCAGGACCGCACGGCAGGACCGCACCGCTGGGCCGCACCGCTGGGCCGCACCGCTGGGCCGCACCGCAGGACCGCACCGCTGGACTGCACCACCGTCCTGGCAGGTGAGCGTGGAGCCTGGCGCTCCCTGGCGACGACCCTGGTCAGACTTCCAGGAGCGCCCCTGCGGGTAAAGTCACAAGTATGCTCTGTTCTGGGCTCAGCAACTGAGCCGTAGGAGAGACGGAGTGGCCTGGGGCCAGGTCCTGAGTCCGAGGAGCAGCTGTCTGGGCTCTGCCTTGGCCACGAAGCAGCTCACACCGAGGGCAGGAGCAGAGGCCTCCCGGCCCCGAGCGGAACCCCACAGGAGGGCCTCCCTGAGGCCAACGTCTCTGGCGCCACCTCCCGCAGTGTTCGCTGGAGCCCGTGGCCATGCGGGGCCACACGGACCCGGGGGCTGCGCAGAACTGGGGCCCTCGTGCACCGTGGGTGGGAATGGAACGTGGTGCCGCTGCTGTGGAAAACCAAAGGGCAACTCCTCACAAAGTTAACACAGAATCTCTATAGGGCCCAGGAATCCCGCCTCTAGGCCTATCCACAAAAGAATCGAAAACAGGGTCTCCAAGAAGTACGTGTACACACAGGCGCATAGAAACCGCATGCGCAGCCGCCGAGAGGCAGAAGCAGCCCAGACGTCCCCTTGACGGCTGAGTGGATAATGGGGCCTCCATAGAAGGGAATATGTTTCCGCCACAGCAAGGGACGCCGCACTGACACGGGGAACCGCACGGGTGAACCTCGAGACACAGTGCTCAGTGGGGTTCGCCAGACACAGAAGGCCACAGAGCGCACAATTCCTTTTACATGTAATATCCAGAACCGGTAATTCCACAGTGACAGGGGGCTGCCTGGGGCTGGGAGAAGGGAACGGGAATGACTGCTCATGGGTACGGGGCTTCCTTTTGGGGTGATGAAGCTGTCCTGAAGCCAGAGGTGGCGGCTGCCCACCGCGAGTGTGACAAATGCCATCCAGTTGCTCAGTCTAAAAGGGTTAATTTTGTGTTGTGTGAATTTCACCTCAGTTTTAAAAAGAAGAGGACTCTGCCCGGTCTCCCGAGGCCACCATGACCCCTGGAGGTATAAAATGTGCGTGCAAAGGGCTCACCCAAGCTCTGCCCTTCTGGGGTGAGCACAGCCCCGGCCAGCAAGCACCATGCGCTTTGGATCCTTCGGAGGCTCCCCATGGAGTGTTTTCCAGACACTTTTAATGTATTCAAGTTTTATTTTACAGAAAAGTGTTTGGTGGTTATGTGTGGGCCCAGGGGCTGAGACACTGCTTGCTTGTTTTATTTTTCCTTGTTTTGAGGCATGTCGTCTGGTTTTTCTAAGGAGCACTGAGAAGGGCTGGAAACCTGAATTCACGTAACCCACACCTCGCTGGGTGGTGCCTGTGTGGCAGTAGCAGCTGCTGATACAGCAAGCACTGGTGGCAGAAAACCTGGACGGCTTCCTAGAGAAAGGTGAAAGTCAGGGCATGACACCCTGGCTGTGTCCTGAGGCACATCCAGCAGCCTCTCCTTTCTCCAGGCTTCTGGGGATGCCTGTTTTGTGAACACAAGTTCCCTTCACTGTCCATAGTGCAGGTTTCTGAAAAGCTGTGGGGAAAATCTTCTACATGTACATTTAAATATCAAATGGAGGAGACCTCAGTGTGTAATCAAACCCATCCTTTGTGGAAAAGAAAGAATTTATTTGTGAAACAAATCACCAGTCCCAAAGCATCGGCTCCATGACACTGGCATTTTCTCTGCCACTCACTATGATTTTGACCTTGGACTTCACCTCCTCAAGCTTCAGTTTCTTTGTGGCTTGTTCCATAGTTTGTTCTCATGTGTAACTGTCTGGGGGAGAGGGGAGCTCCTCAGAAGGGGGATATGTACTTTAGATGGTTGATGGTGAAAGAAAAGGAGAAAGTAGCTGATGATAACCCACTACTGACCCAGGGTGTTATCAAAGAGTCAGAAGGAAACAGAGCCCCAAAGTTGCCATTTATTAAATACATTGAACTTTACTATAGCAAATAAGAGGGTGCTCTTAACCTATAAAATAGGGATCATAATTTTCATCTCACAGTGTTTTGTGGGGATGATATGAGATCATGGAGCAATGGCGAGTACACTCACATTTTTGTGAACATTCCGGTTGGTGTGGACTAGCTCATCCAAGTCGACAACTGAATTCTATGCCTGTTGTTTACAATGCAGAATAACAATGTGCACCATGTAAATGTAAGGTGACACTGCAGTCATTACAGGATATGATTGATCAAGATTCAACCAGCTGCTTAGGAAAGCAGGGGCAGCCCCATAGGAGGTCCCCTTGGCAGGGCTGGGAGCTCTGTCAGCAGCAGGACAGGTTATGGGTCACAAGAGACTGGCCCAGGATCAGAAGGACCTCATGGGGCACATCCAGGGCAAACACCCGGCTCAGATCTCAGCCATGTGAGGGCTCAGCTTTCAGGGAGGGCTCGCGGGGGTGAGGCAGGAGTGCAGGTGAGTCCTGAGAGCTGCCGCACAGCACTGAGGTTGTAGTAGGAGGAGCTGCAGCATGCATGCTCTCAGGCTTGTCACCGAATCAAACCAGGTCCGTCTGCCGGCACACAGTGGAAAGCCGAACACCGAAGCACTGGGTTTTGCAGCAAGAAAGATTTTTTGCGAGTCGACTGGCCAGGAGACAGGAGGAAGTGCCCAGATCTGCCTCCCCGAGCTGGGGTTGGACCGGGTCTTCCAAGCATGCAGTAATGAGGTGTGCTGCCATGGGGCTGATGCTGGGGCTCCACTAATTGGATCCTGGATCCTCATTCGGTCCCCGTTCCCCAGCCCCAGCACTTAGGTTCCCCCACGTTGCACATGTGGGTTCTCTGGGCATGCTCAGGTTATATGACCTTCAGCCTGGGGGTCCACGGCAACTGAAGAACAAGTCACAACTCCATTACACGGATGTTGAACCAGATTGGCCAGATGTGGCTATAAGCTGGGCATGGTGAATCCTGCCTCAGCCAGAATTATGTGCAAAGTTGGAAATGAATGTGTTGCCATGGGCTGAGCCCACGTGGCTGCCGTGTTCTGGGGGACGTGGACCCATTTTGTGTACGTGGCTCATGCATCTTGCCAAAAGGTTCACTGGTGTGGTTTATCCTCAACACATGTCCAGGGAGGCCAGGTGCAGTCACTCCACAGTGCTTTTCTGAGCCTGCAGAGCCATTGCCACACCTGGGAGGCCTGGACACCCACAGCCTTCATCAAATCAGTTCTCACTCCTGGGCCTTCATTATTCTCAGTCTGTGTCCCATGTGCCACACAGGTGGGTTGCTGGGAGTTCAGCTGCAGACACTCCCGGGTGCAGTGTTCAATATGAGTGAGGGAAACTGAAAAAGGAAATGAAGAAGGGGAAGGGGTAGCTTCTGGGACCTGTTGGATAATGACTGTCCCTTAGATCCAAATCTGTCCACATATCCTCTATAAAAGCACAAAGCAAACAAAACCACCCCCAACCAAACAGAACACAGAGAACAAATAACACAAACTTCAACTGACACATAAAAGATGAAACAAACATTTGAACCCATCAGAGCTGGCAAGGGGGCCTACAGCAGAGCAGAGTGAGTTGGAGTGTGCTTGGAAGACAGGAGGGTTTGCAGTGCCCACGTGTAGGAGGAAACCCACGACATTCACCAGAGGAGACGTCTGTTCTCCTAGAGAGGGACACAAAGAGGAGATCTAAGGCAGATCAGAAGGCTGTGCCGGGAGCTGAAAGGACGATGCTTGGAATGTGCGCAGGACCCATGGATGCAATCCTGTGGACAACTGTCTGGGGAGAGGAAAGCTTCTTGGAAGGGGGAGATGCCGCTTCGATAAGGGCGCTACTGACCCAGGGTGTTATCGAAGAATCAGAAAGAAACAGGCCCCCAAAGTTGTCATTTATCAAACAAATTGGACTTGACTATAGCCGATAAGAGGGTGCTCTTAAACTGAAAAGTTGAGTAAAACACCCAGACTCCCTCCACAAGGCATCAGCTACCGCTGGTTCAGGAAAATCTGACACAAATCATCCTGAACAAAACAAGAAATCAGCGTCCAGCCATAAAAATTGACTATAAGAGAGCCAAAATTGAGAATAAGAATAGAAATTTCAGCAGGAGAAAAACCTACCTCAAAAAATCCTCAAAGCTAATGAAAAGTGTACCACAACCCTCCAAGATAAACAAGCAATTGCAGATTTAAAAGGTCATCACAAATCAGAGGCTCAAAAACTCAGAATACAAATAGATAAATACTGGAAGGTATAAAATTACAGCTAGCAACATGCAAGTAAGAAACTGAAGAAAAAGATAGAAATCATAACAGAAAGTAAGGATAAATTATGGGGTGCCCAAGGGAAAACATATATAACCAAAAGCACAGTAAGAGACTTAGAGAACAGAAATAAGAAGATACAAATAAGAAATTAAAATGAAAATAAAGGAAATTAAAAATATGAGAAAATAATAAATATAAAAGCCTGTCAAAGAATATACAACACAGATGCAACTGGAGTAAATGAAGACTAAATTAACACAATGGAACAGAACTGATATTTAAAACTATAATTCTGGCCAGGCATAGTGGCTCATGCCTGTAATCCCAGAACTTTGGGAGGCTGAGGCGGGCGGATCACCTAAGGTCAGGAGTTTGAGACTAGCCTGGCCAACATGGTGAAACATTCTCTCTACTAAAAATATAAAAATAGCTGGGCATGGTGGTGTGCACCTGTAATCCCAGCTACTCGGGAGGCTGAGGCAGGAGAATAGCTTAAACCAGGGAGGAGGAGGTTGCAGTGAGCCGAGATTGCGCCACTGCACTCCAGCCTGGGAGACAGAGTAAGACCTCATCTCAAGGAAATAAAAACAAACAAACACTATAATTCCATACCTATAATCTCAGCACTTTGGGAGGCTGAGGTGGGAGGATCCCTTGAGCTCAGGAGTCTGAGACCAGCCTGGGCAACATGGTGAAACCCTGTCTCTAAAAAAATATAGAAATTAGCCAGGTGTGGTGGTGCACATCTGTGGTCCCAGCTATTTGGGAGGGCTGAGATGGGAGGATGGCTTGAGCCCAGGAGGCAGAAGTTGCAGTGAGCCAAGATTGCACCACTGCACTGCAGCCTGAATGACAAAGCCAGACCCAGTATATATATATGTATATATATATATATATACATATATATATACACACATATATATATATTTTATATACTTTGTTGATGAGATGAGATTCATGGGAAGTTGCGGACAGTGATGGGAAAAGGTGTCGGGAGCCTGCGTCACACCTGGGGCCCATTGAAGTGACCGAACAGCACTCTGAAGGCATGAGCACTTCCCGGTATGGAAATCATTCCTCAGTTTCCAAAAACATCCACATTTGTTTTTCTACGAATGGTGGGATTTTATTTAATTATATTTTATTGTTCAACCCTGTCTGTGTTTTGTAAGTTTTCTGAATTTAATTCTACCTATTGAAAGATGCCCATCATATACTCAAGAAAATCAACTTGGAACATTGAAATCAAATACAAAAATTGTGGGATGGAGCTAAAGCAGTCCTTAAGGAGAAATTGATTAATGCCTATATTAGACATGAAGAAAAAGTTTAAATCAATTATCTTTGCTTCCACCTTAGGGAGCTAGTTAAAAAAGAAAAAAATTAAGGTCAAGGTAGGTAGGAAAAAAAAGAAATAATAAAAACAGAAGGAAATTTAATGAAATATAAAACAACAGAGAAAATTTACAAACCCAAAATTTGTTATTTGTAAAGATTAAGGCCAGGTGCAATGGCTCACACCTGTAATCCCAGCACTTTGGGAGTCTGAGGTGGGCAGATTGCTTGAGCTCAGGAGTTCAAGACCAACCTTGGCAACATGGCGAAATTTCATCTCTACAAAAAATACAAAAATTAGCTGGGCATGGTGGTTTGAACGCCTGTAGAAGGAAGCTACTTAGGAGGCTGAGGTGGGAGAATCACTTGAACCCAGGAAGCGGAGGTTGCAGTGAGCCAAGATTATGCCACTACACTTCAGCCTAAGCAACAGAGTGAGACTCTTTCTCAAGGAAAAAAACAAAAGATTAATAAAATTGAAAATCCCTTAGCAAGACTGATTATTTAAAAAAAAAAAAAAGGCAAGACAAATCATCAATGTCAGGAACCAGGAAGGGGCATCACAACAGGTCCTGCAGACACGCAAAGGGTAATGAGTGATGACACGAACAATTTCATGCTGATGCATTCGACGCTTAGATAAAATGGACAAATTCCTTGAGAGACACACATTACCAAAATAAACCCAGGCAAAAATAGAAAATTTAAATCGCCCTATATTTGTTAAAGATATTAATTCATAATTAAACTTCTTACAAAGAAAATTCCAGGCCCAAACAACTTCACTAGTAAATTCCATCTAGTATGTAAGAAAGAAGTAACATCTATTCTATATAAACTCATAAACTAGAGGAGGAACTATCATTTCCTAAAGTATTTTATGACGTTGCTATAACCAGAATTCAAAAACCACACTATAAGGTCAGAAATTGACAGACCAATAGCCTTCATAAGCATAGATGCAAAAATCACTAACAAAACATAAGCATATCAAATTCAGCAATAAGTAACAAGAATAAGATATCATGATTAAGTTGGACCACTTAATCATGATTCTAGAAAATTCTAGAAATGCAAAATCTGTTTAACATAAGAAAATAAATCAATGTAGTTCACCATATTAACAAACTAAGGAAGAAAAATTATATTGTCATTTCAATAGATGCAAATCAATTATTTGAGAAAATATAACACCGTTTTATAACTGTTAAAAACTCTTAGCAAATGTTGGTAGAAAATAGTTGGTAAATTTTTCAACTTGATAAAGAGCACTTACCGCTTCTTCTCAGTATAGTACAAGAGGTACTAGCCACTGCAGTAAGACATGAATGGGAAATTGAAGTCATATTAATTCAGAATAAAGAAGTAAAGGTGCTGAGGGAAAGAAGCTGAATGCCAACTAGTTTATGCTGAATTATTCCATTTACATGAAAGTCTTGAACAGGTAAGACTAAACTTTGTTGTTGTTGTTTGTTTGTTGTTGACGAGATCAGATTCATGGGAACTTGTGGGCAGTGATGGGAAAAGCTGTCGGGATCCTGCGTCACACCTGGGGCCTGTTGAAGTGACTGAACAGCACTCTGAAGGCATGTCCCTGTATGGAAATCATTTCTCAGTTTCCAAAAACATCCACATTGGTTTTTCTACAAATGATGGGACTTTATTTAATTATATTTTATTGTTCAATCCTTTTTTTATTTGTAAGTTTTCTGAAATTACTATGTATTACATTGGTAAATCAAAATATTAACTAATCCAATGTAGTCCAAACAGTAAAAATACGACCTAAAATTATCTCAAGGTATAAATGCTTAGTAAAGAGTGATGTAGGGCTTAGCTCTCTTCTGAGCTATTTGATGAGCTCTTTCTAGAAGATGTTCTTACAATGAACTTGGGTAACAGAAGAAAGGATTCATAATCATAATCAAGGCCTGGGGCTGGGAGGGCATCTGGTCAATAAGAAATTGGCCTCTAAACCTCGAAGGTTCAGGCCCGAGGTTGGTCGGTTACTCCTCTCGGGTCAGCCTTGGAGGCAGCTGCCTTGTATTGGCTTCTTGACTCTTTGTTCTTCCTCTTCTCCATGTGTTTTGGGTCACAGTTCCTTTCTTCCTAAGTTTCACAAAGTCCTCACTGAGGTCTTCCTCCTGCCATGTCCTCAGTTACCTCCTGGGCTCAGCCTCGCAGGAGGAGCTCCCTCTGTTGCTGCTCCCCTGGGCATCGGGCATCTGGCATCTTCAAACACCACACGGCCTTCCAGTTCTTCTCCCATCCCCACCCACCCATGCCTCCGTGGGGAGGGCGGCAACTCTCCCAGGTCTTTGCCTCTGGAGGGCTGAGGCCCCACTCTCTTCCCAGGATTTGTGCCAATTGCTTTGGTGACACAGACACATGGGATCCCGTCTGTCCTGTCACTCCCTGTCCCCTCTCGGAGCTTCCTTTTTTTCTGACCCCTTCTGGATGCATTCAGGGCAGGACACAGCGGGCAGTGGGAGCTGCGAGGAGCCTCTGAGCACATGGAGCTGTCTCCTCCAGGACTGTCCTGAGGGGCAGTGGACACAGCCCACAGCAGACGCCGGCCTTGCTGAGCAGGGAGACTAAGGACAGCAGCCTGGTGAGACCAGGAGCTCAGCTGAGAAGAGCCGCGCCCTCTCCGGGGAGAGCCCTGCGCCTCCCGTGCGGCGTCTGTTATGGTGGATGCCGCCGGCAGAGAGCGACACTGCGGACTGAGCCGTGTCCTCCAAATTCATAGGCGAGGCCCCAGCCCCCACGGGACTGTATCTGGAGCTAGGACATTAGGGAGGGAATTAAGGTTAAATGAGGTTGTGAGGAGGGCCCTGACCCGATAGGACATGTCCTTGTAAGAAGAGAAATCCACACCAGGGATGCGCGTGCGCAGAGGAGCAGCCGTGGGAGGACGCGGGAGAAGCCACAGTCTGCAGGCCATGAAGAAGCCTCGGGAGAAACCGCCCAGTGGCCCCTTGGTCTTGAACTCCCGGCCCCCAGACTGGGAGGGAACAGTTTCTGGTGTTGAAGCCCCGGCCCGTGGTACTTTGTTACAACTGCCTGAGCCAACAAGGCCGGATGAAGAGGAAGGACAGCAGTGTGCCAGGTGTGTGTGGGCCTTGCACAGCGGGGGAGGCTCTGGTGTCAGGAGGTCCTGTCTTCAGCCTGGCTGGGTAGTGCTGGTGAGTCAGCTGACATCCGGGGCTCTGTGTTCATTGTCTACCTTGTGGGCAGGAAAGCAGATGACCCTCCTGCATCGAAGCCCCCTGGGCCTCTGGTCACCCAGAAGTCAGAGTCGGGAGACACACACCTGCTGTCCATACCTGCTGCCCTGGTGCGACTGCAAAGAAAGGCAGAGACCCAGGGGCATCGGCTATGGCACCAGGACGCAAAACACCAAGCGCCTCTCCCTCCCTGGGAACACTGGCAAAGGCGCAGCGAGCCACAGCCTGGCGTGAAGATGAGGGTTGGTCTGGGCCGTGCTTGCCTGAGCAGCCCAGGGTTTCCTGTGCCCTCCAGCTGAAAGCTGGGGGCCTGCGGGGTGACCCAGGCTGCAACGGTCACAACGAGGGTAGCACTGGCTGTCACTGGCTGTCCCAAGCAAGCCCTTTGTCTCTGAGAGGGCAGGGTGCATGTGTGTGCATGTGTGTTACGGGCACCTTCCCAGCAGGAAAGCGACATGCCAGCTCCCCTCACCCCACTCGGGGGGCCAGTTTCCACGGTCTCAGCTTGGTTGGGGGTGTGGGCGCTCCCTTGCCCTAACCCCCGGGGGAGCCCATTTTCCCAGACACAAGGACAAATCAGGCCGGCTCAGCTGGGGACAGCCAATTTCCTGCATTTATTTGTTTCTCCCGAAAGAAGGCTTCTGTTTGGTTCTAATGAGTAGCTTTTCCTAAAGAGAAACAATAATAACAGCAGAAACGTAAGTGGATTCTGTAAACTTGTAATCATATGTGTCAAACACAGTGTGGTATTTTCCCCCGCAAAATAGAAATGGTGGGAAGTCATACGGAGTGGGTGCAGGAAATTGTGTTTTCTCTGACAGAAGTTAATTCTAAACTAAGTATTCCCTGAAAGGAAAGCAGGGAAACATTTTTACATGTCTATCATTCGTCCTTAGAGGACACAAAACAAATATGTTTTTTAATGCTTGACACCAGCATTATTCCGGGTGGCCTCGGGCTATATGCTGTTTTCCAGTTTGTAGAATTGGAGGAGAGGAAAACAGCTCTGCATTAAGAGGAACATATTGTACAGGTTAATCATAAGCACGCAGAAATCAGAACGCTGCCAGCCGGCAGGACGGAAGGCCTGGGCGCCAGGAGTCGCGGGAAGGCAGGGAGGCAGAGGTGGCAGCAACGAGGGGCCAGACCAGGGTCACTGCCCTGGTGGCAAACGCTTGTGGATGTGCCATGGGCTGGAGCTCTTTTGGGTCCCTCTCCATCAGGAAGCCGCCCTTCACAGGTCTCCCAACGATGCTTAGGTGCAGAAGGAAGCTCCTTGGAAAGCCGAGGGTCATTTAATCAGAGTCCATTCCCCAGGAAGTCCCCGGCGAGGAGCACTTAGGCAGTCAGGTCCTGAGAGGCAGACGGCACCATCAGGGCCAAGGCCCCGGGGCTGTCCCAGATCCTCCTGCGAATGTGGTGGGAATTACGACTGCTCCGCAAAGTGAGCCCAGACGCATACATTGCATAAAAGCATAGCGGCCGCAGGGCCGAGGTTCCGGAGGGCACTTGTTGCTTCGGGGTGTGTGTGGCCCCACCTCGGGGTCTCTTCTCCAGCTTGGCCTTCGGTGACTCCCACCCCAGCCTCTCCCGCTGGGAGGCAGGCCCATGTGCGCCCTTTCGGTGGGGCGTGGAAGTCTTGCTTTGGTGGGAGGCAGCCCTACCTGGGATTTCCACTTCGAGGTTCCTTCTTTTCCATGGGATTAGGAGTGTTTCATCGCTGACCCTGGGGCCAAGCTTCAGGATTTCTAAGCCCACAGTCCCCCATGAAAACCCAGCCCACGTGGCTGATGCTGGGGGAGGGCTCTCAGAACAGGGGCTCTTGGGGTCCCTGCCCTGTGAGAGTTCAGCAAGAGGTCAAAGTGTGCAGCTACTGGCCCTGGTCCCCACTGCCTGTCAGCCTCCCTCCCCCACCCAGGGCACACATAGGCCTTCCTGGACCCCCGCAGGGGAACCCCAGCCCGTGCACTTGCCCCATCCTGAGGGCGATGTGAGGCTGAGGGGCCCCAGGCCACGGGTCCCATTCCTTCCCGCCTCCTGCCAGTATGGCCTCCCGAGCACAGGCCCTTTACCATCCTTCCGAAATTCTCAGCAGCATCTGGAAGGGAGCTGGAAACATGGCCCAGGGAGTGAGTTGCCCACAGAACATTCTAGTCCGATGCTGGCCCCAGCTTCCCTTCTTCTTTCCTAGGCTATGTGCCTTTTACTCCCAGAGGCATCCGGCCACCCTGGCTCCTGTGGGGATGTTGTCTCTCCCACTCTGTCTCATCTCTCCCTCCCTGTCTCTGTCTGTCTCTGTCATACATTCACGCTGCGTGATGGCCGATTTGGTCCAGCAAGAATGTGGTGCTGCGACCCCTCCCCTCCAGAGCATGGCTGCCACCACTGCCCAGGGAGGGTGGGAGGAGGGACGCTCTGTTCTCAGTTCCAAGAGGATCACACTGAACCCCAAACAGGTCTGCTGTTGGCATCAGAGATGCCTGTGGAGGGACTCGGCTGGCAGCCCCTGGCTCAGGGATCAGCATCCTGCCAGGGGTGGCTCCCGGGTGTCCTTTGCTGGACTCCGGCCTCGCCACTTCCCTGAGGCCTTCAACATCCAGTCTTGGGGGACAAAGCAGTTTCCGTTGATAAAAGAAAAACTTCAGCCAAATTAAATGTAAAGGAATTTAATTGAACAATGGATGATTTGTGAATCAGGCAGCCTTCCCAGCCATAGTAGGCTCCAGGACTCCAGTGCAGCCTCGGGCAGAAGAATAATTTTGGACAGAAAAAGGAAAGTAATGCACAGAAGATGGAAGTGAGGCCCAGACACAGCCGGATTGTTACAGGTTGGCGTTTGCCTTATTTGAACACAGTTCAAACAGCTGGCTACATGTGATCGGCCAAATCTCAGTGATAGGCACAAGTGTAGGCTCTGGCCTGTTTACACCTCCACTTGTTATAGTTGACAATATGCAGAAAAACCTTTAGGCTGAACTTAAAATATGTAAGGAGGCAGCTTTAGGCTAAAGTTGATTTAGCACCGTGCATTTTGAAACTCACATTGGCAGGAATCTCTTTTATTCACTTTCCCCAAGATGTCTTCTTGGGTCTTCCGACAGTGCCTCGCTGCACTTCAGGATCTTTCTCTAGGAACATCAAGCAGGCGACTGAATGGATCCTGCATCCTCGTTCTCAGCTCAGCCCTTCCCTCTGTCAGAAGTGGGGAGGGCAGAGACACTGTTTCTGGAAGGTTCTTCTGTATCTGCTCTCCCACCCCCATCTCACCCTGGCCTACACCCTGGGACCTGGTTTCACAAGGACCTGGCAGAGCAGCCTTGGGACAGACCCCAGATGCTGGAGGACGGTGCAGCTGCCTCAGCCTCACCCCCAGCCTCAGCTTCAGCCTCACCCCCAGCCTCAGCCTCAGCCTCACCCTCAGCCTCACCCTCAGCCTCAGGCTCAGCCTCACCCTCAGCCTCAGCCTCACCCTCAGCCTCACCCTCAGCCTCAGCCTCACCCTCAGCCTCAGCCTCACCCTCAGCCTCACCCTCAGCCTCAGCCTCACCCTCAGCCTCACCCTCAGCCTCACCCTCACCCTCACCCTCAGCCTCACCCTCAGCCTCAGCTTCAGCCTCACCCTCAGCCTCAGCCTCACCCTCAGCCTCGCTAGCTCCCCTCCGCAACTCCACCAAGCCCCAGGACAGCTCTGAGCCGTGCTCACTCTCTCCTGGGCCAGGCTGCAGACAGCACTGCCAAGCCACCACTTCCCCACGATCTCAAACAGCAAAGGCTGCAAATGCTTGGATGACTTTTTGGTCCCCAAAACTTTCTGGACTCACACCTGAGAAGGCACCTCTGAGGGGAGCAGGGCTGCAGCTGCCCAGACCAGGAGGGAAACTCCAGGGCTTGGTTGCTCACCTGGTTCCCCGCCAAGGTGGCCTCTCACTGGGGCCATTTAGCTGAGGGGGTTGCTGAGCTGGTGTGAGACCCCTGAGGCCAAGTTCCCCAATCTCCTGGGCTGTGTGTGGCGGTTCCTGATCCAGCTGTCCCCTCCTCATGTGTGAAGCACAGGTGGCAACTGCAGGCACCGCTCAGGAGCCTGGGGGGGGTGGTGGTGTCCATGCAGCTGCCAGTTCGTGCATCCTTGGTGCTGTGTCTCAGCAGGAGACAAAAATGTCACCCAACGTACCCCTCAGAAGAACCCCCCTGCCTCATCTGGTACTCCCCTAGACAACTCCTAAATAATGTCAGTCTCCTTGGTAGGGGTTAATAAGGCCCCTGACAGAACTTGGGTGATCACTTCAGAGCCTTTCGGCCTTAGAGTAATTCTGCCATTGCACCGTCACCCTTGGGAACTGTGAGCATTCCCCATGGGAGCACCCATCTTGTCTCAGGAAACTCACGTTGATCACTGCCCACTGGTTCAGAATAAAATATGGTCTGGACTGTTGAAGTGGAAGCCCCAGAAATGCTTAACGCCTTTTTCAGTGCTTTCATTTTCCTAAACGGGAGGGATCCTCCAGTGTACATATGTGTGCACACACACACTCATAAACACACCACACATGCAAACATGTAAACGCACCACGAGAACACACATGAACTACACATGCACTAACATGCCATGTGTGCATGCACATACCACACACATGCACACGTCTGAGCACACATACCACGCATGTGTGCACCCTATGCACTCACACACGCACATTCACACGTGTGCTCACCTGTGCACACATGCACAGCATGCAAACATGCCACACACACACCACACATCTGTGCACACATATGCTCTGCCCTTCCACATGACATTCAGTTGTTCTCTTGCAAGCTCTTACCTTGGAGTGGGCCCTGTCCCCAGAGATCCCTAAGAAACAGCCACGCACAGTTTGTCTGAAACTGGGCTCTGGACACAGAGCTCCGGAAGGGGTCCCCTGCCTTTGAAAAGGCCACAGGACTCTCAGCAGCTTGTAAGGACTTGCATGTCACAGTATGGGTTTAAAACAAAGACGGGTCCCTCTGGTCTGTCAGATGCCATGACCAGCATCGCCCAGGTTGCTCCTCCTCTGGCTGCTAGGAAGGGTGAGGCTGGTAAGGCTGGATTACTTATCAGTGGGGAAGGGTGAGGCGGGTAAGACTGGATTACTTATCAGTGGGGAAGGGTGAGGCGGGTAAGGCTGGATTACTTATCAGTGGGGAAGGGTGAGGCGGGTAAGGCTGGATTACTTATCAGTGGGGGAATTTTTGGGCCTTTTGAAGTGGCTTTGTGAGTCTGGAGGCTCTGAGTTTGGCCCGGCGCCTGCTCTAGGGGCTGACACGCGCACCTATAAATAACAGCGGTGACAGGTCTCCTGTCAGTACCCGCTGATGGACGGCCCCTTCTCCCGCCATTACAGCCTTGTGACTCTGGGAAAATTAATTTAAGTGGTAGTTAATTTCTAATGAATTCCACTCAAGCGGCTAATATGGTCCCTCGGCGTTATGGTAACCTTCATGGATCATTGCATTATGTAAATAAATTCTACTTTATGCTGGTTTATTAAAAAAGAGAGTGAAGATTGGGAAGCCTGGTGAAATCTTCTCTCAGACGCACACAACTAACAGACAGCAGGGAGATGTTTAAGGAAGGGAAGCCGCCCAGCCCACAGGTGCTTTCCTGGAAGGCTGCGCTTCTCACCTCTAACTTTCCAGATGGACCCCACTGCCCACTTTCAGGGCTCCACATACATATCTCCAAATCTCCAAATTCCGTTTTGTTTTGTTTGAGATGGAGTCTCACTTTGTCGCCCAAGTTGGAGTGCAGTGATGCGATCTCGGCTCACTGCAACCTCTGCCTCCTGGGTTCAAGTGACTCTCCTGCCTCAGCCTCCTGAGTAGCTGGGATTACAGGCAGGCGCCAACAAGCCTGGCTAATTTTTTTTTTTTTTTTTTTTTGTATTTTTAGTAGAGACGGGGTTTCACCGTGTTGGCCAGGATGGTCTCAAACTCCTGACCTCAGGTAATCCACCCTCCTCAGCCTCCCAAAGTGCGGGGGTAACAGGCATGAGCCACCACGCCTGGTCTCCAAATTCCTTGTGTCATCATTGTATTCCAGATGGAAAGAGGAGTGTTCTGCGTTAAACCACATGCAGTTCCTCATAACCCTCAGAGACAAACCTTGGGAGTACCCTGATCGGAAGCCTCACTCTGAGGACAAGTGCAGGCCGGAGGACCTGGGCGTGCTTCGGCTTCCTGGTCCAGCATGGAGAGGGACGGGCGTGCAGACTCCCCATAAATTCTTCCACGCGACCCTCAGCAGCCCACCCTGTGGAGGCCCCTCCATGGCCCTCCCTTGCCCACTCCTGGTCACTCCAGTCCCCTGGTGGCATTCGCTGAGGCAGAGACGCCCTCCACCCTGCAACTCTTTCCCGTCTCGGCACCCAAAGCCTTCCGTGCTCCCAGTCTTCCTCCAGTGCCTGGGCACCTGCTTTTCCCCTGCTGTGGCACCATCTTTTTCTATGTGGGAGTCCTCAGGGCTGGAGCCGGGACCCCTTCTCTACCTACACATTCTCCTGGGGGACAGAGTCCAGCCCTTGGCTTTCAATATGCTTTGTTCGGTTGTCTAATGCTGCGGTCAAGCCACCCTAAGGCAGGACTTCAAATTCAAATAGTAATGACCTTGCATGTTGTTCCCAGGTCTGGGTTGACTGGGCTCAGCAGGGCTGCTCTCGTTCAGCAGTGGTCAGATGGTGGCTGTGGCTGGGGTCGTCTCCTTCATCTCACCTGGTCCTCAGACTGAGGCTCCCATACCTGGACTCCTCTGGCGCACCTCTGTCTCAACGGCCTCTCCGTGCAGCAGCCTCCGGGTCTGGCCACTGAATGGTCCCGGGTCGAGGGCCCCAGGACAAGCCCACAGAGGCTTCGTTGGTTTCCTAAGCTCACTTTTCATTGTATTGATGGAGACGGTCGCAGAAGCCCATCCAGGCAGGTGGTGTGGGGGCAGAGACCTCACCTCCTCAAGGAAGAAGGGTCCAAGAATTCTGGGCACGTTGCAAAACTTCCCACTCTTCCTGTGGCCTAGACACCCTGATCTTCACCTCCAGACTCAGGTCCAGCCTCTGGTCCTCTGTCTCGGGGGCTCACCCACATGGGCTGTTTGAGGGTGCTTTGCCTTCCTCCCACTCAGTTTCCTGCTCACTGTGGGTTTAGCCGGCGGCAGGTGCTAGCAGATCAGAGCAAGACGGAGGCTTTGCTTCAGCTCTCCCTGCATGCAGCAAGCCTGGGCGTCTCGGGGGCCCCTCCACACAGCTGCCCTTGGCTCCAGGAGCTGCCCCTCCCCTGCCTGTCCTGTGACTCGTTTTAAACCCTGCTTTTATATTTATGAAAGCTGGTGGCCAGGTGTGGTGGCTCACACCTGTAATCCCAGAACTTTGGGAGGGTGAGGCGGGCGGGTCACTTGAGGTCAGGAGTTCGAGACCAGCCTGGCCAATGTGATAAAACCCATCTTTACTAAAAATACAAAAATTAGCCGGGTGTGGTGGCACGTGCCTGTAATCCCAGCTACTTGGGAGGCTGAGGCAGGAGAATCGCTTGAACCTGGGTGGCAGAGGTTTCAGTGAGCTGAGATCGCACCACTGCACTCCAGCCTGGCAACAGAGTGGGACTCCACCTAAAAAAAAATGCTGGCTAAAGCTCACCTGTCATCACCCAATTCCCACGTGCCATCTCTTTCCTGCCTGCCCCCACCAACACTGTTTCTCTGAATATCACGATGGGACCCAGCCTGAAGGCACCATTTTTCCTTCCAAACTCACCTCTTCCCAGTTCCCCACTGAGCAGAAGGAAACACCATCCACTCAGGCGCCCAGTCAAAAATGAAGAGGCCAGGCGCAAATTCTCCTGTTTCATCACCACACATCCAATGCACAGGTGTGTCTGGTCTACACCCGGGTCTACCCTGGAGTCTACCCTGGGGTCTACACTGGGACCTACACTTGGGTCTTGCCTCGGGTCCAGGGGTTTCCCCGTCGTCCCCTGCCAGCCACGGTGCCCTCTGGTTGGGCCACCACAGCAGCTCTACCTGGCTTCCTGCCGCAGTCCTGGTTCCTGCCGTCTGTTCCACACATGGGGCCAGATGACCCCTGGAAGCACCCATAGGGCTTCCCGTCACCTTTGGGACCATGCCCACCCATGCCCAGCCTCCAGGCCCTGCCCCATCTGACCCCCCAGCTTGGCTCCCTGCCCTGCTCCAGCCGCCACCTAGACCCAGAAACATGCCGTCCCAGGTGACCCTCATGGGAAGGGACCCCAAGGGGGAGTTGGGTGGGGGTGCGTGCTGGGAAGACTTCCCAGGACCAGCACAGAAAGAGGCAAGCTGCACACAGGGCCAGCAATGACAGCATGCCAGAGCAGAAGAAGGAAAAGTAGAAGGCGAGGCTGGGGACTTGAAACAACTTTGCATCATTTACTATTAATTGAGTCCAAACAGACAGTACAGGAGCAACTCCCCTACATCTAAAACCAAATCATCATGTCTCGAGGCTCTTCCTCTGCGCCGCTGGCGGCCGTCCATTCTACAAATGACCTGCCTGCTTGCCTAAATGCGTCCTGACGGGGCCGAGGGAAGGCGGCACCCCTCGTGTGTGATGCTGTGGCCGTGTCATGGGCAGGGGCGTCCCACGTCCACCTGCAGCTCTTGCCTTTGTCCGATTCTTCTTTCAGCACAGGGGGTGCCGGTTTCAGGTGGAGCCCGTGCTGCATGGCCCTTCTGTTTTCAGGCCACACCAGTGTCCACCCAGCGGGTTTCTGGGTTTGATGGCTCTGCTCAACATTGGGAGTAAAGAAAACCCAACCAGGCCCCCACTGGGGAACGGGACCTGGGCTTGGCCTGATTTGATCCATGCTCCTGAGGCCTGTGAATCCCAAGGCTGTGAGTGGCATGTGCTCCAGGGTCTCTCCAGATGGGGCTTTGTCTGGGGTCACACGAGGCTGTCAGGGGCCTAAGCAGGGCCCGGATTTCCTAGGGAGGCCCTGGAAGGAGGCCATGCATGAGGCTGGAGCCTGCAGGAGGTGCCTTCGTGGGTAGCCTGCCCTGCGGGAAGCTGCTGTTGGCAGACCTGGCAGCCCCGGTCCTTTGCTTGTCCTTAGGTGAGCTTCCAGCAAGGCTGCAGCAAAGATTTACAGGCGCCCAGGCTGCTGGGCAGGCTGAGGCTGGGGGAAGCAGCTCTCCTGGGCAGGTGAGTGTGAGCTGGGCGGTGCCTCCCGGCCAGGCCTGCTCTGCCTGCATTCCCCACGCAGCCCATGGCTTTCCCAGGTGAGGCTGAGGTAAACCCAAGGAAACTCACTGTGCGGCAGTTTCCTTTGCCATGCACTCTTCCATCAGAGATGGCCTCCAGCCTACCCCCAGCCACCTCCCATCTTCCATATCCCCGTCCTGGAGGGCTGCCTCGCCACCCACATCTGGCCCCCTCTGTCCCCGCCACCTCCCCACACGGAGCAGACCTGCCCTGGGTCGGTCCTCCCTTCCCAGGAACATCTCCTCCCTTGCCCCTGCTGCCCCCGAAGCTGCTGAGCCGGAGTCTGAATCCTGCCCTGCCTCCACTGGGTCCCCGGGAGGGCAGGGCTGTGTGGGTCCCCCTCCCTAGAGCCCACCCCGCCCACGTTCTGGCCAGGACTGGGGCGCTGGACAGGAGAGGAGGGGCTCGAAACCAGTCTTCCTTCCCTCCTGGGGGCGGGCTCCTCGATTTTTTTGAGACCCCCAATTGCTGCAGGGCCCAGACCAGGAGGGGTGCCTTCCGGTGGACCAAATGGCCTTTACCCACGTGCCCAGCACCTGCCTTCAGTGTCTCCCTGACACCCTGTGGCCCGGGAGCTGTGGCAACCTCATCCTGTCTTCCCTCCTCCCTCCCCTCCTGCTCTTTTTCTGTCTCCATTTCTATCTATCTCTGTCTTTGTTTCTCTGTCTCCATCTCATTCTCTGTAACTATATGTCTCTATGCCTATCTCTGTCTCTGTCTCTTTCTCTGCATCTCATCCCCCAGGGGTCCCCATCAGCTTAACGGGGGTGTCCCCCTCCACCCGCCCTGGGGTGGTACACTTGGTGGGGAGACGGTGTGGTGCAATGCAGTGGATTTGAGATGGGGGGGCAGATCCAATCACTGGCTGACGGGGGCTCCCCCACTTACAGATGGGGTGACCTGGGGAAAATCACTTCGCTGCTTTCATCTGTAAAGTGGGAGTACTGGTGACATCCGCCTCCTGGAGTCACTTTGAGGATTGAATTGATGAATACACCCTAAGCAATGCCTCGTGAGTGGACCCCGTGTAAATGCTGGTGTGACCATTACCCAGGTCCTGGAGGGCACCCAGGCACGCGTGGCTCCTGTGGGGTTCCTGTGGCTGAGACTTGGGAAACGTCAAACAATATTCATAGCAACACCTCCAGACTGTGAGCCGTTAGCACCTGACCACGACAAGGGCTGCCTTCTCTGTGAGTAGAGACAGAGATTACATTTTGTGGTGGGAGACGCAACTTCACAGTAGCCTGGGTGATACCTGTGAACTCAGCAGCTACGATAAACACTAAAGCGAACAGCAAAATTTGCATTTCAAAATAGTAAAAGTAAAAAATCCAAATTAAATTCCGATGGTATTGAGAGCTGAAAGCCATTTGTTAATAAAAGCCTTCCAATGAAAAGCATTAGAAAACCTAACAATAATTATTGGAGTCTTACCACGTGCAGTTCTTCGTAAGCAAGTTTTACTGCAAGTCCTATGAGAAGGTTCAAAGGTTCTGGCCACAGAGCACCAGAACCAACGGATCCAGCCGCCAACAGCTAAGAGCGACCCCCCTCCTTTCCTCAAAGCAGCCTCCGATGAAAGCAATGTCCAGGTGACGCCGGGAGAGCTGCCTAGAAGGATGAGAGGAGCAGGGGCAGCAGGTGTTTCCTTTGTCCTCCAGCTCTTCGGCGTCTGACTGCCTGGAAGGTTGGGAGTAACCGCTAGAGCACTGGCCACCCTATCGTGCCAGGAGTTTGTCATAAGGATGGAAAGTAAGCACCAGGGTTGGCTGGTGAGGGAGAAGGGAAGAAAGAGACCGGGAAGTCCAAACACGGAGATGCCCTAGCCGCCCAGAGAGCCTTTGGACGGCCTTCCTTGAGGTAGGCAGACAATACGCTGCATGTTTGGTTTAAACCACGGCTGAGGCAGGAGAAGAGGGTCTGGAGGTGGGGAACCTAAGGCTGATTCACGCTGACTTCCTAGAACTAAATCAAAAGGAAAACCCCAACTTTCCATGCCCAAATAACCAAAGGACCAGAGGCTACTCTCTTTGCAACCTCTCTCCCTTTTTTCTGAGTGGCAGATGAAAAATTGAAAATACCTCTGATTAGTCCCCTCCTGCAACCAGTCAGGCTGGTCTAGGGCTAAGTCTTCATTTGCATAGGAGTATAATGCTGTAACTTCACTTCAGCCTCTGATTGGTCACTTTCCACAACCAATCAGACGTTTGCATAGGGTATAACTTTGTAACTTTGCTTCAGCCTCTGATTGGTCCCCTCCCACAACCAGTCAGACAGATCATGGGCCACTACTTCATTTACACAGGGTGTACACCAAGTAACCAATGGGAAACCACTAGAGGGTATTTAAACCCCAGAAAATTCTGTAACTGGGCTCTCCAGCGCTTGCTCAGGCCTGTTTCCATCATGTGGGGTGTACTTTCATTTGCAATAAATCTCTGCTTTTGTTGCTTCATTCTTTCCTTGCTTTGTTTGTGCATTTTGTCCAATTCTTTGTTCAAGACACCAAGAACCTGGGCACCCTCCACCAGTAACACTGCTATTTTCATCCCTTCTCGTTTGAAGTGGACACAATTTATAACCAGCTGTTCATCTTTGGATGATCAGGCAGGACTCTCCTAATACATGAATCTATATACATACCATGCATTTGGCACAGTGCGTGATTCAAGATAACAGCTTAATAAACACTTGGCTGGATGAGTAAAGAATTAGAGTTTGATTCACTGACCACAGGAAATGCCTTTATCCTATCTCAAACAGCATGCTAGTTACTTAAACTGATAAAAATTATACATAAGAAATCGATGACAATTTTGGAATAGGTGACTGCATTCTCAATCACTGAAAGAACCATTATGCTTTTGACAGAAACCTTAGGAGAAAGACTTCCTGAGAGACGGCAGACAGGCCGCCAGGATTTCTGGGTAGCAATTCATCCTGTGTTGACTAACAGCATCACTCTGTAAGGAAAAACATGCATCGCTTTCTGAGGAAAAGACAATGAATCTTTAGTGGTGGCCAGCCAGGGGAAGCAATTCTCATTTCCACCCCGGGGAGCTGCTTGGGTGGGTCCTAAGGCTCCCGGGGCTGGCTTCCTGACAGCATGTTTCTGAACACTGACACAGCCAGAGTGAATTTCTCATGCAATGCAAAACAGCTTTCTTTGTTGTATGCATTCCTCATTTCTTCCATGCATTTTAAATAGGAAATGACAAGTGGGAACTGGGAGAAAAAAACAATTAACCTCTAATTGGGAATCATGACCACTAATTATAAAATAGGGGGAAAATGCTTTAAAAGTCAAAAAGAGGAGTGAGAAAAGATAAAATTGTGCATACATGCAGAAAAACACCCTCAGTCATAAATAATGCTCACCATATCCTAAACCATCTTGAGAAAATGAAGGACGCAGCCACCTGGGGGAAGAATGGGGATGCCCCTGGGTCACCGGCAGGAGCTGCGGTCCAGATGCAGCCTCAGGTTGCAAGACGGTGCACAAGACAGGAAAGAAACAAGAATTATAGGCATTTGTTTAGAGACTCACAGGATAGAGCCCAGAGGTCCTGCAGGAGCCAATAATCCTGCTGGCTTCTAGGGAGAGAAACTGGGTCTCGCATTCGGGAGAGAACTTCACTATATACTCAGGTGTCTTTTGCATTTTGAACCATGTGAACACATTATCTAGTAATACTAATTTAAATTAAAATTATTTTCAAAAACATTCTATACCACTGTAGTGGGTTGACTAGCAGCCCCCGCAAAATTCCTGTCTACCTGAAACCTCGAAATGTGATCCTATTTGGAAATAGAGTCTTTGTAGATGTAATTAAGAATTTCCAGATGAAATTATCCTGGATTAGGGTGGGCTCTAAAGCAATGACGGGTGTCCTTCTAAGAAGAGGAGAAGGCACAGATCCTGGAACAGAGGAGAAGGCCTTACGAAGACAGAGGCAGAGGTTGGAGCCCTGTGGCCAGAGCCCAGAATGACCTGGGGCCACAGAAGCTGGAAGAGGCAGGAGGAATCCGCCCCTGGAGTCTTTGGAGGAAGCACTGCCTGGCCCACACCTGGATGTTGGACACCTGGCCTCCAGAGCTGTGAGAGAATACATTTCTTATGTTACAGTTTGTAGTAATTTTTTATGGCAGTCACAAGCAACTAACATATCACTTCATTCCTTTTTACATTATCTTATCCTCTAAAGAAGTATACTTGAAGTGTAATTAACAAAATAAATTTCCCCCCACTTTTTTTTTGTTTTTGGAGATAGTTTCACTCTGTCCCCCAGGCTGGAGTGGAATGGCACGATCATGGCTCACTGCAGCCTCAACCTCCCAGGCTCAGATGATCTTTCTAACTCAGCCTCCCAAGTAGCCAAGACCACAGAGGTGCACCGCCATGCCCAGCTAATTTTGGTATTTTTGTAGAGACAGGGTTTCACCATGTTGCTCAGGCTGGCCTTGAATGTCTGGGTTCAAGCAATCCTCCTGCCTCAGCCTCCCAAAGTGCTGGGATTACAGGGATGAGCCACTGTGCCTGGCCTTTCCCCACTTTTCAATCTTAAATTTGTCTTCATCTGGGATGAACAAGAGAGATGTCTTTCTAAAGCCGACAGGCATGTAATACACAATAATAAAATATTATACAATTTGTTTCTCACCCAGCCACTTACTCAACAAAAGCCAAAGAGAATTGCTATATTTGGTATAATTAGAAAAACAATAATAAATAAATAGTATCTGTCACAGTTTTTTCCAAAGTACTTTTATATGAAAACTGGTTCCCTGAGTTCTTAGGGTTTTACACCTTAAATTTAGGGAGAGCACATTCTTTCAAGATTTAAATTTTGCAACAACACAAGTCAAAAATAATTTGAGTAATGAAGGGAAGGAGAGTGTCATCCTGGCTGGGACTGCGTCCAGGCAGTCCAAGAGACATGTGCAGAACACGTGCACGTGTGCAAGGTGTGATGTGATGTGAACATACGAGTGTTGCTCCCGATAGGGAGGAAGGAGAGACCATGGCGTCTTCTCTAAATCTTCTTTTTATTTATCCTTTTGTTTTTGTTTTTGTTTTGAGACCGAATTTTGCTCTGTCCTACAGGCTAGAGTGCAGTGGTGTGATCTTGGCTCACTGCAACCTCCACTTCCTGGTTTCAAGCAATTCTCCCACCTCAGCCTCCTGAGTAGCTGGGATTACAGGTGCCCGCCACCATGCCCGGCTGATTTTTTTTTTTTTTTTTAAATTTTTAGTAGAGAAAAGGTTTCACCATGTTGGCCAGGCTGATCTCCAACGCCTAACCTCAAGTGAACCCCCACGCCTCGGCCTCCCAAAGTGCTGGGATTACAGGCATGAGCCACTGTGCCTGGCCTAGTTATACTTTTTGACTTTTAAAAATAAGTAACGGTTGTTCAAAGGTCTTTAGAGCAGAAATGAGAGTCTCAGGGCTCCCCAAATCTCTGCACACACGGCTTTCAGAGTGGAATTACCCTTGCTCACACACAGCTGCACACAGCACAGCTCTGATGGCAGAGGGTGCACTTGCTGCGGTGAATGTCCTAGAATAGGACAGAGTTGGTAAATGCTTTCTGCAAAGAGCCCGAGAGCAAAACCTTTCTGTGCTCTCAGGCAATGACTCAACTCTGCTGTGGCAGCAGGAAACACACACAGATCACAGGATGCATAAATGAGCGAGGGGGCGTGTGCCAATAAAACTTTATCAACAACAACTGGCAGTGGCCCAGCCACGGACTTGTGGAGGAGACCATCATTTGATGCAGTTGGCCACACTGAAGCTCAGACATGCCAACGTGGTAATGAGGCAGAACGTGGATTCCACTCCATCCTTTTAAGATTAAAGACATGCTCAGCAACAGGTGATACTAGTTCAGGTATTTACCGGGTTATGTGCTGGGTGAGCTGGTGAGCCTGCAGTCCCAAAAGGAAGAAAAAGAGAATGAACGCAGCAGCCAGCTGCGGGAGAAGCAACCGTGCAGCCATCTCGGGTTGGGGGGCAGGAGGTTTCCCAGGGGAGCTGCCTCCTGGCAGGAAGCGCTGGAATCCAGCTCAGTAATTCCCATGAACTCTGTTTAACACCAGCAAGATGGGAAAGGAAGGCAGCTGCAGCCCCAGCTGGAGAGCAGGGCCCTGAGGCTGGGCTCTTCCTGGGCACAAGCCTCTGCCCAGAGCTTCCTGGCGGGGCCCTCAGCTCCTCTTCTCCAAGGCCTGGAAATGAGCTCGGTGGGGCTGAGAATCATCTCTGTGTGTGGGAGACATATGGTCAATCTGCGTAAGCGGAAGAAATGGTGAGTGGCTGCGATGGGAAGGAAGCCCCAGAGAAGGCGCTGAGCCTGACTGGCAAACGGGAGGGCGTGGAGTGGGTGGGCAGGGACTTCACTTTTCCTTGATAGTTGCTTCATTGCTCAGATTATTTTGGCAAAGCATATTGTTGACGAATTTTTATGTTTTTCTAGGTATCAGTATAAAAGTAAGATATAAACACAACTCCTCAACAAAATTAAGACCCACAGAAAGGGAACCTCACATTTCACTGCCACCTGTCTGTCCTCCCCTCTCCTTGAGAAGTAAAAAGCACCACTGTCTGCAGTGTGTTGCTGCAGAACTTTTCTTACAAAGTTGCCTAAATACAGTGGCTTCGAAAAACATGCTTAGATTTATGTTTTTCACTTAAATGGAAACGTACTTTGCACACGGTTGTGCAACTTTTTTGCATATTTAATATTCAGAAATGTCTTGGCGTTGAGTTTCGAGATGGCTTGTGGCGAGCCACGCCATTTGCCCTAGGGCTGCGTGGTTACCATTTGTTGCAGGGCTGTGTGGTTACCAGGAGCCTGTGTGACCACTGATTTCACATCTGCCCTTCGCTGAACGTGTATTTCTAGAAAAATCCAGTGTCAAACTTGTCCCACACTCCAGTGCCAGAGGTGCTGAGGGTTCTCTTGGGCAGGACCGTTCAGCAAAGTCCACAGAGCAAAATGGGAGCTTGGCCTTAAAAGGGGTGAGCAAGGAGGAGACGGGCCTCCTCTCATGAGCAGGCACGGAGGTGCTGGTCCGCCTTCGCTTGCCGAGTGCCCGCTGCAGGCTGGGCTGGTGGGAGATGTACGGACACAAACACGGCTGGGAAGCAGGCTCTGCCTCCACGCACCATGCTCATCTGTTCGGGCTGCAATAACAAAATTCCACCAACGGCCTGGCTTACAGACAAGAAACTGGTTTCTCACAGCTCTGGAGGCTGAAGTCCAGCATCAAGGCGCCGGCAGCCTCCGTGTCTGGTGGGGCTTCCTGGCTCACAGACAGGGCTCCTCCTCACGCGGTGGATGGGGCGAGCTGGCTCTCTGGACTCCCTTTTCTCAGGCCCAAACCCCATCACGAGGCCCTGGAGCAGGACTGAGTCACCTCCTGAAGGCCCCGTTCCAAAGCACTCCCACGGGGGATTAGGTTTCAACACAGGAATTTTTGGCGACACAAACATTGAGACCACAGCACCCAGCTCTCTGGGTTCCCAGAACCCTGTGGGAGGGCTGGGTCGCGCCTGCCCCCTTTTAAACACGAGGCTTCCATGGAAGCTTCTTGCCGGAGGCTGGATATTGAGGAATGGACAGGATCAACACTCTTCCACCGGCTCTTCCACCTCCCGATCACTTCCGCCATCGCTGGGGGAAGAACGAATGCACCGCGTGGAGTGCTTCCGCCACAAATCAGCACATCACCTCTGCTCGGAGACCCTGCTGGTGACCCTCAGCCAGCCTCATAGGCCACAGCAGGTCTCACAGCCATGCCCACTCGAAGGGAGGCAGGGAAGCCCCAGCTCCCACCGGTCCGGCACAGGAAGGAGACCTGGACCCTGGGAGTGCCGGTCTCACCTCCCACTCTCCTGGGTGAGTGACAGCGACGCTGCCAGGTGGGTGGTCCATCAGTTAGACCTGGTCCGTGAGTAGCCTCCTAGGTGGATACAAACATGACAGTGTCCCACAGAGCACCTCGCCTCCTTCCGGAAATGCATAGACAGCTCCTATGTTCTTCTCTCCATCTGGGCATCATTTACTCTTCCTTCACTTGCACTGCTGTCCCCAGTTGATCTTACTTTAAAAGTCCCTCAGAGAATAACCTAATAACGTACACCTGAATAGCACTTCTAACTTCTCACAGTATTTTCAATCCGTCTTTCAGTTCATTGGCACCACACCTTCAGGAGACAGGGAGGACATTGGCAAGACAGGGCTGGCATCTGGCAGGGCCCCAGCCCACCCGTAGGTCTCGCGAGTGCAGGGACAGCTCCTGACAGGATGACCCCGCCGGCCCACGTGCCCACCCCTCCTCTCTCTGCAGTCGCCTTTCTCTGTGCCCATGAGGACCTGCTCAGCCCACCTTTGGGTGGCTTGGAAGTGCCTGGGATTTAAGTCCCCACACGGTCACCCTCAACCACCAGTGATGAGCATCTGTGGATAAATGCCCCCCCAGTCCTCATCCCCTACAGGACACCAAGGTACATTCTGCCAGAGCTCAGGGGACACAACAGGGTGGCACCCCGTGTCCCTCTGGTTCTGTGCCCTGGAAGCTCCTCTCCCTCCCTGACTCACATCCCCACTCCCCATCCTGACTTCCGAGATCACCTTCCAGTGGTGCACCTGCATCCCAGCCCTCGTCATGAGGTGTGCCCAGTTAGGACAGGCGGCAGCAACCCTGGTTCATTGTTGGGGAAACGAGTTGCCCCCCAGGGAGTGCTTGACAGTGTCTGGGGCACTTTTGGTTGGCCCTGCTTGTGTGTGGGGTGCTCCCGACATCTTGTGGTGGAGCCCAGGGATGCTGAACACCTGGCAGTGCCCAGGATGGGCCCAGAGCACAATCCAGCCCCAGATGTCCACAGCGCCGATGCCCAGGATCCCTGGCCTGGTTCTGCAGAATTCTTTTATTAATCACTTATTCTGGACTGAAGCCTGGATAGGTAATTATCAGCCTTAGATTTCTACTTAAGCAAAATTAGCAGAATCCCACCTTTCCCCGTTGGATCAAGCGTGCCACGAAATCCATGCCTTCTTTATTCCTTCCTGTTGGCTCCTGTGCCACGCTGCCTTGCTGGGGATGTGTCTGTGCAATCGTCAAGAGGCCACGACTATGTGCCCACGTTTGCATGGCACGTAAGCACATCACACCCAACTGCAAGCATGCAGCCGGTGGTCAGGTCTCCCCCTAGAGCACTGCGTATTGCAGAAACACACCCAGTTTTCATCCACGCAGGATGGCTTGGATGCCCCCTGCCCGTGCCCAGCCTCAGGCCCCTCCTCGGGTTGCCTCCCCTGCAACCAAAGTTTCAGCTTGGCCATCATCCCCTGCAGGGAGCATCCTTGACCTCTTGCCTTGGAGGGCCTGGCACGCTTCACACACAGCACTCACCAGCCTGTTTCACACGCTCCTACGCAGTAAGGGTGTGAGGGCAGCAGCACCTCTTCTCCTCCTCACCCCAGGGCCCAGGCTAAGGGTGCTCGGGAAGCATCGGCAAGCCATGCTGGGGGCTGTCAGGACCCTGTGGTTCTCAAAACCACATCACCCACCCCGTGAGAGATCAGAGACATGGAGAGCACACACTGGCTGAAGGTTACAGTCTGCTGAGGGTCACTACAGTGGTGCCACTGACTCATCACACCCTCCCACACTGTTCAGGTAGTGTATGCAGACACACGCGTATATATGTGGACACACTCATGCATGCACACACACGTGCCACATACACACGTGCCACATACACACATGCACGCACACACACACGCTTGAGGAAAGTCCTCTCTCTTGCTGAACTATTCTCAGCCCCAGTGCATAACAGGTCTCCTAGTGGGGTCTGGCTTCTGACACTTTCAGGGGCCCCCATGACAGACACACTAATGCATCAACTCCTCACTTAAGAACGGCTTGAGAGAGGGCTTCCCTTACACTGCACAACAGAAGCAGGCTCTTCGCAGAGCTGGTTCCCTTTTCTTTCAGGTAATAACGCCCTCCACCTTCTTCAACTGGCCAGACGCCTGTGGGCTGCAATGCCCACGTCAAGCTGCTTGCAGAGGCCCTTCGTGAGGGTGAATGGGCACAGCACAGAGTTCACAGCAACCCACGCCAGCGTCTGTTCCCCCTGGAGAAGTGATGTGGGTGCTGGGGAGGAGTTTTGGCCCTCATGTGGCCATGGTGCCCCCTCTGCCGCCCCACCAGGCCTTTCTGGGTGACCCTGCTGCGCCCCTGCTGCCGATCTGGGTGGGAGGGCGCTCCCCCCGTGCTAGGCTTCTTGCGTGGTCTCCTGTCTCACGAAACTCCTTTCTGGGAGAAGGGGAGGTGTCCCTGGCCAGGAGGAAAGGAGCCGTGAGAAGGCCGTCCCATCTCAGCATCTGCTCTGGGTTGGACTGTGCTCCCCACCCCCAAATTCATGTTGACGACAGTGCTCCCCCAAGGCATGGGGCTCACTCAACTCTGAATCCCGATGACCAGGGAAGGACCAGCCCACTCCATCCCTCCAAGTCCTTACTAGCTGTAGGTGTGGTCATCCTCTAGCAAGGGGAGCTCCTCGCCTCCCCCTGAATCTGGGCTCACCCTAGGGACTGAAAGAGTGCGGTAGAAATGACACAATGGAATTTCTGAGGCTGGGTCATAGGAAGCCTCGTAGCATCTGCTTGGGTCTCTCGGGACACTCTCGGGAAGCTCACTGTGGGGCAGTGCAAGCCACACTGTGGGCCCTGCCTGAGGAGGTGCTACGTACAGCCTGAGGAGCACTGAGACCCCAGACAGGAGAGCCGGTGCCATCTTGGAAGTGGGTCCTGCAGTTAATGCCACACAGATCAGACAAACTGCTCAGCTGAGCCCATCCCAAATGCCTCACAAAATCGTGAGCAATGTAAAATGGCTGATTTAAGCCACCAAGCCTTGGCTTGTACAGTGACGGGTGACCAAAACACCACTTCTTCCAAGAGGCTCTAAGCAGCCTCACGGAGACATAGAGAAGTCCTGCCCAGCCTCACCCAGCACCATCCAATCCCTACCTGCAGCCTGAGTTAAGAGAGAATGAATGAACTAAGCTATTCAGAAGGTCTATTTTAATAGGAAAATGTTTTTTAGTTGGAACGTTGTGGAAATAAGATAACGCAATGTCTTCTATAGTTACTCATTTACACTGAAACGTGATGGGTAACTTTTAGGGCGTTTGCTTCCAGTCACTTTCCCCTGACTCCTTGATGTGATAATTCCTTCCGTAAGATACAACCATTCTCCCAAGTGATGCAATGATGAGTATGTGCGTGACTCTGGAGGGAAAGGGTCTACATCTGTCTCTGCTTGTGCCTCGGATGGGTTTTACAATAGACGTACCACCGACCCCGCCTCTTCACCAGGTAACAGTCCTTGCAGCGCTTCTTAAGGACAGTCTTGTTTTTGAACCCCAGCGCAGGCAGCAGGTGGGGCAGGAGGCCGGGTGAGAGAAGTGAGCGCACTGCTGCCCCGGGTTCCATAGCCACGGGGGCTGCACCTCGAAGGGATCCAAATAGAAATGTGGAGAGGGCTCGAGGCTTCACTGTGTGACGACTGAGATATAGCAGAGGGTTCACCATTTTCCTTATAAAAAGATTTGCCATGTTGTGGTGAATCTATGGGAGAGAGAAAAAAAGGAGTTATAGCTTCTCCTGCATTTCCACCTGCTCTTTAAGGCTTCCTTTTCTCTGTTTCACTGAGGCTTGGGAAGGCAGGGACCACAGGGTCTGAGGGTGTTCCCATACCAGCTGCAGCCTCGACCTGAGCTTCAACACTGCCTTAATCAGCCAAGTGTGCCAGCAGAATAAGGGGCAGTGGACGGTGGCTTCCTTCCCTTTCCCGCCGCTGCAAGTGTAGGTGAGTGTGCAAAGCCCCGCGATGTTGAGGAGCGGCTCACTTGGCTGGGAGGGAGCTTAAACTTAGGCCGCATCCCTTTCCAAACAGACACCAGGTCGAGGGCGGTTCAACTGATGAGCTCCTCCCTCCAACTCTTCCCAGACCCAGGGGCCCTCCCTCGGGCCAGTTTCGGGCCAGGCCCCCGCTCAGGAAGAGCACGGAACTTTGGCACCCCGGTCGCCCGCCCCTGCTTCCCCACGCGCCCCGGCCCTTAGGGTTCAGCGGCCCCGGCTGGGAAGAGCTGGGCCTGCAGGGCCCGGAGGACACCGCGGCACCGGAGCCGGCCCTGCGCGCGGGCTGTGAGGTCGCGTTCGGGAGCCGCCGGTTCTCCCGCCCCGGGGTCGCTGGACACTCCCTCCTGTCGCCAGGTCGGGCGCCCACGGTCGGACCCGCACCCCCCCACCCTGGCCCTCTGAGACCGCCAGGCCCCGGCCCACGCTCCTCTGACCGCAGCCCACTCGGGGAGACACGCCCGAGGGTCCCAAGGTGGCCGGCCCCACCCTCTCGCAGCCCCCACTCTCAGGACACCCGGGACCCCTGACCTGAGAAGACGGCTCCCTTACCCTGCCGCACGCTCTCACCCGGCGCCGACCCCTGCGTCTGCGCACTGGTACGCGGACGCTGCTGCCAGGAAGGAAGATGGCAGCGGGGGGGGGTCACGTGGTGTGCCCACGTCCAGTGCGGGGCGCAGAGACGCAGCCGCGAGTGCGCAGGCGCTGGAGTGCGACGTATCACTCCCCGACTGCGCACTGTCTGCGGGCCACCGTGATCGTCGCGGTGTTTGACTGGAGCGCTCTCGGGAAAAAAAATGCAAAAACCAGGAACGAAAATGGATATCCGCAACGAAAAAGAAATTACAACCACTTAGACCTTAGAAAAAACTGGCAAATACCAATGTCAAAACAAACTGAGAAAGAGGATATGTTTTTAAGTGGACGGGAGAAATGTAAACAGGCTCCGGGAAACGAGTGGAGACGGGCAGTAGTTTCAACTGGTTACGGCTGTTTTCCCCAACATTATGAAAAACTTCGGACATAGAGAAAAAGGGAAAGAATTGTACGGTGAACACCCATATACTTGCCACCTAGATTCTACACTTAGCTCGCTTATCCCTGCCTTTTCAGGTATCTACCCGTAACTCCATTCGCCTTCCTTTTTGTGTGTGTCCGGGTGAGTTGCAGACGTGGCTACGTCCACTCCGCACTCCCTGCAGGCCCCAACGCTTCATCGCAGCGCCCACTTTTTCCACCTGACCCGGCGAACACCGGGCGGGCCGCTGGAGTTTATCAGCTCCAGGACAAATCTGCCTCTGACCACCACGTTTGCTGGGACATCTTCGGGACCGGAGGTTTTCATGTGCATTCTTGTTTCTCATGCCTTTCCTCCTCTTTATCATCTTCCCCGCCACTCATCCATCTCTAGTGTTTTGTTCTTGGAGTCACGTGGTCCTCAGGCTCTGACCACAGCAAAATAAAAGCTGGATGCTGGAGCTTAAGCTGGGATTTATACCCAAGTCAGCTCTAAGCAAAACGGGCCTTTTTAGAGGCTGTATTTGCATGCTGTAAAATCAGTCGGTGTACTAGGCTTTGTTGCAGAAATCCCCCAAATACACGTTTCCTCCGCGGCTCCCTATAACCACACACAGGAACGCTTGCCTTGAACGAGGAGAATGCACTTCCAGTCTCGTCTGCTAAGCAGTTGACTCCTTCACCCAATAATTTTGATATTTAAATGTCTCATGATTATCGGTTACCATAAGAATGTAAACAATGTATTTTCAGTTTACATCCTCCCCTGCCTGTCCGCTAAATAAGAACCACTGGGTACTCCTAATCGCTGAAGGTTTCGCACACCATTGCCTGCCTCATCAGGGCCCTAGCTCTAGCCTGCGGCTGCAACTGCATGAGGCTGCACCTGCCGGCGCAACGGGGCCGCTTAACTTTTAGGCCATTGATGAAAAGTCAAACAAGCGCACAGTACTCGGTGTAATCAGGGGCATTTTTAGCGAGATACCTAGGATGAAAACGGGTGATCACCTGAATCAGAGAGCAGCTCCGGCGCACCCTCTGCCCCGACCCGCGCGCGCTCCCCCAGGGCGAAATAAATACCGGGTGTTTGGCGCCGCCAGAAGCCGTGCGCATGCGTTGGCGCTAAGCGGGACGTTGCGCCGGGTCAAAGGCCAGCGGCGCAAAATGGCGGCGGCGATGACCTTCTGCCGGCTGCTGAACCGGTGCGGCGAGGCGGCGCGGAGCCTGCCCCTGGGCGCCAGGTGTTTCGGGGTGCGGGTCTCGCCGACCGGGGAGAAGGTCACGCACACTGGCCAGGTAACGGCCGCTGGGTACAGGATGCCCCTTCCTCCGGCCGCACCTCGGGCGACTGGTGGCAGTGGGCTCGCCGGGCATCCGCGGCCCTGGTTCTGCGCCGGCAGCGCAGGTCGTGGTAAGGTTGTGCTGTCGCTCACGCGCCGGGGAGGACGCCCGCGAGTCGGGACGGTGGTGGCAGCCTGTAGCGGTGGGTCTCGTCCTTCCAGGGCCTGCGGGCTCTGGAACGGGAAGTCTCCCCAGCGGGCAGCACTTGCTGTGGACTGGCTGCCCATAGGCGATTTGTGGCAGCCGATTATTTGGGTCAGAACGTTTAGAATTTGTGTAATATTCAATAATAAATTTTAGTAACCTGAGAAGTCGGTTGTAGTCCAAGGCACAAAAAAGCCCTAAGCCAAAATGAAGAACAAAGGTACCTGTGTATACTGGAATGTGCCCTAGTAGATTTAATGGGGGGATATTAAAGCTCTCAGGCCATATGCCAAAGAAGGTTGGGGGCGGTTCTCCTCGGTCAGGATTTGTCTCTCCTCCTTAGCTCCACCTTCCCGGGCTATGTCTCTGTGCTGCTCTGTGATCCAGGTGATCACCCGTTTTCATCCCAGGTATCTCGCTAAAAATGCCCCTGATTACACCGAGTACTGTGCACTTGTTTGACTTTTCATCAATGGCCTAAAAGTTAAGAAAGACACTTTCCTGTAATATTTATGATTGATATGAAGTGACTTTCAGAATTAGGCCGTAAAAGTCACACATGGTCTTTTTGTTTTTTTCCAGGTTTATGATGATAAAGACTACAGGAGAATTCGGTTTGTAGGTCGTCAGAAAGAGGTGAGTAAAAAATCTAGTGAAGAGAGGTAAGCTTTCCTAAAACTTTTATGTAACCAACAAGAAATAAAAATTAATATATAAGATTTAAATAAATTTTCCCCATATTGCAAGCACCCTAACAGTTCTGGATGGGGTTCTTCCTTTCTTAAAATCTTAATTGTGTCTATTTCTGACTTGTTTCGCCCTGAAATACATAACATTGTAGCCGTAGTTCTGGTTTGCATATAAATGGAAGTGATCTTTTTTTAAATTCTTGTCCCTTATTCTCCTGAGACTCTCAGATTTAAGTAAATCATATCAACTTTAAAAAAATTATTCTTTTAACCACCTGGAGGTGTGTTTTTTATAGTTTTCACCAAATAAATTAGTGTGTGTTTTTTACAGGGACTTACACTGACAAGCTGAAAATGGCGCATGAATTTTTCTTCCCTTAGTGGGTCTATTAGCTCTATGCATTGTAAGGGAAGATCAGTTCAGGTGCCTGTGAGTGACCACTGGAGAAAGAATGTTGAAATTAGAATCCTTCTGCCTAAATCAGCCTATTTTTTTTTTTACCTGACTCCTTCTCTATCACTCATGTCAATGAGCTCCTGAATTCGTAATTAGATCAGGCATGCCTCCATGTTTCCTGAATTTGCTTCCTGAAGGGTGCTGTGAAGCGTCCTTCACAGCCACCTTATTCATTCTTTTTCCCACTTTGGTTAGCCTGGTGTTCTTCTTGTTAACACCGTAGCTATCCCTAAATCATGTATTTTCCCTTCTCCTTCAGTCTTGGTTACGTTATCCATTCCCAGTGTGTAGTTTTTGTATGTCTACTCCAGAGCTACAGGGCATTCCAGAAAAGCTCACATGATCATGAATTGACTATAAATTCACATTCTCAAAATTCAGCTGGTTCACTGTTGTGTGGTTTGATGGGTGGGTGTCAGAAAAGTTTGTTTTATAGTGGTTGATTATTTGGCAATGCCGCTTGAGTGTTGGGTTGAGAAAGATCCTGAGGCCTGATGCACATTCAGTGAAAGAGTGTGCCATGATTGATTAGTGATGTCTACCAGGATCATGGTGGTGGAGAGGGGCTTGTGTCTGGTGGGTTTGCCTCTCGGAGTAGAAGCTGTGTGGACTTGCAGTCTAAAAATTGTGAGGTTGAATCACAGCATGGGTTCAGTTTTCTCATTTGTGACATGGAACCATGTGAATATTTTTAATTGAATCATAAGTCTCCAGTGATATCACACTGTCAGTTGTCGAGTAAGTGGTGCATAGGGTAAGTGCTCCTTCTCTCCATCCTCAGAAACCCTTTTCTGTTTGTTGTTTGAATTGTTAGTGTATTCCCAGTAGAAGCATCTGTTCCATGTGCCACATTCTCCAATGCTGTATCCCAATGATTCACACAAAGGAGCTCATGGCATTGCGAATGGGACATTTCTTCCGTGTGCAGGCTGTCCTGGGCATTCTTGTTAGGTATATGAACTTGACATTTGGAAGGTGGAAACCGATGGATGTTGAGAGGATTTGCAGGCCCTTTGGTTTCTTTTGGCAGTGATCGTGGAGAAGGGGAGGTTTCTCCTAGTGTGGATGCGGTATGGTTTCTTTTAGTGGTGACCGTGGAGAAGGGGAGAAACCGATGGATGTGGGGAGGGTTCACAGGCCCTTTGGTTTCTTTTGGCAGTGACCGTGGTGACGGAGGTTTCCTGGGCATCGATGGGTGGTTGTTACTGAGGTAGTGGCTGGACTCTACATCCTTGCTTTGTGGGTGTTATGGCACGGTCGTGGGGGCAAGGTAGGAGCCCCAGATTGAGCAGTTCTGGAGCAGATTGGTCCTGAAGCCCTTGGGCTCATTCATGCAATCTGGCTTCCAGCCCAGCTCCCTATCTCAGCTCTTGTAGTGACGAAGCAAGTATGCGGGTCCCTGTCACAAACGCGTCTCTGCTGAACATTCTTTGTGTAGCTTCTGGTTTCTGGTTGGTGTAGCATAGGGTAGTGGGAAACAACTTAAACCAAACAGAATCAGGATTGGCAAAGCCAGTGAGGGGTGGGTACGGGATAGTGTGATAGTAGTGTCTGTGACCGGCAGCTCACCCAGGGCGTCCTGGTTGTGACCTCAACGCTCCAGCCGGCCTAGCCTCCAGTGCCTTCCCCCATTCAGCATCCCGAGTGTCCAGGGCACGTCTTGGCCTCACACCTTGGAGGTTCAAGGCATGTTGATAACATGATGAGTGGGCATCCTGCCCAAGCTTTCCTTCTTTCAACACAAATTTGGTGTTTAGTACTATTTTTAGTAGTAGTTGTTTGGCTTCTGAGAGACTTAATTTTTTGGAACACTTTTAGATTTACAGAAAAACTGAAGAAAGTAGGGTTTTCACAGCCCCCCAGCTCAGTTTCTGCTGTTTACTGCCATCTCTCATTAGTGTGCTGCCTGTGTCACAGTTGATGAGCTGATACTCATACATTATTACTAACTCAAGTCCACAGGTTCACTCTTAATGTTGTATGTTCTAGGGTTTGGATAGATGTGTAATGACATGTATTCACTGTGACAGTGTTGTACCGAGTTCACTGCCCTAAAAATCCACTGTGCTCTGCCTGTTCATCCCTCCCTCTGCCCAACCCCTGGCAGCCCCTGATCGTACTGTCCTCTAGTTTTGTCAAGTAATACTTTAAGAAGTAAACTGGGCCAGGCACAGTAGGCTTATGCCTGTCATCCCAACACTTCGGGAGGCCAAGGTGGGCTGATCACTTGAGCCCAGGCGTTCAAGACCAGCCTGGGCAATATGGTGAAACCCTGTGTCTACAAAAAATATAAAAATTAGCCTAGCATGGTGGCACATGCCTGTAGCTCAAGCAACGTGGGAGGCTGAGGTGGGAGGGTCATTGAGTCTGGGAGGTTGAGGCTGCAGGGAGCTGAGATCATGCCATTGTACTCCAGCCTGGGCAACAGAGCAAGACTCTATCTCCAGAAAAAAAAGAAAAAAATAAAGTGAATCTGAACTTCACCTGTAGAACAAGCATAGCAGGAAGCTAGATAATTGAGCTGGTCTTTGCAGAAAAACAGTGGAAAGTATCTCTGTGTGGCTCCTGCCCAGCTTTGACCGGGGGTACCTGCAAAGGAATCCATGGCCCCTGGGCCTGTGACGGGCCTTCCTGTGAGGAGACTCCTCATGTGCTAAAGAATGTGCCAGCCACCCCCAGCCAGAAGTCAGGCCTCACATGGTCCTGGAGCAGGTGGCACTCTGGGGCCACATAAGTCAGATGGGGGACTGGAACAAACTTGGAAGTGACCAGGTATTTCTCTGCTGTTGATGGAAATATTTTCATTGCTTTATAGTCGTACAAGTAAAATTAAAAGCAGATATGACTTGTCCCCTAATAGAAGGGATGACTGGGGGAGGTCTGCAGTGAGGTGTGGTAATAATAACAGCAATAACAACAGCCTGGTAGCCAGGTACTTGGCGACATCATTTGCTTTTTTGGTTAGTAGCTGGGGCTGCGCTGCCTGGCCGCATCCGGATTCAGACTCCTGCGCTGATGGGCTTATGAGGGCTGTGTGCTTCAGTGACTTAGCTTGTAGGCTCGTGGGCACTGAGTCCGTGTAGGTGAGGAAAGGCTTGGAGCAGCGCCTGTCCCAGGGAAGCCTCTAGTGTGTGTTCGCCTTACTCTGCTGCTGCCTTCGCCACCACCATGAGGGCAGGCTTCACTTTTAGATTTTTTTAAAATACTGAAGTTAAACGTTAGTGTCTATACACAAGGTCTTTACTTTTAGTTTTTGAAAAGAAGGAATTAGGCAGCAAACCCGGAACATCAGGAGGCTGGGATCCCTTGAGTGCGACTCTGTGCCACCCCTCTCCACCTGTGTGTGTCAGGATCACGGAACAGCTGGGGGCTTCAGCTTGTGCCTTCATCTGCCCGCCAGTGGGATGGATTCTCTCCTCAGATGCTTGGCAGGGAGGAGTCACTCCCTGACCCGCACAGCCCACAGCTGGGCGTTTGGGTCAGCGAGATTCTGCACGTTTTCTGAGACACCTAGGCTGGCAGGGTTGAGTCCAGTTGTGACCCTGTGGCCTCACCTGCCTGGCCTTCAGTTCTTCAGTAGCAGACTTCAAGGTGCATGGTGCCACCAGGATTAGGAGCAGTTGCACGCGGTGCAAATGTCTACCTGGCGTGCTGTTTTGTTGCGATAATGTGAAGTTTTATCCTTCTGAGAAGAGTGTGTAGATTTCATTAATGGAAATAATTGAGTAGTGCTCACGAGAGAGGAAAACTACCAAGACCCTCCAAACAGAAAACAAGCGTGGGTGACGGCGTGGAGCAACTGAAACTTTGTGCCTTGCTGCTGGGAATGTAAAATGGCACAGCCGTGAAGGAAAACAGCGTGTGGGTTCCTCAAAAAGTTGAAACTAGGACTTCCATCCAATCCAGTGGTTCCACTTCTGAGCGTGTGCCCAAAAGAACTGAAAGCAGGGTCTGGGGTACACTCGTGTCATGGCAGCATTATTCATTATAACTCAAATCTGGAAGCAGTTTGGGGGTCCATTGTCAGCTGAACGGATAAGCAAAATGTGATCTGTCCATGGACAGTGGAATATTATTCAGCCTTAAGGAAGAACGCTTGACAGGCCCCACAACACGGATAAGCCTGGAGGATGTTGCGCTCAGTGAAGTGAGCCAGTCACAGAAGCAGACTGCGTGATTCCTCTAACACGAGGCACCAGAACAGTCGCTTCTTAGAAGTACTGTATGAGGTACTTAGAGGTAATGTGTGAGGTACTTAGAGGTAATGTGTGAGGTACTTAGAGGTACTGTGTGAGGTACTCAGAGGTACTGTGTGAGGTACTTAGAGGTACTGTGTGAGGTACTTAGAGGTACTGTGTGAACACTGCGTGATTCCTCTAATGCGAGGGACCAGAACAGTCGCTTCTTAGAGGTACCGTGTGAGGTACTCAGAGGTACTGTGTGAGGTACTCAGAGGTACTGTGTGAACACTGTGTGATTCCTCTGATACGGGGGACCAGAACAGTCGCTTCTTAGAGGTAGCAAGTAGTTGGTGGTTGCCGGGGGTTGGGGGGTGAATTTGGAGTTAGTGTTGAATGGAAATGGGGTTTCAGTTTAGGAAGGTGGAAGGTTCTGGAGATGGGCGGTGGTGATGGTTGCACAATAATGTGAATATACGTGGTGTCCTTAGAAATGGTAAAGATGGCAAGTTTTATGTTATGTGTATTTTACCACAATTAAAAAAAAATTGAGAGGGAAGTGGCTTCAGGCCCACGCAGGAATTGACCAGAGGTTCCTCCCTGAGGCTTCTGTGGCTGGTGTCGCTCATTCTTATTTCTCCCAAGAGGCCGGCAGGGCAGGGCACACTCGGGTGGGGAAGCAAGTGAGGCTGAGGCTGGGCCCACGCGGCACCTCCAGGGGCTCTGCACACCCGTGGTGGTAACTTGTGTTATCACCCAGGACAAGCGCACTCCTCGGATCAGCAGTGGAAGAGACTTGTGACATCTTTCGTCTACATTGAGCCGTCTCTTGAGGCCAGCGCAGCACCACCCGAACCATGCTGGCTCTCGTGCGTGCACACACATGCTGTTGGTCACAGGAGGGATGCCACCAGAGAGCTGAGAGGGAGTGCTGAGGTACCCAGGGGTCAGTAGCTGCAGGAAGCAGCCACTATTCCTAGGACTTGGGGGGCAGGAGGAAGAGGTGGCGTCACCAGGAGGGAGCTGTGAAAGTGCCCTTGTGGTGCCGCTGGAGCTCCAGGTGGGAGACAGGACTGGGAGTCGAGGATGGGTGCTAGGGTGAGGCCCCCAGCCAGACAGTGGTGGCTGAGAAGGTCCTCCGTGAGAGGAAGATTGAATTGAGGGGCCTCGGAATTCCACCCTCCGCCTTTGCAGGTCATCTGGTTGGTGGCAGAGGCGGAGCTCTGTGCTTGCTTTCAGGTTCATCCTTAGAGGGTTTAAGAGGGGAGGTTTGCCTGAGTCTGTCTTGTCTTGAAGCAACCTGGGCGTCCTTTAGGGGGTGTTTGAGACGCCGGCGGTGCGGTGTGTGCCATGGCTGCTCTCCAGAGCTTTTGTGTGGCTTCCTGCTTCTGCATGCTCCTCCTCCTGAGCTTCCGTCCCAAATACGCCATCTTTATAGTGGAGTGAAGGCAATCGGATTTTAAAAGAAATCTTCTGGATGGATAAGAACTGTGGGTCTTTGCTTCCTTTAGAAAGGCTTGGACTGTCAGAAATAATGGTTATAAAGTGAGGTTTATTTATCCCAGGACCCAGAGGAAAATAGTTGGAACTGTGAATTCACGAGCCCCAGGTTCACATGCTGGTGGCTTTGTCGGTGAGCTGGCGAGATGGGCTTTATTTCCGGTGAGATGGGCTTTATTTCCTCCCTCATGCAGCTCCCCAGCTTCGTCTTTGCTTCTCTGTTGTGTCTTCGTGTCTTGTGGTTCTTTCTCTTCCAAGGCACTGACAAAATTAGTCACTGGATTCCAACATTCTCAAAGCAAGTTTGAACATGTTGTACAGACAGCTCAATTGTGGTTTTTAGAGCATTTTCTATGAAGTTACTTAGTTTAAAAATTAATTTGAATGAAAACTTCAGTTTTGCCTGTGATTTATACTTATATAGACATGTATACACACGTTTAGCTAAAATAATTATTGGCGTTCATGTTCAGAATGCCTGATGTTCTAAATAATTGAACTGAGCTTTTACTTTATATTAAACCTTTATTTTAAATGTCCATGAATGGGGTCGATATTCTACAGTGTCTATGATCCAGCTGGTGG
Organism: Gorilla gorilla gorilla; assembly: GCF_029281585.2. Classification (NCBI taxonomy): domain Eukaryota; kingdom Metazoa; phylum Chordata; class Mammalia; order Primates; family Hominidae; genus Gorilla; species Gorilla gorilla. The sequence goes on along the minus strand of NC_073243.2, from coordinate 110,372,587 downwards.
ACTTTTCCCTTCTGCGTTGGTTTTGATGCTGTGTCACAGAATCACATATTTTATGTTTTATCTTTAATAGATGTAATCTCAGTTTGACACAATAGGACTTTGACTCCTAAAGATTTAAACCTACATATTTTTATGCCCAATCATTTGATCATCAAGAGGTCAATGGAAAGAGTGTTTCCTATTTTTTACATTAGTGACGGGCGAGGGACTCATTTTACAGTGGTTGGACACTTCACTGTGTATGATGTGCCGTGTGCTTAACAAGAGATGGCGTGCGGGCTGCCGTGACGGTTCTCCCTTGATTCCCTCGTGAAGTGCAGCAGCGCTCTTCAGTTTTTCTCACCTTTCCCCAGGTGAAAGCAAGTGAGAATGGAGCCTTGAGTCTGAACCCAGAGCGGGGCTCTGTGTCGTGGCTGGGTGTGTTCACTGCCGGAGCTTGGCCGAGTGAACCCGGAGCGGGGCTCTGTGTCGTGGCTGGGTGTGTTCACTGCTGGTTCTTTGTATTCCTGCGGTTGCACTGAGCTCCTGGAGCCAGACGTTTGCTGGTGATGGGCGGTCAGGGTCACCCTTGAGCTGCGCACACTAAATGACGGGAGGGCATCCCGCGTCAGTCACCAGTGTCGAGGCGTCAGCAGCCCTCCCTGCAGGGAGGTGGCCAGTCTCTTTGACTGCCGTGATCGGGGCCTGGCAGTTTGTTAGTGCGGCCTTTGTGACACGTTGTCACTTAGGCAGACACCATATTATTTACACCATAAGGCTTAATTTGTATGGTTAGTTGCATCGCCTGCAGCAGGGGTGAGCAGAACATTGCTCACTCCAGAGCCTGCTGTAAGGCGCTGCGACAAGGCGAGCCGCCGGGCCAGCAGCAGAGGCTTGTGTTGCTGGAGTGTGTGGAACAACCTGGGCGGCGCCACACGGCTCAGGCCTCTGCTTTAATGTGGCTTCATTTTCCACTAACTTCCTACTGTGTTTCTGGAAATAGATCTTCAAGGAAAAGCTTTACACAATGGTCATCTGTAACTGACAGAACCTCTTGAAAAATAAACCTTTCCGAAACGTATCTGTGAGGGAGAGTGGTGCCCTGCCTCCCACTGCGTGTGTGTTCTCTGTGACTGTGTGGCATTGAATGGGCCTCTAGTCTCCAGAAATGAGTGACTTTGTGATGAGCCCTGTTGCTGCTTCCACTCTGGGGCGGAGACGCTGTAGAAGGAGCACAAAGTTTCAGGCTGTGCCATTAAGCAGGGGAACCCCAGGAGGAACATCCGAGGCAGAGGGTTGTGTCATGCTTGGCGGGGCTGGCCCTCCAGGAGGGGACATGCAGGTAGACCCACATCCCTGGGCTTTGAGGCCTGCTGGGGGTGTAGAGTTGAGTTCCTTCCCTCTACATGCACAGATGCCGGCACTCTACTTCCCATAGCTTCCCGGTTCTTCGTGCCTTGTCTTCCTGGCACTTAATCATTGACTGTTCCCAGGGGCAGCTGAAAGGGGCTGGCTCATTACAGAGTCAGAGGAAATCAAGGCATGTCCCCTTTCCAAGTTCCCAAATTTGCCATCGTGAGCATCATCAAATACATTATTTGCCAAGCGAGGATGTTTTAATTGCTTCTTAAAAAACATAAATTCTGTGAAACAGAGGGAATAGTCTAATGATTCCCTTTTCCCATGTACCCAGGCAGTCAGTTTCAACAATTACCAACCGAAATAGTTGTCAGAGGGGCCAGTCTGGCTCAGCTCCTCTAATCGTTGTCGGAGTGGCCGGTCCGGCTCAGCTCTGCTAATCGTTGTCGGAGGGGCCAGTCTGGCTCAGCTCTGCTAATCGTTATCGGAGGGGCCAATCTGGCTCAGCTCTGCTCTGCCTCTCCCCCGGCCCCCCAGCCCCTGGTAATGTTGATGTGAATCTTTGACATCATGTTACTGAGTCTAAATTTATCTGTGTGTAAATTGACCCTTGAACAACATAGGTGTGAACTGTGAGTCCACTTAAGTGGCTTCTCTTTCGCCTCTGCCACCCCTGAGACAGCAGGACCAACCCTCCCTTCCTCCTCCTCAGCCTGCTCGACGTGAAGATGATGAGGATGAAGACCTTTATGATGATCCACTTCCACTTAATGAAAAGTCAGTTCATTTTCTCTTCCTTGTGATTTCCTTCATTGCATTTTCTTCCTCTAGCTTACTTTATTATAAGAATCCAATATATAATACTTGTAACATGCAAAATATATGTTAATCGACCATTTATGTTATTGGCAAACATTCTGGTCAGCATCAGGCTATGAGTAAATTGTGGGGGAGTCAAAAATAATATGCAGATTTTCAATTGTGTTGGGGGCCCCCAACCCCTGAGTTGTTCAAGGATTAACTGTACCTTCAAAAGATACTAACATTCAGATCTTACGGGGAAGTAAAAAAAAACCAAAATAACAAAATATATTAACATGACAACAATATAATTATCACACCTTAAAAATTATACTTTCTTTAAGTTAAATATCTAAGTGGTGTTAAATATTCTTGATCATGCATGTTTTTAAAAATGTTACAGTGTGACTCTGAGCCCAAGTAAGTTCCTACATGCAGCTGTTGGTGTCTCTTATGTCTCTTTTAATCTGTAGGTTCCCATCGGTCTCCCACTCTCTTTCTCATTGGAAAATTTTATTTGTTAAAGAACCTGGGTCATTTCCTCTGTAGAGTCACCCACAGCTGGATTCTACTGACCGCATCACTGTAGTGTTGTTGAACATGTCTCTTGTCTCTGCATGTTTTGGAAATTAGTTGGATCTCAAGGCTTGATCAGATTGAGGGTCAGTGTTTTGTTCCTGGTGAGACTGCTACATAGGTGATGTATCCCTCCATCAGGAGGCACATAATATAATTGGTTCTGGTTGTAGTAAGAGACTTTGATCATTGTCTCTTACATCTGTGATTTCATAACGGGTTGTAAAATGATGATATTATCCATCTTATTAGGTTGAATACTTATATCAAAAGAAACCTTGGTGTTGAGGTAAAGTTTCTGTAGGAAAATCAGAAGAAACACTTGATTCTTTCCCTATATTTACCAGTCTTTAATGGGTTGATTCTCTAGTTTCTGTTTGTTTTGTGTTGCTATAACAGAATACCTGAGACTGGATAATTTATAAGGAACAGAGATTTATTTCTTACAGTCTGGAGGCTGGGAAATCCAAGGTTGAGGGCTGTGTCTGGTGAGGGTGGAAGGTGGAAGGACTGGAGAGTGTGCATGAAGGGGACTGAACTCCTTCTTCTACCAGGAGCCCACTCACCACCTGTGAGGGCAGCCAGAATCCTTCATGAGGCAGAACCCTCATGACCTCAGTACCTCTGAAGGCCCCGCCCTGTCTCTCAACACTGTTGCACTGACTATTCAGTTTCCAACAGAGGAACTTTGGGGGAGCACATTCAAACCATAGTACCTAGTAAGGTAATTAATGAGTTTTTAAAATATGTTTATGAAATCATGAGTGTAAAAATTTGTGTTTCCACATTTTGCAGTTATAATCCCCTTGTCCCTCCAATTTCCTGTATCCCAGATTATCCCATGTGGCAAATTTCCCCGGGTTGACTCCTCTTTTAACACAACCTTAGTTGCCTTAAAAGCTTCCCTGACTTGTGCCACAGTAGAGTGTCTGAAGTTCATCCTATAACATTTCCTGTCCTGGACCCAGAATCAGTCATTTTTGAAAGAATCCAGTCCCTTCCCTTCGGTGTGAAATGGTGTTTAGAGACCACCATGTGGGCAGCAGGGGTCCTCATTGCCACTGAGTTAATCATGGTCCTGGGGATGGAGCTAGAAAGGGTGTGTGTAGGCCAGGCTCAGTGGCTCATGCCTGTAATCCCAGCACTTTGGGAGGCCGAGGCGGGCGGATCACCTAAGGTCAGGAGTTCGAGACCAGCCTGACCAACATGGTGAAACCCCGTCTCTACTAAAAATACAAAAATTAGTCGGACGTGGTGGCGGGTGCCTGTAATCCCAGCTACCCGGGAGGCTGAGGCAGAGAATTGGTTGAACCTAGGAGGCGGAGGTTGCAGTGAGCCAAAATCGCGCCACTGCATTCCAGCCTGGGCGACAGAGTGAGACTCTGTCTCAAAAAAAGAAAAGAAAGGGTGTGTGTGAACATCAGACATGGGATGAGTCACACTGATCCTTCCAAACTCAGTTCAGGGTTACAAGACTTCTGCTGAACCAGTGAGCTGACCTCTCTATTTCCTTCCCCACACTGAAAATCCTGATTTTTCAATAATAATTTCATTTGCTTTGGAAGCGGTTTTATTCTTAAGGTGTGTCCTGTTAGAAGTGTTCCTGTTACTCTCTTAAAGTGTTGGGAATTCCTTAGGTCCATTTGTCTCTTTTAAAAGTTTAGTTTTGTAACTTTGAAAAATATAAAATATAGTCTCAGTCAGATTTATAAAACTTGGAAGAAAGTCTAACGATCGTGCTCGCGTCCTCCTTCCTTTCCACCTCACAGTAGTAACTGTTCAATGCTTTCTCCTTTGGATTTCATGTAAATAAGTGAATATGTAGGCGGACCCCTGGTATTCCCCACATGGATGAGTGGAAGCTTCCTGTCCACTTACCCACTGCCTGGCATCTCCACGTAGTCCTGTGTCCTCCTTCACCCCATCGCGGTATTATGGAGACACTTTTTTCATTCCGTTTTGATTGTAACTGAAAGCGTCAGCACACAAGCAGGACGTGAAGTTACCAGAGTCTTTCCCGCACATGCCTATGAGTCATAAATGACCAGGTGGAAGACACAGTGGATGAGGAGACCCAGTGTACGGTAGCAGCAAACAAGAGAAAACACTTAGGAACAGCCTAACCGGCATTCAGGACCTCTGTGGCCCAAGGGGAAAGCCGGAAGGACATTGTTGGTCTAACGGATTGCAGAGCTACTGGCATTTTTGGCATTTTAGATAAATCTATTCCATCGGTATCATGTTTACTGAGGTGGATAACTGCATGGAGGTTCTGTGAGAGAATGTTCTTATGAAACGCACATGGGAGCCTGTGACAGACAGGCCTGAGCAATACAAATGTCCTCAGGTGGGACGGAACGATGTGGTGGGGAGAAGAGGGCGTGGCAGAGCCCACGGGGCACGCGTCAGCGTTTGCTGGGTACACGGGGACAGAAGGGAAAGGCTCTGTGCTGCTGGGATTCTTGCAGTGCCTCTCCACGTTTGGAACTTGATTCCAGTGAAAAGTAGATGTGTGTGTAGGCCCTGAATTTAATAAGGTCTACAATGATAATAGTTAAATGAAGCATGCACCATAGATCCGTGCTGATGGTACATGAATTTGTGTGTGGTGGGTTAAATTGTATGTAGTTAGCAAGTTTGTGTATTTGTTTACGTAAGTCTTCTTGTTCCAGGTGAATGAAAACTTTGCCATTGATTTGATAGCAGAGCAGCCCGTGAGCGAGGTGGAGACTCGGGTGATAGCGTGCGATGGCGGCGGGGGAGCTCTTGGCCACCCAAAAGTGTATATAAACTTGGTGCGTAGCCGGCCACCCGTGCACACGTTAGGGCAGCCTGCTCGTCCTCATACTCCCCTTCACTCCCAATGCCTGTTCTTTCTGTCCTCTTCTCTACCTGCTCCCGAGGCGGCCCTTACGGGGTTCACACTGCTGGCACATTCACCCTACAGCGCCACACTACAGGGCCTACATACAGCCGCCCGTCCGAAAACCCCCTTTCAACTGTGAAGTGCTGGGCGGCATGTTTCTCTTCTCGGACACCCAAGCGTCTTTCCTCTCTGGGCCCTTCTCGGTTTGGTCATCATCTCAGCTCAGGCTGCCACACACAGCACCGCAGGCTGGGGTCGAAAACAACAAACACATTTCCCACAGCGCTGGAGGCTGCAGCCCAAGACCACCGTGCCGCTCTGTGGGTTCCTCTTGGGGCCTCGCTCCGGGGCTTGCAGATGAGGTCTCCTCCCTGTGTCTTCACAGGGCTGTCCCTCTGTGGGAGACTCCTCATCCCCTCTTCTTATAAGGGCACCAGGCAGATTGGCTCAGGGCCCCTATGTGACCTCAGTTTACCTTCATCACCTCTTTAAAGGCCCCATCTCCAAATACAGTCACGTCGGGGGTTAGGACTTTGGGGGCACACGGTTTATTTTCTAACAATCCCTATGTAATCTTTTATGCCTGTTGATGAGTGTCATATACAGGACCATTGAGAAAAAAAGAACACAGGACCAGAGAAAGAGACCGTGGGCTGAAGCTGGGATGTGGAACTGGGGTGCAGGGTGGGAGGGAGGCTGCCACAGATCACTCAGGGACTCGGGCGGCTGCTGACCTGGGGTGCAGGGAGAGGGGGAGGCCACCGACCGTGGAGCACTCAGGGACTCAGGCGGCTGCTGGGCTTGGTGTTCTCCCCAAAGCAGAGTCCTGGTTAAGGGACTTTAACTTCGTTAGAGCTGACATTTATTAAAAGCTGTCATTATCTTGTTGCCTGTCCTGAAAAGGGGACAGTGTAACAGGCATAAATGGTTAAACAGCCTAGAGTGGGACTGGGCACCCGGCATGTCCCCTCCTGGGCTCCAGCCCTGCAGGCTGAGCCTGGGTGTGCCTCACGGTCCTGGAGCAGCACCCACTGCCTGCTCCAGGCCGCTGAGGTGTGGGGAGTGAATGGAGCTGCAGGCCGACAGTGATGTCCCTGGGGGTCCTAGGGGATGGCTGCGTAGCCCGGGGTGGGAGCCTGAGGCCAGGGGCTTCGGTCAGGCTGGAACCGAGATGGACAGTCTGCATTCTTACTTCAGTAGTAACTGCGTATTTTTGTTTCTGACAGTCTAAGTTTTATACATACATTTTCAATGCTTAATATCTAGATTTGAAGTAGAATATGGAAATACGACATCATTCCTTCTGAATTTTTTCAGGACAAAGAAACAAAAACCGGCACATGCGGTTACTGTGGGCTCCAGTTCAGACAGCACCACCGCTAGAGCATGTGGCACGCCGGGGGTCCCGCAGCATCCCGTGAGCATTTCTGCGGGGAAGCTGAGCGCGTGAAGCTCGCTGGTTCTGTGCGAAGGGTATTCCTGGTGCTGAATAAAGGGTGTTGCTGTCAAGGCTGACAATTTGTAAGTTTGTTTCTTTCATAGTCTGGGCTTTGGAAGTGAACATCCACATGGACATGGGTAGACATGCGAGTGGAAGCAGTGCCCACTCCAGTGAGCCTGAGCTGCCTCCTGCCGGCCGCTGCCTGCCTTACCGGCTGCTTCTGTGTGTCTCCTCTTATCCTTGGGGCCACGTGGGCTGCAGGAATGGGCGGGGGGCAGGGAGGGAGAAGGAGAAGTGCCTCTTGTTTTGCAGATGCAACTGCTTCAGAGAGCCGAGGTGGCTCTTGAGGTGCATAGTGAAGGAGGGCGCCCAGGCCTCAACTGGTCCTATGGGAAGGTCAGCCTCTCTCCTGTTGCTGGCTTGCAGAGCTGGTCTATCTGTCCGTCCTAGTCCCTATGTTGAAATGTCAGATCTTAAAACCCAAGAATTTAAGCACTGGTTTGAAGGCATCGAAAGTCACATACTGGCCACATTAAGGACAGTCTATGTTTTTAAAAGAGTAAGGATTATAATGTAGTGTAACATAAAAATAAAAGTAGATTTTGAGGGAAGAGAAAGGAGTCTTGCTAGAATGATCCAGGAGTCTGGCCTGTGAGTAACGGGAATTCCAGAGGAGGAAATACCAGAGCAGAGGGAAGGTAAGAGGGAAGGTGAGATGGAAGGTGAGAGGGAAGGCGAGAGGGAAGGCGAGTGGGAAGGCGAGTGGGAAGGCGAGAGGGAAGGCGAGAGGGAAGGCGAGAGGGAAGGCGAGTGGGAAGGCGAGTGGGAAGGCGAGAGGGAAGGCGAGAGGGAAGGCGAGAGGGAAGGCGAGAGGGAAGGCGAGAGGGAAGGCGAGAGGGAAGGCGAGTGGGAAGGCGAGTGGGAAGGCGAGAGGGAAGGCGAGAGGGAAGGCGAGAGGGAAGGCGAGTGGGAAGGCGAGTGGGAAGGCGAGAGGGAAGGCGAGAGGGAAGGCGAGAGGGAAGGCGAGAGGGAAGGCGAGTGGGAAGGCGAGAGGGAAGGCGAGTGGGAAGGCGAGTGGGAAGGCGAGAGGGAAGGCGAGAGGGAAGAGGCGAGTGGGAAGGCGAGAGGGAAGGCGAGTGGGAAGGCGAGTGGGAAGGCGAGAGGGAAGGCGAGAGGGAAGAGGCGAGTGGGAAGGCGAGAGGGAAGGCGAGTGGGAAGGCGAGAGGGAAGAGGCGAGTGGGAAGGCGAGTGGGAAGGCGAGAGGGAAGGCGAGTGGGAAGGCGAGTGGGAAGGCGAGAGGGAAGGCGAGTGGGAAGGCGAGTGGGAAGGCGAGAGGGAAGGCGAGAGGGATGGTGAGAGGGAAGGTGAGGCAGAAACAGCAGAAACACATTTCCCAAGCCAAAGAAAAACCCACAGATCACAGGGCTCACCCAGTTCCTAGCAGTATTGGTGAGAAAAGACAACTAGGCATATTCTGGTATAAGAAAAGAATTAAGCTGTAAACTTTAGAGTCTAGAAAAAAGAAAACCTTTTAAGCGTATGGATGAAAACAAATTGTAGTGGAAAAGTGATCAGCGATCAGGCATCCACCTCTTTGTCTTTGATGCTAGAGGCTGGAAGAGTGAAACATTGTCCACAATCTTCATGTATAACCAAAGTTAAATTCCTTATCCTGAGAGGAAGACGTTCTTGGATGTGGGAGAGTTCAGAGGTCATCATCCTGGACCCCACTGGGGAAGATACCTTGAGGAGAAGGCCTTACCCAGCAGACATGATCACAGCCCTGGGTGTGGGGAGGGAGGCTGAGGCAGGAGCGGCTGCTAGTGGGAACCAGTTCATTCCAGTGGCACGCTACCCAGACATGCGTGTGAGGCCATGCTCCCGGGCTGCAGGGACAGTCCAATCATGTTGCCCTTGGTGCTGAGTTGGGAGGTCTGGGAGGGGAGAGGGAAGAGGGGGATGCAGGCATCCAGGAGGTCTCTGGGTTGGGTGGGTGGAGGTGGAAGGAGGCTGAAGCTCCCTCTTGGAGTGGCGTGAAAACAAAATGGAGACAGATGTGATGGAGTACACTGATGCCACCTGGATTCGAAATAACTGTGGCGACATCTGTGAGCTGTCCCCGTGAGGGCCCAGAGAGGGAAGAGCAGCAGGCCAGGAAATTGAAAATGTGGATGCAGAAGAACCAGGGATGGGGAGAGGTGAAGGGGTGGGGCCAGGGGAAGGGGGAGAGAAGGGAGGAGCGAGGACTCAGAGCCAGGAGCCAGGCCAGCCCCTGGGGGAGCCACTGGTGGAGATGAGGCCCCAAAGCTCCACCCTGGGCTACGGATGCACCCCCGCCGTCTCTAATATACCACATGCTTGTCCTTCATCTGTTGGGCTACCATGCTGCTTTTCTTTACACGTGTTGACATGGTGAGTGACGTTAGTCAGTCCTGCATGTTCCAAGGTGGGCCTGAGTGTAGGGGTAAGTCTTGCTTTTAATTCCCCTTTAAACACTGTCCTCCTTGGGTCTTCGTGTCAGGGCTGTGCTCACTTTGAGTTGGGAAACTGCCCACATTTTCTGTTCTCTGGAAGAGAAGGTGTAGGATTGGGATTCCTGTTTCTTGCCTGGTGGAACTCGCAGGAAAGTCTTCTGGGCCTGGGTTTGTTGTGGGAAAGTGGGTATCTAAGATCAAGTCTCCTTGAGTAGTTACGGGACGTTCAGCCTTCTTCTTGAGCCAGTGTTGTAGATTGTGTTTTTTCTAAAACTTGGACTCTCTTGCCGAGACTTTCAGAGTTTTACTGGCATGGAGATGAAGCTCAAGTATTTTCAAGATTTTTCAGTGTCTCGGGTTCACAGTGACACCCTCTTTTCTAATGTTCGTCTGTGCCTTTGTTTTTTCCTAAGTATCACCAGAGGTTGTCAGTAACATTTGTACTTCTAAGCGACCTTCAGCTTGGCGATCCACTCTGTTGTATTTTTGGTTTCTACTTAATGTCTGCTCGTTATTTTCAGTTTCTACATTCTTGCTGTTTATTTTACTGTTCTGTTTATAACTTTCTGAGGTGGGTTAATTATTTTGTTCCCAGCTTTTCTTCTTTTCATGTGTATTTCATGCTCTAAATTTCTTTCTAATCTCTGTTTCAGCTGCATTTCCCCTAATTTTGTAGGTTATTTTTTCATTACCATTCAGTTTTAAATATCTTACAAAAGCGTGTTTATTAAAACAAAGTGTATGGGGTTTACACTTTTATGCTGATTTGTATTGTGGTCTGAGAACATCCTCAGATGAGTTCATTTGTGGGAAGTCTGTGGAGACTTGTTCCATGGTCCACCACATGCGTTTCTAGAAACGTCTTGCGCCTGCTCAGAATGTGAGTTCTTCGGGTTTCAGTGCAGGCTGACCCTTGTCCAGACCTCCCACTGCGGGCTCCCAGGGCCCCTCCCAGAGTTCTTGCTCTCTTCTTTTGTGCCTCTTTAAAGAACTACCTTTGAGGCTCTGCTGATAGTGTCTTTCATTTTAAAATGGCTTTATCTTTTCACTGAATGGAATCTTTTAACAACTTGCTTTCAAGTCTGTTCTGCCAGCATTTAACTGGGCTCTGCTGGCTTGGTCTGGTTACCTTTGCTTACTATGTTTGTTGAGTCCTTTCACCTGCATCTTAATGTAGACTTTGCTTCTGTTGCATCTCCTATGAAAATATAGCTGAATATGTGCTACCTAGTTTAAAATTCTTTGTCTCTTACCTTGAGATTTTAGTCCATTTCTGTCTAGTGTAATTGCTGGCCTGCTTCAGTTTCAAGCCGCCATCTGTCCCAGCTGTTCCATGCTCCTGTGTCTCCTTTGTTTGGCAGAATTATTTTATCATTCTCTTTCCCTCCTAATACTTTAGAAGTTATTTTTTCTTCAAAACAGAAAAGCCACATACAAACTGGAGAAATTGTTGACAACGAAAATAATAAAAAAATTTCTCATATAGCAAAATATAGGTCATAACCTATATTAATCAACATTAAAAAGACAGCTGCCTTTGAGGGAAATGGGAAAAGGCATAAAGATAGTTTATGAAAGAGGAAGCACAAAGGCCAGTGGTCATGTGTAAAGGCAGGTGTTGCATTTCCATGATGAGCTGATGTGAGGCCCCATGGGCAAAGCAGTATAAGGAGCGGCTCTGGATGTCTGGACTGGGGGTCAGTTGTGCATCCAGAAGTGGAGGGAGCATCTTAGTATCTTAGTATTGGAAATTTATCCTAAGGAGTTGGTTGTCAAGTGTGAAAATTATACACAAAGCTGTCATAAAAGGACTGCTTATGGTAGGCAAATGATACAGAAATACAGGCCTGATTAAATAGGTTTCTTTTTCTTGTGCTTAATTCAATGAGATAGTATGAATCCATTGGAAATAATGATATGGACCAATATTCATTGACGTGGAATGAGTATGTTACATACGGTTGCATTAAGAAAGCAAGTAACAGAATAGTTCTATAGAATGCCCACTGGTTGCGGCTGTAGCTGTAACTTGTTTGAGCATTCATGTATAAAGAGGTTCACCAAAACATTGACTGTGATTCTGGGAATGAGATTTGGGTGATTTTTACTACCCTTTCTGTACTTTTTGAGATTATTATAATAAATGTGTCACGGTAAATATGTTTTCCATACAAAATTTTACATGGGGAAATAATATTCTTATCAATGTAATGGATTGAGAATTTCAGAGAAGAAAAGATCTAATATTACTCATGAAGCAGACCAGTTTCAGCTTCTGTTATTTACAAAACCTACAGCAGCTATGTTCACATTACAGCATCCAAAATTTGTCATTCTAATCTGTGTCCTTAGATCTGTTCACAGAAACGATATGTCCTGGCTGCAATCTCTAAGGTGGATGCACAGGGCAGCTGGCCACTCTCAGAGCCAATTACCCTGATTGGATTTCTGCAGCACCCTGAGGAACAGCTGAGTCAGCAGCCCAGCCTTCCCCTGCAGAGCGTCTGCACTCGCCCTGGGTCCTGGAGGTAGAGAGCGGGCAAGCTCTGATTTTTCAACCATGGTGCTTCTTGCTCCGCCAGGAAATAGGGCGCTGGCTGCGCCAGGGGAGGCGGCTGCTCCTGCGCCAGCTCGAGGGTCCCGTCTCTTCCCCACTCAGCCTGCCTTTACCTACACATGCCAGTTCCACCACCACACATTCCCTCTGCATGGCTCACTTAGATATTACGGAATCTTGTCCCAGACAGTCCTCCTACAAATAGTACCAACTGAGTTAGTGTTAGGAAGTTAAAACAAGTTTCCCATGGAAACCACATTCCAGCTCTTGCTATCACCTTCCTGCTGGGACCGGGTTGACCAGGAAGCTGGAGTGAGACTCTGGGGCCCTGAGGGAGAGCCCTCACCGCAGCTGCTCACCCTCCATCCTTTTGGGGCTGTAAATAAATGTTTGGCTGACTGCTCAACTCCCACATAGACCCGTGGTGCTGTTGCTCCGAGCTGACTTGAAGTGTGGGGGCTCATAACTCTGTTCTCAATCCTGCAGGTGGAGTTTAGCCACAGGTGGCCCATGCATTCTGAGGAAGTCTCTGTGTTTCAACTCAGGACAGACCCCCATGGCTGGCCTGGCGGGGACCCTGCAATGGAACATGAAGCTCCCTGAGCTCTCCCTGCTTCTTCATCCATCTGGCCCTGAGGGTGGGGGGCGGTCGCCACTAGTCCTAGAGACATGGGGGGAGGAGTGCCTATTGTTTTGGTTTTTTACTTGCTTTGTATGTGCATACCAAACACCTAGTTTTATGGAAAATCAGATACATTTCTCCAATCCTGTAGTAAGGCTGAGGTGTGGGTATTACACATCTGGTAGTCTAGGCATAAAATGAATTTGGAAGGTGTGTGCTGATCTCCTAGGGCTGCCTAACAAACTAGCGCAAACTGGGTGGCTTCAAACAATAAATCCACTCCCTCACAGATGCCTAAAATCTGAGACCAAGGTGCTGACAGTGCCCTGCTCCCACTGAAGGCTCCAGGAAGGTCATTCCAGCCTCTCGTCCAGCTTCTGGTGGATGCTGGTGTGCTTCATAGTCTTTGGCCTTCCTTGACTGTCCTCAACATTCCTTGGCTTTCCTTGGCCATTCTTTGCTTTTCTTGGTGTTCCTTGGCCGTCCTTGGCCTTCTTTGGCGTTCTTTGGTCTTATTTTGCTTTCCTTTTATTTCCTTGGCCATCCTTCATCATCCTTGGCTGTCCTTGACATTCCTTGGCCTTCCTTTGCTGTCCTTTGCTTTTCTTGGTGCTCCTGGGCTGTCCTTGGCCATTCTTTGACCATCCTTGGCATTCCTGGGCTGTCCTTGGCCGTCCTTGGCTGTCCTTGGCCATCTTTGGCTGTCCTTGACATTCCTTGGCCATTCTTTGACCATCCTTGGCATTCCTGGGCTGTCCTTGGCCGTCCTCGGCTGTCCTTGGCCATCTTTGGCTGTCCTTGACCTTCCTTGGCCATTCTTTGGCCCTCCTTGGCGTTCCTCGGCCTTCATTGGCCATCCTTGGTGTCCTTGGCCTTTGTTGGCCTCCCTCGTCCTTCCTCAGTCATCCTTGGTCTTCCTTGGCATTCTTTGCTTTGTGTCTCCATCGCTTTATTCTCTGTGTTCATCTTTATGTGGCCTTCTTCCTGTGTGTGTCTGTCTTCATATGGCTTTATAATAGACACCATTCATTGGATTTAGGGCCCTCCCTAACCCAGTATGACCTCGTCTTAACTAAATCTACAAAGACCTGATTTCCAAACAACATCACATTCTGAGGTTCTGAGCATGCATGAATTTTGGTGGGCCGTACTTATCCCAGTGTGGGAGACCAGGGTGTATGTCTCAACCCTTCTCACTAGAATGCAAACAAGACCCCCAGTTTGCAGGTATCAGACGTTCACAGACTTGGAGCCTGCTGAGGAAGGGGGACTGGAAGTCTGGAGCCACCAACCTGTTTAAGGTACTTTTAACTGTTTTCCAGAGTAATGGTGACCTGGAAAGGAGAATAATTAGACTCTTCTATGACGGCTGAATGTTAGTTCTGAGCTGGCACTGATGCCAGGGGACCCAAAACACCACCGTGGCCTTCCCTTCCGTCCCTGGTCATGTTCTTTGCTCCAAAGCCTTCACTATCTGATTCGAGGATAGTAGCTCTTGCTTTCTTTGGTTAATGCTTGCCTGATGTGTTATTTTCCACCTTTTTCCTCTCAGCCTGTATACATCCTCATATTTGAAGTGAGTTTCTTGTACACAGCACATAGTGTTTCTAATCTACTTTTTCTATTTTTTTTCTATTTTTTTTTTTTTTTGAGACAGAGTCTCACTCTTGTTGCCCAGGCTGGAGTGCAGTGATGCCATCTCGGCTCACTGCAACCTCCACTTCCCAGGTTCAAGCAGTTCTGCCTCAGCCTCCTGAGTAGCTGGGATTACAGGCGTGTGCCACCACACCCAGCTAATTTTTTGTATTTTTAGTAGAGACAGGGTTTCATGTTGGTCAGGCAGTTCTCGAACTCCTGATCTCGTGATCTGCCCACTTTGGCCTCCCAAAAAGTGCTGGAATTATAGGCATGAGCCACCGCGTCAGCCCTTTTCTATTCTTTTCAGTGATGTCTTTGTACCGTTTACATTGAATGCAATTATTGATATGTTAGGGCTTACATCCGCCTTTTTTTTTTTTGGTCTGTGCTTAGTGTTTCTTTTAATTAATTACTTTAAATGGACAAAAAATAATTGTAAATATTCATAGGATACTCTGTGATGTTTTGATGACACACACAGGGAAGGATTCATACCTGTGGTGTTCTGAGCGTCTCTGTGTGTGGGCAGCTCTGGGAGTTATCTTACACATGGGCATATACGGCTTCCTGATGCCACCTTAGTAGGGTTTGAGGTGTGGTGTTGCAGCCTGGCGGAGGTGGAGTCCAGGCTCCCCCGCTGGCCTTTGCTGGCGTGGGTGGGGTGCAGTGTGGCCCCTGGTGACTGGCTGGATGGAGCAGTTCCCATCCAGACATTTCTCATCCTGTCATACTGCTCATTCCCTGGGTCTCCGGCCAGAGACAGCAGGCTTTTGCAGGGACATTTTTGGGGGTCGGGGGGTGCGGTTTGCATCCATTGGTCTTTCTGTGTTGCTGGCTTCTTCATCTGTCAGGGATCTATGAGGAAAAAGCCCAGGGCTCCCCAGAATGCCATTCCTCAGGTTCCAAGCCCAGCGGGGCTGCCTTCTCCCCTCCTCTCAGAGTGTCTGTCTTGTGCTTGTTTTGTATGCAGGGTCCAGGGTTCACAGTTGCACTTAGCAAGAGGCATGGGGAAAGCTCATATCCTCCACATTCTGTGAACAAAAGACCTGGCCATTCACTGTTTTGGTTTTTGTTTGTTTGTTTGTTTGTTTTTGCGACAAAGTCTTGCTCTGTCACCTAGGCTGGAGTGCAATGGTATGCTCTTGGTTCACAGCAGCCTCCACCTACCGGGTTCAAGTGATTCTTGTGCTTCAGCCTCCCAAGTAGCTGGGATTACAGGCACGCACCACCACGCCCGGCTAATTTTTGTATTTTTAGTAGAGATGGGGTTTCGCCATGTCGGCCAGGCTGGTCTCAAACTCCTGACCTCAAGTGGTCTGCCTGCCTCGACCTCCCGAAGTGTTGGGATTACAGGCATGGGCCGCTGCTCCCGGACTGGCCATTCACTTTTAAAGGAAGGAAGCATAGACTTAGACTTTGCTGTGCCTGGACTTCTTGGGGATGATGAAAGGTGGCTGGCAGGTCAGGGGCCTGGTGGAGGCAAGAGCAGCTGACCTGGGAGAAGGTCTGAGAGGGTGTCCTGTGTGGGCAGGTGCGGAGCGTGTATGTCAGCTGCTGAGGGATACGTGGGACCAACAGGGAGGTATCGTTCAGGTGTGGGCTCTGGCCCCCTAGCCTGCACCGTGGCCCCTGTGCCCAGGGGTCACTGAGGCAGGGGAGCAAGCGACGCGTGTCCTGATGGGGGCGCCCTTCCCGGCCTGATCCAGCTGAGCCGCACCACGGGTCCCAGTGCACTTGCAGCATCCCCAGCACTCCTGGGAACCGCAGAAGCCTCACCTGTCTCCAGGGACCACACAGCATTGCTGCAGCCGAGGGCCCCGTTTCGAGGCGACGTGCACACTCTGCAGAAGCGTGGTCCTGCGGTCTCCCCTCCCAGAGGCAGGCGGGATGACAAAGGCTCAGCTGAGGTGTCTCTGCCCCAGACAGTGGCACTGAGTTGCCAAACGTTGGATTCAAGGGCCTGAGGGTGGGGAGGGAAGCAGGACCTGCCCTTCTTATTGCCCCTCTCGGGACACACTTGGAGTTTGTGCTTCTCATTTCTGCAGCCTCAGCTGCTGGCCCCCCAGTCTTGCTTCCGCCCCGTGCTTCAGTGAGGCAGCCATGGAGCTGCAGTTGTGAGGGCCGCCTGGCCACTTTGGAGCCCTTGTGCTGGTGGGCAGAAGGCAAAGAAGAGAGCTGCTTAGGTGTGGCGGGGTGGGGGGGGCGGGCAGTGACAGAGGGTCCTGTGAGGACCTGGGCACCGCCAGGTAAGGAGGTGCCTGGAGCCCAGCACGTGTCTCTGCTGCCACAGTGATGATCATGGGTACCCGGGGACCAGCAGTGGCCGAGGCCCAGCAACCCAACTCTCAGGGATGAAGCTGGTTCCCCCACCCGGCAGGCGATTTCTCCGGCTGACAGTGGCCATGGAAGATGAGGCACGCTGCTCACACCACATGGTAACCTGCAGCCGCACGCACTGGGAGGCCCTGCAGAGCCTCCTCTGCTAGCTCTCCATGGTGCCGTGACCTGGGAGGGGCTCTGGGCAGAACAGGGTTAGTGCCGGGCAGGAGGAAGCCAACCAGGGCAGCAGTGGACTCCAGTGGCCACAGCTCTCTCTCGGGCCCCAGCTTGGTACTGCTGCCCTTGGGCTTCCCCAGTTGTCCCCAGGCAGTGTGTCCCCCTCTCCCCTGCCAGTGCTGGGCGCTCCGGCTCACGGCTCGGCTTTGCAAGGTCAGGGCCCAAGATGCCCGTGGGAACCCGCAGCACCCGCTTGCTTACCACCTGCCCGCTTGCGGCCGGGAAGCGTGTGTGACTATCCTGGCAGTGGCATTTTCCTCTGTCCCAGCACTGGTTCCGCAATGCATTTTGTAAGGGTCCTCCAGGGGCCACCTGGGGAGTGGCCAGGGCGATAGGGTGTCCTCTGCACTCTCCTCCGTTCCTGGGTGCTCAGGGCATCCTGGGGGTGCCTGCCTCTGCCCGGCTCTCCTTGCGGGGAAGCCACACTGAGGCACCGACACTGCCCGTTGTGAATTCTGCGACCACTTCTGGTAAGTTCTCAACAAGTAGGTGTAGCCCAAAGCAAGCATTCTTGTTCTCAGATCCCAAGTTGTCTTCTCTACAAAAGCCAGTGACAATTTAGAAACGGAGAAAGTGACCTTGCTCTCCAAGAAGCAAATGAAAATTGTGGGAGCAGCGTCCTTGCTGGCCTTCTTAGAAAGCAGTGTATGAATGTATCTTCTCATGCTTTCAACAGTCACCACAATTTAAAAAATACAGTATCAGGAGAACTAAACTGACCCAGTTGATTATGTGGAAGCATCTTTTTTTTTTTTTTTAACTTCAAGTTCTTTTAGCAAAGTGAATCCATATTCTACCTGATTATGATTTATTCCAAGAAATCAATCATCTACGACGGATGAGCTGAGCAGGAGATGTCGTTCCAGAGTGAATTAACTGGTCAACAGTCAACCATCGTTTTCCATTTTGTGTCCAGACCCAGACACTGGTGGTTCCCAGCCTTGGGTTTCAGAGGTCAGCACAAGGAAGTCAGGAAGCAAGTTTCCTCCTGTGGTTGCTTCTGTGGCCAGGGAGGGGCGTCCATCTGGGATTCTCATCCTGTCACACAAGCATGGCGTGCTAAGCCAGCAGGCAGGGACGCCATTGCTTCTGAATGACAGTTATTTTCAGGGAGGGACCCTTGGCAGTCCTGCACCACCCTTGGTCATAGGTATGTTTCTGGTTCTGCTGGCAGCAGCGTTCAGGAGAGGGGTGGGGCCCTTAGAACCACTGCCCACCCCAGCAAACCTGGCCCCAAGGACGGCCTCGCCACATCAGCCTCGCGGCTCCGGGGCTGTCTCCACCACGAGCCAGTGTCCACAGTGCCCGCTGACCTGGGGAGTGGCTTGGCTTGGCCTGGCCTAGAAAAGACCTTGCCTGGCTGGAGGCCCCACCTCAAGGGTGACCTCCTGGGTGGGGAGGAGGTATGCCGGGGTGCTCCCAGTGCAGCATGTGTGACTGTTCAGCCTTTCTCCCAAGACGGAGCCGCCCAACCTTTAGCGTGTCTGCTTCCAGATGGGGAGGCCCAGTCCCCGTGGAAGTGACTGCTCTCCCGCCGCCCAGCCTCGGGACCCTCCCGTCAGCCCTCTCCATTCACGCTAAACTGCGCTGTTCCTCAGGCTAATATCACCATTACAGTACTAATTTATTAGACATAGGGAGATTTTAAATTTCATTTTAGTGCAGTTATTTAAAATTTAAAACGATAACGTCTAACTCAATTAAATTTCAGTTGATTTATTTAAAGAATTGTAAATGCACGAAGTCTAATAACATGAATGAGTCATAAGAATTCTAAGAACAGCTTCATCTCCATGTAGGGGATCTGCTTTCAGGCTGGTCTTGTCAGGAGGTAACAGTAAGAAAGACTCAAACCAGGCAGATCCGGGATTGAAAACTGATCCAGCCTCAACTTCCTGGACTATTTTTTATCTACCTAAACTTCTCATGTCTTACAATAATTACATTTTCTTTTTTACCTTTCTTTTTGGGGATTTCTGGCACGTTCATCATTTAGAGGCTCTGGTGGAAGAGCCAGCTGTTCACCACTGTGGAGAGGACTTTGAAGGCACAGGGGCCACGCCTGGCATCCCCTGCCCCATCACGGTCCTCGTGTGGAGCTCTGTTTCCCAGCTTGACTTTGTGCCTAGATGAACCGGCTGGTAGGACGGCGTGACTTGACTGCGTAGATGAACCGGCTGGTAGGACGGCGTGACTTGACTGCGTAGATGACCGGCTGGTAGGACGGCGTGACTTGACTGCGTAGATGACCGGCTGGTAGGACGGCGTGACTTGACTGCGTAGATGAACCGGCTGGTAGCACACTACGGCTCCTCTTATGGAAACATGCTCCTGGCCCTGTGGCCTGTGGGACCCCCCCTTCCCCGGACGTTCGCATCATCTCGCCAGGTCAGCTCAGCATTGTCGTCTAACAGCCGGGACTGATGTGGTCTGCATGGCTGAGCCCCCCAGATCCGAGTGCTGAAACCCTCGGTGGGGTTACGAGGAGGCGGGTATGAAGTGGTATGAGGAGGAGGGTCCCTCAGGAATGGGATTCGTGCCCTTATAAAAGGGACTCCAGAGAGCTTCCCGCCCCTTCCACAAAGTGAGGACACAGCGAGAAGGGGCTGTCCGTGAACTCGGAGCCCTCAGGGGACACGAAACCTGCCGGAGGCCTGATCCTGCGTGTCCTGGGGCTCTCCGTGGGCATTTCCTGTCTGCGTGGAGGGGCACAGCCGCAGCGGGAGCCGGAGCAGGCGGTGCGCAGGGAGAGGCGGAGCCGCGCGCAGGGAGAGGCGGAGCCGCGCGCAGGGAGAGGCGGAGCCGCGCGCAGGGAGAGGCGGAGCCGCGCGCAGGGAGAGGCGGAGCCGCGCGCAGGGAGAGGCGGAGCCGCGCGCAGGGAGAGGCGGAGCCGTGTGCAGGAATGAGAGGGGCGGGAGAGCCCGATTTCACTGCTTGCATCCTTGGATGCAGCTTGAGCCTGGTTGTGGGTTCTCACTCTGTTAGGCAGATTGGGCTTGGTGTTTATCCCATTCATTGGATGGAATCCTGGTGGACTGAGGTCTGGCCCCCGCTTAGGAATGCGGAGATGGGAGCAGGTTAGTCCTGTACTGGCTCCGAGGTCGCCCTGAGGTCGCGCCCTGGGCTGTGGGCTGCCCCAGCTGCTTGCTTCCAGGAGCACCATTTTCCCTTGCAAAGAAAGGACGCCACTGTGGTTATTGCACGTGGCTGTCGCCAGACGTTTTCTGAAGCCAGATGAAGTGAGCCCACTACTTCGGGGAGATCAGTCAGCTCTGTTTGTCGTCAGAACATCTGAGCATTCAAACAAATGCTAGAGTTTGGGGAACGAGTATACCCCACTGTGAGTTTGGCAGTTTCCCAACATGTACAGACTCCTGAGGCGCTCGGTGAGAATGAGGATGAATGCGACTTACTCACCTTGTGAAGTAGAATGTGCTGACTTACGGAGATCTGCTTAGCTAAGTGACCCAGTATCTGCTAACGACCAGTGCAAGCTGTTACAAAATTATGCGTGGTTAAAAGAGTCAAAGTGCACTATGAGGCTGGGCACAGTGGCTCACGCCTGTAATCCTAACACTTTGGGAGGCCGAGGTGGGCGGATCACCTGAGGTCAGGAGTTTGAGACCGGCCTGGCCAACATGGTGAAACCCTGTCTTTACTAAAAATACAAAAAAATAGCTGGGCATGGTGGCGCGCGCCTGTAATCCCAGCTACTCGGGAGGCTGAGGTGAGGCAGAAAAATCGCTTAAACCCGGGAGATGGAGGTTGCAGTGAGCCGAGATCGCGCCACTGCACTCCAGCCTGGGCGACAAGAGTGAAACTCCGTCTCAAAAAAATAAACAAAGTGCACTCTAGACCAGTGGAGTTTAACACAATGGAATATGAAGTTCACTGGTATGTTTCAGATTTTATTTTTGGGACCAAGCTTTAGGAAACTGTAATTTGTTGAGTTTTAGTGTAATATCAAAGAAGAATCCAAATTCTCAGAAAATACTATAAATAGATCTTTCTTTTCCAACTAGATATCTGTGTGAGGCTGGATTTTCTTTGCCTACTCCAACCAAAGCGACACATCACAGCAGACTGGATGCAGAAGCGTACGAGGGAATGCAGCTGTTTTCCATGGAACCAGACGCTACAGAGACTGCACCGTGTAAAACACTGCCATTCTTTTCATTCCTTTGAATAATTTTTTTAAAATTTGCTATTTAACATGTAATAGTTTTTTATTTTAAAATGAATTAATACTTTTTTTTTTTGAGAAGGAATCTAGCTCTGTCACCCAGGCTGGAGTGCAGTGGCCCCATCTCGGCTGACTGCAACCTCTACCTCCCAGTTTCAAGTGATTCTCCTGCCCCAGCCTCTCAAGTAGCTGGGATTACAGGCGCACCACCATGCCCACCTAAAAAATTTTTGTATTTTTAGTAGAGACAGCGTTCACCATGTTGGCCAGGCTGGTCCCGAACTCCTGACCTCGTGATCCACCTGCCTCGGTCTCCCAGAGTGCTGAGATTACAGGCGTGAGCCACCGCGCCTGGCAATAAATATTTTAAATGATCGGTTTTAATTCTAATAAGGTAAATATCAACGCACATTGCCCACATAAACAAAAGCTCTTTAGGGTCCTCAGTAATATTTACAACTGTAAGGGATGCTGAGACCGAAACCCTTAAGAACTGCAGCTTTGAAGATGTGTTTGTTCTCTTGAGGAGATTTTATTTTGTTCACTTAGGGACAGTTTTCTTCCCCAATTAAATACATGATTAAAATCTACAAAGCATTTGTGAGAACACTTGGCCAGGGCGAGCAAAATGTAAGTATGTGTTAAGTAGGAAAATAAATACCTTCTAAAAATGTGCAGTAACGCATTGGTGTCGCGTAATTTCCTTGAAGATGTTGATTGTCCCCTGAACTCAGGGTTATAAGGGGATTTCTCTGTGTTTCGTGGGACATGCCTTTTTATTAAATGGAGTTCTCTAAAAATCACATGAAGCATGTTGATAGCGTCCAAGTTTTTGACAGATAAAAAGAGGAAACGTCTGCACACTGTCCATTTAAACCAGGGAAGGGCTGTGTTTGGTAACTCTCATATTGACCATCATCTTCAGTCAAATGCATTCCACTGAGTCTTTATACAGTCTCACTCATGTTCTTCTCATCTGGTTAACAATTAGCAATGCATTCATTTATTTCATGTAAATGTTCAAAATAAAGGTCACAATTTATTTCCCCCGAAACATGTGAGTCGTGATTTCATGGTCTGGCACGTGGTTCTGAGTTACTCTTGATATCCGAAAACTTTGTTCCTAGGCTATTTGCATTGCTATAATACCTGCATAGAGCTTCACAGAGAAAAGCAAGTTCAGGCCGAAGGTGGAGATTCACCAGAAGAAACCTCCACAGGCACCAGAAGTGGTCCCAATGCCCTTGGCCCTCCCCTCCCCACCCCTCCTCTCACTTCCCCATCCTCCACTTTTCCTCCCTCATCCCTCCTTCTCTTCCTCCCCCCTTCCTCCTCAGTGCCGGCAGAGGCAGGCTACAGCCCTCTCCTTCCCTCCCACTCTCTGTAGCCACCTCTGCTTCCTTCTCCATCTCTGCAGCCTCTTTCTAATATGTGTGGCCCTGACTTCTGGGCGCTGATAGAAGCTCTGCATGGACGCATCAGAACGAAAGCCAGACACGCTGACCATTTAAAGCAGAGTGCGTTGTTTTCTTGGAATCTGGGCTCCCAGGAAGGTGGCCCTTTCCCTGTGCTGGGCGACAGCCTCACCTGACAACCTCCCCAGGGCTGACTCCTCCCTCTCTTGTCATCCCTTCATGGGACCTGTACTTCGGAAACAAATGTCCAGCACAGTCACGGTGGAGCCCAGCAGTTCTCATTTCTCACCTTCATTTTCCTGGGTGGCTCGTTATTTTACTGAGAGTACTTAGGGGTCATTGGTCGTGGTGCTGCTTGCAGGCTGGTGTGTTTCAGTGTTTCCTGGCCTCTCCCCTGAGTGCGGGGACGGGAGGCACTTTATTAGTGTCACTGATTTTGCTGATGTTTCTGTTAATTTAATTTTATTATATACTGTTGAGAATGCCTTTTTCCTCTGCAAACACATTTGCATACTCCAAGTGAGTTACTGCGCCCTCATTAATGAACGGAGCTTGTTCTGCCGTGAGAATGGCCGTGGAGCGCCCTGGAGGTGCCCGGCCCATGACGGGTCGCTTCCAGAACTGTATGTGCTTGCGCCCGTACTTTCCACTCCCTGTGTGTTTTCTAATAGGAAAAGATGTCACTTAGTGTGAGTGAAATTCCCTCCAGGCCCAGGCGAACATTCCAGAAAGGCATCTTCCCGGTGCTGCTGGGGCAGGGGAGATGGAAGGAGATCCCCAGAAGGGGCCTGGGGCCTGGCGCTGTGGATGAGAGGCACTCTGGGGCTGGCTGTGCTGAAGCAGCAGGAGCAGGTGGCTCTGGAAAGGGATTTGGAGGGGACACCCTCTCCATCCGCTCTGCGCCCCTCCCTGTCCCCAGCCCCCTTCCCCCGGCTCCTCCTCCTGCCAGCTCCTTGCTGGGCTGAACCTTCCCTGCCTCCGGCCTCTGTGGAGAAAACCCGGTCCTTCCAACTTCTTGGAATGCTTCGGGCAGCTCTGGGTGTTGGTGTCTCATCTCTGTCTGGTCAGGGGGACTTGAGAATCTGTCCCTGAGGCCCACAGGGGTGCTGGGGCTGCCTCCTTCCTGAGAGAGTGCCGTCTCCCTCGGGAGTGGGCTGTGCTTCCACTCCTGCTGTTGCAGGGGCACCAAGAGGGCTGCTTCAGGAGTCAGGTTAGGAGGGAGGTCGAGTCGCTCCTCACCCTAGAGCCATCATCAGCTCTGCGGCAGGAGAGGATGGCACCTCTGTGTGCTCACCATCACCAGCCGCAGGGATTCCGGGAGGAGGCATCCAAAGGGAAACTTCCTTGCTGTTTTCCTTCCTTCTCACTTAAAAGGCACCTGCGGTTCCGAGAGCCTATTACAGGCATCTGTTTCCACTACACGGTGAGTTTGTAACCAAACTGTAGTGTCTGAATCATAAAATTAGTTATTTCTCTAAAAAACCACAATCTTCCAAAAGCTATGTTTAGAAATACTTAAAGTAAATCCCTATGAGAACAAAACAAAACAGAGTAGCTTGTTTGTTTAGAGTAAGTAGCCCTCATCCCACCTGACTTGGGTTCACACTTCCTGGCTAGACCGTCGAGCTGTTTGTTTACGAGATGAGAGCCCAGACCCCCAAGAAACCTCAGAAACCCCCCAGGCACGCCCAGGGCTCAACTGAAGGCAAAACGCAACCTGCACGTGCCGCGGTGTGAGCAGTGCCAGGAGCAGCGATAAACTGTCCCCACACAGGACACCGTGTGCTTGAGGCCAGGAACACATCCCAGTGGCCCCTTCTGAGTACATCTGACCCATGTTCAGACCAGCTGCAGGGGCCTGCCCAGCCCAGGTGTGAACAAAGGACGGTGGCTTCTGATCTCCACTGAGCACCTCGCGCTGCAAAGATTGTGAGGACCTGGTGCTGGGTGTTGCCTCCGCCTCCTCCAGCCACAGAGCCCACGGGGCATGGGCGTGAGTCCCTGAGAGCAGAGCCTGGCGCCAAAGCCCAGCTCTGAGAAGGAATGGTTGGGAGGCCCCCATGGCCAGGAGAGCCACGCTGGCCCATTTGCACACGAGTCAAAAATTGGAGCTATAGGTAAAAGTGACAGCATCGTGGACTGGTCCCATGACCGCACCTGCGTCTGCAGCAGCCCCACTGTGATGGCGGGGACCTCCTTACTAATACGAAGGGTCTGCTGCAGCCCCACTGTGATGGTGGACTGTCTTACTAATATGAAGGGGCACAGGTGGGGCTTTGAACTCAGCCTCGGTTGAACCCCTCCGAAGGTGAAATTCCTGGAGTCCGGGCTCTCGGGGGTGTCCGACGTGTGAAAGCAACTCAAAGGCCCACGGCACATCCTCATTTCCCTGCTCAAGGGCTGTGCTGATTAACCTGAAAAACTGCCAAATGTGGTAGAAAAGGCTGGAGTTGAGAATTGGAGAGTTCATCACCGATCCTCATAGCTTTATCCTAAAGAGGGCCCCGACCTCTTAAGTTGCATGCATACTCTGAATTTTGTGGCTCACCCGTTGGGGCCTGGCCTTCTCAGAGCTGTGGGATGGACTAGGGGTCAGTGGCCAGCGCAGCCTGGGTTCCATTTCTGTCTCTGTCATGGGCAGAATGACGCCCCCCACAGGCATATGTTTAGGTCCTGACCCAGTGCTTGAGAACCTGACTGTGTTTGGAGACAGGCCCTCTAAAGATTAGGGTGGGCCCTGATCCACTAGGACAGGTGTCCTTCTAGAAGGAAGTGAGGACACAGACAGGCACAGAGGCAGACCCCGCAAAGACACAGGGAGTCTACACGGTCAGGATCGAGGCCCTAGGAGGATCCAGCCCAGCCGCACCCTGACCTTGGACTTCCAGCCTGAGGGTTGGTGAGAGAAGCCCCTCCTGTGGCACATCCTTGGGGCCGTGCCCACTCGCTAATCCAGGCTCGTGTGCCCTGCCTGTCCCTCCGGGTGGCTTCCCTGTCTCTACCCAGGCCCCCTGCTGCAGAGCCCACCTAGGACCAGGGAGGCGGCAGGGATCCACCAGTGGGCCCCGGAGCCCCTTCCTATAGCCCTCTGTCAGGCAGGGATGTGGGACCCTCCACCTCCCGGCTGCTCCCTCTTCTCTGCCCTGGGCCAGGCAGTGGTGTCTCCCCCATCAAGTTCGCCTTTCTCCAAGTCACTGCTGGGAGCTGCTCCTGCCTCCCTGGGCCTCTGCAGAGCTGGCAGGGCTCCCACCACTCTGGGCATTCGGAGCTTCTTAGGCCTACCTCTGCCGCCTGTGCCACTTCGGATGCGGGGTCAATGTGCACCCTTCTTTGCACCTTTTAAAGGGTCCAGCCAGGACACCCGCCCTCGCGCTCCACCTGGCATCTTGGAGTTCTGGCTTGAAACCCAGTTGAGGCCCTCAACTCGTGCCTGCCACCCCGGCCCATCCATGTTTCCACGGTGGCAGGGGTGATTCTGGAACCACAGGCAGAACAGCGTTTTCTTTTCCTGCTGAAGATCGGAGCAGGTGCCCCTCCCTGCAAGTCGTGGGCGTGGGTTTGTGTCTGGAAGGACCACACAGCCGGGTTCCTCTCATTCCTGAGCTGGCACCTCCGCCACCCCCTCTGCACTGGGTCTCAGACACCTGCTTGTCCTGCAGCCACCAGAGGGGATTAAAATTAACAGCAGCGCGGACGTGAGGGGAGACGGGCCTCAGATGCTGCCCCCGCCCATGGTTACCCTCTCACAGCGGGAGGCTCACAATCAAATTCTCACAAAAGGTCACATTTGCAATAAGTAAAAAGGAAATGCAGGTAATTGGTTCTGGAGCCTGTTAATACCTCTGCGGGCCCTGAGAGGCGATCTGATGGAGTTGAAACCTTTTTGTTCAGGTAATTAAAAATGAGATTTCATTATATCTTTTAAAATGAGGGCGAGTGAGGTGTTTTCTCAGATGCTATGATGTTATTGAAAGAGGAAAATAAATCAGCAAGGCATGGCACAGCCTTGGCTCATAAATGGATCGTGGCTCCGTCCCGGGTGGGGGTGCCCATAGGAGAACTCACCCACAACCCTGAACCCTCCGGGCAGAGATGGAGCCTGGGGCGCAGAACAGTGTGGACCCCACAGGTTCCAGAGGGTTGGGAGCGATTAGACCCCTCAGGATGAAATGTGGATGGAGAAATTGGCAGACTGAGATTCTAAACAAGTCACAGGCAGCCTCTTTTCCAGTGCGGGAGATTATTCGTAGACACGATTACGAGGTAAATGGAAGGGAAATGAGATAGTCTGCCCCCCGGGGCCTCATCCGTCCTTCCCCAGACAAAGGGCGACCAGTGAGGGCCGAGTCTTCGGAGCTGGAGGAGAGAGACAGAGACGAGGGACAGGTCAGCTTGCCGGGAGACAGGCGTGGCAGCAGCTGACGGGGCTCAGACGCGGTGTCACGTAATCTCCATCTTCATGACAGGTCCCCACAAAATCACGATGAAAACTTTGCATCGGGAAATCTCACCATTTATATAAACCAAGGCGAATGTTGCATCTAACAATAAAATACAGAAATGTATTTGAATGTTTTTTTGTATTTTTTTTTCAGTTCCAACTAAGGAGGTATTTGCGGGTGCTTTATTCACACCCGGATGGGAGGACGTGGCGGCTTTGTGGCCGGCAGGCTGACTTCCCACGTTCTTGGAGCCCATGTTGAGGGGCTAGCATTGCTCTAATGTCTGGGTAATTTTGAAGAAAGCTGCTGCGGGTGCACCGGGAGCCCTGTTGTGCGTCGGTGACCCCTCTGTGCTGCGATGGCCGTGTCCTGCCTTTGGTCACACAAGGTCCCAATGCTGAGGCTCACTCTGCAGACGCATTACCCTCGCCTGAGTCTAGAGATGCCACCATGGGCTTCCCCGGTGGATTTGCTCACAAACGCTCCGGAGCTCCATAAACCTCATGGTTTTCTTTCATATGAAAAATTCTTTTTTGTGGTTTACAGGAAGAAAAATTCTGATGTTCCAGATCTTTCAGGCACGTTTTATTGGTGAACATTATTCTTCACAAGATTCATTTAATTTGTAAACAGAACAATTAATTTCTATCCAGATGTTGGGATTAAAAACATAACTGAAGGAGAGATCTTTCTGGCTTGAGTGAAAATGCTTATCAACAAAACCCCAACGTTATGTAAAGATAAAGTGCTGTGCCAGATAAATCATGGCTTATTTTCTTGCATGTTTCTCATCATCATTTCCATTTCCAGCATTTACTTTTTTTATTTTAACCAAAGAGAAAGTTAAATGCTCTACTTAAGTTTCCTTGTGTTACTTACAAGTTGTCTTCTTCAATCCGTGGGTGAGATTGGCTGCAAAGTTTGAAGAAGATAGCAAACTCTGCAAAGAGATGAGATTTGTGTCATTAAAAATAAAAGCCACATGCACGAGTCATCGTTTTTCATCTTTCAGTGTGTTGTTAGTTTTGCTGAACCCTATCCTTTGTACTAATAATGCTAATTTGTCTGTTACCTTTGATGACTGTTGAATGGAGCTGCTGTTCCACAGACAGAGGCCTGATGACTCTCCCCGTTCTTACCCTAAGAAGAGGCGGCAGGCAACAGCCCCCACTTTCAATGACTGCGTGCCGGCCCCTCCTCTGCTGGCCCCACATTTCCTATTTTAGGGTTTTGCATTCTTTCCTGGAGGCAGCAGGTGACGATGACAGCCTCAAGGCCTCCTCGGCACTCGGCTCTGGTTGCGAGAGCTGTTACTGGCGATCTTTAAACAGCACTGGTCTGCTCTGGAGCTGCCCGTTCTGGGGCCCTCGCTGTCCGCGGGCTGACTGCGTGTTGTCGGGGACACTTGTGGACACTGTTTCTAGGCTGTTCTCACACCACGGCTGTTCTGTGTCCCAGAGGCCAGGCCCCTGTCCACAGCCTGTCTCTGCCCCCTGGGGCCTTTCCGTGGGTGCCCATTGGGTTGGTCTTTCTCTCCTCTCTTCTCCCTCCGCACTGTCCTGTCAGTGGGGCCCCCTGTCCTCGTGTCCCTCTCCAGCCCTCCCCCGAAGCCAGCTGCAGCTGGCAGGGCTCCCTGGTGGAGGCCTCCCTGTCCCTGCCCGTGTGGTTCTCAGGTGGGGGTCTTGTTTCTTGGTGGGCGTCTCTGGGTGTTCCTTCCTCTCTGTGGACCCCAGACACAGGGCGCTGACACCTGTGTCGGGTGATACTTAAGAGCGTTTCGTGCCACGGGGGACCCAGAATCGAGCTCGTTTGTTCAGTTGATTGTGGCCATGTCTGTAATAAATGGTGATGATCCAGGACCCTCGGGACAGTTTCTCCTCGAGCTTAAGGGGACCTTCTCAGGGTCCCCGAGGCTCTGCCTGGCTGCGATTCTGCACGGAACAACGCAGCTGCGGTGGGAGGCGTCCAAGGAGCTGGTACTAGTGAGAAGTGCCCCCCCAGCACCTGAAGTGAGGTCTTTACAAGGGCCACGTCTGACTCTGCTCAGAGAGTTCGTTGGCCTGTGCTGATCAGCACACACCTGTGCTGGTGACCTCTGTCCCCCACTGCCTGGGCCTGGTGTCCTCTGTTCCCCGCTGCCAGTGCTGGTGACCTGCACCCCCCACTGCCTGGATCTTGTGACCTCCACTCCGCCACTGCCCAGGCCTGGTGACCTCGGTTCCCTACTGCCCAAACCTAGTGACCTCCACCCCCCTGCAACTTCCTGGGCCTGGTGACCTCCCTTCCCCACTGCCTGGGCCTGGTGACCTCTGCCTTCCACCGCTTAGGCCTGACAACCTCGGCCCCCTGCCACCCGGGCCCGGCGACCTCGGCCCCCCGCCACCTGGGCCTGACGACCTCTGCCTCCAGCTGCCTGGGCCTGCAGGGGTCAGCCAGTCTTCCCCCTGGGAGGGGAGAGGCTCCCTAGGGCCAGCGGGTGGTTGTGCGGTTTGCTCCCTGCTCGGGGTTCTGGTGGGGCCTGCAGGGCTCTGAGCCCTGGAGGGAAGGGGCTCCTCTTTTCAGATTCACCCACAGGAGCCTGGAGAGTGAGATGCCCCCACACTGGCATGCAGAGGCCCAGGGTCTCGCTCCCCACTCCTGGCCTGGCTTTTCCTGGAGGCTGTCCCTGGGACCCTTCAGGAAAGAGGAGGCATGTGGGTAAGGGGAGGACTCCTGCATTATCTCAGAACCCAGGTGGCTCCAGACCTCTCCAGCCCTGCCGCAGGACTCAGCGCTCACTCACACCCACCTGCCCTTTGTCTCCCAGCCCCCACTCTGCCTCCCCACAGCCTTGGGAGGGTCCCACCTGGACTGAACTAGGGGCTGCGGCGGGACCCAGCCCCGTTCCTGCTTCAGCTCTCTGTCAACTCTCCGGAGCTGGGCAGGTCCCCTCGCTGCTGGGGGTGAACCTGTGGATATGCTGTGCTGTCACTCACACTGCCGCAGGGCCATCCAGCCACGGCTCAGGATTCTCCACAACAAACACCTTGAACCCACTGTAATTAGCAAAATGTACCTTTTAACCCAATCCTGAGTCCTGAAGTGCAGATATAAATTCCAATTAACAGCCACAGCCACTTGGCAAGCTATGCTTGCATGTATACATTTTTAAAAAATTACTTAAGATAAATGATTACTGGAACTCCTCATTAGTTTTAAGCAGAACTAAATGAGTACAGTATTAAAAAAATTAACCTGCCTTCTTGAAAATATTATACTAACTTCAAAATAGGAGAGGCTTCGTGTTAATGGACTGGATTCTAGTGTGTGGGAATTCAGTTCACCTGCTGCTCGTGTGAGAATCATACTGAGCACCCACAGAAAAGCCTGCTGTGGACAGTGCCGTACAGTTCACAAAGGCGCCGTGAACTATGAGCTCTGCTAATCCAGTCACTCGAGTCTGTCCTGTAACAGGGATAGTTTCTAGATTAGGTCAATCACTAAAAAACTTAAAATCTAAATCTTTTCTTTTTTCTTTTGAGACAGAGTTTCGCTCTTGTTGCCTAGGCTGGAGTGCAGTGGTGCAATCTCGGCTCACCGCAACCTCTGCCTCTCAGGTTCAAGCAATTGTCCTGCCTCAGCCTCCAAGGTAGCTGGGATTACAGGCACCCGCCACCACGCGTGGCTAATTTTTTTGCGTTTTTAGTAGAGACGGGGTTTCTCCGTGTTGGTCAGGCTGATCTCGAACTCCCAACCTCAGGTGATCCGCCAGCCTCAGCCTCCCAAAGTGCTGGGATTACAGGTGTGAGCCACTGTGCCCTGCCACTTGTTTGGATCTTAAACCGCAATTCCCTCTTCTGTTCTCCTGGGATCACATGATACGGACGCCCCGTGCACGGTTTCCACCAAGACTCCCTGACGACCACCGCCAGCAAGCTCAGCTTCCGTGGAAATGAGCAGATGGTCGTGTGTCTGGCCTGTGAGTCAGTCTCTCCACTAAAGCCTGGCCCAGGACGCGACTCTGAAGACGGGTTTCGTGTGGATTTTCCTCTCTGCGTGGGACTTTTCCTCTGCAGCTCCTAAGAAGTACTTTGGACAGTGACCTAAATACTTTCTCCGACAGAAAAAGCATTATCTGATCAACTGCGATTGACGAAGCACGGACTCATAACCCTGCTTCCAAAAGCATTGATCGTGGGTACGATGTCTACATTTGCGTGAGATCAGACCCGGCCTTCTAGAACCACGCAGTCAACACTCAGAAAGGATGGCACGACCATCCTCTGAGCGCGGCTGGCGGAGATGATGAAACCAGTTTTTAAACGGTGATTTATTTTAAAGGCAAGTGTTCTCCAGCAGCGAATCAGCAGAGAGAAGCCCATTCCTCCTATTTCCAAAAGAAAGAGATTTTGAGAGAGATCTTAGCTCACCTGAGGGGTTTGGATCAGAAAAATTCTGTGGCTTATAAAGTCGTTTGTTATTTTGCTGTGATTTTATACACAATGGAAGGGTGAGGAAAAGGTCAGCAATAACTCTGCGGCTGCATTTTAGCTTGGAAAAAATGTAATATTGATCGATAGGAAAATGGAAAAAGCGCAACTATTAGCGCCTTACTTGATCTTCTCCGACCTTTACCCCTCCGCGCTGGTTTTATTCTTAAATGTTATGCCTCCTGTTCAAAGGTTTGTCCTGCTTAGTCTTTTATTTAATTAATCCATGATCTTCCTCACTCTCTCTAATGTTGGGACAAGACCGGCTCCTGATTTCCCTGCTGTGCTCCCAAGTCTGGGTCACACACAACTTGGAGCCGTGAAAGAGCTGCCGACCGCGGGCATTAACCCTCCATCTTCCTGCACATCACTGGAGGGAACCGCTGCGCAGCCCAGACAGCCGTGCCGGTGGCGACTTCGTGAGCCCTGCCCCCTGCGGTGTCCCACGTGAAGCCCCGGGGAGCTGGAGCCGCCTCCTCTATGGGGAAGATGGCTCCTCACCACCTGGCGGGGGGCTGACACCACAGACCCAGGCCCTGGTGCAAACTCCTGCTGCTCAGGGACTGAACATGGCCCAGATGGTCCTGGGTGAGGCATGGCACGAGGGGGTGCCAGGGGTGCCCCCACGTCTAGCAGGCACTGCTGCTCTGTGGCAGAGTCCCGGCCCTGTGTGCACCCCAGCCCCGCTGAGGCCTTCAGGAGGGGGGCAGAGATGACAGCCCCAAGACCTGAAGGTGGATTGAGCTGAGGGCGTCGGGCTCGCCAGGCCTTGGGACGAGTGTGTCGGCACCTGCTCTGGGTGGATAGTGTCCCCAGAATTTACATCCACCTGGGGCCTGTAATGTGGCCTCACTTGGAACATGGCTGTTTCCCATGTAATCAAGGTAAGATGAGGCCCTACTGACTGGGACTGGTGGGGCCTTAAATCCAATAAGACCAGTGTCATCACATGAGGGGAGTGTGGACACAGAGACACCCAGGAAGAAGACACCCACAAAAAGATGGGCAGAGATAGGCCAGCATGGCGACAGCAAGGCAACCCGAGGCCTGCCGGAGCTGGGAGGAGTGAGGCCAGCCGGACACACAGGCACGTGGGAAGCTGGCAGGAAAACTGGCCCCACTGTGGGGAGACATTGCCCCAAGGCATCTGAGATCCCCATTTCCAGGAAAGCCACCTGCACCTGCTTCCTCATTCGGTGCCACGTGAATTAGTGATGTGACTTTGTGTGGACGGGGACTGGGAGGCAAGGACGCAGGGAGAGGCAAGGACACGGGGCCTGGCGACCCCTGAGTTGAGGATTCCGCAGGCCCTGGGCCGACTCCCACTGAGGACTGAGGGCCTGAGGCTCACGCTTCATCCCCAGCGCCGGCTCCCTGAGGAGGCCCCTCTGCACTCTGTCCCTCCTCAGGGGACAGGAGGGGGAGGGTGCAGATAAGGCACCGGGCCCCGGGTTATCTGGCTTGACCTTTGGAGAAGCCGAGAGGGGAGTGTTGTCACCCAGAGGAGATAGAGGGTCGCCTGGTGGGAGCAGCTTCCAGCCTTCCTGAGTGGTCAGGGGCAGGGCCCTGCGAAGACAGCCTGGCCTGGGGCACTGGCCTGGCCTGTCAGCGCCATCACTGCGCGGCTCCCAGACACCCAGCTGTGCCGGCCTGGGGCATGCATGAGCGCTCACGTGCTTTTGCTTCTGAAAGGAACTTGCAGGCTGGGCAGCCGCTGCTCCTGGGTCTGGACGGTCTCCACGTATGCAGAGGCACAGCCGAGCCACGCACCCACCATGCAAGACAGAGCCTGGAGACCCGGAGAGGGGAGCCTCTTGCCGCTGGGGAGGAAGGAGAAGACCAGCTGTTTTATTTAGACACGCAGTTTAAAATAATAATGGACACAAGAAATCACGTCGCGGGGCAATCGGCAGAATCAGATTGGCAGAATCAGCTTCTCACTGGGTTTAGTTAAATCTGGGTTATCTCATTTTCCAGGTAACACCAAGAATATGAGAAAGGCGGACGTGGCTTCTTCTTTAACCAAAAAAAAAAAAAAAAAAAAAGGGAAACTTTTTTTTCTTCATTCCTTTTTTCATTCATGAATTTTTTCTTCATTCATTTGTGAACAAACATCACCTGCATATAAAAGACTAAGAGAATCTCCACTTGCTCATCCCAAACGCAGACCCACGGAGCCCCAGGAACAGTATTGCTGTTTCATTTGATGGGAAGAATCAGAAAGCTGAAATTTCCCCAGATAATCATTGCTCTGTAATTCCCTGTGATTGATTTAATAGCAGAGTGGACAGTTCAATACAATTGCACCACATTAAGGATCACTTTCTAAAGACGCAGCAGCGTGAGTCCCCATGTATTAATGTTTACATGAAAAGCACTCAGGGAGCTACAGGGTGGGTGGGAAAGACTTTGCCTCATCTGAATTTCAGGCAGTTTGGAAGCACACTAAAATGCACTCTATTTTATTAAGCAACCCACACTTGCGGGGCATAATTCATCCTTGAATTTCACTCCACAATACGAGTGACTTAATGTTACTGATTAGAATTATAACAGGGTTTTAGATCACCATAAAGCCACTTTGACAATATTTGTATAAGGCACATTTTATTGCTCATATCTACACGTGTTGCCAAAGTGAAATAAGTTTTCTGGGTAGAAAATACAAGCCACCACGCCCGGCCCGTGATTTATAATCTTTTAATGAGAAGTTTTCTAGCTTCTAAATTCCATTCTAGTTTAAACACTTACCAAAATAACAGAAAACATGATGCCCTGATAGGCAACAAGGGGGAAAAGGTGTTTCTCACCAATACAAACCTGTGCATCACCTTCAGAAATCTCCACTCAGGAAAAGGCGGAAATTCCAGTGAATCAAGAAATGTGTTTGCTATTTGCACGTCAAAGAGCAGTTGAGTCAGCCCCTGTAATGACACGAAAATCACTGTGCAAATAATGACCATAGGAAGAGCAAGATATTTTAAAACTAAAAACCCTCCTGTCTGTTGTGTGTGCTGGGGGTGAGTGGGTCGTAAACAAGTGGGAAAAACAGGAACAAGAACCCCAGAAAACCAAGTGCAACCTCTGTGGCTGCGGACAGAGGGGAGGCCAGAAATGCAGTGAAGCATGGATTTCAACTGGAAATGCTTTATTATTATTATTTTCTCTGCAGGGTTCACCTGATAACTCTATACCATGTGCTTCTAAAATGGTAATTTGTTTTTTCCCCTTTTCCCTTGAGAATCTTTGCTTTTAAAGTTATGCCTCAATTAGAAAAGCAGGACTTCGGCACGTTGGTGGGAAATGCCTCATCTCCTGGGAGCTCTCTGGTTCCTCAGTGCCACCCTCCAGAGATCTTGCCAGTCACCATCTCGCCTTCTCCCTGTATAAGCATCACTTAGACACACAATACCTATTTTGTGTAAAGTAAAATATGCTGGGTTTTTTTTTGTTTTGTTTTGTTTTGTTTTGTTTTGAGACACAGTCTCGCTCTATCGCCCAGGCTAGAGTGCAGTGGCGCGATCTCAGCTCACTGCAACCTCCGCCTCCCAGGTTTAAGCAATTCTCCTGCCTCAGCCTCCCAAATAGCTGGGATTACAGGCGCCTGCCACCATGCCTGGCTAATTTTTGCATTTTTAGTAGAGACAGCGTTTCATCACATTGTCCAGGCTGGTCTCACACTCAGGTGATCCACCCGCCGTGGCCTCCGAAAGTGCTGGGATTACAGGCATGAGCCACCGCGTCCAGCCCAGCCAAAATGTACTGATATTTTGAAGATCACATATGAAGGTGAAATAAAAGCAGGAAACACGGTCGATGAATTCTGTTTGGCAGCTATAAGTGCTGACACACAGATGTTTAGCGCCTGCTCCCGAATCCCACACGAATCATAGATCAGAACCCTGGATGGTTCTGGAAACAATGACCTACACGCCTTCATCCCTTCAAGCTACCCATGGAGACCCTTCAATCTCCAGGTGTGTGCCCAGTTCTAACCACGTTCTGGAAACACGGAAAATGAACGACAGGGAATTCCCTGGCTCTGCATACTCCCATGTCCCAGGTGCTGTTTGCTGGAAGCCAGTGTTTCTTGAAAAGACTAAGACACAGGAACAGATTTCTCCACAAAACAGTAGCATCGCTCTAGTGCATTAATAATCATCCCATGGTAACTTAACCCACACTTTCCACTTTCTATAAGTAGGTGTGTCTGTATGTGTATAGACCTGCATCTATATGTCTATATCTACACCTGTACCTACGTCTACACGGACGCCTACACCTGTACCTACACCTATACCTACAGCTATGTCTGTATGTCTATATCTGCACCTGTACCTACTTCTCCACCGACACCTATACATACACTTGTACCTACACCTGTATGTATATCTATACCTACACCTACATCTATATCTATATGTCTATATATATACACCTACCTCTACACCTACACCTATACCTACACCTGCATCTATATCTATGTCTGTATCTGTACCTACATCTATACCTACGCACATAGCTACACCTATATCTATACCTATATCTACACCTTCACCTACATCTACATCTATACCTATAGCTATGCCTTTGTCTATATCTACACCTACACCTATATAGACACCTACATCTACATCTATACCTACACCTATGTCACCTATGCCGACACCTCACCTACACCTGCATCTGCACCTGCACTTATACCTTCATCTACACCTGCACCTACACCTATACAGACACCTACATCTACATCTATACCTACACCTATGTCACCTATGCCGACACCTCACCTACACCTGCACCTTCACCTATACTAACACCTGCATCTATACCTACAGCTATACCTGTATTAATACATCTACACCTACCCCTACACCTCTCTCTCTTTTTCTATCTCTGTCTCTGTCTCTACCTCTTTCATCTCTATTTATCTCTATCTCTATTTCTGTCTCTCTATCATTCTTATCTCTATCACTGTCTTATATCGTCTCTATCGCTATCTCTATATATCTCTCCATCTCTAGATCTGTCTCCATCCCTATCTCTATCTCTATCTCTGTCTCACTCTCTATCTTTAACCTCTCTCTATCTCTATATCTGTCTCCATCCCTATCTCTATCTGTCTCTATCTCTATATCTCTCTCTATCTCTATATGTGTCTCCATCTCCATCTCTGTCTCTATCTCTATCATCTTTATCTCTATTTCTGTCTTTATATCTGTTTCTGTCTCTATCTCTATATCTCTCTCTGTCTCTATATGTGTCTCCATCTCTGTCTCTATCTCTATCATCTTTATTTCTGTCTTTATGTCTGTCTCTGTCTCTATCTCTATATCTCTCTCTGTCTCTATATGTGTCTCTATCTCTATCTCTGTCTCTATCATCTTTATCTCTGTTTCTGTCTTTATATCTGTCTCTGTCTCTATCTCTATATGTGTCTCCATCTCTATCTCTGTCTCTATCATCTTTATCTCTGTTTCTGTCTTTATATCTGTCTCTGTCTCTATCTCTATATCTCTCTCTGTCTCTATATGTGTCTCCATCTCTATCTCTGTCTCTATCATCTTTATCTCTGTTTCTGTCTTTATATCTGTCTCTGTCTCTATCTCTATATCTCTCTCTGTCTCTATATGTGTCTCCATCTCTGTCTGTATCTCTATCATCTTTCTCTATTTCTGTCTTTATATCTGTCTCTGTCTCTATCTCTATATGTGTCTCCATGTCTATCTCTATCTCTGTCTCTATCATCTTTATCTCTATTTCTGTCTTTATATCTGTCTCTGTCTCTATCTCTATATGTGTCTCCATGTCTATCTCTATCTCTGTCTCTATCATCTTTATCTCTATTTCTGTCTTTATCTCTGTCTCAATCTCTATCTCTAACCTCTCTCTATCTCTATATCTGTCTCCATCTCTGTTTCTATCTCTATCATCTTTATCTCTGTTTCTATCTCAAGCTCTATCTCTAGCTCTATCTATCTCTATTGCCTTTTTTCCAACCTAGCTTCTTGCACTCATTCCCACTCTAGGACACAGCCTTAAGGCGACTTATTAAACTGAAGGAATCACTTCAATCAAAGCTCCAAGTGGCTTTAATAGTGAAGACCTTGGCCTAGGTCTGTGAGGATGGGACCTCGGTGCCTCTGGGGCTCTCGTTTTGTCGTGTCTGGGGGTGTCTAGTTCTCGGGCTGTTTTCTGCTGCAGAGTATGGAAGGCTGAGTGATAGATGCAGGTGTGATGTTTTAGGTTAGAGATCAAAGTCTTACACATCAGGAATCGCTGTCCCTTGAGACGCCATTTGTGGAAACACATAAAGTATTCAGGCCTACATGGAGTCAACCCCCTCCAGTGTTCCCAGAGTTTTCCCGCTCTCTTGGCCAGTGCTTTGTGTCCTCACATTGGGTCCCTGGGGTGTGAGGTTTCACAACGAGGGGGCTGGGGACCAGGGGCTGCTCATGGACTCCCCCAGAAATTACAGGCCCTCCCAGGGGTGGGGAGGGCGGTGGGTGGCTCGCCTTTCAGGGACTTGCGTAGTTCTCAGAGAGGCAGGCTTTGTGCCAGCAGGCTACCTTCATGTTGAGGGCCTGGAGGTGGCACAGTGCAAGCCGCCCACCTGAGGTATCCGCCACACCTTCCTGCCACAGTGCGTGTGTGCATGCATGCCCCCACACAGGCACAGGCACATGCATATATGTATGCACGCACATGTGCGCACATGCGTGCATAGGCTCACACATGCATGCGAGCGAGCACACATCAGCACACACGTGCACAGGCACACAGGCACATGCACGTAGTGAAGAGCCTGACCAACAGCTGCACCACAGCCTCAGGGACCCCGAGCAGAGGGCCCAGCTTGGCTGCGCCCAGGTTCTGGCCCACAGGGACCAAGGAAGGAAACTTGTGTTTCCAGCAGCCATGTTTGCTGCGTTCTCTTCTGCAGCAACAGGTAACAAATATGATGCTGAATGGAGGAACTGAAGGGTATCTGTAGTCCAGTGGCCTCATTTTGAGGGTAGGAGACAGATGTTCAGAGAGAGAAGTGATTTTTCTGGGCACCTGGGGCCAGGTTGTGGCAGAGTCTGAATTTAAGCCTGTCCTCGCCTTCCCCGCACTCCCTGTGAGGCGATTTGCATGCTCTGAGAAGATGACATTGTGAGCCCCTGCCTCCCTGCACAGCAGAGGAGGGCAGCCCCATGCCCTGGGTGTGGGAGTGACTCTCAGACGAGGCAGGCAGTGTGCGCCTTACAGAAGAGGGAGTGGAGGCAAGAGAAAGCCCACCCCTCACCACGTTCTCTCCCTGGAGAGGGGTCGGGTCTGAAGCCCCTAGCTTTACCACTGTGCCATGGCTGCTTAAACTGGAGACCCTTCGAGAATACAGGGATCAGGATGGGAGCCACTTCTTGAGTCTGATTTATTTTTTCCACGAAGAATGAATGAGAAATGGGATGTAGCGTGAGTTGTGAGTTGTTGTGTTGAAATAATAAGGGAAAATGTGCTACCCTGCCCAGGACCTTGAGGCTCCATTGAGGCAGATGCCCACCTGGCCACTGTGGGTTGAAAATAAAGACCTCTGCTCACTCATGTCCCTTTCCTGAGAGCAGAAAGAAGCCTGCTTCTCTGGAGGGATTTCTGCAGGCGAGGCGTGTGGGATGCTCTGCGGTAGACCCACGGCACAACAGGTGGCTTTGTGGGCTGAGCCCTGGCCTGGATAGAGGGTCAAATCGCAGCAGGCGCCATGTGCTGGTGGCTGCTCTTTTCAGGACGTGTCCCCGGTGGCAGGAGGAGGCTGGGTGTGGAGCACTCTCATGTTCACTTTGGTGGTAGGAGGAGGCTGGGTGGGGAGCACTCTTGTGTTCACTTTGGTGGTAGGAGGAAGCTGGGTGGGGAGTAGACTCATGTGCACTTTGGTGGTAGGAGGAGGCTAGATGGGGAGCACTCTTGTGTTCACTTTGGTGATAGGAGGAAGCTGCGTGGGGAGCACTCTCATATTCACTTTGGTGGTGGGAAGCGGCTGGGTGGGGAGCACTCTCCTGTTCACCCTGGAGGTGGGAGGAGGCTGGGTGGGGAGCACACTCGTGTTCACCCTGGAGGTGGGAGAAGGCTGAGTGTGGAGCACTCTGGTGTTCACTTTGGTGGTGGGGGAGGCTGGGTGGGGAGCACTCTTGTGTTCACTTTAGTGGTGGGAGGAGGCTGGGTGGGGAGCACACTCACGTTCAACTAGAACCTCAGGGCTGTCACAAGTGGGGGCCAGGCTCGAGGGCTGGGTTCAGCACTGTGGCCTCAGGAGGGCCCAAAGAGTTCTCCCAAAGGAGAACTCTCCCATGATGCCAAGGTTGCCTCCTCAGCCCTGTCCCTTGTGGCTTCACCTGTTATCCCAGCCGTTGGCCAGCCTGGTTGCCTTTCCATCTGTGACCCCCTCCTCCACTGCCTTCTTCCTCACTGCACCTGACTTCCCCATCCACACAGCATTTTGTACCGAAGCCGACCGAAGCCACAGTGCAGGCCCCTGAGGGGCGCTGTGCTGTGCAGCCTCCAGCCTCTCCTGCATCTGCTTGGCGAAGTGAGGTCCACCTCCTTGGGTTTTTGCCTCTTTCTAAACACCACCTGCAAACTGCCTCCCCGCAAAGGAAAGTAGCAGGGACTTGTCCTCCCCAGGGCACTGCACACTGGCTCGAAGCCTGGTCGGGAGGCTCTTTGGTCAGGCTGGAAAGAGCTTTGACAAGACAGAGTGGCCCCTGGTGGGCTGGGGTGTGCTGGGGAGAGTCCCTTTTCCTCTGACTCCTGAACTCATCAGGCAACAGTACAGGAGCTTGAGACGAGGCTCTGGCAGGGTCAGAGTCACAGGGCAGGAGGTAACCGCTTGAGGGCCATGGGGCTGGAAGTAGCTAAGGTCCCATGCAATGACCTCCCAGCGTCCTGAGGCTGACCCACAGCTCAACCCTGAAAAGGGGCTGCAAGGACAATCACAGCAATTATCTTCTTCATTTTGCTACAGGCACAGAGCAGACACCACACAGCTTCCTTGTCGCCTTCCCTCATGTGCGCACAGCATGGGTGTCATTTAGACATACAGTAGAATGTGTGGCAATTACATCAGAATCATCACACCAAACGTGGCTGTATCCTTTGTTAATCAAAGTTTATCTGTGTTAGTTAATGGTGGGAAGGAAGCCTGTGTAGAGAAATTACCAACTGTCTGTAAGAAATCCAACATAAACATCCTTTTGTGGCCAAAGAAAAGCATGCTTCAGCCAGAGCCCCGGCATCCACCCTCTTTCCTGCCATGAAGCTTTGCCACCTTTTCAACACAGCACCTTGTATTTCAATGCTGGGAGTTCACTGTCAAGGTGCCCCAGTGCTGGGTGAGACACGTCCCACCTCGCCAATGTCTTTTTGGAAGACTGAGCCTAAAACCAGCAGTGTCTCAGAGATGGAGAGACTGCCGCAGCGTCTCAGAGATGGAGGGACTGCCGCAGCGTCTCAGAGATGGAGGGATTGTCGCAGCGTCTCAGAGATGGAGAGATTGCCAAAGGGGGCTGATGGGCTATTTCAGACCAAACTAAACAGCACAGGACCTGCGCTTCTGGCTGGGGTTGTCACAGTGCCCAAGGAGTGTTGCTTTGGGGACAGTCATCCAGGACGGATCCCCTCCCTCCTCCTCGGGGCCTTTGGGTTGGTGGCTGCTGCCAAGAGAAGGCTGTGGCTGTGCCTCTTCCCAAAGCCCACAAAACCGGGAGAGCCTTCACCGCAGTCCTCAGCATGTGATCCCCAGGACACTGCGCATGTGTTGTACTTGCACAAGCACGCACACACACCCCCACACGTGCACATGCTCCACACTCACACACAAGCACATACCCAGACACTCTGATACACACACATCCAGCACAACCCGACTCTCAGCTAAGCCTGGCCTGCAGAAGCCTGAGCCTTTTGCTCACATGTTTGCCAGTGCGTGGGCTGGATGACAGGCCTGCAGCCAGTACCGGAACCTGGTGCTCCAGAGCAGAAGAGCTGCTCCTTGACAATCAGACTGAGCGCGCATTCATTTATGGACAAGCTTTGTGTTCCACAATGGGGTCCTGGGGTGGGTCGGGATGCACCGTGACAGGGCCAGCAGCGACTCTCCCCTGCCCCGGACATGGAAAACCTCGAACACAAGAGTCATCAGCCCTCTCGGTGTTCGACTGAATCATGGGGCAAGCCTGTGTGTGCACATGTGTGTGAACATATGAGCATGTGTGCACGTGTGAACGTGGGCTTGTGTGCATGCACATGTGCATGTAGGAATGTGTGTATACTCTGTGTGTCGCCAGCTGACCCGGTGTTTGGTTCTTGGGTCTACTTAGAGGCTGATACTTGGTGTCCTTGTGTCCAGAGAGGATGTGAAATGCAGAGTAGCGCCTGTTCTGGAATTTTCTGTGGCTGCTCAGCTGTCTCCCAGGGAGCCCTGGTCTTGAGCCACAGCAGAGGGCATCAGCCTCAGCAAGCCCAGACACGCCCGGAGG
The DNA here is from genome assembly GCF_029281585.2 of Gorilla gorilla gorilla. NCBI lineage: Eukaryota > Metazoa > Chordata > Mammalia > Primates > Hominidae > Gorilla > Gorilla gorilla. The sequence goes on along the minus strand of NC_073243.2, from coordinate 110,330,698 downwards.
CTCCGCTTCTGCAAACTCAGCCGGACCTGGGAGGGCCGCCCAGAGAGAAGTGGGGTTCGGTGAGGGGAGGGGTGAGGGGAGGGGTGGGCCCACTGCTTTTGTTTATTGTTTGCTTTATTTGTTTTGTTTTGTTTTTCTTGACTAAGCCCTTTGCTCTTCTTGTTTCTAGGGGGAAGATCAGGTTCTTCGGCTGCTCTGTAGGGAGCCCTCCCCGCGTCCAGGCAGTCCTGAGTCAGCAGGACCCCGTCCGTTCGTCTTTCACCCCCATTCCTTGCTACTCCAGGGGCCGCCCCAGCAGCTTTTTCCCAGGCAGCCGGTTGTCAGCCTCCTCCCTGCAGCCTCCTCCTGCGCCCTCTCACGAGGCGCTGGGGCCTGGTGCGGAAGGATTTACAGGGAAGGAATGTCGGGCTCCTCTGGCTGGGAGCGCATCTGCGCAGGGAGGTTCCTGTTCCACCACACCTGGCCCCCCCGGGGAACAGCGGGTGAGGGCTGCTGCAGGAAGGAGCAGGAGAGACGCACTGCTCCCCCCTCCTCTCTCCGCTTCCCTCCTCTCCTCCCACCTCCCCCATCTCCTCCGTCCCCTGTCTCCGCCCCTCCTTGTCCTCAGGAAGCCATATCCCACTCTGGTGGAGTGGCTCAGGCCGCTGATGAGGGTGCTTGGGGCAGGGCTCTTCTCTGAGTGACGCTGGAGGTTTTCACGGTGAACACAGAAAGGGGCACTCCGTCTGAGCTGAGCCTCAGGGACCGTGAGGCTTGCTCTTGGCCCTGCTGCTCATACAGTCCTCCGTGCCTCGCTTCCCTCCCACAGCAAGGAAAGATGACGGGTGCGGGGTCTGCACGGTGGCGCGGGGTGGCCGCGTTGCTCAGGAAGCACTTGCAGGTCACCACTGCTGCTTACACAGCCTTACTCTAGCAAGGCCCTGGGCAGCCACACTGTGACAATCGGAACGTAACACCTGGCGTTTTCCAAATGAATTGAATGGGTAGGAATCTCCACATCCCCGGATACTTCGCGGAGTTGCGGAGGGACTGGCCACGCAGCTCCGCAGAGAGCCGCCTCCCACACGCACTCAGGTACACACAACCCTCACCTGCAGCCTAGGCCTTCAACACCTGATGCTCACGGAACTTTCTGGAGCTTCCAGGGAGTGACATGAGCTTCCCGGGGAGCTCTGCGTTTCCTGGGAAACTCTGTTTCCCAGGGAGCTCCTTCCCTTCTAGGCCCCACGTCTGCGGTGACAGCTGGGAGGCCTGGACTCAGAGCGGTGACCTTTCCTCACCTCTCCCTGGCATGTCTGTGCCTCTGCCCCTATGGCATTTGGAAGCCCCCCCGCCCCCCCCCCCCCCCACCACACACACACCGCTGCCTCTGCCGCAGGACATGAGTGGCGGCTGCCAGATGACACCTGTCTGCTGGCCAGAGCGGGCGCCTGACCTCGCTGGCCTGCACTGGAGGCTCTGCAGGTGGGGAGGGCAGCGTGCAGTGGCCATCTGGCATGTCCCAGAGGCTCCCGGCCTGGGTGGTGACAGGTTCCCCTCGCCCCTCATGGCCCACGCTCAGGATGGGCTGGTCCTGCATCCTTGGGCCCCGTGTGAACGTGGAAATGCCCAGCTCCTGCTGCCCTCCCGTCCTTCTACATGGGGACAGGAATGTGACTCTCCCGGTGGCAGTGACCACCGCCTGCAGGGGCCTGCTGGCCTCCCCTTTGCACCCGGCTCAGGTGCCTCCTGGCCGAGACTCCTTGAGGCCACTGTGTGGCACACACCACACACCCCTGGCACCAGAGGCCCGGGAAGGGCCAGCCCCTCCTAGCAGCTTCTCCGGCCCTTTGGGGGAGGGCGGGCACATGCTTGGCAACCCCTGGAGAGAAGGGGAGGGGCCACATCCAGTCCACCTATCTTCGCTTTTTACACTTTTATCCAGCAAGCATGTGTTTCATCGTGTTAAAAGAACAATCCATATTCTAAAAATCATGAGAAAGAATTGAAGGTAGCTTCCTGGCAGGAAGAATGAAATCGTGGGTCCCACCACAAGACACCGTCACCTTGCTCCCCATTTCCTTTCCCATTTAAACATTTTTGTTTTATTTTTTATAGAGATGGGGTCTCACTATGTTTCCTAAGCTGGTCTTGAACTCCTGGTCTCAAGTGATCCTCCTGCCCGAGTAGCTGGGACCACAGGCACGCACCATACCTCGCTGACTTTTGCATTTTTTTGCAGAGACGAGTCTCACAACATTGTCCAGGCTGGTCTCGAACTCCTGAGCTCCAGCGATCCCCCCCACCTCAGCCTCCCAAAGCGATGTGATTGAAGGTGTGAGCCACCGCACCTGGTCTCTCTCTCTCCCTCCCTCTCTCTCTCTCTCTTTCTCTCTTTCTCCTTTCTCTTTCTTTCTTTCTTTTTTTGTTTCTTTCTTTCTTTCTTTCTTTCTTCTTTCTTTTTCTTCTTTCATCTTTCTCCCCCTCTTTTCCTTCCTTCCTTCCTTCCTTCCTTCCTTCCTTCCTTCCTTCCTTCCTTCCTCCCTCCCTCCCTCCCTCCCTCCCTTCCTTGTAATAGACTTTAGTTTTTAGAGTGTTTTTGGGCTTATGGAAAGAGTGACCAGAAAGTGCAGAGTTCCCACATATGCCCCACCTGCCTCCCTGGTTGCTACTAGTGTCCCGCCTTAGAGTGGAGCATTTGTCATAGTCCTGCCAATGCTGCTGTCATTCACTGGAGTCCGTGGTGCACTGGAGGGCTCATGCCTGCTGCGGCACATCCTGTGGTTTGGACAAATGGAAAGTGACATGCGTTCCCCACCATGGCATCACACAGGGGAATGTCACCACCCAAACCCCTCTAGGCTCTGCCCGTTCATCCCCCTGCCTCAGCCCTTGGCAACCACAGCTCTTCCTGCTGTCTCCTGAGTTCTGCCTTTCCCAGGGGTCAGGGTGGGGATCGTGTTGCGTGCATCCTTTCCAGACTGGCTCCTTCCCTCAGCAGCAGGCACTGAGGGCTCCTCTGTGCCTCTCATTGTTTACCTCCCTGCCTGATGGCTTCTCGTGGGTGACACCTGCTGTGCCTAGGGCCATCTCGTGGCCCCTGCTGCCTCATGCTCTGGGGTTCAGGGTGCGTTCCCATCTCCTCTGTCGCCTGGTGGCTCACTGTGGCCTCTTCCCTGCCTCTACCACAGGTTTTTTTTCTGGGCATAAAATCTATTCCTGACTCCATTTGGAGCTCCCAGTGGTTCAGGGCATGGAGACCAGGCACACGTAAAGATTGCATCTCTGACTGAATTGAGAATAAGCTGCCTTCAGGACTCACGCTTGATCAGCCTCGCCAAGACTGAGGTGGGAGGGTTGCTTGAGCCCAGGAGTGGGCAACATAGCAAGACCTTGTCTCTACTAAAAATAAGAAAATTAGCAAGCATGGTGGCACATGCCTTTGGTCCTAGCTACTTGGGAGGATGAGGTGGAAGGACTGCTCGAGCCCAGGATTTCAAGGCTGCAGTGAGCTATGATTGTGCCACTGCACTCCAGCCTGGGCAACAGAACAAGACCACGTCTCAAAAAAGAAAAGATAAACAAAGCAACCTCTTGTTTACAAAGCTTGCAGCTCTGCAGCTGGAGGGCTGTGTGGGCACTTTCTTGGCAACATGGGCTCTGTGGCCATGAATGGCAGCGGTCACCTTCCTGGATGGGGCTGACTTTTCTCTAGCCTGAGCGACAGCCTAAGCCTCTGACTCCACTCAGTGTGATCTGCAGACAATTGTTTGCGGCCTCATTCTAATTCCCTCCTACGGACTCTCAGCCATCTTTCTTTTTCCTTGTGGCAAGAGATGGCCAGGACTTTGGAATGGGCAATGGGTTTGCTGAAGATCACGTCCGTGGAATGCTGGGCTCTGGCGTGGTCTGACCCTTGCGGTGAGCCTCTTTTCTCAGCTATTTCATGACTCTGTCCAGATAGGAGCTACCTTAGGAAAAGAGCAACACCTACGATTCCTATCCATAGAATGGCTTTAGTCGCATCCCATGGAATACAATTGATTACACCCTGAGCTCAGATCAGGTTCTACAAATGCATGCTGACATTCCTGCACTGTAGATAAACCTGCGTCCTGTGGCTTCCCTGCCCTAGGTGCAGCTCCAGCTCCTTCCTTAACTCCACTGGTATTCCCTTTAATCTGCAGGAGGGGCCAGTGATTGACTTTGGGTGTACACTGTCCCTCCACACCACTTCCCTGTCTTCCATGGTTTTTCGTATTCATTTTCTTCCACCTCCCAGGCACTGATCCCCAGTAGTGACCCCGGGGGGGGACCATGCCAGGAAGCACACTGGCTGGGGGGACCCTGAGGCATCCCAGAGAGAGGCAGGAGCCGGAGGCAGCAGGAGCTGAAAGGAGATACCTGTTCTCTGCAGGTCTGTGCTGTGCACCCTCTGCACCCTCGAGGCATCCTCGGAAGTGGGGAGGGAGAAGGAGGGATGGAGGAGTCTTTTAGCATAGTGTGGCCTCCATCTTCCCTCCCCAGGACACCGGGGACCATCCTGAGGGTGGCCTGAATTGAGGGCCCCTCTGCAGAGGCTGGCAGTCAGGCCCACATCCCGAGAGCGGGACAGGGACATTTGGCCAGGCAGTTGAAGCTGGAGGTTCAGACGGCCGTTTATTTGGGGATTTATGACCTTAAGGGTCCCTCTGGAGTGGAGAAGAGCAGCTGCCTCCTCTGCTCAGCCTGGACACCCCTCCTGCCTGTTGGGACACTCTGTGGGTGCCGCCTGTGAGTGCTGAGATGTACGATGTCCTGTACGTGCTGCCCAGCTCGATGTGAGGCAACGCGCTGTCCCCACGCCTCTCGCGGGGCCCATCAATCACCCCCGAGCACAGACTCTGCTTGCCCTGCACTTACAGCTGTCACGTCGCTAAATGGCTCTGCCTGTTACCGCAGCGCAAATACATGATCCTTTCACTTTGCAGATTCCACGTAATTGTGCGTGGACTGTGTCAGCTTCGGATTTAATTGGTGTGTAGGCTGCGAGGCATGAATTACAGCATATGTAATTTTTTTATGCAATAAAATTTACCATTAACTGAGAGAGGAAAAATAAAGAGAAATAATATGTTTTGTACTATAATTACACAATAAAGTTTGAATTAGGAATATCACTTGGCCCACAAACTTCCTCTGGCCTGAGAAAGATCAGAAAGCAACGTCGTCTCTTCAGTTCCTTCCTGGATTCTCAGGAGGAGCAGGTCCGCCTCTAAGTGCGACGGGACAAGCGGGTTGGTGGTAAATGGAGCTGTGGGGAAGAGTGGGGCCTTTGAGAACCAGCTGCATTGACGGGGACATGGCCAGCCCAGGTCAACTGGGGAGAGATGGAGAAAAGTAGGGGACGGATAAAGAGAAAGTTAATTTTTTTCTTATATGAAATGAATCGTGAAAACTTTTCACTGGATAGCCAGGCCACTTACTCATAAAGAAAAAGCAAGAGAAATGCCTGCCACTGCGCCTGGGAGTCCATTCGCAGGTCTAAGGCCACCCCAGAGCTCCCGGTCACCCTCAAGCTGAAATGTTAGACGCGGAGGCCTGGCTCCCCATGACATTTTCACCGGAGCCCCTGGCATGACTCAAAATCTGTGATTCTTCAAAATGATGAACATGGGCTCCTGTTGCCTCCTCACGCGGGAAGGTCCAGGAGCCCACACCCAGGCTGTGACTCTATTCTGCTGCGGTGACTCCGGACGTGAGGCTGGGACGAGCCTGAAGGAGCTGCGTGCTCGCCAGCGCCTCCCAGCCCACCTCTGCGCTCCGTCCTCCTGAGCCCACCCCGGCTCCGCCTTGGCTCCCAGGCCGGCACCCCCGGGCTGAGCACAGGGCCAGGGGCAGGCGGATTCCAGAGGGAGCATTTCCAAGGGAGGATGAAAACCCAAGTGCCTGTCAGGCAGGGGACAAGGACAGAAGAGAAACGCCCCCCCTCCCAGGGCCGGGTGAGAGACTGTGGGGACCAGCTCAGGGACCCCCACCCAGAGGGGCCGCCACTTCCACGGGGAATGCTGGTCGGAGTGGGCTGTGGACCTTCCCGCGTGAGGAGACAGCAGGAGCCCAGGCTTTACGTGGCCTCTCTGCCTCCAAACCCGGGCCGCCGGCTCCCCGCACAGGCTGGGGCGGCGTGGGGCAGGCGGAAGAGCCCGATCCCTCTGCGGCCGGCCTGGTTGATTCGGGCCCAGCGGACCCTGACCCTGGCCCTGGAGGCCGCTGCGGCCCCCACCCAGCTCCTCAGCAGCCACATGGCTGCCGGCCCTCACACCCCAGGGCGGCGCACAGGGCCTGGGCCTGACGACGTCCTTAGGGTCCCTGAGCAGCCGGGTCCTCACAGCCCTCGGCGACCCGGGGTCCCCGGGATGGAGCGAGGCTCTGGGCCTTCAGCAGACGCCGGGACCCCAGACAGCCCTGACCCGAGCTCCAGAGACATCCGAGCCCAGGCTCCGAGAGAACCACCCCCCGCCGGGTGCGTCGGAGTCAGTGCTCCCCCGAAGGCGGGGACGACGGGCGAGAAGCAACCGCAAGGTCTCGCGTGAAGAAGCCACCGGGAATCATGGCGGCCGCGCTCGGAGGGACGGCTTTGCACGCAAGTTGTATTTTTCTTCAACTCCTCTGTGTTTTTCAAATCTTCTGTAGAAGTGTCTGTAGTGACCATCAGAAAAACAATCTGAAAGAAAGACAGGAATTGCCACCGACCCCAGGGCTGCATTTATTGCTGGACATTTGTCACGGTCTGAGCTGTGTGGACCGGCCCCGCTCAGCCAGAGCCGGGAGGGCTAGGAGGGGAGGCGGGGGCAGGGTTTGGGGACGATTTCTCTCCGACCGAAGGAGTAATGGGGCCATCACGTAGGCAAGGTCAAAGGACGATGTGGGGGTTGCAGGGTGACCCGAGGTCACGTAGGCAAGGTCAAAGGACGATGTGGCGGTTGCAGGGTGACCCGAGGTCACGTAGGCAAGGTCAAAGGACGATGTGGCGGTTGCAGGGTGACCCGAGGTCACGTAGGCAAGGTCAAAGGACGATGTGGCGGTTGCAGGGTGACCCGAGGTCACGTAGGCAAGGTCAAAGGACGATGTGGCGGTTGCAGGGTGACCCGAGGTCACGTAGGCAAGGTCAAAGGACGATGTGGCGGTTGCAGGGTGACCCGAGGTCACGTAGGCAAGGTCAAAGGACGATGTGGCGGTTGCAGGGTGACCCGAGGTCACGTAGGCAAGGTCAAAGGACGATGTGGCGGTTGCAGGGTGACCCGAGGTCACGTAGGCAATGTCAAAGGACGATGTGGCGGTTGCAGGGTGACCCGAGGCCAGCAGTCCTTTGCAGAGCGGATGAGCTTTCAGTGAGGGGTGAAGTGTGGAATGGGGCTCGCTGACGAAACCCCACTCCTCCCTGGGCCAGGAGGGGCGCGGGGGCCCAGGGCCGGTGTGGCTGGACGGGGGCCTCCCAGGTGGACCGGCAGGGGGGCTCTGAGAGCAGCTGCCGGGATGGGAGGCGGATGCGTCTGCCTGCTCTGTCCAGGCCTGGGGCCTGTTCCCACCAGGACGTGCATGAAAGAGGCTCTCGCTCTATGGGAAAATCATTCTGCTCCTCTTTCCTGTACAGCCCTGAGGCAGAGCCCGCACTGCGGTTTCCTTAGTTGGGAGCTGTGGTTGTGAGGAGCCCCCAGTCTCTATCGTTCAGGGATCCCCTTGACCTCAGTAAAAGCCCCCCTTAAGTCCACCAACCTTCTGAGAGCCTCCACTTGGCTCTGGTGGGACAGTGCCCTGGAAGACAGGTTTGGGGCTGCTGATCCTGGCCGAGGGTCTTCCAGAATGACGCTACTCAATGTCCAGGAATCAAAGGAGCCCATTGTCTTGGCCTCACCAGGCTCTGTCACCTCCTCAACCCTGTGGCCCTGCAGTTCTTGAAGCTCAGGTCCCAGTCCTTGGTGACGACTGAACAACCCTGGCCTCTGCTTACTTCTTCAGGAAGCTGGAGCGTTACCCTGTTAGCAACATCTTTCCAGCATCCCCGGGAGCGAAGCAGCTTGCCAGCCCTCTGGGCTTGGTTTTAAACCTGCAACTGGAGCGTGGCCCAGAGGTGTGTGTGTGCCTGGGCCCTGCCCAGTGAGCGGGAGCCTGGCTCTGAGCATCCTGCCTGAACATCCCCAGCCCCTGGCGGGGCAACGCCACTGAGCAAGACACCCGGGGAGGTGAATTCGGCAATGGGATGGCACGAAGGCCCAGCTTTCCCATCTAATGAGACAACTTCCACCGAACTCACAACACCGTAAACCTTCCAGAGACCGAGGCAACGTGCACCCAGAAATTGTTTGGATCATTCTCTGCCTAGACTAATTTAGAGGGAAGATTCTCAGCGAATCCAGCCCCCAACCCTTGATTGTCTCCTGCAAGGATGTTAGGTCCCCCTGTGCTTCAACATGTTTGGAACGGGAACCAATTCGTTTGCTCCTAACGTGACACCTGGAGGAGGCAGAGTCGCTGTGGACGCCACGCTACCTCGCAGCCGTGACAGCTAATGATGCCTGCACTCGCCACCATGGTCCCTGCCTCATCCTCTGTGCCGTTGTCATGTGTGTTCCATTTATATGAATGGCAACAAAAGTAGAAACCAGGAAAGCAAAATGGCTTCAGTGAGGCTGTTTTGTTTTTTTTTTTTTCTCCTTCAACGTGGGAAATTCAGGTCAATAAAAGTGTAACAGAAAGATGAGAAGAAAGAACATCCTGAAGTAGTGTGTTTAAATCGCTCCAGCGCCAAGACCGCAAATCCTGGGAAGCACAGGTGTCCTTTTCACGGCCTCGCAAGGAAAGCAGGTGCCTTCTCCACAGAGACTCTTGGTGGGCTCCTTGATTTGGGGTCATCTGCTCCTGCAGCGTGGGCTCGCGGGGGTGAGAACACAGCAGGGTGAGCCATTTTGCTGCGGTGCCCCAGGCATCTTCTGGGTGTGGAGGCAACTCCACGTGAGAGGTGCCGGTGTGTCCCAGTCCGAGACTCGTGCCACTTTTCTGAGCCCTCTGGGCCGGCCTCATGCCTTCCGGGCCTGCTGAGCTCTGTGCCCTACCTGCCACTCCTGCAGGGCAGGCTGCCACTGTGCTTGCGGGGCCTCGCTGCAGGGTGGGCTCACCAGGGGCAGCTTCTGCGGTGTGCGTCCATCACCTGGTGGCCTGTGATGGGCAGTCAGTCTCGACCAGGGGCTAGTAGGAAGCCAGGGGTGGTTTTCCCACAGGGTCCAATCTTTCTGCAGAGGACAGCATCGATCGGCTCCTTAGTCCTGAAGGTCTGCACGGCCATCCTTCCTCAGATCCTCTCCAGAGGCTCTGCTGGCTGGTCCTTCTTCGCCGCAAATGTTTGGGGTTTCTGGGCCTGCAGCCTGCCCTGCCGTGAGCCTGCATCGAGCCTCATCCTGTGTGTGAGGGGGTCACTGGGCTAGGAGCTCGTGGCTTCTTAAGGGGTTGCAGCAGGGGTGACATCAAACCCAGCTCGTGCTGTTCCCACTGTCCTCCATCTGCATGGTGCCCTGATGCCCGTCCTGAGGTCACGGGATGAAGCGTCTGCTGCCTTGGGTTTAGGGCGGTAGCTCTCTGCAAGAACATCACAGGAAATGTGCAAACAGGATCTCAGAATGGAACCATCGACATGTTTGAGGGAGTGGCCTGTTTTCATGGAATCCCAGGACAAACCTTGTTGCAAAATGAAAAATCTTTCCACAAAATGACCAAGCGCTCCCTAATAGGCGCCATCTATGAGCCTCACATTTGGGCTGGTTGGTTTGCTGATGTCAGGTTTCCTCGACCTTGGCACGACTGCCTGTGGGCCCATTCACTTTGCTGCCAGCCTGTCCTGGGCACCATGGGATGCTGAGCAGCAGCCTGCCCCCACCCTGCAGAGGCCAGCAGCACCAGCCCAGGGTGGCGATGACCATAAATGTCTGTAGATGTCACGAGTGTCCCCTGTGGGAGGCAAACTCCCCCCAGTTGAGAAGCACTGACTTAAAGTGACTTTTCATTCTTGATCTGGCAGAAAGGCTTGGACAGCAGCCAGGGGAATCCACACCTCCCTCCATGGGGCCTCTTGAAATCCACGCAGCAGTGCCAGGCTCCATCTGGGGCATGGCACAGCAGTGAATGCCAGGACTTTTAGCAGCTTCCGCTGGAGTTGGGGATGGAGGGAGATGAAGGCCCCTGTAGTCAGCATGTGACTTGTCATGGGACAGGCAGCGTCCAGGGATACGGGTCCTGCAAAGGGGACCATGGCTGAGTTGTACTGAGGCCCCCGGGAGGGGGACTGCTGAAGCCTGCCGTGGTCCCCTTAGCCCTGTGGTAGGACAAGCTCATCCTCTGTGATCAAGCTCAAAGCATCCCTAGTTGGCCTTAATGTCTCACTGAGTGTCTCTGACCCGGGATGTTTTCTGTAACTCTTCAGAGCTGTATGACTGTTGATGTCAGCTGCATTTCCTGAGGCCTGTGAGCTCTAAAGCACCCATGTGCAGTTTCATTTCTGTTGACCTGTCCTTGGTTTTCATGCTCCAGGAGGGACCTTTAGTTCCGGTATGCCAGGATTGGGGGGCTGTTCCCCCAGCTCCTCCCACAGGCTCAGCCCCAAGTCCAGGGTGCTCACTCACATTCTACCATCAGCTGTGACACCCGGGCCCAAAAGTGGCTTCTTCTGCATGGATGTCCCCTGCAGGGACTGGCCGACACGATGGTGCTGCTTATGAGCATAATTTGCTCTCTCTTCTACAGAAATACCATGTTGCTCAAGCTCTCCCAGCAAATTGCTCCTAAGCACAGAAGAAAGTGGGCTCAGAACATTCATTTATCATCTTCCTGGTGGGGGCCGCTGAGAGCCCCGCATGTTCTGGCATTGAGGCTGCATCAGTCAACAAAACAAAGTCCTTTTCCCTGGAACTCCTGTCCTGGGTCAGGAGGTCATGGCCTAAGTGGTCACCATCCATCCCAAATCTGCTGTGTTTAGGAGACCATGGGCTGGAAGACCCAGGAGTGGATGCTTTTGCCCCAACGATGGCTGTCACCCAGAATCCCATGGGGCCGCCACCCTCCAGCAGCTGAGAGGGACCTGGTGGAGAATCATAACCTTCCCTACCATCCAGCAGCTCAGAGGTGGCTCTGCTGGTGGGAGAATCACAACTTTCCACCTGTGAGTAGTTGGATGCTCCACGTGACACACTGGGCAGAGTCGCCAGTGTTTCCCAGACATCAACATGCTTTCTAAATAGAGGCCACAACATTGTGGCCAATTTAAGCACAGCTCTGAGCCCACCAGCTCAGAGCCCCATGAAGTTCCATGAAGTGGAAACGTCAGGTATCAGTAAGTTACACCTGGTTTGGAAATTCAGCTGAGCCCAGGCTTTCAACAGGCAGGCACACCTGTCTTCCAGGCTCAGGGAGCGGCCTCCTGATGTCCGTTTAGCACGTGGCGAAGGCTCTTCCAGGGCAGCTTACAAGCTTTGAGGCTGGCGTTTCCCACCATGGCGCCTGTCTTCGCAGTCCTCCAGGACGGCGCCGTTGACTGCATTCCTGTCTGGCGGGAAGAGGCGGTTCTGACCCCGCCTGGCCTTTCCTACCATCATGGCCCCCACTCTGCAAGTCAAGAGACCAACACAAGGGTCTTCCCATTGCTGGTCACTCACACGAAGCCCACATTGTGCATCTGAGGGAATGAGCCAGGCAAGCACAGGCCACTGTGAGGAGAGTGGAGCCCAGACCCAGTTCTCCGTCTGGCCCCCAAGAGTTCCTGCCTTTGGGCCTCCAGGAGTTAGCATTGATTCAGAGCCGCTGTCTAGAAATTGCCAGAAGGCCTGTGGAATGTGTCTTCCTGCAGTGCAGTGACCTGGAAAATGGCCCCTGCAGGCTCCCTTTGGGGAAGGTAGCACAGATTCCTTCTGTGGTGTAGCAGCATCTTCACTCGAGGGAGCCTAGAACCCCGTTCCCGGGCCCTGATCTGGCTTAAGTCTGGCCAGGGGTTAAGAGGCCGTGATTCAGGTCAAACCTCAGTTTATCAGGGTTGGAGGTTGCTTTTTCTTGTTTTATTTTTCCTTTTCATGATACAAATCAAGTAAGATTTGAGTTGGCTGTTGCTATGGTTGAATGTCTCCTCCCAAACTGTTGAAGCAGCCCCCAGTGTGGCAGTGTTGAAAGTGGGGGGGCCTTGAAGAGTGATTGGATCCTGAGGGCTCTGCCTGCCCTGGGGGATGGATTAACCTGTTCATGGATTCAGGGAGTAATGGGTTGCCATGGGAGGGGACTGGTGGCTCGATAAGAAGAGGAAGGGAGACCTGAGCTGGCACGTTAGCAGGGTCGGGCCCTTGCCATGGGATGACCTGAGCTGCATCAGGTACCTGCAGAGAGAATCCCCCCAGCAAGATGGCTCTTACCAGCTGTGCCCCTCGACCTTGCACTTCTCAGCCTCCATAAGCGTAAGAAGTAAATTCCTTTTCTTATACATTACCTGGTTTTGTTAGCAGTGGTGGTTATGGGTGTGGGTCTGCAGCAACCTCAGTTCTGACCTCCTCAGAAGAAAGAATTCAACTGAGAGGCAGAAGGCAGAAGGAGAGACCAAGGTGAGTTTCAGAGCAGGAGTGAACATTTATTAAAAATCTCTAGAGAAGGAATGTGAGGAAGGAAAGTCCACTCGGAAGAAGGTCAAGTGGGTGACCTGAGAGACCAAGTGTGTGGCTTGGCCTCTCAACTCAGGGTTAGGCATCGGCATGCTTCTGGGGTCACCTCCCCCCACTCCTGAGCTCTTATCAGGAAGCTGCTCATCACCAGCTTCAGGTGTTTTCTATTAGGAGCCTGGCTTTCCCTGGCCCCGGCTGTGGCCAGTTATTACTTTAGAGAGACAGTGTGACAACCGCCTGACCACCACCTGATGGTCGCTGACACTCCTGGGGTGAGTGGATCCTCTCCTGCCCTGCTCACACCACACGGGCTGCCCACTGTAACAGGCTTCGGTATTCTGTTACAAGCAAAAGAGAACAAACAATCACAGCTCTCTCCTTGAGTCCCAGGAATGCTGTGATTCACAGGTTGTCATCAGAGATCTCTGTGGGCCAAGCCATGGCCATGTTTGGGCAGTCCTGCTGCCCACTGCGTGACCACAGCCACCTCATCTACGACTTGCCCCCGGGCCCCTGCCCTTCTGAGATTTCGTTTTCCCATCGAATTTGGGGGGCTCTGAGATAATGGCAGCATCTCTCACGGTGACAGTGGCCTCAGATCACGGCTGTGGTGGAGTCTAACAGTGGGGGCTCTCTTCTCATCCATGCCGTGGGGAGGGGGGTCCTCTGGACTCTGGAGGAAAAGTGACGCATGGGTGAGAAGGTCATGCGTAAGAAACCCAGCCACGGCGACAACTCCCTCTCACGAGCTCTGTTTGTCTTTCCTGGTAGCATTTGGCTTCATTTTACCATAGCAGCCATCAAGTCTGTGTTTCAAAACTGTTAGAGCCACCGATGGTCACTCAGACCAACACAAGCCAGCGCACGCAGTCAGGGCACCGGTGGCCGAACGTTCCACGTCTTCCACCCTGGTCCATCACCCTTAGGAGCCATTGCCACATATATTCCCTGTGTTTCTGTCGACAAAAACAGGCAAGATCTTGCAGTTCTTTTTGTGTGCATGGTCCCTCCTCCTGGCTCTGACCCTGGGACTTAGGGCTGGTGCTAGGTGATAGGAGGTGACAGTGGACTCGAGTCTTTCAGGCCAGGAGAGGGTGGTCGGGGCAAGAGCAGGAAGCGGTGCCCTGAGTGACTGGGGAATTCAGGGTCTCAGCTTCTCAGATTCTGCCCACCTGCCTCTCCCCACCTATGTCACCTCCACCTGGAGAACCTGCAGGGCTGTGAATCCCGCACGGCTGACTCAGCCTGTTGCACTGGTTCCCAGAAATTGCAGACCTGTGGATCCTGGAGATAAGGGCTTCCTTCAGGCCAGCACAGGAAGTCAGGAGCGGGTGTTCAGAGTCCCAGGGCGATCCAGTCCCTGCACCCTGCAATTTTATGACCCTGGTGCAAGCCGCAGCCATGGGTCCTGAGAGCCACGCCATGTGTAAACATGCGCCAGGCTCCAGATGATCGCAGTGATAACCGCGTGACCACTCCGGGACCACGTGTGAGTGCACCTTCTCCACAGGTCCCAGGACCACCCATCGGATCAGGGATCACTCCAGACTCCTCTCCTAGAGGCGCTGCCACCCTGAAAGCACATCTGGCACTCAGATCATGTTCAGTCAGAAAAACGAAGCCACCGCGATTATGATTATGGAAACGTAGGGTTTACACGGGGGAGTTGCTGGGGAGGGCATTTCAGGACAGCCTTGATCAAAGGGCTGGGGAAATGGTCCAGGTGATGCCAACCGGAAGCCCCAGAGGAGGAGAGGAAAGCCATCCACTAGGGAACCATCGCCGGCCCCGAGGTCTGGGTGGGCCCGGTGTCCAGAGTCTGCCGTCTGCCTCCTGGAAATTCAGGCTTCCTTTCACCTGGGCCTCCCCCTCCTCCCCTGAGCTTCCCTCACCGGCAGGCCAGCCCAGCCCTCAGGGACAGCTGGTGGGAAAGATGAGAATGAACACGTCCAGCCCAGCCCTGAGCCAGGGCAGGTGCGATACATATAGGCTGGGAGGCCCGTCTCCCTTGGTTCTCATCTCCCCGGGTTCTAATCTCTCCTGAAGTCTTTTACACACTAAAGCCCTCAAAGCCAGCTAAAGCACTCGACCGTGGTTCTGATTAAACATTGTTCTGAGAAAGGAAATATTATCCTAAAAGCCCTAATACTACAGATGGGCCCTGTGTCTCTGGGTCCTGCCCCGTATGCTTGGAGAGGGGTTTGGTGACTCAGCCATGCTCCAGGGGGAGGCTTGCCAGCCTGCAGGCCCCGCCACCTTCCTGTAAGCGCTGGTCTAGCTGAACATCAAGGTCCCCGGAGGGCCATATTTGATGCTGTAACTGCTGGTGTCACTTTACAGTGAAGACATTCATTATGTCCCTTTGCAGAGCATATTTGATGCAGAGGAGGCCGCTGGAGGCCTGAGAGGAGTGAGGAGAAAGTGCAGGTCCCTGAGCAGCCCCTGGGCGCTTCGCCGCCCAGCTGTGGGCAGGTCAGCAAAGCTGAGTCGCAGAGAACAGGAGAGGCCTCTCCAGGATCCAGGGCCGGGGCCCTCGGAACTCAGCAGTTTCCGGTTTGATGGGGGAGGGATCAATCACACAGATGTATAAAATGTAATACAGAATATTGAATTGCAGTGAACAAGTCTAAGCAACTTTAAAATGACCTTCCAGGAAGACCTGTGATACGATTTCTCCCTGGTTTCCATGTATTCCGTACCTACATTTAAATGGCATGATGCTTTTATTTTAAGTATCTGTGTATTTGTATCTCACACCATCCCACATGGATGTCATCCCATAATCGTCCGATTTATCAGCCAAGCAGGACCCCTCCTCCCCCCACAGGCCAGGGTCTGGGTGGGCAGGGGCTGGTCTGACTCACAGCGCTTGTCAAATGATGGATAAGGATGAAGTGAAGAAACACATCAAACCATGGATAAGGTTGTGGTGAAGAAACGCAGACACACCCTCGCTCTCTGGAAGTTTCCGTGACTGAGGTTTTGGGACCAACATTGATTTTAAATACAAGGACAGCAGTTTTAAGGACTCAGTGTGGTGAGGACTCATCGGAAATAAAACGTTTGCCTACTTTACAGATTTTTATGTTTTCTAAAATAGGTCTGTTTTTAAAAAAGACATTTTAAAAGGGACATGTTACATTCAATGAGGGAAGAAAATGGTAAATGTCAGGGATAATTATTTTGTGCTTGAAAGCAGAAGAAAATGAATGATCCCTGATTTCCTGAAGCATTTAAACTAAAACAGAACAGCACCCTGCTCTGTGTAGGTGTGGAGAGAAGGGCATGTGTGGACAGTGTGTGTGTGTGGGGAGAGGGTGTGTGTGGGGAGAGGGTGTGTGTGGGGAGAGGGTGTGTGTGGGGAGAGGGTGTGTGGGGAGAGGGTGTGTGGGGAGAGGGTGTGTGGGGAGAGGGTGTGTGTGGGGAGAGGGTGTGTGTGGGGAGAGGGTGTGTGTGGGGAGAGGGTGTGCGGGGAGAGGGTGTGTGGGGAGAGGGTGTGTGGGGAGAGGGTGTGTGTGGGGAGAGGGTGTGCGGGGAGAGGGTGTGCGGGGAGAGGGTGTGTGGGGAGAGGGTGTGTGTGGGGAGAGGGTGTGTGGGGAGAGGGTGTGTGTGGGGAGAGGGTGTGTGGGGAGAGGGTGTGTGGGGAGAGGGTGTGTGTGGGGAGAGGGTGTGTGGGGAGAGGGTGTGTGTGGGGAGAGGGTGTGTGGGGAGAGGGTGTGTGGGGAGAGGGTGTGTGGGGAGAGGGTGTGTGTGGGGAGAGGGTGTGTGCGGGGAGAGGGTGTGCGGGGAGAGGGTGTGTGTGGGGAGAGGGTGTGTGGGGAGAGGGTGTGTGTGGGGAGAGGGTGTGTGTGGGGAGAGGGTGTGTGGGGAGAGGGTGTGTGGGGAGGGTGTGTGGGGAGAGGGTGTGTGGGGAGGGTGTGTGGGGAGAGGGTGTGTGGGGAGGGTGTGTGGGGAGAGGGTGTGTGGGGAGAGGGTGTGTGTGGGGAGAGGGTGTGTGTGGGGAGAGGGTGTGTGGGGAGAGGGTGTGTGTGGGGAGAGGGTGTGTGTGGGGAGAGGGTGTGTGGGGAGAGGGTGTGTGTGGGGAGAGGGTGTGTGTGGGGAGAGGGTGTGTGTGGACAGTGTGTGTGTGTGGGGAGAGGGTGTGTGGGGAGAGGGTGTGTGGGGAGGGTGTGTGGGGAGAGGGTGTGTGGGGAGGGTGTGTGGGGAGAGGGTGTGTGGGGAGAGGGTGTGTGTGGGGAGAGGGTGTGTGTGGGGAGAGGGTGTGTGGGGAGAGGGTGTGTGTGGGGAGAGGGTGTGTGGGGAGAGGGTGTGCGGGGAGAGGGTGTGTGGGGAGAGGGTGTGTGTGGGGAGAGGGTGTGTGGGGAGAGGGTGTGTGTGGGGAGAGGGTGTGTGTGGGGAGAGGGTGTGTGGGGAGAGGGTGTGTGTGGGGAGAGGGTGTGTGGGGAGAGGGTGTGTGTGGGGAGAGGGTGTGTGGGGAGAGGGTGTGCGGGGAGAGGGTGTGTGGGGAGAGGGTGTGTGTGGGGAGAGGGTGTGTGGGGAGAGGGTGTGTGGGGAGGGTGTGTGGGGAGAGGGTGTGTGGGGAGAGGGTGTGTGTGGAGAAGGGTGTGTGGAGATGGATATGTAGTGTGGAGGGAGGGTGTGTGAGGTGCCCTGTCCTCTAGATCAATCCTAGTGGGTCCGATGCTTCCTTCCGCAGGCTCCCGACACAGGTGGCTAATCCGGAATCCTGGTCAACAAAGTCTGCAGCCCTGCAGCCTGCTGCGATGTTTGCTGAGCAGCAGAGACAGGTGAAGAGTTGCTCTGATAACCCCCTGATCTGCTGCAGCTGTAGGTGAAGGAGCAGCTTAGGATAGAAACCAAGATAAGAGCAACAAACCCAGGCTCCCGCGAGAAGCCAGTGGGTGTCCAACTTGAGGGCGGAGGAAGGCCTGCACTGCCTGGACGAGGACTGACTGCGGCAAATTCACTCCAGGGCTGGGCGTCCACGTCCAGCCAGAACGCAGAACTTGCCGGGGTGGGCCGCTCACACAGGCCCCGCCGTCCCCGCCGTGAGGGCGCTCAGCTCTGCGTGGCTTGACTATGGGCCCTCAGGTGTCCTTGTCCAGGGCTCAGCCTCCCCATCCTCTGCAGTGGGGACATTCTAAGTGAGTGTCTTGTTTAGAAAACAAAGGTGGTAAAAACTGGAGTGTGAGAGGTTAACATGTTGGCTGCTCCTTTACTATGGGGGGGTCCCTGGCAGCTCCTCTGTTGAAGGACGCATGAGGCATCTGTGCCGCTTCCGTAGGGACGTTTCCAGGGCCTTGTGTGACTGTGTCCACGTCGGCCCCTCTCACCTCTGAGCTCCTCCCCACCGCGTTTGTGAGTGGAGCAGCCCAGGAGACTGTATGTGGGGTGTTCCAACCACAAAGCGTGGGGGCTTTGGAGTCTGACATGCCCCTCAGCATGGCCACATGTGCCTCTTTCTCCACTCCTGGCCATCAGCTGCCCTCAAGAAGTCAGCCACCCCTGCAGATGGACAATGAGTACCCAAAGCCAGGGAGGAAGGGCTTTGTCGGGGGAGCTTGGCGTAGGCGTCCACTTCGTCAGGGCCTCAGCTTTTTCCTGGTGATTCCTGTGGGCTGATGTACCCATCACGGGGCACAGAGTGGGACGCCTGCCATCCCGTCCTCCCTGCAAACCACAGCCAACGTCCAGGCCCTGCCTTTCACTCGAAGCTCAGTCCTTGTTCTGGCCGGGGGATCTGGTGCATCCTGCTGTGTCCAAGGCCCTTGCTATGGTCCCTGGAGTGGTCTCAGGGGCTGTGCCACACCGCAGGGGCCTCGGATGGCCCCCATGTCTCACTGAGCAGACAACCAATTTTCAGTATGCAAGTGACAAGCAAGAAGCGGCGTCACCCCTAAACCTTGAAGTTCTCCAGTCCTGGGCGTCCCCACTGCCTCCTTCCGGGTCACGTGTTCACAGAGCTAGAGGAAGACTGAGAGACTCCAACGTATCCTCCAGGACCTGCAGATGGGCAGAGGCAAGTCCAGCACCCGTGCCGTGCAGTGGAGACCCCGAGATCAGGCCAGGTGCCTGCATCTGTGCCGGCTATGCCACCGCAGTAGCGCTGTCCCCAGACACCTGGAACCGTCCGCATGCACAGGCTCGTGGCTGCCCTGGCAGACGTGCCCCATGCACCCCCTCATCTGATGTCAGGTATGCTCCTGCCCCAGGCCGGTGCTGTTGCAAAGCTGGAGTTTGTGTTCAGGCTGATTATCTTGAACTTGGGCTAATGTTCCACGAAGAGAGTCTCTATTATCTGATTCATTAATTACGGGCCCATTTATGGCTCCCTGGTGAATGGGAGCCACTTGCGCCTGGGACCGTCCCTGCCCACTGCGGGTGAGGGAGGCCCCGTGTGCTGTGAACACAGGGGCCTGGGCAGGAGCAGGGGGCAGGAAAGCAGGGGAGCCCCCGGAGCCCAGCCAGACGCAGAGAGCCCTCACCGGCCTGCCGGGAGCCTGCAGGCTGCACTGGGCTCCTAGGCTCTGAGGCTGGGAGTGCAGTGGCCGGGCCCTGGAGGAGGCTGGGCTGGCAGGTGTCATTCCCTCTCCCGGACTGTCTGGGACAGGAAGGCGGTGCATGTGAGCACTTGGGCGCTTCATTCTGGAGAGCAGCAGCCTCTGGGGAAGAGCAAGCTCGGGCCCCAGCACTGGGGGGCCCAGAATGGCTGAACTCCCGGGTGCTGGTCCAGGGCTGCCTGCCGACACCTGGTCCCACATGGGGTGGGGCAACTCCATCCTTCCTTCCAAAAAATGAAATAGGCCCCGGGGCCCTCTGTAGGTGCAGGCCTCTGATGGTTCTTCCAGCCCACTCTGAGCCTGCAGGAGGCTGTGCAAACAGATGTGCATATGTGTGTATGCATGCACATGTGTGTGTCCCTGAGTACCTGCATGTATTCCCACACGTGTGCCTGTGTGCCGCATGTGTATGTGCATGAGAAAATGGGAGAGGGACACATGGAAACAAACGGAGAGAGAAGGAGGAGTGTGTGAGTGTGAGTGCATGTGTGTCTGTGTGTGAGTACGAGTGCCTGTGAGTGTGTCAGTGTGAGTGCATATGCGTGTGAGTGCATGCATGCCTGTGTGTGTGTAAGTGCATGCATGCCTGTGTGTGAGTGCAAGGCTGTGAGTGTGAGTGCATGCATGCCTGTGTGAGTGCATGCGTGCCTGTGTCAGTGTGTGTGAATGTGAGTGCATGTGTGCCTGTGTGAGTGCATGTGTGCCTGTGTGAGTGCATGCGTGCCTGTGTGTGTGAGTGCATGCGTGCCTGTGAGTGTGAGTGCATGCATGCCAGTGAGTGTGTGAGTGCGTGAGTGCATGCGTGCATGCGTGCCTGTGAGTGTGAGTGCATGTGTGCCTGTGTGTGTGTGTGAGTGCATGCGTGCCTGTGTGTGTTTGCATGCGTGCCTGTGTGAGTGTGAGTGCATGCATGCCGGTGAGTGTGAGTGCATGCGTGCCTGTGTATGAGTGCATGTGCGCCTGTGTGAGTGCATGCTTGCCTGTGAGTGCATGCGTGCCTGTGAGAGTGCATGCGTGCCTGTGAGAGTGCATGCGTGCCTGTGTGTGAGTGCATGCGTGCCTGTGTGTGAGTGCATGCGTGCCTGTGTGAGTGCATGCTTGCCTGTGAGTGCATGTGTGCCTGTGAGTGTGAGTGCATGCATGCCTGTGAGTGCATGCGTGCCTGTGAGAGTGCATGTGTGCCTGTGAGAGTGCATGCGTGCCTGTGTGTGTGAGAGTGCATGCGTGCCTGTGTGTGAGTGCATGCGCGCCTGTGTGAGTGCATGCTTGCCTGTGAGTGCATGCGTGCCTGTGAGAGTGCATGCGTGCCTGTGTGTGTGTGTATGCGTGCCTGTGTGTGAGTGCATGCGTGCCTGTGTGAGTGCATGCGTGCCTGTGTGTGAGTGCATGCGTGCCTGTGAGAGTGCATGCGTGCCTGTGAGAGTGCATGCGTGCCTGTGTGTGTGAGAGTGCATGCGTGCCTGTGTGTGAGTGCATGCGTGCCTGTGTGTGAGTGCATGCGTGCCTGTGTGAGTGCATGCTTGCTTGTGAGTGCATGCATGCCTGTGAGTGCATGCGTGCCTGTGTGTGTGTGAGTGCATGCGTGCCTGTGTCTGTGTGAGTGCATGCATGCCTGTGTGAGTGCATGCATGCCTGTGAGTGCATGCGTGCCTGTGAGAGTGCATGCGTGCCTGTGTGCCTGTGTGTGAGTGCATGCGTGCCTGTGTGTGAGTGCATGCGCGCCTGTGTGAGTGCATGCTTGCCTGTGAGAGTGCATGCGTGCCTGTGTGTGAGTGCATGCGTGCCTGTGTGTGTGTGAGTGCATGTGTGCCTGTGAGTGAGTGCATGTGTGCCTGTGTGAGTGCATGTGTGCCTGTGAGTGTGAGTGCATGTGTGCCTGAGTGTGTGAGTGCATGCGTGCCTGTGAGTGTGAGTGCATGTGTGCCTGAGTGTGTGCATGCGTGCCAGTGAGTGTGTGAGTGCGTGAGTGCATGCGTGCCTGTGAGTGTGAGTGCATGTGTGCCTGTGTGTGAGTGCATGCGTGCCTGTGTGTGTTTGAGTGCATGTGTGCCTGTGTGAGTGTGAGTGCATGCATGCCGGTGAGTGTGAGTGCATGCGTGCCTGTGTGTGAGTGCATGTGCGCCTGTGTGAGTGCATGCTTGCCTGTGAGTGCATGCGTGCCTGTGAGAGTGCATGCGTGCCTGTGAGAGTGCATGCGTGCCTGTGTGTGTGTGAGTGCATGCGTGCCTGTGTGTGAGTGCATGCGTGCCTGTGAGTGCATGCTTGCCTGTGAGTGAGTGCATGTGTGCCTGTGAGTGTGAGTGCACGCGTGCCTGTGAGAGTGCATGCGTGCCTGTGAGAGTGCATGCGTGCCTGTGTGTGTGTGAGTGCATGCGTGCCTGTGTGTGAGTGCATGCGCGCCTGTGTGAGTGCATGCTTGCCTGTGAGTGCATGCGTGCCTGTGTGAGTGCATGCTTGCCTGTGAGTGCATGCGTGCCTGTGAGAGTGCATGCGTGCCTGTGTGTGTGAGTGCATGCGTGCCTGTGTGTGAGTGCATGCGCGCCTGTGTGAGTGCATGCTTGCCTGTGAGAGTGCATGCGTGCCTGTGAGAGTGCATGCGTGCCTGTGAGAGTGCATGCGTGCCTGTGTGTGTGTGAGTGCATGCATGCCTGTGTGTGAGTGCATGCGTGCCTGTGTGAGTGCATGCTTGCCTGTGAGTGCATGCGTGCCTGTGAGAGTGCATGCGTGCCTGTGAGAGTGCATGCGTGCCTGTGTGTGTGTGAGTGCATGCGTGCCTGTGTGTGAGTGCATGCGTGCCTGTGTGAGTGCATGCTTGCCTGTGAGTGCATGCGTGCCTGTGAGAGTGCATGCGTGCCTGTGAGAGTGCATGCGTGCCTGTGTGTGAGTGCATGCGTGCCTGTGTCTGTGTGAGTGCCTGCGTGCCTGTGTGAGTGCATGCTTGCCTGTGAGTGAGTGCATGTGTGCCTGTGAGTGTGAGTGCATGCATGCCTGTGAGTGCATGCGTGCCTGTGAGAGTGCATGCGTGCCTGTGTGTGTGAGTGCATGCGTGCCTGTGTGTGTGCATGCGTGCCTGTGTGAGTGCATGCTTGCCTGTGAGTGCATGCGTGCCTGTGAGAGTGCATGCGTGCCTGTGTGTGAGTGCATGTGTGCCTGTGAGTGAGTGCATGTGTGCCTGTGTGAGTGCATGCGTGCCTGTGTGAGTGCATGTGTGTCTGTGAGTGTGAGTGCATGTGTGCCTGAGTGTGTGAGTGCATGCGTGCCTGTGAGTGTGAGTGCATGCGTGCCTGAGTGTGAGTGCATGCGTGCCTGTGAGTGTGAGTGCATGCGTGCCTGTGAGTGTGTGTGAGTGCATGCGTGCCTGAGTGTGAGAGTGTGTGCATCTGTTCAAGGGGGTGTGCACGTGCAGACAGAAAAGGCCTCCTCAGCAACTCGAGCCTCCTAGAGCCTCCCTGGTTGCCAGAGGGGCTGGGGCTGCTGCCTTGTCCAGCTCTCTCCTGCCCACTCCACTGTGCTGCCATCTGCCCTGGGGGACAGCAACTGCGCCTGGGGACCTTGATAACCAAGGAGCACTTTGCCGTTCCCGGCGCCTTCAGATGCAGAATCTTACCTCACCCCCGTGCTCACTCCCTTCAGCCGGCCCACCCTAAGAGCAGCACAGAGCCTGCAGAGGCCCCTGGGCCTTCACCCGTGGTGTGATCAGGAGGCCCGAGAGGCACCTGGCTCCGTTTAGGTGCCCTGTGTCTCCTCTGACCACACACCAATCTGGTGCTCAGGAAGGCAGGGCATGCACTGCCAAAGCCACGGCAGAGTGAGACCTGCCCCAGGGCGCCCGCGTGCCAACACGCACAGTGGTCTCTGTTTCGTTGTGACCACAGACACCCCCAAATTTATTAGCTTAGCTGTGAGGCTTCCTGACACAAAAACATAACAGGTTTCTCCTTGCCACATCCAGTTAGGTGTCTACGGGGTGTTAAATATTACATGAAAGCAACCTTTCCTCTGACTTTTTGCTCCTGCTAACTTCACGCAGGTGGATTATTGGATATTTTCTTTCAATCTCTTGCTTCCCCATGCCAGGGGAACCTCACCCGTTTGAGCCAGCCACCTCTGCCTGCTGCAGCAGCCCTGGCCGGGTCCTGGGAGCCTCATGCCAGGGGCTGCAGCCGTGCTTGCTCCCGGAGGCCTGAGCCGGCCCAGGCCCCCTTCCAAGTCTGCCCATTCCTTAGACGCCTTTCCTTTGCTCTAGGGTCTCCTTAAGGCTCCCTCCAGCCCTGTCACTGGATGACAATTGTCTACACTACAGAGTCGGTTCCACAGGCAAGCAAGTCGATGCTAACCCCACCTACAGGCTCTCCCCAACTCCAGCCCACATGACTCCCGTGGGGCCCCTGTCTCCCCTCATCCCTGTGCTCCAGTTAAAGTAAGCCTTGTCCTCCCCAGTGGCCTGGCCCCTGCTCTGGGCTCCGCCCACACCCCACCCTTGGACGACCTCCCTCCTCTTGCTCTGTTGGTCAAAATCTTACCTGACCCCCAAGACTCAAGCCTGGGGCCATCTGCAGTGCCGCCCCGCTCACCACAGCCTGGGGCATGGTTTCAGCAAGGACTAGTGTGTGTGTGTGTGTGTGTGTGTGTGTGTAGTGGGGGTGGCAGGGGGTGCGGACAAAGGCAGGGCCTGTGTGGTGTGCTTGACTGGCTCGGGTTTCCTGGAAATGCTTCCAGAATCCTGCAGGGATGCTCTGGTGCTCCTGCCAGCCTGGAGGTTGTGTCCTCCGCACACCCTGCCCTGCTGCCTGCTGGGCCGGGGACAGAGACAGCTCAGCCCTGCTCAGGGGCTGGACCAGCACCTGCAGGCCCTGGACGGAGCCCAGAGAAGGAAGGACATGGTCCAGTGGAAATGGGGCCTCACACGCACACACAGATGTACACACAGGGTTCATCTGCTCCATCCTTCGCTGGCCTGAGGAGGCCATACATGTTATGAACACGCGTCTTAAAATCATGCAACACATTGAAAAACAAGGACTTAAAATGAGCTCAGCTGATGTCCTTGCCAGGATACCACTCCTCTTTGGAAGGTCCCGCCTCTCCAGCTATCACTGTCATTCATGATTTCTCCATGAGCTGAGGGTCTGTTATCACGTGGGCAATGCTTCTGAGTCCAGGTCTGCGCCAGAGCAGTGAGTGGAAATCCGAGGGGGGCCTTGAAATGACCACGTCACTGTCGCAAAGACAGAAGGAGCAAGGGGTGCTCTGAGCTGCCTGAACGTCTCACCTGGGGAGAGTTTGGACAGAACTTCGAAAAACCCTCATTCTTCCATTCAATTATTTGGGCATTTGGTACCTTCCTACACGTTGGTGGGTTCAGTTCGAATCATGAAGGCTTTTAGGGGAAGGCAGCTGCCTCCAGAACCCACTCTTGGTTTTCTGATGTTGTTAGAAGGAGCAGCAGCTCTCAGGGGACTCCCCCTTCTTAAAGCCCAGAGCGGGTCTGGCCGACGCCCGAGAACCTTTGGGCAAAGTCCACTCCCTTCCTTCCCTAGCAGGAAACTGGAGCCGAAGCTCCTGCTCAGGGCTGCTCTGGTGTCCTGCGGGATCCCACCTCCAGAATCCTCTTGGGAAAAGACATTTTGCTCCCAAGTATTTCTTCATAAAGCTGAGGCCCTGCATCTTGGAAGACGGTTCCCCTGCCATCTACCACTAGGTCTCTCCTCCTCCCCTTAGCCTCCCCTTCTCCCCCCGCCTCTCCCCATCTGTCCCCTCTACCCCTCAAATTGCCCTCCCCTCCCCCACTTCTTCCCTCTGCCCCACCGTTCAAGGTCCCTTCCAGCTGGGACTTCCCCAGGGGTAAATTAAAGGGTGTGGTGGTTCCCTCCCTGGGCCTGGCTGCTCTTCACAGTGTGACCCTGGGTAAAGGTCCGTTTGGTGGCTCCGATGGGAAAAAATTCCCAGGCAGGCATCACCTCCATGGAGGTGACAGTATGAAAGGGATGTGACTGCCCCCAGAGCAAGGGTTTCCCTAGAGGGACCCCAAAAAGCTGGCAAGAAGGTGGCAAGGGTGAGGAGGTGGTGGGGAGCCCCTGCCTCAGTCGCACCAGGTGGAGGGGTTCAAGGCAGCTCCCAGCTTCTCCTCTGTTGTTAACTGTTTCCCCGGCCCCCCCTGCTTCGCCCCCTCCGTCCCATCTGTCCCTATGCTGGAGGCCTGGGAGCAGGGCCTGAACCCAGTGAGAGACCACTGTGGGGGTGCCTAGGTCATGGAGAAACTGTGGGCCAGCCAGATGTCTATGGGGTGGGGGGTGAGGCTCAATTTCCTTTAATCCGCCATTCTTCTGATGGGGCGGGCTGCCCATCTACCAGGAAACCTGCAGGGTCCTTGCCCCGGGAGGGGATGGATCAGGGGAGACCTGGCTGCTTCTCTGCCTTCTGCTATTCCCTTTATGGGGGGTGGGGGGAGAGACAGAGAGGGAGGAAGAGAGACAGAGAGATTATTCTAGACAGAGTAAGGGAGAGGGGGAGAAAGAGGAGAGGGAGAGAGGGGAGCAGAGTGGAGCTGGAGGGAGACGGTGAGGGACTGGGAGACCGGGATGGGGAGAGAGAGGGAGGCCGGGCTGTCTCGTCAGCAGCAGGCGTGCCCAGGGAAACGCAGGTGGCATACATCGCATGCATAGTCTCAGGAGACGGCCACTTTAAATCTTAATTGGTTGCCTTTTAAATATCATTTAAGGGCTGGCTTCCCTGCCTCTCTCTCTAGTTAAGAAGGTGTCGTGTCAAACTCTATTACCTTGCTGGACGTCTCTCCCTTAAGTTAAAAAAAAAAAAAAAGGAAAAGAAAAAAAAAATGGAATCATCAGCCGCGGTTTGAGAGGTCGATAAAGCTTTTAGATTTGGAGGCGTTTTCCGGGAGCCCATTTCCTGCGGCTAAGAGTTGTTAATGGAGCTTAAGGAATTATCTTAGGCCGGGCGGCCGGGAGAGCCGTATATTTCCCGCGCCTGTTCCCTTGTCGAGCCTGAATATGCTGCTGTCAGACTCGCTTAATGAAAAGTAACGCACCGCTGATTACAGTTTTATTTGGGCTCTATGTAAAGAGCGCCGTTAATTTAGCATCCCCTCCTTGGTGTGTTTGAATTCGCCACGCCTGAATAACTGAGCGCGCCGGCCCTGCCGGCCTCCCGGCGCCTTCCCAGCCCTTCTCTGACAATCTCCCTGGGAGCCCAGTCGCCCGCCCCGACCCTTCCCTGTCACGCCCCCGCCCCACTGACATCGACCTCCCTGGCGCGTCCACTCAGACACCTAAAATTCACCCGCTCTGTGTCACCTCTTTGCAGACGCCCCCCCCCCACCCCGCTCCGACTTCGGGATTGTCCTGCTTGACACCTCCCCACCCCACAAGATCAGCCAGAGGGTGTTTGCGGGTGCCTAAGGCAAACCGGCTGGACTGTGCCCCAAGAGAAGGGTGTGGGGGAAGCGCCCAGCGAGGGGATGCCATTTCCTGCGCGTCCCCTTAGAATGTGGCTGAATCCGCCTCCCCACCTGACGTCTTTATTTAACACAATCTCGCAGCTTATTCAAATAAGCCAGCTTTGTCAGCCAGTTCCACTAAGATCCGGGGGCTCCAGCGAGATGGAATTCCTATGGCCAGGGCCACGGGGAGGGGCTGGGGTCCCGAGGGCAGCAAGCTTGGCTGGCGGCAGGAGCCCTGGGTCCTCCCCAGGAGAGGGACCCAGAGCCCAGACCAAGTCCAACCCGCCAACCTGCGCCACCCATGCGCGCACTGGGGGCTGCAGAGCCCCGCCAGGCTGCCCGCGGCCGGGAGCGTAAGGCCGGGGTCCGCGCCTCGATTTTCAGTGTCCGCAGCCCCTACCCCGCCTATCTGCGACGCAAGGCGAAACCTTGTTTTTGCGGAAAATGCCTGGCTTTGTCTAGGGCTGAGGTGGGGGCGTCTGGGCAGCCACCCTCGGCCACATTAAAATTCCTGGCGCCCCAGCCTCGGGCCTCAACGCTCTCCCCCGAGACGCCACTTTCGCTATTACTGTCAAGTACCCTTGACTCTTTATTTTTGCCCTTTTATCTATTACAACTAATTCGAGTTCTTTTGCCCTTTTCAGTCTAAGACGTGGGCTTTCTGCAAAGCCTCCCCCTGCCAGCGAGCTCTCGGAGCGCGGAGCCTTTAGAAATTGAGGGGTTTACTGTCAAAATGAAAATTTCACTTCAAATTATCTTGGCTGATGCTCACTCGCCAGGCCGGGGGCTCCCGCCGCAGCCTTTTGACAGGCACATGAGCGGCGAGCTTCCCAACCTCGATAATATCATCTCGAGCGCGAAAGTCAATACGGTGACAGCGCGCGGCCGGATACAATCCAATTACGCTCGGCTGACCGGGCGCTCCTGGGGCTCGGGGTCCGGCGGCCGAGGGTCCCCCTCAGGGCCCGGTCCAGGCCCTGTCGCCAGGGTTCAGGGCAGGCCCCACCACGCGGGGGACTTTGGTGGCCCAGGGGTCCCCACGAGGCCGCAGTCCGGGTCCGTCCAGCCCCAGGGTCCTAGAGGAAAGCCGAGCCTAGTGAGTCCCTCCAAGGCCGCCCGCCCGCAAGACAGTCCTGCGTCTCCGGCTATCCTGTCCCAGGCAAGGGCCTCCTCGCCGCCCCCGGGCCGCTCCCGTAGTCCTTGGGACACCTGGGCCTTTGATGAGCCCAGCAGGGCTTCGGGCGGAGGGCTCGGGGTGGGGGGTGGGGGGCGAGAGGAGAGGCCTCAAGTCCGCCAGGCGCCTGCGGGGGATGCGGAACCGCCTCCGCCGCGGGGATGGGGAGGGGAGCCCGGATTTCTGAGCGTAGCCACGGCTTCGCCGGGCCCCCCGAGCCCCGGATCGCTCCGCGGGTTCCTTCCACACGCCCTTCCCGCCCTGCCCCGAGGCCTTTCCTCCCCGTCCCGCCTCCGGTCGGCGGCCTATGAAGCTCTGAGCATTTCCCCCCGCGGAGCCGCGGCTCGCCGGCTTTCCGAGCAGAGCTGATTGCGGAGCGGCCGGTCCCCGGAAATAGGAGAGCCGAGGTTAGGAGGTGGCTGAGACGGCAGAGGCGTCGAGGCCGCCCTAACTCCTGCCTAGGACGGGCAGAGGCCGCTAACAGAGAAAAGCAACGATGGGCTCCCACGCCTCCCGCCCACCCCGGGACACGGCTCTGTTAATTTAGAAAGTTTAAAATCTAATCAAAGAAATCCCTATTTTTTCAAACTTCTGGAGTTGGGTGATGGAAAGTACGAGTTTTGGGTCTCACACCCACTTCTATTAGGGAGCTCAGCAGAACCCCCAAACTCTACAGCGACGGTTCTTTTAAAAGTGGCTTAAAGTCTTGGGTTGAACTAGCTGCTTTTGGGGAGTGGAGTCTGGGTCAGTTCCTGCTCCCCACTCCTTCCCTCCCGGATTAGCACCGCTTTCCCTCGGGAATTCTCAAATCCCCTGGTTTTAAATGTGTTCATTTTGCAATACAAACACCATCACTCGGTTTTATTGGTTTTGTTATATTAGCCTCTGAAGCAGGCAATTATTGGTGTGAACATACATCTTAAAAAGCATCATATTATGGAGTCAAGAGTGTGCAAGAGTCAACTCAGTGCAAGTGCTGTTGGTGAGCATTACGTGCTGAGGATGAAATCGGAGGCCCGACAGGCCCAGGAGGCCTCACGTCCAGGGGACAGCAGACCACACTTCAGAACGGAACCGCCTTCTCCATGTAAACTTTTGACGTAAACTTTATGCTTCAGGGTATCTGGCCTCTTCTGCTCCGAGAGCCTCTCCTTCCGCGTCCCAAATTTGGGAATGGCCCGGTCAGGCTCAGGCCCAGGCGGTGGAGGCCCCGGCGTGGCAGCGCCGGGCTTGTCCATGTTCCCAGGAGTCCAAGTTCAGAAGCCCCCTCTCCGGTGGCTTGGCGGCTTCGCGGTGGCCGCGCTAGTCTTCCTCTGGAAACTCAGTAAAGAGAGTCGGCGCCGTCCGCCTGAGCGCGGGTTCCCTCCTGGGCTCGGGACCCGCCCGCCTCAGGCGCAGAAGGGTTTGCCGCCGGCCTTGGGCAGGGCGAGCAGCTCCCTGGCGGCGCCTGCAGCTGGAGCGTCCTGGGGCACGGCAGGCGGAAAGGCGCGGGCCAGGGGTGCAGTCAGCACGTTCGCGCCCGCCCCCAGCGAGCGTCCCAGAGGCCCGGGGTCCAGGAGGGCGCCCTTGGCGGTGGCCCAGGCCTGGTTCAAAGTGCTGTGCCTGAGGATGGGGTCGTGGAAGACCCCGTCCACCCAGTTTCTGAGACTGGTTACCGGGGAGTCCTGGTGCCTGTCCAGGGCGCCAGAGTGGGGAAGGGCCACAGACGGGGACGTGGCGGGCGCGGAGGACACAGCCGCAGGGGCCGCGGGACCTTGGCGCTTGAGCATGCACGACGGAAACTCAGTCTGGCTCAGGGAGGTGGCGGCGGCGGCGGCGGCGGTGGCTGTGTGGGCCAGGGACCAGATGCGCGGCTTAGCCTCCAGGCCTGCCGACGCCCCCGCCGGCACAAACCCCAGCTTGGCCTCGCAGACCTGAGGGCCGCCCTCTGCGCCCGGCAGTGGCTCCGGCCCGGCCGCCGCGCTGCGGAGACAGCTCCGGGCCCTCTCCAGGTCCTCGTCCAGAGCAGCTCCGCCACCCGCGGCCAGAGACATCCGGAGCGCGCCTGAGGCCTCCTTGACCGGGCCGTCGGGCGCGGCGGGGACGCGCTCCAGACCGCCGTCCAGGGAGTGGAAGGGCGGCTTCAGCTCGCACGCCGGCGGCTCTGCTTCCAGCGGGTCGAAGTCGTCCAAGTCACTAAGCTCCAGCTCCTTCTCTTCTTTGCCCACGGGCTCTGCGGGAGAGAATGCGTGGCCAGTGGAGGGAGAGGATTGGTAGGTGAATCAGACCCCCTGTCCCCGTCCAGCATTATGAGGCCTGATCCCGCGCTAGGAAAAGCACTCGGCGCTTCTCTTCGCGTCTCCCATTTCCTCCAGAGGCCACCAGGTCACAAACTGGCAACACAGGGGCCTCCAATGGGGGAGGGGGGTGTCTAATTTTTTTTTTTTTTTTTTTTTTATGAGACGGAGTCTCGCTGTCGCCTAGGCTTGAGTGCAGTGGCGGGATCTCGGATCACTGCAAACTCCGCCTCCAGGGTTCACGCCATTCTCCTGCCTCAGCCTCCCCAGTAGCTGGGACTACAGGCGCCCGCCACCACGCCCGGCTAATTTTTTGTATTTTTAGTAGAAACGAGGTTTCACCGTGTTAGCCAGGATGGTCTCAATCTCCTGACCTCGTGATCCGCCCGCCTCTGCCTTTCAAATCGCTGGGATTACAGGCGTGAGCCACCGCGCCCGGCCTACTATTTTTATACGTGATTTGAGTTCCTTTAAATGCTCAGGGGTCACCACCACAGTCCCCACATTGGTAGCCTGAGGCAGAACCGGTTTGCACGGTGACCGCCTAGGCATGGGGCTCGGCGTTTGGGACCCCCAAGACGTCCTAGAACCGCAGAGAAGGCACTGTGCCTGCACTCCAGGGCCTCAGCCCCCAGTGACAACCTCCCAACCCACCTGCGTTCTTGGAGCTCTTGAGGGGCTCCTCCCGCGCCTCCTCCTCGCCCCCCTCCTCCTCCTCGCCCTCCGCGTAGGGCCGCTTCTCGTCTGCGCACTTGTTCCGCGGCGGCCACGTCATCTTGTTCTCCTTCTTGAGGCGCCGGCGCGCGTTGGCGAACCAGGTGGAGACCTGTGTGAGGGTCATCTTGGTGATGATGGCCAGCATGATCTTCTCGCCCTTGGTGGGGTAGGGGTTCTTGCGGTGCTCCTGCAGCCAGGCCTTGAGCGTGCTGGTGGTCTCGCGCGTGGCGTTCTTGCGCCGCGTGCCGCTGTCCATGGTTCCATACCTGGAGACAGGCTCTGCAATGGGCTCAGGCTGGGCCCTCTGGGCCCCGGGCATCGCGGGCATAGGGGTGGGGGTCGGCCAGGGGCATGCCAGGATGGGCTTTGCTTCCCCGTCGTGGGGTTGTGGTCATGGTCATAAGGCCCAGGTAGGACCCGAGCCCCAACCAGGTGCCGCTGCCTGCTGGCACTTTTCTTCTGTGGCCAAAGGGCAAAGATTATATTTGACTAAACTTACAGGGAGCCTGGGCTCCTTCCCAAGCCAGAGAGGTCCAGGCCAATTCCTTTATGGGGATGACCGCCTAGCCGTTTGATCCTCAAACCATAAAAAGGTATAGACATGTGAGCCCACACCCTGAGATGTAACACCTGTGGCAGGAAGGGTCATTACTGCCCAGGAGGAGAAAGCACCCAAGGGGCCTAAGTGTACTGTCTTTGGATAAATTTGTAATGGTTGCATTGAGGAAAGTGGGGCATCCTGTCCAAAAGTGGGACAGGAGAGAAAGGAGGGCCACCAGGGGTTCCCCACTGTTCCCACTGTAGGGGCAGTGTGGACACTCGGAAGGAGGTGCCCAGAGTCTGCAGAGCGGGCTGCCCCGTGAACTGGGCCTTCCAGATTTGACTTCCCTGAAAGCTGCCGCACATTGAGGACTTCTGGGGCCCAACAACGTGGGGGACGGGGAGACTGGGGAGCATTTTAACCATGGCTGTGCAGGAGCAGGTTGGACAGGAGGCTGGACCCGACAGACCACAGACTCAGGTCATGCCTGACCTAGGAGTGTCTCTCTTCCTGCCTCCCGCCTTCCAGAAAGGGGGCATGATGGTGGAGGGGAGTTGGTGGCTGACAGTGCAGAGGGCCCGTGGAGCTAGCGCTGGTTAGGAGGGGTGGGTCCTCACCTGTCATAGGGGTACTGGCCCAGAGCCGGCTCGTAAGGGTAGTAGGCGGCAGCGGCTGGTGCCAGGCCCCCATGCGCAGATCCCGAACCGTCCTTGGAATCAAAGCTGTTCTGTGGGAGCCAAGAGTCTGGGGTCGCAGTTTTCAGGGAGGCAACCCCACTCCAGCCTCTCTCCTAGGAGCCCCCCACTCCCAAAGGCTTGGCAAGGATTCCTGGGCAGCCCTACGCCCCGGCAGGAAGGAGCTGATTTCCCGCTTGCTTTAAAACCTGGTCTCGCAAACGTGAAGTGGGGATGTTCTGAGTTGCAGAAGCAGTGTGTGGTGGGGCGGGGGTGGGGAGCGGGGATGTGGAGTAGGAGGAAGGTGGAGGGAAGCGAGAAAGAACTGGGAAAGAACTGGGGGCTGGCAATAGGGGGCAGCTGGGAGAAGGAGTGGGGATTGGAAGGGCTGGGGATGCCCTGGGATGCACTCAAGTGGGGAGGAAAAAGGGGTGGGGAAAGGGGAGGGGCTGCTGAGCGAGGGGATGGAAGCCAGGAGGGGAGAAGGGAGGAGAGAAATGGGGAGGCGCAAGGGGTGGGGGAGGAGCAAGGAGGGGGAGGAACAAGGAGGGGGCGAAAGCAGGGGAGAGGGAGGAAGAGGGAGATAGGAAGGATGAGTCAGAGAGGGGCTGGGAGGACAGGAAGAGGGAGGCCAGGAGCCTGAAGGAGGCGGGGAGAGGAGAATGGGGTCAGGGAATGAGGGAGGGAAATCTACCAGGAGGGAAGAAGCGGGAAACACACGCAGACCGAATCTGCCAGCTGATGAGGATTTAGTAGGGAACCAAAAACAAGAAACGCAGTGGCCACCTGCCGGGTCACCCGTCCCAGGGGGTGGGGGTGGGGTTCTGAGGGTCTCGGCTGGGAGGCGCAAAGTTGAAGGCAGCCAAGGTGAGCGCCTCCCCTCTGTGACAGTCCGGGGACCCGGACTAGTGGGCCTACTGGGGCAAAAGTGGGCTTGGCAAATCGAGGGCCAGGGGCAGGGCAAGGGCTAGGGATGCCCCCCTTACCAGCGAGTAGAAGGCGGACGCCTCCGAGCCGTAGGTCACGTAGTTGCCATAGCCCTGCGATCCGCCATAGGGACCCCCATAGACGCCCAGCGCCGCGGCCGAGTTGAGCTCGTGGCGCGCGGTGGCCAGCAGCCGGCTCTCGTAGACCGGGCAGTAGACCGGCGCCTGGGCCGAGGCGGCGGGCCCGGAGTCCGCCAGCGTGCGGCCGCCGGACTCGCAGCACGTGCTCAGGGAGTTGGTGGCCATCAAGAACTGCAGAGAGAGGCCGCGAGGACTGGCGGGAAGCCGGGCTGGAGGCTGGGGCCCTGGGCCTTGCCAATCCCGCGCGCCGCCCACGAGGCGTGCCCCGAGTCCCCCGGGGCCTCCCGCAGTCCACACCAGGCTGCTCGCCCCTTTCCACTAGCTTGCGCGCGTCTGGCCTCCTCCGCTACGTGGGGCCCGGCCGAGCACCTACACCCTTCCCGGGAGGGTTTCCAAGGCCTCTGACGCCATTTGCGCGCCAAGCTTCCTTCCCCAGGGGCTCCTTGGGGTCCTAGGACTCCCCTGGGGCACAGCCTGAGCCTGGTGGTTCAAACATCAGGGAACCCGGGCCCGGCCCGTCAGATTTTCTTAGCGCCTCGGCCTTTCCCCGGGGGTTGGGGGAGCAGGGGTTGGGCGTGAGGGGCGCGCGACCCAGGCCTTGCTAGCTCGGAAGCCGCAGGCAGTCGTAGGTCGGACACTCCCCACCCCCCGTCCCCGCCCCATCCGCCCTACCGGCACCTGCGGTGGCCTGGGCGGGGCGGGGCTCCGCTTACCTGGGGAGCCGAGGAGTAGGGGTATCCAAACTGAGGGTAGGACATGGCGGGCGCGGCCCGGGGCGGACGGGCGGGGCCTGCAGGGTTCTGCGCGCTGGGGCCGGCGTGGCGCGGCCACTGCTCCGGAGCTGCAGGCTTCTAGGCGCTGGGAGGGCGAAGCAGGAGAGCCGGTTAGTCCATCCCTGCGCTCCGCAAACTTTTCTAACCGGGTAGCAAAGTGAGCCGCGGTGGCCGCAGCGATACCTTTAACTTCGCATTCCGGAGGCTCGAGGGGGCTCTGGGACGGAGCGGCCTCGCAGCGGCGACAGAAATACATATTTTACGAAAAAGAAAAAAAAAAAAAACGAGTCGCGCGAACCCGTCAAGTCAGATGTGCGCGGCTTGAAGCGGCGGAGGCTCTGACGTCAGCCCCACCTCGCGCAGCCCGGCCTGGCCGCAGACTCGCCGGTCACTCGCCGGCGGCTCAGGCCGGGAGGGGCCAGGACAGTCCCGGCCGCGCGGTGGACGGAGGGGCCATTCCTCCGGGCGTTAGCAAATAAATTCCATCCGAGTCAATATCGCCCAGCGAACGGTGTTTCTCTTTAGTCACCCGAGAACGAGAGGCACTTTTAATTAGAAATTAATTAATGAGCAGCTGCTCCTTCCCGCCCCACTGTAATCATTCGTCTCAATTACAAATGAGACCTATGAAAGAACACGCTGAAGATGTAATCAACAGTTAAAATTAGCCCGGCCTCGCGCTGGCGCGCTCTGCTCCGAGTGGCAGGAAGGGGCTCGCAGGCGCCCCGCACGCGTCTCGTCACTATTGTTTAATCGGGAATCTGCAACGCCTCCCGCCGGTTTCCATCCTACGCCGGAATGGACTTTCAGAACCCACTGCGGCCGCAAGACAGCCCGCAAGAGCCGGTCAAAATGCCCTCAGGTGCGTGGGGGCTTCGGGGCCTTAGTTAGAGCTCGACACCCTGAGACTGGCGGCCCGAGGGCTGTAGGGCCGTCCCGGGCGCGCGCCCACCGGCTTTGCACCTCTGGGCAGCCGAGTGTCGCGGAGAACGCCCCATCTTCTCCACCGCGGTCTTTTAAGTTCCCGCTCAGCCCACCGCCCCCGCCTCGCCTCCCCGACTTTCCTCCCCGATCGCCTTTCCGCCGGCCGTGCTCTGCCGGCTTCCCCTGCCCCTCGCGGCTAAGCCGGGGACTGCCGGGCGGCCCTGCGCGCTCGGAAGAGCAGGTTCCTCAACCCAGGCCCCGGCCCCTCCCGCTAAGCTCGCCCCTCCCGGCGCCCCGCAGGGCTGGCTGCGAGGGAGGGGGCGTTGGGTGCCTGGCGGAGGCGCCCTCCCCGGTCCATTTTGCCCAGCTTTCTGTCTGGGGCGCACGGAGCAATGGGAAGAGGGGACCGAGCGCTCACCCCAGTACTCCCTCAGCCAGTACCCTCCCTGGGACCTTGCCCAAGTTCAAAGCGGAGGCCAGTGAGCAGGCGGCAAGGGGGCGCCCGGGCCATCCCGAACCCGTTCCCCGCCTTCTGCGCCATCGCCCTCTGGGACCGGGACTCGCCCCGGTTGCCCTCGCCCCCTGGGCCGGCCTCCCGTGGTAAGTTGGGAAGGAAGCCGTGCAGGGCAGCGTTGTGCAGACTTGCTCAGAAAGATTCCTGGGTTCAGACCTGTGAATCGCCCCAGGGTCACCCTCTAATTAATGATGACGTCCTCGCCCTCTCCCCAGCTGCAAGCCTGCCTCCCAGAAACGAAATCTGCCCGCTCTTCTGACAGCTCGGTTGAAGGTGATTGATGACTATCTGGAGACCACAGTACACATCATATAATATCTGCTGCGTAATTGCTTTAATTTACAGATGAAAATACGAGTTCTGCAATCGCGTTGGACCGGAGCGGGCCACGTCCGAGCAGCTTGCAGAGGGAAACCATCGGAAATAATGAATAGCCGCTCCATGCAAATTATTCAGACAGTTTAGCGTCGTAGCCGCGAGAAATATATAAAGAACACGAGTCAAATGACATTAATAATTGTTTCTGAATTCTGTATTGATTTCGCGGCAGGCCGTGTTTATTTCTTTCTCACCTGAATCGCTAATATCACCTTCCTGTAAATAATAAGAAACTAGCCACCGGGGTTTCTCGCTAGAAATGAATCTCTCAACCCCTTTCTCTCTCCTCCTGCTCCTCCCCTCCCCCACCCTCCTTCCTCCCCTCTCCCACCCTCCCTCCTCCCCACTCCTTGCAGTTTTCTGGCTTTTCCCGAGCATCCTTCTACTTCCTATTATTTATTGTTTACAAACTACTCGCTCTCTCCAGGTAATGAGGCCCGGCTGAAGGAGGGGCGTGAGCCCAGCCAGGCCAAGGGCTGGGACGGGGAGTAGAGACCCCCAGAGGGGAGGCATTCAGCTGCGGCT
The DNA here is from genome assembly GCF_029281585.2 of Gorilla gorilla gorilla. Classification (NCBI taxonomy): domain Eukaryota; kingdom Metazoa; phylum Chordata; class Mammalia; order Primates; family Hominidae; genus Gorilla; species Gorilla gorilla. Next base: position 110,294,469 of record NC_073243.2, on the reverse strand, counting down.
TGTCCTTTCCTCACCTATACTCGGGGACCTGGCCTCGGCGAGTGTGAGCGCTCAGCCGGCTGAGGGGGAGAGCCAGGGCCCAGGGGCCCAGCCACCTACGCCCTGCACCTCTGGGCTCTAGTGCAACAGCTCAGCCCACCCAGACCTGAGGCTGGTGCATTTCCTTCCTTCCAGACCCGGCGGGGCTTAACTGGAGCCGAAGCCCCAGAACAGGCGGCCATTCATCTTCTGAGCAGAGTCTGGGAGAAGCAGCCTCCACTTCCCAGGGCAGCCAGTACGTGGGGGCCCTTTCGGGGGCTTCCTTTGACCACCACCGCCACCTTCTCCTGTTCTCTTTTGCCTTTCCAGCCTGTGTGCATAAATCGACGCTCCAGTCCCCACCAGCGGGCGACCCTTTCTCCCTGACCCAGAAACCTGGCCTCTGAATCGGCTTTCCCAGGCCGCCGCACACACACGCTCCACTTCCTGCCCGCCAGCAGGCCCCAGCGCCTGGGGTCCGGGCCCAGTCACAGTCACCCTGCCTCGGGAAGCTCACAACTGCCCAGGAGGCCTCCTGACCCGCCCGGCCTCACCCAGGCCCCACTACTCATTCCAGGACACAGGGTCAATCCAGCCTGTGGATTGGCGACCACCGGGACATCTCACTGAAACCCTGTAGCCTGGCCTAGGCCCGCCTGCCCAAACCGGGGATTCTCACTGGGCCACCCTTCTCCCATAGATAATACTGGAATATTTTCCAAGTGCCTTCACCAAAAGGCCAAGCCTGGAGCGGAGGCACCCAATGTCCCTTTCACCAGCGATAGGACGCTCAGCATCTCAGGTATCAGCTGAACGCGTTTGCATAGACTCGGAGTGCTGAGCCTTCCTCCCTCTAGGGACCCCCGGTACTAAATACACCCGTGAGCAGGTGGGCCAGAAGTCAGCCGGCTCCCGGAGTACACAGCACCGGCTCAGCTTCGGGGAGATGAGGTGCTCCCGCTGGCCTGGAGCGCTCCGAAGCAGCGGAGGACCAGGGCCGGAGCAGGCCTCAGGGGAGGCAGGGCATGGTCAGCCCCTAACGCGAAGCGCAGGCGGGTCGCCTATTTTGACGGGGTTACTGTTGGCCGTCGGAACCATGGAAGGCCTCCGGGGAGACAGGCCGGGCCCTGACCCTTCTTCGGCCAGCCTAGCCCTGGTGCTTCAGGAGTTACCCTGGGGGCCACCAGTTCCCCGCACCAAGAGCTCGTCCGGAGGGAGCTCCTTCCAGCCCAGAGAAGTTGACTCCAGCCAAAGGCGAAGCCGGGAGCCCGGGGCACCAGGCAAGGGCCTTTCTTTCTGAGGCCTGGGGCCAGAGACCTTGGGGGCGCCTGTGCCCGCCCACCGCTCGGGACACCCGGCTGGGGTGTGGGTCTGAGAGGCCTCACGGTCGCTGACGCCGCACTGGCGAACCTGGAGGTTGGCAGGTCATTTCCTCACAGCCCCGAGGCCCCCTCGGAGCCAGTGGTAGGAGAAGGAGCCACAGGGACAAGCGTTGAATCTCTGGATTCCCAACCGCCCTCCATGGGGGCCCGCGGCCCTCTCCCTCCTCTCTCCCGCTGCGCCCCCGCCGCTTGCTCCCTGGGTACGGCCTGAGGCTGGACGGAGCGCAGTCCGGGCGTCCAGGACTCAGGCCTGGCCACTCCGAGCCCCCCACCCCCCGCCCCGCGCCGGCCCGCGCACCCTGCTTCCCGCAACTTGCAGCAAACGCAGCGGCCTCTGGAGAGCCTAGCGGCGGGTAGCAAACTTTGTCCCCTTAAGCGCAAGAGCAATCCTCGCAAAGTTTGTGCGGCGGAGCCCACTCCCTACCTGAGCTGGGGAAGCTCCCGCCCGCGCCGTGTGGCTGCCGGGGCCGCGGGGAGCAGCTCGCAGCCCGGGACGCACCGGGGAGTCGCCGCAGCCGCCGCCGCCCGCGCCCCTCGGCGGCCGCGCGGAGCCTCCGCCTCCTCGGAAGGGGGGAGGGGTCTCGGAACCCCGGGGCGGGGGCGGGAGCGGGGACCTCACCTACCTGCGGTGGCGCTGGGCCACTCCCGGCAGCCCGCGAGGGCTCCGCGCGGAAGCTCGGCGCGCGCGCTCCAGCGGGGAGCCGGCGACAACTAATGGAGACATTTCCAGGCGGAGCACCTGGCGAGCGGAGCGCGCCGGCGTCCCCAGGCGCCGCGGTCGTCAGCCGAGCCCGCACCGGCGTGACGTGGGCGAGCGAGCGCGCTGCTCCCACCCGGCCGCCCATTAACGCTTTCTCCCGCGGGCGCCGCGCTCTTGCCAACTTTCCCCTCCGTCCGGTCTGCGCGCGGCGCGCCGGGTGCAGGAGGTGGGGTGAGGGCGCCCCGGGTGCCAGCAGGGGCGCTGGGAGCTGTTTGGGCGGGGACGTAGGGCTCCGGGAGGTCACACAGCCCTAACAGGACAGTGGGAAGGCGCGCGAGCCAGATTTGGCCAAACGCTAAGCTCGCTGCGGCCTCGGGCCCTCGGCCCACGGGGCCCCTCTCCCCGTTTGGGCTGCCCCACCCAGGGACGCTTGGGCCGGGCGCGAAGAGCCCGGAAATAGCCACCCTTGTCGTCGGCCCGGTTTCCCTCCGAGGTCTTAGTATTTCCCCCCTCCCCCACCCCCCAAGGCCTGTGGAGGGCGAGGCTGCTGCTCCAGCCAACCCTCGGAATTGGCTGCAGGGCGCTCAGGTCCTGCCTTTCTTCCCCTGCCCCTCTCCCAAGCCCCTCCGTGCTAAGCGGCCCAGTTCTGGGTTCTCTCCTGGTGCCCACGCTAGTCCCTACCCGGCTCACTCTCAAAACAGCAGGCTGTGGCAGGGGCAGAGCCTAGGTGCGGGCACCAGGACCCGGGCAAGTGGGCGCGAATGGACCACAGTGATAAGCCGCCCCAGGACCAATGAGTCTGTGACCTGCCCGGGCTAAGGGGGGCATGCCCTGGTGGGGAGCCTGGTCCCAGCCGCCAGGGTTAGGGGAGGGCATGGGGGCTGGACCTCTGGCCTGGGGTCACACTAGGGCTGGAGGGTCTTCCGCTTCTGCAGCCTGAGGCCCGGACCCAGTCAGGGAAGGCGCGCCTGCGTGCAGCTTGCCCTGCCCCTCCCTCAGGGAGCTGGGGGGCCCCTACCCTGCCCCCGCCCCCTCGCCCCCGCAGCTGGGCACAGGTCTGTTTGTCATCCACAGAGCCGCTGCTCTGCAGAGGTCAAGACAGGCCCGGAAGGGAAGCCGGAGCAGCAGGTGACCGGCTGCCCAGGTCAGAGCCAGAAGGGACTGGAGGATGATGCAGCCCCAGGGCTCCTGGGGGATGAAGGAACTGGGGCCCTGAGAGGGCCACTCTCCCAGGCACTGGCCTGGCTGGGGCTGCAGACGCGCCTCCTGGTTCCCATGCTGCCCCCATTAGTGGCGATGTGCGGGGCAGGGCAGCCTCACTCCTACCTGGAGGATGTCCTTTTGGGCAGTGCCATGGGGTATTTGGGGCAATCCTCACATATATTTGCTTCCTTCCTTTATTCTACCCTCCTCCTCCATCATTTTTACTTCAAAGAACCATGAACTCGTTTCTTGTCATCTGTGGTCACGCAATGACATTTGAGATTTGTTGACTTGGACAATCTCTGAAAAAGTTATTTGCATCGTTTTCTTCAGCTCTCTCTGTAACTGCAGGAAAGGGAACAGGCCTCTGCTTGCCTCCCCATTGCACAGGGAACCATCCTTGTCTGCAAGCCTTGCTCATCCTTCTTTTCCTCCACCCGTGGGGCTTCCACGGGGAAAGAAGAGGGCCCAGAGTGTCCAGCCCAGGTGCTGCATGGAGAGCTCCAGGGGCTCCCCCGGGAAGGACGAGGCTTTGGTCTCTGGCCTGCTCTGGCAGCAGGGAGGGAGGTGGAGTGGGCCGTGAGGCATGGTGCGGGCCGTGAGGCATGGTGCGGACCGTGCGTGTGAGTCACCAGTGCAGCCCACGGGCGGACTCTGGGGCACAGGGAAGGGGGCTCTGGTTCTAGGTTTCTTCCCTCCAGCTTGCTTCAAAGCGTGGGGGACAGATGGGCGGGAGCAGGAGTGCCCTCCGTGTCAGATGGAATCGTCCTCCTTGGGAGGTGGGGAGAGCGTCTTCAATTCCAGCCAGAAGGAAGTTGAGGCCCAGCAGGCTCCACCCCGGAAGGGAGAGGAGGCCCCTCCGTGCCGCACTGGTGATCTTGGCAGGCCCTTCGGGACCAACAGGGACAGTGCGTCAGGACTGCCTGCAAGCTCATGTGGACTTAGGTTCTTGTTAAGGCTCAGTGTAAGCAAAGCGTATGTGCCTTTCCAACCTGACTTCATGCAATGAACTCCTTACATAGGCACTGCGGCCTCTTCAACAGCAGCAACAGTGGCTAAGAGGCCCTGAAGCCCACAGATGAGGAGCTCAGGGTCACTACCCGCCAGAAAGGGCTCACTGCTAGGATCTTCATAGCTCAGAGACTGTCAGGCATCCTCTGAAACAACCCCGCCTCCCATCCCTAGCGAGGCTCCATGTGTGACTTTGTCCCCTTCCCTGGAGGGCAGGGCCAGCTGTGTCTTCCCCCACCGTGGTGCTCCGTCCTCAGCACAGGTCCTCTGCACACTGCCAGGCCTGACCTTACCCTGATTTCATGACTCAAGCGACCATGGGCATCTGCAGCTGCCCTCTGCCCCTCAGCCCTTGACCTTGAGGGCATGGGAGCTGCCCCCACCCTCCTGCTGAGTTTCCAGGCCCTCCTGGGCTGGCGCTCTGAGGAAAGGATGGAAATTCCCAGGTCTTGGCCAGGAGGCCTGGCAGGGAACATCTGTCTGGGGCCTCCAAGCGAGCAATCAATCCAGAAAGTCTGTCTGCAGCCTGGGCCACCCCTGCAGGGGAGTGTCCTCCAGGGCCGGCTGTGCCTGGCCTCTGCTCCGTATCCTGCTCCCCCCATGGATCCTCTTTCAATCCCTCTTTTGTTCTTCCTGCTGGCAGGGCCCCCAGAGTGCAATCTGAAATAGAAGTCTTTGTGCCCCCAGGGCTTGGCCATGCTGCCGCCGCCTCCTCCTCACCTGGATGCTGCTGTAACATGCACAGGCATCTGGGGTGGAGAACGCCATCCTGGATTGTCCTGAGGCGTGGTCCTAACTTGGCCCCCGGTGCCTGTTGTCACCCAGGGCCCCACAACCTCATCTTCTCCACCCTTTCCAGAGACCCAGGAGGGGAAGGAGGCCCTTCCCCAGGCCAAGGGGGAGGCCTGGGAAACCTGTCTGAAGTGAGGATGGTCTCCAAAGCATCCCTGGGCACTAGTTCACAGAGATGCTCTTGTCCTTGGAAGGCTGGTCCTGACAGCAGAAGGGCAGTGTTTGCAGGATGTAGCTCCCTAGGGGTGTGGCGTGGACAGCAGTGTCTTTCATCTCTGGAAGCTCCCTGAGCTCCTGGCTGCTTCAGAGGGTCCCCAGCCTTGGGGCCCAGCCAGTGCTGCAGGGGCAGCCTCCCTTGTACAGCACAAGGGCAGACACAGTGAGTTTCTTTCCCAAGCGGAGTGGCATCTGGGTGGAGACGGCGCTGTGTGGCCAAGGATCAGTGGTGCGCATGGCTGCTGTAGAGTGACCACCAGTGGCTAGCCAGGGGTGGAAGCTTGAGCCCCTTTCACTCTCCTTCTCCTGCTGTCCTGTCCTTGTGAGGCTGGAATGAGGCCAAGGGAGCAAGAGTTGAGAAGTTATTTATTTTTCCTCTTTTCAGGATGAAGAAACTGTGTCCATAATACTGAAATGCATCAGCAATTTTAAGAAGGCCTCATTATTAAAAGCGAAAGGCTATTAGTTCCAGCAGTGTCTGCAGTCTGTATATTTAAATTTGAAATGTTTACCTGGCACAACCTCAAATCATGAGACCCCCAGCTAGAAGAGACATCCACATGAGATTAAGTTATTTTAAATTGTAGAAAAAGGCAGCAGTATGTACGACTGCCAAGTGACTTGAATATTGTTTTGAATTATTTGATGTAGCATTAAGAAAACCTTCAGTAGGTAGAGAAGAAATGTAAAAGTATATCTTAAATGCAATTACTATTTGCATATTGCTATATGTGGTAGGAACCTCAAAAATACCGAACTATAGATGTAGGAGAGGCCCTGAAACCTGGGAGCTAATGGGGTCTCCTGCCTGGAATTTGCAGGGAGGTTACATTCCTGAAATGAGGATGTATGAGAAACAGCAGAAATGAGAAACAGCATTGCTGCTTCCTGAGGGCTGTTACTGACATGAACGATTCTCCAGTACTTGGATGCAAAATGTACTTTAATAAATAGAAGGTGACAAGACACCATGTAGCATCTTCATGGGTCAGTACGTAAATAGGAGAGAAGAGGCAGAGCCCTCCTAAGGGTGACCTCCGTCAGCCCCAGGAACTTGGGCCTGGGTGCCGCCCTCAGGCCGAGTTCTCTGATACTAGTCCTGTCCTGCCACGGCACGGCATTGTGACTTCTTCCCTATACTCCCCAGCAGGGCTTTGGGGAGGTCCGTGATACTCACCTCCACTTCTGTGATGCCCAGAAAGAGACAGGAAGTGAGGGAACACGAGTGCACGTCGAGGCACCATGTTTTGTCGTTTGCGGTGAGGAGCTGGCCTCTGTCTGCACTTGGCTGCCCTTTGAGCCTGGGCGTGCTCCCTTTAAGGGCTCACCCAGGAACATGTGCCAGCGACCCAAAGACGGTCCTAAAAATTAAAGCGCACTCCCTGGTCTCACAGACACCTGGGGAGCATTCCTTATCCTAAGTTAAACCTCAGTGCTGGCGGTGGCAGCGCGCCTGCAGTGACCAGTATAATGCACCAGTCATTTAATTACCGTGGCAGTAAATCTCGCACGAATATCCTCCAGGAGTTACCTGATTTTTATATAAAAAAATTTCAGAGTATTTCTTGAAATTCAATTAATTGAAGGCCCCAGATAAAAGGAACACATTGTTAATGGCTATAAAATAACCCTGAGGGAGGAGACGGAGCGCAGAGCCTGACTTCAAAGTGTGGTGCAAATACTTACTGTCTTACTTTAAAAGTATTCAGATCAATGAATCAGTTAAAATTGCTTATACGCTTAGCAACCTTTTCATTGACTGTTTGAAAATGACACAAAGAGAAGCTTTTATTGTCCATGATATGAAAGCTCCGGAGGAGAAACTGTAGTTTTGCCACTTGGTCAGGAGCAGCATCAGGACCAGACCTGGAGGCTCAGGGCTTTGTGAAGTGGGAACGCCTCTTCCCTTTCCTGCTAGGAGGTTGTAGGAGGGTCCTGGGGCTGTCACAACAAAGAATCACAACTGGAGGCTTTGGCAACAGAGCCTCGTGTTCTCCCAGTCCTGGTGGCCAGAGGTCTGAGATCCAGGTGTGGGGAGGGCTGGTGCCTCTGAGTCTAAGGCTGGGACAGAGCCTCGGCTTTTGGCCAAAGCCATTCACCAAGTCTGTCTTCTGCCATGGTGGCTGCCGGCAGACTGTGGAGTTCCTAGTGGGTGCATCTCCCCAGCCCCTGCCTGCGTCGTTGCAGGGCCTTGCCCCTGTGTGTGTCTCTGTGTCCATACTTCCCTGTTTTATAAGGACCCCGGTCATCTTGGACTGAGGCCCATCCTTCTGCAGTAGGACCCCACCCTAACGGATGACATCTGCAGTGACCTTGTTTCCAAATAAGGCCTCATTCTGATGAAATGGGGTTAGGACTTCAACACATGAGTTTTTGGGGGACACAATTCAACTCAGAACAGAAAGGTCCCCTGTGATGCCACCTCTGAGGCAGAGTCCATTTTTTTGGCTTGAACTCCCTTCGTCCCTGACTTCCCAAGGGCTCCCAGCATCCCGGCGAGCCCCGCACAGCCCTGTGGGTAGTGAGGCCCAGCATGCTCTCCTCCTTCCTTCCTTTCTGTTTTATCGCTGTCCGACACGCTGCACGGTTGATTGGCTGTCCTTGCCTCCCTCCTCTGCTGAATGAATGCTCCCTGAGGGCTGTGTGTTGCATTTCCCTGGGACAGTACCCTGCACCACTTAGTGAGCGCTCAGTGACCATCTCACGAAGGAGGAAGTGTATGTGGCATCTCCAGGAAATGAGAGCAAAAAAGAAAGAAGCAGCCGCACCTCCGTAAGGCAGAGACTCTCGGGAGTCACGGATGGGGAGCCTGAGACTGTTCATTCAACAGGTGTCTATGGAGTGTGTGCATGTCCCGGGCACTCCCGCTGCCTCTTGGATACATCAATGAAGGGACAGTAAGCAGGAGCTCATGGGCTCTCAAAAGAGACACATAACACTATCAGCACCGTGAGCGAGTGAATGGGCTGAGCACCTCAGCGGCTGGATGAACGAGCGATGCCTGGCATCAGCTGTCTGTGGCTGCACAGCAATCTAGCCTCATCACACAGCACAGGCACATCCACCTGTGTCCTGCTTGACGTCCTGGGCCCCGTGCTCTCTACCCAGCCTATTCTCTAGATTCTGTCCATCCCTGCACAAGCTGGTGGGATTTTTACTGAAATTACTTTCTGGAGAAGTTTGCGCCACTTCCTCGGCTTTAGCTGGGGTTCACTGTGTTAGATTACATACGTACTGCAGGTCTTTCTGAGATGAGTCTTCTGTCTTAATCTCCTGCTGAGATGGCTGAGAAACAACAGACTCTTCGTGTGACCAAAATTCTCCGACCTTGGATGTTTCTGAGGTCTTCTTAGCTCCACCTTGCCTTTTTCACCAGATCACGTTTTCTGACAATGCTTTAAAGTCATCTCTGAGCTTGAGTCTTTTGCCATCTGGGGGCACTGAACGTGTTCTGTTGCCAGTCCTGGCTCTGTTTTGCGCTCTCCTCTGGCATTTGACCAAAAGCAGCAGGAGGAACCATGTGGCGCCTTTAACATCTCGGAAGTCACCTGTGATGCTGCTTCCCGCATCACATCACACCACATCTCCGGCATCATTGCAGGAGGTGCTGCAGCCGAGTTTCTGCCACCCTGTGAAGATCCCAGCACCATGCTCTCCATTCTCGCACATCCTCTCTGCAGCATGCTCAGGTCTGCGTTTTTGCCCACATTCTGCTTGAGGTTCTTCTGGCTTTCTCTATCCTGGTCCTCAACCTTTTCTGGCTTCTGCCTGCTGCTAGCTCCCAAAGCCACTCCCGTAGCTCTGGGATTTGTTACAGCAGCAGACCGCTTCTGGTTGGTGCACTGCTTGTCTATTGCTGCATGACAGTATTACAAGAAACCTGGCTGAGAAGAGCACACATTTCACATCTGATTTTTGTGGGTCAGGGACGCAGGCATGGCTTTGCTCAATCCTCCCCTCAGGTCTCTAAGGCAGCAATCACCGTGTTAGCCAGGGCTGGGCTCTCAGTGGGGAGCTTGACAGGGGAAGGGCTCCTGATATGATTTGGCTTTGTGTCCCCATCCAGATCTCATCTTGAATTGTACTCCCATAATTCCCACATGTTGTGGGAGGGACCGGGTGGGAGATAATTGAATCATGGGGGAGGTGTCCCCCATACTGCTCTTGTGGTGGTGAGTAAGTCTCAGGAGATCTGGTGGCTTCACTTGGCTCTCATTCTCTCTTGCTGCTGCCCTGTGAGATGTGCCTTTCACCTCCCGCCATGATTGTGAGGCCTCCCCAGCCACGTGGAACTGTAAGTTGAATAAACTTTTCTTTTGTAAATTGCCCAGTCTCAAGTATGTCTTTATCAGCTGTGTGAAAATGGACTCACATAGCAAATTGGTATCAGTAGAGTGAGGCGCTACTGAAAAGATACACGAAAATGTGAAAGTGACTTTGGAACTCGGTAACAGGCAGAGATTGGAACAGTTTGAAGGGCTCAGAAGAAGACAGGAAAATGTGGGAAAGTTTGGGACTTCCTAGAGACTTGCTGAATGGCTTTGGCCAAAAGCCTGATATCGATATGGACAATAAGGTCCAGGCTGAGGTGGTCTCAGATGGAGATGAGGAACTTGCTGGGAACTGGAGCAAAGGTGACTCTTGTTATGTTTTAGCAAAGAAACTGGCGGCATTTTGTCCCTGCCCTGGAGATTTGTGGAACTTTGAACTTGAGAGAGATGATTTAGGGTATCTGATGGAAGAAATTTCTAAGCAGCAAAGCACTAAGATGTGACTCGGGTGCTGTTAAAGGTGTTCAATTTTTTTTTATTTTTAGCTTTTCTGTATTTTTTTAATATACTTTAAGTTCTGGGGTACACGTGCAGAATGTACAGATTTGTTACATAGGTATACACATGCTGTGGTGGTTTGCTTCACCCATCAACCTGTCATCTACATTAAATATTTCTCCTAATGCTCTCCCTCCCCTAGCCCCCCCATCCCCCGACAGGCCTTTCACCTTCTGCCATGATTGTGAGGCCTCCCCAGCCACGTGGAACTGTAAGTCCAACAAACCTCTTTCTTCTGCAAATTTCCCAGTCTCAGGTATGTCTTTATCAGCAACAAGAAAATGGACTAATACCGCCCCCTTCCCTGCTCGGTTTGTGTGGTTGTCAGCAGCATTCATCCCCTTGCAGTTGCAGGACTGACAGCTTCAGACTCTTGCTGGCTGTTGGCTGGGGGTGTGCTCAGCTCCCAGAGGCCATCCCCAGTGCTGGGCCTTGTGAGGCTGAGCATGGCTGCTGGGTCCCTTGCAGCTGGCAGGGGACAGACTCCAGACGGGCTCTGCAGTCTTATGTAACGTAACCACACAAACGTGCTTATGTGTAGCTGGTTAGCTTTGTCATATTCTGTTCATCACAAGCAAGTTGCAGGGAGGGGATCACCAAGAGGTGAATGTTGAGAGGCAGCGATCACAGGCCACCCAGAAAGCCTGTCCGTCTCACCGAGAAACAAAGACATAGGAGATTATGCGAGGCACGAAATGCTGTGGGAAAACCGAGGACACAGACGCAGGGCTCGGGCAGAGTTCCCATGGTGGGCACAGCTGGGCCCTTCCTGGTGGTGTTTTCTCTCTGTTTCTTGTTCCCAGCTGGTTCCCCTTGTGGTGTGGCCGGGGACCTGTGGTGACATGGTGGCAGGCCGTGCTGCTCACTGCGTTGGGGGCCTCCTGCTCTAAGCACTGAGTGGGACTGCACTTCCCTGCCCCTTGCAGCTCCTCTGGCCAACGGGATGTGAACAAGGTGACTGTGTCTCAGCCATAAAGAAGCCTTGGAGGCCAGTGAGAGTCCCCCTCCCCTTCCACCTGCCGTGGCAAACAGGAGCATTTCAGACAGTGGAGACTGGCAGACGAGCTCCCTGAATGAGCTGGTGCGAACCGGAGCCCCTGGGACCTGGGCCGACACCTGTGAGAGCAGGAGCAGCTGCAATTTTCAGCCACTGACAGGTGGAGATTGTTTGTTACAGCCACACGGTCCGTCCTACTGACTGATGCAGTGATTCCTTTGTAAGTCAGTTTCATAATATTATAATTGCATATTAGGTGATTTACTGTAATATAATAGTAAATTGTATAATTATATACTATACTTGTGTATTATTATGTGATTACATACTGTAATATAATTTTCAACATAGAAAAAGCTACTAGACAGAAGGGTACTTGTGTGTCTCTGAAGTGCCTGTGGGCATTCCACCCGGCCTTAAAGAGGAAATGTAATGTAAGGACAAAACACACAATGCCAATGAAAGACCCCATACAGGAACCTGCTGACCCCCTGCTTCCACCTGCTGGCTGGCTAGGAAGGGGTGCAAATCAGAGCAGCCTCCTTGGACCTCGGAGCAGAAGCCCTTTGTGGAGCTGGGTGGAAACGCCCTGTGCTGGGCCACCGCCCCTCTACCCTCTTAGTGAGCGAGGAGTGGCTGGGGACGCACAGGAGCTGCTCTGCATTTGGGCTCTGCCTTGCAGTAGAGTCTGTGCCTTGTGGCGCGGCGGGGCTGACCTGAGGCAGCCGCAGTGGAGATGGGCCAAAGAATCGGAGGAGGGACTGAGTGGACTTGGTGAATTGTTGGGTGCGGGGCTTGAAAGGAGACATCAGAGAGGATTCCTGGACTTCTGGCTGCGAGGGTGGGAGGCAGCTCGTGGAGCCATGGACACAGTGAGAGTGCATGAACGGCCACAGGTGCCCTGCCCGACCCAGGGGAGTAGGTGCCACAGCGAGGTGGGGTTCCTGCAGCCGCGTGGGGCTAAGGGGCCCCGGCCTCGTGCGGGCCTCAGGGATGACTCACCCAGCATGTTTCACTGTGTGTTACATCTATATAGGAAGGTGGCAGTGGGGACTCTCCTTGGGGAAAGAAGAACAACCTTGTAAAGGTGTCCTAGTGTAGTAAATTGCTAGAGTTTTCCAAGCAGGTCTGTTCTGTGTTCTTTCACGTGTGATGCAATGAGATAATGGTGATAACATCACCGTGGACATTGGTAGGGTGAAGTGGATGACACCTGACTTTCTGGGCGCAAAAGCGCACATGCTCCCAGAGCCACACATGCCCAGACGCCCATGCTGTGTGCTGGGCTTCGGGTTTTGGGCCATGGGACCCCTTGGAGAAGGCACTCCTGCCATGGGACTCCCTTGGAGCAGGCAAACCTGTGTCTGCTGGAGCCTCAGCTGGCACCCGGCGTCCAGAGCACTTCCTGCCTTTCCTCGGGGAGAAGGTCCACACAGGCCTGTGGGGGCCGGCTGCTTCCTTGGGAAAGGCCGGGCATCCCTGGCACCCTGGACACTGGCCTCTGCTACACAGTTTGCATGCGCTTCCAACTCCAGCTCCGAAGAGGCTAGCTCCACGCCTGAAAGTCTTGTACCTGAGGATGTGTTCAACTTTCTTCATCCGTGAAACAGACTCCCCACGCACATGGGGACGTTGCCTTTGGGAATTATTCCTGGTGCCTGCCTGCGCCTGAGGGAGGGCTGGGATGGATCTCTGTGCTCCTCACCTAAAGAAAACCTCAGCCTTGGGACAGCCTTGCTTCTTGCACAACTCTGGTGCGGGCCCAGCCTCCAGTGGCCGGGGAGTCCCCGTCTCAGCCGGTGAGCACCGCTCAGATCACTCTGTCCCCTCTCCAGACAGGGCGGCCTTGCCACAAGGTGAAGGAGCTGCCCAGGATCTTTCCTGCAGGACGTTCTGTCACAAGGAGAACGCGAGAGATGAAGTTGGTGAAGACTCTGCTTTGCAGGCAAAGTCCTGGGTGAGTCACAGGCCCCTGGAGCAGCTGGCGCAATGCCTAGACTGCAGCCCCTCGGGCTGGGCTGTGTGGGAGGGGACTTGTGTGTCTCTGATGTGCCTTTGGGCATTCCACCTGGCCTTAGACTCCCAGCCTAAGCAGGTGCTCCAGGTTCCACCTGGCCTTAGACCTCCCCGTCCTTCGTCACCAAGGCACTGACGCTCAGGGCCCCTGTACACATATCTGTGGGGCATGGGGAGGCGGAGTGGGTTCCCTTGTGCTCAGGGTGGAAGGGAAGCCCTTCACCACCAGGAGCCCTAACTCTGGGGTTTGGGGCATCAGCTACTTGGCAGAGGAGGCATCTCATTTTGAATCCTCTAATCTTCATAATTTAGGAGAGCCCCCCGCCCCACCCCACCAAAATTGGGGAAAGCTTGGTTTTCTGTTTAATTCTTAACAGGTTTTTGAGAACTGGGTGGATAGACTGATTTTCTTTGGGCTAAATATTTTGAAAAGCATTGAACTGGTAGTTCGAACACTTGCATTTTGCTGAAATCTCTCTCTGCAGCCACTGTGAGACAGAAGCCTGGAGAGGAGGCAGAAACAGCCACCTTTATCCACAGCCAAACATGCCGTGAAGAGCGGAGACAGGTTATACAGGAGCGATGTTTTAATAGGAAACCCAGAAATAGAATGTGTTCAGTTTGATAATCGTTTTAAGCTTTTCTTCCCCCTGTAAATCGTGGTAACTTGGTTCAATATTGTGAGTCATGGGTGGTGAGGAAGAGTGAAGCGTTATTGTCAGATACTGGAGCGAGATCTCTTTATTGGCTGCAGATCCCTGAAGCCTGTGCCCAGCAGGAAATCAATGTCCATCTTTCTGGCTTCACTGCCTCCGGGATCCTCATTTTCCGCTTGTTTGTGTGTGGCTCTGATTTGTTTTTAGGTCTGATGTTGCCTCTTACAGCCTGCTTCCAGAGCTCCATTAAAGCTTCGGTGAAGTCTCCCCCAGCCCACAGGATCATGTCGGCATTGACAGTGTGCCTTGCAAGGCTGGAATGCACTGGGCCTCTCCCAGACTGCTGCCTGCAAAGCAAAAATCCCCTCTACCAGGATGCGGTGGGCTTCAAACTCTTGCTGTTCACCTGCAATTCCAATTTTGCATGGGTGTCTCTCTAGTCCCCTCCTAGTCAGCCTCTTGTGGATGATGGGCCAACATTGTGGACACCTCTTGAGTCAGTGGCCCCGAAGCTGCCGTGGGGTCTGGGGTCTGGACCAGAGCATGTTCTCAGGGCAGGCCGAGCCATGCTGTCCGGATGTGATGAGGGAGCTGTGTCAGGCAGGCTGACAGGCCCTGGGGCCTGCTCCTGGGGCCACAGGGCTCTAGGGACCGGTTACTGAGATCTGGGGGCACCAACAGACCCGGCCTGGGTGGGCGGCCAGCAGCCCAGAGCCAGATGCAGCTGCACCTGCCTGAGTGTGTGATGTGATGCTGAGCTGAGATGCACGGGAAGTGAGTTCAGTGTTCTGGAAAAGATTCCTTCGCTGATGAGAAGAGACAGGAAGGGAGGACCTCTTTTTCCCCTGGATATGGTCATATCTCGAAGCGACCTGGGGACCAAGCAGGTGTTATGCCAGCAGGGGCCCCACATTGGCCAGAGGTGCCGGGCTCTCCCCTGGGACCATCACTTTGACTCTTAGTCTAGAAATTGGAAGCGTGGAGGTCAACAGCTGCTGGTGTCCCCTCATCTCACCTACATTTAAAAACCATTTCTCATGGAAAATTCCAAATATTTACAAAAATAGGGAGACTTATTGAATAGGGAGAAGAAGTGGGCACCCGTCAGCCAGTTTCAGCACTTACATAATTCATGGCCAATCTTACCCATTTTCCCCAACCAATTTGCTTTGGAGCAAGTTCAGGGTATCGTATCTGTAAAAACAAACACACACAGACAAAAAAAAAAAAACAACAAAAAACAAAACTCCTATGAATATCATACGTGAAAAGGCAACAATTCTTTTCATATTTTTAAATTTTTAAATTATTTCATTTTATTTTATTTGTGGAGACAGGATCTCACTATGTTACCCAGGCTGGTCTTGAACTCCTGGGCTCAAGCAATCTCCATGCCTCAGCCTCCCGAAATGCTGGGATTACAGGTGTGAGCCACCATGCCTGGCCCAATAATTCTTTAATATCTTCAAATACGCAATGTTTCCGTTTCTTTGCTTTTTGACAGTTTGTTTTTATGTTTTATTTTTAAATAACAGCTTTCTTGAGAAACAATTTGCATAACATTTACTCTTTTAAACTGTACAATTGAGTAATTTTTAGTACATTCATGAGCTTGTGCAACCATGACCATAGATTGCAGAACAATTTCATTACCCCCCAAAAAGAACCCTGTTTCCATGAGCGGTGCCTCCCTGTGCATCCCCAGCCCCCATTTCAGGGTGATGGGACTGTCGTTCTGTTCAGAGCATTCTGTGTGAGGCAGAAAGCCTTGGTCCTCTCCGCCTTTCTGAGTTCTGTGTGAGGGTTTAGACCCTGGTCCTCTCTGCCTCTCTGAGTTCTGTGTGAGGGGTTAGACCCTGGTCCTCCCTGCCTCTCCGCGTCTGCATATTCATTTCCAGTTTGTGTGAATCTTCGGGATCCTGTGACAGTGACGTTGAGCTCAGTTGATGTGTCCCTTAAGCTTCTGAGGCCTTCAGGTTTCCCATCCACCTTTCATTGGTTTGTGCACTGTTTTGCAGTTGTTCCTTCATGATAATCTACAGAACCACCATCCCATCCGTGGACGCTTGTTTCCAGAAACATCGCGACGTAGTGTCTGACTGTGTGCATAACCCAGCAGAAGAGCTCTCTGAGACCTAGAGCCGGGGAAACAGACTTAAAACCCAGGGATGCAGGAGCCCTTTGCTGGCTTGTCTTCTCCTTCTGTTGCTCATTCCTTGAGTCTCTTTATTAAGAATTTGTAGCAAAGTTCCCTGGAACAATAAGCTTTCTCTTATAAACTCAATTGATTTTATGGTACTCAGAAATGTTTTTCATAAGCACCTCATTGGAAAAATATTCTTCAGTAGTCTCTGCCAGCAAATCGACATGAAAAAAGAGTAGAATTCACTGGACAGCTTTTCCATGGTTTAATCCATTGCCCCAATTTTGAGACTTTAGGAAGAGCCAATAACACAAATCACAGTGTGTCATCTAAAAGGCTCTAAATCACAGTGCAGCAGGATGCCAAGCATGAGACAAACAACGGTCCTCTTGCCAAGAAGCAACCACCACCAGCCGTTCCCAAGGGCCCAGACTCACGAATTCCACCCAGGCACTGATGAACCCTTTCTTCCTTGCTCAGGCCTGGAAGAGTAGTAGGCCCTTAGCAAATGAGCCAGATTGAAGAAATGAATGAATTTGTGCACTCACAGTGGCTCCCATCCCAACCAGTGGCTCTAATGGGATCTCCCCTAGCCCTGTTTGTTCAGGTGCCCACCTTCCCTGCTTGTGGCCTCCAGAAAGGGTGACCGTATCCTCAGCTCCAAGGGTCAGTCCAATTGGCTCAAGGCAGTCACTATGGTCTCACCCCCTGCCCCAGTGATGGCTCAAGTTTGTGTTAGTTATCTCTTTCTACCTAACCAGTTGACTTAAGCTTTGGCAGCTTAAAACAACACACCATTATCTCTCAGAGGTTCTGTGGGCTGTGGACGTGGGCAGAATTTACATGGCTCCTCTGCTTCTGTATCTCCTTACAAGGCCACAACATGTCAGCCAGGGCTACCATCTCATCTGAAGGCTCTACTGGGGAGGGAACTGCTCCCAAGGTGAATTCTGAGGCTGCAGTCAGGATTCAGTTCCTTGAGGAAGTTTGGACTGAGAGTTTCAGGACCTTGCTGGCTGCTGCCTGAGTGTGTGATGTGATGCTGAGCTGAGAAGTACGGGAAGTCAGTTCAGTGTTCTGGAAAAGAGTCCTTCACTGATAAAAAGAGACAGGAAGGGAGGGCCCCTTTTTCTCCTGGACATGGTCATATCTTGGAGTGACCTCTGGAACAAGCAGATGTTATGCTAGGCTGAGGATGAAGCCAACAGGGAAGGGTGGAGCTGGGGTGAGTAGAGGAGCGGAACCATGCTGGGCAGGGGAGGGGAAGTGCACTGCGCATGGGAGGGGAACTGCACTGGACAAGGGAGGGAAACCATGCTGGGCAGAAGAGGGGAACTGTGCTGGGCAGTGCCCAGCATGTAGGCTTCCAGTGCGGGTGGGAAAATAGGTCTATGTTGGGTGGAACAAATTTGAGTCACGGCCTCCTGTTGCTTGCAGCCAAAACACTCTAACTGCCATCTCTTGTGACCATGTTCTCAATCTTCCTTATGTACCATTTTGGTGGGGTTTGGATCCTGTTAACTGATCAGACTTGCCAGCAGCACGTGGGATAGCTTCTGGGTTCCTTGGGATGGAGTTTGATCACCATCACTAAATCAAATTAGTCAAGAACGGGTTAATAGTTTCCATTACAATTCAGTAGCTACATTTGGTTCTTAGACTCCATTTTTCTTCCATGTTTAGTTGATCATTTTCTGCTGTGCTCTGCAACATAGCTAGGTACAGAGAGCAGGGTGGTTGAGAGGACAGTGAGTAGTTTTATATAAGACGAGAGAGAGGAAGAAACAGAGAGAGAGGACAGAGAGAGAAAGAGAAAGGGAGGTCACCTATCTGTAACACCTGCTGAACTGCATTGGCGATAGGCTGTGTGACTTGGATATTTCAGTCCCAGAAACAGCTCTTTAAGGACATCGATCCAGTTTTCCTGTAAGGTAATAGCTGTAGGGAAATGGAATGCTTCTTGGAGCTCAGGATTTGAACGCAGTTTGGTCTGGGGTCAAAGCCTGTGCTCTCAGGCACTACCGCGGCTTCCCCTTCTATGAGCTCCCTGCACACATTTAGAGCACCATGCAAGGGAGAGGCCCACCAGCAGGGATTCTGCCAATGTGTGTATGTGTGTGTGTGTGTATGTGTGTGTATATGTACGTATATATATATTAATATAAGCATATGAGTCTTATGAAAAATACCTGTGAGTATTGTATTAGGGTTCTTCAGAGAAGCAGAACCTATATATATACATACACACATATATATGTGTATATGTGTGTGTGTATATATATATATATATATATATATGAGTAAATAGATATAAACAGATAGATAGATGTAGATGTATGAGAAGTCCCATGATAGGGACAGGTCCTTGGCAAGTGGAGACCGAGGGATGCCAATGGTGTGATTCCATCCAAGTCTGAAGGCTCCAGAACCAGAGAAGCTGATGGGGTAATTTTCAGTCTGAGACCAAAGGCCAGAGAACCTGGGAGGCCACTGGTGCAAGTGGGATTATAAAGGCCAGAGAATGAGGAGTTCTGATGTCTGAGGGAAGAAGAAGTGGGGTGTCCCAGCTCTAGAAGAAAGAGCAAATTCACCTCTCCTCTGACTTTTTGTTCTACCCAGGCCCTCTGCTGACTGAATGATGCCCCCCAGCGTTGGATCTTCCTTACTCAGTCCACTGATTCAAATGCTGATCTCTTCTGGAAGCGCCTCACAAGCACACCCAGAAACGATGCCTTACCAGCTATCTGGGCATCCTTTAAAACAGCGAAGGTGACACCTAAAATTAACCTTTACAAGTGTCACAAAAAACAAGGTGTGTTAGTTTAGAAACATTTCCCCATCTGAATGTGTTTTATGTCTGAACTACTGAGTGGCCAACACAGGGAAGACCCTGTCCACCTGGAGCTTATGTTCTAAAGGGCAGGGACATCACCAGTCCAGGATGGAGAGCAATGAGGAGGCCGCCTGAGACAGGTGGTTGGAGATCTCCCTGGAGGAGATTATATTTGAGCCAAAATCTAAAGGATAAGATTGAGCAAGAGGGAGGTGAGGGCAGAGTCTTGGGGATGGTGAGGAGCTGGGTTTCATTCCAAGAACTATGGGAAGCCACTAAAAGGTTTAAAAATAGGGACATTTGGAATTTCTGAAAAAGATGATTTGATTCTCATGACTTTGTGATGAAGGGATGGGAGATGAGCTAGACTAGGAGAGGGGAGAACATTCAAGGGGCAGCTGCGTTCATCCAGGACGATGATGGGTGGGCCTGGGGCTGGTGGGGCAGAATACTAACGCTCAGGTTGCCGTTTCCACCATCAACGGCTCAAATTTCTATGCTTTTTCCAGCTTTAGAAAGATGAGCCACAAATTGTTCTTCTTATATCTTGCATCTTAACTCACAAGAGAAAGAACTATTCATTTTGGATGGATGCCCCAACCCAGCAGACACATAGAAGACCTGTACCTTGCCCAGTCCCCGGGGATCCTGCTGAGGATACCAAGACAAATGAGATGTTCCTACCCTGGCACAACTCACCATCCTGAGCAGGAGTATCAGGGCCAATTAGCAGGTAATTTAATTTAGGGTTAGGGTTCCAGTGAAGCCAGATATAAGGAGCCAATGAACCCTGAAGCCATTGCATTCTTTGTGCCAGAGTACATTCCCATCCACCTTGGGGAATGGCTAGGAGGCTGGTTCTGGGGTGTACTTGGTGTCATTACTGGGCAGAGATGGTGAACAGCCCTTGGAAAATTCTCCAGGCTTTCTCTCCCCTGCCTTGGAGGCTATGGAGGCCTCATGTTGAGTGGAAGGAACCACAGGTTAGAAGCACTGGAATCCTTGAGTCACAGCATGGAGGACAGCTGCCCTCATGAGCTGTTACTGCTGACCCAGACTCATGCTAAACTTTGCTTGAATGACAAACCAACTTTGTTGAGATAAATCCCTAGATTGGGGGATTAATTATTACAGCAATTACTCTAGGTTATCTGGACAAGTACGCCATAGATAAAGCCCTGCCTTGGTACCAGAACATTAAACAGAGATACAAAATGACCCAAGGAAAAGGCATATGCGTGTGTCCCCCAGGGAAGCCACAGGCTCAATCTATCAGTTTTTATTAATCTCCAGGTTATTATATTAGCTGTCATTTTCTTAATTAAGTCTACTTTATCAAGTTCTCCCTACATTTATTTAAATCTATTTATCCTGAAATTAAAATACTTGAAATCCAATAGTAAGTTTTAGTATACTAATTCAAAAATTAAAGGTCTGAGTGGACTTATTATTAAAACCTATGTATTTGTGAGTGTCTTATAAAAATCAACAGTAATTTAATGTCTGCCAGAACAAAAGTCAACATTCTTTAGAAGAAGATAACAGAATCCAGAGTGTCTACAAAATATAATTCACAGTGCCTGGTATACAAACAGAAATTACTAGACATTCTCTAAAGATAAAAAAGTGAATGACCCGGATGTTGAATTAGCAGACAAAGACATTAAAACAGCTTTTATAAATATGTTAAAGAATTTATAGGAAATTATGGCAGATGGAGAATGTTAGCAAAAGAAAAAAAAAAAGGAGAGAAGTGAAAAGACTGAAGGAAAAACCCAGAAATAAAAAGCACAATGTCTGTTTTTGTTTTTTTCTGAGAGGGAGTCTCACTCTCACTCAGGCTGGAGTACTGTGATGCGATATCTTGGCTCATTGAAACCTCTGCCTCCAGGGTTCAAGCAATTCTCATGCCTCAGCCTTCCAAGTAGCTGGAATTACAGGCACGTACCACCACGTCCAGGTAATATTTTGTATTTTTAGTAGAGACAGGGTTTTATCATGTTGGCCAGGCTGGTCTCAAACTCCTGACCTCAAGTGATTCTCCCGCCTTGGCCTCCCAAAGTGCTGGGACTACAGGCATAAGACACTATGCCTGGCCAAAAGTACAACTGCTTACAAAAAAAGTTTTGAAAAGTTTAAAAGCAAACTGGACATAGCAGAAGGAAGGATAAATTACCTGAAAGATAGATCAATAGAAATGATTCAAACTAAAGCATAGAGAGGAAAATGAATGGAAAGAAAAAACAAACAAACATGCAAACACAACACAGCAACCACATAAGTGGGACAACATCACTTCGTCTAATAGGTGCATAAATTGGAGACCCAGGAGGAAAGGGGATACAAGGGGCAGAAGAAATGGCTAAAGATACATTGGACAGAACTTTCCCAAATTTGATAAACAATTCAACCCCACACTTCCTAAAAGCTAAATGAACCTCCAACAGGAAAAAATAAAATAAAAAAAAAGGACAACAAAGGGGATACCACAGGAACACTACGAAACCCCAGAATGAAGAGAAAAGCTAAAAGCAGCCAGAGAAAAATGAAACACTGTATTCAGGGAACAACAATAAGAATGATGACTGACTTTTCATCAGAAACAATAGATGTAAAGATGAAAGAAGATGTTTTCTAATAGAATTCTGTATTCACTGAAAATATCACAAACTATAAAGGTTAAATGAATATATTTTTAGACAAACAAAAGCTAAGGAAATAATTTGCCATGAGACCCATATACTAGAAAGGCTAACTGATCGTAAAAAGAATGAAGAGCAGTGGAAACGATAAATATCAGATAAATAGAAATGCGATTTTTTGCCAATTTTCTTAACGAGAATCTACTGAATAAACAAAAATATTTAAAAATTTATCGTGAGTTTTATAACACACATAGAAATATATGACAAGAATAGCACTCAGGTCTGAAAGGGAGGAAAACAGTGTCATACAGGAAGTGATATGATATTAGGTACACTGGGATAAGTTAGTAATGTGTGATGTGATTACTAGAGCAATTGCTAAAATTTGAAACAAGCACAGCTGCAAAACAAATGGGCATTTGATAAAACACATCAAGGTTTGTGAGATTCAACTAAAACAGTGGGTAGGAAGACACACAGCAGTTTAGTATGTGTGAAAACAGAACACGTCAGAATCTGTTGGGTGTACCTAAAACAGTGCTTAGAGGGACATTTATAGTGTTAGATGGATATAGTAAAAAGAAAAAGAAAAATGAAAATCAATTATATTTTCTTTTTAGGAGGTTAGAAGAAGAAAAGGAAAGTAAATCTAAGAAAACAGAAGACAATAATAAAACTAAGAGAAAAAATCAATAAGATAGAAACCAGAGAGGCAATAGAAAAAAATAAACAAAGCTAAAAGTTGATCGCTCGAAAAGTTAATAAAATTGATATGTCCTCAGAGACTCAAAAAATGTTAGAAGGCACAAATTACTAATTTCAGGAAGCAAGAAGGGAATATTCCTACAGATCCTCCAGACATTAAAAAGAATAATTCACATATGTTATGTCCATTTTCGAATGTGTACACATCACGTTCAGCATGCTCAAAACCAAACTCATGCTATCCTCATTTTCTTTTCATAGTAGTCCTATCCCCTGAGATTGTTTTTACTCTTTTATTGTCCTTCTCTTATATTTACACATACATTTATTTACTTATGTATTCTTGGACCCTAATAGCTGGCAAATATCTAAATAGTGGTGAGTGTGTTTGGTGATAGTCACTACAGAACACAAAAATGACTAACATACACAGAGTCTGGTTTTACACAAATATCTAGTTCCTGCTAAGATGGCGAAGTTGCACAGGCTTCTGGTTCTGTCCCTCAAAATAAACCCTGAAAATAGAGCTTAGAGGGCAGCATGCACTCCAGTGTGGCAGACAGCATCCAAGTGGCCACAGCGTTCCCCACCCTCGGAAGTAGAGTTCATGTCTGTATCCTGGAGGCTGGCTGGGCCACCTGACCTGCTTTCCCTAAGGGAGCTTTAGTAGGTGTGACATAAGCAAATGCTTGAAATGTGCTTGCACCTGCGGCGTTCGCTCTCTTTGCCACTGTGTGAATAAGCCTGGGCTGGCCTACCAGGGACACATAGTCCAGCCAACTGGCAGCACCACTGCTAGACATCGAGGTAAGCCATCCCGGACCCTGGAGAGATGCCAGCGACCCCTGGATGAGCCCACTCAAATTGTCAGTCTGTGAAATCGTGAGTAATTTGGAGGAGCTTTGTTATACAACAATATGTAACTGATAAATCCATACAAAAACCATGATAATTTAAAAATCAGAGATAAAACTCTGGGGATATTAAAGTGTCTCTTGAACTGGAGTATGTGGGGAGGTGGGTGCTTGCAGCATGCTTTTAAAAAACTACCAAGCAAATAAATATATTACAATTAACTTCCAATGTCTGCCAGTGGAAGTCGCATTTTAACTGCCAGTTTGACGTGATTGTGTCCTAGAATGCCAGGAACCACCTTACCAACTGAACTAGGAATTATATTCAGATGCCTATGAAGAAAACCCAAACAAAAATGGCTTACTTATATAAGCCAATCTGGACGTACAAAGTCCAAGGCAAGTCTCTCTACCATATGAAGTTATTGGAAAACCAAGCTGCTTCTACCCTTCCGTTCTAGGATCCTGGTGCGTGGGTTTAATGGTCAAGGTCACCCTGTGGTCCAAGATGGTTACTGGAGTGCCAGCCATTACATCTGTATTCCAGGCAGTGGGAAAGTGAGGTGAGGCCTCAGGGGTACACCTTCCAGCTATGGAGGCCTCCTTTTTACCACCACCTTGTATTTATATTAATATAACATCTTGCTCTTTATTTTCTATCATAATCTCCTATTTATTTTCTATATAAACAAGTGAAGTCTTTCCTTTGGGTATTTGCTGGTTACTGTTCCTCTGGTCTTCCTTTTGGTAAGTTTTTGCCTTCTTGTTACATACACACATGCACACACACACGCACACACATGCTCACACATGCAAATGAACACACACACACACACACACACACACACACACACATGCACATTTGGGAACCGAGTTCTAAAACACAATGTCTTTGCCTCCAAGAGCAGAGAAATTAAACTTTTCCCTTAAAAATGAGAAAGTAAGTCAGCGTTGTGAGACCCAGCCTTCCCTGGGTCATACGGGGTTCTGTTTCCTCCAGCCTAGGGAATGTCTAGGTGGTGGTCACAGAGTGGTCAATGCCTGTGAGGATGGGCTGGTCCCACTGGATGGGGCCTCAACAGAGCGGATGCCCAGGGCTGCCAGTGGCACAGCAGGGTTGACGGGGGCGGCAGGGCCCTGGGCTTCCCTTTGGCCCCAGCAGAGACGAGTGCCTCCTGGTTCGTATCCATTGGAGTTACCTTCTCCCTCCTGTCTATCACAAGGACCACTCACACATTGCTCTGCCAACACCTGGCCCTTGCCCTTCCTCCCCCTGTCCAGGCATATGGGTCTTGGCATCTTACACCGATGTCCTAATCGCTGACCCTTCGCCTGCCTCTGGTTGGGCGTGGGCTCACCTGCTTAGTGCTGGCAGTTCTCCGTGGTTTTATCTGCTGATGGGTGCTCCCATGCAGTGAACATCTGGAAAATGAAGTGGACATTGTCTGGGGTCATTGTGTGGCTTTGTTTGGGGTTGGCAGACCTGGGTGTGGACCGGAGACCTGATGCTTTAGTCATTTGGTACTCATCAGCCCCTCCCCCATGCCTGGACCCAGCAGGAGCTGGGCAGCATCGTGAGCCTCAGTTTCCCCTTCTGTGAAGTGCAGATTGTCAGCAGGTCCGTCTAAGAGGATGTTCTGAGGATGACCAGAGCTACCCACGTGGAGCCCAGCAGGCAGAGACCGCACGTGACACATGCTGCTCACTGCGATAATCGCCGGGGAGGATCCAGCCCCAGCAAGCACGTTAAGCCTCCATCCATGAGCCTGAAGATCATGCAGTCCCCAGCGCAAGGCTCCGCCAGCCTGAGGAGCCCCTTTCCTTCCAGCAACCTGGTGTCCTCACTAGTGTCCTTCCTGCGGGTGACACCTTCTCCTTGGGCCTGCTTATCTTTCTCTGCAGTGGTGTCCAGCAGCTCCCCATCCCGACGGCCGCTGGGTTTCTTTCTCTTCCCTAGGTTGGCCCCTGCCTCTCTGATCCATGCTGCCCATTGATGTCCCCTCACTCCACCTCTGGCTGTTTGGAAGGCTTTGCTCTTATGTGCTATTATTCTCTCCTAGTCACTGGTTTCATGTTTTGGCAGAGATCAGAGACCATGTGAGGCATCTAGTGAAACTACAGAGCCATTCTAGAAAAATATACGTCCCTAAGAATTTGCACAAAACTTTTGCACATCGTTTCAGAGAGTCTGCGGCCTGTCGGGGATGTGTCTGTGGGCCTCGGCTGAGGGACCTCTGGCCTGTGACATCTGAGCCCCGTGCTGTGGGTCAGTCCGAGGCCGGGGACCCTGCATTGGGTCTGTGTCCCTGTGGATGAGGAAAAAACAGCTCTGGGGATAGAGTCTTGGGCCACACGGCTGCTCACGTGCCAACATGCCATGTCACCCAGGTGGGGATGCGGTCATTACCACCGAGTGGTCTTGGGCCTCTGTGGAGGAGCCCTGCACCTGCCCAGGCTGGTGTCTGACTCCACATCACGTGCTCTGTGGGAGGAGCCCAGCCAGCCACGCACAGGCTCCTGCCTTGAAATATCTGGGCCTTCCGAAGGAGAGGAGAGGATCCACCACTGGGGGGGTCAGAGCCCAGTGTTGTCTCTGCAGGTCTTCTGTATACGCTGGAAGGCGGCCTGTGCTGGGTGAACAAGTCCTCTCTGCAGCACGACTTCAGGGGGCAAACGAGGTGCCAGCCAGGCCCGCCCCGGCAGCTGGTCCTGCACACGCCTTTGCCCACCATCGCTGAGAGTCAGACTTCTGATTGTGAAGGTTCTCCCCAAGCTTGAGCCAGAGGAACAAACATTTAACTTGTGGGAATGTAGATGTAGCAGCATTCATTAGAGGGACAGCCACATGGACCTCCTTTCTGGGAGTGGGTGGGGACAGAGGGAAGGGTGGGGACATGGGAAGCCCTTGTGGTGGCCGACCTAGGCCATTCCCAGTCCAGTCTGTTCCCAAAGATGCGCTTGTCATTCCCAAGGCACAGACAGGCCTGGGGCAGCTGCAATTCCCCACACTCACCTGGAGTGAACGCTCGGAGGGGTCCTTGGCCCCATAGCCCAGTTAGGTGCCCTGGCCCCACTGTGCCTCAGAGGTCCTGGCATGGGGAGAAGCCCTGCTGCGCTCCTAGGTGAGGCCGGCAGGGGTGGACGCATGATCCGAGGCCACCTGCTCGTCTTAGGGTCAGTGGCTTGCAGCCCTTAGGATAGGGACCCTGTGGGGTCTTTGCACGATTCTGATGGGTTTTCCTGTTGTAAATAAATTCATTTAAAGCAATTGCCGGGGCCCAGCCCAGAACTTCGGCTGATAAAGAGCCGTGATTAGGGCCCATGTGAGGCCCCCTGCTCAGGCTGTTTAGACAGGAAGGAAGGTGTCTCCCAGGCTCCCATTCCCCGACCCTCTCCCTACCACCCTGCCTCCCCATCCCATAGAAGGCTGCCTCCGCCTGCAAGGGTGACAACATGTTCAGCAGTCAGTGTCTGGTGACGTTGCAGAGGGAGAACCGTCTTCAGCTCTTGGTTCCTCCCAGAGCCCCACCTGGCTTTGCTCCTTTCTCTGTAGGCCCAAGAGATGACTGTGGGGTGATGACAAGAGAACTGCCAGGGCCGGAGCTTGGAGCCCTGAGCCCACTTTGCAAGGCTGGCCACAGACCTCTGTGCCCCGGTCCAGCTGGGGCTCAGCCTAGTGCTGCCCAAGGACTCCTGGCCTGGCTGTGGCCCCGGGACACCAGCTCTTCCTGTAGATGGAGGAGGATGAGCCTGGGAGAGGGGACAGGAAGGCCAGGGCCTGCTGGGGAATGTCGGCCCCATGAATGAGCTGGTCCTGATGTTTGAGGGGGCGTGTCCTGGGATGAAAAGGCAGGGAGTGAGGAGGCCCACGGTGTGCTCTCGGGGCTGGTATGAGAATCCGCACATGGGGCGGTGGGGCTCATGTTACATTGGGTGCATCGCGTAACCTCATTTTAACAACTGGGCTTCACCACGTCGTGGCACGTCAGAGCTCCGTGCCTTCTCGCTGCCAAGGGATGTCCACGTGTGGCCGGGCTCACGGCGCGTCTCACTCACCAGGCGAGGTCACTTGGGTTGTTTGTGCTTCCTGGCTATTGTGAATCGTGCTGCGAGGAACATTTGTGTGCAAGTGAGAGAAGCCATGTGTTGTGATACGGTTTGGCTGTGTCCCCACCCAAATCTCATTTTGAGTCGTCAGTCCCTTAATCCCCACGTGGCATGGGAGGGACCCAGTGGGACGTAATTGAATCACGGGGGTGGTTATCCTCCTGCTGCTGTCGTGATAGTGAGTGAGTTCTCACGAGGTCTGATGGTTTTATGAGGGGCTTTCTCCCCTTTGCTCGGCACTTCTCCTCGTTGCTACCGTGTGAAGAAGGACATGTTTGTTTCCCTTTCCGCCATGACTGTAAGTTTCCTGAGGCCTCCCCAGCCATACTAAACCGTGAGTCAATTAAACCTGTTTCCTCTATACATTACCCAGTCTCGGGTATGTCTTTATTAGCAGCATGAGAAAGGGCTAATACTGTTGTGCGGCAGCATTTATACGTGGTGTCCGGAACAGACAAATCTACAGAGACAGCCCATAGATAGCGGGAGCCAGGGGCAGGGAACAGGGGAATGAGGAGTGACCACAGATGGGCTCAGGGTGATGAAAATGCTCTGAGGTTAGATCATGGCAATGGTTGTATAACAGAATTGCACTGCACACTTTAAGTGGCTGAACTTCATGTGAGTGAGTTACATCTTAAATCTGTTTTAAATATCGGATTTGGCCTTTTCAGACCCTGTCACTGAGAAATCCGAGGGCATTGTGATGTGTGTTGGGTCTGCAAGGTCGCCACTGCTCTACATCTGGGGAGGGGATGGGCTTTGGTTGAGACCCAGCTGTGTCATCTGAAGCAATGGAGCGAGGGCTGTGTTTTCAGAGGTGATGTGCACTGTAAGTAAGCAGCTGGCTTCTGGCATGTGGACATGGCCAGTGACAGGCATGTTGTGTTTAAAAGGATGGCCTTGATGGTCCTTGACCCTCGGGAGCTGGGCGTGGGAAGGCCGTGAAGGACCAGGGTGCAAGGCCCTTGCTGGCGGCTCTTTCAAACAGAGTGGGTGCTCCCCGGTGGGGCCTGCAGCCATCCCTGCAGGGGGACACTGGGAAGCCTGCTTTGCCGCTCCCTTCCAGCTGTGAAACCCAGATGGGGGTGGCAGGAAGGACTGGGGCATAGGACAGCATTCCTCACGAGGTGCCTCGATGCCTCTGGTGTGAGCTGCAGTAACGCACATGTGCACAGGAAACCAAGACCCTCCCACAGCCTTCCTGTCCCTCGAGACTCTGTTCTCCCACTCCTGACAGACAACGGGTCCTTAGTGGGAAAGGCCGGCTTGGGCACAGGGGCTCAGCAGAAGGGAGACCTGGCTCCTCCCACCTCGGCTGCACCTGGATGACCACCTTGGCTCCCTGGAGCATGGAGACACCTGCTGGGCTTTGTGCTTGTCGCCTGGTGCCTGGCATTTTCTGGCAAACTCCATGGAAGGAAGGAAGTCTTCCTGCACTCGGACACCTTGTTCTATAAGGAGCTCTCTCTTTTCTTTCTTGTGTCTGTGTTTCGGTTCCATTCTGGGTACAACAGTTAGAGACTCCCGCAGTCTATGAAGCAGCATGCCTGCAGAGGTTCCGGGGCCTCTCTCATGCTGGAGTCATGCAGGGTTTGCCTGGGTGGGTCTGGGTTTATTGTGGGGGAGCCTGGGGCGTCACAACTTCCTTTGAGGCCACCCCTTCACCTGGTGAAAGGTGATGCACCAACTGCCGACTTGGACCCCTCAGGGCGGCACCGCGTCCACCTGCACATCCCATGGCCACAGCTACACGGACGCGGTCTTCCAGCTCGCCAGAGGAAAGTTTTCCTCATGCCAGTGGTTTTTCACTTGTTAAATCTCATATTTCAGGCAACCCATTGAGTAGAGCCTGGAGAGATGCGATTAAACTGCCAGTCTCCTTCCAGAAAAGGGATTTGTGCTTTTATAGTAAACAGGAGATCTATGGTTTCAAAGTGTATTTTACTCCCGAGTATTTCAATTACACAGTAGAATATTAGATGATAACTCGTGCAGTTAGGATATAGTGTGTGTCACCCACATTACCGGGAGCACACACAGCAGTGCCCGCCGTGTGTAAAGGACTTGCTGCATGGGAGGTGCACCAGGCTCATCCCCCCCAGGTTGACTCCACGGATGCTTTCAAACTGAGTCTTTTCCACGCTGACCCCAGAACACAAAGATGATTTATACGCAGCATAAGCCGTTTTCATCATGTATGCGCTTATTTTACAAAAAGGGATGTCAGACAAATTAGATTTCTTTTCCTTGAGTCCCTTTCTCTGGGAAGATTATTTACAATAGTTTTTAAATTCCTCTCTGTGCTATTCCTCCAAAGGCAATGGAAAGCAATTCTGAGAACACAGCAGAAAATCAGCTTTTAATCAAGAAAAAACAATCTGTGGGAAATAGAGATGTGCTACTCTGCCCCAAAGAGATTCCTGTGGCCGTGGGACCACCCGCTTCCAATTTGCAGATACCAGGTTTCCCTTCTCTGGCGCCACTTCCTGCTGAGGCTTGGCTGGGGCCTTGGAAATGCTGTCTTGTCTGGTAACGTCTGATTGCTGGTTGGGCCAGGAGGCTGCTGCGGAAGGTGGGGGGCCAGGCTGGCCTATGGACCCTCACTGAGGTGTCTCCTTAGCACAAGTGGGCAGGAACTTGGGTCAAGGGACACAGTAACCAATGCAGACAATGTCACAGACCTTGTTTGGGTTCCTGACACCACCATGCTGTGAGGAAGCCCAATCGGCCTGAGGAGAGGACACTCAATGGAAGTGGAGAGGACACAGCAATAGGTGAGTGAAGCAGGCCTCAAATCTCCAAACAAGTGAATCCTTCCAAAACCTTTAGAAGTCAGGGATGGGCAGGTATAGCCACAGAGCAAGATGCCAGCATTTCTTTCCATGGATCTCTGTGGCTGTGTCCCTGTTGGACTCTGTGGCACACATTTATGGTTGAGTGGCCCATAGTGCGAGTCACTGAATTTTCTGCCTGATGTCCCTACATCACTGTCACCTCCCCCTGGGGTCCCTGCATCACCCTCACCTCCCCCTGAGTCCCCGCATTGCTCTCACTGGGGGAGGGGTGGACCAGAGGCTTCACACACCACGTGTCAGAATAGGGGTTTCCCTATTCTGGGTCTCCACATCACTCTCACCTCCCCCCGGGTCCCCGCATCACTCTCACCCCCACCTCTGGGTCCCCCATCACTCTCCCACCCCCAGGGGTCCTGCAATCCTGCCATACGTTCTTCTATTTCCAGAGCTGGCCTGGAAGTAGAGTTGTGGCCACACTCTGCTGTGCCTGGAACCTCTATTCTGACATGTGGTGTGTGAAGCCTTTGGTCCACCCTCCCTGCCCCCTACAGGCTGAATGCCTGACAGAATCCACCCCCACTCCCACTGCTGCCCCCAAGTAGTCAGGACAGCAGGGGACAGGTGGGACAGGCCACACAGGAGCAGGAGCTGCATGGGGGCCACCCTGCGTCTGGGGAGCAGCCCTCCTGCCCCCATGTGCTGAGGCCTCTTCTAGCTCGGGCTCTTTGGGCTGGAAGGTTTCGAGGGTCCTCACTGCATGGAGCTTCCCCACTGCACAAAGTCCTCAGCGAGGAGCGTGATGGCTCCGGAGCCCCAGATGTAAAGCTGAGTTGCCGCGGAGTAAGAGCTTTGGTCTCCGCCCTTGATTCATTCAGCTGGGGCAGAGTGGGGTGGGGGGCGGGGTCCACGGAAGCCTCAGAGCTGCCCGGGGAGGGAGGTGCCCCAAGACTTGGCCCAGAACTTCCCCCAAGATGGTCTCTGAAGGGTGACATCCTGGCCCTCCAGAGTGCCAAGGTACTGAGGGCATGATGGTCTTCATGTGGCCTGGCCCTTACCATCTCCATCAGGCCCTGAGGACATGGAGGGTGCCTTGCAGCTCTCAGGTTGCAAGACCACCCTGTCTGCTCACTGGGGACAAGCAAAGCTGTCACCCACCTACACCTACGGTGTGCACAGACAACCTGTGGGGCACCTGTGCTTGTGCCCTAACCACCTGTACCCTGCTGAGAGGAGGGACTGGCGGGACGTCCCAGGGGCTGGGCCAGGGCTCTCCAGGTGTGGGGTTCTGGGGTGGGGGGTTCCAAAGAGGAAGCAAGTGAGCCCATGCCCACAGCCCTCCCTGCTCCAGGAACCAGAAGGAGGCTCTGTACCATGTGGGGCCACCAGGCAGCATGGGCTGGAATGAGCCGGCTGATGAGGCTGGGGTGGTCCCAGACACACAGGAGGGGGCAGCTTCCCCTGCAGGGGCATTTCAGAACTAGCCATGGAGTGGGAGCCCAGAGGGAGCAGTGATGGCTCCCAGGAAAGAGGGGCGTCCCTGCCGTGGGCAGCCCCTTCAGCCCCACGTCTCCACAGCTGGACTTGCGAACGGATCCCATGTGGCCATGCCCCTCTGCTGTCCCTTCTCGGAGGCCTCTTGGAGGTGACACTTTTGAAATAGGATTCATGGAATGTTGTCCCGAGGCCAGGCCCAGGGATTACAATGTGGATGCCTGCCCACTGGTCCAGATGGGCGATGCCGTCATGACACAGGCCAGAGACAGAAGGGGCGGATTCTCCATGAAATGTGGCCTCATGAAGCCAGGGGTGTCCTGGGACCTCCGTCCCTCAGCCCTGCTCTATCCCCACTGCCTGCTACCAGGCAATGTCAGGCAGTAAACCTGGCGGCTGCCCCTCTCAGGCCTTGTGTTCAGACCCCAGCTGGCCTCTCCTGGTGAAGTGCCCCAGCAAGTTCCTCCATGCTGTGCCTCCACTTCCTCAGCCGCTAGTGCCCTGGAGAGGGAGGGACATGGGCTGCACTTGGTACCTGAGAACCGGGTGGACACCAGCTCTTGTGACTGTTCGTCTTGGAGACTCACAGACGCAGCCGCCCTGGGCTGCTTCTTGCTCTCCCTCCTGTCGCCTCCTGTGCCTCCCCCTTGCCTCTCTCCCCGTCTCTTCTTCCCTCTCTTTCCCTTTCCACCCTTCCCTTCTTCCTCTCTCTGCTCACTCCTCGCTCTCCCCTGCCCTTTGTCTCCTCCCAGCTGCCCGCTCTGTAGGGTGCCTCCTACAGCTTCTCATCCACCTCCACTCTCCCTTGGTCTCCTTACCTGATGCCCTCAAGGAAAGCTTCTGCCTCCTAAGGACAATACGGAAGCACGGGGCAGTTCTAGGTGATGGCAACTGTTATAAAAATTGTTTAAAATAAAATTACAGGCCGGGTGCGGTGGCTCACGCCTGTAAACCCAGCACTTCAGGAGGCCGAGGCAGGTGGATCACCTCAGGTCAGGAGTTCGAGCCCAGTCTGGCCAACATGGTGAAATCCCGTCTCTATTAAAAATACAAAAATTAGCTGGGTGTGATGGTGTGCACCTGTAATCCCAACTACTTGGGAGGCTGAGGCATGAGAATCGCTTGAACCCGGGAGGCGGAGGTTGCAGTGAGCCGAGATTACAGCACTGCACTCCATCCTGGGTGACAGAGCAAAACTCTATCTCAAATAAATAAATAAATAAATAAATAAATAAATAAATAACAATGCTCATTGTACAAAGTTTGGAAACTACAGAAAAAAATTCAAGAAAAAATTAAAAGCTCTTTGTAATCCCACCATTCAGAGAGAGACACAGACAAGACCTTTGGCCATGTCTCCCCTCCTTTCCAGGCTTATTTAATAACTATGATGTAACCCTATTTACTAGGATGCCACTGCCAGGTGTTCCGAGCTGTGGCTGCACCGCGCCTGTACCACTGTTCTCCTCTCGTTAGTCTGTCGTAAGGGTAAGCAAACTTTCTCTATAAAGGGCCAGGTAGTCAACACTTTTGTCCTAGAGAGCCATATGGTCTCTGTCTAAACTACTCACCTCTGCCGTTGTAGCGTAAAAACAGCCAAAGGTGACACGTCAGCATGGCTCTGTGCCAATAAAACTTTATTTGCAAAGACAGGAAGTGCAAAAACAAAGATCAGATTCATCTAATCTTTGAAAAGGCAACATTGTCTCTAACTAAAATCATTGAAATTTAAGTCAGTTAAACTGGACAAACACAGCTGTTAGGAGCGACTTCCATCTTTTCTGTAATCCTTACCTCTGTGCTTTCCCAGTGCATCTGAGTGCACGTTCCTCAGGGCCCTCTGCTCATCCTGGGTGTGCTGGCTTCTCAAGGCTGTGTCTGCGGTGTGTCCGGGGTCAGGTACAGATGGCATCCTGCCAGGCAGACCCTCATCCCTGCAAGGTGGACTCTTTAGAACTGATAACTTTTCATGAGAAAAATAATGAATCATGGAAATAGAGGCTTATAAGCCATCTATGTAGTGCCAAGTGGGTAGAGCAGGCCATTTGTGGGGAGCGCAAAGTTTCTACGGCTGCTCTTACCCGGCCATGAGGGGATCAAAGGAAGGTGGGCCCCGGACACAGAGCCCTGAGGGCTCTCTCTGGCTGAGACTCCTGAGTGCTATGCTGGGCGCGCCGGGGAGGGAGGGTGTCTGGGGACAGTGTGTGGTCCTAAGCAGCAGCCCCTGGTACTGGGGAGTCTGTCCCTGATCCCCAGAGGGAGGACCCCCCACGGAGGGCTGTTTCTCCCACTGCACGCCTCTGGGGGACGGGGGTGCAGACCTGGGGCAAAACTGCAACTCCCAGATTGAGTGCAGGGAGGCAGCCGGGTCAGCGCGGGGGTTCTTGGGGCCCAGCAGCACAGAAGCATCCCTAAATGTGCATGGGGCTGGGGGGATATGAGGAGGTGCACGTGTGCCCTGTGTCCATGTAACAGGTACCACAGACCAGGGGCTTAAACAGCAGGATCGCCTTCCCAGGGTGCTGCAGTCTGCAAGTCTGAAATCAAGGTGTCGCTGGCCTCGATCCCCGAAGGCTCCAGGGGAGACTCCTTCCTGCCCCTCCCAGGTTCTGGTGGCCCAGGCATCCCTCCGTGTGCCTGCATGTGGCTGCATGGCCTGTCTCTGCCTCTGCCCTCACGTGGTCTCCTCCCTTTCCTGTGTCTGTCCACCTCTGCCTCACTCTCCTAAGGACACTTGTCATTGGGTTTAGGGCCCACGCAGCTCATCCAGGATACGTTCCTCCTTTCACATCCTCAACTAAAGCACTTCTGCTAAGATGTGGATGCATTTATTGGGGGCCATGGTTCAACACGACCATGGTGCCCGACCTCTCAGAGCAGGTGCCCTGGGAGCTGCCATTTCAACAGAGAGGGGCATGGCTCTGCTGGAACAGAGTTACAGCCGGAGGGTCTTCAGGTCTGGTTTTGCCTACAGAACACCCTCTGGAGCATCCCAGCACCACTCACACCTGACTTGTCAAGCTGGGAGTGCTGCAGGTGTTGCTTAGCCCCGTATCCAGTGCTGCTCTGGGAAAGAGCGTGGTGACTCAGCACCTTTGGCTGAAGGAAGAGTTAGGGCAGTGGGTGGGTGGGAATCGGTGAAAATGCGGTTCACTGGTCAATATTCAAAAAGGCTTCTTAATGAGGGTGTGCTGAAATAGGAAAGTGCTACTTTAGAGAGTGATGAATTCCAGGCCTTAGCTCCTTGCCTGGCTTCTGAGGATGTACACAGATTTTGGTGAAGAAATGGACTCCTGTTTGGAGATTTCAGAGGGAAAGCTTGGACTGCCACTAGGCAAGAAGAGAAATAGAACAGATGGTCCACAAAGCCACATCCACAAAGATGAGAGTGTGGCTGCTGGTAAAAGACACTGGAAATGATGGCAGCTTAAATAAAACTGCACACAGCTTCTCCCATGCCAAAGGAAGCTGGAGGTGGACAGCCCAGGGCTACATGGGAGCTGCAGACTCCTCCGGTGTTGGGGCTCCTCCCATCCTTCCGCCCCGCCTCATCCAGCGGCTTTCCTAAGTGTGCTTCACAGTCCTGGTGTGGCTGCTGAGGCTGCAGCCACCACCTCTGCATTCCAGGCAAGAGGTGGGAAAAGTGGGAGGAAGACAAAAAAGGCCCTTGTTGAAAGCCTCACCCCAGAGTGACTTCTTCCCTCTACTTGACCATTTTCTTGAGGATGGCACTGATTGGGCGTGGCCACCAGTCCCTGAGGAAGTGCTCATTCATCTGCAGCAGAATGAGGCAAGTAAGAAAAAATGAGTTGGTGTTTCTTCACATTAATTTTTGTTTTTCCAAGTGTTTTTGACATTAAAATGTCCTTTTTCTTTTGAAATGATAGAGAAAGTTGATTGTAATTACTTATTTTGCTTGAGGCCATTGTTTTTCAAAATAGTTTCATTTGAAAAAATAATCTGAGCATAGTTAAAAAGTCAAACACTACTAAAAGGTTCATAACAAAATCCAATCCAGCCCCTCATCCCAGCCACATGCCCTCGAGTCTTGCTCCCCAGCACCACTGTTTTCTGTTACTTATTTCTTCAGCGACTTGTCTCTATATTTCCAATAATATAATATCTACTACTTATTGATGTCTTGTTTTTAGACCGTATCTATGGACTTCTTCCTGTGGTAGTTGAAGTTTAAGTCTCTTACACTCGACATCTTTTTTCTAGCACGACTCTCCCTGTTTCCTCATACGTCTATCACTAGTTTTGGCTAAATAACGTTTATTTACTGCTAAGCTCAGTTATGCACTGTGATTCTTTGTCTTCTGTTATATAGCTTTTCATTTTTCCTGGAATTAATATTTGCATGGTTGTTTTCCTTTTTTATTATCTGTCCACATAATTACTGATGCAATAATGATTCTAAGTGTCCGCACATATTAAATTATCTGATAGCTTCCTAACCACCAGGAACACCTCCCCCTTCTTCTGGCATCGCTGCCTTGGTGGGTCCCTGGAGTTCCCACTGTGGGAGTTTCCACTCTTGTGCTGGCTCTCCTGTCAGGCTTCATTTAGTATCTTGTTTCATTATTTACTATCTTTTTTTTTTTTTTTTTTTTGAGATGGAGTCTTGCTCTGTTGCCAGGCTGGAGTGCAGTGGCGCCATCTCAGCTCACTGCAACCTCCGCCTCCCGGGTTCAAGCAATTCTCCTACCTCAGCCTCCCAAGTAGCTGGGATTATAGGCACACGCCGCCATACCCGGCTAATTTTTTGTATTTTCAGTAGAGACGGGTTTTCACCATGTTGGCCAGGCTGGTTGCAGAACTCCCGAGCTCAGGCAATCTGCCTGCCTCGGCCTCCTAAAGTGCTGGGATTACAGGTGTGAGCCACCATGCTCAGCCTACCATCTCTTTCTTCCATGTTTTGCTAAAGCATGTCTCTCAGTAGCTG
The DNA here is from genome assembly GCF_029281585.2 of Gorilla gorilla gorilla. Classification (NCBI taxonomy): domain Eukaryota; kingdom Metazoa; phylum Chordata; class Mammalia; order Primates; family Hominidae; genus Gorilla; species Gorilla gorilla. Next base: position 110,258,128 of record NC_073243.2, on the reverse strand, counting down.
CCTACGAAAGGGGGTATGGGTGCCATTTTTTTTTTTTTTAAATCTTGGCTGTCTGAAAATAACATTTTCATGCTTGATGGAAAGTTTGGCGAGATATAGAAGTCCTGTTTGTCAATCGTCCCTCAGTATAGTTTTAAGTCTCCTTGAGGTATAATTCATATGCCACACAGTTTTCAGGGACCTGTTTGATGGGTTTTAATCAATTTATCACAATCCAGTTTTAAAACACTTGATTTTGCTCCCCTGCAAAACCTCTCCTGTTCACCTCCCACTCCGCGCTCCACGCCCCTAGCTCCAGGCAGCCGCTGATCTGCCGCTGTGGTTTTCTGCCTCTATAACTTTTCCCTTTCTAGAGATTGTACATAGCTGGAGTCATTCAGTATGGCCTCTCACGGACCTGACTGTTCTCACTTAGCATCATGTTTTGAGGCTCATCCACACACGGCCTGAATCAGAGTTGCTTCCTTTTTACTGCGGGGAGGTGTTCCACGGGGCGGATGGGCTAAATGTTGTTTACTCATCCCCCAGCTGATGGACGTTCGGTTGGCTTCCCGTTCTGTCTGTCATGAATAAAGCTGTTACGCGCACTTGTGTGCCAGTCTGCGTGTGGCCGCCTCTTCCTCGGCTTTCCCACCCGGAAGAGTGCTGAGGAGTGTGCACCTTCACTTCAGGAAGTCTCAACATTAAGAAAGAAGAGCCAACACTGGCCGAGGAGGCTTCAGAGCCTTCTGTTCCTCCTTGTGTCTTTTGAGTATTTTTTCATGGAAGTTTGGTGGGTTGACGTAGCTGAATTAAATTATCCAGAGTTGGTCCCCACCTGTGATCAGCCCCCAATGTTGAAATGAAGTCAAGAATCCACTGGAAGGCCAGGCGCCGTGGCCCATGCCTGTAATCCCAGCACTTTGAGAGGCCAAGGCGGGTGGATCACGAGGTCAGGAGTTCAAGACCAGCCTTGCCAACATGGTGAAACCCCGTCTCTACTAAAAATACAAAAAATCAGCTGGACGTGGAGGTGCGAGCCTATAATCCCGGCTCCTCGGGAGGCAGAGGCAGGAGAATCACTTGAGCCCAGGAGGCAGAGGTTGCGGTGAGCCGAGATCGCGCCAATGCACTCCAGCTGGAGCGACAGAGTGAGAATATGTCTAAAAAAAAAAAAAAAAAAAAGAATCCATTGGAAAATGTGCTTAGATTTACACCTGTAATTTTGAAGACCAGAGTTTGGAAGAATAAAAGTTGCTCAGGAAGTTTCTGACCTAGAGGGACTTTGGGCTCACGTGTCCTTCCATTAGCATACCTGGATCCTCAGCGCCAGGTGAGAAAACCCCTGTTACTTCCGTCTGAGCGAGTGCCCAGCCACGGCCCTCTGAGGGACTCACCGCTGCTGCTCAGGGACCCCTCCTCCCATTCTGGAAACCATCGGCAAAACCTCAGCAGACCACAGGGCCATTACTGTGGGCTCTGGTTTCCAGCCACTGCACTTCCAGACTTTTCTCTTCGGAGCCAGTGGGAATTTAGCAAATGACTGGATGGGGTCTGGGCAACCAGGCATCACGAGGCGTCTTCTCCTTCCACTCAGTGGAGCAGGGTCTCCACTGAATGCGGCGTCCACGCCTGATCGGGGCTCCTGCCAGGGCGGCCGTGCCTGCTGCTGGAGCCTCTGAGAAAACAGCCGCCTCCTCCCCTTCCCATGGTCTCTTTGTCTCTTCTCCACAGAGACCGGAGTGGGGGGCCTTTTCCTTTGGCCTACGCAAAAACTTGGCATAAATTAAATCATAACTGTAATAAACGAGAATGACCTGAATTGCAGTCCTCTGCCAGCTCTGCTCATGCGTCCCCCAGGCCCTCTCTGGATGTTGGGGCCACGGAGGTGTTTCCCTGCAGGACTGAGTGACCTGTGACCTCTTTATCTTTGCAAGAGATGTCGACGGTACAGAGAAGTAAATAACAGCAACAATGTTAATATAAATAGTAAAGAAAATCACCTCAGCCCATCTCCAGAGATGATCAGGGCTACATTTTGGCATCTACTTGTCCGGGCGTTTCCATCTTTATAGCTAAGTTATTTTAGCAAAAATGCATTCATACTGAACGTGCCGTCTTGGGCTTGATGCTTTACTTGTTGGTTTAGTTTTCACGTATTTCTATAAACTTAAATACACTGTGTGACTGAAAGCCTGTCCCCAGTAACATACGTATGGAGACGCCTAGTGCCTGTCTGCTGTCCCAGCCCACAGCCTGCTCTCCGGCGTGCTGTACACGAAGAAGGTGTCATCGGAGTTTCTTCCTGAACTTTTGAGTTGCTCTATCGCTTCTGGATTTGCATTGAGGTTTACAAGACACAAATTTCTTCCCTCCCTCCCTCTTTTGTTCCCTGGATTTTATGACAAAGACCCCTGTCCTTGCAGGTAGGGTTTTGTTACAAGTGCCGCTCTGGGGCAGGGAGGCCAGGGGGAAGGGGCCTCACCAACTCGGCTCAACACCAAGACCCCACTCCCTGGGTCCCCAGGCATTCCCACAGCTCAGGTCTCTGCTTGGACTGGGACCCTTCCTGCTTCTGAGCAAAGGTATGGCTGCCAGGTGAGTGGAACTGCGCACCCAGGTTTTCCCGGAAGCCGGAGTGAGGCACGGGAGACCTCAGCTGTGCATACCGGTGGGTCTCAGGCGAAATTAAGGACCCTCAGCCAACAATCGCTTTCCTCTGACACGCTCTGTCTGCTCCGCTTGGCACAGCGGATTTGCCTGAAGCCTCAGGGCTCGCCCTGCAGCCTGGGACATAAGGGTGTCCTGGAAGCCTGGGGTTGTCAGTGTAGACCGACCCTGATGAGACCCTACGGGCTTGAGTATTCAGAACTCGGGATTTCATGGTGTAGATGTCCAGATTTAGGGAAAAGAGCTGCCTGCATTCAAGGTCCTTTGGCTTGAAAGAAAGGATGGCATTTACACATACAGTTCCCAGTTTCTAAAACTACCTGATCTGCTCCCTTGAAATAGCAGAGGAAGGGGAACCGTACTCCCAGACCAGGAGCCCAGTGCCTTCTTGGGGGACTGCAAAGCCTTTTAGGGTATCTTTTCACGGCATTAACTTTCCTCAACTGTAAACTCTGTTAATATAATATAAGAAGGATTTAATTTCCAGAAGGTAAGCATTTTTCTTACTAATTAGTCATATCCCTTCCATCCGGAGGGGCGTTTGGGCCAGAACGGCCCAGTATTTAGCCAAATGCCCGTGGTGTGGCCTCCTCACCAGTGAAGCTGTGGCCCACCCGGGAGAATAAGCCAAGGAACGCTTGAGAAGAGCAGGCACCTCCAAACACCCAAACTCCTCTCATCTTTCTAAAAACCATGCCACATCCTTACATTTTACATTACGGCTAATCAACCTTTTTGAAATTCGTGGTTGAGGAGGACAACGTCATCATCAAAGTAAATGGTTTACTTAAATATAGAGTGTTTTGAAAAAGAGTTTTACTATTATCTAGTGAATGCAATTGTGACACCACAGTTAACTGTTGTAAATGTGGCTGCGAATGCTCTGGGTTTGATGGGGTGCTGCCGACAGATACCGCGGTTACGGTGAGACGGCTGCTGCCTGCGAACGTCCGTCATGGATGGTTTTCCTCTAAGTGGGCTTCCCTGTTTTTCCTTTCCCGTCGAGACTGATAAATAATTGAAGAGCAGCTTGGTGGCATCAGGTTCTTGAGCTGGGGAAACTAATCCAAGAACCAAATTATTGGTTAGACCAGTTCAACAAATGATGCCCCCACAAGGGAATTTACAAAGACCCCTGGGGTTGAGAAGGTGGAGGTTCAGATGAGGAGAGAGGAAGGGTCCTTTCTGCAACCCAGGAATATCCAGTCCCAAATCCAGCACCCTGTAACAACTTTCCTTTATCAGGAGTGTGCACCGCGGTGTGATCGGACCTTGCCTTCCACTGCGGGAGGTGGGGGCTCTGACCCCCGGGGTCGGGTCCCACCATGCTCCAGCTGTGATTGCCAGGTGGTCTCAGAGGAGTGTCCTGTGCAGCCCGGCCCTAAAATTCCAGCGTTAGGCTCCTCCGGGGCTTCCCAGAATGGCCTTGCTGGGACTGCAGCCACCGCATTTCTAGGGACTTTGTGCGTGCAACTTAGTCACACTGATGGAGTATTCACGCAGCTCCTTCCATGGCCTCAGTGGCATTCTGGGATCAGGAGGGAACACATTGCACCATTGGGGGGTGGCACCTCTCAGAAGGCAGAGACCCTGCTCCTTGGGGGTTCTGAGTTGCCATCTTTTGGACAGTGGGAGTTGTCTCTCCAGTCCCCCTAACCCCGTCGTGAGACGCCCAGAGCTCCTGGTGGCTGAATGTTAGAGAGGCTGGCGGATGGACACTGGGGTTGCTTCCGAAGTCTCACAGCACAGGGGGCTCCTCCTCTCCTGTTGTTCCCAAGACCTGGGGGTGGTTTTCCAGGTCAGGGAGCCTAAGACTTCAACGAGCAGAGTCCCTGGAAGTCAGGATCCTCTCTACAGAGTGCGGGGTCGTCTCTGTGTGGAATCACAAGACCCTAAGCAACGCTGACCCAGGGTCTCCCTGAGGCTCCGGCCTCTCAGTGACTTGTGCATTGGGTCCCCCTGGAGCTCTGTGCCTTCTGGTGACTCGTAAGTTGGGGTCTGTGGCTGCATGGCCTGGTCCCCTTCCCCAGCAAGCGAGTAATTTCTAAGGTGCATTTGTTGCCCTTAGGGCCTAGGGACTGAGCAGCCCTGGACACCAGGGACCCAGAGGCCTTGACGTTCACAGCCTGCTAAACCCAGCCACTCCCAACCACCTGGAGCCAGCCCTGCCCTCCAGCTCTGCCAACCCCCAGCTTCTCTTCTGTCCCTGAGCTGTGCATGGTGAGGCAGCCTGCACCTGCCCCAGCCCGTGCGCCTGCCACAGCCCCTGCCCCTGCCACAGCCCCAGCCCCTGTGCCTGCCCCTTCCCCTGCTCTTGCCCCTTCCCTTGCTCCTGTCCCAGCCCCTGCACCTGCCCCAACCCCTGCGCCTTCCCCTTCCCCTGCTCCTGTCCCAGTCCCTGCACCTGCCCCTGCCCCACCCCCTGCCTCAACCCCTATGCCTGCCCCTTCCCCTGCTCTTGTCCCAGCCCCTGCACCTGCCCCTGCCCCGCCCCTGTGCCTGTCCCTGCACTTGCCCCTGCGCCTGCCCAGCCCCTGCACCTGCCCCTGCCCCGCCCCTGTGCCTGTCCCTGCACTTGCCCCTGCGCCTGCCCAGCCCCTGCACCTGCCCCTGCCCCTGCGCCTGTCCCAGCCCCGGCCCCAGCACCTGCCCGCTGCTTCCCTGTGTTTTTCGCATTTTGGATCTCAGGCTTCTCCCCTTTCTTCACTGCAGCCCCTGGTTCAACGCCCCAGGCCTGCCTCTCTTGCAGCCTCAGGGCGTTCTGGGTGTGGCCCTCCTTCCCTGCTCCCCCATGGCCAGGGGTCCGAGCTCTGGCTGCCTCTGGGGGTCCCGGTTCTCCCCCCAGTTCTCCCAGAGGAGCATGGGCCCCTCCACGCCACCGCTCACAGCGATGCACTGGGTGATGTCCTGTGCTGGGTGAACGCTGGTCATGCAGGTCACGCATCCGTCCCCCTTTCAATAGCACTTTCCCTCTCACACGAGAGCTCTCAAAAAGAAGCAGTGTTTTCATCCTTTCGGGAGACACATGTTGAGAAGAGGAAGGAGAGCAGAGATGAGTCAAGGGCCGGGATAGCCAGTGTGCCGCCGGGAGAGCTCACGTTGCACAGCAGGGCTTGAGCGTGTGTTGGGCTGGAACCTGCGCCTCTACAAGCACCACATCCGCATCGGCCAGGTTCCTTGAGATGCTGCATCTGCAGGAGCCCCTGGTCCCTAGGACATAAGTTTGTCATAAATCAGGAGATGCGACTATGGGTTTGACGAGTGAAATGAGCGACTGAGGCTTAAGTCTCAATCATGGAGGTTTTTCTTTTTTCTATTTAATGGAAAGCAAAATAGGAGAAAAGAAAATAAATAAATGTAAAACATCAATTGTGATGGCATAAATGGTCTCTAAAACAACATGAATTAAAATTCTCCCTCTTGGAAGAATGGAGTCTCCCTCTTGTCACCCAGGTTGGAGGGCAGTGGCATGATCTTGGCTCACTGCAACCTCTGCCTCCTGGGCTCAAGCGATTCTCCTGTCTCAGCCTCCTGAGTAGCTGGGACTATAGGCATGCACCACCACACCCGGCTAATTTTTGTATATTTAGTAGAGATGGACTTTCGCCATGTTAGCCAGGCTGGTCTTGAACTCCTGACCTGAGGTGATCCACCCACCTCGGCCTCCCAAAGTGCTGGAATTACAGGCGTGAGCCACTGCACTCGGCTCATTTAGGTTTTTCAAGCCAGCTTTAGGGTTCACCTGGGAAAAACACCAGCCACAGACACAGCTGCGGCTGTTTCTCCAAAGAGCTTTTCAGGAGGCTTCCTGTTGACGCATTTCCTTAAGCGGGGCCGGGGACAGGTAGGATGAAGGGCCAGCAGGCAGGAAGGCTGAAGGCTGCATTCCTGTGAGCCGTTCCTCAGTGCCTAATTTACACTTTCCATAAGGTAAGGCGAATGACCGGAGAGGGAAAGGGAGTAAAGGAAGAGTCAGTTACACAGGCGTCTCTGGGTAGGTGGAGGAAGGAGTCTCCGTTCTGTACACGGAAGATGAGCGTGTAGGGGACACGATCAGTGTGGAATCCACACACCTCAGCTTCAGGCGCTGGACTTAGACTGTAGACCTGTAGTCAGCACCGAGTGCCCTGTTTATGGGAGGACAGCAGAGAATTGACTCGTGATTGATCTGTGGGGCAGCCCTCCCCAGAAACCTGAGGCCTTTACCTTTCCATGGGGATCTGGCTGGAGCAGGAAGTTAGTAACAGTAATTCATTTGGAAGAAGGGGCTGCAGTGACCTTCCCTTTTGCATAAGAAGTTTGGGGGTCCTGAGATTTTTATAATTTCCCTTTACAGGTTCATATTACAGACAAGTAACTGCCAGAGGTTTTGGAAAAAAATGAGAGGAAACAATAATAATCTAATAAATAAACGTTAATCATCTATTCACATTTTTTATGTATAATGATATGCTATTGTGATTATGAAATATCTGACATTTTCTGGTGCAGAGAATACTTTGAGAAGCATTGCTTTAGGCCTAGGGAGATACACAGATATGATACAGATACTAATATGTACCAAACTATGTAAATACACACATACTATGCATGTGTGTGTATGTCATATATACATACATATGTGCACACATATTGTAATGTGTATTGACATAACTTGTTAAATAAAAAATTATCTCGTCTCTGGTGAAACATACTAAATATCCACGTAAGTTGTGATGGATTTAATTTCATCAGTAGATAAGCAGCTGCATGTGGAAGAACTTTAAAACTGTCGTGACTTGGGTGCATTGCTGTCACTCAGTACCTTCTAGAGACTGGAAGCACGTCCTTCCTAGAGCACTGGGCCTTTTCGTGTTGGAGATCTTGGTGATTGACTGTATTTGCCTCTCTGCCTGTGGAGCCCAAAACCTGGGTTTTAGGCTAAAAGTTTAGTGTTTCTCAACCTGACTCTGAAGAGGAAGAGGCAGCCGCCATCTGAGTTCTTCCTTACGGGCTTAGAAGAGAATGTTTCAGGATTACTATCTGTCCTTGTGAGTATGAGTGTGTGTGTGCTGTGTGTATGTGTGGCATGTGTGTCATATGTGTTGTGTTTTGTGCGTTGTGTATGGTGTGTGTGGCATGTGTGTTGTATGTGTGGTGTATGTGTGGCATGTATGTTCTGTGTTGTGTGCCTGTGTGGCATGTGTGTTTTGTGTGTGTGGCATGTGTGTTAAGTGTGCAGCATGTGTGTTGTGTGTGGTGTGCATGTGGCATGTGTTGTGTGCATGTTGTGTGTGACGTGTGTTGTGTGTGTTGCATGTGGCATGTTTGTTGTGTTTTGTGTGTGTGGTGTGTGTTGTGTGTGCCTGGCATGTGTATGTGTTGTGTGGGGCAAGTGTGTTGTGTGTGTTGTGTGCATGGTATGTGTGTTCTGTGTGTGGCATGTGTGTTGTGTGTGGTGTGTGTGACGTGTGTTTGTGTGGCATCTATGTTGAGTGTTGTGTGTGTATGTGGCATGCGTGTGTCATTCACATTGTGTGTGTAGCATGTGTGTTGTGTGGCATGGGGGTTGTGGTGTGTGTGGCATGTGTGTTGTGTGCATGTGTGTGGCGTGTGTTGTGCGCATGTGTGTGGCGTGTGTTGTGCGCATGTGTGTGGCATGTGTGTGGTGTGTGTGACATGTGGTGTGTGTGGTGTGTGCTTTGTGTCATGTGTGTTGTGTCATATGTATTGTGTGGTGTGTGGCATGTGTGGTGTGTGTGGCATGTGTTTGGTGTGTGATGTGGTGTGTGTGGTGTGTGCTTTGTGTCATGTGTGTTGTGTGTGTCATATGTATTGTGTGGTGTGTGGCATGTGTGGTGTGTGTGGCATGTGTTTGGTGTGTGACGTGGTGTGTGTGTTGTGTGCTCTGTGGCATGTGTGTTGTGTATGTGGCATGTGTGGTGTGTCGTGTGTCGTGTGGCATGTGTGGTCTTTGGCATGTGTGTTGTGCATGTGTGTGGTCTGTGTGGCATGTGTGGTGTGTGTGGCATGTGTAGTGTGTGTGCATTTGGCATGTGTGTGTCATGTGTGTTGTGTGATGTGTTGGCTGTGTCTGGCATGTGTGTTGTGTGTAGTGTGTGTGGTGTATGTGTGTGACGTGTGCTGTGTGTTGTGTGTTGTGCACTGTGTGGCATATGTATTTGTGTGGTGTGTGTGGCATGTGTGTGTTGTGTGCGATGTGTGCTGTGTGTGGTGTGTATGTGGCATGTGTGTTGTGTGGTGTGTGACATGTGTGTGCTGTGTGGCATGTGTGTTGTGTGTGGTATGTGCTGTGTGGCATGTGTGTTGTGTGTGTCATATGTGCGTGATGTGTGTGCATTGTGTGTGCTGTGTGGGATGTATGTTGTGTATGTGTTGTGTGTGTGGTGTGTGTTTATTGGTGTGTGTGGTGTTGCTGTGTGGTACGTTGTGTGTGTTGTGTGTGCTGTGTGTGGTCTGTGCTGTGTGGCATTTGTGTTGTGTGTTGTGTGTTGTGTGCAGCATGTGTGTTGTGCGTGTGTTGTGTGTGCTGTGTGCTGTGTGGCATGTGTGTTGTGTGTGCGTTGTGTGTGTTGTGTGCTGTGTGGCATGCGTGTTGTGTGTGTGTTGTGTGCTGTGTGGCATGCGTGTTGTGTGTGGTGTGTGCTGTGTGGCATGTGTGTTGTGTATGTCCCAGTTCTCTGTCTTCAGGCGGTTGGGCTCCCCTGTGCTGGCCCCGCTGCGCAGGTGCAGGTGTGCAGGGCGGGGCTGGGAGCTCCTGGGGACATGGGGACGCCCTTGAAGTCCGCCCCTGTGCCCCGTGAGGAGTGGGGTTTTGGGGTTTTGGGTTTCGCGCTGGGCTGCGTTCCTGCAGGAGCCAGGCCTCTTCATGCTCTGCGGCGACAGTCGCTGGGGTGGGGCTACGGGGAAGCCGCACTGCCCCTCGTCTGAGCGTGGGCCGGGGCCCAGGTGGTGACCAAGGCCCAGCGCAGTGGCCCCGGAGCGTGGAGGGGCAGCTGCTGGGCGGCCTCCTTGGGGAGGGGTGACGGCTTCGCCCGCCAACGCTGCCTCCCTCCTGGGATTAGGCAGGAGGAATCTTGGATCGCCCAGGGCTGGTGCTCAGCCTCCTTCCCCCATCCCACCTCCACCACCCGGTAGCCCTCGTAGACTTGATTGGCAGGCCCTGCCCCGACCCCTGCCCCTCCAGGTCCCCGCCTCGGTCCCTCGGTGCCCGGCTCCGGGCCACTCCTGCAGGCCCTGCCTAGGGCAGCCGGCGGTGCCTGGAGGCGGGCTCGCCCCGGCTGCTCCACGCCCAGGCCGGTCCCTGGCATTTCAGCCCCCCGTGCCTCTCCGCAGGGGCTGCGCCGCGTCCCCGGGCCTCTCCCTCCGCTGTGGCCTGGTCTGCCTGCTCCAGGGCGCAGCTGCGCCTGCTTCAGCGTCTCCCGGGTCTGCATAGCCTGCTCGGCTCAGAGGCCTCCGCCACTGTCCGCTCCCTGCCGGACGCCGCGCTGCTGTGGCCGCGGTGGTTTTGTGGCTGTGAGGGCCGTTTCTGTCCCTCCACACCGCCTTTCCTCTGCAGGTGAGGAATGGGGTCTGCTTCGTTTGGAATGTGCCTTTGCCGGGTCCTGCCTGACCTCCACCTTCCAGCTGGGACGCGCCAGCTTTTCCGTTTGGCTGAGTCAAAAAGGGATCGCGCGCATCCCGCCGCCCCTCACCACGAAGCCCAGACACAGGAGGTGCAGGGTCAGTGCTGCGGAGAATCCCAGACGGCCCCACAGCCGCCGCCACCCGCGGGGCACTCGCCCGGGCTCTGCTGAGGATGTGGGGGCTTTGGTCTCCGCAGAGCTGGGACTCCCGAAGGCCTTACCAGAAACTCAGGAGCAGCCCCAGCCCTGCAGAGCCCGCGAGGGTGGAGACGGGAGACCCGCTGTGGGGCCTGAGGCTGAGATGCCGGCCTGCAGTGAAGCCGGCGGGACATTCCAACCCGCTGAGACCCGCCCTCTCCGCAGGGCCCGGGCCCAACCCCGGCCTGTGCTGGGCTGCGTAGCCGGCGGTGGAGGGACCTGGGAAACCAGGCGCTCGCCAGGTGTCCCTCCTGCCAGCTGGGGTTGTCCACAGCCCACAGCTGACATGGCCAAGTTTCTCTTCTGTGGGAAATCAATTGCGGGGGAGAGAAAACAGGAAAATTCCTTTTAAAATGTCTCAAATCTCCTGGGTTGTGTTGTTGAATAAAATGAATACATGAACTGCCTGGCGAATAGCTCTTTCCATTTCTCAGAATTGTTTACTAAGAATAAAACTCTAATCAACTGGGATTTTAGAACTTCAGCAGTTCCGATGAGCTAAAGCTGAAGACAATTTTCAAGTTTTCAAATCTTGCAAGTAGAAGCCAAAGAAACTCAAAGTTTGCAATATTATTTTCAAAATAATTTTATTTTCATGGGTTCCAAAAATACATATCTAGCATAAGTCATATAGGAAATATTTTTGTTCCAAAATTTTGAGTTAATAAATAAATCTGTCTTTGTATGCTGTGCTCTTCTGTTACATGATAATTTAATGTACAGAATGATCATGTTTAGAATTTTGGGTAGAATTTACACATCTTCCATTAGCATGAAAAGACTAAAAATAACGAATTTTAGATGAGTTACTTGCTCCCTCGTGTTTACGAGCGATATCAAAATTCATATGAGAAAGCACGTATCCTCACAATAATGCCATCGTAGGACTCACCACAGATCTATTTTATAGAAAACTTGCCAATTTGGGGGGCAATTTTTATGTAAATAAGCAAACCAACAAATATTTTTCTGCTCTTCTAGCAGGCTCCAGAGTAAACTGAAGAAGTGGTACCTGGGCTCTAGGATCCTCATCAGATAAGACTGTTGGACTTAGATAAGAAAGTTCGAATACTCATGCTCCCAATTTTTAAAATGTTGCTTTTACAGATCTTCTTTTTTGTTAGATGTTTAAAAAATGTAGTTGGAAAGCTTTCTCCATGGGAGGGGCATCAAAGAATGTGACCCCACCTCCCATCTGTTGGAGTTGGTGGCCATCAGCCCTGAACTCACAAGTAGAATGCATGATTTGACAACTTGTCTTCTTATTTGTGGAGACCGAATTTTTAGAAAGCTTCTAAAATAAAGGTAGAGTTAATATGATAGTGACTGATTCCTATGATCGTAAAGACTACACTCTGAGAATGTCGTGAGTATCCGGGAACTCTGAAGTGCATGGTGCAGGTATCAGCGCAGTTTACAATTAGACAATTTATAGGGGTTATTGGTCTCTAAAGGAACACAGTGAAGATCATTCCGCGGAGACTGAGAGGAATAGGCTCTCTCACGAATATATGTATTTTAATTGGAGACCCAGGATTTAACTTATGCCAATAGTCTGCTTATTGGTTTGTGATTGGTCCACTCTTAGCCTGGTTCAAATAAAATCCATCTCCATTGACTGGCATTCCCACCATTGTATCTGTCTACTAGAATATTTCCCAGTTTCATTCACATGTAGTCTCTGGCCAGGAGAATTCTTGGTCGTAGATTCTTTGTACCATTAATACTTTTGCTCAATTTTCCTTATAACAAAAAAAAACTAGAACACTTTCTGTGAACTCTCCCAGAAATACCTGCTTGGGGCTTTGATCCTCTTCTGAAGGCCGCTCTGGCTAGGTTTTTCTCCGATACCAAATGACTCCCTCATCCCCTGTGGGACAATTTCCATGCAGGTGGGACCCCAAGACATCAGCCTGGATGGATGACTCAGATTTTCCCTTTTATCTTTCATCCCTCCCTTAAGAAGACTGGAGCCTTATTAGAGCTCAAGCTCTCCCCTACCAAGTTATGAATTGAATGAATAATTATCGTGAGTTGCCACGGTGGTATCCAGCTTGTGGAGAAAAAAGTTTATAAATGCTGAAAACATTGTAGATGCAAAAGTGTTTGTTTTTAAAACCACCTTCTCTTCCTTAAACATGCAGATTTCCTCCGCAGAGGCCTGGAGTTACCAGCACGGTCTCAAGCAGCAGAGTGCAGAAACGGCCTCCCTGTCTGTCAAAGTGGCCTCCCGAGGACGCCCAGCGAGGCCACCAGATCATCACGTGGAGTATCGGTGGCCTTATTAAAACAAAAACAACAACTCCACAGCCCGGCGAACGGTATGTGTGCCCAAGTACATAGGTGATTAGAACAGAAGGGCCTGGGCTGGCCATCCAAGCTCTTCCGGTGGCCACCTCTGAGGAAGGTGGGGGTGGGAAGGGAATGACAAAGGACTTGGAGAGTTAAGACAAGCACGTGCTCCCAGGTGGTGTGCATGGTGAGAGAAAGAGCCAGGGGAGGTTTGGGGAGGGTTCAACCAAGTCAGAATGAGGCATGGTAGGCGGCTTCCAAAACGGACCCAGTGACCCTGCGATCCCACCCTTGGGGGCTTCCTGCCCTGTGTGTGGGCTGGGCCCAGTGACGGCCTCTGGTGGACAAGATATGGCAGGAGACAGGAGGTCGCTGTGTCTGTGTCACTTCCTACAGAGGCTTAACGCCTCCTTGTATTTGGACGGCTAATATACTTGGTCTTAATCCTTTTATGCCTAGCATTCCAATAATGGAACATTCCAAGGAATGTTCTAATAATGGAACGCTAGGCATGTCGGATTTATATCCTACTGCTCAAGGTGATCACCAATGTCTGATTGCTACCTTAGGCATAAACGGTTTAATTCTACCATCTTATTGACTTATTTTTTATGTTACTATTTTCAACATTTTAATAATAATTTAAAAATATTCAGCAAAATTGAAAGTGTTTTATAGTTTTTAATAAATACCTCTAGTCTATCATGAACCTTTTACTGCACTTGCTTTGTGGTATTTCTTAGCCTCTATCTTTTTCCATGCACCTCAAAGCAAATGCAGACATTGTAAACATTCCCCTAAAATCTCAGCATGCATATTGTCATCTAGAGTTCAGTATTTGTTTACATTTTTTTCCTTTGAAGGTAAATATTACATGTAACAAGATGTCAAAATCTTAATAAAACCTTCTCCGTGTTTTGACGAATGCACACCTGTGAGGCCCAAACCTTTAAAAAGACGACATAGAGGCCGTCACGCGGAGGCCATCACCCCACAAAGCTCCCTCATGGGCCTACCTGGCCAATCCTGGCCCCCAGCCCCCAGAGGCAGCCACTCTTGTTGTCATCTGTTTCACTTTTCCATCACAGTTAGCCTTGCCTGACCTAGAACGTCATGTCAAATGGGGTTGTGGAGTGTAAGCATTGTGTAGACGTCTTCTGCTCAGCAGGATGTTTCTGGGATTGAGCCGTGTCACTGCGCGTGGCAGGAGCTCCCGTCTCTCCATTGCCGAGCGCCTGTCTCTCCATTGCCGAGCGCCGGTCTCTCCATTGCCGAGCGCCGCTCCACCCTAGGGGCACAGCCTGTGCTGTGGTTCATCCATCCTCCCATGCCAGACCTGGCGCTGCTCCCTGCTTTGGCTATGCTGGGGGAGCACAGCACAGGTGGTTCATCCATCCTCCTACACCAGACCCAGGGTACTTCCCGCTTTGGCTATGCTGGAGGGAGCTGCTGTGGACATTCACATGCGGGTATGCCATGGACACATATTCACTGCTCTTGGATGACATAGCTAGAAAGGCGTGTGCTGGGCACTCAGGCGAGTGTATCCTTAACATTTTCAAAAGTTGCTGGAATTGTTTCTCCCCAATAGTTGCACCATTTCACATGTCTAGCAAATAGATAAGAATTGCAGGGGAGGAGAGGGTGAGGGGGTGGTGAGAGATTGGTCAAGGGTATGAAGCTGCGGCTGGATGGCAGGAATAAGTTCAGGTGTTCCATTCCCTAGCAGGGTGACTAGAGTTAGCAATGGTGTATTACTGCTCACTTCAAAATTGCTGGAAGACGTTTTGGAATCTTCTCATCATCAAGAGGTGATTAGTGTTTAGGATGATGGATATACTGGTTTCCTTGATGTGGTCATTACATGATTTATACACATGCGGAATCATCATGCCGTACTCTGTAACGTGTGCCTCACATCCTCAGCAACACTTGGTGTTGTGGGTCTTTTTAATGTTTAGATATTCTGAGAGGTGCGTGGTGATTTCATACTGTGGATTTAATTGGTGTGTCCCTGATAGCTGATCATGTTACACATGTTTCCTTGTGCTGACGATTGGCCATATCTTTCTCTCTTAAGTAAATGTTCAATTTTTTAAAAATTAGGTTATCTTTCTAATATGCAGTTGGATGATTTCTCTATATATCCTGGAAACTAGTGCTTTGTTAGACACATGCTTTTCAGATATTTTATCTTTCTCTATGGCTTACCTATTTATGAATGATGTGTTTTAATAAACATAAGTTTTACATTTTAATTATGTTCAATTTATCTATTTTTAATAGTTATTACTTTGTGTGCCCTAAGAAACCTTTGCCCAACCCTGAGTCACGCTGTTACTTTCCTTTGTTGTCTGTTTGCCACGCCTTGTTTTGGTCTCCCCAGCTTTTTCCTGTCTTCTGTTAAATTAACAGAATTTACTTTACTTCCTTTTTTTTCACTACTGGTTTTAATGCCAGGTCTAACCATAAGTTGGCTAAAGGTGGCCAATATCTCTATTAATTTTCTGATTGTACAGAGACCCTGGGAATCTTCCATTCCAACTCTCTCCCCACCAAGCTATCCAATAAGCCACACTGCCCGGCCTCCTAGTATCTCCTTGCTATGACGCCCTTCCCAGGGTCTCCCAGGTGTTTACAATGTCTTCACTCTTTTGCCTCTGACCTCTGACTCACGGGTTCAATATTTTCTCACTCAGGTGTATCCTTTCAATGAGGGTGAATTCTTTCAGGATTTTTTCAGTGAGGTTTCCTGAGTCATACCTTCTCTCAGGTCTTTGAATGCGCCACTGTTTTCCCTCAGTCTGGATTGACAACTGAATTCTAAATTGACAGTTAATCTTCCCTTGGTGCTATGAGATACCCCAAGGTCTGCTGGTACCCATGGCGTGGGCTAGGAGTCTGCAATCAGGCTAGCTGGTAGATGATGTTCCTTTTCTCACTGTTACTTTTGCACAAAGCAACAAGGGGTTTTTCTCCTGTAGCCCTTCCCTTACATTGTTTCAAAGGCATTTGAGGTCTGCTTTTCATTTTATATCAGATTTTCTTGTTTTTCATGGTACTTCATTAAATCATGTAATAAAAAAAATAATAGCAGTACACAGGTTTGGAAATACAGCCAGCTGAGCTGATTCATGAACACACAATGGGTGGGGCGGAGCAGTGCAGGTGTCCAGATGCGCAGCCAGCACATGTGGGCACTGATGCTCTGTACGCCCATCAGCACACCTTGGGGTTGGATGGGAAGCGTGTGTGAGTTGGTTCTGGGCTTTAGTGGGGTTACTGGAGGGAGCGGCATAGTACTGATTTTATAGTCTTTGTCAGACAGTTCAGTCATCTCTACTTCTGAGGGCATGCATTCTCCCCTGCTCTCAACTCCCCATCTCTCTCTCCTGTCCGTTGTTGCCTGGGGACTTACCTTTGAAGAGGGGTTTTCTGCAGGAGTTCTGCCTGCTGTAGCCTGGGAAATCTTTCTCCCTACAATTTCACATTGAAGTCGGCCAGGACGTTTGCAGTTTCACTGGATTCAGACCCTTTTTGTTTTCATTTTTCATTTACATTCTAAACAAGGTGGGTGGTATTAATTCAGACACCACACCCATACATGGCCAGATCTGGGCTCCTGCAGGTTACAGGGGGTTGCTTTTCCCTTGGAGAGACTCACATGGGGGTGGGGTCCCCTGATACTTCCCATCAGCACCTGGCTCTATGCAGGGTCCTCAGGCCCTTTCCTGACTGGAAGCTTGTACCATCTGGCGTCCCTGTCACCTGCCTGTGTAGGCCTCAGGGCTGCAGCTGCCCGGGTTGTTGTTTTGAGTCCTGTCTTTGCTTCTGGCTCCTAGGAATGTCCCTTCCTCTCATGCTGGAACACGTATTTGCGTTGGGGGGACTACGTTTCACGAGTTGCGTGCCTGTTGGCCGTCCTGCCAGTTCAGCTTACTCTGCATAGTAACTGGAGCTTTTCTCGTCAGGGAGTTGACCTTTATGTGGCCTACCATGCACCGCACGCTTGCTCCATGCTCAGGACACATGACACACACTCCATGAGGAGATACAAGCTCCTGACCTCACGTGGCTTCCTGTCTAAAGGGAGAAAATACAATAAATTAAAGTCTAGGACTCTACCTGTTAATTAGCGATGGGCTGAGTCTACAGAAGGAAACGACCCCAAGTGCAGGTCTGGGGAGTGAACATGGAGGGTCCCGGGAATGGCGGATGCAGAGGAACCGTGGGGCAGGAGGGGTGGTGGGCACGGTGTCCATTCCAGGCAAAGAGCCAGCCCCAACCAGCACAGGGACCTCCCAAAACTTCAGCCTAGGATTTAGCAGACCGACCTGTGCCGTGAGATCACAAGGGTCGGCCACATGTGAGCTCTGGGAAGAACGTTATTAATATTTTTGTGTCTAAGGATTTAAAATTATCACATGGATTTTTAACTTGCCAGGGCAGTGCCTATGGTATTGACACTTACATGAAGGCTCAGCCTTGACTTTAAACTGTGGAAGCGTCTCTCCTCTTGATGTGGCGGCAGAAGTGTCTCCCACGTGAGGACTCTGTGCTAAACGTGTGACTGTCGCCCCCGTTGTGAGTCTTTTGGGCTTTGCTCCCTCGACTGGATCCCGTCATTCAACAAGGGGACTTTTAAGACATCATGAAGACCTCAAATCTTCTGATGTGAAGTTAGGGAGATTATCCTAGGTGTGCCTGAGCTAACCCAGGTGCCTGTAGAAGAAAGCACAGGGGTCACCCCAGCTGGTATTGAAGACATACCTGGCAGGGTTTTGAGAGAAGTAGACCAGGGGCAAGGGCCTGATTCCTGCCAGCAATTGGTGAACTTGGAAGAGGCTCCAGAGCTCAGATGCGACCCGACCCTGGCAGGTGCTGACTTCAGCCTGGTGAGACCCTGAGCGGAGGACTCAGTGCAGCCCCACCTGGCTCCCAACCACGGTGCTGTCAGCGGACACACGGGGGTCTTTAGCCACTGAATTTCTGTGGCATCTTACACAGCAAGATGAAGCTAGCATGGTGTCTTGGTCCCTTCAGGCTGTATGACAAGAATGCTGCAGACTGGGCAAATTATCGATGCCAGGACTCCATCCCTCACCGTTCCGGAGGTTTGGGGTGTCGGTATCATGGCACCGTACACTGGGCATCTGGTGAGCCTTCCTATAAGCAGATGTGGCCCCCCTGCTGCGTCTTCCCACAGTGGAAGGGCAGACAGGCTCCCCCAGACTTCTTCTGTAAGGGGACGGATCCATCCTTTCATGGGGGAAGGAGCATTCTCACCTCTCCCCAGTTCCCCTCATCACTCTCACCTCCCCCTGGGTCGCTACATGACTCTCACCTCCACCCGGGTCCCCTCATCACTCTCACCTTCCCCTGGGTCCCCACATCACTCTCACCTCACCCCGGGTCTCCGCATCACTTTCACCTCCCCCTGGGGTCCCCACATCACTCTCACCTCCCCCTGGGGTCTTGGAATGGAGAGACAGGTGAGGGAGTGAGGGACTCTCTGGGGAAGTCGGCAGCTCCTGCCTGGTCAGGCTGCATGAGGCCTTGGTTCAGGGGTTGTACTTAGTGTCTTGGTGTTGGAGAGAGCCTTCCCCACTGCAGGAGGTACTCCCTGGGCAGAGACTGCACGCACAGATATGGACGCTCACATCTAGGGCCTAAAGCAAGCAGGGAGAAGATGACACCATTTTTTACAAAAATACATTGTGCTTTTATTTTAACTTAATTTTAATATTACTTTTATTATAAAGTTATAAATAACTGTATTTTATTATTACAAAACTTTTTCCCCAGCTTCATGTATGATGAATAAAAATGGTGTATATGCAGGGTGTCCAGCATGATGATTTGATGTCTGTCCACACTGTGAAATCATCACCACAACCAAGCCAAGTGCATCCATCGCTCAGGCAGTCACCATGGTGTGAGTGCGGTGAGACGGCTTTGATCTGGCTCTCAGCCACTTCTGACGCTCCTGGTTCCTGCAGTCACCACGCTGCACCCAGGCTTCTGTGTGTGTTCATCCCACAGCTGCAGGTTTGGACCTTTTGACCAATGCCTTTTCTTTTCCCTTGGGAATCACCATTTGGCTCTTAATGACTGTGAGTTTCTACTTCTTTTTTTTGAGTCCACGTATAAGGAAGAGCATGGAGTGTTTGTCTTTCTGTCCGGCTTATTTCACTTAGCATAACATCCTCAAGGTTCATTCATGTTAGCGTAAATAGCAGGATTTCTTTTTTTTTTTTTTTTTTTTTGAGACGTAGTCTCCCTCTTATTGCCCAGGCTGGAGTGCAGCGGCATGATCTCGGCTCACTGCAACCTCTGGCTTCTGGGTTCAAGTGATTCTCCTGCCTCAGCCTCCCTAGTAGCTGGGATTACAGGCGTGTGCCACCTTGCCTGGCTAATTTTTTTTTTTATGGAGACGAAGTTTCACCATGTTGGTCAGGCTGGTCTTGAACTCCTGACCTCAAGTGATCCACCCTCCTCGGCCTCCCAAAGTGTTGGGATTACAGGCATGAGTCACCACGCCTGGCCAGGACTCCCTTCTTTTTAAAGGCTGGTCGTATTCCGCTGTGTGTGTCTGTGTCCTGCTTTTTAAAGGCTGGTCGTATTCCGCCGTGTGTGTCTGTGTCCTGCTTTTTAAAGGCTGGTCGTATTCCGCCGTGTGTATCTGTGTCCTGCTTTTTAAAGGCTGGTCGTATTCTGCCGTGTGTGTCTGTGTCCTGCTTTTTAAAGGCTGGTCGTATTCTGCCGTGTGTGTCTGTGTCCTGCTTTTTAAAGGCTGGTCGTATTCCGCTGTGTGTGTCTGTGTCCTGCTTTTTAAAGGCTGGTCGTATTCCGCTGTGTGTGTCTGTGTCCTGCTTTTTAAAGGCTGGTCGTATTCCATTGTGTGTGTCTGTGTAACATCTTCGTGTGTGCACCACATTTTCTTTATACACCCAGTTGCTGGCAGATTTGTACGTTGTTTCCACATCTTGGCTATTGTGAGTGACCGTGCAATGAATGTGGAAATGCAGGTATTTCTTGGAGACAGCGATTTTATTTCCTTTGAATATATACCCAGTAGTGGGATTGTGATCTCATACACTAGCTCTATTTCTAATTTTTTGAGAAAACTACAGATTGTTTTCCATAATGGCTATATTAATTCACTTTCCCGCCAACAGGGTACAAGGGCTCCCTTTTCCCCACATCCTCACCAACACGTGCTGTCTTTTGACTTTTTGATAACAGCCATTCTAACAGGTGTGAGGTGATCTCTCCTGGTGGTTTTGGTGTGCATTTCCTTGATGATTATTTAAGGTGAGCACTTTTTCATCTGACTTTTGGCCATTTGTTTATTTTCTTTGGAAAAATTTCTATTCAAGTTCTTTGTCCATTTAATCAGGTTGTCTGTTGTATACTGTGGAGTGGTTTGAGTTCCTTATATACTCTGGAACTACATGATACGCATAGGTATTTTCCGCACCTGATAGTGCATATGAATTCATTTGTAAACACAAAGAATGGTTGTAGAACTTTAAAACAGGGTGGACAATGCTGTTTGCAACATTTTTATTTAGCGAGTATTTAGAAATGGGATGAATGTTCAAACAGTGATGTCTTCTTACCAAGGACTGCATAGGGCATTTGAAAGAGTTTTCTTTTCTTTTTTTTTTTAAACTTTTTTTTCTTCTTTTTGAAATTTTTCAGAGTTTCTAAAACAAGCATTCAATATCTGTATTATTGCTATTTTAGAAAGAAGTTTGAAATAGTGATTAAACTACATCCTGCCACCCACAGACTCCAACCTTTCATCAGCTGACTTGCTTCGGGCAGAAGGCTCATTTGTAGCATAAATAAATACATCAGGCAGTTGTTGCAGGAAAGTCTGGCTCTCAGTGTAAATGCCTGATAAAGGGCTAATACTATTGTAATCATAATTTTTATTTTCAATTTTTGTGTTTTCATTTTAACAAAGTTTTCAAATTTATTTGTATAAAGGAATTTATATCTTCTTATCTTTTAAACAATTTTTATTATGGTAAAATATGCATACCATAAAATTGATGATTGTGACCATTTTTAAGTGCGGAGTTCAGGGGCACTAAATACATTGACATTGTCGTGCAACCATCACGACCATCCATCCCCAGAACTGTTCATCTTCCCAATCAGAAACCCTGTCCCCGTTAAACACTAACTCCCCATTCCTTCTGCTACTCCCCAGGCCCTGCCGAATACCATCAACTGTCTGTCTACATGATTTAACTTCCTCTAAGCACTTTATACAAGTGAAATCATGTGGTAGTTGTCCCTCTGCGACGGCCTCATTTTTCTGGGCACAGTGTCCTCAAGATTCTTCCATGTTGCAGCATCTATCAGAATTTCCTTCCTGTTTAGGGCTGAATAGTATTCCGCCATCTGGGCGGAAGAAATTTTGGTACCTGTTTATCTGTTGAGGGACACTTGGGTTGGCTCCACCTTCTGGCTATGGTGAATCATGCTGCTATGAACATGGGTGTGCAAATAATTCTTTGAGACCTGCTTTCCATTGTTTTGGATATAGACCCAGGAGGGAAGTGCTGGATCATGTGATAATTTTATTTGTAATTTCTGAGGGACCACCACACTACTTTCCACAGTGGCTGTTCCATTTTGCAATCTCACCAACACTGCACAAGAGCAGTAATTTCCACATCCTTGTCAACACTTGTTCGTTTCTGTTTCTTAAGTAGTAGCCATCCAATGTGAGTGAGATGGTATTTCACTGCCATTCTGATTTGCATTTCCCTGCTAATGCATGATGTTGAAAACCTTTTCATGTGCTTGTTGGCTATTTGTGTGTCTTTGGAGAAACGCTGATTCAGGTCCTTTGCCCATTTTTGAATCAGGTTGTCTTCTTATTATTGAGTGTTAGGCATTCTCTATATATTATATTATAGGTTATAGTCATTATATATTAGGATTTCTCTCTGTATATATTATGAATATTAATTCAGTATCAGATATATGATTTGCAAGTATTTTCTCCCAATCTGTGGGTTACATTTGTTCTCTGTTGAGAATGCCTTTGATGCACAAAGTTTTAAAATTGTCACCATGTCCGATGTGTCTATTTTTTCTTTTGTCACCTGTGCCTTTGGTGTCACATCCAAGAAAGCATCGCCAGGTCCAAGGCCATGTGGTTGGAGCTGAGCAGCATGTGGCCTTTTCAGCTGGCTCCTGTCATCTCATCACATGCATTTGAGGCCCCTCCATGCCTTTTCCTGGCTTGACAGCTCATTTCTTTTTAGTGCTGAAGAATATTCCGTTGTCTGGATGTGCCATGGTTTATGTATCCATTCACCTACCGAGGGGCACCTGGGTTGCCTCGGAGTTTTGACAATTATAAATAAAGTGGCTGTACACACGTGCAGGTTTTTATGTGGATGTGCGTTTTCAGCTCATTTGGTCAAATACCAAGGAGCATGGTTGCTGGATCTTACCATAAGAGCGTGTTTAGTTTTGTAAGAGACCAGCAAACTGTCTTCCACACTGGCCGCGCCACTTTGTGTTCCCAGGAGTGACGAGTGGGAGTTCCCGTTCCTCCACGTCCTTGCCAGCATTCTGTGGTGTCGGTGTTCTGGGTTTTGGTCATTCCGATGGGGCATGTTCCAGTGGATCTTTGTTTTTGAGCTGAAGTATCTCACCATGTGCAGACAACGACACTGGTGCTGTGTTTGGACTTGAATCCTCCTTCACATATTTTCTGTTTGTCTCCCTGATTTATGTTCTCTTCCGTCTCCTTTCTTGCTTTCTTTTGAATCAAACACATATTTTTCTTTTGCCTCCCTTCTGTTATTGGCTTGCGATTGATGCATTCTTTCGATATTATGTTAGTAGCCACATATGCTTGGAGCACACCATGTGTCTGACTTATTAAAGTCCAGTCCATGACATTCCCTTTACCACGTCCCAGACAGGCTTGAGCTCACAGTGCCTCCCTCGGTGCACCGCCTCCTCCTCGTGCTGTCCTCTTCCTGCATTTTAGCCCCACGTTCATTTGAATCCCACTGGGCCTTGGCATGACGGTGCTTGCGGTGAACACCTGCATTTAGCTATCCACATGTTGGCTGCCCCTATGCCAACGCTCCTTTCAGCACTTCCAGGATTTCATGGGGACGGTTTCCTCTGCCCAGAAGGCTGTTTCTTGTGTTATTTATTACAGCCTTCGGCAGATGCATTCTTTCAATGCACTCTTTCTAGACACTTCTCTACAAGCCTCTGTTTTTCCCTCACATTTGAAGAGCATTTTTCTCTCTTAGTGTAGGCTGTCCTTTTTTCCATTAAGATGCTATTCTATTGTCCAACAGATTCGTTTTACAGTTTCTCCACAGTTTCTCTCCTGGATGTTAGACCGTAAGTCCTTTTGGCCTTAGATTGTCTCTGATGCCTTCAAATAGGATCTTGTCTCCCTGACAGCCTTGCAGGTTGCTCTCGGTGCTAGCACTGCTCTACTGTGAGCTGTTCGGGCACAGAGGCCCTGGGGGCTGATCAAGGAGGGCTCTCAGCTCTGGCTCTCCTGGAGCAGCATAGCAGGAGGCTCTTCTGTTTCTTCTACAAACACGGATGTCTAGTTTTCAATGGGCAGGAGCTCTAAATGAGATTAGAACCAGAGTAGGCATGTGAGCGCTGGGGGAAGGGGACGGCATCCTATTTTCCCCGAAACGCGATTCTTGCCGTGAGTTTAGTCTATTCCTTCTTTCACCTTGATGCAAAAAATGAAGTTATGTGAATCTTAATCCTTTAAGTAGTCCTGAATGTCTCACAGAAGCAACTATTTTCATTCTCCTTTTACAAACAGGGAAACTGAGGCAGAGAACACGAGAGAGTGGTCCTGGCCACAAATCCAGTGACTCTTCAGGGCTGGCCTGTTGGTCTCGTGAAGGAGCCCTGTGTTCTCAGACACAGCCCACCAGGCTCTGGGTCCCCTTATCTCTAAGTTCTTTCTCATCTCTGGAAAACCAGGCTGCTGAGTGGCTTAGGAAGGGCCGGAGAGATGCTTTGGTTTTGCTGCTATTTTGACTAAGGGGTCAATGATTTGTTTGTCCCACATTTCCTTGGTGATGGCCATGACGCAGTCGGCACAGTGGGACCCCGCCCCCCACCCCGGTGGGATGAAGTAGAGGTCAGGCTCTGTGCCACGCTTGGCAGGCTACAGCCCCAGGCACTTAGCCACTCATCCAGGTGTTGCTGAGAAGGTGCTCTGTAGGTAAGATGAAAGTCCATCATCAAGCAACTTTCAATAAAGGAGGTAATGCTGGATAATCCTGGTGGGCCTGGGCCAATTGGTTGAAGGAGAAAAGCTGAGGTTTGCTTGAAGAGGAGCCAGGTTTGCCTGTGGATGGCAGCCTCAGCTGTGCTTCAGAGATTCAGCCTGACCTTCCTGGTGCCTGGCCCTGTGGGTTTCAGACCTGTGCAGCCAGACCCCACAAGTCCATGAGCCAACTCCTTGCAGTGGATATTGCAGAAAATCAGTCTGTACCTCTTGCTGGTGGAGCCCAACTGGCATGGGTGGAGGGGGAGCACATCCGCCAGGAGCATGGGAGGAGGGGCTGTGTAGGCGCCCGTGGAGAATCCATCCTAACGAGCAGGGCGGTGGAGACAGAGGCCGTGGGGGAAACAGTGACTCAGGTGGGTGCAAGGGGGACCCCCCAGAAGAGCCCGACTTCTCAGACTGAGTTTCCTGGCCCTCCCACCCCTGGCCCTGACGCTCGTGCTGACTTGGCTCTTTGCTCTCCGTCGCGGCCCCCCAGCTTTCGCTCCCACAGCAGATGTGCTCACAGCCCCAGTGGGGGGCTGGGGTTCTGGTCCACCCTTGGGACGTGGCCTGCAGAGGGATGTGTCAGTGGCGCCCGTGACCCACCACCTGCTCATTGAGGGGAGACAGAGGGCGGAGCTGGCTGCATTCACACTTCCTGCAGGTCGTCCTCTGTTTCTAAGCAGAAGTTTTAACTTTCCTGCCACGATTTCATTTCATTTTAAATTTGCTTTAAAGAAAAGCAGGAAAAGTCTTCCCTGAGGAGGTGACATCTGCACTTGTTTTCTGGGTGGCTCGAGGAGTGGTGTGGGTCCCAGGGGACAGATGGAAGCTTGAAGGGCAGAGGGTAGGAAGGGGTGATGTCCTCAGTCAATGTGTGCCCAGGAGCCTCAAAAACTGCAGAGAGAGGAGCTGCCTGTGCCTCTTGGATTGTCAGCCCAGGGTCAGGATCAGCATTCCTGCTCTCGCTACCTCCACAACAGGCAATTAATACTCGGCGTTCAGTGTCTCGGGTCCAGACCACCTTCCCAGGCACGGCCGAAGCCGTGATCATTGGATCATCTCAGTTGAGTAACTTCATTTTCCCATCAGTCAAATCCAGAATCAAGTAACTGAGTGCAGTCAGTGTGAAATGTCTCAATGAACAATGTGCTAGCTACAGAGCCCTTGGCAACGTGTCACTGCTGGCGTGTGCAGAGGAGCTCTCAAATGTAAAAATAGCCCGTACTCTAGAGCAGCAACCCAGCACCGCTTTTAGAACAATGTGAATCGTGTCTGTGGAAGGGTAAACATACGCTGCTTATGTTGTTGCTGTTTACTTTTTAAGGTGTGAAGACCAAATCGAGGTACTCACGGATTCTCTAAAAAGCCAGCCTCTTAGCCAGGTGTCCTGTGCTTTTGCGGCAGGCACGTCTCACCAAAGCTCCAAGTCTCCCTGAAGATTTGCATACGATCCCCCTTAGAATAGTCCGTCTTTTCCAAGTCGGGTAGCTCTCTCTGCCCTAAAAGGGCCTCCTGCAGAGATAGCTTGAGGGGCTCCCATGGGGTTGCTGGCAGAGCGCTCCGCAGAGCCAGCCTCGCCCTCCGGACACTGGTTTCTGGGGGTTTTCCAAAGGCAGCCTCTGGAGGCCTCCCCCTGCCCCACACATCACCGACGCCTGGGTGCTGCCCGCAGCATCACTGATGACCACAGGGCTGGGTCCCCTGCTTCTCGTCTGTCATCACTGTTCCAGCCGCTCCGTGTTCAAGTGGACCGGCCCTCATCTCCCCCATCTTCCTTCTTCCTCCCCGACACTGCCTCCTCCCAGGGGCTCTGGCAGACCCCCGGTGGCTCCTGGGCACACTCAATTGTCCAAACAAGAACTGCAGCAAGGAATTAGAGATTTCTTAATCAGCCTCACCTCCCTCCCCTGAAGGGTGTATGGTCCCCTTTCCCCAAGACAGTTTACCACCAACCACCTTGGGACTGGACTTGATTTCTTCTAAACATTGGCCAGTCATCAAGATCACAGAGTGAAAGGCGTTCACATCTATATTTCCTTAAAGGGATTGTACATACCCGGCTAATAATAATTTAGTAGGATTTTTTTCTTTGCCTTATGTAGACTCTGTTCTTCCTTGCAGACCTTTGAGAGCAATGATCACCATGACTGTTCCCTCACACGCAGCAGCAATGATTGTCCAAGATATACATGTTCACAGAACAAACTTTTATCATACAAGTTTTCTTTTTCTGAGAAATGTGAAGTTCCAGAATACCCTTATTTTTTTATTTTCTTTTTTGAGACAGGATCTTTCTCTGTCACCCAGGCTGGAGTGCAGTGGTGCAATCTCAGCTCACTGCAGCCTTGACCTCCTGGGCTGAAGTGGTCTTCCCGCCTCAGAGTCCCAAGTAGTTGGGACCACAGGTGTGAACCACCATGCCCAGCTACAAAATGTGCTTACTTTAAAGCAGTTTCCTTTGCGATGGTAGTTTTTGGGGGTAAAGCCTGACCTGGATCATTAGTGACTGTAATTTGCAGCCCTCTACAGTCTCTCTCTCTCTCTTTTTTTTTCTTTTGAGACAGAGTCTCGCTCCGTCGCCCAGGCTGGAGTGCAGTGGCGTGATCTTGGCTCACTGCAAGCTCCGCCTCCCAGGTTCACGCCATTCTCCTGCCTCAGGCTCCTGAGTAGCTGGGACTACAGGCAGCCGCCACCACGCCCCGCTAATTTTTTTTTTTTGTAGGTTTTTAGTAGAGACGGGGTTTCACCATGTTAGCCAGGATGGTCTCGATCTCCTGACCTCGTGATCTGCCCGCCTTGGCCTGCCAAAATGCTGGGATTACAGGCGTGAGCCACCGCGCCTGGCCTCTACAGTCTCTTTAATTAGGATCCTAAATGTTTCTCCCGTGGTCTCATCTATTTTAACCTAAAACGCCCTTGGGGAAAACCTTTTGTCACTGCAACACTTCAGAACACACTTACAATAGGAGGTTTTTTCCCGAGGGTCTGCAGCAATCAAGGAGGGCCGTTCTGCTGGGTTTCCCGTTTTGAGCGGGATTTGTGTTCCAGGAGGCTGGGTGGTTCCTCAGAACTCTGTCTGCTTTTCCTCAGTAGGTTACAGGCATTTCAGTCTACTAACCCCCAGAAGAAACAGCGTGCTATTAGATTTAGTTATATTATCACAGGTCATTTTAAGATTTTTCATTCATTTAATGTAAAAATCTGCCCAGAATTTTATTTTCCGTAAGGTGCTTAGGAGAGCGTGGGCATAGCCATGAGGCCTCCGTGTTGGGTTGTGTTTAAAGATGTGTATTCATTTCTCATCCTCAGCTTTTGCCTCGAGTTTAGCCTCTGTCAGGATTAATCAGGGTCAGATTATCCTAACACGGAGTATTTTCCATTCTTTCAGAAATATTATTGCAGCACCCTGCAGCGTTCAGACTTGTTATGGATGACTCTAACAGGACAGGTGTTACTGCTAAGTGGTCCAAAAAACAAAATACCGGGTGCACATCCCTTGAAGTTTAGGGTGTGTTTACTCTGAGGCACCGTGCACTGCAAAGCTGGAGATTCACAGGCAAGTTTAGGTGACTCCTCGGAACACGTGACTGATGAATTCCGGGCCCGTGTCGGGCTCTCAGCCAGCGCCTGCTCCGTGCGCCAGGGACGGAGTGCTGCCTTCTCGGGAGTCACACGGGACTGGCTTAGCCCTGGCGAGTGTTTGGCATCAGGTGACAAGTTGTGCCGAGTGTCTGCCACCCTGCATGCCCACACTGAATCTGTGCAGGGCCCTCCCTGTGGGAGTGGCCCAGGGCCTCTTGGCCGCCTGCTCAGCCGTGGACACGGAGCTCCGGCACAGCCAAGTCCTGAATGACATGCAGCCAATTCTCTTGGGCCCTTTCGGGGTTTGTCTGTGGTCCTTCCTTCTGTGTTTCCAGGCTGAGTCCTAAGGCCCTGGTCCTGTGCCCAGCGTGGTGCCTTGGAAGTTCTGAAAGTCACAGGTGAGCTGGGTGCTCCTGGGTGTCCCACCCCGGCTAGGGCTGTCAGCATCATGAGTTCTGAAGAACTGCCCTGAGGGCTGCAGCATCCCTGGGGGGACTCAGACTGGCTGGACCGTAGCGTAGTTTCTGGCCCCGGCTAGTTGGCGACTGTGGGCCTCAGTACCCTCTCTGCGGGGTGGGGTGATGCGAACCTACACACTGGGATGGGGGTGCCCGCCCAGGGCAGTGCTGTCTGTGATCTTGCCATGCCCAGGGCACCCACTCCATGACGCTGGCTGTCGGTGCTTTCCAGGGGCACAGTGGAGTGTGTGAGGAAAAACCCCTGCAGACGGCCTCCAGCAGGCTTCGGGCAGCTCTCCCTCGTGGGGGTCTCAGGGCCTTCAGGGCAGCCCCAAGTCCTGGTCCTGTTCATCTTTGTGTCTCTAGTGGACAACATGTAAGAAATGCTACTTAAGCTGACCTGTTAGCATATGTAACATAATGCGGGGAAAAGAGCTGTGGCTGAATTGAATGATTTTTTAAATTGATTTTATATTGTGTGCCCTTTGAAAAATGTTTGGGGAGAATTGGAGTTAAAATTTTCAACACAGTGTGGTCCTTGCAGACTTCCTGTGGGAGGGAATGACTTTCTGTTCCTCTGCGTTAGCATCCAAGTACACTCTTATGGCCTTTTCAATCCAATAATCAAAATCTGGTCTTTGTCAGTTTTTTTCAGGCAGTGACTTGGGTTTGTTCACACACTAGAAACTTAACTCACAAATCTTTAGGGTGCTAGGGGTTATGAGTGGGTTGGGAAGTGTCCCCACGTGGTTCACACCCGCCCTTTCCATGCTCACGGAACCACACGCTCGCTCCATCGTTTGTTGGGGGTTCCGTCAAGTGCCAGGTCCTCAGCGGGGCTCCAGGGGTGCAGAAAACGTGCGGGACAGCTCCAAGTTCACAGAGTCCGGGGGAGCTGATCAGCCACCAGGGCCTCTCGGTGTGGAGGGAAGAGGGACCGGCCAGCCCAGCTGGTCCTGAGAGTGCAGCTAGCAGCTGCTGACCAGCCCCCAGGGGGCTCCCGGGACAATCCCATGAGCGTGAGGATGATGAAGCTTCTCCCTCACCACATCCCAAGTCTCCAGGACACGAAGGGAGATGAGGGCATTTTAGGTTCTGCTCCCGGCCCATGCCACAACTTCTGGGCCCGAGGGCATCCTGTGCTGTTTTGTGTGAAGCGGCACAAAACATCCCACAACCACTGGGAGACGCCTCTGTCCTGGAGCTGCTGCAGCCGCTCTTCCCACCCCTGCCAGGCGGCTCGCAAAGGGCAGCTCCTTCTTCCCGTCACGGGTCCGCACCACGCACCCGCCCTGGCCTCCTGCCCGGGGACATGCAGAGTCGCCATGCGCCCTGAAACAGCCCCTCGGCAGCTTCACGACCTCACCAAGTGCCCGCCACTCACGAGAGATGTGGTTATGGGTGCGCATTAAATGTGCTTGGGAGAGGCAAAGATGGATGGCGTAGTCTCTACTCTCACACCCAGTGCTGAGCGCGAGTCGTCCACTGTGTGTGCATCATCTGCTGTGCATGCCTGCGTCATCTGCTGTGTATGTGTCATCTGTTGTGCATGCGTGTGTCGTCTGCTGTGGGCGCGTGCGTCATCTGCTCTGTGTGCTTGTGCCATCTGCTGTGCTTGAGTTCTTCATCTGCTGTGTGTGTGTCATCTGCTGTGCATGCTTGTGCCATCTGCTGTGCCGGCGTCGTCTGCTGTGTGTGAGTGCTTCATCTGCTGTGCGTGTGTCATCTGCTGTGCGTGCGTGCGCCCTCTACTGTGGGTGTGTTCATCGTCTGCTGTGCATGTGTGCGTCGTCCGCTGTGCGTGTGTCATCTGCTGTGCGTGCCTGCGCTGTCTGCTGTGCATGCGTGCGTCGTCTGCTGTGCGTGTGTCGTCTGCCGTGTGTGCATGCGTCGTCTGCTGTGCATGCATGCTTCTGCTGTGTGTGTGTCATCTGCTATTCGTGCGTGCGCCGTCTGCTGTGTGTGCGTGCGTCATCTGCTGTGCGTGTGTCATCTGTTGTGCATGCGTGTGTTGTCTGCTGTGGGCGCATGCGTCATCTGCTGTGTGTGCTTGTGCCATCTGCTGTGCTTGAGTTCTTCATCTGCTGTGTGTGTGTCATCTGCTGTGCGTCCTTGTGCCGTCTGCTGTGCCGGCGTCGTCTGCTGTGTGTGAGTGCTTCATCTGCTGTGCGTGTGTCATCTGCTGTGAGTGCGTGCGCCCTCTACTGTGGGTGTATTCATCGTCTGCTGTGCGTGTGTCATCTGCTGTGCGTGTGTCATCTGCTGTGCGTGCGTGCGCCCTCTACTGTGGGTGTGTTCATCGTCTGCTGTGCATGCGAGCATCGTCCGCTGTGCGTGTGTCATCTGCTGTGCGTGCCTGCGCTGTCTGCTGTGCATGCCTGCGTCGTCTGCTGTGCGTGTGTCATCTGCTGTGCGTGTCATCTGCCGTGCGTGCATGCGTCGTCTGCTGTGCATGCATGCTTCTGCTGTGTGTGTGTCATCTGCTATTCGTGCGTGCGCCGTCTGCTGTGCGTGTGTGCATTGTCCATTGTCTGCTGTGTATGCATCGTCTGCTCTGCGTGCGTGCGTCATCTGCTGTGCATGCGTGCGCCGTCTGCTGTGCGTGTGTGCATCGTCTGCTGTGTGTGTCGTCTTCTGTGCGTGCATGTGTCGTCTGCTGTGCATGTGTCATCTGCTGTGCATGGATGCATTGTCTTCTATGGGCACGGGCATCATCTGCTATGGGTGTGTGCGTCGTCTGCTGTGGGCCGTGCATCATCTGCTGTGCATGCTTGTGCTGTCTGCTGTGTGTGTGTGCATCGTCTGCTTACGTGCATCGTCTGCTGTGCATTTGAGCACTCTTCCCTCCAAGGACTCCAGAACGTTCCACCTCCACCCATTCCTCATCTCCTGTGTGGCCTGTGAGACCAGGCGTGGCAGTCCCTGCTCCCAGCCCAGCACCCTTTGTCCCCGAGGGAGGTGTCCTCCATGGTCACCGTCTGTGTACCCATTGTGCGGGTTGTGCTGTCAGCACCTGTGCGGGGGGGGGGGAGGGGGGGGCGGGGTGGGTGGCGCGGAAGTCCAAACCCACTGGGGGCTGTGCCGTCCCTGTTTGATGTCAGCATATGCTCCCTGTGTTCTATTAACCATGTAGCATCTTTTCTTTCTTTAAGCTGAAGAGGATGGAAATTAATTTTGCTTTCATAATTTCCTGACACGCTAGGAGGTGATTGGGGCCCTGGGGCGTGTGGCTGGCGGGGGGTGGGGTGCCTTGGTCCCGAGCAGGATGGAGGGTCCCTGGCTGAGGGGCGGGACTGGAGGGGCCACCGTGCACCCCGGGTCTCGATGGTGTCCTGCCGAATGGGCTCTTCCTAGAAACTTCAAAAACAGTAAGGAAACAGCCTAATCTTTCTGTTCCTCTTCTCATGGCCTTGGTGGTTACTGTTACACGAGCTCTGTGCTTGTCCTCCCTGTGTGGACTAAGGTCCTTAGAAATGTCAGGAATTGCAAATGAGTCCCAGCGAGCTTCCTCCTCTGCCCAACGCTGCCTCTCCTGATGGGGCCTGGCAGGCCGGGGTCTGCGGAGTGAGGAGTTTATCAGGATGACATAAAGAGGTGCGGTGGATGACCGCTGTATGAGGTTAAGCACAGGCAGGCGGTGCAGATCCCAGGAGTTTGTTTAGGAGAAGCGGAGCCTTGCCTCCGGTGCTTCCTGTGAACTACAATCTGAATGACAATCCGGCAGCCCAGAGCCTCCCCTGGATTCCAGTGAAGCCAGGAAAAGCTGCTTCCTGCGGGACTCCTCTCAGGGTTCCCTGGAAGGAGACAAAGAGCAGACCTGAAATTTAGTCAGCCGCTTAAAACACTTGTTTTCGGGATGTTCTAATGGCTCGGCCGGGCTCTGCCGCGCATCTGTGGATTCCAGGCTGCCCCGGTGTCTCAGTGCAGCTGGCCGGGAGGAGGCAGAGGTGAGACCCAGCAGAGCTCCCAGTGCCTTCCGGTAGCTTCTGACTGAGCTCTGTGCACAGACCTGATCCTTTCTGAAGCCATGGTGACCTGCGCCCATGATCACCATATACGGAGGCCCAGAGTGAAACACCACTGTGGAAATAGGGGCTTTCTGGTGACCGCCCTCCTCACTGTTTACCGTCTGATGAGCCTCACCCTGGCTTTCCGGTGCGCTGGGCCCTGCGCCTCTCTGCACACCTCTTCCTCACCCACCCACCCGGGCATCCCACACACAGCACCCAACCTGGGGTGGGAGAGGACGAACGCTCATGTCTCTCAGGCTCTCCCTTTGGGGGGTAAAACTAACATAGTTTCATCTCATTTTCAGTAAGGCAGGGATGTTTAGAGAAGAATTCCAGTCTACTGTGTTAGGAAAATCTGGGGGAAAATTAGCAGACTCAGGGGAAATATTTAATTTATGAAAATGGGATTATAACATACTTTGGAAATCATTTGTTATCAAGACAGTCATTTGGGTCTGTTCCAAGATGGCTGAATAGGAACAGCTCTGGTCTGCAGCTCCCAGCATGATCGACGCAGAAGACGGGTGATTTCTGCATTTCCAACTGAGGTACCTGGTTCATCTCACTGGGACTGGTTGGACAGTGGGTGCAGCTCACGGAGGGTGAGCTGAAGCAGGTCAGGGGATTTCCCTTTCCTAGGCAAGGGAAGCCATGACAGACTGTACCAGGAAAATCAGGACACTGCCACCCAAATACTGCACTTTTCCAGTGGTCTTAGCAAATGGCATATCAGGAGATTATATCCTGCGCCTGGCTCAGTGGGTCCCACACCCACAAAGCCTTGCTCACTGCTAGCACAGCAGTCCGATATGGAACTGCGAGGTGGCAGCCAGGCTGGGGAAGGGGCATCTACCCTTGCTGAGGCTTGAGTAGGTAAACAAAGCAGCTGGGAAGCTCGTACTGGGTGGAGCCCACCGCAGCTTAGCGAGGCCTGCCTGCCTCTGTAGACTCCACTGCTGGGGGCAGGGCATAGCAGAACAAAAGGCAGCAGAAACTTCTGAAGGCTTAAATGTGCCTGTCTGACAGCTCTGAAGAGAGCAGTGGTTCTCCCAGCATGGTGTTTGAGCTCTGAGAATGGACAGACGGCCTCCTCAAGTGGATCCCTGACCCCCGTGTAGCCTAACTGGGAGACACCTCCCAGTAGAGGCTGACTGACACCTCATACAGGAGGGTGCCCCTCTGAGACAAAGCTTCCAGAGGAAGGATCAGGCAGCAATATTTGCTGTTCTGCAATACTTGCTGTTCTGCAGACTTCGCTGCTGAAACCCAGGCAAACAGGGTCTGGAGTGGACTTCCAGCAAACTCCAACAGACCTGCAGCTGAGGGACCTGACTGTTAGAAGGAAAACTAACAAACAGAAAGGAATAGCATCAACATCAACAAAAAGGACGTCCACACCAAAACCCCATCTACAGGTCACCGTCATCAAAGACCAAAGGTAGATAAAACCACAAAGATGGGGAGAAACCAGAGCAGAAAAGCTGAAAATTCTAAAAACCAGAGTGCCTCTTGTCCTCCAAAGGATTGCAGCTCCTGGCCAGCAAGAGAACAAAGCTGGGCAGAGAATGACTTTGACAAGTTGGCAGAAGTAGGCTTCAGAAGGTGGGTAATAAACTTCTCTGAGTTAAAGGAGGATGTTTGAACCCATCGCAAGGAAGCTAAAAACCTTGAAAAAACATTAGACAAATGGCTAACTAGAATAAACAGTGTAGAGAAGTCCTTAAATGACCTGATGGAGCTGAAAACCACGGCACGAGAACTACGTGATGCATGCATAAGCTTCAGTAGCCGATTTGATCAAGTGGAAGAAAGGGTATCAGTGATTGAAGATCAAATGAATGAAATGAAGCGAGAAGAGAAGTTTAGAGAAAAAAGAGTAAAAGGAAATGAACAAAAACTCTAAGAAATATGGGACTACGTGAAAAGACCAAATCTGTGTCTGATTGGTGTACCTGAAAGTGACGGGGAGAATGGAACCAAACTGGAAAACACTCTTCAGGATATCATCCAGGAGAACTTCTCCAACCTAGCAAGCAAGGCCAACATTAAAACTCAGGAAATACAGAGAACACCACAAAGATACTCCTCGAGAAGAGCAACCCCAAGACACATAATTGTCAGATTCACCAAGGTTGAAATGAGAGAAAAAATGTTAAGGGCAGCCAGAGAGAAAGGTCGGGTTATCCACAAAGGGAAGCCCATCAGACTAACAGCGGATCTCTCAGCAGAAACTCTACAAGCCAGAAGAGAGTGGGGGCCAATATTCAACATTCTTAAAGGAAAGAATTTTCAACCCAGAATTTCACATCCTGACAAATTAAGCTTCAAAAGTGAAGGAGAAAAAAAATCCTTTACAGACAAGCAAATGCTGAGAGATTTTGTCACCACCAGGCCTGCCCTAAAAGAGCTCCTGAAGGAAGCACTAAACATGGAAAGAAACAACCAGTACCAGCCGCTGCAAAAACATGCCAAATTGTAAAGACCATCGATGGTAGGAAGAAATTGCATCTTCCTGGGAATAGGATTATGTATCATGCATTATTTTCCATCTGGCTTCTTTAACTCAAAATGACACGAATGAAATTCACCCTTGCTTCTGTGCAGCTCCTTCCTCATGACTGTTGTGGAGGTGTTGCCTTGCACAAATGCATCCTCCTGCTGATGGACATTTGACTTGTTTCCAGGGTGGGGATACTGTGAACACTCCACCCAGGAGCATTCTTACACATGTCCTCTGGTAAACATGCATGGACCTCTGTGGGGTGTGCACTGAGATGGGGGACTGTGGGGTCATTTGGTGCGTGGATGTCTGTGGGGTGTGCACCGAGATGGGGACTGTGGGGTCATTTGGTGCGTGGATGTCTGTGGGGTGTGCACCGAGATGGGGACTGTGGGGTCATTTGGTGCGTGGATCTCTGTGGGGTGTGCACCGAGATGGGGACTGTGGGGTCATTTGATGCGTGGATGTCTGTGGGGTGTGTACCGAGATGGGGACTGTGGGGTCATTTGGTGAGTGGATCTCTGTGGGGTGTGCACCGAGATGGGGACTGTGGGGTCATTTGGTGCGTGGATGTCTGTGGGGTGTTTACTGAGATGGGGGACTGCGGGGTCATTTGGTGGATGGATCTCTGTGGGGTGTGCACTGAGATGGGGGACTGCAGGGTCATTTGGTGCGTGGATCTCTGTGGGGTGTGCACTGAGATGGGGGACTGCGGGGTCATTTGGTGCGTGGATCTCTGTGGGGTGTGCACTGAGATGGGGGACTGCGGGGTCATTTGGTGCGTGGATCTCTGTGGGGTGTGCACTGAGATGGGGACTGTGGGGTCATTCGGTGCGTGGATCTCTGTGAGGTGTGCACCGAGATGGGGACTGTGGGGTCATTTGGTGCGTGGATCTCTGTGAGGTGTGCACCGAGATGGGGACTGTGGAGTCATTTGGTGCGTGGATCTCTGTGGGGTGTGCACTGAGATGGGGGACTGCGGGATCATTTGGTGCGTGGATCTCTGTGGGGCGTGCACTGACATGGGGAGCTGCAGGGTCATTTGGTGCATGCACATTCAGGTTCACTTTTCTAAGGTGGTTATGAGAATTTATCTCTCACCGGTCATGGGTTCTGGTCCCAGTTCATACCTCCCCAGTCCTCAATCGGGGAATCTTTTTTTGTTTGTGTTTTTCCTGAGCCTCGCTGGTGGGCATGCAGCAGGTCCTATTTGTATGTTTGTTTTTTTTTTAGCACATCCACGAAGACTAATGAGACTGCACACCTTTTCACCTATTTATTGGCCCTCTTGGGGAGCATCTTTTATTAAGAGCCTGCTCAGTCATTTGCTGGTTCTGCCACATGGGTGTCTATCTTTTTCTTATTGGTTCATAAAAGAATTTTAAAAATATAAGCTATATTGCTTTATATTTCGTTCTTGTTAGTTATATGTATGTAGAAAACACATTATCTGCGGCCTTTGCACTTTCTTAATGGTGTCTTTGGATGACAGCAAGCTCTTAAATTTCAATCTTTTTGTCAGTGGTTTAGTGCCTTTTGTGTTCTTGGTAAGTAATCTTTTCACAGTTCCCCAATAATAACACTTTTTTTCTTATGTTATTCTCTGGGAGACTTAATTATGTTTATTTTTACCTTTTACATGGAGGTCAACATTCCATCTGGAATTGGGTTTTTGCATGGTGTGAGATGCTCAGAGTCGATAATTTCTTTATGGATATCAAATTTACACAGCCCTTCGGTTGAAAATGCCATTTCCCACAATACATATTATCTTTTTCATAAATTAAGGGTCCATATATGCATGAGTTTGGTTCTGGACACTCTATTCTGTTTTGCAGGTTTCTGTCGACCCTGCAGGAACACTCATGGTATACATGACTGTAGCTTTGTAAAAACTCTTGATCGCTGGTAGTCTAAATTTTTTCCTCTTTCCTCATATTTGTCTTGGCTATATTTTGCCCTTTGCGTTTCCATATAAATTTTAGAAACAGCTTGTCAATTTCCACCCACTCACACAAGTCCCACTGAGTTATTTATTAGGACCCTGTGGGATCTGTAGAATAATTTGGGGAGAACTGATCTTTTGTAACATTTGGTTTTTGACAACCCTGGAATGTTCCTACTGGCTCCCAGGCCATCCCTCCATGACTGTGTTCTGTGGGTAACCCTCAATCTGTCCTGATCAGCCCCATCATGCTGGTGTCCAGAGAAAAAGGTAGGCTCCCAAATTCAGAGATGGAGGGATTGGTGAGGCTGGCGTTCAAGAATAGTGAGAGGTGGATATAGATGTTTTAGAGGACAAAGCTGCCTCAGTGCCTAGAAAAGAGCTTGAGACCCCCAATGACACAGGTGAGTTTAGAGACCACATGTGTGGTGTTGCACACCTTTGGGGCAGGGACCCCTCTGGCAGGGCTCAGCAGCCTCTGCAAAGGTGTCAAAGGCAGAGGGGCTGGTCGCCACCCAGCTCTCAGGGGCTGTGCACACTCCTGGACCCCTTTCAACTGAGTTGATCAGAGTGGGGTGGTCATCAGGATTGCCGTGTCCTCCAAAATGTATGTGTTTGACTCCTCAGGCCCAGGGTGATGATGTGAGGTGGGGCCTTGGGAGTTGATTGGGTCTTGAGGGTGGGGCTTCATGATGGGGTTGCTGCCCTTGTGACGGAGGCTCCAATGGGCTCCCTGCCCTCTCTCCACCTGGTGAGGACGCAGCAAGCAGATTCCATCCGTGGACCAGGACGCGGGTCCTCATCAGACATCCAGTCTGCTGGCAAGTTGGTCTTGAACTTCCAGCCTCCGGAACTGCGAGTCATTGTTGACAAGCCACATAGTCTGTGTATTCCATTATAGCAGCCCAAAGGGATGAGAAGATGGATATGGCCCGGAGATAATGCACACCTTTCGTGGGGACAGTGTCCCCATCCCCCTCCGGCTGCACTGAAGACCTGAAGCAATGGCTGCCATCCATGCGCGGGGACCCCTCGGAGGTTCCACCTGCACAGACCTTGCTAAGGGTGAGGTGTTTACTAGAAGGAGCACCTTTTCTAGTTAAAATCTAACTAGATTCTCCTTGGCAACTTATCTTACGGAAACAGGTATAGACTATCACCTTGCCCAGCTGGGCGCATTTTCGGAGGGAGGCCTGGGGCCACGTGCACCTAATGAAGGTGCCTGGGAGGGGGCTGGCTTTCCACTCAGCAAATGCTTTCTTACAGAAAGACTGTGGGGAGAGTCCGTTTTCTTAGAGCCGTATGAAGAAATCCTAAAAACCAACTGCCCAATCTCAACTCGTAACAGGGAACCTGGGGAGTGACATTAGAGATTCCCAATGTTTTCCTCCTCGTTGATCCCTGCGATGAAGGCACTTGCCCATGTGTATTCTGTAGTAGGAGTTTGCTTTCTGAAACTGGTCTTTATTAAAGAACAAACACATTATCTACAAATTATAGTAAGAGAAATACCTACTTATTTGTAAAACCTGTTGCTCAGCATAACAACACAGGTGACCGCATGTCATCCACAGTTTCAGATGACTCTGTTATGCCGACCGTGTCCTGGTGGATGTGCAGTTCTCTCACAGGCCTTTTACCTTATTGAAAATCACACGTGCATCCCAGCTGTCGTTTAGGATCCTGAGCCCCCTGGGCTGGGAGCCACAGCACTGATGACCTCAGAAACAAGGTTGTTAGAGGCTGTGTTCTCTCCACACCCCTTTCTTGTGAGGCCCTGAGATGCTGCTTGGTCTGGAGGGGCATCCTTCCCAAAGCTCCACAGGAGGCTGCTGTCATCTGCATTCTACCGAGGGCATCCCCGGTCCCAGGTTTCATCCTGGCGTCCCGCTCATATTTTCCCTGTCACCCTGACGTGCTCAAATGAGTCAGTCCTCTTCATTCATAGATTCTATATTGCAAATTCTCCTACTCACTAAAATTTATTTGTAACGTCAAAATCAGCACTCATGCACTGTCTTGGATTGTAGGTGTGCACAGAGCGATAAAAAATCGGAGTCGCCTGACGTGCACAGCCCCGGCTGGGGCTGAACAATGGCCCAGCTCTGCCTTCCCGTCACGGCTCATCCTGTAAACGGTGTCCTTTCTGTGGTCTGTTGAGTGCCGTATTTTTTGAATTTGTGTGCATTTTGCTGGTGATCTCACTGCTTAAGAGGGCGAGCACAGTGTGGAAGTGCTGTAGTGTTCCCACGTGCAAGGGGCTGTGGTGTGCCTCACGGAGAACACGTGTCTGAGAAGCTTCCCTCAAGCACGAGTGATGAATCAACACTGTGTAGTGAACAAGGTGTCTAAACAGAAACACGAAGCACAAGGCTGTGTGCTGATCCACGGATGAAATGCTGTGACCAGAGCTGAGCCCTGTGTTTCCCCAGGAGCAGGGGTGTCCGTCGGCTCGCTGTCTGCAGACTCTAGTATGTAGCCACCCTGAGTGGTGGGGACCGACTGCACTTCTCAGCAGTACTCGGCTAAAAGCCTGCGTACAACTTAGCTTTATGTGTCCTGAGTTTGGTCTTTGTTTCATAAAGGGAAGGGGGTTGGATGTTGGGTTTCCCAGGACATGGTGACTGTTGGGAAGTGTCCCCAGGGCCTCAGAGCCAGCGGGAGGCATCCACCCAGATGCTGCTGACAAACATTCCTGTGGCAGCTGCCACTCCACACGGAGGTGCAGGGAAGCCAGCTGCCAGGGCACACACACAAACACATGCATGTGCACACACACCTTAACACACAGGCACACACCATACTGTCACACACACACACACCTCAACATGCACGTGCACACACGCCACACTCACACGTACACAGGCACACATACCTGAATACGCACATGCACACACACGCTCCACTCACGTGCACAAGCACACACAGCCACACCGGAACGCACATGCCACACTCACAAGCACACACTGGAACACACATATGCACACACTCATGCCACACACACACAAGCATACACACATAGAACACACACACCACACCTACACACAAGCACACTCATCCCACAACACACGTGCACACACACATGCTACACACACACAAGCGTGCACACACACAGGCACACATGCCACATAAACACACATACCGGAACACATACATGTACACACACCACACAAGCACACACACTGAAACACACACACATGCACACACGCTACACATGCACACAAGCACACACACACACCAGAACACAGACATGCATATGCACGCCACAAACACACACACACCTGAACACACACACCACACTCACATGTACACAAGCACACACACCAGAACACACACACCACACTCACACACAAGTGCACGCACACACACACTGGAACACACATATGGATACACACATGCCACACACACACCAGAACACAGGCACATGCTCCATGCTCACACACACATATACTGGAACACACACATGCACACACACCACACACACAGGCACACACACTGAAACACACACACACACTGAAACACATGCACACACATGCCACACACACACAAGCACACACAACGCACCTGATCACACACATGCACACACATGCTACACTCTCACACATGCAAACACATACACTTACCTGAACAGGCACATGCACACACACATACCACATGCACACACACCCTCCGGCATGTCCAGAGTATTTCTCTTCCCTGGTGGGAGAAGCTCTTGGTGCTTGGAGACTCCACTGAGAAGCGCTCACTGGAAGCAGAAGCAGCTGTGGGAGGCAGAGAAGGCGATGCGGGGGCTGGTGGGGCTGAGCTGCCCACTCTGGGCTGGCGTGGATGGTTCCAGAGTCACCAAAAGTGACACCTGGCC
Organism: Gorilla gorilla gorilla; assembly: GCF_029281585.2. Taxonomy (NCBI): domain Eukaryota; kingdom Metazoa; phylum Chordata; class Mammalia; order Primates; family Hominidae; genus Gorilla; species Gorilla gorilla. Next base: position 110,217,711 of record NC_073243.2, on the reverse strand, counting down.
TCGAGGGGCCCTGGCAGATGACAGGAACCAAAAGCACCAATGTGGGTGATTCTTCAGGGGAGGAAGCTGAGAGCCTCCTTCAGGCCACAGCCCAGAGCCTCTGGGGACCTCCAGGTGGAGTCGTGTCCTGGTCACTCGGATTCGGGACCTGGTCAGCAGCCTGCATCTCTTCAGCACCCTTGGGGCAGTGACGCCTCCTCTTGGCATGTGAGAGAGGCCAGTGTCCTGTCGTCCCTGTTGGTTAAACTTGTGGCTTCATCTTCCTTAGACAGATGCCAGCTCCATCCCCAAGGGTGAGCTTTTAAGGCTCATGGTAAGGCCCTGCCTTCCCTGTCCTCCCCACGACACCCCCTGGACCCCTGCCCATCCCTAGACCCATGACCCTCAGTAGGCAGCATTTTCAAGGCTGTCTCTTGGCCCTGGACGGTTGTCCGGTCCACCTTCATGCCCCATCACATCATTGAGGCTCAAATGCCCCCTCCTCACCAGGCCTCTACTGACGCCCTCTCCACAGAGCACCCCCTGCTGCACCTCCACGTCCTGACCCAGAGCCGTTTCCCCCCATATTTGTCTCCATCCAAGGCAACACCGTTTGTTTCCATGTTTGTTCACTTCCTGTCGGTGTCCCCTACCAAGCGTGAGCGGTGTTAGGGCAGGGGCTGGTTTCCGGGGACTCGTGTCATGGTGGTCGCCACAGTGTTACGGTAGATGCTAGCGGAGGAAAGGGAAGTTGAAGACTTCCCTTTGATTTGTTTCATGAAAAGTTTGTTTCCTAGAAGGCACCCACCTGGCAGAGAGACACATCTGCTGTCGGCAGCGTTTTAGGGGCTGAAATCTGTCATCCTGCCAGGCCACTAAAGGGTAACACAGGAAAACCAATGTGGCGTTTTGGCGATTTGCTCAAACATGCAGCAGAATTGAGGTCATTTCTCTGCTCACTGCTAACGACTTCCCATCCCCCACAATTGATGCAGGCCCAGAGTGTGCGCCCAGCCGGCCACAGGTGCAACGGCGGCCCCCACACGGCGGTGTGCTCCTCCCCTCCCCTTTCCTCCTTCCCTCGCCTTTTCCTTTCCAGTGAAACATATTCCATCTTTCCTTAAAATAAAACATTTAATTTTTTAGGACTATTACCTGGTAAATGGGGAATATCTTGGTTCTTGACAGGTGGATTTGTGTTAACAGGGGTGCAGGCTTACAGACAGCGGTAGTTTTTTCTAGTCTTTTCTGAGTGATGTGTTTTACACCTTTGTTTCGCAAGCCACTTTCTATGGGTGTACATTCTGTCCTAGAGGAGTGTAGGGCCTCCGGGCCAGTATGAAGGCGTGGCAGTCCAGCCCGGTCTCATAGAAATACCATGGGAGCCACACGGGTAAGTGGACGTGTTAGAACAGTCACACCAAAAAAGTAAAACAAACAGGGAAATGGGTTATATGGAATTCTATGAAACACTATGATTCATTTAACCCAGCGTATCTAAAATACAATCATTTCAAAATGTTCCTATGATCAACATGTAGTGAGATAGTTCACAGTCCTTTCTGTACTAATTCTTGGAGATCAGGAGTGTATTTCACACTTACTGCACATCTAAATTTGAACCGGACACATTTTGGGTGCCCTATGGCCACACAAAGCCAGTGCTCACCACACCGGATGGCACAGCCCGAGGGCAGGGGTTGGCGAGCCGTGGCCCGCAGCCTGCTCATGTCCGGTCCACAAGCTGAGAATGATGGTTAGAGTGACAAATGGTAGACAAAAGAAACAGGAGAATATGTGATAGAAGCCATAGGTTAGGACGTTCAGGTTTATCACAGTGATTTTCAGGTGAGTCAATCAATAAAGACATAAGTTTTTTTCTCAGTTTTAATAGCAGAAAACGCAGATAGAAGAACCCCTATAAACAGAAGCTGTATGGGGGCTTGAGAACCGTGAGTCTGGTCTGAGCCCAAGCAAGGCAGCCACCTGGTGAGGGAGGCACCCAGCAGCTGAGAGGCAGGTGGCCTCAGCCCACGTCACCTCATCCCATGTCACCCGGCCCCACGTCACCCGAAGCCCCTGCGTTTCCTGTCATGCGGCACTGCCTTCTCATCCACAGCGTGTCTTGTTGGCGAGGCTCAGGTGAGAGGTGTGCTTCACAGTTACTTGAAGTCAGGGTGATAAAGAGTACCTTCAGCTTGGTCCTGTCTGACTGTTATCCTTTGCCGCTGTAACAGGCTTTGGTTATGATCTTGGAAGAGTTGCGAGGTAAAGCTCATGGACACTGATCTTAAAGGGATTCCCACGGCAGGTGTGAACAGAGCCATTGTCTCACCTTTTATTTTATAGGATTGCCGGTTGTTACCACTTATGTCTTGGGTGACCTAATTTGCAAACATAGTATTAATTTCCTCTTAAAATCTCGCAGGCAGAATATAAAAATGTGTGCTCAGCCTGTGGCAGGAAGGCAGACCGGGCAGCCACACCGTGCCCTGCCTCCTGCTGCCCTTGGCAGACCCTGCAGGTTTCAGTCTGAAGGGCTTTCCCATGACAGGCCACAGGGATCTACCCCAAGAACCGCAGACCTGGGGGGCCTCCTGACTCTGGTGTCCTGGGAGGCTGCTTCTGCCTCCTACTATCACTTCCAAATTCCACTGACTGACCCTGAAGGACCTGCAGATGCCCAGGAGCTCGGGGCACAGGCTGTTGCATTCCCCCTGTCAGCCACACGTGGATCCCCAGGAGGTCCTTAGCTTCTCCTGACCCTATTGGGGCATCAGAGCCCGTCGCGTTCTGGTCCAGAACCCGAATGCCCGGAGGGCTTCCCTGCTGAGGCCGCAGCTGGACCTCACGGAGCTGGGGAAGACCTTGTTTGTGGGATGCACCTTCATGGTGCAGCCACGGGACCAGAATGCGCTCTGAGAAACATGACCTTGTCATCGTGCAAACATTGCAGAGCGTTCCCTTACACAGACCGAGGTGGCACAGCCTCCTCCACACCTGGGCTGCCCGGTGCCGCCATCGCTCCTGGGGCACAGGTCTGTGCAGGAGGGGACTGTGCTGAAACTGCAGGCAGCTGTTAGACAATGGTGAGAGTGTGGGTGTCTACACATCTGCACATGGGAAAGCCACAGTGAAAATATGGCATAAAAGGTAAAAGATGGTGCACTGTGGCCGGGCACAGTGGCTCACGCCTGTAATCCCAGCACTTTGGGAGGCTGAGGCTGGCGGATCACAAGGTCAGGAGATCGAGACCATCCTGGCTAACACACTGAAACCCCATCTTTACTAAAAATACAAAAAAATTAGCCGGGTGTGGTGGCGGGCACCTGTAGTCCCAGCTACTTGGGAGGCTGAGGCAGAAGAATGGCATGAACCTGGGAGGTGGAGCTTGCAGTTTGCCGAGATCATGCCACTGCACTTCAGCCTGGGTGACAAAGCAAGACTCCATCTCAAAAAAAAAAAAAAAAAAAGATGGTGCACCGCATAGGACACAGCATCCGTGGGGCTTGTGGGACAGGCAGTGGCTCTGGGCGAGTCAGTGAGTGGGTGGAGCATGAAAGTGAAGGCCTAGGACATGGCTGCACAGCACCGGGGAGGCTTTAGGAACACTGGACACTTACGCTACACTGAATCTGTTTACAACATCTTTCTTCAATAATAAATTAATCTTATCTTACTGCAACTTTTTTTACTTTATAAACTTTTTATAACTTTTTGACTCTTGTAATAACACAGTTTAAAAGACGAGCGCATTGTACATTGGTACAAAAATATTTTTTACTTTATATCTTCATTCTATCAACTTTTCCTGTTTTTAAAACTTAATTTTTTGGTTTTACTTTTTAAACATTTTTCATTAAAACCTAAGAGACACACACCTTAGCCTAGGCCTACAGAGGGTCAGGACCATGCACATCACTGTCTTCCCCCTCCCTGTCTGTCCCACTGGAAGGTCTTCATGGGCAATGGCAGGCATGGAGCCATCATCTCGTGGGATGATGCTGGCTTATTCAGGACACCTCCTGAAGGACCTGCCTGCAGCTGTTTATAGCTAACTTTTAAAAATACAAGTAGAGGAAGTACACAAAACAATACAAAGTATAGTACAGTAAATGCATTAGCTAGTAACAGCCATTTATAATCATGTACACTACCTAATTGTATGTGCTAGACTTTTACATGCCTGGAAGTGCAGTAGGCTCATTGACACCAGCGTCACCACAAACACACAAGGAGTGTGTCACACTGCAACGTGACCGTGGGTCTGCGGCCAGGCTACAGGAGACTCTCAGCTCTGTTATAATCTTATAGGAGCAAAACCATATATACGGTCCACTGTTGACCAAAACGTTGTCATGCATGCATGATCATGTTTATCGGTCTGCAAAAGTTAAAAATGATGACTTGGAAACACTGGTAATGGGGCATTTTGCTTCAGCAACATTTTCCCTGTTTGGGTGTCGGTGGCTCAGCCAGTGTTGAAGAAATCTGCAGTGAAGAAGAGGGTAGGTCGAATCTGCTGCAGAGGAGGTTGCATCCTGTGGGCCACAGCTGCCTGGTGATATCAGATTCACCAGCTGCTGCCTCCGCTGACAGAGAGCTGGGCAGGGGGATGGGGGAGCTGGTGTCCCACCCAGATGCTCTCTCTTGCTGGGGTGCTCAGTCCCCGGGGCCAGGAGTGTCCTAATGACTGTGCGCTTGTCCACTTCCAGGGGAATTATGATATCTGCTGGGCTGACAGGTGCTGCCGGGACTGGGGGGTGTGGGTCGAGCACCCCTGCATACACATCCAGGGACTGGTTGGTGCAGACACACACTGGCTTGACTGTACACACCCCTTGACTGCGCAAGGGCTGATTTTGTGGCGTTGTTCCTGCTCTAGACTGAAGCAGGGTTCTCAAAGCAAACCCGGCCAGTAGCACCGTCCCTCCTGGGAAGCTGCTGGAGATGCAAATTCTCCAGCCTCATCCCAGAACTATAGATTTAGAGCTCTGGGGCATGGCGTAGAAGCATGTGTTTAATAAGCCCTGCGGGAGGTTCTGATGCAGCTCAAATTGGGGCACACAGCTCTGAGTGTCCCTTGGCGTCTGGAGGGCTCTGGTCTGCAGCACAGACACCTCCTGGCTTAGCTTTGCCTCCACCCCGGCTTCTCTCCCTGCTCCCCTGAGAGCACCAGCTCCGGCCATCTCTTGGACAAGCACCTCGCCTCGGGGGTCTGCGTCTGGGAACCAAGCGGGCTTTCTGCACACCGCCTCAGGTATCTCCAAATTATATCCACACCTACTTAATTCCCCTCCTTACCTCCCCAAGCCCATACCTCTACCTTTTAAGCTACGTGTCTCTTCTCCACATAGAGTCCAAGAGAGCCCAGGGAAGGCAGGGCGAAGTGTACTGCGGGGGTTGTTAATGCATCTCCAATTTGATGTTCATTTCTGGTAGACTCAGCCTGCGGGCTTGGCTCCTGCTGTGCTGTTTCCCCTTTTCTCCTTTACAAATTCAGTGAAGACAAAGGAAAAAAACAGAAGGAAATAAATCCATTAACTGAGAAATGTTTTCAGATACTATAAACAATAGTTTTATATTTAAAATAGGACCATACCAGGGCATTCAATTCTGTCTGGAGTTATGCTGGGAGATGGGCAGCTGCTGGCCACACACGGCTGTCGGGTGCTCGAAGTGCACTGACTCGGACTGAGAATCTACACACGGGTGTTGGAGACTTAGTGCAAGAACAGAACGTGGAGTTCCACAGAGTAGTTTACTCTTCATTGTGTGCTGAAATCATCACATCTTGGACATACTAAAATAATATAAACATTTCTTTCCCCTGTTTTGTTTGCTTTTGTTTTTGTTTTGAGGCAAGGTCTTGCTGGGTCACCCAGGCTGGAGCACAGTGGTGTGATCTTGGCCTGCTGCAGTCTCGACCTCCCAGTCTCAAGCCATCCTCCCACCTCAGTGTTCTGAGTAGCTGGGACCACAGGCACGCACCACCATGCTCATTTTTTTTTTTTTTTTGTAGAGATGGGGTCTCACTATGTTGTCCAGGCTGGTTTCCAACTCCTGGCCTCAAGTGATCCTCCTGCCTTGGCCTCTCAAAGTGCTAGCATTATAGGTATGAGCCACCATGCCCATTCTGTTCCGTTTTTCTTGTGACTTTAGAACATTTAAAAATACACATGAGGCTCATGCTCTGTGTCTTTTGCCCAGTGCCAGCCAAGAGGTACTGAGGTGCTAAGAGCAGTGGCGGCTCAGCAGTGAAGGAAGTGGCTGTGCCAGGTCTGCTGTCCAAAGATGGCAAGCTGGCAGAGATTCAAATCCAAACCAAACAAAGCCCAGATGGCCTTTCCTGAGCACGGGGCCCCAGGTGAGAAGGCAGGTTCTGAAGCGGGGCTTCCCACTCATCTTGCTGAGCCTGCCTTTCCTGGTCTTTTGATGCTGGCTGTGGTGCTGTGAGAGATGATGAAGTTTGTAAGTCAGGGCAGTTTTTAAACCCACAGACAAGAAGCACATCTGCAAAATGCAGCCTGGGAGCTGTCTACTCTGCCCGGAACCGTGGGGATCTCTGCAGGAGGAAATCGCATAGTTTCCCACGGGTGAATTGTCATGATGCTGTTGTGGCTGTTGGCAGGAAGCATCCTCACATTTTCAGTTTAAATGCATTCCTCCTGATCTTTCCAAAAGATGGAGGCAGAACAGCTGGTTGCCATACTCCGCGTAAAGTCCTTTGGGTAAATTGAAGGTAAATTTATCCCTTAAATTCTGCTCCATGGGGTCACAGCCTTGGGTCCTTAAATAAAGAAAATTGTGGGGTTTTTTCCCTATAAAAGCAAAACAATCCGGCAACTGCACCATGGATGAAGCATTTAGGCAAATGATGTGATTTGGATACCAAACGGAATCTGAGGCCTGGCGCAGTGGCTTATGCCTGTAATCCCAGCATTTTGCAAGGTCAAGGCAGGCAGATCACTTGAGGTCAGCAGTTTGAGACCAGCCTGGCCAACATGGTGAAACCTTGTCTACTAAAAATACAAAAATTAGTCTGGTATGGTGGCATGCACCTGTAATCCCAGCTACTCAGGAGGCTGAGGCAGGAGAATCGCTTGAACCCAGGAGGTGGAGGTTGCAGTAAACCGAGATCGCACCACTGCACTCTAGCCTGGGTGACAGAGCAAAACTCCATCTCAAAAAATAAAACAAAACACAAAGGGAATCTGAAACCCCAATCTAATAAGGTTACATTATCTATAAGCTGAAACACTCAATGGAACAACATTTTGGAAGAGTTTTCTATTTTCGTGGTTCATGAAATCATTGTATCTACCATGAAATATTATACATCACAATATGACTAAAACTGAAGGGGGTTCAGATGACCACGAGGCAACTCAGGACCCTCTAGACAGCAATGGCATGGTGGGGGGACTTGCCAGGCTTCTCTGCCAGCCTTGCCGTCTGGGTCTGCCTGCTCGGGGGCTCCGGGGGCCATGCTGACCACAGGGCAGCCTGGAAGCAGTGCTGATGCTAGTGAAGGAAGAAGAGGGTTTGCGATGGAGCTGGAGCTTGTGGGGAGCTGGAGCTTGCGGGGAGCTGGAGCTTGCGGGGAACTGGAGCTTGCGGGGAGCTGGAGCTTGCGGGGAGCTGGAGCTTGCGGGGAGCTGGAGCTTTTGGGGAGCTGGAGCTTGCGGGGAGCTGGAGCTTGTGGGGAGCTGGAGCTTGCGGGGAGCTGGAGCTTGCGGGGAGCTGGAGCTTGGGGGGAGCTGGAGCTTGTGGAGAACTGGAGCTTCCGGGGAGCTGGAACTTGCGGGGAGCTGGAGCTTGTGGAGAACTGGAGCTTGCGGGGAGCTGGAGTCTGTGGGGAGCTGGAGCTTCGGGGAGCTGGAGCTTGTGGAGAACTGGAGCTTGTGGGGAGCTGGAGCTTGTGGGGAGCTGGAGCTTGTGGAGAACTGGAGTTTGTGGGGAGCTGGAGCTTCGGGGAGCTGGAACTTGCGGGGAGCTGGAGCTTGTGGAGAATGGGAGCTTGCGGGGAGCTGGAGCTTGCGGGGAGCTGGAGTTTGCGGGGAGCTGGAGCTTGTGGGGAGCTGGAGCTTGTGGAGAACTGGAGCTTGCGGGGAGCTGGAGTTTGTGGGGAGCTGGAGCTTCGGGGAACTGGAGCTTGTGGAGAATGGGAGCTTGCGGGGAGCTGGAGCTTGCGGGGAGCTGGAGTTTGCGGGGAGCTGGAGCTTGTGGGGAGCTGGAGCTTGTGGAGAACTGGAGCTTGCGGGGAGCTGGAGTTTGTGGGGAGCTGGAGCTTCGGGGAACTGGAGCTTGTGGGGAGCTGGAGCTTGTGGTGCCGACCCAGGACCAGTTGTGGACTGGGGGAACCCAGAGGACAAAAGAAGGACTCCTCGTTCAAAAGTCGTTAAGAGTTTGAAGACGGCAATGACAGAGTATTAAACTAGGTGGGAGCCCCTTCTGCGCCTGGGGCCTCGTGTGACTGCAAAACCCACGGGTCCTTGAAGGCAACCCTGGTCTCATGGCACAGACTGTGGGGACAGCTGCTAGGTTCTCCCCTTGGCCAAGCATGACATTGCCTTCAAGGGGCCAGGGAGAAGGGCAGTGATGATTGTTGACAGCTCAGGAAGGAGGGGCAGTGGCTAAACTATGTGGATCATATGTGCCAACCCAGGCGTCAGCCTTGAAAATTCTCTCTAGGCTTTATGACCATTGAGGGAGGAAACTGTTCTTGTTGTCAGAGAGGGTAAAATATATCCTGGGGGACAAAGATTTTTGTGCTTTTACTTTTTGTTCTCCGCTTCATTCCTTCCTTCTCCCTTCCTTCTTCTCTTCTTCCTTTCTCTTTCCCTCCCTCCCTCCTTCCTCCTTCCTTCCTGTCCTTCCTTTTCTTTCCTTCCATCCTCTTGCCTTTATTTTATTATTATTATTATTTTTTAGCACAGTTAGCCAGCAGTGTGTAGGGGCATTAAAGGTCAGCCCCGTTAGTCCCATTGAAAGAACAAAATACCAAGGATACATTTATACCCTCTATCTGTTGCTGGACAGCTGATTGAATATTTTTCCCCCTCAAAACCATATTTCTTCAGGTGTGTTGATGGTTCTGTTTTTGTATTAAATAGAGCCAACCTCTTCCTACTTCTGTGTTCTTGCTCTAAGCTGGCTAGGGACAAGGTCACCAGCGACCCAATTCAATCAGCAGCTGCTGGCTTTAAGCGGGTCCAGGAGTTCGCTGTGTGAATGCAGCCATTAACTGGCTTTAGACTTTGAGAGATAATCGATATTTTTCTGGGCCATCTTGGTCTCGCCTCTTTGGCGGAAGAAAGCAGCACCCACACAGTGTGTAACATCTGATTCCGGTCCAGCTCCCGCGGGCTGGGCTCTGCCCGTTGTGAGTGGCCGACAGCTCCGCCAGCGCCTGTTTCCATCTGCCGAGCCATCCTTTCTTCTGAATGTGAACTGTTTTCTTGGTTTCTTTCTGGCATCAGAAAGCAACAATGAGTGATTATCTGATGCGGCATCCCTGGGGCCCCAGGTGCTGGTGACTCATTCAAGTCTCCCTGCAAACCAATTCATTAAACCTGCTTCATCTGGGACGTGCTGAGAGTGGAGGTATATTTCAAAAGCGGTTTGGCAGCAACGGTGCAATTAAACAAGGAGGGAAGGAGAGCAGAGGCGGAGGAGGAAGGCGCGATTTAGTTGTGACTTGAACACCGTCTACACCAGCCAAAGAAGGCTGGTCCACACTGGCTTTCAGCTGAGGGGAGGGGCAGTGCCCAGATCATGTAATTTTTGAAATTATGTTTGTAATTAACTTCACGATATCTCCAGGGAATTCTGGAAAGACAGCAAGAAAAAACACTGCGGTATCTGTCCTATCAGATACTACAAAGCACCTAATGAGGTATCCTTAGGACATTAGAAAAAACACTCACTCAAAAAAGGTAGAATTCTTCCTTTGTATTCTTGGGGTGTTGGTTAGGGTGGCCGGGTTCTTCGTTAAGTTCATCGTTAAGCAAGCAGGGTCTTGCTGCCTGTGAGATGTTTCACGCAGTTTTAGTTTTTACTCTTCAGGCACGGTCTGGCATTACTCCTAATAGTCTTTTACCTAACAACCTCTTCAGGAACTTTTAAGTTCATGCAGAGTTTTAGGAAAGTTAAATCTAAAATATTTTGTGATAACAATTTGAAGGTCAGAAAACATGGCTATCTCCCTACTTATCAGTTGTTTTAGTGAGCCTTGCCTCTTTGAATTATGTTCTAATATTTTAATACAATCTCCATAAAAACAATAAATTTACAAGAGAAGCAGAGTCCCAAGTCAAGCGCCCGCGACCACATTCAGAACTTTCCTGTCTCAGAGCTTGGCTATTTGCATCGCTGGATATAATCACGGGGCAAATTGTGCAAGAATGAGAAATGGAAGACGTCTGGCGATTGAGCGATTTCTCAGCCCCTGGATGTAGTGAGCAGAGTTGGAATAGACGGATGAGACCTGACATATCCAAGTAAAAGCAGCCAATGAAGCAGCTTAATGGGCTCCCCGGGGCGTCCTGGGAGTACACGCCACCTTCACCCATTAACCATTAGCTCCGCTCCAGACGTCTCAGCTGCCATGCAGCCCCACGCAAAGAAGCCCAGGAGACCAGCACCTGCCTTCTGACAGCTTACAGTCCAGTGGGCTTCAGTGAGAGGAGTGGGATCCAATCATCCCCATGAACTTGGGACCTGAAACTTCTTTGCTGGAAGCTTCTTTCTCAAAGAGCGCCAGGAAACCATGGTTTCAGGTACACACAGTCAGCATGCACTGTAGCAATGTGCTTTGCAGCTGGAACTCCTATCAAGCATCCTAGGCAAGGCATGCACCCCAGCGCCAGAGAGAATCACGAAGGGGAAGGTGCCCTGAACCTCAGACAAGAACCCCTTCCAGAAACCACCACCAAAGCCATCACTGTGTTTCCACCCTCAGACCTGTGTCTCTTTAGCTTCTCGGTAGAGGAAGAAGAGGAGCTGGGTGGGCAGGGCTCGGCAGCTTCTAAGTTTTCGCCGTGTTTATGGACAAGTGGGCCAGTTCAGATTTGGATTAGATCACCTAAGAGAAGGCGTGGAAATTTGAAAGAGTTTTACAACAGGAAACTGGCAGAGAATGTCATTGCTCACTAATGCCGTGTTTCTCCTTTTCCTGGGCACAGAGCCAAATTACAGCCCAAGGTCTCCTTGCACCTGTGAGTTCTGCCCAAGCCTGTGTTGGTGGGCGAGATGGAAGCTACCTCCAGCTTAAATAATCTGTTCCTTTTACTGTTCTAGTCCATGGTAGATTTGGATGCCATGCGTTAAAGATGGCAGTGCCACAGACCCAGGGGCCCCAAATGACTGCGTGGAGCCGAGACCCTCATCCCTTCCAACACAATGCTCTGGGAATGGGGAGAGAAGTAAAGTTTTTTTTTTTTTTTCCCTTTTATTTATTTATTTATTTTTATTTTTTTTTTCTCTTTTTTTATTATACTTTAAGTTTTAGGGTACATGTGCACATTGTGCAGGTTAGTTACATATGTATACATGTGCCATGCTGGTGTGCTGCACCCACTAACTCGTCATCTAGCATTAGGTATATCTCCCAATGCTATCCCTCCCCCCTCCCCCCACCCCACCACAGTCCCCAGAGAGTGATATTCCCCTTCCTGTGTCCATGTGATCTCATTGTTCAATTCCCACCTATGAGTGAGAATATGTGGTGTTTGGTTTTTTGTTCTTGCGATAGTTTACTGAGAATGATGATTTCCAATTTCATCCATGTCCCTACAAAGGACATGAACTCATCATTTTTTATGGCTGCATAGTATTCCATGGTGTATATGTGCCACATTTTCTTAATCCAGTCTATCATTGTTGGACATTTGGGTTGGTTCCAAGTCTTTGCTATTGTGAATAATGCCGCAACAAACATACGTGTGCATGTGTCTTTATAGCAGCATGATTTATAGTCATTTGGGTATATACCCAGTAATGGGATGGCTGGGTCAAATGGTATTTCTAGTTCTAGATCCCTGAGGAATTGCCACACTGACTTCCACAATGGTTGAACTAGCTTACAGTCCCACCAACAGTGTAAAAGTGTTCCTATTTCTCCACATCCTCTCCAGCACCTGTTGTTTCCTGACTTTTTAATGATTGCCATTCTAACTGGTGTGAGATGGTATCTCATGGTGGTTTTGATTTGCATTTCTCTGATGGCTAGTGATGATGAGCATTTTTTCATGTGTTTTTTGGCTGCATAAATGTCTTCTTTTGAGAAGTGTCTGTTCATGTCCTTCGCCCACTTTTGGATGGGGTTGTTTGTTTTTTTCTTGTAAATTTGTTTGAGTTCATTGTAGATTCTGGATATTAGCCCTTTGTCAGATGAGTAGGTTGCGAAAATTTTCTCCCATTTTGTAGGTTGCCTGTTCACTCTGATGGTAGTTTCTTTTGCTGTGCAGAAGCTCTTTAGTTTAATTAGATCCCATTTGTCAATTTTGGCTTTTGTTGCCATTGCTTTTGGTGTTTTGGACATGAAGTCCTTGCCCGTGCCTATGTCCTGAATGGTAATGCCTAGGTTTTCTTCTAGGGTTTTTATGGTTTTAGGTCTAACGTTTAAATCTTTAATCCATCTTGAATTGATTTTTGTATAAGGTGTAAGGAAGGGATCCAGTTTCAGCTTTCTACATATGGCTAGCCAGTTTTCCCAGCACCATTTATTAAATAGGGAATCCTTTCCCCATTGCTTGTTTTTCTCAGGTTTGTCAAAGATCAGATAGTTGTAGGTATGCGGCGTTATTTCTGAGGGCTCTGTTCTGTTCCATTGATCTATATCTCTGTTTTGGTACCAGTACCATGCTGTTTTTGTTACTGTAGCCTTGTAGTATAGTTTGAAGTCAGGTAGTGTGATGCCTCCAGCTTTGTTCTTTTGGCTTAGGATTGACTTGGTGATGCGGGCTCTTTTTTGGTTCCATATGAACTTTAAAGTAGTTTTTTCCAATTCTGTGAAGAAAGATATTGGTAGCTTGATGGGGATGGCATTGAATCTGTAAATTACCTTGGGCAGTATGGCCATTTTCACAATATTGATTCTTCCTACCCATGAGCATGGAATGTTCTTCCATTTGTTTGTATCCTCTTTTATTTCCTTGAGCAGTGGTTTGTAGTTCTCCTTGAAGAGGTCCTTCACATCCCTTGTAAGTTGGATTCCTAGGTATTTTATTCTCTTTGAAGCAATTGTGAATGGGAGTTCACTCATGATTTGGCTCTCTGTTTGTCTGTTGTTGGTGTATAAGAATGCTTGTGATTTTTGTACATTGATTTTGTATCCTGAGACTTTGCTGAAGTTGCTTATCAGCTTAAGGAGATTTTGGGCTGAGACAACGGGGTTTTCTAGTATACAATCATGTCATCTGCAAACAGGGACAATTTGACTTCCTCTTTTCCTAATTGAATACCCTTTATTTCCTTCTCCTGCCTGATTGCCCTGGCCAGAACTTCCAACACTATGTTGAATAGGAGTGGTGAGAGAGGGCATCCCTGTCTTGTGCCAGTTTTCAAAGGGAATGCTTCCAGTTTTTGCCCATTCAGTATGATATTGGCTGTGGGTTTGTCATAGATAGCTCTTATTATTTTGAAATACGTCCCATCAATACCTAATTTATTGAGAGTTTTTAGCATGAAGGGTTGTTGGATTTTGTCAAAGGCTTTTTCTGCATCTATTGAGATAATCATGTGGTTTTTGTCTTTGGCTCTGTTTATATGCTGGATTACATTTATTGATTTGCGTATATTGAACCAGCCTTGCATCCCAGGGATGAAGCCCACTTGATCATGGTGGATAAGCTTTTTGATGTGCTGCTGGATTCGGTTTGCCAGTATTTTATTGAGGATTTTTGCATCAATGTTCATCAAGGATATTGGTCTAAAATTCTCCTTTTTGGTTGTGTCTCTGCCCGGCTTTGGTATCAGGATGATGCTGGCCTCATAAAATGAGTTAGGGAGGATTCCCTTTTTTTCTATTGATTGGAATAGTTTCAGAAGGAATGGTACCAGTTCCTCCTTGTACCTCTGGTAGAATTCGGCTGTGAATCCATCTGGTCCTGGACTCTTTTTGGTTGGTAAACTATTGATTATTGCCACAATTTCAGCTCCTGTTATTGGTCTATTCAGAGATTCAATTTCTTCCTGGTTTAGTCTTGGGAGAGTGTGTGTCGAGGAATGTCTCCATTTCTTCTAGATTTTCTAGTTTATTTGCGTAGAGGTGTTTGTAGTATTCTCTGATGGTAGTTTGTATTTCTGTGGGATCGGTGGTGATATCCCCTTTATCATTTTTTTATTGCGTCTATTTGATTCTTCTCTCTTTTTTTCTTTATTAGTCTTGCTAGTGGTCTATCAATTTTGTTGATCCTTTCAAAAAACCAGCTCCTGGATTCATTGATTTTTTGAAGGGTTTTTTGTGTCTCTATTTCCTTCAGTTCTGCTCTGATTTTAGTTATTTCTTGCCTTCTGCTAGCTTTTGAATGTATTTGCTCTTGCTTTTCTAGTTCTTTTAATTGTGATGTTAGAATGTCAATTTTGGATCTTTCCTGCTTTCTCTTGTGGGCATTTAGTGCTATAAATTTCCCTCTACACACTGCTTTGAATGCATCCCAGAGATTCTGGTATGTTGTGTCTTTGTTCTCATTGGTTTCAAAGAACATCTTTTTTTCTGCCTTCATTTCGTTATGTACCCAGTAGTCATTCAGGAGCAGGTTGTTCAGTTTCCATGTAGTTGAACGGTTTTGAGTGAGATTCTTAATCCTGAGTTCTAGTTTGATTGCACTGTGGTCTGAGAGATAGTTTGTTATAACTTCTGTTCTTTTACATTTGCTGAGGAGAGCTTTACTTCCAATTATGTGGTCAATTTTGGAATAGGTGTGGTGTGGTGCTGAAAAAAATGTATATTCTGTTGATTTGGGGTGGAGAGTTCTGTAGATGTCTATTAGGTCCGCTTGGTGCAGAGCTGAGTTCAATTCCTGAGTATCCTTGTTGACTTTCTGTCTTGTTGATCTGTCTAATGTTGACAGTGGGGTGTTAAAGTCTCCCATTATTAATGTGTGGGTGTCTAAGTCTCTTTGTAGGTCACTCAGGACTTGCTTTATGAATCTGGGTGCTCCTGTATTGGGTGCATATATATTTAGGATAGTCAGCTCTTCTTGTTGAATTGATCCCTTTGCCATTATGTAATGGCCTTCTTTGTCTCTTTTGATGTTTGTTGGTTTAAAGTCTGTTTTATCAGAGACTAGGATTGCAACCCCTGCCTTTTTTTGTTTTCCATTTGCTTGGTAGATCTTCCTCCATCCTTTTATTTTGAGCCTATGTGTGTCTCTGCACGTGAGATGGGTTTCCTGAATACAGCACACTGATGGGTCTTGACTCTTTATCCAATTTGCCAGTCTGTGTCTTTTAATTGGAGAATTTAGTCCATTTACATTTAAAGTTAATATTGTTATGTGTGAATTTGATCCTGTCATTATGATGTTAGCTGGTTATTTTGCTTGTTAGTTGATGCAGTTTCTTCCTAGTCTCGATGGTCTTTACATTTTGTCATGATTTTGCAGCGGCTGGTACCGGTTGTTCCTTTCCATGTTTAGCGCTTCCTTCAGGAGCTCTTTTAGGGCAGGCCTGGTGGTGACAAAATCTCTCAGCATTTGCTTGTCTGTAAAGTATTTTATTTCTCCTTCACTTATGAAGCTTAGTTTGGCTGGATATGAAATTCTGGGTTGAAAATTCTTTTCTTTAAGAATGTTGAATATTGGCCCCCACTCTCTTCTGGCTTGTAGGGTTTCTGCCGAGAGATCCGCTGTTAGTCTGATGGGCTTCCCTTTGAGGGTAACCCGACCTTTCTCTCTGGCTGCCCTTAACATTTTTTCCTTCATTTCAACTTTGGTGAATCTGACAATTATGTGTCTTGGAGTTGCTCTTCTCGAGGAGTATCTTTGTGGCGTTCTCTGTATTTCCTGAATCTGAACGTTGGCCTGCCTTGCTAGATTGGGGAAGTTCTCCTGGATAATATCCTGCAGAGTGTTTTCCAACTTGGTTCCATTCTCCCCATCACTTTCAGGTACACCAATCAGACGTAGATTTGGTCTTTTCACATAGTCCCATATTTCTTGGAGGCTTTGCTCATTTCTTTTTATTCTTTTTTCTCTAAACTTCCCTTCTCGCTTCATTTCATTCATTTCATCTTCCATTGCTGATACCCTTTCTTCCAGTTGATCGCATCAGCTCCTGAGGCTTCTGCATTCTTCACGTAGTTCTCGAGCCTTGGTTTTCAGCTCCATCAGCTCCTTTAAGCACTTCTCTGTATTGGTTATTCTAGTTATACATTCTTCTAAATTTTTTTCAAAGTTTTCAACTTCTTTGCCTTTGGTTTGAATGTCCTCCGTAGCTCAGAGTAATTTGATCGTCTGAAGCCTTCTTCTCTCAGCTCGTCAAAATCATTCTCCATCCAGCTTTGTTCCGTTGCTGGTGAGGAACTGCGTTCCTTTGGAGGAGGAGAGGTGCTCTGCGTTTTAGAGTTTCCAGTTTTTCTGTTCTGTTTTTTCCCCATCTTTGTTGTTTTATCTACTTTTGGTCTTTGATGATGGTGATGTACAGATGGGTTTTCGGTGTGGATGTCCTTTCTGTTTGTTAGTTTTCCTTCTAACAGACAGGACCCTCAGCTGCAGGTCTGTTGGAGTACCCTGCCGTGTGAGGTGTCAGTGTGCCCCTGCTGGGGGGTGCCTCCCAGTTAGGCTGCTCGGGGGTCAGGGGTCAGGGACCCACTTGAGGAGGCAGTCTGCTGGTTCTCAGATCTCCAGCTGCGTGCTGGGAGAACCACTGCTCTCTTCAAAGCTGTCAGACAGGGACATTTAAGTCTGCAGAGGTTACTGCTGTCTTTTTGTTTGTCTGTGCCCTGCCCCCAGAGGTGGAGCCTACAGAGGCAGGCAGGCCTCCTTGAGCTGTGGTGGGCTCCACCCAGTTCGAGCTTCCCGGCTGCTTTGTTTACCTAAGCAAGCCTGGGCAAGGGCGGGCGCCCCTCCCCCAGCCTCGCTGCTGCCTTGCAGTTTGATCTCAGACTGCTGTGCTAGCAATCAGCGAGATTCCGTGGGCGTAGGACCCTCCCAGCCAGGTGTGGGATATAGTCTCGTGGTGCGCCGTTTTTTAAGCAGGTCTGAAAAGCGCAATATTCGGGTGGGAGTGACCCAATTTTCCAGGTGCGTCTGTCACCCCTTTCTTTGACTCGGAAAGGGAGCTCCCTGACCCCTTGCGCTTCCCAGGTGAGGCAATGCCTCACCCTGCTTCGGCTCGCGCACGGTGCGCGCACCCACTGACCTGCGCCCACTGTCTGTCACTCCCTAGTGAGATGAACCCGGTACCTCAGATGGAAATGCAGAAATCACCCGTCTTCTGCGTTGCTCAGGCTGGGAGCTGTAGACCGGAGCTGTTCCTATTCGGCCATCTTGGCTCCTCCAGAAGTAAAGTTTTGCATGTTAAATCACGAACGTTTTGTGTCTGTTTGTTCTAGCAGTTCACCTACTCTTACCAGTACAAAGGATATGCAAGCATGGGGAAAAGTTGTCTTATTTAAAGTGCACTTAATACTTTATTAGCAAAGACTAAATAAATACATTGAGCAAGTCTATCAGGTTATCAATCAGACAGTAAAACAGTGGAGGATCAAGATTGAAGGTTAAGTCGTCATAGAAAGAACATGCTTGCTGTGATAACATCTCCTTTTCTAGGTTCTTGAATGCAAGTTAATTTTCCCAAGGTCTCATTTTCACTCTGTGCCTCAAGACTTCACTCCTGGCCCGTAGGTAGCTGTTGATTTTTTTTTTCTTTGACAGCAGGGGGTGCTCTGGGAATATGCTCTTCAAACTAACTTCTGCCTCTAGTTATGGTTCTTTAAGAACCCAAAAGAAAGAAAAAGAATAATAACAATTTGTCAATTCATAAATAAATGTCTTCTAACTTTGGAAATGCAGATTAGCACAGGCCCAGGGCCTGAAAGAAATTAAAGTGGTACTAAAATAAATTAGATAGTCGAAATGCAACCAGTAAAGAACAAAAGAAACGTGTGTTGTTCACGGAACCCACCATGTACTTCAAGCTGAGAGATCAATCACTATCCCCAAGATAAGCTTGAGAAGCACTGGCGGTCATTGAGTAGGGTGGTGACTTGTCTTTCTCCTCCGCTCCTGGCTGGGTGATAGAGTGAGGAGGAGATTGGGTGAATCGTGTCAGGATCCAGCACTACCCAATTCTTACCACTGCAACGGCCACGTTTCAAACAAGGGCTTGGTGGAGGGAGATTATGAGTGGTGGAGGTAAAATTGGTGCTGAAGACACATCTAAGAGCTGGATCGATTCCCTTGGATTTGTTTTCTGATTTCTGGTTTTCATTTGCAAAGTAGAGATGATCCCTCCTTGCCCCCATCTCAACAGGCTGCTCTGGGTCCTGTGAGAACATGTCTCATGCGTGGTGTTTAAATCCCTAGCTTTTCTCAAGTGGCTGGGAATGGAATTTTATCCTAGAGATGTCCTGACCATTGGTTTGCCAATGCCCTACTAATTCACGTGTTCTCAGTTCCCTCAATGGCCTTCACATTTATTTTTTGGTGATTCCTCCAATTCACTTTCCCTGATCTCCAAAAAACTAAATAGTACGAAAAGGGGGCTCCTTGTGCTCTGCCACTGATTGATCATACCGGTTGCCACTTGTTTATTGGTCCATGCACCCCACTGGTTGACAGTAGCATCTTGAACTTTATTATACTGACCGTAGCAGTACTTGCTGAGTGAGTGAGTGAATGGCTGGCTACCCACTCCTCCCCTGGAATCTGTGAGTGCCATAAGCTGCATTGTTGCTGTTTCTCTCACTCATTTCAGATTGCATCTCAATGCGCTTCAAGCTCGCCCCCAAGAGCACTGGGCACCCTGGGGTGGGGCCTATTCATTTCCCTTTGGATCCTCAGTGCCTGAGATACTACTTGGAGATTGACTAACATTTGTTGGGTGAATGAGTAAATGAATAAAGCAATGAGTTATCTGTTCAGCATTTAAGGATTGGGATTGATAAGACTGGAGTCTAGACTGCTTTCTAAAACAATCTTTCTAAGATACTCAGTGAATGTTTCTTGGCTCCTGAGATGACCTATGTCTTCTTAGGGCCTCATTTGCTAGAAAGGTTCTTAAATTGGCGCATCAATGTGGAGCATCAGAGTTAGTCCTGTTGTGGACTCATCTTTTGGAGGGACATTTGTGGAAGTCAAGTGATACATGTTTTAACACCTAAATTATCTAAATCTAGCACAGGATTTTTTTCTCACAGTTAATGTTATATTGACAATTAAAAAAAATTCGCTTTTTAAGAGTTTAGACAACTGTTTACCAGAGACCTAAGACCACAGTATCATTTTCTCCATCATTACTTCAATGTAATAAAAGCAGTATATGAAAAATCCACAGCTAACGTCACACTCAGTGTTGGAAGCCTGAAAACATAACTCCTAAGGTCAGGAGAAAGATGAGTATTTATTCTCACCACTTCTATTCAACATTGTACTAGAGTTCTTGCCAGGGCAATTAGGCAAGAAAAAGAAATAAAAGGCATCCAGATTGGAAAGGAGGAAACGAAACTTTCTCTACTCACAGATTGCATAATCTTGCATGTAGAAACCCCTAAAGAAATCTATGAAAACCTATTAGAACTAATAAATGAGTTCAGAAAGGTTGCATGATCAACATACCTAAATCAGTTTTATTTCTATACTATTAGCAATGAACAATCCAGAAAGGAAATTATAAAAACAATTCTATTTACAGTAGCATCAAAAATAAAGTGCTCAGTAATAAATTCAGCATAGGAGATGCAAGGCTTATACACTCAAAACTATAAAATATTGTTGAAAGAAAGTAAAACAGACTTCAATAAGTGGAAGGACATCCTATATTCATGGATTGGAGACTTAATGTTGTAAAGATGACAATATTCCCCAAAGTGACCAATTGATCACTATTAAAATTTCAATGGGCTTTTTTTTTCCAGAAATGGAAAAACTAACTCCAAAATGTGTATGGAATTGCAAGGAACCATGAATAACTAAAACAATGTATAAAAAGAGAACAAAATTGGAGGGCTAACACTTCCCAATTTCAAAGCTTACTACACAGCTACAGTAATTAAAACAGTATGGTACTGACACAAGATAGACATACAGAGCAAGGAAATAGAATTGAGATTCTAGAAATAAACTCATACATGTATGACCAATTGATTTCTGACAATGGTGCTAAGACCATTCATTGGGGGAAAATAGACTTTTTAATAAATAGTGCTGGGGCAAAGCCTGATGTAGGCTCATAATAATAATAAAATAATAATAATAAAGTACTGAACAACTGGATATCCATATGCAAAACAACAATCGTGTATCCCTATCTCACACCAAATAAGAAGTCAACTTAAAATAGAACAAAGACTTAAACATAAGTGCTAAAAATATGAAACTGTTATAGGAAAACATAGGTGTATTTTTGTGACCTTGGATCAGACTATGGTTTCTTAAATGTAACACTGAAAGCATAGTCAAAACCACAAAACAATGGATAATTTGGACTTCACCAAAATAAAAAGCTTTTGTGAATCAAAGGACACTACTAAGAAGGTGAAAATATAACCTATCAAATGAGAGAAAATATTTGTAAATAATATGTATTAGTCCGTTCTCACACTGCTAATAATGACATGCCTGAGACTGGGTAATTTATAAAGGAAAGAAGTTCAATGGACTCATAGTTCCACATGACTCGGGAGGGAGGCCTCACAATCATGGTGGAAGATGAAGGAAGAGCAAAGACGTCTTACACAGCAACCAGGAAGAGACAGCATGTGCAGGGGAACTCCCATTCATAAAACCATCAGATCTCTTGAGACTTATTCACTGCCACGAGAACAGTATGGGGGAAACCGCCCCCATGATTAAATTACCCCCACCCAGGGTGGGGACACAGCCAAACCATATTATATATAAAATAAGGGTTTAGTATCCAGAATATACACAAAACAAAACTCAACAATAAAAAGACCAAAAACCCAATTTAAAAGTGGGCAAAGAACTTTCATAGGTAGTTCTCCAAAGGAGGTATACAAATGGCTAACAAGCACTCAAAGTCATTAGTCGTTAGGGAAATGCAAATCAAAACCATGACGAGATACCACTTCAAACTCAACGGAATGGATATACTAATAGTAAGGAAATAGGTATTAGTATTGGAGCCCTCATATGGTGTTGTAGCTGGGACTATAAGTTGTGGGAGCCCTTTGGAGCACAGTCGGGCTGCTCCTCCAAAAGTTAAACATGGAATCATCATTTGATCTAATGACCCCACTCCTAGGTGTCTGCTCAGAGGAACTGAGAACTTATGTTCAAACAAAAACTTGTACAAGAATGTTCATCACAGCACAACTTATAGTAGCCCAAAGTAGGAAGAATCCAAATATCCAACAGCAGGTAAATAAATGGATGCACAAACTTATCTATGCATGCAATGGAATATTATTCAGCCACAAAGAAAAAGGAAGCACTGACAATGCCACCGCACCATGAATCTTGAAAACAGGATGCATGATTCTATTCATAGAAATGTCCAGAAAAGGCAAATCCGTAGAATCAGAAAGCAGATTAGTGGGTGCCAAAGCTTGGAGGTAGGGGAAGTGAGGAGCAACTGCTTAATGGATTCGGGATGACTTTTGCAGGTGATGTAAATGTTCTGGAATTTGTGGTGTTTGTTGCATGACATTGTTAATGTATAAAAGCCACTAAATTGAGTACTTTGAAAAGAATAAAATAATTTCACTTCAATAAAAAAGGAAGGAAAAAGGCCGTGATGGTTAATATTGAGTGTCAACTTGATTGGATTGAAAGATGCCAAGTATTGTTCCTGGGTGTGTCTGTGAGGATATTGACAAAGAAGATTAACGTTTGAGTCAGTGGACTGGGAGAGGCAGACCCACCCTTAACCTGGGTGGGCACCATCTAATCAGCTGCTGCTGAAGCTAGAATAAAGTAGGCAGGAGAAGATGGAAAAAGTAGACTTCAGTCTTCTGGCTTTCATCTTTCTCTAGTGCTGGATGCTTCCTGCCCTTGGACAATCAGACTCCAAGTTCTTTAGCTTTTGGACTCTTGGACTTAGACACCAGTGGTTTGCCAGGGGCTCTTGGGCCTTTGGCCACAGACTGAAGCTTGCACTGTTGACTTCCCTACTTTTGAGGTTTTGGGATTCAGACTGGCTTCCCTGCTCCTCAACTTGCAGATGGCCTATTGTTAGACTTCACCTGTGGTCATGTGAGTAAGTACTTCTTAATAAACTCTCCTTCATATATACATCTATCCTGTTAGTTCTGTTCCTCTAGAGAACCCTGACTAATACAAAGACCTATGTAACAAACATCATATGTACAAAGATCTTAACTAGAATGTTATTTTTAACAATGAACAATTAGAAATAATCTAAATGCCCAACAATGATATATGGTTAAAATACTGTGGAATATGTACTCAATTAGTATTCCATAGCTATTTTACATATTATTATATATGCTGTAGCAAAATGTAATGATTATGTTTTTTACATCACATATATCCTATAATAGCAACTCTTTAATAGAGTATATATATATGGAGATATATATATGGAGAGAGATATATATATATATGGAGATATATATAGGGATATATATATATATATATATATATATATATATATATCAGAATATATATATGGAGCAAGACTGCCAAGGAAAAGAAAATTGAAAACTGTCTGTGAATGTGGGTCATTTTGAAATTTTATTTTTTGTATAGAAAAGTGTTGGGCAGATCACGAGGTCAGGAGATCAAGACCATCCTGGCTAACACGGTGAAACCGCATCTCTACTAAAAACACAAAAAATTAACCGGGCGTGGTGGCGGGTGCTTGTAGTCCCAGCTACTCGAGAGGCTGAGGCAGGAGAATGGCATGAACCCGGGAGGCGGAGCTTGCAGTGAGCGGAGATCACGCCACTGCACTCCAGCCTGGGCGAGAGAGTGAGACTCTGTCTCAAAAAAAAAAAAATAAAATAAAAAGAGAAAAGTGTTGTCATTTATTCAACAAATACTTATTAACAGATACTTATGCCATAAGAAAAAAAGTTAACAACTTAAGTTTGAAACTGAAAAAAAACAACACTATGGAATATGGAATCTCTATATCAAAAACATTTAGCAGTGCACATTTTGAATTGATGCCAAGTGCAGAATAAGCCTTTGATTTCCTTGAGGTCAGCAGTTACAGTGGATTTCAAAAGTATTCATTCCATGGACTATTTTATTAAAGAAAAGAGACTTATTTATTCTGATTTATCTTAAAATTTTTGAAGTTCATCAACAGTAATATAACACGATGTTTTAAAGAGACCAATGTCTTCATTCATTCAATTATTGATTATTTTGCCTATTCATAAAATATTCATTTATCAACAGTATATCAGACACTGTTGGAGAGTAAGGTAAAGCAAAATGTAAATATTTTCCTGCAAAACTTTTGATTTAGTAAAGGAGAAAGCACATATAGAAAGCCAGTTCTTTAAAATAAATGTTTCATCTGAGTTTCAACACTGATGCAGGGAACAAGTACATTATAGGAAATTGAATTACATTCATGGACTTTTTTCCTAGTCAGTATAATTAGACCTCATTCTTAGCCAAAATTCTGCCAATCCTCATTTTAGTAAGGTGCCACTTGATAACTTTACTGTTCAACTGAGTATGTTAGTTTTATGGCATTATTGAAAGATACTTAAATAGTTACTTAACACGATCTTTGCAGAAATTAGGAAGAGTTCCTGATTGCATACTGAACATTAGACCGACCATAAGAAAACCCTCAGAAGTTCAATGGTCGACACTTTGTGACATTCGCGTCCGCGCGGCACATGCTGTGTTCATCACCATGGTGGGACCTCACATTCTGTGATGAGACAAACTTCCATTCCTTTTCTCTCATTTTGCTTATCAAAGCTCTCTATTTCTTGGTCCTAATTCTGGCTTTTAGTTTTTGCAAAAAGGATTGCAAACACTAATTAAACCGTGGCGGCAGCGTTTTTGTTTGTTTGAGACAGCGTTTTATTCCTGTTGCCCAGGCTGGAGGGCAGTGGCACGATCTCAGCTCACTGCAACCTCCACCTCTTGTGCTGAAGAGATGCTCCTCCCTCAGCCTCCCAAGTAGCTGGGATTGCAGGCACCTGCCACCACGCCTGGCTGATTTTTTGTATTTTTATAGAGATGGGGTTTCACCATGTTGGTCAGGCTGGTCTTGAACTCCTGACTTCAGGTGATCTGTCCGCCTCGGCCTCCCAAAGTGCAGGGATTACGACGGGGTCCATGATACAGAGCAGACTCAGAGAGGTGCATCCCTCACCAAGCCCCAGAGACTTCTTCCCATGCCCTGGAATCCTAAATTCCTTACTAGCGCTGGCCGACTGTGAGGGTCATAGTGTGCACTTTGTAGACATGTGAAGACTAGAACAGAAAAGTATCTGTGCTGCTACTAAAAAAGACCAACCAACTACAACAAATTTGCAGGAAAACAAAGATTTTTATTTTTAAATTGTTAGGTCCCTTTGAGATTTCAGATCTTTTTCAGTTTATTAAATATAACAATGCATATGCAATTTGGTATATTTCTTAATGTGATTTTGATTGATTGCTTAAAGAAAATATATTCTGCATTGTAGTAATAATTAAAAATTAGCTAATGGAATTTCAATTTAAAATTTGAGATATATGATATCGAAGTTCAGTTTTTTTAACCAGTATTTTAGAATATTATATAAAATTAATATAGAAATATTATAGGCAAATAAGGGAAATAAGGTTTTCTGTAATTAATGTTTTAATATGATGAAACGGACGTAGAAATCTCTCAATTTAGGAGATAGAGGGAAATGTGGGGAACACACCAAATACACTTAATATAAACACGGCTGCGCACGTTTTCTACTAAGCTTCCCTTTCTGCATTGTCTTCATTTTCTGTTCCTCGTAAGAGCTCTTTTAAAATTTCTGACATCCAAGGCAATCCTAGTTGTGAAAGTTCTTTCCCCTCGGCTCTCGGCGGAGTCTTTGGGTGTAGTGGATGGAAGAGGAGCCGTCTGCTGAGAGAACAGGAGGAACTCCGCTGTCTGAGCCAGCACAGGTCCACCGAAGACCAGGAACTCAGCCCTCCCGCGCGATGCTCTGAATCCAGGGAACACGCTCGCCGGGAACTGCAGAATCCCTCCCGTTGGCCTGCGATAAAACCGTGTTGACTTACGGAACATCATCTTTGGTTTACATTGAACTTTCTTAAAACTTTCCTCTTCTATATAATTTTACTCTATACCATAGAGATAATTTTGATAAAATAAATCTCAGGCGGTACACATCGTATCTTTTTTTCCTATTCTTTGTATTAAATTGGTGCAGAACTAATTGCGGTTTTTGCCATTAAGAGTAATGGCATTTACTCTTTGCTGTGACTCTTAATGGCAAAAACTGCAATTTACTTTTAATGACAAAAATCACAATTACGTTTCACCAACCTAACAATTCTCAAAGTCTCAGGTCTTAAGGCACCAACTTCCAGTCTCATTCCAGATGGAAACCTCTTGACTTCCCCATATCTTCCCAGGCCTGAGCCTTTGACCAAATAAGGCAATGTGCTTCTTGCCTTCGTCATTCCTGAACAAATGCCAATGCCACCGTCCTCTCTCGCATTCAGTATTCAGAGGGCAAATTCACGAAGCAGGATCCTACTGGCCGCCGTGTCAGCCTGCAGTTCCCATACTGGGTCCTGCAGTCTCTTCATTGTCCTGTGGGATATTAAAAGGACTTCTGTGAAAAAGATAATTATTAAATGATATTGTCATTCTAAAAGGCACTTTAAAAAATGTGTGCGAGAACTGTCAACATACACATATGGTGGTTTTATTGGTCTTCAGTAAATTTCTTTAAAGCAGTGGTATGCAGTACAATGTCCCCTAGGTAACAAGAGGCTGCTGGAGGCATGAACGTGGTGGCCAAGTTCAGCATCTGCTGACTGATGCTTGAAGCCATCACAGAGAACATGAGAAGGAGGAGTGTGCGGTGGCGGGATCAGTGTCTATTTGCCGTTGCAGAGGCAGGATCCATGAACTCATCTCTGGATTGGATGAAGATGGTTGCAGTTGACTCATTTTTTGGTCTATGTTGGCTGGGTAGTGACAAGACTCACGTTTAGTTATTCTTTTCTGCAGTGGAGCTGTCTGTTAGACACTTAGGATCCTCGTGTGTTTCAGCCCTGAGCCCCTGTTGAAGCTTTACCAATAAATAATCCTTTAGCCAGGACGATGGGGCCAAATAAACCTGGGCTTCAGCCCTGAGCCCCTGTTGAAGCTTTACCAATAAATAATCCTTTAGCCAGGATGATGGGGCCAAATAAACCTGGGGACCATTGTTTTTGTAGGGATTCAATGGGAGGAAACCTCAGAGCGAAGAAGGCTTCGCTGTTCTTCTTTTTCTTATGAAAATAAAAGGGCTCTTCAAGGCAGAGCTGCTTCTTGTGCTTTGATTTTTGAGTTCTTCATTTCTTTTTATTGTAATAAAAATAATAATAATGTGACAATGTGGGTTGGTAGTTATATTTACAGATCTTCCTAGGTCATATTGTTTGAGAAGAAAAGGGCTATGGGAAACTAGGTTTCCTAAGTTTCCATATATTCCATAGACACTCTGAACTTCATCATTATAGATTAAAATCTTAGAATGCACTTCATAAGCGAAATGTACACTTTCCTATAGTACTTAATAAGCAGGAGTCCAATTGTCTCTTGTTGTGACTGAGATAGTCTAGTCAATATTTTGTCAATGAGGAATGTTTTGTCCAATGGAGGAGATAAAGTTGTTGGATTAGTAATTAAATTGTTGTCCTTATTATTTTATGAAAATAAAGGGGGGATAAAGAAGATGGAGATGGTACCAGTGTAGGAGGCTGAATGCACTGTGGGTAATAACAGAAGTCACACAAGCCAAAGGTGGCCTCTTCTTAACTCAGCAGTGATCCCATAGCCAGGTGCAGAACCCATGGCAGGGCCGCGGGGCCACTCCTGCCCTCTCCACTGGTTAACTGGCACACATGACTTGAATCAATGCAAGCAATACTTTCTATCAAAGTATTCCTCTTACAAACATGAGACAATGATCAAAACAAACCCCACTCTATTGTGAATCATCTTGACGAGAATGATCCATGTCTAGCCATAGTCAAAAATGGGATGCCATTTGTGTATTTACTAATTTCACCTAAACTGGTACAGCTTGGCACCACATAATTATTTATTTTTTCTTAATTCCCCAAACGTGAGCTTACGATAGACTTGGTGTAGATGGTGTCTTGAATTGACATAGTGTTCTAATGTGAGAAGTCACGAGTTTGTGCTACTAATGCCGTGGTGCAGCTGGGCACGCCATCAGGCTGACCCTCAGCCTAAACTCTTGGACGGCAGGGATCAGAGGAGCCATGGTTTATCTCCTGCCTCCACCTAGCCCGGCAGATGCTCCAGGTGGACTTTATCCATCGATGCTGTCCTGGCCCTGAGCTTCTCTCTGGGCTGCTGGGTAGGTGTTGCGAGTTGTTTAATGACACCGCAACGGGGAGGCAGAGGCACATTTGCTGTGTCCTTCCTCTTGTCCTTGTGGGGTGACCTCCAGCATCCTCGCCAGAGCCCGCAGCATCTGCTGCTCAGTGCCTCCTTCCCTGCTGGACGGCTGGGCTCCTTCCATACGGCTCAGACAATGGCCTCCCTCCTGGAACAAATCCTTCTGAGCTTTTCCTGAACTTTTATCATTGGACAGATATCCTCCTAGAAGAAGGCATTTTTACAGAACAAAAACAAAAATGAAATCCTGACCAATTTATATGATTAGAATGGGTGGTCAATTTTTAATAAAACAAGTTTTGTTGAAATACATACATTAATTGAAACTGTCTAATACAACATTGCTGTTATGGGTTAGATTGTCCCTGCCCCCCCCAAAAAGACATATATTATTCCATCTGTGGAGGGTTTATAACAGTAAACAGCACCCACTCAATACAGACACCACATAACCATCTTCAAATCCTCCTCCCTGAAAAAAAAATGTTGGTTTTGATTCTAAGAAATTGCTACAGTGATTTACATAATAATATGCATTTAAGCTACTATTTATTTTATTTCTGACACTTATATTTTAATAAAATATTTACATTCTATATGAAGATTAATTTGGAGAACTCCCAGTTATAAAATTGGCCCCTATATGTTTATTTCCAAAGCATTTAGCTAATAGTTCTGAATTTCTTGGCTCAATTGCTGAATTTTTGTCACCTAGCCTGTGTACTACATATTCCTGCATTTAGAGAGTAGATTTGAATAGAGAATAATAGCACAGTGATTTTAAATACAAAGACACAGAATTCAAGACACTCAATTCTGTCATTCTAGCAACCTTTTTCAGTTGTTCTTTGTATTTAAAATGTGAATAGTAAGGCAGAGCCGCAATTTGTGAGATGTTTTGTTGTGTTTGAGTGCAAAGTTAAGTGCAAATTTTCCTTTAGAAGTGAAATATTTTACTGAATTTGCATATGATCTTTAGAATTAAGTTGTATTCCTTTAAAATTGTTATTTAAAATCTAAAGAACACATAAAGAAAATTACTACTACTACTGATTGTTACATTTTTATTCCTGAAATAATTGTGTAGGAAAGAGGGTCTTAAAAGTTGCTTCAGATGTCAAGTATACCAGTGATATGGTTAGGTTCTGTGTCCCCACCCAAATCTCATCTCGCATTCTAATCCCCACATGTCAGAGAAGGGGCCTGGATCATGGGGATAGATTTCCCCCTTGCTGGTCTCATGATAGTGAGTGAGTTCTCATGAGATCTAATGGTTTAAAAGTGTGCCACTTCCCTGTTTGCTCTCTTTCTCTCTCCTGCCGCCATGTGAAGATGTGCTTGCCTCCCCTTCACCTTCTGCCATGATTTTAAGTTTTCTGAGGCCTCCTAGCCATGGTTTCTGTTAAGCCTGCAGAACTGTGAGTCAACTAAACCTCTTTTCTTCATAAATTACCCAGTCTCAGGTAGTTTTTTAATAGCAGTGTGAAAAAGGACTAATATAATCTCAGACTTCTAGGTTCCACAACATAAATTTCTGTTGCTTAAGCCACCCCCTAGGTGCTATTTTGTTATGACAGCCCAAGCTAAGTAATACAGAGGGGAAAGACAGGTGGCAGATGCCTGAGGTGAGGAGACGGGAGTCCAAGGAGGGAAGGGCAGCTACAGCTAAAGGTCAGAAGGCTGGTGGGGTGAGGGCTGCAGAGGGTTGCCTTCAAGGGTTCACTGGAGCTCTGACCAGTGCATGCACATGAGAAAGCTGCCCCAAAGTATTAGAGGGAACAATTCTCAGATACCACACAGGGCTGAGGATGCTGCTTCTTCCTGTCATCCAGAATGCAAAGCCTTACGCTATATAGGACATTGAGCAGAACAATCAGAAGGGTTTAACTTTAGCAATGGGCCAATTTTAGCCATAGTCTAACAGCTGCTCTGGTTTCAGCAAACAAAGTTTAGAAGCAAGACTCTAAAAGAACAAGCCATTTCTAAGTAACTTAAACACATCCTGGAATGAAATTCAAAAACAGTTATAAAATTTAAAAAGAATCCTATACCCAGAACACTGAAATTCACAACATCTGGCAGCCAATCAACAACTAACAGGCAAGGAAAGAAGCAGAAAATGGGAGTTGCCAGAATATTTGAATAAATAATGGCCGAAGCATTTCCCAATTTTATGAAAATTGTAAACTCACAGATTCAAGAATTTTAACAAAACACATGAACAACATGAAGAAATCTACAGCAATGTACACCATAATCAAATTGTATAAAGAGAAAACTTTAGAAGTAGCTATTGGAAAAAAAGACACATAATATACAGAAGATAAAGATAGGGATGAAAACAAATTTATTGTCATAAACGATGCAAGTGAGAAGACACAATAGTAACATATTTAAAATACTAAAAAATAAAAAAGAACAAAACTGTCAACCTAGAATTGTTTACCTAGTGAAACTGTCTTTCAAAAATAAAGGCAAAATGAATACTTTTTTAGATGTACAAAAGCTGAAGGAATTTATCTTCAGCAAGCCTGTACAATAAAAAAGGTAGAATGAGTTCCTTCAGGCAAAGAGAAACTGATACCAGATGGAAGTCTGGATTTCCAAGAAGGAAAAGAAAAGCACTGTAAGTGTCAACTAGAATGGTAAATACAAAAAGTGATTTTTCTATTATTTAAATTTCTTTGAAAAATAATTGACTCTTTCAAACTATATAAATATAAAAATAATGTAATTTGGGGTTACAACATGTGGAAGTAAACTTTATTACAACAACAGCACAAAGATCAGGAAGGGAGAAAGGTAAGTGATTGCAAGCATTTTACAGTGTATATGAATTGGTATGATACTATTTCAAGATAGACTGTGATAGGCTAAATATGCATACTGTACACTCTAATGTAACTTCCTAAACAGTGCAAAAAGAATAATAACTAATAAGATAACAAAAGACATAAATACAATCATAAGACCACCCGATCCGAAAGAAGACAGAGAAATAGGACAGTGAGTAATGAATAAATGGAACAAACAGAAAGCAAATGGCAAGATGATAGACTTAAAGCCAACTATACAATTATGCTAAATGTAAATGTCGAAGCAGCTCCCTGATTGAAAGGCAGAGATGGTCATATTGGGTAAAATAGAGCCAACTATTTGCTAAATTCAGGAAATACGCTTTAAATACAAAGACAAAAGTAGATTAAAAGTAAAAGGATATAAAAATATGTATTAAAATCAACAGATAGCTGGACTGGCTGTATTAATATGATACAAAATATTTTTCAGAGCAAATGCTATTACTAGGGATGAAAAAGGCCATTTCATAATGATGAAGGTATTAATTAATCAAAAGGACATAAAAATCCTAAATATTTATGAACCTAAAATCAGAGCTTCAAATACATGAAGCCAAAACTGAAGAAAATGTGTGAATAAATCAAAAAGTCCAAAATTATACAAGCAATTTTAACATTGCTCTCCCAGGAATAAATAGAATAATAAGACAAAATATCAGTAAGGATATAGAAGACATGAGCAACACTGTAAGCCAACATGACTTAATTTACAGCTGTAGATCAATTCACCTAACAACAAGGTAACTATTCTTTTTAATTGCCCATAAAGCATATACCAAGATAGAGCCAATTAATGTGTCATAAAACAAACCACAACTTAATGGATTTATGTAAGAGAAAGTATATATTCTGACTGCAATGAAAGTTACCAAGAAATCAATAAAATATCTGGAATATCTCAAAATACTTAGAAACTGAATAACATACTTCTAGATCATCCATCATCAGTAAAATAAGAAATCAAAAGAGGAATTAGATAATATTAGAAATGAAGGAACACAAAAGCATAGCATATCACAATTTACCAGATGCAGCTAAAGCAGTACTTTCAGGAAATTTTATAGCACTAAAATGATCATATTAGAAAAGAAGGAAATATGCTGTTCCAGGTAGCAGAGAAATAATTAAAAAAAAGAAAAGAAGGAAATGAATAAAATAAATAAATAATCTCAAATTCCACATTAGTAAAGCAGAAAAATAAGAGCAAAAGAAACTCAAAGTAGGAGAAGAAAGAAAATAGTGAGCATCAAAACAGAAATCAATAAATTAGAAAAGCAGAAAGCATTAGAGAAAAGCAATGAACCCCAGAGCTGATTCTTTGAAACAATCAATAAAATTAATAAACCTTGAGTCAGATTGGTCAGCAAACAAAGGATAGAAAATACAAATCACCAATATCAGAAATGAGAGAAATGACATCACTACGGAGTCTTCAGGTGTTTAAATTATAAGAAGAAGATATTTTGAGAAAAAGCAATAAATTTAAAAACTTAGATAAAATGGACAAATTCCTTAAAAGATACAATCTACCAAGATTCACTCAAGAAATAATAGATAAGCTGAATAGCCTTATATCTATTAAATTAAATATGTAGTAAAAACCTTCCCACAAGGAAAACTCCAGGCCCAGGTGGCTTTACTGCTGAACCCTACTAAATCTCCTGAGAAGAAACACCTACAGCCAATACTACACTTAATGGTGAAAGACAGAATGCTTCCCCTACGGGCCCAGGGCCAGGCAAGGATAGCCATTCTCAGCCATTCCATTCAACATTGTGCCGCCAGGTCCATGAATTACTCAGGAAAATTAATAGAAGGTGTCTAGATTGGAGAGGACATAAAAGTGTCTTAATTTTCAGACAACACGCTTATCTATGAAGAAAATCCCATGAAATCCATAAAACAACTATTAGAACTAATAAAGCTTAGCTAAGTGGCAGGCTACTAGATCAATATACAAAAATCAATTGTGTTTTTATATACTGGCAACAACTAGAAATTTAAATGGAAAGAAATACCACTTATAATATTAAAAAAACATGAAATACTTAGGGCTAAACCTGACAAAAGATGTGCATGACCTCTACATTGAATATTACAAAACTTTGTTGAGGGTAATTGAATTAGATCTAATTAGATGGAGGGATTTGCCACAGTAATAGATCGGGAGGCTCATTACTGTCAAGGTGTCAGCTCTCCCCAGATTTATGTATGGATTCAGAGCAATACCAATCAAAATCCTAGCGGCCCTCTTTTTGTAGAAATGGACGGTCTGATTCTAAAATTCACATGAAAGTGCAAAGTACTTAGAATAGCTAAATAAGTCTGAAGCAGAAGAACAAATTTGGAGAACTTTTGCTACCTAATTTCAGGACTTATTATAAAGCTACTGTAATCAAGACAGTGTGGTATTGGCATAAAGACACACAAATAGAGTGATAGAACAGGATAAGGAATCCAGAAATAGACCCACGTGTATGTCAATGGGTCTTTTGTAAATGTATGGAGGCAATTCGATGGAGAAAGGACAGTCTTCCTATCTTTTGTGGAACAATTGATGATCCGTATGAAAAAAAAAGGACTTTGATAAATTCTATCATATGCAAAATTTGCTCAAAATGGATTAGAAACATAAATGAAAGACTGAAACCCACAAAGTTTCTGGAAGAAAGCATTGAAGAAAATCTTGAGATTTCAGGTTAGTCAAATATATATTAGATACAACATCAAAAGCATGATCTATAGAAGGAAGAAATAACTTACACTGATAAGTGAATGGAGAGATAGATCACAGACTGGAAGAAAATATTTGCAGATCACATATTTGATAAAGCACTTGTGCATTAAATATGTAAAGAACTCACAAATG
Organism: Gorilla gorilla gorilla; assembly: GCF_029281585.2. Taxonomy (NCBI): domain Eukaryota; kingdom Metazoa; phylum Chordata; class Mammalia; order Primates; family Hominidae; genus Gorilla; species Gorilla gorilla. The sequence continues at coordinate 110,184,258 of NC_073243.2, read as the reverse complement.
TCAATAATAATTTAAAAACCCCACCCAATAAAAAGATGGACAAGGGGTTTGGAACCAAGCGACCTAGCTCAGCTTCACAAAAACACTTAAGGTAGAAAAGTAGAGAAAGACAACAGCTCATGCTGAGGTAGGATTGTGGGGTGGGCACAGCCTCAGAGGTCTCGAGGAGCACGTGGAGTGTTTGCTTCAGGGAGGTTTGTAGCCCCCCCTCCCACAGGGACCCTTACTGTCTTCTGTTGAACATCCTCAATTTTCCAGGTGAACATCAAGTCTTTTCATCTATGAGAGCTTTGATTCCACTGTTGTAGTATTTGATCTCTTTTTGCCTCCCTGTCTATTCCTCATCCTTTGGCTGGGACACTCCTCTGAGCAGAGGGTGAGTAAAACAGGAGCTTTCCTGGCATGCAGGCTCAGGTTTGCATATGGAAGGGATGCCTCTCTCAACAGAACCCAATGTGTATCACACACACCCCTTCGCAGCTCCTAGCCAAACCACCCAAGTTAGAGTTAACCAGATTATGTGGGACCCCACCGCTAAATATACTTTCTTTTCTTTAAATTTGTTTTTAACCTCTATAATGCTATTACAGTAAACAGGTGGGGGATGTCTCATTAGCTCAAAAGGAAGTGTGTATGGTATGGGTTTGACTGAGACCCTTTTTTTTTTTTGAGATGGAGTCTTGCTCTGTTGCCCAGGCTGGAGTGCAGTGGTGCTATCTCGGCTCACTACAACCTCCACCTCCTGGGTTCAAGTGAATCTCCATTCTTCTGCCTCAGCCTCCCAAGTAGCTGGGATTACAGGTGGGTGCCACCACACCTGGCTAATTTTGTATTTTTAGTACAGACAGCGTTTTGCCATGTTGTCCAGGCTGGTCTGGAACTCCTGACCTCAGGTGATCCACCCTCCTCAGCCTCCCAAAGTGCTGGGATTACAGGCATGAGCCACCACACCCAGCCTGACTGAGAGTTTTAACTCCACTGAGTCCCATTATATATTTGACAGTCCTCACTCCTGGGTTAAGAAATTCAAACCTTTCCATTGTTCTGCTTCTTTTTTTCTCTTTGATTTATTCTCTCCCTTCACAAGTTCAGACTCACCACCACCGGCTCTTCCTAAGTTATTTACATGCATTTTTGCCTGCACTGCCTAACATTCATATAAGAGATGTCACTCTGATCAACAGTTCACACTCAATGACTCTGATTTTATGCTTGTCTTATTGCATTGGCAGGGACCAGAGTCATGGGAGCAGTGATGGCCTGTATCCTTGTCCTGAGCCTGACTTGAAAGGCAGTGCCTCTAGTTTCCCCACTCCACACAATGTTTGTGCGTTAATGACAGTGTGGGTATAATGTATTTAATCTTCAAGGTAATACCATGGTAATAGGCTGTGGAAATTCATTGAGGTTATCTTTGTGGCCTAATAAATGCTCCATTTTTAAATGTCCCATAGGTGTTTAAAAATAATTTCTATGCTCTGTTAGGAAATTTATTTTTTATGCATCTATTTGGTCAAGCTTTTCAGTTGTGTATTCAAATTCTCATTTGTTTCATATGTTGTATTATTGGTCAGTTTCTAAAATTGTGTTAATGGTTCCTGTAATCATTGTGGATTTGTCTACTTCTCCTTGTATTTATAACAGTTTTTGTTGTATTTCAACCTGTTGGTAAGGGAATAAAATTCATGGCTCATACATTCTTTATCCTTATGAAGTATTATCTTTTCCCATTTTATGCTCTTATCTTAATTTCTACTTTTATCTAATATTAATAGTGGCTTCTCTACATTTCTTATTTGCATTTGCCTTATATATTTTCCCCATATATTTATTTTGCCTTTGTATTTTATCATTTAGTTTCTTGTAAAACACATATCGGTAAATTTTATTGTAAAACTCAGTCTGGGAGATTCTTTTAGTAGAAGAATTCATTTTGGAAAACCATTGTGTTGGACCACATTCTTTAATTTTATTTTGCTTACCTTGTGTAGCTGACTTTGTAACAGCTTGTGCTTTGACGCTCATACCCTATATCCATTTAAAGACACAATGTGTTTATTGGCAGCAGGTCTTCCCAAGGACCTGGAGGCAGCCTTCCCCAGTCTGAGGTCTGTCTCAGAGTCTCCTGGCTGCAGGAACAAGGCCAAACTACTCCAGCACCATTACCTCCTTATGCAAATGACCACAACTGAATTAACTGGGAGTTTGGTCCAGGTGCCACACAGGTTCTTGAGTTGAGTCTTTTCATTATTTTAGAGCATAGAAGACACAGGCTCTGGGAAGCCAGTGGGAAGTGATTCCAATGGCTGCTCAGTTATTGCAAAGATTCCAAAGATTGCCAACTACCAGCTTCCTAGAAATCCAGCAGATCTCAGTCCTCTGAGGAGTCAGAGTGTCAGGGTTGTTGCAAAAGCACCTGACTCTGCATCTACTTAAAGTATGTAGCCAAGAAGGTGGGGATTCAGACAAGTATATAGCCAAGATGGTGGGGATTAGGATAAGTATATAGCCAAGAAGGTGGGGATTCGGACAAATATAAAGCCAAGATGGTGGGGATTTGGACAAGTATGTAGCCAAGAAGGTGGGGACTTGGACAAGTATATAGCCAAGAAGGTGGGGTTTTGAACAAGTATGTAGCCAAGAAGGTGGGGATTCTAACAAATATGTAGTCAAGATGGTGGGGATTAGGACAAGTTCATAGCCAAGAAGGTGGAGACTTGGACAAGGATATAGCCAAGAAGACAGGGTTTCGAACAAGTATATAGCCAAGAAGGTATGGATTAGGACAAGTATGTAGCCAAGAAGGTGGGGATTCGAAAAAATATAAAGCCAAGATGGTGGGGATTTGGACAAGTATGTAGACAAGAAGGTACGGATTAGGACAAGTATGTAGCTAAGAAGGTGGAGATTCAGACAAGTATATAGCCAAGAAGACAGGGTTTTGAACAAGTATGTAGCCAAGAAGGTGGGGATTCTCACAGGTATGTAGCCAAGATGGTGGGGATTAGGATAAGTATATAGCCAAGAAGGTGGGGATTCGGACAAATATAAAGCCGAGATGGTGGGGATTTGGACAAGTATGTAGCCAAGAAGGTGGGGACTTGGACAAGTATGTAGCCAAGAAGGTGGGGTTTTGAACAAGTATGTAGCCAAGAAGGTGGGGACTTGGACAAGTATGTAGCCAAGAAGGTGGGGTTTTGAACAAGTATGTAGCCAAGAAGGTGGGGATTCTAACAAGTATGTAGTCAAGATGGTGGGGATTAGGACAAGTTTGTAGCCAAGAAGGTGGAGACTTGGACAAGGATATAGCCAAGAAGACAGGGTTTCAAACAAGTATATAGCCAAGAAGGTACGGATTAGGAGAAGTATGTAGCCAAGAAGGTAGGGATTTGGACAAGTAGGTAGCCAAGAAGGTGGGGATTCGGACAAGTATGTAGCCAAGAAGGTGGGGATTTGGACAAGTATGTAGCCAAGAAGGTGGGGATTCAGACAAGTATGTAGCCAAGAAGGTACAGATTAAGACAAGTATGTAGCTAAGAAGGTGGAGACTCAGACAAGTATGTAGCCAAGAAGACAGGGTTTTGAATAAGTATGTAGCCAAGAAGGTGGGGATTCTAACAGGTATGTAGCCAAGATGGTGGGGATTAGGACAAGTATGTAGCCAAGAAGGTAGGGATTAGGACAAGTATGTAGCCAAGAAGGTACGGATTAGGACAAGTATGTAGCTAAGAAGGTGGAGACTCGGACAAGTATGTAGCCAAGAAGACAGGGTTTTGAACAAGTATGTAGCCAAGAAGGTGGGGATTCTAACAGGTATGTAGCCAAGATGGTGGGGATTAGGACAAGCATGTAGCCAAGAAGGTAGGGATTCAGACAAGTATATAGCCAAGAAAGCGGGGATTCGGACAAATATATAGACAAGAAGGCGGGATTAGGACAAGATGATGTTTCAGTAAGTCAGAGTGTTAGTTAAGGACTGTGTGACTTTTCACAAGCCGATTCCCCTTTATGATATCAGGAATCTGAATAAATTTTTGAAGTCTCCAGCTGGAGGAAATTTAAACAACATTGTTTCTGCAGAGCTCCAAGGTCATGGACAAGCAAATTGCTTTCCAACATTGTAGAAATGTTTTACATGTTTTGAACATGGGTTCTAATCGTTTAAATCATGACAGGAAACCATTTCACTGTTGTAGAGCTACCATACGCAGGCGCCTGAAGGGATGCCAGAACACACCGGGGTTCAGTGATTGCCTGCATTATCTGTGATCCCGGAGCCTGCTCTGCCTCACCAATGGGCTAATGACTCTACTGAAAATGAATGGGAAGTGTTTAAGGCAGTATTAATTGAAGAGCACTCATGCAATTACAGATTCCTGACAGCCATATGTGCTGGTGGGGACCTCTACACACCCACTCTTTTCCCTGAATGGCTTGTCATTCTTCCCTCTCACTTGTTTCTAGCCAGTCTCCCCATAGAAGCAGCTATTGCCAGTGGACACTGTGCTGTCTGTTTACCACATGCAGCAGGTGCGAGATGCTGGCCTGATTGGGGTGGGCGTGCTGGGTTTGGCCTCACACAGTGAGTGCCTAGCGGCCAAGTGGCTGAGCCAGGACCAGGAGCCTTGTCCCTAGAACCCAGGGCAGTGCACCTGTGGATCCTTCAAGATCAAGATCCTTCCTTACATCTGTCCCATAATAACCCCACTAGACCCCCAGCTGCAGAGAGGGGCGAGTCTGGTGGAGATTCATCAGACATGGATGGGGGTTCCTGAGGCCCCTGCTTTCAGGATGGGTGTTCCTGAGGCCCCTGTTTTCTCTCTGCAAGTGCACGGGATCTTTGGAAAAATCTTGCTGGACTTGGAGGGTGGGACAGCATTCAAGGACACCTGTCCCAGACACATATTATGTTTTCTTTTTAGAAAATAAACCAGACCCAAGCAATGCATGTCCTTGGGTAAGTTATTCCCATCTCATCCAGTGTTCAGGACCACCCTTCAGTCTTTAGAGTGGGGAAGGACTCTGTAACAGCCACCGCTGTCTCAGCAGTCATGGGCGCCCCACACTTTCTCCATCACCCTTTGACTGGACAATCTGTCTTCTGGAGGCACAGCCAGACAAGCTGCCTGGCCTCCCTAAAGGGGCCATCTGTGCAGGCTATGGTTGAGGGGAAGACACACCAAAGAGCCAAGTGTTTCCACAAGAGTGTCGGCTGCAGAAGGACACTGCCCAAAGTCAGCACGGTGGGGGCTGGCTGTCTACCTCAGAGGGAACAAAGGAAAGTTTTTTGATTTTCTGGGGGAAAAAAAATTCCACAGGGGGAAAATAGGGACTTATGTAGTCGACAATATCAGTTCTAAAAATGCAATTTCCGGATTAATAACAAAGACGCTGTTCCAGTGCACCTGTTCCTTGAGGACGTGTGCATTTGACCCACAGAACATATTGTGCCCCGTGGCTCTTAGCTGAATCGTGACTTAACAGTCCTCCCCTTTTTAATGCATGATGTCTATTAAAACGAGTCTCTGCTTGTACCAGGGCCCTTGTGGAAATGAGAAGCACATCTCAGTAGGCTGGCCACCGGTTAAATATTAAAGCTTGTAACTTTAATATTTGTGTGTTATATATTTCATCATAGTAAAGAAGAAGTCACAAAATATTGTTTCTTTTATGAAACCTTCAATATCTAAGCAATCATAACTTCTTTTATCCTACTTTGGCAGATAAAGTTTTTACATCAAGGATACATCTAGACACAAACAGAACAAAATTTATCTATCACACTCATACACATATATACATGATTAGCATATCTATGTAGGCACAGCCACACACGTATACACACAAGCATATATTTATACATGCATGCTAAGATATGTATTAATATGCTAATGTCATGTATGACTTTAGAATTCATTTTGACATCTGCTTCTCACCGTCTACCTTTGAGAATGGTTGGAAGGAAGAAGAGGCGAGCCTGCACTTACCCCCAAATCATCAACTCCCTGTCTCATGTTTCAGGTCAAGAAGTCATGTTTCTTCTGCAGGAAGTAATCAGACTCCAAAGAGAAACAATAAAAAATAATCAATAAATAGAGTAAGTGAAGGTGAGGAGCTTCACCAGGGTGTGATTTTTCAATTTATCCATCTGCCCTCATGGGTGGGAGAGAAAGGAAAGTATGATATTGCAAGGGTTAAAAATCAGACATACCAGCCCAAAGGAAGAGATTTGAGAAAATGAGGACTAAGCCATTAGAAAGACAGTAAATATAGCATGCAGCTCAACTGGGAGGGTTGTTGAAATCCAAAAACCAAGATTAAGATTTTCAAGTTGTGGCAAATTGCTGTAGTACTGAGCTGATGAAAACTGAGTATTTAAAAAAAAAGCAAAATATGTACAAATTTTTATCATGACCATTGTCAATTATTTTAATGGACAAGGTAGGTATTTGGATATATGGTCTTAAATTTCCTCATGGTTCTTGGCCAGTGATAGCTCCAAGTTAATAAATTATGTTTCCTGAAAACTCATATATTATGAATTAAACCTAATTCTTTTCAGGTGAAATGTTCAAGCGGGTGTCTGAATTTTATGGTAAATGGAAGCAAATCTTCCAAACTTCTGCACCCGTGGGGACTGTTGCACCCAGGCTCCTGTTGCCATTGGCTAGATGTGCTGGGCGAGAGGCAGGTGCACATCGACATGGCAGCAACCCATTTGAGGCTGGCACATACTCTGCCTGAGGTTTTCAGCAGATGCCTAAGAGCTGTGGGGCACCAAGAGAGGAAGTGGCTATGTAGACAGCTTGCTTCACTTCCTGTATCATAGCTGACATCTGTCCCTCTCTTTCAGTTAAAGTGTTTGCATCAATTTTCATTCTAAGAATGATTTGTCCTAGATTCCAGATCTATCTTGTTGTCATAGATTGTGTCCTTCAAATGGAGGAATTTCAGTGACACAAGGGGTACTTCTTCAGTCATGGCCCATGGTCATGGGAGATGGTCATGGTCAATGGTTGTGAACAATAGTATTAGGTGACAGTCATGGGTGAAAGTCACAGCAATGACCATGGGCAATGGTTGTGGGTGAGTCATGAGCAAGGGTCATGGGTGCTGGTTATCTGTGATGACCATGGATGAGGGTCATAGGTGAAGGTCATGGTAATGGTTGTGGGAGAAGGTCACAGTGAGGGTAACGGTGAAGGTCACGGATGATGGCTATGGGCAATGGTGATTGGCGATGGTCATGGGTAAACATCATGGTGATGGCTGCGGGAGGTCACAGTGAGGGTCATGGTGAAGTTCATGGATGGTGGCTTTGGGCAGTGGTGATTGGTGATGGCCATGGGTGAAGGTCACAGTGAGGGTCATGGCAAAGGCTGTGGGTGGTGGTCATAGGCAATGGAGATTGGTGATGGTTGTAGGTGAAGGTCGCAGTGATGGCTGTGGGAGGTCACAATGAGGGTCATGGTGAAGCTCATGGATGGTGACCTTGGGCAATGGTGACTGGTGATGGTCATGGGTGATGGCCATGGTGATGGTCACAAGAGAAAGTCATGATGAAGGCCTTGGATGAAAGTCCTGGTGATGGTTCTGGGCAATGGCTGTCAGTGAAGTTCATAGGCAATTGTCATGGGCAGTGATCATGAGTGATGGCCATGAATGAAGGGCATGATGATCATTGTAGAACGGTCATGGGCAAAGGTCATGAGGATCCCTTCATGAAAATGTACTGCTTTTGGAAAATGAAGAGCACAGTTGTCCAGGTCTTGCACAAATCTTTTGTATCATCCAGGAGTGGTTCAGCAGGACAAGCATGTCAGACAACATTTTAACGGGGGATGTGTGAGACCAAGTGACTTGAAGGGAACTGTGTATAACACAGAGACATGAATGAGCATGTCAGAAAAGCGGAACAAAGAGGACAGTTAATATATCAATGTGTTAAATCCAGAAAAGAATTTTGGATGCAGATGTGAAAGTTTATTGCATTTCTTTTGTGGTTTTCCTGATGAAACTCTGGAAGACAGACTTGGAGGAAGTTCAGGGAAATGCAAAATATTCATCACTGTGGTTGACATAGAATAAGCGTCTCACTCTAAACACGGAGGAGAGGATGACACTTAGGAAAGGATTAGGGAAGTATGGCCAGGTCTCCTCCATGGAAGAGGGTCAGAGTGACAGGCAGGAGCTGGCTACAGCCACTGGACTCTTCCTTTGCATTTCTAACCACGGTGAGACTTCAGAGTAGAAGCAGCACCATCTTTAAAACCTCATCTCATCCCCCCAGAAGCTCTCCAAGAACAATGAAAATAAAATCAGTACCCTTCAATAGAAACCCAACTTAACTCATTCATGAGATTTTCTTTGTAAACATTCCATCCGGCAATTATTTTCTGATCTTGCTTACCACCTGCTGCATGAGAACGTGTGGAGGCTGAGAGGTGCCTCCTGTGAAATCCTTCAGAGCTCAGCTCACCACCCATCCTTCAGGAGCAGTGGAATGAAAATTATATTTTTAATTGGCTTGAAATGTTTTGGTAAAGGTCTTAATCAGAGCATAAAATAGAAGCACATTTCTTGTGGTTTTAATAAGTTAATTTGTCCATATTTTTCTCTCTGAATTCTGCACCCCTGCACGGTTTTGACTTAAAGGAAGGCTCCTGCCAGTTATTCACATGCACATTTTCTTCATCTCCATTGTCCTTTTTTAGTCTTGCAAAATAGCAAGACAGACAAGCAGGCTTTGCTGAAACTTTCCAAACAAACTCACCTTTGTGGTGAGGTAATTATGGGAAAATTTCAGTCTCATGTATAAGCTTTAAAGAAGGAGGCATATGCCAGGAAGGGGGCGATGGTACCTGATCCTGCTGCCGCGTCTGCCCCTCCTACTCGGAGTGCGCTAATGTGTGGGCATGCAGGCTAATTTCACAGCTGGTGTGCTTTCTGCTGACCTGAAACCGAAGTAGAGGAGACAAGCAAAAAGTGGGTTCAGCAAAGAACTTTAGAAGGATTTTGACAAAATGATGTGCATGAATCAATAGATGAAATCTGCTGGACTGGAAACTAGATACACTCTATCCAATTTTCAGCCTAAAAAGTTAAATTCAGAAAAGCAAAAATAAAATTAAGCAGATCAATAGCAGAACAGGCATTTCTTTATGACAATATTTCTAAATTATGCACAGTTTACTCAGGTGATTATCTCACTTATTTAGTGTGGCGTTGGGGTAGACTCTAGGCTCGAATGTTGATGGTGCATAAGGAGTTTCCTACATCTCTATATTTCATACGTGTAAGTCTTGGCCTTGTGTTATATGGGTCAGAGGCAGGGGTAACCTACTAATACTATCATTGTTTTTTTACTTAGAAAAGATGGCAAACTCAGTCTAATGGCGGGTGGCTGGTGAACAGGGTCACAGCAGCCATGGGTGGCTGAGGACCAGGCTTCAATGGTGGGGAGCCTTGGGGCAGATCTCAACTGTTCCTGCCCCTTTGTGCCACCTCTCAGTGCAATGTTCAGGGCACCAGTTCCCTCGGGTGTGCTCACACCAAGAGTCTAAGCCGACCCCTTGCAGGCATGGACCCCCACGGGCATGGAGAAAGACTCCTCTCCCCAGCTTCCCCGAGGCTGGGTGCACCCTCTCCTCCACTCGCGGGAAGTTCCGCCCCACAAAGGGGTTGGCCACCTGTCATCAGCAAGCAACACCCTCCAAAATCCTGTCCAGAGGGGAAGACCTGCGTTAAGCAGACACTCTCCCAACTAGCTAACTCGTTTCCATTCTGCCGGTTCCCACTGGCTCCGAGAGCACAGTGCTCACACCTGGACATCAGGCCCGCCTTTACCTGGAGGTGTTACAGCACAGCCTGCAGGGAAACAGGATTGACCCCAGGACAGATGGAGGGGCGTCTTGTGGGACACGACTCCTGCGGACTTGTTAGGACCCGCAGGGCCACACCACAGCTGGGTTGAAGTCCTCGAAGAGGCCATGTGGATGGGGGGCAGCAGCCTCACACCTAGCCAGGGTCTTGCTGAAAACAGCCTGCTGGTTCGGTAATGGGGTGGGGCGGTTCCTGGGATGGAGCAGGGAGGGGGAGGAGGATGAAGAAAATTTGGTGGAAAGTGATTTTTTGAAGAGAAAACATAAAACTTAGAAGAAAAATCAAACTTAAGGCGTATTAAAGAGGTGGTCAGGGAAGAAAGTTGGAAATCAGGGCGGAACTCCTAGAGCCATAGCATGAAGGTGCGCGGCCACTCCAGGAGGCTGACAAATACGGACGGGCAAAGGGTGGCAAGCGCTGGGCATGAAGGCTTGTTACTTCCTGTGATGGAGGAGGACGCTGGTGGGGAGAGGAAGCACCTGGCCACGGTCAGTAGTCAACAGAGTGCTGGTCCTGCAGCTGCAAGCAGAAGGGCTGAGGCCGGGTGGTCAGTGAGCAGCAGGACTTCACCTGAAGGCATCCTGCTCAGCCTGGCTACCATGACAGAGTGCCTCGGCTGGGGGCTCACACAACAGAAATGTAGTTCTTGGAGCCAGAAGTCTGATACCGAGGTGTTGGCAGGGTCAGTTCCTCCTGAAGCCTCTCCCCAGGTGTGTCAATGGCATCTTCTCCTTCATCCCTCTGTGCCTATCTGTGTCCTCACCTCTTCTTTTCTTTTGAGATGGACTCATGCTCTGTTGCCCAGGCTGGAGCGCAGTGGCATGATCTCGGCTCACTGCAACCTCCGCCTCACAGGTTCAAGCGATTCTCCTGCCTCAGCCTCCTGAGTAGCTGGGACTACAGGCGTGCTCCACCAAGCCAGGCTGATTTTTTTTTTTTGTATTTTCAGTAGAGATGGGGTTTCACCACCTTGGCTGGGATGGTCTTGAATTCCTGACCTCATGATCCACCCGCCTCAGCCTCCCAAAGTACTGGGATTACAGGCGTGAGCCACTGTGCCCGGCCTCTCACCTCTTGTTATAAGGACACCCGTCCTAGCAGTGTCTACCACAGGACGCACATTAATGAACACACTGAATCTTAATTACTTCCCTAAGACCCCATCTCCAAATACAGTCACATTCCAAAGTCCTTGGGGTTAGGACTTCAATGTATGAATTTTGGGGGACGCAATTAAATCCATAACTAAGGCAAAGGAGTGGCTCAAAGAACTGTGAGAAGTTCTGCGAGTTTGTGACTGGGGCAGGAGGAGAGTTGTGGGTGGGTAGAAGCGGCGGCTACAGGTGGCTGCCATGACCTCGGCCATGAGACCTGTCTATGTGGACAGCGAAGCTGCAGCTATCTCGGCCACAGGACACAGCCTTGACTCCCTGGCCCTAAAGCCTCTGGAGAACCTGCCTGCTTCCAGGGCTGCTGCAGCCGCTGCCTCCCCTGCCTACTTCCAGGGCCACTGCAGCGACTGCCTCTTGGCCTCTCTGTGACATCAGCTCCTGACTCAAAGCCCAGGGCAGGGCTTGGAGGGGCCTGGAGCAGGGCATTGCAGCAGCCTCAGGACAGTGGGAGAGTGAGTCCCAGCTCTGCTTCTCCAGGGTATGCTGGGCTCTGTGTCCCCCAGGCTTCAGAAGGTGGGCCGGGCATGGTGGCTTATGCCTGTAATCCCAGCACTTTGGGAGGCTGAGGCAGGCAGATTACCTGAGGTCAGGAGTTTGAGACCAGCCTGGCCAACACGGTGAAACCCCGTCTCTACTAAAAATACAAAAATTATCTGGATGTGGTGGTGCATGCCTGTAGTCCTAGCTACTCAGGAGGCTGTGGTAGGAGAATCGCTTGAACCTGGGAGATAGAGGTTGCAGTGAGCCGAGATTGCGCCACTGCACTCCAACCTGGCAACAGAGCGAGACTCTGTCTCAACAACCAAAAAAAAAAAAAAAAGAAGGTGGGTGTTCCCTAGACATTAGGAGGAGGTCAGACCCCTGCTGTCCAAAATCAATGACAAATGCAGGAACAAAGTGGCTTGAAGAATATGGGCAAAGACTATCAAATCTTCAACAAAATCAGGTAAAATGTTAGCAAAAAATGTACCATTATGCTTTCAAGATAGTGTGAAAGAAAGTAAGTATTAGGAAAGTTGATTGATTTTATGTAAATAATGAAAACAATGACACCCACACTTTACGGAGATGAGAAATGCATTTTAGAATCACGTTGTAAACACTGGACTCTCTCTAGCTCCATTCATGGTCATGAACACGTGGATTGAGCCAGCTCAAGTGAACGTGGAGCTGTTAGCTGGGGAGGAGCTGCCCCGATCCAACTCAGGACCCTCACTCAGCTGAGCCCCACTGTGCCGGGAACGCTCTCCTGGGAGGGACTCTTCTTCCCCTGCTGTTCTCTGCCATCTGCAGAGGCCATCTGCCGGGCAGGGGCTCCATCCTCTCATCTCTCCCTGATGATAAAGGAACCCAAGTCCTTCTTAGAGTAGGGTGAGGATGGGAGGCACAGCGGGGAGTGTCTCCCATCTTCCCTGGACTCTTCTTAGACAGTGTAGGGTGAGGCTGGGAGGTACAGGGGGGAGATTGTCTCCCATCTTCCCTGGACTGCGCTGAGCCAGGCTGATGTCCTGGGGACACTGAAGACTGGTGTTTCTGGTCATGTCTCGGTGGTTACAAATGTGTGCAAGTGACTGATCCAACGGTGATACTCCTCGTAAGAGCAGTGTTATCTCTGGTTTTTTGGGTAGAACTGGCAGGTGCCTAGAAGCGTCTGGAGGAAGGCCCAGGCAGTCAGGATAAAAATGAGGTATCTCCCTCAATAGGAAAGCAGCCTTTGGAAGAGAAGATTCCACATGAGCAGTGACCACGGCACAGCTGAGGCGGAGGAAAGAGGGGGGACCTGGTGGTGCTACCTCGGGGGAAGGAGATGGACTCCAAGTGAGGGTGCTGGGTCTGGCCTCATATCAGGGGCTCTCCAACCTGTGCCTCAGTCAGCCCCTGCTGCATGCCAGTCAGCTTAAACTTGGCGCTTTAGAACAACAAGCATTTATTGAGCGTGCAGTGCTGTGATAGGGTCAGTGATTTGCCTTTGTGCCTCGCCGAGTGGTTCCTCTGCTCTCGGCTGGACTCTCCTGTGCCATGGGCAGCCTCGGGTTGGCTGGGGCTGGCTGACCTCAGTGGAGCTGGCCTGTCTGCTGTGTCAGATCGCTCATCCCCCTGCTCTTCTGGTCTTGCTCATGGGACCGCAGATCACAGGGACTCTCGGCTGCATTCTGCTGGCCAAAGCAGGTTGCAAGCCTGCCCCGGTAGAAGGGCTGGGGAGAAAGAATTCACCTCTCCCTGGGGGGCAATGGGACCTCACAGGGCCCAGGGTGTGAGCACAGCATGGAGGGAAGGCTTGTTGGCCATTCCACAGTGACCCTAACACACGTTCCATGGCGACACAGGAGTTTCCCTTCCCAGGTTGACTTGAGCAGAGCATCAAAACGGTACTGACGGTTGAGGTCCCCAAAGCGGAGAGAACATGCCAAGGGCCACGTTCCAAAGCAGGCACTAGAGCCCTTGTGTGGGGCAGGAAAGGGGCATTTCAGGTGCCGGAGCCCTGTGTGGGGCAGGAAAGCGGCATTTCAGGTGCCGGAGCCCTGTGTGGGGCAGGAAAGGGGCATTTCAGGTGCTGGAGCCCTTGTGTGGGGCAGGAAAGGGGCATTTCAGGGGCTGGAGCCCTTGTGTGGGGCAAGAAAGGGGTGTTTCAGGCACTAGAGCCCTTGTGTGGGGCAGGAAAGGGGCATTTCAGGTGCCAGAGCCCTTGTGTGGGGCAGGAAAGGGGCGTTTCAGGTGCCGGAGCCCTGTGTGGGGCAGGAAAGGGGCGTTTCAGGTGCTGGAGCCCTGTGTGGGGCAGGAAAGGGGCATTTCAGGTGCTAGAGCCCTGTGTGGGGCAGGAAAGGGGCATTTCCCAGCCCTCTCTAGGGCACAGCGGGATGCGGTGTGAAGGAGTGTGGAAGAGAATTGAGAGGTGGTTTCCTAGAGGATCGGAGGGCTGCTGGCATTTCTGCCGCACTCTCTCCATGGGGTGGGGGCTTTACCTTCAGCCAAAGCCGAGTGAGAAGATGCAAGGGCCCCCTGGGTAGCCGTTTGGGTCTGGAGCACGGCGCACAGCTGGGTCGAGTACCTCTCGCTGGCAGACAGCTAGTGGCACTGGAACTTCCTTGAGGTGAGGCTCAGAGGCTGCTCCCTAGGGGGCCAGGGACACTCTGGGGGAGCTGGGCTGCGGCTGTCTGGGAGGGACCACGGGCTGCCATCCCGGGAGAAGAGGAGTGTGAGACGCGTTCCAGAACCTGGGAGTGAGGTTCAAACGGGGGAATCGGCAGGAAGCCGCCCAGCTGAAGATCAGTAGCGTGACCGCTGGCTCACCTCTGTGCCTTTCTTCTGGATCCTTCTCCGCCTTCCCGCTGACACCTGCAGGAGGCAGAAGTGGCCGATGAGGGCAGGGGCGGGAGGTCAGGAGATCAGGAGTCCACGCACCAGCCTCGGGAGGACTTCCAAGCCTGCTGCGTGTCTGAGCTGCAGCCACAGTGGATTTCCCCAGCTGGTCATTGTTTAAACGACTAAGACCAGGCTGACCTGTGACCCAGAGACTCTACATATTAATTTTTTCAATATGAACGTGACTTGACATGCTATGGAATCTACCAGAAATTTCACCGAAGCTGGGGTTGAGCAGGGAAAAAACCAGGATTTGTGCCACGACAAACCTACATCCACGCTGTATGCACTCGCCCCGCCTCAGATGTCCACCCTGGGGTGATTACTTCCCTGGTCTTATATTAGTTATCTGTTGCTCATAACTGACTAGCACAAACATTATCTCTCAGCCCAAAAAGACTGGGCCAGAAGTCGGGGCAGAGTTTCAGGAGCTCTCTGCTTGAGGTCTGGCAGGCTGAGGTCAGCAAGCCTCATGGGAAGCTCAGGATCCTCTTCCCAGCCCATGCTTGCTGGCAGGTCTCTTTCCTTGCCTCTCTGCAACTCCTGAAAGGAATAGGGAGCACCTGCTGCAGACTTCAGCCTCCCCAACCTCAGACCCAGGTTTAAAGGGCTCACATGACTGGGCCAGGCCAACCCAGAAAAAGCTTATTGTTTTGATTAACTCAGGGTCAGCTGATGAGGCACCTTAATCCTATCTTTGCCACTTAACTTAATCCATAGTCACGGGAGCCACGTGCCATGGTCTTCCCCACCCCTGCCACACCCCGGATGGGGGGCTGTTGTTGTGAGGCTGAGGATGTCTGGGACTCCGGTCACCACCGGTCCTGCGTAACGACATCTCCACATTTGGTGTAGGGAACCAGGCTGATGAGCCTCAGATGTGTGTGACACGGACCAAAGGGAACACGGGCTCAGCCACGTGAGTTTCTCGCAGTAACACTGCAGTCTCGCTATTGCTGAAACACAGAGTCTTCCTCAACTGCCTCGCAGGTGTTGGGGCAGCCACGAAGGAGCTTGCAGATGCCTGTGGGAGAACAGAGCTTGGGTTGCCCGCAGAGCCCAGGGGTCTAGGGGGATGATGGACAGACAGGCCAGGCTTCCACCCATCCTGTCTCCTAGCAGATTCTGGGGAGCAGGGCTGCCCTGGGGCGTCCATGTGGCCCCTTGCTGCTGGGGCCAGGGTAGATCCACTGGGCTTCGAGTCTGCTGGGCGATGACAGAGTGGTCTCAGGGCAAGCCCATCCACTGGCCTTGGAGGAGGACCAGGGCTGTACCGGGAGCGTCTGAAATTCCAGCTCCGTGGCCCCGGCGCCTCCAGGTGAACTCTGGGTGTGGTACGGGGTCTCCGTTTCCATGAAACTGAACAACACGCAGCCTCTGACTCGGTGGCTGTCTTGGGATTTTCCTTTCAAAAGCTTTTACAGTTGCCTTCAAGCAGTCCGTTTGTCTGTCTCTTGTTTAGAACGAGGAATGACAATGAATGTTGGAGAGCCTCTCCCGCAGATGGGTCGCACGGCCTCAGCCTGAGGGAAACGTGTTCCCATCCCGCTCCAGGGGCAAGTCCCCGCCGGTTCGGACCCCAGGGAGGTGGAGGCAGGCACCGTCCCCTTGTCCGGGTGACCCAGTGTGGCCTCCCTGCTAAGCCCGCAGCCTGGGCTGGCAACAGCCTCGATCGGGGGCCGGGGGAAGCGGCCGAGATGTGGCTTGGAGGTGGCAGCTGACAGGCGGGGTGCTCCAGTGACAGCTGACGTGTCACGGCCTGAGCCTCCACCCTGGGCGTGACTCCCTTGTCCACAGCATCGGCAACTCTCTGAAAAGACCCCTCTGCTACATGTCACGGTGCCCAGAGGGAGGGAGAGCAGCCAGGACCTGAGGTCCTGCTAAGCTCATAAAATCTCCCTGTAGGGACCTGAGAAGCCAGGAGGACCCGGAACCAGTGGGAGGGAGGCCAAGGAGGGGCCCAGGAAGCCTGAGCTGCTTGCAGGAGGCGGCAGCGGCGACCCCAGCGGGGGGCCAGACATGGTGGAAAGAGGGGCGTCTGGAACTGGAGCATGGCGGTGACTTTGGAATTCTGTCCAGCTGCATTCAGCCATCCAGCAACAGGTCCCAGCGTGAACAGGTCCCCCGGAGCGAGTGCTCGGGAATGTCTCCTGGCCAGGCCTGGAGATTGCAGGAGGCCGGGCGAGGAGCCCCGCGTCTCCCCTGTTTCCGGGCCGTTGTTTTCTTGGCTGGATTTTGAGGAGGGTTAAGTGTCCCTCTTGGCCTGGCTGCTGAGTGAGGTGAGAGCGATTGCGTGAACTTGCTTCCTGGCGTGCGGCTGTGAATGCTTCTCGGCTCGCCTGGCTCCCGCGGTTTCCTTCCCAAGCCCTCCTTGCTGGCAGGAGGGAACAGACACACGGGGTGTGGATCCCTCCGGAGCTCAATGGGGGCCGTTCGCCCCGCTCATCACTCTGGCCACACTCCCTGCCCGCCCCTTTACATTCCGGGCTTGCCTAGACAGGCAGATGGAGTGGGCTTTCGGGAAAGAGAGAGAGAAAAGGGAATCTTTTCTGCGTGGCTGGTTTTGAACCCTTGAAATCCCAGTGAAAATAATCACACTAAATACTATTTGTAGCAGCCCAGAGACGTGGAACACGGGCTGAATCCTTTGCGTTTCTTTGTAATTGGAAAAGGATGTTTTTACATCTTGACATTTTTTTGACTCTCAGCCACATCTAGATAGAATTAGTGAGACCCCAAGAAGACATTCCATCGATGCTGGGTAATTTCAAGAACTTTAAACAGATCTGTCGTGACGTCTCTGAGAATGGCGGCCCGCAGTGACCTGGAATCCCACAGTGGCTCTGCCAGGTATTCCAGGAACAGGTCCCAGGGACACGCGTCTAATTCATTGTTTATGGAGCAAATTATCGTTCTCCACAGCAAGCAGAGACCTTGACAAATGGGCCACCACTGTGGCTTCCTGATTTTCTTTTCTTTTGGGGGTGTTGAGGGTTGCAACACACGATGCCCTAAAGACCTCCAGGGCTGTGCCTGTGCCGGACATCTGGCCAGCCCTCAGGGTCCTGGACTTGTCCTCATCTCTACTGCTCACCTGCTGCCTGCAATGCAGACCTGCCTCCCCTGGATGCTCACACACTTTTCACAGCTTTGTGTCTGGTGGGTGCAGCCTTAGTCTCCCAGGAGGCCCCTCCCCGACCATGGTCAGAGGGAGTCATAGACCACCTTCCAAACATCAGGCAAGTCGTGCAAACCCTCCAGCTTATGAGGCTCACAGCCCCCTTGAGAGAGCCTGTGGGTGTGGAAAGTTTTATTATTTGGGAAATGCCATGGCTTTATATCTATGAATGAGGATGGGTGAGTGTGGAGAGCTGCAGCTGTGTGCCTGGGCAGGGTTGGACTGTTGCACCTGCTCTGTGGGTGTTCACATCAGTTCTAAGAGTGGAGCAGAGGCAGCCACTCATCCCGCATCTGATGTGCAGAGGGGAGGCTGCGAGGTGTACCTTTGGGGGTTGTGTTTGCCAGGGGCCCTCGTTGTGGTTGAATATCTGTGCTCTGAGTTCCCCTGGAAGCTTATTTACCTAACAGCTGTGTCTAGTTAGCCTCACGGATGGGCTGGTGGTGCACATACTCGCTCCAGCCGTCTTTAGAAGCAACAAGATTCATCCTGAGCCTGGTTTGTGATTCTGACTGTAGTCATGGAAGAAAAGAAAAGCCAATAAGCTTTCCACGTGTACATTTTCTGCAGCTTAACTTTGGAAAGCCTCTTGCAGCTTTATGGGAATATGAATAAGTGAGTCGATGAATACCTAGAAAGCATCCATGTTTTGCTGAATGATTCATTTTTAGCCCTTCTGTGTATAAATCATTTCAAGAAAATCTGAGAAAAGTTATGTTCCTAATGCTTAAATTGCAGCATAAAATGATACTTGATGCCTTGGGACCATCCTGGTACCATTTAATGCCATTCGGCTTTAGGGCAACATTATCTCCAGTCCTCCAGCATCAGGTCCCAGTGGCTCAGGGGATGGGGGATCGGAGTAGTTCCAATAGGCATCCCTGTCCAGCCTGGTGCTGGGAACACGCAGATCCTCATTTCCAGGAGCTAAGGGTCTACTTGTGGGAGGATGGCACAGGGGCTGCTGGACAGAGGCTGTGCAGAAGGTTCTGCAGCAGGGGCGCTTGTGGGTCTCTTCCATGAGGCTGGAGCTAACGCTCGTCGTCCACTGCGCATCTGAACCATTGCATCCATAGTCATTACACGCTCCAATTGTCCAGGCTGCGGCCTCCCGAGGCCCTGCTGCTGTTGCTACAGTGGCTGCTATTTGGGGTCTACCTGAGCACCTCTGGAGGTAGGGAGCGGGGACCACAGATTCTGCAGCAAAGTCCTCGTGACGGCTGCATCCCACGTGTCTACTTGGTTGGGCCCTGGTGCCCAGGTGCTTGGTCAAGTATTCTTATGGATAATTCTGTGAAGGTGTTTTTGGGTGAGATTAGCATTTCAATGGGTGGACTCTGAGTAAATTAAAGGACCCTCTGTAGTGTGGGGCTTTATCCAATCAGTTTAAGGCCTGCACAGGACGAAGACTGGCCTTCCTCCCTCAGGAAGGGGTTCTACCAGCAGACGCCTGTGGACGCAAACTGAACTTGCCCTTATCTGCACTGCTCACCTGCTGCTTGCAATGCAGACCTGCGGCCCCAGACGCTCAGACACTTTTCACAGATTTATGCCTGGTGGGTGCAGCCTTAGCCTCCCAGGAGACTGCCCTCCCACCCCCCTCTTCATGATCAGAGGAAGACACTGACCACCTTCCAAGCATCAGGGTAAGTCCTGGAGACCATCAGCTCCTCCCTGGGTCTCCTGCTGATGGCCAGCCCCACAGATTTTGGACTTGCCAAGCCTACAGAATCGCTTGAACCAGTTCCTTAAAATAATCCCTCTTTCCATGCAGATATACACATTTTACTGACCCTCTTCTCTAGAGAACCCTAATGCACCATCTTATTTGTCAATGTCATAATCTCTCTCAAAGAGAGTTGGGGAACTGGCCCAAGGCCCTGCAGTGAGTATGGCTCTAGATCCTAATCAAGGGGGTGTGGCTTCACAGCCATGATCTTTCCATTTACCACATTGCAATGTGGAGGGAAGAAGGGTGCTAGGCAATGTTCTAAGCACGTTTGTTACCAGACAATCATCTAGGTGATCCTCTTGCCCTCTCGTGTGGGGGCTCCTGTCATTAACCCCATTTAACAGATGCGGGGACCATGTCACAGAAAGAGTAGGTCCCCTGTCCAAGGCTGCCCAAGGCTGGTCAGTGGCAGAGCCCAGATTTAGATCCAAGCAATCAGCCTGCAGACACCTTGCCACCTTGCTTGTGTCTATCACACTAGACTGCATCCCCATTACAGAATTTTCACCTCCACTTAGGGAGACATAAGTTAATATCAATAGATTTTATGATATTGCATCAGACTTTATCATATTGTAGTCCATTGATTAATACATCTCCACATATATTTGATCATCAAATGGAGAAATTCATAGGTGTTACAAAAAATATATCTATTGAGTTTGATGAAGGGTAGTTTATTACCTGCCTGAAACGCTACAGATGAGAGGAGCCTGCTAGTACGCCTCTGCATCTTGTGACAATGAGATGTGTGCGCCAGGAATGGCAGCCACCCTGGGCATGACCCCAGGACACAAGTGAGCTGCCCTTGGGGAGGGGCAGGGCGGGGGCCTCCTCCTGCAGCCCTGGCTGTTATCACGGTTTGCTTGTGGGAGTGACAAGCTAGGCACAGTCATTTGACACAGGCTGCTTCTAGATTAGAAATGAAATGTGGTGCTCAGTGCAATTAAAACGTTTCTGAGTCCTCAACAGGAAGAGCCGGGAAAGAGCAGGTTCTGTCGGAGCTGCCCAGGACTGGGTGGGGCTGGGTTGAGATTTGCTGGGCTGTCAAGGAGGCTGGGGCCAGGTAACACCACGTGTCTTCTCTTTGTGTGGCTGTGGAGCATGGTGTGCATATACGTCCTGTTGCCCTGGCAAGTTTTTTGTCTTTTTGTTTGTGCTAGATGTCTGGAGGTGTTTAAGGAGAGCCTCTGTCCATAGGAAGCCAGGAGTCTAGATGTGGAGTGAGGTGTGTCTTTTGTGAGTGCGGTTCTGAATATTGCCCAGGCATGAGTGTCCTGTCCCTGTTGTATGACAAGCACCACACACAGGCGCCGTAAACAAGAGAGATGCACTACCTCACAGTCCTGGAGCCCAGAGATGCAAAGTCAGGGTGCTGAACTGGCTTGGTTCCTCGCAAGGCTGGGAGGAAGGAGCCATTCCCAGGCTCTCCCAGCTTCTGGTGGCCGTGGGCATTACTTAGCTTGTAGATGTCTCCCTCCATCTTCACACTGACTTTCCTCCACACGTCTGTCTTTGTGTCCCAATGTCTCCTTTCTATAAAGATGTAGTTATGCTGGATTAGGGCCTTCCCTCATGACCTGCTCTTCATTCATCACATCCACATTAGACCCTGTTTCCAAAAAGGCCACATTCCTGGGTACTGGGGTTAGGGCTTCGGCACCTGTTGGGAGGTGGATGCGATTCAATCCATAACAACCAGTGATGACATTTTCCCCTTCTCTGGGGAGATGGAAGGGTCTGAAGATGCTGCCGGCCTCCTTGCTTTCTGACAACTTTCATCAAGGTTGGTGTACATCTCACCTGGATCATTAACTCCTCCCCAGAAAGTGAAGTGTGACACCTGCAGGATCTGTGTCAGTGCTTCTTTGTTTTTAAAAAATTTTGTGCTTCACCTTTTATACTTCTGTTACAGAACAGAGAGAGAGATTTGCCACAGTGACCCAATGAGGCGAGAGAATTATGGCTGCATACTATGAGGGGCCCATGACTTCTGCCTCAGGGGACGTTTCAGAAGAGGTCAGAACACATCCCTTCTTTGAAACAGACCCCAGAGTGCACAAAGGCAGGGCTGAGAGTGGGAGAAAGGACACTGTGATTGCTTCCTGGCCCAGGCGAGGCCCGGTCACCTGGACAAGCAGAGTCTCTCTGCTGCCAGGGGCCCCAGCGGGGCAGCAGCTCCAGGAGTGCCCTTTCTGTCACATGTTCATTCGGAGAGTCTCAGCGAGGCCCACTTGTGACAGCCCTCAGGAGAGTGGTCAGTGTTGGGGGTCTTTCCCTGCCCTGTGACCCTGGGGTGAGCGCCGCAGAGACAGTGACCTTTGCCACAGGCAGACAGATGTTCAGACAGAGGCCTCGTGGTCTCAGTGTTCCAACTTGGCACGTCTAAACAAGATCACAAGCACTTTTTACCCCACTGCTTGTCTTGTTATTGACTTTGCAAGAAATCAAAGTAATGCTTTCCCTGTGACACCTGTGTGCACCCATGGGGGACCCTGGGGCCTGGGGGGTGGGAGCCCTGAGCTGGGAGGCAGACAATGTCAACAGCACGTCACAGACCACACGCTGGGAGCCACTTCTGTGCCTAATGCTCCTTCCCATTTCAGGCTCGACCTGCACTTTTGAGCTCTCAGTGAACGCCCCAGGGGCTTAGGGAGGGCCCAGGAATTGACCCTGTCATCAGGCCATAGTGACACGCAGAGACCAGGTACTCCTCGTTCAGCTCAGCGTGGAAAGCTCTGTGAGAGTCAGCATGAGGGTGAGAGGGAAGCTGGAGCAACTCTGGGTTTCCTCTTTCTCTCTACCACGTGACCTGTGTAATCCATACTGCGGTCTTCAGGCTCTGGCTCAGGACAAGCTCTGAGGTGAACTTCTCCCTCTATGGGTCCTTGCAAGTTATTCTGACACAATGAGTGGCCACTCCAGGCTGAGACAGAGGAGGATGGCTGCCAACAATACGTGGAGTCCTGTCCTCACCCACTCCACAGGGACGGGAGACGGCAAATATTCGATCAATCCCACTTCTGACAGTGAACCCTGAGGAAAGGGTCACGGAAACGTACAGATGATCAGGAACTGAAACCCTGATCAAAGAAGAAAACTGAGAGCAGTTTCATTGTGGAACAAGAGGGAGCAGGTTATAGAAATTGTTACGGGTTGAGTTATTGTCCCCCAAAAGATATGTTGAAGTTCAAACCCCCAGTACCTCAGAACGGGACCTAATTTAGAAATAGGGCCTAGCAGATGTGATTTGCTAAGATGAGGTTCTCCTGGAGTAGGATGGGTCCAACAAGCAGTAGTGAGAGGATATTATAGCCAGAAGCATAGAGGTAAGTGAAGGTCAGAGATGTGAAGCAGGTTAAAAAAAATTAGATTATGTAGAAAATGATCTTAGGAGCCAATCTTTTTCTTCCCAGCTGACCTTAAATGCATGGATCAGTGAAGCGGCGACAAGAGTCCAGCTGGGCAGTCCTCAGGACTGGTTAATTTGTGTACTTGACGGAGAGCTTCATGCAAAATGACACAGAGACAGACACACAGAGGACAGCCTGTGATGACGGGGCAGAGACAGAAGCAGCGAGTCTACAACCCTCGGCACACCCAGAGTGGCTGCGACCCTCGGATGCCAGGGAGAGGCGAGGAACGGTGTCAGTCGGAATTTCAGAGGGCACAGCACCCTGCTGACACCTTCAGGTGGGACTTTCAGAACAAATTCCTATTGTTTAAAGCAATCCAGTGTGTGGTGCAGCCCTAGAAAAGCAGGACAGAAATTGTGTTACTTTCACAAGAGACTGTATTCATCCATTAAACAGCAGTGCCCTGAGAATAATGCTTGGTGACACAGGAAAACACTTGTGCTTCAGTAAATTAAAAAAAGAAGTGAATTGCAAACAGCATGTACTGTACAATTCAATTTCTAAAAAACAAAATATGTACTTATTCACGGAGAAAAATGACTGGAGAAATGCATGGCAATGTTCACCCACGATGTTCTTGCTTATGATTAAGATTGTGGATATTTATGTGTACTTTTGGTTTATCTTCATTTCTCAAAGTTTCACAATGTATGTGTATTGTTCTGATAGCAAGAAAAAAAATGCCGGACTTCTCTTAGCAAAGACAAATGCCAAGAGCAAAAATGTGTGTAATAAATTTGGAAGACAAAGTTTGAATATGCTGGAAGTGTATGAACCAAAAAGGGAGACAGAGATCCTAACAGCAGAGCCAGAGATCCTTATACACAAGAGAAAGAGATAGGAAACATTAATGAAATACTCAAATGCTTTAGCAACATCAGAAATGCAAATGAAATCATTGTTTTCCAGTAAAATAGGGCAAGCGGTAATACTCAGTTTGATGGAGTTGGGTGAAATGGAAACTCCTTCTTCTGCAGGAGGGTATGAGTGTAGAAGTTCCAGGATGGGCCATTGTGGGGACGCCTCAGTGGGTGCTGTCCGCTGATTCCAGAGTTTTTCCGGAGAAAGTAATTCCAGACATGAAAGATGTTTCAATACAGTGACCTCCAGCCAAGCAGACCTGGACCCAATTAAAACACTGGTCAATCGGCTCTGGAGCTTGTGAAGGACAAGGGACACATTCCCACCATTTTTCATGCATGGGGAACATTTTCAACATGAAATTAACCCAAGAAGGCCTTGATCTGGAAACGCGTCAGCACTGTGGTTCGGTGAGTGGGATTTATTGGGTGATTGTTGGCATTGCCCACTCACATGCAGTCTCTTGGTCTATCATGGCCGGGGCAGCCTCGGTGCATGTGTGTGGGTCCCAGAGGGGATTCAGATCCTGCAGCCGTGACCACTGCTCTATCTGCAGGGGAGCCCACGGTCAGGGCTGCCGCCAACTGAAGAGGGCTCTGGCTAGTTACCCACCTGCCAGTGCCTCAGTTTCTGTAAAGTAGACATGATATTCTTTGATTGTTATGAAAAACTGATATGTAGAGAAGAGTTAACAACAAAACCCAGGTGGGAATATATACAAGTTGTCAGTACTTACATCTGGCTAAGTTTGCAGGATTATTTTTTACTCTCGGTTTTCCAAAATGTTAATGACTTGACAATATTCATTTTTTATGAAAATAAAAAAATCTCAGCTTCTAAATATATGCCCTTCCCACATAATGAGGTCTACCAAGGCTTTTCTGGGTGTGTGGCCACCTGAGAGTCTGGGGAATAAGCTCTGAGTGTGGCACGGGGGAGCCGCCCGCTCACTGCTGACCATACCTCGGAGAGTCACCTGTCCTCATGCTTCTGTGAAGCCAGCATGCGTCTGGCCCCAGCCTTGCTGTGGGTCCCAGGGCATCAGGGAGCCGCTGACAGCGCCCAGGAGAAAGGTACTAGCAGAAGCGTCTGATGGCAGCATAACCAAATATTCAGAAATTCACACATGGGAGATTTCTTTTCTGAGAACCTCAAAGTTCATACAAAAATTAAAGCAGGGTCTGTGGAAATATCAATTATGTCTGTAGTATGTTTGCTTTGATGTCACATAGGTTAAATGGTATTAAAAACAGCAAAATATATGGCATGAAAATAGATAGCAAACTCTGAGCTCCTGCAAACACAACCAGAGCCTATATTAACAGTGACAGAGCCCAATACAATTGTAGAACATGACCATGAAATAATACTGGACAACAAACAGTATTAGGAGAAGTATATTATAGCCAGAAGTGTAGAGGTAAGTGAAGGTCAGAGACATGAAGTATGTAAAAAGATAATTTTAGGTTATGTAGAGCCCCCTGGGTTCAAGCAATTCTCTGCCTCAGCCTCCCAAGTAGCTGGGATTACAGGCACCTGCCACAATGCCCAGCTAATTTTTGTATTTTTAGTAGAGATGTAGTTTCATCATCTTGGCCAGGCTGGTCTTGAACTCATGACCTCGTGATCCACCCACCTTGGCCTCCCAAAGTGCTGGGATTACAGGTGTGAGCCACCGTGCCTGGCCGATCTGATGGTTTTATAAGGGGCTCTTCCCCCTTCGTTCGACACTGTCCTTCCTGCTGCCTTGTGAAGAAGGTGCCTTGCTTCCCCTTCACCTTCCGCCATGATCGTAAGTTTCCTGAGGCCTCCCCAGCCATGCAGAACGGTGAGGCAATTAAACCTATTTCCTTTATAAATTATCCAAGTTTCTGAATTGGACCCATTCATTTAAACTTTTTTGTGCCTCTGGTATGTACATATGTATATATGTATTTATTTATTTACAACCTGTGTAATGGGCACATTGAAGACCTTTGTCCCAACCTCATCGTGGAGACCTGAAATGCAAAGATGGCATCTCCACTGCCCCCTCCTGTACAGAACACAAACTGCAGGTTTTTGTACCTTATCACTGGCTTCGTCACAAGGAGCCAACTTCTCCAAATCTCCTGAGTGATGCTTAAGAGATGTGACATTCTTATGGGGTTTTCATGACACCAAAGAAAACCTCTCCTGGTGAATTTGGAGGCATATTGTCCCAAATCTGCAGAACTGTAGGCAGTCCAGAGGGACCCTTGGGTAACAGTGCTTGGACAAGGTGACTTCAATCCCCATCAAAATATAATTCTTCTTGAGTAGGTTTTGCTTTCTGAAAATTGCCTCAACGTCACTTTGAAATAAAAGGCTTCTACCTGACACCCGTCAACCTCCTTCACTTGTTCCTGCTCTTCTACCGCCCCTGAAGGTTTGGCATTTCCGGGGATCCTGCCCTTGACTCTTCCTCGGAGGCTCCTCAGTCTGTGTGTACCCCTGGGCTCTGTGGGGACACCCTGAGGGCTCCAAGTCCATTTCCCCACTTCTGGTCACCATCACCACACAGCCCAGAGGCCGGTGCCCCAACCAGGCAAGCCCCAAGCCCACCATGGCTCTCCCTAGGCCCTCCTTGCTGGTGGCTGGCCCCCTAAACTAGCACCCCTGAAGCTGGTGGCAGCAGCTGTATCGGGGTTTGTTTGCCGGGCATCTCCTGTGTCTGAAATGTGGGCATGCGATCCTCACAGCCTCTTTTGCTGAGGGGCGTTGCTCCTCTTATGGGTCCGTGAGGATGCAACAGGACCAGGCAGCTCGGGTAGGGGGCGCTCCCTGCAGAGCGAGCCTCCAGCTGCTGCCTTGACAAAGGCAGACCAACACCTTCGTCTCCATGGGTGCCTGTGGACCTTCCTGTCCTGAGGCATCCCCACCCCTTGCCTCCCCCTAACACAGATGTTAAGTCATACGCTTAAGTAAAAGACGGAGCCCAAACCCAAACCAGTTCTGCTGAACCCCAGTGTCTCCGGTGGTAAACCCTCCCGCCCCGGCTCCCCTTGGGATATTCCTGATAACTTCTTAGTTTGATCCTGCCTTTGGGAAATGCTAGGATAATCTCCACTTTCGGGGAATGCCAACCTTTTTCCTTGGAGCGTCTCACCTCCTGCTGTGGGATGGCTACTCACACCTGTCGGTGTATTTTGTTGCCATGAACATGACAGGTTAACCTGGGGGTGGAAGCTAAGCTGGTCAGTTGGACTGATTTTACTTGTTTGAGTGTTTTTAAATATGATGAAGCGAGGTCTGGGTATTTTAATTTTGTTTATTATTCGGTCTTTTTGGGTTACTTAGTGAGACTACATACACTCATCCAAAAACAGCTAGTGTTGTGCCACATAAATGCACTGGTACTGGAACAGAATTAGATCAATAAGCAGCGAAGAGAGGATGACTGAGATGAACAGGACGGTGGAAGAAAAATCAGAACTTGCAGCGATGGGGAGGTCTGGAGCAGTCCCACATGGCACTGCTGGGAACACATGCCTGGACCTGAAGCCACATGCCTGGACCCGAAGCCACATACCTGGACCCAAAGCCACACAGGTCAGTGGCCCATCCTGACACTAGCCAGGTTTACTAAGCATCAACACTGGGGAAGACAATGACTGGTGCTGGCTCACCAGCTGTGGAAATGGTGATGCCCTGGCTCCTACTGTGGGAATGGTGAAGTGCTGGCTTTATTGTTGTAGGACTGTTGAGGTGCTGGCTCCACTGCTGTGGGACTGTTCAAGTGCTGGTCCCATTGGTGTGGGATTTTTGGGGTGCTGGCTCCATTGCTGTGGGACTGTTGAGGTGCTGGTCACATTGCTGTGGATCTGTTGAATATGGGCTTCATTGCTATGGTAATATTGATGAAGACAGGAGATGGGATTTTGTGGCCCTTTCTGAGTTTCTTTATCAGATGCCCGTCCTGCATAGCAGCTGGTGCTGCATATCGCAGTCAGAATTCAACCTCATTCCTCCCACCTCTGTGGATCCAAATGGTCTTTTGCTCCCCGACCTTTTGCAAATCCTTGTTGTTTCCCAAAGGAAGCAAATCTGTATTTTTCTGTTTTCAGACAAACCGATGTCCAGTTCAGGCCCCTCAGAATCTTAGAGTGTCCAGAAAATATGTACTTTCCCTTCCGCAGATGTCTTGATCTGAATGCTGTCTACACCTTTATCTCCCTAGGTGGAAGTTCCTCAGTCTCACCTACACCCCTCAAGGGTGGAGACATTATACACTAAAGGGCAAGATGCAGACACTGGCTAGAAAGAAACATTCCTGGCTAGTGAGAAACAAGTTATGTGTATATTTTAAAATGAACCAAAAATGTTTCCTTGAACAGCTTCCAAATTCATAAATGCATAGAAAAACGAGTCTGACTAAGAGCAGCTGGCGTTTGCAGCTGCCCCAGTTTTACCTGTTTCCAGGTAAGCAGGAGACACGTCTGCTGGGGCAGTGATTTAAGAGAGGCACTCACCTAAAATAAGCAGCCAAAACCATCCTGGTTATTACAAATGTCACAGAAAATAAGTGGAATCCACTTCATTGGAATACATCGACATGAAACCCGGACTGTTATTTCTAAGAAAGTAATTAATGTTTCACCTCTTGCATGCCATTATTAATGCTAATAACAGTACTTTACGTGTATAGTATTTTCCTCTTTCAAGCCATTTTTATCAGAGACCACATAGTCTTGTCTGATTTGAAATATGACATTAAGGATGCATAATTAAATCTCCCACTACAATTGTAGACTTCTTCTTTCTCTTTAAATTCTATTTTTTTTTGTTTTCTTTATTTTGGGACTATCTTATTAGGTACATATAAGGTTATGCCTATTATATTTTCTTGATTAATTGCTATCTTCATCATTATATATTCTCTTTATCCTTTTTAGTGCTTTTTGGTTTAAACTATATTTTGCTTGGTATAAATATAACTACACTGGTTTTTTTTAAGTATTTGCTTGATAAAACTTTGCAATTTTTTGCTTGTTATCTTTCTGCAATTTTATATTTTATACACATCTGTTGTAAAGAAGACATTGCTGAGCCTTCAAGCTGCTGAATTTGATCCATTTACATTTATTTTGATTACAGATAGATTTGGAATTTCAAAAAATGTATCTTTGTAAGGCACACTTTGTTTTGGGCAGATTTATCTGATTTTATAAAATGAGAAAACAAACAGAAGAAAGTTAAATAATTTTGTGAATGCTATAAAATAAAACAGTGAAATTGCTAATTATTTTAAGGCCACTGTGCAGAAAACTGCTTAAACATATATTAAAATAACACAGCTCTTAACAGATTGTCCTAGCAATTTCCATAGAACTTCTGTAAGTATATAGAAATTAAAAATGGGATTGGATTAATAATTGTATAATAACACTATCTGGACTTTAACCTTGATTTTCTTTTTTCTTATATGCAATTATACTGAAACATGAAGATAAAATATACTAATTTTGTTCAGATTATCTACCTCAAATGAAGCAAATACAGTATTTTTCAACGTGTAATTGTCTACTTTTCAAAATAACTTTTTATTAAAGAAAGGCTCATAATGCTATGCCGTTAGACAGTACTCCTAATTAATGTAAGATTTCAGCAACACAACATTACACAGAGAGATGACACATGCAATCATAAAAAACTACATATAAATATTTAAAAACATGGCATTTGTGAATTATTTCAACCTTCACAGACTTCTTTATAAGCATGTTTCATGAAAAATAAGGGGTCCAGATATAACTCTAAGTTAAACCGTACTTTGAGTTAAACCTTAAGTCTCCCCATAAAGGTGTCCTAGGGCAGATGTCCACCGATCCAGGCATTGCAACGCCTGGGAATCAATGGTGTAATCAGCAAGGTGGAATTGGATATGTGGTGATAGCTATCGATGTTTACGACAGGTGGGTGCACCGTCAAGCTGGAGTCTGAACTTGATAAATTGGTGCTCTTGGAAAAGGTGGGTGAGAGTCATTGTGGATGTGGATAGGAGCAAAGTGGTCCTGAGCAGGACGCCAAAACAGAGGAAGCTTCGGAGGACGCTTGTGCCTTCCTGAGAATGAGGCCACGGAGCACAGCGGGAGCCAGGGGGAGTTTCACAAAGGCTGCTTTTGACTTGGTTTTGCAATCACCTTTTTACTAGTAGGTTTTATTTCGTTTGTCTTCTGTTGGGAATTTAAATATTAGGAAAACAATTTGGGATTATCTGTCTAGACTGACCTGTCAGTCCATCTGAGGCTTGTGTCATCTTAGAGCTAGCTATATATTAGGTAAGGCTTAAAGGCTAGCTGAAGGGTGACGCTTCCCTCAGCTAGGAGGAGATGGTTTTTTAAAGGCTTGCTGAAGGGCGGTGCTTCCCTCGGCTAGGAGGAGATGGTTTTTTACAGCAGTGCTGACTCCACAGGAAGCCACCCAGTGTGCTAGGAACGACACTGGAAACACAAATCTGGAACAGTGGTTTGTTTTTGTTGTTGGGGGTGTTAACATGTTACCTGAAAATTGATAATCTTTTAAAGATGTGGCAAAGCCTAATGGCACCCTCCTGGGTAGCAAGTCCAACGTTGTCCAGGCACTCACCATTTACAGAACGAATACTGTAAAACGGTTTTGTGGGCTTGTGTTGTTTCCTTCCCTTCTTTCTTTTTTCTTGCTTACTGGCACTAAAAGTCAGCCTTTCATTGTTGAAACAGTTGACCATAATCTTAATTTACATTTACTCTATGTTTCATCATAAGCTGTAATGCATTTTAGCATAAAGTGGATTCATCAGAAATCGTAGCCGAATTGGCAATTCAATTGTTAATAGTACTTTTTCTAACATTCAAAAACTTTTTTTCTGTTTTGAATTTATTCATTTTAAATGACTAGAACAAATTTGAGCAAGTAAAAGCTGGTAAGCTTGAGATTTTTCTGGTTTAATTATTTTTCTGGTTTCATTTTAGCTTTTAAGTCCTTAGACTATTGTTACGAATATAATCCAGTGCATAATTGTCTTCTAATTTGACTGACGACTTAACTGCTGAGTTGTTTTATGGCTTTTCACATGGTTATACTGAAGGACAGTCTACATGCACTTGAAAAGATGATATATTCTGCTGTTGTTGAGAATGGTCCCTAGATATTAATTGGGTCAAGTTGGTTAATAGTGTTGTTCAAATCTTCTGTATCCTGGCTACTTTTTCATCTGGTTTTCCATCAGTTATTCAGAGTGGGATATTAAAGTGCCCAACTATCATTATGCAATTGTCTATTTCTTTCTCCAGTTTCATTCGTTTTGCTTCATTGTAAAAATATTTCATGTACTTTGACACTCTGTTATTAGGTGTGTATATATTTACAATTATATTTTGCTGGTAAATTGACTTTTTTGTTATTATAAAAATCCTTCTTAAGTTTTAGTAATGTGTTTTGTCTTAAAATTTACTTTGTCTGATATCAGTATGGCGGCTATAGCTCTTGCACGGTTACTGCTTGCATGGTATATGTTTTTTCATCATTTGCTTTTAATCGCTTTTGTGTCTTTGAAACTAAAGTGTGTTTCTTGCATAACATTTGATTTTTTTCTGGTTGTTTTGTTTTAAATTCATTTAAACCATCTTTAATTTTGGATTGGAGTTTTTAATCCATTTATAGTTAATGGATTTATTAGTATAAGTAATGGCTGAATTTATTTCCACCATAAGATGGCTGAATTTATTTCTACCATCTTGATGCTAGTTTTATTTTATGTCTTTTTTGTTTGCCCATTCTTTCTTTACTACTTTCTTTTATGTTCAATAGCAATTTTCTAATGTACCATTTTATTCCTTTTTAAATGTTATTCTCTTGGGAAATATTGCTCTAGGGATTAGAGTATACACATTTACTTATCATAGTTTATTTTATGTTAATACTAACTTAATTCTGGCAAAATAGAAACACTTTGCTCCAATACAGTTTTATCCTTTCCCTCCTTTTTGCTGTCATTGTCATGAATATTACATGTATATATAAGCATTTATATTGCATTTTAAATAACTTCAAAGAACAATGCAAAAATGTTTATACTGTCTTTATGTTTACCTGCATAAGAACTTTAACATTGCTCATTATTTCTTCATGGGCATTTGAGTTGCCATTTGGTGTCATTTTTTTTCTATCTGAAGGATTTCCTTTAGTATTTCTTGTAGGATAGGTATGCTATTGAGAGGCTGGGTTTCTGGGTCGTGTAGGGACTTGGAGAACTTTTCTGTCTAGCTAAAGGATTGTAAACACACCAATCAGTGCTCTGTGTCTAGCTAAAAGTTTGTAAACGCACCAATCAGCACTCTGTAAAAACGGACCAATCAGCACTCTGTAAAATGGACCTATCAGCGCTCTGTAAAATGGACCAATCAGCAGGATATTGGCGGGGCCAAATAATGGAATAAAGGCTGGCCACCCCAGAAAGCACGGGCAACCCGGTCGGGTCCCCTTCTCTGATGTGGAAGCTTTGTTCTTTGGCTCTTCACAATAAATCTTAGTGCTGCTGCTCACTCTTTGGGTCCGCACTATCTTTATGAGCTGTAACGCTCACTGTGGAGGGCTGCGGCTTCACTCCTGAAGTCAGCAAGACTAGGAACCCACCAGGAGGAAGAAACAACTCTGGACGCGCCACCTTTAAGAGCTGTAACACTCACTGCGAAGGTCTGCGGCTTCACTCCTGACGTCAGTGAGACCACGAACCCACCGGAAGGAAGAAACTCCGGACACATCTGAACATCTGAAGGAACAAACTCTGGACACACCATCTTTAAGAACTGTAACACTCACAGCCAGGGTCCACGGCTTCATTCTTGAAGTCAGCGAGACCAAGAACCCACAGGAAGGACTCAATGCCAGACACACTGTCAGCAAACAGTCTCAATATTTGTTTATCTGGAAAAGTCTTTTTTAAAATTTTTGCTTTCACCTTTGAAATATATTTTTGCTGACTATAGAATTCTTTACTGATAGTTTTCTTTCTTTCTTTTGGAACTGTTAATATGTCATCCCAATACCTTCTTGTATACATTCTTTGTTATGAGATGCCTGCTATTAATTTATGATGGTTACCTTATATATGGTCATAGAGTTTGGATACCTGTCCCTGCCCAAATCTCATGTGACATTGTAATCCCTAATGTTGGAGGTGGGGCCTGATGGGAAGTGTCTGGGTCATGAGGGCGGATCCCTCATGGCTTGGTGCTGAATTTGCAATAGTGAGTGAGTTCTCGTGAGATCTGGTCATTTAAAGGAATGTAGCACCTCCCGTCCAGTCTCTCACTTGCTCCTGCTTTTGCCGTGTGACGCACCTGCTCCCCCTTTGCCTTCTGCCATTATTGCAAGCTTTCTGAGGCCTCCCCAGAAGCTGAGCAGATGCCAGCACCATGCTTTCTGTACAGCCTGCAGAACTGTGAGCCAATTAAACCTCTTCCTTATAAATTTGCAGGTCTCAGGTATTTCTTTATAGCCATTCGAGAATGGCCTGATATATGTGCTGAGTAGTTTTGTTTGCTTGTTTCTCTTGCTGCCTCCGTGATTTTCTCATGTTATTTGTTTTTCAACAATTTGATTATGATGTGTCTGTCTGTCTCTTTCTGCTTATCTTTAGGATTTGTTAAGCGTCTTGAGTGTGCAGATTCTTCATCAAAGTTGGAAGCTTTCAGTTATTTCTTCAATTATCCTTTCGTCACATGATCTCTAGCTTTTCTGATATTCCCGTTAAACATAAATTTGATACTTCTTGGTGTTCAGTGGGTCTCTAAGGCTCTGTTTATTTTTATTTACTCTTTCTCCCTTTTGCTTTTCCAAATTAAAGACTTTCTTTCCATTTGTCTTCACGTTCACTGATTTCTTATTTGGTCAGTCCAAATCTTTTTTTGTTTGATTTTTCATTTTTATTATTGTGCTTATTAACTACAAAAAGTCCACTGGGTTAAAAAATAATTTCTATCTCTTTGGTATTCTCGGATTGATGAGTCATTATCACTATATTTAAAAAAATTCTTTAAACATGGTTTTCTCAATTTTTTGAACATATTTATAATAGTTTTTTTTTAGGTTTTTGTCTGCCAGGTTCAACATCTGGGTCTTCTCGGAGAGTTTCTATTGACTGTTTTTTCTTATGTGAGAATCACACTGTCCTGTTTCATTGCGTGTCTTACAATGTTTCTTTAAACCTTGACATTTTAGGTCATATAGCAACTCTAGATCACAACTCCCTTTCCCTGCGGGGTTGTGGTTGCAAGTTTTGCTTATTGTGTGTTCAGTGACTTGCCTGGACTAATTTTGTAAATTCCTTTTCTCCTGCAGTGTGTGATCACTAATATCTCTGTTCGGTTCCCCCCACCCACTTTTTATTCTTGCATTTATATATAAGCCTAGTTTTGCAGGGACCACTTTTGGTCAGCCTAGCTTAGTCATACAGTGTTTGGTCAATGGTTGTGCTAAAACATCTTGAACTAATAAAGCTTCTGCCTTTTGCCAATAAATCCATGTGTGGGTTGGGTAATGCATTTTAAAACCAGTCAGTTAACATAGCTTGCTGCAATGTTTGCCTTTGGGTATTTTTTTTTTTTTTTGCCACAGGGATTGCTATTCTATTAAACACCACACCCCACATCATATCAAATCAGCCCCCTCTGGCAGCCAAGTTGCCAGTTTGCACTGCCTGTCCAGCCTAGGGAGGACCACCACATGGTTGAATCTGGGGTGGGCAGAGCAAAAACAGCTTCTATGAAAACACCAGTTTACAATGCTTTTACCTGAGGTTTAGTCGATTTTGTGTGTGTGTGTGTGTGCGATACATGCTTCCCAATTATTGAAATGCTTCTATTTGATTTCCAGAGTTCTGCAATATTGTATTTGACAATTTTGTCCAGTTTTGTTATTGTTTTGGAAGGAAATTTATTAGGTGTCTTCCTCCACCATTCTAGGAAACCCACCAACTTAGAATAAAATTTGAGTTAAAAAATATGTGTTAGTATTTCTTGGTTAGTATTGGCACCAGAGTAGAGCGTTGGGCAGAAACACTGATGCATTATTGTTTACTCAGAAGCATTTTATAACTTTTTGACAATATTTCTCTGGGGAGTCCAATTTTATTCAAGACTTCTGGAAATGTGGTGCAATGTTTTAAAAAACCAAGACACAGAGTATGCACAGTTATGTTGGCGTCTCAAAACTCTTCAGTTATCACTCTCATTTCTTGGAGAATGTGGCATTATTAGAAGTGTTGCCCTGGAAACAAGTCATCAAGCCGAAGTTCTTATCATTCATCTCCAGCAGTCTCAAGGCACGTGCGAAGAATCTCATGGCATATTTTAGACACAGGATGACCTCAGTGTTCCTGAGAACGTTCCTGCTCAAAAGAGCTGCTACTGTGTGCTTTGTGACTGCTGGCTCTGCCTACAGGTGACACACTCCTGTCACTTAATCATCTGAGTGCTGGATGCATAATTTATTGTTGCATTCAAAGTTATGCACAAGTACATTCTCCACATCTACAGGTGGAGAACTGAGGGAGCTGAATCAACTGTTCATCGCATCAGGGTACAATCTGAAGTCTCTAGTTTGCACCAGGAGGGTAATTCCAGTTCAGATTATTCAGCAATAGAGCCTTGGCCCTCTTTCCATTGTCACACAGAGTTGTAGGAAAAACTATTTTAAAACAGAAGCTTATGTAAAAATAATGATCTTCTTATTGATTTTGCATCTGAATTTTTAAAATTGTAGAAAACAAACCTTTTATTGTTATTTTTAATATTTAGAGATAGAAAAACAAGTGTTAATGTTTTCATTTGAAACCAATTCTTTTCCTATATGTGTATGTTTCCCTTATTTCAGAAGTAATATCTCCACAATATAAAACATTTGGAAACAAAGATGAAACTGAAAACCTGCCTTGCAGTCCCTCACTGTCCAAAGGTAACTGCTGCAACTATGCTAATGCATTTCCTTAAGGTACTGTGATCATATGGTCAATGTTTTCTTCTGTCTTTCAGATTCATCTTATGCCTGATCCATAGCATTCTGTTCCCACTTATGGATCCATCACAATCTCCTACTTTTTGCATTGTTTTACTACTATAAATTTTGTTTCAATAGCGCCTTTGTCCATAAAAGTTTTCTGGGCTTCTGAACATTTCTTAGACTAGATAACTAAAAAATGAATTTTTTTTTGTTGTTGGAAAGACAGAAATATAACCAAGAATTCAGATAAGTTTTGTCTAATTGCTTTCCCAAGAAGGTCCCATCTCTACTTCTGAGCTGTTGCTTTGTGCATAGTACCATAACTGGTTATTATTGTTTTTAAAATAAACTACTCTTTAGAACACTTTAGATTTATAGAAAAATTATGGCAGCAGTATAGTGAGTCCTATTTTCTATTAGAACAATACACCTGTTATACTCAGTGAACTAATAGTGACACATTATTATTAATTCAAGTCCATAGTTTATTCAGATTTTCTTATTTACTTACTGTCTTTCTTCTGTTTCAAGATTCTGTCCAAGATGCCACAGCACATTTAACCAGCATGTCTTAGCTTAGCTCTACGGCCTGTCATGAAGGATGGGATAAAATATCATGAATAGGAGAAGAAAAGTACAAGAAAAGTTTTGGGAAAAGTCCCGTACCTGTGTCTTCAGAAAACCATTGCTGCATTGATAAGAGGTCTGATGGTGGTTCACACCTGAGGCAGCACACGGCCAGTGCAGCTCCCAGCATGGCTGGTGCCCTGTGAAGAGACCCTGAGGCCAGGGCTACCAGCTCGCTGGTGTCTGCATCTGTGATGGTGGTGTCTGTGAATCTCTCCTCTCGTGGGGCTGGGGTTGGGGTGACAGGCCTCAGCGCTTGTTTCCCAGCCCTGGAGAAGCCTTGTGGGCAGTGAGTAAGGGCTGTGGAAACACATGCCTGAGCCCCTGGCATCGGGGCAGGAGACTTGCTCTGCACGTGGCAGTTTGTGGCCCTGGGAGAGCCACCTCACTGCTGAGATGCAGCCCCTTTTTGGGAAGAGGAGAAGGTTGGGCCTGTGTTCTTTGCGCTCTGTAATCATTGCCAGATGGGACTCCTAGTATCGGGCACTCGCCTTGTTTCCTGCCTTATTGTACAGTTTCCCAAATGAGAGAAGGGTTGTGAGTGAACATGATGACGCCTTTTGCAGTTTTGTTTCCAGATGCCTCCCCTCTGAGGGTCACATCTTCTTCCCTCCCCTTATTTTTGTGGTTTGCTGCCCTTTCATTAGTGAAAGCAAAATGAATGGCATTATCGATTTCTAAAAAGGGCTCTTCACAAACGTGTTTTGGGTTGTGCTTTATCCTTGCTGTCTGATAGCAAAATGATTGCCAGGCACTGATACCAAGGTAACCAATGAAGATCTAACAATTCTTACTGTTTACATCAAAACAAAAGTAGTATATGGTCCCTTTAGCAAACATAGTGCATTTCATGTGTCATGTGTATTTCCCAAAATGCTTGCCACCCTGTCCTCGTGACCCCTCACTCCCCTTAACAGCAATGGCTGTTTCCAGCTTTCACACTCTTCAAACCTCCTCCCCACAGCACTCATGCATCTCCTGCTGCTAGAGATTACAGAGGCCCCCGCTGAGAGCCCCATCCTTAACACCAGACAATTGCACCACCCACTGCTTTGCCCGTTACCACAGAGGAGCCATCCCTTCCCTGGAGAAGCACGGTCTCTCCACCTAATTTTGGATCCCACCCTCATTTATTCAGGAGCCTCACACTGTGGATGACATCTTTTTGTTCTAGAATATTCAGCCCATCCTTCCTGGTTGTATCTTTCCCATCATGCTCTCATCTGTCCCGTAGTGGTGGTTTGAAGGAATGATTCTTAGATCCACCTTATGCCTACATCTCTTTTTCTATCCCATTTTTCTTCCTTTCACAGAAAATTTCTAAGTACTTACACTAAATTCTCTCTAAATTTAGAAATTTCTAAATTTCTAATATGCTTATGCTAAATTCTCTCTCTTTTCTCTTTTCAAATTTGCTTATCCAGTGAGCTACTTATGTTTTCCCTTTCAGCGTTTTAAGCTAGTTATTTTTAAATCCAGATGTCCTTGATTTATGGTGGCCCTTTTTGTGTTATAAACTTTCTGCTATGTTTTCTACTCTTTTTCTTCGTTCTCCTCCTCCTATTTTTTTTTTCTTTTTGGTATTAAACATACTAATTTTAAAGTTCTCTTTAGATTGCTTTATCATTTCCATTTCCTTGGGAGTGAATTCTCTCATCTGCTGACTTTCTCTTTTATGACATTTTCCCCTCAGTGTGGTTTTACAATGTAGTTTTCAGGATCATCTCTCTCAATGTCACCCTTCCATGACTAGTTGTTTAGTGATTGTTTTTCCATTTCCCCCCAAGGCCCCCAGTTCAGAACCCACATTTCAAGTGCACTTGCCTCAGTCCGTAGGTCTCTGATCTAGGTAGATCTCTTCCCTCACACCCGACGTGCAACAATGACACTGAGTGAGGAAGACTGCAATAAACACGTCCATTCAAAAAGAGGACGATGATGGACAGCAGCAGCCACGGGTTCATAGCATTTCCGAAATCTTGCCAGGCTCAGGTGTTTGCCCCTTCAGTGAGGGCCCAGTCCTGCTCCTTGGGAATGAGTCTCCAAGGCTCGTGGCTTTCCTGTCTGGGCTCCTGGCTCTGCCTTTTCTATAAGAAGTGGACTGCGGTTGCAGCTGTGTAGCTTTCTAGGTCTGCTTCCTGCCCAGACATCTGGGGGACTCCAAAGGCCTCTTTTCATTTTGACAACCTCTGTCTTCTTCAGTTAAGTATATTAATTCCTTTAAAAACTACATGAATTTTTATGTATCAATTTATAATTCATTCCATTATGCAAAAGCCATATTCACAAATCTTCTCAAGATAAATCCTCCTCTACCTTAGACCTTCTGTGAGGCTACCACAGGGACAATGCCCTTGAAGGTCTTTAAAGCTAGACTGTTGTGTAGCCGAGAGGATCTATCAGACATGCCCTAAAATGCTTAGCGGGAATTTCGCTTAATGGAGAGTGTATGGGATACAGTACCCTGAACCTTTCTGATATCTTATTGAGGGCTCTTACCACCATGCCCTGAATTCTGTGAAGCTCTAGTTTACTGGAAGTGACCTTAATTTGATCTTAGCTCTGAGGTCATCCCTTCATTCACAAGCATTTTTCTCATTGGAAAAAATATTCTTGACTTGTCATTTCATCCACACTCTACTCAAAAACTAAATAGATGGTCTTTAGTTTATCTCTCTCCTTCCACATTTTATTACAAGCAGCAAGAAGAAGGCACATAGTGCTATGAATATTCTGCCTAGCAGTGTCCTCATTGAGATCATGATTAGCTGTACTCCCATGTCCCGTGTCACTACAACACACAGTGTTGTCGAGTTTCTGTCTCTGTATAACAAGAGTTTCTTACCTCCAGCCTCCAATAGCATTTTTCTCACTTCCATTCAAGCCCTTCCAACCACCACATTGAGGACATTCAATGAGGACATTCAGTGACTGGCTGCTGGGCTCAAAATCAATGTTGCAGGTTTTAGGTATGATTTTGCCAGCATTCCACTTCTAGGTACCACATTCTGTTCTAGTTCTCTATGGATATGTAACAATTCATTTCAATATTTAGTGACACAGACAAACAACTATTTATTATGGCTGCAGATTCTGTAGGCCAGCATTGCTGGAGAGACTAGGCTGAGTGCTTCTCAGTGGGAGTTGCTTTGGAGGCTACAGTCAGATGCAGGCTGGGCTGCAGTCATTTAAAACTCTGGTGGGCTGGATATTCAAGGGGCTCATTCACAGCTGAGTTTGTGCTGTCTGCTGTCTGGGAGCTGAGGTTGTCTGTCCCACAGAGTGCTTGCACTGTGGGTGGCTCCATGTGGCTTGGGAGACTCACAACACCATGGCCGAGTTCTAAAAAAGAGTAACCTCAGTGGAAGCATCTGGGAGCAGGTGAACCTGGAGACCAAGGCAAGAGCTGCAGCCTTTTCTTGCCTAGCCTTGGAAGGCGTGTCATCTTACCTCTCCCACATATTTTTGGTTATAGTGAGACCTTAGTACTAGCTTCAGATCAAAGGGAGAGTAGATCACAACTCTCGATATAGTTTGTGGTCGTCTTTAATTCATCATGCCTACTTATCTATACAGCTCAGCTCAGTGGTGCTTTTCTCAGGAAAGGTTTCTCTGACCTCCTCTAGCAGGTGAAATCTGCCATGATTTTCCCCGTGCTATAAATTACTCCACTGGGTAACTGAGGTGCACAGGTAGAATTTTACATTTATTTGTGTGACTGGGTGATAGTGTCAGTTTCCCCACCAAATTCTAATTTCTTGGAGGTTACACCCTTTACTTTCCCCGCAGCAGTTGTGATCTCAGCTCCTAGAACCGTTTTCAGTAAATATTAAACATTTGATAAACACTTGCTGAAGAATTAATGTATATGTTTGAAATTTCTTGAAAAAAGTTCTAAGAGGTTGTTTGTGATGTTTCATTTGACCCCACCTTCTGTTCCACTATACTTGATCAATGTCCCTCTACCAGTTTCTCTCTTCTCAGTTCGCACATTCATTTCCATCACTGTCCATGTCATTGTCATCTTTATTCTTCTGGTGCCCAGTACTGTGCCTGAAACTTTCAATAAACAATGAATGAATAATGGGAAAAGAGACTGTATTATATTATATCTTTTTATTTATTTATTTTTTTGATGGAGTCTTGCTCTGTCACCCAGGCTGGAGTGCAGTGGTGCGATCTTGGCTCACTGCAACCTCTGCCTCCTGAGTTCAAGTGATTTTCCTGCCTCTGCCTCCTGAGTAGCTGGGATTACAGGCATGTGCCACGACGCCTGGCTAATTTTTGTATTTTTAGTAGAGACAGGGTTTCACCATGTTGGTCAGGCTGGTCTCGAACTCCTGACCTCATGATCCCTTGCCTCAGCCTCCCAAAGTGTTGGGATTACAGGCGTGAGCCACTGCGCCCGGCAGATACTATATCTTCTTACACCATTTAATTTGTAGAGCCTTCCCTAAAGAATAACGCTCTTTCTTTGCACAATTTTTGGGCTATGGTAGAGAAAGGAGCTTCTCTGTTTGCCTTTGGGTAAGTGAAAGTCTTAATCTGTCCTTCCCTTGCGTTGCAGTGTTGCTATCCATAGTGCTATGAAACAACAAAACAAAACAAAACAAAAAACCCCTAAGCCAGAGCGCCTTGGATGGTTCACTTGGCATGGTCATCTTGCATTCCATCTGCCCAGAAACATGCTGTTTTTTAAAAAAATCTCTATTCCTAATATTAAAAACCCCAGGCTATAGGATGAAATTTTCATCTGCTCTCCCCACACTGTTCTAGGAAACTGCCTTTTCATGCAATAATAATATTAGCTACTACTACTGAGAGTTGCACTGTTAGGATGACTAGGGAATGCCTTATCCCCTTCATCTGTTAGCGGGGCGGGAGTTGCTATTAAAAATGCCATATTTATTTATTATTCCTGACATTTAAAACCTGATATAATCTTTAGGATCTACTTAAGTCGCTGAATTTGGATCCCATGTGGAGGTCCTGTTAATAAAAAACGAATGTTTCCATTTCCTTACTCTCTATCTCATTCAGTCCAACACTGGCTACTCTTCTTATACCTTAATTTTATATACATAATATTATTTATAAATGTGTAAGATATATTAATAGAATATATATTCTAACAGCCCTAGTTATAATATATATAATATACACCTACGTATGTATATGTACATATACACCATATATATGTATACATGTGTGCATTTTATGTGTATT
This sequence comes from Gorilla gorilla gorilla, assembly GCF_029281585.2. Lineage (NCBI taxonomy): Eukaryota > Metazoa > Chordata > Mammalia > Primates > Hominidae > Gorilla > Gorilla gorilla. Next base: position 110,142,801 of record NC_073243.2, on the reverse strand, counting down.
TTATATACACATACACAAACAGCAGAATTCCTCTTGCTTTTCTCCACTCCTCACATTTATGCAAAGTCTCCCTTGCTAGATTATTGTAAGTTATAATTGAAACACATTTCATATTAAAGGAAAGGGCTAAATATATTTAACTTATGCATATAATGTTGTGTAAACAAAATGTATACCAATAAGCAAGAAGGACTGGATAATATTTGCTGACCATGGTAAAATAGCTGACCCTTTGCAACGCAAATCCTCTTTATTTACTAATGGCAAGGTAAGGAAATGGTTCACACTGAGGCTAAGCAGAAGAGAGGGGCGAATCCGGACAAAGCTGATTTTCCCTGGCAGTGAAGGGTGCACTTTAGCATCAAGCTCTGCCTCCTTTTTTTGTATTTACACATTTAAAAGCATATGCCTTTCATTTCTATTATTAGGGTGTCAACAGCTATAAGTAGAGCCTTTTTCATGTTTTTTTTTTTTGTGGTGCTTACAATTCATGGTAAAGTATTTGTTTCCTGAAGAAATGAATGCCCAAACCCCCGAGTTACACAGATCACGTATGACATAGCTGTGATATGGGAACAGTTAATACCCAACTTGTTTCAGTACGTTCTCTCAAGAGCCCGGCTTTCTGTTTTGATTGGAATGCATGCACTAACATGTGAACACAGCCTCATCTTTCCCAGTCACCTTTCCAGGTATTCACGAGGCCCAGATGAGACCAAATTCTGTGTGCCCACAAACATGTACCAAACAAGCCAAAATATCTGTGGAAAATATGACATCTGGTCAAATTGGTTATAAAAATATTGTTTGTAAATCTTCCTCCTCTCCCCTCCCCTCTCCCCTCTCCCATCTCTCGTCTCTTTTTGAGATGGGGTCTTGCTCTGTCTCTCAGGCTTGAGTGTAATGGTGCAATCTCTGCTCACTGCAACCTCCCCCTCCCGGGTTCAAGCGATTCTCCTGCCTCAGCCTCCAGAGTAGCTGTGATTACAGGCGCTCACCACGACGCCTGGCTAATTTTTGTATTTTAGTAGAGATGGGGTTTCACCGTGTTGGCCAGGCTGGTCTCGAACTCCTGACCTCAAGTGATCCGCCCGCCGCGGCCGCAGCCTCCCAAAGTGCTGGGATTACAGGCGTGAGCCACCGCGCCTGGTCAAAAATACTGTTTGTAAATCTAAACCCCATATATTTCTTTATATTTATTTCCAACTTATGTGGCTTAAACATATGTCTGGTAGTGTACGTGTATTTTAAAAGATGCACTCACTAAAAATAAAGTAAAAATATGTGTAGAAAAATGAGACACGTTTATAATAGTAACTTTTTTCCTAGTGAAAATAATGTACATTAGTCAAATTTTGAATTTGGAAAAAATCCCAAAAACGAATCAATTTATTAGATTTTTCACAATACTAGATTAAAAATAAGTTAAAATACTGCATTGTTGAAAAGCAGCATTTGCCCAGGCGTTTCCTCTTTACAGACAAGTCAGTGTCTTTGCCGTTTGGAACCTTCTCTTCACTATGGGATGGCACTTGATCGAGGCGGCCCCGCAGCCTGTTCCGCGGTGCAGGCGTCTCCCTCTCCCTGGCGAGGCTGCCCCGAACCCGTCTGCACCCTCCCTCCAGGTACCGCCCCTGGGAGGTCCGGTGGGGACCACGGCCCGCGACCGCCGCCGTGCAGCCACCTCCCGGCGCGTGCAGTGCGGGCCCGGAGCCAACAGGTGGCACAAACGCATTTGACTTGGGCATCGATCGCCGCGCCCGCCCGGGGCCGCACCTCCGCCGCCAGCGTCCCTCCAGCCCGGCCCCGATGCCGCGCAGGCGCAGTGCTCTTCTCTCCGCGGGCCGGGCCGGGTCAGGGTCAGCATCTGATTCGAGTCTGGGTCAAGCCAGGGCAGGCGGCAGGCAGCGGACGGCGGCGCCCAGGCAGTGCGCCCTCTGCTGGCCACTCGTGTACACGCTGGCTCCAGCCGGTGCTGCGCTCCTGGCAGACAGGGGCCGGGCAGGGCTGGGCAGGGGCTGGGCAGGGGCTGGGCAGGGCTGGGCTGTGCTGTGCTGGACAGGGGCTTGAGCAGGGTTGGGCAGGGGCTGGACAGGAGTTTGGGCTGGGCAGGGCAGGGCTGGGCAGGGGCTTGGCAAGGCTAGGCTGAGCTGGACAGGGGTTTGGCAGGGGTTTGGGCAGGGCGGGGCCTGGGCAGAGCTGAGCAGGGCTGGGCAGGAGCCAAAGAGGGGCTGGACAGAGGTTTGGGCTGGGGGGATGGAGGGGGGCTGGTCCCCTGCTGGTCCCCAGGATGAATGAGAATCCAGAGTAGAAAGGCTGCATTATTATTACCGTTATTATTTGAGGAGCATCAAGTGCTCCATTTAAACACCTTCCCCAGTCCCTTCCCACAGTGCAGGGAGCTTAGGAACACGCAGCTCGGGAGCTGGCACCTGCCTCCCCACCCCCTTCCTTCTGGAAGGCTCCCGTCTGAGCCAGCGCCAGCAGGAGGGGCCCGAGCTGGGAAGGGAGGCCTGTCACTCGGAGGTTCCAACTCACTGGAGAGGAGCCTCGCCTCAACTTGTTTTTAATGTGTCAAATCGCAAAGTCACTTCCCAGCAATAAGGTGTGAAGGGGTTACAGCCTCCCGAGGGCCCTCCAGGAGGCTGTGGCACAGGCCTTTGTTTTCTGCCTGGCAGAGTGACGGGCCTGCTTCCACCCCGCATGCCCCAGCCCACAACTTGTCACTTAGGAAGCCTCTCTTGTGAAGTTTACACCTGCCTTGATCGCTGTTAGTGGTGCCCTGCCTTAGGGGGCACCTTATAGCTTCTGAGGTCCCTCCCTGGCCCATCCCCACAAGCCTGGGTTTGTGAGACGGGCTTTCCCTGCAGCCCTTTCCAAAGCCCCGTATGTCTTGTACCCATTTCCCCAAGCCCACACCCAGAAAGGGGATATTGGGGGACCCCACAGTGTTCTGACAAAACAGGACCTCATTTCGGACCTGGTTAACTTTCTGGCTGTTAGAACAGATTTGTCTCTAGGAGACCTCGGCACCTTCCATTCTGCTCGTGGGCAGCAAGCCTTGCCGTAGCCCCATGGAGAGGCGCTGAGTAGATGCAGACGGCCTTTACTGGGGCCTGTTCTGTACTGCGCGCTAAGCTACACACAGTCCTTCGTACATCACAATATGGCTCTATTGCTGTTTACATTTTACAGATCAGGGAATTGAGGCTTAAGGTGACTAGCTTTCCCGTAGCTGAGCGAAGCCATTGGGCTAGGTATGCTTACCCTAGAGCCTCGGCGTGTGGGCAGAGTCTACTTGCCCCTTGGAGAAAGGGGGCTCGATGGGCTCTGCCGTAACAGAGGGGAGGGGTCAGCCCTTGTGGCCTCAGGTTAGGATTCAAGGGGCCCAGGTCTCCTCAATCCCGTTCTGTTGCCAGAAATGAACCCCCATTATCTCCAATGGACTCCCAGAGCTGCTCCTGTTTTATCTCCGACACCCATCTCCTTCTTGCCCAAGTCTGAAGGAGGCTCAGCATCTGGGAAGGCACTCAGGACGGGGCAGGAGTCTCAAGGCAGGGGACACAGACATAGTCATTTTAGAGTGAAAGAGCTATTCTGAGCATCGATTAAATAAACCACCAGAAACTAAAACAGGATTCTAGATCTCATCTGCACTAACATTGTAAGTGCTTTGTGTTTTAACCCAAAATGACTGAATTTGGAAAGAATGGATTAAATGGGATTGAAAGAGGGCAAAAGATAAAGGATTTCATATTTCATCTTCGCATCTAAATTTCAGGCTATTTAAGGACAAGGTCCAAACCGTCATAGTAGCTAAGGGAATGTCTGTTGAACAATGAATGAGCCTGATTTTGTCTGGCAGAGTGAGTTTATGAGGTTGACATTTTAAGAAGTCAAAATTTTAGCTCATTTCAAACAGTGGAGCATAGCTAAAGCCTTGTTCCTTCTGGTAGCAGTCCTCCAGATTGAAGTCTGACTCTGAGGTAGTATTGACCTTTTATAAGTCCCTGTGAAATACAAGGTCTGGTGCTTCAGGAAAGCACACAGTCAAATGTTTTTTTCTCTTTAATTGATACCACTTAAAAATTCATGCAAGGGCTGGAACATTAATTGACAATTATTTTCATAGAAATTTTTAAGAAAAACGTGAAAACCAAATAGAAGGGATATAAACAGTCAAAGCAAGAAAGGAAATTTGGAACACCCGGTACACTTTAGGAACATGTGGAGCCTCAGGGTGAGCCAAGATGCACAAATTAATAAAATAAAAATATGAAAACACCAGTTTTCACCCACCAAATCGGCACGTCCACTTTTGTGGTGGCGCTTAGTGTTGGTGACGGTGCAGCGGCACAGCCCGTCCGTGCGTGGCTGGTGGAGGTGTCGGTCAGCTCTGCGTCCGTGGAAAGCAATTTGGCCATGCTTATCATGAACACTCTCTTCTGTTGCTTTGACCCAATAATTCCCCGTCTAGAAAAAGAAAAGTATCACAAGGAAACCAGAAAGTCACATTTATGTAACTGTCATCACAGTATAATTTATAACAAGGGAAATGCTGGGAACAACCCACTTTTGTAAGAGCAGAGGTGATAAACTAAATATAGTGACCCAGGCTATAGGTCAGCAGCGTTTCAGAGACGTAGACAGAGCCGAGCACTGCGGTGCTAAGTGAGAAAGGCGAGATGAAAAGCTACAAAAACAGAACACTTGTGAATTTATGAAAATCATATATTAATATATATTATATACAAAATATTTTATGTCTATTCAACATATATTTAAATAGACATTATATGTGTCTATCCTGGAAGGAAAATCAGATGAGATGGTAGTAGCAATCCCTTGGTGAGGAGGTTTAATGGGTAATTTTAAAAGGTGTATTATTTTATGTGTTCCAAATTTCTAAAGATATCATCTTCTTTCATAATTTCAGACAATAATGAAGGTCTTTCCCCAAGAAGCAATTTGCCCGCCTACTGTACTTGTGTCCTGACAATATTATCACGAGACTGTTTTAAGGCTGCAGTTCATTAAGCATTCTAGACAACGCACGCCCTCGTCCTCTCCCAGACAGGCAGCTCCCAGGATCACTCTGCACCCAGAGGGCTCCCGAGCCACGGTGGCCTTTCCCAGGACCCGCTCAGGGCCAGGATGTAAAGGTCCCTGCCAGCCGATGGTGCCAACTGTGCCTCTTTAAGTGCAAGAGCCCCTGAAAATCAGCCGAATCAATCACAGAGTTACAGCCTGAGGTTAACACTTTGGCACGGCCAGATTTCAAAAGGGGATCATGAAAATCATGGCTGGGGGACTGGCCACAGCTAGGTTGCTTGTGCTGAAACGTTGGCCAAGAGGTCACCTTCAGAGGTAGGAAGACAGGCAAACATTCTCAGCTGATTCAACGGAGCAGCCCAATTTCAAAGTATGTCAGAGTTCATAGATCTGCTTGCTGGGTGTTCTGCTGCCTATGTGTGTAAATATAGGCAGTGCAGTGAGACTTCTAAGCCCTGAAACAGAAAATAGGCAGCCACGGAAATACAATTCTACAGACAAAGGCTCTTGTGAGATCACTGTTGCAGTTTAAGTCCTTGTTGGATGCTCAGGATGGCGGGCATGGAGGGTTGTCTCTGCTGTAACCGCGCGAATGTCTCAACTCCCTCGACATTTCTTGAGCTTCTTCACCTGAGAGCTGGGGATCACACTGTCCCCTAGAGCTGGCGCCTGTCCCTAGCGTTGGCTGTGAGCACTGAATGAGGAAATGTGCACATGGGAGGAGCCCGGCGCCTGGCTTGAGTCCCGCTGATGCAGTATCCTTCCCTACCCATCTATGCGCCCCCACTTGGTAGCATAATATCTTACAGATAGAGCAGGAGCTTCATCCGTGTTTGTTGATGGTCCTGAGGGGGAGGGACTTTCTCCATCTCACTCGCTCTTGAATTTGTCGAGTCCACTGGGTCTGGAAGGATCCCAGGCACAGGTGGGTTCTCCACTCTGTCTGTTGCCAGCTCCGTGGACAGGTGAGGGCATGAGTACAGTGTTCAGTCTTCTCCTGTCCACAATGGCTGGGTTTTCCTCTGTGATCATATACAAATTTGATTTTTTTTTTTTTTGAGATGGAAACTCGCTCTGTCGCCCAGGCTGGAGTGCAGCGGTGTGAACTCAGCTCTCTGCAACCTCCACCTTCCAGGTTCAAGGGATTCTTCTGCCTCAGCCTCACAAGTAGCTGGGATTACAGGTGTGCACCACCATGCCCGGCTAATTTTTGTATTTTTAGTAGAGACAGGGTTTTACCATGTTGCCCAGGTTGGTCTTGAACTCCTGACCTCGAGTGATCTTCCCGCCTCAGCCTCCCAAAGTGCTGGGATTACAGGTGTGAGCCACCACACCCAGCCTAAAAACTTGAAATATGGGAAAGCTAGAATAGGAAAACCAAGCATGGAGGTTGAAAAAGAAATTGAGACAAAGTTAAAGAAAGATTGAAACCCGTAGGTTAACATTTAACCATGCCAATAGATTGTGTCGAATAGACTGTGATTCCTAAGACCTCCCTGGGTCAGTTCTGGGCCCCTCCGTGAGTCGATCTGCTGCTTGTACTGGAGGGACAAGCTCCGGGGATGCTCTGCAATTCCACTGCTTCTGTTCAACCCTGCCTCAGCTACCTACAACACATACAATATTTAAGGACTCTGAGCCTCAACTGGGAAATGTGATGTTAATGTAGGATCCATATTTTTGTAATACAGCCAAGAAGCAGAATTATAAAACCAGTAATAAATACCTGAAATGTTTCCTTTCCATTTTAAACAAGTACATGGCACTAACCGGCCAGTGTTTTGATGTGGAGACCAAGTCTTTTCTTTGAGCATAAGTTATTGACTGGAGTTGAGCAGATATATTTTTCTTTTCTTTTTTTTTCTTTGTAAACCATATGCATAGTATATTGACCTCAATTTACAAGTTGGGTTTCTTTCAAACAGGTCAAGAACATACAATGCTTACAACACAATCTGAGTGAAGACTCCTTCTACATTTCTGAGAGATTTTCCCAATCTTTTATGGTGATTTTATCCAATCTTAATTTCACAGTAACTGTGGTGAGTCACTTTTCTTACTAGCAGATGTTTCCCAAGCACTTGACTTGGTTTCCATGAAAAAATAACCCTGCCTTCACATTTGTCAGATTGTATAACATTTAATTAACATGCATATTTACAATACAAATATGCCTGCCATAAGCACATTTTTGAAAAACGAAATATGACCTTCGGAAAGCATATGAGTGAGAGGGGACTGGTGATGGATGTGGGTGCGCAGCGACCGCCTCTGCACTGGGGCAGTCCCGGGGGACATTGTACAGAGAAGCTGGAGGGCACGGGGTGTCCATCCTGAGACCTGGACGGGAGGAAATGAGCTAAGAGGACACCCCCCCAAGGGAGTATGTTAAAATCCTTACCTGCAGCACCTCGAGAGTGGCCTTATTGAGGTCACTAGGGTGGGCCGCAGTCCATTGTAACTGGAGGCCTCACAAAAGGGGGAAATGTGGACACAGAGACAGACATGCACACAGAGAAGGTGATGTGAAGAGACACGGGGGGAAGGTGGCTGTGTAACGAAGGGATTGGAGCATGTGTCTGCAAGGTAAGGAATCCCCAAAACTGCTGGCAAACCACTAGACACTAAGAGAGGGATGTGCAACAGATTCTCCTTCACGGCCTCAGGAGGGACAAACCCTGCTGACACCTTCAGCGTGGACGTTGGCATTCGAGCACTGAGACAGTAAATGTCTGTTAACTAACACCCGCCTCCCGCCACCTCCCAGCTCTCCAGTTTCACGGATTTCTCTTTAGTCCTCAAATCTCGGGCCTTGGACTTCTCTTCTTTGTGTGTCCTCTCTGTCTGTCAGATCTCATTCAGGTTTGTGGCTTAAGTAACATCCATAAGCCAATGACCCAGACGTTTATGTCTCTAGCTCAGACCTCTCTCCCCAAATCCAGACCTATATGTTCAATTGCCTCTTGCTACCTTGCTTGATGTTCTACTAGGAATTTTCTCCCCCAAACCCATCCTTCCAGAAAATTAAGGGAGGTGTCTGGGGGAGAATGGGAGCCAGAACTCACCTGTGCGGAGGTTGGTCCTTCAGTGGAACCCCGCGGATGCTGTCCCTGGGGGTTTCCCCTGGTAATGCTGCTTTACAGCCTGCTCATTCCCGTGTGAAGCCACTGTCTAAGAAGCACTGCCCATGTGTACAGTAATCCACAAAATAGAGAAACCTGGCTCTGAAGGAAACAGTTTGGGGAACAAAAGAAAACATTGGACCATATCTAATATTTTCAGAGAAAATTCAAGAAGATATTGTATCTTTTAAATAAGAACATCTTTTAGATAATCAAGAAACAGGGAGTTTATCCCAAAACACAGTGATTATGAGCTTCAGACTTTCAAAAGAAAGTGACTTCCTGTCTAGAATTCTACGCACTGGAGGCAGATGCCCATGGTGTGCTCTGCAAGGCCTGTCCTGAGAGGGTGACTGCATCCTACCATGACCCTTGCAGATCATTGCGGAAGGGCTTTCTCTGGCCAAAGGAGGCAACCTGTGCAGTTGAGACAGTTCAGGCAGTCAACAGTCCTGGGAGCAGCCCTCACACAGGGAATGGGGGTTTCGCCGATTACTCTGGTTTCCTCCCAGCTTGAATGAGATGATTTGGAGAACATGCCTACCACACAGTCTGCCAGAGGTCCTGCTGCTCATAGTGGTAACCTTCACTTTGAGGCTCATCATATTGGTTTGCTTTCTTTTCCTCACTTTTGCACTCACCTACAAGAGATTCTTCAGAGTACCTCCCATGCAAACTGCTGGCACTTACTTCTTTGTCCCAGGGTATTTGTTGGGAGAGCCCAGCCTTAGATACAAGTCAAACTATTATTAACTATGCAAATAGCATCAATAAACTGTGAATGTGCAAAGATTCATGCCCCAACCCTTTCTAAAGATATTACATGAGGATGTACTGCAACAAAATAACGGAGAAAATCAAGAAGATATGGATCTGAGAAACAGGGGATACAACTCAGGACATTGAGAAATTGAAGTCCCAGGATAATAGGGGTACAGAGCAATAAGTCCAGGAGAATAGAGTTCTCCAAAAGGGAAGTCCCTGGGAAGAAAAAAATAATAATGGTGGGTGATTTCATTGACTTGATAGTGCTTTTAAAATATCAAATCTTAAGAACATGGTAAAAAGAACATGGTAGAAACAATTAATGCAGAAAAACAAGGCAATTAGAAACTCCAGAAAACCCAAAAAGCTCTAAAAGGAAGGAAATACAATTATAGCCTATGATTCCACTTTGCAGCAAATAATATACCCAGACCATAATATAAATATGGTTCATTGATTTTCTAAGCTTTAGAACCAATATAGACAGAATTCAGAGAATTGTTAATTATGATTATGTGATAGAATGCAAATGCAATCAAACTTGACAATATAAAGTAAAATATAGAGAGAATCTGGAAGAAGAATTGGAACAGGTGAGATGGAAGGGAGAGATGATGAATTAATGGAAATACAGAGGATGTAACAATTTCATCTTGTGAAGCAGGAAACCACACTATAGTTAACAAAACAAGAAGTAGAATTGCAATTATATGATAAAAGTAATCAACATGGGAACCCAAAATAATACAGTAGGTATATTGGTCAAATGTGGAGAGGGGGAAGTAATACAAATGAGCTACAATCTCCCACTGTAGACAGCCAATAGGTAATACCAAAAATTGATAAATCAATAAATAGTGCTATAACATATTATTAAGAGATACGGAGGTAAAAATAACCAGAAGAACTAATAATGGAAATAATTAAAATGTGGAATGTGTGCTTGGGGTGCACAGTGAGAGCTCTGTTGCTTTTTTACTATTTGATTTAAAAGTCAACAATCAAATGTGTTGTTTTTGTAACAACTTAAGAATGCAATTTAAAATGCTTTGTAATTTAGTAACCTACAAAGTATCTTTTCCTGTTTTCCTGTGCTGTTAATTTTACAGCTAAATGTGCATGGTTTTAATTGCCTGTCAATCGAGTTCACTCCCTCCACTGACCCTCTCTTGTGATGGATAATTGAGAACTGACTCTGTTAAGGAACAAAGAGCTTAAAATAGCTGCTGTACTAGTGCATGGCACATCATCATGTCTAGATAATGAACTCCCAATACCAAATGTTTTCATGATGGCACATCCCGTGACACCTGCTTTTCAATGACAACAAGGTATCTAAAAGACAGGAGGTGGCTGATGGTGTGGCTGATGGCATGCCACACCTCCTTGATTTCCCTGCTAGCCCCTGTGCTGCAGCCCACATGAAGTGTGGACCCAGCCTCTTCAAGCAGCAACTTTGCCTAATTAAACCTGACCAGAATTACCCTCATTATAGCACAACTCGTGATAACATCCCAGCGACCTGGTTCCCCAGAGTCCTGTGGTGAGAAGCAGGTTCAGTTCTATTTTTGGCTTCTAACAAATGAAGCATTTCTCCCAAACTGCAGAAATAGACAAATAAAAGACACTGGCAGGAATCAATCCAGAAACAGAGGCTGGGAATGGTCATTGAGAAAAGTCACGTGCTTTTAATATTGCAGTATGAAACTCAACAACACGATAACACCCAGATGGTTCTGCAATTTGTGTTAGTGCAGTCTCTGAGGTCATTAATTGGGCGGAAATAACCATCTTTTAAAACCACCAGTGAGAAGTGTTTGGGAAGTCACAGAATTAGCTCTGGAAGTAACTCCAGGGTTTCTTTAGCCCCACTTCCTCATTTCTGAATTGAGGCTTTTGAGGCCCACAGAGATGGAATCGACCCCTGTTCCACACCATCCCCAGGACTGCGGGTCGAGTGGTTTGCTTGAAGCTCACAAAGATGGAATCGGCCCCTCTTCCACACCATCCCCAGGACTGCGGGTCGAGTGGTTTGCGCTGTGTCACTGCTGCTACTCCAAACTTCATTACTTGTTTAAAAATTGTATCGTTAGAGAGTCAGACTAGGCATAGGAAAACAGTTTATGTATTTAAACGATTCTCTTTCAAGTCGTTTAGTGACTGTTTAAAATGCTAGGGACAAAGGATTTTTCATCCTGCGACATGATGTTTTGGAGAAAAAGAGTGAACAGCAAATTGGAACCACGAGAATGCCAGACGACACAATTTTTGGAGAAGTTAATGGAGCCAAGTCAGGACACACAAGGCCTGGATGTCAGATCCACCCCTGACCAATGCTGGCCTTGAGCAGGTGTCGATGTCTGTGAGCCTTGCCTCATGGCCTTGCTGTAAGGACGACATCAGATGATGCTGGAAGGTGTTCCTGTGGAGTCCTGAACTTAACGGGGGGCCCCAAAGCAGCTGCTGAATATTGGAGAATTCTGTGTGTGTTTACCCAGAGAGGCCAAAGCACTCAGCGTCGGGCTGCCTGTAGGGGAGTGTCATTCACACAGACCATGGCGGCCTAGGGAAGCTGAGCATAGGGGTGGGCAGGCTTTGGAGGATGTGCAGACCCAGATCCTAGGTTCTCACTGGCCAGGCGCTCTCCTGAAGACACACCTAGGATGAGGTCATTAAGAAGGTGAGATGCCAGTGTCAGAGATGGGTGTGTGAAGACTCACACCTGGCACCAGGCAGCGTATCTGGAGCGAATGACTGGGCAGTTGCTGTAGCTGGAGCCAATTTCTATTCCATTCCTGCACGAGCAGAGGCCCAGTGGCCCCTTAGAATAGACTAGAAGGATGTGAGCAAGGGAAGGGCAGACCCACTACTTTGCCCACCACCTCAGACTGGGCTCTGTGTGAAACTGGGTTTCCCAGCTCTGCCGTCCTCCAGAGCACAATGCACAATGGAGGCACTTTCGGAGGAATGACTTAAAGATGCATCAGCGTCCAGTCATGGGCCAGCCTCCCGTGCATGCAGAGTAACTATAAACAAACCGGGAAATAAAAGAACGCCCTTCCTGGTGCTGTCTGTGGGGTGCAGGGCCATTTCCATGACTCTCCACCCCTGCATATTCTGGAAAAGCCTCTCCCACTACCATTTTGCTGTCTAAAACAATAGTTAAAGAAAAAAAAAACAACACATGGAAGAAATATACACTGATTTTAGAAAATTCAGAAAACACAAGAGCTCTAGAAACCCACGTTTCAAAGAGATAATTAACTCCAGCAACCTTTCCCTTGTCTCGGTGAGGTTTGATCATCGAGGCAGTGGCGGCTTCGTGAAATTATTCAGGAAGACTTCCTTCTGCCCAATGCCAGCCAGCATGCATCTTCCGTGTTCCTTCAGAGCTGGAAGTATTAAATCATCTGTTTTTCTAGCACATATGCTCCCCTTCTGAAGTTAAAATGAAAACGACAGCGCTGGCTTGGATGAGTGAAACTGTGAAGGGCATGAGTAGGATTGTGAGGAATAGGTTTAGTCACTCAAATGCGTCTCAAGTGAATTCTTTTTTTTAAAATTATTTTATTGTTTTTGTTTTTAAGTTCCGGGGACATGTGCAGGATGTGCAGTTTTGCTACATGGGTAAATGGGTGCTATGGTAGTTGCTGCACCTGTCAACCCATCGTCACCTAAGTATTGAGCCCAGTATGCATTAGCTCTTTTCCCTAATGCTCTCTCCCTCCCCCGCCCTCCCCTGACAGGCTGCAGTAAGTGCTTTTCCCCTCCCTGTGTCCACGTATTCTCATTGTTCAGCTCCCACTTATAAGTGAGAACATGCGGTATTTGGTTTTCTGGTCCTGCGTTAGTTTGCTGAGGATAATGGCTTCCAGCTTCATCCATGTCCCTGCTAAGGACATGATCTCATTTCTTGTTATGGCTGTATAGTATTTCATAGTGTATAAATCATTCTATTATTAAGATACATGCACACATATGCTCATTACAGCATAATTCACAATAGCAAAGATGTGGAATCGACCCAAATGCCCATCCATGATAGACTGGAAAAAGCAAATGTGGTACGTATACATCGAGTGAATTCTTAACTGTAAGTACCCCCAGGAGAGGGCATAGAATCCCAATTTAAACCTTCAGTTCTTTCCTCTAAAGTATTATTTGCAGGGCAATCAAACAGATAAGGTTTCTTATGCAGTAGATTTTGCTATTTTCCTTATACTTTTCATATGTTTTCCATCTTCTCTATTCAGATGAGGACAGATGTTGCCCTGTTCTAGGCACAGACGTAGCTGAGATGAAAGGACAGGAGTGTAGCTGTCTTTGGCATCCACGGTCCTGTAGTGGGTGCAGGAAGAGCTGTGCTGCCAGGAGTCCGCCTCCTCCAGTCCTCTGGGGGCAGCATTCTGGGGAGCCGGTGCCTCGGGCTGCCCGCCACCAGGAAGTTGCCCAGTTGCTCCCCACGTCTCCTCCCGCCATCATCTTTTCTGTCCTGGTTCTCCCCCAGTAGCCTTTTGGCCCATGCAGCTGGTTGAAGCATCGGTGCTGCAAGTGCTTGCTGGTTTAGGTGACACAGGTCAGTTATAGCTGTGACGAGAAGCCACCCTGGACTTCTAAAAATGAGATGCTCTGGTGCCAGTTACTTCCAGTCTGAGATGAGTTAGCTTCTAGTTTCTGAGATCCAGCCACACAGATTTTGGGCACGTGAGGTGGCCGGCTCTGCCATTGGCGTCATCTTAGTGTCCCGTCACTCCAGGCTAGCCTGGGACCACACCTGGTGAGGGCTCTCCTCTCTCTCCTCTGTCTATCAGCCAAGCTAGAATTGAGTGCAGGGGAACACAGCCCCATGGAACTCAGGGGCCTTCTCAGAATCCAGGCGTGGATGCTTAGCTGCAGAATCTTCAGGCTGTGTGGAAGTTAGACCAGTGATTTGACTGTGTTTGTTTCATGTGTACATGTAATACAATTTCTACCACTGTGCCTGTTAGCAATGATTTTACTTCCCAGGTGCTGAGGGTAGGCCTGGTGATGGGTGAGCTCAATATTGAGCAAAAGAAAGATAATTGTGGGGTACACAGGAAATAAAGTCACAGGGGAGAAGCTTGTTAGATGCATTCTTCTGCAGGTAACAATTTTTAATCCTGCACAAATAATTTTTAAACTCTCAACAATTTGAATGCAGTGGAGAGTGAATGAAGGAAAAATACATAGTGTGCTTAATCCTTGTGAGAAGGTACCACACGGGATACGATCGGCAGATATTTGGCTTTTTACCTGAGGGGATTCCCTTGCTGCACAGGGGTGGGCCCCTAATGACTCAAGCAGAAAGCCGCAGTCTTAAGGTCTCAGGAGTTGGAGGACAATGTCCAGGGAAACTAGAGTCACTAAAAGGAGAGGAGAATATGTCCTGAAGGAGCAAACACAATAAGGAATGCCCAAATCTGCACCTAATATATGCAAAAGTGTGTGGTTCACCCTCGAACTCACACCTATGGGGAGACAACAGAGGTTCCCGGCAAAACAAGTCAACAGTGTCAACAACAGCGACAACGGGAGAGCAGCTGTGAGGCTGGGGGAGCTGGATGGAGACTCTGGCTTTTGTCCACCGAAAGGGAGACAGAGTTTAGGGTGTAAGCCCGGCCACGTAAAGCACCTGGTATGAAAATGGCATCAACCACCAGAGAAGCAGCAGAGCCCGGCATCTCTGCCGTGCAGAACTCACAGCATCCAGTATTCAAAACACATACTGAGCACGTGAAGACACAGGAAACGGAGCCCACACTCAGAAAAGAAATCAGGTTGCTCCCAGCACTTTGGGAGGCCGAGGCGGGCGGATCAAGAGGTCAGGAGATCGAGACCATCCTGGCTAACACAGTGAAACCCCATCTCTACTAAAAATGCAAAAAAAATTTAGCCGGGCTTGGTGGCGGGTGCCTGTAGTCCCAGCTACTTGGGAGGCTGAGGCAGGAGAATGGCGTGAACCTGGGAGGCGGAGCTTGCAGTGAGCCGAGATCACACCACTGCACTCCAGCCTGGGCGACAGCTCCATCTCAAAAAGAAAAAAAAAAAAATCAGGTTATAGAAACGAGACATGAGAAGACCCAGACAGTAGAATTAACAATGGTTTCAAAACTACCACTAAAAATGAACTCCAGGACTTAGAAGAAGATGTGGTCATGATGAACGAATAGTTATAGAATCTCATCCAGACAAAAAAGGACGTTTAAAGAAAGAATAAAACAAACACCAAATCAGAAATACATAACTGCACCTATGTATGTTATAAGCAAGCTAGGAATAGAGAGGAACTTCTTCCATCGGAGGCAGGGCATCTGTGAAATAGACATTCTGCTTACATTTGACAGTGAAGCACCGACGCTTGCCCCCAAGACTGGAAATGGGCCATGATGTCTGCTCTCCCTGTCCCTTACACTGCTTGATTCCAAGTCGAATAAAGTGACAGAGATCAGGAAATATGGAACCATAGGAGTAGGATATCAATAGGATGGAATAGGGAGTCCAGAAATAGACCCACAGTCTACTTATTTTTGACAAAAGTGCTGCAGAAATTGAATGGCATTGGACTAATGGGATATCCACATGGATACAAATAAAACCTGAATTCTATTCCATGTCATATTTAAATATTAATTTGATATTGATTGTAGACCTAAATTTAAAAGCTACATAATTTCTAGGGGTGAACTTAGGAGAAGACATTCATAACTTGGGAGTATGTGGATATTTCTTAGAACACTAAGTGCAAAAAATGTAAAATAAAATTGTGGTGGATCATTGTTCATAAAAATTAGTAATGTTAGGTCATCAAAAGATATCATAAAGAAAATCAACAGGCAGGCAGGAGACTGAGAGAAAATATTCACATAACACATATCTGACCATAGACTAGTATCTGTCCACACTACATAAAGAATGCATACAACATTACAATAATAGACAATACAATAAAAAGAGCTATCCACTTGAAATGATACTTTACAACAATCACCTGCAAATAGTTGCATGGAAAAATGCTCAACATCACATTTTATCAGGGATATGCATATTGGAAAATAAGAAAACAACACAGAGACATTAGAATAGCTCAAATTAAAAGATTTAAAAAGATAACACCAAATAAAGGAAAAGATCTGTAGCAATGAGGATTCTCACACAACAGCCCAGGAGGGTTGAAGTGCACAAGTCTTTGGGAAAAGCTTGGCAGTTCGTTATAAAACTAACCACACAGTTACCTATGATGCAGCAATTATTCTGCTAGATGTTTACCCACAAGAAATAAAAGTTTATTTTGAAAAAAGAACTTGTACAAAATGTTCACTGTGTGAGGGAACATTTCAAATATTCAACATGTGTTTCACAGCAGCTTTTGGCAGAAGTACTCCAAATGCTCATAAAGACAATAGTGGATTAGACTGGGTGAGGTGGCTCACGCCTGTAATCCCAGCACTTTGGGAGGCCGAGGCGGGTGGATCAACTGAGGCTGGGAGTTCAAGGCCAGCCTGACCAACATGGAGAAACCCAGTCTCTACTAAAAATACAAAAATTAGCCGGGCGTGGTGGCTCATGCCTATAATCCCATCTACTCGGGAGGCTGAGGCAGGAGAATCACTTGAACCCAGGAGGCAGAGGTTGTGGTGAGCTGAGATCACGCCACTGTGCTCCAGCCTGGGCGACAAGAGCAAAACTCCATCTCAAAAAAAAAAAAAAAACAGAAAAGAAAAAAAAGAAAATAGCGGATTAAACAAATTGTGTGTATTCAGATAATGGCATAACAGTAAAAATGCGACAAACGGTGGGTGCAAGTGATGACCTGGATGAAACGGACAGGCCTCATGCTGAGCAAAGAAAGTTGGAGATAGAGGGGGCAGACTTCATGAATCCATTACTCCAAGTTCTAGAACAGGTAAAATTAATCTGTGGTGACAAAGAGGGCTTGCTTTGTGGTGGTGGGGGCTGCCTCTGAAGGCAGACAAGGGAATTTTTGGAGGTTACATGAAGGTTCAATATTTTTATGGGTTACACGGATGCATGCATCTGTCAAACCTCATCAAATTGTACACTTAAGATTTGTGCATTTTACTGTATGTAAATTGTAACTAAAATGTCCCCTGCAAATATTGAAATCAAGTTGCAGGCTTGCTGTTAACACTTTTATGGATAGCATATCTGAAAATATTCTTTGCATATTCTAGGCCTCAGCAAACGCGTGCCAGTGTTTCTCAGGGTTGCAGAAGGGAGTTTCATATATGGAAAGAAAAGACTGAACTATTCCCTGTGTTTTTGCATAGGAATTAGAGATATCAGTAAATTCATGATTTTATTTTCACAATGCAGACATTTAGACATATATTTGTACCCATCTATGTCATGTCCATATCTACCTTTCTCCCAATTCTGTCTGCTGAGAGAGCGTAAAAGCTGAGTCATATCAGCAGTAGTGAACACGCCTGGTGCCCAGATCTTGGTTTCTAATTACCTTCTTCCACTGAAAGGAAACAGAGCTCCCAAAGAATAGGCTGATTCCAGGCTGAGGCAGAGAAAGCCCAGGGCATCCTCTTTTGCCAGAAAGCAAAGAATTTCCCCAGGACTTAGGAGAACTGCTCCAATCACGTATTACTTTGTAACAAATCATCTCAAAACTTAGTTACCTGAAGCAACAAGTTATTATTATTGCTTACAATTCTGTGGGCTGCCTGCTAGGTTAGTAGGTTCTAATTTGAGGTCTTTGTTAAGACTGTAATTAGTTACCAGCTGGAAGGTGATTTGGCAATGGTTTATTGCAAAGTAATACTTGCATTGCCTTATAATCTTACTTTTTGAAAACCAGGAAATGGATTTACGGTGGCTTAAAACACAGGGCTTTCTCTTACTCACATAAGGATGGACAGGAGTGAGCAGCGGCCACTGATGTAGGCTGAGCCACCCACCAATGCCCCCAGTGGGTTTTGTGCTCATGCTGGCTGACCCATGCTCACTAGACAGGAGCCAGGTTTGCAGACTGCACATTGGAGCTCAAGGAATAGGGAGGGGTAGAGATGTGCCGGAAAGTGTGTGCCCATCTCTTATCTAGAAAATAATGGGGTTCCTATTAGGTATGGGGTTCCTGGAAAGCCCCAACAGATTTCCTCTTCCATAATTTGGCTAGAACTTGTTTCATGGAGAATCGTAACTACAAGAGATCCTGGAAAATAGAGTACTGGTCTTTAAGAATTTCTCTTTAATTTGAGGCATGGAAGAGAGAAGGGAGAATTGGGAATGGCAGTGAGGTAAACAAACCAAGGGTGCATGCTGCAACTGATGATAGGAAAATAATCAATCACCAAATGCAGTGTGCACTTGGGAACAGGTGCAAAGGGTGCATATGTTAAGGGGGCCTTCTCTCCAGTCGCTGGCTTCTTCAACTGGGGCTTCATCAGCCTCAGCCCTGTCTCCAGCTCATGCTAAACTGGCTCATGCTGAAGCTCTCCAGACAGGCTAAGAAGGTCCCAAGGCCCACGCATGCGACTGGGAAACTTTAGCAAATGTTTCCACCCAAATTCTAACAGCTAGAATCTAACTGCACGATTGCAAGATAGTCTCATAGCTAGACTCTGAGATTCCAAGGTAGTCTAACACCTAGAGTGTGACTGCGAGATTTCAAGGTAGCCTCATAGCTAGAATCTAACTATTAGGCTTCTTGCTAATTATGGAAATTTCTGCAGCCATCTTGAATTTCTCCCCAGAAAATGGGTTTTTTCTATCTCATAGTCAGGCTGCAAATTTTCCAAACTTTGATGCTCTGCTTCCCTTATAAAACTGAATGCCTTTAATAGTACCCTAGTCACCTCTTGAATGCTTTGCTACTTAGAAATTTCTTCCACCAGATACCCTAAATCACCTTTCTCAAGTTCGAAGTTCCACAATTCTCTAGGGCAGTCTCTTTGGTAAAACATAACAAGAGTCACGCTTGCTTCAGTTCCCAACAAGTTCCTCATCTCCATCTGAGACCACCTCAGCCTGGACCTTATTGTCCATATCGATATCAGCATTTGGGGGAAAGCCATGCAACAAGTCTCTAGGAAGTTTCAAACTTCCCCACTGTCTTCTCCTGAGCCCTCCAAACTGTTCCAGCCTCTGCCTGTTACCCAGTTCCAAAGTTGCTTCCACATTTTCCAGTATCTTTTCAGCAGCGCCCTATTCTACTGGCACCAATTTACTGTATTCGTCTGTTTTCATGCTGCTGATAAAGACATACCTGAGACTGGGAAGGAAAAGAAGTTTAATTGGACTTACAGTTCCACATGGCTGGGGAGGCCTCAGAATCATGGCGGGAGGTGAAAGGCACTTCTTACATGGTGGCAGCAAGAGAAAATGAGGAAGAATCAAAAGTGGAAAGCCCTAATAAACCCATCAGATCTGGGGAGACTTATTCACTATCACGAGAATAGCATGGGAAAGACCCACCCCATGATTCAATTACCTCCACCTGGATCCCTCCCACAACTCGTGGGAATTCTGAGAGATACAATTCAAGTTGAGATTTGGGTGGGGACACAGCCAAACCATATCAGAGTGGGTGTCAGCCGGAGGGCCTGGACCCAGAGTCTCTGCTTTTGACCGGGATCTTTCCACTGCCTTTGCTGAAATTGGGAAGCAGCATCCCTCTGTCTATTTCTGGAGGAAAGTTTGTACCTGGACTGCAATAGGACATGCTCAGAGAGTCCATGAAATAGTCCAGCCGGCTGTCCCTTCAGCATCCTCTGGTGTCTGGTGATGGCCAAGCTTATTGTCTTCAGAACAGTAGGAGTGAGCCAAGCCAGAGTAAATCAACCAACTGAGCCCACAGCTCCCTCCTAGGCCCCTCTGGACATGGGTCTCATGGCCTCTGTGATCTGGAAAGCCCAGGGAAAAGCAGTATTATCTTAGACAGGGAACTGTTATGAGAGCTACGAGGTGGCCCTGCACCCCTGCAGCAGAGGACAAGCCCGAAGCAGGGGACAGGTATGAGAATGAGGAGGGGCTTGTACCCTTGCAGAGGAGAACAAGCTGGAAGCAGGGGACTGGTTTAAGAACGAGGAGGGGGCCCTGCACCCCTGCAGCAGAGGACAAGCTGGAAGCAGGGCACAAGCCAGAAGCAGGTCCTGTTGCCCGCAGAGCAGAGCCAGGAGTTACAGGCTCACAAAGCCACGGTAAGAACAGCTTATGCGAGGCTTTCAGTGACATGAGGTTGTGCAGCAGGAGATGGGGGGATATACCACTCTATCTGAAGAAGTCAGGACATTCAGTCACCATAAAATACTAGTCCAAGCATTATTCCAAATACAAATATCCAATTCTAAGCAATAAATGCTTATTCAGAAGATACCGTGACCAAAGTGGCAGGTTAAATATGTTAAGACCTAAGAGACGGCAAGGGGCTGACCGGGAGGAGCCCAGGCAGATGGGGCGAGGGGCTCAGTGCAGCAGGGACACGCAAGTAAGTCTCCCACCACAGAGAAGACGTGAAGGACACTCGCTTTCAACCTTCCTTACACACAACACACAAGGGGCTACACAGATATTGCTGATGACACAGCAGGTAGATGACAGGTCCAGGTCTTGAGAGATAAATTGGGGGCAGTTGTCTCTGGTGACCCCCGCGACAGCTCCCATCTGGCAATAAATGCTCTCTGCAAGGCACAGCAACTCAGAAGGTGATCGTCCTAACAAGAATGACCTCAGGGCATCCAGACTGGAGGCCATAAATCACAGGAAGGTAACAGCACCCAGAAGGAGCTGGCTGGGCTCCCCAAGGTCTGATCTGGAGGCAGAGTCAGAGCAGCTCCCGCCAATGCTGAGTGGAGCGGTCACTCTGGCCGGTGAACACGAGCTTCCTACTTGGGAGCTGATGTTCCTGAACACCAGACAGCGGCGTAGATACCTTGACTGAGGGGCCTGGTTGTTTTGCCATCACGCTGCTGATCTGAGAAGGTAACTGTCGCCCCTCTCCAAGCGTCCTCACGGGGCCATCCACTGTTTCTCACGCAACGCTAGAGCCAGCAGAGCCTGCAAGGAATGGAGGGGTCCCTTGACTGTTTTCTGAGGGTCTCTCACAGTTTCTGCTTGGATGCCTTGCAGGAAAGTAGCACGAGCAGGAGCAGCTGGTGAGCTTACACCTCAGGGGGAGTGATAAGAACATCTGAGAAGAACTTCTGTAAAATGAAGCTGGTCATTGATTGAAACAGAGAGTCGTGGGACCCCTTTTCTGAGAAAGTTTCTTAATGGAAATAGTTAAAACACAGAACATTTGATAAGATCTTGAGGGAGTTTTATCAAAAGCCTTTTCTACATCTATTGAGATAATCATGTGGTTTTGTCATTGGTTCCGTTTATGTGATTGATTACATTTACTGATTTGCATATGTTGAGCCAGCCTTGCATCCCAGGGATGAAGCTGACTTGATTGCAGTGGATAAGCTTTTTAATGTGCTGCTGGATTTGGTTTGCCAGTATTTTATTGAGGATTTTTGCTTCGATGTTCATCAGGGATATTGGCATGAAATTTTCTTTTTTTGTTGTGTCTCTGCCAGGTTTTGGTATCAGGATGATGCTGGCCTCATAAAATGAGTTAGGGAGGAGTCCCTCTTTTTCTATTGTTTGGAATAGTTTCAGAAGGAATGGTACCAGCCCCTCTTTGTACCTCGGGTAGAATTCGGCTGTGAATTCGTCTGGACCTGGGCTATTTTTGGTTGGTAGGCTATTCATTACTGCCTGAATTTCAGGACTTGTTATTGGTCTATTCAGGGATTCGACTTCTTCCTGGTTTAGTCTTGGGAGGGTATAAGTGCCAAGAAATTTATCCATTTCTTCTAGATTTTCTAGTTTATTTGCGTAGAGGTGTTTATAGTATTCTCTAATGGTAGTTTGTATTTTTGTGGGATCAGTGGTGATATCCCCTTTATCATTTTTTATTGTGTCTATTTGATTCTTCTCTTTTTTCTTCTTTATTAGTGTGGCTGGCAGTCTATCTATTTTGTTGATCTTTTCAAAAAACCAGCTCCTGGATTCATTGATTTTTTGAAGGGGTTTTTGTGTCTCTTTCTCCTTCAGTTCTGCTCTGATCTTAGTTATTTCTTGTCTTCTCTCAGCTTTTAAATTTGTTTGCTCTTACTTCTCTAGTTCTTTTAATTATGATGTTAAGGTGTTGATTTTAGATCTTTCCTGCTTTCTCCTGTGGGCATTTAGTGCTATAAATTTCCCTCTAAACACTACTTTAGCTCTGTTCCAGATATTCTGGTACATTGTGTCTTTGTTCCCATTGGTTTCAAACAACTTATTTATTTCTGCCTTCATTTTGTTATATACCCAGTAGTCATTCAGGAGCACGTTGTTCAGTTTCCATGTAGTTGTGTGGTTTTGAGTGAGTTTCTTAATCCTGAGTTCTAATTTGATTGCACTGTGGTCTGAGAGAATGTTTGTTACGATTTCCATTCTTTTGCATTTGCTGAGGAGTGTTTTACTTCCAATTATGTGGTCAATTTTAGAATAAATGTGATGTGGTGCTGAGAAGAATGTATATTCTCTTGATTTGGGGTGGAGAGATCTGTAGATGTCTATTAGGTCCACTTGGTCCAGAGCTGAGTTCAAGTCCTGAATATCCTTGTTAATTTTCTGTCTCGTTGACATGTCTAATATTGACAATGGGGTGTTAAGTCCCCCACTATTATTTGTGGAAGTCTAAGTCTCTTTGTAGGTCTCTAAAAACTTGCTTTATGAATTTGGTGCTCCTGTATTGGGTGCATATATATTTAGTATAGTTAGCTCTTCTTGTTGCATTGATCCCTTTGCCATTATGTAATGCCCTTCTTTGTCTCTTTTGATCTTCGTTGGTTTAAAGTCTGCTTTATCGGAGACTAGGATTGCAACCCTGCTTTTTTTTTTTTCTTTGTATTTGCTTGGTAAATCTTCCTCCATCCCTTTATTTTGAGCCTATGTGTGTCTTTGCCAGTGAGATGGGTCTCCTGAATACAGCACACCAATGGGTCTTGACCCTTTATCCAATATGCCAGTCTGTGTCTTTCAACTGGGGTACCAAAACAGAAATATAGACCAATGGGACAGAACACAGGCCTCAGAAATAACACCACACATCTACAACTGTCTGATCTTTGACAAGCCTGCCAAAAACAAGCAATGGGGAAAGGATTCCCTATTTAATAAATGGTGTTGGGAAAACTAGCTAGCCATAGGCAGAAAACTGAAACTGGACCCCTTCCTTACACCTTATATAAAAATTAACTCAAGATGGATTACAGATTTAAATGTAAGACCTAAAACCATAAAAACTCTAGAAGAAAACCTAGGTAATGCCATTCAGGACATAGCCATGGGCAAAGACTTCATGACTGAAACACCAAAAGCAATGGCAACAAAAGACAAAATTGACAAATGGGATCTAATTAAACTAAAGAGCTTCTGCACAGCAAAATAAACTATCATCAGAGTGAACAGGCAACCTACAGAATGGGAGAAAATTTTTGCAATCTATCCATCTGACAAAGGGCTAATATCCAGAATCTACAAGGAACTTAAACAAATTCACAAGAAAAAAAAAACAACCCCATCAAAAAGTGGGCAAAGGATATGAATAGACACTTTTTAAAAGAAGACATTTATGCAGCCAACAAACATATAAAAAATGCTTATCATCACTGGTCATTTGAGAAATGCAAATCAAAACCACAATGAGATACCATCTCACGCCAGTTAGAATGGTGACCCTTAAAAAGTCAGGAAACAACAGATGCTAGAGAGGATGTGGAGAAACAGGTACACTTTTACACTGGTGGTGGGAGTGTAAACTAGTTCAACCATTGTGGAAGACAGTGTGGCGATTCCTCAAGGATCTAGAACTAGAAATACCATTTGACCCAGCAATCCCATTACTGGGTATATACCCAAAGGATTATAAATCATTCTATTGTAAAGAAACATGCACACGTATGTTTATTGCAGCACTATTCACAATAGCAAAGACTTGGAACCAACCCAAATGCCCATCAATGACAGACTGGATAAAGAAAATCTGTCATGTATACACCATGGAATACTATGCAGCCATAAAAAAGGGTGAGTTCATGTCCTTTGCTGGGACATGGATGAAGCTGGAAACCATCATTCTCAGCAAACTAACACAGGAACAGAAAACCAAACACCACATGTTCTCACTCATAAGTGGGAGTTGAACATTGAGAACACATGGACACAGGGAGGGAAACATCACACACTGGGGCATGTCACAGGGTGTGGGGGAAGGGCAGGGATAGCATTAGGAGAAATACCTAATGTAGATGACGGGTCGATGGGTGCAGAAACCACCATGGCGTAGGTATACCTATGTAACAAATCTGCACATTCTGCACATGTATCCCAGAACTTAAAGTATAATAAAAAAGAAAATAAATAAAAAATAAAATAAAATAAAGATCTTGAGGGAGAATGAAATAAATAAATAAAACCCTTGTCTGAAGTAAATGTTCCTGGTGACCTCCTCCAATCCTGTCATAAACGCCCTTCCCCTGTAGTTAATGTTCCCGTTTCTCCTCTGGGACTGGGAAGAGAGAAGCCCGGAACCTCTCCGGAGGTGCTAAGAGCCTCTGGGAGGGGCAGCAGGGCAGGAAATGGGATTGTGTTTGCCTGTCAGGTTGGCTTAGGGGATGGAAGTTGCAAGAAAGGGAAGAAGTAAGAGTTCAAAGCGACATTCCCAACTGAATGAGGTCAGTATCCACCTGGCATAACCGTGAATCCACCTGGGCTTGTGAGAAGTCATCAGAGCCCATGGACACTCACCCCCTACTTCCGGTTTCCCCAATGGTAGCATCTCGTATAGCTGTGCTGTACACCGTTTCTGAAGCAGTTGAACCATTTTATATGCTAACCAGCAACGGATGGGAGTTGCCGTTGCTCTGTCTTGCCTGCACGTGACGCTCTCAGTCACCTTCATGTTTGCTTTTTGATTAGACCTGTGATCCTTGTATGTGTGTCTGCTGGCCATTCATGTGTGTTCTTTCACAAAACACTTTCGGAAATATTTTGCTCACTTTAGAGTTTTGTTCTGTTTCGTTTTTCATCATCTCATTGAGTGGTATGAATTTCTAATGGACGTTCATTGTGGTCAGGGAACGTGCGTATTCTGCATGATTTAATCCTTCCACATTTGCTGAGACTTGTGTGTGGTTCACCATATGGTCCCTCTTGGTGAATACTCTGTAGGCACTTAACAAGAGCATGGATTCTACTGCTGTCAGGAAAAGCAGTCTAGGCTGCTAATTAGATCAAGCTGGGTAATAGCGTTGTTCAAGTATTCTATATTCTCATTGATTCTCTGTCTGTTCTACCAATGACTGAGAGAGAAATGTTAAAGTATCCAAATATAACTGTGGACTTGCCTGTCTTGCCTTTAACTCAGTGAGTTTGGGGCCTGTGCGTTTATAGCTTTGTTGTTAGGTGTGCATTTAGGATTTGCTATGGTTTGGCTGTGTCCCCACCCAAATCTCATCTTCCATTGAAGCTCCCATAATTCCTTCATCTTGTGGGAGGGACCCAGTGGGAGATAATGGAATCATGGGGAAGGTTTCCTCCATACTGCTCTCATGGTAGTGAATAAGTCTCACAAGATCTGATGGTTTTATCGGGGAAACCTGTTTCGCATGGCTCTTATTCTCTTCTCTTGTCTGCTGCCATGTGAGACACGCCTTTTGCCTTCCGCCATAATTGTGAGGCCTCCCCAGGCACCTGGAACAGTGAGGCCATTAAGTTCTTTCTTTTATAAATTGCCCCGTCTCAGGTACGTCTTTATCAGCAGCATGAAAACGGACTAATACGGATTGCTTCATGCATGAACCATGGCGGGCCTTTGCTTATCTTCCCAAAGGGGTGGGAAGGTCCCTGAGGGGAGTGGCTGTGGCTTTTGGTTCTGAGGACTCTGCTGAGGGGAACACACACTCTGGAGGCTCAGCAAGCACTCAGGAGGGACTTGATCCATGTTAGAAATGCATTACTAGCTTCTCATTTATTTCACACTAAAATATTTGAATGTTTCTGATTAAAATCCCAGACAGGGACTCCCCATCCCAATAATTGATTGGGAAAATTGACTTTGTCTTTCATTAAATTAATAAAACAATCAGTAATACAATGTTACAAGGTAGATATTTAATAACAAAAGGACTCACTTTAATGCAGACTCTAGAAAACTGGAGAATTGCAAGTCAAGAGACAAGAGAATCACGCAAAGCAAATGGGATGTAGACACTCCCTCCCTCCCACCCACACCCAGGCTCAGTTCCAGGCAGTGTTTCCAACCCTGGCGGAACTGGCCTGTGCCAGGCGATAGGACTGTAACTCCCACCCAGAGCACCCTCCCTCCTGGGGACAGACAGGTGACAGCGGGAAGGACAGGGTCCGTCTCTGCTCCTGTACTGTGTGCTGCAGGGCTGTGCAATGGCCAGCAGGGAAACAGAGGCGGAGCAGTGGTGGGGGTGTTAGCCTTGGAATCTACATTTTTAACAAACAAATTAGGTGCTCTGACACTCCAGGGTCTGAGGAAGGTGGTCAACAGCCTCACTCTAAGAAACCTTGGTCCAGGCACTGAGTTTGCCTAGTGTGGGATTTTAAACAAAAATTATTTCCAAAAGAAAGAATGCAGAGGTAAGGAAAAGATGCTATATTTAATTCAGTGGGTGTATTTGCATACTTTTTAGAAATAATAAGGGTGGAGGGAGTGAGGGGTGGTGTGTCTCCTGCAAGCTACTTGACCCAGAATAAAAACATATTAAACTAAAAATTTCACATAACAGATTTTTCTTTTTTAAAAAAGAAAAAAATGATAATAAAGAATAACACATTCAGAAGAGGAAGATTTTCACTTGGAGGAAACATATACAAAATTAATCCTTCTTAAATCACTGTTACCTCTAAGTCTGGAACCGCTGCCTTCACACATTGTCTGCTGCTGATCTTGTCAATGACCCTTGTTAACGCCTCTCCCGACAGGTGGACGGCATCCAGACACGGAGGGAAGTTTCCTCCTCGGGAGCAGCGCACGTGCTGCCTGGAGACAGAAGCAAAGATCAGATTGCACGTGCGTGGAATGTGGCCGCAGCACCAGTTCTGAGCTCCACGATTTGCCGGAGCATGACTCTGTTCTTCATGAAAATTATTATAAAGAGTGCTTCCAGGAGGCTGAGGCAGGAGAATCGTTTGAACCCGGGAGGCAGAGGTTGCAGTGAGTGGAGATCGCGCCACTGCACTCCCAGCCTGGGCAACAGAGAGAGACTCCGTCTCAAAAAAAAAAAAAAAAAAAAAAAAAAAAAAAAAAAAAGAGTGCTTCCACATTAAATCAAGAAAGACACACACACAAGTGAACTGGAAGAGTATCACACCCTCTTAGGCCTCAATGTCCACAACATCACCGGCCACAGCTTTTAGTTTCAGGAGGTGAGATATGAAAACAAACCTAATGGGCAAAGCAGATCTAAACAGGGTAAGACCTGGAGCCCCGGCCCCATGCAGCCTGCAGAAGGTGAGTGAGGTCGGCCTCCCCTCATTCCACAGTTGCCTCTTTCCAGAGACCCTGGGTGTCTGGAGGGATATAGAGTGATGTGGCCAGGCGCTGTGCCCGGGGAAATGACATTAAAATTAGTAATAGTAGGGGAAAAACAAGAAATACTTTCCTTTACAGACAACAGAATGCAACTTGAGGCAAACCATTCTACACATACAGTCTCAGAAACGATTCCAGATTTCTGACCTGCGTGTTTTGTTTCTTTGTTTGTTTATGTCAAGACTTTACAATTTGCTATGAATCAAAAACACACATGAGCTCAGGGGACAGAAAGAAATATTCAGAAAGAGTTTGAGTGGGATTTGGATTAGGTTGAGTGTTTTTTGGCTCCGAGTCCTGTGTCCAAGTGACAGCTGCTGTGCTATAATAATAGATCAGCTTACAATACTTAGATATAGACAGGCAGACAATAGACAATCTGTGTATGAAACAGGCTGCCTAAAAATGCTGATTATCTAAAAGCTTGTGAGCCTACATCATCAAAGCCTTCTCACCAGGTGAGTGTTCACTCTTCCCTCAGCGGGCCCTCCCAGAAGTCATGTTAAGCATTTTCTGACGGTATTCATATTTTAATCCTCAGAAGCCCTGGAGGCTCTCACCTCCCACTTCAGGCTGCCCAAAGTCACAGAGCCTGTGACTCCAGGACTCATCTTTCAACAAACGCTTTGGTTGGCCAGCGCTTCCTTTTACCGTCAGCCACCCCTGCCCGGGACACTTGCAGAGCTGCTCAGGGGACTTTGTGGGGCTCATTGAGGCTGTATTTGTGAATTCAATTACGCATTTTTAATTCCGCAAATATTTGCCACTGCTGCCTGACCTGGAGCCTGTGTGTCCAGATCCTTTGATCGAAAGCCGCCTGCCTGTGGATCAGACCCCGTGGTGAGTGGTGACAGCCCAGGGGTGGGGAGGCAGATCACCCTGCCGGGTTGCTGGGGAAGGCTGTGTGGAGGCCATAGGGTCTGAGCAATATACTAAGACCTAGTTAAAGATTTGCAGCCAGAGAATCCATGAAACATGAAACACGGAGGCTGTGGGGGGTCGAGTTAGGACTCTGGATGGCCACATCCTGACCCCCAGAACATGCAACCACCGCCTTGTATGGAAAGGGGGCTTTGCGGATGTGATGGGGCTGAGGCTCCTGAGATGGGTGGTTTTCTTGGATGATCCTGGAGGGCCAATGAAATCACAGGGTGCTTCTGAGAGGGAGGGAGGACAGCAGAGAGGGGAAGGTGATGTGGCCACAGAGCCAGAGATGACGGAAGGGGCTGCCAGCCCAGGGGTCCAGGTACCACCGGAAGAAGGAAAGACAGAGACATGGGGTCTCCCCGTGCCCAGCCCTGCAGAGACCCTGAATTCAGCGCAGGGGTACTGATTTGGGGGTTGTGGCCTCCAGAACTATGAGAGAATAAGTCTCCGTTGTCTTAAGCCACCGAGTGTGTGGTACGTGTTACGGCAGCCACATAGCAGGTGTGAGGAAGCTGGAGAAGGGACTGAAGAGGGGGTGCAGCTGGGACCACCCTGCTGGGCTAAGGCCAGCTCTGGAAAGAGACTGGACAGCTCTCCCTCAGGCGCAGGGAGGGAGGAACCCGTGAGTCAGCGGAGGGTGGGAGGA
Organism: Gorilla gorilla gorilla; assembly: GCF_029281585.2. Classification (NCBI taxonomy): domain Eukaryota; kingdom Metazoa; phylum Chordata; class Mammalia; order Primates; family Hominidae; genus Gorilla; species Gorilla gorilla. The sequence goes on along the minus strand of NC_073243.2, from coordinate 110,113,646 downwards.
AACGTGGGAGGAGCCTCCGACATCCTAGAAACGCCGGGGTACAAAAGCAGGCACCGGCCTGCGAAGGGGAAGGCCGGCCTCTTACTCCCTGGAAGAGGAAACTCACAGAGATTCCCACAACTACACCCAGCTGTGCAGGAGGCCCACGTCCTGTCTCATTTCATTTTCTCCTCTCGGTGAACAAAAAGAGAAGAAAATGCCAGGAGCAGAAGGTCAAAGGGAAGCATCGAGAGAAAGAGGATGAATTGACACCTGTGGCTAATTGAAGTGAAATCAGGTGGGGGAAAAAAGCCTACTATAAGCCCACTTTATAACCTCATACCTGTCCCCTGCTTCGGGCTTGCCCTCTGCTGCAGGGGTGCAGGGCCCCCTCCTCGTTCTCATACCCATCCCCTGCTTCGGGCTTCCCCTCTGCTGCAGGGGTGCAGGGCCCCCTCCTTGTTCTCATACCCGTCCCCTGCTTCGGGCTTGCCCTCTGCTGCAGGGGTGCAGGGCCCCCTCCTCGTTCTCATACCCGTCCCCTGCTTCAGGCTTGTCCTCTGCTGCAGGGGTGCAGGGCCCCCTCCTAGCTCTCATAACAGTTCCCTGTCTAAGATAACACTGCTTTTCTCTGGGCTTTCCAGATTACAGAGGCCATGAGACCCACGTCCAGAGGGCCCTAGGAGGGAGCTGTGGGCTCAGCTGGTTGATTTACTCTGGCTTGGGTCGCTCCTACTGCTTTGAGGACAATAAGCTTGGCCATCACCAGACACCAGAGGATGCTGAAGGCACAGCCGGCTAGACTATTTCATGGACTCTCCGAGCATGTCCTATTGCAGTCCAGGTACAAACTTTTCCTCCAGAAATAGACAGAGGGATGCTGCTTCCCAATTTCAGCAAAGGCAGTGGAAAGATCCCGGCCAAAAGTAGAAACTCTGGGTCCAGGCCTTCCAGCTGACACTCACTCTGATATGGTTTGGCTGTGTTCCCACCCAAATCTCAACTTGAATTGTATCTCTCAGAATTCCCACATGTTGTGGGAGGGATCCAGGTGGAGGTAATTGAATCATGGGGTGGGTCTTTCCCATGCTATTCTCGTGATAGTGAATAAGTCTCACCAGCTCTCATGGGTTTATTAGGGCTTTCCACTTTTGATTCCTCCTCATTTTCTCTTGCTGCCACCACGTAAGAAGTGCCTTTCGCCTCCTGCCATGATTCTGAGGCCCCCTTAGCCATGTGGAACTGTAAATCCAATTAAACCTCTTTTTCTTCCCAGTCTCAGGTATGTCTTTATCAGCAGCATGAAAACAGACGAATACAGTAAATTGGTGCCACTAGAGTGGGCACTGCTGGTAAGATACCTGAAAATGTGGAAGCGACTTTGGAACTGGGTAACAGGCAGAGGCTGGAACAGTTTGGAGGGTTCAGAAGAAGACAGGAAAATGTGGGAAAGTTTGAAACTTCCTAGAGACTTGTTGCATGGCTTTCCCCCAAATGCTGATAGCGATATGGACAAGAAGGTCCAGGCTGAGGTGGTCTCAGATGGAGATGAGGAACTTGTTGGGAACTGGAGCAAACGTGACTCTTGTTATGTTTTAGCAGAGAGACTGGCAGCATTTTGCCCCTGCCCTAGAGATTTGTGGAACTTTGAACTTGAGAGGGATGATTTAGGGTATCTGATGGAAGAAATTTCTAAGCAGGAAAGCATTCAAGAGGTGACTTGGGTATTGTTAAAGGCATTCAGTTTTATCAGGGAAGCAGAGCATCAAAGTTTGGAAAATTTGACTATGAGATAGAAAAGAAAAACCCATTGTCTGGGGAGAAATTCAAGATGGCTACAGAAATTTGCAGAGGTAGCAGGGAGCCTAATGTTAATCCCCAAGACCATGGGAAAATGTCTCCAGGCCATGTCAGAGATCTTCACAGCAGCCCCTCCCATCACAGGCCTGGAGGCCCTGGAGAAAAAAGTGGTTTCATGGGTGGGGCCCAGGGCCCCTGTGCTGTGTGCAGCCTAGGGACTTGGTGCCCTGTGTCCCAGCTGCTCCAGTCATGGCTAAAAGGGGCCAAGGTATGGCTCAGGCTGTGCCTTCAGAGGGTGGAAGCCCTGAGCCTTGACAATTTCCACGTGGTGTTGAGCCTGCAGGTGCACGGAGGCCAGGAATTTAGGTTTGGGAACCTCTGCCTAGATTTCAGAAGACATATGGACATGCCTGGATGCCCAAGCAAACATGTTTTGCAGGGGTGGGACTCCCTTGTAGAACCTCTGCTAGGGCAATGCAGAAGGGAAATGTGGGGAGGGAGCCCCCACACAGAGTCCCTACTGGGACACTGCCTAGTGGAGCTGTGAGAAGAGGGCCACTGTCCTCCAGACCTCAGAATGGTAGTTCCACCATCGGTTTGCACCGTGCACCTGGAAAAGCCACAGACACTCAATGCCAGCTCATGAAAGCAGCCAGGAGGGAGGGTGTACCCTGCAAAGCCACAGGGTGGAGCTGCCCATGACCATGGGAACCCACCTCTTGCATCAGCGAGACCTGGATGTGAGACCTGGAGTCAAAGGAGATCATTTTGGAGCTTTAAAATTTTACTGCCCCACTGGATTTCTGACTTGCATGGGGCCTGTAGCCCCTTTGTTTTGGCCAATTTTTCCCATTTGAAACAGCTGTGTTTACAAAATACCTGTACCCCCATTGTATCTAGGAAGTAACTAGCCTGCTTTTGATTTTACAGGCTCATAGGTGGAAAGGACATGTTTTGTCTCAGATGAGACTTTGGACTGTGGACTTCTGGGTTAATGCTGAAATGAGTTAAGACTTTTTGGGAAGGCATGATTGGTTTTGAAATGTGAGGACATGAGATTTGGAGGGGCCAGGGGTGGAATGATATGGTTTGGAGGTGTCCCCACCCAAATACCAACTTGAATTGTATCTCCCAGAATTCCCATATGTTGTGGGAGGGTCCCAGGGGGAGGTAATTGAATCATGGGGGCATCTTTCCTGTGCTATTCCTATAATAGTGAATGAGTCTCATGAGATCTGATGGGTTTATCAGGGGTTTCCACTTTTGCTTCTTCCTCATTTTCTCTTGCCACCACCACGTAAGATGTGCCTTTCACCTCCCGCCATGATTCTGAGGCCTGCCCAGCCATGTGGAATGGTAAGTCCAATTAAACCTCTTTCTTTTCCCAGTCTTGGGTATATCTTTATCAGCAGCGTGAAAACAGACTAATACACACTCTTTGACATTTCTTAGCTGTGTGACCTTGGGTAAATTTCTTACCCTCTCTGATATGGCTTAAATGTTTGTTCCCTCCAAATCTCATACTGAAATGTGATCCCCAATGCTGGAAATGGGTGCTGGTGAGAGTTTGGGTCATGGGGGTAGATCCCTCAGGATGACTTGGTGCCGTCCTCACAATAGTGAGTTCACATTAAATCTGGTTGGTAAAGAGACTGGGACCCTTCCCCTCTCTCTTACTCCCTTTCTCATCATGTGTCTCTCCCTCTGTCTCACTCGCTTTCTTGCCATGTGTTGTGTCTGCTCTTCCTTCACCTTCGGCAATGAGTCAAAGCTCCTGGAGGCCCCCCCAGAAGCTGAGTGGATGTTGGTGCCATGCTTGTACAGCCTGCAGAACTGTGAACCAAGTAAACCTCTTTTCTTCATAAATTACCTAGCCTCAGGTATTTCTTTATAGCAATGCAAAAATGGACTAACACAGAAAAATGGTACTGAGGAGTGGGGCATTGCTATAAAGATACCTGAAGATGTGGAAGTAGCTATGGAACTGGGTGACAGGCAGACGTTGGAAGAGTTTGGAGAGCTCAAAAGAAGACAGGAAGATGAGGGAAAGTTTAGAACTTTTTAGAGACTGATAAGGTGGTTGTGACCAAAATGCTGATAGAAAAATGGACCATGAAGGCCAGGCTGATGAAGCCTCAGATGGATATGAGGACGTTATTGAGAACTGGAACAAAACTCGTGCATGTTATGATCTAGCAGAGAGGTTGGCTGCCTTATGTCCCTGCCCTAGGAATCTGTGGAAGGTTGAACTTAAGACTGATGACCTAGGGTGTGTGGTGGAGGAAATTTCTAAGCAAAAAAGCTTTCAATATGTGGCCTGGCTGCTTGTAGTAATGTAAATCAGATGTGGGAACAAAGGAATGTCCCTAAGTTGGAATGTACAATTAAAAAGGAAGCAAAGCACAAAGGTTTGAAAAATTTGCAGCCTGGCCAGGTGGTAGAGAAGAAAAACACTTTTCCAGGAGAGAAATGCAGGGGGCTGCAGAGAAACTACTTTCTAGAGAGATTTTCATAACTAAAAGGGAGCCAAGTGCTAATATTCAAGACAACGGGAAAAAGGTCTCAAAAGCTTTGGGACAGCCCCCCCATCACAGGTCTAGAGGTTTGGGAGGAAAGCATGGTTTTGGGGGCCCGGCCTGGACCACCACTGCCCTTTGCCACCTTAGGCAGATGTTCCCCATATCCTCACTGCTTTTCTTCTAGCTGTGGCTCGAAGGTCCCCAGGTATAGCTTGGGCTGCCACTCTGGAGAGTGTAAGCCGTAAGTGTCGACAGCTTCCACACGGTGTTAAGCCTGCCAGGTACATAGAGTGAAAGAGTTGAGGCTTGGGAGCCTCTGCCTGGATTTCAGAGGATGCATGAGAATGCCTGGGTGCTGCAGGGGTGGAGCCCCCACAGAAAGGCTCTGCTAGGGTGCTACAGAGGTGATATGTGGAGTGGCAACCCCCACATAGAGTCCCCACCAGGGAACTGCCCTAGTGGAGCTGTGGGAACAGAGCCACCGCCCTCCGGATTCCAGAATGGCAGAGCCACTGGCAGGTGGTAAGCTCAGCCTGGGAAAGCTACAGGCACCAGACTCCAACCCATAAGAGCCGCCTCATGGGCTGTGCCAAGCAAAGCTGTCAGGGTGGGGATGCCCAAGGCCTTGGAGGCCCGCCAGTTGCACCAGTGTGCTCTGGATGTGAGACATGAAGTCAATGACTGTTTTGGAGCTTTAAGGTTTAATGTCTGCCCTGCTGGGTTTCAGACTTGTATGGGGCCTGTTCCTCCTTTCTTTTGGCCAATTTCTCCTTCTTGGAATGGGAATGTTTACCCAATACCTATGCCACCACTGTATCTGGGAAGTAAGTAACTTGTTTTGGATCTTACAGCCCATAGGTCAGGAATGAACTTGCCTTGAGTCTCAGATGAGGATCTGGACTTGGATTGAGTTGATGCTGAATGAGTTAAGACTTTTGGGGACTGTTGGGAAAGGGGAATCATATTCTGCAATGTGAGAAGGATATGAGATTTGGAGGACCAGAGATGTAATGATATGGTTTGGATGTTTTGTCCCTCCAAACTTCCTGTTGAAATGTGATGTCCAGTGTTGGGGATGGGGCCTGCTGGGAGGTGATTGGGTCATGGAGTGAATCCCTCAAGGACGGCTTTGTGCCGTCCTCACAGTAGTGAGTTCACGTGAGATCTGGTTGTTAGAGTCTGCGACCTTCCCTCTGTCTCATGCTCCCTTTCTCACCATGTGACACACTGGCTCCCCTTCTCCATGAGTAAAAGCTCCTGGAGGCCTCCCCAGGAGCTGAGCAGAGCAGGTATCATGCGGAACTGTGAGCCAATTAAACCTATTTTCTTTATAAATTACCCAGCCACAGGTACTTCTTTATAGCAATGCAAGATGGACTAACACACTGTCCCTACTGTCCCAACTGTAAAACTGGGATAGTGATGCTACCTGCTCCATAGGATTACTGTGAGGATTAAACAATAGAAATACAGCTCTTGACATAAGGCTGACACACCATGGGTTCTCAGACTTTGGATGATGAGTGTTTTCCATGGACGGTGCAGGAGGAGCTTGAATAGAAATGAACGACCAGGGCCAGAAGTCCCTGCTCTCCTCGCCAGCAGAGAACTTCATTGCTGACACTGAGTCCACAGGACCTGCATTCCCTACGAGGCCCCAGCCTGCCCTCATTTCCCTAAGCTTCCATGTTGGGCTCCATGTGAAACCCTACTTTTACAAACAGTGGCTTCTCTGAGTGCTGCTGAGGAATGGACCCCAGGCTCTGTGAGGAGCTTTGCAGAGGGCTTGGGCTGCTTTCTGGGAGTCTTGGTTGTGCTCCTTTGTTGAGGTCATGGGACCCACCATTAAACACACTTAGGGCCTTCCATAAAGCTACATTTGTTCATTGGTAATGAAGGGTTCAAAAACTACCCTGAGATGCTCTTCCCGGGCCTTCCATGCTGGGTCGAACTTTCTTCATTTATCCAAGTGAGGCTTGCATCATAAAGATGCAACTCTGCTCACAAAATAGACAAGAAGACGGGGCCCTCACCCAGGGATGCCGTGGCAATGTCTGCATGTGCAAAGGTGGCACAGACATCTGTGCCATGGGTGAGGGGTGGCCTGGGCAGGCATTGGCACTGCATCTGGAGTTTGTTCTGACTTTTTAAGCAATTCCTTGGAGGTCCTTGAATGCATGCTGTTCCTAAGCATCTTATCTGTCTGATAAGCTAGGCTCCACAGGAGTCCACATTATCGTCTTGGCTGTCAGTGAACCCAAGTTTGAATGAATTTCATTTTGGTCATGCTCTTCAGCAAAGAAATGCACGTTGAGTCCTATGGGGGATAAATGGGTGTGAGGGAAAGAGCCCTCCCAAGCCACCGTGGCCTTCTGTTTGGGAAAAGGCTGCGAGTGCAGGGAAGCCAGTGGACAAGGCCCAGTCTGGCGGAAGGCAGAGCTGGGATTAGGGCTATCTTCCTGATTCTGTCCTTGTGAGGCCTTGAGGGCTAAGCCAAGAGAAACTTCTCACCAGAGCTGGGCTGAGGTTTTCTGTGAGAAATGTAGCCACAAACATGTCTTATTTATGGTGTTGTTAGACGCTTTCTTACGACTTTTATTAGAGCAGCAGGCACCTGCTGCCACCAAGCAGGAAGCCATGGGCTCTTGCTCCTGTGCTGGCCCCAGGCTGGGGAGAGCTGGAGGACAGCAGCTGTGGAGCAGGGTGGAGGGGACGGGGCGGCTGTGCTGATGGGACTCCAGGCACATTCCTCTGGCAGGTCCAAGGCTGTGGGGGTGAGGAGGAGACCCCTTCTTCCCTAGACACCCTCCCACCCACCCACCATGTGATCCCAGCACCCACCCTTGGTGAGAGCTCTGAGGGCAGGGTCCGCTCACAGGGGCAGCACAGCTTGCTGGCCTTGCCTCCACTCAGCTCTCAGCAGCGCCGACTGCTGCAGGACCTTCTATAAAGATCACCAAGCTCCTCTCTTCCTAGCTGCCTGGGGTGGTAGGCGTCTGCATGGCAGCTTGGTGTGTTTGTGACCAAGGGAGGTCTCATCCCCTCCTGGTCCCAGGGACCCTGGCCTGGGAGGAGGTGGCCTGGCAGCCTGGTCCCTTTGCCTGTTAGTGTTCAGATCAGATCCACCACAGCATGGAGTCTGGGGTTCTGACTTTTCTCTTCAAACAGCCTCACACATGCACTACACTTTTCTGCCCCATTAGCCAGTGTTTAGAGTAAGGACTTTGTCCAGCAAATCCTGAGCCCCTCTGGCTTCTGGAAAGATTCATCATCGTGCTGTCATGAGCCCTGCCAGGCCCCAGATGGATGGACAGGAGCCCCTTTTCCATGCATGTTCATGGCCTCCTCATCCTGCTGCTGTTCACGGACAGCCCAGAGCACTGTCCCAGGCACTTGAATGAGGGACACCAGCACCTGGGCGGTCCTGCCGAGCTGCCGGGCTGTTTCCTTTGGGGTCAGCCTGCAGAGTGAGTATTCACTGCGCCAGTTCAGGCAGCTCCAGGTCTCCCTAGTTCAGGCAATTTTATTATAATAACTTTGCAATTTATGAATTTCCACAATTTATACTTAGTCATAAATTTATGAAACCATACTACATGTAATAAGATGTAGTCACACATAATATTTGTTGATCAATACCCTAAACCTAAGTTAACTCTCTGCAAGGTACATTTCAACAACCTGCTGCTGAATGGCTACCGAAAACAGGAAGACAATTTGCCAAACGATTCCTCTTAGTCCTGAAACCATCAGAGGTTTAGGACTAAAACTCTTGCATTGACTTGCATTTTAGGACTAAAACTCTTACGGTTACCTTTAAGAGTGCACTGTTCTCATCAGGCTGAAGCGACTTAGAGTGCCTTACTTATTTTAGAACATCATCCTCCTAGTTTTTCAGAGAAATATGATGAATTTTTATACGAATACTAATTTGTGGATTTGTAAGTGTTTAAAAAGCAGTACGTATTGCTCTTTAATTCATTGTGGAAAGCAGTTACGCAAATTCCAAAAGAACTTAGAACAGTATTACCATTTAACCCAGCAATCTTATTATTGGGTGTATACCCAACAGAATATAAATCCTTCTACCATAAGGGCACATGCATGCATAAGTTCGTTGCAGCACTATTCACAACAGCAAAGACATGGAATCAATCTAAATGCCCATCAATGGTAGACTGGATAAAGAAAATGTGGTACCTACACACCATGGAATACTATGCAGCCATAAAAAAGAATGCAATCATGTCCTTTGCAGCAACATGGATGGAACTGGAGGCCATCATGCTCAGTGAACGAACACAGGAACAGAAGATCAAACACCACGTTATCAATTATATGTGGGAGCTAGAAAGGAAGTACACATTTCTGCAAAGAGGGAAGCAACAGACACTGGGGCCTCCTGGAGGGTAGAGAGAGAGAAGAGGTTGAGGGTGGAAAAACTAACTATGTATTGGGTACTATGCAAATTACCTGGGTGATGAAATAATCTGCACACTTAACCCCTGAGACACACAATTTACCCATATAACAAACCTGCACATGTACCCCTCAGCCTAAAATAAAAGTTAAAAAAATACAAATAAAAAACATGTAAACAGATCTTTCAGTGTAAAAGGCTTGGACTTCTATTGTAAAATTTATCTCTGTTTCTTTCTTTTAATTCTATTATTAATATAATTTTTAACTTAATTTTTAGATTGCTCATTGCTAGTATATAAAACTACAAGTAAGTTTTCTATGCTGTTCTTGTATCTTGTGGCCTCATTGAACTTATCTATTAGTTCTAGTAGATTTTTGGTGAATACAAGTATAAAGGATTACTTAATCTGCAATAAGATACACTTTACTTCTTAAAAAAAGCAATATATACCTTTTTTCTATTAAAAATATGTTCCCTAACGTTGAAACTACGCTAGTGAGCAATTGCTCACTAAGCTGATGGGCAGGGTCAGCGAAGGTCAAAGCTCTGGCTGGGTCTCCTACACTGGGTCTGCCCCTGTCTTCCTGGTATGTAGGAGATGGGGACAGAATTTGTGCTTTTAGTTTGTCTGGGTCAGAAGGAGCTGCACTGAGGAGGCCCCTTCCATTCAGATAGGATGCAGATCACAGTATCATGGGCTGCCAGACCGATGCTGTGATTGATGAAATTTGGGGGCCAGGGGGATCTCCCTGTGTCTCACACCAGGCCAGGACGAGACTGTGGTTGTTGCATCAGTGGTCCCCAGCGAACCACACCTCCAGGATCCAGGCCCTCCTGATCCTCTCTCTCGGACTCTGGGTTTGGCAGGTGCCTCACTTTGGATAGAGGGTCATCAGTGAACAGAATACAGGGAGAGGCTGGCTGGGCCCTGCACTGTGGACCTTGACCTCTGAGAGTGCCCTGGGCTGCCGTGCAGGGCCTAGGCTGCCTCCAGGGTCCGGCCACCCCCGGAGCCTGACTAATGTCGTCCTACCTGACCATGTGAGGCAGCCTGAGAGAGGCCAGCAGAAGAGTGGCCCAGACAACTCCCTGAATCATATGGGAGAAACGTGCTTTGCTTTGATCCAAGTTCAAAGTTCTGGGATGGTTGTTGATGCAGGAATAGATAACGGAAGTGACCAACATCAGAACTGAGTGTGTTTCAGTGAGATCTGCTGAATTCAGGGTTCAATGGCATTTTATGGCCACTAGATAGGATAAATGCATTGAAAAATCTGAATAACATTGCAACAATCCTCTGAATGTGACTGAATAAAGTCCATATTGGCTGGTTTTTATATAGCCTTGACTACAAATCATAATAGGCAAAGAAAATTATGACTGCCATGTCAGTGTTTTGGGAGTGGCTGAGTCAGTCTTTTCATCTTCAGCCGCTGGAGCTGGAAGAATTCTGCAGGCTTTGCTGCATCAGGAAGGCAAAGACCTGTCACAGCTGGATCTGATTTGTAGCCAATGGACGAGCAAGCCTTTGTCCACATCATGTATTCATAGATTGTCGATAACAACATTGTTTTAAAGATGATGATTTTTTTTTCTGTTTCTTTCCCTGAAAACAATGTTAATTAAAACCAGAGGTATTAAAAATATCTATTTGTTATATATTTCAATCTGCTACCAAGCTGAGGGATGAGATGAAAACTCTTCAGTTTTTGGCAATTTTTAAGGCTTAGAGATTATGGTTTGATACAGTTTGGTTCTGTGTCTCCACTCAAATCTCATCTTGAATTGTAATCCCCACAAAGTGTCAAGGAAGAGCCTAGTGGGACCTGATTGGATCATGGGGGTGGTTTCCTTCATGCTGTCCTTGTGATAATGGGGGAGTTCTCAGGAGATCTGATGGTTTTAAAAGTGGCACTTACCCCTTCTCTGTCTCTCTTTCTCCTGTCGCCTTGTGAAGAAGGTGCTGGGCGTGGTGGCTCACACTTGTAATCTCAACACTTTGGGAGGCCGAGGCAGGTGGATCACCTGAGGTCAGGAGTTCGAGACCAGCCTGGCCAACATGGTGAAACCCCGTTTCTACTCAAAATATAACTAATTAGCCAGGCACGGTGGTGCACGCCTGTAGTCCCAGCTAGTTGGGAGGCTGAGGCAGGAGAATCTCTTGAACCCAAGAGACAGAGGTTGCAGTGAGCCGAGACTGTACCTTTGCACTCCAGCCTGGGCAACAGAGCTAGACTCCATCTCAAAAAAAAAAAAAAAAAAAGAAAAGAAAAAAGAAGATGGCTTCTTCCCCTTTGCCTTCTGTCATGATTCTAAGTTTCCCCAGGCCTCCCAATCCATGTGGAACTGTGAGTCAATTACAACTCTTTTGTTTATAAATTACCCAGTCTCTTTATAGCAGTGTGAGAACTAATACATAGTCCATCAGCTTCTATCCTTGTAATTGATACAAAAATTATACAGTTAAGCTGCTAATTTATTTGCATTTTTTTAACTCCAACCCAATTAATTCAACTGAAACAAAAGTCCATTGTAAGAAGCCCACTGAAGATGAGAAGTAAATTAATTGTCAGGAAGTTTAAATCATAAGCATTTTTTTCTGAGTTATTAATTATAAAATGCTAACACAAGGGTGATAAATCCAGGGTTCTGGGATGCTGAGTGAGGCAGCTGTAATCTGTGTGGCAGAAACCTAAGAGGAGGACCCGCACAGGGACAGATGGCACCCTGAGAACTGCTGAGGGGCCTCCTGGAGTCTTTGGCTGAGGTCTGACCTGCACGTGAGTGTGAGGAAACAATTACACTCTGGAGAATGAGGCTGGAGAAAAACCATCACCAAAAGCACTCGTTCAGAAAAATCCCTAAAATTTACACAGGATCAGCAAAAGTTTGTGTTCCTGAAAGCCACTGGAAAGTTCTCTTAATGGAAGGGACATTGGATAGAACCCTTAGAAGGGTGTTCCCCCAGCAAGGGGGAAAAATTAGCCTTATGCTAATGGCTCTTCTAGACCAACCCTAAGAAAGCATTAAAGCAAAGCTCAAAGAATAAAACTGATGCTAGATACCTCCACCTAAGAGGAAAAAAAAAAGGAACTCTAAACCTAAACCATTAAAAAAAGTAATTAAAATAATTTTAGAAAATTGAACACTAACAATGTAAAAGTCCCATGCCTGGAGTTTAATTACAAAATGCTAAATATGTGAAAGAACAGAAAAATATATTAAAATAGCTGTAACTAAGAGATAAATCAGTAAATAGAAACAGACTGAGAAATGACAGAGATGATGGACATAAAGGACCTTAAAATGGCAATAATAAATATGCCACCAATGTTTGCAAAATCAGGGGAAAACATGAGGAAACTAGTTCCAGAAGCTAGAGGAAAACATATAACATATATGTCACCTTATTAAGTGAGATACATAAGTTACAAAAGTTTCAAGTATACCATCTAGAAATAAAAATTACAATACCTGAAATAAAATACATAGAACGGGGCTAATGGCAGAGTCGTAACAAGTATTCTTAGCGGAAGGAAAGGTTAGTGAACTTTAAAACAGCAGGAGAAAGTATTTTTACTGGGAAAGGATGAAAGGAGCCTCAGTGAACTGCGGGAAAATATTTCATAGCTTAAAATGCATGCAAGATTGTAAGATTGTGGGAGGATCACAAAACACTTAAAAATTATGGCTGCAAATTTTCCAAATAGGAGAAAATATAAACCCACAGATGACAGAAGCTCAGTAAACATCAAACAAAATAAACTACACTTAGTCACATTATAACCAGATTGCTGAACAAGTGATGAAGAGTTCATTTTTAAAGCAGCCAGAGGAAAGAGATGCATTATGTACAGAAAATCCACGGTAAAAATGACAGCCACAAAACACACAAGCCAGAAGACAGTGGGACAGTGTCTTTCCAGTTTTGAAAGAAAAATAAATTGTCAGCTTAGAATTTTAAAGCAAAGTTTACATCAAAAATGAAGGTGATACATTGCAAATGTGTAAAACAACATCACAAAACTGGTAGGGAGAAAAAAAAGCTGACCTAAGTAACTTTGGAAATGAGTCATGTCTATAAGGCTAAATGCAAAATAAACTGTACATAAGCACTGTCCTCTAGTTGATAAAGTTTGCTCCAAGAGGGTTACAAGTCAACAATTCTGATGCTGCTACCCATGTATGCAAGAATTTAACAATCCAGTAAATGGATGGCAGATGATCAGAGCCAGGTTTCTTACTGTTTGAGTGGGAGTTTACGAATAGGCAAGGGAGGAATAGGCTGGAATAGATGACCATGTGGCATCTGTTAGAGTTACAGACATCAGTATAAACTCATGTTTAGATTGGCATAAATATGGTTATGTATAGCGATATTTACAGTTACGTGACTATAAATGGGTTAGTATCTGCATGAATATTTCCCTTCTCTGTCAGGTGAGAGGGGCCAGGAGCAATGGTAACCCAGTGGCAAGGAACATGCCTAAGCCCGGATCTTTATTTATAACACCATTCTCCAGTAAAAGGAACCAGGGCTTCTTGGAGAAATGGCTGATTGGAGAGCTGGGGCACAAAATATACAGGATGAGCCTGGAGCATCTTCTAATGCCAGAAAGTAAAAAAGTGCTCAAAACAAACAAACAAACAAACCAAAAACCACCCACAGTGATGGTTGTATGTCAAAAGAACATAGGAACCAACTGCAAGAGCTCCCGAAAACCACCCACAATGATGGTTGTACGTCAGAAGGACACAGGAACCAACTGCAAGAGCTCCCGAAGATCACCCACGATGATGGTGGTATGTCAGAAGGACACAGGAACCAACTGCAAGAGCTCCCAAAAACCACCCACAATGATGGTTGTACGTCAGAAGGACACAGGAACCAACTGAAGAGCTCCCGAAGATCACCCACGATGATGGTGGTATGTCAGAAGGACACAGGAACCAACTGCAAGAGCTCCCAAAAACCACCCACAATGATGGTTGTATGTCAGAAGGACACAGGAACCAACTGTAAGAGCTCCCAAAGACCACCCACAATGATGGTTTTATGTCAGAAGGATACAGGAACCAGCTGCAAGGGCTCCCGAAGACTAAAGAGCAAAATGAAGAACAGGGTGTTCATTCTGAGAGCAAGGAAACAAATTCGATTGTAACCCAAAGGAGCAGTCATCGCTCGCATCCTTGCACATCCACTGATCCTGATTCTTCTTCCTACTCAAGAGCAACTCTCAATGTATCCAGCGTTTCCTCTCTACTCTCTCTCGTTCTCTGTGTGTACCTCACCTCTGCTACTCTATCCTCCAATTTCTAGCTGTGAAACTCTCATCTCCACATTCTCAGTCCATACTGATATCAGTAAATGACTGGATCAATAAGTAAATAGGGGAAAAGAGGCAAAGCTCCCTTTCAGAATTCAAATAACTAACATAGCTACTTTCCCTTCATGGAGGTGAAGTGTAACTCCTGCATCCTTCCATGTGAGCTGCGCATAGTGACCTCCTTCCAGAGACTATGGCATGGAAAGGGTAAAAAAAGATGAATTTTGGCTGGGCGCTGTGGCTCACGCCTGTAATCCTAGCACTTTGGGAGGCCGAGGTGGGCGGATCATGAGGTCAGGAGATTGAGACCATCCTGGCTAACACGGCGAAACCTCATCTCCATTAAAAATACGACAAACTAGCCGGGTGTAGTGGCTTACGTCTGTAGTCCTAGCTACTTGGGAGGCTGAGGCAGGAGAATCGCAGTGAGCCGAGATCTTGCCACTGCACTCCGGCCTGGGCAACAGAGGGAGACTCTGTCTCCAAAAAATAAATAAATAAATAAATAAATAAGATGAATTTTATAACAGAGAAACCTGACAAGCACCACCTCAGCCAGGTGAGGGAGGTCAACTTGAACAGTGACAAGTCACCGGAAGAGTATGGATGCCGGAGATGGCGTGACGGAAGTGGCAACTTACCTCTGTGGACGTCCCTTCAAAAAGACATAACCCAGTTTAATTATGAAAACAAAATAAAATACCGGACCAGTGCTCCCGAAAACCATCAAGGTCATCAAAAACAAGTAGAGTTAGGGAAATTTTCACAGCCAAGAGAAGCCCAAGGAGACATAATAAGTAAATGTAATATGATATCCTGAATAGGAGCCTGAAACAGCTGAAAGAGGTGAGGTAAAAACCAAGGAAATCTAAGTAAAGTGTGGACTTTCGTTAATGATAATATTCATCAATATTGTTTTATTAGTTATAACAAATGTGCCATACCAAACTAAGATGTTACTAATATGAGAAGCCTGTGTGAGGTATATCAGAATTCTCTACACTATCTTCATAATGTTTTCTGTCTGAATTTGTCCTCAGAGAAAATATTTGTTTTTTTAAAAATGAAGGAGATTTTAACTTCCTGACAAACAGAAATAACATGGACTAGATAGACTTTTTCTTTCACTTTAGAAAAAAACAAAGCAGACAAAACATATAAAATAGAAGTTTCAACAAACATCAAGCAATGAAGACCATGGATGCTGACAGATGGGAGACAAAGGTGGTGAGCCCTGTAGGGGCTTGAGCGGCTCCTTGGAGGGCATTCCCACAGTGCGGTGCAGGGAGGGGTACCCTGGCAGAGGTGAAGATGAGGGTTTAGCAACTAGAAATAGGAGGACAGAGTAGCAGAGATGAGGTACACACATAGAGAGAGAGGGAGAGAGAAGAGAGGAAACATCCAGGAGATACCGAATCACGCTGAGTAGGAAGGTGATAATGATGAATGAATGTGTAAGAACACGAGTGAAGGCTGGGGAAAGAACCACCCAGAGGGTGGAGGAACGATTCTTAGAGTTCGCACAGTGCCTGTTCCCTGAGCCAGAGAGAAAAACCTTCTTCACAGGACACTGAGTAGGGTCCTCAGTGTGGTGTACTCACACCTGTAGCAGGAAATAGACTAAGCACTGCTCCAATCCTGCCTAACAAATCTCAAAAGAAGACCCAAAAGGATACAACGTTTAAATAAATTTAATGTGGTCTCAGAACAATGTCCAGGAGTATTTATAGCAGCAATACAGAAATATTCAGCGTCCAACAAGCTAAAACTCACAGTATCTGACATCTAATAAAAAAATGACCAGGCATGCAAAGAAGCAGAAAAATATAACTTAGGAGAAGGGTTAATTATTTGAAACCAACACAGAACAGACTCAGAGTTAGAATTAGCAGATGAGGATATCAAGCAGTTCTAACTGGATTCCTTTTGTTCAAAAAGTCAAGTAGAAATATAGATGATATAAAGAAAGACCCACATAAATCTTCCAGACTTGAAAGATACAATTTCTAAGATGAAAAATATATGGAGATGGGATCAACAACAGACTAGACATTTCAGAAGAAAAGATTAGTGAGTTTGAAGATAGTAATTTAAGCTAGCTGAATTAAAACAAAGTCAATTAAAAAGACAATAGTGAACAGAGCACCTGTGAATTCTGGAACAAATTCAAGTAGCCAAATATACATGTAATTGAAATTCATGAAGAAGAAAGGAACTGGGGCCAGAAAAAGTATTTAAGAAATTATCCACCAAAGTTTCCATTTGTAAAGAAAATTATAAACATACAGTTCTAAGAAGATCAACAGACACCAATCACAAGAAACATGAGAACTACAAGGCACATCAAAATCAAAATGCTCAATAGTAGTGATAAAGAGAAAATTTTAAAAGCAGCCAATAACAACAAAAATATACATTTTGTAGAAAGAAATCAAGATAAGGATGACTGCAAATTTCTCATTGGAAACAATGCAAGTGAGAAGATAGTGAAACAACATATTTGAAGTTCTGGAAAAAGAATAAATCGATCTAGAATTCTATATCAAACAATTATATCTTTCAAAAACAAAGGTGAGGCTGCGCACGGTGGCTCACGCCTGTAATCCCAGACCCTTGGAAGGCCAAGGTAGAGGGTCACTTGAGCTCAGTAGTTCGAGACCAGCACGAGCAACATAGAGAGACTTCATCTCTACCCAAAATCAACAAAAAGCCAACCAGACAAACAAAAACCCAAAGGTGGAATACAATTTCAGACATACAAAAGTTGAAAATATTCACCACCATCAGACTTAAAATGCAAAAAATGTTAAGGTAATTCTTCAGACAGTAGAAAGTGATACTGGATGGCAACATGAATGGGATGAAGTGTGCTGGGAATGGTAACTATATGGATAAGTATGTAAGCTCTTTTCCTATTATTTAAATCTTTTAGAAGAATGATTGGCTATGTAAGCCAAAATAGCGACAAGTATGGGTTTATTACTCTTATATATATGAGTAAAATGTATGAAAACAATTGAACAAAGTTTAGAAGGTGAGAAGTAAAAGGATATTATCATAAGATTTGTATATTATACATTAAGTGGCATAACATCACTTCAGGGTAGACTGAATAAGGTAAACTCTATACTACAAATTCTAATGACCAAAACAACAATAGCAACAAAATATTAAAAGCAATAAATAACAAGAAAACCAAGGAGGAAAAAACGAATCAATAAACATTTAATTAATCCAAAAAAGGCAAAAGAGAACACAAAACAAATGAAATAGAGGAAAAATTAAAATGAAGAGAGTCTCTAAAAAGTTCATGAAAAATATGTACTATAAAAGAACTATGCATGGATTTCAATTTTTTTTTGCACCAAAATAACCTTGTGCTAACTTGTCGTCACATGTCTGAACAGGATCTAGTCTGAGGCACTAAGAAGGGTAAGAGATAAGTTTGAAAAGAACCCCTATCAGAGCAACATGATTTCTGCTAAAGTTCTGTTCTTGAACCAAGAGCAAACATCAAATTTATGGTGAAGTTTGGATGGGAGAATGGTGAAATCATTGCTGCTTTACAAAAAAATTATGGAGAAAAAGCCTCAAAGAAATCAGCAGCTTACAAATGAATTAATTCATCTTAAGAAAAAGTGAGGTGATGTTGAAGATGAAGTCTGCAGTGGCAGACCATCCACATTAATTTGTGAGGAAAAATATTATCTTGTTTGTGCCTTAACTGAAGGAGACCAACAATTAACAACACAAATAATAGCCAACACTATCACCATCTCAGTTGGGTTGGTTTACACAATTCTGACCGAAAAATTAAAGTGAGCAAACTTTCTACTTAATGGGTGTCAAAATCGTTGTGCCTAGATCAGTTGCAGACAAGAACAGGACTTTCAGTGGAAATCTCAAACAAGTGAGATCAAGATGCTGAGGCACTTCTTTGAAGAATTAGAATAGGAGACGAGCCATGGCTTTACCAGTACCATCCTGAAGACAAAGCACAATCAGAGCAATGGCCACCAAGAGGAGGAAGCAGTCCAGTCAAAAGAGCACAGGCCATGGCAACAGTTTTTTGGAATGCTTGAGGCATTTTGCTTTCTGACTTTCTGGAGGGCCAAAGAATGGACATCTGTTTATTGTGAGAGTTTTGAGAAAGTTAGCTAAAGCTTTAGCAGGAAAACGCCTGTGACAATTTCACCAGATAGTCTTTCTTCACCACAACAACGCTCTTGCTCATTCTTCTCAACAAACTGTTAATGGCTGTTGTAATACCTCAGTTCTTCTTAGTTTAAAAGAATTTAAACGAGAGACACACAGCAAAGGAGGTGCAACATAGAGTAATTTATTACAAAGGAGAAGGAATATTTTGAAAGTTAAGTGCAGAATAGATAGTACCCCCTGAGAGAGAGAGAGAGAATTCAGGGTGGGTGGCTCGTAAGGGTGAGACAGCAAAGACTGGCACTAGAGAGATTCCCTTTATGGGAGTTTTACGTGATTATTCCTAAGGAGGTAGGAAGAGGCATTAATAGCAAGCATGTTCTGGGTGGTCCTCTGGGTGCACATGTGCAGTAGCTGTCCATGTTTGTTCATACGTCACATGCCTCATTAACATCTTAAATCTCCACCCAGGGGCCCATTCTTTACTATTATAATGAGCCAAGGGTCAATTTGAGGACAGGTAAAGTCAAAGTGTGCATGCTTTCTAGAGAGGAAGTTCCCTGCTGAAGACTGCTTTGTTTGAATGAGCTAAATAATGTGAATGCTGAGGTTTATTGTGTTGAATGGTCACCACAGTTGCTGCATCCTGAGGACATGGTCATTTCCTTGACTACCTATCCTTCCTCAAAACCAGGGCAATTTTGTGAGGGTTTTAATGGTAAATATCATTAGGTATTTGCTTTACAGCTTTGATTTGCCTCCTTTAGAGTTTTCCTTTTTTTTTCTTTCCTAATCTTAAAAACATTTAAAGATCACCTGTTTGTCTTCAGTTAACAATGTTCGAAAGACTACATTGACATGGTTAAATTCCTAGAACCCTCAGTTCTTTAGAAATGAATTAAATAGCTGATGTCATCACTTATAAAAATGTCTTAGACTTAATGTTCATTTTCAGAAATGAACATATTTGTATTTTTACTTGTATCTTTTAATTATACTTTTTCACTAACATTTTGAAGTTCCCTCACAGCAAGCTGATGGATTTGAACCTAATTATATTAATAATCATATTAAATGTAAGTGGTCTAAATACTCTAATTAAAATGCAATCATTGTATGATTGGATTAATCCAATCAGTTTTCTTGGTCAAATTTTTCTTAATTCAATTATTTTTCTTAATGCAATGATTGGATTAAGAAAAGTAAGAACCAGGCAGGCGTGGTGGCTCATGCCTGTAATTCCAGCATTTTGGGAGGCTGAGGCAGGTGGATCACTTGAGCTCAGGAGTTTGAGACCAGCCTGTGCAACACAGCAAAAACCCATCTCAACAAAAAATAAAAAAATTAAGACTAGTGGTGTACACCTCTAGTGTCAGCTACTTGGGAGGCTGAGGTGAGAGGATTGCTTGAGCCCAGAAGGTAGAGGTTGCAGTAAGCCTAAGCTGAGATCACGTCACTCTACTCCAGCAGGGTCAACAGAGCAAGACCCCATCTCAAAAAAAAAAAAGACCCAAATAGATCCTCTCTATAAGAAACTACTTTAAATATAAAGGCACAAGTGAGCTAAAAGTTAAAAGTTATACCTTTAACATATATAAGAGATATAGCAAAATAACAGTTTAAAAATTTAACAATGCTATAGTGGCTATAGTACACCAGATAGACTTCAGAACCAAGGACATTACTACTTCATAAAGATAGAAGCATCAATTTATCAATGGATGAAACAATATTAAACATGTACATATAATAACAATGCTTCAAAATAGATAAAGCAGAGCTAATAGAACTATAAGAATCAATAGACAAAACCACAAAAATAGTCAAGGTTTCAATGACTCTCTCTATATGATTGATAGTAAAAGAAGATAGATACTGTCATTTAAATAACCTAATTTACATTTATAGAGCACTCTACCTAAGAATAGCAGAGTATACATTCTTCTCAAGCACACAAATAATTTACCAAGGTGGACCATGCTCTGGGTCATAAAACAAGTCTCAATAATTTAAAAATGATTCAAGTCATACAAAGTATCTTCTCTGTCTACAATGGAAAAAAGTTAGAAATCTACAGTAGGAATGACTCTTGAAAAGACCCTTCATATTTAGAAAATGGCACAAAAAAATCAAATCAAAAGGGAAATTAGAAGTAAAAACACAACATGTTAAAATTTGTAGCATGAAGCAAAAGCAATGTTAGAGGGTTATTTATAGCATTAGATGCCAATGTAGGATAAAAACATAGTCTCAAATCAATCAACTCAACCTCTATGGAAAAGAAAAAAACTAGAGGAAGAAGAAGTTAAACCAACAGCAAGTAGAAGAAAAGAAATAATGATTATAGATGAACGAATTCAAAGTAATAGAAAACAGAAAAAATAATAGATGAATTTAAATAAGGTTACATCCTACTAAATATTTAAACAGGAAATAATACTAACCCTACAAAAGCTCTTTCAGAAAATGGAAGCAGAAAGAATGTTTTTTTTCAATGTGTCCTGTGAGGTCAGCATTACCCAGACACAAAAACCGGAGAAAGACATTGTAAGTAATGAACACAACAGACCTACAATTCTCATGAATGTAGATGCAAAAAATTCTAAATATAATTTTATCAAATTGAATCCAGCAATATATAAAAAGAATAATGTAGCCCAACAAAGTAGTGCCTATTCAAGAAATTTAAGGTTGGCCTAACATAAAAAATAGATGCAAGTTATTATACAGACACCCTAGGGAAAAAAAATATGACTGTCTCAACATTCCAAACCATTTTTTTACCAAAACCAATTTCAATTGCTAATTTAAAAAATGTTTTAGAGAACTACGAATAAGAGAACTTTTCCTCAATATGATAAAGGGCATCTGACAAAAAAATTGAGGATTAAAAAACCCCAAACGCAAAAATATAATTAACATCTTTAATGGTGAAACATTAAATTCTTTTCTCCCAAGACAAGGATGTTTTATTTGTCACTTGTACTTGACATTGTACTGGACATTATAACTAATGTAGTAAATAAAAAAAAATCAATCAATCAATGAAACCCCAAATGACACAAAAAGAAATAAAAACAGATGTAAGGCATCCAGATTGTAAGTGAACAGGTAAAACTGTTTTTCTTCTCAGATGACATAGTAATCATCTGTAAAAGAACACTTGTGGAATGTACACAAAAGTTACAAAAACTCATGAGTTTAGCAGACTGCTTAATACAATGTAAATATACAAGTAGCAATCTTTTTTATCCTTGCAATGAATTATTTTAAATTAAAATTAAAAATGACTATTTACAATAGCATCAGATCAAAACGTGCAAGTCCTGTGTACTAAAATCCATAAAACATCACCAAGAGAAATTAAGGAAAATCTAAACAAATTGAGAGATATATCCTGTTCTTGGGATTAAAAATTCAGTATTGTTTTAATTTCTTCCCAAATTTACATATTCAATGTTATCTCAATGAGTACTAGCAAGCTTTTATTTTTGTAGAAATTGATGAACTTATTCTAAAATTAATTTGAAATTGCAAAGGGCTTTTAATTGTGGAAACAACTTTGAAAGCAGAGAATAAAGCTGAAGGATGAACACTAGCTTAAGACTTAAAACTACAATAATCAAGAAAGTGTGATATTGGCATCAAGCTAGACAACTAGATAAATGGAATGGAATAGAGAGTCCAGAAAATGACAACAGCCTATAGAGATAACTGATTTCTAAAAGGAATGCAAAGGCATTTTAGCAGAGAAAAGGCAGCCTTTTAAAGAAATGGCGCTACAACAATTAAATAGC
Organism: Gorilla gorilla gorilla; assembly: GCF_029281585.2. NCBI lineage: Eukaryota > Metazoa > Chordata > Mammalia > Primates > Hominidae > Gorilla > Gorilla gorilla. The sequence continues at coordinate 110,091,646 of NC_073243.2, read as the reverse complement.
CACATGCAAAGAATAAACTTTGATCCATACATCTCACAGAAATAGATTATTGCCTTATATGTAAAGGCTAAAACCATAACATTTTTGGAAGGAATTAGGAGAAATTCTCCGTGACCTTGAGTTAGGCAACGATTTCTTAAATATGACAAGAAAGGCATGGTCTATAAAAGCAAATATGATAAATATGACTTCATAAAAATTAAAACACTTACTCTTTGAAAAACATAGCTAGCATAATGAAAAGACAAGCCATTGGCTGGAAGAAAATATTTGCTTGTCTTATACAGCAAAGGACTTTTAACCAGATTATGTAGATAACTGTTAAAACTCTATAAAATGAAAAGAGACAGTGATTAAAAATGATCTATTGGTTTGAATGGACACTTCACCATAGAAAATGTGTGAATGGAAAATAAGTCCGTGATAAGATGATCAATACCGTTAGCTCTTAGAGAAATGCAAGTTAAAACCTCAATGAGACATGATTGCACAGTTATTAGATGGCTAAGATTAAAAAGACTAATGACGCCAGGTGCTGGTGAGGCTGTATAGGAACTGGAATGCTCACATGTCACTGGTTAAAATATTAAATGTTACAACCGCTTTGGAAAAGTTTTATATTTTTTTTTAGTTTTGTATTTTCGATTTTTATTTAAAATCTCCTAATATTATTTTTTGAGCCTATTAATGGTATAGGGGTTTATTGCAAAATTATATAAATATTTTCAAACAAAAGGTAAGTAAGTATGGATCATACAATAAATGACAAAACACTACTGTGTAATACTTAATATGTGGGTGTTAGACAAAGTGTTAGACTTCATAGAATTTCTAAGGCAGCTTTATTCTGCCTTTCTTTTCTACACACATTTCACACATATTTAACATGAGTTTTCCTTTTTCCCGCTGACCTTCTCACCTGGCAGCTTGCTTCTGAGTCTTTCACACAAGGCACACACAGCTGCTTGGTTGAGCAATTAAGTGGCCATCAGGCAGCAGTGTCCCTAGATGTTCTTGCTCCAAAGCACGTTTTTAAAGTGAGTAGCTGCATTCTGTTCTTGAAAGAAAAGTGTGAATAACATCACATCAGAAAGGACTGGAGAAGGAGAATCAAATCTTAGCGGGTGTTAAATGGCTTCCAGTGTGCCTGGCAGACTGAGATGAGACCGCAGCAGAAACCAGAGGCACGAAGCCCACCTCAGCCTGTAGTGAAGAATCTTTTAATATAATACTCTATACTTGTTCATCAAAAACTTGTATTGGGTACTTTTGTTGAATTTTCAATTATATTATCTTTTGTTTCCTGTAAACTAGGTCAAATTTTCCTGAAGGTCTGATATAGTATATTTCCTTTTTACATCATATATAATGTGTAATAATATGTTAATACATGAAACAGTCAAATGAAGACAGTTTTTACTATTTAATACATGAGACAATCAGTCAAAGGAAGACTTTTTTACTGTTGATCTAAATGCTTGATCATACTGTAATTAAAAAGTGAAATAGCTGAATTTATTGATCTAAGAGCATTTATGGATCTTCAAAAGTATTCACTACGTTAGTAATAGATGCAAATAATGGATATTATGGCACAATGACTAGTTTAAGAGAGGCGACGTGTTGTTGTCATTAATTTTTTTTCATTCAAATCTGTTTGCTTTATTTTTTAAAATTGTAAAAATCACACAACATAAAATTTACCATCGAACCTATTTTAATTGCATAGTTCGGTGACATTAAGTATATTCACAGTTATGAATATACTGCAAATAGTTTTTTTTTTCAAAAGTTAAACACATAACTACCATCTGACATGGAAATTCCATCCCTATGTACTTCCCAGGAGAAATTAAAACATATGTGTTTATAAAGACTTGGACACAAATGTCCATGGAAGCTTTACCTGTAATTGCTAACAGCCAGAAATGACCCAAATGTTAATCAACAAGTGAATGGATAAAAACTAATACATCCATTCAGGGGAGTAATACTTAGTGATATAAAGGTTAAAAAAAACCCGTTGAGACATACAACTTGGACAAATCTTAAAATAATTATGCTGAGCCAAAAAGCCAGACAAAGAATAATACATAATTATGATCTTATTTTATAAAATTACAGAGAATGCAAATGAATCTCTAGAGACAGGTTAATCAGTGATTGCCTAGGGAGGGTGGGGGAGAGGGGAGGAGTAAGAAGGAACAATTTCAAAACATTATCACAAAGCAAATTCCCAAGGAGTTGGATAATACCCTGATTTTGATAGATTCAGTGTTTTCTATGGGTTTTTACATCTTTAAAAATCCAATTTTATATTTTAAATGTGTATAACGTATATATCAATTGTATAATTCTTATATAAATTCAGCCTCTATAAGGCTGTTAAAAAATAGAAGCAACGTGAAGACTGTCTCAGACATACAAAAGTAGAGAGACGCCACTGTCAGCAGCCGACACCACGAGGCACTAAAGGACATTTTAGAGTTGGTTTCCGGACAGAGGGAAATGATAAGAAATAAAAATGAGGGTCTACACAAGGGAACAGGAGTGGGTGTAAAATGCATCAGCAAATACAAAGCGTGTTTTACCGTATTTTGAAATCTCTTTAATTGAACATTGTTTTAAACAGTAATAATAATACATTTGGGGTTTACAAGTAGAAGCAAAATGTCTGCTAACAATAGCACAAGGGCTGGGAGGTGGGAAATGGAACCAGGCAGTTGTAAGATTATTAAATTACATGGGAAGTGATGCCATATTATTTGTTATTCTTGGGTATTCTTGATAAGTTAATGCTGTGTATTGTCAACTCCAGAGCAACCATTTATAAAAACAAACATGATTCATACACCACTTACAAAGCTAACAAAAATGTAATATAAACCCATGCACACTGTGTTCCAGCAGAACTTCAAAACAATTCTTAAATGATGACTTGGTGGGAATTAGTCACTAGAATTTTCCTTCATGGCCTTGCAGACCGAGGACTTCCGCCAGCTTTCGCGTGGGAGAGTGTCCTGGCACGGGGCGTCGTTGATGTGGGCCATGAGTTTGCACCTTTTCAGAGGGTGGGAAGCCACTCACAAGTGACAGAGGGTGTCACATGATACACTAAACCGAAAGGAAGCCCTAATCCCGGCAGGAAAGGTCTGTGTGAGGATTCACCAAGAGTGGACGTCCAGGGGTGTGTGACGCCCACGCATGTGTAGGTGCTCACAGGCACACGCCTGCACGGAGGGGTGTCTGTCCAGGCCGCTGCTGTGTGGTGGCCTCACTGCTGCCTTCCTTAATGGCTGATAACACTAAAATCTTTGATGTACCCAATTCCCTGCTTTATTTTAACTCAGATTATTCCTTACTGTGCCTTTGGCCATCAAATATTGACTGCATGACTGTACTTTGTTTCTGTTGTCCGCGCATGACGTTTTCCACTCTCTAGGGAGTTCCCCTGCCAAGAGAACACAACTCATCACCAGAGGAGACACGATCGGGGAGGAGGCGGCCAGCCCTGGCCCCGGCCACAGGAACACTGGCGTCCCCTGGCTGGGAAAGGACACGGTGTGCTCCAGTTCTGGCCACATCTGTCTGGTTTCCCCATCAGAGGTGGTGGCTTGTGAACTAGGAGTGCTCGAGTCCCAGTGCCGTGGCCCAGTCACCAGACGGTGGGTGGGGAGCCGGGCTGGGCCCTCGCCCTGGCCACAGTGCAGCCCGCTCCACTAGCCGGGGCCCGGCTTCCTGCAAAACCAAAACTCAAGGCTGGGCAGGGCAGCCAGCTGTGTCCCAACTCACCCCAAGTTTCTGCACTTCATGTCCGAGCAGATGGGCTTTCAGAGGGGACGCTGCCCTTAGGGTTTCACAGCCACTTATGCTGAGTGATGCCCAAACCTGTAACTCCCAGTCACTGATCCTAGGATCCTTGAACCACAGGATGCTGACCTCATTTCCCCACCCATTGGTGGATGCGTTCATCAGAGTCTTCCAGAAACCGCGGTGGGGGGATCGCCCAGGATCGCACTCAGGAATCCCGCCGACGGGGCTCTGTGAATGCAATTTAGGCGACCGCACTTTCTAATGTTTGAAATATTGCGTCTAAGAAGAGACATTTCTCTAAATGTCGCAGGAGACACATGCATGTTTAAGAAATGTACATGAAAGAACATACTTGAGTATATGCCAAGTATGATGACCTAGCTATGATAATTTTCAAAAATGTAGCAATCGTATTGTCAGAAACTATTATTTTAGAGGTTAGAATGTTGACCACTCATGTTTTTTTTTTTTAATTATTATTATACTTTAAGTTCTAGGGTACATGTGCACAACGTGCAGGTTTGTTACATATGTATACATGTGCCATGTTGGTGTGCTGCACCCATGAACTCGTCATGTAGCATTAGGTATATCTCCTAATGCTATCCCTCCCCCCTCCCCCCACCCCACAACAGTCCCCGGTGTGTGATGTTCCCCTTCCTGTGTCCATGTGTTCTCATTGTTCAATTCCCACCTATGAGTGAGAACATGTGGTGTTTGGTTTTCTGTCCTTACGATAGTTTGCTGAGAATGATGGTTTCCAGCTTCATCCATGTCCCTACAAAGGACATGAACTCATCCTTTTTTATGGCTGCATAGTATTCCATGGTGTATATGTGCCACATTTTCTTAATCCAGTCTATCGTTGTTGGACATTTAGGTTGGTTCCAAGTCTTTGCTATTGTGAATAGTGCCACAATAAACATACGTGTGCATGTGTCTTTATAGCAGCATGATTTATAGTCCTTTGGGTATATACCCAGTAATGGGATGGCTGGGTCAAATGGTATTTCTAGTTCTAGATCACTGAGGAATCGCCACATGACTTCCACAATTGTTGAACTAGTTTACGTGGCACCCAACTACTACTCGACATTCGTAACCTTTTATTCATTAGAAATGACCAATGGGAACTTTAAATTACATGACAGCAGTTTCCTTCTTAGAAAGAGGAAGGTAAAACTCAGAGAAACCTATCAAGCCTGAATAAAGGAGTAAACACAAAAATGAAGCAGTTCCAACTCTTCTATGGGGCTGCCTACCTGTGGTCCTTCATCCTCATAATATTATTTTCTGAATGGCCTCTGACAGCCACGATTTCCCCAAATGACCAATGTCGTCAAACTATTCAGCATAGCAGATCAGGAAAACTGTCAGATTTATTTTAGAAAGAATTTTAAAGGACAGGTGGACTCTAAAGGGATGTTGTGCTTAGCTAGATATTCAAAAATGCAATTAACGAACACATTCCTTCTCCAGATACACCGAGTTTTCCTGTGTGTTCAGGTGTTTGTTCCGAGGGTGCGTTAGTGGACGAATTCCTCCACCTGTGCGTCTGGAGACCTGGGGATGTCTATGCTCTTTGCCCCCTGCCAGGTAAAAGAGTAAACTTCTAATAATCAGCTCAGATTCCCTTTTGTTGGGTTAGGAGATGAAAATAGGTTGTACTGGATTCTCTTTGAAATCTAAAATGTCCATTGGTTTTGGAGTTTTCTAACAGAACCACCTTTCAGGTAAACATCCAAAACCTTCCTGTGACCCCGTGCAGAAGTGCCTCCCACAGCCCCCAGAGGAGAGAGGTAACCTCGGCAGATGCTGAGACCAGGGAGCCACCTCTCTTGGGCTGTGCTAGAAGCAGCTCTGAGCTCTGCTCAGGTGGGAGTTACTGACACGCATATCCGTGCGAGGGCTGGCGTTTCCTTCTTTCATCAAACTGCCCATCCCCTCTGCAGCCAGTGCAGGAGTCGCGGAGTGCCGCCTTGGCTCCGGCCGCCTGAGGCCCTGCCGTGCCTGAGAGCGGGTCCAGGGGTTGACATCTCTATTCTTTTGTCTGACAAATCTGTGCACTGGCTTGTAAAAAAATCAATACTGTTTTTCCTTGGTTCTCTCTCCACAGGTGAGCTGATGGATCGTAGCGGCTCTCCCCGTTCCCGCCTCCAATTCTGTTCTCAGTTTGTTTCTCTTGCTTCAGGGTTGAGCATGTGATCATATCTCCAGCGGACGACACCAAAAGAATGTCTGTGACTTCGTCCCCTGGTGACCACGTCTACAGTGACTGAGTGCTGCCGTGGCTGGAAAGCCAGGGTCTGCATCTTCCAGGACCTCAGGACCCGTGATGAGGTGTTGTAGGGCCAAGAAGAGGAGGGGGTCCATGGTGGGCTCTGCCGCAGGTGACCCTGCGCACTGTCCTAGCACCTGTGCCTAAGGAGATGCCCTCTATGGTACCAAGCATCTCCCAAAATGTGATTTGCTCTTCCTGTGATGGAATGGGGTGGGCTGAGGGGGCGATGGGTGCTGGAAAGCCACAAGGCTGCCATTGATCTGCCAGAGAAGGCACCTGCTCACCTGGCAGGATGCTCACCTGGCAGGAATAGCAAATTTGCTAGAAAAATGCAGGTCCCCCTGCTCTGGGTGATCTGTGACTTCTGCCACGCAGGGGATCCAGAGTGCGAGGCTATCCAGAGAGCTGGAATGAGGATTTTGCTGAGCTGAGGTGGGTTGCTTTCCTCTCCTTCCCTCATGAAATCACAAAACCCATGCTCATCTCCCAGATGACCTAAGGGTGGCAGTTCCTAGAGGCAGGCAATAAATGAGGCACAGTGACCTCACGTCCAGCCTAGTTTCCTGTGTTCATCCCTGAAGGGACCTGAGTGTGGGAACAGAGTGCTCTCCTCTCTCTCTTTCTTTCTCATTCTCTCATTCCTTCTTTCTCTTTCTCTCTCTCTTTCCCTTTCTCTCTCTCTCCTCTTATTCTCCCTCTTTCTCACTCTCTTCCCCCAGCCCCCACGTTTGTCCTTCTCCTTCCTTGCAGTCTTGCTCTCTTTCATCCATATTCCCTTTTACTATAAACTTGCTCATCTTCACTGAGGTTTAACCATGACCCAAGTTCTGGATCTTATGGGCTATTTATTATGAAGACCTAGGACTTCCTGTTTGCAGGTGAACACAGAAAGGCTTAGGATTCTTAGTAGAGAGCCTAAGCAGTCCAGATGGGAGACGTGCATTTAAGGAGAGAGATCTGATGGCTGCTCACTGGGGATGACGCCCTTTTTGGTCCACGATTGGCCCCTGGTGCCAGGTGAGAGGACCAGGCATTGAGCTGGTCTTCAGGCCTCAGGGCTCAGCTCCCATGAGGACCTCACACCCCTGAGGCCTCCCTGAGTTCTGCTCTCCACAGGCCTGCATCATTTCCAGCAATTTCCACAAGTGCTTCCTTTTTAAAGGCAGAGTCTTCAAGATTGACCTTGTATAGTATTCATTTATTTAAAAAACCCAGCTTCTGCTGTGGTGCTCACTGAGCGATTAGAGCAGCGCTGAGCACTGCTTCCTTGGGTGGGCCTCGATGGACACCCACCCCTCTAACTGCTTAACATCACAAATGTGTCCTAAATTCACACTTAGAAAAGCTGCATCTCAAATTTCCTTACTGGGGTGGCAGCTGTGAGACTCCCACATCCTTGTTCCACATCAGTAGAGACAGACCCCTGTGTCAGCTCCACAGTCTGGCTCAACCTGGTGTGAGTGTGGGAAGTTCACACCCAGGCCAGTTTAAGGTCAAGGTTGAAGGTTTCTCATCAGAAGAAAACCCCATCACCACATCATTCTCTCCCTCACCGGGCAGTGCCTAGTCCACTTCTGATATCCAGGACGGGTAAGATCTCCCAGGGGGTTGGCCAACTCCTCTGCAGCCCCACACCTGGGTGTGACCCCGAGACCCCAACACGCCTGGGTATATCCCTGAGACCCCAACATACCTAGGTATGTCCCTGAGACCCCAACACACATGGGTATATCCCCGAGACCCCGACACACCTAGGTATGTCCCTGAGACCCCAACACACATGGGTATATCCCCGAGACCCCGACACACCTAGGTATGTCCCTGAGACCCCAACACACATGGGTATATCCCCGAGACCCCGACACACCTAGGTATGTCCCTGAGACCCCAACACACATGGGTATATCCCCGAGACCCTGACACACCTAGGTATGTCCCTGAGACCCCAACACACCTGGGTATATCCCTGAGACCCCGACACACCTAGGTATGTCCCTGAGACCCCAACACACCTGGGTATATCCCTGAGACCCCGACACACCTGGATATATCCCTGAGACCCCGACATACAGACTCCAACACACATGGGTATATCCCTGAGACCCCGACACACCTGGGTGTGACCCCAAGACCCCAACACACCTGGGTATATCCTTGAGACCCCAGCATACTTAGGTGTGTCCCTGAGACACCAACACACCTGAGTATGTCCCTGAGACCCCGGCATACCTGGGTATATCCCTCAAACCCCAACACACCTGGGTATGTCCCTGAGACCCCAACACACCTGGGTGTGTCCTCACGACTCCATCACAAGTCTCCTTGCACTTGGTTTTCTTGTTCTGCTCAGCTGGGGTCTCCAGGCCCAGCCCAGTGACAGGGGGATGGGGTCCACGCCCCACTCCTCCTGCATAGAAAGTCAAATCGAGATCGGAGAAATAAAGTTGAGGGGCCCAAGTCACAAAGCTGGGGGATGGTGGGGGTTGGGGGTGAGGCCTCAGTTCTCTTGTTCTGCCAACTACTCCTATTCCTGGGTAAGATGATCACTAAAGGACTCTGGGTTTTAACTTGAAAACAAAGGAGAAAAACGTTATATCCTTCAGGTCCTCTTCCATTGTAAAAAGTACATATAAAAATAGGGATGAGCACACGTGACCCCTCCTGGGACTCAGCGAAGTTCCTGGCAGTGAGTGGAACTCAGTGAACGTCTCTGGAAGTAACTGATGGGGTAGACCAGGAGTAAATACTTAGTCTCTAGTGGAGACAAAGAGACAAAAGGGGGCTACAACTTTTTTGTTTTATTTATGCTTTTCTCTTTTCTTTTCCTTTTCTTAGGGCTAAGCTTGAAGCAGAAGAAACCACAGTAAAAACACTGGTCAATGTATAGTAATTTTAAAGTCATCTACTTCCTATACATGTGATTGTTGGCCAGGGCATTTATGATTTATGTTATATTTTATTTTCCTATGGTCTTAAGTTGTTGGTTATACTCTAGAACTTTGCATACATGCAGTTGTTGGCTGGGACATTTATGATTTATGTTGTATTTTATTTTCCTATGGTCTTAAGTTGTTGGTTATCCTCTAGAACTTTCTGTACATGTAGGGTTGGCCGGGCCATTCATGATTTATGTTGTGTTTTATTTTGCTATGATCTTAAGTTGTTGGTTTTCCTCTAGAACTTCTTGTATATGTAATTGTTGGCCAGGGAATTTATGATTTACACTGTGTTTTATTTTACTATGATCATAAGTTGTTGGTTTTCCTCTAGAACTTCCCATACAAAATTCTTGGCCAGGGCATTTATGACGTATGTGATATTTTATTTTGCAATGGTCTTAAGTTGTTGTTGTTGTTGTTTTCTAGAACTTTAGTGCATTTCACAGTAACATATTTTAATGGATAGTGAGGTAAGGGCCCAAACCCCCCAAAACAAATTGTAAATTCCAGTAAAAACTATTACCCAGTAGTTGGCATGGAAAAGTTTGGTGGCTCCTTACAAAGTTAAATGTAGAACTACCATATCACACAGAAACTCCACTCCTAGGCATATACGTCCGGAAGAATTGTGGGCAGAGGCTGGAACAGATAATTGTACAGGAAAGTCATAACAACATCATTCACAATAACCAAAAAGCAGAAGCAACCATGCCCATTGAGAGGTGAATGGGTAAGCCCAATGTGGTCTGTCCATACAAGGGAATGCTTTCCGCCTCAACACAAGGGATGGAGTTTTCATACACGCTGCAACCAGGATGGACCTGCAAAACACATGAAGCGCAGTAAGCCAGACACAGAAGGACAGATATGACATGTCTCCATGGACACGGAATACTTAGAACAGGCAATTTCACAGACAGAAGGTAGAGTGGAGACACTCAAGGCTGGGGAATGGGATGGAGGGGGTGTTGTTATTGGAGGTGCCGAGCTTATGTTGGAGATGTTGAAGAAGTTTTGGGGATAGCAGTGGTGAGGGCTACACAAATTGTGAATAGATTTAATGCTACTTCATCGTCTGCTGAAAAACGGCTACAATGGCAAGCATTCTATTCTGTATGCTTTACCACAGCAAAAATAATAATAATAATAATAATAATACCTAGTAGGAACTTTATGCGCTTATTTTGAAACATGGGTCAGATTCTACATTTACTCTCCAAGATCACGGTGATAAGTGTTTTGTGAATGGTGGAGCTAGTGATTCAGAGAGGACTGCCGACACTGCCCGCCAGGGGCTCTGAGCCTCTGTCTCCTCACCTGTGAAGCAGACGCAAGTCTGCATGACTTGCATGACGGGTAAAATATCTAGACCGCATCACTGCGCAGCCACTAGTCAGTGCTTCCTAGGAGTCAAGTTTGTAATGTGAACTTGATACATACGGACACAAGTTTCTGTCCTGAAGCTTGCAGTCACTCTGGGAGGTGGTGGATGGTATTACTGGGCCCGTTTTACATTGGGGAAACTGAGGCTCCAACACTGAAATAACTCACTTCACCTGGAGTTGAGCCAAGATTCTCTTTACTCCAAAGCCAGCACTCCTTCTGAGAACAGGACTTTGATTTGGACGGACGGAAGTTGCTGGGGGCCTCAGCACAGGGTCTTTGGGCTCAAGGCTGGACACGCAGCTGTTCACGGCAGCTGCGGTCTGTCCACCCAGGCAGAGATTGGATGCAACAGTTTCAGGCGGGGTTCCTCCCTCCCCAGGTGCCCGCCCACCTCTCCCTTACATGGGATGTCTCTCTTCTTCCTCCTTGCCTGGTCCCTAAAGCACTTGAGTTTGTGGTTCATTTTTTAAAAATGACATGTTTTATTTAACCCAGTATATTAAAAATATCATTTCAGAATGTACATTTTCCTTTTTTTTCTTTGCAATTGGCCGTGTATTTTACACCTTTATTTTATTGATTTATTTTTTTAGACAGAGTCTTTCTCTGTTGCCTGTGACGTGATCTCAGCTCACTGCAACCTCAGCCTCCCGAGTAGCTAAGATTACAGACATGTGCCACCATGCCTGGCTAATTTTTGTATTTTTGGTAAAGATGAGGTTTAGCCATGTTGGCCAGGCTGGTCTCAAACTCCTGACCTCAAGTGATCCACCCACCTTGGCCTTTCACAGTGCTGGGATTACAGGGCTGAGCCTCTGTGCCCGGCCAGACTAAGCAGGCTTCAAGTGTCTAACAGCTATGTTGGGCAGGTGGCTCCGAGCTGGAGGGCACAGGTTTGGATGGAAGACGACTGTGTGTGAAAGCACCACTGTGAGCCTTGCGGGGATGCAGAGCCCATGGCACAGGCCGCTCCTGAGTGACCTCTCCAGAACCTGCCTGCTGTAAGCGCTCAGGTGTCTCTATCTCTCTGCACCAAACCTTACTACTCTTAAAAGTTTTGAGAGACCAGTTTACTTAGTATACTAATAATTGTACCCAATTACTACCATTAGATAGACTGGGTTTTTGCTGTCATTTATTTTCACTGATTGCCTAACGTTATTTTACATTTTAAACAAAAATTGTGTATGTTTACAGTGCACAATGTGTTGTTCTCGTGTACACTGACATATGACATGATTACTATGGTAAAGCTAATTAACACTTCTTTCTCCTCACATAGCTCCTTTATTTATGTGTTGGGAGCAGCTCGGATCTACTCAGCGACTTTCCAGAGAGCCGTGTGGCCTTACTAACGACAGACATCGTGGTGCATTCCAGACCCCCGGGCTTGTCCATCTGACGTCACTGCAACTTCCTGATTCCACTCAATAGGCCAAGACAAGCGGAAGCTCCGGTTCAGGGAGAACGTTCCCCAGGAAATCAGGGCAGCAGAGTTTTCCAGGAACGGAGGCTGTGACGGTGGAGGGTGGCCAGGCAGCAGGAGGCCGGGGAAGCGGGTGTCCTGAAGCAGAGGCCGCGGCGCCACATGTATGGCGGCTTGCAGGTGAGGAGCACTGCAGTGAAACAAATCAGACCCCGCAGAGGTGAGCGTAAGGGAAGGGAGCTGCCCCCTCCCGCCACCCCCCTGCTCTCCTGCAGCTGTAGAAGCCGGGGCCTGAGCCGTGTCGCTCCCCTGAAGACCTCGGGGCAGCATGTGGGCCAAGTTCCAGCCTGCTTCACAATCCTTCTGGGGATCGTGGTGGTGAGAGGTTTTTTCTAATTTTATGAAAGGTATCACTATCTTTTTTTCCTGATTATCTTGGTAGTTTTCAGAGAGAAGGGAGTGGCCTCTGCATTTTAATAAACCCACCATCTCCACCCAGAGTCCTGCAAAGTGGATCTTGATGCTGTGGCCCTTGCAGGTGAGGCGGGAGCAGCCCATAGATGCCGGGGCCTGGCCGGCCTGGGCTTTTCTCTGTGCAGCCTACAGGGGAGACTGTAAGGGCCTGCAGCCGGTGCTCCGATACAGTGGCTGGGAAGTGGAACACTTGGCAACTGCTGGGTCACCTCGCTGTGTTTTCTGAGGCACATGTGTTTTGGAACGTAGTGTTAGTGAACGTCTGTCCGTGAGGGCTTCCATCTCTCAGGTGGGTAGCAAGCATTCTAGGTAGGTCATCTTGCTGGTTCCTCATAATACAACCTTGTAAGCCAATATTGTTATGAAGCCTATTTCACAGATAGGAAAACTGAGTTTTAGAGAGGTGAGCAATCTTCCCAGGCTGCCAAGCAGGGCTGGGATGCAGGCTTCCCTGCCCCCGCGCTCACCTGACTCCAAAGCCAGGCTCTGGATCAATAGGATGTGGCTCAAATCTGTGGCACATCTGCTTGCCATCTCCCTAGGACCACCATGAGACCCTTGAGACCAGGTACCACATCTCTGTACACTGCAGTGCCCTCATTGCTAGTACAGTCCCTGGCACGTGGTCAGACCACAGTTAAAACTGGTGAGCAGATAAATAAGTAAATGGATACTTGAATGGTGAATGAACGCGTGCATACATTTCAAAACCCAGCTCAAACCAACTAAGATAAATACATTACTGGAGTACAGAAATTGGACCTCTCAAATTGCACCAAAATATTTCTGTGTTTATGTGCATAACTTTTTCACATTTGAACCTGCAATTTTGTGTCAAGATGTAATTTTTTTAAAAAGCTAGTTTCATAATGTTGTTAGCAATGGTTTTACATTTTAGGCATCTCCACGGTGTGAGAGGCAAAGGGCCTGCATTCTTGATTCTAACAATTTAACTGTAATCTGTCAATTTCAAGCAGGAAATCTGATCTGAGTTTTCAAACCCCCATGTCTCCCCGAGAGTCAATAATTCACCATTTTAGGGCAACGGGCCCATTAACACCGAACAGCTTGAGAATGCACTCTTCATTGATCAGATAAACAAGTCATGAGATATTTTATTACAAAATGACGAACCAATTTAGTCATCTTTTCACCAACAATGGACTTATATTAGATGTGAAATGGCAAGAAATTTTCTTCCTCAGGGAGCTATCATAAGAAACACAAACTGAAAGCTTCTCATCCAAATGGCTCATCTGACTGGGCTTACCCTGAATTCAACCCAAATTTAAGCCAGACCGCTGATAAGTTTTGCTTAAAAGTGATAGGTTTTTCTTTGTTGGTCTTATTCCAAATTATATGCAATATTTTGTCTTATATTTATGTCATACATTTAGCTTTTTCTGGTAGTTTCTTATTGAAATACAGTAATTATATGGGTAACTTATGCAAGTATTACTTGTCATAATTCTGAGTTTTTAATTCATCTTAAGTAAATGATTGAGGCAATTTTAAATCCATTTCCATGAAGATTTTACATTCTTTTTGAACTTACAAAATGGAGCAGATATTGCCTTTGGTTGGTAATTAGAAATAAATTGCAGGCCAGGTGTGGGCACAGTGAGGCAGTGGCAGAGATGACCAATGCTGACTGGGAGTCAGGGTACTTGGGGGAAAACAAGGCTGTGGAATTCGCCTTGCCAGCACTCTTTCTGACTATATGTTCAGAGAAGTCCCTCTCACCCAGGGTCTCTGAAAATGCTGGGCTCAGCGAAAGTGTGACTGGGCTACAAGAAGGCATGATGCTGAAGCTCGGGCTCTGTGTTTCTTCCTGCACAACCGAGGAAGGAACTGCTTACATCACAGGGCGTGTTCACGGCTCCCCACTGCAGGCACTGCGAGTAACCTACTCAGCTGCCTGTAGCAGCCCTGGGTCCCCTGCCCTGGGTCTGTGGGGTAAGCCACCGCCTTGGTGTTCACTGGCGTCTGGCGGTTACAGCCTGAGTGTAAAAGGTCTCATTTGGGTGGGACAGGAGGCAGGGCCTGGGTAGGGTGACAGGGAGGTCACACCAGGGGTGCCACAAAGCCCGGGCTTTGAGGAATCCTGTCCTTAGTGGGAGGTCTGGAAAACACAGGTCTGGAATAGAACCTGTCTTAATTTTGACTCCAATGGAGAGAATGAAGGGGGAGTATTCCTATTCATATTGTTACACTCAAGCAGAAACAAAGTCAGGTCTTTTCTGGAGGAATATACTTTACATAAGAACAATGACCTCAAAGACTTCCCACTGATGAAATTCCATAAAACAAGAGGTCAGAACAAACCTTCATAGGACAAATGAGGAAATAAGCTGCCACAACCCAGGATGCACAGAAACAGCTACAAAATCAGAACCACACACACTCCAGATATTGGCATCTCCCGAAACAGAACATAAACACATGTAATATATTTAAAAATCAGAAGAGGAAATGCATGAATGATGAAGGTAACGGAGACTACCAAGATTGACATGTGGAATTGACAAAGAACCAAATAGAATGTCTAGAAATGAAAAACGTAATAATCAAAATAAGCACAGCAGGTGGGTCACATAGACCTTAAAGGCTGAATTGGAGCTAAGTTACTCTATATAAAACATGGAAGACAGATTTTAAGGACTGACTCAGGATGCACAACAGAGTTACAAAAATACAGAAAATACACAAGAGTGTTCAAAGAAAGGGCAGAGAGGTAAGGGTATGGTGAGGAGGTAGCATTAGAAAGGTAGGCTCCGAACTGTCAGCAACTGACAGTAGACACCGAATCTCAAGTTCATGAAGCCCAGTAATCCCCAAGCAGCAGAATTAAAAAGAAATCCTCACCAAGTTATAGAAATGCAACTGAAAAACACCAGGGACAAGGAAAACATCTCTGTTCTCAACAAAGAAAAAAAAATTTACTACAAATGGAAAGAACCATCTGATAGCAGTAGGCTGAAAATTTTCTCAAAGTTTACACACAGCTGAGAATAGTTTGAATTCCAACAGCCAATGTGGGAGAAACCCATAATACATACGGCATCAGATAGAGTCTGAAGATGCGTTGGTTGGTTCAGAAGTGGAGGTAAATGAGCTCTAGACTGTGTAGCACTCTGACTTTCCCTAACAAAGCTTCAAATCCTCAAAAGATCAAACGAATTTCAAAAATACCTAAGTAGAAATAGGAAAAAACCCCACAATATTCTTTATAGGAATCTAATAAAATCTGGCATCCAACAACATAAAATTAACGGTTTTCAACATCCGGCAAACAAACAAAGCCACTTCCAGGCATGCATGAGAGGACGAAAATATGGCTTAGGACAAGAATAAAAATCAGTCAAGAGCTGCCTCTTATTAGCAACCATGGAGGCCAAAAGAAAGTGGACCAACATCCTTAAAGTGCTGGAAGAAAATTAATGTCAACACCAAATACTATATCCAGTGAAACTATCATTTAAGAATGGAGGTAAAATAAAGACATTTTAAGATATAAGATAACTAAAAGAACTCATCACTACAAGAAATGTTGATGATGGTTCCTGGGGAAGAATAATAGTGACACCAGAAGGAAGCTCAGAACATAAGGGACAAACAAAGAGTATCAGAAATGGTAAATATCTGAATAAATTCAAAATATTATTTTTCTTTTTTGCCTTTCTTCACCTTGATTTCATAGAAGCTACAAACTGTTTTGAAAAAGGTAACATTGTGTCATGGGTTTATAATGTGTGTAGTTGTATTATGTATGACAATAATAACATAAGGGCATGGAAGAAATATAGACCTTAAAGCTGTAAGATTTCAATATTTTACATAAAAAGTAGACCTACTAAAAGTTAAAAAGTGTATTAAATTGCCAGAGCAACCATGAAAGGAAATGGAATTCTATAAAATCAGTAGTAGTGCAATGTATGACAGTAGTAGCCCAAAGGACAGGTGCAGGGGAGATGGATGGATAGATGAAATAGAAGGACAAATGGAGAGGTAGACAGATGGATAGATGAATAGATAGATAGGCAGATATATAGATGGATAGATAGATGTATATATGGATAGATAGATGAATAGATAGATGGAGAGATGGATGGATAGATGAATAGAAGGACAGATGGAGAGGTAGACAGATGGTAGATGAATAGATAGGCAGATATATAGAGAATAGATAGATGTATGTATAGATAGATAGATGGATAGATGGATAGATGAATAGAAGCACAGATGGATAGGTAGACAATGGATAGATGAGTAGATAGATAGATGGATATATGGAGGGATAGATAGATGTATATATGGATAGATAGATGAATAGATAGATAGATGGATATATGGAGGGATAGATAGATGTATATATGGATAGATAGATGAATAGATAGATGGATAGATGAACAGAAGGACAGATGGATAGGTAGACAGATGGATAGATGAATAGGTAGGCAGATATATAGAGGGATAGATAGATGTATATGTGGGTAGATAGATGAATAGATAGATGGATAGATGGATGGATAGATGAATAGGACAGATGGATAGGTAGACAGATGGATAGATGAATAGGTAGGCAGATATATAGAGGGATAGATAGATGTATATGTGGGTAGATAGATGAATAGATAGATGGATAGATGGATGGATAGATGAATAGGACAGATGGATAGGTAGACAGATGGATAGATGAATAGATAGGCAGATATATAGAGGGATAGATAGATGTATATATGGATAGATAGATGAATAGATAGATGAATAGATAGATGGATAGATGGATGGATAGATGAATGGATAGATGGATAGGTAGATAGATGCATAGATGAATAGATGTATATAGATAGATGGATATGTAGGTTGGTAGATGGATAGATAGATGGATAGATGAATAAATAGATGTAGACATAGATAGATAGATAGATAGATAGATAGATAGATAGATAGATAGTATATTAGTTTCTCACATTGCTATAAATATACTACCTGAGACTGGGTAATTTATAAAGAAAAGAGGTTTAATTAACTCACAGTTCCACTTGGCTGGGGAAGCCTCAGAAAACTTACAATTATGGTGGAAGAGGAAGCAGGCACATATTACATGGTGGTAGGTGAGAGAGAGTGCGTGAAGGAGGAACTGTCAGACACTTATAAAACCATCAGATCTTATGAGAACTCGTTCACTATCATGAGAACAGCCTGGGGGAACCACACCCATGATCCAATCACCTCCCACCAGGTCCCTCCCTCAACATTTGGGGATTATGAGGATTACAATTCAAGATGAGATCTGGGTGAGGACACAGAGCTGAACCATATCAGATGAATAGGTAGATGGATGGATAGATAAATAGATAGATTGATAGATAGACGGATGGATAGATGGATAGAAAGATAGGTCGATGAGTAGATAGATAGATAAAGAGATAGATGTATATATGAATAGACAGATGGATAGATGGATAGATAGATGGCTGGATAGATTGATGAGTGGATGAATAGATAGATGGCTACATGGGTAGGTGGATGAATAGATAGGTGGCTACATGGGTAGATAGATGGGTAGATAGAACTATTGCATCAACAGTAGAGATAAAATTAAAACATAAAAAAATTAATCCAAAACAAGGCAGAAAATGAGGAAAATAGAAATCAAGTAGAAAACATGGACATCTTGCAAGGTGGTAGATTTAAATCTAACTGTATCAATAATTGCATTAAATGGAAATAGTCTAAACAGGGTTTTCTGTTAGAAGGAATTATTTAAGGGAGAAAGCTGAATCAAATTAATCTGTAGCATCAGAATACTCTGAAAAAAGGTAATATAGTTTCCTGAGACTGAGTATATTAGATATAAGTAATAAATGTGAATGTGTCTAGGTTTATGTACTAATGTTTATTATAAATTGGACTCTTTCTCAAGGGATGAACAACACAAATTAATCTTGTAGTTTCTGCTGTCTTGAAGTAGAAAGAATGAGTTGAACAATAACTCATTGATATTTAGAAAATGCTAGACATATCCTGCTGTGCTTTTTTCTATTGCTGAAAACAATTGGGATTTGAACAACACTTTATATTTTTTTAAGTGCAGACAAAAAAGATTGTACTTCTGACAAGAAGGCTCCCTGGAGTCAGTGCCTCGAATGGAGGAAATGAGTCTCATTAAAGCTGGGATACCTTCCCGCCTTCTCTCTGGTGGCCGTTTGGGTCTGTGATCCTTGGAGGCTAGCACTTAAACTCTTCCTTTTACTGGAAAAGGCATTTTGGTATCAGTCATGGGATATGCCACTTTCAACTCTCGGAGTCCTGCTCAAATCTTGACCCAACCCCAGTCTTCAATTCCCTGTGGTAACAATAACCGAATAATCAACAAAGCTGGGCTTCCACATCAGTCCTGGGCACCGCGTACTGTGGGTCCCCCCACACCCCACACAAATGCAGACATCTGGTTGGAAGTCCACACAGCACATGGTCTCTCCTGGCTACGGTTGTACTGACATCATTGTTGTTGATTTTGTTTTTGTGTTTGTTTCTGTTTTAAGCAACTGCCTGATCCAAGCATTGAAACTAATCTGGCTATTGTGGCTATTTCTAAGACCAACTAAGTCGGTTTCCTGTTTCAATGGCTTGTGGGAACCATTTAGATTGTGCAAATGATTAAACGACTACATCACATCGATTGCTCTAAATAAATACAGCCTAAAGCAGCCTGCCCCTAAAATAGCAAATAAGAGAGGCAAGATAGAGTGCCATATAGTTCTTTAGATACAAAAATCAATAGGATAATTCAGGTTCTAAGGAGAAATACTTGATATGTCAAGTTTGCTTATTTTATCTATGAGCAAATGGAACACAAGACCAATTGCTCATATTTATTCTGTAGATTCCTGGCAGAAGCTAAGAACTGTCTTAAAATAAATTTTAAAAGTAAATAAGTTATAATGCATAGGTTAGCCCATTCATTAATGATTTTCAGAGTTTCAAGTGTAAATATTTCTTAATGATTACTAGTTGATCAGTGTAATGAAAACATTGAGTAGACAAACTAAATGCACAGTATAAATGTGACATAAACACTGGTTTCAATTTGTCTCAAGAAAAAAGAAAAAAAAAAGGCCCCTGCAATGCCAAAGAGTGGCCATTATTGGGGTAATTCAAACAACCCACTGTAATACAGGAAAGGCTTTGAAAACAGGAGGCACAGAATATTTCCAATGCTCATAAAGGCAGAGAATTTCCAAATTGATTCTTTTGGGAAAACTCTCATCTGGAGGTATTGGACCAAGGATACTTCTTTAAAAACACGGGTGCGTTTCTCTCCCAGTGAACTGAACGTGCAGTGCTGAGGCACTTGTGAATCATCACACCTGCAGGGACCACCCGATGGCAGACTCCCCGCGCTTCTGCACCGCTGCCTCCACGGGGCGGACTCCAGGCCCCTTGCAGTCCCCACCAGGCCCTGAAGACGCACTGACACTCAGCAGAGCTCATCTCCTGAGGACTCTCAGTATTCTCTTGTTCTCTGAGGACAGTGTCGCCTGGGTGATGCCCTGGTGTGCTGCATGGATATCCTGCGCGGGAACCCAGGAGACACACTGGTGGGAGCAGTGATTGCATTTGGCCAAGGCTCATTCACCAGGAGAGTGAGTCAGTGGCCATGTGCGGCAGGACCCAGGTGTGCGGCAGGACCCAGGTGTGCGGCAGGACCCAGGTGTGCGGCAGGACCCAGGTGTGCGGCAGGACCCAGGTGTGCGGCAGGACCCAGGTGTGCAGCAGGACCCGGGCAGCTCTAGAAGTCCACAGGAGGAGCTACACGGGAGACGTCGTCCTTCCCAACACTGACATGGGACGCTAGTGCGCTTTTCCAACAGAGTTGCTTAGGAACAGAGGACTTAGAGGAGAAGGCATGGGTGGGAGAGAGGGGCTGGGTAGTGAGCGAGGGAGAAGTGGGCAGAGGCCTGCGGTGGAGCCCACAGCTGGAGGCAGACAGTGAGCTCACTGGGGAGGAGATGGGGAGAACAGAGGAGACTGTGACCACAACAAGAGAGTGTGCATGAAGAGAATCCAGAGTTCCTCCCCCTGTGCTGTGGGCAGAGAAGCACTGGGCGTGGCCAGCAGCAGAGCGGAGGCCGCCATCCTCTACCCACCAGCAAGGACCCGGGCATCAAAGGCGGGAGCCATGACCCTCATCAGCACAGGCCTGTCCTTTTCCCTTCTGGAGTGTGATGCTGTCCCGATTTCATGCACAGCTGTCCGGCCGCGGAGAGAAACGCAGGGTGCGCGGCTTTCCTGTGCCCACTCTGGAAAGCTTCTCATGTGCGCTGAGTCGGCCACAAGATAAATGAGTTATTGTCTGAGGGGTGCTTGTACCCACTAGGGCCCTTTCAGAGTTGAGAGAGGCAGCATCTTGCAGAGAGGAATGTTCTAGAAACTTCCCTGTGAGCACCAGCTCCGCAGGCTCCTTCTGTGTGGTGAAGATGTCTGTGACAAAAACACTCCCAAAGCCTAAGCAAGGGTGTGAGCGCCCTAGAGAGACTGTTTGCCCCACCCCGGAAATGTTCATTCCTGCCGTGGAACCTTCCTGTTCATTCCACAGAGGCTGAGCCGGCTTGTGGGGCTTGGCAAGGACTAGGCGGGGGGCATCGAACCCTAAGGAGCTGAGCCACCGCTGGGGTCGGGGTCCAGTCCTGGGGAACGCGGGTTCCTGGAGCACAGCAGGGCCTGACCGCCTCCGCGCCGCCCTCCCCGCATTTCCTCTCCTCCTCCCCAAGCCCGTGGCTCAGAACACCGAGACCTGCCTCGCCAAGAAACGCCCATTTATTTCCTTCCTATGTATTTATTTTGCAAAAGCCGCCTTTTGAAAGCCGGAGTGCAGTGCGGACTGGCTGAGGCCGGGGCCCAGGCGCGCGCCTCCTTCCTGCAGGCGGCCCGGGGCATCGATCGCGCGGGGCGTAATGAACCCTAATAACAGCTCTATCACCGCCCGCCCGCCAATTGGCCAGGGTGCCCTCCAAATTAGCCACAAAGAAGCCAGTCTGTCAATATTAATTCCGCCTTGGAGATTACTTGTTACGGGAGAACAAAGGTGTTCTGGCTTGAGCTGAACAACTTAACTCCTTGTCTCATAACATTTAAGCTGCTATTGATCGCCTCCTTGCATTGTGTGTGGATTAAACACGTGCGCGTGCACATCCAGGCACACGCGCGCACACACTCGGGGCGCCTGGCCCCACTCAGGCAGCCGCCCCACCTCCTCGCCTACCCGGAATCATTCAGCAACGTGAAGCAAATTAAATCAATGAATTCATCCTAGCAGATGGCCACTTTAACACTCAGTTAGCCCTTTAGATAATTGAGCGTTGACTCCGGAATCATAAAATGGATGGCTCGTTTGTACATTTTACTGAAATAGATCACCGAGGTTAAATAAATGAAATCCCATTTGTCAGGCGGTAATAAATGGCCTCCCCTTCTGCAAACAGCTCTGTTTGGCCTAATAAATACAGGGACGTTACAGCGCTCCTCCCTTGATAGGGTTACAGCTTAATGAAATGGCCTTCCCTCTGCTTGTTTTTGCCGCCTCCTGCACCGTGTGATAAGTAGCAAACCAACGAAGCTTGTAATTACAATCTTACAGAAACCCGGCCAATCTGTATATAAATCTCACCCTCCAATTACAAGATGTAATAATTTTGCAGTCAAGCTGGTAATGAGGTCTAATACTCATGCCTGTGATAATCCCCCCTGGATGCTGACTCTATCAGATGTTAGCTTTGTAATTATACTGGCAGAAAATCATTATTTCATGTTCAGCAGAAAAATGAGGTTGGTGGGAAGTTAATTTTCTCTATGCTCTGTGAAGCGTAGACAAAATTTTAATGATTTAATCATTATGGTTATCCCTTTTGCAATTGACCCACGCTACTTGTGTAGAAACATTGGCACATTTAAAAGTCCCTGTTACCCGATAAAGCTTGCCAGGTATGCAGCTTTTAATGTAAGAATAACTGTGTACAATTAAACTATTACCCTGCCGATAGGGAAAATTCATTTTACTTTTAGTTTCTGTTATTTACGTGTGTGATTCATGGAAATGTTTATGTCTTTCCCATACTATAATAAATGGCTAATTAAAAAAATTGAATTATGCCGCCCTGATTATGTCAACCCTGCAAAATAGCATCACAGAAGAATATTCGGACCAGATAATTTTTGGATATGGGCTTGAGAAGTTACAGCTTCTGTGTCTCCTGTAAAGAATAAGGACAAAAAATGGAAGAGTTGCCAATATCCCATTTGGGGAATATGACTTCTCAAATATGAGCCTTTAATATTTCTCAATCTGGCCAAGGGGCTGTTTATAAACAATGCACTTTTAGATACAGTTGATGCTTGAACATCATTTTTTCCTCGTACTTTTGGACTCTTCAGTGACGTAGAGGAAGACACATGTCACACACATGGCACGCTCAACAATGGCAGTCTAGTCATAGGTTAAAGAAGGATAAGGATATGAGAATTGCCTCCTAGGAGGCCAAATTTAATGATAGACTTTGGAAAACATACTCCTGGTGCTATATTTTGTGGTAAAACTAGCTTTGCCCTGAAACTCCTAATAAGGTCGGAAGAATTTTTCTGCCTGCCTGATCAAATGTTGCCCACAGCTTAAGACTGCCTGTTTCTACACCAGTCTGCTCTGGTGTTGACAGAGCTTGCCGGCTAGCACAGCCCCATGCTGGGTCACAGCGAGGGTTCCAGTGAGTGAAGAAGGTGCCTGGGGGATAATCATGTCCCTGGTTCTAGACTTACTTTATATTCCTGTCTGTCCTTTCCTGCAAAACTGAAGTCTTTGGAATCAGCCCTTGCCCACACCTCTGGGATCGTGAGTGGGCTGGGGTGTGCGCTGCAGCTGGGAGAATCCACTTAGCATCCTGTGGGCTGTGAATGGGATGAGCTCAGCTCTACAAGGGTGGAGACTTTACAGCTATGAACCAAGGTCATTTTTTTTTAAGGAAAATTCCATATTAGTGAATTGGCTTTTTGCTAAACTCCATACGTATAGAAAGATATCAGTATCTGTTGCAAATGGCAGATACAATTTTATGCACCTAATAATTTCTATAGATACTGAGATGAACTATGCAAATCTAGATTTAAGTGTATAATTAAACTGTGGCACTTGGTTTCTCCTCTTGCAGTTATAACTCTCAAAATTGCAACATAATTGATCATTGAAGATTTTGCCTTTTCAGGATAAAAGCCAAAGTGATTGCTCCAAATGGACATCCATGCCAGTCATCTGTGTAAGGATCGCTGAGTGTCTCACAAAAGCATGTGGGTATGAAGGTGGGGTTGACATTGATGATTAAACCAAGCAGTACAGAAGCATCGGTGCTGGTCACTTATCCCCGTCCTTCCCATCGTTCGAGATCCCCTTCCAGCGAATGGTGAGTGAGAAGGAGTCAATACTCCCCGGACCTGGAGTGTGAGATTGCTGGTGGGTGGGTCGAGTAGGAGGTCTCAGGGCTGACCCAGAGGATTGTGGAAATGTAAGCTGTCCCCCTCCAACAGGCCCAGTTTGCACCGTGGTCTACATGAATGGCCCTCTCTGGAAATGTGGAATGAGTGGCCTGTGTGCTGTGCACAATGGCCTGAGCCCATGGTGCCTGGCAGATTCCTCCAAGTGCAGTTCCTCAGGCCCTGGCTTCCCTGGGAGGGGAGCTGGCCCGATTCTGTGGAGTGTGGCCTCTTGCCCTGCCTCCCTCTGTAGATCATTTCCAGCAAGTTCTCCTGTAGGCTCTTTGTACCTTCCCTTCTCGTCCCACTGCAGAGGCTGCCAGCTCTTGCAAAGCTTGGTGCTCAGGCTTTGCATGACTTGGGTCTAGGCATGAGTCTGTGACTGCGGGAGAGCTACATGGAGGGAAAAATGAGGTCCTTTCGTATCCAACCTCTCCCCTTATCCAAGAGGAAGGAGAGATTCACAGACTTTCGTGCAAAGGCCACCATATAGACTTGCTGGGATGTCGTCCTCAGAGGCCCCACTGCATGTGGCCTGGAGCTTGCACATTGCTGAGCAGGGGCCACTCCCCCTCCCTGGAGGATGGCCCTGCTGGCACGGCCACATTGCTTGCCCTTCCTGCCAAGTCAGAGAGATCTTTTTGGTTCCCTTAAAAGTACCCTCAAAATCCCTAGAATCCTTTGTTGTTGTTGTTGTTGATTTTTTTTTTTAAAGGAATGGCTTTCTTCCTGCCCATGTCAAATCATCAGGGGAATGGTGCATTTCTGTCTCTCTGCTTCCCTTTCAAGATCAGGAATTGTCCTTTATTACTGTCTTCAAGATGGGAGTGGTTAACAAAATTATACCCACGTTGGGGGGATGGGCTTTCTTTAGAAGGTTAGAGCAAGGTCAACCCCAGCTCACCTGAATTACAGGTGTTCTAGGTTACTGTATTAGTCTGTTCTCACACTGCTGATAAAGACATACCTGAGACTGGGTAATTTATTAAAAAAAAAAGGTTTAATGGACTCACAGTTCCACATGGCTGGGGAGGCCTCAATCATGGCAGAAGGAGAAGGAAGAGCAAAGGGATGTCTTCCATGGCAGCTGGCAAAGAGAGCGTGTGCGGGGAAACTCCCATCTATAAAACCATCAGATCTCGTGAGACTTCTTCACTACCATGAGAACAGGATGGGAAAAACCCACCCCCATGATTCAGTTATCTCCCACCCAGTCCCTCCCACAACATGTGGGAATTATGGGAGCTACACCTTAAGATGAGACTTGGGTGGAACACAGCCAAACCGTATCAGTTACAGAGGTCAAACTTCAGTGCATATTCTTGCAAATGAAGGGGACAAGAGTCAAGTTGTAGGATGACTGGATTTCCGGCTAAATGAGGATCTTTAAGAAAAATGACAGGCTTTTGTGGCTCAAGTACAAGCAAAGATTTTTGATGCCTGCTTGAGCCTGAGGCTGGCAGGGCCCATAAAGCAGAAGCAGAACCCTCTGTGCCTCCAGCAGCTGCCGTCAGCCTCCGTCCTGGGCAGAGTGTCATTAGCACTGAGAGATCCTCCTGGGCTATGAAGGGTGATGAGTCGGTGGGTTCCGACACCAATGTTTGACTTACGTTTCTATGTTGTTTTATTTTCTCTCAGTTTCTATAAACTTCTGCAGGTCTTTGTGGAGGCAGTTAGGACATATGTATGTACAGAGTAAAAGTGAAATAACTATTATAATTAAAAATGTGATGTCTGGGTGTCTGTGGGGTGCTTGGGCCAGGGGAAGGCCACTGACATGTGAAGTGGCAGGAGGCACCTGTTGCCCAGGCCTCCCCCACATGCCCCTTGGTGCCACAGCAAGATGCCTGGTACATTTGCCAAGGACGCCTGAAGTTAATTTTAATTAGGAGTTGAGATGTCAGGAAATCTGGGTTTGAATTCTGGCTGGATGTTTAACTCTGTGGCCATAGAGAGACTAAGCACCATCTCTGCCCTGAACTGGATAATGAACGATCATCCTTCTTCCTGGGGCTTGTATGAGGGTTGAATGCCTGGGTGGTGCTCAGCACAATGCCTGGAAAAGAGCAGCTTCTTGGAGTGTCTCAGCCAGCCTTGCTCCTGGCTGTGGAGTCCAGGCTGCCTGTGAACTATGATCACTGCAGCCATGGGTGGGACGGGTGGGAGGAGCACCCGGAAGCACGCTGTCTGCCAGTCACATCACTGCGGAGGGGGAGAAGGCACCAGAGCCATGGCACAGCAGACGGTGATGGGTTCCTTCCCTGCCAAGCACGGAAAAGAAAATGGCACCTCCTTCTTCGCCAACCAGACACAGATCCCGTGTTAAGCACCTCTTGTAGATATTGTGGTGTTCCCTCTGTGACCCCACCCTCTTGCTTAGATGCTGTGGCCTCCATTCCATGCAGAGAGAAACAGAGCACAGAAGCCAAGTGACTTGCTGAAGACCCTGTGTCTGGGTACAGACAGGATTCAAAGCCAACTTAACTGCCCCTGCAGAACCAGCGTCCTCTGGCGTAAGCAGGACCCACCCGTTGCTCATCGGTTGTTTACTATGTCCTGGAGTTTAGTAAATGTTGGCTCTGCTGCCTGTAGATGCTGTGCACCCATTTCTACCAGAATTTCTAGGTTCTTTAATCTCTTTAAATGTTTGTTACTGTCTTAGCCAGCTAAGGGTGCTCCAGCAGAAGCTGTGGATGGAGTGGCTCAAACAACAAACAGTTCTTCTTCACAGTTCTGGAGGCTGGGATGTCCAAGGTCAAGGCACCAGGAGACCTGGTGTCTGGAGAGGGCCTTCCCCCAGGTTTGCAGACAGCGTTTTCTCGCTGTGTCCTCTCTTGGTGGCGAGGGCGCCGGGAAGAGGAAGCTCTCTCATGCCTGTTTTTTAAGGGCACAAATCCCATTCCTAGGGCCCCACTCACGTGACCTATAACCTGCCAAAGGCCCCATCATGAGATACCATCACACAGGAGACTAAGTCACAACACACGGAGTTCCGGGGAATCCGTGACAGCTATAAAGCTTCCCGCGGCACCATGGGGTGAAGAATAGTTCTTTGATTCATCAGTTATCTTTTCTGCATGGCCATTTCTTCATGTCATCAATGAAGAGCACTCAGAATTCATCCCTCCCAGTCTCCCCACAGAGCCAGGTCCCCTGGGAGTAGATGGAGCACTCTCCGATGTCTGAAAGGAAAGCACGACTACTTTGAACACATTTTCCTATCTCCTTCACTGCCCAATGCCCGTGGAACTTTTGTGTCTATATGCAGGAAGCCTGATGACAGTCAGGCAAACATTTCATTTGCTTCTTCAAAGGTTTTCTTACTATTTCTTACAAGAAAGCTAAGATTTCCTGGATTTGGGGGAAAATGGCATGTTTACAGTCTTTGCTTTCCCTTACCAATCTTTAATCTCACGTTTCTCTCCAGGCATCTTCTGGTGTGTGCAGGACCCGATGGAGGAGTGATGAGACCTCAGAGCCATGTCCAGGCTCTTCCAGTCAGTTGGTGGCCTCCACAAACGCCAGCCAGCCCGCCCAATGCAAGCTTCTGCTTGGCCAATGTGTAGCAGTTATGATGCAGCAATTGGAAGAGGCTGTGGGGATCAGTAATTCCAGTGGGGGAGCGACGGACACCCCTAAGAACCCATTCCACGATTTTAGTCCCAAATTGGATTTTGCTTGGAGAAATTCTCTGCCCTGTAGTAGTGGTTTTTAAGATCACAGATATTGGAGTAAGAAAGACAAGGCTCTTCCATTTGCTGGTCTATTGACTCACAGGGGAATACCAGAGAACTTGGCATCCAGAAAACAGTCAATAAATGAAGACAGTGCAACTAAGACCTGGGCGCCATGTTCCTTCCCTAAGGCTCATTTCACTAGGATGCTGTGTCAGCACACACACACACACACACACACACACACTCCAGGAAGCCTCTAAAAGAAATGCAAGTGTTGTCCAGTAGAAGGAGCATCGCTGAAATTTACTCAACAGCACGGTCTTCGTGTCTTTCCCTCCCAGGCCCACACTCTCAGCTGCCTCCTCCCCTCTCGCTCCTTTCCTCCTGTGTTCTCCAGCAAGGGTGAGGACCCACTGTCATTCAGAAAACCTCCTCCTAGTTTTTCTATGCAGGGAGTCATTCACACATCCAGCAAGGAAAACAGGGGCTTGGGCAGACTCTCCTTGGGAGGTAATGGGAGAGGGATTCTAAATGCTTGTCACATTTTTACCTGACACTGTTACTACCATGTGACTACCAATAACTAATGCCAACTTCTGAATCATATGTCCTGTCATCTTATGAGAGAGAACTCTGTGGTTTATAAACACCAAATCACAAATCTCCACTTTACATTCTTGTTTGTCTACTTGTTTGTCTGTTTTCCACTGCAGTGCAGGAGCCCGTGGAGGAGACCCAGTTTCCAGCGCCGAGGGGCTCAAGAATCTCAGGTCACCTGTGAGATGAGCTCTGAGCACTTGCCCACACTCCTGAGCATGAACGTAAAGCCCCATCAGATGCAGTGGCAGATGGTTAAGACAACAACCAACCATCTCGTCAGATAAAAGGTTCGCTCCACTTAAAGTGGATGATTTTTAAATTTGTTTGTAAAACCTTTGATATTTGACTACTAAGAAATTATAAGATCCCTATGGACAGGCAACTAATTTTCTACATTTCCTGGTTCTTTAAAAATAAATAATTATCATAGGTCCTTTTTAAGCTCTCAGAATTGTACTTTTGATTTCCAATAAATGCCAAAATATATCTTATCAAATATTTACAGTGGAGTCAGGCATAAAGTCTATAACCTCAAGAACATGAACTGTCAATTTATACTACCGTGGACTCAATTTGGCAAGTTAAGGGGTGAGGAATGGGATTTCAGGAAAAGCCAAAGGGTCTAATTGTTTATGATACATATTTTAAGTATCTGTCATAAAATGTGACCAAGCCTGTTGTATTCTTTGAATAGCTGATTTCCCTGTTTTATCCCCTCTTTGAGTTATTTTCATACATTTTCACAGATAACTGCAATACTTTTTCTTAACCTGAGATTTCTGAAGTTAATATGATGGAACTGCTGTGTGACACTGGAATTTGGACTGAGGGCGTTGAAGAAGAACAGGGCTTCCTCCCAGCCAAGGGCTCTTTAATGCAGAGCCTGGAGCAGCCCAGAAATCTTGCAGCAAATCTACAAGATGGGCTGTGACCGGGTCAAACGGAAATCTCTTTCAGTACTTTCTTCATGCCATGCAATACTCTTATTCTCATCATTTTGATAAGGAATAGTTTTTTTTTTCCCCTTTAGTTCCTCTTCCCTAGAGATATAGATTTTTAAGCTGATTTTGTGCCTCAGGCTCATTTAAGTTTTAAAAAATATTTTCCAAGATAGATAAAACATTTTTTTTCCTCTTGGAATAATGAGTATTTATTGACATTCATTTAGTGTTGTTTCAGCAGACTGCTTCCCACTTGACCCCTGCCAGCCCCCAGGAGTGCGTTTTGGATTAGAGGAAAATGTGGAAAATTTTGAAGTGCTTTTAATCTAGTAAAACACATTGGGATGGTGTTGAACACGTTTATTAAAAATTACATGTGTTTGCATTGGCAGGAAGCATTCCAGAAAATGTCAAGAATTTCCAGGCACTTTGTGGATTTTCCAGATGATAAATGATAATTTTGCTGCTTTTATTAGCTGCTGAATTTTCTTAACTCACCCAGCATTGATACAGACAGAGCAGGGCATGGCAGACCCCGCAGTTCCGTTTCATCATACTTGCCCACTACACGATGTTGCTATGCATCCATGGACTGACAGATTGTCTGGGGGATCTTGTAGGTACCATTTCTCCTCCTTCCAGTAAAAGCAATCCTAAAGGTTTTCAAAATAATCAATTGAGAAAGTACTACCGTTATTAAAAAATATGTTTTTATTTATTTTTAATAAATATATTTTAATAATATATTATTATATTTATTTTAACATATTATTTTTATTATTTATATAAATATAAATTTTTATTATTATTTTTTGAAACATTGTATCCTTTGACTAACATCTCCCCATTTTTGCCCCCACCTCCAGGCCCTGATAACTGCATTCTACTCTCTGCTTTTGTGAGTTCAACTGTTTCAGGCTCCACATATAAATGAGATCATGCAGTATTTATCTTTTTATGATTGGCTTATTTTGTTTAGCATGATGTCCTTCAGGTTGATCCATGTTGTTACAAATGACAGGATTCCATTCGTTTTTATGGCTGCATAATATTCCGTCATGTACATATACCACATTTTCTTTAACCACTCTTCTGTTGGTGGACATTTAGGTTGGTTCCATATCTTGGCTATTTTGAATACTGTGATGAACAGGGGAGAGCTGATACCCCTTCGACACACCGAGGTAGGTTGAAGAAATACTCAGTAGTAGGATTGCTGGATCTCATGGTAGTTCTGTTTTTAATTTTTTGAGGAACTTCCATACTGTATTCCATAGTGGCTATACTAGTTTAATTTTTACCTATAGTGTACAAGAGTTCGCTTTTCTTCACATCTTCACTGATACTTATCTTTCATCTTTTTCATGGTAGCCATTCTGACAGGTGTGAGGTGAGAGTTCATTGTGGTTTTGATTTATATTTCCCTGAAAACTACTGATGTTGAGCACTTTTCCATATACCTATTCGTCATTTGTGCGTCTTCTTTTGATAAATGTCTGTTCAGGTCTTTTGTCCATTTTTAAATCAACTTATTTGGTTTTTTGCTGCTGAGTCATTTGAGCTCCTTATATTTTGGATATTAACCATTTATTAGTTGCATGGTTGGCAAATATTTTCTCATATTCTGTAAGTTGCTTTTTCACTCTGCTGATTTACTGTGCAGAAGCTTTTTAGTTTGATGCAATCCCATTTCTCTATGTTCAGTTTTGTTGCCTGGGCTTTTGGGGTCATATCCAAAAAATCTTTCCCAGACCAATGTCAAGAAGCTTTTTCCAGCTGGGCATGGTGGCTTCTGCCTGTAATCCCAGTACTTTGGGAGGCCAAGGCAGGAGGATTGCTTGAAGCCAGGAGTTCAATACCAGCCTGGGCCACAAAGTGAAACCTCATCTTTACAAAAGCAGTTTTTTTATTTTTAATTAGCTGGCCACGGTGGTGTATGCCTGTAGCCCTAGATACTTGGAAGGCTGAGGCAAGAGGATCCCTTAAGCCCAGGAGTTAGAGGCTGCAATGAGCTATGATTATGCTACTGCATGCTAGCCTGGGAGATAGAGCTAGACCCTGTCTTTATTTAATATTTATGTTTTTTTTCTAGTAGTTTTACAGTTTGGGGTCTTAGGTCGGTATATACTTTCTGTTCATTTTTATATATGGAGTGAGATAAGGGTCTAATTCCATTCTTCTGCATGTGAATATTCAGTTTTCCCAGCACTATCTATTGAAGAGACTTTCCTTTCCTCATTAGTTTCTCTTGGCAGCTTTTTCAAAGATCAGTTGATCATAGATGTGTGGATTTATTTCTGTGCTCTCTATTCTGTTCCACTGGTCTATGTTTCTGCTGTTTTTATGCCAGTACCATGCTGTTTTATTACTATAGCTTTGTTTTAGATTTTGAAATCAGTTCGTGTGATGACCCTGGCTTGATTCACTTTGCTCAAGATTGCTCTGGGTATTTAAGGTTTTTTTTTGTGATGTGACTGGAATTTTGATATAGATTGCACTGAATCTGTAGATAGTTTTGGGTAAAATATTCTAAGTATTATCACAATTAAAGAGATTCAGTAAAAACCTTGCAAGACTAAATTTGCCAGCAACAAATCCTTTTAATTTTCCTTCCTCTGATAATTTCTTCATCTCCTCCTCATTCCTGAAGGACAGTTTCACTGGCTATATAATTCATAGCTCACAATTCTTCTTTAAGTACTTACAAAAATGCTGGGCCACTTTCTTTTTGCTCTAAGTTTTGGGGTAAAAAAGCTGCTGTTATTCAACTTGGGGTTCCCTTGTAGGTCAGGTGCTGCTTCTTTTTGGCTGCTTTCAAGATTTTTTCTTTGTTTTTCATTTTCAGAAGTTTAATTGGGGCGAGTTTGTGAGTTTCTTTTGTTGCTGTTGTTGTTTGTCTTGTGTATTTCATTTAGGGTTTGTTCACTTTGTTGTATGTGTAGGTTTGTGTCTTTCACCAGACTTGCGAAGTTTTCACCCATTATTTCTTCAAATACTTTTTCAGACACTGCATTAGTCCATTCTCATGCAGCTATGAAGAAATGCCTGAGACAGGGTAATTTATAAAGGAAAGAGGTTTAATTGACTCACAGCTCTACATGTCTCGGGAGGCCTCAGGAAACTTACAATCATGGCAGAAAGGGAAGCAAACATGTCCTTCTTCACATGGCTCCAGGAGAGAGAAGAATGACAGCTGAGCGAAGGGAGAAGCCCCTTATAAAACCATCAGATCTCATGAGAACTTACTCACTATCATGAGAATAGCATGGGGGAAACCGCTCCCATGATTCAATTACCTCCCACCAGGTCTCTCCCACCACATGTGAGGATTATGGGAGCTACAATTCAAGATGAGATTTGGGTGGGGGCACAGCCAAACTATATCATACTCTGTTTCTCTCATCTGTCTGAGACTCCAATGGTATGACTATTGCACCTTTTGTTACTGTCCCACAGGTCCCTGAGGGTCTCTTTATTTGTTTTCATTCTATTTTTCTGTTGCTCAGGTTGGGTAAATTCTATTAATTTTTCCTCAAGTATGCTGGTCATCTCCTTTGTCATCTCCACTTTACTGTTGAGCCCATCTAGTCAGTGTTCCACCTTTGGGATTTTTCAGTTCTATGATTTTGATTTGGATAGTTTTTGTAACTTCTATTTCTTTGTGGTGATTTTTAAAAATTTCTTTCCAATCAGTGTTCCATCGTTGTGATTTTTCAGTTCTATGATTTTGATTTGGATAGTTTTTGTAACTTCTAAATTTTTAAAATTTCTTTCAAGGCAACTTGTAATTTATTGGTGAAGAATTTTAATGACTGCTGCTTTAAACTCTTGGTTAGATAATTTTAACTTCGGATACATGGTTGTATCAGAGAGCTGTCATCAACTGATTGTCTTCTAAAATTCAGAATGTGATTTTTTGTTTATTGGTATCGTGGGTTGTTGTACCCTAGGCATGTTGTCTCTCATGTTAGGAGACACTGGGTCCTACTTGCTTTTTTGATTTCAGCATGCAGTCCCCCTGCTGTATTTTGGCATGCAGGTCCTGGCCTCCTTTGAGAGCTGTGGTTCCAGTGGTTTATTCTGAGGGCTTTGTGGGGTTGTTTTGATCTTGGTTTAGCTGCTGCTCGTGGGGCTCACACTGGTCTCTTCTGGGACCGCCTCTGGGGTGGAAGGGGCTTCCCCAGGCCAGGGCACCAGGTGTCTCCTAGCAGTGACAAGGAGTCTCCAGCCAGGAGGAGGAAGGGGCCTGACTTGGCAGGTGTCACAGGGGCTCCCCAGGTGCCCCCAGCTGTCCCTGTGTCTCTGGCATGGGGGTCCCAGGGCTCACAGGGAAAGAGATGCTTCCCTAGGCACTGATTGTTACTGAAGGTCTCAGTTGATCCTCTTTCCTAGCAATGCCAAGTCCTTCACGTGGTGTCAGAGGAACTCCGGGTTGATCCCAAGAGCAATGAGCCTCCCTGGGCTGCCTTCTGCCATTATGTTTGAGAAGTGCTCGGTCTGAGTGGTCTTCATAGTTGGTTAGGGACGTAAGGTGCCCTGCCATGTGTTATCTTTTCAGTCCTGGGTTCCCAAGGCAGCTCCCCTTCTTTGCACTGCCAGCCAGAGTCCCCCTTGGGTGTTTCCTGCCTCCTGCCCGGGGTTCACAGTCACGATCTGCAGGAGGAATGGGCAGAAGCAGCTCAAACCATGGTGTTCAGCCCAGACAGCTGCAATTTGGCACTTGACTCCGTGATGCCAGGGTGTACTCATGACGTGTGCTTCTCCAGTTCTTCTCCAGGGCAGCCTGGACGCGATGCTAATCCGGTACCAAGAGCACCCTCACACCAGCACGCTAGTCTCCAAATGTCATCAGTTACAGGAATCCAGGGCTGCTTGGCCTATTGGCAGATTCCAGGTGTAGGGCGGGAAGTAGAAAGGACAGCTCTGGAGCATCTGTCACCTCAGACAGCGAGGAGGTGCTCGGTGACAACCAGAACCAGGTCACAGGACACAGGAGCCCACAGGAGAGGCCCCCACTGGCCCAGCAGGGGCCAATCTGAACATCCATAAGGGTGGCGAGGCCATGGGTGGAAAAGCGTCACTCTCATTAATGCCTATGAGTTCCTAATTGTGCTAAAACAATCACAACCATCAGCATCAACCTTCAGAGGTTGCTAGGGAACCAGCTCATTATTCAAAAATCTGCATAAAAGGTAAGAAAACTGAGCATTTATCTTGCCTTCCCTAAGGGACAAAGCCCTTCAGAGCATCCATGTAGTCGATGCATATATAATATTGGGCAAAAGGAAGAGGCTATTGCCAGATCCAGGAGGCTGTGGGTTCTAGCGGCAGACCCCCAAGACACCCCAAGGAATGGGGCAGAAAATGGCTCTCGACATGCCCATGCCCCTTCATGCCACATTTCTTGAGGAGCTCTGATATGAAGTGGAAGAGGGTGGGGATTCCCAGGACTGTGCCTGAAGAGCCCTGCATTTTAAGGGGGTGGAGCAGAGGGAGCAGCCCAGGGGAGCAGCAGGAGGACACGCCCGGTAGGATGGGTGGTGAAGGCAGGGACAGGCAGGGCTTGCAGGAGGAAGGCAGGCCGGCTGGCTGGGAGACCCAGGAAGCCCACAGGATGAGATGAAGCCGTAGCAGCAGCTGGAGTATTGGGGGCTGTCCTGATGGAAGGTGGGTGGGATACAGGTTGCAGTGGCCTGGGGGTAAGGGGAAGGGAAGAGCATCTGTGATGTGGGGAAGCAGCTGGGATGGCGGAATGTGGCTCCAGGGAGAGTAGCTTTAAATCTCGATTCAATGCGAGAGACCACAGTGCACTTTGTAAGGTGGACTCTGTGAGGGAGTGTTGGGAGGAGGGCCCAGGAGGGGTAGGCCAAGGGGAGGGCGGTCAGCTGCTGCTCCTCAGCAGGAAGGAGGGGAGTCAACTCCCACGGGTGTAGACTTGGGTGTGGGGGGTGGATCTGTGCTCTGGTGGATTCTACTTCGTCTGTGCTGTAGAGACAATTTTCCAACATCGGTCTCGTTCCTGAGAGTTATAAGAGAGTTGGAAGAGTCAGAGGCTGACAATGGAGGGGACATTTCTGAGTAACTTTTGCTAAAGGTGAGAGAGCGAGATGCCCAGACAGACAGTAAGCTTGCAGGGAGGTGGATACAGGTGGGGAGACTGGGCAGGGGACCTTTCTATCTTCAGAGCTTTGCTGCTTAAGGCACAGGCTCAGAAGAGGAAGAAGACGGCCTGCCCTGCTGGCACTTTCCCAGGATGGGGGGAAAGGCGTGGGGGCGTGTGTGAAGGTGCTCGCAGGGATGGACCATGGACTCCAAGCCCAGTGTGAGGCTGTGGGTTGGGACATGGTTGGAGACTGTGTCCCATGAACGGGGAGCCTGCTGCAGCTCAGTGTGGAACAAATGCACTGAGGAGCTGAGGGTGGGGAACGTTTCCACGGGTGACAGATTCGCCCCAATAGCGGGAGGTAAATAGGGCGGTGGGCGCCAGGAGGCCGAAGGACGTGCTGACCGTGCTATTCTCTCTGTCGCCTCTGTTGGTGCTTATTAACTGAAAAACACATTTGTGTGGGCAGGGAAAATGTTAATGGATCTGGGCATGTTTCCTTTAATACAGATTTCACAAGAAACCAAAAGCAAATTAAATTACATTGTTAGGGTATTTTCCTCACTATTTAAATTTGTGAAATGCCCACAGGTGCTGAGGATGTATCTGAAGGGGAAACTTTATTAATCTCTGGACAGGAAAGGAGGCGGGATGCCTATGGGACCATCCTGAATTGCTGTCCTACGATGGTCGGGCCCTGCCGGAGAGAGGGTCCCTCTGACTTTGCTAGGGCTACTGAGAAGGGGACACAGTCCTGGGCCCAAGAGTGAGGCCAAGCCTTGGTTTTCCTCCTATCCAAAAAGGAAGAGCAGAAGGCGCTAGGTGGGTTCTGGAAGTTAGTCTGATTCACCAGCTGGACTGGGGGCTCCTCTGTTTTGTAGAAGAGACTCTGGCGATGGGAGAGAGACAGCCACCATAGGTGCAGAGGACCCCAAAGCACTGGCCTAGGGCTACAGCATGCTTTGGTGTGGGGAAAATACATCCTGAATTTCCAAGAAAAATATTAAAGGTAAGATAAATTGTGCATTAACAAATAATCAGTTTTTTTAGAAGTTTTAGATTTATAGAAAAACTAAGCAAAGTGTAGAGTACAGAGAGCATCCATATGCCCCACCCCTTGTTCTCCTATTATTAACATCTTGCAATAGTGCAGTACAGCTGTTACAACTAATGATCCAATATTGATACGTTATTACTATTAACTGAGAGTCCATGGTTTACATGAGGGTTCACTCTAGGTATTGTACAGTCTGTGGGTTTGGACCAGCCTACGATGACAGGGACTCACCATTATGGTCTCATCCAGAGGAGTTTCCCTGCTCTGTGCTCCACCTGTTTCTCCCTCCTCTGAGTCCCTGGAAAACACTGATTTTTCCACTGTCTCTGTCGTTTTGCCTTCTCCAGGGTGTCATAGGGTTGGAATCCTACAGGAGGCCGCCTTTTCCGACTGGCTTCTTTCACTTTGCTGTATGCATGTAGCGTTCCTCCGTGTCTTTTCGTGACTTCATAGACCATTTCTCTTTAGTGCTGAGTAATATTCCACTGCGTGGGGGTAACTACAATTTGTCTGTCTACTTAACAGACAGGCATGCATCCTGCCTAACCAGTTTTTTTTTTTTCTTTTTTAGGGAAAAAGCATTAAGATTAAAATGTGGACTTTTTAAGGGAAAGATACTTTGTGGTCTTTGGACTTTGATTATGAGCTTAGGTTTTCTAAGGTGCCAGGCGACCTTGCGGAGAGATCAGAAGTAAAACGTAGCAAACCACCATGGGCCAGGCCACTTTGGGGTCCACCAGTGGCAAGACCCCCCCAACCAGCAAGTCAAATAAATACGAGCCATCTTCCACTTCTGACAGAGGCCTAGTTAGCCTGTGTAACAGCAACAGTAAAAGTAAATTTAGCATTCCTTTAATTTTGAACATTTGACTGTGTGAACAGCTTCACGACGAAGGTGAAGGAGGTTTGCCTAAAGTCTGTCCTGTGCTGCTTGGGCTGTGTCCCTTCAGTAAGATGGTTTCTGACCCTCTATCTGATGGGGAGGATGGAACCATCTTCCTCTCTCTAATGGGAAGGACTGAACCTATGGCTGAGTGACTGGGGAGGGAATTAGGAATTCAAGACCCAGAAATAAGGAAAATCCACAAAAATGTATGCTACACAACTCTGTTTACATATATATATATATATGTAAAACTTACCTTCACTTGGCTGGGCGTGGTGGCTCAGGCCTGTAATCCCAGCACTTTGGGAGGCCAAGGTGGGCAGATCACCTGAGGTAAGGAGTTCGAGACCATCCTGACCAATATGCTGAAACTCCATCTCTACTAAAAATACAAAAATTAGCCGGGCGTGGTGGCAGGTGCCTGTAATTCCAGCTACTTGGGAGGCTGAGACAGGAGAATTGCTTGAACCTGGGAGGTGGAGGTTGCAGTGAGCCAAGATCGTGCCATTGCATTCCAGCCTGGGCAACAAGAGCAAAACTCCGTCTCAAAAAAAAAAAAAAAAAAATTACCTTCACTCACAACAAAGTTTGGTCATTAGACTGAAATGTATAGGGTTAAAAAACCATTTCTCCTGTTAGCACAAATAGTGATGACACTACTTTTTTCGTGCTATGTTTAATTTTATAGATAGAACAGACATATCACCACAGCTGTTTTTAGAAGCAGAATTTTGGGGAGAAACATGGTTATTAAAAAAGCCAAATAATTGGATATAAACATTTAATTATTTCCCTCATTTTCATCATCCCTGTAGATGTCATGTCACTTTTATGCCCAAATAAAGCAAATGCAAATGTATTCTATAAATAAAGCTAGGGTTATTCTCCAGATGAGAACATGGGAATGGCATTTCGGAAGGGAGGTGAAAACGTCTCCCAAACGCACCCGTTCCCATTACCCATTATTTAGGTGTTGTCCATCAGAGCTGTTTGCATCTGGCGCTGACACCGTGCAAAATTCATTTATGGAAACTTTCAGTCACACTTGAGAAGTTTGGCAGATGGTATCTCTTCTCATTTAATTTTTTTTTCCAATTTTTTTTTTTTTTTTCACGTAACTCTCTCTCTGGGCCCTCGACCCCCCAGCTCGATCCCTTTTTTGAGGAGAGATCTAATCAGTGGCGTGTTAAGCAGGAGGGGATCTTTTATGTCTGTGGCGTTGGGACAAGCGGAGCGCGGCTGTGGATCACCAGAATAAACAACGTGGGCCGATTCAATTACAATGCGGCCCGGCTTTTATCTGGTGGTGACATCATTTCAATCAAAATGTAAAATAATACAATCCAACAGTTGCAAGAGGCAGAGATAGGACACAGGCGGCTGCATTTCGTCATTTAATAAAAGAGAGGGGAAGGGGACCCCTCCTCCTGACAGCGGTGAAGCCTTCCAGTCCCAAATCTCCATTACCTGCTCTCAACGTGCTCACAGGAACCAAATGCAGGAGATCGTCTATTACTTTTGGTCAGTGGAAGCCGTAATGTAGGCTACAGACTCCTGTCCTGTTTTTTTCTTTGTTCGTTTAATTAACAAAAGCATGAAATCTTCCTATTGGCAGCTTCTATTGCTTTTCCCCCTCCAAGCAGAGACTTTGTTCATTTCCTTTGTCTCCTTTGAAATTTTTTTTTTTTTAAACAGTGATGTTTTTCAAGAACCGCAAATCATCATGAGAAGAAAAACATAATTCAAGCGCAAATATATCGTCTCGAAAGCGCTTAGGCTGCCGAAACAATCGGTGGCGCGTTTCCCTCTCCGCAGCACTTTGTGTGAAAGTTTCCTTTCAATGCCAAGACTTTCAGAGTCCTCGGGGAGAGGCGAGAGTGACGATAAGCACAATAAATCCAGTGCCGTCCACCCTGCTCCATAGCAAAGAGGGAGAAAAGGAGGGTGCAGCGAGGGAGAGGGGGAGCAGAGCCGTGATTCTGCAGCCGGCCTCTGTGGGTGGGGAGCTGGCCTCCATCTGCCCTTTCCGGTTCCTCAGTGTGTGCATTGTTTTTCCTTGAACTGTACTTCGTTTACAGCAATCAATCATTTTAAAAAGAAAGGATCCATTACCCATCAATATTTTTGATCGTTCCATGCAACCTAGATGATCCATAGAACAGAACTGGCTTGGGTGAGCCTCACAGTGCGGCAGCAACCCCTTGACCCCATCACTTGGAACCCGGGGCTCCTGCAGAGGCTGCGACAGCCCAGCCTGGGGCGACTGGATCTGGCCTTCCCTAGCGGAAGAGAGAGGCATACAGCTTTACATGCCCCCTGGTATCCTAAAGAATACAGCATCATTGGAAAGGCAGTGTTTTCATATAAAAAGTGAAATAGCAGCATGTTCCATTGTGGCCTAGGAATAAAACAATAGGATGTTTGTGCAACCAGCAGAAAATCAGGCGACTTGGGGAACAGGAGGTTAACTGGGAAATTACTCTCACTGTATTTCAGCAGAGGCTGTGAACAGGGAACAAGAGTCCTCATCCTAAAGAGTGGCTTGGCCTTGCCACTCAGAACCTACTCCCAGAAGGCACGGACCCTGTCTGCCGTCACTCCCAGTGCACCCTCCGACACACACAGAAGGCCAGGCACTTCCAGCCACTCCCCCACACAGAAGGCCAGGAACTTGGAAGGAGTTGATGAGAGGGGTTTCCTGGCTTTCTGTCTTCCAGCTCTGCCTTAGGGGAGGGTATGCTCCCCAACCGCAGGTCCATGAGGGGCCTCCCAGGAAGCAGGTATGGAGAGCAGGACTCCCATAAAAGGGGAGATGGGAAGCCCCGCCCCTTACCAACCAAAATGGACGGTGGGAAGGAGGTGGACTGTGTGCGATATTGAGGGTTTGGCTGAAGCTGGAGACAGGGGCCTTAGGCAAACTGTCCAGAAACCCCAGCCCCACCACAGTGAAACAGCGGAACAGTGAAATTTGGAATTCCCTTATTCATTTACCGAATACTTGTCAGATGTTCCCTCTCTTCTCTGCTTCAAAAAATGTTCTTGAAGGCTCAGACTCTGGGTAGAAATAACAGATCATGCTAGGGTTCCAAATACTTGGAGACATTTTTCAATACATGAAAACTCTTCCTCCCTCCCTCCCTCCTTAGCTCGCTCTCTCTCTCTCTCCGATCGCAGTCTCTCCTGGTGTAGTGATGATGCCGGAATGCACACCCAAGAAAAGCAAATCCACAGCAGACCAAAGCAACTCGGGGGTGCCCTAAATCTCTCAGTCGGGCCATCCCTATTTCTCAGGAGCTGGAGAGATAACTCTGTGACCTGTGGGAGTACACGGCTTCTCCCCAAACATCCAGGACTCCCAGGCCAGTGTGGGCTTCCTGGGGTCCCTCGGTGCAGGTCCTGTCTCTGCTCCTCCTTTCTGTTTCCCACTCTATGTGAATCCACCAGAGAAATTCAGCCTGTTTCTCAAACCGCACATGCCCGTAACGGCCACACAAAGCACCCGCGGTGAGGC
Source organism: Gorilla gorilla gorilla (assembly GCF_029281585.2). Taxonomy (NCBI): domain Eukaryota; kingdom Metazoa; phylum Chordata; class Mammalia; order Primates; family Hominidae; genus Gorilla; species Gorilla gorilla. The sequence goes on along the minus strand of NC_073243.2, from coordinate 110,051,026 downwards.
AGCCTGGCACGGGGTCACAGGACGTGCAGGGGCCCCAGGAGCGGTCACGGTCACATGGAGTACAGGAGTGACATGAAGCATAACAGCCTCATAGTTTATGGTGATCACACACGTCCCATGATCACATGACACAGGAGCCACGTGAAGAATGGTGGACACATGACACACGGGAAGCCACGTGAAGAGTGGTGGACACGTGACATACGGGAGCCACGTGAAGAGTGGTGGACACGTGACACACGGGAGCCACGTGAAGAGTGGTGGACACATGAAGTGTAGCCTCCCGTGTTACACAGTGGTCAGCACTTGGTGTCTCCCACACGCCACACCATTCTGTGACCACACCTCCCTGGCCCTTGTTCCCAAGGAGCTTCCCTCGTCCCAGCCTCTTGGCCAGTGACGTCTCACTGGACCATTCCTTTACAAGGAGCCTGTTTTTTTTTTTTTTTTTTTTTTTTACACCTTTTTTCTTCTATTTCACAGAAGGAACACCGGACGTCCCTCTGTGATGGCAGCAGCCATGCTGCCTCTGTTTCCGCTCAGGGGTTCTCCGCCATCTCCAATTCCACCCAATCTCTTGGCCTCGGCTGGGCTTCGGCTCCCGCCTCTGTGCCAAAAATTGCAATGCCCGCGGTCAGGGCGCTTTGCGGAGTCTCACCGCCTGCGGAGGCTTGATTCCCTCCTCACAGGCAGCAGCGTTTGATGGCCGGTGACGCCCCCCTTTCCAAGCACATCTCTCATGGCCCCTGAATGCCACTTACAGGGTGTCCCTCCCTGTGCTAAGTGCTGCCTGGAGCTTTGGGTGTGGCAGCAGCAAAGACCTCTACCCTTGTGGATGTTCGTTTCGGGGTGGAAAGACAGATAGCAAAGTTGGTGGTAAACTGTAGAGTGTGCTGGGAGGAAACTGAGGCAGAGAGGGCCTGGTGCCACTGGGCAGGCGTGCTGCCCTGACCCCATGTGCTTCCCGGGCTCCCTTGGAGCCACGTGGATGGCGACTTCCTGACCTTGGAGGCTGCGGTCCTCAGTCCTCATGCTCGATGGCGTCAGCCCCTCTTGGGGAAATCCAAGCATTCCTGACCTGAAGATGCACCCACATCTCTGTCTCCAGCGGAGGACACCCCATCCTGGCTGCAGGCTCCTCCGTCCATTGCCTTGGAGGCTCCAGTCCCCTCCGAAGCATCGCGCACGAGGCCTGTCGGGAAACGGCATCTCGTCTTCCCCCACGCCTGCACCTGGGCCAGCCCTTCTTTCTGTTCTCCACGTTGCACGTCCAGTCTGACAGCAGCCTGCGGGGCCTGTCCAAGGACTGCTCCAGAGGGGGACGCATCCTCTCCCGGCTCTCAGCAGTTCATGCTTGGCCGTCCCTAACCTGAAGCGCTGCAAGGGGTCAGCTGACTCCCACCTCAGTCCGTTCCTGACCCAGCAGCCAGGGTGGTCCTCTTGCGATGGAAGTCAGATCCACTCTTCCTACTCAGGACCCCGGAGTGGCCCCACGGCCCTGAGAGTCAGCCAGTGCCTTGAATGGCCCTCATGACACTGCAGGCTGCAGCCCCCGCCTCTGAGCCTTGGCTGTGCTCACCATTCCCAGCCACCTGGCTTCTTGTGTTGTGCACTGAGCTGGGCACGCTCCCGCAGAGGTCCTCTCCACCTCTGGCAAAGGATGGGCTGTGAGTTCCTCTTCTCCCAGCAGAAGGCTCTTCTCGCCACCTCCTTGGTCTGGCTCTGTCATCTCCCGGAGTCTTTGCGCAAATGCCACCTTCTGAGGGATTCAAAAATGCCCCCACCTTCCAGTGTCTGCTTCCCTAGTTGACTCTTCCTTGGCTCCAGTCCCTACAAGACATTTTATACCAATTCATTCCTTTCAGGCTTCTTTCTCTCCTCATCTGGATGTGTGAACCCAGGGATTTTGGCCTAAGCTTTTCTCTCTGGTGTCTCTATTGCCCCGGAACCCATGAACTGTGCCCTGCAAACAGCAGCCGCTCTTGACAAATGCACGGCGTGAGTGAATGTGAGTCATCCTTGTCTACTTTCTCTTCTCTCCCTTCCAGGAGCAAAATTTCAGAATAATCCATTGTTCAAATGTGCAGTTCCTTGGCTAAGCATTCAGCAGGGTTTGGGTTAATCCTTCTAATGATGTCTTGCAGTTTCACTTTCTAAACATAGGGGCTTAGCAGTGTGGTTCCCCCTGCCCCTAAAAAGTTTTTCTCTCGTATTAGTTTGCTTAGGCTGCCGTAACAGACCACCACCCACTGGGAAGCTTAAACAACAGACATTTATTTTCCCATAGCTCTGGAGGCTGGAAATCAGAGATTGAGGTGTGGCAGGGTGGGTTTCTCCGGAACCCCCTCTCCTTGGCTTGTAGACACCGACTTCTCCTGGTGTCCTCACAGGGTCATCCCTCTTGGGTGTCTGTGTCCTCTTCTCCTCTTCTTATAAGGACACCAGTCCTAGTGGATTAGGGCCCCATATGACCTCACTTTCCCTGAATTAACCCTGTAAAGACCCTGTCTCCCATCAGTCCCAGTGGGACCGGGGTCTCAGCATGTGGAGTTTGGGGTCACCGCTCAGTCTAGTGCCCTGGAGAGCGTTCTCTCTAGGCTGATAGGAGAATGCATGTTCCCATCCAGAGGCACACGGTTAGGTGCACTGTCTCAGGAGATGCCATTGTCCCTAGGAAGGAAGCCACTAAAGCGGTTTGTTGGTCTGCAGGATGAAGCTCTGCTGAAGGGAGCTGAGGCATGTGGACACAGGAAGGTGCTTCATTTGGCCTTGTTTGGGGACCCAGCTGGCTGGGCAGCCAGGCTGTCACTCCATCTGAGTAGGTGTCTGGAGGCCTTGCTGGCCGCTGGGACTTTTGGCTGCTGGGTTCCATGAGTCCAGCCTGTTTTATTCTTTGAGTTAGGAGCAAGGAAGTACATAGAGAAAGTGCAGCCCACACACTGCCATGCGGTGACCCGGCACATCCCAGGGACCCTGCAGGTGACCGTTTCCAGCTTCGAGGTCTCAATGCTGCAGTGTGGCTGGGAGAGATGTTCCCCTTCAGAAGCTTCAGAACACATGAGTACGTTCAACTCTCACACAGATGATGTCTCCTTCAGGTTCAGGGAGCTAAACTGGCCCTGGAGTTGGGGAGTGCCCCTAAGACCATGAGACTGGGAGTAAAGTATTTCCCCAACCACACCCACAGCTTTGAAGGTAGCAGGGAAGCCCCAGCCTCCATCTGCTGTAGGACACGGTTCCTTGGTGCTTACTGGGCTGACCTCCCACGTCCCCTGACCCCCACCAAGGCCAAGCCCCACCTGCAGCCATGGCCTCCAGTCCCAGGTCCAAGTCCCCTTCAGGCATGGCCAGAGTGCAATCTGTACAAAAGCTGCATCTGCCCTCCAGGCTCCAAGCATCCAGGCACCTTGCTTCTCTCTCCACGAGCTCTGTTAAGACTCGGTCCTGGGGTATGGAAGCCTGACGGGAGGAGGGACCCCAATATCAAAGGCTGCACGCACTCCTCATTGCAGAGGCAGAGGGAGGGCTTAATTCACACCTGCAGATGACCTGGCTCCTGCCTGGCTTCTTACAAAGGTAATGAAAGGTCCGATTCCAGAGTAAAGATGGTCAGACCGGGTGAAACTGAGCAGTCACTGTCAACATGTGATGGGGCTGCGACTTATCTTTGCAAGTTATTTTCTTTTTCTAAGTATACATTTATTCTGGACTGTCTCAGAAAATGGCTATTTTTCCTCAGAGATGTTCAAGGTCCTGTTCAAACACTGGGGTAAAGGCTAGACGGGGTTACAAACTCTCCGGTTTGTGCTTGTCGATCGCGTGGGTGGACGGTCCCTGCAGGGCTCAGGGACACATTGTCCCAGTCGACCTGGTGAACTGTTGGAGTCTGGAGGACAAATAGTTAAAGTGAAGAGCTCAGAAATGCGCCGAGAGCTGTTCTTTCCCAGGAGATAGTGCTGGAGGGAAGGGGGCCGGGCTGGACACACGCTTGGGCTTCGTTGCTTCCCGGAACCCGGGACAGTGGACTGTCCTTCTTTTGGCCATGCTGTAAAGAAGCTGATTTTGGAGCTGCTATTAGTATACTGGGAGCAGAACTAGCTTGCTTTGGCAGGGGCCAGGTGCACAGGAGGCAGGAGAGGAGGCAGGTCCATGCTGCTTCTGGGTGGGGGGGCACAGAATCAGCACCTGCACAGGGTGCTTCTAGGGGGCGCTGCAGGAAGACCCCCAGCCTGATTCCGAGAGCCTCCAGGCCCAGCACTGTGCTGAGGGGTCCTCATGTCACCCCACAACCTCCAGGAGCTCTCATTAGACAGACATCTCATCTCCCTGTCCTTGTGGGGAGTGTGGAGCCCAGCACAGCCACCAGTGGAGGGGGCCGGGGAGAGGTGGGTGGGGGCTGATCCCAGAGCTTCCCAGGCTTGTCCAGGGAGACAGAGCTGCCCATAGTCTAAGCTTCATTTTCCTGATTTCCTGGGAGCTTATGGCCATTGGTTATGGAGGCTAAATATGATTTTCTTGTGCTTTACTGGTCGGGCAGGCCACGTTCTGTCCTTTCCCTGGGAACATCCTTCCTGCCCTTCTTGACCTGTTGCCTTTCTGCTCTCCTGAGCCTGACAGCCGTTGGAGGGGCAGTCTGTGCCCACGCTGGAGATGACTCTCCTCTTCCCCTGCATCTCTGGCCTGTAGATGGCGGGATCACCTCTGCCCTGTGTACCTGCCCCATGCAGGCTTGTTCTCTGGCCACACTTGGCATGTCTGTGTCCGTGGGAATGTTCCAAACGCCTTGCACAAAATAAATGGTGACTATGGGCTCCTGAAGAGGGTGACATCCAGATACTGATTCCTCTGGAAATGTCACCAGAAGGGATGCTGGTCCTTCTAGTCTCAGCTGTTTCTGGGAACAAAGTCTCGGATGTACTGATGTTTCCATCTTGTATTATATTTCCTTTTAGAAAATAAAATTGACAGGAAACAAATGAAAGAAAACAGTTGGGAGTTACATTAATTTGTCCCAAGACTTCTCTGGGCTTGGGAATTGCAGGGAGGAAGGGCACCAAGGGAACCACTTCCTATGGTGATTGCAGCATGCTCTCGTGGGTTTGCACAGAGAGTCCAACTTTTCCTTTCAGAGCTGAGCATTTGTTGAATCCTAATCAGTTTGTGTTACAAGCCCATGGATTTTGCAGTATTAGCTGTTGGTGATTGTGGTATTGATGACTTTAGTTTTCTGCTGCATATAATGAGTATCTGTCAATGTCCTGCTGCCAAACCTGCAGGCATGAGTGTGTGGACAGAAGTGACCAGATGCACGTGGGTGGGTGGACAGAAGTGACCAGGCGCGCGTGCATGAGTGGACAGAGGTGACCGGGTCCACGTGCGTGCATGGACAGAGGTGACCAGGCCCGCGTGTGTGCGTGGGCAGAAGTGACTGGGCGTGCGTGGGTGGACAGAAGTGACTTCATGGCTCATTGCAGCGAGGGAGGAGGCATGCTGGAGAAACACGGGCATCACCGTGAGGGGTGAGAATGGCCTTCTCTCAGGATTCAGGCTGTATCAGGCAGCTTTGAGGGACATTTGGGGAAGCAGCACTCGGCTCTGGGTTGGCTGCTGTCAGGAAGCTGGGAAGATTCTGTGTCTTAGTAAATCCCATCCAGGAATGGGGAGATGAGGCGAGGCCTGAGCCGTGACTGGTAAGGAGGCCACAGTCACTTGCCCAAGCTCGGATCCGGCCTGCTGGGTCATCCTGTGGTTGGACGATGTTCATCGGAGGTGGCCGCGGGGTAGATGCTCCTTTTCTTGCTCTGTTATGGTCACAGAGTGGCTTGGTCTGAGGCTGGTGCCGAGCAGAACACTGAGACCTGGTTTGAGGGCCAGGCCAGTCAGTGCTGGCTGTCAGGGGTTGCTTTCCCTTTCCTAAAGGAGAGAGCCTCCAGCTGTTGGGCTACAGGAAGGAAGACACAGTCCTGGCTCTGGGGTGTCCCCAGGTGGGGCCACTGCTCTTCCTGGAGACACACAGGAAAGCAGAGCCTCCCTTTGTGCTCCTCAGGGCAGGCGGGGCCTGGGAAGGAGCTCATCCCGATGCCGCTTCACTCACTGCGATGCTGACCAGCCGCGTTACTACGCCATTCCCGGGGAACGGGGAAGACGCCCGTCTTTTCCTGTGCATCATCAAGCATTCCTTGGAGTTGTATTTCTTGGAAGGCCATTCATTTCAGGTCATGCTCAGAAAAGACATAAGGACCTGGTGTCGGTGAGAGTGGTGACTATGAATTACAGACGATGAATTGCATCCTGTCACCCTGCTGGCAGGGTGGGGGCAGCGCCATGGGCTCCTCACCCATTTCAGAATCTCCAAGTCAGAGTCGCAAGGCGGTGCCACCATCATTCAAACAAGATCACTTCTCAATTAATATGTCTCAGCAGGTATTTTACTGCGCTTGGATTTCCTTCCTTCCTTCCTTCCTTCCTCTCTCTCTCCCTTTCTCCCTTTCTCCCTTTCCTTTCCTTTCCTTTCCTTTCCTTTCTTTTCTTTTCTTTTCCTTTCCTCTCAAGTTTCTGAGTTTCCTTTCTTTTCCTGAGTTTCACTGTTGTTGCCCAGGCTGGAGTGCAATGGTGCAATCTTGGCTCACTGCATCCTCTGCCTCCCGGGTTTAAGCAATTCTCCTGCCTCAGCCTCCCGACTAGCTGGGATTACAGGTGTCCGCCACCATGCCCGGCTAATTTTTGTGTTTTTAGTAGAGATGGGGTTTCACCATGTTGGTCAGGACGGTGTCAAACTCCTGACCTCAGGTGATCCACCCACCTCGGCCTCCCAAAGTTCTGGGATTACAGGTGTGAGCCACCACGCCTGACCAGGTTATTTTCTTTAAGAGATTTTAACCTCTTGTTCAAAATGGTAAATTACTTTTATCCATGAATTGCTCTCATTCTTAATGTCATTTCAGTAAATGCTGATTGGACACTCTCTGTCAGGTGCCCCTAGAGGTGCTAGCAAGAAGGGAATGAATGAAACAAACCTGTCTCTTCTTGGCCTCAGACCCACGTTTCAACCCATACATCATTTCCAAAGTGCTTATGTATTCACACATTAATCAATTAATTAGTTATTGCTGTGACGCTCTACCAGCATCCACAGCAGTCTTCTCCTTCGTGCAAGCCTGCTGAGCCCACCGCCAGAGCCTGCCGAGGGTCTGCTCCTGCCCAGGGGCCACGTGGGCAGAGCCTCCTCTCATGCCTCCGTCAAACGGGCCTGAGTCAGCACGCCTCGCATGTGTGTTGGCACCAGTTTGGAGTTGGAGAAGAAACTCCTCCTTGCTTTGATCAAACCCCCCTTGCAGGGCCTTTGCTCATTGCCTTTTCCTTATAGGCGGCCAGCCCCATCCAAAGCAATGTCCCGAATCCTAGGTGTTTTTATGTCCAGTGAGTCTGTGTCTTCTGATTGTTTCACTGGAGAGCACTGTGGCCCACACTGCCTGTGTGGCATCTGCTGTTAGGTGTGGCCATGTGTCCAATGAGCCTCATGCGGACTCCATTTCTAAGGAGTTTTCCTTTAATAAAAAAAGACAGAAATATAAACAAATGATCACAATACCATGAGATTACCTCTGCACTGGAAATATGTACTCAGTGTGTACAAATCACAGAGAAGTTCACTGATGCTCCTGGAGACGTGACCCATGTGGACGCTGCCCAGACAGAAGTGGCTGCATCTCCAAGGATGAACTGAGCTCACAGCAGGTCATGTGGGGCAGGGCATTCAGGCTAGGGCATGACACACACCAAGGACCAGGCACTAGTCAGTGTCACCCTTCCAGGCTCATGACTGGGGCACAGGGCGGGACAGAAGAGAGCTGGGCCCTCCCATGGGGGCTGGACCTTCCCTAGGTTCCCACCCACTGAGGACTCCTGGGGGGCTCCTAGCCCTGCATCTGCAGCTTACTCAGTGTCAGCAATTCATCTGATTCCCACTAGAAATGTTTCTGAGGCAGAAAATTATCATTGGGTGCTTTTCCAAGACTTTACAAAATCAAATGCAGGAGCAAAATAATCACACCTACTGTTTGTAGTTACGATACCTGAACAAAAAATTTGCTCTACCCAGTCTTCAATTTCACTGAAGTCTTCAGCCCAAGTACTCACTGGATGCTAAGTCAATGGACGTGTCTGGATCATAGGGACAGAGCCGTGGAGAATGAAACACACACACACACACACACTCACACTCACTCTCTCTCTCCCCAAAGCACTCCCCTTGCCCCAAGCTTACATTCTAATTCCCAGGAGGGACAATATTGCATCTTATTGGTCCCAGTATTTACACCTTAAATTCACATTTTCAGTACTTTGTTTTATTAACCCTGAGAGGCATGTAATTTAGAAGCAAAAGCATTGCATTTTTAAGATGCTTGGGGGCCCAGCCATGGTGGCTCACACCTGTAATCCCAGCACTTTGGGAGGCTGAGGCGGGCAGATCACCTGAAGTCAGGAGTTTGAGACCAGCCTGACCAACATGGTGAAACCCCATCTCTACTAAAAATACACACACACACAATTAGCTGGGCATGGTGGCGCATGCATGTAATCCCAGCTACTTGGGAGACTGAGGCAGGAGAATTGCTTGAACCTGGGAAGCGGAGGTTGGAGTGAGCCGAGATCACGCGATTGCACTCCAGCCTTGGCGACAAGAGTGAAACTCTGTCAAAAAAAAAAAAAAAAAAACAAATGCTTGGATGAGCTGAAAGTTCTCCCATTTCCTGTTGGGACCACATCAACCCCACATCCCAGTCCTGGGCTGGCGGTTCCCTGCCTTGGGACAAACGGGCTCTGGACACTCTCTGCTTCCCGAAGCAGACAGACACGGACTTCCGAACCCCCTTGGAGCATGCTTGGGAAGAGGAAAGGTGGGTCCGAGTCCTTTCCTTCCCTCCTCTCGCCCCCTCCCTTTTATTTCCCAAACAAGCTAAGAGTTTTTATAATCCATCACCTGGCTGACAGATGAGTCCTGCTGGAGAATATTAGAAAATGTCTCAAATCTCATATATATGCTAATGGTATGCCGAGGCTGGTCTGTGTGCGGAGTTTTTAATCTGTCTCGGCCAGTGTGGGAAGTGGCGGAGACAAGTCGCAGCACTCGACAATTTATGATCAAACAACGAAATTGTAAAGGAAGAAGGACATGCAGAAAGGGGGAGTAATTTTCTGATTTAACAGCGTTGTTACTACAAATAAAGAAATCTTGATTTTGACTGCTCTCGACATTAAATGAGTTTCCTGTGCCCGGTGCTGAATTTTTCATTTTCAGGTTTGTATAAAGCACCCTGCTTAGATACAAGTGACAGATAAGGAAACGATTGCATATGGAAATCAAATGTGTATAATAAAGCCATCTTCTGTTTATTAAATAAACACATGTAGATTACTTCTGTGGAGGAGGCCCTGATAATTCTTCACGGTGTTTTCCGTTTTTTGCAAGTCACAAAGAATCTTATTTAACAACCGGGAATGCTAGACGTGAGCTCTTCTGTGTATTGCCATCCCGCAGTCCAGGGCGCCCGTATCTGAATTTGGGGCTGATGCTTTTCTCTTGCTCTGCAGCCCCTTCGTCCACTGTGTTATTCGGTACATCCTCGTGGGCACTGTAGTAATTTGGAAGTGCACCACTAAGTCACAGTTGGCTAAAATTTACATTAGGGAAATGGCAGGAGTGGGCCAGTAGGAATAGGGGCAGGGCCGTTTTCTGAAGCATGCAGGGTGCTGAGCCCGGCTGTGGCATGGGATCTCCACCTTTTGGGAAGGCAACACACAGAAAAGCATTTGTGTGGTCATGTATGGAACCACCCCAGGCTGGACGGTCCCAGCTCCCATCTGCCTCAGAGGCGGAGGCCTTGTTGTCCCCATAACCCCAGGAGGGGGCACCTGGGTGGTGGGCACATCCAGTCGGGGGCACAGGGTCACACACTATGGCCTGGGAGCTGGCATTCTGGGTGTTGGGCCCCGCGGCATGGGTAGATTTCACAGGAGGCAGTCAGGGAAGGGCTGGAGCCACAAGCTATGGCCTGGGAGCTGGCATTCTGGGCGTTGGGTCCCACAGCGTGGGCGTGGGCTGTTTGCACATCCTCTTCATGTCCGGGCTCCTTGTGCGGATGAGCAGATGGAGGCAGGATGCTCAGTGTTCTGTTCCCACTTTAATGAGTTAGCATCTGAAACCGGGGCTGGGAATGAGGCATGGGTGGCTGTAGGGGTAGGATGCTTACGGGGGATGAAATCAGTGGATGAAGCACAGGTTGGGCAGGAGCACCCAGGCCTGTGGAGTGTGGAGTCCCCCTCATCCAGGTCAGTTTGGAACACTGATCTGGAAGGCTCAGGACCTCAAATCAGCCGTGCAATGGAGAACATTTTACGCAGATGTTGTAATTTTTATTTACATTACATTACTGCTGTGTTTGGATCTTAATTTTACATTTCTTTTGTAAGCTATTATTCTAGGCAACACCATTCTTATTGTAAGCTCTAATGTGGTGCTAGAGGCGTTTAACAGTGTTAGCTTTTATTTTTGAAGAAAGAAGAAATTGCCACTTTAATCTACTACAAAGTGAAAGCACATGCACATGTTAAAACAGACACCTAGCGAAAGCGGGTGTGTGAGGGTGTGTGGGTGTGCATGCTTATTTAAAAAGTCCTTCTTTGTTTCTGAGCCGAGGAAGCACAACTAAGAGTGTTGAGCAGCTTTTTTGTTTGTTTGCTATTTGAGGACGGAAGGTGACATTTCCTCTGGACATTCCCATCTTGCCGATGTCGCTGGCACGGGGACACCAGGCTGCCTAACAGGGAGGCCGTGGTGAGAGCTGCATGGCAGGGGAGGACCACCACATCAGTGCTTTCCCACGCCTTTCCCGCCTCAGGTTTTGAAGCCACTCTGGAATCTGCGAGGCTCCGAGTGTGGCTGGGTTCTGATGTCCCGGCACCCCCAGCAATCACGTTCTTCCCTGTGTGTTTTCTGTAATTCCATCAGCTGCAGCCCAGATGCAGACAGGAGTGGGCTTGGGGAGCTCCAGCTCCCAGGGATGGAGCTCCATGCTGAAATCACAGCTTTCAGAAAGGGGTGCTAACGATTTTTCTCCTGCCAAAATATTCAGACAATAATGCAGCAAACATGGGATTCAGCTCTTTCCTGCCCCAGCTCAGTGCACCTATCTTGTGGGCGTCGCTCAAAACAAGGGTAAGCTACGGAGGGAGCCTCAGCTCTGGACTAGAGCCCCTGGGGGCCTGCAGGCAGCCCCAGACCCTCATTCCTCCACATCTGAGTCTCCTCCCTAAGTGGAGAATCCACAAACCATCCTCATAGAATGTTCTGGTGTCCACGTGTGGAGCGTTTCCCCCATGCCAGGCCCCTACATGCACTGAGGTTTGCTCTGTCGCCATGCACTGAGGTTCCTGGGAGTGTTGTGAGGCTGAGCTGAACCAGGGCAGAATCATACTTCAACGACCGGCCGGGCACCGTGCAGTGGCCGATGGGAACCACAGCCTCACACCCACGCCCGCTCCTCCCCTTTCTTTTTCCTAAGTTATTTTTTTGTTTTAAAAATAACATTTGTTGAATATGTAAATATTAGGGAAAAGCATAATGATAAAAACAAGAGCATACTAATATCTGCAGGTGTAAATACAAATATTTCTTTTATTTTTCCATGTAAAAAATATAAACATATAAGCATTATAGAAGTTAGAACATGCCCAAGTTAAACATTTCTGTCATTTATTTCATTGAACTTTATGAGTGCCATTTTATTGTTTTATAATTATAAATTATACATTTATAATTTAAAATACTGTTTTAAAGTAATTATATAACACGTAAGTGCCTGAATATTCCATAATTTTTTTAGCCACGTCTACATTTTTAGATTCAATTCTTTATCTTTTTTTTTTTTTTTGTCAGTGATGAACACTCTTGTGTCTCCTCAACCCTGCACCTTGCCCGGCCCCTCAGATCTGAGTGCTTGACCCCCACAGACCCATGTTCAGAGCTGGCGAGCTCCACCCAGAGCACGGAAGCCTTACTCTGAGACCTCGGCACTCGCCCTTGCATCACTCAATCTGCTTAAACCACCTGCTCTTTGCTTGTAGCAAAGTGACTTCTTCGAAGGGTCAGAATGGGTGGCATTTTGCAATGTGGAAGCCATGAAGCACTGCCACAACAGATATTCTGGTGGAAAGGCCTCTCCCCACCACTCTGACCCTGGAAGGAGATGGAGTAATCGACCCGGGAGGATCTGTGAGTGGCACCTGTGATATCACACTGACGGCTGCTGAATCCGGGGCTCACCCCTCCTTCAGACCATCAGGTGACCCACAGGAGGGCTGCCTCAGAGACGATGGCTCTCTTTGAATCCTGTAGGCCATAGATGGTGCTATAAGAAAAGCAGCCAGCAGAGCCCCGTTTGCTGTTTGATTATAGAGATATAACCTACATGCAAGTGGCTATTCTAGGATTCAACATGAGCAGCCCATTTCCTTGGGATGCCACTGGGTGACAGAAGACCAGGTGACAGTCTTCTGAGGCCACAGGTGCTGATCCCACCAATGCACCCCACCTCCCTCTCCCTCAACAGACACATTCCAGCGAGAGTGCACCTGCCCAGGATCATGCATGAGCAGTCATGACTCGGCTGTTGTGTGGGACAGAGGAGGGTTTTAACCTCACACCCACACCTGTTGGATTTCTCCAAATCTCTCCATGCTGCCCGGCTGGGGTTCTCCTCCATCCCACGCCAGGACACCTCACCTGGTCAGCAGCCCTGTTCCGCCCACAGGCTCTGAATCTCTTCTCCTTTTCGAGTGGAGAAGGTTATGGAGTCCTAGCATGCACATGCACAGCCAGGTGTTCAGAAAAAGCCCGACCCTGGAAGGAGATGGAGTAACAGACCGGGAGGACAAACAGAAGTACAAGCCCAGCAAAAGGAGGCAAACCCAGAGTCCCTTCGCAAAACCACCTCTCGAAGAAGGCTCCCTCTGTGAGGCTGGAGAAAATCCCTTTGCAAAACCACCTATGGTAGGAGGCTCCCTCCATGAGGCTGGAGTATGCCCGTGGCTTCCTCAGCCCTGCACTGCCACGTGGTTTGAGAATGCTGGGCTGAGAAGCTCTGGCACCACAGGTTGTCCAGCCACAGCAGTTGCAAGCTGTGTCATATGTTGATGTCCCAACCTGGACTTCAGCCTCCAGAAGAAGATGTTTATAGATTTCTAAACTCAACCGTTAGTCCATCTGGTGGCTATAACAGAATATGTAGGCCAAGTAGCTTATAAATAATGGAAATTTATTGCCCACAGCTCTGGAGGATGAGAAGCCCAAGATGAAAGCACCCAACAGACTTGGAGTCTGGTGAGGCCCCACTTTCTGGTTCATAGTGGAAGGGGCCAGGGATGCCTCTGGGGCCTCTGGTTTAAGGGCACTAATCCCATTCAGGAGGGCTCTACCCTGATGACCTAATCACTTCCAGATCCTCCACCTCCTCACCGTCACGACCTAATCACTTCCAGATCCTCCACCTCCTCACCATCACGACCTAATCACTTCCCAGAGCCTCCACCTCCTCACCATCATGTTGGGGATTCGGATTTCAACGCATGGATTTGGGGAGGGGTGAACACATGCAGCCCATTGCATTAACACATCCCAGAGTAAACTTGTTGTCTTTTCCACAAACCTCTTCTGTCTCTGGTGCTGAGTTTTCTTGGTGAGAGGATGAGAGGAACTACCCCTGCAGAGCATGTGCGTGCCCCAAGTCAGCTGGAGTTGGCCTTGACTGTGTCTCCTATGCCACACACCATGTCCGCAGAACCACATCCTTCTATGTCTCTTCCCTGATGAGGCTCAGCCCACTCCCGCTGCCCCATCCCTCCAAACGCCACCTTCTCAACTCTCACCGGGGTCACCACATCACCACTGCACCTGTTTCTCAACCCCAGTGCCACCAAGGCTCAGCTCCTAGAATCTTCTCATTGACTTTTTTTTTTTTTTTTTTTTTTTGAGATGGAGTCTTGCTCTGTCACCCAGGATGGAGTGCAATCTAGGCTCACTGCTACCTCTGCCTCCCAGGTTCCAGTGATTTTCCTGTCTTAGCCTCCCAAGTAGCTGGGATTACAGACTAATTTTTGTATTTTTAGTAGAGACGGGGTTTCACCATGTTGGCCTAGCTGGTCTCGAACTCCTGACCTCGGCCCGCCTCGGCCTCCCAAAGTGCTGGGATTACAGGTTTGAGCCACCGCGCCCGGCCTCATTGGCATGACTCTGAGCCCCACCTCCTGAACCACAGGATACTTTAATTCTCCCATTTATTTCCTCCCCAGGATTTACACGACTCTCAGGTTTGCAGGCACAGCCCACAGCTGGGGCAGTCCTAGCTGCTTGGCTGAAAAGCCTTGCCTCCCCTGAAGAGCCCGTCACCCCCTCCTCTTCCTCCTGCCATCACCCTCTGCTCTGTGCCACTTCCCTCTGGGTGCCCAGGGTATCCAGGGCATTCCACTACACTTCTGTGCAGGGGTGCCGCAGGGTTTAGTGGGATAGTCCCATTGTGAAGGGCAGTTTGGCATCCCCAACCCTGGCCATTCCCAGTTATCCTGAGGTCAGACAACCTGCGTATTTGCAAACATCCCAGGTCTGCCACACTGCTCCCACCATGAGTTCACCCTCAGCATGTCGGTGCCCCCTTCCACGTCACAACCTCAGGGTAGGGCCTTGGAGGCGCCCCCAACTGGTCCTTGACCGGCAGCAGAGACTGTTGCTGTCTCCCAATACCCATTCTCACCAAGAGGGACTGGGCCGTGTTCACGAGCTCGAGCCACCAGCCCCAGCTTTCCAGCTGCAGGTGAGAGAGTGTGGCCAGGTTCTGGCAGACGGGCCGTGGTTTCAGCCTGAGTGTCCTCACTGTGTCCCTTCTGCTGGTGACAGGAGGGAGAACACAGATGCGATTGTGTGCTGAGGGTGTCGCCACCCTGGCAGAAGGGCTTGGGGGTTTTGACCTGCCCTGCTGCCCCCCGCCCTGGCCTATCTGCGCCAGGTTTTGGGCGAGGGAAAGCCGCCCTCCCTCATTGGACCCTGCTGTGTTCAGGTTTTCCCACAGCAGCTGGGCTCTGTGGACACCTGGCCCACCTTTCACCCCAGTTTGCTCCAAGCCTATACCCAGGCTTTTCCTTTGTCTTGCCCCAAGCAGGATTCACAGCAGATGACTAACAGGGGGTACACACAGGATGGGGGTACACACAACAGTTGCCCCAAGTCTCATGACCTGAACCCTCCAGGGAAGTGTGTCCTCTCCCTCTCCTTGGTGGCAGCACAAGGACATGCGCTCCAGGTCGTGGGATGTGGACGTGTACGAAGGCCACAGATGGGGTTTCTCTAGAGGGCCAGTTGACCAGCACTCCCTGCCCCTGCCCCATCTGTGGTCCACGAGTGGCCAGAGACCGTCTAGTGTGCAAATGTGACCACCAGGAGCATCTTCAGCGCATCCTTCTGGCCTTCCTGGTCTGGGCCTGGCCCTCAGCAGCTGCACTTCTGCCCCCCCTGCACCCTGCAGAGACATCAGATCGGACAATAATCTGTTTTGCAATTATACCTACAACTGTGTTACTTGCTGTTTCAAGACTGAACAGACATCATCTTTAAGCATTTTTTAAAGTCTGATTTTTTCGTGACGCTCTCAGGAAGAAAGACTCCACTGCTGCTGTGGCATTGTGAGGTGGTCATTGTCCCTCCTCCCGATACAGGTGGGAGATGGATGTGACACAGCCCCTCATCGGGCCGCTCTGCTGCAGTGAAGCTGTGCCTCCGTTTGCCGGGTGGCCTCTGCGTGGCTGACTCATTGGCTTCTTTCAGGATGAGTCACCTGAGGGGGCACTACCCAGCCACCGAGTGAGCCGCTGGAAGCCCGGGGTTAAGTGTTATTGATTTCAGAGCAGCAGCAGCGTGATCGGGTTTCAAGCTAGTTCCCATTGAATTAATTTTTGTGGTCGGTGTTTGAAGTTTGGGTGGGAATAATTGGCCTGGGAGAGACTCCTTGCATCCTTGCCGGGTAATGAAGCTGGAGGCAGGCGTGTGCCCCCTCTCAAGAGACAGGCTTAGCGCTGAAGTCTTTTTGGTTACTAGGAGACCACTTGGAGTCTCCGACTGTAGCCAGCAGGAGACAGGTCCGCGGATGGGCAGGTGGACATGGCGTTTTTGGGTCCCAGCTGTGCATGTGAGGCTCAGGGCTCCTGCTGACCTCTGCCCTGCCTGGGAGACACCTGCCTCCTTGGACTCCCAGTGAGTCCAGAGCCTCTGGGTTTGTGCTGGGAGCTTGAGGGCAGAGGCTGTGGCCAGAGCTGCATGAAATTCCTCTCCTCACACACCATGGACCTCCTTGACCTGCAAGCACCCAGTGTCCTCTGGAGAATGCACCACAGAGAAGCCAGTTCATTGTGGCTTCTTGGTTTTTGTTTTTCTTAATTTTCATTCTTTGCTGCTTTTAGGGTCAGCATTGGTTTTTACTGATGTTCGACGATGTCAGGGACAGGTTCTCTCTCCTTCCTCAGGTAAAATGAGGGTTTCTTCATTAGGGTCTTGGGGACTACCTCCCAGGAGCCAGCCTTTCCCTGGCCTTGGGGATACCAGACTCCCTGGCCACTCAGGAAATAGCCCATGGCAGAGTCAGGGTGCCCATGGCATATCACCATATGACAGGTGATGTTTCTGCAACTGTAACACAGCCCACATCCCGAGGCTGATGGGAGAATCAGAGGAGCTCATGTACAGGAGAGTCCTCTGTCACCTGGAGGGCTGTGTGGGTCCTCATCATTGCCTTTGTCATTGAAGCCCTCACCACTACCCCTGTGGGGGAGATGTGCATTTGCAGGAGAACCTTGCAGAGCATCAGATGCATGGAGTGTATCAGGATCTCAGGAGACGCCAAAGAAACACAGACACGGTGTCCATTGGCCCATCTGTGCCCCCTTTTCCACTATTTGCAAAGATTAAATGACAGGCAACCATCTTTGAAACATGCATTGAATGGGCTGTTTAGGAATTGAACATTTTCTAATTGAAAAGACTCATCTCTCTACAGAAGAGGTGTATTACTCTGTTCACGCTGCTGATACATACATACCTGAGACTGGGTAATTTATAAGGAAAAAGAGGTTTAATGAACTCACAGTTCTACATGACTGGGGAGGCCTCACAATCATGGCAGAAGGTGAAAGTTGCTTCTTATGTAGCGGGGGCAAGAGAGAGAATGAGAGCCAAGTGAAAGGGGTTTCCCCTGATAAAACCATCAGATCTCGTGAGACTTATTCACTGGCATAACAGTATGGGGAACAACGCCCCCAAATTCAATTATCTCCCACAAGGTCCCTCCCACAATGCATGGGAATTATGGGAGCTAAAACTCAAGATGAGATTTGGGTGGGGACACAGCCAAACCAGATCAAGGATCTTGCTGGCTCGGATGCGACTCTGCTCTGTCTGTTCCCTGAGTTTTAAATCAGCCGTCCTGTGGTTTGTGCACAGCTGAGGGTCTTCATGCAGCAGCCCAGGCTGCCTCCTGGGCAGGGTCAGGCTCAGGGCAGTGGGAGGGGGATCTGAGCACTGGAGATGCCTGCGTAACCCATGCAGGCCATGGGAAGTTCCCCGCGTGGCACCTTGTTGGGCACCTGAAGGCCCAAGCCAGAAACTCCCGCTGGGCTTGGGGGCTTGCCGGTCAATGCTTGAAGAAAGGGGCTTTGGGAAGCCCACTGCCACCCAAGCCCCTTGTGCCCACAAATCCTGATTGTTCTGGTAACTGCTCCCTGGAACTTCAGTCCACAGGAAATATCTACCTTGTATGTCTATTTTATTGCTTTCAAGATCCAATTTTAAAGCCAGTGCCATACTAACCTTCTGCGTTTTGATTTCCTTGTCTGTTGCCTCACCTGGCCAGGAAGGGAGACTCCAACTGAAGACGCCTGCCCTGGCCCCGGGTTCTGGGCCCAGACCCCTACCAGGTACCGGAAGAGCAGAAACCCAGGGTTCTGCTGCCCGAGGGGGACTAGCGACATCTAGTGGCAACATCACCCAACTACAGCCACTTGTTTCCTGGGTCCCAGAACCTCAGGGTCACTCAATAATTTACCAGGTGCCACATATGTTTATTACAGCACTATTCACAATAGCAAAGACATGGAATCAACCCAAATGTCCATCAATGATAGACTGGATAAAGAAACCGTGGTACATATACACCATGAAATACTATACAGCCATAAAAAGGAATGATATCATGTCCTTTGCAGGGACATGGATGGAGCTGGAAGCCATCATCCTCAGCAAACTAACACGGGAACAGGAAACCAAACATCACATGTTCTCACTCACAAATGGGAGCTGAACAATGAGAACACATGGACACAGGGAGGGGAACAACACACACGGGGGCCTGTTGGGGGGCTGGGGAAAGGGAGAGCATCAGTATAAATAGCTAATGCATGCCAGGGTTCATACCTAGGTGATGGATTGACAGGTGCAGCAAACCACCATGGCACACGTTTACCTGTGTAACAAACCTGCACATGTATCCCAGAACTTAAAATAAAGTAATAATAATAATAATTCAACAGGTGTTGTGCTGGGGCTTTGAGCCTGGGCAGATATTGGTCCTCACAATCTTATTTGTACGCATCCCTTATAAGCTAGAGATTTACAAATGTTTCAGAAAGAAGCTTTGAGATTGTTCAGTCCAACCCCTTATCATGCCTGACTCCAGGCTATGGAGTCCACACTGGGTGCCTTCCAGTCTCCGTGGACTCCTTCAGTGGCAGCAGACTCACCTGAAGAGCTCATTCCCATCTCACAGAGTGGTGTCGAGGCTGAGGAGGGTCTTGGACCATTTACACTCTCATTGCACAGATGGAAGATGGACCATTTACACTCTCACTGCACAGATGGAAGATGGACAATTTACACTCTCACTGCACAGATGGAAGACTGAAGAGTCAATGGGAGTGGAGATTTGGTCATACTCAGTGGATTTGTGGCTAAGCCAGGCTGAACCTGAGTTCTCCTTGATATTAGCCTATAGTTCTTTCCTCCAGCAATATATAGTAAAATATTAGAACCTTCCTTTTCTTCTTCCTTTTGTCTCTCCCTCCATCTCTCCCTCCTTTTTCTCTCTCCCTTCACCCCTCCCTCCCTTCTTTTCTCCCTCCATCCCTTTCTTCTTCCTTCTCTCCCTCCCTCTCTTCTTCCCTCTTCTCTTTCCCTCCCTCTCTTCTTCCCTCTTCTCTTTCCCTCCCTCTCTTCTTCCCTCTTCACTTTCCCTCCCTCTCTTCTTCTGTCTGTCCTTCCCTTTCTCCTTACATCTTTCTTCCCTTTTTCAACAACTACCTCCTGACTTCCCATTTTACGAACCCCTACAGACACTGCATAGAGTGAATGTGAACCATCGCAGGGACCTGGGACCTGGCATTCCTGCGGGGAACCAGTCAATGCATAAACAATCAGAGGGTTCCTCCCCCACTGCCCCATCCACCAAAAAAAAAAAAAAAAAAAAGGCAGGAGGCCATGAGGAAGGTGATGGCATCATCACATTCATGGTTAAAAGGGGCAGAACTCAACATGAACTGGTTTGAACAAACAAAGAGAATGGCTGGTGGCCTGGGGAGCCCAGGATGGTGGGCTTGGGCACCCAGACTCTGACATTAGGGCCATTTTTTCTGTCTTGTAGCTCAGCCTCTGTCTCCCAGTTGGCACTTTCTTTCCCACTCAGGATGCTGCTTGTGAGCAGTGAGGGAGGACGGCACCACCCTGGTGGGCACAGCCACAGACACAGCAGGTGGGCCATGCCTCCAGGTACGCCAGAGGAAAGTGAACTCACCTCTCCTAAACCTGCATATCAGATCCCGGGGAAATCAGTAGGGCTGGCGGGCCTTCTAGGTCCACCTGGAACCTCGACTGTGGCAGGCCTTCAAGATGCATCCAGGCCACTGCCAGCACTGCAGCCAGGGGGTATGTGCAGCCCTGCCAGAGAACCATGGGGGCATGAGGAGGGAAAGCCGTCTGCTGGCAGAGAGGATGCTGGACAGATGCAAAGACCAGTCCCATCTTGGGGCTTCAGAAAGAACTTCTAACCAAAGGCAGTCGGATCCAAGACCTGAATAAAGTTGTCTCAGTCAAGAGAAAAGGGTGCAAGGTGGAAAACAGTGATCCAGCGATGGGAACGGCACACATCAGAGCTAGGAGAATAGTGGGCCAGCGACGGGAGCGGCACACATCACAGCTAGGAGAATAGTGATCCAGTGACTGGAACGGCACACATCACAGGTAGGAGAATAGTGATCCAGTGACTGGAACGGCACACATCACAGTGAGGAGAATAGTGGTCCAACAACAGGAACAGCACACACCACAGCGAGGAGGGCCGAGGGCACATTCCGACCACGTTCAGGAGGCCGGTGGGCCGGGAACTCACCCGGAGCTGTATGTGGGGAGGTGGGAGAGACAGGCTGGATGGGGCAACAGGAGCTTGACTGTGGCCTTTCTAGTCTGTATTACTCATTTGGGACTTTATTCACAGGGTGACTTGGGGTGTGGACAGGTTTTAAGCACAAGCAGGATCTGTTTTGACTTTGATCTGGTGAAGATCATTGTGATCACCACGTGAGTGGAGGGACCCCGGCAGTAGGTAGGAGAGTTAAGAGGCTGTTGTGACAATCAGAATAGAAATGACGGTCATGGCACCAAGGTGTTGGCTGGAATTCAAGTCAAATAATACGGTCGTGATTATTTCGAATCCATTTCAGGGCCGGAGAACTCAGGATGCAGATGGCTCAGGCCTTCCAGAGGTATTTCATCTCTTTTGGCCTCAATTTCCTTGTATGAATTGAGAGCATTAGAATTGATAATTTCAAATATTCTTTTTCTCTAAAATTTTTAAATTTCATACTCTATATTCAACAATAAGAAAAGGCCCTTGCTCTTCTATCCAGAAAGCAGGTGTTAATAGAAATGAATGTGTGATTCTGTTCTTTCTTGTTGGTCAGGCCTCTTCTGGCCTTTCTGCAGAAGATACTAAAATAACATTTCAACATTAGTTTCACATCAATTCCTTTGTATTAAAATATCCATAATATAATCAATGTCCAAATTATTTAACTCTACACATCTCAAAGCAACTCTTCATGCAGAAACATCCAAACAAGTTTAATCCCTCATCCCTGGACCTCCTCACACAGGGGGTTGATGATGCCCTCAGACCCTGCTCCCGCGTCAAGACCCCAATTACTCCGTAGCCGAAGCCATTTGCCCAGAGCCAGGTGGTTCCTGCGGTTAGAGTCAATATTTGCCCAGCACTGGAGTATGCAATCGTGACCTGCACCCACTGTTTAAGAGGCAAATGGCAGGCAATGAATTTTGAATGGGTGAGGAGGGAGAGAGCCTGATCTGCATTTACTTACGAGCTTGGAAGTGCAAGATGTATACTCTGAGTTCTAACTTCTTAGATTAAATGTTGTCTTTTTAAATCAAAAGTAAGCAAATCCTATGTAATATGCCTGCCATATATTTATTACAACGTTCTTCAGAAGCAATTTCCATGCTGATATGCTGTTGCCGGGATTATTATTAAAGAGGTGAGAAAAATGGAGAGCCGGAGATCAAGATTAGATTTTTTCAGAGATGTAATGACAAAATGAATGGGGCATTAGGAGAACATTACCAAAGCAATAGAGTTTAAACCATTAAACAGATAGATGTCAATTGAAAGATGCCGGATAGTTTGTTTTTTAATGCTCCTGTCATCAAAATCATAAGGCTGGGGTTTTACAGGCTGTAGTTTTAAAACATCTGTATGGGGCGCTTTTTGTGTGCTGTAGGGAAATGAATCAGTTTGGAAGCAATGCAAATTTTAAGAATTATTGTTTATTCTTACTTTCCAATTTGAAAAAAAAATACAGCAAAATTATGAGATTAGGTAATAAACAGAAATGAACCTTCCACCTTAAATGAGCACATTGAAACATTTGCATCTAACTTTTCCATTTATTTGTGGAAGTGAACGGTGACAGTAGACGGAATCCTCCGTAGTCCTCCCCGGAGTTACCGCGATCCTCCACTGAACGCGGGGCCTGCGGAGTCCGCACTCCCCTGCTTTCGTCAGGCGCACGCTAGAGGTGGGGCTACGTGTTTGCCCTGCATATACGTATGATTCCCTTAGTCATCTGCATACTCGAACACGGATAGTATGTTCTGGACTTGGCTTTTTCTGGAACTCTGTGAAGCATAGAGAACGCAGGAAAGAACCCAAATGAACGCAGCCCTCCCCGCGCTGGGGAACATGAGTTTCCTGGGGAACCATGTAACAGGTATAACACAAACCGGGTGGCTTCAAACAACAGAAATTTTTTGTCTCACAGTTCTAGGAGTCAGAAGTTCAAAATCAGGGTGTCGCAGGGACGCACTCCCTCCAGCGGCTCCAGGGCAGGATCGTCCCTGCCCCGGATGGCTTCTGTGACTCCGGGGGTCCCTCAGCTGTGGCCGCATCGCTCTGATCTCTACCTCACCTTCACGTGGCCTCCTCCTCTGGGTGGAACTGACCCAAACTTCCTCTACCTTTCCCCTTTATGGAGACACATAATTGTGCTTGGGGTTCATCTGGGGAAACCAGAATAAGCTCCGTTCTGGAGCTTATTTTCATCTCTTGCCACGTGAGGAGATACGTGTATTCATTCTTTTGCTACGTAAGAACCCTTCCCGCCATGTTTGCGGCCTGCAGAGCCGCCTCACTGGAGCGTGGCTGTGCCTCTCCTGCGGGAGCATTCTCAAGGACGTGCTGAATCAGGTGTCCTCCCTGGGGTGGTGAGCCTGGCTCGCATTACATATTTATTCCACATTCCCATCTAACCCAGCCTCTGGATAGCTTCCTCTATGGTACACAGGGGAGGTCTTGAATCTCAACATTTGTCACAGGTGTTTGCGCCAGGGCGACTCCATCTTGAATAGGTGCTGGGTAAAATGACGCTGAAGCCTGCAGGGCCGCATTCCCAGGAAGTTAGGCACTCTTAGTCACAGGATGAGCTAGGAGGTTGGCACAAGATACAGGTCACAAAGACCTTGCTGATAAGACAGCATGTGGTAGAGAAGCCGGCTAAAGACCACCAAAACCAAGATGGCGGGGACAGTGATCTCTGGTCATCCTCACTGCTCATTATAGCTAGTTCGAATGCATCAGCTCCTAAAAGACACTCCCACCAGCACCACCACAGTTGACGAATGCCATGGCAACGTCAGGAAGTTACCCTATATGGTCTAAAAAGGGGAGGAACCTCAGTTCTGGGAACTGCCCACCCCTTTTCTGGAAAACTCATGAATAATCCACCCCTCGTTTAGCATATAATCAATAAACAACTGTAAGTATAATCAGTTGAGCAGCCCACATTACTGCTCTGCCTATGGAGTAGCCATTCTTTTATTCCTTTACTTCCTTAATAAACTTGCTTTCACTGTACTCTATGGATTTACCCCGAATTCTTTCTTGCACAAGGTCCAAGAACCTTCTCTTTGGGTCTGGATTGGGACCTGTTTCTGGTAAAACATTCACTGTAGATGGCCTTTGGGTACAAGTTATGGTTAACCAGCCAAGCACACTGCCAGAGCCACACAGGAATGGCACCATGAGTTCAGAATTCTGCTTGGAGCCCTTATATCCATTCACCTGCCCTTTCTTGTGTGATATTCTTCCCACCCAGGTAGAACAATCCCAAGGCCCCCTTCCAGGCATCTTATACAGGTCTCTGTCAGTATAAGCTGGGGAAGCCCTGTGAGCCCTTGGTGCGTGCAATGTGTGCTGTGGGCCACGCTTAGTGCTCTCTCCCTCCTGCCTGCAGCTCCGAATCCTGTTCCCATCAACTGCGAGTGCCCTGGGCCTGTTCGTGCGTGCATCTGGTTACAGACGCAGGAAGGATGGGAGGAGCCGGGCATGGGTCTGGAGGAGCACCAGCCTCCCCTGCAAGTCGGGATCGCAGGAGAGGTCATGGCGGAGGAGGGGTGGTTAATTTGGGGTGTGAACCTGACTGGGCTAGGCCATGCCCGAGGGCTGGTGAAGCATTGTTTCTGGGTGTGTCTGCAAGGGGCTTTTTGGAAGATACCAGCATCTGAACCAGTGCACTGAGTACAGAAGATCTGCCATCAGCAGTGAGGGTGGCATCAACCAATCTGCTGAGGGCCTGAAAAGAACAAAAGAGACCAGCGCCCTCTGCCCTTGACACTGGAGCTCCTGGCTACTGGGACTTTGGACTCTGTGACCTGTGTTGGCAGCCTCCCAGGGTGCTCGGGCCTTTGGTCTCAGGCTGGGAGTTTACACCGTCAGCTTCTCTGGTTTTGGGACTTCAGACTCCACCTGAATTACACCACCGAGTGGAGATTCCTGGTTCCTCAGCCTGGACAGCATATCAGGGAACTTCGCGGCCTCCATAACATTTCCATAAGAGATCACCTCATATATAGCTATGCATTCTCTGTTGGTTCTGTTTCTCTTGAGAGCTCTAATGCCGGGTTATTGCAGCAAGGGGAGATGAACCCTGCAGATGGGAAGAAGGGATCCAGCTACTGTCAGAGGGGTTTGGGCAGAGTTTGAGGGACTGAGAATCACAGCCCCATTGGATCCTGCCTACACATTCCCATGCCAAGTCTTCGGGTTTGGATTCTTGAGTTATGAGTCAGACATTTATTTCAGTTTCATACCTGGAGCTGGAACGGGATGTGTAAAGCCATGGTCTCATTTTGCTCCTCCAGGTTCTCTACCTCATGTGGAAGCATCCAGGCCTCCCCACAGTTCTTATATTCCACGCCATCAAAATGCTCTTTGACAGAGCATGGTGGACCCACAGCAGAGTACAGAGGTGGCCCTGGGCACTGTGGGTCAGGGCAGCCACCAGGAACACAATCTGGACGCACCTGGAGAACAACGGGGAGCAGCATCATCTGAATTGTGATTTTTTAAAAAATCAGCTCCCTAAGTATTGCTGCTGAGTGGCAAGACGTTTTTCTTGATAAGTCTGTGACAACCAATTTAAAAAATAGACCATAGGAAGAGTTTGCTATCAGGTTCTCAAAAACTAGCTCACTCCCAAATTTACCTTTTTCTTTTGTGTTTTCCTCCATTTTACTTCCAGCATCTCATGGCAACTCAGCCCCACAAAGGTTCTGACATTGACAAAAGGCTTGCAAATATCCTGCCTTTCTCCAGAAAGGAATCCCATGACTCTTGCAATAAATGGTGAAGGTAACGTGAAGGGTACTTTCCAGATAAAAACTACTCCCCCCAGAGTGTTTCACTGAGGGAGTCTATCTGATTACTCTCCACCCAGTTCTGTGTGAACTTTTCTAGTACACAGCCCTTGTTTTCTTGGCTGTGAGCAGCAGGGCTTAGACAGCTGACGTTGCCATCCTTCTAATTATTCCAAGGGTGCTGTAGCTTGGAGCAGTGGGCATGGGCGACCCCTGAACTCCACGAGAACCTTGAAAGGTGACTCTCAGATCTTAAAGTAAGCTTTTCGATGAATAAAACCCCAATCAATCCTCAATGGGACTGCACATGACAGGCGTGTGCTGCTGGGAATGCAACTTCCATCTGGAAGCCCTGGTTGGTGCTGGGTGGGGGGCTTCCTCTCCTCCACAGGCTCTGAGTCCATCACTCCCTCCGTTTGAGCTTGGTCAATAAAGTTATCATGTAATTATCATCAACTGGTCTTTAATTATTAATTGTCACCTCTGGGGCTGTCTGAGGACTGAGCGTTGTATTTCATCTGAAAGTGGAACCCAGGCTTGACAGATAGGAGGGAGCATGGAAGAAATAATCAGTGCCACCATGAATAATTGAGCTTTAATAATTTTTGCTGCATTTAGAAATCATTTCCCACACTTGTTACATGACCAAGTGCCTGGAGCTGAAAAGTTGATCAGATTCATCTCGTACTTGGTGAAACTCGAAAGCCTGAATGAACTCAAGGTGCAGATTTTCTGGAAGGAAGCTCATGGTGAGAGGTGTCTGGGGACCCCATCCTGCCATGGTATTGTCAGACGCAGGGCACCTACAGTGAGGAAACTCTTCTCACATTAACATGGAGAGCAAGCTGGAGACAGAACTGCTGCTTTTTGAATGACTTTTTTATTATTTGTTTTGACTATAAAGACTATTTATTGTAAACAAATTCAAACAGTACAAAAAGATGTCCTAAGAAGAGTAACGACTCCCTTCTGTCCTGCTGTGGCTGCCTACAGAAACAGAATGGAACATACCCAGAACCCCGCTTGGAGGTGGGACAGATCACGCCACACAGCTAGGAGGGCATGGGGGTGTTTATTACCCACATGAAGAGCCTTTGCGGGGAAAGCAGAGCGAACCCCAACCTGTTCCAGAAACAGCTCGAGAGGGCCATGAAAGCTGAGTGGTGTGAGGGTTTTCCTCGTGGTTGAGGGACTCGGGTGAAGGTTCACACATATGGGCACGGTCTTGTTTGGTTTGCATCTCCCACTGGTGCTCAAGAAAGGAGCAGCCTGGCTTTCTTATCAGCCTGACAGATATGGGGTAGAAGAAGAAGAGGGGTGAGGCCTAAATGCTGTCAGCAAACAGCAAAACTGGGAGTCAGGCTTGACCGTATCTCTTTAGTTCTCTTACTCCAGAGGGACCTTTGTTGTTTCCTGAGTGTAGATATTTACTGTGTATATGTAAAAGTATACTTGCATGCAATGTGTATGTCTGTTTATCCATCCACCTATCCATTTGTCTGTCCATCTGTCAGCCCACCCACCCAACCATTCATCCATCATCCACCCACCCACCCATTCATCCATCCACTCACCCACCCATTCATCCATCCACTCACCCACCCATTCATCCATCCACTCACCCACCCATTCATCCATCCACTCACCCAACCATTCATCCATCCACTCACCCACCCATTCATCCATCCACTCACCCAACCATTCATCCATCCACCTACCTACCCATTCATCCATCTGCCCACCCACTCATCCACCCATTCATCCATCCACTCACCCACCTATTCATCCATCCACTTACCTACCCATCCACCTGCCCACCAACTCACCCATCTATTCATCCTTTCACCTACCCACCCATCCACCCGTCCATCCATTCACCCACCCACTGACCCATTCATCCATCCACCTATCCATCCATTCACCCATCCACCCATTCACCCACTCACTTATCCATTCATCTGTCCATTTGGCAGTCCACCCACACACTCACCCATCCATCCACCCACCCATTCATCCATCCACTTACCCACTCATTTATCCATTTACCCACCCACCAATTCACCCACCCACAAATCCACCCACCCACCCATTCATTCATCTGTCTATTTGGCAGTCCACCCACCCCTCACCCATCCATCCACCCACCCACTCATTCATCCATCTACCCACACATCCACTCATCCACCCTCCCACCCACCCATCCACCCTCCAATCCACCCTCCAATCCATCTATCCATTCATCCATCCACCCACCCACCCATCCGCTCATCCACACATCCACTCATCCACCCATCCATCCACCTATTTATCCACCCACCCACCCACCTGTCCATCCATTCAGCCATCCACCCTCCAATCCATCATATACCTGCCCATCCATCTATCTAACCACCATCCAATCCATCTATCCACCTGTCCAACCACCTGTCCATTCACCTGTCCATCCACCCACTCATCCATCCGTGCACCCACCCACCCACCCATCCACCCTCTGATTCATCCACTGATCCACTCATCTGTCCATCCGTCCATCTATTCATCCATCCATCCATTCATCTATCTATCCTTTTAATGTAGAAATAGCCCCACATTACACATATTGTTTTGAATTTGTTTTTTCACTTAATGAATCTTGGAGCGGCATTTGTCTACAGCTTCACCTATTTCTCATGGCTGCATGGTACTCCGTGGACCACTAATGATGGCCATTAGGGCTGATTCCATTTTCTCCCATCACAAATCATCCCTATATTCCTGTACCCAGGCAGGTATGCTGATGGGACACAGTCTTGAAAATGTGATTGTCAAGACACAGGCTATGCACCTTGTAATCTTTGAAAGACATTGTCAAGTGGACTTGCAAAACTTTGCTCTAGAATACTTCTTAGGCAACAGGTGAGCAGAGTCTGTGTTCCATTACCTGAGTCAACTGGGGTGGGGGAGGAGCATAACAAAACAACCTGCCAATTTGAGATATAAGAAACCCTGGTAGCATTAGTTTACATCATTTCAAATACTTATTAGACATTTTTACTTCTCACTACTCTGAATTTTCAGTTTTTCTCAAGTAAGTTCTGCTTTTCTTAGTAATCTGTAAGAGATCCTTTAATAAGGTAGGTTGCTAATATATTTTTCAGTTAGTCATTTGACTTTGTAAAATGTTTTTCTCTGAACATTTTTTTTTCATTATTATGAATTCAAAATGAAGAGTTTCATGTTTTCTGGCTGCTTGTTCTGTTATATTCAGAAAGTGTATCTCAAAGAAAAGATTAGTTGTTTCTTTATCATCTATGATTTTGTCTTTGGAGTTTTAAATTCTTATACTTAAATTGATGCTCCAGCAGGAATTTCTTTTGTTGTAAGGCACGAGATAGGCATCCTGCTTTATCTAATTAACTAGTAGACTGTCTCAATATCCTTTAGAAGCTATTAATCTTTTACTTGGTGATCTGAAATATTACTTTTATTAGATGAATCATTCTGAATTGTTTCATTATGTTGTTCTATGGATGATTTCTCTCCTGTTTTGCATAGTTTTATTGATTGTGCTTTATAACATATTTCAGTGTTCGATAAGGCAGCTCCTCTGAATTACTTTTCATTTAAAACTTTTCTGACTATTTAAAAATGTTTATGTTTCTGGAAGATCTTTAGAGTCCTGTGTCCTATGTCATGTTATTCAAGCTGTTTTCCTACCAGCAAAGGTCAAAGATTCTAATTGTTATTTTAATTGGGAATGTATAACAAATATAGATCATATCTTTTTAAGCTGAGTCTTTTTAGCTAAGAACAAGAGTTGTTGTCATTTATTCAAATATTCTCTTGTATCTTCACATAATTCTTTAATTTGAAAAGCATATTGTCCTGTATTTCCTTATGCTTTTTTAGAGATATTTTATCTATTTTTTGTGAACTGAATTGCTTCTTCCTTTGTATTTCCAAATGCTTACTCTTTTGACATAGGACAATTATTGATTTTGTATTTTAAATGACATCAGCCATTCAATGAACTTAGTTTGCTTTTGCATTTTTGGTCAAGATGTTTTCTTGGTCTAGGACTCTACAACCCACAGGAGCGGTGATTCTCTCGTCCCTCTGGACTTGCGGGTTCTTGCTCTGTATCCAGGCCAGGCGCTTGGCCGTTCTCAGACTGTGTTCTCATCTCTAACATGGGAATGGCCTCCACTTAAAGGATGACTTGAGGGTTTTGAGGGGACAAAGGCTGAGTGCAGTGGTGAGATGGTGCTCGGGAAGGGCGAGGTTTTGCCTGGGTGCGGGGTGCCCACGTGGGAGGGGTTCCGAGGGGACAAAGGCTGAGAGCAGTGGTGAGATGGTGCTCAGAAGTGCGGGGCCTTGCCTGGGAGCTGGGTGTCCACCTGGCTGGACCACTGCATCTTCTCCATCTAGTGTCTGCTGCTTTCTGGGAAGGGGTTGGGGCCATGCTCCCAGCAGCTCAGGAAGGGCAGGAGCACTGAGAAGCAGTGAAGGCGGAATCTGTCGGCTCTGGGCACCCACCTGGGCGCCTTTCCGTCCCGACTGCAGGGTTGCATCCGAGGCCTCGCCTCTGTGGCTGTCAATTCACTGACGGGGAACCCAGTCCTGATGTTGATCCCCAAAACATCCCCCAGAGCTGGGTCACATGACCAGGCGTTTTAGATGAGCCCTGAGTAATTTAACAATTTTATCTTTAAAACACAGGGTGACATTAGAGCTGGACTTCCATCTTTCCCCTGATGCTGGGATAGCGATGGCTCCGCCAAGCTTGCTCTCTTGGTCTCTGGGCTCTGCCTCGCAGGACAGCTCTTCACCCAGGGAAGATATTCAGTTTAAGGAGCACCTGCTCCGCAGAACTCCTCTTGCTCCTCATCCCCCACCCCATTCACTGGCGCCACCTGCACGGCACATTGGGCACCGTCTTTCTCTCCTCTCTGTGCTCCCCTCCAGGGTCCAGGGACCTTAACACCTGCAGGACCCCTGCGGCAGCCTCGGGCCCTCTGCTTCCTGCACAGCGGCCAGGCGACTGTTTACTCAGCACGTGGACACCCTGCCATGCACCTTGCAAACCCTCAGGCAGATTACCCTTACAATTAGGAAGAGCCCACACACTCCCTCCACCTGCCAGCCCTCCCGCCTGCCCTGCGCACCTCTGGGCCTGGTCAAGCACCTGGCACGTCCCTGCCCACTCTCCCATCACCCACGCCTGCCCCAGACTCCGCCCCCGATATATCATCAGAGGGGCCTTCCTTGTCTCTCACCAGCCTCCTCTCCCACTGGTTATGTCTTCTTTGTCTGCCTGCTGCTGTTTGGGGCCCTGAGCCCCACCAGGGCACCTCTGCTCTGCACCCAGGTCCAGGAATCCCGTGAGCAGCACTCAGCGTCTGGCACTGACAGCGTAGCCTGGAGATCCCACAGCTGTCGTTCCTGCCTCCTGTCTGGTTCCCTGGTTTGTCTTTTAGTATTATCTCTAATTACTGCTTTCACAGAAGTTCTAGACACTTCTTTACAAGTGGCCTCAGTCCCGGTCCACACACGTTTCTGCTGGGCTGAGTTCACGTCTGCTTTTCATGCTCTTGCTTTCAGCGTGAAACCCACAGATGGCGAGACCCGAGTTTAAACTCTTGGTCATTTGTAAAGCACACAACATCACGAGGAGACATCCACCCTGGCCTCAGGATCCCATTCGGATTAGGGATCAAGAGCCAGCCTGGAGGCAAGGCGTCTACGCTTGAGCCCAGGACAGAGGCAGAAGCCCCTGGAGCTGGGAAGGAGTGAGCTGGTGGGGTGCTTCCTGCTGTCCCAGGCCTGCAGGGGAGGCCACTGCCTCGCCACTTTGTTTTCCTGAATCACCACAAGTAAAGACTATTTTCCTGATGAATTAACAATTGAACGGGCTTAAGTGCCCACTATTTTTGTGAAGATGTAAAGGAGTGTAAGCACGTCTTTCTGTTTTCTTTTTCCAACTTACAAATAGAGATACTGCTACTCCCGTTCTGCCCCTAATTAAATGTGCCTAGAAAACTTATTTTATAATTTCATAATTCATACTCTGTGTATAATGGCTTCTCCTTGGTCTATAGTTTTTTCATGAAAGTGTGCTAAATAGTATTATAATACCATAAAAAAATAAATGCCAGTAAAGATGGCATATAAAAATACATTTTGGACACGCACTCCGAGGGTGGTTGATGTGAATGGTGACAGCTCCTGTGAGGGGCTTGTTTCTTCTGAACGTGTGCCCACATGTGTATGCACGTGTGTGAGTGTGCATGTGCCCACGTGTGCGACACCAGCTGAGATCTGGAGCTGGAGGAGCCTGGTCTGAGGGCGGAGCCCGTGGGCTCAGAGCTGAGAGTGCACTGGAAGCCCCTAGAAGCTGAGCCGGGGTCGTGGACCCCACCCCCGGGCCTCCGAGTCAGAAGGGACTGAGTCCGGCCCTGGAAAGTGCATTTCAACAAGTTTCCAAGAGACTGAAGCTTCTGGCTGGGGCCCCACTTAGCAGACCATGGCTCCAAGTTTAGTGTGTATTTCTCATCGTAAAATTGGAGATACCCACTCCCTACTTTGAACACGATGTGCCCAGCCCCCTCACCTGTTCTTGTTGGATCCAGGAACACTGTGAGCCTGTGAGCACATGGACCAAGGCGGGGAGTCACATGAGGAGAAGTACCTTCTCCTTGCTCTGCACACATATGCAAACACTGGTACTCACACACTTGCTCACACACCTGCTCACACACCCACTCACTCACACCTTCTCAGTGTATATGATAGGCACACTCACACTCACACATGTGTGCACACACACGGATCTCTGGCAGAAGCCGGAAGGACACAAAGGCCACTTGGACTTGGGGCATGAGGAGAGAAACCAAGCTGCCAAAGAGGACGTGATTTAGAACATGGGCCAACAGGGCCGCAGTGCTCTAAATAACCTCACATGACCCACATTGAGACTGTTGTCTATGTAGCCAGCTGAGGGGCTCTGGGCTATGTGGGGTCAGGCAGAGGGGACTTGCCCAGAGTATGAATCTGCCAGGTTGGAACACAGCAGCCGCCTCAAGTTCCCCAGGTGCCTGGGAGAAGCCGCCTTTTGCAGGGAGCTGCGGGCCTGAGGGGTGCCAGCATGGAGGCCAAGCCTGGCTCCTCATCTGATGGGCTGGATTTGCCCTGGTAAGATACTGCAGAGGCTGGACCACAGGGAAGGAGGAACACAGCCCCCGACAACTGTGGGCAGCTGCTGGGCATCACTGGATGTCAGACACGGGAATCTCATGACATGGGCGCCTGCTGCGGCGCCCAGCGCTCCACCTGCATCCAGCTCATGCTCCTCCAGGAGGACTCCTTGGAGATGGTTAACCCGCCCCGTCGAGGGAGAAAGGTGAGGTTCCAGACACTGAGTGACTTGCCTGAGAACACTGATTCTGCTCACACACGCTGGGAGCTGCTGACTGTGGTGGGAGTGTGGGGGCCAGTGGAGAGGAGACCCCAGCAAGCAGCCCCTGAGGACAGGCTTGTCTTCAGCTCTCCACCACTGCCCCAGCTCGCAGGGGCCCCTTTCCACACAGCAGCTGCTCAGTAAACATCGCACACATCCACTTCGGAGGTGCCTCCGGACCCTGACAGCCCTGGATGGAGACAGAGTAAAAGTGACTCAGCAAGCATCTTTCCTGGGCCGCATCAGACATGGGGACAGCCACAGTCATCCTGCACGAGGTTGACCAGACTGTCCAGTCTGTGGACCTGGGGGAGGCAGGAGCTCCCTCTGTTGATATGAAGACAAAGCAGGCTCTAGAAACCCCGTCTGTGGAGAAGGCCTGTCTGCAATCTATGTGGGAGTGCGTGTGTGGAAAGAGCTCATTCCCACAGCACATGGACCCTCAGGTGGCCCCATGGCCCGGCCTCCAGGATCCCTCTCCTCCTCGAGCATAAGCTACTTGCCTCCAGCCAGAAGAGGCAGCCCCAGGGATAGGATGTCTTGTGATTGTGTTTTGTTCCTAAGACTCAGTCTCAGCAGCCTGGAGACTCCCATGGGCCCCTCAAAGTGGGCAGCTGTGTCAGGTGACCTTGCATGACAAGGAACTGCAGGTGGCTATGGGGCCCAAGGAGAGCCCCAGCCGGTTCTGCCCCACTCGGGCCTCCAGATGGGAACTCAGCCTGGCTGATGCTTTGCCTGCAGCCTGGTGTGACCCAAGGTGGAGGGCCCACAAGGCAAAGGACCCACAAGACCACAGAAGAATAGACGCAGGTTGTTTTAAGTTGCCAGGTTGTGATAATTTGTTATGTAGCCAAATAATAAAAATAAAAATGAATGCAATCACGGATGCCTTGCATTCACAATTAGATATTTCTTTAATGAGCAAAAAGGGAACTCTTATTATTTGCTAAGGATAAATGACAGCGACATAGTCAGCATTTCATGTTTTCATGTTTTCAAATCATTTAGAGTCTCAAGTGAATGAACTTTATCCAACGCTATCCTGAGAGCCGCTTGCAGTGGAGAGGGGATTCCTGCTGATGCGGAGGGTGTGGGAAGGTGAAGAACCCCAGGGGCCGTGTGTGCTGCCTCCACTAGAGCCAGGCAGACATTGGAAGGGACTGGCACATGTGATCCCAGCACACACAGTCTACCCCTCCTTCCAGGAGAAAAGGAGGATGATTAATTTAATTATTTCATGACACTGTGTTCATTAAAAGGCTGCCAGGCCAACTTTAAAACTAGGACGTTCAGAGCATGTCCTTGTTGGCCGAAGGAGCGGGTGTGAGCATGATGGCTGCTGCTGGGCTCTATGCCGGGAAGAGCTGGGCAACATTGATGTCTCCCTCAGAGAAATGACTGTGAAAACTGCTCCACGCCAGATTTGCGCAGGGAAATGGTGCTATTTTTAAATCTGCGCACAAAAGGAAGAGGCTTCACAGACAGCGCTGCCCTGGGAAGGGAGGTGCCCAGGTGGGTGGGGACAGAAAACCAAGTCCTGCCTGAGAGATTCAGAGAAGCCGCTGATTTACTTTGTAAAGATCATGTTCGGCCGGGCGCGGTAGCTGAGGCCTGTAATCCTAGCACTTTGGGAGGCCGAGGCAGGTGGATCCCAAGGTCAGGAGATCGAGACCATCCTGGCTAACACAGTGAAACCCCATCTCTACTAAAAATACAAAAAAAATTAGCTGGGCGTGGTGGCGGGTGCCCGTAGTCCCAGCTACTTGGGAGGCTGAGGCAGGAGAATGGCATGAACCCGGGAGGCAGAGCTTGCAGTGAGCCGAGATCACGCCACTGCACTCCAGCCTGTGCAACAGAGCGAGACTCCATCTCAAAAAAAAAAAAAAAAAAAAGAGCATGTTCAAAGACAGAAGTCCTGTTCCCTGTCCCTCTGAAGCCTCCCCTGACGGGACAGTGTGGTGGACAAGGAGCAGGCAGGAGCAGCCCCAGGACTCCATGCATCTTAGGGCAAATGAGTCAGCCACATTGGAGCCTGTCAGGGGTGACAAGCTTGTGAATATTCTTGGGCAGAGACAGTGACAGTTTTTCCAGGAAGATGAAGCAACAAAATTAATAAGTAATAAACCTGAACTATATTTCCTTTTAGCTGAAGAGGAGAGAGGGAAGGAGGTACAATGTGTGAGGACAGCGCTTTGGTCATCTCCAGTGGATCCCCAAACCCTGGCGCTGCGCCTCCCTGGATGCAGAGCGTTCTCAGAGATATGAGGGTGGCCAAGCACGTCCATACTCCATCTGTTCTTTATGGATGTGCCCTGGCTCTTTCCCTTCATTCAAAGCAATGAGAGATTGAAAGAATGTTTGTGTCCCACTCTGGATGGCTTCCCTGATGAAGGGACATCCCCGGCAGGATCTGCTGCCACCCTGGCAGGGGGCCGGGTATTCCCGCATGGGCCTGTGGCTTGGGCTGTTCATGCAAAACAGATGAGGGTCACAAATTGGAATTAGGATCAGGGTGGGCCACACCCAGGGCCGGCTTTTATCAGGCCCTCCACCTACTCCTTGCAATTATGTTTCATTAGCTTCTGAGTCCAAAGGTCCTGCAAAAGGCCTTCTGCCCCTTCTCCCTGTCCTCCCGCATACCCATCCTGTTTCTCCCAAAGAGACTGAGGAGAATGGTCCCACTGGCTGTTCTGCTCATCGTCATGTGAACGGGAGGTCATCGCACGTCACGACGTTGCTTCAAACACAATTTTCCAGCCCTGCCCATCACTCTCCCGCGGGGGCAAGGGAAATGGGAGCTGTCGGCTCCACTTACCCTTACCTCCCACACTTTCCTCTGGACAGTAGACAATTTATGTTTTCTCTTTGCAGGGAATAATAATAATAATAATAAAAACCCAACAACTCTGTTTGAAATATGTAAAAGCAACTTAGCAGGTAATGCAATGTTGGAGGAAAAATAGCTCCTTGCTGAGTTCTTCATATTTACCCATCACAAAAAACAAACTCTACAATGTGCACAGTTTGAGCGCAGGCAGCCCTTGGTGGGCCAGTGCCGCCTGGGGAAGCCGAGGACCTGGCCAGGACCCCAGCGCAGTCGAGGGCCTCGCCTTGCTCCTTTTCCCCCCGCCCTCAGTGAACAGCATCCATCCCTCTGTCGCAGCCACTCGCGCCGTGTGACTCTATCATATAACGATTTGTCTTGGGGTCTTGTCTGAAATAATTTGAACTGCCAAATCCTGAAATGAATAGGTTTTGTTAACACAAAAGGCTAAGGAACTGGTTGGAAATTTTAAAGAGCTCCGGCCCCCAAGTCTTGGGGGATCACATTGTCTGGCTGGCGGGCACTCTGTCAGCAGCGCTGCCTCGGTGGGTGCGGGATGATGGATGGGCCGCTGCCGAGGAGAGGAGGGCACAGCCGGGCTGGGAATTGGCTAAGTACTCCCGGGCGCCTGACCTCATCGTGGCGCAGTGAGTCGGCCTCCTTGATTTATAAACTGGGGTGGTGATTAAGGATCTTTTAGGTGGACAAGGCAGGCCAAAGCCTCGCCACTCGGGCCACTCAGAAATGACGACCACTTGTAGCCGGGGAATAACAGCCTTGCAGGGCGGCATCCAGGCCGCCTCCCAGCAGCCCCGGTGCCCACCCCGGTGCCCACCCATTTTCCACGAGGGTCCCACAAAGGCTCCTGGTGGACATCTGCATGGCCATAGAGCAGGGGCGTGTGCGGGGAGGTGACTCCTCCCTTCCCAAGCCAGGGCGGCTTGGGGAATGCGGTTGGAGCTAAGGACAGGGCCAAGGGCATCGCCCGCTCCTCCTCAGGGCTCCTCCTGCCTCCCTGCAGGCTCTCCATGGTCACGCCAGGCTGGGCAGCGTGCCAGACTTTGCTGTCTGCAGCCGCCTTGGCTGCCCAGAGGACCCTCGTCTGTGTCTAAGGAGCGTCTCGCTGAGTTCCCTGCACAGCGTCCCCTGGCCACAGTGCTGGAAGGCCTCAGCTTCTTTCTCCTGCACTGGAAATGAAGATGCAAACCTGGGGCGTTGAAAGCCACAGCAGGGACTGGACACACCCTCTGGGCCCAGGCCCATCCCCTCCAGGCCTTCCTCCCAGGGTTCTCTTCTCCCTGGGACACCCTGAGGAGACCAGAGAGAGACAGGCTGAGCTCCCTCGGTGAGTGGGAACCCAGGGGCAGCCATGCCTGGAGATGCTCTACCCGCGGGTTACAGCATTCGTCAAGGTAATGATTATAATTGGATCTGGCGTTGCTGTGACTCATAAATAAACGACGGGCACTGTGGCTGCAGGTGAGCAGGGAACAGATCAATAGCAGAAAACCAACCTCTGCTACGAAAAGAGCTTTCACGTCTCCCCAGAGCGAGACTCCAAAATCATTTCAATCTGTTCTGAACTCCAGGGAAAGCTTCAGTGTGTTGAAAGGAGGGAGAAGAGGGAGAGGAATCCCAGACAGGCTTTCTGAGCTCAGCTCTAACGAACTGAGCCCTTGGCTCTGAGATACGGAGCATCTTCCTCAAACGTTGTTTGCAAGGAAGGGAGGTGTGGCTAATGGATTATCCTGCAGCTCGGGGTATCTGTGCATAATTAGCATCACCTCCTTTTAAGCATGACTGCGGCTGTTGCCTTTTGCAAAATGCAAACTTGAAATTTTATGAAGGAAGAGGTTTGGAGGTGGGTTAAAGCTTCATCACAGAACTCTACACTAGGGAGACATGCTGGCGGAGAGCTCGGGGAAGACGTCACACATGTGAATATATTTGGGAACTGAGGATGAAGATGGAGCGCCATGGTTGGAGTGTCTGTCCCTACGTGGGATGATGCTCCTTCTCCCCAGCACAGATGCATTTTTGTTTTCTGCTGCTGGTTTTAAAAGCCAACAGAACAGACTATGGCTTCAGAATTGGGCTCAATTTGTGGCTCAAAAGGCCTGTGATTATCTTACTTTACTTCAGTTACAAAGGATGTCACAGCAGCCACCCAGGTTCACGCAGGGCGAGTGGAGATTTTCCACAGCAGTGGCCGTCTCTGATAATGGGGGTATTTCTTCTCTCTCTTCAATGACAACATGAAACACCTTTTCTCTATATTTTCTTTGTCTTCTTCCAATTTTTCATTCAATGAGTGTATTCATTGTATAAAGGAGAACTTGATTTAAACAGGGAATTATATATTGTTCCTTTAGATGGAAGGAGAGGGATTAGAAGGCAAGAACAATATGTGGCTGCTTCCAAAGTAGCTTCAGTTTTCAAAAGAACTCGAGGCCTCACCTACCCACCTACCCAGCTGCTCCTAAAGCAAGCTCATGCCAAAGTCTTCATTCGCCTTCTCTCTGCTTCTGGAAACAATGGGAACAGGATGAAATTTGAAGCCTAAATGACATGGTCAGGTTCTTCTTTGCCTCACCCTTCCTGTGTAAATTCGAGCAAGTCTTTCTGGGATACCAACAGGAATAACAGGCTGCACATGGTGGCTCGCACTTGCAATCCCAGCACTTTGGGAGGCCGAGGCAGGAGGATTGCCTGAGCCCAGGAGCTTGAGACCACCCTGGGTAACAGAGAGAGATCCTGTTTCTACAAAAATTAAAAAAAAAAAAAAAATAGCTGACTGTGGTGCCAGTAGTCCCAGCTACTGAGGAGGCTGATGCAGGAGGATCACTTGAGCCCAGGTGGTTGAGACTGCGGTGAGTTGTGATTGCACCACTGCACTCCAGCCTGAGCAACTGAGACTCTATCTCAAAACAACAACAACAACAAAGAAACCAAAAAAACAAAAAACAAACAAACAAAAAACAACACTTTTCGAGCTCCAGGAACACCCCAATACTGTTCTAAGCCCTATCGCACGTAACACTATGAAGCCTCATGGCAACCCCACGAGAGAGGCACTATTCTCTTAGAAGAGGAAAATGAAGCACAGAGAGGGCATGCAACTTGCCCAGAGTTGCACAGCTCTCAAGAGGCACAGCCAGGATTCAGAGCTGGGTGGTCTGACTCCATCCCTGAACTACTGCAGGTCTGCTGCAGGAGTTACTGTAAGAATTGGTAAAGAGAACACGTGAAAGTGCCAAACACAGGGGTGCCCGCCCAGCACAGGGATGCCTGCCCAGCACAGGTGTCGCCTCTCCCCTTTCCATCTGCCTGGGCAGGTTGTGCAGCCCAGCCAGCCTCAGGTGTGTCAGCCAACAGGTGACCCAGAGGCGGCCGGGCAGGACCTTTGCCGTGACAACACTTTTCTCATGGAAACCTAATACTCTGCCATGGTGGATTTACTTATTCAAATTTCATTTCTGCATGAACCGTGGCCCATCAAACACTGGATGTACCATTGCTTCTTGTGAACAAATGGCCTGGCCCTCAGTAGTTTCTGTACTTGGTGAAGCCACGACACTCTATCTTGAGCCATGGGCTAAGCTACGATTCAGTTTGTGCTGCTGGCTCAACCTGCCTTTCTAATGAAAAATTAAATTAAAAAAGCAAAAATCAAAAACCTAAGCCAACGACAAACAAACACAAATCCCAAAAACTCACCCTGGATTTACAAAGGGCGCATGGGACGAATCTGTGTTTTCTTCATTGTTCATCAATCATTCACACCTGAAACTCTGTGTCTATTTCCACCTATCAAATTATAGCCTCATTTGCTATTCTAATGGGAAAAGGAAGCCAACTAGCCCACATTGGGAGAACAAAGGCTGTATTTATAACACAAGCGGCATAGAACATAAAATGGTTCAGGGTAATTGACTTTCTGGGTGGGATTATTTTTGGAGAGAAAGCAACATTTATTTAGATTCCACATCTGCAGCCGACAGTGTGTGCTTGCAGAAACTGCCGAAGCATCATTCGCAAGTTTATTTTGCTACGGGTTGTTTCGTCTTCAACCAGTTGTAGTATTGATTTCCCTCAGTGGATTAATTATCAGAGGCAGTTCCAGGCTTCCCTGAGATGGACGGAAGGAAAAATGATGTTTTCATTTCAGTGAAGCCTGTTGGCAATTGTGCTGGGGTTTCTCTGGAGCCCTGGAGTTGACGAATCGGGGGCCATGGCAGAGCAGGACTGTGCCTGAAATTATTCATCTTATCTGTGGTCGTGAAGTCTTGGCAGCCTGTGGACGCTTTTAAAGGGGCTTCACAGGGCTCTCTGCTACTATTTGTAGAAGGAGAATTCAGCCCTAGGGGGAAAGGAAGAGAAATTACCGAGCCGCACAGACATGGAAGTCTAGGTTATTTATAGCCAGCCGATGTCCTGACATGAGGAAGATTTAGATGGCCTGCTGGGGCCCAGGGCTCCTACAGACACAAGGGCCAGCCTCTTCTCCAAAGAGGCTTGTTTAAAAACCACGTAGGATCACCAAGACCATGCAAGGGTCTTTGAGAGTCACTGCCATAGACTTCAAGAATCCAGGTGATAAGGATGGACAAAATCCTTAAAAATAAATCCTGTCTTGGCACCCATTCCTGTGACTTTTATGAGTTGTGGAGTCATAATAACTATTTTTGAATATCCACATTAACTTTTCCATATGTCAAGGTGTTTCTAAAAAAATCTCTTTTTATCCATAGAGCACCTTTGGATGGTAGATGGGGCAGGGTTACGAAGTTCCGTGCTGTTTCTACCACGAACATCTGCTGGGGTTGGAGGAGAAGGCTGTGTTTCAGGCAAGCCACAGAGTGTTTTTCCAGAGCTTTGTGAAATCGCTGTTTCCTTATTCTATAGAGAAGTTAAATTGAACCTTCAGAAGTTTATTTTCTTCTACTATCATTTTAATTTTTTTAGTATAAGTATAGTAACTGTAAAAATGGCATCATGTTGTCAAATAGAAATCAGATAAGAGGTGAAAATACAAAACATAATTTGTGAGTGTGCATCTTTATAGGTATCATCATAAGTTCTTACTCTTATGTTCTCTATTTTTTTTTCAGATGTGTGATCACAAAAAGGTAGCACTTTTTACAATGCTTTCTAAACTTTTCCCATTAGGAGAAGTCTTGATCTTATCTCCCCTAATTTCCCTGAGCCTCATTTTCACAGCGCAGAGTGCCCCAAACGGTGTGGTTTTGTTTCTTCTTTAGGCTCTTTTCTTGGATGGTGTACTTAGTGCTTCCGATTTTTTACTTTGAACATCCTGAAATGAATATTTCTGGAGTTGCACTTTTGAGCTTGTTCTTGGCGGGCTCAAAGGAGTGGTCCCTGCTCGAGGCTGCAGTTAGAGCCTGGACGGTCGGAGAGGCCGGCCCTGGGGCTGCCCTGCTCCTGGTGGCCCTCCCAGGACCTGGATTCTCTGTGCTGCGGTGGGTGAGGGGGTGCTCCCTTCCCCACTCTGATCTAGTCCTCGCTTTTGGAATCATGTGTGGCATGGATGGATACTTTTTCTAATATTAATGCTTATTAGCATTTTTGTTTAAATTGTGAACTGAGTTTTTTTTTTAAATATACATTTGCTTTTTTATGTGTTCGCTTTTTACTTTTAGCCACACCTGCCAAATTGATTTTTGGAGATTTTCCGCGTTTGGGGCCATGTTAAAAAATATCTCCCCCATCCAAAGTTCACATAAATCTCCACAGATATATTTTCTGAAATTTTATGCCCTTTTTTGCTTTTCCTTAAAACTTCAAATTATCTGGAAAGAGCTTTGACACCCCGTGAGCGATGGATGGCCCAGAACCTGGCGCTCCGTGCTGCCCGGCTCCCCCGGCTCCCAGAGCTGCGCTCTGCGTCCGGCCTGAGCTGCCCTCCCGGCTGCAGACTGACCGATGATGTGGCCCCACTGTCTGGGTGGGTGTGGGGTGGAGGGGCCACGTCTCGGAGGGGCTGAATGCAGGACGCAGGGTGAGGGGTGCTGTGGTCGATTTCCGTGCTATCCTTCTCTGTGCTGAGAATGCACTGATGGAAAGATTGTGATTTAGAGCAGTTCAGGTTCCCACAGCCCCTCCCTTACAGCCCCCAAAACACACCGCATCCCTGCATGTTAATCTGTGTAGGTCATTTCATCAGATTCAAAAGCAACTTTTATGCTGCTTACAGTTCTTAATGATTTTGTATTTTTATAATTAGGATGTTGCTAATGTTTGTTACTTTCTTAATTTATTATTATTATAAGTGGCTTAAATTTCTAGATTAATTTGGAAGAAAAGGGCCTTAGGATGGACTCTGTTTGCTCCCGGGCCTTCTCTTGTCCCCAGGGTGGCTGATGCCATCATAGGTGGCCTGTCCCTGGCTCATTTGTAGAATCTCACCAAAGCAGGGAGTCCGCATCAGGCCTCTACAATTCAGGCTAGAAATCTGAATTTCAGACAGGAACACGTCCCCAGGCGCCTGCGGCACAGGTGTGGGGGAGCCAACCCTTGGAGAGAAGAGCTCCCAGCTTTGTTTTTCTTTCACTCAGTGCTCACCGCTTCTGGCTTCGGAGACGGCAACACAGAGCCCACCGGTCCCGAGGGAGCTGCCCGTCCTCGCGGGCTCCCGCCTGGCTCGCAGCTCCTTGCCAGTCCCCGGAGGAACGGTGGGGACGGCGCTGGCCCGGGCAGCACCCCTGGCGACCACGCCGATGGTGGGACCGGGGAAAACCATCCTCCGTCCGCACTGCCCTGAGCCGGCCAGCAGCGAGTGGGAGGACGCGGCTCTGGTGGCTGCAGCAGGGATGGCCCCAAGCCAGGATTTAGGGCAGGGGTTCTCAAACTGGTGCACGTGGAGATCTGCTGGAGGCCTCCGACAGGTTTCACACTCCCCAGGCCTGGAGGGGCAGGGATTTGCATTTCCAGCGGGTCCCCAGGTGGTGCTGATGCTGCCGGCCTGGAGACGACCGCCCGGACAGGGGAACCGTCGGACCCAGGGAATTAGTCTCTCTCTCCAGGCTTCTCTCTCTCATCAGATTTAAGAAATTACTCCATTAATTTTTCTTGACATTCCCTTATGCTATTTTATAAATGGTGCAGCAGGTAGTAGAAATCTCTTTTAAAATTCCTTCAGAAAGAATCCTTTTGTCTGTTAATCAATTTTCTTAATTACTTAAACGGATAATTACCAGTTACTTTCTTCTCGCCTGTTTTTCTTGTAAGGTAAAGCAATATCGAAGTAACTTGTGATTTGGGGCATTTACAGAGATCCTGAGAAACAGGAAGAAAACAATATATTATACAGGTTCTAAATGCTAAGCAGTGTGGAAATCTCTCCATCTTTCTTCTTTGCTCCTTGGAACAAGCAGATGAGGTAGGCATGGGATTAAAGGCATATGGAATTCAGTGCTCTGACTTGTATTGGAGACAGGGCTAGTTCTGCCTGAGCAAGTTGAGGTGGTGTACAGAGATACCTGGACCTTTGAACACACGTTGAGTATTGCAGATGGAATTCTGGATTAAAAAGTGAGTCAGACATCAATGGCCAACTTATCATTTGATCACTTGTTGATTTATTTGTCAGTGCCTGACATATTTCCTAATCATAATTACTATGATCTGTAATGTACACATGATTTAAAGGTAAATTTATTTCAAATAACTGAATTTAAATGTGAATAAAGTACAGCTTTTCAGCAAATGATTTAAATAATCTGCTGTACAGAAAGCCCATGTAGCTATGTAGCTACGTTTAACAAGCAGCTGATGGGAAGACGGGGGTTGAAGAATGTATAAAATTTTCCAAGTTGGCTGCAAGTGCATTGAAGGCAAGAATCCAGTTTTCTTCTTTGAACTCTGGGGTGTGATCTTAGCGACTCTAGGCCCTGGTAAGAAGGAGGCAGCCCAGCTCGGGGCCCGTAAACCAAAGCCCCTTTTCTCATCTTTTTTGCCCGGCGGAAGGCAGTCTCTATGCAGATGTGAACATCCCAGTGGTGCTGAGGTTCTACCAGCCCCAGCTCCAGAGGCAGCCCAGGTGACCACGCTCTGTCCACTGTCCAGCAGTGACCTCAGGGAGTAGCATTACTTCCTTGGGGAGAGGAAGTCCTCCAAGGCATCCACACTATCCTGGAGTCCTCATCCCATCCCACAGCCTCCAGCCCTGTAGGAGCCCAGGCTCAGACACCCAGGATCCATCGTGGAGCGGCTGTCCCTTCGCCCCACCCTCCTGCCCCCCTGCTCAGCCCATCTGCAGTTCCTGAAGGGTGGCAGCAGATGTTCCTTTATTTCTTTTTTTTTTCTTTTGAGACAGTCTCACTCTGTCACCTAGGCTGCAGTGCAGTGGCGTGATCTTGGCTCACTGCAACTTCTGCCTCCCGGGTTCAAATGATTCTCCTGCCTCAGCCTCCTGAGTAGCTGGGATTACAGGCATCTGCCACTTGCCTGGCAAGTTTTTGTATTTTTTATAGAGACAGGGTTTCACCAGGTTGGCCAGGCTGGTCTCGAACTCCTGACCTCAGGTGATTCACCTGCCTTGGCCTCCCAAAGTGCTGGGATTACAGGTGTGAGACACC
The DNA here is from genome assembly GCF_029281585.2 of Gorilla gorilla gorilla. Classification (NCBI taxonomy): domain Eukaryota; kingdom Metazoa; phylum Chordata; class Mammalia; order Primates; family Hominidae; genus Gorilla; species Gorilla gorilla. The sequence continues at coordinate 110,006,879 of NC_073243.2, read as the reverse complement.
ATGCCCGGCCTGTTCCTTTATTTCTTAAGGCCTAGGGATATTTTCAGAATCCCAAGTTCCTTCTTAAAATACAAGAGCTCATGGAGAGAAGAGTATCCCCAAGGTCATGTGACAATGGCAAGGTGGGTGGTGGCCACACGGAGGTGAAGGAGGAGCAGGGTCAGGACTGAGGGGCAGCTGGGAGCCCAGAAGAGGTGGCAGGCTGGGCGTGACCATTGAGGAAGGCTGCCCTGCTGCAAGGATCACGCAGGACGTCTCAGATCCGTGATCCGCCTGCCTGCCCTGCCTCCCTTGCTGCTGCCTAGGAGCCAGCCCTTTGAAGGCCTTCAGATGAAGGAGGTGACCTGCCCTGGCGCTGAGGGAGCCCTGGGAACCCCATAGAGCCCTGTGCTGCTCCACGCCTCACTGGGTCTCCTGGGCTGCCTGGTCCTGCGTGGTGCTCGCTGGGTGCAAGCCCCTCTGACCTCCCATTGGGGCACTGTGTCCTGGGTGGCAACCTCCGGTCCTCTGTCTCTTTCTCAGTCTCAGTCCAGCTCAGGCTTCAGGCCTTCCTGTGCCACCAGGCCCTGGGCCTGGGCCTGGGCCTGGGTCTGGGTGAGGAGCCCCGCTGGATTGTCCCAACACCCAGCGTCCCCTCCCAGCGTGGGTGGTGCCTGGACATGGCCGTGCTTTCTGCTACTGTGAGCTGTGTGGGTGCTGTGGGCCCAGCTCCTTGGGGTGTCAGCTCTGCACACTGATGGACAGGGGGCCTGCAATGCTCCAGGGACCCAGGGCGACATCCCCCGCTGTGCCCATCACTTCCGCTGACCAGCGTACCTGGCCTGGCTGGGAGGGTTTGGGCTCCACAGGAAGGGGCCGTGGGGCGGACTCGCAGGCAAGCCCCATGGCAGAAAGGCGCCAGCACCTCCAGACAGCAGAGGATATTTCCTAGGTGTCCTGGACATCTGCAAACCCGGCCAGTTCATGCCGAAGCCTTGGCACACTGCCAGGGAGGTGCAGAGCCAAAGGTGTGGGAGGGGCTCCCTCAGGGCCTCCCAGCCCCTGCGGCAAGACACACAGCCTCCCCTGGAGGGGAGAGGTGACAGTGTAGAACCAGGGCCCCAGACCAGTATTGCAATGCATCGGCATGGAACAATGGAAGTGCTTGCAGTGATCACAATGTGTTCCTCTGGACGTGGGGTTGATGGGCTTGACTTCTGTCCCTGTGTGTCTCTGCCCTGTGCGAACTTAGATCCTCACCAAGGAGAGGGAGGGTTCAGAGCCACTGTTCTCCACGAAACGATCGCTTTAAAGGCCGTGGGTTCTTTGCTCCTCTTGGTTTCTATGCCTTGCAGGGTCCCTGACTCATACCCTGGGCCGAGAACCAGGCTTCACTTGACCAGCAGGATGCCAGCAAACCTGACTGTGCCAGTTGTGTGCATAATTACTCTCTTCTACAGAACAGGGAAAGAGTTAGGGAAACATAAGACCACATTGCACAGGAGCTTACAGCACAATTAAACCACATCCAAGCAAGCAAGTGTCCAGCACATGGGAAAATCACACACACACAAGGAGCCATAGTCACGGCCAGGGCTGAAGGAATTTTGGAAAGCATGAAGTGGCAAAGCCAAAGCCAGGATCGCAGGGCTTTCCACCTATGTCTGCGGAGAAGCCATTTACAGAAGGCTCCCGGGCCCCCACTCCATAGCTCTGGGTTTCCAGTTGACCGGGAGGCTCAGAAAATGCAGAGGACACCGACTTAGGTTTCAATTTACAAACTCAACCCTAACAGAGATGGTGGCATTTCCTGAAAGCTTCATGAGGATGAGCGGTGAGCGCAGCTTGGAGGGAAGCTGGTGGCGGCCGCAGGCTGGTGACTCTTCCGCAGGAGGCCGGGCTGCCATCACTAGGCGACACTGCTCTGTTCTGATTTTATTAACCACCTTCTCACACTTTCCTTACATAACGATATTTTAATAGTCACTTGCAAAGCCAGTGTTTTGTTGTCAATTACAGGATACAAATCACCTGTTTATGGGGCGGTTTGAGGCTCGCTGGCGCTGTGCCCTGGAACTAGACTTCACCTGCACTCCGTTTCTGTTCCTGGGGCCTCATGAGGCTGCGGAGCCACAGAGAGACATCGGGAAATAATTACAGCCCCCCTTCCAGGAGCGGCTGCGCGTCTCTTGTAAACAGGCCTGTCCGTGGTTATCACTCACGATACATCTTCTGTTTCCTTTGAAGACTAAGTTCAGTTCTCAGCACCCGGGAGGAAGCGTGAACACACCGGCCAGCAGACACCTCGGGGCGAGAGGGCGGCACCCACCTCCCGGAGCGTGGACTCCACGCGGCCCCGCCACCACCTTCACGGCAGCACTGTCCGGGAGGAGAGCCCCACGCGGCCCCACCACCTTCACAGCAGGAGAGCTCCACGCGGCCCCACCACCACCTTCACGGCAGCACTGTCCGGGAGGAGAGGGGAGAGAGCGTCTCCCTCGACCTTCTCCGTGGAATCTGGGACCTGGAGACTGTCCCCCCCGGCCAAATGAAGGAAAACGGTGTTTTTGGGAGCTCGATTTCCCTTGACAAGTCAGATTTTCTGTTTTCAGATTCCATTCAGCTCTGCAGGCTGCAGGCCTGGGCTCGCGTCCTCTCACGAGATACGGGGCTGCTCTCCCCTGGAGCTTCCCCCTGGAAAAATAACAGCAGGCTGCCACCCCGAGCTCTCAGGGTGAACAGACGACCATACAGGCTTTACAAAAACACTCCTGGATGTAAGCGTGGTTCCAGAATCCATTGCAGGAGGCCCATCGAGATGGTCAGAGCCGGGGCCGATTCCGCTCGGTTTCTGTTGAAGTCGTGTACAGGATGGAGAGCAGGTGAGATGTGGTCATTTCAGTCATTCACAAGAGGCCCCTTCATAGTCCCCTCCATCCAAAGGGTCGGTTTGGGCTATATTGAGAGATTAAGGGAAAACTCATGAGAGTACTGTTACATAAAGCTCCTAAGTGTTTTATGTTTATTAGTTTATTTAACACTCACAGTGTCTCCATGAGGCAAGCATGGTCATTGTCCCTTTCTACAGTTGGGGACCAGGGCCCAGAGAGGTCGTGCGGACTTCCAGAGGTGGCACTGCTGCAGAAGGCAGTCTGAGAGAGTGCTGCTCCTCCCCTCTGTGGACGGAGCTGGCCTCCCATCTTCATGGTCTTTCCGGCCTGGCTTACATAGCATCACACTGCACCTGGGTTCTGCCCTCCGCCCAGTGTCTGTCTCTGTCTTTGAATGCTCCCTGTCTCTGTACCCTCTGTGTGCTCTGCAGCCGCCAGAAAAAATGACCACAAACAGGCTTAAAGTGGCAGAAGCGTACTTTCCTCCGGGGCTGGAGACCGGAAGTCTGGAATCCAGAAGGCAGCAGGCCCACAGTCCCTGCCAAGTCTTAGGGGTGGCTTCTTCCTGCCTGTGCTGGTGTCTGGGGCTCCAGGCACCCCTGAGGTGTGGACACATTGCTCCAGCCTCTCCCTCTGTCTTCAAGAGGCCATCTGTCCTCTGTCTTCAAGAGGCCATCTGTCCTCTGTCTCTCTCTGCTCCTCTGCCTCTTGTAAGGACACTTGTCATTGGATTTAGGGCCCGCATAATCCAGGATGGCCTCCTCATCTCAAAATCATAACTTATTCTGCAAAGACCTTTTATCCAAGCACGGCCACACCCACACGTTCCTGGAGTTTGGATGCGGGAATGTCTTCTGGGGTCACCATCCAGCCCACGACAGACCTCCGTATCACCTGCAGACACAGGCTGCCCCTGCGCGCTTGCTGGTTGTGTACGTCTCCGGCATCTTCCACATGCCCAGGGTCTGCCACGTGCAGCAAACGCAGGAAAGAAGGTGGGCTCTGCCTTGACCTGGTGTCCAACACCCCAGGGCCTGGCACCCCAGGGGGTATTGCGTGCCCACTACGTTGCTGGCCTCTAGCCTGTATGTCTCCCTGCTTGCAGCTCTGAGGGGCTTCCAGGAGGGAGGGTCCCGACCCTGGGAAGATGAGGCCTCCCCTTCCCCAGCAGGACCTTGTGCGTGGGACCAGGCTGTGGCTTCCAGAGGATCTGTCCTGGAGCGTCAGGCACATGGGGACACCATGGAGGGAACTGGAATCCAGAGGACACTGCAGTCCCAAAGCGGACAGGGTGCCCACTGGGGCCCAGTTGGAGGGGGATGGGCCAGGTGGAGTGAAGGTCATGGTGGCCAGGGGTGATGGGGGTACAGAGGAGGACAGAGGGATGGCCTGTGTGGAGCAGCCCTGCCCACCTGCTGATGGCGCTGCAGAGTGGCCCCTCCTGCAGATGCTGCTGCCACAGTAAAGCCACCAGCAAGCGCGTTGTTCAGCTGCACCCTGCGCAGGGCCTCCTCCCTGGAGACCTAAGTGACAAGTGCCTCCTAGTATTTTGCTTCTTCTGGTCAAAGTTGAATTTCTCCTTTTAGCTGGGCTTCTAGAATTCTCAGCGGTGTCACTAGGATGTTACCTGCCTTCTGCCTGGCAAACAAGACCTGTTTTTGCTCAAGGTGGCCTGTGCCCAGCCTGAGCCAATGTACCCTGGTTGGACCAGGCCATTCCCAGGCTTCTCAGCCTCCCTCTCAGCAGGCAGTGGACAGTTTGAGCTGGATTCTGACATCCAAGACAAGTTTGCTGCAGGGTCCTAAGGAGAGATGAAGGGAACGGGTGAGCTGGGAAAGCCCTTCCTCCTCCCATCCTCTTACGGATGTGGTGTCTGGAGCTGCAGCAGCTGTCTGGTGAGCATGAGACAAAAAGCACGAAGATAAAAGTCAACACAGGAGAAGCGTGGATGGTAAATTTGTGAGAGCTGGTGTGTGGTGCCCATCCATGGACTTCACGCTACCTGAAGAAATAGTGGCTAATAATTGGTTTCCTGTGACTTGTGGATGAATAAATTCCTAAGCAGTACAGAAAAGATTTGTGCTCAATTACATTTACTTCGTCCTTTTACCTATTCTCTTTATTATTTAGCTGCTTTATTTCTGCAACAGCTGCTTTTTCTTCCATTTTATGATCACTCTGCTTTAGTTAATGCAGTTAATCAATCCTTTCAGCAACACACGTAAATAAACTTGATATTTATAAGTGTATATACATTTAGGTGTATATACATCGATGCTACATTTGACATGCTATAAATGTATGCTGTAAATTTATAAACTTAGGATAGAGTTAAAATTTGAAATGCTAACACTGAGCATTTTTTCCAAGTTGTCGTGGAGATGATGGAGCTGGGGCTTCAGAGCCATCCAGGGCACAGAAGCAGGAAGTGGAAGAGGCTCTGGTCAGGTGGGTAGGTGAGGAGGGGCCAGGGAGCTGGGAGGACTCAAGGCGGAACCAGGAGTAAGGCCCTTGGCATTTTTAACCCAGTGTCGGGGATTTCTCTTCAGGGAGCAGGTGGGGAGGGTGTTGCTGCTCCTGAGGCGTTACAGGCAGCTTCCCCTTGCTCCTCAAATGCTTCCTGGAAATGCGGGCTCCTTTAACCTTGGGAGTCACAAGGTCCCCTGACCCAGTGCCCTGTCAATACTTAGGAGTGTCCAGGGTCCAACCTGAGCTACGGGGACACCTCCTGTGTGCCGTTGGCCTCTTCCTTACACAGAATCTGCTACTATTCAAACACCAGTGGCAAAAAGCCTGACCCTGTGACTTGATTGTTTATTTGTTGTTTGTCTTTGATAACTTGTCCTGTGAGGGCTGTGTTTGTGTTTCTTCTTTGCAAACAGAGGGTGAGTCGGTGCTGGGGGTGAGTGAATTGGGTCTTGGTGGATTCGGTGTAAACGAGCCTGAGATTCAGTTCTCTTGCTTTAGCGTTGACTTGGGAGCAGAGTTGAAGTCGGAGCCCTGGCCTTCTGAAGAAAGGCTTTTGGAACTAAGCAGTGGGTGGGGGAGTAGCCTTGGCGCTGGAAATATCAGTGCCCTGGGTGGGCCTGCGGGGAGGCTGCCAGGGGAGGGGAAGCCCACTGCCCCTCTGTTTCTCTGCTAGTTTCCCTCCATGCTGCAGCCCCTGCTGTTCTTCTTGGATCTGTAAGGATGGAAAGACTTTTAAAGTGGTCCCTGCAAATGTGCAAATGTCACAGTTTACTGCAATTAAGGCCGCGCATGATTGGAATAGCATCTCTCTTCCTGGTAGACAAATGGCAGTCATCAAGGATGTTTCTGACTCCAGAGGGCATGGTCAGCATTTCCTGTTCCACGCCCTGCTTCCTCCCCTTCACTGTCCTCTGAGGGCGGAACATTGTGCTTTCTGACCAAGGACTGTCTCTGTTCAACTTGGAGCTCCTTAATTGTTGGTGTCATCAGCTAAAGTCATAAAAACAGTCCAAGCCAGCATTAGAAACAGTCCAAGCCAGCATTAGAAACAGTCCAAGCCAGCATTAACAGAGTTCAATTTCACCAATGCATAAAAACAGAGAGTCGCTCCAGTCTGCGTGGGGAAATGCTCTCCCTAAAATAAGAGTGGAATTTCCCGCTATGACTCCATATTGTGTCTTAACCACAGGGCACTGTTCACGTTTGACACATAATCCTCAAGATTGGCCAGAGTAAAACGGTTTCCGGGATTAAGAGAGGAGTTAGGAAAATATCGAATGGAAAGGGATTTCTTCCACCCAGGATGGCCGCCCACCTTCACCTTTGCCCTGTTGTTTGAACAAGAGGGAAGTTATTTTATAGGAATGGATGGAAAAGGGGAAAAAATATTCTAAACTTTTTTCTGTCTCCGAGAATTGGGGAACTATTAAAAACTCCTGGTGTGGGCTGGTCCGGAGGTCGTGGGTTCTCTCAGCCGGCTGCTATCCGTCAGCTACAGATCCAGCTCCTTGTTCTATTCCCCGCCCTCCTCACTACTGCACTTGGCTGGTTTATAAAACAACCAACGCACCAAACACAACTCTAGTTTCCACATCGTCTTTTTGCTTGAGTTTGGGACATTCAGGAAAGCTGACAGGTGGGTGTTGAACCTCTCACTCACACGGGCTGGGTGGACTTTGTGGCAGGCCCCCATGTCTCCTCTCCCCTTTGCCCTGGCAGTTCCCTGGTGGGCCCACATCTGTCCCGGGTTAAGGTTAGGGCTTGGGTTAGGGTTAGGGGTTAGGGGTTAGGGTTGGGGTTAAGGTTAGGGCTTGGGTTAGGGTTAGGGGTTAGGGGTTGGGGTTAGGGTTGGGGTTAAGGGGTAGGGGTTAGGGTTAGGGGAGCACAGGAACAGCTCAACTCCAGGACACCAGGAACAATCCCCCGACTCTTCACAACCCATGAATCACCGCCTCCTATTCCAGTACTGAATTTCTCCACCCACTTTGTTCCCTAAATCAGCTTGATGAGCTGGTTAGAGCAGGAGGAACACCGGGTGATGGTTTGACAGAAGGCAAGAAAAAACCTCATCTCTACCCTTCACTTAGGGTGAAACCAGCAGGGAGTGTGATGAGAAAGGATGTGGGGGTGTGGAGAGGGGGCAGTAGAAGCTGGCGGAGGGGGTACTCCAGCTTGCAGCAGAGCCCACAACAGGCTGTCACTATGGGGGACATTTAGGGCAGGGCCAGCCCCTCTTATGGGTTGCTGAGGGTCCAGGAGGTGTGAGCCTCTAGCCCAGGGCAGAGGAAGGAAAGTCCAGAGGCCAGCAGGGGCCTTAGCCTGGCTTATGCAGGGAGGGACACCGGGGCTAGATGGGCACCCCAACGGAGCCTGAAGCTAAGGGCACTGCTGGTCATCTCTGGACGCCACTTGCCGTGGTCCTCTGGGGCTTGAGGCTGAAGGGCTGGCCTTGGTGCACCCCGAAAGGATGGAGGTGGGGTTGGGGCACCAACAGGCAGTGAGAGCAGGCGGCCCTGGGACCTGGGGGCTTCCAGGGGCAGCCCTAGCGAGCTGACCCGCACTCCTCTGTGGTTTGCAGCTCGCGTTTCCGTGCTGGAAGGTGATGGAAGGATGCCATCCCGAGATGCAAGATAGGCCCCGCAGGGCCACTGGGGGAAATGGGCACGGGGTTCGTCTCGCCCACCCTGGGTCACAGGATGGGTTCGAGCCCCATTTCAGCAACCCGGCTGCTTGTTTTGAATCAGCCTCCTGGACTTTCGCCAAGAAATCAGCGGGCAGCTTCTGTCTCCAGCAGCCAGCAGAGGCCTGGACAAAATCCCACAGGAGGGAGGTCCACTTACAACGGTCCCTTCCTTCGGAGCAGCCTCAGGGTCAGGGATAGGGCGTGGCTTTGGTGATACAACCGCAATGTGAATGCCTGAGATTTTAGTACTTACAGACAGGGGGCACACAGCACGCCTGGAGGCCGCACACTCAGGGGTCAGGGAGCACGGGCAGGGAGAAAGCAGGCTCCCGGCAGCCCACTGTGTAGACGGGGGACTAGGGTGGGGGGCACCTTAAGCTCACAGGCAAAGGCCTGAATCACCCATTTTAAGGAAAACGAGGAGCCCAGTGTGCGAGGCGAGAGAGACGTCTTGTGTTTTTACCTCTTGCCGCCACCTTGAGTCATTTGGGTGTGGTGTCAAACTGCACACGTGCAAGGGTGACTGAACCCTGGCTCTGGCACGAGAAAGCTAAACCCATTCATGGCAGATGCGGAGGCGACCTAAACCTGTAGGCATCCACTATAGTTCCTCCAGATAGTCCTGAGCCAGCCCCAGGGTTCCAGCCACAGAGGCAGCGTGGCAGCAGCTCTCAGCAGCCCGTGTGGGTGTAAAGCTGCAGCATGACTGAAACTCACAAGCATTCCCATGCTCTGAGGGGGTCTGCCCCCATGGGACCCAAGAAGAGGGGGCAGCAGCGCACAGAGGAGCTACAGCAGCCACCTTGACCCGACCATGAGCCCCGGATCATCAGCATCTGGAGCAAGAAGAGCCGCGCTTCTCCCTGGAGACATTCACCAAAGAGACGCCTCTCCAGAGAGAAAGTTGGTGCCATGGGCCTCCGGGAGCTCTGTTTATTGTATAGACAGTGGAACTGAAGAGCAGAGATTTGAGGCTTATCCATAGCGAGGGGCTTGTTTAGACCTAGTTACTGAAATTAAGGTAGGTATTTGGTCTCTACATTAATTCCTATGTGCTGTAATTAATCATCTGCTTTAATGAATGATGACTTATGACGTGATTTCCTAAAATGAGATGTTTTCCTTTCAGCATAAACCCTGGGAAGGCTGGCCTCCCAGGTCTTGAGGTTGGGGGCAGGTGGGCAGGGTGAGGAGCAACCTTGGGCTTAGTGTTGAGTACTGGAGTCTGGCACCAGACACTTGGGCACAAAACCAAGCGGGTAGTCAGTGATGTGGCCTGGAGCAGGAGACTCACCCATCTGTGACCAGACTTCCCGCCTGCATCACGGGATCATGCACCAACTGTGTCATGCAGTCTTGGAAAGATTAAATATACTGATCTTTGTAAGTGTGCACAGACCACGTGCTACGTAAGTCTTCACCAAGAAGACATCATATCCCACGCAAAGGTCAGAGTGACTCAAGTTATGCCATTAAACATCCAGCATGACCAAAGAACAGTGGGTCTTAACATCAGAGAATTCCCTATTAAAATGCAGCTTCCAGCCCCTCACCAGGGAAGGCAAACTCCCAGGCTGCTGTCAATTATGACTCCACTTTGTGACAAAGATGACTTGCTTGGGTGCCTGAGGAAACGCTAGATTCCCAGTGGCCTTGTGGTGGTTGGGCATGAGGTGTCCAGAAAAGGAATTCAACAGCAGAGGAACAGAAAGAGGGGCCCTACACTGCCCCTGCCATCCTCATGGGCTTCGTTTCCAGCCAGGTTAGCAAGTCCCGCCCTTGCTCCCTCCCCACACCCCAGAAAAGAAAGCACCGGCTCCGCTGCAGTGGACACAGCCCTGCCCACAGGCTGCCCCTCTCTGTGTGTGACTTGGCCACTGTCCCCAGCTCCCGGACCCTCTGAGCCCCAGCCTTCCTGGCTTGAGGCAGATGTGCACCTGGCAAGGCTGAGGCGCCACTGGGAGGATGCCAGCCTGGTGCCAGTCCCAGAGCCTGGGGCCTGCAGGACACCCCTGGACACCCAGGTCCTTCTCCTCTCGCTGGCCACGTGAATCTGAATGGCGTTTGTAGGCCTAAGGACTCATGTGCTTTGTTTGAACTTCAGATTCTTTTTTTCATCTTTACTGAACCATCCTATGCATCCAGTAAATGGCACATATTTATATTTAAGTCACAATCTCATGAGTTTTGTTTGATGTGGTGAAATCATCACTACATCAGTAGTGAACTTATCTGTCACCTCCAAGTTCCTTTCGTAATCCCTCCGTCCTCCCCACCCCACCCCTCCGGCTCACAGGCAATCACTGCCCGCTTTCTGTCAGAATAGATTAGTTTGCAATTTCTAGCATTTTATAAAAATAGAAATCTACGGAACATGCTCTTTGCTTCTGGCTTTTTTGTTTTGACTCAGCCTAATTCTTTTGACGTTTCCCCCATGTTGTCACATGTTTCAATAGCTGGTAACTTTTGATTGCTGAGTAATATTTGATAGTATGAATATTCCGTAACTTATTCTCTGTTCACTTGTTGGTGGACATTTGGGTTATTTCTTTTATTTAGCTATTATGAATATTCATGTTCAAGTTTTAGTGTATTTATGTTTTCATTTTGGGCATGCATTTATCTAAATATAATGGCTGAATTATCTATGGGTCTCAGAGGGTCCAGAAGCTGGAAGACAGTGGCCAAGTCACACAGAGAGAGGGGCAGCTTGTGGGCAGGGCTGTGTCCACTGCAGCAGAGCCGGTGCTTTCTGGGGTATAGGGAGGGAGACAAGGGCAGGACCTGCTAACCTGGCTGAAAATGAAGCCCATGAGGATGGCAGGGGCAGCGTAGAGCCCCTCTTTCCATTCCTCTACAGGTGAATTCTTTTTCCAGACACCTCGTGCCCAACCACCACAAGGCCACTGGGGAATCCAGTGTTTCCTCAGGCACCCAAGCAAGTCATCTTTGTTACAAAACAATGTCATAAGTGACAGCAGCCTAGGAGTTTGCTTTCCTTGGGGGAGGCTGGAAGCTGTATTTTAATAGAGAATTCTCTGATGTTTAGACCCATTGTTCTTTGGTCATGCTGGATCTTTAATGGCAGGTGTAGGTATAACTCTTTAAAAAAGCTTCCAAATTGTCTTCTACAGTGGTTGTGCCATTTCCCTTTCCTACTGGATGATTGAGAGTTTCAGTTGCTCTGCATCTTCGACACATCTTGGTGAGGTCGGTCTTTAAATTTAGTCGTTCTCATGGCAATGGGATGGTGTCTTGCTGTAGTGTCATCTCCAGTTCCCCTAGTGACTCATGTCACGTTTCTGTCCATGTGCTTATGTGATGGCCGTATACCTGCTTTAATGAAGTATCTGTTTCGATATTTTACCCACTTTCTGAATGTATCTTCTTACTCTTGACCTATAAGAGTTGATTGTATATTCTAGATCTAGATCCTTTGTCAAATACATGTTTTGCAAATATTTTTCTCCTAATATGTGGCTTGAATTTTGATTTTTATAAGTTTTGAAGAGCAATTGTTTTTAATCTTGGTAAGTTCAATTTATTGATTTTCCTTGTATCCTTTTTTGTGAAAGCATTGAAGAAATATTTGTGAAACATAAATACTAAGATTTTTTTTCAGTGTTATCTTAAAGTTTTAAAGCTTTAGCTTTTCAACATCAAGGTCATTTTGTATGTGGTGTGAGGTAGGAATCAAGGTGGTTGACCATGTGTTCCATCATGATTTGGTAAAAATCTTATCCTTTTAAAAAATATCATTTGACCTCACACATGCAAGCCTGTTTCAGACTGTCTGTTTTTAAAAAATTTATATACTTGGATTTTCTTGTGCAATTATAACACTGTCTAAATTACTGTAACTTTATCATAAGTCCTGAAACCACACTGTAGGTGTTCCAACTTTTTAAATTTGTTTTGCCCATTTAAAATCTTTTTCATTTCCATTTAATTTCAGAATCAGATTTTTAAATCTTACAAAAAAATAAAGTTTGGGATTGAGATCAATGTGGAAAAAACTGATATTTTAACAAAATGGAATCTCCTGATCTATGAACACGGGTGTATCTCTCCAGCTATTTCAGTCTTCCTCACTATCTCTATTTCCAGACATTTTTTTCTGTTATTGGTTTCTAATTTAATTATATTATGGTCAGAGAACATATTCTATATAATTTGAATTCTATCAAATGTATTAAAGAATTCTGCTCTGGTCTAGAATAGAGTGTATCTTGGTAAGTATTTTGTGTTCCCTCAAAATACATGATTATTTCCTTGCTTGAAAATAACGTGTTATCTCCGATCTCCGGCGCTCTACATGCATAATTTAGGTCAATTAAGTTCGTAGGGCAATTGCAGCGATCCCTAACCTCTGTCTGTTCCTGATCCTTTTTCTCTGTTTTAATGCCACGGAGTTTATGTAGATGGAAGCAGATGCTGTAGTGTCCTGCACACTTTTTCTAACCTTTAAATCTTAGAATTCTCTGCAGTAAAATAGGAATGATAATCACCTCTACCTCATAGGGATTTCAGGAGAAAATCCTTCCTGCAGGGGTCCAAACCACACGGGATGTGGGGCTTCCGGTGTGGGGGTCTCCAGGGAAGGGGAGAGAGGTGAAGAACAGACCCACCCAGGGCTGCCCAGGCGGCGCCTTTGCTGGACTGTGGAGCCTCTCAGACCTCGCCTCCAACATTTGGAACTTTCCTACCACGCAACTGTGGATAAAACACGGAGTCATTTCTCGCGTCTGAGCAACTGTGGCCCAAAATCCCGGCTGTCCGTCTGCACCTCTGCCATGGCAGCATGAGACCCCCTCCTGGTGATTTACTCTGGGAAGCGTACTTTGGCAGCTACTTCCTAACACTCCCTGTTTTAGAATTTTGCCACTGTTTCCCTGGTGGTTAAAATGAAATGAGTCAGGGCTTCATTTCAAATATATTTGCTTTTCCAAAACCCGGAGGTGCCCAACTCACTCTATGCAAAAGAAAATGGATAATGAAGCACTTTAATTAATGTGAATATTATGAAATTTTAACTGGGGTTGATGGGCTCCAGTTAACAATCAATCACTGTCTCTTAATTCTCTGATGAACCTGAGAGCCTGTGAAATAAAGCCTCAGCACAGGCACTCACATAGGAAAAGCCAATCGGAGGGGGTCTTTGATTTATTAGATGCCAGATAGGATCGGTCTGATACAGCATCCCGGGGCTCTATGAGCCTGTGATTTTTTTGTGTAATGAAGGTTATTCCTGAACTCATAACATTTCATATTCCGGTCTGTACTCAATCATCACGCTACACTATGAGGCTTGGATTGATAAACATATTAATTATACAAAGAATCCTTCCGCGGATGGGTGATGACAGGTTATGGGCGAACCGCCTTCGGGGGAAGAATCCCCACGAGCCCCTTCAGGAAGGAACAGGTTGCTCGGCAGCTTCCTGAAGATTAGAGACTGGGCCGGGCTCAATGGCTCACACCTATAATTCCAGCACTTTGGGAGGCCGAGGCAGGTGGTTTGCCTGAGCTCAGGAGTTCTCAGCCAGCCTGGGCAACACGGTGAAACCCCGTCTCTACTAAAATACAAAAACATTAGCCGCGCGTAGCGGCATGTGCCTGTAGTCCCAGCTACTCAGGAGGCTGAGGCAGGAGAATTGCTTGAACCCGGGAGGCGGACGTCGTAGTGAGCTGAGATTGTGCCACTACACTCCAGCCTGGGTAACAGAGCGACACTCTGTCTCAAAAAAAAAAAAAAAAAAAAAAAAAAGATCAGAGACTGGGGGTGGTTCCATCTGGCACCTCAATAGTCCATAGTTGTGGATAAAATCGGATTTACATCAACACTGACATCTCTGTGCATCCTGGCCTTGGCTCAGGAAGGATTCCAGCCCTTCCCAAGTGTCCTCCGTGTGCTTGGAGGTGCTAAGGAGCCACTTCCTGCTGCAGCCACCAGCTCTTTCCAGCGCTGCTGCCATGTGAGGCCCGGGTTACCCTGAGCGGTTTGGGGACAGCCTTCCACCTGGCCTCTGCCCTGCTGAGCTGGGCCTGGCCTGTCCAGCACCTGTCCTCTGAGCCGCCTTGATTCTGCAAAATCCAAACACCACCTCTTAGCGTGGTACCTGGGCTGGGGGCCCTTGCTCAGGATTCCTGGTCCCAAGCACTCTCAGAGCTGTGGGCATTGGCCCTTTCTGCTGCAGGTTTGCACTGACAGGACGGGAGGTGGGGCAGGTGCCCATCCCGGCTGCTCCTTGGCACAGGCCCTGCCGCCTGCCTGTGTGTTCAGACCATTCCAGGACTTGCCTTCTCTTACCCCCGCTGCCTGCGCTGTCCAAGCTGTTGAAAGGTTCAAGTGTTTTCTAGGAACTGCAAACATTTCTAATCCTATTACGCGTTATTCAGCCCATAGTTTAGACCATCAAACCCTTTTCCACATGAATTGCTGCTGCTCTAGGTCACTGCCAACCTGGGACCCTGAGGGTGGCTCTTCAAATCTCCGCCGCACTCACATTTATCCCTGCTAGACCTCACTTGGGTGGCTTTCAGCATCATTTCTGTGTCCTCTACGTCTGGTTCCATCGGCGGCGGGCATTTGGCCAGGATATAGCAGGGGTGCTCTGCAGGAGACTGATTAGACAGATGTACCGCCTGCAGCAAGGATGCTCCCCTCAGCAGCAGAGCCAGGTGCAGCTCCACCTGACCCCACGCTGTCTTACCTGCAAGAAGCCACATTCTTCAAAGAGTGTGGTGGACCCCTGGCCACGGCATTTCCCTATCTGCAAACTTGCAAACTTATTGGAGCAGGAAACGAGAGGAGGAGGCCATGGCCTGATGGCTTGAAGGGTGCCCATGGCTGTGGTTGCCCGTTCCCCACCTCAGATCCAGAGTCACACCAAAGACATGTTGAATGAGGCTTGGAACCTTGAAAGTGTCCTCTGTGGCCATTTGTAAACAAACTCAGATACTGACAGATACGAACATTTCTAAAAATTTCTCCTAAAGGGAAAGAGAGAAATTATTCTGGAATGTCATGCACGATAGTATCTCACCTGTGCCTGGTGTTCTATGGTTCATGTGGCAGTTTCACAAACACCAACTCCCTTCTTTCCTAACATTTAGAGGTACATGGTTCAGGTGACAAATTTTAGAATGAGACATCACAGCATAGTAAGTGCAGTTAAAGTGTTCAGTGGGTGCTGGCCAGGACTCCTGGTGCAGAGCCCCTCCTGGCAGTGCTGAGGAAGGAACCTCCAGCCACAAGCCAGTGCCACGTCCCACTCCTGGGGGTACCACTTGATCTGGGGTAGCACAGCCGGACCCAGGTATGTGCCAACCTTGAAGAGTCGATGATGACCTGAAACTGCAGCTTCTTTCTTAGGTCCCTGGACACCATATCAGAAGCTCCCTGAGATCCAGGATGACTTTTGGCACTGCCAGGCTGTGGATGGAAGAGAGCACCGTTTGAGGTTGCAGCCCATTCCCTCATCTTCTAGATTCCAATGTCACTCTTGCCCCATCTCTCGCAGCTGTTTCTGTGTTCCCTTCTCACTGTGAGAAAAGGCCAGGCTCTCCCACGGCTGCAGACGGGCCCTGTCAATTAGGGATCACTTTCAATTTCCCTGTTTATAATCCTGCGGCCACTAAACATCAATAACTCCTGCCCTCTTTCCTTGTCACTGGAAGATTGATGCTGCACATCATCTCTCATATGAAGACATTTAAATGAAAATCACACTTCTGTCTGCATTCCATTTTCCTGCTGAGCGGGGGAAGCAACCCTATTAAATCAAATTATATGTGACTTTTAAAACTTCCCTTTACAGTGTTCAATTGAAAATCTGAATCCTATCATAATACATTGCCTTTTTATGAGTAAATTGACTTTACTTGGTCCCTTGGGGGTTTCCAGCCTCCCTTTCCATGTTAGGAGGCAGAAGGACCTGCTGCCAGGCCACAAGGCACAGCACACATGAGAGGGGCCTGGCAGAAGGGGACCCTCGTGCTCTGGGCACTGCCGTGGCTGGATTTGAGAGTCAACATCTGGCCCCAGCTCACCATGGCCTCGCTTCTCAACTCCAGCCTAGAGGAGGCTCCCAGGGCACCTACTGAACCTGTGCAGTAAGGGACTGTCTGATGCTGTTTACCTCCTCTGTGACAGGCACTCCCTGTGTGGCTCACAACATTGAACTCTTGCAGCAATGTCAGGAGTGGGACATGTCCTCATTGTACAGATGAAGAATCAATCAGGAGTGGGCAGTTTGCGGAAGCTTTGCACCCAGAACTATCTAGGTCTGGTGCCTGCTGTTTACTCTCCAGGCCATGGATGACATGTCACACAGTCCCATCCCAGCAGGAAGGGGGACGGAGTAGGCCGCCATGGCCGTGCGGATGGATGCACACAACATCTGTATGTCTGTCCATCTGTCTGTGGAGCTCTGTGTCCATGCATTTGGGTGAGCAAGGAGCCCTGGGCAAGTCTCTGCACCAGCCTTTGAGAATCAGCAGATGTCGTTGTTGGGATAGGAGGTGCTGGTGGGAAGACTTGAAACTCAAGTTGGCCAAGTCAGTATTTAAAAACGATTAAGAAGAAATGAACAGAACAAATCCTATTAATAGCAAATGTGCATCTTACGACTAGATTTTAAATAAAATGTGGCAGGAACCTTGGATTTGAAGAGGTCCATTCCAGCGAAGAAGTTCTATTGACTACAAATCCAACACAAGCCAGTGCCATGATGTGGTCAAAACAGCATCAAAGTCATCATAACAGGGTGTAATCTTGAGATCAAGAAAAGAGAACACGTGCTCCTTGATGACTTGAAATAAATTTGCCATTCACTAAATGCATCTCTGCATTATTTTTCTTAAGGAAAAAGAAAAGTGGTCATTTTATTCTGTTGCATGGAAAATGTTTTCAGTCATAATTCAGGGTCACAAATTAAAAAACTCTACTGATGTGGCAAAAGTTGTTGGAGAGGAGTCTGTTGAGTCACCCTGTCATCCTCCATGTGTAGGACCATCCCTGTCCAAGCTTCTGCTCAGCACCCTTCCAACATGTGGCCTGGGTTCTTGGTGCTGGTGCCCTCCCAACAGGGCTGGGAGTGAGACACTCCCTTGGTTGGGGCTCTGCATGGATGGTTCATACACCACTTCTAATGGGCTTGTCTTAGAAGGGCCTGCCACTCTCTCTCGAAATCCCACACCTGACTTCGAGAAGATGTGTCTCCATACCTCCTGACAACACCATCGCACTGTTATTTCTCATCTGTGTCTGTGAGATCTGGAACAGGAAGCTGACATTTGGAGTCAGGCAGCTCCAAGCCTGCAATAAATTCCTCACTGAGTAGCAGAGTGGCTGGTAAGAACCACAGAACCTCCACAAGGGGCCCCTGCATCCTGTCTGGGAAGGGAGGATAGAGCTTGCATTGTGGGGTGGTGGGAGGATAAACTGACTGGGTTAAAGAAGCCGTGGTACTTGGAACTTGGTGTCTGTTTTTGAAAATGGATTTTGGCTCCTCATCACCCATGCTGAGACCACTCTCCTCTGGGTGTTTCCCTCGGCTCTCCTCCAGGCAGACCATTCTGGGTAACATTTCCCTTCTGGGTGCTTGGACCAAGAGCTTGAAAGCTGCATTTGTCCCTGTTGGGCCTATGTCCTGCGTATCATTCTCACCCATTCTCTCCTTGCCCCTCTGCTAATTCTTAGGAATCCTTTCCATATTCTGAAGCCTCCCACCTTCCCATTTACACCTATTAAAATCCGTAAGCACTCTGCTGGGTTCCTTTCTTGTAAATTGCATATTTGATTTGAAATAATGAATGAGGATGTTTTGACATTTCTAATGAACATGAGTTAGTTTAGCATGTTTCTAAGCTGCTTCCAAAAAAATCTATTCGTATTCATCATTTGCCACATAATCCACCTGTAACCACCCCATTGTCATGTGATCAACTCTATTTTATCATCAGCAAGATAAACACCCTCACATCATGAAAAAACCTATGCCATGAAACTCTTCCAGCAGAATTGATCATGTACAACTCTGACGTGTGGTGTGGCAATCAGCAGGCAGTGATGAATATGCACATGGTTGCACGGGCAGGTGCAGAGACTGGCTTTGTCTTATATTATTAACACCTTGGGGCTCATGCATCTACTATAATCTCATGCACCTGCTTTAAAGATATAACTTGTGTTTCTTCCTGCACGTTTTCTATTTGTGTTGATCGTGTTCAGTTTCACTGGCCTGCTTTCCTGATTCCATGTGAATCTCATCCTTGGTTTTTATTTCAGGAGTTGACCACTGAGCCCGCCAAGAGTCAAGGCTGTGTTTGTGTGTGTCTATAGCAAACATTGGTAGAGCACAAGACAGGGCTCTGTTTCTTATAAGGGGATCTGTTTTGCTGAAGAAAAGAAGTGGCCATCCAAAATCACAGGAATGTCGGCTCAGGGCATCAGCTCTGCTCACGCTAACATAGGACTTGCTGAGATCAGGGTCAAGCACGGGAAGCAAATTGGGCACAGAAATGCCTTCCAATCACTTGTGGATCCAGGGGAGCGTGCCTTCCCCTTTGATAAGCAGGACTGGGGTCAACAGCAGCTGCCACCCTGCCAGACAGGCGTCTGTGTGTTCTTGTCAGGGTGGGCACTCGGTGGGGTCTCCTTGACGTGGCTCCAGTCTCAGAGGGCCAATGTGTGAAATCTGAGGTTCTGCCTTCTGCCTCCAGACATCTTCCCTCTGGGCTAAAGCCATGGGAAGGCACTTGTTTCGTGGAGGAGTAGGATTTGTGTCTCTGGCAGTTGTCCTGCACATTCAAGATGCAAGAGCTTTCTGTGCAACACAAGCAAAGCAGAGGAAAATGCAGCTATTATCCCTGTGTGTGTGCACATGAGGGCAAATGTGACTTCTTCGCAGTGCCTTTCAACACTGAAAACCTCCTGAGCCAAAATCAAATGCACAGAGCATCTAGAATTTTCTGTTGATAAACACATCTTTTTCCACTCACTCACTCACACTTGTATTCCAATCCATTGTTAATTCACATGACGTTGGGGCCGAAGCCTTCCGTTTAAGTTAAATAGAAAGATCTCTTCCATCTCGACCTGCCTGTGTCCACGGAGCAGAACCGCGAACCTGTCGTCTTCAGCGCCCACGGCTGAGTGCGTGGAGACCGCCCGGCTGTGCTTGTCTCTGCCTTCTGTCTTGCTATTCAGAGGCAGTTCTCTTCTCTTCTCTGTTTATAGAGGTCAAACGTTTTAGTTCAAAAAGTGTGACTTTGGTACAAAGCCAAGCTGAACAATTTGGACTCCGGATTCCTGACCCTGCCATTCCATGGGAGCCGAGGCCCCTTTCAGCCGAGCTTCCACTGCGGCTTCTTTGACATGCTTCACTAACCCTAATAGCTCCCTGTTACTGGTGACAATTTAGCATCTGAGCCAGGAGCTGGAAGAGAGGGGGAGAAAAGGGTGTAAATTATACGGAGTAGCGGGGAACAAAGGTTTTATTTCTCCTGAGCACAACCCTTTGATAGGAAAACGGGGGAGACAAATGTGTCGCTAATTTAATTAAGTGGTATGAGATTTCAGGGTCTACAGATGCCATTTAGAACGGGATTAATCAAGAGCAGGTGACGAAAATGAATAGTCACACACAATGTTAGCGTTTTCAACAATCCGACACAGTCGGATGGAATCAAGAGCTCTTCAAAATAGGACACAGTTTTGCTTGCTAATCCAAATCTACCTACTCTTTCTCCTCACAATACACGGCTTGTTCTCACAAGGCAGAAACCTTTCCTATTTTCTTGCTATAAGCGAGGCACCCAAAGCAAAGGGATAAAGAAATTGGTTTATGTACTTGATGCTTTGTTTATTCTTCCCTCCCCACACTCTCTGATGAAGAGGTGTCATCAGGAGATCTTAGAGCACCCTTGGAGTGACCCTCAGTCCCTACTCCATGCTAAAAATTAGATGTGCCCCAGGTCAGCTCAATGGCTGAATATATGGACGCATCCCCAAACAGTGCCTGAGCACCTGCTGTGTAAGGAGCTCACCCTCACCCTGGTGGCTTGATGAGTCAGAAAGATACTGAGTGCCCCAGCAAACACAGCACGTGCCCAGAGGCCCCTGAATGGGGAGCATAACAGGGCCTGGCACACAGTAGGAAATGACACCTGTTTAATAAACTGAGCTGAACCGAGGGATGCGATTGGATGCTTGTGCCCAGAGGGGACCATGTCCTCCTCTATCTGCCAAAGTCCAACTTCCCTTAATCCACTGTGAAAATCACACTTGAACAAGACATGGCTCCAAGCTTTCAGGAAGAGGTAACTCTCTTAACTTCCATCATACTTAACTTGGAAGAAGTATTTGGCATATGGGTTATTCAGATATAAAGAAATCTCTCTCAAATGGTTGACAGTACTTGAAAAATATTTTAGTCTCCTAAGAGTTCAAGCAGCATTCTGAAAATTTGATTTGTATCATTAATTCTTTTTCTCCATACACTTTAGAGACGGAGAAAAAGGTATAATTTTAGTTTTGGTTGCCCCTCATCTTTTCAGAAATTCTGACTTAGTAGAGACTAAGCTGGTGAATTCTTGCTAGTCAGAAAATATTTAAAAAGTATTGTGAACGACTTAGATAAATTTTTACATTTCTCCATGCCTGATTGCCGTTCTTCTTCTTTTTATATATGTATATACTTTAAGTTCTGCAGAACGTGCAGTTTTGTTACATAGGTAAACACGTGCCATGGTGGTTTGCTGCATCCATCAACCCATCACCTACATTAGGTATTTCTCCTAATGTTATCCCTCCCCTTGCCCCCAACCCCTGACAGGCCCTGGTGTGTGATGTTCCCCTCCCTGAGACCATGTGTTCTCATTGGTCAACTCACACTTATGAGTGAGAATATGTGGTGTTTGGTTTTCTGAGCTTGTGATAGTTTGTTGAGAATGATGGTTTCCAGCTTCATTCATGTCCCTGCAAAGGACATGAACTCATCCTATTTTTATGGCTGCATAGTATTCCATGGTGTGTATGTGCCACATTTTCTTAATCCAGTCTATCATTGATGGATGTTTGTGTTGGTTCCAAGTCTTTGCTATTGTGAATAGTGGGCAATAAACATACGTGTGCATGTGTCTTTATCGTAGCATGATTTGTAATTTCAATATGTGTATTTTCTTCATTTAGAGATCCTTCTCTATGGCTGAAAAACAAAACAAACAAACAAAATCATTCCTAAACTTTGGAGGCCTATAACAATCTGTAGTGGTTTTTCTGGGGAAACATTTGAAACTATTGAATGTTTATTTAAAATATCTGGGAAATACCTAGGGATTTCAGACAAACACTTTACCCTTCTGCTTCAACCTCACAAATAATTGGAAGATAGATATATTGTTTCCTAAGTACTAAAGGAAAAATGTTATCTGGGAGATGATTGTTGTTAGAACAAGCTCACTCTTTCAGGGTTCACCTTTCTGGCAATGCACGAAGATGTCACATAAAACTTGTTTCATGGTAGATTCATGTATCTAACGCTTCGTGGACCCAAAGGTTCCTGGGCACCTGAGAAGCTTGAAATCTCACCCACATGCCCACTGTTGGAACAAGCAGTGCTGTGAGAGACAGAGTCTAATTTTATTTCCTTTTATGCTTGTGAACATGACAGAAGCCTAACTCTTCCTCACTTAAAAAACACTCGGGCTCAGTGGGCACCACCTCATTCTACAGGCGTATAAGAATGGCTTTTCTTCTTGTATTCTGTGAGTGCAAAATGCCTCCCTGCCCTGGTCAGTCCTGCGTGGGGTGGCCATGCCAGCCGGGGGGCTTGGAATAGGGCTCTGAGCGGGACGGCAGTGCAGTCATGGGTAATAGAGACTAGAGCCGAGAAATCTCCACCTGCTCCGCTGAACAGCTCCATCTCCTTCAAGTAGGCTCCAGCCAAACAACCCTGCTCCCCGCATGGATGCAATTCTGACTGGAAGCTGGAGAATCCCACACACTGGCAAGGAAGGCCAGGGCTGACCTTCCTCTCTTTGGAAAATAACATAGATTGTGACAGAACAAGAGTAGAACTTGAATCATAACTGTATTTTTCTTTTGTGAAATTCATAACAGAGGTGGGCTGGGGAGGAGGGGGGATCTGGCACCAGCCAGGGCCTGTGATTCTCTGTCCAGCTTTGGCCCAATAGACCGTGTCTTGGGCAAATTCCCGGATGTCCCACACCTCAGTTACCCCCTCATGAATGGACCGTGCCATCTCAAGATGCTCCCCTGCCTGGGAACCTAGGACTTATGATGATGCCGGCTCTGCTTTTGAGAGCAACAGCAGCAGATGAGGTGGGACTGGAACCTTGATGCCGATTTGGGCGTTTGAATGAGACAGTCGGCCAGCAGAGTCTCCACCCCAGCTGCCGTCAACAGGAGTGCAGTAGAGCTGGTAAAACGCACCCTGGCACCTGCGGAAAACACAGACTACAGATCAGAGCAAGTGGGGCGTGCCATTTCCCAGCTCACGGAGCAGGACAGGGAGCATTTGGAAAGAATCAGACCGGTTTGGGTGCAATAGATCTTGTAGGTGCTCCAGGCATTGTGGAGACCAGAAATACCTGTTTCCTAAAGCCCAGCTCATTCTGGCAGTCTTACATGGACCATAGAGTCTGGGAGCTCTGAATGGACACTGTTCACTCACTGGAGAGATGGAAGACCAGGAGGTGACATGGCCAGTCTCCCGTGCATGTCAAGAGTGCCAGCAAACAGCCCAGAAACCTGCCTGTCTGCTTCCTCCTGGCTGTCTTGGATTTCAGCTGCCTGCCTGCCAGGAGACACCCATCAGCAAATGCACGACTGCAGCAGCATTTCACGGGCCACTGGATGTCTGTGAAGCATGCATTTTAAGCTGCTTTTGGCAGTTTGGCTCCTGGTCTCCAGAACCTGCTTTTACATTTTCAAACTACCCCTAAAGTTTCTTAATTAGACTGTACACAAACTCACATGGAAAAATTTTTTAGGTGATATTTCAATTCATTTCAGATCTGTTTTCTTGGAATTTTGCGGGGTTGGCAACATGAGGAAACAGAAGACCTGAGTTCAGATACCAGGTTGAGTCCCAGCCTGGCACAGTCCAGGTGGAATCGTGCTGCCTCCCAGGGCTCCATCTTCATCATGTGGGTGAGGGAAGTGCTCACAGGTGACCCTGGCAGGAGGCATGTCCGGGATCAAGCCCCTCCCAGGTGCCAGGAGGCACTGTTCTAGGACCATGCCTCCTAATTTTCTTTTTCCCAGAGGAATTGCCTTGCCGTACAGGAATCAGTGCATAGAGAAGGATCTGGAATGGAAGCTGAGGATTTTTGTCATAAATAGTGTCTTGACTCGAAAGCTGCCGGGTCTTTTGCAGATTTTTCTCCATAATTTAAGACTCATTCCTTAGCAGTGTTTTGTTCCCGTTATGTTGGCATCATTCTGGTTTTTTTCTGTTCATATGTTTGAGGTCATAATTAAAAACAAATCTGGAAATTTTGCATTAACTTAAACCAATGTTTGCTAGCCTGTTTGTTCTAAAATAATTCCAGGATCTGGAATGGAAGCTGATGATTTTTGTCATAAATGGTGTCTTGACTCGAAAGCTGCTGGGTCTTTTGCAGATTTTTCTCCATAATTTAAGACTCATTCCTTGGCAGTGTTTTGTTCCTGTTATGTTGGCATCATTCTGGTTTTTTTCTGTTCATACGTTTGAGGTTATAATTAAAAACAAATCTGGAAATTTTGCATTAATTTAAGCCAATGTTTGCTAGCCTGTTTGTTCTGAAATAATCAGTCGTTTGATTCCAACTTAAGCAAAATGGCTAGTACAGATGTTCTAAGGATATTCCCTGTGCATAAAAAATGGGATCAGCATAGCTGTGGGCATTTCTTTTTTCCACCGTCAGGTGTTCAGCCTGACCCTGGTCCCTCACTCCAGCTTTCTGGCCCATTCGGGAAGGGCCTCAGCATGTGCAGAGTGGCCTGACTTCTCAGTGGGAAAGTGCGTGGAGACAGCGATGTGCTAGGAGGGATGGCCCAGCTCGTAGGGTCCACGCCTGCTCCGGGTGGAGCTGGGGGTGCAACGTCCTAGTTCTTTTTTTTATTATTATTATACTTTAAGTTTTAGGGTACATGTGCACAACGTGCAGGCTTGTTACATATGTAAACATGTGCCATGTTGGTGCGCTGCACCCATTAACTCATCATTTAGCATTAGGTATATCTCCTAATGCTATCCCTCCCCCTCCCCCCACCCCACACTATTCACAATAGCAAAGACTCGGAACCAACCCAAATGTCCAACAATGATAGACTGGATTAAGAAAATGTGGCACATATACACCATGGAATACTATGCAGCCATAAAAAATGATGAGTTCATGTCCTCTGTAGGGACATGGATGAAGCTGGAAACCATCATTTTCAGCAAACTATTGCAAGGGCAAAAATCCAAACACCACATGTTCTCACTCATAGGTGGGAACTGAACAATGAGAACACTTGGACCCAGGAAGGGGAACGTCCTAGTTCTTGAAGGGATGTTCCAGTGCACCTGCTCTGTAGCTTTCCTGCAGTGACTGCTGTTGTGGGGTGGCTTCTCCCACCTGCCAGGGTTCATCTTGATGGCTGCCCAGGGCAGGCGAGGTGAATATTTTAATATTCGTTTCATGATTTTATTTTACTTTCAAATGCCTTAAACTTGAAATGTTCACAGAATATCAGTTTAATAGAGAGCAAAGTGATGAGAATTGGTATGGAAGCGACTTTAAAGTAAATGTAATGTGCTAAAACACACAACATATGACATCAAAATGTTTATCATCACTAGAAAAATGAAAACTTATGCACAATCCCTTTCAAAATTATTATACATTGACATCTTAATGTGGTTTTATATTAAAATGTATCACAAGGCCAAATATCAAATATCTGAACTCATCTATAGTTTGGGATTATTGAAACATTTCCTTCCTTTCATGGTCATGGAAAATTGAGAGTTGGGTAAACAGCCTCTACAGCAGGAGAGGGGATGACCAGGAAGATGGGTATGCCGTCGGAACCTGTAAACCAGAAGCCCGGGAAGGGGTGAGAGGCCATCAGCACCAAAGGAAATAATTAATTATCAATGTGTCCAGAGAGAGAATCTATTATAAGTAGCCCTATTAAAATATAAAGGGAAAATATAGGTCCTTAAAAAAAGACAGTATGTTCATGCTGGAGGGTGAAAATGAATAGGAACTTTCATTATTAAACTAATATACCATTTGATTAAAAAGTGAGCTATGTAAGCTTTAATAAGATAAGAATGATGAAGTCAGTAAAAATATTCTTGAATTAGCTGAGTGAGGATTCTTTCCTTTCGAAATTGTTCAACAGGGAAAAGGCTAAGGGAAAATGTGTGGGCAATTGTGAAGCTCACAGAGGCCATCCCGGAGGCTGTGTGAGAGCAGGGGCACATTTGGAGGTGAGGCTGGGGAGAAGTAGAAAAAAAATCAGAACGTGGTTGCGCCACCTTTCCCTAGCTCCCTTTCCGGATGGCCTTCCCCAGGTCATTATTCTTATTCCTGAAGGTTTCTTTCCTTCCCTCTCCCCACCTCCCAGACTTCCTTCTGTTTCCTTCCCAGCCCTCTCTGATCCTCTCTCCCTCCGTTTCTAGAGAAAGACTTTGTGTTGTTGCTTTATGTTTGCTGTTGGAGGAATTACTCCTGGGACAGTGTCTATGAATCAGAATTCTAGAGCATTAACTAATTTCTTACTATTGATGGTTTTGTTTTACTCAAACAATCTAACGGTCTTTCCTTGCAGCCATTTGACGAGATTCTGAAGGGCCCTTGGCTGAGCCGTCCGGGCAGGGCCACCCCAGCAGGCCCTGTGCTGCATCTGAGATTCCTCACCATTCTGGGGCTTTCTCAGAACCAAATGGTGAGAATGACAAAGCTCAAAGACGAAAACACGATGCAGGTGAGCTCTGTTGAAGAAAGGTCCTTAGACACTAAAAACGACACCACAAAAGCAATAATGAAGAAAGGGATACATGGATTCCTAGCTGAGAAGGAAAGTACAAGCTCTTGGTGCTAAGGGACAGCAAGATTCCAGCATATAAGACAATTTTTTTAAAAAAAGAGACAGCAAGGAGGTCAGATTCTTTTTGGTAATTTTAAAAATAGTGTTTTTTTTAACTTTGAGATTTGTGTTGTCCTTAAGCCAAACGTGCCCATGACTTTTTTATTCACAAACACAAATTATTTAGAAATGTATTTATACCTTTCCTGGCTGCAAATCAGGACTTGAGGAGACTGACAGACACATATAGCATCTGATGAGATCAAGGCAACCAAACGCGAGGCAACAGAAGGCAGGGCAGGTGGGCATAGTGGGAATCCTGAGCGAGGCGTGGCCCCTTACAAGGCGCCCAGGGCACATGGTCCTCGGGAAGTGGCCACTCACTTGGAGCAGCCCTGCGTGGCTGGTGGACAGTGGCCTCCGCAAGAACGTGGCTGATGGACAGTGACCTCCTCAGGAATGTCTTCCCCTCCCTGTAGGAGGCCCTCCTTGTCTTCCCATCCCTACAGGAGGCACTCCCAATACCTTCACTCAGAACCTACCCTGGGCTGCCGCCAAGAGCCAGGAGCTGCAAATGCAAGAGTCAAGAAGCAGAAAGGACAGGCTCAGCCCTCCTGGAGCTTCCTGTCCAGGACAGAGACAGGTCACGAGTGTCCCAGGGAGTGGACATTCCCGTGTGACTGCCACGTGCCCAAAGAGGACAGGAAGCAGCGAGAGGAACCACGGACTCACGGAGAACCATAGGAGAGGGAGGCTGGTGGGGGTTATCTGGGGAAGTATGTCCCAGGGACTGGCAACCCTGTGGGCCTGGGGAGAAGGAGGGAGGGAGGCTGTAGACTGTGATGCCAGGGAAGTGGGGGTGGGGCTGGGGCTTGGGCGGGACCCCGGTTTCTGACCCTAAGCCATCCAAGGCCCCTGGAGGTCTTGGGCCCCAAGGAAGGAGCCCTGACTCACTGGGAAGGGTTGAGAATGGGCTGTACAGGCCAGGCCCGGATGGAGCAGGGAGGCCGGGGGAGTAGGGTGCCTCATGCGAGTGTGGGAGGCGCTGCCTGTCACGGGGCCTTGGCCGTGGGGATGATGAGAAATGGCTGGGTTGGGTTTCCTTTGACGTTTTCAGTAGAAGATGCTGAGCTTAAATCATGAACCTTGGAGCACTGCTCTGGTTCTGGGGCATCGAGAGGAGGTAAGATGTCACGCTAGGGCGTGGAGGGGAGGTGAGACGCCGCGCCGGGGCGTGGAGGGGAGGTAAGATGCCGCGCCGGGGCATCAGTGGGAGGTGAGACGCCGCGCCGGGGCGTGGAGGGGAGGTGAGACGCGGTGCCGGGGCGTGGAGGGGAGGTGAGACGCGGTGCCGGGGCGTGGAGGGGAGGTAAGACGCGGTGGAGGGGAGGTGAGACGCCGCGCCGGGGCATCAGTGGGAGGTGAGACGCCGCGCCGGGGCATCAGTGGGAGGTGAGACGCCGCGCCGGGGCTTGGAGGGGAGGTGAGACGCCGTGCCGGGGCATCAGTGGGAGGTGAGACGCCGCGCCGGGGCTTGGAGGGGAGGTGAGACGCCATGCCGGGGCTTGGAGGGGAGGTGAGACGCCGCGCCGGGGCATCAGTGGGAGGTGAGACGCCGTGCCGGGGCTTGGAGGGGAGGTGAGACGCCGTGCCGGGGCATCAGTGGGAGGTAACGCATGTGCACGGGCCGCGCTGGGCTTCACCAGCAGCTGGTCAGAAGAGGCTGCCCTTCTTTGGGGCTTGTTAGCACCCCTGAAAGAAAGAAAAATGAGATGACAATAAAAAGAGCAATGCAAACCAAGTTAGAAATCAACATGCCTCCCAAAACTGTGAACCCTTTTCACCAAATGGAAACGTAAGACCAGCAGAGGAGCCCCCGGTGCTGGCCCCGTCGTCTCTGCCGAGCCGAGCACCAGAGTCGGCTGCGTGTCCACAGCCATGACTGTTCTCCAACGAGAGAAGAACGGAGGCCTTGGAGGAATCGTCAGAGTGATCCTGAGGAACCTCAGAAGTTGGGAAATTCTGCCACTGCCGTCCGGTTTTGCCCCTGTACACACTGCGGCCCCATTAATCCGTGTGGCGCCCCCAGATCAGCCACAGCCACCACAAGTACGTGGCGACTGGCCGCGGGCACATTCATGCAGATGAAATGGGAATTTAACAACGTCTCAGGGCGAATGCCTGTTGTCCTTTTTTTTAAGTGTGTCACATGATCGCGCTGTGTGACATCGCAAATCTCCATCTCGGCTTTGTTGGCCTCTATGCATGAATAATTTTCCCAGTGCCTGTTTTCAGTGCAGCCAGAAAAAGAGCGCATTACCGGCGCGCAATCTCTTGTTGTCCGCGATCAGCATTCTGTGGGTCTGAGCTGGCTTACAACGGTGTAAAGACCCCAGCGGCATGTGTTATAATATATGAGCCATTGTCCCCCTGAAGAACGCACGAAAGAAAGAGCATTGTTCTACCAGGGAGCAATTCAGCGGGTTTTTCCCAGAGACTCTTGGGTCAAGTTTTTATAGGCCTATTTGATTTTCAAATTCTTCCTTACGCTCTTTCCTCTCCGCGCGCATAGTGTCCAAACTTGTCTACATTCACTTCCCATGTTCCGTGCATGGTAGATGGCCTTTAAAAAGAGTATCTCAAATAAGTCTTTATTCGTGTTTTGTTGGGTCTCACTCTGTGTTTTCATGAACTCCGGCCCCAGCCATGGCAACTGCAAGAAAAATGTTAACAATGATTGACAGGATTAGAAAAGCCTCCGTCCCTATCCGCATTTCAAACACTTTGGGAACAATGGTGTTTGGTGTGATTGAATTAATGAGATACCATGGGCTGTCAAAAGAGCACACAGACTTTACATAAACCTGATTATCTTTGCATGGCAGAAACGGAAAAAAAAAAATATAGAGGAGAGTGCAGTTTGGCTTTCACGCCTACCTCCAAAGGAGCTTGGAAGGCCGGGCCTGCTCCGTCAGAGGGGCCGCTCAGCTGGCCAGGCCTCCCTCCTTCGGCATACATCAGCCATGGTATTTAACAAGTCTATTCAGGAAACCAGGCTCCAAACAGCCTTCTTTCACAACTCAGCACCTCTGTGGGTTTTTTTTTTTTTTTTTTTTAATTTTCCCTGGGAGCCATTGTTCAAGAACACATTTCAACAATTAGACCTGAGCCTGTGGCCCCTGCCCCGTCCTCACCCTGCCAAGAGGCGGAGGCCTGGGTCCCCACCATCACAGTGTTTAAAGGTTGGGCCTAGCCGGTGCAGACGTTAAGTCCTGGAGGACACCAGCAGGAACCCTGTTTATGGATGGGCGTCCGCTCTGATGATCAGGAGTTCTGCGTGGTGCCTGAAGGCCTTGGCTGAAGCTTCGTGTTGTGTTGGGGAAATGAGGATGAGCCTCTAAATATGATTCAGTTTCTTACAGAGAGCAGAGCGACCATCTCCCTTCTGGGACACCTTCCATTGAGAGAGCACCTGAACCGGGGCTTGCAAAGTTTCCTGTGAAAAGCCCCCAGGGCTGAGAGCAGGTAAATAATCCCATCTCATCATTTACAGATATCGCTTAGGCACCCAGAAAGCACCAGCGACTCAGCTGGGGGAGACCCACAAGGCCTGGGAAGAGCGGCGGCTTCTGGGTCTGCACCTCACCGCCTGTGCTGGCACCATCTTGAGAGTAAAGCTCACTCAAAGTCACCAATGAAGCAAGTGAGCAAAGGGATACAGGAGACTGTCTTCCAGCCCCAGCACAGTCCCTGAGCACCTTTGCTTCTGCAGCTGCCACTGTGGCTCACAATCACGGAGCGATGTCTGAGAGCAGCCACGCCAGTTGAGATCACGCAGCGATGTCTGAGAGCAGCCACGCCAGTTGGGAAGGCCATGCTGCTCCACTCTAGTAAACACCATGCAAAGTAGAGTGAGGATGGACCAGGGAAGAGAGCGGCATCTGCAAAACTAGGGCGGATCTCAGCTGTGCCCACCACATGCTGCTGGTCACCTTTCCTGCAGAGGCAAGAACCCAAGCCGGCTTTCCAGTCACAGAACAGTTCCACAGACGCTTCGCTGGCCAGCGTCTCTACTTTATCCTCAGTCCACCGATTAAATGTGACAGGTGCACACACACAGGGGAGGAGGTGCAACTTGGGTCTTTGGACATGGCCCTTCTTTCCAGAGTGAACTTGGGGCTGCTGGAGCCTGGGTCCCTGTGGATGGGCGGCTGGAGGCCCCGAGGCCCCAGCACAGCTCTGGAGAAGTGCATGCTCCAGGATTGACATCTGCACCTGTGTGTGAAGCTCCTTTCCCCACTCCCTTTCAGATCCTAAGAACAGCCTGGGGACTCTGAATTCATCCTTGGCATGACACCCGACAGCAAGGCCTGCTCCCGGCCCAGCCAGCAGATGTCCCTGTTTCACACAGGGTCCTGGGTCCGGCCACCGTCCTCCCCGGCCGGCAGCATCCCAGGTCTGCTAACCCGCCGGACAGGGCAAGCGGGAAGGCCGCTTCAGCTCTTTCTCACGCAGAGGGGAGGGTGGGCAGTGCTGCAGAATATTTCTAGAGGAGTCAATTGCTCCACTTAAAAACACGATTTAGAAAGTCCTCTGGTTTCAGGGAGATTGAGACTAAGACCTGACCCCAAATTAAACTACAAATGCTTCTCCTGCCCCCAGGAGCCAGAGAATCAGGGATTCTCTCACGGAGTTCCTGATCAGGAAAGCTACAAAGTGACAGCAGCGATGCTGTCAGTGGAAAGAGAAATGGAAATTTATTGGGTATTGTATTTAAATTTTTACCTGCTTGGTAAAGTTACATTCAACACCAATAAAAAGGAACTACACTCATACAGAAACTAAGTCCATACAGGAACTACTATATCCACATAGGAACTATACTCATATAGGAAATATATCCATATAGGAACTACTATGTCCATATGGAAATGATACCCATCTAAGAAATACAGCCATATAGGAACAATAACCATATAGGAAAGATACCCATAGAGGAACTATATCCATACAGAAACGATACTTGTACAGGAACAATATCCATATAGGAATGATACCCACACAGGAACTGTATCCATATAGGTATGATGCCCACACAGGAGCTATATACATACAGGAACAATATCTGTAAAGGAACTGTATCCATATAGGAATGATACCCATACAAGAACTGTATCCATATAGGAATGAAACCTATACAGGAACGATGTCCATATAGGAACGATACCCAAACAGAAGCTATATCCATATAGGAACAATACCCATACAGGAACTGTGTCCATACAGGAACGATACCCCTAGAGAAACTATATCCCCATACAGAAACAATAGCCATACAAAATCTATATCCATTTAGGAACTATATTCATATAGGAACGATACCTGTACAGGAACCATATCGATATAGGAACAATACCCATAGAGGAACTATATCCTTATAGGAATGATATTCATACAGGAACTGTAGCCATATAGGAATAATACCCATACATAAACTATATCCATATAGGAACAATACCCATAGAGAAACTATATCCATATAAGAAAGATACCCATACAGGAACTATATCCATATAGGAACGACACCCATACAGGAAGTATATCCCCATACAGGAACTATATCGATATGGGAACAATATCCATACAGGAACTATATACATATAGGAACGATGCTCATAAAGGAACTGTATCCACATAGGAATGATACCCACAGAGGGACTATATCCATATAGGAATGATCGCAATACAGGAACTATATCCCTATAGGAATGATACCCATACAGGAACTATATTGATATAGGAATGATCCCATATAGGAACTATATCCATATAGGAACGGTACCCACACAGTAACTATATCCATGCAGGAACTATATCCATACAGGAACTATACCCATACAGGAACTATATCCACACAGGAACTATACCCATACAGGAACTATATCCACACAGGAACTATACCCATACAGGAACTATATCCACACAGGAACTATACCCATACAGGAACTATATCCACACAGGAACTATACCCATACAGGAACTATATCCACACAGGAACTATACCCATACAGGAACTATATCCACACAGGAACTATACCCATACAGGAACTATATCCACACAGGAACTATACCCATACAGGAACTATATCCACACAGGAACTATACCCATACAGGAACTATATCATACAGGAAATGTACCCATACAGGAACTATATCCACACAGGAACTATACCCATACAGGAACTATATCATACAGGAAATGTACCCATACAGGAACTATATCCATACAGGAACTGTACCCATATAGGAACTGTATCCATACAGGAACCCTGTCACACAGGAAGGGAACTCTCTGTCATTAGTCAGTGGAATCTATTTGTTAGTCTTGTACTTTTATGTTTAAAAATGTTTAGTTTTTACTTTTAGGAAAAACGATTGTCTCATTATAAATAATAAAGCTTGTTACAGAAAATTTTAAAAAGTTATAGTATTTATGTTCTATTTTAAAATTTCATAATTTAACAATTGTGAAATTGTTTTATGTCATAGGGTAAAATATACATTAGAATTTGCTTTCACACCTTTTTTTATTGTGATGAAAGCTCTCTGAAAATTATTTTATTTTTAAGGTCACAGGATATTGCTGTTGTTCACCTTTTATAGATTTGTAAGTTGAAAGCTTGGCAAACAGGTTTTTTTTTTTTAATTATACTTTAAGTTTTATTAGTCTATATCGTGATCTCTTTATGTTAAAGTCATTTCAGACACTTCTAGGCATTTGAGCTCCCAGAGACATGTCTGACTAGCGGTACAGCCTCAAAAACTTAATGTTGTTTTTGAAATAATGCGGTTTCAGAATTTGGAACAAAAAATGTCCTTGAGATAAAACCCTTCACTCCAGTATTATCAAATGAATCTGTTAGGGCTTTTATAACTGTAGCTAATGTTTGCCGAGTGATTTAAAGCGAGCACATTCCAATAAAATAATATTTGTTACTAAAGAACTGTTTTAAGAAAGGGATTGAGACCGCTCTTTTCTGTGGAGTTTTATGAAACTGAGGCACAAATAATTTCCAGTGGGCACACAGAAGGTTTCACGGAAAGAACTCTGGACTTAGGTCTCCTGAGACCCCATCGTCACTGCCGGTTCCTCACAGTGGAGTTGCAGTGCTATTTACATGTGGCTGGTTCTTCCTGCTTCACACTACATTTCCTTGGGTTGGTTACACTTAAAAAATACTTTTGATGATTATAAAGCCTTTAAACAGACTTTCAAAGACTGCTGTCAGCACATTGAACTCCCTTGTTAGTTCAGGTGAGGCCCCCAGTGAGGAGGTGGATATCAGTCCTACTTGGATATAGTTTCTGTAGGGGTATCATTCCTATATGGATATAGTTCCTGTATGGGTATTGTTATGGGTGCTCAATGTCTGTCTCTGGTCGTGAGAGAGAAAGCCTTCCTCAGGACTGGCTCTTGTCACCCACCTGTCCAGGGCGGCCTCTGCCTCTTCATGCTGCCCCTTGTCCACCAGGTACCTAAAGAGGCTGCTCCAACCGTCCTTCTGGTCCTCTGGTTTCTGGTCAGGTCTAGCCAGTGAGGAGGTGGAGAGGCTGGAGGGTGTGCAGAGAGGGGCCAGGTGCCCAGCCCCCCAGATAGGAGGCAGAGAGGCCAGAGGGTGGGCAGAGAGGGGCCTGGAGTCCATCCCCCCATGAGGAGGCAGAGAGGCTGGAGGATGGGCAGAGAGAGGCCAGGTGTCCAGTCCCCCAGAGAGGAGGCAGAGAGGCCGGAGGATGGGCAGAGAGAGGCCAGGTGTCCAGCCCCCAGTGAGGAGGCAGAGAGGCTGGAGGGTGCGCAGAGAGAGGCCAGGTGTCCAGCCCCCCAGATAGGAGGCAGAGAGGCTGGAGGGTGGACAGAGAGAGGCCAGGTGTGCTGCCCCGACTCTTCCTGCAGGGACGCCCTCCCTGCTCTGCTGAGGACTCTTCCTCTGGCCCTCGAGCCCTGGGTGGACATGGATCCCTGCTAGGCCTGGCTTCCAGATGGGGCTTTTCCTATCTGAAGTGGTTTCCTGCCCTGCCCAAACTTGGCAGCAGGCTCCATGTAGTAAGCCCCCAACTCATGTGTGGGATGCCACCTGTTTTCTGCCAGGGCACTGTGGTATGGTCCAATAGTGCCACTGTGTCCTCATAGGCAGCTCTGCAGTTGGGGGGTCCCAAACCATGGGGGGTGGGCTGCTCCGACACAGGTTCCCCAGGGTAAGGGAGGGGGCTCCAGGATGGTGACGTCCCGTCTCAGCAGGTGTATGTTCTCACCTGCAGACTGCAGTGTAGGCCTTCCAGCCAGCCTCCTCGCTGGGGGCATTCCATAGCTCTTGTGTCTTACACGAAAACATCCGGGTGGCAGGTCCATATCCTGGAGCTGCCCACCCCTCCCCAGGCTCAGGCTAGACTCTGCTGCAGACTTTGGGACCAGGAAGGGGAGGGGCCGGTCTCAATGCAAAGGCTGACCTAAGACAGCTGCCCCGGAAGGACCTGCAGCACCTCCTCAGGTGCTTCTAATGTGAGGCAAGTGAGACCACACAGGTGGGTCGGGGACTGGGAGCTGAGATGCATGAGTGAGGGAGGGGGTCTTTAAGGGCCCCCAGGTTGGGTGGCCACAGGCTCTGTGAGGGCAGCTTTCTCACTGCCATTCTTTGAGATCAATATAGATTGAAAACAGTTTGCATGAGAACTCACTGGGTCTTGGGGGGATGGCAAGGGGGCTGTGTGGCTGAGTTAAAGCACG
The DNA here is from genome assembly GCF_029281585.2 of Gorilla gorilla gorilla. Classification (NCBI taxonomy): domain Eukaryota; kingdom Metazoa; phylum Chordata; class Mammalia; order Primates; family Hominidae; genus Gorilla; species Gorilla gorilla. Next base: position 109,971,981 of record NC_073243.2, on the reverse strand, counting down.
AGACGTGAAACGCCAGCATCACCCACTCTCTCTCCAAACAGATGGTGCTGCGCGATCCTTTTCCAAAGTGGCTCAATTCACTAGGAAGCGGGTTCCTCAGCACAGATGTTTTGCTGTGTTTGGTGTGGCAGGCTTGGGGGCTTTTATGAACGTAGTGTGGCTTTGAGACGCCGAGGACTGGGTGAGGGCAGGGTCCCTGCAGAGCGACTCAGTGTCACAGTGAGGTGAGGCCCTGAGGCTCCCACAAGCTCACAGAACACAGGAAAAGTGCTGGAAAAAGCATCAGGTGGTGTAGACATCAGACCCCAGAGGAGGTGGAGCTACCTACTCCTTGAAGATCAGTTCCCTATTTCTTAGTTAATAATCATACACTTGAATAATAAGAGAGAGATTAAGTAAAAAGGCGATGGATTGCAAGGTGAAGAAGCGGCCAGGGGCCCAGCCAGCCAGGTCTTCCTTCCTTCTCATGGGTGGTGAACACACCAGTGTCATCTGCAACCACCCAGCACGCTGAGGCTTCACAGACTCTGACGGGAAGACCCACCTCACCTCAGAACGCCTCAGTGTGCTTGTCCCGGGTCTGCCTAGAGGCTGGCGAGGGTGTTGTCACTCACACCCAGAACAAGTGCAGCAAGACGCCATGTGCCCTCTCTCCTTCAGGAGAGAGGGCAACGCTCATCGGTTCCCTCAGTTATGTGGGCTTTGTTTCCAGTTGTGACAAAGAGTAGCTGCTGGTATAGAACGATGCATTTTAGGCAAACTATTTGAGGCAAACTTCAGATACAGTGGGACCACTTGATGTTGTTGTTGGTTTACAAAAATAATCATATCATCTGCTCCAAAGCACGGATGAAAAATCAACAGACACTTTCAAAGGCCACTGACAGATTTTTGTTTTAGACTTTCACTAAGAAGTGTGTTCATTTTAATAACCCAAACCCCGCCCTGAGGTTGTCGTATTGAAGTCGTTCCAGCCACACGCGGATGCTGCGGCTCTGAAGGGCCTTGGATTTACAGCTAAACAGAAGAAGTCTCGCTCAGCAGCTACTTTCACTCTTTCGACTCCATTCTTTTGAATTTCAGAGTTTTGGTTTTAGGTCTGATTTTTTCCCATGGGGAACAGAGGCTGGAAATGAATTTCTTTTCAACCTGGTTTTGGGAAGAACATTCTTTGAGCCACAGACAGTGTTCTCAGGTCACTGGAAATCACGAATAGATGTAATTATCACCAGCCGGACAAGGGCAGGAGAGTCTCAGTCAGCACAACACCAGGCAAGACATGCTCTCGCACACGGCAGAGTTTGCAGAGACTCAGATGCACCCAAGTCAGCTGCTGCTGGGTTTCAGGTTGATGGGCGCTCATGGCAACGTTGGCAACCTCACCAGGCTTTTTATCTGGGGAGCACAGGCTGCTGCTGATGCTCTCTGCTACCTGTGATCTATCCACCTCCAGGAAGGAATGCCGCTGCTGATGTCAGGCCCTCCTGTGAATCCCAGGAGGCCAAAGGGGAGGCAAGACGCCACTGGCTACCAGGTCTCCTCCTGGCCTCATCAACGGGGCGTCCAGATCAGGGCTCCCTTTCATGGTTGTGGGGGACCCTGAGGCTTCGTGCCTGGTGGCATAAACGTGTTCAGCTGTGGCCTCATGGTCTTCAGGCAGTTTTAAATAAAGCCCGTGTTCAATTTCAAAGAGTCTTTCTTCTGCAATCAGCAAGCCTCTCCTCCTCAGTCTTTGTCTATGTAATAAAGCCAAAGTGACTCCCTGTGTTGGCAGAGGTGGGCAGGTGGGAAGCGGCAGGGAAGGGGTTAAGCAGCGCGGTGCTGCGGTTTCTCAATCAGCCCTGGGAAGCCTCGGGCCAGTTCTGCTCATAAGGCTCTGCACAAATATTTCTTTTTCTACCAGAGGAATTCTAATTCTGCACACAGACGAGGGACACTCAGATTATTACACATTATTAAAAATTAATTTTAAAAATGGTCTGGTTCTTGAAATGTGCTGGAGAGGTGTGTGTGTCCAAATTTGAAATTACAGCAGCAAAAAGATTGAAGGGGATCTGTACGTGGTATGGGCAAAATGAGCCCTGGAAAATCGCTCCTTGCATTGGACAATTGGTAGTTTTTGGTTATAGTCTCTTTATCACGGTGACTTTAAATGACTGCACTGACCTTAACATAGAAGGGTAGCAATGCCCGCTTCTCTGCAGTTTTCTGGGAGTGTTAAAACGGCCAGGGGCCCGTTTGTGTCCTGGAAGTCCAGGCTGGATGTTCAATGCCCTCGTGCTTTGACTGGAGGACGAGGTTTGCAGGCATTTGTGTGGACACTTCACTGCCTGCTCAGTTTCCACAGCCCCTTCGCTGCTGATTTTACGTTTTGCCGAGAGGACAGCTGTGGGTCCTGCTAATAAAATGTAGGGAACCCCGAGCCCTGAGACTTAGCACTGAGGGAAACAATAAGTTAAGATTGCTGGTTCTATTCTTCCACTAAAAAATGTCAGTGCAATGGATTCGTCTAGTGAACATCCCTGTATATTCTGGGTGTGTACATACGTGTGCCTGTACGTGCATATGACATTCTCATCTGCGTGTTTAAGGGAATGAATGACTTAGTCCCAGTTCAATTCAGTAAGAAATCAACTCCATGCTTGCTCTACCTAAACCATCCATGGATCCAAGGCTACCATCGCTGGAGAGCCTCCTCCGTCCAGGTGCTTCCCGTGTGATATTCCCTGAAACCCTGTGGCAGCCTCCGGAGGCAGGGGAAGCTAACACATCACCCAATGCCACACAGGTGGGCAGGGGCCAGCTCTGCTTTCCCACCAGAGCGGTTTGAGCCTGAAGCCAGCTCCTGTGTGCTGTCCTGGTCCTTCCCTGCTTTCCCACCAGAGCGGTTTGAGCCTGAAGCCAGCTCCTGTGTGCTGTCCTGGTCCTTCCCTGCTGGGCCAAGATTCAGTTGCCTCTGTCCCCTTGGAAGGGTTCTCCAGTGTTTCCATGAGCAGGCAGGTGAGGTAGGCTAAAAACTGAGTTTTAAACAAACAAACAACAAAAAAATCCCACTGATAGGGTTACACAACACAAATTATCACGCTCAAATTTCAGTGCGGAAGAATGGAGACATGGAAATTGAAAATCATTCTCATGATGATGAATGGCTTTGTTGACTTTCAGTAACATCACCTGTGCCACAATCGGCTGTCAGTCCTGCATGCTGTAGCCAGCACTGTGGACAGTTCACGTTCTCATTAGCTCACCTGCCTCTGGTCCGCATATCTTACTCGGTGGTAGAGGTCAGTTTCTTCCTGGCCCAGAGTGCTGGGTCTGAAAAGACACTCTTGACCTTCATGGAGGAGAAATTAGGATGTAGAGAGGGGTGAGTGGGTTCAGGTGTCCTTCAGAGGATGGCACGTGTATCTCCTTCTGTAATTTCACAGGAAAATGGTGTGTCCAACAATATGTCTCCACAAGAAGGAGTGGGGCAATATTTCCTGGAACTTTCGTTTCTTCAGGGAGCAGTCACAACCACACCACTGTCCAGGACCCCCCGGTACTAAGCACTGGTGATTTTTCCAAGAACACGTGGCCTCCCAACTAGAAATGTGCAGTCAACATGGAGGCCACAGCTGGCTTAGTAGCCCATGCAGAACAGATCCTGAGATCCACCTGAGGTCCTCAGCACCTGCTTGGCAAGGGGCCCAGCAGAGCCATTGCTGTTCAGACGTTGCCAGCTGCATTTGTCACCCTTGCCCTTTCTATGGGGTCTTTGTGCCAATACTTTGTGCATTCATTTGCTAGGGCTGCCATACCAAAGTCTGGGCAGCTTAAACAACAGAAATTTATTGCTCACAGTGTGGAGGTGGGAATCTGAAGTCTAGGTACCACCAAGGTTGGTTCCTTCTGAGGACCAGTGGGGAGACTCTGTTCCAGCCTCTCTCCTTGTCCTAGGGACAGCCGTCTTCTCTTTCAACCTTCACATGGTCTCTCCTACATGCATGTCTGCGTCCTAATTCTCTGTTCTAATGTGGACACCAGTCATATTCAGTTAGGACCCACCTTAGAGACCTAATTTAAGCTTAATCACTTCTTTAAATACCTTCTTTCCCAAAACAGTCACATTCTGAGGTGCTAGGGGTTAGGTCTTTAACATATCAATTTCAAAGAGACAGATTTCATCCCAGAATACCCCAAATAATACCCTTCATAAGGCAGCTGTTACAGAGAAAGCTTAAATACACAAGCCAGGCCCTGAGCCTTGGTATCTCTCAAAGACTCAGTCAGAGAACACCAGGACATTTCCTTCCAAGTCCTCCTGACTCTGATGGAATGCCAGGTGTCTGAAACTGCTTTCTTCCCTTCTTGTGACTTATCATAGTCGAAGCAAAAACAGTATATTTTCATTGCATTTTAATCTGAGGTTAAACATGAGTAATGAAAGGAAGGGAAGGAGGGATGAGGGAATATTAGAAGAAGGAGAAAAGGAAAGAAAAGAGGAGGGAAAGGAGGTAGGAAGGGAGGAAGGGAGGGAAGGAAGGGCTATTGAATGCCCATTGGCTCCAGTGACATTCTAGGAGTTTTACTTCTGAGGACCTGTTATCTTTTTTAATCCCAATAACAACATTGTAAATTAGGTTATACTTTCACCAGTCTATAGATGAGAAAGCTGTACTCCAGAGAATGAAGTTCAGAAGGTCAGGAGATGCTGTGCAAGGCATACTGGACCTGTCTCTAGAAAAAGGACGGTATTCCCAACTTCAGCATCACTGGTTATCTATGAAGTGGCCTGGCCAAGTGTCTGTCTGTGGGAGGCTCTGACAAACTGCAGGTATAAGACAACTTAATTAATATAAATTCCTTCTTAGACAAATATCTGGATCCTAAAAGCATCTTTGTAAGCATCAGTTATTCACAACGATCACTGTTGGTGCTAGGCCAGCAGATGTAGACTGGGCTTTGAACAACACAGTGGCTGCCTTTCCACTGTTTCACCAACTCTTCCTCCAAGTCTTCAAGAGTCAGTTATATGAAGGACTCTGTGGTCATGGCTGATTCCATGGATTTTTAAATCATACCTAATGATTAGTCAAGGTCTGAGAGTGGTGCTTGTGTTGTGCATATGAAGTCTAGTCAGGAGGACAAAAGGACTTCAGATGAGAAGTGAGAGATGGAATAGCTCTTGCATGCAATTTTTCTGGCAAATTTGAGTTTAGGGTGTGTAATATTTATCCATTGACTGGTTGATCTATTCATCTACCCATCCATCCATCCATCCATCCATCCATTCACCCATCCATTCACCCACTCATCCACCAACCCATCTATCTGTCCATCCATGCATCCACATATCCATCCACACATTCATCCTCCCATCCATTCACTCACCCATCTACCCACACATCCACCCATCTATGCATTCACCATCCATCCATCCACACATCCATCCATATATCCATTCACCCACACATGTACCCATTCATCCATCCATCCACTCATCCGTCCACCTATCCATCCGTTCACCTATCCACCCATCCATCTACCATCCATCCATCCATTCATCCACCCACTGATCCATTCAACATCCATCCATTCATCCACCCACCCACCCATCCATTCACCCATCATTACACCCATTCATCCCTCTATCCATACACTCATCCATTCACCATCCACCCATCCACTTATTCACACGTCTATCCATCTATCCACCCATCAATCCATTCACCTGTCTACCTATCCACCATCCATCCTTCCACCCACCCATCCATCCATTTATCCATTCACCCACCCACACATCCACCCATCCATCCACCCACCATCCATCCATCCATCCATCCATCCATCCATCCATCCATTAATTCACACACCAACCACCCATCCATTCACCCACCCACCTGCCCACCCATCCATTCATCTATTCATCCATCCATCCACCTATCTATCTATCCACCCATCCATTCATCTACCCACCTATTCATCCATCTAGTCATCCAATGAGTATTCGTGGAGTACCTGCTCTCAACCACCCTGTTCCAGGACTGAGGATACATTGATGAGCAAAACAAATATTTCATCTGTCTCGCCATGCCCTTTCCTCCAAGTTACCAAAGTTTAAGAATGCTGGAAACCCAAGTGCTCCCTCCTTACTAGTGCCCCAGGTATGTTTCATGTTAAAATCTCACACACTAGGTATCAGCTAGAGGGGTAAGGTCAGGGTGTGGCTATACAGACAACCATGTGATAACTCACAACTCATGGAAAATCATCCTCCTTCTATTGGAAATTCTTCTTCTGAGGCATCATTAAATTATTTTTCTCTAATTTTCCAATTCTTACTAATTTTCTGGAGTATTTTATAGCTTTTGATCTGTAAGTTGATTTACTTATAACCTTTAATACATAAACAAACATTAGAATGATCTAATTTATAAATTAAAAATTTAAGTTTTATCCTGTTTGTAAGAGAAAATGTTTAAAATGTAAGACCAAATATATTTCCATGAGACAGAGCATTGGCAGGAAGGGGTGAAGGGTCTTCCCGCTGACCGTCCCGCAGGATTTGTAAGGAAGAGGGTGAAGCGTCCTCCCGCTGACTATCTGCGGGGATGCAGCCCAGCTGCTCAGCACCAGCGGCTGTTGCTTGCATTTGTATCTGAGTCTTGGGACCCTCTCATCAAAGTTCCCTCAAGAACTCCTGTCCCAGGCTGTGGCACCCTTGAGAGCATGTCAGGGAAGGGGCAGTCATGGTCCTTGTATGGTGACCAAGCCCTGGTCCCACAAGGGACTTAAGAAAAAGCCATTGGTCAACCACTTTGGCACTGCAGCAAACCTCAGGCTCCAAGTGTACTTTCCATGTCACAACCTGGTTCCCTCCCACCTCCGTCATCCCCTTCACTGAGCAAGTCCTTCCTGAGAGAGAAAGGCAGCCTCCAGGCGCAGAGGTTTCTTGATGTACTTCTAAGAAATGGATTCACAATGAGCAGTCATGATACATTCTTTCTGGGGGTGGTCAAAAGGTGTTCCAAGGTCCCTCTTTGTCTTGTGGCCTTGTCCCAGGCATGGAGCTACTTGGGACATGGGGGGACTTGGTACCTGCCCCAGCTCAAGTGTCTTCACCTCTGGGGCATCACAAACCCTCAACTCACCGCAGAAGACCCTGAGTCTAGCGGGACCCAGATGTGTTCGTGCCCCTCGTAGGTGAGGTAGCTCTGGGCTTAGATGTTGCTGTGTTTGCCCTTGTAAGGTGAATGCAGCATCTTAAGCTACTCAGAGGCATGGTCTGTGTTCAGCACAATACACTGCTACGCACATAATACGCGACGTGATGTTTAATTTTGCAATAAAAATGTGACTTGGATCCAGAACTGAATTAAGTCTTCTCCTGCAAATGTGACAGATCTGCCATGGTCCCAGCAGGGGAACAGAAGCAGCTTAAGGGGCTTCAACGTAGGAAACTGGACGCAGGCAGCCGTGCGGCCATAGCAGGGGGCAGTGGTTCAGGGACTGGCAGCTGTGTCAGCAAAACTAGCACTGAGAACTTCAACCTCATCACCCAGAGCTTCCTGGAAGCCACTGCCACCATTAGGACTTTGGGGAAGTTCCTGCCAGCCACGACCTGGCCTCCCCCAGAGGGCTTTGCTTGGCTCCTGCCTCATGCAGCACCCTTCTCTCCTCCTGGGCTTCCCATTTCCTTCTGTGATGGAGAGGTGGCCTTGAGGGGCACTGAATTGGCATCAGACTCCTGATCACCAGGAGCCCTCCGTGAGACTTCAGGGAGCCCTTAGTGTGTGGAAGCCATGCTGTTTGCTGGTCTGGGGACCCCAGGCCTCTGCTGCCAGCAATGCCCTCTCTGGGGCAAGAGACCTTTGAAGGTGCAGCCATTTGAGATGGTCACCTTTGGTGCCTAGAACCCTCCTGGAACTTCCTGGGTAGGCCCCTGGCGAGCTTTCCTCAAGCACCCACCATCACAGGCACTGTGGCTGACACACTGCTTTCTTCCAGAGAGAAGCTGAGTAGCTAAAGACCAGAAGAGCTGCCAGGTGTGGGCATGTTAAGTGTACCAGTCAAAAATGTTATATTTGGCCAGGCGGGGTGGCTCACGCCTGTAATCTCAGCACTTTGGGAGGCTGAGGTGGGCTGATCATGAGGTCAGGAGATCGAGATCGTCCTGGCTAACACGGTGAAACCCTGTCTCTACTAAAAATACAAAAACTTAGCCGGGTGTGGTGGCGGGCGCTTGTAGTCCCAGCTACTCGGGAGGCTGAGGCAAGAGAATGGTGTGAACCCGGGAGGCGGAGCTTGCAGAGAGCCGAGATCACGCCACTGCAGTCCTGCCTGGGCGAAAGAGCAAGACTCCGTCTCAAAAAAAAAAAAAAAAAAAAAGTTAAATTTATTAATCTTCAAACTGAGTCCCAGAGACAAGTGGGGATGGAGGTGGCTTTGCAGTCCTTGGCTACCCAGGCACTGGGGCTGGGAGGGACTCTCTGCCATCACCTGTCCGGACAATTGGTTCTCCCAGCAGGTGTGGTTTTTGCTGTCTGCACAGCTCAGCCCTGTGCACCAGAGCTTCAGACGCCAACCAGAGTGCTTTGGCTGGAGCGGCAGGACCTGTGATGGCTCCTTAACACCTTCCTCCTTCAGAGCCACTCGCCTGTGCTGGAGGCTCCTGCAACTCCTACCCAGGCCCGGGGCTCCCGGCACGCTGCAGGAGTGAGGCCCAGGACCTGTGTTCCTGTTGCAGAACTCGACACACCAGGGCTGGCGGCAGCTCCAGGGTTAATTATCCACAGTCCCTGGAAGAAAGCAAACAGTCCATCCAGGGCGCTGGTTTGTAGAATGAATTTTCAATGTGTAGCCCACAGACGGCCACTGGTTGTGGTCAATAAATAAAAACAGTCCTGACGTTTATTGTTGTAGGGAGTAATTATAATTCGCAGGCCTGGACTCTTTGTGCTGCTGAATGCCTCGTTTGTGGCGTGCATGGGCGGACCCATTAACTTCGGGGTGCTCTTTCCATGGGAGCACTATCACTCACTGAGGACCGATCAATATTTCATCTGCACAGCATCTTGACTGAGGATGTCTGCACCCATTGTGGGCCTGGTGATAATGAGTCCTTTATTCAAGCCAGCTTGTAGGAACAAGAAGATAAAGAAAAGGGGAGAGAATTATAGCACATGCTCAGGAAAGGATTGTGAAGGTTATAAGCAGAAAACAAGAGGAAAGCCACAGAATGGGTAGCAAATTGGAGAAGAAGGTGCGGCAGCTTCTGAAGTCATAAAAAAAGAAGTAATAAAGTGAAGTAATAAAGAAAGAAGTAATAAAGAAAAGAAGAGAGGGGATATTTTTATAGAGTTTTCCTTAACATGCACAAAATCTGTGAGTTATAATGTCTTTTGAAATGCATGCTTTTGTAAAAGTTAACTTTATTAACCTTTGAGGGTTAACAGACAAGTCTTTTTCTAATATTCTGAGTAATTTAAGGATTTGTCCTATAAATAAGATCTTTGACCCACATCCACCCCTTAGACGAAGCCCAAAGATGGGACTTCCGGAAGGTTCCTGATTTCCTAATTCAAGCGTACCACTTTCCCAATGATTTCCACATCCCCTCGCTGCGGCCCCAGGTTCAGCGGTTGCTGCAGAGCTGGATGAAAAGTCTTGAGGTCAGCACATCGTAGAGTGTTGACATTAAACATCTAAATCATGTGGCTGAGCACACGCTTAGGGCCGCCTCAGTCTTGCAACAGCCATCTGGCCACTTCCAAGTAGTCATGCTTTCCAGCACTCACGAGTCACGTGTGCCGGGCTGTGTCCTAACAACCGGAAGGGAAGAGTCATGCTGGGATGCCCACTTTACTCGTTAGAAAAAGGAGGCTGGAGTCCGGGTGACTTGCCAAGGTCGAGACCCTGGTAGTGTTGGAGGCAGGGTTTGAATTATTTGATTCTAGAACCCAGGTTTTAATAACACTGGCCATGCTGTCTTTAAGATCAGCTCCTAATTCCAAAGGTTGTCTTTGTCCATGCCTGTGATCATCTCGTGGTGCGGGGCCATCTTCCCTTCTAAATGAGCCCCTTCTAAGGGTGGGTCTTCGGAGGAGAGGTACAGAGATACTCACTTCCTTGGGGCCTGGGACCTCCACTCCAGGGGCCTTAGAACCCCTCTACTGCACTGGAGTAGGGGCTCTGGGCCCTGCAGCCTAGAGATACCGGCCCCAGTGGAAGAGCCTGGTGTTTTGGTCTCGGTTTATTTTGCTTTAGCTCATGATGAGTGCAGATGCCAAGACGCAGCAAAGCCCCCAGAAGATGCTGAGGCGTCTTCCGCCATCTGAATTCTCCATGCAGCTGTGGATTCACGTTTCCAGACCAGTGCTTCTAGTAGACACACTGCAACGGCTCGAGGTGAATTGGAGAGAACGGTTTAGTCCTCCGTCCACATCACACAACCCTGCATTTCCGAGCCCTCTATTTGGGCCATGTTTACCTGTCCCTGCCTGGAGGAAAAGGCTTCTGCCATGGTGGGCGTGATCCCACTGGGCTCAAGGCACAGCCCTTGTGGAGAGGGATTGGAAGGGAAACTGAGGAAGGAGAAGAGAGAGCAAAGCTTCAATGAGAAAACTAAATAATAACGAGGAGCAGGGACTGCAAGGTGGGTATGAAGCGGTGTCTGAGCGAGTCAGACCGTGCTATACCCACTGCGGTGGGGGACATGAAGACTTGACAACCCTAGATTTTAAATTATCTACATCCGTAAAACAACTTAATGTTAACAGCCAATGCCACCAATACAAAGATGCCATTTTAGCAGATGTGATAGATGAAAGGTTAATATGTTTAAAAGAAGTAGTTCTGACATATACATTTAAAAACTCACAAAAAGCAATAAAAAACGATGAAAAAAATTAATAGGCAACTAACAAAAGAAGAGCAATATGCCAAAATATCTTTTTCATCTCCTTAGCAATGAAACAAATTGCAACTTAAATGTGATACTAGAACTTGCTCCTCAAAAAAAATGAAGGAGTTGCACAGCAGAGCCAGTTCTTGCCTGGGCTGGGTGGACAGCACGCCGCGTGCACTGCCCAGGGCGTGAGGACCACGCACACCTGTCTGGGGGATGTGGAGACCTGGCGATCAGGAGCCTGGAAGATGCAGAAAGTCGCTTACGTGCTGGCTCTGGTTCTAGGTTAGAGCACCAGGAAATACGCAGACAGGGACAGATGCAGGCAGAAACTTATTTAGTGCTGTTTAAATTAAATATGTCACAGGTAATGATTTCGTGATTTAAAAAGTAAACTTTAAAACGGATGTAAAACAAGAGTATCAATATCTCTGGATGAAAAGCAGAATAAGAGAACAGCCAGTGCTGGTGAGACTCATTGAGTCTGAGATATGCTGACACTGCCGGAAGGGTCTGAACCAATGGGAAACAGCTCAGAGGCTGAAACCAGACCCCACAGGTGCACAGCAAGGGAGCCGAGTTTCCTCCAGCGCTTGAACAAAAAGTGTTTACTTTGCCAGCGGACCTTGTCGCAGGAGTGGAGGAACGGCCTGGAAGCGCACTTGTGATCTCAGCAAACTGTTGAAATCTGTACTCGTCAAGGAAATGTATCCTTGCTAAAGGACGCGTGTTCATGTATAAAAGAAGAAGTGGTTTGAAATGGAACATTGTTCTTGTTCACTTGTCTCTGATTTAATGTCTGAATAGCCAAAAATTAAAAATTACTTAATGTCTGACATATAGTAACATTCTGTGATTACCTTAATTATGGCCTCAAAATACAATGTCATTTTCACAATCATAAACTCTATTCAAATATGGACCAACGGTGATAATAACACGCAATGGGATGAAACTCAAGCAGTATAACCTTTAATATGCATTAAATAGAGAAACACAAGCCAGGCGAGGTGGCTCACACCTGTAATCCCAGCATTTAGGGAAGCCGAGGCAGGTGGATCACCTGAGGTCGGGAGTTCAAGACCAGCATGACCAACATGGAGCAACCCTGTCTCTACTAAAAACACAGAAATTAGCCTGGCGTGGTGGCAGGCACCTGTAATCCCAGCTACCTGGGAAGCTGAGGCAGGAGGATGCTTGAACCCAGGAGGCAGAGGTTGCGGTGAGCCGAGATCATGCCATTGCACTCCAGCCTGGGCAACAAGAGTGAAACTCTATTTAAAAAAAAAAAAAAAATGTGATGCACAGCAAATGTCCCAGAAAGGAGCAGAGGACGGAGGCCAGGCAGGAGCCCTGCGAGAGGGGCCCCAGCTTCCACCTGCAGGGTCTGACTTCCCAATCTGACCTGGGGGCCTACCTGTGAATCTCACTCTCTTCATGCAAAATGGGGATTAAAACAGGAACTCCTGCACAGAACTGTGGGAACCTCTGTCATGACCCAGGTGGCCAATATCATAGCCCCTGTGGGCCACGTGGTCTCCGTCACCAGCCTCAGCCCAGCCCTCATAGTGAGAAAGCAGCCATGGGCAGCCATTAAACAGATGAGGCAAATGTGATCCCAGAATTATTTATGGACAAAGAAATGATCGTTTCAAGTAATTCTCACATGTCATAAAATATTCTATTTATGACTTTTAAAAAATATTTAAGAATGTAAAGACCACTCTTAGCTTAGGGGCTGTACAAAAACAGACATGGGTTGAATTTGGCCCAAGCGTCATGGGTTTTGTTTTGTTTTAAAACAAATTTTACTGTGTATATCTAAGGTATACAACATAATGTTTTAAGATACATAAAGATAGTAAAATGGTTACCATCCTGAAGGAAACGGACATGTCATCATTTCACATCATCTCACATAGTTACTCACTTAGCTTGTTGATCCCAGATAGGATATTGCCTAAAATTTATGTGAGTTGCTAAAATTACTGTAACTGTTAACTGAGAAAAAAAAAAGAGAAATAAAATACAATGTAAACCTTAGTATCCTTTAATCATGGTTTATTTTTATTCCTTTCTTTATATTTTTCCAGATTTTCTAATTTTTCTAAATCAAATGTCACTGGTAGTCATTCCGTAATTTAAAAAGTAAACTTTAAAATGGATGTAAACATGGTGTCAATATCTCTGGAAGAAAAGCGGAATAAGAGAACAGCCAGTGCCAGTGAGATTCATTGAGTCTGAGATTTGCTGACGCTGCCGGAAGGGTCTGAACGAATGGGAAACAGCTCAGAGGCTGAAACCAGACCCCGCAGGTGCACAGCAAGGGAGCCGAGTTTCCTCCAGCGCTTGAACAAAACGTGTGTACTCTGCCGGCGGACCTTGTCGCAGGAGTGGAGGAACGGCCTGGAAGCGCACTTGTGATCTCAGCAAACTGCTGAAATCTGTACTCATTGAGGAAAAGTATCCCTGCTAAAGGACGCGTGTTCGCGTATGAAAGAAGTGGTTTGAAATGGAACATCGTTCTTGTTCCCGTGTCTATAATTTAACATCTGAATATTCTAGCAGGAGATTTCTTCTAATCTGTGCCATGATTAAGGAGCCATGCCGTCCTGTTGTCAGGTGTATTAGTCAGGGTTCTCCAGAGGGACGGAACTAATAGGATATATCTATATCTATTTCTATATCTGTATCTATATATGGGAGTTTATATAGTTTATTTATACACGATATATAAACTATATACAGAGGAGTTTATTAAGTATTATATATAAAATAATGTTATATATTATATAATATATAACAATATATAATATATAATAATATATAATATATTACATATTATTATATAATATATTACATATAATATATAATATATTATATATTATTATATATTATTGTATATAATATATTATATATTATTGTATATTATTGTATATAATATATTATATATTATTGTATATTATTGTATATAATATATTATATATTATTGTATATTATTGTATATAATATATTATATATTATTGTATATTATTGTATATAATATATTATATATTATTGTATATTATTGTATATAATATATTATATATTATTGTATATTATTGTATATAATATATTATATATTATTGTATATTATTGTATATAATATATTATATATTATTGTATATTATTGTATATAATATATTATATATTATTGTATATTATTGTATATAATATATTATATATTATTGTATATTATTGTATATAATGTATTATATATTATTGTATATTATTATATATAATGTATTATATATTATTGTATATTATTATATATAATGTATTATATATTATTGTATATTATTATATATAATGTATTATATATTATTGTATATTATTATATATAATGTATTATATATTATTGTATATTATTATATATAATGTATTATATATTATTGTATATTATTATATATAATGTATTATATATTATTGTATATTATTATATATAATGTATTATATATTATTGTATATTATTATATATAATGTATTATATATTATTGTATATTATTATATATAATGTATTATATATTATTGTATATTATTATATATAATGTATTATATATTATTGTATATTATTATATATAATGTATTATATATTATTGTATATTATTATATATAATGTATTATATATTATTGTATATTATTATATAATGTATTATATATTATTGTATATTATTATATATAATATATTATATATTATTGTATATTATTATATATAATATATTATATATTATTGTATATTATTATATATAATATATTATATATTATTGTATATTATTATATATAATATATTATATATTATTGTATATTATTATATATAATATATTATATATTATTGTATATTATTATATATAATATATTATATATTATTGTATGTTATTATATATAATATATTATATATTATTGTATGTTATTATATATAATATATTATATATTATTGTATGTTATTATATATAATATATTATATGTTATTGTATGTTATTATATATAATATATTATATGTTATTGTATGTTATTATATATAATATATTATATATTATTGTATGTTATTATATATAATATATTATATGTTATTATATATAATATATTATATGTTATTATATATAATACATTATATGTTACATATAATATATATGATATATTATAAATAAAATCCCATATATTATATAATATATAATATAATATACAATATAATAAAATATATAATGTATAATATAATATAATCCCATATATTTATATGTATAATTATATATTATATATAATATTATATATAATATATTATATTATATTATAATATAGTATTATATATAATATATAATATTATATATAATATAATATTATATATAATATATAATATTATATATAATATAATATAATATATAATATATAATATAATATATAATATAATATAATATATAATATATAATATTATATATAATATAATATTATACATAATATATATTATATATAATATAATATTATATATTATATATAATATTACATGTAATATATAATATTACATATAATATATAATATTACATGTAATATATAATATTATATGTAATATATAATATTACATGTAATATATAATATTACATATAATATATAATATTACATGTAATATATAATATTACATATAATATATAATATTACATATAATATATAATATTACATATAATATATAATATTACATATAATATATAATATTACATATAATATATAATATATTATTAATATTATATAATATATAATATATTATTAATATATTATATATTATATTATATATTATATATAATATAATATATAATATATATAATATATAATAAAATATGTAATATATAATATTACATATTATATATTACATATATTATATATAGTATTATATATAATATATAATATATGTAATATATTATATATACAAATATATAATATATAACATTATATATAAATATATATAATACATAATATATTTATATATAAATATATATAATACATAATATCTATTTATATATAAATATATATGGGATTTTATTAAGTATTAACTTACACTTTCATAATGTCCCACCATAGGCTGTCTGCAGGCTGAGGAGCAAGGAGAGCCACTTCGAGTCACAAAACTGAATAACTTGGAGTCCAATGTTCGAGGGCAGGAAGCATCCTCCACAGGAGAAAGCTGTAAGCTGGGAGGCTAGGCCCATCTTGCCCTTCCATGTTTTTCTGCCTGCTTTATATTCACTGGAAGCTGATTAGATGGTGCCCACCAGATTAAGGGTGGATCTGCCTTTCCCAGCCCACTGACTCAAATGTTAATCTTCCTTGGCAACACCCTCACAGACACACCCAGGATCAATACTTTGCATCCTTCAATCCACTCAAGTTGACACTCAGTATTAACCAGCACATTAAAGTACCAATCATTTTCGAAAGAGAAGCTCAGAGAGGAATTAAAGTATTTTCCATATCCTCCCCTCCCCACTGCCCACACACAATTTACTGGAAAGAAAAAGAGTATAACAGTTCTGGGAAGATGGGACAAGATATCCCTAAACCCAAAGTCCCTGTGGATGAGGACACCAGCAATGGTGGCCAGTCCTGCTGGGTACTCACCTGTGTGTGCAAGAAAGTGCAGGGAAGCAGCCCTGAATCCACTGAGCCTGGGGTGAGGAGACAGCCTGGGATCCAAGGGGTGTTTCCTGGAAAGCCCTGCAGCCACCCAGAGCGAGGCAGCAGGTGCAGGGGAGAGCTCTGTCCCCTCAGATAGAGGGCTGACTGGAGTGCTGGCCAGGTCAGCCCTGACGGCTCCCTCCCAGGCAGGGCCCCATGTGGAGGATAAGCTGCTTTGATCTGGCTGGACAGAGGGAGCAGGACAGAAACGCTGGAGGTGGAGGAATGGGGTCCAGAGAAAAGGGAGCCTGGCAGAGCCGAGAATCTCAGAAAGCAGCAGCTGTTTTCACACAGTGAAAAACGGAACCCCAGGAAGAATTCAATGAAGACAGAAAAAATATCAGGAGCCATACCAACTCCTCAAGTTCAGGAAACTTAACTCTCATGGAAACCAGCAATGAAAGAGCACCCAGGTCAAGCCCCACACAAAGCTTTAGCTAGAAAAAGACAGAAGAACATCCCTGCAATAACAGAAGAGCACACAGATCCACCCTCCAGTGGGCTCATTCTAAATAAGCTAAAAAAAGAGACACAAAATAGGAAAACAAACCACCAACAGCAAATATCAGAATCAGGAAGACACAAAAATGAGGTAAAAGAACCCAGGAAGTAATTGGAAGAAAGCCATCAAAAACAAATAAAGAAATAAAAATTTAAATGAGCAAACAAAAAAGATAGAATAAAAAATTTACAAATAAAAAAGGAAGAGATGAAAAGATTTGAAAATGACAAATACTCAAGAAAAGCAACGAAATTTTGACATATTAATAATTGGCATCCCTGGAAAGAAAAATCAAAATAAAAAGAAACAGAAGAAATACTAAAAACTATACTTCAAGAACACTTTCCTGAAATTAAAAGAAAGGAGAAGATTTGAAACTGCATATTGAGAGAGCACAGCATGTGTCTGAGAATATAAACGCGAATGGCCAAAGTTAAGAGATTTTAGTAAATTTCCTGGCCTTAACAAAAGAAGGGAAGGAAGGAAGGAAGAAAGGAAGGAAGGGAGGGAGGAAGGGAGGGAGGGAGGGAGGGAGAAAGGTAGGCATTTTTTGAGGTCCAGGCAAAAATAACAAGTGATTTATAAGGAGAGAAAATGATAATTGTCATTTTTTTCAACAACACATTATGCCAGAAGTAAATGGAGTAACTTAGTTGTTATGTTTAAGAAAATATGAACCAATGATTTTATAGCCAGAGAAAGGTTCTGTTAGTTACCTATTGTCTGTCATCAACATGTAAATCTCTGAAGGAATATTATTGCTATGATTCTTTCTGAGAAGTCAGGAATTGGTTCTGCTAGAGAATCCTGTGTTTCTGTTGGGTTTTCAATCTGTTCCCCCCTCATATCTTTGTGACTTTATGGGTAAGTAATATTGGTCCTTGTCTTTGACAAGCATTTCAAATATTGCTTTCTCAACTAGTTTGAATTTGTTTATAATGGTTATAAGTATTTTTTTTTCTTTCGGACACCCAGAAGTTTTTGGTTTAATTTGCTTTTTTTCCGGAGAAGGCAACAAATATTCTGTGAATATAGACGAGGAAAGCTTTCCACATTTCCAATATAAGTAGCTCTTCTTTGTGGCTGCCACATTAAAATATGGACCAGTCTGTGGCTTCCCCTGATCCAGAGAAGTTTTTATTGCTATCTGGGCTGCTAGGTCTCCTTAGAGGCTTCCAAAGTTGCATTTTGCTCTCATTTCCTAGAATGTGTTACCTCTCACCTCCTGGGAGGCTTCCCAAGCTTCTCTCTCCTCTTCCTACAGAAACGCCTGCCCTGATTACTGTCATGTGCTCAGGGGTGGGCCTCCCTTTTCTGAAGGTTTCCAAGATCCATCACCTGCTCCCCAATCCACAACACATGCACCCTTCTGGGTGCTCCCTGTTCTGTCCCATGACAACCCATCTACTGCCAAGACTTGCTGTCCTTTGCCTCTGGAAGCCTTTACCTGCATCGTGGACTGTGCAGCTTCTCCTCCTCTCTTCCCAAGGCCCACTGGATGTGTAATTTGTGAGCATTTCTTCCTGATGTTTTGCTTTTTTGTTGGTGTTTTTTCTGAAAAGGAGAAGAAGCATTCAGAACAAAGACACTGTCATGTTCCAATGAGAACCTACTCCAAAGTCTTCATTTGCTTGTTTTCAGTTTGAAATATATTTCCCATTTTGCTGTAAATTTATTTTTGACATTGGCTATTTAGAAGGGCATTTTTCACTTTAACACTTGTGAAGATAATATTCTAACTATTGTTTTGTTATTAACTTCTACCTGGATTTCATCATGGTTGTATCACATACGTAATATGATTTCATTCCTTTGAAATGTGTTGACACTTCTTTATGGCCCAAGATTTCATCAATTTTGTTAAATCTGCTTGAAAAGAAAGTATCTCATGCAGCGTTCCATATGTTTCCATTAATTAAATGTTTTAATTGTATTTTTCAACTCTTTTACATACTTAGTAAATATTTGGCTGTTGGTTCTATTAACTACTGCAAATGGAGTGATGGTTATTAAAATGTTCTAGTATGTGTGTGGATTCATGCATTCTTCATAAAGTTTTGCTAGTTTTTGCATCACAGGTTTTGAGATCATGTTATTTGGTACATATTAATTACAACGGTTATAATTTCCTGATAAATTTACTTTCATCATTCTGAAATGACCTTTATATTTGGTAATGCTCGTTTCCATAGAGTTTGTGACGGATGTTACAGTTAACATAGTTTTTATTTTATTTATTTATTTATATTTTGAGATGGAGTCTTGCTCTGCTACCCAGGCTGGAGTGCAGTGGCACGATCTTAGCTCACTGCAAACTTCGCCTCCCAGGTTCAAGTGATTCTCCTGCCTCAGCCTCCCGAGTAGCTGGGATAACAGGCACCCACCACCACACCCAGTTAATTTTTTTTTGTATTTTTAGTAGAGATGGGATTTCACCATCTTGGCCAGGCTGGTCTTTAACTCCTGACCTCGTGATCCACCCACCTCAGCCTCCCAAAGTGCTGTGATTACAGGCTTGAGCCACCGCACCTGGCCAAGCATGGTTTGTAAAAAGGAGCTAAAGATTACCTTCCTTTATTGTCTATGAGAAATTATACTTTCAGATTTTTGAATTCTTCTTTTAAACATTGCCATAGTATTTCGTTTACTTGTTTTTAACCTTTTATAAGATTATTTGATCCATTTATATTTGATATGACTACTCATTTTTGTTTAAATCCACTATCATATTATGGCTGTTAATTCTCCTACTTATTCTATATTCTTTTGTCTTTTCTTTTCTTTTATTTTTGGAATATAGTGACATTTTTATTATTTTGCTTTTTCCTCTTTCTAGTCTCTTGTTATATATTTTTATTTCTATTCTTCTACGTTAAAAACTGTACCAGCCATACTTTACATACCAAAGCCTAAAGTTAATCAACACTTTTATATTCTTCTCAGATTATATAAAGATTTTAAAACATTTTAATTCCATTTACTTTCCTCAAAACTTACATAAAATTGTTATTAAGTATTTTGACTTTTTGTATTTTTAAGCACAGGAGATATTATTTTATACAGTCTAAAATCTTTTAGATTTCCCACATATTTTATAGCTTTCTTTGTGCTTTATTCCTTCTTGAATCTCAGAATTCTAATCTGGGATTATTTTCATGCTGCCTGAAACAGATCTTCTAGAATTTCCTTTAGTGTGGACCTGTTTGTGGCTATTTTTTTCAACAGTTCTTTTATTTTTTTTCTCACCCTTGAAAGCATATTTTGGGTCTGGAACTCAAGGTTGGTGGTAATTTTATTTAACATATTTAAAAAGTTATTCTTCTGCCTTCTGGCGTCCATTGATGCTGCTGACAATGTCTAACCATGGCTGCTTTTAAGGTATTTGCCATCATTCCTGCTTGGCTGATTTTAACTTTTGCACCATGGTTTGGGAAGAGTTAGGTTTCTTTTTATTTACTTTTCTTAGGATTCACTGGGCTTCTTGAGTCTATGGTTTACACTAATTTTGATTAATTTTACAAAATTTTTCGGCCATTATCACTTTGAAAACTGTTTTGCCTTTGCTTTTCTTCTCTTGGGACTCCTGTTAAATACGTTTAGATTTTCTCTGCTTCCATCCTTTTGAAACTCCGTGTCTCATTCTGGTTAACTTTTCTTAATTTAGCTACCCTCTCACTAATTCTCCTTAGCTATCTGCAATTTGCTGTGAAGGTTTTTACTGAATGTGTTATTTAGGTTAATTTGTCATTTCTAAAAGGTCTATCTAGATATGTTTCAAATCTGCCTGGGCACTGTTTATAATCTCCTCCTTTCACTCATATTTTAAATTCATTTTCTCGTTTAATTATTTTGAAAAATCTTTGGGGGGCTGAGGCTGGAGGATCACTTGATCCCAGGAGTTGGAGGCCGCAGTGAGCTACAATTGCACCACTGTACTCCACATGGGGTGAGAGAGTAAGACTCAGTCTCAAAAATAAAATAAAATAAAATAAAATAAAATTCTGTGTCAAATAATTTTATTATCTGGAATATTTCCCATCCTACTTGTTGTATGTTTCTTTTGTTAGATTTTGTTTGCTTGCTTGTTTATTTTTATCATAGATACTTGATTCTTTTGTGTGACCAATTGCTTTTGACTGTGTGCTCATCAGGAACTTAAATATTTATTTGAGGCCTAGAATGAAGGCACATTGTTCCAGAAAATGTTTCCATTTGCTTCATTTTTTTAAATCACTTTATGCTACCTAGATTTGCCACCTTTATTTTAAGTTAGGAATCAGAAACTCATTTCCTGTTGATTACAGTGAGTGTCAAGGAGGTTATAGGGATATTGTAAACCCAACCAGAGTCCTCTTCTGCCCTTGCTGAAATGTCCATTAATTGAGCATATGTATGCTAAGCACTAGGCAAACACTATCTTATTTAATTTAGACCTGTGAAGTCAGTAATGTTCTCTAGACTATATGGGTAGTGGGATTTTATTTATTTAATTTTTAAATTTTATTTTTCCCTAAGTTATTGGGGTACAGGTGGTATTTGGTTACATGGGTAAGTTCTTCAGTGGAGATTTGTGAGAGCCTGGTGCATCCATCACCTGAGCAGTATACATTGCATCATATTTGTTCTCTTTTATCCCTCACCCCCTCTCACTCTTCCCAACTAGTCCCCAAAGTCCATTGTATCATTCTTATGCCTTTGCATCCATTTGCTTCTGCCAGTGGCCTTCAGTCACTACCAGTCTAGGATCATTTGTGTTTAAGAATTGTGGTTCTGAGCAAAAAGAACAAAGTTGGAGGAATCACATCACCTAACTTCAAAATATATTACAAGGTGATAGTAGCCAAAATGGCATGATATTAATATAAAAATAGAAACATAGAGCAATGGAACAGAATGAAGGACCCAGATATAAATTCACATATTTACAGCCAACTGATCTTTGACAAAGGAGCCAAGAACATACATAACAGAACACCTTCTTTAACAAATGGTGCTGGAGTTCATATGCTAAATAATGAAACAGACCCCTATCTCTTACCATATCAACTCAAGATGGATGAAAGATTTAAATGTAAGACTCAACACTATAAAACTACTAGAAGAAAACTTTGATGGAAATACTTTGGGTATTGACCCAAGTGACCATTTTATGGGTAAGACCTCAAAAACACAGACAACTAAAACAAAAATAGACAAATAGGACTATATTAAACTAAAAAGCTTCTGAACAGCAAAGGAAACAGTCAAGAGTGTGAAGAGACAACCTGTGAAATGAAAGAAAATTTTTGCAAAGTATTCATCCAACAAGGCACTAAATTACAGAGTATAAAATGGGCTCAAACAACTCAACAGTAAAAGAATCAAATAATACCATTAAAAAGTGGGCAAAGTACATGAATAGACAATCTTAAAAGAAGACATACAAATGACCAACAGATGTATGAAAAATTGCTCAACATCACTAATCATCAGAGAAATGCAAATCAAAACCACAATGAGATCATTATACCCAGTTAGAATGGGTGTTAGGAAAAAGACAAAAAATAACAGATGCTGGTGAGGATGTGGAGAAAAGGAACTCTTGTACACTACAGGTGAAAATGTAAATTAGTACAGCCACTGTGGAATACAGGATTAAAATTTCTTAAAAAACGAAAAATAGAACTACCACACAATCTAGCAATGCCACTACTGGGTATCTAGCCAAAGGAAAAGAAATCAGTATACGAAAGGGATACCTACACTTGCGTGTTTATGGCAGCACTATTCACAATAGCAAAGATAAGCAACAAACCTAAATGTCCACGGATCCCATGGATGAATGGATAAAGAAAATGTGAACCAACATTACATTCTGGGGATGAAGGTTACTTGATCATGGAAGATTTTTTGATGTGCTGCTGGATTCAGTTTGCAAGTATTTTGTTGAGGATTTTCTTCATCGATGTTCATCAAGGATATTGGCCTGAAGTTTTCTTTTTTGTTTTGTCTCTGCCAGGTTTTGGTATCAAGATGATGCTGGCCTCACAGAATGAGTTGGGGAGGAGTCCTTCCCCTCAATTTTTTGGAATAGTTTCTGTAGGAATGGTACCAGCTTTTCTTTGTACATCTGGTGGAATTCAGCTGTGAGCCCTCAGGTCCTGGGATATTTTTGATTGGTAGGCTATTTATTACTGATTTAATTTTGGAGCATGTTATTGGTCTGTTAAGGCAATCAATTTCTTCCTGGCTTAGTCTTGGGAGGATGTATGTGTCCAGGAATGTATCCATCTCTTCTAGGTTTTCTAGTTTGTGTGCATAGAAATGTTCGCAGTAATTTCTGAAGGTTGTTTTGATTTATATGGGGTCAGTAGTAATAGTCCCTTTGCCATTTCTAATTGCATTTATTTGGATCTTCTCTCTTTCTTCTTTATTAGTCTAGCTAGTGGTCTCTTTTATTATTTTTTTCAAAAAAACAGTTCCTGGATTCATTCATCTTTTGAATAGTTTTTCATGTCTCAATTTTCTTCAGTTCAGCTCTGATTTTTGTTATTTCTTGTCTTCTGCTAGCTTTGGGGTTGATTTATTCTTTCTTCTCTAATTCTTTCAGTTTTGAAGTTAGGTTGTTAATTTGAGATCTTTCTAACTGTTTAATGTGGGCATTTAGTGCTGTGAATTTCCCTCTTAATACTGCCATAGCAGTGTCCCAGAGACTGTGCTACATTGTATCTTTGTTCTAATTATTTTCACATAACTTCTTGATGTCTACCTTAATTTTATTATTTACCCCAAAGTCATTCAGAAGCATGTTGTTTAATTTCCATGTAATTGCATAAATTTTAGCGATTTTCATAGTTTTGACTTCTATTTTTATTGTGCTGTTGTCCGAGAGTATGTTTGGTATGATTTTGGTTCTTTAACATTTGTTGAGGATTGTTTTATGTCCAATTATGTGGTTGATTTTAGAGTATGTACCATGTGGCAATGGGAAGAATGTATATTCTGTTGTTTTTGGGTGGAGAGTTCTGTGAAGATCTATCAGATCTATTTGGTCCAATGTTGACTTCAGGTCCTGAATATGTATGTTAATTTTCTGCCTCAATGATCTGTCTTGTCAGTGGAGTGTTTAAGTCTCCTATTATTACTGTGTGGGAGTCTAAGTCTCTTTGTAGGTCTCTAAGAACTTGCTTTATGGATCTTGATGCTCCTGTGTTGGGTGCATATATATTTAGAACAGTTAAGCCTTCTTATTTAATTGAACACTTTACTATTATGTAATTCCCTTCTTCATCTGTTTTGGTCTTTGTTCGTTGGCAGTCTGTTTTGTCTGAAATTAGGATTATAAGGTTGGCTCAACTTACGCAAATCAATAAATGAGATTCATCACATAAACGGGACTAAAGACAAAAAACACATGATTATCTCAATAGACACAGAAAAGGCTTTTGATAAAATTCAACACCCCTTCATGTTAAAAATGCTCAATAAACTAGGTATTGAATGAACACACCTTAAAATAATAAAAGCCATCTGTGACAAACCCACAGCCAACATTATACAGAATGGGCAAAAGCTGGAAGCATTCCCCTTGAAAATTGGCCTGAGACAAGGATATCCTCTCTCACCACTTCTATTCAACATAGTATTGCAAGTCCTATCCAGAGCAATCAGGCAAGAAAAGAAATGAAGGACATCCAAATAGGAAGAGAAGAGGTCAAACTATCCCTCTTTACAGATGACATGATTTTACATCTAGAAAACCCCACAGTGTTGGGTCCAAAGCTCCTTCAGCTGATAAACAACTTCAGCAAAATTGCGGGATACAAAATCAATGTACGAAAATCACTAGCATTTCTAGACATCAACAACACCCAAACCGAGAGCCAAATCAGAAAGGCAATCCCATTCCAAATTGTCACAGAAAGAATGAAATAGGAAGGAACAGGAAGAAATAGGAAGGAAGCTAACCAGGGAGGTGAAAGATATCTACGACGAGAACTACAAAACACTGCTCAAAGAAATCAGGAAGACAAACAAATGAAAAAACATTCCATGCTCATGAATAAGAAGAATCTATATCATTAAAATGTCCATACTGCCCAAAGCAATTCACAGATTTGATGGTATTCCTATCAAACTATCAAAAACATTCTTCACAGAACTAGTAAAAACTATTTTAAAATTGATATGGAACCAAAAAAGAGCCTGAATATCCAAGGCAATCCTAGGCAAAAGGAACAATGCTGGAGGCATCATGTTACCTGACTTTAAACTATACTACAAGGCTACAGTAAGCAAAACAGCATGGTATTGGTGCAAAAACAGGAATATAGACCAATAGAGCAGAATAGAGAGCCTAACAATAAGGCACACATCTATGACCATCTGTGTCTGATCTTTGACAAAGTTGGCAAAAATAACCAACGGAGAAAAGACCCCCTATTCAATAAATGGTGCTGGGATAACTGAGTACCCATAGCAAAAGACTGAAGTTGGACTGCTTCCTTATACTACACACAAAAAGCATCTCAAGATGGATTAAAGACTTAACTATATAATCCAAAACTATAAAAACCCTGGAAGACAACCTAGGCAATATTATCCTGGAGATAGAAACAAAGATTTCATGACAAAGACATCAAAAGCAATCACAACAAATGCAAAAATTGACAAGTGGAATCTAATTAAACTAAAGAATTTCTGCACAGCAAAATAGACTGTCAACAGAATAAACAGACAACCTACAGAATGGGAGAAAATGCTTTCAAATTATGTATCTGCTAATTATCTAATATCCAGCGTCTATACAAAAAGTAAATAAATTTGCAAGAGAAAAACAAATAACCCCATTAAAATGTGGGCAGAGGACATGAACAGACACTTCTCCAAAGAAGACATACATGCTGCCAACAAACATATGAAAAAAGCTCAGTGTCACTGCTCATTAGAGAAATGCACATCAAAATCACAATGAGATACCATCTCACACCAGTAAGAATGGCTATTAGTAAAAAGTCAAACAAACAAAAAGCAGATGCTGGAGAGGCTGCAGAGAAAAGGGAACACTTAAACACACTGTTGGTGGGAATGCAAATTAGTTCAACCATTCTGGAAAGTAGTATGGCAATTTCTCAAAGAGCTAAAAGCACAACTACCACTGGACCTGGCAATCTCATTACTGGATAGATACGCAGAAGAATATAAAACATTCTACCATAAAGATACATGCATATGAATGTTCATTGCAGCAGTATTCACAATAGCAAAGACATGGAATTAACCTGAATGCCCATCAGTGACAGGCTGGATAAAGAAAATGTGGTAAATACACACCATGGAATACTATGCAGCCATGAAAAACAATGAAATCATGTCCTTGGCAGGGACATGGATGGAGCTGGAGGCTATAATCCTTAGCAAACTAACACAGGAACAGAAAACGAAATACCACACATTCTCACAAGATCAAGGTCTTATACTCGATCTTATAAGTGGGAGTGAAATGATAAGAACTTATGAACACAAAGAAGGAAACAGCAGACACTGGGGTCTACTTGAGAGGGGAGGGTGGGAGGAGGGTGAGGAGCAGAAAAGACAACTATTGGGTACTGGGCTTAATAGCTGGGTGATGAAATAATATGTACTGCAAACCCCCCTGACACATGTTTATACAAACCTTCATATGTATCTCTGAACCTAAAATAAAAGTTACGAAAAGGAAATGTGGTATATGTACACAATGGAATACTATTGGCCATAAAAAAGAATGAAATTATGTTATTTGCAGCAACATAGATGGAACTGGACATCATTATGTTAAGTGAAATAAGCGAGGCAGAGAAAGACAAATGTCGCGTGTTGTCACTCGTGTGCGTGGGAGCTAAGCAACTTGATCTCATGGAGTTAGAAAGCAGCATGACAGACACCAGAGGCTGGGGAAGGTATGAGGGGGGTGGCTACAAACTTGCAGTTACACAGAAGACATCAGTTCTTTTTTTCTTTTTTTATGGAGTCTTGCTCTGTCGCCCAGGCTGGAGTGCAGTGGCGTGATATCAGCTCACTGCAACCTCTGCCTCCCAAGTTCAAGCAATTCTCCTGCCTCAGCCTCCAGAGTAGCTGGGGCTACAGATGCATGCCACCATGCCCAGCTAATTTTTATATTTTTAGTAGAGATGGGGTTTCACTATGTTGGCCAGGATGGTCTCGATCTCTTGACCTTGTGACCCGCCCGCCTCAGCCTCCCAAAGTGCTGGGATTACAGGCACGAGCCACCGTGCCCAGCCAAGACGTCAGGTCTAATGTTTGCTTGTGGACTACGGTGACTATAGTTACCAGCAATGCATTGTATGTTTTAATGTAGCCAGAAGAGAGGACTGGAAATTTCCCCAACACAGAAACGATAAACACTTAAGATGGGGAATACCCCGAACACCCCAACTTGATCATTACACATTCCGCGAGCCACGGCGCCCAGCTGCAACTGCTTCTGGGGAACTAGGGATCAGAATATCAGAAGAACGCCGCCCAGTGGCCCGGATTACAGATGGCCAGTTTAGAATATCAGAGGTATGTGACTATGAGATGAACACGAACTGTCTATTCCTTTGTCTACTTGAACGAAAAAAAATAAATCAGGGACATTTTTATATAAATGTTGTTTACCATGCCAGGGGGAAGTAGAGTCAAAAACAAGATCAGGAACAGGCATGGAACACACAGTGGGTGGGTGGGGACCAGGGCGTGTGGCTTCAGATGTCACCTCCAGCGCACTCTCAGGACCCTGTGGACATGTGAGCAGGGCTTGGAGAACTGGTGTAGGCACAGGTCTGGGCCTACAGTTCCATCACCTTAGCCCAGGTGAGCAGCCGATTTGCACGTCAAGATTTCCCTGTCCAGCTCTATCTGGGCCACGGACAGCACCTTAGTGCTGGGTGGAGGCTCCGCTGACCCCTGCAGTGGGCCATGTCATATTCCTGATATTTTAAACAGGGATTGCAGGGGATCCCTGTCCCAGAAACCCAGGGGAGGTTAGATGTGATTCGGGTTCTTAATGAGGTTTTCTTTCTTTTAGTTAGTGATTTAAAATACGCCTAGTTAATGCTGATGTTTAAAGGTACAAGAGCCCCCAGAAGTCAACCACAAATGAAAAGCCAGGCAAAAACATGGACTTGTAAGGAATTCAAGGAAACAATTAGCTAACAGGAGCAGTTTAAGTATTTTTCTGCTTAGTAGGTACATGCTGCTGTTGTTTTCTCAACTGTTGCTTAGTAGAACAAAGTACGGCGAGATGTTCAATGCACACATGGTGGGCACGCCACAGGGTAAGCAGCCAGATATGTCCAGGGCCATGTGGGAATGAGTGGGAGGCTGGGATGGCGTCAGGGGCCAGGAGTGCATGCATTCTGAGGGATGCCACTGCCCTAAAGTGAAAGCAGAATTGCCTGATGTAACCTTTGTCCTCTATTGCCATGTGGAAGTCGAGTCAGGTTTTTAGTTTTGTCTGGAGCAGGTGAACAAGCTGTCTGTGGTGGAATGATTTCAGATGAACGATAATTAAAACAATCAGAATCATTTCCTATGTCTGTTATCCGCCCTCATCACAGATGTCAAAAGCCATTGGCCCCACGTGACCCACTCTGCTCTTCCCCCCGTGGGCTCTCTAAGGTGCTGGCAGCCCTGGGAAGATGCCGTCCTTGGCTCTGCCCTGGGGAACGACCCCTCACATCCCAGGAGATGGAGCCATCCCGGAAGGTGAGCTGCTCAGAGCCCGCAGGAATCAGCGCCAGTGTTGGACACTCATAGATACTCAAGGAATTAACTGCCTCTGTCTCATAGCTGTGTCCAATCATGATTCATGTGACACTTGTTGAAGACAGAGGATAGAAAGAGGTCCGTGGGATATACCCCACAGGACAAACCTGCATAGTACCCCTGAGTCTAAATAAAAGCTGAAATTTAAAAAAGTAAGGAGCAGATGCCAATTAAGGGGTGGCTTACAAGCACTGGACCCAAATCTGAATGTAAGAAGAAGAGAATTTGCTGAAGAGGCATAAGCTAGCACTTGGGATGGACCAGATGGCTAGAGAAGGAAGATGAGGCACAGATAAGATCAAGACAGAAACCTGATCAGCTTTAGGGCACATGTGCTGGTCAGACCCCCAAAACCCTGGGCACTCAGTGTAAGATGTAACCCAAGCGATTAGTGCCCAAGGGTCTGGGGCCCAAGCCTCACCTCCTCAAGATAAGCTTCAGGGCCACACCCAGCAGACCCACCTGTCAGAAGCCACATCTGGGAGGCATTAACCAAGGCACCTGCTCTCTCAGTCTCCTGTAATGTGAAGAGGGCCTGCCCCTCCCTGCATGCAGTCCCCTGAGTGGGACGGGGTTTAGGCCACACCCCTGAGCAGGAATTCTGTCTTCTTTATAAAGCCCTGGAGGCTGGATTCATTTCCTTAAAGGTAGCGAGATTTAGACTCGTGGCTTCCGGTCTGGCAGGAGAGATTTGGGGAGTCCTCACTCCCATCCCCAGCTTTATCTTTGGGGAAAAAGCTGAGCGAACTGAAAATTGACAGTTCTTAGATCCCTCAGAGAAGTCAAGGCCCAGGGCTGCCCCAATCGGAGCCACAGACAGGTGAGTGCAGAGCCACAGTGTTGCCCCCGAGGCAGGACCCTCCACAGGAGCCAGCGTCCCAGTGCGAGGCCGGAAACTGGAGCCACCCTGGACCAGTTGCTGCAGGCTCAACATAGACGGATCTGAGGCTACACGCTCCAGGGTCCTGTCTTAGGGAAACCTCACACACTTCTGTGGATTTTACCTCAAGGGGCTTGGCCGGGTCCTCACAATGAAGATCAGAGAAAAATCCCCTCCTGCTTCTTCCGGGAGAGGAGAAACGAACTATTTAGAAATAACCAGAGCCGTTGGTTCTTCTTGACAAGGCCTCTCTGCAAGGGAAACTCTTTTACCAGAGACTCGCCCACCGACGGGGAGAGAAATGGCCACCTCCAGCCCATGCTGGCGGTGCTGTCCCGCCCAAAGAAACTGAGAAGCCGCAGCCCAGGAACGCAGGTTCGCTAGGAGACCCAGAGCAACTGCAGGACCACAGAGCCCGCCCCGCACCTAGTCACCCCATCCACGGGCTCCTGCCCACAGCAGGGCCCCACGGAGAGAACTGCAAGCCCAGACCTCACTCACGAGAGCGACTTTCTTCACTGCTTAACATCAAGTTCAGAATATCTGACTTCAGGAGCGGTGGCTCACGCCTGTAATCCCAGCACTTTGGGAGGTCGAGGCGGACAGATCACGAGGTCAGGAGTTCGAGACCAGCCTGACCAACATGGTGAAACCCCATCTCTACTAAAAATACAAAAATTAGCCTTGTGTGGTGGTGCATGCCTGTAATCCCAGCTACTCAGGAGGCAGAGGCAGAAGAAACCCTTGAACCCGGGAGGTGGAGGTTCCAGTGAGCTGAGATCATGCCACTGCACTCCAGCCTGGGTGACAGAGTGGGACTCCATCTAAAAAAAAAAAAAAAAGAGTAAAAGAATATCTGACTTCAGAGTTGGTTTGATTGGCTTTTAGCAAATAGTGTTGTTTAGTAATGTCATTGGACAACTCACAGGCCTGTGTCCGTATTTCCAATTTTATGTGTCCTTTCTCTCACTTTATCCCTTGAATTAGATAGAATGTAAGTGACTTTGGCTTTTCTAGGGACAATTGTGAGCTGACAGTATCAAAAGTATTGTCTACACATGACCATGACCCATATCCTAGAAAAGGCTGTGTCCATTTTCTGTAAGTGACTAAAATAGGCTGTTTTAGGATTATTTACCTCTTTGCCAGAAGGGAAAAACTAATAAAATATATTTGATTATTGATAGAAGATTACTTTAGCATTGCTTAAATTGCAGATGCATGTGCACAATTTAAGTGACTTAATGAATTGCCGTTTGAGAATCAATTTATGAAATGGAGCAAGCGCTGAAGTGAAGCAGCATCGGGCCCTGCCCTGGCTCCCCGGGGACCTGCCAGCGGTGCCTCACACCCCGGCTTCAGCTGCCTTTGTTTTGTAAGAGGCATTTTATGGCTGAAAAACAACAAATAGAGGTTGACTTTCTGTGCTCCCCAGCCTAGAATCTACTTTGCAGAAGCCTACAGTGAGATTAATCAAGGACACCATTAAATCTGGGCTCCGACAAGTTATTTCAATTATTGAAGTAAAGAAGTAGATTGACCCAGGTGAGCGTGCCCTTGTGAGGGCCGTGCCCCTGGTGAGGGGCTCTTGGCCTGGCTCTGGCGGCACACATGTGGTCGGCGGTGCTCGGTGATGCTGTGGAGCTTGGGGTCGGTGGGGTGAGTGAGTGAGGACCCAGCTTGCAGCCAGCACTCAGGGCTCTGATGCACCCAGCACCGTCCACATTTGAGGTGCCCTGACCCCTCCGGTCTAATGTTTCCAGCTGGTGTCTTTGCGTCCGCACTTGGGTGCCTGCTATCATTGCAGATTTGGGAATTCCACCCCAGACCTATAGGATTTGGTGGATTTTCTAGGATTAGGTATTCTCAGTGACTCCTATGTTCATCAAAGTTAAAAAAAATAAAAAATAAAACTTGCTCAAGAAGCCCACATCCCCCAAGGCTCCCTCACACCAGAGGGGGCATCTTCATTTCAGGAACAGCTCCTCCCACCTGCACTGCCCCAGGCTCCTGCCCTGGAGGAGTGCGCTGGGCACCGCCGGCCTCCCTTCTCTGCTTCCATTCTCAGCTCCTGGATCTCCAGAGCCTCTCTCTGCTGAAGGAGTGGGTAAAATCTACCCAGTGTAAACTTTCTGGATACAACTTGAAAAACCAGTAGAACAATGAGCAGTTGATCCACATGACTTTAGACACCCGGGCATTTGAAGAGATCCAATGACTGGCTTCAGATTTCCTGCTTGTCTCACGCAGAAGGGATGTCTCATGCACACAGCCTTTACGCTGTAATGTTCATCCACTCACATTTAATATAATTCACATAGATGGATTTGGGTTTACTATTTTACTGTTATTTAATACATTCTGTTTAGATTCACTGTTTTGTTTTAATCTCCTCTGTGTTATGATAAATTAAATATTTTTGGTATTTTGTTTTCATTTGCTTTCTAACTACACCTCTTTGCATTATTATTTTAATGATAGCTGCAGGGTTTACAATGTGCATCTTATACATCTAAGAAGATGCTTTGCAGTTTTCTTAGAGTTAATATTGCACCACTTCAAGTGAAATGTAGAAGTTCTACAATCATAGTTCACTCACCTCATCCACTTATCTTTACAGTATAATTTTTAGACAAATTATATCTATATACATTATAGAATCCATGACCCTATTATAATTTTTTATTTAAAAAGGTGTGTATATGAAGTAAACTGAGAGAAAAAATAGTCTTGTAATTAACCACATATTTACTATTTCTGGTGCTTTTCATTCCTTGCTGGAGAAACTGAGTCTCCTTCTAGTATTATTTTTTCTTAGTCTGAAGTGCTTCTTCACTGTGTATAGTACAGTTTGATGGCACTCCTGCCACCCTGCCTTCTCTCCCCTAGTCTGCGCTGATGGCCTCATGCGGAGTTCCCTATGATCAGTTGACAGAGGAAGAGAAGACTGGGGCCTGGTTCACAGATGGTTCTGCATGACATGCAGGCATCACCTGAAAGTGGACAGCTGCAGCACTACAGCCCCTTTCTAGGACATCCCTGGAGGACAGCCATGAAGGGAAATCTTCCCAGTGGGCAGAACTTTGAGCAGTGCACCTGGTTGTGTGCTTTGCATGGAAGGAGAAATGGCCAGATGTGCAATTATACACTGATTCATGGGCTGTGGCCAATGGTTTGGCTGGATGGTCAGGGACTTGGAAGAAGCATGATTGAAAAATTGGTGACAAATAAATTTGAGGAAGAGTTATGTGGACGAATCTCTCTGAGTGGTCAAAAACTGTGAAGATATTTGCATCTCATGTGAGTGCTCACCAAAGGGTGACCTCAGCAGAGGAGGATTTTAATATGACTCGTTCCATGGACACCACTCAACCTCTTTCCCCAGCCACCTCTGTCATCAGCCAATGGACCCATGAACAAAGTGGCCTTTGTGGCAGGTTTGGAGGTTATGCATGGGCTCAGCAACATGGACTTCCACACACTAAGGCTGACGTGGCTACAGTCACTGCTGAGTGCCCAATTTGCTAGCAGCAAAGATCAATGTTGAGCCCTCGATATGACACCATTCCTCGGGGTGATCAGCCAGCTACCTTGTGCCAGGTTGATTATATTGGACCTCTTCTATCACGGAAAGGGCAGAGGTTTGTCCTCAGTGGAATAGACACTTACTCCGGATATGGGTTTGCCTGTCCTGCATGCAATGCTTCTGCCAAGACTACCATCCGTGGCCTCACAGAATGCCTTATCCACCATCATGGTATTCCACACAGCATTGTCTCTGACCAGGGCACTCATTTTACTGCTAAAGAAGTGTGGCAGTGGGCTCATGCTCATGGAATTCACTGGTCTTACCACGTTCTCCATCATCCTGAAGCACTTGGATTAATAGAATGGTGGAATGGCCTTTTGAAGTCTTAATTACAATGTCAAGTAGGTGACAATACTTTTCAGGGCTGGGGCAAAGTCCTCTAAAAGGCTGTGTATGCTCAGAATCAGCATCCAAGATATGCTGTTTCTCTCATAGCCAGAATTCACAGGTTCAGGAATCAAGAGGTGGAAATGGAAGTGGCACCACTCACCATCACCTAGCAAATTTTTTTTGCTAATGTCGTGGGAACAAATTTTTGCCATTTGTTCCCACGACATTATGTTCTGCTGGCCCAGAGGTCTTAGTTCCATAGGGAAGAATGCTGCCACCAGGAGACACAACAACAATTCCACTGAACTGGAAGTTAAGATTGCCACCTGGACACTTTGAGCTCCTCCTACATTCAAGTCAACAGGCTAAGAAGGGAGTTCCAGTGTTGGCTGGGGTGACTGACCTGGACTATCAAGATGAAATCAGTCTACTACTCCACAGTGGAGGTAAGGAAGAGTATGCATGGAATACAGGAGATCCATCAGGGTGTATCTTAGTATTACCATGCCCTATGATTAAGGTCAATGGGAAACTACAACAGCCCAATCCGGGCAGGACCACAGACGGCCCAGACCCTTCAGGAATGAAGGTTTGGGTCACTACGCCTGGGGGGGAAAAAAAAAAGAAAAAAAAACTTGCTGAGGTGCTTGCTGAAGGCAAAGGGAATACAGAATGGGTGATAGAAGAAGGTAGTCATCAATACCAGCTATGACCACGTGACCAGTTGCAGAAAGGATGACTGTAATTATCATGAGCATTTCCTCCTTCTTTTGCTAAAAACATGTTTGTGCATGTATACGTTTGCACTACAAAATATATTTATTTTATTTCCTTTTTCCTTTATCATGTGACATAAACTTTATTGACTTCATATCAGCATTTAAGTATTGTTAACTTTATGTAATAGCATTTGGGTTGGGGATTGGTGCATTTCTGGTTGTACAAAGGACAGTTGTATTATGTCAGGTGTAATTATGGCCTTATTATTGCCTTTATTTGAAGACTATGTATGATCTCTGGTGATGTGTATGGGTTCAAGCTAGCAAGGATTGGAGTTCTTATGGTTAATACTGAGTGTCAACTTGATTGGATTGAAGGATGCAAAGTATTGATCCTGGGTGTGTCTGTGAAGGTGTTGCCAAAGGAGATTAACCTTTGAGTCAGTGGACTGGGAAAGGCAGACCCACCCTTAATCTGGGTGGGCACCATCTAATCAGTTGCTAGCGTGGCTAGAATATAAAGCAGGCAGAAAAACATGAAAAGGCTAGATTGGCTTAGCCTCCCAGCCTACATCTTTCTCCCATGCCAGATGCTTCCTGCCCTCAAACATCAGACTACAAGTTCTTCAGCTTTGGGATTCAGACTGGCTTCCTCACTCCTCAGCTTGCAGATGGACTATTGTGAGACCTTGTGATCATGTGAGTTAATACTACTTAATAAACTTCCATATATATATATATAAAGGATATATATATATATAAAGGATATAGGCTATAGGATATATAGGATATATATATAGGATATATATATATAAAGGATATAGGCTATAGGATATATAGGATATATATATAGGATATATATATATAAAGGATATAGGC
Source organism: Gorilla gorilla gorilla (assembly GCF_029281585.2). NCBI lineage: Eukaryota > Metazoa > Chordata > Mammalia > Primates > Hominidae > Gorilla > Gorilla gorilla. The sequence continues at coordinate 109,936,704 of NC_073243.2, read as the reverse complement.
TATAGGATATATAGGATATATATATAGGATATATATATAAAGGATGTAGGCTATAGGATATATAGGATATATATATATAGATATATATCTGTATATAAAGGATATATATGTATATATAAAGGATATATATCTATATATAAAAGATATATATATATCCTATCAGTTCTGTTCCTCTAGAGAACCCTGACTAATACAATGATGAACCTATCTCCATATCTTTATTTTAGTGTTTCTGTATCTTTGTATTTAAAGTAGATTTTTATAGACAACACATACACTTGAGTCTTGTTTTCTTAATCCACTTAATGTACTCTGATAATCTTGCTCTTTTAATTGATATATTTAGACCGTTCGCATTTACAGTGATGATTTATCTAGTTAGATTAATATTAGCCATATTTGTAACTTTTTTTTTTTAATTTGAAGACTTCTGTTTCTGACTCTTCTGGTTTAAACTGACCATTTTGTAGGAATCAATTTTATCCTCTCTCTTACCATACCAATTACACTTCTTTAAAATATAGTGGCTTCCATAGAATTTACAATATACATTTTAACTAATCTAAATCCACCTACAAAGAACACTATTCCACTCCATATGGAGTGCAGGTGCCTTCTAGCAGAGAATTCTTGATTATTCCCGCCCGTCCCTTGTGATATTGCTGTCATTTCATTTACTCACATACTATAATCACCCAATACATTTCACCTTCATTTATCCCTTCCCTGACTCTTTTCTCTTGTGGAGATTCACGTTTCTGATTTATATCACATTCCTTCTTGAAGAGCTGCTTTAATTATTTCTTTAATGGCAGATCAGCAGGTGATACATTCTCTCAAGAATTTTTTTGGAGGGAGGTCTGAGAAAGACTTTATTTTTTCTTCATTTTTAAAGAGAAATTTAATTGTTTATAGAATTCTTGGGTTTTTTCTTCTTAACAATTTAAATATTTCACTCCACTCATATCTTGCTTGTATGATTTCTGATAAGACGTCAGCTGCAATTCTTATCCTTGTTCTTCTCTCTGGCTTTTTTCAAAATTTTCTTTTCCTCTTTGATTTTTTACAGTTTGAAAATAATATGCTTGTGTATAGTTTTTCTTTTTCTCCCTTCTCCTCCTGTTTCTTCTTCTCCTCTCTTCTTCATCTTATATTTATTCTGCTTTGTGTTGTCTGAGCTTCTAGTATGTGTGGTTTTGAGTCTGTCATTAACATTAACATTTTTCTCCTTTGGTATTACATATATGTATACCTTTTGAAATTTTCCCATTCCCAGTAAAGAATGTTCTCTCTCTCTCTCTCTCTCTCTCTCTCTCTCTCTCTGTGTGTGTGTGTGTGTGTGTGTGTGTGTGTGTTTATTCTTTCTTCTCTGCATTTTAATTTAGGACATTGCTATTGACCTGTCTTCAAGTTCACTGATTCTCTCTTCAGCTGTATTGGATCACTGCAGCATCAGTGATGCTCACTGATTAACATTCTTTGTTTCTATCACAGTGTTCTTTTTTGGTAGCATTTGTAGCAAATTCTTCAGACTCAGAATTTCCATCATTCTACTTACAGTCCCTGTTTGTTCTCTCATGCTTTCTACTTTTCCCATTACAGCTCCTGACATAGTATTCACAATTATTTACATTCCCATCTGCTCATTCCCTCATCAGGGCCATGGCTGAGTCTGGTTCTGATGCTCGCTTTGTCTTTTTAAACTAAGTTTTTGTATTTTTATTTTGTTTTGGTTTTTCCCTTTTGACATGGCTTGTCATTTTCTGAGGAAAATAGACCTCTGGTATGAGTATTTATGTGAATGTGGCTAGAAGTTCATCTTTACCTAAAGATTTTTCTAGCTATGGGTGTGAAGGACCTCATATTCTTCTCCAGTCCTCATTTTCTTGGCCTTGGGCTTCCCTAAGAACTCCTCAAGAGTCTGTGTCTTGCAGCTCCTCTATTTAAATTACCAAATTTCCCACGTGCTTCCTTGAAGTCCCCACATCTACACCTCCCAGTGAAAGCCCTGGGATGCTCAGGCTCTGCTTTTTCATCACCTGCATGTCTTAGTTCCCTGAGGGAGCACATGCTGGGATCATGGGGTTCATCAGAGGAGGACGGAAGAGGAGCATTCATTCAACAGCAATGGAGATAAGGTCATCAAATAGTGACTTTCTTGGACATGAACCATTGTGGCTGGCCAATGCAATAAAGCCTCATATTTGAACATTATTTGTGCACTTAATGGACGTTTCTATGTGTTTTATATCACTTAATAATCTAAGGGATGGGAAGTTCTAAGGTGGCCACGTCGTGCTCACTGACGTGTGCCTGGCCTAGCATCATGTCGAGCCCATAGAGAGGGGTCAAGAACTATTAGCATCAAAACAATCTATTTTACAAATGAGGAACTGGAGCTTCCTTATGTGAATGCTTCACGAGCCTATCTATATAACTTTCTGTGCTCAAACGTGGAGGCATCTCCAGAAGTAACCAAGACAACGTCTGCACCTCAAAATGGACAAGAAGACCTACTAACTCCCGTCACCCTACAGTTGCTCCTGATAACCACTGAGAATACACATGGAGAATTATGGTGGAAGGGACATCTTTGAAGCTCTCCTGACTGAGACTTCAAGACCTAAATGAGCTTTCCTCACCTGTTTGAGAAAAGGCAGTTCTGTGGACCTTAGCCCTGAGCCAATGAGAAGGGGTATCACTCTGGAGCAAACCCAGGTATACTTCTCAAAATACTTGTTTACCACAGTTCACAGGAAAACATGGCAATGAGTGTCAAGGAGTGGGCAGAAAACATAGCTTGTATGCCTATACCACTGGCTCCAGCCCATGTGACTCCAATCACTGCAGATCCAGCCTTGTGACTCTAATCACTGTGGATACAGACCTATGACTCTAATCCCTGCAGATCCAGCCCATGTGACTCCAATCCCTGCAGATCCAGCCCATGTGACTCCAATCACTGCAGATCCAGCCCTGTGACTCTAATTGCTGCAGATCCAGCCCACGTGACTCCATTCGCTGGCCCCAAGAGAGGGAAGCCTGCGAGACCACGGGCCTGGGGAAGCTAGTCGCACGGGTGTGCTGACTTGAGTAGAAGTAGCCCACTAACAAGGTGCTGCAGGCTGGCAGCTGAGCCGGATGCTGACAGTGGGAGGTGGTGAGTCCCTCAGGCTGGTGGAATGGCAATGATAACTCAGGATCTGGCCAGGAAGCAGCTGCCCCCGAGGCTGAGGCCTTTCCCGGAGGTTTCTGGAGCCCTGTCCTCTCTGGTTTCCAGTCTCTGGTAGAGCCCCATTGGGCAGCAATGAAGAGCCCCACTGTGGCCATGACCTGGCCTAGTCCTCCGTGGAGCATTTGGGCCAGCTCATCTGAACATGGCTCCCATCTCCCCAGAACATTCTCATAAACAATACATTATCTCAATCCTGGGGGAACCATCACTGGACAAGTCCAGTTTGTCCTAAAGTAAGCGACTGTCAGAACCTGAGGCCTTAGAATTTCACACCTCCTCCAGCCCCCACACGAGCTCCTAGAGCTCCACACACACACTGGTTCACACTGTCAGGAAATTACGGTGCCAGCCTGAACGGCTGCTGCATCTCCTCGACTCCACCGGAGGCTTCCTGGTCTCCGTGGTTCTTTTCACAGGCACACCTGAAAGAGGGTTGCAGGGTAGCAACACGTGCCGCACGTTTAAGTAAAATAGCATTCCTTTTTCTTAAATATTTAACAAACCCTTCAGGATATACGTGGAAGTAACTGAAGCATCTCAAGTAAGCGACCAGCCAAGTTTCCAAGATTTAACGTTATCTGAATTACTATTCTAAAAATAAAGTTTTCTTGGCCGGGCGCGGTGGCTCACGCCTGTAATCCCAGCACTTTGGGAGGCCGAGGCGGGCGGATCACGAGGTCAGGAGATCGAGACCATCCTGGCTAACATGGTGAAACCCCGTCTCTACTAAAAAAAAATACAAAAAATTAGCCGGGCGTGGTGGCGGGCGCCTGTAGTCCCAGCTACTCGGGAGGCTGAGGCAGGAGAATGGCGTGAATCCGGGAGGCGGAGCTTGCAGTGAGCTGAGATTGTGCCACTGCACTCCAGCCTGGGCGACAGAGCCAGACTCCGTCTCAAAAAAAAAAAAATAAAAATAAAAAAAAAATAAAGTTTTCTTATCTGAAAAAAAATGGCGATCAACAAACACTAGCAAAACAAAACAAAACGCCCTTAACTGTCTGGGAACTGTATTTGAAATTGACATTCAGGAAAATATTGCCTATAAAAAGCAGCTGCCACTGTTGGGTAAAACTTACACTGGGTATGACGCAGACAAAGTGAAGGTGATATCCAGGCGCGGGGCTTCATGAAGTTGGTCACAGAGGGAACTAGCGCCAGGACGGAGCCAAACGTGGTGTGAAGTACTCCCTGCAGCCCCATTCCCTAAGGAGGCTGGCACCTGGACAGGCATCTGCCCTGAGCATTTCCCCTGCCTCCCTCGCTGTCTCCTTTCCTCTCCCAACTGCCACCTCCGGTCACCCCGACACCTGCAAAGCCTCCCACTTTTATCTGCCTAAGGATGACATCCTGCAAATGCCCTTTCTCAGGCCGCTCTTGCAGGCAGTCACTGGGATCTTCCATGATGGGCCAGATGTGTCGCTACACATGGATGCGGCTCTTTCCTGGGGCGTCTGGGGCAGGTGGGGACAGCAGACATTAGAGCCAGTGACAGTTGGGGACTTAAACCCACAGCAAAGCCCAGCACATCCTCCTGGGGCTGGGGAATGAAGTTTAGATGTTCATGCCTTGCTTTCTTCAAAACCTGAAATTACTGTGGATGAGCTTACAGTAGATATACCTCAACAACATGTGCAATAATTAGTGAAAAATAAATGTGCACTTAAGTATTAATGAAATAAATATTTAGCAGGTTATTTGAGATCTTGGTTATATCCTGAAATGTTTAAAAAATAATGAGAGGTTTATTAAATCTTTAAATGATGACTCCATAAGAGTTCTTGCAATGTACCTTTCTTCCTAAGTTCAGAAAATAGAGATTTGTTTTCCAAAGATCGGTGAGCCAACCCTCAGAACAGAAGCTGGAGACAGACACCCTGGACAGAATGATGAAATCTATGAGAATCTGAAAAGCAAGGACTCAGTCACTGGGAACAGGAAGCAAGAGGGACACAGAACAGAGTTAGGGCCTCGCCACGTCACTGAGCTGTCTGGAGGACACAGATCTGAGCGTGGTCTTCAGAAACGAGTCCTGGGATGCCACCACAGAGCTTGCCCAGGGGAGCTGCTGACTGCTACAAAGTGGAGCATGGGGAGCTCAGGCTGCCAGGACAAACATGCAAAGGTGGGGGCTTACCCAGCAATATCCCCTCTCATGGAGCCGCAGGCTGAGAAGTCCAGGAGGAAGGTGCAGCTGTGGCTCTGGCCAGGGCTCCTCCTGGCTGGTGGAGAGCTGCTTCCTCCTGTGTTTTCGTGCAGTGGGGAGAGGCTGAGGGAGCTCTCTGGGCCCCACCCTCATGACACAATCACCTCCCCAAGGCCCCATCTCCAAATGCCCTTCCCTGGGGGTCAGGAATTCACCCCAGACCTGCAGGGGATTCTAGAAAAGCCGTAGCGCAGCCTCATGGAAGGCCCCTGTGGAGCCACCACCTTGCAACACTGGGAAAAAGGGACATCAGCCGCCAGGGTAAGGGAGACGCCAGTGATCCAGGCCTGCACCAGAAACACAGATCCCAGCCTCCCCTGCCGTGTCCGAGTCAGTCCCGGGCTCAGGGTAAGGGAGACGCCAGTGATTCAGGCCTGCACCAGAAACACAGACCTCAGCCTCTCCTGCCGTGTCCCAGTCAGCTCTGGGCTCAGGGTAAGGGAGATGCCAGTGATCCAGGCCTGCACCAGAAACACAGACCCCAGCCTCTCCTGCCGTGTCCCAGTCAGCCCTGGGCTCAGGGTAAGGGAGACGCCAGTGATCCAGGCCCTGCACCAGAAACACAGACCCCAGCCTCCCCTGCCGTGTCCCAGTCAGCCCCGGGCTCAGGTCCTGATTAGGTGAGCTCACAGACAGGTCTCGGCTGCACCAGTGTCTGGAAAGGGACATTTTGGTCTCAGACTTCGTGGAACAGGGTTTCACCAGAAGCCCCTGGAACTGAGGCCGGGCCAGCAGCCTGGAGCCCTGCAGTCCACATGCAGGTTGGTGGCAGGGCGCCTGGCCGGCCTTCTGATTCACTGCTATGTTTAGTTTTTGCCTGGATCTAGAGGCTACAGCATGCATCTTCGTTCTAGGAGGGGAAGCCCTCAGAATCCCCTCTGAGCCCTGCTTTAGTGGGAGGCAGGTGCTAGGTGGCCACAGGTGAGCTCCTCAACCAGCCAGTGACAATAGTCTATAAGGGGAATTTCAGTAATACCTGCCAAACAAACCACTGTCACGGAGAGTGGATGGGTAGAAGTTGCTTGAGTGGGAGGGTCCCTCAGGCTCCATGAGGATAAAGAAACTATGCAGAGTCCTCCGCCCAGAGGGACGCGTCCCTGCGGGGACACCCATCCCCCTAGACTCTCTGAAAACCCAGGAAGCCAAAGCCCTTGGCACACTCAGTTTCTTATGTTTGAAAACTGCTGCTCCGCCTCATGGTAAACAACACCCTTCCTCAGGTGACCCCTCCACATACTGTGGGTCAGTGTGTAGACACAACAGTAGACAGAAACACACATGCACAGGTGCACGCTCACGCACGCACCTCTAGCGCCATCCCTTACACACAAGCAAACTCTGCTCTGCCGAGGCTTCACGTTTGTCTTGCCTTTTTTTGTTTGTTTTTACCATGAAGGATTCCCACTGACTTAAAAACGAATAAAGTTGGAAGACACCTCAGGAAGCACACAGTGCCTCCTGAAGTGAGAGAGTGGCGCGTGAGGAAAGTCTTAGGTGGTAGAGTTTAAACGGTGTGAGTCTCACAGATGGGTTCCAGGAGCTGGACAATCATTAGTTCTTTTGCAGGGGGATATTGGAGAGACGACATAGGTCGGGATGCGACCCCCAGGACAGGGCCTCTGATAAGACCTCTGGACACAGGAGGAAGATCCCATTTTCCTATTTTTCTAAAAAAAAAAATAGGAAAGGAAAAACCCTGAAGTCAGATGAAAAGCGGCCTCCACGTGCGTAACCTTGAGCACTCCGCTCACCTGGAGAGCCTCTACCCACAATGCACTAAGTGGATGATTAAAAAGAAATAGGGGCTTAGCGGAGGGTAAGTGCGGGGTCCCCAGAGCTCCGCGAGCGCTGAACCGTGCGGCTACAGCTGTCTCCACACAAGCCCGACATTCTTTATTTATTTGTTATGAAATATTTATGGGTGTTAGGAAAGGTTTAAAATAATGTGTCTGTCGCTCTCTCTCCCTTCTGTCTTTTCCCTTTGGCCCCGGCGCACTGTTTTCCAATGCATAAATAATTCTGGGCTCTGGACAGCGGGGCGGCACATTAGGTGGGGTGTGTATCTGCTGTATCACATTTTTTCTGCCTGAGAGAAAATATCATTCCTCGTAATTTTCTACACTTATACAATCGGCGTTGACAGTAAATAATTGATGTATGAATTTAGGACTAAACTCCAACACAATATGACTTTATGTCAAGGGTTACTCCCAGCAGATTTTGAGCTAAATCATCTTGCAAAATGGGTTCTTTCAATGGGAGAAAAAAAGCTTTTTGAAATTATTTTAATGGAAAACTGGGACCTCCGTGCAGCTCCCCTTTTGATGAGGTCTTGCTTTGCATGGCTGGTATTAAACCAAGCAGTCTACCCATTATGAGATTGGAAATGTTTCATTTGTGATCACAGATGGATTTTTTGGGGACTGACACAAGCTGTTTTTATCCTGCTCATCCTTTTTTCTTTTCTTTTTTCTCTCTTTGTGTGTGTGTGTGTGTGTGTGTGTGTGTGTGTGTGTGTGTGTGAGTATGCGCACAGTGGCGTTTGTATGTGGTAGGCTGCCCTCTGCTTTTCATCTTAGTATCTTCCATAGAAAGTACAATTATGATTTAAATTACAAGCCAGATATATTTGCAACTTAAAGATATATAACTAGCAGAAAGGCTTTAGATAAAGGGCTCTGTATTCCCTCCCATTGCTGCAATTAAAACACTTTTCAACATGAAAAGGAAAACTCCAGACCAGGAGGGGAAGAGTGGAAACAGGAGAGGGACCGCTTTCGTGAAATGGTCAGAAGAAAAACACTTTCCATCTTCACAGCTCTAACTGAAAGGCAGCCAAGAAGATCAAAGAAAACAAATTGGGTGAAATTCTCTGTTGGTTCTACTGTACTGTGGGGGTAAGGAAGATTTGAAACTATCAAAACTCTTTATGTAATTTCATTTTTGCTGAAACTAAGATACAATTATTTAAAGCAAGGCCTTCTCTTCTTTGAATAAATCTTATCTTTATAATTATTTTATCTAGTATTTACAATTATATTAAATTGTATTTATTTATACTGCTCGTTTTCTTTAAAGATTATTCAGATCTTTGATATACTGAATTTAATTAAATTTGTAATATGAACTAAGAAATATAATAAAATTCAAAGCCTCCTGGAAAAAGTCCTTATGATACAGGCAAAAATTGCCTTAACAGGAAATTGAAATGCCTGCTTCCCTTTTCACCTTCTTCCCTACTCTTCCTCTTCCTCCTCTCTCTCTTTCACTTTTCTTTTCCTCGAGTCTCTCTCTGAGGAAATACATGCCTCTAATTTCATTCTATAGATGGCACTCACGTCTCTATGCACGAAGTTCTGAAGAAATTTCAGGCCAAAAACTTGTCTGTAAAAAGTCCTTGATCTCAGAGAAGTGTATTGATTTCTGAAAAACATAACACCCATTTCTGTAAAAATAAATTTTAAATGAGCTCTCTTAAGTAAAGTTATTCAATTTATACCTTTATTTATATGTGGTGATAAGTAATTTCAAGAGTGGTGACAAATGAGTTTTATGTAACAGAGACTCTGAGCCACATGCTGAAGTATATGTGCATGCACATGTGTGTGCACCTGTGTGTACATGTGTGCGTATGGAGGGCGTGCATGCGTGGGTGGGCACGTGCAGGGGTATGTTTGTATTTTCAGTGTTCACACCAGAGACAGCAGGTATTCAGGAAAAACCTCTTCCTGAAATAGGCTGGCTGGAGCCCCCTGGGGTGACGGCTCCCGGCTGTGTGGGCTGTCTGCCCTCAGGCACAGTGTGGTGTGGGGGCACCTGCCTCTGCCTGCATGTGTGTGTATGCACTTGTACATGCATCTGTGTGTGTGCACGTGTGTGTGTGGAGTGAGCATCTATTAAGAGTTGGTGACAGGGAGGTTAATCAACATGAAACTGTTCCCTGTCGTGATTCCTACATGTGTGTGTATGCACGTGTACATGCATCTCTGTGTGTGCATGTGTGTGTGTGTGTGTGTGTGTGTGGAGTGAGCGTCTTTTAAGAGTTGGTGACAGGGAGGTTAATCAACATGAAACTGTTCCCTGTCGTGATTCCTACAGTGGCTCCCTTACCAAGCTGGGAAATTGAATATAAGTCTTAGAACTCAGTTCCCCTTAGAGACAATCTTGTCCAAAGGCTTCCTGACATGTGTGAAGAAACAGAAGCCCATGGAATTCAAATCACTTGCCCCACACCCAGAGGTCAGAGCCCTGGAGGCTGTGTCCATATGTGCGCATGTGTGGATGTGTACCATTGGACGTGTGTGTGTGTCTTTGTGTATGTGGATGTGTACATTGTGTGTGTGTCTCTGTATGTGTATGTGTGTGTATTTTTCTCTGTATATCTGTGTGTATGTGTCTCTGTATGTGCATGTGTGAGTGTGTGTGTATTTGTCTCTGTATATCTGTGTGTGTATGTATATGTGCATGTGTGTGGGTGTGTACTTGTCTCTGTATATCTGTGTGTGTGTGTATGTATATGTGCATGTGTGTGGGTGTGTACTTGTCTCTGTATATCTGTGTGTGTGTGTCTGTATGTGCATGTGTGTGTATTTGTCTTTGTATATCTGTTATGCGTGGATGTTTGTGTGTATGTGTCTCTAGGTGAGTGTGCATGTGTGAGCGTGTGTGTGTGTATGAGTGTGTCTCTGGGTGTCTGCTCATTTGTCTCTGTATGTGCATGTGTGTGTGTGTGTGTGTGTCTGTATATCTGTGTGTGCCTGTGTCTCTGTATGTGTGTCTGTGTATCTGTGTGCGTGTCTCTGTATGTGTGTCTGTGTATCTGTGTGCGTGTCTCTGTATGTGTGTGTGTGAGTGTGTGCATATGTGTCTCTGTATATCTGCATGTATGTGTCTCTGTATGTGCATGCGTATGGGTGTGTGCGGATTTGTCTTTGTCTATCTGTATGCGTGTGTTTGTGCGTATGTGTCCTTGTGTGTGTGCATGAATGTGTCTCTGTGTGTCTGTGTCTCTAGGTGTGTGTGCATGTGTGTGTATGAGTGTGTCTCTGGGTGTGTGCATGTGTGTGTGGATGTGTGTGACAATGGGCATGGGGAGGGGGCAGGATGGAGGCCTCCAGGAGCAGAGGTGCACACCTGGGGCGCTGAGCTTCTGTCTGGGCCAAGCTCTTTCGAAGTCCTCCTGGGGTCCCGGGTCCTCTGGATTGGCATCAACAGGCTTAATGGGGGTGGCCCAGGGTCTCAGAAATGCTCAGAGCCCCCTAATCAAGGTGAAGGCAGAGAGAGGGTGGCTCGTGTGCTGAGGGCATTGTTTGCACAGCCCTGATGAGAAAGAAGCAGCGTCTGTTCCTGGATTTCTCTTCGGCCCTTGGTGTGAGGGGGCGGGCGTAACAGGGCCTGTGGGCCACTGCCATATACACGGCTCAGTTCCATTTTCAGAGAACACTTGAGTCAGACAGGCCTGAGGCCAAATTCATCTGGGGTACCTTTCAGCCAGGAGGTCTCAGGTGAATCAGTCTCACTGCGGGCACCCCTGGGGTTCTGGGGGGCACTGGTGACTTCCTGACCTTACAGACAAAGCTGGGTCCACACGTGCTTCTGTCTCCCCCTGCTCCTGGCTGGTGCCTGCACAGCCCTCACCCATGGGGGGTCCTCCCGGCTCCTCTGCTGCCTAGCCCAGACCTCCACCCTCATTTTCCTGTAGAATGACAGCGACGGGTGTCTGCTGGGTGGCCTCGTTTCTCCACGGCGCCCGCCTGCTCCAGCTGCCCTCTTACGCTGCCAGCCCCAAGCAGGCAGCCCATGACTGTGACTCCCGATGAACTAGTGACTCTCTGGGTGGAGGAAGCTGTTCCCCAGGCTGGATTCCAAGACTGGAGGCCTCTGGAGGAGGTTGAACTCAGCCTACCCTTCCTGCTAGAAATGACTCAGTTTTCTTGGTTAAAACCCAGTGGCCAATAAAATGCCAACATCCCCAGAGAACTTCTGCCTCACCTAGTGTGGATGAACACGTCATCATGTCTTGGTGGGGGCCGGGGAGGGACTGCTACAGCTTAGGAGGGACAGTAAGGAGGCACCCAGGGGGAGAAGGAGCCCATGATGGGCTGAAGGGCTGCTGCGGGTCTTGGAGAGGTGCCTGTGAGAGTCGGGGTCTGTTCCTCCTGTGGCAGGCAGTTACGCTCCCCGACTTCTCCCAGCATGAAATGTACTAGGAACAAGAGGCCTCCCTCTCGGGTGTCCAGAAAGCATGGAGACATGGTCAAAGACTCCGAGCCTCAGGCCGTGTCCACCTGCAATACACCAGCAGCGAGTGCAGCCTGCACGGGCAGCGGCGTGGCTGTGGGACCTGCCCGGAAGGGGACGGAGACATGAAGCCCCCTGGGGAATTGTGCACCCAGATCCCCTCCAAGCAATATACCCCAGCTCAGAAACAATGTCTGATGCTCATGTTTCAGAGTCAGGGTGGTTTTGCGGATGCTGTAGAGCAACCCTTCCTTGAATTCCCCATGAGGGAACCTGGATATCTTTATTTTTCATGTGCAATCTTGTCTTGGGATGGAACTGTCTATACTCCAAGGCTTGGGAGATGAAAGGTTCTGCAGAATTCTGTACCCTGTGGGATGCTCTTGGAGGCAACAGAAGGCTCTGTTAGCATGGCCGGCACCTCTGTTTTGGCTCAGATGCACGCAGAGGTGAACATGACAGAAGACTTCAAGCCAAGCGGAGCCACCCCGCTTCTTCCTCAGGGGATGCACTCACTATTTGTAGGAAGCTTGGGGCCTCATGTGAATACCACATCATGCGGACAAACATCCCAGTCCTGGTTGAAATCTACCCTGTGGAAATCCTCAACCAGGGCTTACCTAGGGTAGCAAGAGCCCTACTGCTGTGCAGATGGAAGACTTCCACATGCAGGTATATTAAAGGCTTCTACGTAAGGGAAAATTATGAGCAATATACCCCACCAACTTGTAAAACAATAAATATACTCTCTTGCTCCAACAAGCTACTATGCTGGAGACATTCCCTGCCCCACAACCCGGGGGGGCCGATTCCAGCTGAGGTTCTCATGTGTCACGCTCAGCCTAATTAACAAGCTTGACACTGGCACACAGGACGACCAGGCGCTCCACAGCAAGGCCACCCGGGACACGGGAGAGCAATGTCAATGCAACGGCTGCTATTTTTAATTATTTGGAGAACCAATTTTAACAGAAAACGTAATTAAAAATTTGTAAATAGAACACCCCAAAGTGCTCCCTCTGGCGCCTGTATGCATCTATTTGACATTTGCTTAACAAATTTTCAGGTCGTCATTTTAACAGGTACAACATCTACACTCCTGTATCTCCCATAAGCTTTGCAATCTGTGGTCTTACGCATCATTTACTTTTCTGAGAAAGACCCTTTGCTTAGGTCTTCATCTTTTCCTGCCTAGTTCTTGGTGGTGGTAATTTATGGAAGGGCAGTCCCTGTCGAAGGGTCCAGCTGTGGGTGGCAGCGAGCCTGGCCCCTGCTGCAAGCACATCCCATCCAGCTCCTTGCTTGTGGGCGGATTTCTGGGGAGTAGAAGGTGTGCCATTCGGGTGGTCGGTTATGGTGTTTGCAGAGTTTATCATCACTGACATTAAAGAGAAGGCCAGATAAGGGTTCTCTGGTGGGGGTAAAAGGAGAAGCAGCCACAGGCCATGTGTGGTACACTGGACCTGCGGCCTTGTAGACCTCCTGCTTGATACGGTCACCTCGGCTAGAGGCCGGGCAAGGAATCTAGGCTCCCAGTGGCCACCTTGCCCTCGCCGTCCTGTAATAGAACATCACCACGTCAGGGTGATGCAGGGAGCTCCGCACATGTCAGCTTCTCCTGGCAAAGGTCAGTAGAGAGAAGGCAGAAAAAGTGTGTTCTCCCATGAGAGAGTGAGCAAGTGTGTGCTCCCGTGAGAGAGTGTGTGAGTGTGTGCTTATGTGTGGATGTGTGTGAACGTGTGTGTAAGTGTGTGTGAGCTTGGGCATAAGCATTAGTGTGTGTGTGAGTGTGTAAGATACACAAGTGTGCTAGGGCACGTGTGAGTGTATAACTCTCAGTGCCCAGGAGCATGTGTAAGGGTGTGCAGGAGTGTGTGTGCCTAAGTGTGCAGAAGTGAATGCGTGTGTCCAGAAATGTGCATGAGCCTAAGCATGCAGAAATATGTGTGTTGCCAGTTATAGTTTGTTGACCCTGGCAGCATTTCTGAGGCTGAAAAGACATTTGAAACAAGGACACAGGAAGACCAGAATGTCACCTGTGACCGCACTCACCCCCACCCCTCCCTGGGCTGAGGGCTGCTCTTTCTGGTGCACTTTGCCAGGAAGTTCAATCTCTTCCTGCTCAAAACCAAGGAGTTTCTTAAAGAGCCAAGCCTGAGGTCAGCCTGAGGTTCAGGCAGGACACACCTGAACTGCTCAGGTGCACCTGCAGTCAGCTGGTCGACCCAGTGTGGCAGCACCACCCGGATAGCCAGGGAGGCTTGCATGGCCAGAGAGAAGAGACAGGGCGGCCAGCAGGTGCTGACTGAGGTCAGGGCCCTTGGGGCAGCTCATGGGGAAGCAGCTGGACTCAAGGACACCCTGGAGTATGGAGCAGAGACTATGGAAAGAGAGTGACCTTTCACAAGAGCTGACCTGAGCCGTCGAAGTTCCTTTTCTCATTTGATCTCACACAGCCCTGGGTGCTGGGACCAGCAGCCACTGGTCATTGTTGCTCAGATGAGACTTGGATAACTTTGCCACTGCTTGCAGGGCTGTGCAGTGGTGGCACCTGAAGAGTCTGAGGGCAGAGCCCAAGAATGTCACCAACAGCTTTGCACCAGTTGCAGAGCCGTGGAATGGTGCATCTTGGACAGTCCAAAGGCAGAGCCCACAGGCGTCAATGATAGGCTCCAAGGACCCTGTGGCCAGTGCCCATGAGGACCTACTGCAAAGTGAGCCCACTGCAGAACCTGGCCTGCCTGTCACAAGCAGTGGATCTGCGGATGTCCAGGCAAGGCCCTAGCCTGTGAATGGCTGAATACCAAAAGGACTCCATGTGTGGCAGGTGAAGCCATCTCTGTGGCCAGACCCGTGATCATCCCTCCCACCCTGAGCCCACCGCTCCTGTGTCCTTGCCCTGCCCCTCAGGTGGCCTCACCATCCTTGGGTGATGCGGCCTTCAAGCAGTGACACTTGAGTTTCTCTGACCTTGCCCACCTGCTAGAAGCTCAAGTGGCAGAACTGAGGTGGGCATGAGCGCAGGTCTTCAGCCTGGTTTTGCTTCCCCTTGGCGTTGTCCAAATGAGGAAAGCGTTTTTCTGATGCTTGTTCACAGAAGGAAAGCATTAAACCCACCGGGGCTGTGCTCGTCCTACAAACTCATTTCTTTCCTAGTGTGAAAAGAAAAGGGCTGATGGAATGGTGTTCTCACAGCAGGGAAGGACCCAGCCCGCCACGTGTCTCCTTTGGAAATGGAGCTGGCTTCTGCAGTATGAGGGCCGTCTGGAGGAGGGACAGCGCTGACATCTGCCCCCTCTGAAACGCACTCAGCCCCTCAGGAGGGGGCGTCGGGAGTCTCGGATGATGATGTGACTGAGTCCTGGGTGAAAGGTTGGCACTGGGAAAGGGGCTGACTCCAAAGACAGATGGGAACAGGGAAAATGAGCGCCGTCTCAGGAACGAATCCTTGAGCAGGTGAGATCCCCCTGAAAAGAGAAGAAATTGCATGAGCCGCACAGCTACTCCGTGGCACAGAGATGGACGGAAAGCCTGCTCTCCGGGTGGCTCTGTGGCTGAGCCGGGCAACACCTCTCAAATGGAAACACCTGACGTTGCACCAGATCTCAGATGGGAAGGGCGGGGGTCCCTCCAGTGAGGACTCCCAGGGGACCGAGTTTTCCACCTGTGTTCTAGATATTCCCCGTGAAAGCATCACGTGGTGTACCGGTGAGGGGCCTGGCTGAGTGGGCATCGGCTCGAGCGCCTGGAGCTTGCTGGAGAAGAGGCTCATGGGCACCACTGGGCCCACCATGCAGATTTCAGGGAAAGAGAGCAGCCGGAATGCGTTTTAAATCCTGCCTGAGAGCGTGGATGCTACAGGACTCCTGGCGTGGGGAACCCGGCATCTATGTATGTGCCCGTGGGCATGTGGTCAGCGAGGCAACCCTCAAAGGACCACGAGGCCCTGGTCGGACACAGGCTGCTCGCAGCCCCTTCCCACGGCAGCCCCTTCCCACGGCAGCCCCTTCCCACGGCAGCTCCACCAGTAAGGCCTTTACTGTCCCCTTATCTCTTGCTGTTTCCCCACCGACACCCTGGCGCTGAGCAGCCGGAGAGAGTGGAGGAGTGCGAGAGCCGCGTCCACAGCAGCAATGGCCCTGCACAGGAGAGGGAAACTGAGGGCAGACTGAATGGAGACTGTGGGTTCCACTTCAGGGGGCTTGGACACGACAATCTGATGGTCTCCCTCTGACTTAGGAAAGACCTGTGTTGTCCTGAGGGGCTGAGGCAAGGACCACCTGCACAGGTAGATTTCGAGGATAAACGGGCCAGGCACTTCCAGAGGCCGACCATCTCCTGCGTGAAGTCAGGATCCCCACGGCAACTCCTGCAGCAAATCCGGAGTCTTGACTTCCCGCCCGCAGCAGAGAAGCAGGACGTCAGCATCCTGCCTGTGTCTCGTGCTTGGGAGAGAGCGGGATGTAACAGCACCCGGAAGCGTGTTCATGTGTAGTGTTAGGCATGTTAAGGTGTGGCGTTAATGTGTAGATATCACTCCTATAGTTGTTAAACTGCAAGTTTAGCTTGAATTAAGGGATTTGGGGGGACCATTTAACTCAATTATGCTAGTTTTGAAATGTCTTTGTGAGAGTAGTGTCGGCACGCATCAGCCACGTGGAAGACTAGGATACGGGTCACACTTATCTGTGTCCTGCGGAAACTATTTGAGTATTTGTTTTATATGGATTTTTATTCACTTTTTAGACATGCTACTCAAGGATGCCCCTCAGCTTCTGAGCGAGCATTTGTAGTTTGTACGATGGCAGAATGGGCCAGAAGCTTAGTGTTTTGAACTGTTTTGTAAAATAAAGTATCTCTCTTTCTCTCTCTCTTTCTCTCTGTCTCTCTCTCTCTCTCTCTCTCTCTCTCTCTCTCGATGGGGGTCCAGGCAGAGTGGCTTTGGTGATTGCACTCCCCAGGTCCAGCCCACACAAGGTTCAACACCAGCAGAAAGCCTTCACATTGGAAGTTCCCAAGGGACTAGTTTGCATGTAAGTATTAAATTAACTAGGAGTGATGCTAAAAAATAAAAAAAAACCCACAAAAGAACAACAAAGCTTCCCAGGCCCTGCCCGGCCCATTGTGGGTTTCAGCCAGAACCCTCCCCACCCCCCTGGCCCGCGCCAACCTCCTCTTCCCTAGACACGTCTTTCCCTTTGACCTCTGCTGTGCACAGAAGAACTCTGAAACCAGTGGGGCCACTCCCAGGACCTGAAGAGCGGGAAGGTCCACATCAAGGCAGCGGCCATGGGATCCCCTTGAGAGGGGTAGCCTGCAAGTCAGCAACCTCCCTTCCCCGACCCCAAGGGCAGGGGCAGTCAGAGGAGTCAGCACGGGTTTGGTGAAGATCTGCGTCTGAACCACAGGGGCCAGGACGTTCGGGTCATCCCAGGACATCCTAGGACATCCCAGATCATCCCAGGACATCTCAGGTCATCCCAGGACATCCCAGGTCAACCTGGGACTCAGGAATCCTCTTTGCCCTCCTTACAGAAAACAGTAGAAAAGACCTTTGCCAACCAGTTTTACAGAGAAACAGGTATGGATAAAATAGAAACAGCTTCAATAGAGTCTTGGTTGGATTTTTTTTTCTAATACTTATTTCTAAATGAACACAATCTACTCCAGCACTCTTTAATGTAATAAAAACATAGCTCTGGGTCAGGTATGAAATTAATGATACAAATTCAAAGTATTAATGCTCAGTGGGCTGAAACAACTTCAATGAAGAAATCATCAAACTCCGTAACCAGACCCAAATGGAAAAAACAGAAGCATATGCACGATTCCAACAGCAATCTGCTATGAAGGCGATTATGAAAACATGTATAAAATATTTATTTTTAATAAGATGAATGTCCTATTTCTTAAAACCAAAATAAGATTAAACTTTTATTATCAAAGCAAAAGGATGGTTATACAATGCCACCTCTTCATGTGGATGGAAATGCTAATTTTATTATCTTAATTTGTACAGCTATGTTTCTTGTCTTTTTTGTTCTTTCTTAAGTTAAATAGGTAGAAATAAAAAAAGCTTTTGGGTTTCATGTGTATAGAGTGAAATCCATGGTACCAAATATCCAACTAGAACATTTAACAGATCCAATAATTATAGTGCCAGAACAATTTCCAATGTCACCAGAGTCTTGAAAGGACACTTCCAAGACAAATGGAGCCAACAGGAATGCGTAAGAATGCCTTTCACCATGTGAGATGCATGAATCTACGTGCCACTTTGCAGGCGACACATTCCTGAGGAAAGGAAGCTGACCACTGCAGTCGCCTGGAGGTGATTCCTCCAGGAGCACCACAGCCAGCGTCCACACTTGCAAAGTGCAGTTTCCGGATACAGCGTGGGCACGGCACGGGAGGTGGAAGGCAGCCCGCAGGGAAGTTAGAGGCCTCTCACGTGTTATGGGCAGCCATGGCTCTGCTGGGACCCGGCTGTTCTCAGTCTTCTGGCTCATGGAGTGGAAATGGGCTGGCTCAGGGCAGAGGCTTCTGGTCCCCAAGGGAGCTCTCGGGGAGCAGTGACCCTGTGGTGGAAATGGGTCACTAGATAATGCTCAGGCAGCGATCTCAGATGCACTAAAGGGCATCTGTTTACAGTTGTCCACTGCAGAACAACCCGCAGCAGTGAAACCTCCAAAAGAAACTAAATAGACAGTGTTGGGGAGGATTAAATAAAACATGTTCCCAAAATTAGATATTAATATTATGAAGCCATTAAAGGCATATCTTGGAGGATATTTAAATACATGGTCCACTCTCACACCAGTCAGAATGCCAGTTATTACAAAGTCAGGAAACCATAGATGGTGGCAAGGCTGTGGAGAAATAGAAACCTTTTACACTGTCGGTGGGAATGTAAATTAGTTCGACCATGGTGGAAGACAGTGTGGCGATTCCTCAAGGATCTAGAACCAGAAATACCATTTGACCCAGCAAGCCAATTACTGGGTATATACCAAAAGGTATATAAATCATTCTACTCTAAAGACACATGCACACGCACATGTATGTGTATTCCAGCACTATTTACAAGAGCACAAACATGGAACCAACCCAAATGCTCATTGATGAAAGGCTGGATAAAGAAAATGTGGTACATATACCCCATGGAATACTATGCAGCCATAAAAAGGAATGAGATCATGTCCTTTGCAGGGACATGGATGAAGCTGGGAGCCATCATCCTCAGCAAAGTAACACAGGAACAGAAAACCAAACACCACATGCTCTCACTTATAAGTGGGAGCTGAACATTGAGAACACATGGACACTGAGAGGGGAACAACACACACCAGCGTCTGTTGGGGGGTGGGGTTTTAGGGGAGGAAACTTAGAGGACAGGTCACTAGGTGCTGCAAACCACCATTGTACATGTATGCCTATTAATAAATCTGCATGTTCTGCACTTGTATCCTGTTTTTTTTAAAGAAATAAAAGAAATACATGGTTTAAATGGTAAAGATTTATGTTAAGTAAAAAGGCAAGATAAAAACTATATATTAATATAACCTCTGCTATAGAAATATCTTTATATCTGCACACATAAATATATGACTACAAATATATATATATAATAATAATATAATACACACATACATGTAAGTGGAAATACCCAGTAAAAACATAAATAGTTTACTTGTGGTTTATTTTTGTATCCTCTTGTTACCTTTTGTCCCAACAAAAATCTCTACAATGAATTTGAATTCATCCCATCACTGAGCAGCCTTTATCTTAATGCATATTATGAAACTGTCACAGTGAATATGCATGCACGATAGCAAATGAAGGTAGTCATGTTAGCACACTTGGTCTCCACTGGTATTTTCATTTTTAATAAAATTACAAAATGGATAGATAAAAAACGTTGTTTCCTGATTGTTGACCTTTTATCAGTGCTATGACTTGTGAACCTGCGGTCGCCACTATCCTGGCCCTGCCCCGCCTTCGGCTCAGTTCACACGCCTCACTCCTCTTCCATTGAGGTCTTAATATTTTATCTTACTTAATTTATAAGAGATTTTAAAATCATCAGTTGCAATATTTTCTCAGTGTGTCTTCCACTTAGTTTTATTTTTTAAATGCAAGCCTGTTCATCATTTATGTGGTCCAAGGTATCAATGTGCATTTGCACACTGCCTCAAAAACTGACATATTGGGAAAATCCTTTTGCTTCCAGAGATTGGTGACCCCATTTTTTTCTTGTATGTCATGTGTTTTCATTTTTATTACATATAGCGTTTAAACTATCTTGTTATCATACTTACTAATGCCCTACGTATTTGCCACGTATTAAATGCTAATCTTCATATTCAAATGTGTGTATCTGTTTTTTCATTTGCATATTTTAGCATGAAAGCCAAATAATGACTGTAACCTTACATGTTTTACAATCTTCTAGATTAAATAAATTTTCTTTATAAAGACAAAAATGAAAAAAGCAAAAAAAAAAAAAAAAAAGAAAAGAAAATTGAAGGTAAAAGGGGAAGGCAAGGCCGGGCACAGTAGCTCACGCTTGTAATCCCAGAACTTTGGGAGCCTGAGGCGGGTGGATCACCTGAGGTCAGCAGTTTGAGACCAGCCTGGCCAACCCACGTTGAAAGCCCGTCTCTACTAAAAATGCAAAATTTAGTTTGGTGTGGTGGCATGTGGCTGTAATCCCAGCTACCCAGGAGGCTGAGGCAGGAGAATCACTTGAACCCAGGAGGTGGAGGTTGTAGTGAGCAGAGATGGTGCCACTGCACTCCATCCTGGGCAACAGGAGCAAAACTCAGTCTCAAAAAAAAAAATAAATAAATAAAAATAAATGGGGAAGGCAGGGAAGCAGGGAAGGAGGGAGAACTATTTGCAGTAATTTTGTTATTTCAGACACATTTTTAGAAACATTTTGTCACATAGACCTCCAAAATGGTTCCCATGTTCATTTGTTAAACAAAAACAACTTGCATATTTTGAATTTCACCTTTGACTCAAACTCTTCTATATTTTTCAAATTATAACAATACTTCAGATGGGTCCTACTCATTTCTTAATTGTTCTATTTTATGAACTGAATGATCACTTTCCCATCACAGATTATAAATGTCAATTGCAGTATGACATAAAAGCCTCTGATCTGGTGACAGTGTGTGTGTGTCTCTACCTGACCTTCTGCTATTTCATTTGTTTTTAGGTGATTCTTTGATGTAGCCCAGCCACAAAAATCACATGATCAGCAAATAACGGCAATTTTATTTCCTGCTTCCCAGTCACTTTGCCAATTATTTCTGGCTCACAGAATTGCACTGCCTATAATGTATTTAGTTCTCACAGTACAGAAGAGGCCGCAAGGAATACTTCACATACGTCATCTGATTTAATCCTCAGAGACTCCTAAAACAAGCAAACCAAAGCTTGCCCCAACCACAGGGCAGGCAGAGGCAAAGGTAGAAGCTGAACTCCTATCTAGGGGAGTCCTACCCCTTAACACAGCTGTGCCGGAGCGGAATATTGGAAAGTGCCTTGAGTCCTTGGATTTTAGTGAGGATACCTCGGGTGTTCTGCTATTAGATGATGTTGATTGGTGGGCTGGGGCAAATATTCCCTACCAGGTTAAGTACATACTCTTTAGTAGATTTTTGAATATGCTAAATTCATGATATATGCTATGAATATGTAGATTCATGATATATGCTAGTTGAATATGTATTATAATTATGATACATAATTCTTACATATGAAGATATTAATGGGCTTGCCTTTGTAACATCTATTTATCTGGCTACACGGCTTTCTAATAAACTATTAATGCCATATACTATATTAATAGATATATTGTTAAGGTAAGCCACCCTACTTTTTTGATAAATCAATTTTGATATTGGTAGATTTGACTTTTAATGAATTGTGAAGTCTGATTCATTAGTATTTTATGCAGAGGAGTGCTGGTAAATATCTAGCGCTCTGAAAAAATTATATGCACACATATGCTTACATATTTTTTAAAAATAAGTTCTACTGATATAAGGGATGTTTGGCACATAATCAACAAATAATAATACAATATACAATACTCTTTATTGTAAATGTCACACAAGCAATTGATCCTCAGAATGTTTTATTGAATTTGCTGAACTCCTGACTCTGTAGCCAACCTCTGGCTGCAATTGACAATCACTTTCAATATGAATGACATGAAGGTTGGTTGATATTTTGATTTATGTTAGTGACACAAAAGTTTGACGAGAAGAACACAGTCGGAATTTGACTCATTTGTCCGTGATGTGAGGACTTCTTTGCTGAACTGCATAATAGTTTTCCAATACAGGGGAGAATTTTTTCCAACACAGGGAGAATTTTTTATCAGCTCATCGCGCTCATCACAATAACATGACTAAAGACATGAGCCACCTTTACATTTGATTTCATGTTTTACATTTTGTCCTCCATTACTTCCGTAAGTGTAGACAGTCAACAAAACCAAACAACGAAGCAAGTCCCGGTGGGCAGCATTTGCCAGCCTCCATGGTGTAAATATTCCCGCGGGGATGCTGACCTCAGGCTGCCAGGGGGACTTCCGGGAGCGCCGGGTGAGGAGGAGCATGGCGGCCGTCCTCAGGGCATTTCCACCGCACAGGCGCGGGAGTAGAGGCGTGCAGAGGGTAAAACGGGAAGCTTCTTTAGTAAGCATTGCCTTTAAAAATACAATTTATTAATTTTAAATTTATATAGCAATGTCATAATGACTTTCAAAATGGCTGTTTTTAATAATAGCCATTAGTAAATTTTTAAATAATGGCTATTTTTAATAACTAATATGGGTTTATTTTAACCATTTTTAAATAATGGCTACTTTTAACAACTGATATTGTTTGGCTCTGTGTCCCCACCCAAATCTCACGTTGAATTGTAATTCCCAGTGTTGGGGGAGGGACCTGGTGGGAGGTGATTGTATCATGGGGCGGATTTCCCCCTTGCTGTTCTCGTGATAGTGAGTGAGTTCTCACGAGATCTGGTGGTTTACAAGTGTGGAGCTCTTTCCCCTTTGCTCTGTCTTTCTCTCCTGCCACCATGGTAAGACCTGCTTGCTTCCTCTGCACCTTCCACCATGACTGTAACTTTCCTGAGGCCTCCCAGCCATGCTTCCTGTACAGCCTGCAGAACTGTGAGTCAATTAAACCTCTTTTCTTCATAAATTACCAAGCCTTAGGTATGCCTTTATGGCCATATGAGAATGGACTAATACAACAACCATCTTGCAAAATCCCCAGACATGTAAAAGTTGCCGCTCAGGGATTACACAGACAAGTGTACATGAGCGTAAGCTGTGTTTCTCACACTCTGTCTTTTTTGTCAGGTTATTCATATCCAGATTTTTGCTATTTTTAAGATTTGAATTGAGTAGCTTTTCTGTGGTCTTGTTTTAACTTTCTTGTAATTCATATGGTATTGGAATAAAACGTTTCTTGAAATCTTGATGAAATTTGCCTATAAATCCTCTTGCCCTAGAAACAGTTATGGGGAAAAATTTTGACTTTTTTTAGTTCCATTGGTTATTACTGATAACCTCAAAATGTCTTCATCTTGAGTTGATTATTTATATTTACCAAAAAATTATGAATTATACCAATGTATTTAATTTATTTTTATTTTAATTCTTCTCCTTATACTCCTTATACAAATTCCAGTGGTTCTCTGGAGAGCTAATTGTTTGGAGTGTGGATCTGACTTGAGTTTCTATGGGAGCCCGTCCCCCAGCCTCTAGTCCCTTTTGTCCCGGCCCACACACCTGGTGGTGGGTGGGGCTGGCTTTGTTTTAAAGGCAGGATGATGGTGGTGTGAGTTCTTCAGAAAGAGGCTTCTCTAGAGAGAACCGGCCTTACCATCCAACTAACCACTTCAGATTCTCTGAATAAAGGAAGACATCAAGAGAACAGCATGGTCCCTGAATCCACACAGGTGCCCTCAGCAGGCTCAGCCCACGCGGCCCCTCCTGTGCCTAAGCTGGGTGGGCTCCGAGTCAGGGACTGCTCTGAGTGTGGAGAGAGCTGGTTACAGGGAGCTAGTTACGGAGAGAGAGAGCTGGTTACACAGAGCTGGTTGCAGAGAGCTGGTTACACAGAGCTGTAGACAGTGAGATGTGGTAGACCAGTGGTGGGTGGACAGGGTGGCCGAGCAGGCAAGGGAGTCTCACCAAGAAGCAACCTACAGAGAGATTGAGGAGGAGTTTCCCAAGGAAGTGGGTTTAGCTTAGGCTGGGCTTCATGACAGGCTGGGGGCTCCAACAGCAGACATTTATTCCCACAGTTCCAGAGCTGGACGTCCAGGATCAGGGTGTGGGCACAGTGGTGGGCTCTGGGGAGGCCCCCCGGCTCTGAGGCCTGCCTTCTTCCTGTGTCTTCATGTGATGGAAAGAGCGGGAGACACAGTCAGCTCTCCCTGCCGGACACTGCCCCATCTTGAGCACGCCACCGTCATTGCCTGATCTCCTCACTCCCAAAGTCCCACCTCTTGATGCTACCACCTTGAGGGTGAGCTTTCAAAATAGGGATTTGGTGGGGGACACAGACATTCAGACCATAGCAGGGATGTAAGCAGCATCTTGGTAAAGAAGAGACACAGGGCGTTCCTGGAGGAAGCACAGCAGGTGAGGGCAGGCAGAGGCAGGGTGGGGCTCAGGGACAGCCCGTATGTCTCCAGGCAGGGGACACAGCGCTTCCCATGCCCACCCCAGCCTGTTCTATGATTGTTCATTTATTTTAAGAATTTCAGTGTCTTCAATGGGTTCATTCAAAACCCAATTCCATACAAAAACATGGGAATTCCCCTGAATTTTTCAATAGATTTAGAGTTTGTTACTACACTGCACAGTTACTGTCCATCATGTTCATCATTTCGGACTGTCGGATTCTGCCTTCACACATCTCACTGCAGCCAGGTCAGGTTTGTAAAGGGCTCTAGTGCTGCAGCCTCCAGGTCCTCCTCTGCTTTTCTGTGCAGCCACCCCAGCCCGCAGGCAGCTCCTCCAGGCCTCTCTGTTTCTGCTCAGGAGGCTCCTCCTACCTGGTGCAGCTTCCTCTATCCATTCTTGTTTGAGAAATACCTGTTCCTCCTGGCCGCTCTTCCCAGGGTCAGGGCTGGCCGTCGTCACCCGGGGTGCCCTGCGGTCGCAGGCAGCACTGACCCCTGCAGCACAGCTCACAGCTGCTCACCTGCCTGCACCACCTGTGTGCAGTCCGGAGGATCGGCGGGAGGCAGATCTACATGCAGGGCTGCACACACCTGTGAGCAGAATACATATGTGATATTGGAAATAATGAAAACAACTTCTAGTTAGTCAAACTAAAAGGAAAAAAATTAGACGGCTTAAAAACATTTGCAAATTTGTCGAGCAATGGAAATTAAATTATTCATACTCTGCACAAACCCTCTGTAAATCCACTGATGATCATTTATCGCATTCCTGAGAGAAATGAGTGGACTCTTAATACATTTTTTAATCTGATGTCATTTATATTGTACCAATTAAGTTATTACTGAAAGAAAGGGTGAAATTGTAGTTAAATTATGTATGGAAAAGGTGTGGCGATGAAAACATCACTTAAACCTGTTAGTATCTTGGATTTTCTATCTGTAAAACAAAATATTTTATCTGAATTTGGCAACCAAACAGCACCTTAGAAAAAGGTGATGCTTATTAAACCCAGAGAGAACCCTGGAAGCCTAAGCCTGCTAGGTGCAGCTGCAGGGAACAATTTCCCTTCCGAAACGCAGGAATTCTTCCCTGAGAAGGCATCTCTGTTTCAGCTTTTGTGTTTGCAAAAAGAAGACCTGCATGCTTCTGACCCCAGGAATGGGGGACTTGGAGTCTTCCACGGTTGGCCCAGTGTTGACCGTTAGCAGAACAGAAGGGGGGCATGGGTCCAACGCTGTAACTGGCTTGTGGCTGCTATCACGGACTCATGGTGGACAGACCTGTGCCTGCAGGAGAGTGGTCAGGGGAGGGAGGTAGTGAGGGAGGGAGGTGGTGAGGGGAGGGAGGTGGTCAGGAGACAGAGGTGGTCAGGGCAGGGGAGTGGTGAGGGGAGGGAGGTGGTGAGGGGAGGGAGGTGGTGAGGGGAGGAGAGCTGGTCAGGGGAGGGGAGTGGTCAGGGGAGGGAGGTGGTCAAGGGAGGGAGTCCTGGAAGAGGCTGGGGGTGAGATCCACATTCACACAGCAAACCTGAAGCCACTATTTGAGTAATTCAAGGTCAGTCGATTTTATTCTAAGAAAATAAAGTTTATTCTGCATGAATTATTCACATAATCATTTTCAATAAACATGTATAGTTATTTAGTACATAAATATATTTATACGTATCAATAACATTCCTTGGTAAGTTTTACTAAGGAAAGTAAAATGGAGAGTTTTCCATCTCAGACTCGTGGAGTTGCCCCAGGGACTGTGTGAAGGGCTGGGAGAGCTGCCTTCTGTCAACCAAAGTGTGTGTCCTTCGACCCCTCCAGACTGGCCTCCTCACTACTAACAAGTGAATCAACTGCCTTTCCAGAATGACAGCATCCTTAAGTGGACAGAGGGTGTGGTCAGACCCTCCTGGCCTCTTCCCAGTCTCTGACCTGCCTCACTCAGACCCTGCACCAGAAGGTGGCTGGGATTGGAGGGGGAGGCTGGAGAGGCTGCCATGTTTGAGGGATTGAAGTCTCCAGGCCGGGGTCTGAACGTGTGTTCTTGGGCCCCAGTGGGGAAGCATTGCTTACGTAAAGCCGTCCAGGGTCCCACAAAACCATCCAGCCTTACAAAGGCTCTGAGCAGTCCTGCAGAAAGGCCGCCCATTTAAGCCAATTTACCCAGAGTTTCCCGAATTTATTTACCCAAGCGAACCCCTTTTTCCTTAAAATGTCTGTGAATCAATCATGAGATTGAAAGGTTTCACGCCCTTCTCTGCTTGGGTGCTATTCTCTACCTCCATGAACTGTTCTTGCTGTTCAAATCTCAGTAGAAATCCTGGACATTTGGGTTTGCTTGATTAGAAAACCCTCGTTCTGATGAAACAAGTATCTCAACAATGAAATGAGAGCCACCACAATTCACAGGCATGGAGAAGGGCTCTTCCCTGACGTCTGCTCTCTCCTGTCTTCAGTCAGATGCGCTCATCCCCCAGGACAGCCAGCACAGCTGTGTGGCAACCCAGCCTTGCAAAAAAAAAGATCAGCCAAAAATGAGACAGCAGCTGCCTGCAGGGAGTGGTGGTCGGGGCCACTGAAGGACGAGGTTAGGGGATGTGAAGGGTGCCAAGTCAAGAAGGCAGCGTTGATTGACATACACGTGGAGCCGCTGGAGCTCGGACTCACAGCTCATGATCTTGGCTTCATAGCGTCCCTTGAAATTCTGGCCCACGGACCACGGCTCTCCCGCAACCCCTGGGCCTTTCCTCTGGCCCCAGGTCAATGGTATCTTCCTCATCAGCTCTCTTCTTCGACTTTCCTTTTTTCTCTCACTCTCTTTTTAAAATAATGTTTTAAACACCTTTTCCTTTGCAGGAAAGGCTGGAGGGCAGCTGCTCCCTCCACCCTCTGCATGCGGTGTCAGTGGGAGCCTCCCTGCTCTGATAAGGGCCAGACGCCATCCCTGGCTGGGCTGGGCTGCCAATCTATAATGTTCTTGGCCATGATTAATCTGATAAATAATAAATATATCAATCTAGTCTTTTAGACAAGGACAAATTCCTACCAGCAGGGAGGCATGAGGCCTCTTTTACAGCTGCCTGTAGTGCTGGGATTAATTATTTAATGCTTAATTCTTCGGGAAATGAGAAAGTTTTGATTAATGCTGTCCAGTGTGGTTTCTTGCGTGTTTGATATGTGTCAGATAATTTTTCCTCGGCAGTCACTCTGAAGAAGCCAGAGGCTTCTGTCACGGGGATCAGACACTGAATTTCTAGAGATTAATTGAAGTGAAAATTTAGAGAAAAGCACCATAAGTGCCCGCCTGAGATAACCTTTCTGGGCTGAATTTGGCTTTATCCGGGGGGCAGGACTCACTGTGCCCTTATGTAAAACACTGATTTTCATTGCTGTGAAAAACCAGATTTGGTTTCTAGTAGATTTTTTTTTCATCTTTCTACCAACTTAACAGGATTAAAATACTTGCTTGGCAGATGTTTCATCATTAATTCTATATCTGGTAAAATAGTAATGGGTGGATATCAAAAGTCAATGTTTCTTTATGATTCTGAAGCCCATTCAGTGAATTGGACTCAAAAATCTTTCTGTGGAGTTCAAGTCCGGTTTCAAAACTTCAACTCCTTCTCTTCCTCCTCCTCCTCCTCTTCCTCTTCCTTCTTCTTCTTTTTCTTTGAGAGAGAGACAGAGAGAGAGAGAGGGAGAGAGACTGGGGTCCTACTATGTTGCTCAGGCTGGACTGGACCTCCTGGGCTCAAATAGCCCTCCCTCCTCAGCCTCCAGAGTAGCTGAGATTACAGCGCACACTAGGACGAAACATGTTCTTTTTAATTTTTCCTTCAGCTTTTATTTTAAGTTCTGGGGTTGGCGTGCAGGATGTGCAGGTTTGTTACATAGGTAAATGTGTGGCATGGTGGTTTTCTGCACAGACCATCCTATCGCCTAGGTATTAAGCCCAGCATCCATTAGCTATTCTTCCTGATCCTCTCCCTGCCGGCCCCCACAGGCCCCAATGTGTGTTGTTCCCACCTCCATGTGTCCGTGCGTTCTTATCGTTCAGCTCTCATTTTTAAGTGAGAACATGTGGTTCTTAAATTTGGTTTTCTGTTCCTGCATTAGTTTGCTGAGGATAACAGCTTCCAGCTCCGTCCACGTCCCTGCAAAGGGCAGGATCTCACTCCTTTTTATGGCTGTATAGTAGTTCATGGTGTATATGTGCCACATTTTCATTATCCAGTCTATCTCTGATGGACAAAGCATGTTTACTGTAAACAATGATCTGTGTTTACTACAGCCAATAACTACCTGATCTCCATCTGCTCTACAAATCCATATTTTCCAGAGTTCTGACTCAAAGACAAGGCACACTAATACATGAACTTCCTTTCATTATACCCTGACTCCTGCTCAAACCCATTAGGACCGTTAAATGTATGTCGGCTGCATGTGTGTCCCTCTGTGGGTGCTGCTAAATGGCTAGGACAGAGGGGCTCCGGGGCTCCGGGGCTCCGGGTGTCAGCAGGGAGGGGGTCAGTGGCCCTTCCCTCCCTCCCATCACACCCTCCCACAGGTAAACCCCTTCATCCAACCTCAGGAACGCTCCCAGGTGACAAGGCTTCCCATTTCTATCACTTCTTTTTAAAATGCCCATTTCCACAGAGTCTGAAGTTGCCACTTTGCCACTGTGTTTCTATCTTAATGTGGTGATTATGGACTAAGAAACCCCTTGCTCAGAAAGGAGGAAGGATGCACACAGTGAAAGTTAAAGAAAATTGAACCAGATTTATGATGAGGACCAGTTTCCTTCAGGACCTGACGCTCACACAAATGCAAACCAGCTTGGGTCAGTTCACAGAGACAATTTTCCCCTGCTCTTTAAAAGAGAATATTTTAGCACCAAAGCCGCTAAAGCCTTCTTCCAAGGCTCTTCAGCCCCACAGTTTTCTCCTAGGTCCTCGCCCTGCTTTACCATTGACCTGTATCTAAGGGTTCCGAAGGCACATGGCTCTCTCCTGTCCCGCAGCCTCCTGCAGACAGAGCATGTAGGAGAAAGGAAATAATGATGCAGAACGAAGCATTGGGGGCACCAGCCCTGAGTTATCTTCTGCCATTTATAATGTGCACTGTCCTCATTGAAAAGTTGATGAAATGGCTGTGTTGATCAAGTGACCAGGGCAGACTATATTTCTTTTCTTTTCTTTTTTTGAGATGGAGTCTTGTGCTGTAGCCCAGGCTGGAGTGCAGCGGCACAATCTCGGCTCACCGCAACCTCCGCCTCCCAGGTTCAAGCGATTCTCCTGCCTCAGCCTCCAGAATAGCTGGGACTACAGGCGTGTGCCACCATGCTGTGATAATTTTTTGTATTTTTAGTAGAGACAGGGTTTCACCATGTTGGTAAGGTTGGTCTTGAACTCCTGACCCCGTGATCCACCCACCTGAGCCTCCTGAAGTGCTGGGGTTACAGGCATGAGCCACGGTGCCTGGCCCAGGGCAGAGTATATTTCTAATTCAAATTAAATTTGCCAATCAATTATGTTCAACCATTAGCAAATTC
This sequence comes from Gorilla gorilla gorilla, assembly GCF_029281585.2. Taxonomy (NCBI): domain Eukaryota; kingdom Metazoa; phylum Chordata; class Mammalia; order Primates; family Hominidae; genus Gorilla; species Gorilla gorilla. The sequence goes on along the minus strand of NC_073243.2, from coordinate 109,906,761 downwards.
TGAAAAGCAGGCAGCTTATACCACTTAAACAGCCTAGGTCCAACCCACATCTGGAGTTTCAAGTCAAACTGGAAAAGTGGTCTTGGGTCAGGGAGAGAGGCTTAGGGTGGAAGGTGGAGGGAGAAGAGGCATTTGCATCTGAGATGCTGGAGGTGAGAAAACCTTACACTGGGGCTGGCATAAACAAAAACCACGTCTAAACTATGGGGAAAATCAGAAAAATGGAACGTTTTTGGCATTTTGCATCTTTCTTCTATCCAGCATAACTTGGAACCCCAATGATGCATAGAAGTTTTTATAACAGGCACTGGACCGTTAAATGTATATCAGCCGCATGTGTGTCCCCCGGTGGGTGCTGCCACGTGGCCAGGACAGAAGGGCTCCGGGGCTCTGCGGGAAGGGGGCCAGTGGCCCTGCCCTCCCTCCCATCACACCCTCCCACAGGTAAACCCCTTCATCCAACCTCAGGAACGCTCCCAGGTGACAAGGATTCCTATTTCTATCACTTTCTCTTTGCTCAAAGCTGGGTTAAATTTGCCCATTTTACAAATGAAGAACTTTGACTCCGGGAGATTTGCTGAATTTCCCACATTCAGGAAGTCAGGATGTGAATCTGGGTCTTAGCCTCCAAATCCCGTATCTTTTCCATTTCTTGGAACAGCGTGGAGAAGCTGGCGCCTGTAGGCCCGCTCCTCTCCATGCTAGGGGTGGACTGCTGAATGCCCTGGGTAAACCTCTGCCTTTAACACAGAGGGAGGCGTGGAGGGGCAGCTCCCTAATGGGGGTGCTTTTAAGCTGCAGAGTAATGGACAGAGCTCACAGAAAACAGAAGACATGGCTCTCATCTTTCTCTCTTTGTTTCTTCTCTCTCTTCACAAACTTGTAAATTTGAGCCAAGTCTAGGCCTCCCCAGAAGAAATGCACACACCTGCAATTTGCTTTTGCATTTTCTCGCTGTCGTGTACAAGAGAAGATGGTCCCTGAAGCTAATGAGAGGGGACAGAAGAGCCTCTGCCCATGGATGCTGCCTGTGCCCTGGGAGTCCCCAGCCCTTCCAGGGCCCTGGGACAGAGTCAGGAGGCACCAGGGACGGAGGACTTGAGGCCCGCAGCCACCTGTCCTTATTTGTTGAAGCCCCCATTCTTCAGGGGCCAGTCCCGTATGCACTTCCTTCTCCAGAGTCTCCCAGACAGCCAAGGAAGCATACAGCATGGGAGCAGAACCCACCATGGCCTGGCTGAGTGTGTGCACCCTGCCAGCTCCTTCACCCCTCCAGGGGCATCTGAGGGTGGGATGAGCACAGAGCCAGGAACAGCAGGGGCCACCAACAGGAGGCTCCCCTACTGGGTGCCAACCCCCTGCGCCGGCATCTGTTGGAGTCTCCAGCCCCGTGACAGTCCCTACACTGCTGACCCTCACGCCTCTCAGGTCCACATTTCAGTCTCACATGTGTAGCTCAAGGCCCCACCACCAATGATCAGGTGTTTCCTGAAATGACAGGCCTCAGGCCTCTCCCCTCCTGTGGTCCCTGAGGCTCTGCTGGTTTTGCTGTTGTTGTTGTTTGAGACAGAGTCTTACTCAGTCCCCCAGGCTGGAGTGCAACGGCGCCATCTCGGCTCACTGCAGCCCCCACCTCCCAGGTTCAAGTGATTCTCCTGCCTCAGCCTCCCAAGTAGCTGGGATTACAGGCATGCCCCACCATGCCCAGTAATTTTGTATTTTTAGTAGAGACAGGGTTTCACCATGTTGGCCAGGCTGGTCTCGAACTCCTGACCTCAGGTGATCCGCCCACCTTGGCCTCCCAAAGTGCTGGGATTACAGGCGTGAGCCACCGTGTCCAGCCTGTGCTGTTGTTTTTCATCTACTGGGAGCCTCCCAAAGTGCTGGGATTACAGGCGTGAGCCACCGTGTCCAGCCTGTGCTGTTGTTTTTCATCTACTGGGATGCAAACCTGAGGCACTGGTGTCTGTGAGTCGTCACGGGAGAGGGACCGGGTGGTTACCCTTCCCTGTGGAATCACTGCCTCAGAGAGAAAGAGAAAGGAGAGGAAGCTCTGTCTGCCGGAGGAGGTTTGGCCATCTGGGGGTGCAGGGCGGTGGGTGGCGAGTCAGCCATGCACAGGTCTGTGGAGAGTATGGATGGGAGCACAGCCAGGTCTGCCGAGCACTGATGCTCCACGATGCTGCCGGCTTTCCCCATGGCGTGTATTCCACATATGCTCAGTCTCCCAACTGCAGGTGTGTTTATTACAGGGCCCTTGTCCTCTGTCGTCTACATCAGACCTGCCTCGTCCCATCGAAGCCGATCACCTTTTGAGAGGACCCGCCCCCCGAGCTCAGGAGCACCCCAGCTCTCAGGACACAGCCCCTCGTGGTGGGACAGCGCCTGCATCTGCAGCCCTGTAGCCCCTGCACAAGGAATTTGTTGAGGGAATTTGTATTTTCTGCTGCTTTCTCCTTGAACCTATTTGCATTTTAAATAATTAAAACATTAAAGCTGAAAAATTTATAAATGAGAGCTGCTAAGAGAATCCTGCCTGGCAGACGGTAGAGAAAAAATCATTGCCCTGTTAGGTTTGCGTCAGTATCCTGTCCGTCATTCTCCCCAAGGTGCGTCCACTGCTGTGGCTCGGGCCTCAGGCAGCTCTCTGGTGCACACACACAGTGCAATGGTGCACACACACACAGCATCACACCAGACAAACTCACACGCATGGCCAAAGATGCCCCCACCCAGCGTCGTACACACGCACACCCTTCCTCCTCCACACCCACCTCTCTCGAGACCCTGCCGTCTACCCCCTGACGCTTCAGGACTCTATGGAGGAAGACTTTGATCTCATTATTGGAACAACCTAGATGGAATCTCATCGGTCCTCAATAACCCTGTTTTCCCTTTCCCACTCCGTTTACTTTTCCTCTAAAAGTTCACTTGGAGGAAGGGAAGGGTGGCGAGGGTGGTGGGAGCGGCGGGCGGCGGGGAGTGACAGGCGCTTGGTCCGGCGCGGCTTTGCCTGGTTGTAACAAGCGTCGGGACATGAGGAGCCACAAAAGCCGGGCTGGCCACATCATCAATCACGGCGCTGACAGCCGCCTTCAGTTTGTTTGTTCCACTCTGCATAATAAGTGATTGGATCAGGTTTAATTAGATATTGGGTAATCAATCATTGCCAACGAGGCAACTCAGCTTGGGATCTAGATGCTGCAAGGGGAAAAGGGAAAAAAATAAAAAAATAAAAAAACCAGCAAATCTCATCTTGTGTGCATAAATACTCCAGCCCATGAGCACACACCGTGGTGTGTGACCGAGAGAGGTATAGAGATGTCTGCAAGACGCGAGGAAGAGAATAATTCACATCTGTGCCGCTGCTTCCCAGACAGCGCCGGCTGACATTTTACTTTCATTGCATAATTACTTTTCAATATAATATAATATGCAGACCTGAGGGAGGAAGGAAAAGCAATTAAATTATGCTCCCGCCGCCAGCCCCAGAAGTGACCAGGAGCTGTCGTTACAATGCGTAACAACTTAGGTTGAGGTCCGAGACCAACTAGGGCGTCCTGCCTTTTGGGGGCCCAGTCTCAGTGCGGGAGCCTCAGAAGAGCCTGGTATGGTGTTCCATCACCAGCTGCGAGACACTCAGGTTATGGCTTCCTGCTTTAATATCAGTAGCCAGATCTATGCCACAGCTCAGGAGATCCAGGGAGAAAATGGGCCTCAACCACGGGTTAGTATTTATGTATTTATTTAAAAACTCCATTTAACCTCATGGGTGGAGAGAACAAGGAACATCATTGCATCCATTATGTGGATGTCAAAGGTTATGTCAATTCTTGTATGCATCTAATTAGACACAAAGACCGCCAGGTCTATTACAAACCTGGGAACTCTGAGTGTTCATTAAGGGTCAGGAGGCAGACCTCTGTGGCCTTCAATGCACCACTCCTAACTTCTTTGTGTTATAAATAGATACACCCTTCCTGATTCTGATTCTAATTCCTGTGCATGAGAGGAATGGGCACCTCCAGCTCCCGAAAGAACTGATCCTTCCGCATTCCTCAAGGGGTGAGCTGGGAGGGCAGCTCTCTCTTTCCTCCTGTCCTTTTCACATTGCAGACAGAATTTTTTAACTACCTATTCCCCTGGAAAGAGGACATGTGTGGGTGTGTCACAGGTAAACCAAAGATTCTATGGCTTGGTAGAAGTTTCTGCGTAGGTGGGTGATTGAGTAGGTGGTAAATGGATGGATGAATGAATGGACAGATGGGTGGTGGATGGATAGATGGGTGGCGGAGTGAGTGGGTGGGTGGGTGAGTGGTTGGGTGGGTAGGTGGGTGGATGGGTGGGTTCATGAATAGACGGGTGGATGTGTGGGTGAGTGGATGGATGGGCGGATGGATGGGTGGATAAATGGCAGGTGAATGAGAAGACGAGTGGATGTGTGGATGAGTGGGATGGGTGATGGATGGATAGATGGACAGGTGGGTGGAAGTGTGGGTGGATGTTTAAATGGATTGATGAGTGGGAGGATGAGTGGGTAAGTAGATGGATAGAAGGGTGGGTAGATGACTGAATAAGTGAGTGTGTGGATGGATAGATGGGTGGATGAGCAGATGGGTGGGTAGGTGGTGGATGGGCAGGGGATGGGTGGGCGGATGGACGAGTGGGCAGGGAGGCAGGTGATTGGGTGGGTGAGTGGATGAGTAGATGAGTGGACAGGTGGATGGGTGGGTGAGTGGATGAGTGGGTGGCTGAGCAGGTGGATGGATGGGCAGGTGGATGGGTGGATGGGTGGAGAAGAGGATGGGTGGGTGGTGAATGAGTGGGTGGGCATGTGGATGGGTGGGTGGGTGTATGAGTGGGTAGGTGGACAGGTGGATGGGTGGGTAAGTGGATGAGTGGAGAAGAGGATGAGTGGGTGGTGAATGAGTGGGTGGGCATGTGGATGGGTGGGTGGGTGTATGAGTGGGTAGGTGGACAGGTGGATGGGTGGGTAAGTGGATGAGTGGAGAAGAGGATGGGTGGGTGGTGAATGAGTGGGTAGGTGGACAGGTGGATGGGTGGGTGAATGAATGAGTGAGAGAGTAGATGAGTGGGCAAGTGGGCAGGTAGATGGGTGGATCAGTGGATGGGTGGAGAAGAGGATGGGTGGGTGGTGAATGAGTGGGTGGGCGGGCAGGTGGATGGGTGGGTGAGTGGATGAGTGGGCAGGTGGATGAGTGGGTGAGTGGATGAGTGAGAGAGTAGATGAGTGGGCAGGTGGATGGGTGGGTGGGTGAGTGGACAGGTGGATGGGTGGGTAGGTGGATGAGTGGACAGGTGGGCAGGTGGATGGGTGGGTGAATGGGTGGGTGGGTGGACGATTGATGGGTGGGTGGGTAGATGAGTGGGTGAGTGGGTAAGTAACTGGATGAGTGGGTAGGTGGATGAGTGGATTAGTGGGTGGGTGGACAAGCGGATGGGTGGGTGAGTGGAAGAGCAGGTAGATGGGCAAATGGATGGGTGGGTGAGTGGATGAGTGAGAGAGTAGATGAGTGGGCAGGTGGATGGGTGGGTGAGTGGACAGGTGGATGGGTGGGTAGGTGGATGAGTGGACAGGTGGGTAGGTGAATGGGTGGGTGGACAAGTGGATGGGTAGGTGGGTGGATGGACAAGTGGATGGGTGGGTGGGTGGATGGAGAAGTGGGTGGGTGGGTGGGTGGATGAGTGGGTGGATGGGTGGGTAAGTGGATGAGCAGGTAGGTGGGCAAGTGGATGGGTGGGTGAGTGGATGAGCAGGTAGTTGGGCAGGTGGGTGGGTGGACAAGCGGATAAGTGGGTGGGTGGACAAGTGGATAAGTGGGTGGGTGGATAAGTGGGTGGTTGGACAAGTGGATAGGTGGGTGGGTGGAGAAGAGGATGGGTGGGTGGTGAATGAGTGGGTGGGCATGTGGATAGGTGGGTGGGTGGATGACTGTGTGGGTGGGTGAGTGGCTGAGTGGATGGGCTGGGTGGATGAGTGGATGAGGGAGAGTGGAGCTGCTGGTTCTGTGACTTCCTTCAGCATCCTTGCACAAAGGGGCATCAGCCATGGAGCCCTGCCTCTGCTACGATGAGGGCCAGTGGCTAACGGGGCAGTGGTGCGGTATGACCTGCCCAGATATATGAGTGACTTCCTCACATAGAAAGGGAAGGAAGAAACAGTCTTCCTTGGATTAAGTAACCAACTAAAATATAACTTTATAATAATATCTGGCTTTAATAGTTCAGATTTTAACCATTGTATAGAATAAAAGTTGAAGGTATTTTATTGGACAATAGAATGTAGAGTAAACACAGCAATGAATAGCACCTGTAGCATTTGTAGCACAGTCTAACATCAGGGGCCAAGAGCTTGCCATGGGCGGTTCTGCCTGACAATGAGTAGTGGAATTCATGGCTCCCTTTTCTCATGAACACACTCGGCTCCCCCTCTCCTCAGAAGGCAATCCTGGTGCCCCTGCTCCCTGACCTGGGGCCGAGGGCCTTACACTACAGCCTGCTCTTTGGGATGGGCCGCCTGGTACCCGGGATCCTGTTTCTGGGCAGCTGTCACCCTTCCCCTGGGAGTAAGGATGACTGGTAAATCAATGTGTGTGGAATATGTTCTGTTGACATGCACAGCAGGGACACGCAAGGGTGTTTGTGGCTTGGCTGCTCTTCCTGGAAGGAGGCAGGGGTGGGCTCAGCCAGGTCAACGGTCAGCAGGGCCATTGTGGGGCTTGGCCTCTGACTGGGTCATCGTGTCCAGTGATGGCCAAGGACAGATAGAGGCAGAGCAGGCCTGACCCAGGCCCTCCTTGGGCAACGTGGAGGAGCAGGCAGGGCCTGATGGACAGGTAGCAGGTGAGCATCAGGTGGGCCTGTGGGCAGGTGAGGAATAGGTAGCACTGCAGGCAGGTGAAGGGCAGGTGGGCCTGTGGCAGGTGAGTGACAGGTGGTGAGTGACAGGTGGGCCTGCAGCAGGTGAGGGACAAGTGGGCCTGCAGTCGGTGAACAGCAGGCAGGGAGCTGGCATGCTATTGAGGGCTCTGTCTCCTGCGTTGAGGATGAGCTCTCTGCAAATGTCCTGTCCTTGGCCTGGGTGGGTTTCTTCTTCTCCGCATGTCTCCTCCAGATGAGCTGGAGTGTTTAAATGAGATGAGTCACCTTAACTGACAGTATCTCCCACTTGTTCCCAATCCACAATTTATTTGTCTTTTGTGTTCCTTCTTGGCCTTATGGGGGAAGCGTTTTCCTGTCTGTGTTCAGAGCTCATTTTCCTTAATCCTGGATTAACCTCTTGTCCCTCGTGGCCCTTTGCTCTATTTTCAAGGGCTCTAATGGCGTTTTTTTCTCCCGTGCGGTAATGACAAAAAAATAGAGTTTTGTAGAAGCTTCATGGTTTCTACCAGGGAATTACACAATCCCAGCATATGTGCCAGGCGTTTACATCTTTGACATATTTAGTCTGTTTCTTGTGTTTTGTTTTTCCACATACAGGAAGAGACTGCGTGGATATACTGCGTGTTTCAGAGAGAAGGTAGAAGCAGGTCCCGGTTTGGAGGGTCCTAATCCACTGGCCACCTTAACCATGTGGGAAGGAGGGTGGGTCACGTCTCTCCAGCACTAGACCCTCCCTGGGCCTACCTCATTTATTTTACATGCCTCTCTGTTCCCAGGACATGACCTTCTATGATGAGATACTGTTCCATTTGTTAAGGGAAAGAGCCCTAAATTGGGGTTAGCCGAGAGAGTAAATGGAGATGGAGAAGGTCAGCAGCTTAGGACAAAAGGAGTTTTTTGAGCATCAGGACAAAATAAAGTCACAGTGTTACGGCTGTGTGACCCACTCCTTGTAAGAGTAAAAGGCCAGAGATGTAAAAGTTGAGGTGCTCTCGGCATCCACACCAGATTTTCCTCTCTGCAGTCACATGCAGGTAGGAAGAGGATTTCTCACAGTGACCAGCTGGTCTAGGTTTCTTCCAGGCTGGCCAGTCCCACCAGAGTGAGGGTGTATGGTGACAGAGGCCCCTGGGCTGAGCTGCGGCTGAGCCTGGGTTGGGGGCTTCGCCGACTGCAGGGGCCTGGTTGGTTGGGAAGGCTGCTGCTGTCTGTGGGTCAGGTTTGGGGCCAAGGTGATCTCAGGGGGACCCAAGGCCTCCCCAGCTGAAAGGAGCAGAGTGAGGAACACTGGGTGAGCACTGGTCCACACTACAGGCCCGTTTCGCCCTATGACCCTGAAAGGCATGGGCTGAAGCTGCCGGCTGCTCCACATGTCCTGTGTGGACTTCTCAGTAAGGGAGGAGGGCTGTTTTCTGCTTTGGACCTGCCTGCCTCATGAGGTTGACAATTCGTGGGCCGCACCACCTGTGGGACAGGAGGCAGATCCATCAGGGCCCTGTGGAGATGGCAGGACCTGGATGGGTGACGACCACATGGCCAGAGAGAAAAGCTGATCACAGGGCGGCACCTACAGAGGTGGGACAGGAGGCTCCTGGACTCAGGGAAGGCAGCGGTGGATGCAAAGTCCAGGGACCTTAAGAGTTGCCTCTACTGGGAAAAGAAAGAAATGGTGGCTGCCTGATCAGTGCTTGGATTTGTGATGAGCTGATATGGGGGACCCTCTGCAAACTCTCACTTCATGGGGGGTCCAGAGCCACGCAATATTACATAGGTTCAGAGGTCAGAAAGCAAGGACTTCATTACACATGAAAAGTTACAAAGGCATTAATGAGGTGCTAGGAGCTTCCCAGGAACAAAATCGATGGTGGTGACTAGCTCTTTGAAGCTATGAAGGAAGCTGCTTTTTGCTGAGATGGGTGTATCATTGCATGAGGAGATGGCAGCAGGAAAAAACCACTGGCCTTTGCTGCCATCATAGCCTCTAACTCCTGGATATCTCCCCTTGGCTGCTCGCTCAGTGGCTTTTCTCAGAGGAAGGCTCAGAATTTCAGAAGTCGGCTTCACCCCTTCATAGACAATCCAGGGGGGACAAATGGGGCCTTTGGGGTGCAGGGCGCTCGATGAGTTAATTGCACACGAACATAGAAGGTTTGAGCTCCGCACCCACCGGGGCCTGAGAAGACTTCTCCTCCTATTTCCCAGACCTCAGTTTCACCTTCAGCTGAGTGTTTTGAAAACAGCCATAGGATCCAGGCTGGCGAGCAGTTGGTATGGAGGAGCCAGCATTCCTCCAGCCTTGGAATCTCGATGAAGTTGCCTCCCCATATGTACAGGAGCGACCTCGCCCCGGGCCTGGGGCTGCAGCATGTCTCTGTGGAGGGGTCAGTTTGGTGCCCTTTGGTCCTTCACTTTCTGCATCATACACTAGCAAATCACTGGCTCTTGGTAGCAAGTTGATATTCAATTGCAGGGGAAGTAGGGAAGAAACGAATCCAAAACATCAAATTTGTCCAAGAAGGCAGTTTTGTTTTATTGTCTCAAAAACCAGTTTGACCTAGGCTCAAAAAATAACTTGAAAAACTCAAGCTGGAAATGTGCATGCCCAATGCCCCATCAGGTGGGAAGTGTGTGCTGTCATCTCAGACTTGATAGGACACGACTAAACGGGGGCAGCGGGGAAGGAGCTGAGTGGGGAAGTGCTGCGGGACCTGGCACTCAGCGCTAGCATTGGTCTGGGATCGGCAGCCTCCCTCGTCACCCCTAACAGTGTATTCCTCATGTTCTGACAGATGAAGCATCAGATGAATTGACGACCTGAGACAACCCTAAGGGATGCCCACCCGCGCTGTCTTTATCCAAAAACCTCTACTGCCTCTATTCTCCCTTAAACACAAAATGTGTTGAAATAAATGCCACTACATAATCATATGCACCTATATAAAATGTGTGTATATTATATGAGTATGTGCATATATATTTCATACTCATGTGTGCATGTAGAGGCACCTGCAGAGCTTCATAATTACATTAATCTATGATTGATTTAATTTTCATTTTCAGAAACACAACAGTTAGGTGGCTCACACCTGTCATCCCAGAACTTTGGGAGGCTGAGGTGGGTGGGTCACAAGGTCAGGAGTTCAAGACCAGCCTGGCCAAGATGGTGAAACCCCGTCTCTACAAAAAATAAAAAAACAAAAATAGCCTGGTGTGGTGGTGGGTGCCTGTAATCTCAGGTACTCAGGAGGCTTAGGCAGAGAATTGCTTGAACTTGGGAGGCGGAGGTTACAGTGAGCGGAGATCGTGCCAGACACTCTAGCCTGGGCAAGAAAGAGTGAGACACCAATTCAAAAAAAAAATGAGAATTAGAGTATTTATTCCAAGGAAATGATAGATTCCTATTTAGTTCCAAGTGTTGCTAGACCCTCTGTACCTTCCACCCAGCTTCCCCCATGGTAGGACATTGCTTAGCTTCAGTGAATCCATACCAGATCCTCTTCTCTGCAGCATAGGGAGAGGACTTCTCACTGTGACGTGCAGGTCTAGGTTTCTCCCAGGCCAGCCCAGTCCCACTGGGGTGAGGGTGCAGGAAATTGCTATTAGAACAATCCACGGAGCCTATTCAGATTGGACCAGTTTTACACGCACGTGTATGTGTGTGTTTCTAGTGTGTGTGTGCATGTGTGTATATGTCATGCAGTGCATGTGTTTGTGTGTGCATCTGTGCATGCATGAACATGCCCATGTGCACATGTGTATGTATGCACCCCTGTGTGTTTCCAGTGTGTGTACATATGTGCATGTCATGCAATGCATGTATTTGTGTATGCTTGTACACGTGTGAACATGTGTATGCCCATTGTATGTATGCACATGTACGTGTGTTTCCAGTCTGTGTGCACGTGTGTATATGTCATGTGGTGCATGTTTGTGTGCATGTGCACTTGTGCATGTGTGAACATCTGCGTGTACACACATGTATGTATGCATGTGCACGTGTGTGTTTAGTTCTATGCAGTCTTATTATGCATGCTGATTCTTATCTCCACCACCACCACTATCAACATCCACAGCTGTGGCACCACAAGGGCCTGGAGCTGTTTCCAGCCACCACCACACCCTGGCTTTCTGCTTTCCTAACCCTGGGAAACCACTAATCTCTTCTTCATCTCTATATTTTCATCATGTTAAGAATGTACGATAAATGGAATCATGCAGCATGCAACCTTTTGAGACTGACTTTTTTCACGCAGCGTGATCATCTTGAGTCCCTCCTATTTGCTGCCTGTACCTACCTATAGCTTTTTCTTTTCACTGCTCAGTTGTAACCTGCGGTGTGGAGGCACCACCGTCTCGTTAACCTTTCAGCCACTGAAGGTCACATGGGTCATTTCCAGCTTTTGGCCATTATGAATAAAGCTGCCATAAGTATTTCTGTACAGGGTTTGTGTGGACATAGAGTTTTATTTTTCTGGAGTAAATTCCCAAGACTGCAGTTTCAGGGTGGTATGAGAAGTACGTGCATGTTAGTTTTGCAAGATACTGCCCTACTCTTTGGGAGTGATTGCAGCATTTCACATTCTCTCCATCAATGTGTGAGTGATCCAGTTTCTCCAAGTCCTCATTGGCATTCGAAGTTGTCACTATTTTTTGTATGATTAACAATGAAATTATTCAGAAAAGTGAAAATTATACATATCCATACATTTGGACATCTGCTCTTTTTTAAAAGTGAGGTTTTCCAAGAAATTAAACTTCTATTTATAGTCAGGGATTAGTTTCAACTAGGTAAAGTTTATTTACACACCCAAAACAACAGGTCAACCCCAATGGGGGAGACATGAACCAAAGTTTGGCTTCTTGAAGAGAGAAGAATCTGCATAACTGAATTTTCCACTTTTCATTGGTTTTCTTCATCAAGGATGAGAAAGGGAATTTTCTCCCAGAGAGTAAAGCTCACTTTAGAATTGGGGACCAGCCTCATGGGACACTCACCGCTCACAGGAGACTGAGGGAGTGCTCCACGAGAGGGATGAGAAGATGCTTCTGGAGCCCCGGATGCCTGTAGACACCTGCCGTTCCTTTATACACATATAGGGAAACTGAAATATTCAGAACCCAAAGACCTCACGAGGGAGCTCAGCCAGCAAGGCAGACAGCAGACACTGTGTCCTTGTGTCTGGGATGGCTGCAATTTGGTGCCCCAGAGGAAAGGTGGCTTTGAAGACCTCTCAGGGCCCCCATTCTCATACCTGCAGTGGGTCTAGAGACTGGGGATACAGTTGGATGGATCTGCAAATGGGCCTGCAGACGTGGGTCTGATGCTGGATCCGCAGCAGGGCCTACACCTTGGGAATGTTTCTTCTGCAGCACAGGCTCCCTTGATTCTCCAGTTACAGCCGCAGGGAAGGAGCCACAGGTCGGGCTCTGCTGTCCTGCAAAGAAGACGGGGCAGGTGGAGAGGGGTCTTTCCTTGTCCCCACGGATCCACAGCCAGGGACCTTCAGAACAGCTGCCAGAATCAGGGATGAAATAGGCCGAGGTGACAACATCCTGCTCTCCTTGCTTTTCAGGGACAGTCATTAAAAATGAAACAAGGCACAAAGAGGCCCAGAAGGCCCCGTGCTCTCTGCAGATACGAGAGAGAGAGAGAAGTTCACAACACGTCAGCAACAATATCCATTTGTGTTGATTCCTCCGACCTGCCCAGTGGCCTTCCTGGCCGGGGCCAAGGAGGATCCGCGAGAGACAACGAGGTGGTGTTTGAAGATACCCTTAGGATGGAGGATGGTCTTGGGTACGAGGACTCAGGAAAGACGTCTCTCTTTGCTCATCAATGGGAGGTCTGCCCTGAGCATACTTGGAGAGAAGTTGCAGCCTCGTACCATGAGCCGCAGTCTGTAGTTGAATGTTTGGAGGTTTTCTCTTTTCCTTTAATAATATATTGATGTGAGCAGCTTGGACATGCCAAACACATTCTCCCCACAAATAGTCAACCGCTGGGAAGGGCCTCGCCATCTGGCAAAGCATACTCAGGGAGGAGACCTCTCCGGAGCCCTCCCCAGCAGCCTCTTGGTTCTGAGAAAATGCTGGCTCCATAGGCCGACCTCGTCAGCGTTTGTTGGAGAGTGTTTCTTCTGGCTTACGGAAGAAAGCAGCTGCGGGCCATGGCATCAGCGGTCGCCTTTCCAGTGGAATCCTGCGAGGGCTTTCTTGAGATGACCAAGCTCTAGGAATTTCTGCAGTGGAACTGGCATTGAAATGCTGGGGAGGCCATGAGCCCCAGGGCCAGACCATCAAGGGGCTTCAAGACCAGCCCCTGCCCCCTATGAATGTGTTTGTCCCTGTCCCAGGAGGAAAACTCACTATGTCTTGTATTTTTATTTATACCTTGGGTGGTGTACTAGGACATTCTTGCACATAAAGGAATACCTGAGACTGGGTAATTTATAAAGAAAAAAGGTTTAATTGGCGTGTGGTTCCGTGGGCTGTATAAGAAGCATGGTGCTGACATCTGCTCCGCTTCTAGGGAGACCTGGGGAAAGTTTTACTCACGGTGGAAGGCGAAGCGGGAGCTGGCACTCACGTGGCGAGTGCGGGGAGCAAGTGGGCGGAGGAGGAAGTGCCACACGCCTTTAAACAACCAGATCTCGCGAGAACTCACCATCACCAGGACGGCACCAAGCCTCGCGGGATCCACCCCCACCATCCAAACGCCTCCCACCAGGCCCCACTCCAATGCTGGGGACCACATCTTAACATGAGACTTGAAGGAGACATCCAAACTATATGCAATGTTTTTTTTTTTTTTTTTCAAACATAAATATTTGTTTGCCAAACCTTCCAAGTATAGCTTCAGAAAATTGCTTACTGTAATCGGGGGGCTTAGTGGCAGAAACCACACGGCCTGGGCTGGGGAGATGGTCCATCCTCTGCCCTCTTCTTGGTGCCTGACCGCCACCGACCCCAAGGTACCCAAGTAAGCCGGATGCCTTCCAGTAAGGCTGGCCCCAAGGTTTCCAGGTCCTGAGACTTTTAAAAGAAGAGCACATTGGGAGACCGAGTGGGCCGATCGCTTGAGCTCAGGAGTCTGAGACCAGCCTGGGCAACATGGTGAAATCCCCTCTCTACAAAAAATACAAAAGTTTGCTGGGCGTGTTGATGTGTACCTGTAGTCCTAGCTACTAAGGAGGCTGAGGTGGGAGGATTACTGGAGCCTGGGAGATGGAGGTTGTAGTGAGCCAAGATTGCGCCACTGCACTCCAGCCTGGGAGGCACAGCAAGACCCTGTCTCAAAAATAAATAAATAAATTAATTAATTAATAAAATAAATAAATAAAAATAGAAAGTGTATAGAAAAGCTTTGGAATCTATTATCTGTGAACTCCAAAGACATTCGTGGCATAAAGAAATGTGCATATGCCTTACAAATGGAGATCTTCCCGGAGTCCCAGCAGACAGAGTGGAAGGAGGGAGAGCCGCCTTGTCCGTGGACTCCCAGGTGTGTTTGTGAGCCTCACAGTTTCCAAGGACCACCTCACTCTGGGTGTTCTGTGTCAGGCTTTCTGGGTGCTGCTGACACACACCGAGGTTTGAGAACTTTAATCTGGTTCCAGAGCTTACGTTACAGATGATGAAACCGCTGCTGCGGACGATGCCTTGGCTAATCAGGGGCACAGGGACCTTCAGTAGCAGCGTGGTGAGTCTATTGTGGAATAACAGAGCATGTCTGTGTTGGCCCATGGAGTCCTACTGAGTTCTGGGACATGCCACCTCACACTGGTTGAGTGAAAAATGGAGCCACAGAGGGCCGAAGTGGAAGATCCTTGCATCTCCCTGCCCCTGCAGTTCTAGGTCCTTTTTATTGTTTCTTTTCTTTTCTTTTTCTTTTTCTTTTCTTTTTTTTTTTTTTTTAGATGGAGTCTCACTCTTGTCGCCCAGGCTGGAGTGCAGTGGCGCGATCTTGGCTCACTGCAACCTCCCCTCCTGGGTTCAAGTGATTCTCCTGCCTCAGCCTACTGAGTAGCTGGGATTACAGGCACCCACCACCACTCTGGCTAGTTTTTGTACTTTTAGTAGAGACAGGGTTTCGCCATGTTGGCCAGGCTGGTCTCAAACTCCTGACCTCAGGTGATCCGCCCACCTCGGCCTCCCAAATTGCTGGGATTACAGGCGTCAGCCAGCCTGCCAGCCTTCCTTCCTTCCTCTCTCTCTTTTCTTTTCTTTCTTTCTTTTCTTTCCTTCTTTCTTTTTTCTTTCTTCTCTCTCTGTCTCCCTCCCTCCCTTTCTCTCTCTCTCTCCTGCTCTTCTTCCTTTCCTTTCCTGTCCTTTCCTTTCCTTTTTCCTCTTTTCTTTTCTTTTCTTTCCTAGGGAAATACAAGAGATCAAGGAAGAAGGGCTTGTATTCTGCAAATGCCAGCAGGCATTCCCGGGGTGTGCAGCCAGCAGAGCAGGCTCCTCTTTGGGGCCTGGGCTGGATGCTCATTGTTGGAACATGAGATGGGACCCATGAGCAGGTGAAGCTCCTAAAGACCTGCTGTTACGCCCAGCTCCCAGCTCCCAAAGACCTGCCGTTCTGCCCAGCTCCCAATCACCCAGCTGAGGTCGAGGCTGCCCAGTACACATGTCTTCAGCCAGCCCATCTCCCTTTCTCTGTGGGAACATCCTCGGCTCCACATTGGTTCTCAGCTTCACAGTGAGGCAGCTCTGGGGTCTGTGATTTTCCTGTCCAGCTTGGCCTCAGTGTGGCCAGTGCTCAGTGGGAGAGACCCGCCTTCCTCATGAGGGTGAGAGGGGCTGAGCTCTCTTCCTCCTTGTGATTTTTCTAACAGGTATGAGTCAGCCCCCCAGGAGGGTGATGCCAGGGCCCTGACATCCCCACACCAATTCCCAGAAGCTGGCTCGACACCCTGGGCAACCCCAGAGATGCTGCCAAAGTCATGGATTCCTGCAGGGCTGAAGGAGCTGCAGGCAGGCCTGGTGCTTCATGCAGGGGCAGCCTGAGCACCAGGAAGGCGTGGAGTGCCAGAGTTGGCCTGTGTCTGTCCCGAGCATGGGGCCTGGACTGGAGTTGGCCTGTGTCTGTCCTGAGCGTGGACGCTGGGCCGGGAGCCGAGTCTGTCCCGAGTGTGGATGCCGGGCCGGGAGCCGAGTCTGTCCTGAGCGCGGACGCTGGGCTGGGAGCTGTCTCACTCCATCTCATGTGGTTTCAGGGGTGTCTCACCATACGCGCCCTGCCATATTAGGGTGTTTAGGGAGCAGCAATGCTTACCTCAGGGCCACTGGCCCCTGGTCGCTTAGCAGGATGGACATCCCCCATGTAGGTGCAGGTGTATCTGCCTCCAGGGCCCTTAATTCTATCCTGATCAAGTTTGCATTTGTCTGTTAAGTTTGTTATTAAAAGCAGGTCATCACGAACAAATGGAACTGAGCCTTCTCTTCTTCCTTGTGTGTAATCCCCTGCCCTGGGCCATGAGTCCCATGGGGACAGCAAGTCGAAGTCCCTTTGGTCACTGGATAGGACCTGGACACTCAGCTCATGGTTGGTGCAGACTCCTGAGGCCACGTCTCTGCCTCACATGCTCTTGGCTGGCAAAGGAAGACAGACATTAAGACAGAGAGTACATAGTGTGTCTTTGTCAGCTTTGTCAAAACTCACATGGCTGTAGGCGTGTGGCTTTATTTCTAGACTCTCAATTATGTTCCATTGGTCAATGTGCCTGTTTTGGTACCAGTACCATCAAGTTTTGGTTACTGTAGCTTTGTAGAATAGTTTGAAATCAGTCAAGTAATGTGACACCTCCAGCTTTGTTCCTCTGGCTTAGGATTGCTTTGGGTATTTAGGCTCTTTTTTTGTTCCCTATGAATTTTAGAATAGTTTTTCATAATTCCATAAGTAGTGCTGGGATAATTGGCTAGCCATGTGCAGAAGATTGAAACTGGGCCTCTTCCTTTCAGCATATACAAAAATAAATTCAAGATGAATTAAAGACTTAAATTTAAAACCAAAAACTATAAAAATCCTAGAAGAAAACCTCAGAAATACCATCCTGGACATAGACCTGGCAAAGACTTCATGACGAAGATGCCAAGAACAATTGCATTAAAAGCAAAAATTGACAAATGAGGGGTCCCCTAATTAAACTAAAGAGCTTCTGCACAGCAAAAGAAACTGTCAACAGAGTAAACAGACACTGTACAGAGGGGAGAAAATATTTGCAAATTATGCATCTGCAAAGTTCTAATATCTAGAATTGATAAGGAACTTAAACAAATTAACATGCAAAAATCAACCAACCCCATTAAAATGTGGGCAAAGGACATGAACAGACGCTTTTCAAAAGAAGACATACGCACAGCCAACAAGCATATGAGTAAATGGTCCACATCATTCGTCATTAGAGGAATGCAACCCAAAACTACAATGAGATACCATCTCACAGCAGTCAGAATGCTTATGATTAAAAAGTAAAACAGTAACAGATGTTGGCAAGGTTGAGGAGAAAACGGAACACTTATACACTGCTGGTGGAGAAGTTAATTCGGTTCAACAACTGTGGAATGCAGTTTGGAGATTTCTCAAAGAACTTACCAGGAAACTGTCATTAGACCCAGCTCTCCCATGATTGGTTATATACCCAAAGGAATATAAATTGTACTACCGTAAAGATACATGCACACATCTGTTCATCACAGCTCTATTCACAATAATGAAGACATGGAATCAATCTAGATTTCCATCAATAGTAGGCTGGAGAAAGAAAATGTGGTACATGTACATCAGGGAATACTCTGTAGCCACAAAAAAGAGAGAGATCACGTCCTTTGCAGCAACATGGTTGGAGCTGGAGGTCATTATCCTATGCAAACTAATTCAGGAACAGAAAACCAAAGACTGCATGTTCTCCGTTATAAGTGGGAGCTAAATATTGAGCACTCAAGGACACAAAGAGAGGAACAACAGAGACCCGGGCCTACTTGAGGGTGGAGGATGAGAGGAGGATGAGGATGAAAGAACTACCTATCAGGTACCATGCTTATCACGAGGGTGATGAAATAATCTGAACACCAGACCCCTACGACATGCAACCTGCACATGTACCTTTGAAACTAAAAGGGTTTTTTTCCCTTTTTTTTTTTTTAAAAAAAAAAAAAGGATATTTGCTGCTGTGAGCCCCAGCTCAAGGCTGTGTGCTTCTGCTTGTTAACCCCTTTTCCTGTGTGGATGAGCATCTCTTCAGTGATTTTCCTCTTAGTCTCCAGGTGGGAACCTTTAGAGGCCACAGCGGCGGAACCCCGGGGCCACCTTTGGGCCAGAGCTGCCTCTGGGGGCATCCGCAGAAGTGGGAGGTCACCAGGGAGAAAGCGCTGGAGCCTCGGGAATTTGGAGTCAGGGGTGGGTCCTGTACGGGGGTGTTTTCTTCTTGAGAACCCTGAAGGTAAAATAATGATGTCAGGTTTTCCTTACAGAAGAGTGAAACCTTACATGCCGAGTGGTGCATATTCTTCAATGACTCATTTGTGACATTCTCCTTACACAAAAGCTGTCTGGAATTGGCCCAAGGATGCATCAGGGTCGGCGGGGGAAGTGGGTTAAAGGGCATGTGATGTGCTTTCCGGAAAGTAGGAGGAGGCAGAGATGGGCCCACATTGAAACTGGAACCTTCCTTTGCGGCTGTACCTTGAACCAACACTGAGGATGAGTCTGAAAATATGTCTACAGAATATTGCTGTCCGTATTCATCTTCAATGTCATTTTAATTATTGATTTGTAAAGGATTGTGACTACTGGTGTTAATGGAGGAAACTGATTTTGGTGGATGCCTGTGGAAGATGCTTCCTCCCTCGGCCTTGGTTTTCCTTTTTGAGGCCATGTTAGGGCCCAGCACTCTCCCGTCGCCTGCCCAGCACAGTCACCACCCACAGACAGAGTCCTGCCAAGGCAAAGGCGAGGAAATGGATACCCACAAAGGCTTATGTATCTGTATCTTTATTCACTTATGGGGGAAATGGCAGGAGCCACTGCCATTTTCATTTTCCTATGAAGGGACAAATACTGGTTTATTTTGTGTGTAAATTGTTGCACTTTAAATGTCAACAAATACATTCTGTGATACTCTCAGGATTTTTTACATTAAAATTAAATGAGAATGTGCATTTCCTGTTCTGTGTTGGAAGCTGCCTGCACCCTGTCTACCATAGGTATTAATTATCGTGCACGTGCCCTCTGCGTGCTGTGCTTGGTTACATCACACATCTTCCAAAATAAGATACTCCGAATATTCAGGTGAGGATTCAATAAATAAAATAACTTACAAACCATTCCTTAGAAAAAAGCATTTTTCAAACATTTTACCAACTCAGACGTGGGTTTCATTTATATGGTAATATTCAAAGGCCCCCTCTCATGTTACCTTTCCAGGCCTCTCTGAGTAAATCCATTTTCAATCAGGGGTTTCACCTTGTAGGAGCTGTGACTCAAGGTTGCCCTTGTGCCCATCCCCGGCCAGCTGGCACTCCAGGGGTATTATTCTACAGTCCACAACATGCATGCTGTAAAACAATAAAGCAATCACTTGGGAAAATTACAAGACCAGAATTTTTTCTCAAACTTACTAAATTTATGACAGTAAGAAGGTCATGCTGTCGGCAAAGACTCTCCTTGAACATCCAGGGCTGGGAGTTTGCAGGGCCCGTGTGTGCCACATCAGAGGTGGCGCCAGTGCACCCAGCACCACTGGAGTTTGGAATTGTTAACAAATCTGCTTACTGAAAAGGATTTTCTTTTTAAAAAAGGAAAGATATTTTATTCCAGCAAACAGATGGCACGCTGAGGAGATAGAGCCTTCCTTCAAAACAAAGGTGTGCTCTGAGCGAACAAAGAAGGGGGAAGTGTCTTTTATAGAGAAAGTTCCCACCGAGGTTTCCACCCTGGTCCACTATGCAAATGAGGGATGCAAACTTGCTCAGTTCTGATTGGTCCACTCAGGTCATAGTCTTTCGTTAGGTCCAGGAGGTGAAATGGGCTTTGCGGGCAGCCGTCGATTTAGACACTTAAACAAGAACAGAGTTGAAACACTGAGTACCTTGGTGGCCTCGAGTCAGCTGCTGGCCGCCAGGTTCTATTTGAATTTAGGACCAGTCACAACTCGAGATCTGTCTTGAGGGACTGGCTCTTTCAGAGTTCACGGAAGTTTTCCTGACTTCTTCAGGCACCCAGCCCTGCTGTGCGACGGATGGTCCGGGGTGCCTGTTGCAGGGCCATCTGTGGGGTGCTTTCCACCCAGGGCCCAGGACGTTATGTGCCTCCCTTCTCCCTAGGTCCTGTCAAGGGACAGTTCTGAGGCTTCAGAATCCAGCTGGGGAGGACTGGAGCTTTGAAAGCAAATTTGCATGAGGAAAGCACCACTTCAAATTTGTTACAGAGAAATTATCCTAATGTGTATTAGAAACAGAAAGAAGACACCACTCAAGACTTGCAACAGGAGAGAGGGGCCGAATTCCACTTAAATAAAAGAAGGGCCAGCAGAGATGTATGATGGGCAGAGAAGGGAAGGGAGACCGAAAACCACCAGGAAGAACTTGGCCAGATACCGAGAGCGCAGGAGGAAAGGCCTGGCCAGATGTCGCTATGGGGGATCCTTCCTAGGCTGGCTTAGGATTTTTGCTAACACTGGGCTCAGCTGACCAAGGATAAGGCCTCATGGAGAAGACGGCTCAGAGGAGCCTCATGAATGTCTGGCCTAAGGAGTCCTTGTCCCATTGGTTAGGCGGTCTGCATCTGTGAGCTTTTACATTTGAAGGCCTATTGTTGCATAATTATCAATCACACCTCTTCTCTTCTCAGTCCTCAAAAGGGATGAATCCCACAATCCCCAGACCACAGATGGATCTCCCATAAGGAGAGGAACTCTCAGGGAAGGTGGTATTGGATAGGACGGGTTTCCCCATTTTGCCATCCCTCAGTATTCACCTATCCACTGGGGCATGTTTTAGTTCGTTGAGCCAGAGGTCGGGTTAGGGCAGCCTTCAAATGCCTCCATTTAATTAACTAGCACATTGGACATGGGAAGTTTCAGGCAACAGTTGGTAAAGAAAGGAAATGTAAATTTCCATCAAAACAGAGCTGAGTGTTAAGTCCAGGGAAACAAGTAGAGAATGCCCACTCAGGTATAAACACACATGCATTGTATGCAAATGTGTGTGACTAAATGTAATCATACAAATATGCAAATTCTGAGATTTAAAAAGATTGCTCACACATTCCTTTTTGTTCAGTCCAGGCAGAGTTTTCTTTTCTCTCACTCCTGTGATTTCACACAAGAGCAATCATATTCCTACACATCTTTTACTTCTTAAAGACGCTTCCAAGATCTTTCTCTGTGAGGCAGCTTGCTTGGTTTTTCTCCACGCTACCTAGTATTTCACTGTGGAAATGAATCAGGATTACCGGAGTGGCTTCTCGCCCTGCTGCTGGCTTTTTGCAGCTGTGAACAACATTGCCCCTTGCAACTTTGCAAATGCTGGCACTTTTAGGGGTGGGAGATTGATTCCCAAGGGTCAGATGACTGGGTCAAAGTGTATGTGCTTCCCTAATTGTAATAGATTTTGTTTTTCACAAAGGTTGTTGAACTTTGCATTTCCACCCTCGGTGTGAGTGCTCTTCCTCTTACCTCTCGGAGGCTGCAGAGTGTCATTGCTGGTTTTAAGTTTTGCCATCATGACCTTCATTTGCACATCCCTCCATCCACAGTCTGAGCACTGTTTCTTGCCCTGTTGGCCACTGCACCTGCTCATCTCTGAGCTGCCTCTTCCTCTGTGTAGTGGATTTTCTATTTGGACTTGCTACATGTACTCTTTTTCCAAATCTCTTGCTTGTCTATTGACATTTTATTGCATTTTCACCATATGAAGTGATTTTTACTTGTTCGAGGTCAAAGGCATCTCCTTTACAGCCCCAGAGCTTCCCATCAGCCAGCAGTCCTTCGCATATGTGTGGACTCCCAGGAGTGTCTGCAGTGAGCTTATTATTTTATCTTTCTCCAGGAAGTCTTTTATCCATCTGCATTTTACTCCTATTGCTGGTGGAAGGTAGGAGTGTGATTTTCTTTCCTTCTAAATGAGAGTGGTGCAGCCACGTTGATGGAACAGGAGGCCCCTGCACTGACACTGTCAGAACCATCTTTACTCTGTAATCAGCGGATCACACACCTCCTGGCTTCTAGGGCCTGCATTTTCCAGTGGCCCATTCCCTGGCCAGTACCACACTGATTTTAGTGCAGTGGCTGGATGGAATCTTCTGGCATCTGTGGCAAGGCCTGCACCATTCTTCTTGTGGCCCTTTTCGGGTGATCGTGGACAGTTTTCAGTCACCCTGCTCCTCTCAGCCTTGCCCCAGGTCCCTGCCCTGAGGTGATGGGTCTGATGCTCCCCCTCCCAGCCCACATGGTATTGCGGTTACCGCCACACTCACGGTCGACACCCGTGTCCCCACGGTGGTCTGCAGGGCTTTCCATGACCCCCCTCACAGCGAGCCCCCTCCCTGAGTCATCCCATCCACACCAGCCTCTGGGCCTGGAGCACAGTCCATGTGTGTGCACAACCAACGCCTCCATTGCCTTCCTGTATCAGCATCACAGAAGCCCACCTGGCTGCGTCTGGCAAACTGCACTGCCTGCACCCGCCCAGCCAGCCTGCTGCTGTCTTCCTCACAAGTGTGGCACATGGGTGGGAGCAGGGAGCACGGGAGCAGCAGGAGCTCTGGGGTGCTTGCAGGGCCTGGTCTGAGGAGCAGGAGCCCTGGGGAGCGTGCAGGGCACGATCTGAGGGCCTCTCCCCCTTGCGTGCCTTCTCCACTTCCTGTCTTGTCTTTCCCCAGCTCCATCCTAACAGTTACCCTCTAAGGTTACTTTTAGTTCTGATGTGACAGGGGTACAGGAGAGATGGGGGACACCTTCTACACGGGCTCAACTGTGGCCCCAAAGAGATGTGTCCACATCTTCACCTCCAGAGGCTGAGAATGTGACCTTATTTGGAAAAAGATCCTCAAAATTAAGTTAAAGATGTCCCGATGAGATCATCCAAATTTAGGATGGGTCATAAATCCAGCAGCAACTGTCCTTGGGGAGACACACGGGGAGGAGGCTGCATGAGGATGGAGGTGGGGGTTGGAGGGATGTGACGCCACGCCTAAGAGCACTAGGGCCCCAGAGGCTGGACAAGGCAGGAAGACTCCTCTTCTAGAGGCTGCAGAGTCTGAAAACCCTGGACCACACAGCAATAACAAGACTGCCCAAGATGGGCATATCCTACCACCAGAGTCCACACTGTGGGGCGAAGCCAACCGGGGTCTGTTTCCTGGAGGGCATCCAGGCGGCAACGCAGAGCACTAGAGGCTGATCTGTGGGAGGGAATGAGGGAAACAAAAGATCACCATGTCTACAGCCAGGGGAACAATAGGCACTGGGCCAGGAAGCCAGTACATCCTTCCAACACTCCAGAAAGGGCCATCCGGAGGGCCGAGCTGCATAGAGGATGGAGGCAGGAAACCAAGAGGGCAGACAGGAGCCAAGCTACTGCCCTGACACAGACACACCAAGCAAATAGGACAGGGTGGGCTGGCTGGACCCACATCTGGAGGGGCTTCAGATCCATTTCTGCAACTGGTGCCTGGATACCCAGGCCACACAGACATCCCTGACCAGACAAACGCACGCAATCAACACACACAGGCCTGGCCTGGGCACACACACCCACACATTTGCAAAGACGTGGAAATGTACTTGTCTATAATGAGGAAGGACACTTGCTTTCAGGTGAGTTCCAGTGCACATTCTGCAATGTGCAAAGTGAAAATCAGCTCTGGGAAACCCAAATGCTTGGATATCCACAACTGTTGTGGGGATTTATGCTTCCTGTTCCAGAAAGCACTCATGTTTCCTAACAGATAAGATGCAGAAAACGCACATGTGGACGCGTGGGCCTCGCTCGCTGCCTGCCGCCGTCCCTGCCTTTGCAGGACACTGCCTGCCTGTTGTAGATCTGCCCGGCCCCTGCAGTCACTCCTCACACCTGCCCAGCACAGACCTTGATTCCGCTCAGTCGCCTTTGGGGACTCACACTTCAAGCGCAACCAAGCAGAATGTCAACACACACACAGTGTACTTTCGGCAGCATCACCATTTTAGTCAGGTTTATCACATTTTTTAATGATAAAAAAATTTGATTCATTGCAAAAAATAAATTCATTGGCTTAAATCCCAGGGACCTGTGTTTCTTCTTTAGGTTTAACTTTTCTCCAGCAGGTGGCTTGACCCTGGGACACACACCGCTGGCTTCAGGGACTGCAGATTTGGAGGCAGATGCCAGCATGTTGTCCAGGCTGAGGCTTGAGGCTGCCACAGTGCTGGCTGAGCTGGGGTCTCCTTTCCTCTTCCACTCCAGCAGTGCGGGGAGCCGGCTGAGCCCCAGCAGCATCCCCACGGGCTGGGGGTGATGTGAGCACAGGCTGGTGTGAAGGTGGCTGCCAAGGCCTGGTCTCAGTTCCATGCCCTCCTCATGAGATGGGCATGGAGGGCTTCCAAGTGCCCTGGACAGGTTTCATCCCGGGGTCAGGGAGTGACCTCCCACAAGTCTGGCCCCCTGTGCACCATACTCCACAAAACAGGGCACAAGTGCTTCCTCCAGCGCTGCCCTGAGCCTCAGTTCCATGCCATCGCCTCTTCTGCCAGGGGTTGCTTGCAGCTCTTCTAAGGCATGGAAGGAAGACAAGGTCTGTCCAGGTGAGGTAAGGAACCCCTCGCTGTCTGGTCTATGTTCTTGTTTCAGTTTCTAAACAACCCCAAAATGCAGGCATGCGAGTTCTAGCTTATAAATAAGGAAACTGAGGCAGATACTGTGCTTCCGCTGAATGGATAAAGGTGTTCGGGAGTCTGTGTCTCATCAGCAGGCATGGTTTTGCGTGGGGAACTCTGCAGACCCGCAGCACTGACTGGGTGAGCCGATCTGGAGCCCCATTCCACCCTGGCAGCTGCCTGGCCTGTGTGGCGTTCCTGTTCCCTGACAACAGCCGCCCTCCCATGCGGCCATGTCCTGCTCACGCTGCTCAGGACCAGCGGGGAGGGTGTTAGGCTTAGGTTCTGGCCATGTCAAATGTCCTGAGCAAGAGTCTGTCACTGGTGATCTTCCTGCTCTCAGATCTAACTTCATGCAGGGAACTTGGCTCTGAGGGCCAGGGCGCTGGGGTGGTTTTGGGCAAACTCACCTGGTATCTCTGTGCTCTGGTTTCATCCCCTGTGGATGAGGGGAGGGGGGTGACTTCCTGACACAGCTATCTGGGATGTGGCCAGGGCCCAGTGCCCGGCGGCATCTGAACAACAGCCCTGGAGGCTGAGGTCCGTCATTCGCCATGCGTCTCAGAAGGCAGCTCCACGCGGGGGAAGAGAAGATGCCACCACGGGAGTTCAGTCCTGGAGGAGTCACGTGAGTCATGTGATGGGTCTTGGAGAAATAAATGCAGCTCCGGTGTTGCCCCTGGGCCCACTGCAGAGGTTCGCCAGCTGCCAAGCACGTGCCCGCCATCCAGAGGGGAAGGTGGAGTCCCTGTGGGCCCCACGTCCTGGCTGGATGTTGGGCCTGGTGCATGGTCTGGCTGTGGCTGCCCTGCAGGGAAGGTGCTCCCCAAGTGTCTGCAGGACACAGCACTGATGTAGGAACTTGCTGCAGAGAGCAGAGGGCCAGGCTGCTGCGAATTCCTGGGGACTGAGAGCTGGGAATGACACGTCCCCAGGCAGGCCTCGGGGGCAAGGTGTGTCTGCAGATTTCTCCCCGAATCTCTGGGACCTGCAAGAGGACAGGCACGGCCGTCAGCGGCTCAGCCCACCCTGACTCTCTGGGCAGCTCATCAAGGCAATCCTGCTTGGGCCGACATGATTTTATAGAGGAGAAACTAAAATAGGGTAAGTACTTTACCCAGGGTGGGCCAGCTTCCGTGGAAAAGCTCGTATTTTAGACGATTTTGTGGAATGCTGCAAAGTCTGTGTTTGTTACCCTGGGTCCCCAGACTTTCCCATCTCCTTCGCTCTTCTCTTCCCTTAGATCCTCCCATCTCTGTCTCCTGTCTGTCTCCCTCCTTTCCCTGTCTCTTCCTCTCTCCTTCTCTCACTCCCCTTCTCTGTCTGTCTCTGTCTGTCTCCTTTCTGTCTCTCTCTCACACTTGCTCCCCTTCTCTCTGCCTCCGTCCCTCTGCCTCTCTCTCAGGCTTTTCTGTCACTCCTTCCCTCCCCCCAGCAGTGGAAGGGCCTCTAGGACTTTCTTCTGGAAGTTTCCCTGCACGTGGGGAACTCCCCTGCTCCTAAGCAGGGGCCCCTTCACGCTCGTCTCCCATGTTCCCTCTGGGGGCCTGTGCTTGCTCACCCTGCCTCCACTCCTGTCCTCATTCCCCTCTCTCCCTTAGCTATGAGGAACAGGGGATCCGAGGCTTGCTGTTAGATAAACCCGTCTCGTGACTAAACTTCCCGTGTCTAGCTGGTGAACAGTCTTCATTCCTCATTGAAAAGAAGGTAAAACAATGGATTAGCATGTCAGCTGAGTTGTTTACAATTGCGTGTGGACTTTGTTGGCCTTCCTGTCTTTAAGTGGCCTGCATGGAGATGGAGTCCCCAGGCACCTTTACAGAGAGCGCCTGGTATCCGAAGCCAAACAGGAGAGTCGGGACCTGCCCGCTGCTTCGTTCGGCCTTGAAGCCCCGCAGATGCCAGAAGCAAACACACACTGGTGTGTTTCACTCACTCATCTTGGAGGCCTCCAGAGCCGACCTGAATCACGCACAACACGGTGAATCCAAGCTGAAGCGGGCAGCTCCCTGCTTCCCCGAGAACACACGAGACTGGCTCTGCTGCCGGGTCTGGCCTGACACACCTGCCGAGCCGGCCTCTTGCTGCCTTTTTTAATTTAGGAAGCCCAGGTGGATTCCCACATCCCCACATTCACATTTTCTTCTAAAAATGGACCGCCGTAATTATATGTTAAATATGATTCAAATCTGCAGGGAACTGTGACTCAATAAGCATGGAAAAATTAATGAAAAGCTTAATTATTATAATAATACCATTAAAACCTAATAAAGGAAGAAAAAACTGGAGTTCATTTTATTTTAGCTTGGGCATCTAATATCATTTTTCCCCCTTTAGCAGAACTATAATTAAATTAGACTTGGGTTTTCAGAAAAGCTGAATTATCTGCATTGGTGCTTAAAAATATTAGGGAGCAGGAGAGAGGAGCCTGGGAGACAGCGTGAGATGGCCCATGCGCAATGCTCTCCCGTGGCATCCATCCTGAGGGCTGCCACTCTCCGTCAGTCCACCTTTCCCACCGCTTTTAATGATTGGTTCATCTCCAGCAGCTCTGATTCCTTCTTCGGCCTTTCACGTACAAAGTATCCAGGTATTTAAGGCTCAGGGTATTAATTCAATTAACAATAATGTAAGAGCAGGCAGATGCTCCCCAGCAAAGAAAGTCTCCTCTTTTCACTCTTGGCCTCATATGAACTCACAAGAAACCCCACTGTAAGCTCCACCACCAACGTTAGCTACTTGATTTTCAAATGAAAGGAATATGTTTTTATTCATCAGATGGTTTTGATGAAAACTAAACAGGATCCTTCCCTCACAGCTTGGATGCCAGGCACGGAGGTAGGAGTGCCAATCTTTGCCACAGGATTAACTTAGTAGGAGACTGTGTTTTGTTAATAGATAATACTTGCCTTCTACTGCTAATTTATCTTGAAGAGCATGTGTGTTCCCCTCTGCGTCCCCCTCTCCGTGTGTGGGTGTAAGAGGGATGCGTGGGGGCAGGGGCTTTGCTGACCAGCCCTCAAGTTCTGCGGTTCATTCACTGCTTCGCCCCCCCTCCCCCAGAGGACGCCCCCTAGTCACCCCTTCCAGAGCTCCCGTGGGTTTCCCTGTGTCTTTTTCAGTCCGGTTTCAATGCTTTTTGCAGGCACAGCCACGGCTTCCCAAATTTCAGAGCTTTTAACCCAAAGAAATAAGAGGCCAAGCATCCGCTGCTGAAGCCGTCCTTGAGTGCCCTGCATGCATCATCCTTAAAGCCTCAAAATAATTTGAGAGTCTCATGTGGTCCAAAGCAAACAGTCAGGATTTTCTCTATTTATCTTAATTTCTCCACCAGCTCTCAGATCTGATGGTCATTAACATGCACATTTAGGATAATCTGGAGGGCATTTCAGACTGCAGACAGGCTGGCCCCAGGTTTTGCCTGGGAGGGTCGTCTGAGGCCAGCAGGAATACTGTACCGGGGCTCAGGCCGTCACCCGCAGCCAACATGGAGAACGCTGTCCTGACAAAAGTCACTGCGTCTTCTCATGGGCATGTTAAAAAAAGAAAAAGGAAAAGAAAGAAATGGAATTAACACGTTTTCCCATTAAGAAGTTATGAACTGCTGTAGTTCCAACAGTGTTTGCTTTATACAGTTTTATTACCCATTCCATATTTCTTGAATTGTATCTTGAAATCTCAGCATCAACTCTCTATTACAATCTAGCTTTAAAAATAAACACCCACTTGTAGATATGTATCCATATGAATCTGTGCCTGTGTACGTTCATTCTTAATAATTGATTTTTGACATATCACATCAGTTATTTGGGGAAAACGTCATGTGGAAATCAAAGTGCATTTGGTCTCTGGCAAGGGGTTTGGGAAAGCACTACAGGACGACTTTGCGAAGCCTCTTTCCCCTGCATTTCAGAAGTCATGAGCTGTTAAGGGAAATGTGGACCCTGTGTTTGGAATTCATTGACACAGAAGTCATCAGCATACTTGGTAAGAGATATCTGATGCCCAGAAAGCCTTCTCAACTAGTTTCCATATCTTTAGCTTTTGAAAAAAGAGGTAATAACTGAAAACAAAATAATACGGAAACCTCAGAGGATTAAAATATAGTGGAGACAGCAGACATGCACAATGACCAAAAATGTTTAACTCGGTAGAAGGTAGTTCACCAACCCAAAGCAAATTCCTGGCAGCTCCTATCACTGGTTTATGTAACATGGTGAAAACTGTTAAATGTCTTTCAGAGGAAGACTCATTTAGGTGATTACAGGCAGGAACACAAAAGACATGTTGCATGTTCTTTTTCTTTTGAAGCAGGTAATGTTGTGCAACAAGCAGCATAATATCAAAGTTCTGAGCTTCTTTTTTTGAACTACCCCCTTTGTCTTTTCTCTTAGATTATAGGCCAGAGAAACCCCAAAACGTGAAAATGTGGCCTTCATTCGAGTTCAACTGTGGCCTCTGCTCATGCTTGGAACGTGACCAAAGAGATGGTTTTCTATTTTTAGTTTGAAAAGTCCTTTACATTTTCTCTTTTTAGTATAGACACAGTCAAAGATTTCATTCATCTTTTATATTCTAATGTTTGGCTTGTGTCAGCCATTCTGTAAGGTACAAGTTGACCAACCTTCTCTTGGTGAACAGGTGAAATTTGGGTGGTCCACGGTAGGCCCAGTGGATTGGTTCATTGATAAACTCAGTAAGTGGTCTTTGGTCTTTACGTCTCTTTGTGATGGAAACCCACCGTCAGTGATGCCAACACTACCTGCATTAGTGTTTACTTGGCCCCCCCGCCAGCTCTTCCTAGGGAGTAACATGCTTTGGAGCAGCTCTTTCTGGAGCTGTGGCTCTACTTGGCTATTTCCATGATCAGAGAAGGCAGAGGGGTGGAGACAGAGAGCCGGGTAGCAAGGAGAGGACTGGAGACCAGGGCCCGGCAATCTCTGAAGGCTTCCCGGGGCTGCTCACCAGGTTGTGAGAGTCAGGCGGGGTTTCAGTGGAAGCCCCATCTTGAGATCTGCTCTTCTGTCCCAGAATTTGGGGGAAAGAATTGTGTATTTGGCCAGGCGTGGGTGGCTCATGCCTGTAATACCTGCAATTTGGGAGGCCGAGGCAGGTGGATCATCTGAGGTCAGTAGCTTGAGACTAGCTTGGTACATGGCAAAACCCCGTCTCTACTAAAAATACAAAAAATCAAAAAATTAGCCAGGCGTGGTGATGGGAGCCTGAAATCCCAGCTACTTGGGAGGTTGAGGCAGGAGAATTGCTTGAACCTGGGAGGTGGAGGTCGCAGTGAGCTGAGATCATGCCATTGCACTCCAGCCTGGGCGACAGAGAGAGACTCAGTCTCAAAAAAAAAAAAAAAAAAAAAAAGAAAGAAAGAAAGAAAGAAAAAGAATTGTGTATTTGTGCGTTTCTTTTCCTGCATGAATTTAAAAAAGTTAGAATAAAAATTAAATCTTTAAAAAGGTCAGAGATCCCCTCCCTGGCCTTTGAAAAGGCACCTCATCATATATGAAGGAAAGAGGCCCCACATCAGGATTGAAGAAATTCACTATCTCTAGAGCATTAGGAATGATCTAGAAACCAACCTCAGTCTCAGATCACTGTCTGCCAGGAGGAAAAGCCCAGCTGCTCAGCACCTCAGTGGCCAGTCCTGAACCAAACCCTTGTTGAGGGCTGCCCTCTGCTTACAGAAAGAAGTCCGCACTGTAGACTCCTCCTGCTAGCTCCTCCCAACACAACCTCATTTAAATCCAAGGGTACAGGAGCCCCATAGGACATCAAGATTAATTTGTGACATAGCAGTCCCAGCCTCTCTTAACTGTTCTTCCAGCTCTGGGCCTGAGTTAATTTGTATTTTATTTTGTTTTTAAAATTTCTTCCTAAGCATACACACACACACACACACACACACACACACATTTTACACATACATGTAAATGCATTTATACTTAACATTATCACATAAACATCTTCTATGTTATGAATATTACAAACATTCTTAAATGTCCTGGAGCATGAGCTTCACTTCACTCGTGTCTAACCCTATTTTACTTAGTGTTTTCTGGCATTAAGAATGTGAGTTCTTTGGCATCTCCCAGCCCCCCTTCTTTGCCCAGCCACCCCAGTCCAGGGGCTCACATGCAGTAGGGAGCCCCAGGACCATTCTTTCCAGAAGTTCAGGGAGGCCCAGAGCTTGGGTTTAGCTCCAGGGTAGGACAGACCTTTCCCACCAGCCAGGCTGGATGGGGAACAATTGCCAACTCTACAGCACCAGCCAACCTACTTCATCTCTGCACGCTACTTTTCATTTTACTTCTTAGGCCTTAACAAGAAATAGCCACTTATTTTAAATGAAGAAAATGTTTTCCACAAAATCAAGTTGTGTGTCTCGTCCCTGACGTTGGCAAACATAACTTAGGCTTGAAGCAGGAAACAGAGTTTATGGTGTGAATAGTTCTCAAGCATGCAGCGTCTGTGCACGCCCTGAATGTGCACCCATTTCCTCTGCCTCCTTCTCCTTCACCCATCAGGAACTGCAGCAAGCAAGCAGTCACATCACACCTCCCAACCACATGCAAAGAACCAAAAAAGCAGCTGCCAGAAAAGCTTTGGGAAATTTTCAAATTAGATCTTCAACTGCAGTAAGAGTCATATTGAAGTAAAAGCACATCAGCCCGGCTGAGCTCTATGCCAGCACTGCACCCCACACCCCTCCTGCTTTCTCCCCCAAACAATTTCCAGCTGACGTTTAGTGAACAGAAAATGTTTTATGAGCTTAAGAGAACCCAGAGATAGTAATCTGCTGGGGCTGTCATAAAATGCCACGGGTTGAGTGTCTTAAACAACGTAAGTTTATTTTCCCACAGTTCTGGAGGCTGGGAAATCTGAGATGGAGACTGGTGGGTTTGAGTTCTGGTGAGGGCTCTCCTTCTGGCTTGCAGACAGCCGCCTTCTTGCTATGGCCTCACATGGTCTTTGCCTCTCACTGAGGTGTTTGGACTGCAATATTCTGGGAAAACCTTTCCTCTGGCATTATGCTCTATACCTCTATCTTTTTAGGACCACCCATGCCATTCAAAGAAAGGGCTGAAGCATGGAGTTCAGAAACAAGTGCTGGGCTGTGCAGACAGCCTGGGAATCCACAGGCCCACCCGGCCTCAGGGCTCTCAGGAGCAACTTCAGGGGCCTACACAATTCATCTTCTGAGGTTGTCTCCAAACTCACAGGAGGCAAGGGGGTTTCTATTCCAGCTCCCCTCAGGCAGCAACAGGCAAGGCACGCAAAAGTGTGTGATGGGAGGCAGGCAGTTATTGCAGAAATGGGATAGGTCCCCATGACAGAAGAGAAGAAACCAACAGAGGATTCTTCCCGGGAGCCCCAGGTTCAGCAAGTCACACCTCTCCTATGGGGCAAGGCAAGGCAGATGGGCGTGGGCCTCCTGCAGCACAGACATCCTTCTGTCCACTCAGGAGTGAAGTCCAGGCCCTCAGGCAACTGAGGCTAGAGCACTGAATCAGGGGACTGAACAAGACCATGCCTGAGTTGCAGATACAGCCACCTGGCACCTTGTAAACACACGCAAGTGACAGGTCCCCTTGCAGAGCAGAGCACTCAACTGCTCTGCCCAGGACCCCTGGGAAACAGCTCCTCGGTCTGCTGGTGAGGTGGCCACCCACCATCTCAAACTCCACAAGGGAGCACTCTATTTGGGGGCAAACCACACATAATTAACCCAAATGGACCTGCCATGGTGGTCGCCCCCCCACCCCCACCCCGAGCTGGCAGTCCCCATCAGCAGATCCCAATCTTTGTTTCAATAAGGGGCACCCATTTGGTTGGCTGTAAAACCCTGTGCGGGTTCTTTTGCAACAATGTTAAGATTGCACAGAAACCAGCGTTCTCCTGTCCTCTGAGTGCTGTCCTCACGCTGCTGTCCTCACCTGGGCCTGGGAATACCTGCACACATTGCTGAGTCATGTGTACAGGATAACGAGAGCTCCTCCCCTTTGTGCAGAAGCAAGGAAAGAGGCTGCACCCCATTCATTTGAATGCCTGGCACGTTCTTCATCAACTCCATGGAAATTCTTCTTTTTTTTTTGAGACGGAGTCTAGCTCTGTAGCTGGAGTGCAGTGGCACGACCTTGGCTCACTGCAAGCTCCGCCTCCCGGGTTCAGGCCATTCTCCTGCCTCAGCCTCTGGAGTAGCTGGGACTACAGGTGCCCGCCACCATGCCCGGCTAATTTTTTGTATTTTTTCTTAGTAGAGATGGGGTTTCACCGTGTTAGCCAGGATGGTCTCGATCTCTTGGCCTCGTGATCCACCCACCTTGGCCTCCCAAAGTGCTGGGATTACAGGCATGAGCCACCGTGCCCGGCCTGGAAATTCTTAAGTGCTTAGAGTAAAATGCATTTTGTCAGAAGCCTATGAGGTTTTAAAACTCTGTATGTCTTTTTAATGACTAGCTGAATTCTCACTGATTCGTGAAGCCCGCAGAGTACGACGTACATGTTCTAACAACTACTAGGGCCAAGCATTTTGGGGAAAAAAAAAAAAAAAAAAACATGGACAGCTTACTTTCACCAAATGTTAAAAGAAGGCATAAAATGAAATGACATTTATTTTACAATGGCGGAAGTCCTCAGGAAACGAAATGTGCTAATACATTTTAGCTCGTATGTATTCTGATCACACCCATGTCCAAACAAGTGGTTTTCAAGCTTAAATGGGAAGAAACAATCTATGAATATTAAAGAAAATATGTATTCTTTGTACACTATTAAAGCAGGCTTAAAAGACAGATGAACCTCCAGCCGGGCTCAGTGGCTCACGCCTATAATCCCAGCACTTTGGGAGGCTGAGGCAGACGGATCACCCGAGGCCAGGAGTTTGAGACCAGCCTGACCAACATGGTGAAACCCAGTCTCTACTAAAAATACAAAAATTACCTGGGCGTGGTGGCTCATGCCTGTAATCCCAGCTACTTGGGAGGCTGAGGCAGGAGAATCATTTGAACCCGAGGGGTGAAGGTTGCAGTGAGTCGAGATCGTGCCATTGCACTCCAGCCTGGGTGACAGAGTGAGACTCTGTCTTAAAAAAAAACAAACAAAAAAGACTGATGAACCTCCGCAGTGATTCTGGTCACTCCAGGAGCGTGTTGTCCATTTGCCAGTGGAGAGGGCTTTGCCAGGGTGGAGCAACCATACTGGAGTCACGCTGGGACCCCACGGCCCCTAACACGGCCCCTAACAGGAGGCTTCTGAATGCCACAGTCCTCCCTCTCAATGCAGTGCAGAGGCCACCAAATTCAGATCCTGGGGGTGTCGGGGAAGGCAGTCTTCAATGCAGATTCCTGGGCCCCATTCCAGGGCTACTGAATCAGAATTTTGGGGTGGGGGTGAGCTTAGGACATTTATTTTTAACAAGCTATGAAGATGAGACCGACACGCTGTAAATTTGGAGAGTTACCAATGCACACCACGGGACTGGCTCATGCAAGATTTTCCAT
This sequence comes from Gorilla gorilla gorilla, assembly GCF_029281585.2. NCBI lineage: Eukaryota > Metazoa > Chordata > Mammalia > Primates > Hominidae > Gorilla > Gorilla gorilla. Next base: position 109,872,497 of record NC_073243.2, on the reverse strand, counting down.
CTCTTTGGAATGCACAGAATGTGTCTTGTTGGAGAGAGAATGGGAAGAGACCAAAAAAGGTTTCCCCAAACCGAATGTGCTCTCACATGACTGGAGCTCCGTGTCTTTGCGTGTGGGACCGTTTCAGTTACAGGAGGTTTATGCCTTTGCGGTGATGTTTTCCCACTGTAATACAACGTCCCAGTGTCTACGACACATGCTGCCTTTCTGAGGTCCACAGTGTGAACCTGAAGGAGCTGGTCCTCAAGACTGGCTTAAATTCAAGGTGGAGGCACCTGGAGGTCTGCTGACTGCAGGTCACATGTGTATTCTGCGTTCCTGGCAGAAAACACACATTTGTGTCATCTTGGGACCCTCAGGGTTGCCTGTTCCTGTTCACGGTGCCTGAATTGATGGCTGATGGGAAGTCCCACTTCTCCTTCTGGACCTACGCAACAGAACTTGGCCTACGTCAGTCTTATCAACCATTGCAAATAAAACAAGCCTCCATCCCCTATTTACATAGTGGACCAGGATGCTTGGTCTATGTCAATCTTATCAACCAATGCAAACCAAACAAGCCTGCATCCCTTATTTATGTAGTGGACCAGGATGGGAGACTGGGAGGAAAACTTTTCTATAAAAGACAGCCCCTTTCTTGGTTGTCATGGAGTGCACCTTTGTTTTGTACCAACGACTGTGTCCCCGGCTTGCAAACTACTCTACTATTTGTAGAAACAAAGTCTCTCACTTAACCTGATACTTTTTTCTTGGTACTTTGGTTAGCAATGGGGATTGTAACTAAAGTGCCACTTGCATCACTACGATGCTGATCGTCTTTGGTTGCCCAAGGATTAAAATGTAACCATGATGAATTTCGAGTCAGGAAACATGTCACAGTGGGATTCTATTCCCCTGGATTCCCTTAAAGACACGGACACATATTCACTCAGGGCACTGATGAGGCTACTAAAAGGAATAAAAGATGGTATCATTATGGGGCCATTGAGGAAACAGTTCTGCGAATCCTCCATGCCTCATTCTGTCACAGGAGAGAGTCTCTGCACTTCTATTTTCAGCAGGCCAACATTTCTCTGTGTTGCTTGTGATGATCTTATGAGGGGCCTGGAGAAATATGTACACATAGATTTCAGCATGAGTCTTGTAGCACTGCGCTTAGCAGAGTGTGTTCTCTTACAGAGCGTCCCTGCGCTTGGAGTTGGGGCGCGGAGGACTGTCCACTTCACCTGACCCCGGAATGTGGCCCAGAGCTGCTGACAAGGGCCGTCCTTCGTGAAACAGAGGATGATATTGTGCTCATCTCCAGCTATGTGTGTGCATGTCTTTGTGTGTTTTCTGTGAGTGTGTGTGACTGTGTTTTCTGTGTATTTCCTCTGTGTGTGCTTCCTGTGTGTGTTTCCTGTCTGTGTGTTTTCTCTCTGTATGTTTTTGTGCATATGTGTGAGTGTGTTTTCTGTGTGTGTGTTTTCCTCTCTGTGTGTGTGTGTGTGTGTGAGTGTCCCCAACCTCACCAAGCATGGCTCAGGGACCTCTGTGTGTTTTCTCTCTGTATGTTTTTTGTGCATATGTGTGAGTGTGCTTTCTGTGTGTGTGTTTTCCTCTCTCTCTCTCTCTCTCTCTGTGTGTGTGTGTGTGTGTGTGTGAGTGTCCCCAACCTCACCAAGCATAGCTCAGAAACCTCAGTTGTCCCTTGAAAACACCGTGCTGCCAGGTACTAGACACAAATGTGACTTTAAACGTGACCTTTACACTCAAGCATCTTTTAGTCTAGATGAGGAAGAGAGAGGAATGGAACACCACATCCTCTTCAGAGCCAGGTGCTATGGGAGAGTTCCTGGCTGTCTTTGCAGACCGCACACCAAGACAGCAATTGTGATCACCACTTCATAGTGACCAGAATGTGTTCAGCAAGGCAGCCTGCCCACAGCCTGGAGAACTTACAATTTTTTCCAGGCGTGATCAAAAGCAACCAAACAAACAAATGTTTTCACTCCATAAACTGATATGTGCCAGGGAGACTTGTCCTGCTGTTTATGGAATGTGGGGGCACTTAGAGTGGGGGTGAAGGCTTGGCTCAGAGGAACCAGCAGCTGTGTTATCAGAGACAAAGGGAAGTGACAACACAGTAATTTACAATGATCCCTGCCCAAATTATCTCAGCACTCCGACTAAGAGCAGTGTTCCTGGGCAAGGAGAACACACAATTTCTCACCTGCTGAAGAATGTGGAAGCCACAGGCAGTGTGGCTGGAAGCTCCCATCATCCCTCCATGAGTGACTTCATAAAGCTTCCATCAGGCACCTGGGCCTGGCTGCCCTCCTGCTCGGATTATTCTAAATATAAACAAACGACCCCCAAGGCCCGTGCTAACTCAATCACACTTTTACATGTCTCAGGCCAGTCTGCTGTTTAGACTTCCTGGCAATATCCTTGCAAGTCTTCTGTATTCCTTTTTGGATGTATCTTCATTCACTGTTACAATTTTTCTGCCTTCCTTTTGCCTCCTTCCAGGTGAACAAGACAGTAATCTAAGAAGACATTCATATAAACATTAATGGAACCAACTGCAGGAACTGCCAAATGTTATGTTGCTCACAGAGTTTTGACTTTGAAAGATAAGCAGCTTCTATTTATTCCATGCTCCAATCAGGGCAAACACAAAACATTTTCTATCTGCTAAGATATATGTATTATATATGTACCTATATATGAAATAAAAGTATAAATAACTGACTTAAGTCTACATTCTTTCAAAATGAGGAAACAGGTCTAGCTTCTACAATTGTTCTTTGTTTTTTCAATTATTTAAGCAATTTCAAGAACTTAGAAGTTTCCCCCGCTTTGTGGGAAATAATAAAGTAAGATCCCACGTACTCCAGTTTCCCTCACTGGTAACATCTTGCAACACTGTAGTACAATGTAACAGACAGGAACCTGACACTGACACAATCCAGGCTCAGAACTTTCCATGTACAAGAATCTCCCTGTCACCGTTTGATGTCCACACCCGCTTCTTCCCACCCACACTCCTCCTGAGCCCCTGGCAACCACCAATCTGTTCTCAATTTCTAAAATTTAACACATAAATGTAATCATACAGCATGTAACTTTGTAAAATTGTTTTTTTTCGCTCAACATAATTCTTGGGAGGCTCACTGATGTGGCTGTATGGATCTATAGTTCATTCCTTTTTATTGCTGAGTAGTATTCCGTGATGTAGACAGACCCGTTTGCTTAACTGTTCACCCATTGAAGGACATCTGGTTTGTTTCTAGTTTTTGGCTGTTACGCTAAAGCTTCTATGAATAGACATTTTTATTTTTTGGGATAATGACCCAGGCATGCAGTGCAATTGCTGGGTCAAATGGTAGTTGCATGTGTGAAAGCTGTCAGAGTCAAAATGGAGTCACTTTTGTTCAAACAAATAAGCCCTGACAAATAGAGCCAGAAAAGGCCTTGGAGGGAAGATTCTCATGAATAAATGACTGACAGCAAGAACTATCATAAAAAATGGCAAAAATCAGAACCTTGCACAAAGGCCATTGCAACCACACACACATAAACACACACGCACACACAATATTCCTGTAAGAACATCCACCATCCTCTCCAACCTTGGACTGGAGTCCGTCTTGTTTTTGATACCTGTAGCCAAGGGTAATTACCTCAAGACAATTATGTCATCTTCCTCAATTTCCCTTTAAAAACTTTTGTCTTCTTTGACCTCCCTGAATATGCACATTGTTTGCTATGGCATATGTTTCCCACTGCTACGTCCTATTCCTGAATAATATCGTTTTTCTTTAAAGAGCCTCTCTCTGTTGTTATTTCGGTTGACACGTTTCCCTAACAAACTGCAAAACTGTCTGCTGGGCGCGGTGGCTCATGCCTGTAATCCCAGCACTTTGGGAGGCCGAGGCGGGCGGATCACGAGGTCAGGAGATCGAGACTATCCTGGCTAACACGGTGAAACCCCGTCTCTACTAAAAATACAAAAAATTAGTCAGGCGTGGTGGCGGGCGCCTGTGGTCCCAGCTACTTGGGAGGCTGAGGCAGGAGAATGGTGTGAACCCGGGAGGCGAAGCTTGCAGTGAGCCAAGATAGCACCACTGCACTCCAGCCTGGGTGACTGAGCGAGACTCCATCTCAAATAAATAAATAAATAAATAAATATAAAAAAATAAACTACAAAACTGTCTTTCAGAATGATTGTACCATTTTTACATTCTCACTGGCTATTTGGGAGAGTTTTAGCTTTTCCACGTCCTTGAAACATTTGGTGGTGTCACTTTTTTTTTTTTTTTAATTTTAGCAATACTGATTGCTGTGTAATGATGTCTCATTTTCGTTCAATTTGCATTTCCCTAATTGCTAATAATATTGATAATATTTTTACGTGCCTTTTTGCCATCTGTATATTGCCTTTGATGAAATGTTTGTTCCTGTCTTTTTCTCATTTTCTACTTGATTGTAAAAACTACTTTGAAAGTTCTTTATATAATCTAGCTATTAGCCTGAGATGGCCACGTTGTTTCCAAATATTTTTTCCTAGTGTGTAGCTTGCTATTTTATATTTTAACATTTTTTCCCATACAGTAAAGGTTTTTAATTTTAATGAAGTCCTATTTATCAAGTTTTCTCTTCTGTGGATCATATTTGGTGTCATTGCCTAACCTGTATCTCAAAGGTTTTCTCCTATGTTTTTTCTCAAAGGTTGTATGATTTTACAGTTTATATTGAAGTCTATGATCTATTTTGAGTTATTTGTGTATAAATTGTAAGGTTTACTTCAGGGATTTTTTTTTTCTTTTTCTGACCTGTGGATGCTCAGTTGCACCCAGAACCCTTTGTTGAAAGATTCTCCTTTTTAATTGCTTTTGGAGTTTTGTCAAAAATAAGTTGGACATATTTGTGTGAGTCTATTTCTTGGTTCTCTGTTCTGTTCCCTTAATTTATGTGACCATTTATCCACCATTTATCACTCAGTCTTCATTACTGTAGCCATAAAATAAGTCTTGACACCAGTTAGATTGCTTCTTTTCACTTTATATTTCCATTTCATAATTTTTAACTCTATTCTTCTTTCTCATAATTTTTAACTCTTCGTGTTCTTTCTGATTTCTATACAATTTTTTTGAGTAATATTGTCTATATCTGCAAAAAAACCTTGCTAGGATTATAACAGGTCTTGCATTAAACCATGTTAAACCATCCTTTTACTTTCAATCTGCCTTTATTGTTAAATTTGAAGTGAGTTTCTTGTGGGCAGTATATAGTTGAGTTATAGTTGTCTTTTTAATTATGTGTGTATGTGTGTATGTATGTAGGTATTTACTTATTTGAGACAGGGTCTTACTCTGTCACCCAGGCTGGGGTGCAGTGGCGTGATCATGGCTCACTGCAGCCTCAGCCTCTTTGGGCTCAGGTAATCCTCAGCCTCCCGAATAGCTGGGACCACAGGTGTGTGCCACCACCCATAGCTAATTTCTGTATTTTTTTGGAGAGACTGGGTTTGTCATGTTTTCCCTACTGGTTCCAAGCTCCTGGGCTCAAAAAACTCACATGCCTCAGCCTCCCAAAGTTCTGGGCTTACAGGCATGAGCCACAGCACCTGGACATAGTTGTCTTTTTTAAAAAATCCACTAAATCAATCTCTGTTTTTTAATTGATATTAGACCATTTATATTTAATGCATTTATTAATGTGTTGGAAATTAAAACTTTTTTTAATGTGTTTTCTCTGTGTCCTCTGTTTTTCATTCCTGTTTCTTTATCCAATGAGTTACTTGAACTTTTTGTTTTTCAAATTTAGTTTTGTTATACCTATAATTTTTTAGAGTATTTGTTTGTATAGCGTTATAGGGGGTGCTCTAGGTATTATATTATATATTCAAAATTCTTCACAGTCAACTTGTGACAATATTTTACCAGTCTGAGTGAGATATAGAGACCTTACTTCTTCTTATGTCATTTTACCCTCCTTGTTTATAAATAATTTTAAGTATTTCCATGCAAATATTTAGAAGTAAATCAAGTGCTGCTAAAATTTTTGTTTCAATTATCAAACGTAATTTGTAAAATTCAAGAAGAAAAACCGATTGAATTTGCCCATAATTTCAAAAGCTTCCTTTTTTATTTCTGATATTCCAAGATTTCTTCTTTTATTTTCTTTTTGTTTAAAGAAATTTCTTTCGTCATTATTTTAGGGTAAATCAGCTGATAAACAGTTTTTTCTTAGTTTTTCTTCATCTGTGAATGTCTAGATATACACTTCATTCCTCAAAGATTCTCACTTGGTTGTGATTCTGGGTTAATAGTTCTTTTCCTCCAGTGGCAGGAATGTTGTGCCACTTCCTTCCATAGTTTACTTTGAGAAATCTGCTGTACTTTGAACCATTTTTTCACCTATGGGTAAGGTATTACTTCTCTTTCAAGACTTTAATTGTCTTTAGTTTTCAGAAACTTGACTATGAGGTGTCTTTGTATAAATTTGGGAAACTGTATTCCTTTGGAAATTTTCTTTTGGGAAACTTCTGCTCAGCTTCTTTAACCTAAAGATTTCTGTCTTTTGTCATACTTGGGAAATTCTCAGCCATTATTTCTTAGAGAACTTTTTAATCCCTTTTTCCTTTCCCCTTTCTTTTTGTGACTCCACTGACATAAATGTTAGTTTTTTTTAAAGAAAAACATTGTCCTACAGATCCTGAGGCTCTGATAACATTTTTCTTTCTATTTGCTCTCAGCTGTTCAAATTGGGTGGTTTCTATTATTCTATTTACAAGTTTACAATTTCTGTTTCTTCTGTGCTAGTGTCAAGTAAACTGTTTTTTTAAATTGTTGTATTTTTAGTTTTAAATTTCCACTTGGTATTTTTTTTTTTACATCTTCTGTTTGTTTGCTGGGATTTTCCCATTTTCTGCTTTTGCTTCAAGTGTGTTCGTATGTTTCCCTGAAGCCCCTTTTGTTCATGGCTGCTTTGAATTTTTGTCAGACAATTTTAACATTTATGACACCTCTAGTTTATGGTATCGTGAGTGATTTTTAATGGAAATCATAATATTTTTATATTGTATTTTGAGACTCAGGGTCTTCTTTATACTGTTTAATTTAGCTGATATTTTCTGACACACTTCAACAGTGGAAGGATGTGGGGCTGAATGTCCAAGTTCCCAATAACCTCCTTTGCCATCACAAGGGAGGGGTTGTTCTTCCTGCAAGCCTGGGTGGGAACTCTGGCTTCTCCTGGGGGCTCCATTGTCCCACTGGTGGGGTGGCCTCACTGCTGCTGGGCAGGTGTGAAATTCCTGATTCTCTACCAGGCCTCCCCATCCAGAAGCAAGGGGGAGGTGTGTACCTCATGACTGGTGCTTGGGGTGGAAGTTCAGGCTCCTCATGTGGTCCCCTGATCTTGGGTAGGGGGCTTGGTTACTCTCCAGTGGTGAGGAGAATCCAGCCTCCCTACTTGGCCTTCTCTGCCACTACCTGGCTGGGACGTTGGGCTGTTTCATTACAGCCTCATGAGGGTGGAAGTCTAAGTGCTCCCCTGGCCCTGGCTGCTGCGGGTTTGGTGGGGCCACGGTTTTTAGGTGGCGTTTGTCAGGGAGTAGTGTGGATTTGTCTAAAGTTTTCTGTCTTGCTAGGCTGCTCCTTTCCTGGTCTTTTGTATACAGTGAGTGCTTTTCTTGAACTGTTTTTCTGCACCTGCTGGAATCTCTGAGTTGCTAACTTTAGCATCAAGTCTGGGATTTCTGAAGCAGAAAGAAAACCCAGCTAATTCATCACCATGTCCTTCACCCTGGGTCCCAGGTTTTCTAGCCGGTCTGTCCTCTCTCCACCTTCCAGAGTCATTGTATATTTGTTTCCTATATAATGTCCAGAGTTTTTAGGTATTTTTAGAGAAAGAAATACGAAAAATGTACTCCATCTTCCCCAACAGAAGTTCTGTCATCATTCATTTTTCTCCAAAAGAATTTTTCTAAATCTTGGGGATATCAACACGTGAAAACATCAGTTTTATACTTTGTATTTGAAAGTATATGGACTGACTATGCCACTTTCATGAGACAACATTTCAGTCAGGTGTAAAAAATGTCCCTTGTTTTTAATATCCAAAGTCTCTTAAAAGCATATAGTGTTAGACAGTGATTTTTAAAAATCATTCGTAAATCATTTAAAAATAATTTGTCAAAAATTGTCAAAATGCCATTTTAACATCAAAAAGAAATATGTACTATTCTTCTTTTGATTTTGTATTTATTATTATTCTTTATTATTATTATACTTGAAGTTCTGAGGTACATGTGCAGAACGTGCAGGTTTGTTACATAGGTATACATGTGTCATGGCGGTTTGCTGCACCCATCAACCCATCATCTACATTAGGTATTTCTCCTAATGCTATCCCTCCTCTAGCCCCCCAACCCCTGGCTGGCCCTGGTGTGCAGTGTTCCTCTCCCAGCTGACAAACATATGAAAAAAAGCTCATCATCACTGGTCATTACAGAAATGCAAATCGGAACCACAATGAGATACCATCTCATGCCAGTTAGAATGGCATCATGAAAAAGTCAGGAAACAACAGATGCTGGAGAGGATGTAGGGAAATAGGAACACTTTTACACTGTTGGTAGGAGCGTAAATTATTAGTTCAACCATTGTAGAAGACAGAGTGGCGATTCCTCAAGGATCTAGAACCAGAAATACCGTTTGATTTTGTATTTTAAATATCCTCCTCCCCCTTCTTCCTCTGTCTTGTACTACTAGAGCCCAGACTCCTCTATCATGTTGTTTGACACCTCCTCACAAATCCCATTTCAGAATCTTGGACGGGTTCTGGCACTAGCCTTGGTGCTTCCTTGTTGCAATAGAGGCATGAGGGGGGAAGATGGTGTGTGAGGTCATTGTCCTGCTTGCCAGGTCGCCTACAGAGATCACCATAACTAACCAGCAGCCCTGAACCCAGGCTTCAATTATGACCTCTCTGTGAGTCCCAGAAAACAGGGTCAATTGCCAACTTGGCATGGAACGGTTGGGAATATGATCACCAGGAAATGACACATTTGCATGCATACAGTTGTCAGGAGACCTGGACATGCCTTAAGACACTGCTGATTGCCTTTTCCCATCTGTTCAGGCTCCATGAAAGCTGGGGGTTCTTCTGTCATATTTATGGCTGAATTTACAGACCCTGCTACCAGGTGACTATTCTGTAAATATTTGTGGAAAAAATAAATAGGCAAGCTTTTCACCTTCAAAGCCAAGGCATTCTGGAACAATGTATTTTTCCAGAAAATTCCCTTTTAGAAAGATATGCTTTTATCCGAACAGCTCTTATGGGCATGAGAATCTGCCTACCTTGTTGAAAGCATCTTATCATAAGACACATTCAGTCACTTGTGACCTCAGAGAGTGTCTACCAAGCAGATCTGAGACACGAAGTGAAAAACTGCAGTCATCAGCCCAGACTTGCTGCATCAAGTTCAAATATTTTCTAACAATAAATGCCAATGCCAAAAATATGCTCTCAAAGGGAGATAGCAATCTAGAATCTCATGAAAATAACTGGGGGGCCTCCAGAAATGTAATATTTGCCCCAAGCAAGTTCCAAGGCTACAGTAAGGGCCATAGGTGAACCGGACTTAAAGATTCTAGATACCGGACAGATATGTCTACGAAAAAGGACATTTTCCTAGACCAAGAGTTATTTAATATCGGAAAATAGAGAATGTGAAATTCCTGAAATTTTTAAAAGAAATAAATAGCCCTAATTCTAGGGATTATTTTATGGATGGGTGATCAGCTGGAGTCTTAAAGGATTCTTAGCTCCCAAATCCTACAGGACTTCGTGATTCCCTAAACCATTGATTGTGGAACATCTGCAGGAACCAGAGAGCTTGCGGAGCCGCCGCTCCCCTCTCCTCTCCTCAGTTGACTAGGGTGAGTGTTCAGTAATTTGAAAAATAAATAAGCACAACATTTCCAAGCACTCAATTTTGTGCTGACAAATATACAAATATGAAGAACATTAGGGAGGCATCCAGCGTTTTCAATAATGCATGATCTCCATCACTTAATTATTTTGAAAACATCGGTTGAAGAAAAGGATGTCCCAGAGGGGAATTAAGAAGTCACATGGATCAGTGTGTGGCCACATTTCACCCTTTGAAGAGGAGACAGGAGCCTAAGGAGTGTGGTGCTAACCCCGAGCGCCCACGGGAGCGGGAGATGGGGTGGTCAGAGACCAAATGGGCCCTGGCATTGCCCAGCCTGGTCTGGATCAGTTTCCCCATTGGAAGAGGCACTGGGAGCCACACACAAGGTGGCGGTGTTTGCACCCAGGGCTTGCATTCCCTGCAGCTTATGCTCTTGAGCAATGGAAGGATGTCAGCTGGAAGGGCTGGGGCACCTTCTGGGTATTATCCAGGATTTGAGGCTGCAGGTGACTAATCCAAGAAGCATTCAGGTGCAAGAGGAGGGTGGGAAATGGATGCTGTGTTCCCCATGGCCAGGAGGGTGGGGTGGTCAAGAAAAATCAATGCTGCACTTTCCACAGCCACGTGGATTTTGTGTGGTTAGGGAAGCCTGGGTGTTCCCAAAAAACCATAGTGATGTGGTTTTGCTCTGTGTCCCCATTTAAATCTCACCTTGAATTGTAATAATCCCCACATGTCATGGGAGAGACTAGATGGAAAAAATTGAATCATGGGAGCGTGTTTTCCCATGCTGTTCTCGTGATGGTGAGTAAGTCGGATAGTTTTATAGGGGCAGTTCCCCTGCACATGCTCTTTTGCCTGACACCATGTAACATGTGCCTTTGCTCCTCCTTCACCTTCCACCATGATTGTGAGGCCTCCCCAGCCATGTGGAGCTGTGTGTCTACTAAACCTCTTTCCTTTATAAATCACCCAGTCTCACGTATGTCTTTATTAGCAGCGTGAGAACAGACTAATACACATAGTGTTCTGTTCTTACTTATGTCACAAAGAATCACACATGTGCAAGAATGGTCATGTTGTTAAAGGATGAAGATCTTCCATAACAACATTGTTCCATGAAAGGTAGATTCCTTCATTTGTAAAGCTCCTCATAGTCCACAGATTGCTTCTATGTTCATCGTCTCATTTACCTCTCAAAGCCACCCTAAGAGACAGAAATGTCGAGTGTCATGGAATATTTCGATGGTTAGAATGGAATGCTGCATTGTGCCAATATTTATCTATCAGTGATTTCGGTATGAATTCCAGGCATGCCCAGAGAATCTCCACTCAGGGAGGTGGACAGTCTGGGTACAAACGCACGCTTTGTTCTTTCATAATCTAATTAGGAATTATCCAGTGAATTCTCCTCATTTTCCCTTGCTTCAATTTTTGAATTTATCACTAGCCATGAAAAATCAAAAGAAAAAGAAAACTTTCAGCTTGTTCCTTTGGGATACTCAACTTTGGGCTACAAGTTGGAATCCACTCTGGGGGAAGGTGTGCATGGAGTCAGTCTCCCTGCACTTTTTGACCCCAACCCCACTTCCCAGTCCTGGCCATCTAACCTTACACGGCCTGGTATTCATTCCAGAACATTCTCTTTATGTATATTTCAGCATGTCCTTTCTGGAGTGATGAATAAAAATAAATACACAAAGAAACAAGAAAGAGAGAGATGGGGAGAAAGATGGAGAAGATGATGGACCAGTGAAGTACTAAGTTGTGCAAAAAGAATCTTGGGAAATATTGACAGCTAATTTCACTGTGATACTTGCAGATTATAAGCACAGTATTGATTCTTTGCCATTTCAGCAATGTCAAAAATCTCCTGCCCCAGTGCCCTGGAGTAGACCTGAGGGCCAACTTTGCCCCTCAACCATCTCAGCCAGGCGTTTTCAACTGCGGAATTTATACTTAAGTTACACCAAACAGATGCAAACTGGTGTCATTTTCTCCCCCTTAAAGCTTCAGAAATTTCGTACCTTTTCTTGGTAACGTATTCAAATATCAAATAGCTCCTGGTACTGGAAACTTTTCCTTTTGTTATTTAATATAAATGTCTTGTTCTGATCTTGTTTCTGCTTTCTTAAGATTCAGTGAAAGAAATATAAGTTTTAAAATTATTTGAAGGCAATGAAAGTTAATTTTTTCAAAGCCTACAGTTAAATTTAATAGTCTTGTATTTTAAAAACTACTATTTTATTTTACTCTTCATAGTATCTGCCATGTGAATGTATTTACCTGCATTAGAAAATTTGTACCCTGAGAAATATTTGTTGCCACATTACAGACCTTATTAATTTCAATGGTTATTTTAAAATTGAGCAAATTAATAAGCTGTAATTAAGTGATAAAACAATGAAATTGCTTAAAACGTAGACTTATAAATAATGTAATTTTCTGCCAGGCACGGTGGCTTATGCCTGTAATCCCAGCACTTTGGGAGGCCGAGGCAAGAGGACCATGAGGTCAAGAGATCGAGACCATTCTGGCCAACATGGTGAAAACCCGTCTCTACTCAAAATACAAAAATTAGCCAGGCGTGGTGGCGTGTACCTGTAGTTTCAGCTACTCCGGAGGCTGAGGCAGGAGAATCGCTTGAACCCGGGAGGCGGAGGTTGCAGTGAGCCAAGATCGAGCCACTGCACTCCAGCCTGGTAACACAGCAAGACTCTGTCTCAAATAAATAAATAATAAAGAATGTAATTTTCTATATTGTATGTTCTTAAAATTTCAGACTGGGGAAAGAACAATGGGAAAACAATCACAGCTGAACTTCAGCACATTCACTGTGCCAAGTCTCAAGCCAGATCTTCAGCCTGTAGAATTGCCTGTTCTTTTTAGTTTTACTCTGTTCCCGTTTTGTTTTTTGAGACAGGGTCTTGCTCTGTTGCCCAGGCTGGCAATGCAGTGGCATAATCATTGCTCATTGCAGCCTCGAATTCCTGGGCTCAAATGATTCTCCCACCTCAGCAAGTAGCTGGGACTACAGGTGTACACAACCACGCCCAGCCAAAACAGTGACCTAAAGATGCATTAAGTGGTGCATTAGTCCATTCTCACACTGCTATGAAGAACTACCTGCAACTGGGTAATTTATGAAGAAAAGAGGTTTAATCAGCTCATGGTTCTGCAGGCTCTATAGGAAGCACAGCTAGGAAGCCTCAGGAAACTTCTAATCATGGTGGAAGGTGAAAAGGAAGCAAGCATGTCTTACCATGGTGGAGCAGGGGAGACAGGGAGTGAAAGGGGAAGTGCCACACACTTTCAAACAACCAGATCTCATGAGAACTCACTCGGTGCCATCAGAACAGCAAGTGGGAAATCCACCCTCACGATCCAATCACCTCCCACCAGGACCTTCCTCCAATTCTACATGAGATTTGGGTAGGGACACAAATCCAAACCACATCAGAGGGACAGAGTTATTTGACAAAAAAAGAAACAGGAAGATATCAGTTGTCCCAATAGAAACAAAAATTGAGTGTTGCAAGCCACTCTTAAATATCAGGGTTGACTTCTTCTTATTCGAACCAAAAGAAAAAACACTCAAGTGTGCATGTGTGTGAGGGGATCATGTATAGAAATAAAATAGAATGACATTAAAACGCTTATATGGTGCACTGTGTACCACGGGGTGCCACATATTACTTGAGTTTCAGTATTTAACATGATGAACATAAACTTCGTATTCAACCTATGTATAAAAATTTCCATAAAACACACATTTAAGCATTGGGAGTGTTTTTTATATATTTGAAAATTAATGTGTTATTTTCATAAATCAAGTCCAATAAGAATTTTAAATAACTCTGTAGTTATTAACATCAAAGGAAGAACATACATTTTATTTCAAAATTTCCACCTGAAATGGTGGAGGTGGGTGCACATCATGGAATGTCTGTAACGAGGGACTTGTGTGCATCAGGACCGAGAGCTGGGGTAGCTGCTTCCTGGGAATATCTGTCAGGAACTTGCCATTTGGTCAGAGACAGTCATGGTTCTGCACACGGAACAGTGACTGTCCACCAGGCGAGCCAGAGGCTACAGGAGGAATTATGCACAAGTGAAACCGCGAGGATGCCAACTTCAGGGAGGAGGAGCTGGGTGCCGGGGCCTGGGCACATGGGACACGAGGCAGAGGGAAGGCCTCCCAGGCCGAGAGACCGTGAAGCTGAGGCCCCAGCTGGCCCAAGAGGCAGAGGAAGCAGCAGAAGAGATGAAATACCAGAGAAATCAGAGAGGGAAAGTGAAAAGTTCCTGTAGAAAATTTAGATATAAAAGTCTTTACTGAAGTGGCTTAATGGCAGACCAAGTTGTGGTGGGTGTCAGGGAGGAGCAGTAAGTGCCCTCTGGCCTCGCTCACCTGAAAGACCATGAGGCGTGTGCTGGGTCCTGGGAGTTCTGAGAAGTTGTGTGTGCGTGTGTGCATGTGAGTGTGTACTTGCTTGTATGTGCTGCATGCCTGAGTGTGTATGCACGTGTGTATGTGTGTGCATGAGTGTGCATGTGTGCGCGTGTGCATGTGTGAGTGTGCACGTGTGTACCTGTGTGTGCATGAGTGTGCACGTGTGAGTGTGTGGTGTGTGAGTGTGCATGCCTGTACGTGTGTGTATGTGTGTGCACGTGTGTGCATGTGTGTGTTTGTTGTTGTTGTTTGTTTTCTGGCAGCCCCATATAAAATCAGGGAGGAAGAATCAGCAGAGGAATCCAGAAAAGCCACTGGGGAGAAGAGAAAGCCCCAGGGGGAGCTGCAACTTCCTTCTATGTCTGCCTCGAGCCTCTAAGTGTAGACAGAATTTATTTTGTCAGAACATGATGGGAAAATGGTCCAATATATTTTTAAACCAATGTTTCTTTTGTTTTTCTTAATATACAATCAATATGCTTCCAGTTCATCTTATATATCTGAACAGGCTCACTTGAGTCCCCTCTTGCTCGGAGCTTTCATAAAATAAAGGAATAAAAATAAGCAGGGACTTATGAGAGAGAGAGAACCGAAAAGGGGATGAAAACTCATCAGGCGAGTTCAGGTGATTCTGGAAGTTGAAGGAGGTTAGACACGTGGCCTGGCCTCGAGAATGTAGGGAACTGACGCCCGGCCTCAGGAAGGGAACCCACACGGGAGGTGGAGGGGCATCACCAAGCCCAGGAGAATTCAGAGCCTCTGAGAAGCCCTGAAGGCCAGGACGGTGGCGAGGGCGGGAAGTGGGATGAGTCTTTGCGTTTGATGAAAAGCAGAATGCACAGACCCCTGCTGCCCCCCACACAGATGTGCAGCTGCTCCCTCCACCCCCTCATAGGCCAGCAGGCAAGGGGCTCAGCTGGAGGCCTCACCCGGCGGGGCTGTGGTCCCTAAGACGCCTGCACAGCTCAGGACGCAGGCAGGCATCTTCCCAAACCTGGAGCCCCATGCAGGGCCTCCCAGCCCTTTCCTCTCCAGTTCCAGGGGGTGGATGGAGCCAGGAGCCTTCTCTCAGAAAACTGTCCAGCCCCAGCCTAGGACCCCTGAATTCATTAATGGTTTTCAGATTGGGATTCTTTCAGTTCCAACAATAATGTACACACATACACACACACTCACACTCACATTCTTTCAATTATTTCTAAAATATTGTCTAAGGTTTCCAACGTCAAAGTAAAATTTAAAACTGTTTTCAAACATTCAAAGTTTCAATAAAAGATCTTGTGTGCATTTTCCCCCAAAAGCTAATTGGCATTGTGTTTCAAACAAGAGAATGAGGGAGGATCCCAAGCACAGTCCCAGACATGGAAGAGGTGCTAGTGCCAGCAGGTGAAGGGTGAAGGGTGAAGGGGAGCCCCGGGAGAGCTGGGGAGCTGGCCTTGGGGGAGCGGGATGGAGAGACTCTTCCAGCCCTTAATGAAAGGGGCCGATGTGCTTCCCTGCATCTTGAGGAATCTTCTAGCTCCAACAAAAAGTTTGGGTGCAGAGGAGTGATAGGTAAAAGAAAATTCTGAAAGCCAGGAAAAATAAAACAAAAAGAAAAGTCTGTACAAAGAAAGGAAATTGTAGTCTACTTTGGACGGTGGTTGTGAACGTGTGTGTGTGTGTGTGTGTGTGTGTATGTGCAGTGGAGTTTGAGGAATATATCCACTGAATCATCACCTTCCATAGGAGAGAGTCAATACTCAGCTTCTAACCCTAAATAATCAGAAAGTAGCTATATAAATGTGTTACTTAAAATACAAAATGGAATGCTAGGAAAAACATCTGAAAGAGTCAACAGTTAATTTGATTCTTCTTTTTTTTAAGATAATCTCACTCTGTTGCTCAGACTGGAGTGCAGGGTCACAATCATGGCTCACTGTAGCCTCTAGCTCCTGGCCTCAAGCCATCGTCTGGCCTCAGCCTCTGGGCTGGGACCACAGACATACTCCACCATGCCCAGCGAATTTATTTTTATTTTTTTATTTGTAGAGGCAGAGTCTCCGTGTGTTGTCAGGTTGGACTAGTACTCCTGAGTTCAAGCTATCCTCCCACCTCAGCCTTCTCAGTGCTTGGATTACAGTCATGAGCCACCAGGCTCAGCCCAACAGTGAATGATTTTGCCCTGTGGATCAGGAGTTGGAGCTGGGGTGGAGGTGGGGTGGGCAGGAGATGTTTTTGCAACGTTCTCTTTGGAGTGTGAGCTGACGTTTGAGACTGTGCCCTTGCACTGATCTGATTTTCAGTCAGCAGCAGGAGGGTGGGTAGGGGCAGCTGATGGTGGGTCCTGTCCCTCCCAGTTCCATCTTCACCCACAAGCCCCGAGCAGCAGCCATAGTCTGGAGTGTGGCAGGAAGCCCTGGGATCTCCTTTCTAGATGTGTTGCTCTAACAGCTACCACAAGGTGGGTGGAGGGTGGGGCTCAGGAGAGAAGTCTTTCCAGAGAGAAGCAGAAGGATCAGCTGGAGAGAAGCAGAGGAATCAGCTGGTCCTGGCTATCTTTGCTCTTTGATGAAACATTCGTTTTCACAAAATCTCTTCTGGATATCTTTGCTCTTTGACGAAACATTCGTTTTCACAAAATCTCTTCCTGAAAGAAAAGTAACCCTTTTATTGTGGTGAAAAACAATGTTTCTGAGGTGAAAAGTTGAGGGTCTTCTCCCCAGTGGGGGAAACACGGTTATAAAAAAGGAGTCCAGCCAAGGATGTCTGTCTTCCTAAGGAACCAGTCTTCAGTAAACAGTGTTTTTCTGAGTTACGGCCTGGAATAAAACAGTAGGAAAATGAGAATAAAAAGGGCTGCATGATGGGAGGTGTGAAACCGCACTCGGACGGGATTAATGGAGAGGCTATTGAGTCTTTATTTGATAACTTAACACGAATTAATCAAAGTTAATTCTAATCAGATGCATTTCTTTTTTTTTTTTTTTTGCAAATAGTTGCAAAAGGACTTAACAATGAGAAAATGGAGGCAGAAGATGTGGAACGGTATTTTAGGAATTTGGTATTGAATGATAAGATAGATACTTACAACAGTGAGTGGGGAAAAGAGGGGCAGGGAAATGTTTCAGATTTGTTGAGTTTTCTTGTCCTTTGATTTATCTTTCTTAATCTCTGCATGTTTCACTCATTTTACACATTTACCTGGAACCTAAACCCTGAGGTTAAAACTATAACCCTGTTTGGCTGCTCATAGTTTTAATTTTAGAAAAAAAAAAAGATGAATCTTTCTAGACAGGCAGAACATACATATTCAAGTGGTTTTCCTTGAGCTCTCTGCTGTGTTTGTTGTGGTCAAACATTGTTTCCTAGTCAAAATCCCTTCTCAAGAGTCCTCTGGAAACAACTACACATTTTAGGAATACAGTGTGTTCCTGAAATGAGTCTTACCTGCCCTCCCTCCTCTGCCTGGGGATGTCTTCCATCAGCTGGGAGTTGTGAGTCACCTGGACGTGGAAGAAACTCAGGAGCACATTTTGGAAGCATTCATCCACAGCAAGTGGAGTTAAAAATCCGAGGAGATGAGCAGAGCTGCCGACAGTCACTGTGGGCAGAGGCAAGAACCGGAGTCCAGGAAAATACCGTAACCCATGCAATCACCTTGAGACAGAAAAGAACTCGGAGTGAGTGAGCATGAGCAAGCGTGGCCTGGGAGAAACTGGGAAGGAAAATAAGAAGGCAGTGTTGGGAAGCACTCAGGTGTGCCTGGAACCACGGCTTATTCCATCTGGGTCCCATGAAATCTGTGGGAGGAAGGGGCTTTTACAATTTCTACTTTACAGAATTGGTGAGAGCCGGGACCGAAGCCCAGGTCCAGCTGAGCAGGCAGGGGGTTGCTGACCACGGGGCTCAGCCGCCTCGGGGATGGGGCCAGGTCAGCGACAGTGAGGCAGGAAATCACTCCAGGGCATTGTACTTTGCAATACTTGGACCCAGGTACCTGCCTCCATCATCGCTTTGCCCCAGTGACCTGTGGCTCCCTGGTTGCTGTGGCTTCCTGTTGAGTTGACGTCACCCCTGGTTCTTTAAAATGTGCCATTCACACTCTGACATTCCCCATCCACGCCGCTCCCCAGGTCTCTGCCAAGATTCTGATAGATGGAAGTGTACACTCTGGTCCAAGTTTACATCCTTGTGTGGTCCAAAGGGGACGAGTGTCCTGAACATCTGCCCCCATCATTAGGAGTCCAGACAGGCAAACATGAGACTTAACACCAGGATATGGTTAAACCAGTGCTGGGATGGCTGAGAGGTCAAACAGGGCACTGAGAAGCAACCCAGAGCTCTAAGCAACAGCAAGGCCATTACCCACCAGCCTGGAAAGACAAAGGAAAGAGTCATTGTCGCTGGGATCGGAGTCAGGGGCCATCCTGGGAAACCAGACCCACTGGCTGGCTGTGGCCCCTCCCGGCCTCCTGAACCTGTAGTTCTCCAGCTTCCACAGGTGGGTGGGGGCCAATTCCTCTCCCGAGCCATCTTGTCCTAGGTCTTGGTGGCTCTGCTTCCCCGAGTGGGCTCTGACTGGCTGGCGGCCACTCCCTCTGCCCCAGGGCTGCCTCCTCTGCATGAGAACAAGACTTGCCAGGCCCCCGGCCCCTCTCTGACATGCGCAGGTCCCAGGCCACGGGTAGCCCGTGGGGAGTCTGCAGCCGGGGAGAGTCCAGCGCTCCGAGGTCCCAGGCCACGGGTAGCCAGTGGGAAGTCTGCAGCCAGGGAGAGCCTAGCGCTCCGAGGTCCCAGGCCCTGGGTAGCCCGTGGGGAGTCTGCAGCCAGGGAGAGCCCAGCACTCCGAGGGAGGGACTTCTCTGGCTTCTGCATCGCTGGCCCCTAGAGTCACCTTTGCTGTCCCTGGATTCCTGGCCTTGTCCTGCTGAGAAACACAGGGACTGACCCCTGCCTCCACTTCCACATTTGGGGACACCGCAGCAGTGGAAGACAAGGTCTAGCCTTTCACCTCCCTTGGAACCACCACCCAGTTGGGGCTTTGAGACACTTCTTCCAGATGGCGCGTTCTAATCAAGTTGTGTCTCTGGCCCAGCAATGAGCCCCACGCCTCGGTCTGCTCTTGTTCCCAAGTTCAGCCCAAGCCTTACCAAGGCAAGTTTGGGTTTGTGTGTCTGCCAATGCCTATGTATCTAAGCTCCTTTAAAACAGGGGTGGCAGATTTTTTCCATAAACAGCTGGTTGTTGTAGGTCCTGTGGTCTCTTGGGCAGCTACTTAGCCCTGCCATTGTGGCGTGAAAGTAGCCACAGATGCTGTGCCACAGATGGCGTGGCTGAGTCCCAATAAAGCTTTATTTACAAAACAGGAAGCCAGCCTAGGCCAATGTCTACCGTCACCCCCTCCCACCTCATTAGAATCAGGGAACTGAGGGTGGGTCCTCTGAGGAGATTTCAATTCTCAGAAAATCAGGAAGAATTTATTTCCAGATTGACAATCTGAGTCTTAGCACCACACCTAGATTTTTGACATTTCAGGCCAAATTTCTAATACAACTCTGGATATAAAATATTAAATATTGAATGAAGAGAAGAGGGTATCTGCCAAAGAACTATTTTTATATGAAGCACCAAAAAATGATTTCCTGCTGTTTCATATAATCAAATGTCTTCACGACCCAGGAGAATGCCCGGTAGGAGGGGACGGCCGCTGCCGCCAGCCACGGCTCCCTCTTAGGGCAGCTCTCTGGTACCAAAATCTCCTTCTGTGCCTTGGGGGAGGGCTGGGGCTCTGTGGAAAGGGATCGGTGGTCTGTTCTTCTAATTTAGACATATAGATTGATGAAGCATTAATTTATCTGACTGGAGTTCTCCAGCCTCCTGTGTACCTATTCGGATGCTTTCCTTTTTCCAATTCCTCCTCTGTTTGGAGGGACTGTGAGCCTGGCCATGTGAGGAGAACATGTGTATTGTGAATCTGTGCACCTCCAACCCGGCACGTGGGAGTGGGCTCACATACACACATGTGCACCAGCCCTGGAAACCGTGATAACAGCTCTCTCTTATGTGGCTCACAGGGTGTGTCTACATGTAAGTGTCTCACACCTGCCATGAGGAGATATGGTGCATAAATCAACAATTGTATGCCTGGGAATTTTACATGCTAATATTTTGCAGAGGTGAATTCATGTCTGCATTCCCAGAGACGTTTTCTGGATGGCCCAAGATATTCAATGACATTTATTTAATTCTGGGTGTCCATGAAGAAGGGGTATGTGAATTTCATGGGTGGTGTCTTAGTTTGGGGTCTATAACAAAATACCATGGACCAGGTGACTTTCAGACAATAAACATGTATTTCTCACAGTTCTGGAGGCTGGAAGTGGGAGATCAGGGCACCAGCAGAGTTGGGGTCCGATGGGGGCCTCTTGCAGCTGCCAACTTCTCACCGTGTCCTCACACTGTGGAGGAAGCAAGAGAGCTCCTGGGGCCTTGTTGGTGAGGGCACTGATCTTTTGTAGTGGTGGGAAATATACCTCCTGCTCTCCAAAGACTTCAGAATTCAGTGTGGGTTCCGGCATGTGGTCAATGTTCAATACACATTTACTAAAATAATGAATTAATCCTGCATTTGGAGAAATTTTTGTCCAGTTGGGAGACGATCTGTCTGCTTCACTGTTTACCAAACAGAAGTGCTGTGGGAAAAATGCAATGCAGACTGTTCTTTTCAGGGGGACGATCAAGGCTCTCTGGGGAAGGTGGCCATGTGGCTGCACAGAGAGGGTTGTGTAGTGCTGAGCTGTGAGGAGGCAGCGGAAAGGGCTTTGCCTGGAGAGTGAATACAGACAACCCACAAGAACCTTGAGCAGCTGCACACAAAGGAGAGCAGTAGACGTGTGTATTAGTCCGTTTTCATGCTGCTGACAAAGACATGCCCAAGATTGGGCAATTTATAAAAGAAAGAGGTTTAGTTGGACTCACAGTTCCAAGTGGCTGGGGAGGCCTCACAATCATGGCAGAAGGCAAGGAAGAGCAAGTCACATCTTATGTGGATGGCAGCAGGCAAAGGGGGAGCTTGTGCAGGGAAACTCCCGTTTTTAAAACCAACGTATCTCGTGAGACTTATTCACTATCACGAGAACAGCATGGGAAAGACCCACTCACATGGTTCAATTACCTCCGACTGGGACTAGGTCCCTCCCATAACAGGTGGAAATTCAAGATGAGATTTGGGTGGGGACACAGCTAAACCATATCAACATGTGTGTGCCTGTGCCTGTGCCGTATGCATGCATGTATGTACCCATGATGCATGTGTGTTCATGTGTGTGTATGCATGTACCAGTGATGCCTGTCTGTACCTGTGTACACACATGTACCTGTGATGCACATGTGTGCCTGTGTGTGTGTGCATGTACCTGTGATGCAGGTGTGTGCATGTACCTGTGATGCACATGTGTGCCTGAGTGTGCATGCATGCACCTGTGATGCCTGTGTGTGTCTGCATGTACACACATGTACCTGTGATGCACATGTGTGCCTGTGTGTGTGTATGTACCTGTGATGCATGTGTGTGCCTGAGTGTGCATGCATGTACCCATGAGGCACGTGTGTGCCTGTGTCTTGCTGTGTGCTTATGTGTATGTACCTGTGAAGCATGTGTGTGCTGCAAGTATGCATGCATGTACCAGTATGCATACATGTGCCTGTGCCTTGCTGTGTGCATGCATGTATGTACGTATGATACATGTGTGTGCCTGTGCACATATGTGTGTGATTGTGCTAGTGCTTGGCTTGGAAGGCGACAGAGTGGGAGCAGTAGGGAGAGAAGGAAGGACACAACTCACATTGATTCCAGGACCGTCAAAGTAACCTTCACACCTTTAGTCACTTTCCTTAGAACTGTGTACACAGGTCGTAGAAGAGGATGCTATTTCAGAAACAAAACGTGGAGTGCTCTATGTTTGCCCCCCTCTCCTTTAAAGACCCCTCCTAATGTCCATCACGAGTGCAGATCAGGCTTAGTATCCAGGACGCAGAGAAGCCAGAAAGGCCCTTTCTCCAAGAGGGTATGGCAGGAGGAAGGAAGGAAACCCTGGGAAGTGGGGCCCGAGTCAGCCAGCAGCATCTTCAAGTCCCCCTGGGACCCCCAACCTCTTCTCCCTCCGTGCTCAGTGGGCAGGGTCTCCTCTAGGGGAGGGGCCTCATGTCATCCCATCCTGCCCCCCATAGGCTGTGGTCACAGCTTCACTCCACAGCCAGACACACCCACAGCCCATGGGCTCCACACTCCATTATTAGAAAAATAATTATGCATGTCTTGGCCAAACTCCAAGCGAGCTGTCCAAAGTGGGCCTTCTAATTAGCATGATCTCTAATTCCACCAGAGGAAGAGCTGATTTTGCATTCCTGGAGATGCAGTCATCTGGAATCATCACAGAAAAAAAATGCCTGAGATTTTGTCTTATTGCAAAATTCAGGAGTGTAATTCCAACTTACTGTGGAAATAAAACGTATCTTGAGTTATGAAGGAGTTTAATCAAGACATAACCTTAGGCTTTCAGTAAGTGAATCGTTCTGGCCACTGTATTCCCGGCCCTGTGACATGGGCTTGCCCGACGTTTCCCTTGTCATCACTTTTGCACCATTCAGCTCACTGTACAGAAACATGCACGTGTCCACACACAGGAACACGCACCCATGTACACGCACCAGCTCTTAAAAATATACATATTCTGCTTCTTCTTATGTTTTTTCTAAAGGGAACTCCAGTTCCACTCCTGTTTCCGCAATCCCTGTGTGATGCCAGTGGCAGGGACGCCTGTGTCAATCACTCCCTGCCAGACAGAGGCCAAGCCACCATGCAGTGCGGCTGTGCCTCCTTCATCCTGTGTCTCCAACACCAAAACGTGTCTCCTCATCCCTGGAGGGTGTTCAGAACGTATTTATTTAAGGGGCAGAACTTTGGCCTGACTCAAGTGGGTCCTATTCTTTGGCCTACTCCACCTGTGGGAGGTGTAAACATGCCACCTGACTTAGGGACAGATAGCCGCTCTGTGTAGGAGGCTCGCCCAGCCGCAGCCTTGACCAACGTGAACCAAAAAACGGCAGCAAGCCTCATCCGCCTTGAGGCCCCAGGGCCGTTCAGCAAGTTCACAACCGACGGGGAGTTGACGAGGGTGCAGGGGGCACTGGAGGCCTCCATTTTTTTCCGCAGACGCAGCGGAACGTGCAGAAGGCAGGGCTGCTCTGTCAGGGTCCCTCCTCCTGGGCCTCCCCCCACTGCCTGATTTCTGGAAGCCTCAGTGTTCAATAATTCAGGAGAAGCGCGAATCAGCATATCTTACAGCATATTTGATGTGCAGCAAACAGACTGCAGACGGCTTCATTTCAATTTGCCCCTTTGTTGCCAATAAAAGCCCAACAAACACCGTGAGAGACCGTGCTCGCCAACGCCCAGTCCCTGCGCCTCGGCTCCTCGGGAGGGGTACAGCCTCCTGCCGGCGCCCCCCCCCGCCATTGTTCTTTCTGTATCATTTACCTGGGATCAAGTGACTTTCTCCATCCCGAGAATAAGGGCTCGGCTCCGTTTTCAGGCCTCTTCTGATCTCCGGAGCTAATTGGCTCAGGTGTAAACCAAGCCAGCAGGGCTGGGACTTTGAAGTGAGTCAGCCGCGCAGCGCGCCCGGGAACATCCTTGTCTGCGTGTCAAATACTAGCCTGCCGGGCCCGCTGCTCAGGCCCACTAATAAAAACGCCGGCCATCGCGGGCTAGTACAAGGCTCACATCCACGCGGGTGCTTTATTGCGAGCTCGTCATTAACTTTGCAGGCTGGGCCTGGAATGCAATCCAACCCGTTTTTAATGAGAGGGGGTGTCCGTGCCCCTGTGTGCGAGTGGCCCAGGGTGACACCGGCTGTTTCTTCTCTACATATGGAGCCACCTACGCTTTGATCAATAATGCTGTTTCGCTTTAAAAGGGGGCTCATTTTGTAAGGATGTGGCGGAAAGGCCTCCCCGCCCCTGCACCTGTGGTCTGTGTGTCCAGCACACGCAGTGGTGGAAAGGTCAGTCCCCAGCACCCGAGGACACTTGCTGTGTTGCCCGGCACCACCTATTCTCAGACGCTTTAAAGAGGGCACCCCCCGCGGGGCCCACGCCTTAGTCTGTGTTTGGGTTATCAATGCAACGGCTGCTTTAAAAACAACAAAAGCAAAAAGGGCAGCTGACTCCTTCAGACTCTGATTTTGCAGATTCCCTTTGTTTTTAATATGCAGACCTATGGAACGGAAATGAGGTGAGGGATAATGTCCTTTCTCAAGCCTCCCTGTGACTTCCGGAAGTGTCCACATGACTTACTCATGCTATGCATTGTGCCACAGCCGTGAGCTTCTGTTCCTGTTTCATCTCTGATCTGTGGGCTGCCGATCACCTGGATCCAGGCTGAACACACGGCTCCTTTCAGAATTGTGCACATTGGTTGAGTGTTTTGAGAAACTGAACATCCGTTCACATAATGACATACGTTACAGAACGGACACACGTTCTAAAGTTATCCAAACTGTGGTCACATTGGACTTCACTCACCTTTGCCTCGGGGGCTGCAAACACCCAGGCCCTGGATACATAAATGTGCTTGCGGACATTTGGTGGCTGCATTCCCGTGCTTGGGCTGCCAGGACAAAACGCCGCAGATGGGGCCTTACACAAGACCTTTCTTCTCTCACAGTTCTGGAAGCTGCAACCCCAGGGTAAGGTGTCTGCAGGGCTGGTTCCTCCAGACGTCTCTCTCCTGGGCTTGTGGACTGCATCTGTCGTCCTGGGTCCTCACAGCAGTGTTGTCCCTGCATGTCTGTGTCCTAATTTCTCCTTTCTTCTGAGGACACCACTGGATTGGATTAAGGCCTGTCTGTATAATCTCATTTTCAAGTAATTACCTCTTTAACAACTCTGTCTTCAAATACAGTCAGCGTTTGAGGTGCTAGGAGTGAGGATGTCAAAGTGTGAATTTTGGGGGAACCGATTCAACCCATCACAGTGGTCAGAGTGGAGAAACACTAACTGGTGAAACACAACCCAACTGTGAGGTAGTTGTGGGTTCCTTCCTCTAACGGGGGAGGACTCGCACAATGGCAGGACCCAAGGAGAGGCCCTGGGTGGTGGCACCCAGAGGGCTGTATACCTGTCCAAGTGTGGAAGGGTCCCAGTGCATGTGACTTCAGAGACCCCGAGGGACTGGGATCAAATTTTGGGGAGATTCGGAATCCTACAGCCCAAACCTCGTGGATTGCCACCTGCCTCCTGGGAAGGACGGCTGATAAACAGGGAAAGGGAACTCATTTTTCCTGTGATCTCTGTGGCTCATGGAAAGGTCCAGCTACCAACTGACTTGGCACCAGCAGCTCCTCCTGCAGCTGGGGCGGCCTTGTCTGGGCCACAGCAGCCCCGGCAGGAGGCATTGGTGGTTGTGAGCCGGTGTCTGTGGGCCGCAGCCTACTGTCACTACCTGTTTAGGATGCTGGTGTCAGAGGTGCTGATTTGGGTGCCAGCATCAGAAACAACCCCAGGGGATGGACAGAGAAAGAGTAGGCCCCAGAGGGTCCTCCCAAGGCACTCACGTGAGGCGAGCTGTGCCAGGGACCCTCAGAGAGAGCCAGGAGGAGTTTGCCCAGGGAGGGACAATCACACTCCCTTGTGCCTATGGCCCGATCCACCCACCAATCTGGAAGACTTGGGATACAGCCTGCAAATCCTGCCCACCACTGGACAGCTCCCGTCATCAGTGTTATGTCAAAAGCATATTTTCCTCTTTAGTTGTGGCAGAGGGATGGATAATCCCAGGCCACTGGGCCCCTTTTCCTTGGCAGTCCTGCTCCCAGGCGAGAAGATGCTGCACTTCCTGCGGTTGTGTGCATCTCGGCTTGCCTGTCCGCCTTCCGACTCCTCGCAGTTTGAGATGAGGAGAGGGGAAGGTGGCAGTAAAGAAGCAGTGAGTAATTATGATGCAGAAATGAGAAATGTCTCTGGAGACGCAGGCACAATAAAAAACAAAATAAAATACACTCCCAGGAGAAACAGCTCTGCACAAAAACATGAGAAACCTTGGTGGAGAATCTCCAGAGAACCAGAAATAAGGAGGTGTCAAAGAACAGAGACTAATGAAAATTTACTTTGTATAGCACTTTGCTTTGCTTTCCCATTGGTAGAGAGAACACATATTGCCGTTCCTATGAGAACTGCTTATGTAGAGCATTCAAACTCAAAAGTCAGCAGGATCTAACTGAAAGATTCAGTGGGGGCTACATGGAAACTAAAATGCACACACACACACACACACACGTAATGAACTGAAGTTCTGACATGAATGTTCATTGATCTTTTATTTACATTAGTAAGACAAAAGTGAAACAGCGGAAACATATGCTGGGACTTGTTCATCAATGCAACAATGAGAGCAACTTCTTTGCTGAATTTTGCGGTAGCTTTTGAATATTGAAAGAATGCTTCCTTAGTTTTCTGTACCATTCACAATGTAACAGCTGTAGAAACACCACCTCTTAAAGTTATATCTGCGTTATTGCCATTTTATCCGTTACTCTTTCAAGTCTAGATGATCAAAAAACAATAAATCCAGCCTGATGCATAGCACTTGTCAATTTTGGTAGCATGAATGCTCCCACCACGGCGGATTTCAAGACATTGCGTGGCGTCCAGTTTGGAGTTAGCTGCATGGACCCACTGTTAAGCCTCCTTCCACTCTGTAGCTGTGAGATGCAAATAACCTCAATTTAATTTTAAGTTATCCTATTGGTAGCCCTTATGAAAAATTATACAAAATTGTGATGCAAATAAAATAATTATGCACTTGGATATTAAGAAAAACTTTATTTTCTTCCATAAGCAATGTATTTTAAATATAGTTGAGCTCTTTATTATAACTGTAACTAATGCATTTTCCTCCAACTTGCATACATTTCTCTTTCTTGGTCATTTGAATACAGATCTCATTGAAATTCTTGATGCCACATCCTGAGCCTGCAAACTTTCCAGAGGTGCTTTGGAGACTCACACCTCGCGCCCTCTTGACATTTCCAGGGAAAATTGTGGCCATCGTCTCAGCAAAACAGTTTAAATATCTCATCCTCAGTTTTTAATTATTACTGAGGAAGAAAGCCTGGGGAGCGAGAAACTACTTTAAGAGTCCAACCTTACCCCAAAGCACTGCTAATTAGAGCGCCTCGTTAAATGACTGCTCTGAACACAGTGGGGATGGACGTAGGAGAGGGCACCGCAGACAAAAAGAAAAAAAAAAAAGAATGAGCAGACGCAGCTGGAGCGTGTTACCACCATGCCCGGTTCTGTCAGGTGGTGCAGAGTTAGAATAAACATGGGGCTTTACAATGGCTCATTTACATTTTAGAAAACCATTTCACATCGAAAATAGCATCTAAGAAGGTCGTGGCACCTACGCCGCTTTCCCATATAACTGCTAAAGGTTGGCGATGGCTGCTATTCTGGACTGTCTGCATGGTTTAATATTCAGCACCTCCTGAGACCCGAGCCCCGTGTCGGGATTGCTAGGAAATGGCAGCGAGCCCAGGGCGCAGCCCGGGCTGGCCCCGTCACAATTTGCATGTGTGTTCCACAGATCCATTAGAATGACTGTGAAGCATGGGTTTCTCCAAGTTCAGTGACGTTTGAAAGAAAGATGCTGAGTGTGTCACAAAACGGTGGTGTTCCTCAGCACCCTGAGCGGAGGTGGGAGGTGACTCATGAAAAGACTCCAGTCGGTGGAAACAGCCAATCTTCCTTGCCCGCCTTCCAGCGGACCGTCCAGAACACCAGGGACTCCGCAACGCAGGGTGCACAATGACAGTGGCACCAAGCGCGTCATGTGGCCCTTCCTGTGAGTGCTGGGGCGTCACAGCAACCCTGCCACTTCACAGATGGGGAGACTGAGCCAGAGAGGTCAAGGGGCGTGCTCACGGTCAGATAACGAAATCGTGAGTTTATTAGGAAGCCTGTCAGTCACCTTCCTGCCTCAGAAAGAAAGTCTTTTTGAGGACATGACTCTATGGAAACGCCCAATTCTGGACACAATGAGAACACTAATCTCCTTTCTCTGGATTTCATAAGCACAAGCCAAGGGACATGATATTTCTATTCTCAGCTCACTGTCCCTCCAGGGGCTTTGGGGACACTTTTAAAAATCACTTGCAATCCACAGGGGTCACAGATCTTACAGGGATCTTTTGGTTTTCATCATTTTATTTGTTTGTGTTTAAATATGAGCATTACCATGTGACACTGTCAAGGAATCGAAGACAAGGACCTTTGTATTGATTGCTTTGCACATAGGAGTTCAGTAAGAATGGAAATTCAGAGATGCCTGTATACAAGTCCCACCACACAGGTGTGGGCTCTACCTAGACAGAAAAAAAGCATTTGGTCATGGTGCAAAAATGACTTTTCTGGACTTCTGTGTTACATACCAGCTGCTCTGCTGTATCCGTAGGGGTCTGTTTCTCCACATACCACCAGGACATCATTATAATGCCACACACTTCTCACCTGGCCTGGCTTCTCCTGAGGACACCATTATAATGAGTCTCCCTGCATGACTTTGCAAGGATTATTTTTTAAGAAGCTTAGAGTTCATTACAGACATTATCCTGCAAATTCTCCAAGCACCCAGAGAGGTATATTAATATATTTATTCCTCTTTTCCAAGCCACAGAGAAGAGCTTTGCCTGAGAAGGGGGTTTGTCTGTTGCCAGACTAATGCTCAATTCAGTTCCCAGTTAATTCAGCCTAAATAACAAATATGGGTGGGTGATCCCAGCCTAAAACAAGATTTCTGTAGGTATTATGTTTCGGTCTGAGATATCCAGAATTCTTTTCACTCCCCAATGTGTGTTTTTCATATGCAGGTAACACATCAGTAATTCCTGATTCAGTGCCACTGCTTTACGACTTGTAATCAGGCTAAATATTAGTTTTCATTTTTGTCTCTTAAACTTTTATTTTAGGTTCAGGGGTACATGTGCAGGTGTGTTATATAGGGAAACTCCTGTCATGGGGGTTTGTTGTACAGATTATTTCATCACTCAGGTACTAAGCCTAGTACCCAGTAGTTATTTTTGCTAATTCTCTCCCTCCTCCCACCCTCCACCCTCAGGTAGTCCCCATTGTGTGTTGTCCCCCTCTTTGGGTTCATATGTTCTCATCACTTAGCTTCTGCTTTTAAGTGAGAACATGGAGTATTTGGTTTTCTGTTCCTGCATTAGTTTGCTAAGGATAATAGCCCCCAGCTCCATCCATGTTCTTGCAAAGAACATGATCTCATTCTTTCTTATAACTGCATAGTATTCCATGGTGTGTATGTACCACATTTTCTTTATCCAGTCTACCACTGATGGGCATTTAGGTTAATTCCATGTCTTTGCTACTGTGAATAGTGTGGTGATGGACATATATGTGCATGTATCTTTACAACAGAACAATTTATATTCCTTTGGATATATACCCACTAATGGGATTTCTGGGTCCAATGGTAGTTCTGTTTTTTAGCTCCTTGAGAAATCACCACACTGCCTTACACAAAGGTTGAACTAATTTACACTCCCACCAACAATGTATAAGCTCTGCAACCTAGCCAGAATCGGCTATTTTTTTTTTTTTTTTTTTTTTTTTTGCCATTTTATGATAGCCATTCTGCCTGGTGTGAGATGGTATCTCATTGTGGTTTCGAAGTGCATTTCTCTAATGATCAATAATATTAAACTTTTTCATATGCTTGTTGGCTGCATGCATGTCTTCTTTTGAAAAGTGTCTGTTTATGTCCTTTGCCCACTTTTAATGGCATTGGTTGATTTTTACTTGTTAATTTGTTTAAGTTCTTTATAGATGCAGGATATTAGACCTTTGTCAGGTGCATAGTTTGCAAATATTTTCTCCCATTCTGTAGAGTGTCTGTTTACTCTGTTGATACTTTCTTTTGCTGTGCAGATGCTCTTAAGCTTAATTAGATCTCAATTTTTAATTTTTGCTTTTGTTGCAATTGCTTGTGGCATCCTCATGATAAAATCTTTCCCAGTGCTTATGTTTAGAGTGGTATTGCCTAGGTTGTCTTCCAAGGTTTTTATAATTTTGGATTGTACATTTAAGTCTTTAATTCATCCTGAGTTGATTTTTGTATATGATATAAGGGAGGGGTCGAGTTTTAATCTTCTGTATATGACTAGCTAGATATGCCAGCACCATTTATTGAATAGGGAATCTTTTTCTCATTGCTTGTTTTTGTCAGATTTGTAGAAAATCAGATAGTTGTAGTTGGGCAGTCTTATTTCTGGGTTCTTTATTCTGTTCCATTGGCGTCTGTATCTGTTTTTGTACCAGTACAATGCTGTTTTGGTAAATGTAGCCTTGTAGTATAGTTTGGAGTCAGATGCTGTGATGCTTCCAGATTTGTTCTTTTGCTTAGGATTGCCTTGGATATTTGGGCTGTTTTTTGGTTCCATATGAATTTTCAAATAGTTTTTTCTAGTTCTGTGAAGAATTTCATTGGTAGTTTGATAGGAATAGCATTGAATCTGCAAATTGCTTTGAGCAGATGGCCATTTTAATGATATAGATTCTTCCTATTCATGAACATAGAATGTTTTTCCATTTGTTTTTATCATGTCCGGTTTCTTTAGACAATGTTTTGTAATTCTTATTGTAGAGATCTTTAATCTCCTTGTTTAGTTCTTTCCTTGGTATTTTATGTTTTTGTGGCAGTTGTGAATGGGATTGCATGTCTGATTTGGCTCTTGGCTTGGCTATTTTTGGTATATAGGAATGCTACTGATTTTGTATGTTGACTTTGTATCCTAAAACTTTGCTGAAGTTGTTTATCAGCTGAAGAAACTTTGGGCCAATGTTATAGGGTTTTCTAGGTATAGAATCATGCTGTCTGGAAACAAGGATTGTTTGATTTCCTTTCTTCCTATTTGGATGCCCTGTATTTCTTTCTGTTGCCTAATTTCTGTAGCCAGGTCTCTCAGTACTTTGCTGAATAGGAGTGGTGAGAGAAGGAATACTTGTCTTGTGCTAGTTTTCAAGGGAAATGCTTCCAGCTTTTGTTCATTCAGTATAATGTTGGCTGTGGGTTTGTCATAGATGGCACTTAGTATTTTGAGGTATATTTATTCAATACCTAGATTATTGAGAGTTTTTAACATGAAGTGATGTTAAATTTTATTGAAAACTTTCTACGTCTATTGAGATGATTATGTGATTTTTGTCTTTAGTTCTGTTTATGTGATGAATCATATTTATTGATTTGCATATATGTTGAACCAACCTCGCAACCCAGGGATAAAGTCTACTTTAGCATGGTAGATTAGTTTTTTTGATGTGCTGCTAGATTCTGTTTGCAAGTATTTTGCTGAGGATTTTTGCATCAATGTTCATTAAGGATATTGGTCTGAAGTTTTCTTTTATTGTCCCTCGTCTTCAATTTTTAAAAAATAGTTTCAGTTGAAATGGTACCATCTCTTCTTTATACATCTGGTAGAATTTGGCTGTGAATTTTTCTGGTCCTGAGCTATTTTTGGTTGGTAGGATATTTATTACTGATTCAGTTTTAGAACTTATGATTGGTCTATTCAGAGAATCAATTTCTTCCTAGTTCAGTCTTGGGAAGGTGTATGTTTCCAGGAATTTATTCATTTCTTCTAGGTTTTCTCGTTTGTGTGCATATAGGTTTTCATAGCAGTATTTGATGGTTGTTTGTATGTCTGTTGGGTTGGTGGTAACATCCCCCTTGTCATTTCTTTTCTGTTTTTTTTTGTTTGTTTGTTTTGTTTTTGAGTCAGAGTCTTGCTCTGTCACCCTGGCTGGAGTGCAATGATGCGATCTGGGCTCACTGCAACCTCTGCCTCCCGGGTTCAAGCGATTCTCCTGCCTCAGCCTCCTGAGTAGCTGCAATTACAGGCACCTGCCACCACACCTGTCTAATTGTTTTGTATTTTTAGTAGAGATGGAGTTTCACCATGTTGGCCAGGCTAGTCTCGAACTCCTGACCTCAGGTGATCCACCTGCCTTGGCTTCCCAAAGTGCTGGGATTATAGGCATGAGTCACGGCACCTGGCCCCTTTCTAATTGTGTATTTGGACTTCTTTCTCTTCTTATTAGTCTAGCTAGTGGCATATCTTATTGATTCTTTTTTCAAACAAACAACTGGAGTCATCAATCTTTTGAATTGTTTTTTGTGTCTCAGTCTCCTTCAGTTGGGATTGGTTTGCTCTTGCTTCTCTATTTCTTTTAGTTGTGATGTGAAATTGTTAATTTGAGATTTTTCTAACTTTCCGATGTGGCATTTAGTGCTATAAATTTCCTCTTAACTCTGCAATGGCTGTGTTCCAAACATTCTGTGTTGCAAAGATACTTTTGTGTCTTTTTTCTCATTAGTTTTTCTTCCCTAATCCCTAATTTCATTATTATCCTTAATTTCACTATTCAAAAGTCATTCAGGAACAGGTTGTTTAATTTCCATGTAATTGCATGGTTTTGAGTGATTTTTTCAGTCTTGATTTCCTTTTTTAATGCGCTGTGGTCCAAGAGTGTGTTTAGTATGATTTTGGCTCTTTTACATTTGCTGAGTATTGTTTTATATCTGATTGTGTGGGTGATTTTAGAGCATGTGCCACGTGGAGTGTGAAGAATGCATATTCTGTTGTTTTTGGATAGAGAGTTCTGTAGAAGTCTATTAGATCTATTTGGTCCAGTGCTGAATTCAAATACTAAATATGTATGTTAATTTCTTGCCTCAGTGGTCTGTCCTGTCAGTCCTGTCAGTGGAGTGTTGAAGTTTCCCACTATTATTGTGTGGGAGTCTAAGTCTTTTTGTAGGTTTCTAAGGATTTGCTTTATGAATCTTGGTGCTCTTGTGTTGGGTGCATGTATATTTAGAATATTTAACTCTTCTTATTGAATTGAACACTTTACCATTACATAATGCCCTTCTTTGTCTTTTTTTATCTTTGTTGG
This sequence comes from Gorilla gorilla gorilla, assembly GCF_029281585.2. NCBI lineage: Eukaryota > Metazoa > Chordata > Mammalia > Primates > Hominidae > Gorilla > Gorilla gorilla. The sequence goes on along the minus strand of NC_073243.2, from coordinate 109,839,102 downwards.
TTTAAAGTCTGTTTGGTCTGAAATTAGGATTGCAACATCTGTTTTTTTTTCTGATTTTCATTTGCTTAGTAGATTTTCCACCATCCCTTTATTTTGAGGCATGGGTGTCATTGCATGTGAGATGGGTCTTTTCAAGACAGTATACCATTGGGTCTTGCTTTTTTATCCAGCTTGCCACTCTTTGCCTTTAAAATGGGGCATTTAGCCCGTTTGCATCCAAGGTTAGTATTTATATGTGCAGATTTGATTCTGTCATTGTGTTGTTAGTGGGTTATTTTGCTGGCTTGTGTATGTGGTTGCTTTATGGCATCACTGGTCTATGTACTTAAGTGTGTTTTTGTATTTGCTGGTAATCGTCTCTCTTTTCCACGTTTAGAGCTCTTTTCAAGATCTCTTGTAAGGTGGGTCTGGTGGTAACAAACACCCCCAGCGTTTGCTTATCTGAAAAGTATCTCATTTCTCCTTCTCTAAGGAGGATTAGTTTGACTGGATATGGAATTCTTGGCTGAAGATTTTTTTCTTTAAGAATGATGAATATAGGCCCTCAATCTCCTGTGATTTGTAAGGTTTCTGCTGAGAGGTCTGCTGTTAGCCTGATGGGGTTCCCTTGCAGGTGACCTGCCCTTTCTCTCTAGCTGCCTTTAACACTCTTTCTTTCATTTTGAACTTGGAAAATCTGCTGATTATGTGTCTTGGGGATAATTTTCTTGTGTAGAATCTTGCAGGGTTTCTCTGTGTTTCCTGAATTTGACTGTTTGCTTCTCTAACAGGGTTGGGGAAGTTTTCATGGATGATATCCTGAAATATGTTTTACAGGTTGTCTGCTTCCTCCTCATTCTTTTCAGGGATGCCAGTGATTCATAGATTTGGCCTCTTTACATAGTCTAATATTTCTCAGAGGTTTTGTTCATTCCATTTTATTCTTTTTTCTTTGTTTTTGTCTGTTTTACTTTAGAGAGCTAGTCTTCAAGTTCCGAGATTCTTTCTTCAGCTTGGTCTAATCTGCTGTTTAATACTTGTGACTGCATTATGAAATCCTTGTGGCGGGTTTTTCAGTGCTATCAGATAAATTAGGTTATTTTTTCTACTGGATATTTCATCTGTTAGCTACTGTATCATTTTATGGTGATTTTTAGTTTCCTTGGATTGGGTCTTGCCATTCTCCCGAATCTAGATGATCTTTATTCCTATGCTTTATTCTATTTCTGTCATTTCAGTTAACTCAGCCTGGTTAAGAACCCTTATTGCAAAACTAGTGTGATCATGTGGAGACTGTAAGACACTCTGGCCCTTTGAGTTGCTAGATTTCTTGCATTGGTTCTTTCTCACCTTTGTGTGTAGGTGAGCCTTTAACTGCTGAGTTGCGTCTGATTCTAGTAACCAGGTGGGGGCAGGTTGGTCGTGTTGAAGTCTCAGATTGGGTGGCCCTGACCAGTGAGGGGAACTGAAGACCAGGACCTGTGTGGAGAATAGTCTGGCCACTTTTCTGTGAGGTGGGTGCTCTGTGCTTGGGGTCCGAACCAGCCCCTGGTCCCTGCAGACTCTCCAGAGCTTGGCAACAGCAAAGTCGAGAAGTGTGAAATAGCAAAGACGGCAACCTTCCCCTTCCTCTGGGAACTCTGCCTCAGTGAGTTGCAGAGCTGCTATAGACTCAATGACCTCAGCAGGGGGTAGCTGAAGACCCAGGTTGGGAGGACCTGCCCAGTGAGGAGATACAGGATCAGGGACCTGTGTATGAGTAGGGCTGCTGCAGTGTGCTAGGGGTCTGCTCCAGTCCCTAGTCACCCCAGATTTTCCAGCACCTGAAGGTATCAACAGTGAAGTCTGCAATACTGCAAAAATGGCAGCCTGCCCCTCCCACTGGGAGTTCCATCCCAGAGAGGTATGGACCTGTTACTGACCTAAACACACCGACAGGGGTGGTTGTAGACCTCAGTCGGGTGACTCCACACAATGAAAAGAAATGGGATCCAAGACCTGGGTGAAAAAGCAGTCTGGCCACTTCGTTGTAGAGCTACTGTGCTGTGCCAGGGGACTGCTCCAGTCCTCAGTCACCTCAGACTCCTTAGACCCTGAAAGCAACAACAGCTAAGGCTATGAAACAGCAAAGATGCTGACCCATCCCTTCCCCTGAGAGCTCTGTCCCAGAAAGGCTCAGAACCACTGCCAGCTGGAAAACACTGGCAAGGGTAGCTGGTGATCCTGATTGGGAGGTCCTGTCCAGTGAGGAAAAATGGGGTCAGGGCTCACATAAACCAGCAGTCTGGCTGCTTTTTTGTAGGGTGGCTGCAATGAAATGGCTAATTGCTTTGAAACAGCGTAGATGGTGCCCCAGCCCTTCCTCTGGGAGCTCCATCTCAGGGAGGTGTAACACTGCTACTGGTGGCTGGTTGGATTTCCAAGCCAGTAGGTCTTATTCTGCAAGGTGCCATGAAAGTGGGGTCTGCAGACCATTGTTGCTCAGCCCCTTTCTTAAGGGTATGTATAGGGGTCTAACTTCCCACTTTGCTGGAATTGCAGCTGCTTTTGCTGGGAAGTCCTGGTATCTAAAACTCCTGGGCTCTGCATGTGCCTGGGTGGATGCCCTACTAAGATTTCATGTAGCTGTGCATGTCAGACTGCAAGCCCTGGTGGAGTGAGTTCATAAAGAACTCTCCTAACCCAAAGGTTGCAAAGATCTGTGAGAGAAGCATGGGTCCCCCAGGGTTGCTCACTCACTCATTGCTTCCTTGGGCAGGGGAGACTTCCCTGGCTCTGTGTCACTCCTGGGTGGGCAGTCATTCTGCCTTACTTTTCTCAACTCTCCATGGGTGGAGTTGTTTCCTTGATGCATCCTGATACATGCACCTGGATGTTTCAGTTGAAGGCGATGTATTTACTTGCTCCTTCTCTTTGTCTCCATGTCAGCAGCACATACTAGTGTCTTCAAGTCAGCCATCTTGGCCAGCTTCCCTCTAGATTTCTTTATATTGAATTAGTATAGTAATATTTTGCTGGAAGATGAATAGATAAATAGTCCATCTAAGCAAATTCCAGAATGCAGCCAAAAAAGAAAGCAATAGAACAAATAAAGGAAGATAAGAAAGTTAAAAGGGCAGGCCTAATGAATTTAGAGTTCCAAGAATAGAAAAAAACAGCAGATAAAAGAGAACACTATTTGAAAAAAAAAAAAAAAAAAAGCAATGACAGAATTTTCCAGGGTTGGTGAAAGATCTGCCCTCAGATTCAGGTTCACAGCAACTGGAAACTAGATAAATAAGAATTCTAACTCTACACATGTTCTAGGACAACTAGACTGTTGAAGACAGATAAAGAGTTTTTAAAAACAGCCAAAGGCACAAGATATTCTTCCTAACTTGCCTTCAATCAAGAATTGTATATGCAGCAAAGCCTCATTTAAGAGTGAAGACCTCATTCACAAATCAAGTCATTGTAAAACAAGCGACACTGAAAGAAATACTAGAGATGCAAAATTGAAAGGTCAACCTGAAAAAAGAAAAAGAAAAACTTAAGAGAATACCTCTGAGGCCCAGAATTGCTACAATATAGTATCTAAAACCTTCAAATGTAACAAAAAAATTACAAGACATCCTGCAAAACTGGAAGATGAAACTCACACTAAAGACAAAAAGCGGTCAATATCAGCTGGCTCTGAATGAACCAAATGTTTTATTTCTGACGAAGACTTCAACACAGCTATTAGAAATATGTTCAAGGATATAAGAAAACATGATGACAGTAACTCCAAAAAGGTAATCTCAATAGATAAATGAAAACCACAAAAAAGAAACAAACAGAAATTCTGTAGTTGACTAGTACTATAAACAAGCTGAAAAACTCACAAGATGTGCTCAAATGCAGATTTGAGATGGCAGAAGAAAGAATGAGTGAAACTAAATATAAATCAACAGAAATTATCTAATATAAAGAACAGGGAGAAAAATATTGAAAGTAAAACAGGAACAAACTCTAAGAGAAATCTGTAACAGCATGAAGCATCCCAACAGATATGTAACAGGAATACCAGAAACAGAGGAGAAAAAAAGAAAATGGAAAATGTATTTAAAATTAAAGGCTTGAGGCCAGGCATGGTGGTTCATGCCTGTAATCCCAGCGCTTTGGGATGCCAAGGTGGGCAGATCACCTGAGGTCGGGAGTTTAAGACCAGCCTGACCAACATGGCGAAACCTTGTTTCTTCTAAAAATACAAAAATTAGCCAGGCATGGTGGTGGGCACCTGTAATCTCAGCTACTTGGGAGGCTCAGGCATGAGAATCGCTTTCACATGGGAGGCAGAGGTTACAGTGAGTCGAGATCAGGCCACTGCACTCCAGCCTGGGTGACACAGCAAGACTTCATCTAAAAAAAAAATTAATGTCTTGAAAACTCCCAAATTCAGTTAAAAAATTAAGTCTACAGATCCAAAAAGTTCAAGGAACTCCAGGCACGATAAAAACAAAGAGTTTCATACCTGGACACATCATAGGGAAACTGTTGGAAGACAAAGAAAAAGAGGAAATCCTGAGAGCAACAAAACAAAGTCAACGCATGCGTAGAGGAATAATAATAGTGGTTGCCTTCTCAGATAAATGCTAGAGACCAATAATCAGTGGAATAATATATCATGCTGAAACAAAACAAACATTATTACCCAAACATTTCATTTCCAACAAAACAGTCTTTTAAAAATGACAACAAAGACATTCCCAGATAAATATAGACTGAGAATTTATTGCTAGCAAATCTGCATTGTAAGAAACACTAGAGAAAGTTTTTCAGGATGAAAGGAGATGATATTAGATGTTAACAAGAAAAAAAGAAAAATATCAGGAATTATAAATGTATTAGTCAATATAAAATATGATATGTGTATGCATATATTCTTATATGTGTGTACATATACATATATATTCCTTTATTATTATTATTTTTTGAGATGGAGTCTGACTCTTGTCACCAAGGCTGGAGTGCAATCCTGTGATCTCAGCTCACTGCAACCTCCACCCCCTAGGTTCAAACGATTCTCCTGCCTCAGCCTCATGAATAGCTGGGATTACAGGTGTGCACCACCACACTCGGCTAATTTTTGTACTTTTAGTAGAGATGGGGTTTCACCATGTTGACCAGACTGATCTCAAACTCCTGACCTCAGGTGATCTGCCTGCCTCAGTGTCACAAAGTGCTGGGATTACAGGAATGAGCCACAGTGCCCAGCCTATTCCTTTATTCTTAATTCTTTAATAAACAAGTAATTGTATAAAGCAATGATTATTACGCTATATTGTTGAGTTAATTATAAATATTTATAATATATATGTTACATACATGTGTTTAAATATTTTTTCACATGCAGATGTATACCCATACAAACATGCATACGTGAGGGAGATGAGAGAGTAGAATTGGAGATGTATTAAAGTTACCATATTTTATTGTAATTAGGTCTATGTGTACCTAAAATAGACTGAAATAAGTTAATATATATGCATACATATATATGTGTTATATTTATATATATATATCCTTATGGCACCTCAGTTAAAACAATTCTAAAGTATATAGTTAAATGTAAATGGAATTAAAATGGTACAATAAAAATATTTCTTTAATACAAAAAAGTAAAAGAGAAGCAAAAATACACACAAAACACATAGAAAACAAATAGGAAAATGGCAGACATAAGTCCAATCCTACTAAAAATTACATTAAATGTAAATGAACTAACATTCAAGTCAAAATGCAGAGATCATCATACTGGATAAAATACAAGATGACAATGCCCAATTATGTACTACTTACAGGAAGAATATTTTAGATTAAAGACACAAATGCAACTTAAAGCATACAAAGTTTTAGTTACATAGGATAAATAAGTCTAGTGCTCTAATGTATGACATGATGACTATTGCTAATGATATTGTGTTGTATTTTCAAAGAGAGTAGATTTCAGATATCCTTAACATACACACATACACAAAGTGGTAACTATGTGAGGAAATGAATATGTTAATTTTCTTGCTGTAGTAATCATTTAATTAAGTATATGTACATCAAAATATCATGTTGTAGACTTTATATACAACTAAAAGGCAGAAGTGGTAAACTTCTGATTTCTTTGGGGCAAAGTCTTGACAAACTTTTTTAAAGTACCAATGATTTCACCATTCTTCCACCCAAACTTCACCATAAATTTGATGTTTGTTATTGTTTCAATTTTAGCAGAATTCATGTTGCTTGAATAGGACCCTGCTTTGTGCTTTGTCTGCAGGGTCACTATCTCAAGAGCAGCAGCAGGGAGGTAACCACCCCCATGATTCAATTACATCTCACCAGGTCTCTCCCATAACATGGGGGGACAATTCAGGATGAGATTTGAGTCAGGACACAGTCACACCATATCACTTTTATTTGGAGAAAATTATAGCATTTTATTATAGACAAACTTGTTAAAGATCTAAATTGAATGGAAAGATATTTATATATTGGAATTCTCAATATCTTAAATTTGTTTTTCCTAAATTTGTTTGTAAATTTAATACATTTCCAATTAAAAATCCTTACTGGGTTTCTCAAGGAGCTTGAAAACAAGCCAAAAATTTCTGAAGGAAGAAAACACTGGAGTGCTCACCATGTTACTTATCAAAACTCATTATCATAAAGCATCAGTGCTGTGAATTGAATAATTGTGTCCCTAAAAAGGTATGATCAAACCCTAACCTCCAGTACCTGTGAATGCAACTTTTTCTGGAAACAGGGTCTTTGTAGATGGAATGAGTTAAGATGAACTTATTATTGGAGTAGGGTGGGCTCTAAACCCAGTGCAACTGTGATCTTACAAGAAGAGGAGAAAAAACACAGAGGCAAACAAAGAGAAGCTAAAGCCATGTGAAGATGAAGGCAGACATCAGAGGAATGCGTCTACAAGCCAAGGACGCCCAGCGACCATGGAAACCAGGAAAGACTGGCCGGGTTCCTCTCTGGAGCCTCCAGAGAGAGATGTTCCTGCAACCCTTTGATTCTGGAGGGTGCTGAGAACTGTCCCCTGAACCGAGAGAGAATCAATTTCCATTGTGTTCAGCCACCCACCTTGTGGCACTTTGTTTGACAGGTGTAGAAACTAAAGGACATGGCAATAAACACACTATAGGATGGGCGCAACGACAGACAGCAGGCAGGAAGAAAGATCCGAAGCCCACCCACCCTGCCTGGGAGCTCTGCAGCTCACAGAGGTGGGACTCCAGGCCAGCGGAGGGTGGAGGACTTAGTGACTGGTCTGGAAAATTAATTACCCATAGGCAAAAATGAGGAGTCTGGGGTTCCCTAACTTGCATGATACACAAATTAAAAGACTAAATATGATAGGGGTAGCTTTGCAACTTTTGTAGGAAAATATTTTTATGGCTTCATCGTATAAACAGATTTCCAAAACAAGACTTCAAAAAATAAAAGCATGAAGGAATAAAATAAAATAATAAATAAATAATGAACATAAATAAAAAAATAAAAATAAAACCGTGAAGGACAGAACTGACACATTCAACTGTGTCTGTCAAATACAAAGAACGAGGATGAGGCGGGTGGCAGGGGCACTGAGACTGGCTGCCCGAGGTGCTGCCCTCCCTAGCAAACAAGCAGATCGTGCATGTTCAGGGAGAACCCAGATCTCCACGTCTCCACTTTCGCCGCTTCTTTACCCCTTCAGGAATGTTGTCTGAAAGAAGCCTACACAGATGATTACTGTGGCTAATATTGAATAGAAGGGGACATTCCTCCTTATCAATCAGCATGTTGGTTGTTCTTCATCCCTGGGAAGACAAGTGGGAGTGTGATCCTCACCTGCCCTTTCACATCTGTGCAGAAGAGTGTGGGTGTGTGCAGTGCATGGGCTTTATGTGAGTTTCTCTCTGGGGATCTAGTCTGGTGCACCATCAGCGCCTTGAGCAAACACTCGGGAAGAGGACTATTATCAAAAACGGTCTTTGAACTTAGATCCAGCTGCCATCACTGGGTTGTGCAACCCTGGGGCAAGTGACTAATCCTTGTGGAGTCCACGTCCAGTAAACACACACACACAACCCCTCCTATCTATCTATGTCCTATATCATTGGAAGTGTAGTACTTGGTATTTAATTTAGGAAACCATTGATAGGTTTTTGTATCATCTTTCACATTCTGATTTTTTATATAAACTGGAAGACAATGTGATGAAAGCATTGCATCCTAAGCCCCTCTGGCATGAACAGTCCTTGCTAGCTGTCTCTGCAACCTGCTCCTTACACATGAAAACAATGTGTAGTTGAGTGAATTCCTCAAACATCTGTCAGACGGTTTTTGTGCACAAGGCCAAGTGCTAGGCAAGGATAGTAATCTTGCCTCTAACACAAGGTTGTGACAACAACTCCTGAGAAGTTAAGAATATATATTTCAATGCTCCAATTTACTTTGGAGTTAATTTAGCTTTTAAGAACACTGGCCAGAAATCTACATCAGAATCACAGTGGTGGGTGGTTTGCCCCCCACTGCTGGTACAGCTGCTAATTATTTTCTTTTCTATAATTTTGAGAGCCAGCAGGGCAGTTTGGGGATTAGAATTAGCATACACTTTTAAAGCATCGTGGAGAGAAAAAGAGCAGCAGATCCTTTGCCCCTGAGTTCCAGACTGAGCAGTGGAATCTCGTCTTTGCCATTAAGCAGCCTGATACTTGAGTCACCTGGCGACACTCCCTGTTCCTCAAGCACTTGGCCTCTTGAAAAAAAATCCTCCAAAATAAGCTGATAGAGAGGGAGAGGCCTTCTTAGCCTTGACAAGTCTGAGTCCCGCGTGTTCTTCGAGCCACCCTGCATGGTGGGAGAGGTTGGAGCAGGAATTCCCCAGCTGGGATCCTCCATGTTCGCCTTATGCAGTGGCCCAAGGTGATGGCTGTCATCAGTACCACATCTATGGCTGGAAGCTGACCTGGCAGCCCACTCACTGGGCTTCAGACGACAGGGTGACCAGGGATGCCCAATTTCCATGCAGCTGGGGAGTCCCTGGATCTACAAATCTGCCCTCGTGTGTGCAGGCATGATTTCTGCTCCACCCCAGCTGAGAACCTTCTCTCCCAGGCCTTTTTCCCTCTAAGAATCTCTGCAGAAAGCCCCAGGACCAGGTCATGTCTTCCTCATCTTTACGTCATTGCATCTGGCGGTGCCCAGGGACTGACCAGGATGCACTTTCTGCAAACCTCAGTTGGACTAAATGGAAATCCCCACCCTCTGCACTGTGGTGCTCTGAGTGGTGTCTGTTCTCTTTCTGCAACTCAGATCCCACCATGCTCTGGGAGCGGCGTAAGGAGGAGGCTCAGCCTGCACATCCCCAGACCCGCAGTGTGCGTTCCCCTGCATGTGGGACTCCAGCCCCTTGGTGTGGGGCTAACAATGTGCATGGCCTCCCGGCCTCCTTGATTTCCCGTCCACAGGCCGTGACTGTGCTGTGCTCTCTTGGTGCACATGGTCCACCCTCCCACACCTGGCTGGCCTTCTCTGCAGCCTGGCCTGGCTCTGGCCTCCCTGGGTGCTCAGACCTTCCACGTCTCCCTCCTTGGCTCTGCCTGCTAAGCCCCAGGGTCGCTGGGGTACTCCTGATCGCCGACCATGCTTATTATTCCTTAGACCAGAGGTGCCTTAGAGTCTGTACAATCCCAGAGTTTCTGAAAATGCCAGTTCATTGATTAGGAAGCCTTCACGGGCCTGAAAAATCTGATTATGGATGGACTATAACCACTCTTGGGAAAAACTCAACTCACTTCCTGGGTTTCCCACACCAGCCACCTTCATGAGCAGGCTCCATACCCTGCAGAGCCCCCTGGTCCAGAGGAGATGTGAGTTCAGGGTCTGTGGTTTGCCCAACACTGCTGTCTCTGAAGTTTCTGAGCTCCTTGGAGTTGCCTAACCATTGCTTGCACCTGTCTCTTGTCTTGAGTTTCCCCCATTTGGGACGGGATCCTCCAAGTGCTTCATTGACTCTGGTTTGCTGATGCACCACCTGTCTATCAAGGCTGAGCTCGGTAGCCACTCTGCAGGGAGACAGAAATGACTTGCTCATTTGGGGCTGCCTGTCTTTATATTTGACTCTTAGCAGCTTCCAAGCTGCGTACTATGCTATTCCATGGGGTGTTTTATCTTTCCACCCAGCCTAGATTATAGATACTCAAGGTTAATGTTTTCAGTGTATTTATCTTTACAATCCCATAGTGTCTGGCCCATAGCAGACCCTCAATAAATATCTGCTTAATGTGCTTCAAATCTGGCTGGCTCAACAAGGGCAGCCGTCTCTCTTCTGCGGCAATGACAACTAAATTATCACTTGGTTCAATTTATTAGCCATTGATGCAGGTCACTGATTAATCAATGAAAGTATGGGGCTTGCTATGAATCACTGGGATAAGAGAAATGAGTAAAGTCCACACATTCTTGTCCCCATTCATGCATAGACAAGCCTTATTTAAGATGCAGGCTAAGAAAATGAACATATTCCTTTCAGAACCTTTGAAAGGAGAACACTGAAGAACCCCAAATTGCTTGCTGAAGATTTGCACTAAATTATATTCCTCTCATGATTCCCCATCCCCTCTCCATAATTGTATATTCAAAGCAAATGCATTATTTAAACAATAATATACTCTCTATTAGTCTCTTGCTTTGGGTAAATGGTTGGCTAAAGCAATTACAGGCCCCAGGGAGGGACTTGCAGAAGAGGAACCAAGATGCACCACGGATAATATGAGCCTCTACTTTATTGCAATAATTAAAGATTTTTATACAGTGTACTGAGGAACTGTAAGAGTGTTAAGGATGCTGTAATGACCAGCAATTTTCTTTTATGCTAATGTCAGAAAGAGAACACGATGGGGCAACATGGAACTGCACAGGATCCCAGCATGCCTTGCATTTTTGTTTAACGCCCCTTCAAGGCACTTGCGAACAGAGCTATGATCATCAAAAAGCCATGATATTAAAAACAGATAGGAATTAGCTTCAAGGTAAGTGCAAAATATTAGAAATATGTGAGTGGCATGAAATCCACTCCTGCGGATATGTGGAAAATGATGACAATGTGCTTGGCCAATTATCCGAAAATGTCATCTGGTGTGCACAATTAAAGCAGGATTCAGTGACAGAGATGCAGGATGTTTTTAAATAAGAGAATGAATCTGCTTAGACTGTGGAAGGAGCCTTGATAAGTTGTGTTTCTAGTGAGTTTCCTGCAAAGCCATTGCCCAGACATGGGGCTCCTCCCTCCTCCTCTCCCTCCCAGCCCACCACCCTCATGAGCCTGGCATCTGCTCTCCAGAGCCTGGCCCGTGCCTCCTTCCTTACCTCCTCACCTGCACTTTCTGCTCAGCCCCGTGCATCCGTTAACCCCACAGGAGTTCCCTTTATGAACACATCTGTCTCCTTTTCCTTCACATTTGAACCCAGCCATGACCCTTGATTGACACCCAGACTGTACTGCAGGCACTGGGACTTCATCCGAGCCCTTCACAGGCTGGCCACACTCAGTCCATCCCACACTCACCCAGGACCATGCATCAGCTGGTGGCTTGAGCCCACCATTGGAGCATGGAGGCCAAAATGTCACTGAAAATGCAGTGAAAACAAATCAAAAGGATTGCAGAGGCCACATCTCTATAACCATTTATGCATGTTTTCTGCTTGTCTGCTTGTGGGCCATTTCATGCAACTTCACTCTGTTCTTCTCTGTGGACCACCAAACCCTATCTCTCCCTTCCTCCCTCTCTGTCCCAGCCTCCTGGCTCCCTCAAAGAGAAGGCACCACCACTCAATTTCCAACCAGACACTTCTCCTTGTCTGTGGCTCTTTCTGCAGATCCTGCTCCCATTTTCAAGGAAAGATTTCTACCTCCAGCAAAAGTGGTGGGCTTCTCATTTGTGCTTGATTTTCAACAAGTTACACAATGATAACAACAAAATGCAATCCAAAAATTGAATCTCATTTCGTAATGGTGATGACAATGGCTGCCATTCATCAGGGACTTTCATATTCTAAACTTTTTGCTAAGAATTTTATGTACATCATCAAAGATTTAATACAAGATATTCAATTGTCCTCACTTGCACTTGGGAGACAGCTGCTTATCCATGACTGCATGGAGGTGAGGATGGGCAGTGGGGTTTGCACCTGTGTCCAGTCATCACGTGCATGCAGAGTCCTCTGCCACATTATCCATCTTCCCTGTGGCTTCTGGACTTCCCAGGGCTGTGCCAAGGGATGAGTATCACCAGCAAGGCTGGAGATCCTCATCTGCTCAGGGGGATTCTGGTTTTACTTATTGTGGGATTATTATTATAATTGTTCTCAGCTGGCTGGGTGTGGTGGCTTGCCTGTAATCCCAGCACTTTGGGAGGCTGAGGCTGAGGTGGGAGGACTGCTTTAGGCCAGGAGCCCAAGACCAGCCTGGGTAACATAGCAAGACCCTATCTCCACAAAAAATTAAAAAAACATTGTTCTCTTTCACTCTCCAAGTATTCTGGCTTATACAATAAATTACATTCTCAGTATGGCCATCCAGCGCTGGTCTCTTTGTGTTTACTAAGGGTGTCAGCGGCAGAGCCTGGAGAGAGCTCAGGTCTCCTACCAGGCAAGTCTCTTTCCAGTGTTGTATTCCTTGATTCTCAGATAGAAAAGTTGAGATTTAATGGAGATTAAATTCAACCAAGTGCAGTTAACACTGTGAGGTTCCAGCATCAATATTGTTTTCTTACTAGCATTGAGGCAAACACACACTAGGGTGACCCATGAGTCACGCTGTTGTGTAACCCCTACTCTTGAGTGTGGATGGGGCCTGGGACTTGTTTCTAACCAACCAAGTGTGGCAAAGATGATGGGCTGACACTCTCATGATTAGGTAATAATGTAATCATGTGAGGCCACTCAGCAGACTCAAGTGAGAGGGTCCTTTTGTGGCTTTGAAGAAGCAGCTGCCATGCTTTGAAAATGTCATGCAGTAGTGACTTAGGGTGGCCTTTTGGAGCTGAGGGTGGTCCCTGGCTGACAGCTAGCAAGAAAACAGAGACCTTGGTACTACAACTGCAGAGGGACATATCTGCCAGTAATAACAGCTGGAAAGCAGATCCTTCTCCAGTTGAGCCTCTGATGAGACTGCAGCCCTGGCTGACATATGGATTGTAGTCTGGTAAGACCCTAAGTTAGGGAACGAAGCTAAGCTGTGTTCATTCCTGTGACCCACAGAAATCCTGAAATAATAAATGGATATTGTTTTAAGCCACTAAGTTTGTGACAACTTGTTATGCAGCCTAGAAAACCATAGAGATGCCATCATTGAGGAGCCTGAGTGAGTTTAGGGAGCAGCATACACTAGAGTCCCACCTGAGAAAGTTTGAATCTTGACTCCACAGCTTACCTGCAGTGTGAATGTGGGCAAATTAGTGATACACTTTGTGCTTTAAGAACCTTACCTGTCAGGTTCAGGTAATAATAATGCCTGCCTTTATTATACTGGGAGACATAAATGCATTGAAAAGGCACACACATGTAGTAAGCACTGAATAAATGTTAGCTTCTGATACCTACATGGACAAGAGATACACCATAATACACATTTTAAATTGTTGATTTGGAAAAATGTACATGTTTGAACACCCATGAATTACTTGATTTGACCTTGTTCTTCTAGTTGAGATTTAATGCTAAGCCTTGTGCAAACATCATTAAAAATATACTTCTCCGCTCTCTAGTTAACAATTTAAAAGAGATAACATTGAAGCAAATATACACATGAAAACATAAAACAAATGTGTAAGATGTGTGCAAACATAAAACATAATTAGGGTTGATGTTTTCAGTGTGCATGCTGAGTAGTACGGTGGGTTTGATGTTTTAATATTTGCTCAGGGATAACTTGATGGTTTCTGACTGCTAACGGCTGATGGGGGAAGACGATTCCAAGGTAAGAGAGATGCACCTTGAGATGACAATGGAGACATGGGTGCTCCTCGGGAGATGGAGGTTGGTTCCTCAGCTCAAAGGGACACCTGGCTGCTGGGGAAATGGATCATCCCTAGGGAATGACAATGAGCAGGGTGCCATTTAAATGAGCAGCAGTGAGTAAACGTTGATGCTGTTCATGAAAGCACAGAACACGGAGCCCAGCAGCAAATCCCAAGGAGTCCAGTAGTTAACTTCAAACATTGGAACCTGGAGGCAGCCAAGTGATGTGTGTGCATCTGGACCTTATTCTGTGATGTCCTTTTCTGCAAAATAAACACCAGTAGGAAGGAGCTATTGAAATAAGATGCCAATAGTGCTCTGAGAAACTGAGTGATGCGTTAACTTTCTCTTCCTTCTCCCTTTCTCTCTCTCTTCCTTCCTTTCTCTTTATTAGTTTTTGTTTGTTGTTTTCTCTAGCCTTCCTAAAAACTAAATATCATGGGGGTTGGCCAGAAACATCCAATGTGTCTTGGTGCGTATGTGCCTATCCAGGCAGGCAAGGGACACTTCTGGTTCTTTCTGTCCCTTCAGGGGCAGACCCATCACGTCCCAGGGAAGAAGTGGGACTTCAACATTGAACAGGGGCTCCTGCATTGGTTTAAAACTCTATGATCATCTTGTCCAATCTTACACAGAACAGCCCCTAGAAACTCTATAGGGCCCTCTGTTCTGGAAAGACTTGGGGTCAGAATAACATTTTCCTTCGTGTTTGCAGGCATTTGTGGTTTTCTCTCTACCTTTCCTGCTGCTGCTTCTCAGCTCCTTTCCAAGTTGTTTTCCTTCTCTGTCTTGCCCTTAAATAGCAGCAATATTAAAACATTTCCTGGGGCCTCTTCCTATTCATATTCATATTCACCTGACTGGTGAAGTCAACTTCTGTAACTGAGATCCTCACATCTTTGCTGACCAATCCCTCACAAGTCTCTAGCTTGTGCTCAGCCTTCTCTGCTGAGCTCTGAAGTCATTTGGACAAAGCCTGCTGGCTGTCTCTATTTGGTGTTCCGTGGACACCTCCAATACTCACATCTGAAACTGTCCTCATCTCCTTTCCACCAAGTCCCCAAACCTGACCCTGTGTAGTCATATTGGGGAACTGGAGAAGTATCTGTAACCCAGGACAGAGCCCCAGGAGTCATGCCCACTCTGCTCCCACTCTGCCCTTTTCTAGGTCCTAAATGCCGCTGATTCAGCCTCTTCTCCTCAGACCTCACCCTCACGCACACAAACCTAGCATGCCACCCAGACGGCTATGAGACTTTCCACACCGAAGTCAGGGCAATTTTTTAAATGCCTGATCCGATCGGGCCTTTCCCGTGGTCACACCCCCACTTTGTCCTTAGGATAAAGTTTAGAATCCCTGATGTGATTTGAGAGCCTCTGCACCACTGGGCCTCTGGGGACCTCCCCCGGACTTCCAGCCACCCTGGCTCATTTAGACAATCCCAACTTTACCCATGCTCTTTTGCGCATGGCCCTTACCTATCCCTGCCCATGTGTGGCCTACCTGGCTCCTTTCTGCTACTTCTTCTGGTCTCATCTGAGACCACTTCTTCCGGGAAGCCTTCTCTGAACTCACCTCCTAACCCTTGCCCTCCCTGGCCTAAGCTACTTGCCTCTTCACTTTTACTATCTTAGCCATCGGGTAATGACGAAGCTGCTGTTTCTTATTAACCCCCTGGGTGTCCACTTCCTTCCCCTGGTGCCATAACCTTCATTAGGTCAGGGGCTCTCTGTTGGTCCACCTTTGCAGTCTCAGAAACAAGCACATTGCTGGTATAAAAATTAACCCATTGAATACATTATTTTCTATACTTTTTGGTTAATTTCCTTTTTAGATTTTTTTAATTTGTAATTGACAAGTAAGAGTTGAATATATTTATGGGGTACACTGTGATGTTTTGATATACATATATTGTAGAATGGCAATATCAAGATAGTTAACATATCCATCACCTCACATGCTTATATTTTTTTGTAGTGAGAACATTTTAAATCTACTCTGCTAGCAATTTTGAAATACATATTATTATTAACTATGGTAATCAGGCTATGCAACAGATCACTAAAACTTATCCCACCTGTCCAGTTGAAATTTTTTACCCTCTGGCCAACACCTTTCCTGCTCTGACAAACTTTGGTAGCCACCATTCTACTCTCTACTTACATAAGTCTGACTTTTATAGAGTTATACGTTTTTTTTCCACATTGAGTGAGCCCGTGCAGCATGTATCCTTTTGTGCCTGGCTTACTTCACTTAGCATAGTATCCTCCAGGCTCATCCATGTTGTTGCAAATGTCAGGATTTCTGTCTTTTTCAAGGCTGAATAGTACTGCACTGCGTATATTTACCACATGTTCTTTATTCATTCATCCTTGATGTACACTCAGGTTCATTCCTATCTTGGCTATTACGAATGGTGCTGCAAAGAGCGTGGGGTGCAGACATCTCTTCCATATACCGATTTCAATTCCTTTGGATATATACCCAGGACCAGGATTGCTGGATCATGTGATAGTTCTAGTTTTAATTTTTTGAGGAAACTCCATAATGTTTTTCGTAACAGCTGTATTAATTACATGCCCATCAAGAGTATGCAACGGTTTCCTTTGATACACATTCTCATCAACATTTGCTATTTTTGTCTGTTTGATAATAGCCATTCTAATAGGTATGAGGTGATATGTAGTGATTTTAATTCATATTTCTTTAATGATGAGTGTTTTGGCACTTTTTTTCATTAAACTGTTGGCTGTATATATTCTTGTGAGAAATGTCTGATCTTTTATTTTTTGATCAGGTTATTTATTTTCCTGCTTTTGAGTGGTTTGAGTTCTTTGTATAGTTTGGATATTAAACCTTATCATATGTATGGTTTGAAAATATTTTCTCCCAGTCCATGGGTTGTTTCTTCACTCTATTGATTCTTTCCTAGGCTGTGGAGAAGCTGTTGAGTTTGGTGCAATCTTGTTTGTCTGTTTTTGCTTTTGTTAACTGCACTTTTGGAATTGTATCCAAAAAATAATTGCCAGCTTAATGTCTTGAAGCTTTTTGCCTATGTTTTTTTTCTAGTAGTTTTATAGTTTTAGATCTTATGTGTAAATTTCTAATCCACTTTGAGTTGATTTTTATATATAGCGTGATACATGGATCCAATATTACTCTTCTACATGTAGATATCCAGTTTTCCCAGCACCATTTATTGAAGAGACTGTTTCCATTGTGTGTTCTTGGTAACTTCATTGAAAATAAATTGATTCAAAATTTGTGGATTTGTTTCTGGGTTCTCTATTCTGCTTCATTGGTTGCTATGGTTTTATGCCAATACCATGCTATTTTGATTACTAAATCCTTGTGATATTTTTTGATATCAATTTCTGTGAAAAATGTCATTGGATTTTGAATTTTGATAAGAATTTCATTAACTCTATAGATTTCTTTGAGTAACATGGACATTTTAACAATATTAATTCTTCTAATTCATGAACTCAGAACAGCTTTCCATTTTTTTGTGTTTTCTTCTATTTCTTTCATCAATGTTTTATACTTTTATGTATATAGATCTTTCGTTTCCTTGGTTAAATTTATTCCTAAGTATTTTTTAATGCTATTGTAAATTGGATTGTTTCTTAATTTGCTTTTTGGGTAGTTTGCTGTTAGTGTACAGACATGCTACTGATTTTTTGTATGTAATTTTGTATCCTGCAACTTTACTGAATTTGTTTATCAGTTCTAACAACTTTTTTGGTGGATTCTTTAAGGTTTTCCATATATAAGATCATGTCATCAGCAAACAGACAATTTCACTTCTTCCTTTTATATTTGGATGCCTTTTATTTCTTTTTCTTGCCTAGTTGCTCCAGCTAGCACTTCCAGCACTAAGTTTAAAAGAAGTGGGAGAGTGGGCATTTGGTTCCTGACCTTGGAAGCAAAGCTTTCAACTTTTCACCATTGAATATGATGTTAGCTGAGGTCTTGCCATATATGGGCCTTACTGTGATGAGGTACATTTCTTCTATTCCCAATTTGTTGAGAGTTTTTAATCATACAAAATGTTGAATTTTGTCAAATGCTTTTTCTGCATCTATTGAAATAATCATATGGTTTTGTCCTTCATCATGTTAATACGGTGTATCACATTTATTGATTTGCGTATGTTCAAACTTCCTTGTATCCCAAGAGTGAATCATGTTTGATTGTGATAAATTATCTTTTTAATGTGCTGTTGAATTCAGTTTGCTAGTATTTTATTGAGGATTTTTGTATCTACATTAATTGGGGACATTGGTCTGTAATTTTCTTTTCTTGTAATGTCCTTTTTTGGCTTTGGTATCAGGGTAGTATGGGCCTTCTAAAATGAGTTTAGAAGTATTTTCTCCACTTCAATGTTTTGGAAGTGTTTGAGAAGGACCGATATTCGTTCTTCTTCATGTGGTTGGTAAAATTCACCAGTGAAGCACTAGGTTATGAGAATTTCTTTGATGAGAGACTTTTTGTTACTGATCCAATCTCCTTACTCATTATTGGCCTACTCATATTGTTTCTTTCTTCATGATTTAGTCATCATAGTTTGTAGGTTTTAGGAATATATTTGTTTCTTCTAGATCAACCAAATTTTTGGCATATAATTCTTTATAGTGGTTTCTTATGACCCTTTGTATTTCTGTAGCATCAGTTGCAATGTTTCCCTTTCATTTCTGGTTATATTTATTTGAGTCTCCCCTCTTTTCTTTTTTAGTTTGTCTAGCTAAGGGTTTGTCAATTTTGTTTATCTTCTCAAGAAATCAACTTTTAGTTTTCTTGATTTTCTATTCTCTTTTTCATTTGTTTCTGTTCTGATCTTTATTATTTCTTTCCTTCTATTAAATTCGGGCTTTGCTTTCCTTTTTCTACTTCCTTAAATTGTAATGTTAAGTTATTTATTTAATATCTTTCTCTTTTTTGATATAGATGCTTACTGCTATAAACCCTCCCCTTAGAACCATATTTCTGCATTCCATAAGTTTTAGTATGTTGTGTTTTTATTCAAGACATTTTTATTTTCCTTTTGATTTCTTCTTTGACCCATTGGTTGTTCAGAAACATGTCATTTAACTTTCAAACATTTGTGAATTTTCCAAGATTCTTCCTGTTATTGATGTTTAGTTATATATTATTGTGGTCAGAAAAGAAACTCGATAGGATTTCCATCTTCTTAAATTTGTTAATGATTTTGTGACTTAAGTACGATCTGTCAGGGAGAACGTTTCATGTGCACGCTTCTCCTTCTGGAATGCCTGTTATATGAACATTGGTTCTCTTGATGGTGTCCCATAGTTCCCATAGGCTTTCTTCATCCTTTTTTGTTTTTCTGTTTTTCCTCCTCTGACTGGATAATTTAAAAGTTTTGTCTTTGGGCTCACTGATTCTTCTGCTTGATTATGTACAAAAATTTACTGAATTTTTCTGTTCAATCATTTATGCTTCATCTCTAGGATTTCTATTTGTTCCCTTTTTGGGTGGTTATTTACATTTCTTTGTCAAACTTTTCATTTTGTCCTTTTATTAATTTTCAAATTTTACTTAGTTTTCTATCTGTATTTTCTTGTAAGTCACTTAACTTCTCTAAGGGGTGTATTTTGAATTTTTTGTCAGTCAGTTCATAGATTTCCATTTATTTAGTGTTTGTTATTTCATCCTTATTAGTTTCTTTTGGTGGTGTCAAAAACTCCCTGATTCTTCATAATCGTTGTGTACTTGCATTGGTGTCTGTGGATTTGAGGAAGAAGCCATCTCTTCTGGCATTTATAGTTGTTTTTTGGTAGAAGTAGACCTTTACTCTTAGTCTAGACTGTGGTTCTGAATGGGCCAGCTGGTACCAACAATGGGCAGTAAGAGCTTGCCATCAGACTCTCTCGTTGGACTGCCTGCACTCTTAGGTCATGTGGGGTTGCTGACTGGGCTCTGCTGTCCTGTGAGGCCACTGACTGGGTCTGCTATCAGGTAGAGCTCCTGGCTGAGAGCTACTATTGCCTCTAAGTGGGCAGGGTCAAAAGCTGTATTCCTTGGCCAGGTGGCACCACTGTTTGAATTCTGCAGTTTGGCAGGACTAAATACTAAGCTCTGAGATAGGTTGGGGTCACTATTTGGCTACTCAGGATCGGGTGTCAGAGATTATGTTCTGCAGAAAGCCATGGTTTCAGCTAGCCTTCCTGCCAGGTCAGAGGTTGGGGTGGGCTCTGAGGCTGAGCAGGGTGGCTGGCTGGGAATTCAAGCCAGGTGGAACCTTCAGCTATGCTTCTGGAAGCAACTAGCTCAGCCTTGTGTGTGGGTTGTGCTGTCGGCTGGCATCTGTGGTCGGGTGGTACCACTGGGAGGAACACAGAGCTACTGTGAAGGTGCATGCCCTTGTTTCTGTGCACCCACCTTCCACGTTGTTTCTAGCCAGCCCTCAGTGGTCTAGTCCTGCAGGTAACTTCAGTGTTCCCTGTGAGGTGAGACAGAAGTAGCCCTCCTGGGAAGAATCCCAGAAAGCTGGGGAAGCTGAGCACCCACCTTGGACTCTCTTTTACCCTTTCTAGAAACCACAGGCCCAGGGGAATCCTCTCTGTTGGGCAGGGGGCGGGGTGCTGCTGTCAAACTGAAACTGTTCCTCCTGCTCCTCTAATGCTGCTTTTCACAGCTCTGTGGTCGAAGAGGATATGGCAACTTCACTCTTGAGTTTTGGGATTGTTCACAAAAATCTGATGTGTGTTCTTATCTGTGGATAGTCATTAGTTAGACTTTTTGCGAGGGGAACTGAAACTGAGGACCTCCTATTCTGCCATCTTTATGTCACTCCTTAGTTAATTTCAATGATGAGAACTTTCATTTTTACTTTAAAACATATGAATGGTTTTTAATTTATTCTCTATGTCTTAAAATACATTTTATTAAAAGCAATTCTTCTTGATATTTTTCTTAAGCAAATTATTGTTTTAGTTACTTTAGAAGGATAAAACACATATATGACTGGCACTCTGCAATATAACTTACACAAAAATGTAGGAAATACAAAGTTAAATGCAGGAGAAGTGTATTAAGAAAATACTTAAGCAAGAATACTATAATCAATGTAAGAGCTCTCACAAGTAGTATGCCATCAGCAGAGAAGATAATAAACATCACTTCCTAGATCATTTCAGCTTACAAAGCAAAGAAAGGATGTTTGATGGATTTTGACACCCAGATCAATGTTCCTTTGCAAAGAACAAAGAGTCATGGCAAGTGAGAAGAGTCGTGTATTTTCCTTTTTGTTGTTGTTGTTTTCTGTTTGTGTCATTGTTGTTATTTAGTTGTTATGTAGTTATGTAGCTACATGTTGTATTTCTTGCTGTAGGGATTCACTTCTGTCTGTAGAGCTAGGACACTCCACTTGCCAATTCTTGGTCCTCACATTCAGTTCACCTTCATGTGGAGAGTAAGCTGCCTGGGCCGGGGTTTCTTCCACAGCTGGAGGGCCTCTGTACAACTTTCATCTTTAAACAAATGCTCATTCCAGGGCACAAATCCTGGGTGCAGTAAAGTTCCCAAAGCTGTGGACACAGGAAAGAGAACAAATCCTAGACGAGAAGAAACTTTATTGACTATTGGGTATTTTTCTCCTTATTCTCTAAGCCCTTTAAAGATTGCAGCAAAAAAATATTCTGGCAATTAAACCAAATGCATATAAACAGTAGACAGATTTAATGCACACTCTGCATCTATAGAATTTGGGAACAGAGTAGCTAAAATGTGTTTGCTCCAGTTCACCTTGGATTTTAATGATGGTCACTGGACAATCAAGAGAACTGGATTCTCTGGTAGCTTCCCGACATACACGATATGGAGAAAAACACAAAAGCACATCAGAGAATTCTGCTGTGGCCGTGGTTCTAAACTCTGGGTTCCATTAGGAGCTCTGAAAATTACCAATGCGGGGCTACACTCCAAACAGATGAAACTGGAATTCTTCAGTAAGGACTACCGTGGGCAGTTTTAGAGGCTTTCTAGCTGTGCTCCTGTGCAGCAAGGGTTAAGGAACAGGTTTAATATTCATAGTCAAATGACTCGAGTCAAATTCACATGGTTTCAGTCTCACAACCCTGCCTCTTAACACCCCACCTTGTGTCCCTAGTTGTGCATGACTATAAAACATATATAGAAGTAGTTTAAAAGCCAAAGTACTTCAAGTTGAAACTTTTCCATTTAAAATAAAAGTAGCAATCATAGAACAGAGATAAATTATACATTTAATGTGGTGATATTTAATCAGCCTCCTGTATACATTTGTGGCTAGAGAAACCAACATAATGGTTTATTTCATGCTTTGATTGAGGTTACTTTTTACAGATAAAGACATTAGAAAACTGCTTTTATGAAAAAAATTGTCTAAGTATCTAGAATGCTTCAAATACAGTATAAACAAAATGCAGTAGTTGCCTATCAAACTTTTAATATCAAATAATAGGTTTTGAGTCATTGAAAATTATCATTTTATTTATACATATTCACAACAAAACAGCAATTTTTAACTGTGAGATAAGCAATATTTTTCCCAAGATCAGGATATCAGTATATATCTAGCACCACCCAATGATTAAATAAAGAACACTCAACAGTGTTAACAATAGCTGATTTTTTTTGCTGGTTCTGGGTCAGACAGAACAAAGACATTGCATGTTTCAGTGGGTCGAATCCTCCTGTCAGCTCTGTGCAGTAGGCGGTGATCCCGACCCCTCCCACAAGGCTGGGGGAGCAGAGGCAGCTTCAGGGTCTGTTCTGGAAATGTTTGCGGCTCACAACACAGTCCGGCATCACCTGGACTTGATACACAGTCCGACAGCATCAGCATCGCCTGGGAGCTTGTTAGACATGAGGATCTCAGACTTCACCCCAGTCCCACATCCTGAATCAGAATTCGAATTTTAACAAGCCCCCAAGGTCATCTGTCTACACGGAATGGTGTCCTTGCACGTGTTTGCTCCAAACAATGTCAGGGATTATTTTCAATTTTATTGAAATAACTAAATGCACAAAACGCTTTTGTAATAATGCTTCCTTGCATTTGGTTGGTGCTCCAGGATTCAAGCAATACTTTTGAGTGTATCATTTCCTGTCATTATTTTCACGTAGTTCAGAGACATTTGAGAAAATTGCCGCTGATTCTTGTGCTTTAATAAGTAGCAAATAGAAAAGTACAACGCACACTTTTGACTATGTTGCAGAATCCGCTCATAGCAGCAGATGCTCTCTGTGAACTATCTTTGCTCCAAAAATGTGTGAAAATAGGCCGGGTGCGGTGGCTCATGCCTGTAATCCCAGCACTTTGGGAGGCTGAGGCAGGCAGATCACCCGAGGTCGGGAGTTCTATACCAGCCTGGCCAACATGGTAAAACCCCGTCTCTACTAAAAATACAAAAATTAGCTGGGCATGGTGGCAGGTGCCTGTAATCCCAGCTACTCAGGGGGCCGAGGCAGGAGAATCGCTTGACCCCGGGAAGCAGAAGTTGCAGTGAGCTGAGATCGTGCCATCGCACTCCAGCCTGGGGACCAAGAGCGAGACTGCGTCTCAAAAACAAACAAACAAACAAACAACAACAAAAAAAACTGACTTAAGCTGGAGGTAAGTGCCGCAAGATTAGAAGTCTGTTAGACTGTGTGTTGGATAGTCACGATGCTGTCCGTCAGAGTGAGAATGCATTTCAGATTTCAGTCCTCGCTGCTGGGGTCAGCCAAGCATGCACATTTTCAAAGAAGCCCCTGGATGTGCCAATATTGAAAGAGAGCTGTATTCTTTTTGACTGGCTAACTGTTCAGGAATATTCCATAATTTAGCATTTATTACCTATCAAAACCCTTAATCTTTGCTCATTTTCCCTATGAACGTTGGATGCCGAGCTAGTCTCCAGCTAGACATTTCTAGATAAGCTCTCTGTTTCCAATTGTTTTCCTCCTAATCCACGCACCCACTACAATTCAACCATGCAATTCTCTAATGATTTTTCTAGGGTAAGCCATTACTTTGTAAATGTAGACCTTCACCTTCTGTGCAATTTGCTGACCCCCAACGGGTAATTGTGGTTCTCAATTACTTCTGCTGCTTGGACAAGATCACCTGGCGCTTAGAAGATACTTTGTTCTGCGTTTCCGCTCCCTCTATCCAGGCCTCCCATTATGCTCAGTTGTCTCCTTCGTAGGTCTGAGGCCCCTCTGTGCTGCACTGCAGCCTCCGAGTGGCTCGCACAACTGCCCCTGGCACCCCTCCAGCCAGCAGGGAGACTCTGAACTCTGCAGGCTCCACAGAAACTGGCAGAAAGTCCCCCTGAGGAACAAGGTGGGCGGAAACCTCCTTCCCTCAGCAGTGCTAAAGGGGCTGGTCCAGAGAAGCAGGTAGAGAATGTCGGGTACCGTTTCTAGTCTTGGACTCTACCAGCACTGGCTCCTGAGAGATAGAAAGCAGCAGGTTTCTAACATCTCACACATCCGTCAAGTGGAAATGACTGCTGCAGCCTCTGCTGTCTTCTCTGCTGACTTGAGGAACCAGGAGTCTGGGCTCTTTTCTGCCCCTGCTTGTGATCTCCTGGTTGCTGCTCCCACCAGTGTGAGTTGTAAGACAGGGCTGGGGCCATTGGAATAACGTGGTGGCCTCCTGTTTACACACACATGTGTACATGCACAGAACACACATGCACATACATGTATGGGTATGCGTGCACAGAACACATGCACTTATGCATAGGTGTGCATGCACAAAACACAGAAACATGAATAGTCATGCGTGCACACAAACACACACATACTGGACATGCATGCATAGAACACACACATGAATAGGCATGCATGCACAGAACACACACACATGCATAGGTGTGCATGCAAAGAACACACATGCATATACATCCATGGGTGTGAATGCACAGAACACACAAGCATGAATAGGCACACACGTACACACACAAGCACGCACATGCTGGAGATGCATGCACAGAACACACACGTGAATAGGTGTGCATGCACAGAACACATACACACATGTATGGGTGTGCATGCACAGAACACACAAACATGAATAGGCATGCACACACAAGAGCACGCACATGCTGGACATGCATGCACACACATGCATGGGCGTGCATGCACAGAACACACATGCAAACACATGCACAGGCATGCATGCACAGAACACACATGCAAACACATGCATGGGCACGCATGCACACACAGACACAGGGCATTCCTCCCGCCTCAGGCACCCTGGCCAATGACAGCATCAGTGGTCGATTCGCGTGGATCCCTCCACTAGCGACCATTCTCACAACCTTCACATTTAAGTTTGAATTTCTTCCCCATGAACGGGGCTGCCAGATGCCAGGTTGATAATGAGCTGTGAGCTCAGAGTGGCATCAGGGACCCAAAGGACCATGTCTAGGGGCGCTCAGGTGCCCAGAACAGACCGCCTCCCCCACGCCAGGCAAGGGCTGTGCCACATGGAGTTTCTTTCACCGATTTCCCCCCAAAAGTGGTATTAAAAGTAGACGCTTAATGATAATGAATTGAATTGTTCCTATCTAAAGTGGACTGACTGGCAGAATGCTGGCAACAGAGAGATCCCTGACGCTGGCTAAGAAAACAAAAGTAATTGGATTACACAAAGAAAATAAGATAAACATTCATTAAAATTACAGTAACAGGCTGTGATTAATGAGCAGTGGAGGAGCACGCAGCACGCAGCCCGGCCCTCGAGGTCTTCCTGCCAGGTGTGCCAACCGGGACTCCTCTTCCAGAGGAGTTTCCATGGGCTTATCAGATCAAGGGGAAGGCACTTGCCTTTCCTAAAGATTCTTTCTCCCGACTTTTCATTTTCATTATCAAAGAGTTCAAAAATGGTTAATAGCAGAAAGGACCT
Organism: Gorilla gorilla gorilla; assembly: GCF_029281585.2. Taxonomy (NCBI): domain Eukaryota; kingdom Metazoa; phylum Chordata; class Mammalia; order Primates; family Hominidae; genus Gorilla; species Gorilla gorilla. Next base: position 109,813,189 of record NC_073243.2, on the reverse strand, counting down.
TCCTGATGAAAAATGTATCTTTTACAATGATCATTACTCAGATTCTGTGTTTCTGGTACCGTTTAAAGGATGGCTGGCCATTCTTCCAGGCAGTCAGATTCGGTGCCCGAGCCTCTCTTCACTCAGTCGTCCTGCGTGTTCCCAGGAAGGACTTGATCTTTACTACAACGTCCACAAGCCAAGAGCACCCACCGTCTATTTCAGTGACGCATGGGAAAGGTCCCTGAATGGGGGAGTGAGAGCTGGTGGGTCCTGAGCATGCCCACCCTGTGAGGACCGCACTGGTTTAATCCCCCTGTGCCCACCCTTCTTCAAACTCACTGTTAAAACAAGCAGCACTTGGATGTCCTCTGACACGGCTGCCAGGAGGCACTGCGACAGCATCTCTGTAAACACCACGATTCCAGCTCCATTTTATTCAGGCCCCACAGATGCTGCAACCTCAAACCAGGAGTCCTTGAAGAGCCAGCTGGGGAAAACCCCCAGAGTGTCATAACTGGGTCCTGTCATGGAGGATGGTGCCCAGGGCTCCAGGAATCAGGACAAAGGCCCTCATCACAGAGATGCAAACGCAACAACCTTGGCATCAGAGAAGCTGGCACCTGACATGGCCCCATCTGACCCCAGGCCTTGCGCGAGGAATGGTGAATGCTGGCGTCTTGGCGAAGGCTGTGATGGTTGTGTGTGGGAGCACAAGGCTCTCGGAGGCCTCCTCCTAGTGCCACTCGGTGCCTGGTGCCCTCAGGCCCACCTCCACCCTGCGCGTGGTCCACACACATCGGACAAAGCAGTGAGCCCGGGGGCGTGGACAGATCCTCGCTGACCCTCCCTGGAGCCACACCACATGGAGCAAGGCAGCGAACAGCTCCGGTGTTAGCAGCCTCCGTTTTCTTGCCTGTGTAATGGTCATAATAACAAGGCCCTCCTGGAGTGGGTAAATGAAGTGATGCAAATAAGGAGTTCGTCAGAATGTCCCCCCTCCCCACTCCCCTTGAAGGTGGAATCCGTTTCCCCGGCTGATATGTAAACACATGGTGCAGACACCAGCAGCTGCACAGGACATGGACCTGCCTCTGCTGCACCTGGCGCGAGGCTCATGGCTGCGCGTGGAAGCTCCGGGGCTGCGCTGAGCCATGGTGACCTGCTATGCCAGGTTCCTTTTCTGCACAGTGTCGCTCCCTCTGCTTGGCTTGGTGGCCACCAGTTTACTCCTCCTGGAGATGATTGGCCGAGAGGATCTCACTGGACTCTGGAGCCACATGCCGAACACCTGCTTCTTTCCCCGCAGGGAGGCCGAGTTTCCTGTTCCTTGAACTCTAAATCTCCTCTCCACTGCGAGCTTGGATCTGCAGTTGAGTTTCCCACTTTCACCTCGGCAGAGACCACCTGTGCACGTGCGGCCTTCTAGCCAACCCTTCCCCAGCAAGCGTGACCTCCAACCTTCCCCAGGCCCCGCCTATCCCTCCCCATCAGTGATGGTGCGTTTGGCTGTTAGCTAGGAGCCCGATTACGTAATTTACCATCCAGGTCGGACGTTGGGAGTGTGAACAGGTGCTGTGCATGCCGCTGGGACACAGGTAGATGCCAGCGCTGCCGGGGAACAGGAGCGCGAGGCCACCCCCACACTGAGCTGTTTCGTGAGCTTTGCAGCCTTCACTCTCATCCACTTGGATGGCCTTAGACGCAGTTCCAACCACACCTCCCTCCCTCCTTCACCCTGGAGTTTGAGCTTCTGAGGCCCAGGCCTTGGGAACGTCCTCTCTGAGCTGCTTCTGGAGCTCATGTCCCTCAGTTGCCCTCCTGGGAATTCTTCACTCTCCTCCCTGACCCTATCGGATCTGCAAATCGTGTCTGCCGCTGACCCCTGCCTGCGGACGCTCCCCGGACCATGCAGCAACTTCTCACGCACTCCCTTCTCCAGGCTTCCCTCTGGGGTTTCCTCCATGGCTGCAGGGACGTCATTGTGAGACCTGTGCTGCTTTCCCTACTGAGAATCCTTGCTTCTAATTTACATGCCTGTCGTCCTGGGGAATTAAGTTCTTCAATATCCCTGTGGAGTCTCACAAGCTGGACCCTGGGTCACACCTTGAGAGGCATGCTCACTGTCTTTCGGCCTCATACTCCAGGCATCACAGCAGAGCCACACGTGTCTTCTGCACACCACACTGTCTCACACCCCACAGCTCCCTACCTTCCATCTGTATCAGAGCCTTATTACATTACATCGCTATTACCTGCCTTCACACTGCGAGCTCTTTGTGGTTTAAACCAGAGACTGTTTCATGTTCACCTGGGATCACTGGTGGCTCACACAAGGCCCGCGTACACCCAACGACGTGTGGGCTAAACAGAGATTGAACGAATCTGGACTGCGCTCCTGCCATGTCAGGTGGAGATTGTCTTTGACAACTCTGCATGTTTAGAATCTAGCATCAACTTTTATTTTTTTGCTTTAAGTTCCAGAATACTTGTGCAGAACGTGCAGGTTTGTTACACAGGTATGCACGTGCCATGGTGGCTTGCCGCACCCATTGACACATTATCTAGGTTTTAAGCCCCGCATACTTTAGGTATTTGTCTGTTGCCCTCCCTCCCCTAGCCCCCAACCCCCAGACAGGCCCTGGTGTGTGTTGTCCCCCTCTGAGTCCATGTGTTCTCATTGTTCAACTCCCACTTATGAGTGAGAACATGCGGTGTTTGGTTTTCTGTTCCTGTGCTGGTTTCCTGAGAATGATGGCCTCCAGCTCCATCCATGTCCCTGCAAAGGACATGATCTCATTCTTTTTTATGGCTGCATAGTATTCCATGGTGTTTATGTGCCACATTTTCTTTATCCAGTCTATCATTGATGGGCATTGGGTTGGTTCCAAGTCTTTGCTATTGTCAATAGTGCTGCAGTGAACATACATAAAGCATCAACTTTTACAGATTATGTTTGTTGAATGCATGAGTGAATAGACTCATGGATGAATGAATGAATGAGAAACAAGCGAGGAGGAGACTGGGGTGAAGGCTCCTGAGGTCGGTGGTCCCTGGATGAATGAATGAATGAGGAACGAGGGAGGAGGAGACTGAGGCGAATGCTCCTGAGGTCAGTGGTCCCTGGATGAATGAATGAATGAGGAATGAGGGAAGAGGAGACTGAGGCGAAGGCTCCTGAGGTTGGTGGCCGCTGCCCATGGTGGGAGTGGAGTTCCCTCCCTGCAGTGGGGGCATGAATGATTCTGAGAACAGGGACTCTCTGGCCCTAGGCCGGCCCTCCTGCTTGCTGCTGATGTTCAAAATGGCTTTAACCAGCACAGGAGGCCTCAACCCACATCATCTAGCAGCCCCAGCAAAGAGAAAACTTCTGGGCTGGAATTTTCCATCTTCCCCTCAGGTAGGTTCCCTTCTCAGTCCCTTGCCCTCAGGGACATGCGGGCTCTCACTTCCTCACATGCCAGGCCCTAAGATGCTTATTTTTGCTTTCTGCTTGTTTCACGGGAAGGAAGGCCTGCACCCAGATATGTTGCTTTGCTCACAACAGGTGCAACCCTCCATTGAACAACCGCGACTCTGTGCCTGGGGCATGGAGCCACGTTTCCCATGCCCCTCTGTGTGCCCACGAGGGCCAGTGATGCACCTGCTGGTCCCTGCAGGGACAAGTAGGGTCCCTGGAGTGACTGAAGCCCAAACAGTGCGGGTGGAAACCACTGCCATGATGACTTCACAGGCCGGAGTCTTTGTGTCTTTTATTCCAAAGCGCATCATGGGTTGTGTTTTCTCCCATAAGCCGGGTCCACTCTATGTCTCCTCAACCTCAGGGGATTTTGAGAAAAGCTGGACTTGGGGCCATGAAAAGTTCCCCACTTGACTATGTGTTTATATTTTATGTCAGTTAAGAAGTTTCAGTTTCCAAACATACAGATGAACACACACAGCCATCAGATCTAGGAACTGCACCTAAGCTTAAATTTCTTAATTAAGCACAAACTTAAATTTCTCAGCGGTGGTTTCCCTTTTGGTCGCCCGGGTATCAAGATGCCTTGCCCGGGATACAGCAGGCACAGGGCATCCTGAGGTGAATCCACCACGCCCAGGGGCTTGCAAGTGCCCACCTGGCCTCCTTTTACGCGGCTCCTGTGAAAGCAGAGATGGGGGCCAGGGCTCTATTTGGCCTTCGCAAGCTCAAGGAAGCCACCTATGGGAGCACGTTGTCTGTGTAAACCCCCTGCTTATCTCTACAGGGCTGCCAGCAAGGGGAGCCGCTCTCTCTGCAGGGCTTGCCTCTGTGACCCCTCTGCTTCTGTAGCACCCGCAGTGAGGAAGGAGCCTGCCAGTTCACAGGGAATGCTGCAGAGCACAGCAGGGGCCCACGGAGGCTCTGTGCTCAGGTCACTAAAGTTTAAAAAATACATCCCAGGCTGAAGCACTTCGGGAGGCCGAGGCTGGTGGATTATCTGAGGTCAGGAGTTTGAGACCAGCCTGGCCAATATGGTGAAACCCCATCTCTACTTAAAAAAAAAAAAAAAAAAAATAGCCAGGCATGGTGGTACACACCTGTAATCCCAGCAACTCAGGGAGGCTGAGGCAGGAGAATCACTTGAACCCAGGAGGCAGAGGTTGCAGTGAGCCGAGATCGCACCACTGCACTCCAGCCTGGACCACAAGAACGAAACCATCTCAAAAAACAAACAAACAAATTCCAAGTGCATATTCCTGCATTTAAGAAAATAAAAGTTAGGTAAGCTCCAACACAACCGTGGTTGGAGAAGCTCTTGGGAGATGAGCCTACAGTTTGGAGCGTCCGGAGGTGCGGTCCTCACACCGGAGGGTAAGGAAGACCCTCTCTTCATGAAGGTCACAGGGGCGCTAACAAACTGTCCACGGCATTTCATTCCTGCAAGCGCAGTTCTTTGAGCAACAGATGTCATTGATATTTTAATTCTTGTTCGTTAGTTTTGTCCCTGGTCCCAGAGGCCGCTTCAGTGGGGTTGGGGTGTTCTGGGGCAGCCCCCGGAGCTCCGCCACAAGGCAACTGATAGCGTGGAACTCAACCACAAAACGCAGGAGCCCGGCCCAACACGATAGCTGGAGTGGCTTTTTGGATACCAAAGAAAACCATACTACCTGCCCCACATGAGTTAATTTTCTAGTGGATTAGGCTGAAAACAGGAGCTCAAAACTTTAATGATCACTCATCTAACCCACAGCTGGTTTGTGCATAATTTGCTTCCATTATGTTCAGTCTGACGTGGCGATTCATGAATCAAGTGCTGAGCTTCATTTTTCACCATCCGCCTGCCCTCTCAAGGTCGGGCGATGCCGTGTGCTCACTCCAGGCACGGAAGGGCAGCCACCTGAACCCACAGACTGTCTGGCTGGCCCTTCCTGAGAAATGAATTGTTGAACTGTGCTGAGAGTCAGGAGGGAAAACAGAGCGTGTACTCGGCAGGCCTGCAACAGAATCCCCTGGGCAGAAGGCACCTGGAATGCAGGGTTATTGTTGTACATAAAAATGGCAGGTCCTAGGGAGGAAAACCACATAGATATCACCAAGTAAGAAATGGCATCAGGAATTAGGGAGTGACTCATGTCCTTGAGGGACCCGGGGACAGTTCCCAGAGCAAGGGGCTGTATGCATAATTGCAGTCTTTGGTCTCTGGGGCTCCTATTTGCTTCTTACCCACCATGTCCCAGGTTCTCTGCTGGGTTCCTTGAATATGCAATGCTTGTGAAGTCTCTGAAGAACTGTTCAAATTAGGTATTATCATTCCAGTTCTAGAGGCAAGGAAAATTGACCTATGCAAACAATGTGATTGACATTGCTTTAATTTCACCATTCTTCATCAGGAAAATAGGATATACCAGCACTTTTCCAAGAATCTCTTTCTTGAAACAAATTGTCTTCTTGAAGTTCTCAGATAAACTGTGTGCATTGGATTTATTGTTGACAATACACTTGGTATTTTTTAAACTCTCAGAGGGTTGACCATTCCCTCAATGTGTCCCTTCTTAGCAGGATAAGCCATTGGCCCTGTGGCTTCCCTTGGGAGCCAAGGGTCACCATGCCTTCCGCACTGGGGCGGGACACCCAGGAAGCCCAGCAGGATGGGGGCCCTTGGTGCCCAAGAACAGCCACAGGGCCAATGGCTTATTGGGTGTCTTGCCCCATGTCTTGCCCTGGTGCAGAAAAGATTTGGCTCTGAAATGACAGGTTTGCCATAAATGAGGACTTGCTGAATTTTACCCAGAATATCTTGTCAGACTTCAGAGATGTATGTCTTTTCCTCACTGAAGGAGTAGAAAGACATGCCTAACTTTTCCTATCTTGTTTGGAGATGAGACTCCAGCCCAGCAGTTTGAGTATTTTTTCAGTCAATAGGGATAGTGCTGACGCCTCTAGTCCACAGATCCTCCAGGAACAGAAGTTGAGGAGCCCATCAGCCTGTGGCCTCAGTCACAGTATACAGACAACAATGAGTTCCCAGACAGACTTTCTAGTGGATTTTCATAAACAGAGCCCCTTGGAAATGCTATTGTGTAGCAAAGACGTGGAATCAACCCAGGTGCCCATCAGTGGTGTACGGGATAAAGAAAACGTGATATGTGTACAACATGGAATATCACACAGCCATAATTAGTCTGTATTAGCCTGTTTTCATGTTGCTGATAAAGGCATCCCCAAGACAGCACCATTTACAAAATAAATAGGTTTAATGGACTTACAGCTTCACATGGCTGGGGAGGCCTCACAATCATGGTGGAAGGCAAGGAGGAGCAAGTCACATCTTTCCTGGATGGCAGCAGGTAAAGAGAGGAGCTTGGGCAGGGAAACTCCCATTTTTAAAACCATCAGATTTCATGAGACTTATTCACTATCACAAGAAGAGCATGGGAAAGACCTGCCCCCATAATTCAATTACCTCCCACCAGGTTCCTCCCATGACACATGGGAATTGCAGGAGTTACAATTCAAGATGAGATTTGGGTGGGGATACAGCCAAACTGTATCAATGTCCTTTGCAGCAACAAGGATGTAGCTAGAGGCCATTATCTTAAACAAATTAATGTAAGAACAGAGAACTAAGTACTGCATGTTCTCACTATTAAGTGGGAGCGAAACATCGGGTACTCATGGACATAAAGATGGCAACAATAGACTCTGGGGACTACTTGAATGGGGAGGGAGGGAGGGAGGAGAGAAACAAGGGTAGAAAAATGACCTATTGGGTACCATGCTCCCTACCTAGGGGAGGGGATGAGTCATACCTGAAACCTCAGCATCACACAACATACCCAGGTAGCAAACCTGCACATGTACCCCCCGCATCTAAAAGCTGAAATTATATATATATATATCTATATATATATATATCTATATATATATATATCTATATATATATATCTATATATATATATATATCTATATATATATATCTATATATATATATATATAGAGAGAGAGAGAGAGAGAGAGAGAAGTGCTATTGTGGATGGATTGACAGGCAGAGCTCTCTAGGATGGATCCTGAAACCTGAAGGACTCTCTCAAGCACCAAACCTTAGATTCTAAAGATGCACCACTTAAATATGTTTCTTTTCAGGTCGTTTTTCTTAACATTTTGTGTGGATGTCCATGGGATTTGATGTTAGAAAGCAGGAGCTGAGCTGACCTCCTTCTGTTTTCCTTTCTCTCATGCTGCTTTGATCTTGGATGGGTTGCCCAGCTTTGACTCACGCAGAAGAAGTGGTGTGAGAAGAGGAGCCTCAGACTTCACGGGCTCCAGGGAAGTCAGGAGAGTTCAGCACCCACCCCACCACCCCCAGAGTCCCTATTCCATTACCCAACACTCTCCAACCATCTAAAGGGTTGGATTCCCAGGATAAAAGGACAGATACTTTGATGAGCCTTTCCTCCCATGGTCGGTGGAAATTTTTGCTAAAACCAAGCTGATCAAAAGTTCACCACAATAGGAAAGAACCAAGATTTCATGAACTAACTGTCCAGAGGCCCAAATTGCTATCATTAAATGACCCCAAAGCATGTCCCTGGGCTCAGTGGTGAGTGCCCTCCTCTCCCTGCTGGTGTGGCCGGTGGGTGACACTCCACACCCCACCTCCTTCTGAGGGTAATGCCTGAGAAGGAGAGGAACAGGGGCTCTAGTCTGTCATTTGATTTTTCAGAATCCCTAGGAGTAGCGGAAGAACTGCACATGGAAAGTGCCTGCTGAGAAAATGCAATGACTTCAGGTGTGTTAGAGAATGGCCAGGCTTTCCAAGCAGCCTCCACCACCCCTCCAAAAGATCCCCAGAGATTCAGTGATTGAACTGAGAGCATGAGAGGGCCAGGAAGTGAGGCTTGCTTAGATGCTGGGGGCACTTAAATGCTGGGTTTCTGCCTGCCACGGGGGCAGATGAGATCATGGGGGAATCTGAATACAGAGGGGAGGGGGTGGTGTCTCCATTCTCAGGTGTTTCTGGAGACTCTGCAAGATGCTGGGACAGGGAGAGCTGAATGGAGCAGGAGGTGTTGACCCCGAGATCCTAGGAGGCCTCCCCGGAGCTTGAAGGACAATTATGGGTGGGAAAGTACAATGACCTACCTCAGTCACAAGGAGTTCCAGGGCCCAGGGCTGCCTCACTGGGCCAGCTGCCCTGGCCTCATGATTATGGTTGGTTTGAGTGTCAGTGCCACTGCAGCCATCTCACTGGGGCCACCGCACCCCAGCCTCACCTGTGAAGCAGGGCAGGTTCACCCTGCAGCTGAGAAAGTCTGACCTTCAGGGCTCTTCTCCTGCAGGATGGCTTCAAAAGCCCCTGTAGTGAATTTGGTAGTTGTGACTTTGTATTTTCCTCATAAAGATGGTCCCCCAAATTGTATAAGGCTAGAACTTCTTTAACCTGGGTTTATTTAACTCAAAATGGATCATAGACTTAAATGTAAAACACTCCTATAAAACTCCTAGAAAATAATGCAGGAGAAAACCTGGGTAACCCTGGATTTGAAGGTGACTTTTTCTTTACAACACCAAAAGCACAATCCATAAAAAAAAAAAACTGATAAGTTTTATTTTATTAAAATTAAAAACTTCTGCTCTTCAATAGGTGCTGTTCAGAGATGAAACAATTTGCAAAGCATATATCTGATAAAAGACTGGTTCCAAAATATTCAGAGAACTCTCATATCTCAAAAATATGAAAACAAACAATCCAATTTAGAGATGGACAAAAAAAAGTTGAACCAACCTTTTACCAAAGAAGCCGTATAGAAGGCAAATAAGCATATGAGAAGATGCCCAGTGTCATGTCATTAGAGAACTACAGGTTAAAACAACAATGAGATGCCAGCACACACCCGTTGGAATGGCCAAAGTCCAAACCATGGACACCACCAAGTGCCGACAAAGACATGGCTGAAGGGAATTCTGCACCATGTGAAACAGTACAGCTATTTTGGAAGACAGTGTAGCAGTTCCTTACAAGCTAAATATACTCTTACCACAAGATACACACCTTGATACTTATCCAAATGGTTTGAAAATTTTTGTCTACACAAAAACCTGCATATGGATGTTTATAACAGCTTTATTCATAATTGCCAAAACTTGGAAGCAACCAAGATGTCTTTTTTTTTTTTTTTTTTTTGAGACAGAGTCTCACCCTGTCACCCAGGCTGGTGGGATCTTAGCTCACTGCAACCTCCGCCTCCCTGGTTCAAGTGATTCTCCTGCCTCAGCCTCCCTAGTAGCTGGGATTACAGGCACTCACCACCACACCCTGCTAATTTTTGTATTTTTAGTACAGATGGGATTTCACCATGTTGGCCAGGCTTGTCTCAAACTCCTGACCTCAAGTGATCCGTCCACCTTGGCTTCCCAAACTTCTGGGATGATAGACGTGAGCCGCCACACCTGACCCAAGACGTCTTTCAGTAGATGAGTGGCTAGACTGTGGCACATCCAGACAGCGAAATATTATTCAGCACTAAAAGAAATGAGCTATCAAGCCATACAATGACATGAAAGGACCTTAAATGCTTACTGCTAAGTGAAAGATGCCAATCTGGAAAGGTTGCGTACTGGATGATTCCAGCTACTCAACATGCTGGGAAAGGCGGAACAATGGAGACGGTGAAAAGGTCAGTGGTTTCCAGGGGTTCTGGGGAGGGAGCGATGGACGAGTGAAGCACAGAGGAATTTTAGGGCAGTGAAGCTCCTCTGGATGAGACTGTAATAGTGGATTTACGTCATCGTGCACGTGTCCAAACCCATAGGCTGCACAAGGGCAAGAAGGAATCCTCAGTGAGCTGTGAACTTTAGTTAATAGTCATCTGCGGATATTGACTCCCCAGTTGTAACAAATATAACAAACTCATGCAAGATGTTAGCAACAGGGGAACTGGGAGGTGAGGTGGAGGTGCTGGGGGCAGGGGGCTGTATGAGAACTTTCTGTGCTTCTCATTCATTTTCCTGTAAACCCAAAACTACTCAAAAAATAAAGTCTATTAATTAAAGAACAGGACACACACATCTTGGTCTGCCCCTGGTTAGGAAGTGTGGTAGATTGCAAATAGCCACACACTGTCATGGCCCTTCCCAGCAAAAGGTGAAGCTTACGTCTCCACTCTCTTAACCAGGGCTGGGCTTTGACCAACAGAAGTGGCAGGCGTGAGGTTGTGTGTGTTCCTAGCCCAGGTCTCCTGAGGCCTGGCAGCTTCCCTGGTCACCCTCATGGTCCCCTGAGGCCGCCACGTGGCAGAACCCAGTCTCACCCCTTGAATGAATGGAGTGAGTCCTGCCTTCGTTTTCTCGGGCTGCCATGATGAAATGCTACAGGCTGGGTGGCTTAAATTACAGAAATGTATTTTCTCATAGTTCTGGAGGCTGGAAGTCTGAGATCTGGGTGCCAGTCAGGGTTGGTTTCTGGCGAGGGCTCTTCCTGGTTTGTAGACAGCTGCCTTCCCACCATGTCCTCACATGGCAGACACAGTGAGAGAGCTGGTGTCCCTTTCTCTTCTCACAAGGACACATTCCCATCAGATGAGGGCCCTACTGCTAGAACCTCACCTAACCTTAATCACCCCATGAATGGCCCTATCTCCAAGCAGTGTCACATTGGGGGTTAAGGCTTCAGCATACAAATTTGGGGGGGCACAATTCGGGCCAGAGAAACCCCATACAGTAAGACCACAGTCTCCCGGCCCCCAAGCCTCCCAGCTTCCCAGAGAAGGCTGCAGACATGTAAGCAATTCCATCTGAGAGCCAGAAGACCCCGCTGGCTGTGGTGGGGTTGACCCACAGACCCAGGGCCAGTCACTAAGCCATTGCTGCTTTGCACCTCCATGCCCCAAGGTTGAAGCATGTTCCCGGCCACCTAAACTGGCCCTTGCTCAGCTTCACTCTCTCTCCTCCCTGAGTGGGAGGTTTGTTTGGGGAACCTGAGATCAACTTATTTCAGCTCCATCTACTCATCTACAGTATCATGGGGGCAGGAACTCAGCCTCATGTGAGTGACGGGCCAATGGGCAGAGCCGACGTTGCCACAGATGGATGAACTCTCTGGGTCAGACCTCATCCCTTCCTGGAACGAGCCCCTGTATCTGTAACCGATGCTCAGGAAAGCTGATGACCTGCCGGCCAGTTTCCACCCACAGCCTGGCCAGTCTGCTTCTCACATCTTTACAAGCTCAGTGAGGTTATCCCAGGCACAGGTTCTCTCTGCTTCTCCCGTCTGTTTATGAGGTGTGTGTGGTTCCTGAGGGTCGACACTTTGTGTCTGGAATTGGGAGGCACTCGCCGGCCACATGGAGGTCTTCTCTCCTTCTTCTCTTGGCCCGTAGGAATGCAAGCAACATGCTCCACCCTGGCCCTGTCATGGGTGTCCCCATGTCATTATGCATGAGCCCCCACAATAGAATGGGGTGTGGCACCCCGACCCCAGCCTGCAGGCAGGGATGCCAAGCCCTTTAATGGAGAATGAGGGTCGGAGTCCAGATTGGGCTCACCCCACAGCCAGGCTTTCCCCCACAACCCTGCTGCTGGCCGGTGTTTCCATATCACAGAAAACCTTGCTGTTTTATAGGCAAGCCTTCACATTCCATGAGTATCCTACAGGGTCACCTCAAAAAACAGGGTTTCCTTGAAGTGTTTGCCGACATTCAACCAACCTTGAAACTGTTTTAGAATCGAAAATGTGGGCACTTTTCTAGAGTGGTTTGTGGGGTGATAAATGACCCCTAGAATGACAAGGCATGCCATGGTCAACATTAGTTTCAAAAACGTATTCACATGTTACCATATGACTGCCCTGACTGGTGTCGAAATGAAAGGGCGTAGCCCTGAGGTCAGGACCTAGGACCACGTCCCTTTCCGCTCCAGCCTGCTACCGTCCAGGAGTTCTTGTGTGAGACCCGACCGGACGCAGGACATTCGGCCTCGGACAGAGCCAGGCTGACCACGGGCTTATTTGCTGCGTGGGGTTGAGCAGACCAGTGGGCTTGTCAGCCTCTGTGTTCTCCAGGGATAACTGCGGGAGAGAAAACCCACCTCCCAGAATTCTATGGACATTGTTATGATAGCTAACACACCCACTACTATTTCTAATGCATAGTTGGTGCTTGGCGAGAGAAAGCTTATGACTGGAATCTTGATAGCCATAGATTTACAGCTTGGGAAGCTGAAAAGGATCTGAGTTTAGCCTAACTCCTCACATGACACCGGCACCTCCCTCAGTGCCCATAATGGATTGTTGTTCTGTGGAACTCTTGCAGTACAGCTAGGAAGGTCACAGCTTCTCCAGTGTGAGCAGGTGCTGGGGCTGAGGAGCTCTGCGGCCATGCAGCTGATGGACACCCATGGCTCAGGAGGCGTCTCAGCCCCTCCTTAGGGTCACCTGCTCTCCACCCTGCCGCTCTTCCAGATGTTGCAGGGGCTGTAACATCTGGCCAGGAAACACATGTGGATCCCGGTCATCCATTGTTCTGTAGGCTGTGGGGGGCTGCAGTGAGAGGACATTTGCTGAATGGAGGGCTCTGGAACAAAGAGGGCAGGCCTGAGCAATTGCTGATGGCCCCCACGTTGACAGCATGCTCAGACATCAGTGAGAGGAGGCCGCAGCAGCTCAGCACAGGATGGGCCCATTTGATGCACACCAAGCACATCATCCATTTCTTAATGATTCCGTTTTCTCTAAATTCTCCCTCTTTGGAGCTCTGTGCTGTTTCCTGCTCCTCCCCACACCCACCAGCTGAGGTTGCAGGCTCTGGGTCCTGCAGTAGGCACCCAGGGAGCACAGCCCGGCCTGGTGGAACCGCAGCCAACAGCAGCTGCCAGCTCACCACGGGTGGCACACCTGCCTCCATCATTTCCTCTCTCCCTGTCTGCGTTCAGCGGCTTCCTAGTCACGTGTCTGCAAAACCCCGTCTGCGGCAACGCTGTTTGGGATCGAGGCTGCTCAGCTCACAAAGATGCAGGGACTGCAGCATATGAAGGAAATGCACAAAGTCAGGCTGGGTCCATCGCGCCTGTGGTCTGGCCCCCGTCTGTCCTGTCTGTCTGTCTGTCTGCTTACCCCCATGGACCTCAACCCGCGTACCCAGCAAAGGGCATGCAGCTGCCCTGACGTCTGTTTTGTCTGTCCATTCATCATGAGGTCCATTTGGCTGCTATTCACTCTTCCAGTCTCTTTTCAGCCATCACAATATGTACAGTTTAAAACTTTTTCTTGCGCATGGGGGTTTTCTTTGGGGAGATTTAAAAAATCCTAGGCACTTGGTCTCCGCTGCAGGACATGATGCTTTCTGGTCCTTAGTTGATCCTTGGCTTTTGGCATCTTGCATTTTCTGGGTCCCTTGGCTCTCAAGTCTGAAGACCAATATTATTTTAATCCAAAAAAAGCCCCCAGTGCACCCAGGGTTTTTCTCTGACATTGGCCTGGGTGTAGGAAGAATGGTTCAGAGTTAGGCCATAGATGGCACAAGGAGAGAGGAACCAGATCCTGTCCTCCTGGCGTTTCTGACCTTGTTAACCGGAGACGCCACGTTGGCGATTAACAGCCTTTGCGACTGGAGGGGGAGGAGGTTTCTAATACAGAACAGACACCCTGCCATTCCTTGGTCAGGCCGAGATTTGATGTCTTAATACTTTTCCGGACAAGAACAAGAATTTTATGATTAATGCAAGTTTTACTTCTCAACCTTAAGAGAGTGACATCATTCTCACAGTGCAGAGAAAAATGATCCCTGTCTTGGAAAGGGAAGTCTTCCAAAAAGTAAATTACAAAATAGAGAGGACGTCCACGCTGAGTTCACCACCAAATCTTCCCGCAAGCTGTACCCAGAGGGGAAATGCTGACAGCCGCCTCTACAACTTTTGATTCTTTAGTTTCATTTAAAACTGCTAAGAAAGCAGGAAAAAAGACAGACCTGGGAAGTTGCTGGGCACCGAGGAAACACTGAGGGTGGTGGCCCCCAGGGCCTCTCTGAGTTCCCTCCTCATGCCCACGCTCCTGTTAATGAATCTTGTACAACAAACGGTCAACTTCATTCTTTGCATCCTCCCAATGTTACTAGAATTTCAGAGACATTCCTTTCAGGACTCAGGAACACCCTGCACAAAAGGCAGTTTGTAGAGGTGATTTCCGACTGTGCCGATCTCTGTCTGTTGGAGAAGGGTTCAAAGTGCCACCGTTTTGTGCTGCCATGAAGAAGAAGGCATCCTGCCTCCATCCCTCTGAGTTCAGTGATTGGAACAAAAAGGACCCCAATGTGGTGTTGTGTCTGGGACCCTCTGAAGCATCTGATAAGTTTTCAATATTTATACTTATTTCTTTTGTCTTAACAGCACACACGAGGTTTCTGGATCAAAGGAAGACTGATGATTGACTTCCGGGATAACTGTAATGCCCATACCCCATGCCCCAATCCTGCTGAGACACAGAAGTCACCTGCATGTGCCAAATGGGGGTTTGCACTACAGGAGGGGAACCCCAAATTACAAATCTCATGCTTCTGTAAGAACTACCGCACTGCTGTGCTGTCTCCAGCGCAAAGAAACCCCTGCTTTCTGACATAAAGAAATCCCTCCCTGCTTTCTGACATAAATAAGGACTCTAGGAGTTTAGAATTTAAAAGATTATTCCAGGAGAGATGTACTTGAAATCTCTCTGGAGTATTTTTTTTTTAACTTTCAAGGATTGTGTGCCTTTCCTCATCCTTTAACCCAGTTTGCCAGGAAGTTTTGCTCAGAGAACTCCAGCCACATAGACACGTGACTTCACCCAGTTGCTTTCCAACACCGTAACTTTGTTGCAAAGAATCCACATTGGTCCATGAAGATGAGACACAGCGGGGTCTTTCCCCTACTTACCTCTAAGATATGCAGATTTAAAAGATGGCAATCTGTTTCCTGGACTCTACACCTGTTAAGGTCTGCAGAGGGGTGCCCCTTGGGCACACAAACCCCAACTCCAGCCCATCTCATCCCACCTCCAGCCTGGAGTCCCCCGTCTCACAGAGGGAGACTTGCTCAAGGGCTCCAAGAAATTGGGCCACTCATTTCGCCGTGAGGGTATTGCCTACATGATTTCAGATTAGAATTGTCTACGTCCCCCTGAGAGGACTTAGTTTCCCAGTGTTTGTGGTCAGCTTTTCACATAAACACTGTTGTAAGCACACTTGTACAGATAAAGATTTTTTTTTTACATAGATCTCAATTCTACACCAAGGGATATGTGGCTAAGTAGAAATGTATATTATTCAAAATTTGGTTAAGATACAAATCTTTTGTTTTGATTAGACCACTTTTAACGGGTGTTTGTATCAACCCGTCCTGACTCTATGCCTTTCTATGGTCACTATATCCTAATTGTTAAGTTATGTATTTAAGATATGGCTAATTATAAAATCTGCCGGGTTTATTTGTTTAAACAGTGATTAGATTCTTGCCTTTATTACTCTAAAATTCTATCTAGAGTACTCTCTATCTAGGTTGGTACTGCTGTCAGGCGATAGCTTGTCCAATCTGTCTTTTAGTGATACTGTAGTTAGTTGTAAGCCACTGAATATTATATTGATCCAGTATTCAAAAGTTATCCTTCTGTGTCATCTTGTATCTGTAGATATGACTTTCTATGTTACCAAGTTCCTTCAGACAAAGGGTTATATTTTACTTTAGTTTGCATCCTCAGAAATAATAAGCATACAAGTGAGAAAAATATATAGAATTAAATGTAAGATTAGAGATCCATTAAGACTTGATAGAAAATTGATAAATTATTGACTTTTAAAATGAACTCTTTATAACCACAAATGGAGCAGTAGTATTCATTCAAATTATTAATAACTAACAGAATTAATAAGAATTTTATTATTCAGTGTTGCTATGAAAATACTTTGGATAGCCACAAATCCGTATCTATAAATAAGGGCATGCGTAATACACACATGTGTGTTTAATGTACATGCTTATTTGTTAACAGGCAGTTAATCTAGATTATTTGCTCAAATTCCACTTGCAAGAGACTTACCTCTGCACCCATTCTACACTTTCTGTGTCTGATTTCTGGAAGTAACTGGAAGGTGGGGCAGGTTCCTGAGGGTAGCAGCAGCACTCAGCCCTGCCATCACTCATGCTTGCTTGGCACGTGCATGGCACAGCGTGTCAACCGCACAGCTTACTGTGCAGGCAGGGTCCAGGTGAGCTGGGCAGGGGCTTCATGGCCTGTTTCTCTAGGTGGTTTTGATTTACAGACTGCTGAGTCTGAACATGCAAACTGGTTTGAGAAACTTAAGAAGCTGCCTGAATTTTTGTCCGGGGTCACCCTAAGCTGAACCACATGCGGTTCAGATCAGTTCACGGGTCTCCGTTTTCTCCGTGTGGGTCTTTCTTCTGTGCAGGCTGTGTGTTTTGGCCGCCTCCTGAAGTGCATATAAACCAACGATGTGTCGGGAGAGAAGCTCTCTCTGCAGCAGGACGTCTGCCCAGAAAAGTTGTGGAGTGTTGGAAACCTCGTTAGGCCACGGGTTCTTACCCACAGGGGGCTCAGTTTTCAGACACGAGAAGTGATCCGAAAGATGGGCAGCTGCCTGTCAGCTCAGGAGCCACCGCGATGGTGCTTGCTCGGCCTCCGTGGTCTCATGGGGCCACAGGGCCAGCCTGCTGGACTGCCCGGTTTTATTTCCTGTCCTCGAGAACATTTACAGACTGGTGACGCAGGCATTTGGCTAGAGAAAAGTCTGCAGGTCCCAATTCGGACTACAAGCAGACATCTCAGGAAGTTTCTCCACGCAGCCCATCCCGGGTGACACAGCGTTCACTGGGATTCCACCCGAGCCGCGTCAGCAGTCCGCTGCTGGTGGAATAGGAAAGCACAGGGCCGTGAAGCGAAGTCACGCGGTCTCGGCTGCAGAGCAGTTTACTGGGTCACACTGAAAAAACTTCATTAGTAGGATAACATGTCAAAATTAGTCACTTAAGAATGTAAACAGCCCCAGAAGCAGAGCCGAGCGGGCGTCTGGCCATCTGTTGTGTGTGTTGGTCTGTGTTCTCACTGTGGGCTCTGATTTCTGCACCCCTCACCAGATGAGAGCCGCCTGCCTTCATCAGCCCACTGTCCCCAGGTAGCACAAGTTGGGGATGTCAACAGCTTGCTCCACTGCCAGTGGGGCCCAGGGCTCCAGGCTCAGCAGGGAAGGCAGCGGCAGCAGCTGGCGTGGCCCGGGAACAACTTCCCTCCCGTCTCTCCCTCTCTTTTGCTGCAGGTGTGAGAAGCCGACTGTCTCGCCGTTATTAGCGAAGGCACCCTGGCGTAGAGAAACGGGCTTCCCCCTTGCGGCCTGGGACGAGGGGCTTCTGTCTATCCTCGACCCCCAATTCATTCAGGCACAGAACCTCACACCTTCCCCTTGAGTGGCCTTGCCTGACACCAGGTACTTTAATTTAAGGTTGGTGTGCAGAGGGAGGAGAGCCAGCACAGCAGTTCTGTGTTCCTTTTCCTGTCTTGCCGTTGGAGAAAATTTTACTTTCAATTTATCTGAACCAGGAGCATGTCCTGAGCTCCTGATTTTGCATTCGTAGGCTGTGTGGAAACCCTCAAAATCTGGAACAGGAAGCCCAGATCTCTACCCCCTCAGTCACCAACAGAGTCAAGAAAATCTCTAAAGAGGCAAACCAATCTCAATCACCAGTTAATGTAATTGAGTCAGTAAATTAAGAAACTGGGCCAGAAGCTCCGTGGAGAGTGTGCCTCTGTGTGGAATAATTGGGTTCTCAGCTTCCAGCCGTTTTCATAAACTGGTTTTGATTCTAGAGTTCAACACCCTAGTAGGTTTCAGGAGTTTGGGGGGATTACACACCCAGCAATGACATAAGGCCCACCCGGGTTTCTCCAGAGTTAACCTGTTAGCATTTTAATGAGCTCAAGGATGAAGTTATCACAAATGTGAGCCTCTTTTCTGGGTACAGGATTGCAAACTCTACAAGTGCTGCCCAGCTTGCCACATCCCCTCCCTCAGGATCCCCTTCCTCCTTTATTCCTTCCAGAGTCATAATGGTCACCAGCTTCCAGGACCTGCTTCTTCTTCAGTCCATCCGGAGAGACATGAGGGTTTCCGACTCCTCCAGGACCTGTTCCTCCTTCATTCCATCCAGAGAGACATGAGGGTCACCGACTCCTCCAGGACCTGTTCCTCCTTTATTCCTTCCAGAGTCATGATGGTTACCAGCTTCCAGGACCTGCTTCTTCTTCATTCCATCCAGAGAGACATGAGGGTTCCCGACTCCTCCAGGACCTGTTCCTCCTTTATTCCATCCGGAGAGACATGAGGGTTCCCGACTCCTCCAGGACCTGTTCCTCCTTCATTCCATCCAGAGAGACATGAGGGTCACCGACTCCTCCAGGACCTGTTCCTCCTTTATTCCTTTCAGAGTCATGATGGTTACCAGCTTCCAGGACCTGCTTCTTCTTCATTCCATCCAGAGAGACATGAGGGTTCCCGACTCCTCCAGGACCTGTTCCTCCTTCATTCCATCCGGAGAGACGTGATGGTCACCGACTCCTCCAGGACCTGTTCCTCCTTCATTCCATCTGGGGAGATGGCGGTCACCGGCTCTTCCAGGTACTCAGGTCAAGCCTGGGTGTCATCCTTGTCTCATCTTTCTTGTACCCACTGGCACTGAGGACATGGAAGGCCCTGCCATCTCTCCCTTCAAATTGCCCCAGACCAGCTCCTTCTCCACACCATCGCCCTGGCCCAAGCCGCACCCCCTCTCACCTGGACACCCTCCTGTGGCCTCCGCCCTGGTCCCCTGCTTCCAGTTCACAGCCATTCTCAACACAGCGGCAAAGCTCTTGCTCTTCAATCAGAAGGCAAACAGGCTCAACAGGATGCCCTCTGGCCCCCTCCTTCTGCTGGACACGTCCCGTGGTCTCTACTTTACTAGGAGACTGACAACTTCTGGCCCTGCCTGAGCCTCCCCTCGCTCTGGGTGCTCCCCTCATCCTTGGCCTTGTTCTCCCTGGCCCAGCCGCAGTGCCCAGGTTTGCTCCTGGGGTGCCCCAGGCACATGCCCACAGCAGGACCTTTGCACCTGCCCTCCCTGCCTCCCCAGGACCTCACTCTACAGGTGTCACCATGACTTATTTTCTCACCTCCTTCCACCCTTCACTCAAATGTCACCTCCCATGACCTTCTGCCCTTGACCCCCTGTCTCCATGCCACCCCCCTGTCCTGCCTTCCCACCCCAGCTCTGCCTTCTCTCCCTCCGAGGATCCCGCTGCTGCTTCCGTAAGCGATGGAAGGACAGAGGCCTTTATGCTCCTTCCCTGTGTGGACCCAGTTCCCTAAACAAGACCCGACTCGCAGGATAACGGGCACCCCACACAACATGCTGGAGTGGACGCCCGGCTGGAAGGCATGCCTCATGGTGGACTTCAGCCCCCATCATAGAAAAAACCCTCCTCGGCCAGTAATCTCAGAGCCAGGGAGCAGTCGTGGGGACCTTGTTTCACCGGAGGTCATTTCCTTGTGACTTGGGCAGTGTCAGGACCTAGTTCTTGCCCCTCAGGCCTCTGTGGGCTAAGTAGATTCGTTAACCTTAGGAACTAGAAAGTTCTGCAGAATAGGAGAGAAAAGCAGTGGGCAAGCCGTGCCTCACCTTCCTTTAGTGCAGGTATCGGAAGCTTTTTATAGCAATGCTCTTTTAAATAAGGCTGCAGGAGACGGCAAGTTAATTATAGTTTGTGTAATTTAATTGCATTTTATAGAGTTCTAGATGTTCACTGTTGGGACATTCACGTGATTTTCCACTTGCAGATTTCTCTCTGCTCATTAATTGTTTATTTATCATTATTCTCACATTGATGTTACTCATTGTATTTTGAATTTTGAAAATGTTACATTTACTATTGAGTTTAATCTCCCCAGACATCCTGTCAAATTTTAGAACAGATATGAGACCTCAGGACAGAGTGAAACCCGGCAATGCGGGGACGCGGGCGCAGGTGCTGTGCTCAACTGCACGGTTAGGTCGGCCCCGTCCTGGGCCGCAGAGGGAGGAAGGCGTGCAGAGACTCAGGCTGAGCAGAGCTGCGGGCATGAGATCTGGCCACAGCAATGCCCTTAGACCAAGCTGTTCCTTGGGGCCAGGGCACAGTGTAGCCCTGTGCTCAGACAGAGAGGGCCACGCCACCGAGTATCATTTTTTCAGGTAACTGGATGGACCAGGAGACTCCAGGAGACCTGAAGTGTAGGGCAGGGGCTTCCCTGAGGGCCTTCTGGGCAGTCACAGATGCTATCCTCTCCCCTACAAATCAGCTCCCTGTGTGTGGCCCCTGTGTCATAACTGGCATTAGACACCATCCAGTAGAGTTCAGGAGGCCCTGTTCCCCGCCTTCTGGGGCCAAATGTCAGAACAAGAGAGAGACACAAAAGCCCAAATGCATCTGAAGGGAGTTAAGTGAAAGTCTGGGTTCAGTGGGGCGATTTGTGAGGCATCTCACCGGGTTCTGGGGGCTGAGCCGAGGGGCACGCACAGTCCCCACTGAAGGAGTAGAGAGTCTCATGGGTACGCTGTCGTCGCATAGTCACAGCATCAGGTCAAGGAGGCTGCAAGGGAGGGGGCCTGTGATGCTGGAGTGGGAGTGGGCAGGACCCCCAGCTGCCAGGGAGACCATGGCTGTGCAGGTGAGGCTGGAGCTGGCTGGGCCGGGGCTTCACAGGGGAGACCCCTGACTCTGGAAACACCGGAACTGGGGCTTGATCGTTCTCCTGCTGTGAATGCCATGCGTGCACATTGTGAGTGTGCAGTGTGGAGCTTGTTAGAGCCGAAAGCGAAGGACAGCTATTGCCTCACCCTCATTTCCTTGGGCCCATCCCATCCTCTTCTCTCCCAAAAATAGTAATGGAAAAAAAAAGTGCATACTGAAATAGTGAATACTAGGAGCAGCATTTTATGGTTTTAATTTTTCCATGTGTTTATATTTCTCTGAAAAATTGAGCATTTGTTTTCATCAGAAAAGAAAAACACATGTACAAAGTCAAATCTTTTCTCAAGATTTACAAGGGAAGACTAAACCCGTCCCCGACTGGTCCCAGCCTCCCAGCTGACCCCAAGTCCTGCCTCTCAGGGTCTCCCCAGCCTCCCAGCTGGCCCCAGGTCCTGCCTCTCCGGGTATCCCCCAGACAGGGCCCCAGCCCAGGGCGGCGGAGTTAGGTCTGTGGAGGGCCCAGAATCTGCATCTCCAACAAGTCCTGGTGACTTCCATGCTCCTGGCCCCGTGGTGACTTCCATGCTCCTGGCCCCATGGTGACTTCTGTGCTCCTGGCCCCGTGGTGACTTCTGTGCTCCTGGCACCGTGGTGACTTCCATGCTCCTGGCCCCATGGTGACTTCCGTGCTCCTGGCCCCGTGGTGACTTCTGTGCTCCTGGCCCCGGGGACCCCACTTTAACAAGCATTGCCCCAGGGAGTGACCCTTGACTTCCACAATCAATGACTTCTGTCATCGTTTGCTTTTTTAAATTATTTTAGACATTTTCTATTGCGTTCCTTGCCCTTTTGTATTCCCTGCCACCAAGCACCCAAACTTTCCATTCCCCATTCTCTAATGGAATCATGTCACAATTTGGAAAAATCTCTCTCTTTATCTCTCTTACACACACACATACACACACACACCAGAGACACACATACTTTTGAAGGGAAACGTAATAATAGCCTTGCTTTTTCATTTGCTTAGTCTTGAGAAACTTTCATGATCTCAGCACTAACTCAAATTCTCAATAGGGTTAATACTTTCCATAAATTACGGTCCCTCCTTCTTTCCTTCCTTCCTTCTTTCTCTCCTTCCTCCCTTCCTTCCTCCCTCCCTCCCCTCCTTCTTTCCTTCCTTCCTTCCTTCCTCCCTTCCTCCCTCTCTCCCTCCCTTCTTCCCTCCCTCTCTTCTTTCCCTTTTTTCTCCGTTCCTCCCCTTTCCTCCTTCTTTCTTCTCTTCCATCTTCTTTTCCCTTTTTCTGTCTCTCCCTTCCCTCCTCCCTCTTCTCTCCTCCTTCCTCCCTCCTTCCTCTTTCTCTTCCTTCCTCCCTCTTCTCTCCTCCTTCCTCCCTCCTTCCTCTCTTCTTTATTTTCTAACAGAGGCTGCCGTCACGGCTACCCTCAGATGTCATCTCTGTTCACCCTCATTCTGGTGCTTTTCTCTGCCTTTTGCCTGGGTTTGAGCTTCTGAATCCTAGAACTGATACCTCTCTTTTCCTGGAGTTATTCCACTATTTGGTGAAATGCCTTCCTCTACCTTCCTAGAGAAGGTTTGGATTCTCTCTCTTTTGGTAAAAGCTTTCTTTAACTGTGCAGTCTAATATGGTAGCCATTAGGCACACATGACTATTTACATTTAAATTATTTCCAAATAAATACAATTTAGAATTCAGGTCCTCACCCCTATTTCTATATCATATTTCTAGTGCTCAGATATATTTCTAAGTGGTCAAAGATACTAGTGGGCATCGATTTAGATGGCACAGAGAGACAGCACTCCCATCATCACGGAAGTTCAATGGCTTCCCTCAACGAAGTGTTGCCCATGGCTGTTCCCCCATATTGAAGACAGAGTTGCCAAATTGCTGACTGAGCTTCTGGGTACTTGGGAAGAGCTCGTCTGGTGGTGGATTTATATGGAGCTGAGACAGGACCATTTTTCTGTGTGTCAGTATCGAGCTAGTCATTCCCTCCAGAGGCGAATCCTTCAGCATTCTGCTGTGGGGGATACACGTCTTCCCTGTGGCATCGTGGACCTGCAGAAGGGGGTGGGAGTCTGACCCTGGGCAAGAGATAGGAGCTTTAATATTGAACAGGATGGGCTTATAAATTTCACTCAGAGGGGCCTGAAAAGCTAAGGAATCCACTCAAGCTATAATCCAGGAGAGGAAGAAGGTGGTCCCCAGAGGAGAACAAGGTTGAGAATAAAATTAAGCAAGCTGTTTTCTGTCTGCATCTGAGGCCAGTTTGTTCAGTACATTGATTGCAAGCCCTGCTCCTGCCCTGGCTGTGCCTGCTGACCCAGAAGCTACAGCCTTCAGAGCAGGCTTTTCTGAAGGGAGCTGCTTATGGCTGGGAGGGGGCCTGAGATCAGGGCTCCTTACCTGGACTTCTCTCCACGTGGTCTCGGCTCAGTGGGGATCTGTCCCTACAGTGGGTCTCCCTCCTGGAGACCAGTGCTGTCCCCATCCCTCTGCAAGCAGCTCGTTGTGACCTTCCTCTGCCCCCCACCCACCTCAGCTTCCCCGCCACGGGCATGTCTTGGCATCTTCCATTTGTGGTGATCACTTCTCTAATAGTTTTTCTTTTTATTTTACACCTTCATCGTCTTTTACTGACATCTTGGGTTTTCTGGATGTAGAGAAACAAACCTGTGTTTTTCCTCCTGTGGTTATCCGGAACCTCCTGGTGCTTTTCAATTAAAATATGATCACACACAAAACAAAACGAAGGCAATGCCTATCTGTATTGGCAGAGAGCACCACCCATAATGTTAATAAAGCGGCTTATGGTTTATAAATTCGAGTTAATAAAGCGGCTTATGGTTTATCAATTACAAAAGTGTTACAGGATCTCAGTGAAGGTCTCTGAGCAAGAGTGAGAGGACATAATTATTCTTGAGTTGAGAAAAACAGTCGAAGAGGCAGTATATCATGTGGACTAAAGAAAAAAAAATAAAGGAGGAGTGTGACCAGTGGACTTAGTGTCTGTGGTACAGGTGAAAATGACACAACCCCATCATGCAGCCATGATCAGTGACCGTTCTGGAAGTGGCCTCTATAGATGACAGACACTTGTCATCTCGAATGTTAGCTCGGGAGATGCTCCTGCTAACATAGTGACCCTCCCCGGAAAAGAGGTTAATCTCTCCAACGAACCCAGAAGTTCTCCTAGCCTGTGCCCCATCTCACTTTGCCCCTGAAAGAACAGGCTCACTTTGTATTTTTCTGCACGGCAGTAAAGCTGCAAGAGCAGCTTCAACATTGCCATCCCCTTTCCCAAGGAACTGAACGTTGCCACTCTCTGTGGTGACGGATTACACTGGAGACATCAGCCAGGTCTACTGTGTGGGTCCAGAACAGCCACGCACCTGTGATGGTTTTGTATCTAAAGACGGAGCTGGGAGTTTCTTGTCACTCTGCAAGCGTGGCTGCCATTTACATAAATCTCTCAGCATCACAGATGACGACCCCATTGAAACAATGATCTATGTCCCTAGACCCAAGTGAGATAGATCAGGACAATTGTCCCTTTTGAAAGTTTTATTTCTAGTTTGTCTTTATTAGCATAAAGCTCTTAGTTCAGCTATGTAATTAAAATTTAATAATGGGCAACTTATAGGAAATCTGTGAAGCTGGCAGTTCAGCCTCCGGCCGACGGCATCCTCAGCAGGCAGGCAGGATAAATCTGCTCACGTATGTCTGTGTCCTGTTAGCTGCTTCCGTACGTTCACTTTCCAGAAAACATGGAATGCTCAGTAGGCATGCCGACCTCAATGTCGTCCCTTTGGAAGAGACAAATTCACGCTGGTGAAGACAGGCCTGAAAGGCTTACCAGAGGCGGCCAGGAGGGCCCCCGCGCGTCTTCCTGGGGTGTGTCCCTTCCAGAGGTGCTCCGGAGCCACAGGGCCGGTGCCCCAGGCTACGCTTTCTCTCCTCTTGGAAGGGGCTCCTGCTTACAAACTCCAGTCAAATTTCTAGTCCCAGATGGCCCCCAGCAGAGCTCCGGATGGCTTCTACACTTAGCAGATGAATGTGGGCACTTCCTGAGCCAAGATGACAACTGGGCTCCCAAGGGTGGCTCTGTAAATGTCTTCGTCTTCTGGTGTCTGTCGTCTAAGGAGAACTTCACTTAATGATCTGTCATGAGAAATTATCCTGGTGAGAAAAGGTCTTAGGACGAGTGTGCCTGAGTCTAAAGCTGGTGATCATTGTTGTGTACCAGATAGAATAGTTAGCACCCTCTTACCATGAGAATACATGGCAATGCTATATTTCTGTAAAATACTTTCTGTCTTCCAGATAGTGGTGACTCCCATTCAGAGAGTAATGCTATCCATTGGCCTATCATATTACCCACTGCAGGCTCCTGACAACCAGCACAGTAAAACCACATTTCAGCACACTCAATGCATCTGGCACTTTTGCCACTCTTCAATGATGAGTAAGTTGCTTGATGAATTTACCTTATCCCTTTGCACCTCAGTTTCTTCATCTGTGAGATAAGGATGAATACCACCCCCTACTTCATAGGATTTTTGTGTGTATGTGTGAGAATGGAGATAATACAAGTAAAAGTGTGTGTTATTTCTGCCTCATACAGAAGTGCAGAGTTAACATGTAGCACATGTGACTATCATTATTATTTTGTCAAAATGTCCCAAAGAAACCAAATTCACAGATGTATTAATGCCTTCTGTTATCAAGTCATGTCGGGTGCTGTGGATATCACAGAAACACAGGACACAGACCGTGCCTTCAGAACTCCTTGTCCAGGTAAGTGGGCCCGGTACTCCCAAATGTAGTCAGATGCCAACATAGTGTTTACCTGCCACCAAAGACAAACCCAAAAGCAAGATCACAAGGGAAAAGGAGGTGACTCACGCACTGTGTACTCTGCACAAATGATCACACCTGCATTTTCAGCTGGCCAGGGTGAGGGAGCGCCTCTACTTCTAATGAGAGTTTCTTAGCAACTCCTCTCCTCCAGTGCATGAGATACTCATTGTGTTTTGTTTCATTTCAATTCAATATTTTAACTTATATTTATGGCCTGTGATATTGATAAATACTTTGATAATGTCATTTTAAAATAAGTCTATTATAACATAAGCTCAGGGAGAGAGGGAAGAAACCAAAATCATGTGTTTTAATTCCATTACTGTAACAAATGACAATGGAAACATTACGCTTGTTCCTTTGATATAGTTTAGAACCATGTCCCACATGTATACATGCTGTGTTTAACAAAATCTTAGTAAGAGTGTGGATTGGGTCTCCTCCTTTTGCACAACATTTTGCTCTAGGAGTCCTGCTTCCCTGTGCATGTTTGTGTGGGTGGCTATCAGTCTAGGAGGTCACCTCTGGAATTATCTGCACTTCACTGGATATTTAGGTGGCCCCTGGACCCGTGCCAGGCCTGGTGACTGCCTCTCTGCCCTTCTAGCTGAGTGGGTGGGGCATTTGTTCAAAGTGGATAGAATGGGGTCTTCAGGAAAATCTGGCTTCTCCCACTTTGAAGTGTGTGGGGAGCTCAGGACCTGGTGAAGCCGTGGATTCCAGCTCAGTGTCTAGGGGAAGATGGGGTTCTGTTTCTTACCACCCCCAGGTGACGTCAGTGGTCTAATCCTTGGACCACACTTGGGCAGCCAAGGTCTGGCTCACATTGAAGTGTCCTGGACCCCACCGGTCATTTCCCAGTGCTTATTTTCTGCAGTTTGTCTAACAAGAGGCAAGTCAGTGTCTGAATTCCGGGGCCCATCAAATACAGGAGCTTTCTTTTGCTATTGCTCCAGCTCACTCCCTGTGTGTCCTCTCCTGCCCCTGGGGTAATGGGGATCCAGTCTCAGTTGTCCCACTGCCTCCTCTCCCAGGGCCATATCTCGATGATGAGGGGGATTCCTAGGACCCAGGGCAGTGTCATCAGACCACCCAGGAGCCCCTTCTGCCCATCTGCAGGGCCCTCCAGTTTGATGACCACACAGAGCCTCTCTCCTCTCAGCCACAGGCTTCCAGAAGCTTCAGACAGGCATTAAGACACAGAGTCTCATGAGACTTGGGTGCCATCTGACTGGTCCCTCCTGAAACCATGAATGGGGAATGGGGAGAATAAATATGGAGGAATACTTGCAAAATATCCCAACACTTTAGTTTATCCTTTAAAATGTCAAATGGGGTGAAATAGTTCTGTGTAAGAATCGAGGGAGCCAGTTTTTCATTGTGCCGCCCTCATGCGCCTTCAGGGGTCTCTTCCACCCAGGATGTCCCTTGGGCCTGCTTATATTTTTAGTAGAGATGGGGTTTCACCATGGCCAGGCTGGTCTTGAACTCCTGACCTCAGGTGATCTGCCCGCCTTGGCCTCCCAGAGTGCTGGGATTATAGGCGTGAACCACCACGCCCGGCCAGACTCAGGCAGTTCTTTACAGCAATATGAGAACGGGCTAACACAGTGCCTTACCCCAAATCTGCACAGCATTGTCTGTGCATGAGGACACCCAACTCACGCTTGTTATGGGCCACAAGGCCATGGCCTTCCCCTTCCCCTTCCCCTGCCGTCAGGGCAAACCAGGTTCACTTCTGCTGGTGACCTGTGCTTGCCCATCCAAGGGCACTGAACCCACGAGGCACAACCTGGGCAGCATTTGTGGATCCTGTGGGGGAGGCCGGGGGGAGGGTTGGGGTGACCCAGCCTGGCCCTGCCTTCGACCCTGCTGGGCCACCGCTCCAGTTCCCACCATGCTCAGGAAAGCCCCTGCTCTACCTGGAGCAGATTCAAGCACCGGTTCCAGACTCAGAGATCTTGCTCCTCTTGAATGGGATTTTCTCTGTGTTTTAGACTAAACCATTTAATCATCTCAGCCTCTTAATGAAATGGCCGTGAGTTATGTCAGTCTTCACAAATTATTTACAAAAAAAAAAAAAAACAACTGTCCCCATTCCTAGAGCCTTGCTCTCTCCACTCCTAGTAGCTCTGAGGGTCCAGCAGGTAGCAAATGTGGGGGCAGAGCCTGTCCTTTTGGTTCAGCCTCAGGAGCCTCCTGTGAGGGGAAGGACAGGTGTATGTCCTGCTCACACAGATAAGCAAGTATCTCACACCCAAGGGCCTGATGTTTCACATCTGACAAAACTCCAAAGATTGGGATGCTTTGCAGCCTCTCCACGGTGCCAAAAAATGAGGGAGGTGGTGTAGCTCAAGGCCTAGCTTCTAGCGCACTGCACGTGTGTATCCACCACAGAAAAGCAGCTGCCCTGGAGCCGGCTTGCAGGCTTGACCCTAAGCTAGTCCTTACACTGAAGGGATGTGCATAACCCCTAAGGAACGCACGAAGGTTGTAGTTTCTCATGTCCCACCATATATGCTCATGCCCAGGAAGGCAGCTCTAAGCTGGATGCAGAAGCCATTGGAGAATAGCCCTTCAGCCAGAGAGGAGGAGAAGGAGGAGGAGGAGAATGAGGAGAACTTAAGGAGGTGTGGGGAGCTTGCTTCCACCTTGGTTTTCTGAGACAAGCCTGAATTCCGAGGGCGGTCATGGCCTGCTCCCACCTGTGCTGGGTGAAGCCTTAGGTCTGCATGTCTGGGAGCAGTGCATTCTAGCCCCACCTAGGCCAGTGGGATTGGCCGTGTGGCCATAATCCAGGTGATCTGAATTTCACTATGTTTTAATCTGTAATATGGAATGATTTCTATTTGCCAAGCTTAGCACATAGGGTTAGGGTGAGGAGTGACAGGATCTAAACACACTTTGAGAAAGGAAAGCGTTATGCTCCTCCACCCTGCCAGAGTCAGAGGGGTGATCAGGGCTGCTCTGCCACAAGCTGAAGGTTTCACTGTGCTATAAAAGGAAACTTCCATCCAAAGGAATCGTTCTGCTAGCAAAACACAGACATGCACACAGCTGAAACAACTTCCACGCATAATGTATGATTTCCTATTCTGCACACAGAGAGAAAGGACAGATGTGCTAGCAGAGGATTACTGTTGGAATAATTATGTTAGCTAAGACACAAATGGGCTCCCATGCCAGCTCCAGTTTTGGGTTCTCACTGAATTGAATTCTCAGAGGGGGTCCTGCTTACGCATAATTGTGCCTCAGAGCTAGAAACAAGGAGGCTCTATTTGATCAACTAGCTGGAGGATTTGAAAGGTAACCCTCTCATTCCAACTGCTTTTCTAAATATAACATCCTCAGGGGAACCCATCCTTCTGGAGGGAAAATATTAAAGAGAAAGAAGAAATAGGTAGAGAGTAAACAAAATCCATCTCCCCTCTGCAGAGTCCCCACCTTGACTTCTTTTAAGTGTTGTTGGAAAACCTCCTGCCCCTCGCTCTGTCTTTCTCCCTTCCGCTCCCACTCCACAAACACAGTTTTTCACTTTTTATCTATATATACAGTGTCTATAAATCAGATATTTTGGTCCCCAAATACATGAGTGTTTACCAAGAAAATAAGATGCTTTCCAGAGAAAGCCAGCATTTTTATGGAGGTGCACCCACACTCAAAAACACATGTGTGCCGGTGAGCTCTTGCCTGAAGCAGGCCCAGGCTACTGGGGCTTCTGCGGACCCCTGCCTCTGCCCAGGTCCCCCCCACCTCACAGAGTCGACCTCAGGCCTGGGCCATGCTCTTCTGCCAGCTCCAGCCATCGCCCCACCCACAAGCAGGCCTGCAGGCAGAGTGTCAGCATGACTTGGCTCTCGTGAGATGGCACGTGGCTGGAGAGCGATGTTAGCCTTGGGGACACATTTTAGTAAGAATCAGCCCATGACACGCTGCCCCCATGCTGATTTGAGATAAGACTGCCAATTATTTCCTCCTTTCTTTCGAAACTTTTCCTTTTTGCTACTGAAAGATACGTTCATTTAAAAGAGGTGGCTCATGTTTCTGATCCTCAGATACGGCTCTGAAAGAATTGTTTATGTTTATGGGTTCAGTGAAACACACAAGGGCCTGAAGGAGCTGCAGCCTGGGTTCCTGCTCCCCACCAAACCTGGGAGCAACAACGTTTTTGGAGAAACATGGGGTCCAGCTGCTCAGCTGGGTAGGGGTGAACCAGAGGACCAGGACCCTGACTGCTGTCCAGAGACCAGCTGCCTGCTGCAGCCCTGCTACTCTCTGGTTAACAGAGGTGAGGCACTTACGTTGCAGGGTCAGAGCACACAGGCATTCAAAGTTTTCGTCACTTACATGAATTAGAATTATTGCAAGTCTGAGGCAACTCACAACTTGTACAACTAGGGCTGCCCCCAGTGATGTGACACCAGCTGAGGAAGGAAATGGGTGGATCATCCAACAAACAAGCATTTAGGTTTCATGATCTGATATGGTTTGGCTGTGTCCCCACCCAAATCTCATCTTGAATTGTAGGTCCCACAATTCCCACATGTGGGAGGGAGCCGGCAGGAGGTAACCAAATCATGGGGGCTGGTCTTTCCTGTGCTATTCTCATGATAGTGAATAAATCTCATGAGACCTGATGGTTTTATAAAGTAGAGTTTTCCTGTACAAGTTCTCTTCTTCTCTTGTCTGCTGCCATGTGAGACATGCCTTTTGCCTTCTGCTATGATTATGAGGCCTCCCTAGCCATGTGGAACTGTGAGTCCATTAAACATCTTTCTTTTGTGAATTGCCCAGTCTTGGGTATGTCTTTACCGGCAGTGTGAAAATGGACTAATACGGTAAATTGGTATTGGGAGTGGGGTGCTGCTGAAAAGATACCCAAAAATGTGGAAGCAACTTTGGAACTGGGTAACAGGCAGAGGTTGGAACGATTTGGAGGGCTCAAAACAAGACAGGAAAATGTGGGAGTTTGGAACCCCCTAGAGACTTGTTGAATGGCTTTGACCAAAATGCTGATAAAGATATGGACAGTAAAATCGAGGCTGGTCTCATATGGAGATAAGAAACTTACTGGGAATCCCAGCACTTTGGGAGGCCGAGGCGGGCAGATCACAAGGTCAGGAGATCAAGACCATCCTGGCTAACATGGTGAAACCCCGTCTCTACTAAAAATACAAAAAATTAGCCGGGTGTTGTGGCAGGCGCCTGTAGTCCCAGTGACTCGGGAGGCTGAGGCAGGAGAATGGTGTGAACCCAGGAGGCAGAGCTTGCAGTGAGCTGAGATTGTACCACTGCACTCCAGCCTGGGTGACAGAGCAAGACCCCATCTAAAAAAAAAAAAAAAAAAAAAAAGGGAAACTTGCTGGGAACTGGAGCAAAAGTGACTCTGATTATGTTTTAACAAAGAGATTGGTGGCATTTTGCCCCTGCCCTAGAGATTTGTGAAACTTTGACCTTGAGAGAGATGATTTAGGGTATCTGGTGGAAGAAGTTTCTAAGCAGCAAAGCATTCAAGAGGTGACTTGGGTGCTGTTAAAGGCATTCAGTTTTAAAAAGGAAACAGAGCAAAAGGTTTGGAAAATTTGCAGGCTGACAATGCAATAGAAAAGAAAATTCCATTTTCTGATGAGAAATTCAAGCAGGCTGCAGAAATTTGCATAAGTAACGAGGAGTTGAAGGTTAATCACCAAGACAATGAAGAAAATGTCTCCAGGGCATGTCAGAGACTTTGCAGCAGCCCCTCCCATCATAGGCCCAGAGGCCTAGGAGGAAAAATGGTTTCATGGGCCAGGACCAAGGTCCCCATGCTCTGTTCAGCCTAGGGACTTAGCACCCTGCATCCCAGCCACTCCAGCTATGACTAAAAGGGCCAAGGTACAGCTCAGGCTGTGGCTTCAGAGGGTGCAAGCCCCAAGCCTTGGCATCTTCCACATGGTGTTGAGCCTGTGGGTGCACAGAAATCAAGAATTGAGGCTTGGAAATCTCTGCCTAGATTTCAGAGGATGTATGGAAATGCCTGGATGTCCAGGCAAAGGTTTGCTGAAGAGTCAGGGAAGTCAGGGAGAACCTCTGCTAAGGCAGTGCAGAAGGGGAATGTGGGGTGAGCACCCCCACACAGAGTCAACACTGGGGCACTGCCTAGTGAAGCTCTGAGAAGAGGGTCACCATCTTCCAGACCCCAGAATGGCAGATCCACTGACAGCTTGCACTGTGTGCCTGGAAAAACCTCAGAAACTCAATGCCAGCCTGTGAAACTAGCCAGGAGGGAGGCTGTACCCTGCAAAGCCACAGGGATGGAGCTTCCCAAGACCACGGGAACCCACCTCTTGCAGCAGCATGACCTGCATGTGAGACATGGAGTCAAAGGAGATCATTTGGCATCTTGACTGCCTGGCTGGATTTTGGACTTTCATAGGGCCTGTGGACCCTTTGTTTTGGCCAATTTCTCCCATTTGGAATGGCTGTATTTACCCAATGCCTGTACCCCCATTTTATCTAGGAAGTAACTAACTTGCTTTTTGATTTTACAGACTCATAGGCAGAAGAGACTTGCCTTGTCTCAGATGAGACTTTGGACTGTGGACTATTGAGTAAATGCTGAGTTAAGATTTTGAGGGACTGTTGGGAAGTCATGATTGGTTTTGAAATGTGAGGACACGAGATTTGGGAGGGGCCAGTGATGGAACGATAATGTTTGTCTGTGTCCCCATCCAACTCTTATCTTGCAGTGTAGCTCCCACAATTCCCACATGTTGTGGGAGGGACCTGGTAGGAGGTAATTGAATCATGGGGGCCAGTCTTTCCCATGCTATTCTCATGATAGTGAATAAGTCTCATGAGATCTGATGGTTTTATAAAGGGGAATTTCCCTGCACAAGTTCTCTTTTTCTCTTGTCTGCTACCACGTGAGACATGCCTTTTGCCTTCCACCATGATTGTGCAGTCTCCTCAGTCACATAGAACAGTGAGTCCAATTAAACCTCTTCCTTTTGTAAATTGCCCAGTCTTGGATATGTCTTTATCAGCAGCATGAAAACAGTCTAATACATAATCACAGTTATGTGCTTAACTGATACTGCAGACAGTAAGCCAGTGGGTCACCTTTTAAATCCACAGGGAAACACACTTCATCCCTGCAAGCCCTGAGAAGGAAGAACATCTTTGCATCTTCCCAGAGCTTTCATAAGTTCCAAGTGTGACCCAGCGATTTTTTTTTAAATAAGTTTAATATGAAGAAATACTATTACAAACAAACAACTATTAGAAACAAAAGTTTGGGCTTCATTGAGACATTCCTTCCATGAAACAGAAAAGAAGGCACAAAGCCCAGGCCACTGCCCCTGGGCTGTAGGAGGCAGCCAGGGCGTGGGCTGGGGCTGAGGAGGGCCTGGTGCTTCTCCTTCCCTCTCCTTTCCCCACATAGCACCTCACCCTTCTCTAGACCTTCTTGGAGTATTCCCTATGTAATCTCTGATGCCACAGCCATGGCGACAGCAACTTCTATTACTTCTCTCTTCATTTCTTTAACAATCCCACTTCTTACAGTTTTGAAGTAATAGCACAACACGTTCACCTACCTTTGATGTTTCCTAAGATATCCAGTTCTTAGTTGGGGTGGGGGAACATTTCAGCTAACGTTTCAGAAAGTATTTCGGTTGTACAAAAATAGTATCTGATCCTTAATCCAACCAAATTTTGACCAAAAATTACAAGCAATTTTTGCACTTGCTTTCTGCATTTTGGACTAGAAACACTAATAAGGCTCTAAATTATTAAAAATACACGAAATATCAAAATAGGTTTTGAATGCATGTGCATTCAGCTTGAGGCCCATTGCAGCCCAAGTCAACCCAGTTTCCCCATGCCCACATCTCCCATTTGGGCTTCTTGTTCAGCTATCAAAGCATTTGTCAATGGTGGAAATGAACCTCCCAGAACAAAGTGTTTACTGAACCAATCAGGCAACCCTGAGGGCGCTCACAGAGGTGCTTGAGGGACACAAGGACAAGTAACGATGTAGGTCCTGGCTTCCAGGAGTGGCCAAATGGATGGAAACATCATTGAAACACAACAACGGCCAGGTGCAGTGGCTCACACCTGTAATTCCAGCACTTTGGGAGGCCGAGGCGGGCATATCATGAGGTCAAGAGATCGAGACCAGCCTGGCCAACATCGTGAAACCCCATCTCTACTAAAAATACAAAAATTAGCTGGGCATGGTGGCACACATCTGTAGTCCCAGCTACTTGGGAGGCTAAGGCTGGAGAATCGCTTGAGCCTGGGAGGTGGAGGTTGCAGTGAGTCGAGATTGTGCCACTGCACTCTAGCCTGGTGACAGAGTGAGGCTTAAAAAAAAGAAAGAAAGAAAGAAAGCAAAGACTAATACATTCAATGCCATCCCAGGTATCAAGACTCCCACATCTGTGGAATGTGGAGCTAGGACCACGGGCTTCCCAAAAATGAATTCAGTCCTGAGCCATTGTGAGGCCTTTGAGATGGCTTGTTAACAGAATGCACAAATAGATGAATTTCAATCTATTTAAGTGTTAGCTTTCACAGAGAAAATAACTTTAGATAAATTTTAAAGGCCAAGCCAGACCTCCACAGCTCAACGCTAGAAAAGTCTAGAGTTGCCTTTCTGTGCAGAGGAGAGAGTGCTAGTGGCTTCCGGACTTTGGGGGTGGCATTTGAGGGCCCTATATGATGATCTGATGAGATCTGGTACAGGCCAAGGAAACAGGTGAGTGTGGACATATAGTGGAGGTACTTGAGCTATTTGGGCAGCTTAATGTGGGGTGTGTGTGTATATATCATGCTAATTACAAGTTTGTGTACACAGATGCTCCTTGACTTACCATGAGGCTACCTCTCAATAAACTCTTTCATAAGTTGAAAATATCCCAAGTAGAAATGCATTTAATAAACCTGACCTATTGAATATCATAGCCTAGCATAGTCTAGCCTACCTAACCATGCTAAGAACACTACAGTTGGGCAATCATCTAACACAAAGCCTACTTTGTAATAGTGTTGAATATCTCATTCAATTCATTGAATACCGGGCTAAAAGTGAAAAACAAAATGGTTGCATGAGTGTTTGAAGTACGGTTTCCAATGAATGTGTATTGCTTTTGCACAATTGTCAAGTTGAAAAATTCTAAATCCAACCTTCATAAATTGGGGACTGTCTGTATTTTCATTACTGATTTGTGCTTCCCTTTATTTCAGCGACTTAGGAAGATGAACATAGATACATGTAAACTTCCAGCCTCTGCACCAACACATTAAGAGTATGTAAGCTTTCACTCCCATCCCTACAGCAAGAAAATCTGAACAAAATGAAAATCAGTGACTTTCTTTAGACTTATCAGTAAAGTACATTTGTAAAGAGACAGCACATACAGGAAGTCCAGCTGAGATGGGCTTACCTGGAGCAGGGGCCCCAGGATCCATGAACTGTAGAAACTTGTAAATACGAATTATGGTGAATTTCTGGAAGCTGAGAGTGAGAAGCTTCTGGAGGATGGCAGTCTTGAGGAGACCCCACATTTTAATGATTTTTACCTCCAGCAACCTCGTTAGGTTCTTTATTATTCCATTTTTGCACTGCTATAAAGAAATACCTAAAACTGGGTGATCTATAAAGAAAAGAGGTTTAATTGGCTCACAATTCTGCAAGCTGTACAGGGAGCATGGCTGGGGGTGCCTCAGGAAACTTAAAATCATGGTGGAAGACGAAAGGGAAGCAGGCACATTTTACATGGTCAGGCAGGAGGAAGAGAGAGAGGGGGTGAGAACTTGCTCACTATTGTGAGAACAGCAAGGGAGATATCCACCCCCATGACCCAGCCACCTCCCACCAGGTCCCTCCTCCAATACTGGGGATCACAAGTCAATGTGGGATTTGGGTGGGGACACGGACCCAAACCACATTAGGTTCTCACAAGAAAAATATGAGAAAGATTCCCTCATGGTTCTGGGTTCGTTTTTGCCTTGTGCCCTGAGCTGTTGGGATATACTCTGTCTTCCTGCAACCTTGAACTGAAATAATTGGGTAAATCATTATCCTGTTTTTATTAATATTTCTTAAATGTATGTACAGCTCATGTTTATTTCAATGCTTAATATTATAAGTGTTGGCCGGGCGCGGTGGCTCATGCCTGTAATCCCAGCACTTTGGGAGGCCGAGGTGGGCGGATCACGAGGTCAGGAGATCGAGACCACGGTGAAACCCCATCTCTACTAAAAATACAAAAAAATTAGCCGGGCGCAGTGGCGGGCACCTGTAGTCCCAGCTACTCGGGAGGCTGAGGCAGGAGAATGGCGTGAACCCGGGAGGCGGAGCTTGCAGTGAGCCGAGATTGCACCACTGCACTCCAGCCTGGGCGACAGAGCGAGACTCCGTCTCAAAAAAAAAAAAAAAAAATTATTATAAGTGTTTTGGTCTTTAGCAGTTTGATGATGGTTTTAGTGAGAGGAAATATGCTGTAGGAACTTAACCCTGCTTTACATCAATTAGCCTGTGGTAAGATTGGCTTCATTAGGCATCGTTTTTTAAAGTTGCATTTTCTAAGAATCTATTGATGACACTAAGTGAGGACCTCCTGTACCTGCTGGCCTTTTGTATATCTTCTTTGGAGAAATGTCTATTCAGGTCTGCAGTCCATTTTTTAAATGGGTTATTACTTATTTTGCTATTGAGTTGCAGGGGTTCCTTATATCTTTTGACTTTTTTTTTTTTTTGAGACAGATTCTCCCTCTGTTGCCCAGGCTGGAGTGAAGAGGCATGATCTTGGCTCACTGCAACCTCTGCCTCCCAGGCTCAAGAGATTCTCCTGCCTCAGCCTCCCAAGTAGCTGGGATTATAGATGTGCACCACTGTGCCTGGCTAATTTTTGTATTTTTAGCACAGACAGAGTTTCACCATGTTGGCCAGTCTGGTCTTGAACTCGTGACCTCAAGCAATCCACCTTCCTCAGCCTACCAAAGTGTTGAGATGGGTGTAAGCCACCACATCTGGCCATTGTTTAGAAAATTATTCCCTTGCTCAGTGCATGGTTTGCAGATATGTTCTCCCATTGTGTAGGTTGCCTTTTCACTCTGCTGATTGTTTCCTTTGTTGGGATTGATCCCATGGATATGACACCAAAAGCAAAGGCAGCAAAAGCAGAATTAATCTGAGTGAGACTAAATCAAACTACAAATCTCTCAAAAAATAAAAAATAAAAAGAAGGCATAGTGGTATTCCAAAGCAGACTTACATTAGTTAACATGCCCTTGAGAAAAGTCTGGGACAGCTAGTCATTTTTTTTTTTTTTTGAGACACAATTTCACTCTGTTGCCCAAGCTGGAGTACAGTGGTGTGATCTCCGCTCAATGCAACCTCACCTCCCAGGTTCAAGCAATTCTCATGCCTCAGCTGCCCGAGTAGCTGGGATTACAGGTGTAGGTCACCACACCCAGCTAATATTTATTTATTTATTTATTTATTTATTTATTTATTTATTTATTTATAGTGATGGGGTTTCACCATGTTGGCCAGGCTGGTCTTGAACTCCTGACCTCAAGTGATACACCCTTCTCGGCCTCCCAAAGTGCTAGGATTATAGGCGTGAGCCACCATACCCAGCACAGTAAATATTTTTAAGAGAACTGAATGCTAAGAGAGGAAATAGAATATAATCTTACAGTACTTCTGCCAGAGAAGGCAGAAAAGGGGGTGGGGTGCAGAAACAAAGGACAAATGCAATATCCAGAAAAGTTACAAATATGGCTGATACTAATACAAATAAATCAATAATTATTTTAAATTTCTATGGTATAAATACAATGAAAGAAAGAGATTGTCAGAGTAAATACGAAAACAAGACCCAACTAAGAGTTGACGGTAATAAACCGACTTAAATAAAACGACTCAGATAGACTGAGATTAAA
Source organism: Gorilla gorilla gorilla (assembly GCF_029281585.2). Classification (NCBI taxonomy): domain Eukaryota; kingdom Metazoa; phylum Chordata; class Mammalia; order Primates; family Hominidae; genus Gorilla; species Gorilla gorilla. The sequence goes on along the minus strand of NC_073243.2, from coordinate 109,775,187 downwards.
GGGATTATTTTCCTACATCATGCTAGGCAAAGGGCCTGAATAGATATTTCTCCAAAGAAGACATAAAAATGGGCAACAGGTACATGAAAAGTTGCTCAACATCACTAATCATCAGGGAGATGCAAATCAAAACCACGATGAGATACCCCCTCAGTCCAGTTAGAATGGTTGTTATAGAAAAGATGGGATAAAAGGTGTTGGTGAGGATGTGGAGAAACAGGAGCACTTATACACCATATGTGGGAATGTAGATTGGTGTAGCCACTATTAACAAAAATAGTATGAAGATTCCTGAATAAATTACAAAATAGGACTACCACCTGACACAGAAATCCCTCTTCTGGGTATATACCCAAGGGAAATGAAAGCTATCCATGACCACATGTTCATTGCAGCATTTTTCACAATAGCCGAGACATGGAAACTACCTAAGCGTCCATCAACTGATGAGTGCTAGATAGTAAAAACAGTGCAATACAGTGGAATATTTCTCAGCTTATGCAAAACAATAGCCACAGCCAGTAGTTATTCATGATTTACAACCCAAATAAAGGAAGAGCTCCAGATAAAGGGAAGCAACAAGAACTGGCTTAAAATTGCAGAAATTACATACAAATATATGGCATTATAGTCAATGCATTCTGTTATGTATTGCATGTTATATATTGTACTATGTATTACATATACATGCACATAATGTATGTGCAAGTTTTATAGGTTGTATATATGTTTATGGGAGAAACCTCTGCATTCATCCAGCCCATTTCTGCAAATCCAGGACACTCAACTGCTGACCCCATGCTGCAGGATGCTGCCCTGAGCTGATAGGACCATGACTCCTGTAATTTTACCCCCCTCTTGCTCCCTGATTTGATATGTTGGGCATTGACAGAAAATTTGAACACATGTTTCTTCTGTAGATTTTGACAGAGTGCTGTTATTTCCTGTATAAGAACAGTTCAATTTCCTGCTCACCATTTCAGTCTCTCGTACAGGGAATGTGGGATAAAATCTCCTAGCCACCCTGAGTGTGGTTTGAACCCTGAAGATGTCTGATTAAGGAAGTGATTGAATCCATTCTTTCCACCCCAGACTTCATGTTGAAATGATTACTCATCTGTCTGTTCATAAAGCCTATATTGCATGCTGGAGTTTGAAATCCAGAAATCTAATTAAAACCTCCTAGTGCTTTTAACACTCTATTGCCAAGCAAGATTGGTTTTACAAAGCAGAAATTCTTGAGCCTGTCTGTCCACTCACTAACATGCAGTGTTTGGTGGTGTTTAGTATTCTGCAAAGAGCCTAGGAGCCTGAGAATCATTTCCTAGCTGTGGAGAGGAGGCGGCTGGACTTCAAGAGTCTGAGACTGTCTGGCCTCTCCTTGGTTCCCTTTGCTCTCTGCAGCCTGGCCCAGAGTCCAGCCTCCCTATAGGTCACCCTGGCCACACCTTGGTGTGTCCAAGAAGGTCACTTGGGCCGGGTGTTTCTGCCCTGGGGTCAATCAGGACCTTAAAAGCTGTAGGTGAATCCCAAGGAATAAATGTTTTTTGTAAGATGTCAGGTGAAGCCCTAAACAGCCCTTGAACCTCACTTAAAATGTCTTTTCAATCATGTATGAAGATGGCTGAGTCCTGTCAGTCTCTGGTCTTGCATGAGTCCTGTCAGTCTCTGATCTTGCATGAGTCCTGTCAGTCTCTGATCTTGCATGAGTCCTGTCAGTCTCTGATCTTGCATGAGTCCTGTCAGTCTCTGATCTTGCATGAGTCCTGTCAGTCTCTGATCTTGCATGAGTCCTGTCAGTCTCTGGTCTTGCACGAGTCCTGTCAGTCTCTGATCTTGCATGAGTCCTGTCAGTCTCTGATCTTGCATGAGTCCTGTCAGTCTCTGGTCTTGCCTGAGTCCTGTCAGTCTCTGATCTTGCATATAGAGACCAGATGTCCTCCTTAGGCTTCTGCTGAAGGAAAGAACAAGGACCCCAGGTTTGTAGCCTCCAACATGTGGATTTTGGCTGATATTTGTGCAAAACAAACTATGTTGTATGGCACGTACTCCCGAGTTCTAAATAATCTAGTAGGAGTCTGATTTTTAGGTTTGTTAAATTAGCCTGAGCTTCACTATAACCCTGCAGAACAGATCTCATTCTCATTTCCCAGGAAGGAAAACTGCAAATTCACGGCTTTATCCAATGGAGTGGTATCGATACAGACGTGGTAGGAGTCAGTGTTTGGTGACACGTTGGGGGGTGGTGTAGATATTTACTGTGGTGACTTGACCCCATTGCAAACTTTCCGGTTACCAAAGTTACTTTACACACTGACAATGACTGAACGAGGACAGACTGTTCATAGGACCCTAAAGGACATAGAGTGTGAGAATTTCCCAGGCTCTTTTCCCATCTTCCCAGGGAAGTGAGAAGAGTGAGCCATGTGTGTCTGGCAATTGCTCAATCTACAAGAGCCCCTGAATGGCAGCCCAAAAGCAGCCTCAGACATCCTAGGTCAATGGAGTATGAGTTATTTCTGATAACAATTTTTTTTTTTTCAGATTTTAAGGTGAATCCTTTAAAATCTCGGCAGAAAATGAAAGCAGTAGAAGACGGGCTCTAGTTATTCATGTTATTTGTAAGAGCAAAATTCACAAAAGCTGCTCGTTGTAAACACACAGAGCCCGTGCATTGTCTGTGGACCACATTGTAGAGAAGATTTGACTGACTCAGAGGCCTTGTCTGAGCTGTTCTGTTGGTGGAAGGTGTTCAGCATCCTGTCCACACAGCCCCGTGTCTGTGACCCCTTCTGTCTCTGGGCCGATCCTGGCCCTGGTGCTTGGTGGCGGTTGGTTCAAGGTGGTCAGCAGACCAGGAAAAACAGACATGGTGACGTCATTACTCCAGGGCTGCAGCTGCCAGCTGCCCCATGGCCTGGGCATCAGATTTCTTGGGGAGCAGGAGTGCAGGCAGGGAATGCGCTGAGCACACGTGTGCCCTGGAGACACGGCCCCCTGCAGAGGTTCCAGAGGCTGACAGTCTGTGGGTGGCAAGTCCTCGGACCCCAAGGTTGTGCAGATCCTCAGCCCCAGTGGTGGTCACTGAGCTCTGTCCACCCGGCCTTGGGTCCTGCCCGTGGAGGAGCCCAGCTCAGCCACAGAAGGGCAGGGATGGGAGCACCTTTCCCCTTCTCAGAAGCTAAGTGTGCCCTCCTACCCTAAATGCCAAGGGCCCTTTTCCGCAGGCCAATGGCCTATTTGTGAATGGAAATGCAACCAACTCTCAGAAGAATCACAAGCAACTGGGAAGCGGCTTTTACATCTCTGCAAAAGACACCTGTTGAATAAAATTCCCAGTGTCATCCTGGTTAGAAGTATTTTTATTTTTCTGGCTTTGCAGGACTCTCCCTCCCTTTTCTTTTATTGTGAATTTCCTACTTACTTCACAGTGTTACTCTATCCATTTTAAAGATAGTCAACTATGAAATAAGGCAAAGGGGCCACAAGCCTGGGGGTGATGCTGGCTCCAGAGAATGGGTGCTGGGGAACCGGCTTGTAGTCCTTTCCAATGCCCCGGGTGACTGTGACCCACGATGCAGAGATCCAGACTCATGCGCAGTGCTTCTGTGACCCAGGGTAGCTCCCACAAGGCAAAGTGTGGCTCTAGGTCATTAGGGATGAGAGATGCAAATCCGGTCAAACACAGCTTCACGACAGCATGGGGAGCCCGGAACTTGGAAATGTGCAGCTTCAGGGATATTGTTTTCAGCAACCTGGGGAAGCTTGATTTTCTTTTTATTCTTTGCTAGACTAGTGACAATCATATTTTCCTTTTTTTCCCCAAATTAATGGTTTCTGTCTTTCAAATTTCCTTGACAAATAGAATTTCGAAAACTTTTTGAAGTTCAAAGTAGATTTGCCATTATTTTCTTGCCCTGTGATGATAAAATAAACCACCATTTATTCATAAGTAGATAAGGGACTCCGTAACAAAAATGTAGCATGGAGACGGAACCCAAGACTAAAAGACATTCACTTGTAATAAGTGCCTTTTCCTCCGTGCAGCGCACATCTCATCTTCCTCATTTTCCTCGCTGGTGAAGCTCTGTCTGGCCCTGGCCCTGGCACAAGGAATGGAATTTGAGAATCTCTGGGAGGTGAATAGAGACCAATCACCAAAGTGGGTGCAGAAGCAGAAACTGGGTGACTGAGAAGAGCTTTTCCATTTTTTGACCGGACTCCTTCTCAGAGTATCTTCTGGCAGCCCTGGGTGCAGGATGCGGAGAGCAGGCCTCTCTTTCACTCCTGAGGAGACCAGGATCCAGTGGCCCCTCGCGGATGGTATGGGAGGAGATCTGGTTATCAACCTGCCCAACTGCCTGCAGATAGCTGCTGCCACAGGGCCTCGCTCTGGCCGGATTCGGCCATTCTCATGGAAACCAGGGACCCTTCGCAGGGCGCCTCCTCACTTCATCTCCAAGCTGAGAGGCAATTAATAGGAGTTCGTCTCAGAGTTTCTGGAGCCCCAGCCACGATGGCGGCCACCTCATCCCCGGAAAGGACGTGCCGGGAGCACAGTCAGAAGTGAGGAGCAGCCGTGGTAACAAATCTCATCTGTCGCCCTCATCTGCTGAGATCTGGGTTTCTACCCCTGTAATATTCCAAGAATTGTTTTTCAAATTTGCTTCAAGATAGGCCACTGGCAAGTTTCTGTTCAATCAACTACGCAAGAGACAACATCGTACCTAGTGTTGAAACTTAGTAACTGCACGTAGAATTTTTTGGTAGATGCACAAATGCATTAATAAATTCAACCCAATCTAAGATTATTTTATTTCTGCTTGTTTTCCTAACTCATTTCAACATTGACTCTCCAAGGTTTCGCTGAGATAAGTTATGAAGATCTTGCAAATTACTGTCCCAGGGCACACTGAGGTTTGGTTCAGTTTGTATGTTTGGCCACAAAGAACACGTATAGAGCTGGCATCCCTACAAAAGCAAACGTCTCACACAAAATCCTAACAGGGCCAGGAAGCAAGGCAGGAATGGCTGGACCAGAAGCAGGGGGGAGGCTGCCTCCCCTGCAGAACGGGTCCCTGGGGCTGGGGGCTTGAGGGCTCTCTGAATACCCAAATTCTCCTGCTTATTACCTTTCCCTCTGGGCTCCCACTCTCTTTTGACCAGGGTTCTGATGCTCACAGAAGAGGCCTGGCAGACTTCTAGTGCCACTGCCAGTGCTGTTCAGTGCCTGCAAAGCTATGCTGAGCTCCCTCAGCATGAGGCTGAGAGAGGGCTGGGACACCCAGGCCCTGTCTGGATGGTCCTACGTTCCCTAACCCCACCCAAGCCAGATAGAGGGCATTTTGAGGACGCCCTTCTCTTCAAGTCATGCAGCCCTACAGCCCTAAATCTCTGTGTCCTTTATTCTACCTGATGCCAACGCCTCGCCTTTGATGGGCAAGTCATTTCAGGTGACCGGAGGTTAAAATCTAGGAGGCTGTTCAGCTTCTGTGGACCATGGCCTTCTGGTGCCCACCTTTGGGTCCTCAACAGTCCCCTGCCTGCCCAGGCCTGAGAGCCTGCCCAAAGCTCCCATTCCTGCCAAGGTCTGCTGCCTGTGCTCTCTCCTCATGCCTATCTGCATTCATTGTGGCAGTTTCAGCAGGAAACACCCCAGCTAGCTTAAGACAGAAGTAAATCACATTATTAGTCTAGTCCATTGACAGAGTGCCAGAGATGGTCAGAGAATGGGCTGGGCTGTCATGGAGCCAGGAGCAGGGTCCTCAGCACCCCATGGAGACAATGCTGATGCCCCAGGACCAGATGCTCGGAACACCTGTGCCGCAGAACTTTGGAAAGCTCTGGCCCCTCACCCTCCCTGGAGCCACATCCACGGTTTGCCCTTGACAGCATCTCCAGCTGCTGAACTGTTGCTCATCTGAACGCCTGCTTGGAGGGACAGCCTCCACTGCCCAGAGTAGATGTGGGCAGGGCAGGGGTTCTGTTCAAAAAGACCTGGGTGTCTACAAAGCCCAGTAGATTGATTCCCCCACAGGTGACCACTGTGGGCTAGGGAGAGGTGGGTTTGCTCAGTCATAAAGATCAGAGACCAGGCTACAGAACAGGGTGTGACCCAGTGCTGCAGAGACAGGACGAGGAGAGGGCACTTGATGTGGGGATTAATCTGGAGCAGGATTGGGTGCAAGCTGGGGAAGAAATCAGGGGCACTGACAGTGCCAGGGGGTGCAAGAGGCCGGGAAAAATCCACCTGAATTGCATAAAGATGCTGACATCAAGGGGCGTTGGTGGCTCACTGAAGCCGCAGTCAGGCAGTGCTGGGGGCACGCCTCGGGGATAGAAGAGTAACTGGGAGGTGGGAAACATCCTTGAAGAGTGACCTGAGGCCAAGTCAGGCTGCTGGTTACAATCAGTCATAGAGTTCCTGTTATTTTTTCTCTTTTTTCTTTTTTTGAGATGGAGTCTTGCTCTGTTGACAGGCTGGAGTGCAGTGGCGTGATCTCCACTCACTGTAACCTCAGCCTCTCAGGTTCAAGTAATTCCCCTGCCTCAGCCTCCCAAGTAGCTGGAACTACAGGCATGTGCCACCACAACTGGCTAACTTTTTTTTTTTTTTTTTTTTTGTAGAGATCGAGTTTCACCATGTTGGCCAGGATGGTCTTGATCTCCTTACCTCATGATCCGCCCACCTCAGCCTCCGAAAGTGCTGGGATTACAGGCGTGAGCCACAGCTGCTGGCCTAGAGTGCCTGTTAAAAGTCACATCGGCCCAGGGACGAATGAGTGGTTACATACTGGGGTCCATCCACAGGAGGGAATACGATTCAGCCTTACAAAGTTAGGAAATTCTGCCTCATGCTACAACACAGATGGACCCTGAGGACACGATGCTGAGTGAAATGAGCCAGGCACAAAGAGGGAAGTGCAGGAAATACCTAGGAGAGGCAAATCCATGTTTGGGGATGCAGTCTGGGGGCTTCCATGTTACATGCTCCAATGTAGATCCGCAGCATAGCTCAGTCTTCCTGGCTCATGTGGAGTTGTCTGTTCCTTTCCACTGCAGCTTCTTGCTTATTCTTGTTGTTTTTATTTGTTTTGTTTTGTTTTGGTGTTATTGTTATTGTTTGTTTTTTAGGAGGAGGCATTCATTTTTTAAAATACTTTTTAGAGCATGTTAAATATATGTTGAAATGATACTGTCATTATTTTCTAGAGTTTTCTTAATCCTCTTCTAAGAATGGGAAAATATTTGTATTTTCTTTAGCCCAGTACATGGTATTTTAAATGGCCTTTTCCTGTTTCCTTTTATGGCGTTGACAAGCTGAATCCCATCTTCAGCTCTGGATTTAAATAGAAAGTTGCGTAGGCACTTGGAGAATATCGCTCCCTACTTTATAGAAAAAAGGGCAGACAACTTTCTACGGGAATTGCTGGGGCTGTTGTGGGCAATGATTGGAGATTTAACTTTGGATTTGGTTACTTTATTTTGATGCAATGGAATAAAAACATAGCTTAAAACAGGTGACTCCAGGAGTATAGGATTTGAAACTGTTCTGATAGAAAATATGTTTTACAGGGGACTTACGGGAAAAATACATTTTCCGAATAATGAATAGTGTTTGTTCACGGCTATCATTTAGCAAATCTAAAGTTGTTTAAAAGTAATTTTTAAATGATCCCCATATGAATATTTAGAATGGTGCCAGGGTTCTTGAAGAAGAGTTTACCATTTCTAAGGATTACACAGGGAGACTGTCAACCAGCACTTTCTTCCCCATGTGACAGCTTGTAAGCATGATTTCCAGGTGTGTGCAGGTGAGCTGGGCTGTCCCGTTCATCTTGATTTGACCACGCATGATGGGGGTGCCACCCAGAAACCTGTGTGATGAGAGCCGAGCTCATGGCTGTATTTGAGGGTCTCCACACACTCCCATTCATAAGCTACAGAACACCACGCATGTGCCACTGGGAATGGGATAAAACCTAAACCTTGGGAAACATCTGCGTCTTTTGTCGATGCAGCCTGTCTTCTTGTTGCTCCTCAACTTGAGAATTGAAATGACTGTGCATTTTCTGCAATTTAATTCTTTACGCTAAACCTCTTTTGGGTTTTCACTGAGCAGGTGGTGAACAGTCCATCACCAGGTCCCTGCTGCACGGACCGTGTCTCTAATGCTGGGTTCTCCCTGGCAAAGCGGGGTGTCTCGGGGCGCCACGGAGTAGCTCAGGGCTGGCTGCAGGGAGTCTGGATGAGGAACCTGCTGCGCCGTGAGGAAGCCACTTCCCTCCGCGAAGCTCTCCCTGAATCACCGCGCGGGGGCGCCCTGCCAGGCCCCATGAGGGGCTGCCCTTTCCCGGGCATCCTGCTGTCACTCAGACACCGCCTTCTCATTACTCGTGCCAGGCCCCGTCGGCGGGGGCAGTTCGTGATGATTGGAAAGTGTTGCGTGTGTGCGGAGAAAGGATATTTCAGGGCTGCAAGAGGATGAGCCTCCTCCCGCTCTCCCGGGTAAATACAAGGCCCCCTCTCCACACTGATCTGATTACACACACCCTGATATTTATAACCACGATCCTCTAAGGAACTCAGCTCCTTTATAAACAGGACTTTATTGATCCTCTCCCACAACTGTCAAACAAAGAACGATGGGATCATTACCTTTCCCTGCACCTCAGTTTCCTCAGTTCTCAGTGTTAAGGGGAGTGTGAATTTGGGGAGAGTGGAATCGATGTCTCTGAGGCCTCTCTGAATGTCTGCTCTGTGAAATGAGTGTGGAGATCACTCCCTGCCTCTCATTAATGTATCTTCATCATTTTCATCAAATGTGGAGGAGGTAGATGTCTGCAGGCAGACAAGAGAAAGAGCTTCGTGTATTGATACGGGAGGGGCCGGGAAGTGCTGGGTAGAGAAGGGCAGGGTCCCTGGAGAGAGAGCTCCATCCTCAGGCCTGTGCCCATGGACTTAAGTGAGAACAGGCACTCCTGTTTTCCTGCCCAAATGTTGCATTTTCCAAAACTACACTGGCCTCCCATGCCCTGCATCCTGTGCCCATAGAAACCCGAGACCCTTGAAGGCACAGACACAAGCGTCTGGACATCGGGAGGAGCAGAAGAACAGACACTGGCAGACACTGGCAGACACTGGCAGACACCGGCAGACACCGGCATGCCACCGCCACCAGGACAACATGGAATTCTGTCGGGGGAAGTTAGAGGAGAGTTTGGCCACTGGGCAACTTGACTCCAGGGGAAGACCACCTTCCCACTCCATCCCCCTTCTGGTTCCCTATCCACCTCGCTGAGAGCTACCTCCACCACTCAATAAAACGTTACACCCGTCCTCCAAGCTCTCACATGTGATCCAATTTTTCTGGTACATTAAGGCAAGAACCTGGGATACAGAAAGTTCTCTGTCCTTGCCATAAGGCAAAGGGTCTAACTGAGCTGATTGACACAAGCCGCCTGCAGATGGTAGAGCTGAAAGAGCAGACTGTAACATACACCCACTGGGGCTTTGGAAGCTGTAAACACTCAACCCTAGACTCTGCTGTGGGGGTCGAAGCCCAAAAACACTCCCCACGACCTGCCCATCTGCACCCTCCCCCTAGGGGTTTGAGCAGTGGGGCAAGGAAGAAGCAAGCCACACCCCTGTTGCGTGCCCTGCAAGGGGATAAGGGGACTCCTCCCGTTTCAGCATTAGTCTAGATGTTTCAACATTCTCAAAGACACCATGCTGTGCTGGCCATGGTGAGACAGCAGAGCTCGGGAGAACCAGTGTAGGCATAAAGGCAGCTGCTTTCTGTGCGAGCTCCTGGGCCTCAATTACTGAGCCCTGCCCTCAAGAAATCTGCTAGAAAGACACCCCGGTGTTGGTGAGCATCGCTTGGCAACAGCCCATCCGCCTCCCTGCCCCTAACTGCCCCTCGTCCCAGCACTTTGCTGGCTCTACTCCTCAGGCAGGCTGGGAGGGCTGGCCCGGCCGGCTTCTGCATTTGAACCTGCCCAACCCTTGGTCCAGCTTGGGTGTGTCATTCACTGTTAAATTCAGAAAGAAAACAGAACAAACACCTCCAAGTCAATTATTTGAAAAGAACTTGATAATTCAATAAACCTAGGACCTGTCCAGGTTCTTTATCTTGTGCCATGTCCAGAGCCCCCTTTCGAGAAGTTCCAAGTTCTGTCTCCTGGGCTACAGTGACCAGAGGGTCGTTTCCCATCTGACGCTATGCACTGGGCTCAAGAGGGTACCAGGGGTGGAAGCCTGCCAGGGTACATCTATGTGATGGGGGCTGGAAAGCCGGTTCAGTATTTTAGGGAGCTTGAAAGAAAGCCGTTACATACAAAATGCATTAATGGGTGCTGCCACAACCTACTCCTAAGCCAACTGAAATATAGCCGCCTTATCTTCCCGCAGACCAGTTCAGGACAACAGCACTGCCGACTTGGATGCTGGGGTATTCCTTACCCCATGGGAGTATGGGGACACATGAGGTTTTGAAGCCTGGGTTCTGGGCACAAGAGCTAAACAGGCTTGATGGTATGGCATTTTGGGAGCCGAGGTGCAGGGCTAAGGAAAGGCTAGGCCTGTGATGCTGGGGCCTGGAGGTGGGGTGGGTCCCTCCTGCAGCAGAGACCTGCCAGTCAGTCCCAACAGCCCCCCAAGGAACCAGGGCTCCAGAATCAGTGGTGCATGCATGGGACAGAGCAAAATGCTAAGTGTCACTGCTTTGGGCTTGCCAGTGGCACTCCTGGTGGCTTAGTCACTCACCAGGAGGCAGAATGGGCAGCAGCAGAGGCCCAGCTTTGGGATAGAGCATGAGGCCCTGGCATGAGCAGCTGAAAATCAGACACAACTCCCCAATCCCCAAGGTTCCTGAGCAACGCGCGCGAGAGAAGGAAGTTCCTAATGCATGGCTGGGATGGATGCTGCACCAAGAGCTGAGTTCATTTAAGATAAATAGAACAGAGAGAAGCTTCGCGCACTTGAACATCATAGACAGGTGGGGGCAGAATAGAAAGAATTGAGTAGCATCTCCAAAGCTGAGCAGAAGGTGCCGCCCCGACTAGAGGACTGAACGAGGGCCGCGGCGTCTCCCGTCCTGCTGGGGAGTTTTAGCAGCAACACAGAACCTCTCGTCTGCTTCAGCGCCAGGCTGGATGCCTTCTGGGAGGCTGGCTGCCCTTGGACTTCCTCAGGCGCTCAGACAGTAAGCCCCATTCACTACCTCTGGTCCCGGTCACCTGAAAAAAGCGTACTCTAATAACATGTCATCACAAGCCTTAAACACACTGAAAAATCTGTCCTAAGCATACAACTGTTGGCTTTTTCATAAAGGTCAAGAACTCAAAGCAAGCTTCCGAAAGCTGCTTGGGAGCAGGAAATGCTATTAGGCGCCCATCATCATAATCATCATCTTCATCTTCATATCGTCTGCACGGGACAACCTGCCAATGGAGAGATCTGGGAGGGGCTATTCTGAGGAGAGCCATGTATTCTTCACAATTTTTTAAAGACATATACGAGTTAACTGATCTGCAACCCCAATTTTTTGCATATTTAATTTAGAATCAAGCAGGTATATTTAAAAGGATGAGAAGAGCACTAAATATGAGTGTTGCTAAGTGTGAGGGGGGCTGGTGCTCCAGGGCCCTGAGCAAACTCTGGGGAAAGGGGAGGGAGAAGGGAAGTTTCCGGCTGGGCGTGGTGGCTCACACCTGTAATCCCAGCACTTTGGGAGGCCGAGGCGGGAGGATCACTTGAAGTTAGGAGTTCAAGACCAGCCTGGCCAACATAGGGAAACCCCCATCTCTGCTAAAAATACAAAAATTCGCCGGGCGTGGTGGTGCACGCCTGTAATCCCAGCTACTCCAGAGGCGGAGGCGGGAGAATCACTTGCACCCGGGAGGCAGAGGCTGCAGTGAGCCAAGATTGCGCCACTACACTCCAGCCTGGGCTACAAAGTCAGATTCAGTCTCCAAAGAATAAAATAAAATTTAAAAAAGGAGGGAAATTTCCGGAGAGAGAAGAGGTCTTCTCAGAATGCCGAGTGTACATTGGTTGTTTGGTTTTCAGTGCTCTTAATTTAAGGTTTTCTTCCATATGTTGTAATGACTCGTGAGCCTTTTGTTCCCCTATCTTGCATTTAAAACAAAATAAAACAAAAGTCTTCTAAGGAATTGGAGGGAGCATACAAAAGAAAACTAACACAAGTAACAGAGGAAGATGGCCTATGGAAGTCTAAGGCTGAAAACAGAGCTGTGACCCATGATTCTGCCCTCACGCCTAGAGACTTCATTCAACCCTGAGGTTAAGACGCTTCACCCGTCACTCGTCAGAGGAAATCTGAGATCCGTGGGAAGAATTGCTCCAAATTTTCTAATGTATTAAGCAAGAAATAAGGCAAATCATAATAAACATTATAGATGTTAATAACCAAGAAAAACAGAACTGACATTGGATAAAATCGTACCTTAAAATTTATCATTGACTAAAACATGGCCAAATAGTGAAATCTTTCTGATAAATTTTGTAACAGCAAACTTGACTCCAGGAAAAACTGATCTTGTTAAAACTAATGACAAAAAACAAATAAATAAACAAACAACAACAACAACAAAAAACTGAAACAGCTGTTTAAAAAAAAATTACATGGGATTGGGAGCAGTGGCTCATGCCTTTAATCCCAGTACTTTGGGAGGCTGAGGCAGGCGGATCACCTGAGGTCAGGAGTTGGAGGCCAGCCTAGTCAACATGGCAAAACCTTGTCTCTACTAAAAATACAAAAATTAGCTAGGTGTGGTGGTGGGCACCTGTAACCCCAACTACTCAGGAGGCTGAGGCAAGAGAATTACTTGAATTCAGGAGGCAGAGGTTGCAGTGAGCCAAGATCGTGCCACTGCACGTGAAAGATCATTAACTCTAATGAAATAATTTCAAGAAACAGAAAACGAACCAACTTTGCTCTGTGAAAATTAGACAAGAAATTGAATTAGTTTGATGGATCTTGCCCTAAAAGTACATTCTCCAAAGCATAGCATCAAAACAATGCTTGCGGCAGTCAGGAGCTAAGGCTCAGGGTTCAGATGGCCTGTGTTCAACTCTAGCTCTGTGGGGCACTTTCTCCTTCTCCGGGCAAGCAATTTCAACACTCTGGACCTCATTCCTTCATCTGGAAAATGGGAATAATGACACAGCAATTGTGAGAACTAAAAGAGTTAAAACATGTATCATACTTAGAAAACTGGCAGGCACGGAGTGAGCTTTCCATTGGTTATTACTGTAAAAGGGAGAAGGATTTTCTGTGTTCTTGAGCTACGGTGGAAATGCCAGGTGTCCACATAGAGCTTTGCTTCAGTGTCTCTTCACTCTATACCACTTCTACATCATCCCATGGAAACCGTGGTCTACAGTTATCCAACAAAGATTTCTCTACCCTACAAATACAACCATTCTCCTCTTTAACAGCTGTACTGTATTTGCAAGAGCACGGCAAGTTAATTATTTTAATGATGAAAATTTGTATTAAAAATATGTGTTAGAAGTGAAGAGAGTGGTTAGAAGTGAAGATGGTGACAGCAATGTCACGAGGATCAGTGCGAGCAACAACCTCAAACCCTGAACCCTGAGGTCAGCCCAGCGTACCTCATCACTCTTCTCCTGGCAGCCAGCACCACGTGGTGAATCTGGCTCCTGGGGTCTCTTCACCTGCCTCAACTCCACCCACGCAGTGTCCAGGCTCATTTCCCAGGCCTCCTGGCCCTTGCATCCAGCCTCCAGCCACTCCAGTCTGCCCACACCCCACACTCAGTGCAGAGTTCCACAGGGAACAGCAGCTGGTGTCATCTGGTTACAGGAAATGCATTTCCCGGCACCTGCCAGTGGACTCTCTTCATGCAGAGATGTAAACTCACTTCTCCTTCCATCTACTAGAAATCCCACTATTTGGTGTGAAATTTCTTGATTTTTAAAAACTGGGAAGAAATTCAGAAAAGGGGGAAAAAAACTACCCAAAAGAGCACATTCTGTGTCAAGAAAATCAGGACCAGCACCCCAGGGGCCACCCTCACACTCCCCCACATGCCATGGTCTTGCATCTGCCACACATGTTCCAGAGCCTGCAGTGCTCATGCAGGAAGGACCCTGTCCAGCTGTGGCACCTCTTCCCCACCACTCCCTCATCCATAGGAACTGGACTCTGCAATCATCTCAGATCCTGAATATGCCAGGATCTCTCCTTGTTCTTTTATCCACTTAAAGGTTGTTTCTCTCCTGTGGTCTGATAACAAATCTCAACCCTGCCTTCTAATCTCAGCTCTGGTTTTCCTTCCATTGGAAAGCATTCACCTGTCTCTATGGCTAATATAATTTTCTCCTTCACTTTGGGAATAGAACTAATTTATTTCTTTATTTTATTTTTGAATGTCTTGCTTCTATTCCTTGATCTTCTACACTTGCTAGAACCTTGAGTACAATGTTGAAAAGGAGTAAAAGTTGTAGACATTCTTGTCTGTTGTCAATCTTAGGGAGAAAGCATTATTAAGTATAATGTTAGCTGAAGAATTTTTTAAAGATGGCATTAATAAGACATCTTATAGATTAAGGCATCCCTAAGGTTAAGAAATTTGCTGAGAGTTTTTTAACAGAATTAGTCATTGGATTTTGTCTTATGATTGAAATGGTTTTTCTTTTTCAGTCTGTGAATATGATGAATTACATGAATTGATTTTTGAATGTTGAACCAGCCTTGCATTCCTGGAATAAATGTCATTTGACCTTGTTTTATTATTCTCTTTCTATCTTGATAGATTTGACTTGCTTAAACTTTGTGGAGGATTTTTGCATCTATACTCATGAGTAATATTGGTCTATAATTTCAGAGTAATGTCTTTCTCTGGTGTTTGTATCAGGTAATGCCAGCCACATAAGTTGAGTTGTGAATTGATCCCTCCTTCCAATTGTCTAGAGAAGTTTGTGCCCAATCAGTAGTTTTTCTTCCTTAAATGTTTGGTCTAATATGGGCATGGAGTTTTCTTTGTAGGAATGTTGTCAAATACAAAACCAATGTCTCTTTAACACAATGTGATTTTTCAAGTTTTCTGTTTCTTCTGGAATCAGCTTTTGTAGCATGTATTTTTCAAGGAATTTATATATTTCATTTATATAAATTGTCAAGTTTATGAATACATTATTTCTTAAATTTCCTTATTATCCTTTTAATTTTAGTAGGATTTATAGTAATGCCACCCTTTTATTCCTGTACTGGTAATTCTTTCTTATTCTTAGCCAATCTGGCCAGAGATTTGTCAATTTTATTTATCTTTTTTAAAAAATATTTTATTTCTATTATTTTTCTGTTTTCAATTCCACCATGTTCTGGTCTTATTGTTAGTTTCTTCTTCCTGCTTGCTTTGGTTTTAATTTACTAGAAGCTTAGATCATGGATTTGACATATTCTCCTTTTTGAATAGAAACATTTTAATGCTACAAACTTTCTTTTATGTAGGTGTTAGCTGCATCTCACAAACTTTAATATTTTAAAAAAGTTTTTTATTTATTTAAAAACTTGTTTCTAATCTCTGTTATGATTTTCTCTTTGACCCACAAATTACTTAGAAGTCTTTTCTTTATCAAATATCTAAGGGTGGTTCCTAATAATTTATTTTACTGATCTCTAATTTAATTCCATTATGGTTTAAGATACACTTTGTTTAATTTCAATTATTCTAAATTAATTGTATGGTTCATTGCAGAATATCATGTATCTTGGTGAATGTTCAGTATACACCTGAAAGGAATATATATCCTACTATTGTTGGATGAAGTCATCTTCAAATGTCAGTTATGTCAGGTTTTTTGATAATGTAGTTCAGATCCTCATGAGTTATTTCTGCATTTGTCTGCTTGCTCTAAGTAGTAGTTCTGTCTAATTGCCAAGGGGATGTTGAGGTCTCCAACTATAATTATAGATTTATCAATTTTTTTCTTAAAATTCTATAAGTTTTTTCTTTACGTATTTTGAATCTCTGTTGTTAGGTGCAGACACACTTAGAATGGTTATGTCCTCTTGGTGAATTGACCTGCTTATCACTACGTAATATCCTTTTTATCTCAGCAATATTTGTTGTTTCAAATTGTGCTTTGACCTTAATATAGCTACTCCACGTTTCTTTCAATTAGTGTCTAAATAGAATTTTAAAAAATATTTTTACAAACTTACTGTGTTTTTATCATTAATATGGGTTTACTGAAAGAGGCTGGAACTGAATATCTTTAAATTAGATGCAATTTGATAATCTCTGCCTTTTAGACCATTTACATTTAGTGTAATTATCAATATGGTTCGGTTTCTATCTACCATTTTATTATTGTTTGTTTTTTTCCCCTCTGTTTTTGGGTCCTCTGTCTCCTATTTCTTACTCTTGTTATAGATTATATATAGATATGCATTATAAACATGAAATATAATAAGATATGTTTTACAAGTTATATTTATAGTACTTGTTTATATGTTTTATTTATATTACATATTTATCTATATGAATTATATGTATACTATTTGAACATTTCCTATTCTATTTGAATGGATTGTATTTTTTGCTATATTTCTTTGTATCATTTTTTATCACTTTTGTTGTGGTAGAATTTTTTCTAAGTACTGCTTTTACACAACTTATCCTACTATTTTTTACAGTTACTTTGTCTGGCCCACTAGACAAATTGAGGACTAATATTTTTACTTTGATTTTTTCTTTTTATCACTTGGCACATAAAGGGCTTTCTAAAAATGACTTATGGATAAATAAACAACACATTCCATACAAAGGCTATTATATTAACCAATTATTTCATTCTATTGATAGCACCAATTTTCAATTTCTTAAATAAATTGCTTTAAAGTCAACTTTATTTTTTTCTGTAATTGGAGCATCCTATTTTCTCTGTATTAAAATTTACTGTTGAGTTTTTTTCTCTCACAAAGGCTCACGCCTTTGTGACCATCTTTCTCAGCACTTCAATCCTGGGCTACTGGCTTGGTACTGAGCCTTAGCCCCTCCTTTCTGTCCCTGAAAAACTCAGGGCCCTCAAATAGTCTTTACCCATAACCACCTGGCATGAACTGGTCCCTCAATAAACATTTGTTGAATGAATAAAACTAGAATTAATTTGTTTTCATCAGAGCATTCTTTTGTTTTGTTTCATTTTCCTTCCTGAGACCATGAAAAAAATGAATAAAAGGCAACACCCACAGCCAACAAACAGTGGCATAATTTATCAGGCAACACAGCATATTAAAGAGATCATGCTGTATCTGTGCAATAATAGAAAGTATATGACAATGGTAGAAGCTATCAAAAGAATATCAAGTAACTTTCAATTGTTTAAAAAAATTCAATAAGTTAGCTGTTAGTTTTACCAAGTGCCTTTTCATGGATGCTGCAAAACCTTCCAAATCCATGTGTTTCAGGAAATCATTTTGCATGGAATCCAGAATCTAATCAGGGTGGTGATGTTTTTCACGCCTAATTGTCTTCCCTTTTAGGACCACATATTGTATCCACACTGTTGAGTAATAGAAATGTTCGCATTTTCCTCCTAAGTTTTGTAGCAACAGTATGTTCTTTGCTTTCTGATTCATAGAAAGGAAAATGATACGTGATGTTGACTGCTCACAAATACCACTTAAAATACTGAAGTCCATGTCACCTGGAAATTCCTGGGTGCTCAGAGCCCCTTGTGGCAATGCACAGAAGACTACGAGGTGGATACCAGCACAGTAGAACATCCCCTGCTGTGCCACTGGGGCACGGGCATTTTTGAGATATTTAGAGATATTCCTGGCATTTTTCATGATTGTAATTATCCCTAAATGGTCTTTTTCTTCTAACATGTGATTGGTAAACTATTGAATGCATGGTATAAGTGGGAGTTGTCATACAGCTGTGGGATGGCAGTACTCACCTGATGTATTAGCAAGCACACTCAGCTCCCAAGGCCACCAACCCTTGCTTGCCTTTAACACCCACCACTTACACTTCTTCCAGCACCCAGTGTCTGTTCCCCACAGGCAGGGGCCTGGCTGGTCCCCAAAATCCCCAGAGTAAATTCCCCACCTTAGAGTCATCTCTACTTATCTGAATTTTAGTCATCCTTCAGAACCCAATTCAAGCTCAACTTCCACCAAAAAGTTTTCTTCAATCATAATATAATTTACAATTTGAAATAAAATGCTAACTAAAAGACTAACATTTGCAAAGCCTATTACTGTTCTCAAAACATCTTTGTGCATATTATCTTGTTTGTCTCTGAAAATTTCAAAACGCTTATTGCTTATTACCTTATTACGTCCATTGAAAGGTGATGCAGGTGAGAATCAGAGTGGCTAAGGCCCTTGCTCAAGATCAAGGAGGTGAGTGCAGCCAAGCCAGTCATGGTTATTTTGTGATTCCTAACCCCAAGCTCAGCCCATGCTAGTATGCAGCATGCCTAAATTCCATTTGCAGGTATGAGTATGCTGGCTAAGATTGAATTTGACGGCTGCTTCCTGAGCTAGAGAAAAGGAGCTTTAATTGCAAACACTACGCCTTATACTGATGTTTATTTCCCATTGTTCCTCATCTTGAGTGACTCATGGCTTTTTAAGCAATCATAAATATTTATGATTGATACTTCAAAAGTGACTCTTCTGTTATTAGCAAGTTATTGGCTCATGTTTTGCTGATAACCCAGGTATTCATGTAACCAGGGGATTCTGAGTGCTGGAAGGTTGAACACCATGAGATGCGTGGCTGTGTGGTCTATGCTGGCAAAGCCACCCCCATTTCTCTGTGCTAGAAAGACTTCCTTTCCTGCAAGTTGATCAAGTCCCACCTACCTATTTCACAGGGGAGACTGAAGCCCACAGAGTTTAAGTGACTTTTCAAGTTCATGTTACTGATTGGTAGCAGACTTAGCATGGTTTCCTGACCTCAGGGCTGTTTTCTCATTGGTGTTCTGTGTTGCTTCTTCTTGTTTGTCATCCCGGGGGGCATTAGGATGCTTCTAAATTGATGTGTAGACTTGAGCAAAGCAAATCCAGCCATGTACCTAAACAATCAAGAACTGCAGTAACGCATTTTGTATTCAGACAAGATATTTGTAAAATCAACTTAAAATTGTTTTTAGTATTAGCTGATCATTAGCATTTTAAGAGATGTAGAAACATATTTTAAAATGTTTTATTGACATTATAATAATACACTTAATTTTGTAGATTAAATTATTTATCCATATTTGGGAAACACATTTGCTGGTGATTAACTACCCACCTTGCCCCGGAGAATTCTGCTAATAGGAACTTTGTCAGAATAACACACGTGTTACTCACACTAGCTGCCTGGTACAGATATCAGCACCCATTTAAGAGATGAGGAAATGGAGGCTCAGTTGAATTAACTACCCACCCAAAGACATACATTGTGGCTGTGGCAGTGTTAGCTACAAAGGTAGCTCATACTCCTGAGCTCTGTGCTGTTCCTGCCTCTGTAACTAATCAATGCGGCAGCTCATACTCCTGAGATCTGTGCCGTTCCTGCCTCTGTAACTAATCAATGCTCTGCGTATATGGGGCTTGTAAGGCAGTGGCTTTATTCATTCTGTACATGAGGACTTCCCTCTCTTACCCTTTAGAAGATGAACTTGAACACAGCCAAATAGTGTTGTTTTGCAGAAGGAACCCAGGGTGCAATGCCCCCAATGGCATTTTGTTTTCTTAGCTTTGTTAAATCTTTTAATTAAAGCATGTTAACAAAGCCAAAGAAAAATAAATGACACTGCTTGCAAGGAAATTAAATTGAGGAACTAAGCCCATTTATAATTATTGTATTTCAATTAGGCTGTAACAGGGCCGGGTGAACAGAAAGATAAAAAGAAGCAACACAAATGTTGGAGTTTCATAAGTATCTGCAAAGTCCTGTTAGAAATAGAGCAATATAAATAATGCTTTAAAATAGTCAGTGTCCCTGGGCAGTACCCTTTATGCTAATTACTATGGGAAATAATTCATCTATGATGATCTCACCAAAACACGTTATAGGAAGCTAGCAAAGCCCATTTTTTTCTTCAACAAATGCATGGAATTCTTTTGAAGGAAGATGTTACATCAACACATGATAACCTTTTAATTTATTATCATAAAATTAGAATACAATTAAACATTTGAAAGAGCTAGAATTAGATTTAAATTATTCCTCTATATTTTAATGTGCAAATATCTAATATTCACTGAACAGAGAAACACATAACTCATCAGTTTCCATTTAAGCCATATTTATCTCAGCATCTAAAAAATAGTGGCATATATGTGCAATTTTTATTCTGAATTAAAAAAATTTGATGTATCGCTTTATTCTTTCTTTTGAATATTAGGTAAACCATGCCTTGTCTACACCAATGCAAGAGTAGGAAAGGAAAACTGTGGATTTTTTCTTGGGGAAAGCAGTCATCTGTGTGGCCTGGCTCCCCCAGGGACAGGGCCACCCCCATGACTCCCGTCCCCCAGGAGGGCACTGACCAGGACCAGGGACATGCTCCTAAGCGTGCCTTTGCTTTGCCCTCACTGTGTACTCACCCTGGGCAGGCAAGCCTACTTTACGCCTTAGCTTTGGCATCTGAAATAGTGCAGCAGTCAATTTAAAAATTCTCATACTTTATGCAGACTCAACAGGAAACCATCTTTGCCAGAGCCGAGGCACAGTGCACGCTCAGTGAACTACAGGTTTTATGGTTACCATTATTTTCTACCAGCATCTTGGTTTTTGTTTGTCTTTTCTAGATGAATAAATCTTGCTTAAAGACATGCACGTCATCTGGGGAGAGTGCAAACTCTTCTGACAACTATTTGTTACTGACTCGTAGGAGATGAGCATAGAAACAGGACTGAAGCACTGGAAAGTATTTTTTAACAACTGGACAGGACAGTTTTATGTCTGTTGAATCTAATACTAAAATGCATTTGAGTATGGAATTTTATGAGTGTAAAATTTCCTCATACTAGGAATTTTTAAAAATATTTTAAAAAAGTGTTCATACACATCAGTTGGAAAATAACTAAACACACACACACACACACACACACACACACACACACACACACACACACGGACTTTCTCCACAGATAATCTGAGATATACTGGTTTAGACCATTTTGTTCCCATGTAAGTCAGATCCAGAAGTCATCCCATGGAACATGGCGAGGGAGGGTGAGGAGGACTGGCGGGCCCTTCGCCGGCTGTTCCCAAGGGTCTGGGATGTGTTGGAAGGGGGAAATCTGGGGATTCATAGCAGCCGAATGGGATCATCTCCATGGTGGGTTTTCTTAATCTCACATGTAAGCCTTCTGCCGCCAGACAACTGTCTTCCCTGGGGCCTGCCTATCTCCTCCAGAATTCTCCAGGACCTCTGCCAAGGGGCAGCCACTTTGAAGAGGGTCCTTATCAGGGGTTCTGCAGCGGAGTGCCAGGACTGGACAGCCTGGGTCTCTAGCGAGATCTGGGGAGCACCTTCACCTTCACTTTCACCAGGAGCACTTCTCAGGCTCCCCGTGAACCCAGGGGCCCATGCACTGGCCCTGCCAGCTGCCCGCCTCCTGGGTGAGCAGAGGCATTAGCTGCTATTCGTGCCTGTCATTTGGACAGCACGTGACCTGCCACTGCTGGCTTTAAATTACAAATACATACATCCCTACACTTGAAATTAGAGGGTAGTAAGATTCACCTGTCACCCAGGGAAATGGACCAAAAAATAAATTTAAAAAGGAAAGAAAAAAGAAAGAAAGCAAAAGTGAAACCTAAATCTGCATCCACACTGGTGACCGACTGTGATGTATCCCTATCCAGGGCTCCCTTCAGACTGGTGGAAGGGATCCTCCTCCCGTTTCTGCACTCCTGGGTGGCTCTGAGCTCCCCTTCCCACCCCAGCGCTGACTGTGGGCAACAAGGGGGTGCTCTGTGCCCTCCCCACCAGGAACATTAAAAATGTGGGCTTCAAGACAGTGCGGGGCCCCTAACTGGAAAGCTTTCTTCACTGAGATTAACGCCAGCTTCTTCCCCACCTTGTAGGGGAGAGGAGGAGAATGGATGCTGTGGAGAAGCCCAGGCTCAGGGTGCAGCCCTGGCGGGCAGGATCCCACCTCATTGTCCTAAAGAGAGGGTTGGCTCCTTCTCCTTTTTAGCTTTCCCCCGCATCCATCAGCAGCCTAGCAGGGCACCCAGACATTTTCTAATTCCCCTATTTTTCTATCTTTTTTCTTTTTGGAATGTAAAATATACATGTTCATATGAAATATTAAGGCTTTACTCTAACTTAGTGTACCAATATTTTTTAGTCTGCAGAACACATTCAGTGTTTGGCGTTTAACCTCTGTAGGAAAAACCCCGGTATCTGCATGCAGCATGCGTGTAGGGGTGGAGCACACACAGCCTTTGTTATTAAAGGCTATCCTGTTCTCCAAGAGGACGCGTGACATTCAGGGGACAGCCTTAACTTACCAGAGGTGTTTATTAAAGACAGGTGCACGCAGGCAAAGGTTCACAGTGAGAAGAAAATGCAGCGACCTGGCCCAGCCCCAGCTGGTCAGGCTGGGCCACGCGCGAGGAGGGAACAACTGGGGAAGCAAGGCTGCCAGTGCAACCCAGGCCCCAGCCCAGCCTCGAGCCGCACACACGCTCTCCAATTGCTTTAGCCTCAAGCAGTTGACATTTACCCCAGCCAGATAATCGAGGAATAACATTTGCGTTACAGTTTAACGCGACCTCTGCCTCCACAGCTCTTTTTAGATTAGCTTCTTTAAAAAAAAGAAAGAAAGAAAGAAAGAAAAATGGTCGCTGACACTAGAGTGAGGCAGGAGGTGGGAAGAAAGGGAGCCGAAGCTTATTACTGTAGGGCACAGGCGATGTCGCAAGGAGCTGCTCTGCCCTTTCCAGCTGCGGGTGAGCAACTATTAAGGGGAAAGTATTAAAAGAGGGGTGTGGGAGCTGTGTGAGGCTGTGGGTCAAGCTGGAAGCAAAGGTTAATGGATTGACTATTACCTGTATAGGAAGCACAGGGCAGCCAATCCTCTGGGGGGTTCAGAAGTGCTCCATTCTCTACCACGGAACTGATGGAGGAGGTCCCTGAGTCTAACACTGGTGGCTGAGCTGCCTGCTCACTTTCCAGAAAATGTGCCAGCAAAGTGTCTCTGTGTTTAAAATTCACATTATTTAGGCATCTAAGAACTGCATTAGGGACAGAGGACAGGCTCTCCTGCACCTTGACTCATTCCCACATCCTGTTTACGTGCAACAGACCAACTGGTGGCCAGAGATTCTCTTGCTATAACCAATGGTAGTGAGGGACTGGGGTGTAAAAATTAAAACACTAATCCCTAGACAGAACATATAATTCGAATGAAAATATGAAGAAACTGGTTTTAGAAAAAGAAATCAAATATAGCTCTGACAGCACCAGCAGCAAGCTGTTCCTTTTCCCCCCCACAAGAACTCTTTCCCTTAAAACTCCCCTTAATTGAATAGCTAAGAATCATATTCTTCCACAGAAATAGCAGAACATGTTGCAAATGTGTGCCTGACCTGACAATCCATATATTGCAAGGTGATGCCACTTCTGAAGATGCAGGACTCACGCTAATGCAGCTGGAAGGAAACTTTTAATATTTATTACTGGATTGAGCCACTGGCTTCCCAGGAACACCCACATCTAGAAAAGTTGCAAAATGCAGCCCTTCCTTGTAAATGGAGCCTGAACCATGGGAGATCACAACATATTTTTTTAGTCAAGTTTAGGGGTGAGAATATATGCGTTACTAAAACACAATTTTTTTTTTTTTTTGCCATTGCAGCCAAAATGCCTATTTTTGTTTTGGTGACATTGAGTTGTAGTGCCAACCTTGGCATTTTTTGTGTGTGGTGAGCTGATATCGTAGACCTGAAAATTCACAGGATACACAAATGACTAAGGACAGACTAAGTGACCCCTGTATCCAGAATGAAGCCATACTCTTCAGTGGAATAAACATCTATGAAAACAGTGACATGGCTCAAGTTGCTCAGTCTGCCTGGTTATGGCTTTTGACAACATCAGCCAGAGGAAATTTGTTTTAAAACCGCAAATCCTCTGAAGGGTATGCATGACCTTTTCAATTATTTTTACTTTTGTTTATTTCATCAACATCACCTTTTGCTCCATTTTCTTACATTAGCAGTGCGTGAGTGCATTAGCCTCAAGAGTGATGTCCAACAATTGTGTGGTATTTGCCAGACACTGTTCTGACCTCCTGACACATTCATTAATGTTAATTCATTTAACAATGCCTATCAAATAGAGATTTCAATATCTTTTAAGGAATTAAAATGTAAAAATTTGAACTAATCCAGAGAGGTAAAATCCTTTATATCTAGACTGAAGTAAGAAAAGGAGCAAGACAGTGTAGGAAGGGGAGACACTCAAGTTTCTCTTAAGAGTTAAATTGATTTCCAGGCATCCCTTCTTTAAGATATGTCAATTCATTGGAAAGTCACACTTTAGTGAGGCTAGGAAATGGTATCACAGTTCAAGCGCTACAAATTGCAAAGAACATTCCACTCCTAAGCCTTTCTGATGTTGCCAACTCGTTGGTTATGGTTGCTGTGTGCCCTACAAAAGTCGATTTGGCCAAGGTTCCTGCCACTGCAGTAGTTATGTGTAGCAAAAAGCAGCGGTGGGGAGGCCTCAAGTTTTGCCTGATATCCAGGAGCACAAAGGAGACTGCTGAGGAAGCCATCGGCATTCAGCAGCCTTCTGACCTGGCCGACGTCTTTGAAAGGACGACCTGCTGACACTGGAGACTCTGTACTTGTTATTTAATTAAGAGAGAAAGGATTTCAGTGGAGAGAAGGCTTTGAGCTTCCTTCGTAATTTTTGCTGACCAATCCAATTATGTGGGTAATTGCAAGTATATTTCCAAAAGCATGGGAATCTGAGAGTCATCAGCTGCAAAATAAATCAAGATCTAATCAAGTGCACTGCTGTTGTGAAAAATATTAAAGAGGAGAATATTAAAAATAACAACAGAGTTTCAGTGTTAAAAATGTGGGAAGTTGTCACACATTCTCCATTCTCATCACCTCTTCCTAGCATTTGATTTCTGCCTGCAGGTCTCTGCTGCACAGTCATGAGATTTCTGCTTACTCCCCGTTGGTGGTGGAAGGGTGTAGGTGGCTCTTTTGCGACTGTAGTCTGCAACTGGTTCTGCATGCATTAGAATCCTTACCACACAAAGAGGTGGCCACAATAACAAAGCTGTTCCTCTCTGCGAAGGTGAATATTAAAATAGTTTGTTTAGGTTTCAGTTCTACAACACGCAAGGGCTGTATCTTTCTGAATACATTTATTTCAAGGTACTTAAAAACTGACTTTTATGAGATTATTTAGGCAGTGATTATTTTTGTTGAGAAATGTGTCCTTTATCCCTCTCATTCATCCACTGCTAAGATATTTCTGTTTGTCAGAATGCCACCGTTTCTGATAAATGACTGAAGACTGACTGCTACACTTTATTAAAAAGTAATAACAATTTTTGTACGCACCCTTCACATTGTAAAGGGGGGGACATGAATCAAAGGACACTGCCTGTCTGGGCCTGATAAATGGGCCGTTTACCAGCTGAGGAGTTATTTAGGACTGGCTATTAATTTAAATCACATTTATCTTCCCTGAATGGGGGAGGTGGCTGTGATATGGCTACGAATGACCAATGGAGCAGCTAAGTGCACATTATTTATTACCACCACCTCTGCAGGGCTGCACAATATGTTAAAAAAAAAAACCAGTGCCAATTACCACAGTTAATCTCGTCAGGGCAATAACAAATTTCTTTCCAACACAAGGCAATTTTTATTCTTGCACTTTTTCTCCTCTACATGCAGACTTTGCTTATAATTCTCCATCATTAAACTCAATGTTCTCGTTCTTTTCTGAGTGCTCATGGGAAATTTTTCCACTTCTCTGCCTCACCTTTGTCTGGAGAACAGTACATTCTTAATACACAACCCACAATAAAGTGTGTTCTTTCGAACCTTTAATGAACATTTGTTGGTGAGATGGTGAGATGATGGGTATTGCAAATCAGATTGGCCATATTTTATTATTAAGTGTTTCCTCATTCATAATAATGCTTTTCGCAGAGCTTTCCATTCACCTAATTCTTAATATGTGAAGTAGCAATTGGGAATAACTAATCATTAGCATTGTTTGGTCAATTAACTTCAATTTGATGGATCTACCATGGAAGATGAAAACATTTCTAATAAAATGCATCTCAGGCACATATTAATCCAAACATGAACAATTCAACTTGCTGTTAGAAAGCCCAAGGCAGGATGTGTGCTGCTGCCTGGGTGCACCTGTTCCTGTTGCCTGTGCTCCAGAGACCACATGTCAATCCTCACACGTTTTAGACCCTCAGAGGATAAGCAGCACAGCATTAGGGGAGTGTCCTAACTGGCTTCCCTGAGTCATGCATTCACCCCACTTTGTCACCAGTATCTTGCTTTATGACATTAATAGACTCCCCCAAATTGGATAGAATAAAATTGTGTTAAACAGAATCAAAACTCAAATGTAAATTCATTTTTTTTTTGAGACAGAATCTCACTCTGTTGCTCAGGCTGGAGTGCAGCGGCACAATCATGGCTCACTGCAAACTCCACCTCCTGGGTTCAAGTGATTCTCATGCCTCAGCCTCCCAAATAGCTGAGACTACAGGAGTACGTCACCACATCTGGCTAATTTTATTTTTAGTAGAGATGAGGTTTCACCGTGTTGGCCAGACTGGTTTCAAACTCCTGACCTCAAGTGATCCACCTGCCTCAGCCTTCCAAAGTTCTGGGATTACAGGTGTGAGCCACTGTGCCCAGCCCTCAAATGTAAATTCTAAAAATCAAAATATACACCTGTGTAGCACTCTGAATGTGCTTGTATTTACACCTGTTTATGGTAGGTAGAAGGATCATTTTAAAATCCTGACTGCATTTGATTTTCTGACTGTTCTCATCAAAGTAACTACATCTGAATGGTTTTGGGGGGCAAAGGCATGCGTAAGGAAACCAACACGGGAGACTGAAGAAAAATGACCCAAAAGCGGATGTGAGCAACATGCATGGTTTGTTTGCTTCTCTGATTTTGATTTGACACTTGGAGGCTGGTCAGGTGCTGGAGGAATCTAAAGACAGAGGGTTCCTTAAATCTCCTTGGAAAAGGCAGTTCGGACCCCTCAGCAGCCGGAAACGCATCCCAGTGAGGGTGGGTGGGAGATCCCTGTGCAATCTGTGGGCCTCTGGGTGGAAGTGCCCTGGCATATCCACCTGCTCCAAGGGACCCTCCTTGGCCTCAGAGCCTGCCGCCACAATAACCTCGGCAGTCAGCCCACCGCCACTCAAGAAGGACATGAGGTGTGGGTGCTGCAGAAGGCTGGGGCATGCAGTCACCTCCCTCAGGCTCTCAATTGGGCCTTTTCCAGTTAGTACTGAGGGGTGAGCACTTCACTTTGGGGCCCTGGCAGGGCACCAGAAACCTTCCTGGTGGTGGGTGGGGGTGGTCCCTCATTCTTGTTGGAAGTGGACGGGTAAACATGCCCAGCACTGTAACCTTGCAATGTTAACTGCTACTGAATGTTCAGATTCACAGAGAGCCCCAAATTCTTTTGGCCTTCCTTGGTGACGTTTTCCATTCACAGGTCATCAACAGTCACTCCTGTTGATTCAAGCTGTTGCCTTCTCCATACCACCAGAGCCCATGCTCCTGGGCCTTTGCTTTCCTGTGGACCTAAACTTCTCCCCTCCCATTCTCAGCTCAATTGAACCTCAAGTCCTTTCTGCTTTCACCCATGGAACTGCCCCCTCCAGCTCTGGTCAGAGTCTCTTTTTCTGTGACACAATCTGAGAGACAGCCTCTGAAAACATGTCCTTGACATCTGTCTCCAGTTCCCTGTACTGCTCAGACTGGCCCAGACTCACGGAAGGACCATTCACCCCCTGGCCCCCGGATACTTCACTGCCATTTCTCTAGTATCCTTCTGGACACTCTGCCGCCTACATTCTGGCTCAGGTGTGCTGACCACATAACACTCTGTTTGCCTCAAAAGGTAACCATCCTGAAGCTGGTATGCCCTTTCACATAAGCTGCAAGGTCCATTCCCTTCCTGTCCTCTCTAGCTTTGCTGTGTTACAGAATATGGAAGCTCAATAGCTTGAGTGACCCTTGTCCACAATTAACTGTTTAAGTCTTGCCCAAGGATACAGTCATTATCTTTAGAGCCACATCACCTTATTTGAACCATCACTAGTGAGAACAAACCATCCTTTGAGCACACAGTTAAGTTCTAGAAATGCAAAATAAGGTTCTAAAGAGCTCTATTTTGTAAATGAGGTAGGAGAGTGAGATGAGGGCATTTCCAAGCAACGCTTTCCTATTGTCCTGTCTACTCCATGGCATGGGCTAGCCCATAACATGCACAATTTCATGTAGGAGTGTCATTCTCCATTCGCCCACTCCAGAAGCTTCCAAGTTATTCTTAACTAGTTCATTCCCTTAACAGCAATCCTGTCCTGACACTCAATAGGAAGAGTCTCTCAAATAGTGTCTTTATCTCAATTTTCATCAACAATGTGCTAGTTTTTGCCTTACCATTATCATATAGAAAACTGCAACAGCTTCCCCATGGTCTCTATGTCTCTGTGGTCTTCCTTGCTTAGTGTGTGTCTGGCTATTATTCTAAAATACCCCAGAGTTCAAAATTCCTAAAAGACCTTCCATTTCAGCATCTGAGATTATACACAAAAAATTAAGTCATTATCCCTAATTTTCAGTTAAATTTCAAATATTTATTTTTCCCTTCCATTCTCTCTTTCCTCCTCTTCTGGGATTCCATTTACCTGTAGTTCTCTCTTATTTATATTAGATGACTTTATTGATCTATTTTCAAAGCCAATGAGTCTTTCAATTTCTGATGATATTTTTTAAATTTCAGATTTTTTAAAATTATAAAGTATCTATAAAATTTTATAGATATCTTCAATTTTACTTGTAAAATTTTCTATCTTTGTATTAATCACAAACATATTTTTCTTTATCCTTATGAGCATAGAAACAGTAGAGCTTTGAAGCCCTTTTTGAAGATGCCCAAACTCAGAATCATCTTGGGCTTGGGATCTGTTTTTTGCTTTTCTCTTTATACTGGGTCATATTTTCCCGAGTCTTCTTATGTTGAGTAATTTTGGATTATATCCTGGGCATTGTTCAGTCTCCAAATGGGTCCAGACAGCTGTCTCTGTAGTTTATCCAGAATTTATAGCTGGTGTTAGGTTTTCACTCATCCATGTTGAAAGAGAAGCCACTCTAATGTCGTTTTCAGCCTCATCTCTCAATTCTTTCCCTGCAAATATTTGCTTCAACATTATAGGCAAACCAGTCTCTTCACTCTGTCGTGGGCAAGCCCAGCGCTTTTATCTGACATGACAGGCTTTAAAGTGTCCTTTCAACAGCAGGACAAAGTGAAATACACAGATATTTTCAATAAATACATGGGCTTTCCTGGAGTAAGAAAAACAAAAACAAAAACGAGAAAGAGCGTATTTTCTTTTCGGTGGAAACTCAGGGAGGATATTTTAACGTACAAAGTAAGATTTCTCCTGCCAAATTCCTAAATGAATAGGGATATTTTTAATTTGCCAAAACATCCACTTTATTCAATACTTTTCTATGATGTAAAGTTACTGAATGTTCAGGATAAAAATAATATTTTGATATTTATGGAAGAGATTGTTACAAAATCAGAAAATTCTTTGAGGGACCACTTGTGAAACCAGCAAAGACAGAAGGAGAAGGGCCAGTTGATGTTCTGCATTTATAAAAGCATGTGCCAGCCTTCCACACAGTGGTAATGTGCATAGGTTTAAGGAAAATGACATAGTTTTGTTGCATTCAGACTTCTAAATATCATCATTTTGAGGCAAATTAAAAATCAGAGGTCATATATGAATTATCTATTACGTGTTCATCATTTTCCTGAGCTCTGTGGGGATACAAGAGAAGCCTCCTGCCATCTAATACCTTAGAAGCTAAAGAGTAGTCTGGTCACTTTGCAGCCTGGTAAAGTGCTATAGAAACATAACCGTCCTTCCACCTTGCAACTCAGCATCCCGGTGTCCTGAATATAGTGGCTAAGGAGATTCGGCAGGTCAACCAGCCATAGAGAATGGCTATCACTTCCAATAATCTTTTCTTTATGCTCTACTTTTCATACTTTGGGAACACCTGTTACTCTCTGTGTTCTTCACCTCTGCTTGTTCATAGCATCAGACCTCACTGTATTTTTTTATACTTACTGCTGATAATCTAATCAGCTGGCATTCAACTAGAGTTATGTCACTCATCTAAAGTCATAATAAAAGTCAGTGATATGGAGTGAGAAAAGTCAATTTTATATGTGTAATAAATGCACATAAAAATACAGGTATCAGATTTTCAAAAAAAATAAAGTATTATTCTCCATCAAGAAGTATTTAACATGATAATTGAAGATTTGCATTTTTGTGTAATTTTGAATGAAATATTCTGGTGAAATAATAGAAATAAGTCAGTTGTCCCATTAAAACATAATAACTTACTTCTTTTGCTTATCTACACAATTATGTGCATACATTAGCTGGGGTGAGGGTGTCGTGTAATGTTCAAGTGAAGAAAATGTCTTAAGTTGTATTTTGACACTGTAATCAAATGTGGAAAGTGCTTTGAAAATTTTATTTGCTTTAATGAAGCATGAAAGCAAATAATTGTCTCTTCATGGACATTTAATTCTTTCTCTATTTTTTCTAGGCTTCTTTATAATCCACTTTTTTCAATTATTTTCCAAATTTACAAGAGATATTGACCTAAAATAAAGAATTCTTAGTGTCCACTTATTAAAAATAATGTGAGACAAGGCAATAGAAAACCCTCCATTTCAATCTGTCTTAATAACCTACAATCTTTATACATCCCACCTGAAATTTTGGCTCCCTTTGAATTCTACAGCCATTGGTTCTCCATAAGAAGTATAAGCAAAATGAGTTAACTAGAGCTGTGGCACTCAGAAAGAAGTTAGAGATGTGGATCAGGGTGATAGGAAAGTAACCCATGTTTAGACAGCACCTGGAGAGAATACACTATAGGTGAGAAAAGTACATTTAAAAGAGGAAATCTCCTTATGTAATAGGTCAAATGTAGAATCTGTGGTTGCAAGATCGTACCTCTCTCACCAATTGGCACATCTTGAGTGTTTTAAAGAAGAGAGGGAGAAGCTCACAAGGGGGTTTTTCTATCAACCAACATCAAACACTGGGAAGAGAAAAAGCTTTGTAGATAGCAAGTGACACCTGATAGCAAGTGTCAGCCAGTTCTGCCACTCCCACTAGGTGCCACTCCCACTAGGTGTTAGTGGGAGTAGGTGCCTGCCACTCCCACTAACAGCCTCATCTTGCTGACCTGTGTCCTCGTGCAGGGATAACAGTGCTGCTTTTTACTTTGAGCAAAGAATGCAGAGAAATCTTACAGTGCCCAGTATCTAGTAGGAATTCAATAAATTGAAGTTATTTCTCTTACCATTGTCACCATTATCACCACCACCACCATCACCATAATCATCATCCTATAATCACTATCAACATCATCATCATTGTCATCACCACACCATCACCACCATTAACATTACCATTACCATAACCATCATTATCATCACCATCATCACCATCACCATCACCACTGTCATTATCATCATCTTCACTATCACGATCATCAACACCATCACAATCATCATCATTATCATTATCATCACCATCAACATCATTGTCATCACCACACCATCACTATCATCATTATTATCTCCATCACCACCATTACCATCACTATCACCACCATTATCCTAACCATCACTATCATCATCATCCGCATCATCATCAGCATCATCATCACCATAATTATCATCACCGTCACCATCATCGTCATCATTATCACCATCACCATCACCGTCATCATCATTGCAATCACCATGCCCATGATTAGCATCCCTATCATCATCACCATCACCATCATCATTATCATCACCATCACCATCATCATAATTATCATCATTACTATCACCATCATCATCATCCTCATTCTTATCACCATCACCTTCATTATTATCACCATCCTCATCATCACCATCACCATTACCATCACATCACTATCATCATCATCATCAACATCAACTCATTGTCATCACCAGCATTATCACTAAGTTATTATCATTGTCTTGATATGTACCCCAGGAAGAGACAAACTAGAACACTAAGTACTAGGAGAGCCTTGAGGATCACATAATTCAGGCTAAGGAGTTGATGGGCATGGTGCAGAAAGGGGCCAAACTCAGGGGATGGATGCTGAAGATGTGT
Organism: Gorilla gorilla gorilla; assembly: GCF_029281585.2. Taxonomy (NCBI): domain Eukaryota; kingdom Metazoa; phylum Chordata; class Mammalia; order Primates; family Hominidae; genus Gorilla; species Gorilla gorilla. Next base: position 109,742,707 of record NC_073243.2, on the reverse strand, counting down.
GCCTTGGGTCACTGTGGCCAGCTATCAGGATGCCCTCTGAGTGGTACTGTCTCTTCCAGGTGCCAAGATTTTTAGGATGGCTCCACACAGAGGCACCTCCCTAGGCCACCTGCCTTCTCAGTCCCTTCAGTTGTTATGTTCAAACCTCACCTGCCAGTACCAGACCCTTGGTTTAACCCTGAGACCTCAGAGAGGGGCAGAGCAGGCAGGCAGATCTGGCCTCTGCTCCTGTGGCTCCACACCCACTTCTTCCCTAGACCTTCTGGGACCTCAGAGATTGGGCTGTAGTGTCTTGAGGCAGTGTGAATGCAGCAACTGGTTTGGGATAGGCACCAGAAAACATGAAATCAGAAACGAAGTATCTAGTCAACATGTGAATTCTATCAGGCTCTCACTTTTTTCATAAATTCTCTAAGTTTAAAATAAATACCAAATCATACATATATTTTTAAATTGGCTACTTATCATCCTCATGTATTATAATAATTTAGGTGTATTTTCATTTTCTTGTATCCTATAATTAAATGCTTGCTCGAGTTTGTAAAGTGAAGCAGTTTCACAAAGCCATGATTCACTGTGTTCCAACACAATGCTAGATGATCAATTGCTGAGTCTTTGAAATGCTCATTAGAGCAAACTCAATATTAATTTTCAGGCATTTCTTTCAAGTGGCCTTTTTAATTTTCTGTTTCAAAGCAGGTGAGACTTCTTTCTATTTTCAGAGAAGTGTGCTTTCTATGGGTGTTTTAGTTTGATTCTGAAATGTTTTCCAAATTCTTAACTTATTTGTATGTGGCATAAAGAATGAAGATGCTAAAAGTTAACTCCCGCTTAGGAAGCACTGATTCATGCCTAAACATGGATGAACCCTGCAGTGCTACGCTAAGTGAAAGAAGCCGGAACAGAAGGTCAGATGTATGAGTCCACATGTAGGAAATAGCCAGAGGGCCAATTCTCAGAGCCAGAGGCAGAACAGACTTCCGGGGGCTGTGGAAGGAGCAGGTGGGGACTTACTGTTTAATGGATATAAAGTTTTTGTTTGGGATCATGAAAAAGTTCTGGAAATAGTGGTGATGGTTAACCCAATATTTTGAATGAATTTAATGCCATGGCAGTGTATACCTAAAACTGGTTCAAATGGTCATTTTTCTGTTATGTGCATTTTACCACAATAAAAACAAAATAAAAATCAACCTCTTGCAAATCAGATGAATGCACTGAAAGTAAAGAAAATAAAGTGTGCTTCCTGAGCAAGTGTGAACTGCAGTTTCCATTCGAGGACCTCTCAGGAGGCGGGCTCTGGGTGGAGGCAGGCCCTGCTTGGCCCAGCAGCCCTCCCTGACCTCAGAGGGTGCTTCATTATTTATTAGCAAAGCAATCTGGCTGCAGTGCGCCGTCAGCAGCCAGACGCCAATACAGAAAGGTCACAGCCTCCAACACTGCGCCAAGGGTGTTAGAGCAAATACAAATACAGTTTTTTAATTTCAGCTGAATTGATTAGATAACAATTGGAAGGTGTCACCGGTCAGGAGGTGCAAGCCAGCAGGTCAACAAAGAGAAAGGAGCCCAGGGCAGTTGTCACAGGGGTGCCAGGCTGCCACCCTCACCATGCCATGGCCCTTGTCTTCATAAATGAAGAAATGTCCACTCGGGACCCAGACGATTTCCACAGGACCAAGCACATGGCTCAGGGCCACCCCACAGTCAACACAGGTTAGAAATTAGTCTCTATTTGAAGTGAAATACACAGAGGCTCTCAAGGATTTTGAAAGGTGAGAAACAACGCCAGTGCCCAGCAGCACTGAGACTTGGAGTCACTGATACCCGCGTGTGGAGCTGTGTGTGGCTTCCAGGCCTCAGAGCCACGGCTGTGGCTCTTCCTGGACGGGATGAAGGTACAGGAGACAGGAAGGGTGGGCCTTGGCTACTTGAGAGGCCACCACACTAGCTCAGCCCACAGAAGGTCTCACCTGTCCACAGCCCGCCAGTCCATAGGTTTAGGACTCACCCACAAGATGAGGCAGTGACAGCAGGGCCATGGTCCTTGTGGGAGGCAGCCTTGCCGTGCAGCAGTGAGGGGTATTCCTTTGCGTTCCTGTCATCCAGCTGACAGTCTCTGGGTTCACAGACTAAGTGTCCAGAATCAAAAAGGCAGCATGAGACATCTACCCAAACCTCAGGAAAGGAAATGAGCAGAGATTCACCACAAAAAGGCATAAACATACATATATGCATACATGATTATTTAACTATATAAACACATTGTCTCACAAATCATCACACACATGCATGTAAATGTCATGGGATAATACTCTTGCCAATGAAAACTGGCAATTATTCAAAAGTACATGGCCCAGGAGTCTCTGCCAAGACCTCCTCCCTGGTCAATGGTGCAAGTTTCAGAGGAGGTTTCGAAGCATCAGAACACAGGACTCTCTCTGTGGAGATGCAGCCTGTGGGTCCTCTCTCTCCCATGGAAGGGTTTCGGATGCCTCGGATACCCAGCTGCGACGGGACCTCCAGCTCAGAACCGACTAGTGGGCTTGGTGCCACGAGAGCTCCCAGACATGGATGAAACCCAAGGAATCCCCTGGGATGGCCAGGGGAGGAGGAGCCACGTGGCTGCTGGAAGGCATCACAGCTCAGCAGCCCGGGAAGACGCTCCTCGCTGCCCGCAGGCAGCTACAGGCATGAGGCTTTCCTCCGACCTCCTTCTTGCTCATCCAAGAGTATATTCTGGAATGGGAGTCAGACAGAGAAATGTGATCACCTCACCAGTCTTTAGTCTGCTCTCACTCGCAGAAGAAGAGAGCAGCCCTCCGCCCAGGGCGTTGGTGCCTCCTGGGGATGGTGCTGTGCCTCCTAACAGACCCGTACTCCGCCACACCTGGGCTCTGGCCGCCCCCAGCTGCTGAGCCGCTTCCTCTCCCGTCCTTCTCATAGCGTGCACTCACAGTGGAGTCCCAGAACTTGGGCGTCTGCATCACATTTTTACCAGAAACAACAAAAGGCAACTTTGGGAAAACAGACAACTTACCCTGAGATCAGGGAACTGAATTTAGAACAAGATGTCCCACCTGAATTTGGACAGAAATAAATCTTAAGGAATAATTTATCTGTGCATTTTGTTTGTTGGAGTAAGAATCCCTTCCAACCTGGTTCATATCTTGTATAGTTGCTGGGAGCCTGGCTACCTTTCATCCTCCAAAAGTTTATGGTCTAGAAGCCACAAAGACAAGGAAAACACTTTTTGTTTCCTTTCTATTAAGATTCATCAATGCATTGTAAGTTAGAAAATAAACCTGAAAATCTGTGATGTGAACCATAACCCATAAACTCACACAGATTTTTATCAGAAGTTATGTTTCATTTGTACTCTTTCCCAAAGAAGGAAAGGACTGTTATGAAAAACTATCCGCTGCTGATAGGTGGGGAAGACAATAAGCCCCGGTGTCCATTGAGGTCATTTTTCTGATGCTGATTCTTGAAAGAGGCCCATTAATTTACAGATTGGCAATCTTCACTAGGGTCAATGAGAACAGCAACAGTCAGCTTTTGCCACTTGAGTGAGACAAGCATCCCGTAGCCTGCTGCTCTCAGCCTTCACTTCAGCTTCTTCCCTTTCCTTTTCCTCTCTTCCCAGCAGACCCACACCTATGCTTTTTCAGAATGCATCCCAGGAGGAAACCAACTTCTTCTGTGACTTTAAACCTTTCGTGTTGAGATCTAGAACAATTCATCATGACAGTCATAAAGAAGTCTGGGGCCTAGCAATGCAGACATATTCGAGAATGAAGTTTTTAAAAATAAAATATCTGGGAATGTTCTCTCTGTACTCTTGTCAAAATGGATAAATACATTTATTTTATAATTTTAAACATTTACATTATGTATGTGCTGGATCTTCTCTTTGGCATCAAAAGGATCTGTCTGTGTCGAGAGGGCAAGGTGCCATGGGAAAGTGGCCCTGTGTTAGCGAGGAGCTGGCCCTAACCAAGATCAATGATCCCATCTCTTTCCTCTTCAGGGCTTAGCAAGCTATTGGCGGTTCACAGGACACCTAAAATAGTTAGCAAGCTATCGGCCACTCACGGGACACCTAAAATAGTTAGCAAGCTATCGGCCATTCACGGGACACCTAAAACAGTTAGCAAGCTATCGGCCGTTCATGGGACACCTAAAACAGGACTAAGAGAGAGAGAGGGGAGAGCAGCCAGGATCAAGAGTGCAGAGAATGCTGTTCTTTTCCTTTCTGCTTTCAATTTTGGGGATTGTCAGTATGTGCTGTCACAAATCAACATTTATTTATGGAGTGCTGTGGCTGGGGTGCTGCATTTTACCCTCTTGTCTCCGTCTTTTCATCTGCAAATAGAGTCAGCCATGTTGCATAGCTAGACCTTAAATTAGGAATCAACAAATTAACATTAAAAGACTCAATCAGTGAATTTTATGTTTTTTCCATGCCATTAAGTAGGATGCATTTATTCATTATAATTATAAAAATAACGTTGATGTAAAATTGGAAAATTATAGAAAGTGTGAATAATTAAATGCAAATTACCTGTAATCCTATAATTGGTCTTCAAGAGGGTATTTCAGAGCAAACAAGACACATACACGCACACACACACACACAACTGGTATCATTTTGCACATCAAGGCTAGGAATCTGGACATCACCATGGGAAGCACTGAGCTATACTTCTATACTTTCAGGGGCCCTACCACATCTTGACTTCCTCTTGCTTCTTAGAAGCTTTTAATCTAGTTGTCAAGAGAGTAAGTATTTGGAAAAAAACCCCACATAATAATAAAATGCTTTAATAAGATTTCACGATAAGAGCAAATCAATGCTACAGTTTAATGGATGATTTGTCAGCAAATGAACTTCCCAGGCAGTAGTTATAACCGCCATGGAGGGAGGCAGGGAAAGGGTAAGTGATCGCTCTTATTGAACATCTATACCATAGGCAGTGATGCAAATGCTTTATATAAACGATCTCATTAAATCCCATAACACCTGTAGAATATAATCTTATCTATTCTTTTTTACAGAGCTTGAAGCAGAGACTGTGCGAATAGAGGGCTTCCTTAAAGTATCACACAGCAAGGCTAAGCAGGGATAAATACTGGGGAGGCAGAGAGTTCTGTGCTGGTGCAATTTTGGTGCACATGTGTGCAGTGGTTTTAGGAAACTTTGACTAAACACAAGTGATTAGTATAATTGATTCAAGCAGAGGGAATATTATGAAAGTGAGTGGAAGTCTCAGATAGTCCACAGTATTATCTAAGAGTCCTTCGTGAGCATCCTGCTCCATTTAAAGAGGATAAAAATATCCATGACATCAGTTGCTGTAAGGATTCAATAATACAGGAAAGTGTCAACACAATCAGCTCTTAATAAATAGTGTCTTTGATTGCTGGGAGATCTGCATTTCAGCACATCATTTGACCAAATCAAGTGTATGAACCAGTGGACCCATGCCAACCTGGAACAGAATTGCCTGTGCTGTTCTCAGGCCCCGTCCCAGGTTATCTGTCTAAAAGATGAATCAATGCCTTGGATAATGAAATTGCTGCCATTTCAAGCAGACACTCAGATGACATAGAACTGCCAAAGAGTGGTTACTAAGAGGCTTAAGCAGTTCACAATAGGCTGGGGCAGTGGATGAGTTCAGCGTCACAATGAATTATATAGAAACACATAATCACAAAGTCCTTACAGGAAAATCCACACGCACAAACACACACATGCAGACACACAGACACTGAATTAAAAACTTAACAGAAAAGTGTTTTGTATTTTCAATGTAAGTAGAGAGGCCATCAAAGTGGAAAAGAAGATATAACAAAATTTGATGATTTAATGAGTGAGGTAATTCAACAGGTAACTCAAAATTTATAAGATATTTCTATGCATATGCCGGGTGCGGTGGCTCACGCCTGTAATCCCAGCACTTTGGCAGGCCAAGGCGGGTGGATCATGAGGTCAGGAGATCGAGACCATCCTGGCTAACACGGTGAAACCCCGTCTCTACTAAAAATACAAAAAATTAGCCAGGTGTGGTGGCAGGTGCCTGTAGTCCCAGCGACTCGGGAGGCTGAGGCAGGAGAATGGCGTGAATCCGGGAGGCGGAGCTTGCGGTGAGCCGAGATCACGCCACTGCACTCCAGCCTTCCAGCCTGGGTGACAGAGCGAGACTCCATCTCAAAAAAAAAAAAACAAAAAAACAAAAAAACAAAAAAAAAAACGATATTTCTAGGCATAAAGCCTTTTTTTAAATTTTTTTTTTGAGACGGAGTTTTGATCTTGTTGCCCAGGCTGGAGTGCAATAGCATGATCTCAGCTCACTGCAACTCCGCTTCCCAGGTTCAAGCGATTCTCCTGTCTCAGCCTCTCAAGTAGCTGGAATTACAGGTGCCCGCCACTACGCCCAGCTAACTTTTGTATTTTTAGTAGAGATGGGGTTTCATCATATTGGTCAGGCTGGTCTCGAACTCCTGACCTCAGGTGATCCGCCCGCCTCCGCCTCCTAAAGTGCTGGGATTACAGATGTGAGCCGCCACGCCTGGCCACATAAAGCCCTTTTTATACATGGAAATGAAAAAGGAATATCATCTCTTGCTCCTGGACATTCACATTGTTGGGGGAGGGAGAGCTTGTCTGGGGAAGAAGCCCAATATTAGAGACGAGGCCTCAATTCTGCACCCTGGGACAGCATTCCCAGGAAAGGAAATGGGAACTTGGGTCATCGGCAAGACAAATGGGTAGAGAGCTCTATTCGGTTTTCACAGGCTAACTTTGAGTCGTGGCATCGAATACAACTGTTCAAGAGGTGTTGCAAATAAAGAACCTGAAGACAGGAGTGAGGCCAGGAATGGAAATATAAACCTAAGAATAATTGTGCTCAAGCTGTTGCATGAAGGTGGGAGAATCATTCTCTTGGAGCTAAAGTAAAAGCAGGGTTAGGTGGAGAATCACACAAGCAATGGCAACACCTAAGTGAGTTTAGATGAGAAGAAAATGCAGGTGACAAACCTGTCTGTTTAGGATTAAGGAGCCAGAAGAATGGATTTATCTGGGGTTGGCCTGGGGGTCAGGGGAAGAGTGTTGTCGCAGGCAAAGTTTGCCACAGTAGCTAGCAGTGCTAGAGAAAGAGCAAGGGGGATGAAGTCAGGGCAGGGCTGCAGGTCTCCATACGGATGACAGCTCAGAAAGGGCAAGATGCGTCATAGAAAATCAGAAGTTGGTGAGGAATTTGTTTATCAGATCATTAAACTGCGGCCGTTAGTCTGTAAAGGAAAGAGACAGGGCTGTATGATAGAAGGCAGGAGGATCATGTGCGGCTTTTGAAGATGAGGAGAGTGGGGAAAAATGGAGTTGAATGTAGGAAGAGGCCTTTCCACAGAGCCATCCTCCCAAGGACCTCAGCAAGGATCTGCTCCCCAGGCAAGGAGGGCGTGTGGGTCTCGGATCACAGAGAGGAGGAGGAGGTGTGAGGCCGGGAGGGCACAGGAGGGCCAGGGAGGATGCAGGAGAACCACTGAGAAAAATGGCAGAGACCTTGACACATGGAGGACAAAAGTGAACTTGATTTTCTTAACAAAACTGAAGGTCACAGTTGAAGAGAGAGAGCATGAGACAGCTTGATCGAAATGGTGAAGCTTTGGAGAGATTTTGCCGGGAATGCACTGGAGAACCATGAAGATGTGGAAAAAAACAAACAAACAAAAACTGCTTTTGCATCTTCGGAGGGCTCACTTGTCATCACCAGCACAGTGCCATGCATGAGTGACACATTGCAGGGAAACAAACCAGAGATCTCCCATGAATGTCTCCGGAAACACAAAGAGAACAGAAAGTAGAAACAGCAGGGAGAATGCAGATCAGAGGATGAGCAAAGTGGACCCAGAAGCTCAGAGCACAGGCGAGCTCAAGGTCAAGACTGTTGAGGTCACCAACCTCAAAACAGAGTTTCTGGCTTGTCACAGAACCAGCTGGAAGCAAAAGGGATTGGATGTGGGTTGGATGTGGTGCTGGTACAGGTGTAGACAAGCAGGTCAACAGAACAGAATAGAAAACCGGAGGCTGAGCCTAGGGTGTATAAGTGCTTTATGTGAAACTTCAAACAACATATCCAATTATTTGGGGAAAGATTTATTTAGTAAGTAACGTGAGAGCAATTGATTACCTATGTCAAATGAGAGAGGAAGATCCAGTAGAATTTTAAGGGAATAGGATGAAACAAAACTTATATTAATTTAGTACCTATGTCTTTTTATTTTTCCTTTGAGACTGAGTCTTATTCTATGGCCTATGCTGGAGTGCAGTGGTGCAACCTCTGCTCACTGCAACCTTCACCTCTCAGGTTCAGGTGATCCTCCTGCCTCAGCCTCCTGAGTAGCTGGGATTACAGGTGCCCACCACCACACCCAGTTAGTTTTTGCATTTTTAATAGAGATGGGGTTTCACCATGTTGGCCAGGCTAGTCTCGAACTCCTGACCTCAAGTGATCTGCCTGCCTCCGCCTCCCATAGTGCTGAAATTACAGGCATGAGCCACCACACCTGGCCCAATTTAGTACCTACTTCTTAGCAGGCATTTAATTTGTAAAATGTGAAATCTAATTTGATCTGAACAACCCTTCCATGATGGAAGAAGCAGCGACTCCATATTTTTCTGGTGAGAAAATTTCAATTTTTGAGAGGCTAAGAGATACTAGTCTTTTGAGAAATCAAGGCTAGCCTCCTTTCAAAGCCCCTTTTCTTGATGCTGAATTTTAGTCCTATGAGCCCAGGGAGGATATGATACCTTCAGGAGGGCACCTTGCTCCCCCAGTTTTGGCTCAGCTGGCACGGTGGGAAGCCTGCCTGGTCATAATAAATGCACAGCACTTGAGCTGGGTGAGACGGAATACAATTGAATCCTGCAGACCCTCAAGGAAGGAAGATATGAACTCCGTCTAACTTCTCTAATAATCAAAATTACTTCCAAACAACAGCTTACCCTATAAAGCTCAATAAAGCAAAATCGAACCCCTAATAAAATAGTCCAGAAGATGCTGAACTAGAGGAACATTGGCTTTAGGTAACTGCAGCTTTACCAAAGGTCAGTAATCATGTGTCTTTAAAGTGTATAAAGTGCTCTGGGATTTTGTTAACCCGGAAAGTCACTGTTTATAAAAGACGAGTGTAGGTGACAGTGGAGGCGTCACCCGGGTCTACGTTTAACTATGGAAAAGGCATCTCCTTAGCTGCTGGGAGTGAGGCCAGCAGACAGCCTTCTGTGGCAGCCTTCCTCAGTGGCCACCTCAGGGGAAGTGCCTGTTCCGCCCAAAATCACACCTCCCTCTAGGGGCAACCGGTGACCCAGCCCCACCCTGAGAAGAGTCTACAGAGCCATCTCACTTGGGAGCTGCCCAAGGGTGGGTCCAGGCCTCCATGGAGACAGCCCTGCAACCACCTCCTCTTTGCCTAATCTATATTGTCCCACTTCTCACAGGGGCCAACCCAAGAGCACTGCCTAATAGACCGCCTGAGCCCTGATTTCTGTCTCATCCTGCAGCAATTCGGGAACCCAAGGCTGCAACCCTTAGGAACCAAGAGGACCCAGCTCTTGTGCCTGAATTTCTCAAGCTACCTCTTGATATGCCTACCTTCCACTGCAAAATAATCCCAGAAGTGAAATGTGTATTATTCTGTATGAAAAAGGAGAGATACCTAATTACCAAGATATGCTGGATTTGGATGTAGGTCATTTTTCCAGCAAATTTTAGCCCTGTCAAAAATGTAATCCCATTAAAATTAAAACATGTAGTTTATTGTGTATACAAAAGAACAGTTTGCAAAACCAGAGATTTGCCATCAAAAGTGGTAAGAAGCTCCACTTAGAGTGATCACAGAACAGCTCGAAGAGGTATTTGGAACTTTTTGTCATTGGCTCTTACATACTGACATTCTTCTTAAAGGCAAAAAAAACTGTTCAAGCTAATTAGTCTATAGTTGATTGGCTTAATGTTATTGAATCATGCTGACAAGGATGTAAAGCTTATGTTTCATGTTTTGTTTATGATTAGAGCTTAAATTTGGGGGAAATCAGGATGACTTAAGTTTGGGCTATGTGGCAATGGGCAGTTGGTCTTGAGGCTCTATGGAAACTGTGGTCTCCACTTTTAGTTTTTTCTTTGACACCCCTAAAGTGTTCGTCAACACTTTCAATGGGGATCCACCATCTGTTTTAGAAGTTTTAATCCAGTTTATGCTGATTTTACGTTGTTACCTATTTCCGTGTGTTTCTTATATCTGAAAAGCCTTTGAAACTTACTCTAGTGAAATAAAATAAAGGAGGGGTGGAGGAGCTGGGGACCCCAAGACCTCCCTGGTCGCCTTCTGCGATTGCCTCTCTCCTGAGGAGGGTGCAGTTTGCTTACACCCAGCCCTAAGCTTCTCCCGCCGTCCTCTGCTAGTTCATTTTCTCCTGAAATGTGTAGAGAACAACGTAGTGAATGTGTTACACCCAAACCCACGTTAGTCTCAAATCCTAGAATGTAGTCGTATTGTCCAGATCATTTTTAAAGAAATAGAAAAATGACTAAGCCAATGCAAGCACCCTGAGTGTGTCCCTCCCTGAGTGTGCCTCTCCCACTGGATTCCCCTTTCTCCTTCCCCAGAAGCACCTGCACCGAAGATTTGGTGTTAATTGTCCTGTGGGATTTTTTCCTTTTAACTTTTGCTACACATCTGTTTATCCATAAACAATAGAGAGTACTATTTCACATATTGTTACGCTTTAGATCAACATGGCATTGCACTGCAGATCTCTTTCTGCAACTTGCTTTGGAGTTGTTGTACCATGTTAGGTTCTGAAATATTGCCTTAGACTTTTTCTGTAAAGAGGCAGATAATAGATGTTTTAGGCTTTGTGGGCAACTACTCAACTGTATCCTTGTCATGTGAAAGTAGCCATTGATAATACATAACCCAATGGGTTTGGCTGGGTTCCAGCCAAACTTTATTTACAAAAGCAGGCAGCTGGCCAGATTTGGTTTGTGAGCTATAGTCTGCAGATCCCTGCTTCAGATGAAGTCCATGATTTAAACTCCTGTGCAGTGCTCCATTCATGAATTTGGCATGATTTATTTACCTGCTCTCTTTTGTGCTACATATTTACATTGTTTCTGGTTTTTTTTCTTATCTGAAAGAATATTGAAATCAACATTCTTAGGACACCTACCTAGAAATGGACTCATACATAGAGATGTCCTCAGCTTCACCGTGTTTGCCTCTGAAGTTATTTTATTAATTCACACTCTACCCTCACCAGCAGAGTATGAGATGCCTAAATTCTCTGCTTTCTCAACCAAACTCCTAGAGTCAGACTTAAAACATTTTTGCCAAACTAATGAGCATGATCTGATACCTTAATTTTCATTTATCTGAATCATTCCAATGTCCTTTTCTGTAAATTCTATATGTTAATTCTTTGCTTTGTCATCTATTTCTTTGTGTATTTTGCCTTATATATAGTCCTGTAAGATTACATATATTTAAAGACTTCTCTTTAATTCATGAAACCAATCCTTCACTTACTTAATTACAATACAAGTTAATGACTTGTCTTATCTCCTTGTTAATGGTGCTTTTTTTTTGCCCAGTCTTTAATGTTAATGTAATGAAAAGTTTGTATGTTTTTCTTTACTCATCCTGCATTTGTGTCTTTTTGAAGAAATAATTTTTTAGCCCCAAATAATAAAAGTAGCCACCTACATCATCTTCAAAATGTTTTAAGATGTTGCTTTTGACACTGAGGTCTTATGGTACAGTTTCATGTATGGTATAAGGTAAGAATTTAACCTCACCAAACTTTCCCATATGAATAATGAATGTTTTAAACGCGATGTAATAATTTCATCTATCTTTACTCTGTCATTGCTCTTCCACTTTAGAGTGTTAGGAAATATGTCCATCCTTCTATTGGCTGCTTTTGAACTTTAATCTTCCACAAAGGACAGTGTAGAGATTTGAGCTGTAATTGCATTAAATTTAGGGAGTAGTTTGGGGAGAATGGTATCTCTGCAACAATGTATCTTCTTCTCCATGTGCTCCCATTCTATCAGGACTTCCTTTATGTTGTGTGTGGTTGAGATGATCACATTTTTGCCCCTCCTCCCACTGAGAAGGGGATTTTCTCCCTCTTGAGGCCAGGCTGCTTCCTTGACTTACTTGAGGAGCCGAGTGTGGGGGACGTAGAGGGATCAGCTTGACCAGTTTGCCTGGGACTTTCCCAGGTGTGGCACTGAGAAGCCTCTTGGCTCTGAGCATGAAGTGATGGTTGACCATCCTATGACTTCCAAGACAAGGTCCTGGGCATTTTGGAGACAGTTGGCCTTTGGAGACGCGTTGTCACAGCAACCCCAGGCTGGATAAACTGGTAAATGCTCATGGCAATGAGCTGCCCCATTTCTACACCACTCCACGGGTCACACAGACCTGGGTACATTCACCCCGTCAGACAGTGGAAGAGGCTTTAACAGTCTTTGTGGAATCCGGATTAGTCTATTTATATAAATTTATACAAATTTAATCATACACTAATCCAATCTAAGACATTGTTTAAAGACATACTACATTTAATGTTTTAGTAGAACACAAAAAAACTTAATGCTTGTTTTATAAATTTAACTTGCATCAGATTTTCATCAAGAGGTCCACCCCTTAGAATATTAGATGCACTGAGAAGCAAGATAAATTTCTGTAGCTATTGCCGAGGCATAGATTGGCCTCCTAAGCCATCAAGCAAGCAGTAACACCAAGTTAGTATGGCTAAATTTTATTGTTTTTTATAATTTAAAATATAATAACCATAGGAACTCAATAAAGAACTGGTAATAAAGAAGTTACGGAGATAAATTACTCTAAATGGAAAATAAATGACACTTGGTGATAAGGCTTATGAGGTCTGGGACTCGGCCCGCCATGTTCACAGCAGCATCCCCACCACCCAGACATGCCTGGCTCACAATTGGCGCACAATAAATCCTCGTTGAATATTTTTAATAACTTGTACTCATTTCTAACAAATGTATTGTCACTTGATTAATTCAATTTTCTAAGAAACAAAATACACTCAAACCACTTTTGAATACTCTCTTCAGGGATCTAAGCCAGGGACTACCACATAGTTAAATCGACCCACTAATGAGATCATTTCGTCAACTTAGTATTTAATTTTCATGGGATCCAGTCCAAGACAGGCCCACTACTCTGGAGCTTCTCTTTATAACTTGAAGCACTCTATCAGGTTTCCATTATTTTATGGGAGGGCTTAGCATTATTGGGAAGATAAAGGAAACAATAGAACCTAGGACAGAATAGAAGGTGAGAACATTGCATATGGGCACTCTTGAATGCACAGGGGCTGAAATTCCTCGAATGTGTTCTGTACTAGAAGAAAAAAATATGTATTTTTCCATAAATAGACAATTTCTCACTCACAGGAGGCCGAACAAGACACCGGTTTTCCATCTCACTATTGAATTGGCAAGGAATCCAGTAAATAACAAACAAAACAAAAAATTCTCTCTCTTTATTTAATAAATAAAACACAGGAAGGAAGTTAACATAAACAGGGACTCTTAAAATGAAATAACCATGGTGGGGCCCAGCCCTTCTGGTTGTCTGTCTCATAGTTGCATGGAATAGGTCACTGTGGGGTCTGTCACATCAACTCTCTCTCCCTGGTGATGGAGACAGTCAAGCCTGCGTCCTGCAGTTCAACATGAGAGTGTGGGTGGCCCCACGGAGACAGGGTCATATCGAAGACACATCTCATGGATTGAATAGAAGACACACACACACAAACACACACAGACACACACACACAGACACACAGACAGACACAGACACACACAGACACACACAGGCACACAGACACAGGCAGACATACACACAAATACACACACAGACACAGACACACACGGACGACACACACAGACACAGATACACACAGATACACTTAGACACAAACGCAAAAGCACACACAAACACACACACAGACACAGGCAGACACACACCCAGACACACACAGACACACACACAAACACACACAGGCACACACACAGACACAGGCAGACATACACACAGACACAGACACACACGGATGACACACACGGACACAGATACACACAGACACACTCAGACACACACACAAAAGCGCACACACAAACACACACAGACACACACACAGACACAGGCAGGAATACACACAGACACAGGCAGACACACATACAAACATGTAGATACACACACAAACACATACATAGACACACACAGACATGTACACAGACATAGAGAAATACACACACACACAGACACACACACAAACACACACACATAAACATGTCATTATTAATTCTTCCAAATTGAACTCATTCATAATGTGGTCTCTTGGATACTCAAATAACATCTTCCAAATTGAACTCATTGATAATGCGGTCTCTTGGATACTCAAACAGCATTATTCCTTGGCTCTATTCTCCAAATAATTTGTCTTTGGCCAAACGTCTGAAAAAATCAGTTTTAAAATTTCCTCTTAAAAGCATAAGGGACTTAGCTCTATCCACGAAGAGATGTGTGATCCCTGGCTAGCATTTCTTCCAGCATAAACTGCAGGGCGGCCATCTTTCATCAGGCTTTGACCCCCAGCAATCATACTGTAGCTCCATTATGTGGGCTGGCCCATTTCTTCATCAGAGACTGGGCCCACTCCAGGAAACTTGCGGGGCCTTCTCTTCACACATGTTGGAGCCAGGCATTGGTGGTACAGTCGTGAGCATAGCTGCCTTCCAAATGACGGAGCCGTAAAGCAGAATGGCAGGCACAGTTGGGGTCCTGCTTCCCCACGTGGCCTGATGAGGCTCCACCAAATACTCCAGGCTACACCACCACACCAAACACTCAAGAGGCTGATACGAGGACTCTGAGGCACTGGGTTCAATATGCCCCTCTGCTGTTTTTTGTTTGTTTGTTTTCCTTTTACTTGCAACAATCCTCAGAGAAGTGCTGCCTTCCAATGGTCCAAAGATTAAGCTTCCCTGCTGTAGTAATCAGCAAAGAGAGGCTTTTGGCAGTGGCTGTGATGACAGTCTCGGGAGCTCAGTGGCCACTGGCTTTTGTCCTGGTGTCCCTTGAGCTCCCAGTTACTCCAAGGGGAACAGGAGGGTAGCCCGAATGCTGAGCAGTTGCTCATTCATGCTTCAGAAGAAAGATTTCTGGACTCTCAAGCAGAACCCTGGTCTCACCTTTGCAGAGTCTGGAAAGCATATCTTCTTCCCAGCCAAATCAATCCAAATTGCATGAATGGACATCATTCTCCCAGCTCACACAGAAAACAAGGTGTGTGCTTACAGTATTGATTACAACATTGTCTTATAGAATAAATTAAAGCTTGATTGTAATATTGTGATTGCATTTGGTGCTTTTTAAAAAATGTGTGTCAAAAGAAGTCAGCATCCCGAGAGCTCCAGCGAAGGCCAGGTGCAAAGTGCTATCGATCTGTGACCCAAAGGGACCAAGCCAGGCCGCTCCTGGGCATCAAGTTTAATTTTCAACTAGACCCAGATTCATAACACAAAGCTTGACTGAGGAGTCCTTCCTATGTTTAGACCAATGCCTGAAGACCCGAAGCTGTCTGAAGCAGCCATGTCTTTTCAATAGTGGGAGCACTGCAGTATGTAAGTGATAACTCCTAGCTCCAGGATGGGGCTAGGTAAGTATTCAGAATTTATAAGAAGGCCTGGCCAGCACTCAGCTCAACATCCAGCACCTCCCATGGCCCAAAGTTGGAGTGAGATTTTTTCTCACCATTCTCGGGAAGTCTTCCCTCTGGCCAGGTAAAGACAAGGTCATATCAGCTAATGAGAGATGCCTGTCTCCATGTGGTCCAGATGTCAGCCAGGAGAGACAGCTACAACCAAGTTGACATTGCAGCTGCCAACTGCCATGAGCACTGCGGTGACGCCTTCCCTCTCCAATCTGGTCACTCTGGAAATTGTTGGATGTCATCTGTGTGCTTGTATGGATTGAGGGGCATCTCCATGTGAGTGCCTGTGTATTTCTCTCTCTGTGTGTGTGTGTGCATAAGATAAATCGCATTTCAGAGAACAGAGAGCAGAGCCTCCTGTGCAGTGTGTCCGAGGGTATCCCTGCAGGGCCGGGCGGCTGACTCCCCACCGCTGGGACTTCTACCTACCATTCCTCAGGGGCTGCCAATCCATGAATGACCCATCTCTAAAAATAATAGCTTTTACCTTTGCTTTTTATAGTCAGCTCATCTTTCTCACCAGTCCACACATAAATAGTAATCTTGCATTAAATTCGTTCAAGTTCAAAAAGTAAATCAGTAATTCTGCAGCAAAAACCAGTAGGATGCATGAAAATGAACACACTCCTTTTCATCCATCTTTATTCACCGTCCTTTCCAAGTACTTTAGAGGCAATGATTGTTCCTCTCAACCCAATGATATTTAGAAGAGAAAAGGGATGTAAGCCTTCAATCATGTACCTTAAACTCCAAGAAACAATCTCAATGGATGGTCACCTGTCTAGAGGAGCTCATTTGTTTACCAGGTTTGCTCATGTAAAGCGAAAACAGATTCCTTAGGCTTTTTAAATATTCTAACTACATTCTTTGTAATATTTTTAATCTGTGTCAAAAAGAATAAATAGCCTGAGTGCAATCATAAAGGTCAGATGCAAAGTGCTATTGATCTGTGACCCAAAGGGACCAAGCCAGGCTGCTTGTGAGCATCACGTTTAATTTTCAACTAGACTCAGAAGTGGAATACAAAGCTCAGCCAAGGAGTATCCGGATGCCTGGAGATTTTGAAAGGTGTTTAAGGGAGATTCAAATTTTGATTAAATCTTGGTTCTGGTCCTTATGTCTTCAGAGTAAACAGACAATGGTAGTGTATTTCAAGGATATGTTTCCAAAGGCCCTCTCAGAGCATGGGTTATTAAAAATCTACGCTCGTTTGTAGAGGAGCGGGGTCCCTCTAAGACACCACTTCAAGGTCAGCCCCCACTCTGGCCATGCTGATTGGGACACAGACCTTGTCACATCTGGCATCCCTTATCACCTTCACATGGCCATGAGCAGGTGTCCTGAGCTTGCTTCACTCGGCTGGGAAAGAAAGCCCAGCAGGGAATCCTGCTCCTTTCTGAGAGAGTCCGAGTAACAGCATCTCCAGCCCTGATCAGCGTATCTCACCCTGATGCAGGATCCGCCACCCTGCCTGTAGGCTCTACTGTTCTGCTCCGGCATCATCATCACCTGCTCCACGTTGCCAGGACTCTCGTCAGGTGGAAAGGGCCAGAACCCATACGTCCCTGGGGGGTGAGGGTTCTGGATCTAGAGGATTCTGGCCAGAAGCGTGGCCCCTCTTCCCTGGGCAGATTCAAAGCCAACAGCCATTTCTGGACTGATTAATATGTGTCCAGACCTTTGCTGGGTACAGCAGGCACCAATGAAGGATGAAGCCCAGTCCCTGCCTTTAAGAGCTCAAAGAGGGTACCGAAAGGGCTCTCCTTGGGTTGGAGTGGGGGACTCCATACGTGCAGGATATCTGGACAGAAATGAAGAGAGAATATAATCAAGTGCAGGTGGCACTGAGTCTAGACACTGAGAACAACAGCATGGAATCCTCCAGGCCAGAAGGCGGATGTAGACATGATGTGCGTGAACTCCTCACACCAGAATGTCCGAAAACAGGAATCCGGCATGGGCCCGTAGTGGGGAATGCACCTAGGTAAATAGAGGATGGGTAGAAAGGCTTCAAGAGCCAGAATATGTGTCACTTCAAAAGACCAGGAGCTTTTGAAAGTGCTTTAAGGAGGAGGCGACAGCTGGGCCAGGGCTCTGTAGGATGGGTCCCTTGGGAACAAATTCATCTGGATGAACCTGGGTGAGCCTATGAGAAATTCCACAAGGTTCTGAACTCAGGAAAATGAGCTCAGTGAGGCTCACCTCACTGATTCCCCACCTCTTCTTATTTGGCCATATACTGATGCACTTTTTGTCCCAGTGTTCATAGTCCTAAGAATCTGAAGTGAAATGTACAATCTCTTCAGTGGTGAGTGGTGTCCATCTGCTCCCAGGTCCAAGGTCAAAATAAAGATCCCAACTTTCTTGTCCTAAATAGATCCTAATTAAACACACACACACACACACACACACACACACACACACACACGCACACACAATGTTTTCTGGTTTGAGGGAACTGTATTAGTAAGCATTTTCATCAGAAGCTAATTTCTTCTTAAACTTCAGTCTTTTAAAGTTTTCTGTTAGGAAACTGTTCTGTCTAAAATAGGGGTCGTCAACATCATGTCTGCCCAAGGAGGAAAACAGTTGTACCCTGAATGAGACTGTGCCCTGAACCCAAGGTGCTGACAGGGCCTTGGGGTCTGTTGGTGGTGAGGGGCACCTGCTGCAGGTCCTTAAATTGGATCTTGCATCCTCAGCACATTTTAGACCACGTGTAGCCTAATGCTGCAAGTCCTTCTGGTTGGTGGCAGGGGCATCTCATCCCTGAGTTTGGAATAAGATAATGATAACTGAGATAAGACTATTTGGAAGAAAATAGTTTTCAAGCATTTACAGGAAATGTGTTGAGTGGTCCTGCAGATCAGTATGCTTGATTTGGGAACATATCATCTTCCTGTAAGACTCCAAAGCAGTAACTCTTTGAAATGTGTGAGTAAAACTTCTGGGGTTTGGATCACACAGCCAATTTAGGTCCATTAGAACTCTCTTATCCCCGAAATGCACCTGGAAATGATAAAAAAAAAATCTAGCTGCCTATTATGAGTAACGTTGGCAAAGTTTTCCAAGATTTTTACAGTTCAGCTCTAGCACAGCTGAAGCAGAGGGATCAGCTTTCAACAACAAAAGTGGGAAATTTGCTGCAGAATCACTGCTCATGGCAGCCAGATTTGTTGCTCCAGTATCTCAGAAACGACAATTAAAAACCACAAGTTTGTCCATTTTTTAAAAACCAAAAGTTTGTCCATTGTCATTCTTGCTACTACTTTGACACACATCCACTAAACATTCTAGAAACAAAGAAGGGGAGCTCACACAGCCTCTGAGAAACCATCCTGAGCATGAAAAAAATGCATATCAGAGAGGACGTTTGGAAATCTTTTTTGCATCCTGAGCTAGTAGAAATGTTTTCATTAAAAACTTCAGACACTTCTACAAATGTAGAGTCCTACGTTTCCTTATTAAATGTATGGCTCTGCGTCTTTACAGAAAAAAAAATTTCTAAACGAGTGATGAACTGGAGGTGACCTCTTGCAGGGGGCAGAGTGGCCTTGTGTGGGAATGAAGCAAGGAGGATCAGGAGCCCTCCTGGAGCCCTGTGGGGTCTGCAGAGCCAGAGTCTTTCTGTGACAAGTGAGCATGTGCATGTATGTGCCTGTGAATGCCTGTGTGGAGGGGTGTGGATGTGTGTGTTTGTGTGTGCGTGTATATGGCTCTGCATATCTGTGTGGAAGGGTATGGATGTATGTGTGTGTGTGCCTGTGTGGAGAAGTGTGCATGTGTGTGTGTGTGTGTGTGTGCATGTATGTGCCTGTGCATGTCTGTGTGAAGGGGTGTGGATGTATGCGTGTGTGTATATGTATATGCCTGTGCATATCTTGTGGAGGGGTGTTGATGTGTGTGTGTGTGTGCCTGTGTGTGCCTGTGTGGAGAAGGGTGCATGTGTGTGTGTGTACATGTATGTGCCTGTGTGAAGGGTTGTGCACATGTGTGTGTGCATGGGTGTGCATGCTTGTGTGGGTGTGTGAGCACCCGTTGGGGCCAGAGGGCTGGCACATGACTGGCCTTTGGGCCATCTACAGCCACCACTTCATAATGGAAAGGGGGTATGATAGGTGCAGGTTAGGAAAGAAAGTGATGCCTTCCTTCCAACGGATGAACATGCACTTCATTTCTCTCCATGACTCATTTCACCTGGCTGTAGTGAGCAGGTGCCCCTATAGATGCAGGGACCCTCCTCCACACAAACAGGGTAGGGTTGGGTGATGCTTCGACATTTAGAGCAAGAGTACCCAGAGAAGGGTTTCGGCCCGCGGCCGCTTTGCTTGCTCCACCCAGAATATTACAAATTAGAGGCTCACGTGCATGATGTAATCAATAGCCACTCCCACCAGGTGGACTGAAATTATTATCTTTACAATAAGATAAAACCCGAGGCTTGGACACCAGAATGTCAGAATGCAGAGCTAGGCCTGTCTTTGAGACTGTGGAATGAACACCCGATCCTCTGTTCACTGATGGAGGAATTCAGGGGTCTCTTGAGCTGGTTTGCTATGTCCCTGTTAGAGGTGACATCCTTCTGGCTGGGCGCAGGGGCTCATGCCTGTAATCCTAGCACTTTGGGAGGCCGAGGTGGGAGGATCACGAGGTCAGGAGATTGAGACCATCCTGGCTAACATGGTGAAACCCCACCTCTACTAAAAATGCAAAAAATTAGCCAGGCGTGGTGGTGGGCACCTGTAGTCCCAGCTACTCTGGAGGCTGAGGCAGGAGAATAGTGTGAACCCAGGAGGCAGAGCTTGCAGTGAGCAGAGATCGTGCCACTGCACTCCAGCCTGGGCGACAGAGCGAGACTCCAGCTCAAAAAAAAAAAAAAAAAAAACAGTGACATCCTTCTGTGCCACGCAACTCAATCTGTTAGCATGAGCTAAACAGATATATGATGAAAGCAGGGAGAAACTATCTCTCGACTTGCCAAGGAAACACCACTTCTCACTCAGGAAGCTCGGGGGAAGCCCTCTCTAAGCTTGTCCCACTCTGCAGCTTGGAAACACACAAAGAATGGTCAAAATCAGGCAGGGAGCACCTGCAGCTCATTGCAAAGGTGGCTGCGATCCTAACTTTGCTTGAGGAACTCTGATAGTTGAATGCAATTTTAGCTCTGGATTGCAGCAACTTACTTTTTAAAGCATGGGCAATAGAGAGGAGAACCATCTTCTGACATGGTCGGCACAGGCCTTCGGGGGCAGCTGTGATGGCAAATCTTTGAATGAGTATCCAGCGGGAGGATGACAAGGACACTGAGTCAGCCAGGTAGGAGGAGCCATCTCTGGCTGGACTTACACAACATTTCTCTCCACCCTTCTTTGATTATTGACTTAAATGGGTGTTGTTGGAGGGAAGAAACACACGTAGAAGAATATGCCATGCAGGGCATCCATAATTAAAGTCCAGATTCAATGGGAGTGTCTCCCCGCCTTGCAGCAAGCTTTGTCATACTGCAGGAGGAACACAAGCCTCGCGGTGTAGAGAAAAGTTAAACAATTGTCAGCGGAAGGCAGATGAGGCTTTATTGAATGCCTGTATTACTAATGCATGAAGAGGTGCTGTGCTGAGCACAGAAGATACAATCATTGCTTTAATCATGGTACAAGTTTTATCACCAATAGCCCCATTAAACATCAAGAGCAGGGCAGACTTGCTCCAAGGCAGGGAGCTCGTGTGGTTTCAGGAAAATCAGGGAGCCGGGGTCATTCGGATGCCAGCGATCCCGGCCGGAGGGTCACCCGGGTGGAGCGAGAGGGCTAGTGTTACCACCTCGAGGACAGAGGAGAGGTGAGGATTCAGGCCCAGCGGGAGCTGGGGTCAAGGAGAGGCTGCCGTGCAAATGACTACATCACCTTCAGTCAGCACCTGGGGCCTGGCCTCCTCCCTTCCCCCAGGCCCAACCTGGGCAGGTTAGAGAAGAAAACGGAAAGGAAGGAGAGGCCAGCCCCTGTGGGCACTTGTTCTTCTTACCTGTTGCTTGCAGGGAGAATGGTTTGGGGCTGGGGAGTGGACGGTGCCAAGAATATTCTCCTGTCCCTGTGTTCTCAACACATCGGTTTAGGGTCTGGCCTGTCTCCAGGACACGCTCTTTCTCTCCCTGGCCCCTCTACTGGGGACTTAGTGGGCACACAGTCAGTTTCTGACTCTGGCTGCTGGGCAGACCCCGACCCTTGGGTGAGGGGTCTTCAGACATAGATCTGGGGGACGCTTGGAAACACCATTATCCATGGGACAGACAAGCCCTGACACGGCTTCCTCGATAGTTTTGCTGACTTTTGTCTCCATCAGACTGAACCCTAGATAAGCCAGGACTGGGGAAAGCTAGCAGGTGCCCACCTCAGGCACAGGCAAGGGACATGACACACCCAGCCATGAGAAAAATCACATTCAGTGCCATATTAAAAAAAAATTAATGCAAACAAAAGTCCATTATCAACAAAGTATCAAGTTTTTCAATAAAAACAGGATCCATGACAGTCCTGCACTGAGTCACAAGGAAGCCTGAAGTCAAGGTGAAAAAATCAGCAATTCGGATCCTATATTTATGCCACGTTCTTATATTTTTGTCCATCATGGATATTTTGCATTAATTTAGACATTTTAAAATATTGCATTAAAATATTATACATTTGGGAGACTGAGTGTTTTGGCAGTCTTTAAATGCACCCGAGTGTTACAGGTTGACTTGCTTCCCCAAAACATTCATGAGAAAACTGTAACCCCCAGTACCTCAGAATGCAGCCATACTTAGAAGTAGGGTTGTCGCACAAAAGATAACAAGTGTTGGTGAGGATGTGGGGAAAGAGGAACACTTACACGCTGTTGGTGGGAAGATAAACTAGTACAACCACTGAGGAGAATAGTGCAGAGTTTCCTCAAAACACTAAAAATCGAGCTACTAAAAAATCCCACTGCTGGGTATTTATCCAAAGGAAAGGAAATTGATACAGTATTTCAAAAGGACTGTATCAAAAGACTATCACCTGCACTCGCAATAGTCAAGACATGGTGTCCCCCTAAAGGCCGATCTACAATGAACGGATAAAGCACATGTGCTGTATGTACATGGTGGAATACTATTCAGCCATGAAAAGAATAAAATCTTGGCATTACAGCAACGTGGATGAGCCTGGAAGACTTTATGTTAAGTATTTGCCTTTCAGTCTCAGAAAGGCAAACGCCTTGTGATTTCACTTTTATGTGGGATCTAAAAAAGTTGATCTCCTAGAAGTAGAAGAAGAACAGTAGGGACCAGAGGCTGGTGGAGTGGTGTGTGGCAGAGAGGGGTTGGTCAGTGGATACAAAGTTAGAAGGGAGGAATAAGTTCTGGGGTTCCGTTGCACAGTGGGGTAACTAGAGTTAGCAATGATGTACTATGTATTTCAGAATATGGCTGGAAAGGATTTTGAGTGTTCTCAACACAAATAAGGGATGGATGATAATTCCCTGGATTTGATCATTACACAATGTGTACCCCATACATATGTACAATTTTTATTTGTTAATTGAAAATAAAATAAAACTTCAAAAAAAAGGAAATAGGGTCATTGCAGATGTCATTAGTTAAGATGGGGTCATACTAGAGTGGGCAGACCTAATCCACATGATCGATGTCCTTATCAAAAGGGGGACTTGGGCACCGAGACAGACACACACGGGAGAGCACTGTGAAGATGGAGCAGAGGTGAGGTGAGGCTTCCACAAGCCAAGGAACAGCAATGATTGCAGGAATCCACTAGAAGGTAGGAGAGGGTCCCAGGAGAGTTTCTTCCTCACAGCCTCAGGAGGAAGGAGCCTGCCTGCCAAAACCTGCCTCTCAGGCTTCAGGGCTCCAGAGCTGCGAGGCTATGGGTCCCTGCTGTTCCAGCCCTCCATGCAGGTGGCCTGGCGGGGCTGTGCACGCTGAGCCCGGACGCTTGGGACCACGGAGCCCACATGCCCTCCGTGGACGTGAGTGCAAACCCACATGCTCATTGGCCTGTGTGTGCACCATGGCTGCAGCAGAGCGGGGGATCAAGAGACGCAGGTGGAGGGTGCAGGGAGGGCACAGTCAGAGCCCTTCATGAGAAGCAGGGACCCAGCTTCCATTGTGGCCCAGGGGGCCCTGCCCCTGTCCTGCTTCTTCCAGGCCTTGCAAGGCGAACATTCTGCGGTCGACTCATGAACACTAGAGCTCCCGTGGTCAAAAATGGGCTGTAGCAGACATCCAATTATATACGAAATGTGGATTGCTTCCTCTGAGCTGCTGGATTTCAACCACTTGGTGGGGGACTGTTATGGACGGGCCACTGTTAGAGGCTGCTATGTCTCCTTTTCCTTCCTGTTGTGATTTCTGTTAGATGGCGCAAAGCTTTTCTCAGAGCGCTATGACTGTGGAGAAGAGACCCCTCAGTGGGGACAGCAGAGCCTGGACGAGGCCACACACTAGGGGTCTGCTGATCTCCGGCATGCTCTTCCCACAGATGCACGCTGCTGTCGCGTATTTGTTTGGAAGGGCTTGTGTCCCTTGCAAACGTTTAAATACTATTGTTTTGCCCTGATGATATTTTATTACCCTTCCAGTTTATAAATCAAACTGCATTTATACATTTTATGCCAAATTGTTGATTTGTTCATTTTCTCCTTGTCATACCCCCCACTCCCCACGACCAACCCCCACCCCCCAACCCGGCCTTCATTTGTCTTGAGCTGGGCCTATTTGGGGTTCTCTGCTCTGAATCAGTCCTCCTTTGCCTGACAGTGCATGCACTGAAAACACAAACCTCACGGCTCCTCCTCATTAACCCGATCCTGTTATAGGAGCTGGGGGTGGTGAGGGGATCTCGAATACGGACAGAGAGTGGTGTGGAAACAGCCTCACTGGTTATTACCTTCCTAAAGGAAGCTGTCTAGGATGCAATTCCATTCCTCTCTAATCCTTTTATTCTTTTTTCTTTTTAAGAACAAGATCAAATGTTGTATACAGTATCAAGTTTTCATAACCATATAGAATAAATATTTTAAAGTCTGTAATTTAAACAGGTGGCTGGGTGGCACGTGGGCTGCCTGGGTCAGGAGGAGGTGAGCGTGTGAGCCAGGACTCTGTGGGCTGCCTGGGTGGAGCTTGGCTTCGTCTATGTGTAGACGAACCTCAGTCATGGAGCAGCCTGCCTGTTCTGACCATATTAGCAAGATCGGCGGATTGGCGGGATAATTGATAACCCGTCTTAAACCCCTCTTCACCACCTCCTCCTCTCAGCCCCAGCCCAGCCCCCAATCCTGAGCAGGTGCCCGACTCAGCCTTGGTTGTTTTCCCCTGCTACCACAGTGACACCTAGTTGATCCTCAGTAAATACAGGATTGATTCAATCCACACTTTACTCTACTGGGAGATAAGAAACGTGGGGGATAGGAAGGAGCAGCTGGGCCACTGAGCTGCTTCGGCAAGACACACAGGTAGATTATTCTGGAACTCTAGAGACACAGCTAACCTACCTTGAAAATGTGGCCTGTGGCAGCCAATCTTTGGTCCTTTCTGGAAATGTTAGAGGAAGGAAGACAGTACTTTTTTCTCTTCTATTCAATTAAAGAATTCAGGTGTTTGAAAATCTTCCCTCAAAGTTTCTATTTTGTTGTCCAACCCCTGAACCATTGAGCACTGCCCTGGAAAAAGCCTTCAGTATTTCTCACATCCTGCTGCCTGGAGACCTCCCAGACGTAGGTTGCCTTTCCCGTTCACGTGTCTTCCACACACGGCACCTGCAGACCACACCGCGTTTTTCTCAGACTGCCCCACATTGCCCCTGGGTGGGGACATGGCCCTCCCTCACCCTTGCGGTGAGTTCTTTCCCCCAAGTACGTCCTCTTTCTGGTGTGCAGGGATTGTGGGCCCACTTGTGAGTCATAAAATCAATTGCTCCAAAGCTACTACCTCGATTTTTAAACTCGGTCCTATAGCTACGAAAATGCTGGACAGAGGACAGATGGGTCTTTCTCCTCCGCCTTCTCTGTGGCCTCCTGCACTCCTACAGAAGGGGCACACTGAAAAGCAACCTCTTGGGAGGCAGAATTCCTAAAAGTGTGGGAGATTTAACCAGATCCTCCTATAATAACAATCTGTCAAGCAATGCACTTTAAATCCATTTAAAGCTATCTTTGAGTAAGATGTGTCTCCTTTAAATACTGTAATACCCATAACGCTCTCACAAAAGCTCTATTCATCGTCCTGACAATGCTATAATGTTTGTGTTTACCCAGAAGGTAAACATGCCTGCCAAGGCCCGCTCCAGGGCCTGAGCACAGCCGTCACCCAGTCGGAACCAGTGGCGATTACCGCTGCTTTGCAAAAGTCAAGGAGCGTCTCTACACAACTTCTCAGACTTGTTTAGGTGT
The DNA here is from genome assembly GCF_029281585.2 of Gorilla gorilla gorilla. NCBI lineage: Eukaryota > Metazoa > Chordata > Mammalia > Primates > Hominidae > Gorilla > Gorilla gorilla. The sequence continues at coordinate 109,716,465 of NC_073243.2, read as the reverse complement.
GAGTTCCAAGCAAAATATCACACAGAAGCCTGGGAGAAATATGTTGAATTAGCTGAATATTGGTCATAAGTCCTCGGCAAGACAATAATCCCCTAAAAAAACGGGTGCGTGCAGGAATGAGGTTAACCTCATTCAGAACTGGGGGCTGCTCGTGGACAAGGGGGCTGTGTAGAATTCAGCGATGGAAGGTTTAAAGATTCAGGACAGTCTGTGTGGATGGTGTGTGGGTGCACTGTCTTCAGACCCACGTGACATTGAGAGGGTGTGGGTGCCCATCCTGGGGTGCTGGTCCCCCCAGCAGTTCTCTGAGAGCACAGGGCGCTCCTGCTCCTGACTGGAGAGATTTACACACACTCACCCGTGGTGTTGCTGGCTCTCAGTGGTGTTCAATGAGATCGGCAGCAGTTCTTTCTCTGTCCTGTAGAAACTCTTGAGCCAACACTTTCTGGAACAGGCCTGTCTTTCCCAGGTGCCTCTTTTCTTTGGTTTAACTTCTCCGTTTCTGGCTTGCACATCTGTTCTCTCCCTCATCTTTTTCATTTGGTATTCTGAGAGCAGAGAGAGTGATTAACCACCGGCGCCTCCTCTGAGCTCCCATTTTCAAACGCAGCAGGTCAGAAAATCTGTTTTAACGGGGCTGAGATATGGGAAGTGTTGGTCCCAGGTGAAGCACCCCAGGCCCCAGCAGGAAGCCTTGGGGTACACTCTAGACTTCTGGCAGTATTTTGCATACCATTGATCTCTATGTCCATTTCAAGCTCATTACTTGTTTGCAAGAAGTGTGCTCTCTCTCCTGCCCCCACTTCTCTCTGCTCTTTATAAATGCCAAAATCTTTCACGAGAGGTAAAATTTCTCCAGTGCAAGCATGCGTCCTGTCTTTAGGCTGATATCCAACTCTCGCTATTTTGTTCCATCTGAATTAAGAATATGTAACTGAAACTAGGCTTCAAATATTGTTTGAAATTAAAGGTTTTTTTTTCCTTTCAGAAGACACTTAGTAGATATGAACTATGCCTATACTTATGATCTCTTGTTGAAAAGACACCTGTCTGTTGTGCAATCAATAGCAGCCATGAGGGTCATGGGTTTCCCTACCCTTGGCCCCCAAGCTCTGCTCCCTGCTGCCCCCAACAGACCCTGAGGACGGCAGGGACAGAGGTGGGCTGTCCAGGTCCTGCATGGGGGGATGCGGAATGATTCAGGCACCCCTGCCTCCTCTTCATCCTTCTCTTGGGGGCTGCTGGAGCAGTCATCTGCCCAGCTGTTCATCCATTGTTCCTCTGTATAGAAATAAAATCCAGCCCCTGACTGATATTTCCGGGACCTGAATGCAGGTGTTAACTTTCATGACAGAAATATAAACAAGGTTCTATGTTGTCACTTTGTAAATCTGCCTTTCCCAACAGAAGCATGAAGTGACCCTCAACCAAAGTGTACAAATTGTGCCCTAGAATGAAGCTGGTGTGCTTTTGTGAAGCGTCTCTGTTTTGGGTGTTAGTTCTCTGAATGCATGTGGGTGTGTAGGGCCCACCAGGCCTTCAAGTACAGAAGAAACGTAAGTTCTCACACTCTCATTCAGTCCCCTAGATGCAGAACTCCCTAGAAATGACTTAGAATAAACATTCCCACATTATCAACAATCAAAAGTTTGGAAATTTAGGCTATGCAAAACAGCTTCATCTACAAGAGGCATAGTGGCCAAATCCCTGAATCTAGTGAAGAAAATGGAACAATTCACACGCTTGTCAGTAACAGTGTCCACTTTGTTAATCTTATAATAATATTAATAATTTTATTTTATTCAAGTGACTTGCACTTACAGACTCGAATATTAGATACTCTTCCTCTCCCCAAATCTTAGTATACAAGCAAGGATTGAAATTACTCTCTTATTAGAACTTCCCACTGGTTAATGACCTCTGAGGAACACACAGAAGTGAGAATTTGGAAAAGGCAGGTTTTGCTTGAGTGAGGCCCTGAAAGAGAACATTCCCTGCGGGCCATCTCTTTCTGCAACCAAACCCTCTTGAGAGAAAACCAAATAAATAAAAGAGACACAGTGACCATCCAGTAGTGACCATACAAATGTCTGAGTGTGCTGCCACCATGAGATTTCAATTGAGCAGAGGACTGGCTAACAGGAGCATGCCTGGGACAATCAAGGCAGCGTCAGACACTCCAAAGCCTCCTCTTGCCGCCAGCCAGGCCTCTCTCTCCTCCATCCCCTCCAGCCTAGGCCTGTGGACTCCTCCTCCAGCTTTCAAAGCAGTGGGGTCCAAGCCTAACCCTGCAGTCCCAGCCACCTGTGGAAGGAAGGAGAGGCTGGAGATGGTGACAGTGTGGCTGGGATAATGAACGCAGCCTTCCAGAGACAAACTGCAGCCTCCGTGGATCCTTGCAGGAGTGCGGGCTCCAGCCTGCTGGCATCCAGATGGACCATGGGTGGGTTTAGGTTCCTGGGAAAACACCACGCCTGGGGGAGACATGCAGCCCTCCCTCCCATCCCACAGGCACCAAATTAAAATCGGTTGATGTTATAGTGAGAAGCTGGTTGCCAAAATGTGGCCACCCTGCTTCTGAGTTTGCGCTTTGAATTTGGGTTTAAAAGGCTTAGATGCCTCTTTAAATTTCTTTCTAAATCATCAAGAATGACTTTTCCCCCAGGAGAGGATGCTATTCTGGGGTCACCATAATTTTTACTTCTGATTCTGCCCCTAGGTTAAAATAATGCTGTGATACTTAAGATTAAAAGTGAGAACTAACAGCCTGAAAAAAAAATAGATGTACCCAAACATCTGAAGTTATGATGGGGGATGGGTGAAATGAAGCTTCACATTTCTCCTGAAAAGGTTGCCCAATCCTCGCTTTTGTCAAGACAAGATTTTTATGCAACCTTTACAGTGATTTTTGAGTAACACCTGAAGCCGAGGGAAGCGCAAACCCTCCTTTAATCTTAGCAGAAGCCTCCCTGTTAGGACTCAACTTTGTTCTTTCTCCGCTGTCATTAATTTTCCCCTTGAACATGCTTTTTCTCTCTGACAAAATAATGATTTTATTTGAGCCGCTGATGATTATCTGGCTGTATCAGACTTGAAAACTGTAATTTGAAAAAGGTGAGTCCCCTGCTCCCTCGAAGGCACATGCTGGCTTTTTCTTTTTCAGAGACAGATATTAGAGGGCTTCTTTTAAATTTAAGCTGACATTCTTTGTCCAGGGATTTGAAATCCTGTAGAATATTAAAGCCCCATCTTTATCTTTAAAATATACTTTTAAAATCTGTTCTCTGTGGGGCTGTTTTAGTCCCTGGACGATTCTAAGTGACATTAAATAGCAAGTGAATTAGACCCAGCATGAATCACTAAATGGAAATGTATGTTTTAAAAATAATTGATTCAGGTGGGTTCGGTGAGCTGAGCCATCGCCTGGAGAAGCTGGCAGCCCGTAGCCCTGGCCCTGCCCGCCTGGCACCTTGTGACCTTGAGCGAGTTGCTGAGCCCCACCTGCCTCGGTTTTCTTGACTGAGAGAAGGCGCTAAGTCTGAGTGAACCCCACTGAGAACAGTTCTGAAATTAATCAGAACTTAATTACTGTGAAGCCTACTGATGGCTTTGTCATTGTTGACTGATGAGGAGAACGGGGCCAGAACTGCCAAATGAAAAATTAAAACAAAAGTAGCTGGTACTCCCAACATAATTTTTGGAAATTAAAACATATTAAAAAGCAATACATGCCAAGAGTGCTGACAGTGTTTGTCTGGAAAGGGCACCGCGCTGTCCCCTGCAGCTTCACTGCTGTGTCTGAAGGACCTGATTCTGCCTTTCCAAACTTCCTCCTTCCCCAGCATCTCTTTCTGCCCCTCTGCTTCTCTGGGGCTCTTTGACTGACTTTCCCTTTGCACCTTGTATTAGTCTGTTTTCACACTCCTGATAAAGACATACCAGAGACTGGGCGATTTACAAAAGAAAGAGGTTTAATGGACTTACAGTTCTACCTGGCTTGGGAGGCCTCACAATCATGGCAAAAGGCAAGGAGGAACAAGTCATATCTTACATGGATGGTGGCAGGCAAAGAGAGAGAGCTTGTGCAGGGGAACCCCCCATTATAAAACCATCAGGTCCCGTGAGACTTACTGTTACAAGAACAGCACAGGAAAGACCCACCACCATGATTCAATCACCTCCCACCCGGTCCCTCCCAACCATGTGGGAACTGTGGGAGGTACAATGCAAGGTGGGATTTGGGTGGGGACACAGCCAAACCATATCATACCTCTGGCTCCGATGGCTCCCATGCTGGTGATGTTCCTGGTCCGTGGACAGATGTTTTTCTCCTCTAGCTAGTTAGGCCATCTTCCATCTCAGAAATTCAGGCCATCATGGTGTGCAAAAGGAGATCCCTGGGATTGAGGAATGTTCTCAGAATCTCTAAGGTTCTGTGCAGCCGAGTGCCCTGAAGGAAGAAAACATTGCCCATCCTCCAGCAAGACCGTGGTTTCCTTGTCTTTTCTGAATAAGCTTGATGAGTGTTATGGAGGTCAAGCTCAGCAAGGCCACCCCAAGATGGGTTCAGCCAGGAGGTGGGTGCCAGCCCCTGAGGGCAGTGCAAGCAACTACTGGATGGGGGGCTGGGGGAAGGCTGGGCTCTGTCCCCCAGCACCTTGTCAGGGAACAAGCCATCCTACTTCAAGGCATGCTGTTTCTGTATCTCTGTTCAGATCATTGATCCAAATGTTCCTGGCTGTTCTTTTCCACAAAGCGCAATGCTTTGGAATTATCATATCACTGGTGCAGTCTCTGGCCCAGTGGACTCTGGCTGGAACCCTCCCATTGGTGAGAACTTCAGCCCCACCAGCTCTTCTTTGGCTCCCAGAAGGCCTGGCCACCCCTTGGGGACAGTGGAAGGAAGGCAGGGTTACATGAGGCCCTAGTGACCAGGCCAAAGCTCAGGGCTGGGAAGGAGGACCCCTGGGTCAGAGATAAGAGCTGCCACATCAGCAGAGGAGAGAAGGCACCCACTGCATCTCAACCCAGGTGGCTTTGCTCCAGGGCACATTTGGTGCGGTTGGCAGACGTTTTTCATTGTCACAACTGGTGGCTACTACTGACATTTAGTAGACAGAGTCTGGGATGTTGCTAAACAACCCAAAATACACAGGACAACTCCCTCCCACAAGAAAAGCATGTCCCCAAATATCCACAGTTTCAGGCTGAGCAATGTTAGCCTAGTGAGGCTGGCAAGGGCAGTAGCTCTAGATCATGCCAAAGTCCTGCTTTTACTCCCTAGTTCTAGGGACTCTGGAAAACTCACCTAAACTCCTGAAGCCTCAAAGGCCTCATCTGTAAAATAGAGTCAATGATACTAGTGCCTGTCTGGCCGAGCCACTGCTATGATTAGGTGTGACAATGTACGTAAAACACCAGCCCACACTAACAGCGCAGTAAACATTCGGTGTCAACACTGTCAATTACATACGATTTTTACAAACACACAACAGATGTATCCCATGCCTGATTAACTGCCTGCCTAGAAACTACAAAAATGAAAAAAGTGGCCGGGCGCGGTGGCTCCTGCGTGTAATCCCAGCACTTTGGGAGGCCGAGACAGGTGGATCATGAGGTCAGGAGATCGAGACCATCCTGGGTAACACAGTGAAACCCCGTCTCTACTAAAAATACAAAAAATTAGCCAGGCTTGGTGGCAGGCGCCTGTAGTCCCAGCTACTTGGGAGGCTGAGGCATGAGAATGGCGTGAACCTGGGAGGAGGAGCCTAAAGTGAGCCGAGATCGTGCCACTGCACTCCAGTCTGGACGACAAAGAAACTCTGTCTCAAAAAAAAAAAAAAAAAAAAAGAGTACTTTTACAATATTTTAAAATTGTGTCTAGGTGTGGTATGGACCCAACAACAATAAGCCAATACATCACAGTGAATAAAAATAAAGAAATCATCTCCAAGGTCTTCTCTGGCTGCTGACGGGTTCATGTCTGTGCATATATGCAAAGCCAACCGCCTGCAAGTAGATGGTTAGCATGTGTTTACACAAGCTTTTTAGCTTTTGAAAAATGGGGTTTGAGAAAAACCACAGTAGCTATGCGCTTCATGCCTGGGGAGAAAACAGGGCACTGGGCTGAGTCCAGCCTGCACTCCCACCGCCCAGAGTTTCACGCTGTCTAACTCATTCCCAGAAGTCAAAGGGGTGAAGATAGTAAACGATCCCAAAACAGAGCATGTTTCTATTTGAGATTACTCTAGGCAAAGTCATACCTAATAAACATAAATACATTTGCAGAGAATGCAAGATGTATATGATTTTTATTCTTTCTATTCAACAATGCAATGTGTACTTCTAATTTTAATTTAAATGTTTCTTTCTTTTTGATCATGGTTTCATCTTGCATGCATGTTACCTTGCCCAAGGGAACACCGCCCACATACACATATTTTTACAACATTACTCTTACCCTGATGGTAACTCAATTAATTAGAAAGATTGGAATCACATCTAATTGCATACTTTGCTAGCATAAACTTGTCAGAGTCATCTGATGTGAAATAAAATCCACAGAATCTTTAAATAAAATCAAAGGTAAGAATAAACACTACGTGCACTTGTAGATGAAAACAGTTTTGCTAAAGAATCATTAACATAGATGGTCTTAAAAGTCATAAGCCTTTCATATTTTCATTCCTAAACCTCTATACCACGTTGCATTATCTTCAGCCATAAACCTTAGGCTCTCACCCAAATAATGCAGGGTTGTTGGAGAGTCCAACCTTATGTAATAACTAACACATACTCAGACAACCTGTCTTTTAATATTACTCCTATATATTTGAAATATTAAACATAAAGCCTCTGGTAAAATGCCACTCCCATAAGCACGTATTAACAGAGATCTTTCATAAACAGCTTCAGAATGTGGAAAGAATGTCTTTGAACATTTTCAAAGAGATGGTCTATTTTTCATGTAGAGATGAATTTGCAGTTGTACAATAAAGAGAGAAAAGACATTTATCAAACCTTTCACTGCACTGATTTTTATCTGTGGCTTTCACTCCCTGTGGCCCCTTCACTTACAGTCCCTGGAGATAACTTCTGGGAGAAACCACCTCACCAGAATTTTCTTCCAGGTGAAAAAATCACCTTTACCATTGACCTTCGTTAGCCAAATCCTCTCTTTTGCCAAATCCAACAGCCAAGGGCTACTTCCATTTCATCATGCTATGCAGAAAATCATCTTAAAATCAACTTCCAAAACAGTGAGTGAACACATGACAATGGGAACTCAGGGACCCTTGATTTTTCCTGGCCAACAGCAAATGAAGATGAGGAGGGGATCGCTGTGCCTGTTTGGAACATGTTCCTCATTGTAACTGTCCCAAAGAACAAAGTCTACTGCAGAAAACACCTGGGAGGGCTATGCTGATAAATGTAATTCACACTGGAGATTCTCCAGCAGTTGTACCCACAATTCCAGCAATTTTTACTAAAGGACCCAAAAAGGTATTCCTTGCACCTCTTGTGGAATTAGCTTCTCTTTCCTCTTAGCTTTCACTGTAGCCACAATTCTTCATTTACAAACTTGTCAAAGTCCTAAAACAAATGTTTTACGGTTATATCTTATTTTCGTTTGTCTGTTTGTTTTTGGTTTTGTAGTTAGTCTTGCCCGAGAAAGAGACAAGATTAGCCCGGATCAAGTTCTGCAAATCCACTATTATTTTCCTTTGATTTTAAAGCATATACCGTATATACCATCTACGTGTCTGGAAGGAGTGAGAAGGTGGAAGAAGCTGTGCTTAACTCCAGTGAAGCCTGGATGTTGGCTTGGTGCTATTGGACCATTAAATTGCTCCACATGACTTTCATTCTTGGAGGATAGAAAATAATGCATACGCTTAAAATGCTGCTAGATCCGTTCATTTGGTTACATTTAGAAATCACTTCCTATGAAATACAGCCTATGAAAATAATTAGAAATGCCAAGAGGATTTATGCACACACATGTCCATTATAGTGTAGTTTATAACAGTAAAAGTGTGAACAGGACCTGTTGTAAGGAAAATAATCAACATAGCATGGCGTGTCCTTATTACAAAATGCTATATAATGGCAAGCAAACTTTCTCATATTATAAACCTGTAAAAAGTAGAATTTTAAAAAAGTGATCTAATGATCCCAAACTTATAAGAGAAAATCACAAATTGTCTATCATCTCTCTACCTACATACCTATTTACAAAGAAAAAGTCTAGGGAGAAAACTACTGTAAGACATTGAAATAAATCTGGGAAGTAAGACTATGAGTTATTTTTAGTTTTCTTTTAAGAAATACTTTTATTAATTTTTGAAATTGCTGCAACCGTTGCTTTCATAATCAGAACACTTAAAATCTCATATTTAAGTGTAATTAATTGTCAGAAAAAAATGCTCCTGACATATTCAAACTAGAAAAGCAGGTTACACATCCACTGAGCCATTTCTCATAATCATAAAACTGAAATCCCCCTGTATGAGTCTGCTCGGTCCGCCGTAGTGAAATCCATAGCCTGGGTGGCTTCAGCAATGGGATTCATTTTCTCATGGTTCTGGAGGCTGGAAGTCCAAGATCAAGATGCCAGCCTGGTCAGGGGCTGGGGAGGACCCACTGCCAGGCTGTGGACGGCCACCTTCTTTGCTGTCCTTGAATGGCAGAGAATGGTGTCTCTCCTCTAAGGTCACAAATCCCACCCTGGAGACCCCACCTCAGGACCTCATCTAAACTACCCTATCGCCCACAGGTCCCATCTCCAAATACCACCCCACTGTGGGGTAGGGCTTCAACATAGAGATGTGAGGGGGCAGCGTTCTGTCCATAGCACCATTGATAAGTCCCGTCATCACAGGCTGGTGACACAGAGGAACACTTGTACAGTGGGATCCTGCACAGACATTCAGAGAGGTTCTGGAAGAAACCAGGGCATGGAGATGCACGTGTCACATATTTTCGTGAGAAAAGGGAAGTTACAAAATGCCATTCCATCATCATGTAGCACCCGACTGGCCTCTCTTCTGTAGGTGGCCGACTTTGAGTTTTCAGATTTGTTCTTACGCTGTTGGGTGGGGGGACTGTGAGAACTTCAAGCGCAGTCCCAGGGGCAGGTGGAAGTTCCCAGGAGTGGTTCCGTTGTCACAGAGAGGAGGGTGCCAACCTGAGAGGAAGAAAGGCACAGCTGCATCAGATGTGTTCCCATCACTCCTGAAGCCTCTAGCTTCTGATGTAGAAATCAGACTAGTATAACCTAAAAGCCAGGTACCAAGGAAAACTCAGCAGAAGCAGAGGGGGTCTGGTAAAGACATTGCAATACCACAAACAACCTCTAAGATGTGAACCACCCCGAAAGAAAACCCTGGGCCCTGGCTGAGCACTTTGTACCCACGTTCTAGGGCCGCATCAGAGGCGCTGTGCTGAGGAAACTGTGTATTCCTCACTCCAATTATAGGATGAATTGTGTTGTCTAACTATGATATGGTAATTGTAGACATAATGGCTGTTTCCTGGTGCTGTACTATACTTAATGTGCTGGTGGATAAAGCAATCCCTGCATTAAAAGGAATTATTGTATTTGTCATAAATTCCTTTGAGAATAATTCTGCATTCAGCTCCGGGCTGGCGGGAGGCTGTCTTTGATGGGAAACATGAAAGATTACAAGAAGGTGGAAGGTCAGGGGGCCGCACCTGACAGGTGTGCTCCTGGTTCCAGGCCAGGTAACTTACTAAGACTAACCTGGGGCACATTTACATTTGAAAATCAAGCCTGACATCCAGAGAAATCAAAGTGCCTGACGCAGCTGACGGCTTTATATTTGGAAATGAAGTGAAAATGAAGGATCTGGGCTCCAAGGACAAGCTCCAGTGAGTGGAGTTGGGCGGAGCCCAGCCTGGTTATGGAAGGAGGGTGCAGAACCGCCAGCTCTAATCTGCACTATGCGTTCAGATGAGTGCTTTGCGGGTTTTCTCACCTTCCATTTTCTTACATGGCTTCCCTGCAACAGGCCGGGACCGCTAGACTCAGGATGGAAAACACTCCGCCTAGGTACCTCCTGGACTTCCTCTGCATCAAGATGTTCACTGTGCGGACAGGGCAAGCAGAGAGAAATATTTACAGGGAAGAGAGAGAAATGAGAGGGAGGGAGGGATAAAGAGGAAGACAGATCAGAGAAGGAGGGGGAGAGAGAAAGGGATTTTTATTTATTGGGCAGTATCTGTACAATAGAAATACAAACTGCAGAAGATAAAAATTGTGGGGAAGTAGAAAGGATTGTACCTCTTTTTTTTTTCTATTTTTCTGTAGAGCTGAGATCTGTCTACAGCTCTTCATCCAGAAGTTGGGTTGTTCTTCATATTTCATTCTTACGATCACTTGATTGTGGTGGAGGAGGGAGCTGGCCCTGTCTCAGGCACGTGGGTGACCTCAGCTCACCTGTGGCCAAATGAGTACTTTCCTATCAGGAAGCCCAGCTCCTCCTGCCTCCTGGGTGCTGCCTGCCTGGAGGAGGCATCTGGACCCAGTCCCATCGTCTCTCCGCTGCTTCCTTGAGACCTTGAGCCTCTCAGACACCTGTGGAGTGAGGGCTGGAGTCCCTCCTAGAACCACCTCTGTCATCTCCTCCAACACCAGCGGCAGTGGGCTTTTCAGTCTTTGAGTCGATGTGGTTGTTGGTTTTGGTTTTTATTTTTAAACTCTCTTCTACGGTCATTTCTATAGAAATTAGATTGTAGATTGTAGATTGTATTTATGGAAATCTCTGGATCTCTGGCTGACACGTGGGAGCTCTTTCCTAGATCGGCCATTTCACATGTAAAGAAGTGATGGCTATGATGTTCGTAGTTCTGTTAACAGAGTTACATTTTTCAGGATTGTAAATCCATCATCCCACAAGGCCAGCTCCTCTGACTCTGATGGATGGTGCAAGGACTCCTGCGGGTGAGGGAGGGGGAGCTTCTCCACACCTCGTCAGAGGTACCTTCCATGGCACCTCCCCCTGAGACCCTCCCCCTGGGCATCTCTCACAGGTACTTCCTCCTGGGCACCTCCTCCTGGGCACCTCCCTTGGCATCTCCCCTGGGCACCTCACCCTGGACTCCTTGTAGATGCTGGCCTGGCCCCCTCTGACCCCATGGAACCGGACTAGGAAGCATAGATCCGCTATTATTAAAATTACTCAAAAATATAAGTTGAATGAACAAACTGCCTGTCCCTTCCTGTTCTCCCAGGCATCCAGCTGAGAGGCTCAGATGATGACAAAGCAGGGCCCTGGGCCTCTCAGCCATCAGCCGGCTGGGACGGACCCTCTTTCCCCACCACCCCCAGGCCTCTGAGAGGCAGAAGGAAAATGCCGTCTTCCCCCAGTGAAGCTCCAGAGACAGCCTGGTGGGCCAGTGGAACCCGATTCTCCTGGGACACGCTAATACTCCCTGCGGGAGATGGAGGCCGCTCGGCAAACCTATAGCTCTCTACAAACGACCGTGGAGGAGTTAGAAAGCCCCTCTCCAGCCGAGGTTGATTCTACAGGAACACACCAAACACACGGGGCTCCTGACATGGGGGAGTGCTTGTGTTTCAGGGAGTTCACGCCACCCGAACTTTCTGTGACTTGGAAGAGCTGGCCCTGTCTGCTCACGTGGGGTCCCTGAGGTGTCAGTTGAGGATTTGTAACTTTTTTTTTTTTTTTTTTTGAGATGGAGTCTCGCTCTGTCGCCCAGGCTGGGGTGCAGCTGCATGATTTCTGCTCACTGCAACCTCTGCCTGCGGGGTTCGAGCAATTCTCCTGGCTCAGCCTCCCAAGTAGCTAGGGCTACAGGCGCCCTCCACCATGCCTGGCTAATTTTTGTATTTTTAGCAGAGACAGGGTTTCATCATGTTGGCCAGGCTGGTCTCGAACTCCTGACCTAGTGATCTGTCTGTCTCCGCCTCCCAAAGTGTTGGGATTACAGGGGTGAGTCATCGCACCCGGCCAGGATTTGTAACTTCTGAGTTGGGCAGATGGCACTTTCTGAATAAGCCTGAGGCTGTGCCCAGCGGGGATGCCTTCCTGGAGAGCGAACGTCATGCCTGGGGACACACCCTCCAAATGCAAGGGTGCCCCCAAAAAAGACACCCCAGGGGACGGTGCCAGGACAACAGCATCTGTTCCCAGGAGGGCAGGGGTTTCTCTGTATCCTGGTATTAGAGGGAAGCTCAACTTTGTGGTCTGGCTGGTTAAACATCTTCTTTAAGTCTCATTACATGGCAGAGTAACATGCTTTTCATTTCTCAGATGTGATTAAACTCACATTCATTCCTGATTGAGGTTTGGAATCTTTTATTTAGGAAAAAAAAATCGACTTCAGAAGGGAGCAGTCTTGGGCTTCGACACTCCGTGAGACCATTAAATTTAATCCTGCCTTCACACTCACTCCAGGGGTGATTTCAATTAAATTTGTTCAAAATTTATCAGTTTCCTGCATGTTGGCATAAATGATTCAGGACCACTTACATATTCACTGAGTAGAATATATTGAAGGGCACACATTATTGTTATAACTTTTCACAGTTTCTTCATAAATTCACCTAATAGGAGTTTCTATTATTTAAAGCCGTTGTCCTCCACGTTAAATGGTCTTGTTGTTCTTGGAGCAGCAGAACCTAATTACCTATGCAGATTTTTGGAACACTCTGGAGTTACAAAAGCTGCCCTTTTCTCTAGCAGTTGCTCTTGATACACTGTCTTGCAGGACATAAAATATGGCTTTTATTCTTCTAAAAAATCGGCAGAAATTAAGTCTCCAGACGCTGAGAATCCTGGGGGAAGAATGAGAGGGAGTGTGGTGAGTTTTAGGGGACAGGCTCAGATATCAGAAACTGAAGACATTTATTTGGGAGCAGCACCCTAGCGTGCTGTGATCAGTTGACTTTATAGAACACGGAGGAAATAGATCTAGGCTGTGAAGATCAACAATTCAGAGTGCATCATTCCCTTGAGATAACACGAGATATGCGGTGGGCCCTTAGGCTGCAGTGAAACCGCACACTTATCAGTCTCAAATAATCCACTGGGCACTTTTATGTCCCCAAGAATTTATCTACAAAACCCCATCAGGCAAGGAGGCATGAACATGAGTTCTCTGTTTGTATATTGGCTACACAGGAATTATCTTTATTCCCTTTTTCCCTTGCAGAATTGCATTCGTGAGAGAACTTTATGCATCCTAGATGTTCTCTACTTAGAGAGGGACAGCAAAGGACAGGGTTGACATGAAAATGAAAGTATTGCTACCATAACAGACAAAAAGACCTGCTCATCCAAACTCCTATTTAGCCAGATACTAGATTTCACAAGGAGGAAGTAAATTGACCCCGAGTTAATAATTAGAACTTTTAATAGGCATGAGACGATTTTTATGAGCTCTTTCTCTTTCAGGACTTGATGCCTTATGAAGTCTTCAAATTGAAAAATGTACATGAAGGTGTCCGTCTTTGCCTAGATGGAAATAAAAAGGAGAGAGTGGCTGATGAAAAACCATGAATGGGCTGTTTAAGTCTTATTCTTTATTTCACAGGCATGGGTAGAATCGTACTATCTCTATTTCACCTGAACCGTTGACTTCTGTAAAACAAGACTGGAAAAACATGTTTTCCAGAATTCTAGACCCAAGCCCTCAGCATCTTCACAGTGAGAGCCATCTCGACACCTCAAAACTGAAGCTGCTTACTGACTTGAACGAATGACGTGCTTCTTCCTGTGAGACAAGGATTCTACAACTCACTCCATCTGACTGCCAATTTCTAAAGGAAAATACACCTCAATTTCAGTTCTACACTTTGCTCTCTGAGTCAGGGACCCCATGGGGGCTTCCCCAGATACATAGTTGTAGGCATCTCTGAGGATGTTCTCCAGGAGACATGGACCTTTTCAGTTTCTGAGATCATGTCATCCATGAAAGGTAAAAGTTGTGACTCTCTGCCCCAGCAGTGGAGGGTCCTAAACGTGGGATACCACAGCCTGGAAGTCATGATGTGGGGGGGTTTCTCTCCAGTCACTTAACCCTCCCTTGTCATGACTCCTCAGCGAGGCACCACTGACACCACTGAAATGGATTGAAATCCTTTGGTAGCTCGCAGGACTGCCCCATGCATCACAGAAGTTGTGAATTCCCAGTGTTTGCCAAGAAAATGCCAGTAATGATTCCCGTCATTGTGACAACGAAAAATTCAAATGTCTAGTAGAAGAGAGAACCCCCACCACCATCAACAACAGCAGCTGTGGCAACAACAACAAAGAAGAAATAGTTTTAAAATCCAGACCAAAAAGGTCACCCCTACTGCAAAAGTGCGAAATGAAGACAGTAAGACCCATGGCTGACTTCTCAACAATGGAAGCCAAAATATGACATACGGCATATTGAAAATGCTGAAACTAAAACAACTCCCAAACTAGAATTCTGTGCCATGGGACATAACTTTTAAAAGCCAAGTTAGGAAACTAGACGTCAGTGAAAATAGCAAAGTAAGGACCTCTGAAAATTTTCTCACACATACGCTAAGCAGAACAGTGTGAAATTTGTCAGAATCAACTTTTCAAAGCTCTGAAAATTAAAGCTTCAAAGCAATCCAAAGAGTGTTTATTTAAGAAAAAAAAAACAACAATGAATCTCAGTAAGCAGGAGCTTTATGGCATTTTACTTTTTCCTATTCACATTTTCTCCTTCCCAACTCTAGGTAGGTTTAAAAACCCATAGCCTACAATCACAGTGGAATCTTAAAAGCCACTGTGGAGGAAATAATTGGGCTGGAGACCCTTCAAAGCAAAGAACTGGCATTATTTGACCTGTCTGGTAGATCCTGGGAAGACTCACTCATGAGACTGTTCTTACTTTTGACATCACATGAAGCTCACTCAGAAGAACAGCCTTTCCTACAGTGCTGTATGTCAAAAACAATTACAATCAATTGTTGAACGTTGAGGTTGCTTGAGGCAGCAGATAACAGTGGGGGCAACAGTTAGGCTAACCAATAAGGTAATCAAACAACTAAAAAGGAACAGCTAGAAAATGCAGTATCAGTGCAGCTTCAGAAACTGCACAGTATTCCTGGGAACCTAGAAGGACATGTGAGTATGTAGGGCTGTGTTGATGCTTAAGAAAGAGCAGAGAAGGCATTAAGCTGTCACCTCTAGCTAATCTTGAGGCTGTGTACAAGCAGGAAGTAAAGAAAAAGGCAGAGTGTTTCCTGGCTCACTCTGTATTAAAGGTGTTCCCCAATCTGCACACAAAGTCCTTCAGCAAAGACTGGTAGACTTATTGGTTTTAGGCATCTAAGAAAATACCTGTCTTCTCATTAGCTGACCATCAAACTGTGTAGAGACTTCAGAGGCCACACATAATGAAAAGAGACTTACATAATTAATTGGTACATAAGCAAACTAAAACAAAACAACAAAGAACATCAACATAAAACCCTGCAAGTGAGGAGAATTTAATCACCAGAGTTGCCACATTACATATTAGAAATGTTCAATTTTTAGCAACAACAAATATGAGACATACAAATAAACAAGGAGGTATGGGCCAAACAGAGAGGGGGAGTGAGGTCAAGTGCAGTAAATAGAAATCGTCCTCAAAGAATTCAGATGTTAGAAATAACAGCCAAAGCATTTTAAAAAATTGTTTTAAATATGTCCAAAGATCTAAAGGGAGCCATGGCTAAATAACTAAATGGAAGTATGAAGATACTCACCAATAGAGAGTATATAAAAAAATACAAGATACAAAAAGGAATTTTTTTTGTAGAAGTTTTTGAGTTAAATACTACAATAAACGAAATGAAGATTTTACTGTAGTGGCTCAACATTGGATTTGAGCAGGAATCTGCAAATTTGAAGAAAGGTCATTTGGAATTGTACAGTGAGAAACAGAGAGAAGAAAATGTGAAGATAAATGAACAGAGCCTCAGAGACCTGTGGTACACCATCAAGCACACTAACATATGCATAGTGGATTTTTAGAAGGATAGGAGATAAATGAACAGAGCCTCAGAGACCTGTGGTACACCATCAAGCACACTAACATATGCATAATGGATTTTTAGAAGGATAGGAGATAAAGAAAGGAGAAAAAAAGGTTATTTTAGAAAATAATGGTTAAAAACTTCCCAAATTTAATGAAAAACATTAATCTAAATGTCTAAAAATATTAAATGACTTCCATGTAGAATAAACTCAGAGAGCCAACCAAGACATATTATAATTAAATTGTTGAGAGTCAAAGACAGAGTTGCTGCTTTCAGTGGCAACAGAGAAGCAACTAATCATGCATAAGGTATTATCAATAAGATTAACAGCTAATTTCTTTTTTACAGACAATGGAGGCTAGAAGACAGTGGAATGACATAGTCAAAAAATTATCAATCCAAGAATTCTATACCCTGAAGTACTGTCCTTTAAAAATGAAGAAGTTGCAGTATTCCCAAATAAATAAAAACTTTAAAAAGAACTGTTACTGTCAAATCTGATCTATAATAAATAACTAAAAGGAGATTTTTAAGATTAAGTGAAGAGATGTTAGAAAGTAAACTCAAATCCATGAGTAAAAAAATTGAAGACACATTCAGCATATATATATATACATGCTGTATATAAATATATACACATGTATATTCAGATATATATTTATATTATATTACATATATATTTTATATATATATATATCTGAATGTCTATGTCCCTCCAAAATTCATATATTGAAAGGTATTAGGTCATGATATTGGAGCCCTCATAATTGAGGTTAGTGCCCTTATAAAGGAAAGCCCAGAGAGCTCCCTTTTTCTGTATCTGTCATGTGAATATACAGATAGAAGTTGTCTGTCTGCAACACAGAAGAGGGCCCTCACCAGAACCTGACCATGCTGGCACCCTGATCTCACATTTTCAGCCTCCAAGACTATGAAAAACAAATTTCTGTCTGTGGTTTTATAAACCACCAAGTCCATGGTATCTCATTATAGAAGCCTGAACTGTGTAAGACATTTTATAACTCCCTTTTTCTCTTATTTGATTAAAAACCTATGTAATGCAAAAATTACAAATATGTGTTGCTGGATTTACAATGTTTAAGGCCTTAATTTATTACATACAATTAATTTTGTATAAATATGTAATTTATAATAACACAAAAGAGGAGGAAGAGAGGAACGGAGCTATATAGAAGCAAAGTTTTTATATACTATTGTGGTTAAATTAATATTAAAATAAACTAAAGTGTTATAAATTAAGATGTTAATTATAATCCTCAGGTGAACCACAAAAGAAAAGAACTCCAAAGATATTACAAGGATATTAAAATACCTACTTAACACAAGAGAAGGCGATAAGGGAGGAATAGAGGAATTAAAAGATACAAGAAATATAGAAAATAATAGCAAAGTGACAGGTGAAAATCCTGCCTTATTAGTAATTACATTAATAATAAATTGATTAACCCCTTTACTTAAAGGCAGAGACTGGAAGAATAAGTTAAAAAAACAGATTACTTTCCAATGCTTTTATATACTTGAGATTCAGTATATAGGTGACAAAGTGAGAAACTTTAAAGGAGACATTTAAAACTGCAAAATTATATTTGTGTAATTTTTTTTTTGAGACGGAGTTTCACTGTCGTTGCACAGGGGTGCAGTGGCGTGATCGTGGCTTATTGCAACCTCTGCCTCCCAGGTTCAAGCTACTCTCCTGCCTCAGCCTCCTGAGTAGCTGGGATTACAGGCGTTCACCACCATGCTCACCTAATTTTCCATAGTTTTAGTAAAGACAGGATTTCATCATGTTGATCAGGCTGCTCTCAACTCCTGACCTCAGGTCATCTGCCTGCCTCGGCCTCCCAAAGTGCTGGGATTGCAGACATGAGCCACCACGCTTGACTATATTTGGATAATTTAGCACACTTCACAAAAATTAGTAGAGCAGGCATAAACCAGTGCAGATGAAGAAGATTTGAATAAAATGATTACGAAGTATGTCCCAATTAACATACATAGAACACCACAGCTAATAACTACAGAATAAGCATTCTTTTGAGGGATGATACAGCACTCAAAAAATTGGCCATCTTCTAGGCCCTAAAACAAGATTCAACAAATTTCACAGGCCTGGAATCATTCACAGTATAAATTCTGATGTCAGTGGAAGCAAGCCAAAACTCAAAATAAGAAAAATAAACTAGAAAATACCTATACATTTCTTTTTTTTTATCTTGCTAGAAATTTTATTACATTCTTTAGTCTGTAAGGGTTAATAAATTTATAAAATGTCCACATATTTGCATTTGGGGGAATAGTAGTTGCTTTTTTTGTTTGTTTTTATTATACTTTAAGTTCTGGGGTACATGTGCACAACGTGCAGCTTTGTTACATATGTATACATGTGCCATGTTGGTGTGCTGCACCCATTAACTCGTCATTTACATTAGGTATTTCTCCTAATGCTGTCCCTCCCCACTCTGCCCATGACAGGCCATGGTGTGTGATGTTTCCCACCCTGTGTCCAAGTGTTCTTATTGTTCAATTTCCACCTATGAGTGAGAACATGCGGTGTTTGGTTTTCTGTCCTTGCGATAGTTTGCTGAGAATGATGGTTTCCAGCTTCATCAATGTCCTTACAAAGGACATGAACTCATCCTTTTTTATGGCTGCATGGTATTCCATGGGGTATATGTGCCACATTTTCTTAATCCAGTCTATCATTGATGGACATTTGGGTTGGTTCCAAGTCTTTGCTATTGTGAATAGTGCCGCAATAAACATACATGTGCATGTGTCTTTATAGTAGCATGAATGATAATCCTTCGGGTATATACCCAGTAATGGGATTGCTGGGTCAAATGGTAGAAAATACCTATATATTTCAAACTAAAGGTATGCACCTCTACATAAATGATGTCAAGGAATTAATCATAACATCAATTTTAAAATATTTTAAAATAATCAAAATAAAAACTCTTATATGAAAACTTCAGTAATGTACCTAATGTTTTGTCTCGAGAAAAGTTATGGCATTAAATGTATTTTTCATAATTCATGCATTGAGAAATTTAAAAGATTAAGGCACAGTAAAAAAATGGCCCATAATAAAAGTATGAGCTAAAAGTAGCAAAATGCAACCCAATAATATAATAAAAATAATTAGTTTGAATAAACTAATAAAATTAATAACTTGGCAAGACAGATCATAAGGGGGAGAGGATGCAGAGAGAGAGAGAAAGAGAAGGCCATAAAACCAATATCTGTGAAAAATGTGATATCACTATAGACCCTACAGACATTGAAAGCTAATATGAGGGAATTGTGGACAAGGTATGGCAATGAATTTGAAAAACATAAATGAAATGGCTAAATGACTAGAAAAACACAACTTTCTGAAAGCGACACAAGAAGAAATAGAACACTGTAATATCCCTGAATGTAT
This sequence comes from Gorilla gorilla gorilla, assembly GCF_029281585.2. NCBI lineage: Eukaryota > Metazoa > Chordata > Mammalia > Primates > Hominidae > Gorilla > Gorilla gorilla. Next base: position 109,696,993 of record NC_073243.2, on the reverse strand, counting down.
TATGAAATTAAATACATAAGTAAAAATTTTCCAATGAAGAAATCTCTAGGCCCTGATAGTTTTCTGAGTAAATCCATCAATATATGAAAAATGAGAAAATGTCACAATAAAGTTTAGTTTGTTTCAAGGAGAGCAGATTGAATTTCACATTTGAAAGTCATTCAGTACATAATACTGCTTCAACAAAGTAAAAAAGATAATTTTTAAACATCTTACAAGTAGTAAATATAGCATGTGAAAAGCTTAAATTCTCTTTGCTATAGATTCTACAAATTCCAGCAATTAAGATATAGAAGGAAGCTTAAAAAAATTCTGACAAAGAGCATTTTTAAAACAACCTATAGCTAACATCATATGTAAAGATGAAATATTGAAATCTTTCCTCTGACATGAGAAATGAGAATACAAATATATGCACATGTGCACACTCAGCAAAATAAAATATAGAGAATCAAAAAGAAGAAATAAAATTGTTTTTGTAAATGACATAATCACATATATAAATAATCCAAAACTATTTTTAAAATTAAAAAGTAGATTGAGGCCAGGAGTGGTGGCCCATGCTTGTAATCCCAGCACTACAGGAGGCCAAGATGGGTGGATTGCTTGAGGTCAGGAGGTCGAGACCAGCCTGGCCAACATGGCTAAACCTCATCTCTACTAAAAATACAAAAAGTAGTGGGGCGTGACAGTGGGCACTTATAGTCCCAGCTACTCGGGATACTGAGGCAGGAGAATTGCTTGAACCCGGGAGGCGGAGGTTGCAGTGAGCTGAGATCACGCTGCTGCACTTCAGCTTGGGCAACAGTGCGAGGCTCCGTCTCAAAAAAAGTAAAAAAAGGGAGATTGAGAAAATCACTATGTACAAAATCGTCATGCAAAGACCACTTATATTCCTATATATTAGCAACTGGCAACAATTAAAATACACACACCTCACATATATTTATAGGTGTCTGTGGATACTAAGAAAGTAGAAAAGCAAGCAATAGAATGGGATGTGATGTTTGTGATACATTTTTTTGAACAAAGGACTACTATCAAGGATATAAATGAAATTGTTAAAAATAATTAAAACATTGAACTTGCAATCAGCCCAGCAGGAAACAGATTCTGGCTGGTGGTGGGTCCTGGGCTGACTCTCCCCCTCCCTTGAATGGAGCTCCTCTTAGCAGAGGGGGCAGGGACACCTACAGGAGAGAGACAGGAACACCTGTGGTGAGGACAGGGATACCTGTCCGGGGAGAGGGCAGGGACATCTAGTGAAGAGGCAGGGACATCTGTGTAGGGACAGGGATTCCTATGGTGAAGACAGGGATATTTGTAAAAAGGGGGACAGAGAAACCTTCTGGGGAGACAGGGATACTTGCAGGTGGCATAGGGACACCTGCAGGGGGGAGGCAGGGACACCTGTGGAGGAGTAAAGACACCTGTGGAGTGGGGAGGAGGACAGCAAGTTCCAGGCCTGGCAGACATTGCAGGTTGAGGTTGTTCAGGTGAGAGCGGGCATGACTAGCTTGGCAGGCTTGTTTGCTGTGGCAGGCATTGCTAGGTGAGCACACTGGGATGCTGAGGCAGATATGACTAGTGGAGCACATGGCTGCCCAGGCTGGGCACCTCAGGGCACCCTGGCATGTCACCCCTGGGCCAACTTTGCAGGGCACAGGAAATATCGATGGAGTAAAAATATGGTGTCCCAGTGCTCTCAGCAAAATTATTGCTGGTTCAAGTCAGATTGCCTGGCTGCGCTGGGATGACTGATGTAATGATTGGAAACATGAATTATGAGATGTTTTCCTGCATTTGGGCCTGGTACCCTAGTGAGAGTATGCAAACAACACGTGGGTGAATCTGGCCCTGAGCATGCAGAGTCAAGGGTGAGTCTGCAGCCCACATGGGACACCAGGTGTTGGCTCTGCCCGTGTCTCCATGCAGAATCAGGAGCTGTTCTTCCGTGGACACAGAGCGGAGGCTGTTTCTGCACCAATATTTGTTAAAGACAATATGTGTTTGAAACAAATCTGTTCTAGAAACATAAGGTCATTGCACAGGACCAGGCTGAGCCTCCAGCAGGTTCCAAAGGGCCTGAGGGCAGCCAGAGGGCCCCTGTCATTCTGAGGACTTGAGGGAGCTCTTCTGGGACTCCTTGTGCCTCCAACACGCCCTGACCCTGGAGACCCCAAGACCCTAGAGACTCTGAAAACCTAGACACTGAGACCCTAGAGACCCCTGAGATTCTGAGACCTAAAGACTCCAAGACCTGGGGCCCCTGGACCCCCAGAGACCCCTGAGACCCCAAGCAGACAGGGCAGTACTCCTTCACACTCGAGGCTTCTGCTCTCATGGATCCCTCCCTCCATAAAACAAATAAAATACAAATAAAAAATTGTATTTTTCAGCTGCGTTGGTATAAACGCAAATATATTAATATTACATATTAAAACATTTTCTTTGACTTAGATGTTCATTCTCTCCTTTGATTCTGAAAGACATGCAAGCATTTCCTTGTGCTCCTGAAAGCAGTCTCAACCAGGTGCTGTGCCTGCCGAGCTCAATGGGGAGATGGTGCCACCTGGAAGTCTCTGGCGCCTTTTTGCCTTTTCCTTGCCACAATTCTTACCTGGGCAACGGCAGAGAGTTGTTTCTGCAGAGCCGCCTCCACCCGCGGCACCCAGAGGTGTCTCCAGATCAGCCCTGGCTCAGCAGTTGCACCTGCAGTGGCCAGAGTAGCCTTGGGACAAACAGCGCTGGGTTCCGATCAGCCAGCCAGGCCCAGCTGAGTGGCTGGAGGACTCCTGGTCATCTGGACCAGCTCCTCAGGAGCTGCATCATCTGATTCCACATCCTCCATAGCAATTGTTTCAGCTTTGATCTCAGCATTTACTATCCCATGAGGCATTTCTTACTTTCATGAATGACTTTATTAGAAAAGTCTTCCTTACAAGTGACCAGATTTGCCTTTTTATGGCAGCTGTTGGGCCTATTTCTTATTTCTGGAATGACTCAGAATGTGCCTATTCCTTTTCCTTCTCTATCGAAACTATCCAAATGTGCAAACAGTCTAAAGACCTCGTGATATTTGTATTTAAGGTGAGTGGGGGACGGAGGACAGAAAATTAAATGATTATGGCCACACATGTCATGTTTTCATGAATTTTAGTGCTTTCCAGGTGATGTTTCTGCTTTGTTCTCAGTGACTAGCAGACAGTACAGCATTTTCTAAACTCATCTTTCGCATTCCTTTCAGCCGGTGATGGTGGGTTCCAACGGAGCGTCCACAACATTTCCAGGCAACTTGCTCTATGAACAATCAGGGGACATGGCAGCCATGCCATTACTTTCGAACTCGCCATTAAAGTTTCATAGGAGCGTCATGAATTATTGAGGAATTAATGTTGAGGTCCAGCTGCGTGTGCCCCAGTTCCTTGCAGAAGTGCCAATGCAGCTCCCTGGCAGCCCGGGCTGTGGAGCATGAAGTTGCTCAATTGCCTCTCACAGCTTCTGTCTCTGATGCAGAAAAAGAAAACAAACCTAAACTCCTTATGTTGAAAGTAAAGGCAGACATAGAGGTAAATGCTCTGGCTAGGTGATAAGTAGGAAGCCAGAGGAAAATTTCTACCAATCAGCTTCCACTTTCACAACTGTCAGGGGAAATGGCTCTTTCAAACCATTTAGTGGATTCTGTTCTGAAAACAAATGTTCTCATTAGCCCCAAGTCTTCTTCATGGAACACACAGGAGTTGGCTGACAACAGCATTCAAACGCCCATTGTAATTGCTGAGTCCCTTCTACACTCCAAAATAAAAGAAACATTTTGCATCTCTAAATATAAACTTTTCTTCTGAAATCATCTAGAGTGCCTCATGTTTCTCATTAAATTGTGCTCAAAGCATTTTCCAACATTCTAAGCCATAAGACACAAGGAGAAAGATTACATTTTTGTTTTAGTTCTGAAGATTGTTCCTCAATGAAATTTAATTCTATTTAAAATTTACTGATTATTAGATGAAGATAAAGTGTGAGGGCATTACATAGAAATCAAGAATGAGGTAGGACGTTATCTTTAGGATGGTGGATGTAGTCTCAGAATGCTAGGTGCACTCACCATGGACATTATCTTTAGGATGGTAGACGAGGTCTCAGAATCCCAGGCGCACTCACCGTGGACTTTATCTTTAGGGTGGTAGACATGGTCTCAGAATCCTAGGCGCACTCACCGTGGACTTTATCTTTAGGGTGGTAGACATGGTCTCAGAATCCTAGGCACCCTCACCGCGGACTTTATCTTTAGGATGGTAGACGAGGTCTCAGAATCCCAGGCGCACTCACCGTGGACTTTATCTTTAGGGTGGTAGACATGGTCTCAGAATCCTAGGCACCCTCACCGCGGACTTTATCTTTAGGATGGTAGATGAGGTCTCAGAATGCCAGGCGCACTCACCCGTGAATGGCCACCACATGTTCTTCTGTTGAATTTTGCTTCTGTGCCCTTAGGAATGGGGGGCATGAAGTCTTGCAGGGTTTGCAGGAAAGGTCGTCACGAAGAGGGTAGCAATTTACCATCTGCTGTCTTTATCTGTACGTTCCATACCTTCTCCATCTAACACAAATTGGCAGATTCCAATGATAAGAAGGCAAGAAAAGTGTACGTCATTACTTCAGATAGTATGCAACTTGATTTTAAAATAAGTGAATTGAGGCTGGGCAAAGTGGCTCACCTGAGGTCAAGAGTTCAAGGTCAGCCTGGCCAACGTGATGAAACCCTGTCTGTATTAAAAACACACACAAAAAAGAAACCACCACCACCACCAACAACAACAACAAAAAAACAAAAGTAGCCTGTTGTGGTGGCATATGCCTGTAATCTCAGCTACTTAGGAGTCTGAGGCGGGAGAATCATTTGAACCCAGGAGGCGGAGGTTGCAGTGAAATGAGACTGCACTACTGCACTCCAGCCTAGATGACAGAGTGAGATGCCATCTCAAATAAATAAATAAATAAATAAATAAATAAATAAATAAATAAGTTGATTGAGCTGCAACACAATTCAAAAATAAGTGCACTGATAAATATCTACAATTTTAAAGATGAATTTATATTAACATTTAATATCTTCACTCAAGTTGAAAAAATAGCAAAACTTCTTTATGAAGCTAATTCATTTTGTTTAACTAAAAACAAAAAGGTCAAAAATGTTAAGCTCATCATTGAATTGTTTGTATATATTTTCGAGATGACCACACCATAGTTGAGACCCACCTCCAGCCTGTCTCTCACCTGATAAAAATTCCCAGTCTATCTAATCAATCGTAAACTGGTTATTGGCTGGTTTGCATATAGAAATGGCTAGTTAGTCAAGAAGATGATAGTAACAAAAACAGGAGGGATGATCACCTCTGTGGGTCACACACCTGAGACAGGGCCAAGGAGGCACTCGTCTGTGCAATCACCCACCTGCAAAGTCACCCAAATAAGTTGAACGAAGAGACACGTCCACAAAGCCGGCTTATTCTGCTGGTTGTGTGGAACTAGGGGCACCAGCCTCTGGGAGAGGCAGAGGCTTCGAACCAAAGAATTTATCAGAAGCCAATGCCAAGATAAGCATGCAATGTCTAGAACACAAGGAGAGCTGTGGGGCTTTGTGGGGCCGAGTGGGGCTGAGTGGCATGACCTGGTGTGGTGGAGGCTAGAGTCAAGATCCAGGCCAGAAGGAAGAGGCTGCAGGGACCACGCTGCTGCTGGACACAGGGAGATCAGGCAGGAGGAGGTTAGAGGCCATCCCTGCAAAGACAGAGCCTTTCCCTTCATCAGGGTCCTGTTGAGTGAGGGCACTTTGTTCTCTCCCTAGGACCAGCTCACAGCCCTGGAAGGAGCAGCTGTCTGTGGTGTGGTGGTGGGTTCTGGAATGTCTGGGCAGGGCCCTTCAGAGGAAGACGCACGTCTTCCTCCACCTCCATCTGAGTATCAATGGGTCACGGCATTGGGCAGAAGGAACATCTTGATAAACAAGGAGAGGCCAGAGGATGGCTGAGCACTCTGTTCGGAGAAAGAGCCCTCTTCCCAGAGCCCGGCTGACAGAGGGTGATGGTGAGGCCACCATGCCGGCTGGGATCCTAATTGCCCGGAGACTGTGGGTGGTGATATGATGAGGGGTCTGAGAGGTCAGCCCTTCACAAATGCCTGGACCCCTGCAATTCGGTTTAAAGGTGAAATAACATTTCATGTTCCATGGATCTTCTCATTTGCCACATTCAGCTTCTCAGCCACACTTCCCAGAGCTGTCCTTCATGTTGACAGTGCTCATATGTGTGTGTGCACAGACTGCCTGCACATAGGTGTGTGCATAGGTTTGGATGTGTACACACAAGTACCTCTGTGAGTGTGCACCTGCATACATGCGTATATCTCTGTTATGGGATCATGTGTGCACATGTGCCTGTTTGGGTATGCACATGTGTTTGTGTGTGCATGTATGCTCATTTGCATGTGCACGTGTGCATGCTTTGTGTGCCTGTCTTTGGACACATGCAATGCTTTTGGGTATAGGTGTCAGTGCCTGACTGTGCATTCAAATACGTCCATGCACAGTTGAGTGGATGTGCGCATGTTAGTGCCTGTGTGCACGCATGTGCTTGTGTGCATACTTGCACTTGCATACATGTGTGCTCAAGGATGCATGCAAGCACCTGTGTGAGTATGTGCACACATGCATGCTTGTGCCTGTGTTTCTAGGCATGTGTGCACCTGCCCCTGGTGCTATGGGAGAGGCAGTTCACATGGAGCCCAGGATGCTTACCCTCAGGTGCAGCTGGATGTGGAGTTGCTCTTCCAGGCTCCAGCCCCGTGACCCTGGCCAGTCGCTTGACCTCTCTGAACCCCAATTTCCTCATCTTTAAGCCAAAGGTGCTCATGACTGAACCTTCCTCTTAGGGTCCCTGTGAGAACTGAGGACTTCACGTATATAAAGTGGCTAGCAAAGGGCCACCCTCAAAGCATGTGCTATGCATGTGAATTATTATTATGATTATTATTATGATATTGACCCTTTTTTGCCTGCTGTCCTGGTTCACGTCAATGTGGGTGAAAAGTCCATGGTTTCACTATTTAGGTAGTATGAACTTGAAGCCATTCTTTTATCATAAATCTCCTTACCCCTTTATTGAATTTGGGAAATAATAAGTGCTCACACCTTTTGCTCTGCCTGGCACCTACATCTGCTTCCCAGCAGCCATCACACATGGTGCATTATGAAAATCCTGGTGAGATGTGACACAATTATGATGGAGATTGAAGCGTCCAGTGTAATATATTTCACTCAGAGATGCCAACACTTACAATTCAAATCCCACCCTCACCCCATCAGGATTTGTTAGGTGAAATTAGTTAAAAAAAAAGATGAATAGAGATGTAGTTCTTTCTAAAGAACAAATCACCTCTACCATTCCTATTTAATTATTTAAAAAATATTCAAATGCTACTTGAAAAATTACCACATAATTTTTAAAATTCTATACATGGGATTACATTTATACAAGTTTGCTAAGATGCAAGTGGCATTTGGAATAGTCAACAATTAGGCATTTTCCAAAGCATTTATTTTTGAAAAATGTCTGTCCTAAATATGTCATTATCATTAGAGTTTAGTGATTTTTACAATCAGAACATAGCTGTCAAAAGGGCTGGTTTTTGACATCATGGTTACTGTTGAGGAAAACCACAGCCCTGAATTTGAAAGCTCTTCTCCTAGGAGAGGCCCTTGCCTTTCACGGGGTCCCTCAGAAGAGGAAGCCCACATCCACGTGAAACAAGACACAGCTGCTGTGGTGTCTGGGTGGGTGACCACTCACGGGTGCTGGATGATCCTGAGGTAGGTGAAGTTCTAAGGTAAAAGTAAAGTCCTAAGGTAAAAACAAACATACTGGGAAATTAAGTATGGAAAATAAGTGTTTTTGTGCTTATAAAGAAGGTTGAAGGAAACCAGCATGCCGTCCTTGCTATCCGGTCCAAGTGCGTTCATGCCAGGCCGAAAGAGAAGCCGTGTTTCGGGGTTTCAGCTACCCCCTGAAATGCTTGCGATGAACCACGTGGTCGCTAGAGAGCTGCTAAGCCCACCAGTGCAGTGCTGAGGTTGGGCAGGAGGACACGGTGCGCTGTCTCCATTTTTCCTGGGACGATTGAGCACCAGTAACCTGGATTTGACATCCTTGGTCTCCCCTTACAGGAGTTTTTGGGATGCGCCTGTTTTCCTGGATGGTGTTCCCATCTGCTCACTTTTTAGGAGTCTCCCAGCTCCAAGGTTTTCCTGGCTGCCCTTCCGTGGCCAGCGCCAATTCTCCCCTGTGTGGGGTGTTCAACATCCTATTGGCTGCAGCACCAGCCTCACCCAAGGGAGGGTACCCAGCAAATGGAGCCCCCGTGCCAGCGGGAATCAGAGGTGTGGGAGTCCAAAGCCCGGAGAGCTGGGAAGGATCAGGAAGCGAAGGTCCCTCCAGGAGGAGCCTGGGTGCCACCTCTAATGAAGCAAACCAACCTCTGATGACCACTGTCCTGTGGGGTCCGAGGATGCTGTAGGCCCTCCCTGGGGCAGGCGGTCTCTGTGGAGAGAGGATCCTTGGGGACACCCAGAGTTGGCCTGTGGTCATCTAGAAGGGCAAACTAAAGATTTCGGAACCCAGGAGACCCAGGCCAAGGCAGGCCCATCAGAAGGATGAGGCAGCTCCTGGACACGTCAGAGCGGGGCAGAAGTGTCTGTCCTGAATCCAAGCAAAAGAATAGAACAGCCGTTGTTGGTGGTGATTTCTCCTTGCTCTGCAAAGCCAAAGTACCGGGTGTGGTTATTATATAAATGAAGAACGTTTGTTGTTACTTAAAATATCTGTATATATCTGGAGCCGGTTTCAGTATTCATACATTCCCAGAACTGGGGAGGGCACATTCTATCCAGGAATATTCTATGAAACCAGCTACGGGAAAATTCAGTGGCGATTGGGGAATTATGGTGCTGTATTTACGTTTTTTCTCTCATTCCTTTACTTTCCATAAAAGCACTTTCATTTTTCCTGGCAACCACTGTGGATACGGAGTGAACTGTGTTCCTCCACAATTCCTGTGTTTAAGCCCTAGCTCTCAATGTAGTGGGATTTGGAGGTGGGGCCTGCAGGAGGTAACCAGTGTTAGATGAGGTAGTGAGAGCGAGAACTATGCGATGTGATTGATTGGTGTCCTTATAAGAAGAGACCCAGGGAGCTTCCATATTCTCTGCCATGTAAGGACACAGTGTGCCGGAGGCCATCTCTGAGCCAGAAGGAGGCCCTCTGCGGAACTCACCCTGCCAGCACCCTGGTCTCCGACTCCCAGCTTCCGGAGCCCTGGGACATGCGCTTGGCTGTTGAAGCTTCCCATTCCATGGTGTTTTTGTTACAGCAGTGTGATCAGACTAAGACAGCTCTGCTCTGATTTGGTGACTCCATAATTTTTTATTAAACCAAAAATGTTTAACCATTTCAATGTACTTTACAAGTTGCATCCACCTTTTTCAACATGGGCTTTTGCATAATGGATAAAAATATCTTTCTGGTAAAAATAGAAAATGACTTAAATATTTCAATTTCAAATTTTCAATGTAAACTAAAAATATATATAAGCCAGCATAAAATGAAAGGACTTATTAATGGATTCAGACAAAATGAAAAAAATGAGAGTAACCAAAGAATCTGAAGCAGTCAAAAGAATCATTGATTTATGGGAGGAAAACCTCCTGAATCCCAAGACGTGCCGTGAAACAATTAAACCTAAGCATCTACCTGCAGTGGCCAGAAATTCTGCCCTGTGGAGTGATTGAGATTTGCCAGGATAGGTCTTTCCTGATGAGTAAACACCAATTGATTAGTAAGAACCCGGTTGTGGAAGTTCAGCAACCACAGTATGTAGCTGGTCCGCTTCTATTACATAGTTGTTAAACACTCAGTAAATGCCTTTTCAAGAATCATTCTGTCTTTAATTAGCACACACTGGCTGTCCTATTAAACCGAAATTAAGTTCTTATTTGAAGCAGTTAATTTGGAGACTTAACCAAATGTGGACATCTGCAAGGTAGTAATTTCAGTTCCAGCCACTGTCAGGATCCAGGCATTCTGTAATCAGGTGGGCTTAAAAGCTCGCCATTCCTCAGACAGATGCAGGTTCCACCTGACGGAGTGGAGACATGTTAGTGTGTGTGTGCACACGTGTGTGCATGTGTGAGCATGTGCCTGTCTCTGTGTGTGTTTAGACTAAAGACCCCAGAGGCAAATGTTTCCATCAAAAAAGCACAATTTATTAAGCATACAGTAAAATGACATTTCCATTGTGAAGCTTTGCAGTTTGTTAACCTTAGAAAACTCTACACAGCAAGGTGCCACGAAGAATTGCTGCTGGGATGGGGAAGTCCTGGGTTGGGCTCAGCTCATTCACAGACTTGTTTTCCCAGCCCCTGCTTCCAGCTTTGTTTTAAAAAGATATTTTCAGACTAAATATTTTCTGAGTCCTCTCAGTTCTAAAATTATGTCATGATTGAATAATAATTAAATTGCAAGTTTTATAGTTAATTGTGCATTGTCTGGAATTCAAACATGTTTAATATTCCAGCACATTATCATTCCCGGTGTGAGAAACAAACATAGTCATTTAAACCCAAAGAATGGACTCAGAGACTCGGAGAACTTACAACCTAAGTAGCTGGGCAGGCTGATAAGAACAGAAAAAATGAGCTATTTTGCAGGCTAGTAAACTTTTAACTTAGACTAAACTTCTTTGGTTCGGGTGAGGGAAGCAAGTGGGGAGCGGGGCAGGTGGGGACGGGGAGGCTGACAAGCAGGCATCGGTGATCCAAGCAGGGCCTTGTGTATCCTATTTCTTCTGTAGTTTGCTGACCTAAGCCGGTTCAAGGCACTTTGTCTTGGAAATGGACCACTGCATGCATTGTTTCCTTCACAGGGCAGCTGTGATATTCCACTGAAGAGGGAATGAAAGCAGCACATTTCTATATAAACACAAATATAAACATGCTTCTCAGAAATCTCTGTACTGATCATACTATGTTCCAGGGTCAGCCACCTATAACTAGTCTTTAGCCAAAAGACGAACTCAGACACACACAGGGCAGATATGTGACATTGGATGGATGAAGGCAGGCTCTGTAAGTGCATTGTTAGTTCACAACGGGTAATTTGAAGAGTCTACACTTCTCTAAAACTGTATGTAATCACAAATAGTGGCTGGAAAAACCTGGAGAGAGATAAGAGGATGCAATCCACACTTATTTTTCCAATTAAATTATGTTACCTACAGAAAATGAGCAGTGTACTACACAACAAAGATTACTCAGCTAAGTCATTATATAAATAATTGTAATTTACAAATAGTTGTTCTCAATGTATGTTTGTTATCCGAAAAAATACTGTCTCTGGTAATGAGGTGAGATTTATTGCTTGGTTATTGCGTTCTAGCTTCTATACACACAGTCTTATTTAATCTTTACAGTAGCCAAGCGGAGCAAGCTTTATTCTCATTCTCATTTTACAAATGAAGCAATAGAGGATCTGAAGGATTAACTAATTCGTGTAAGGCAACCCAGATATAAGTGCTGACCCTGGGATCCGAACCCATGCTGAGAAGAGGCTCTCTCCGCATCTCTCCCAACCCCAGCAGGAAAGCTGCAAAACTGCCTGAGAGAGCCGGCACTTCTAATATTTATTCCAGTAATCTGATTTCTTAAAACAACGTCCAATGTTTGAATTGCATGACGTCTCTAGTGTTTTTGTTCTTTCTCTTTTCTTTGCTCATTGAGTGTTTGTGTTTGACTTTTGTGAATTGCTGGGAGATCTTTGTTCATTTTTCTATCAAAGTGTTTCTTGTTCTGATAAATATTTGTGTTTTTAATAACTATTTTTATATAAAGATGATTTTTATACTTTATGCACACATAGTTTAATCTTTATTTTGTGGGGTTTTTTTTTGCCTTTGGCATTATGCTTAGGAGGACTTTATAGGAAATTATAAAGGTAAGTTCTCACTTGTTTTTATCTTCTGGCTTCCACTGCCTGATACAATGTAATTATTGAACACTTAAAATATGACTGCCCCAAAGTGAGATGTGCACACTAAATTGCAAAGTCTTAGTATGAAAAAAAGAGTGGAAAAATTCAATTTTTATATTGAGTACCTGTTAAAATGATAATTTTGGATCTATTGGAATAAATAAAATGTATTATTAAAATCGATTTCACCTGTTTACTTGTACTTTCTTAATTTGGCTATTACAAAATTTAAATTGCATATGTGACTTATATTTCTGTTGCACAGTGTTTTTCTGGAGTATTTTAATTAATAAATTTATAATTTATATATAAGTACCTTCTAAAATTTGTCTTAATGTCATTTAACTTTTTTTTCTAAATGGTTAAGCAGTAGCTCAAAACCATTTTGTAAATAGTGCATGGTTTCCTATGATCTGCAGTGCTGAATTACAATATACAACATTCTTACTCAGAGTTGAGTCTGCCTCTGGGCTCACCATTTTTCGACTGGTATGCCTTTGTAAGATGCTCTATGACTTGGCATTTTAAAATGAAAATTTGTCATGTATTTATTCTTCTAAGTAAATTTTAGAAGAATTTAGACAAAATTTATGTTGAACTAGCACTTATTAACTAATTTATAAAAATTGACATATCATAATACTGAGAGTTCTATTCGTTAGCTTATTCACATCTTTTCACATATGGTATTCTTTTATGTGCATTAGTAGGGTTAATTTTACATTTATCTTTGTATTTTTTCCCATGTACATGCACATGTGTGTGAATGCACCTCTTTACAAATCATATCTCTTTTTCCAAAGATTGCATGTGTCTGTTGATATATAGAGTGTACATTTTGTGTGTATTGTAACAAACCACCTATCCTATTAGTTCCAATAGTTTTTCAGTTAAGTCTTTTGAATTTCCAGGTAGACATTTTTATCTTCTGCAAATACTGAAAATGTTGTTTTTATAACCTCCATTATTCATAAATCTTATATTTTTCTTTCCTTATTGCATTGGCTTGAACTGACAAGAAAAGATAATATTAGCCAAGATCACTTATTGTTCTTAAAGTTAACATAAATTTCTCTTGTTTCAACTCCAAGTCTGACCTTGACTGTTTTAGATGAGATCTTGAAAACCATATACAAAGATTGTAATTTCCATTTGTAGATTACTAAGAGAATTTTTGATTAGTAATTAACATTTATTTTTGAAATATATTGTTAGCATCTACTTATCTGTTTTTGCCTATTTACTTGTTAATGTGAGGACTTATTTTAATAGTGGTCCTATCAAACACCACTGCATTCCAAAGGTGGAGCCAATTCACTCATGATGTATTTTCTGTCTAACATTCTCTCAATAGCACATCACTAATATCAGTACTGCATAAAGTAAATGTGGAGTTCATGAATCTCATGAGATTTTAAAATCTCAAATTTTAAAACTTCAATAACAAAGCAGGTTGAGACATCTCAACACCCTCAGGAAGATGGTACGGTGGGTTTCCCATGCTGATGCCGCTGCCTTTCTCATCTCCGTCTTAGTTGGTTTAGCCTGTTATATCAAAACACCATCTACTGAGTGTCTTTAAAACAACAGAAACGTGTTGCTCAGCGTTCTGCAGGCTGGGAAATCTATGATCCAGGCACTGGCAGATTCAGTGTCTGCTGAGGATCACTTCCTGGTTCATAGGCTGTGTCTTCTCATGTCCTCCCAGGGGAAGTGACAGGGAGCTCCCTGGGGTCTCTTCTCATAAGGGCGCTAATCCTGTCATGAGGGCTTCACCATCATCCTAATTACCTCCCAAAAGAACCTATTGTAATACTGTCACCTTGGGGATTAGGATTTCAACACAGAAATTTAAGGAGGATGCAGACATTCAGACCACAACACCCCATCCTGGGGTCCCACGACCCAGGGCTGTCTCAGAGAAGCTCCTGGTTCCCCATCCTTAAACTTGCTCTCTCTGTAATATTCTGTGCCTGTTTCCTTTTCTGTAGCCAAAATGACTTCACTTTTTATTTTTAACTTTATTTCTCAAATCCCTGTCCATGCTTTTCAAAAGACATTATTTCAATATATTTCAAACTTTTTTTCAGTATAACTTTCTTAAAATTATTTTTTCTTAAAGCTCCATGATATAAAAAGGAGAGAAAAGTAGTGTTTGAGTCGTATGAATTAATTTGATATGCTCAAATTTATATTTACACGTAGCAAAAATCAATCAGAAGATTGGGAGGTTTTGATTAATACAAACTTTAATTAGGTTATTTGTTAGACTCAAATTTGCCTTATTACTCAGTTTTTGATAATTTCTTCAGCTTGCAAAGCATCAAGAATCTTCTGACTTATAAAACTAAGCAGCTACAATTGGTAGCAACTTTTCTAATTGCTTGACTTGCAGATTGAAGTTGTGTTTCAGCTGAATTATTGCAGAAGCTTAAAAATGAAAAGGTATTGCTATTTCAAAGTTAAAATGCTAAGGATACCCAATAACACCAAACTACATCTTGTGTTTTCTACGTACGTGATTTAGAGAGAGTCCATGAATTTGACATATATTTCCACAGTCAGTTTGAATCTTCATTCTTTCATATAAAATATTTATCAAATGTGGCTTAAATAGTATCCAATGTCATTTTAATAAATCTCAGATACTTCAATCTTGACCTCGTTCAGGTATTTACTCAGAGTTTCAAAACAACCAGAATCTGGGTTGATTTGTTTCTTGAATTCCCATTTCTTCCCTGGCCCAAAGCATGGGTCTAAGCATTATGACATTTTGACCTTGAGTTGTCTAAATGAGGTTATTCAGCTTATTAAAAGTCAGATAAGAGACACTAAAACTTCCAAATATTAATGAACGTGTACTGTACTACTGGGGATGTGTTACCTTATTTTTTACAACTACGAGGTGCCATGGGACTCACATGCAATTTTACACTAACAGATACACACAACAGATACACACACACACACAGGCTTTGATTTAAAAATGACCAGGGGGAGCACCAGCCTTCATGACCAAATGGCCAAGTCTAAACATGTCAATGGTGTATTCCAAAAAAGCAGACTACCAGAGCTCCTCAGTGATGTGTCAGGGTCTCCACTGGGTTCTGTCTCGTTTACAATGCATTGGTTTGTGTATTTGTCTAATATTTGAGTTTAAAAACATACTTTTTAGGGTAAAAGCAGAATCAAACATTTGTGGAACCAGAGGACTCTGGGTTTTCACAGAACCACAAAGCAGAGACATTGATTGATGAAAATGAGTTGACATGTTACCCCTCCTGGGATATTTGAATGTTGGTTGAATTACTCTCTAATGTGTGATTACAGGCACTGTGGACAACTAATACAAGATTGTGGGTTAGGCTGACCTTCCTGTCCTTCTCCAATTGTGTTTCAGCAAAACAACCTCATCTGTCACATTAAATTTATGTTGCAGTTTGAATTATATAGGATTTGAAATTTTGCTTATGTTTAATTTAAAAATCAGTTTTAGTTTTATGGTTGTATGGATGATACAAGCATGAGACACTTGTACCCACCATCCTATTTGTACGTATTTAGAAACATTGTAATAAAAGTCAATTCAGATGAACACCAGAGTCTACAGGAATGACCCAGATTCAAGAATCATGGCTGGCAGATTTTAAGCTGAATTTTTAAGCATTATTGTTTTAAACCCTATAACAAATATAGAAAACATTGAAAACATATAATTATTAAAACTAGCCAAATGATATGAATGAGGTAAAAAATTCCAACCCATAAAAAATTTAACACGTTGTCTGGCTTCTCAGGGACAACCGTCCCCTGCAGCCTCAAAGAAGCCTGAAAAAGTAAACCCACCCCCAAGTCACAGGTATGCCTTCTGCTTTGCCAAGGCGTTTTGAGGAAGAACAGAAACGTGTCAACTAGTTCAATTAGCCAAGGCTGCCACAACAGTCAGTCAGAGGTTAGCGCCCAGCAGAGGGCCTCCCCACAGATGGGCATGTTGCAGCCAGGGGTTCAGCTGCATTTGGCCAGGAAGTCACCCACACTCCACCTGCACCTCCATCTGTACTGCCCTGCACTGAGCACAGCTCTCTAGCCCCTCCTCTAATTCCCTCCCCTGCCTCTGCAGGGCCATGGCCACTGCCACACTGAAGGGTACCTAGGCTTCCCCTAGAAACTCCGGACTCCTCTATGGTTTCCGGAGGCAATGCCACACACAGCAATCCAGCCGTGTGGACAGTTCCGTAGCAAGGCTGCCTGAGTTCAAGCTCAGCATCGTCACTTACTGCGAGCGTGAGCTGCCTGTCACTCATGTTCAATAAAATGGCATGTGAGTAGCTCACACTCAAGGTCTCCATCACTAGACTGAGCCACTAGGGCAGGGTCTCTTCTTCTTGCAGCTGTGGAGGGAAGAGGGCACCTCCTCACACCCTTTGAAGATAGTCATAATCATGTGACTTGGTTAAGCCAATAAAATGGGAGTCAAAGTACCATGGATCACTTCTGAGGAGAAGACTTTCATTGTCATTATTTTATTTGCTAACCCACGCTTTTCCTGGCTTTGACATTGGGGAAGGGCACACAGACAGAAAGCTGCCCTGAGACAATGCAACATGCAGTGCAGGGCCAGCCTGTGGAGGGAGCTCTCCTGGGGAGACCACAGCCCACAAATGACAGTGTTGCAACAGGAATGGAAGCTTTACCATGCTTGTTACTGCAGCACACCTAGCTGATCCTGACTGCTACACTATCTGTAGAACAGAGATGAAAAGTGGCTGTGTATAGTAAGCTGAGTGGCAATGCCTGGCCTGCTTGGTACTGCAGTGATGCAAGCCCCCTGCTCTCTTGTTCCAAGATGCAACCTTCGCTTGACAGATGGCTAATTCCTAGGTGTGCTATCATCTTTATTCCAGTGAGCTGGTAGAATGTCTGGTAAGTATTGTTTAGGTGTTGATAAATGTTTGTTGAGCAAAATTAAGAAGCCAGTTGAATAAATGTCACTGATATGATTGGATAATACCAATTTAAATTATATATGGAAGAAATTAGAGGCTGTTCTATGATCTGAATGTATCTCCCAAAATTCATGTTGAAACTTAATCGCCAATGGTATTAAGAGGTGGAGCTTTAGGAGATGGTTGCTCATGAGGGTGGAGCTCTCATGCATGGGATAAGCGGCTTCATAAAAGAGGATGGAGGGAAACCCATGTGCCTTTTTCCCTTCCACCCTCTGTATCATGTGAGGATGTCAGGAGATGACATCCTCGCCAGACATTGATCCTTCTGGTTCTGTGACCTTGGACTCTCCACCTTCCCAACCAATGAGAAATCCATTTCCTTCTTTTATACTCAGTCTGTGGCATTTTGTTATAGCAACACAATTGGGCTGAGACACCATGTTTGAAGGATGATGCTGAAGTAACAGTGAATTCCGCATAGATTCCTAGAAAAATATCAACTTCCCCCTGATACGGTTTGGCTGTGTCCCCACCCAAATCTCAAATTGTAGCTCCCATAATCCCCATGTGTCATGGGAGGGACCTGGTTGGAGGTGATTGAATCATGAGGGCGGGTCTTTCCTGTACTGTTCTTGTGGTAGTTAATAAGTCTCAGGGGATCTGATGGTTTTATAAAGGGGAGTTTCCCTGCACAAATTACCTCTTTGCGGGCCGCCATGTAAGACATCCCTTTGCTCTTCCTTCATCTTCCACCATGATTGTGAGGCCTCCCTAGTCATGTGGAACTGTGAGTCAATTAAACCTCTTTCTCTTATAAATTACCCAGTCTTGGGTATGTCCTTATCAGCAGTGTGAAAATGGACTAATACACCACCAAATGTTCTTGTTCTCCAACACGTTCCAACTAAAAATATTAGAACCATTGTGGCAAAACTCTGTATAAATAAGGTGAGAGAGTAAATATCCCTGTAACTAGATACCCCTAAAGGGACCACTGATATCTCTGATTTTCACTTGGGCAAATAACCATCAGTAAAATGACACCCTCTTCAAGTCAGCACCACACTCTGATGAGTGACCAGGGGCAGCCCTTTGCTGTCCTGCAGGTGTCCTTTTTAGAATGGAGGGATTAATAGCTGCTCATTTTGGGTGCATTCTATTTATCTGTTCTTAACTTTGAACTTTTTACCAGGCAGACTCTGAAAGATGAACGAGGTGCGTATCACGACTCGATACTGTGTAGCACCTGGGCTTGCCCAAAACCCTGGCTCTGGGCTTCTGTGATGTCACTTTCAGCCAATCAGAGAAGCTGAGGAGCAGGAGGAGGCTTTTCATGGATGCAGGTGTGCGGGCCTCAGATGGTGAGCCCTGCTGCTCCCCTCCTCACCTCCAGGTGGGGAGATGTTTGTGGGGCTTCCACTGTGCAGGGCTGGGTTGTTGAGAATATGGAAATACTGGGTTTGCAGCAAGCTATATTCCCGTACCTCACAAAGAGCAGCCACAACTGAAAGATGAAAAATGATGGGAAAGAAGGAGGCAACACTATAAAATTTTACCAAATGAGCTTCTGGTTGTATATTGACAATATTTAAATAAATGGACCATAAGCCATTTATAAAACCTTCAGAAATGACTCTGTTTCCAACAGCTTCTCTTACAGTTTCAGATATGTCACGCTCACTGTGGTATTAAATCTTCTACATCATAGTGACAGAGAAGAATGCATACTTATAGTGTAACTATTATAATGCAAATCACTGGATGGGTCAGCAAGGCTGCCAAATGTAAGCATTTTTATAAAAATGCTCTGATCAAGGCCTTCCAAGGATCTTCCTCCTTTTACATCATCTAATTGATTCCAGTTTATTCATGATAGTCCAAGCAATAATGAGATTACCCAAAATATTGTGCAAATAAAGAGATATTAAGTGTATTCTATTTAGAAACAAATTCAGAAATACCTATGTAGCCTGTTGAGCTACACTTATACAGCAGACAAAGACAGGGCAACTTAGAGACACACACACACTTTCATAAACATTTATACTCTCTCCCTCAGAGCTGGGGATCTCATACTCTTGGTTTAGCCCTTTTGATGAAAATACACCGTGATTTTAAAAGAACCCACGCTCAAACATGTATCACTCATCAAAAAGTGCATTTAAAGAAAAAAAAACACTCAGTTGTAATTCCCATTACGTCTCGCCTCTCATCCTGGTGACATTGATACTGAATATTGGATGAATGCTGGCAAAGCGTTAGTAGCAAATTCCGTGTCACAGTCTCCCCTGCAGTATGACAGCCCACTCTCTGAATGTTTTGTCCAATAATGAGGAAACTTTAAAAAATAAAATGTGCATTCTTTTTGAGACAGGGTCTCACTCTGCCACCCAGGCTGGAATGCAGTGGCACTATCTTGGCTCACAGCAGCCTTGACTTCCTCGGGCTCAGGTGATCCTCCAGCTTCAACCTCCCCAGTAGCTGAGATGGCAGGCACATGCCACCCAAGCCCAGCTACTTTTTATATTTTTTTGTGGAGACGGGGTTTCACCATGTTGCCCAGGCTGGTGTCAAACTCCTGGGATCAAGCAATCCACCTGCCTCGGTCTCCCAAAGTGCTGGGATTACAGGCGTGAGCCACCACGCCCAGCCAGATATGAGTCTTTTAACAATAACCTGGGTTTTGTGTTGGGGTGCTGAAACAGTGACTAGACAAACCTCCCTGGATGACCGGAGGGGCAGGGCAGAGCGCGAGCCCACATCGGAGTGACCAGGGCTCCTCCAGCTGCAAGCATGGTTTCTGGAGGGGCAGGGCAGAGCGCCAGCCCACATCGGAGTGACCAGGGCTCCTCCAGCTGCAAGCATGGTTTCCTTCCACAGCAGAGCGGATGTGCAGCTGGGGACTCCCATGCAGAAGTGCATAGGACGCTGTCTCAGTGTGCCAGGGGGTGATCTGGGAAGACAAGATAAGGCATCTGTCCCCCAGGAACACCTGCTCTCCGGGAACAGCCACCTGGAGGATCTTGCACTCAGCCCACGAGGGCAGGACCAGCAGCCTGGGCAGTTTCGGGGATACGGACAGAAGACTCTTTATTTACTTTTTTGAGATGGAGTATTGCCCTGTTGCCTAGGCTGGAGTGCAGTGGCACAATCTAGACTCACTGCAACCTCTGCCTCCCGGGTTCAAAAGATTCTCCCCCCTCAGCCTCCCAAGTAGATGGGATTTCAGGTGCGCACCACCGCACCTGGCTAATTTTTGTAGTTTTAGTAGAGATTGGGTTAAGCCATATTGGCCAGTCTAGTCTCGAACTCCTGACCTCAGGTGATCCACCTGCCTTGGCCTCCAAAAGTGCTGGGATTACAGGTGTGAGCCACCAGAGGACTCTTGCCCAGTGGCTGGATGTCACCTCCAAATGCTGTTCTTGGCACCTACATCTGGGTCTTACTTGTCCTGAAGTCATGGGGGCTACTAACAGCCTTAACTAAGCTCACTTTTGCTCTTACAAGTTGGAACCGGTCCTCTTCTTTAAAACTGTATATTATGACTCGTACAAAGTCTGGATTTTCCAGATGAAAATACCTGCTTATGTACAATTTCAGCGACAAACTAGATGCTACCGGTCACCCAGTGTATCCACCCTGTGCACAGGAATCATTCCCAAATAAGCTAGAAGGGTGCCACGGTGTTAATAAAGAGGGTGTCACAAAGGAAGTGCACATTCAGTCCCACACTAAAATTGTAGGCATGTAATATTTCCATTCTCCTAAAGCTCCAGATCTCAGTTGGAGCCTCAGCGTGGCCATTCAGTCCAGCCTGAATGGTCTCTGACTACAGTCCTGGCTCTGGGATCCCCGGGACAGGCACGTGGCCTCCTGCCTTCAGAGTGGACCTTCCTTAGCCCTTTCTACCCTGCTACAGTCCTCTTTCTTGCAGAACACTCTGGAGAGAGGCGGTAAACTGACACCATAGCTGACAACAAAATGCTTCTTAGGGCCATTAGATCCTGTCCCGTGGGCTGACCTCAGGCACTGACGGTCCTTAGTCACCATGAGGCAATGTCACAAGAGCACACCCAGCACTTTGTTGTTATTTCACAACTTTAGGAGAGAAACCATCTAGCTTTGTGATTTTTTTCCCCTGGGGGAATAGAAAATTCAACAGGTTTAATAAATGACTGAACAATAAATTAATAAATGGGATGAAGGCATAAGAAAATGGGGAACAAAGACAAATTGCAAAATCAACAATTATCATATTCTAACAATATGCATTTTAACTATGATTTGTAGACAGACTCAAGTTTTCTATCAGAAAGAGAATAAGAACTACCTACAAATAATGTATAATCTTTGCCCAACAGACAAAAGATTATAGCATTTTAATCAGTCTCACGTAAGTCAGTATAAATCTGTAAATAGGGACCAGGTTTTAGTTTTTCTGATTATTATTCTAGTTTTAAAACTCAGGCTACACCCTATGGATGTTTAATAGTAAGGGGATAGCTACTAAAAAATTAACTGTGGCTTTGAGTTTTCTCCTGAGCTTTTTAAAGCATCTCCATACTGAGAAGCCTGACACTTAGTACATGGAAAATACATCCCCGACACTCAGGAGCCTGGTGTCACTGGGTCCCATCCTTGTTCCAGGCCCGGGTCACTCTGGCCTCCCCCTCCCTCAGTGACTGCTGGACGGCAGCGCCTCCTCTCTGGTTTTCCAGACCCCCTACCCCCTGCTGCCCCCGGACGTGGGTCGCTGGGGCTTGGGCTCACTTGTCCAGGGAGACATGGACGGCGTCAGTCCCGAGCTTTGCATCCACTCATCACAAATCTCATCATCAAAGTGCACCCGTGCTGAGTCAAGGCCCTCATTCTAGCAGGTCCCAAAGTGAGCAAGGCTTGATGGGAAAGGGGTCAGTGATTTCTTACTATGTCCAGTTACGCAGGTTTGTATAGGAGGACTCTGTTTTCATAAACCAATCTCGCCTGGCTGGTGGTTTCGCTTCTGATTCATGGGATGGAGGCTGGCATAGCCTGGGACTTGAGAGTCCTGGATTTTTATAATTCTTTCTCTTTTTCTGAGGACTTCCATCCTATGCTTTCATTCCCATCTGTCCGCCTTCACTTTACCACACTCAGGCTTTGCTCCCGTTAGCATCTATGTCATGACAGGCTTGGCCTGCACTGACACAAGAGGCCCGGACTGCCCGTCTCTCCAGCCTGGTCCTGTGATTCCAACAGTGGGGCCCATGACCCTTCTCTCCTCCCGAGACCCTCCCACCCCACTCAGCACTCACCCCTGTGGTCCTAAGAAATCGGGAACCACTCGTGGTCTCCACTCACAAACCACCTGCTCGTCCTTTCTCTGTTCATGCCTCAGGACCCTCAGCTCCAAAGCTGCAGCCCGACTGGGGTCTTCAATTCATGGACACTCCCGTCGGCTCACTGCCCCTTGCCCCAGCCCCCATCACCTCATTGATGCTGTTCTCGATGTGAGCTCCCTCCCAGCACACACCGAAAATGCCTGCTCCAAGTCTGTGTACTAGACCCTGGACACAATCGTGCTGATAGCTCCAGCTTCCAGGAGGACCATCTTCTCTGAGCCTGGGGTTCTCTGTGCAGTGCAGCCTGCACCTCACTCCATCAACCCAACCCCTTCTCCCCTACCCCAAGCCCCAGGGCCTAGAGGATGGTTTCATACCTTCTCCTCCCACGCCTGCCTCCCCCTCCTGCTCTCAGCTGGTGGCCTTGCTTCCTGTACTCCCGAGAAGGTGGAACCTCTGCAGAGACTGTCCACCTGCTCCGAGGCCACCCATGCTTGCCCATGTCAGGCCCATGCTTCTCTGCACCTGCTGGGAGCCAACCCCCGACTTGTCCTTTTTGGGGGCCTCTGGCTCTCACACGGCTCAATTCAGGGCCAGGGCAGCTCCTTGCTACCTTTTCAGAACTAAGGCATGATGTAAATCTTCAAAAGATATTATCATGAGTTTATTCTCATTTCCGATTCAAATTTGGCGAAATCATTTTTTAACCTTGTTTGTATTATCTTTGTTTTTCTTCCTTTTATGCTGCAAATCCCAGCTGGAGTGACATCAACATAAATTCTCAATTGCTTTATCCTACACCAGGTGTGAAACAACCTAGGAATAACGATGTCAGTCTAACACCAAAACTATGAGTATTGAAAAGAGTTCTTTTCTGTTTGTTTGTTTTTGTCGTGTGTGTGTTCTTAAACAAACGCAGTAGAAACAAAGCCTCAAATGATCTTCGTGAGCTCACTGGAAGTGGTTGCCTTCCTGAGTTCATTGTCTGTTGGTGTCTTTCGCCAATTTCTATTTCCTCTTTCCCCTTTGAACCAGAATGCCGGCGCCACCACTGCCGGAATGTTGCTCCTGTCAAGGGCACAAGTGACACATAGGCTGGTGAGCCCTGAGTCCACTCAGCAGCAGCAGGTGACGGCTGATCGCTTCCTGCACCAGGACACTTTCTGAGTGTGGATTTCAGGACCCCACACTCACGTGCCCCTCCTGACCCCCTGTCTGTGCTTCAAATTGAGCATCTTATTTCACAACCATAGGAAATCCCTGCCATGCAACAGAAAGAAAGTGAAAAAAAGCCATCAGTTTGGAGGGAACATGGTGCCTTTGGAAAGGTGGGATGAGTGGATGCTAAGTGAGTCAAGGTGATGGCAACTGGGGCACGTTGGTCTTGACCACAGTGTTGGGAAGGAGAAGGCCTTATAAAAATGTGTAATTGGACACGTTGGGGATTCTTCTTCAGAAGGGCACATTGAGAAAGGGCCAGAACATCAGTGGATCAAAAGCCTGTGTCTTTCTTTGTTCTCTGGTGTCCTTGGCTGATGCAGCAAGGCCTGGAATTCAAGAATCGCTTCCCAGCTTCTAAGCAGTATCTTCTCAGCCCCTTCCTCCCAGAGACTTACCCCAGCCCTGGTGATTCCATTTCTGGGTCCAGTGGAGGCCCAGTGCCCCTTGCAGAAATGTCAGACTGTCCCTGGGATCATTAATAGATGCTGTCCTGATCAAGGGGTTTACTTGGCCAAATGAAACAAGGCCATTATGAGCCCTTTGCCGAGTTGAAGACAAAGGTATTAACTTTAGTCCAAGTGTTCTCTGAGCTGTATGATAAGCATGCAGCCCTTTCTTTGAGGAATGGTGCCAATGTTCTGTAGGAGACGGGTGCTGTATGGAATCCAGTGTGGGGATGCTGCTCTAGGATGTGCTGGTGTCTCATTTCCTGTCACACTGAGAACAGGCTGCTGTTCTGACTCAGGCTAAAGATCTGGGTGGGACAGACCACCCCCTGAGCACAGCCTGGCTGTGGCGTGCTAATCACTGAGACGCCAATAGGAGTGTGATCACCACAAGGGCATGTGCTCAGGGGCCCTGGAGGCAGCCTCCTGCTTGGTGCAAAGACACGTAGGACATCACCTCCTCCTGAGTCACATGCACCCTCATCACAAGGCCAGAGAGCAACATCTCACCCACCACACTGGCCATCCCAGACACACACAGAGCACTGTGCAAGGACAGAGACCAGTGTCCATCTCGGCCGGAGAGACTGGCATGGGAACACTCCCTGGAGGAGGTGATGCCACAAGCAAGCCTCAGAGGACACATGCTGAGACCCTTTCTGCCTCTGCAGTCCTGTGTAGGCAAGTCAGCTTTTCCCTGCCCTTCAACAATATTCCAAGCCTGCCCACCTCCCTGTGGAGGAGTGCTCAGGTCTGTCTGAGGCTGACCTGGACTCTGCAGAGGGGCTATTTCTTCATTTTTCCATTTATCAGCAAATGCTTGAGAGCACACTCTTCTGGTTTTGCACCTGGTGAGCAGTACCTGTGGAGCTGCTGTCTGCAGATCATGGAGGCGGGAGGGGTGCAGCTAGGCAATCCAAATGCCCATCCGGGTCTGCACGGTCTCCAAGGCAGTCCCAGCTGCGGTGCAGGCAGACGTCCCTGTGGACGAAGAGTGTGTACTGAATGAGTGACTGGGATTTTTTCTTTGCTCATCTGGATTTCCTACTGTCCTCCAGTGAACAGGGATTCCCTATGCAATGCAGGACCATAGGCACAAAGATATAGATCAAAGAGAAATTTGTCATTCCCTTCCACTATTTTCTTATTAAATTTTTAAAAAGCCTAACGGATCTTGGTCTCAGTTTAAGGGACTACAGGCCAAGCCTGGAGGATTTAATAAAAATCAAATGGAGGGCCAGGTGTGGTGGCTCACGCCTGTAATCCCAGCACTTCGGGAGGCCGAGGCGGGCGGATCACGAGCTCAGGAGATGGAGACCATCCTGGCTAACACGGTGAAACCCCGTCTCTACTAAAAACTACAAAAAATTAGCCAGGCATGGTGGCTCACGCCTCTAATCCCAGCACTTTGGAAGGCCAAGGCTGGTGGATCATGAGGTCAGGAGATCAAGACAATCTTGGCTAACACAGTGAAACCCCGTCTCTACTAAAAATACAAAAAATTAGCCGGACGTGGTGGTGGGCACCTGTAGTCCCAGCTACTAGGGAGGCTGAGGCAGGACAGTGGCATGAACCCGGGAGGCGGAGTTTGCAGTGAACTGAGATCGCACCACTGCACTCCAGCCTGGGCAAAAGAGCGAGACTCCATCTCAAAAAAAAAAAGAAAAGAAAAATCAAATGGAGGCAAGAAGCTCAGTTACCAAGCACAGGTGGAGGCCACCACCCAGCCAGGCCTCTGATGAGGAGGTTTCCAGCTCTTGTCCTGGTGCTTCTCAACCTTGACTATACACAGGCTACTCAGGGGGCTTCAGAAAAGCCTCGATCCTCCCACACCAGTGGGATGAGCCCAGGGAGAGGGCTGGTGAGCAGGTGCACCTACTGTTTCTGAGCTCCCTTTCAGGTGGTCCTATTGCCCAGGGAGAGGCAAGGGCTCTGCTCTGGAGCCAGCTTTGAGCATCCAAGGTGTACTTCTATTTAGGAGGCAGAAATGTCTCACAGCCTTGAGTTAGACAGCTGGGCTGGTTGACCCTGGACTTCCCAGAGAGGAGTGAGTGGGGTAGAAAGATGAATAGGAAATAGAGCTCTAAACATGGCCTGTGACATGTAGCTCAGTTTCTATCATAAAAGAAGAAAATCCCTTTAGTTTAGGTCTGTAGTTCCTAGCACAGAAGTCTATGTTATTAAGATTTATTTTTCTCTATATTATATGAAAAGGGTCAAAGAAAATGCTTGACTCTTGCTCAGTGCATAGCTCTGTGGTTACCATGGTTTGAACATTAATATAGGTAGAGAATTTGGTTAAGCGTTTTCACTTTTATTTTGCTGAGAATCTGTGGGTGGACGGAGCCCCCACCTCCCAGGAAACAAGCAAATATTCCCCAAGGATTTTGCAGCCTCTCTGTCTGTGCTTCTCTCTGCTTACTTCAAGGCAAGTCCACAAATATTATTGAGTCCTGCACTGTGTACAGGATGGAGCCTCGTTTTATTCTATGAAACAACATCTATTAGGTGGGCACTGCCTTTTAGCCATATGGCTATTGAGCAACTTTAAACGTGTTGCTAGCTTTATTTGTATGACTTTTGATAGGACCTGTCTGAGTCTGTGGAAAGAGGCATACCTGGCCAGCCGGAGGTCACAGCAGAGTAGACCAATTGACATTTCAACGTGTGCCTCTACAATATTCTTTGGCTAAGGATTTTGGATTTTTCAAAACACACAAATATGGCTGTTATTCAAATTAATTTTAAATTTAGAAATACTAAATAAAAAAAATTTTAAATGTGATTCTAGTGTACCATATTGATTTTTCAAAACGTGTTTGAAACAATAGCAAAATTCTTCCTGAAAGCTAAAAAACATTTTCTCTGTGGAGTAATATAGAGTTTTCATCAACTGGAGTTTGACTCAAGAAGGCTTGTCCAGCCTTGACTTTTTCTGTTCTTCCAGGTAGGAAAAGGAGACCTTTTCACTTACTACAGATCTAAATACAATCAAATACTTGCAAGGAAAAAAACACATATGCATCTATACTTATTAAAATAATTTTACTGAAGCGTTATCTTACTGTCCTTTCTTCTTTCCCAAACACACACACA
The DNA here is from genome assembly GCF_029281585.2 of Gorilla gorilla gorilla. Lineage (NCBI taxonomy): Eukaryota > Metazoa > Chordata > Mammalia > Primates > Hominidae > Gorilla > Gorilla gorilla. Next base: position 109,669,883 of record NC_073243.2, on the reverse strand, counting down.
CACACACACACACACACACACACACACACACACACACACAGTTTTCAAAATGCTTGTGTTTCTTGCATTTATCCCTGGGTATCCCCATCTTTCCTATTCAAGGTCTCCTTGAAGGCTTATTCATTGTTTATCATTTTCTCATGTATCTTCTCCAGCAACTTATGTGATCAGAAGTGCACAGCACAGGGCTTGGTGCTTAGCAGGCATGCAATACCCTTTCACAGACCTGAAGAATGATGCTGCAATTCATCAGAGAGAGGGGAACAGGGAATAGGGCACAGTGAGTCCCAGTGTGGCCTCTGAAATTAGATCACAAACTTGCTGACTTTTTATCCTGGCTGAGTTACTTGTCCTCTCAAAATCTTAGTAATCTTATCGGTTAAAAGGGGATAGTAATACTATCCAAGTTAGAGGCGGTCGAGAGCCTTAAGTAAAAAATGTGTATTAAACAGTTAACAAAGCATCTGGCAGCTTGTTAAAAGTCCCCTGCAGGGACTCACAGGACTGAGGAAATGAGACAAACTGTATCCCACAAAGTACAGTCACTCGTCTCTTCAAATCACGATGGAGACATGTCCTGAGAAATGCATGCTCAGGTGATTCCCTCCCCGTGTGAATGTCACAGGGTGTCCTTATACACACCTAGAGGGTCTAGCCTGCTACACGCCTGGGCTGCATGGCCTAGCCTACTGCTTCTAAGCTACAGACCTGCAATTGTGCTGAATAATGCAGGCAGTTGTTACACAATCGTCAGGATTTGTATCTTAACAGATCTAAACATGAAATTCTACAGTAAAAATATGGTATTACAATCTTATGGGGCCACCATCCTATACACAGTCTATTCTTGAACAGACATCCTTAGGCAGCAGAAGACTGTATGAATTTTGTTTGGTTGCTTTTAGAGTATAGAGTTCTGGCCACATTCTGGATCATTCTGGCATCCTCATCATGGGAAGCAAGTCAAGCCAGATCACACCACACAGCCCAGAGCTTCCAGGGGGTGTGAGGCCAGGTCTGAGGTTCCCTGAGCACTGCCTGTGCCAAGTAGGGCTTGTCCATCCCCCGGGGCAGAATGGGCCACCGTATCCCATGGGGTCACGGTTCTCTCTTTAAAAGGAAGCAGCGCTTTGCTTCCATTCAGAATTCGCGCTTGCCCAGAGCTGTTTCCCGTATTCTCTCCATTCAGTGGGACTGCGAGATCATAGCCGGCTTATTAAATCTGAAGAGCTCTGCGACCTTGAGGTTTTTCTTCCTCGGAAGCTCTCTTCTGGCATTCTCGAGATGGGCCCGGCTCGTCTGCGAGGTTAATTGAAAGATGGTCCCAGATGAGGCAGCGCATTGGCTGCACCACAGGCATCCTCGCAGGAAGGAATTCAGGAAAATGGAAATAGCTTTGGATGGAACATAAAGGCTGGGATCATCGGCAGAATCACAAAAGCTGTGCAGCGCGGTCGCCAAGCCTGGGCTGCTGGGCAGACGGCGGCACAAAGAGCCGGGGGCTGGGCCGCGCCAGCGCTGGAATGAAAAGGCCTGTCTTGAAGTTGCAGCTTCGGAGGCTTGGCGTGAAAGGCAGCGGGGAGAGAAAACAGCACGTTGAATGAGAGGAGGGGAAGTGGGCACTTTATTTTTAAATCCCTGGCACGGACCGCAGGCTCTGAAGTGGGTGGGAACAGGCCTCCGTGGGCGCTCTGCGGCTCAGGTCCCAGGGTGCACATCCTGGGTGCAGCATGGTGTCTCTGCTGCTGGCTGGCATGTCTGGGCACTGGTGTGGCTATCAGTGCCTTAGTGTTCCCCGTGAGAAATGGACATCGAATGGCTTTTTCACAGGAGTTAGGCTTTGAAAGGCACCTTTTCCCAGTGCACTTCATGAACATGGACAGAGCATTCACTGTCCCCATATGCAGAGGTCCCAGGCAGCCTCCAACTCCAGCGAGCTCTCATCCTCCCCAACAGGGAGGGGTGGACAATGCGAAATCCTGTTTCCCAAAAAGCCAAATGAATCCCCCTTTAGACTCCAAAACTTCTTTTTTTGTGTGTATTTAAATCATTTTCCCTTCATCATTCCTAAAATTATTACATCACCTTATTCTTTTCTGAAACTGCCGACAGAATTTCATTGGCTGTGGACATCAGGTATATTCAGCTGTCACTTTGCAGTCACGGCCTGCCCTGAACTGTAGGACAGCAGGGCCTCAAAGCCCAGTGACGCACTCAGGGAGCGTTGCCCTGAACTCTTCTTAAGAAAGCCTGTGTTGGAATCCTGTGGTTTGATGCCTCTTTTGCCAACAGACTGCCTGGTCTTACGCCTCCGGGTCTGAACATCTCTACGCTGATTGGTGTGGGACTCTACAGTTTTCTAAGTGTCCACTCCTGGTTTTGCCGGCCAGGTTGGAAGGCTCCAGGTGAGGTTGGAAGCTCCTCCTCGCAGTGACATGCTTTGCCTCACGCCGCTTCCTCCCTGCAGAGAGCCCCATCCCTCACTCTGCTGGCCAAGCCTCTCATTCTTCAATGTCCAGCTCTGGTTTGCCTCCCCTGTGAAATCTATAGCATCAGAATTAATTGTTCTGTCTTCTGAATCCCACAGTTTCCTGATTCGATGGCAGGTGGTACCTGTGGCTGACCTCTTGTGCTTTCTGATCCTATGTTCAGTGGGCAGGAGCCACTTGGCCCTGGTGCCTGCCGCATTTACCACATTGCTTGGCACACAGCAGGGAGTCCGTAACTTAGAAAAACACACCTGTGGATGTAGACTACAGGGCACCTTTTTGCTGTCTCAGAATATTCTTTCTCATATTCTAGTTTTTTTTTGGTGTGCTAGATGTGTGAGTGATCAGTCAAAAGTTTAGCCTGGAAATCAGAAACGACACTCACTATTTTAGCAGAAATATTTTGGTGTAGGAAATTGATTAGATAGATACTGGAGAAAGAAAACATAATATGGGAATCCTGAAATGGAAAAAGCTGCGCCCCTTGCACTGAGGCCCCGGGAAAGTGGGGAGGGGCTGTGAGGAGCAGGAGTCAGACCCCAGGCCTCTGAGGAGGAGCATGTGTTGGTGGCTGACTTGGGGTCTTCATGGCCGTGAGATGAGGCTGCATGGGGACTGCACAAGCTGGACACCATACCCAGCCAGAGGCCATTGCAGGGGAAATGCTGCCAGGAATGACAGCAACTTAGGAGAAGGAAGGGGCAACCCAGCCCCGTGGTTTCCACGGGTGCCCAGGTTGGCGGAGTCCAACACGATGAAGTTGGCAGGGAAGAGACGTCCTGGCAGAGTCAACCCTCGTGCAGCAAGGCTGGGTTTACTGCAGGAGGGTGAGTTTGGAGTTGAGCGGCCACAGCTAGTAACAGACACAAAGAGCTCGGCCCAAACTGAATTACAGACAAGCAAGCTGTTGCTTCTCTCTTCAACCCAGAGACGGCTGAGCACCATCCACGGTGCAAAGCTTCCAGCTTTAAGCTTCCACAGTGGATCATTTAAATCATGAGATGTGTTCTGCAGGGACTTGACAACTGTGCCCCGGCCGCACTGGACCTTTCTGGCTACGAGACTGCCGGAGTCTAGGTGGATAACGTAACGTAGCTCTGCGTGGCTGCTGGCAGATGCCGCAGTTTTGCTGTCCCGTGTCCCTGGAGACTGAGTGGGAGACACAGATTTCCTTGCACCTCAGAGGACCCCAAACCCTAGGTGCCAGTCGGCAGTGAGGGCATGGGCATCCGAAGTTGATGTTTTCTTTTTACTAGTGTAAAATGTTGAAAGGTGGATTATCTGAAAACAGAGTCTTAAAAATTAAAATCAAAGCTTGTTTTAATTTTAAAAACATCCACAGTGGGCTTTCTCTTTTCCCACCTGCTCCTCTGACACTGCAGCCTGACTGCTTTATGTGGCTCTCAGTACAGATGGGGCAGCAGAAAGCCTGGCTTGTGAGGCACTGCGACGGGTTTTCCAACCATAACTCCAGGGCCACCTGGGTGCTTCTCCTGACTTTCTCAAAGGTCCATGGTGGAACGTGGCCATGGTGTCACTCGGCTTTGGGTGGTGCCAGCAGCGGTCTGTGTGGCTCCTGATCATGACGGCAACTCTTCCCATCCCTTATCTGGGGACACATATTTAATGGAACGTTTTGAAGGGTTTCAGCATAGACACACACCTGCGATAGAGTCCCCACAATCCAGGTAGTCAACGTGTCCATCACCTCCAAAATTCCCTTGTGATCTTTTGTGGATTTTGTGTGTTTGTTAAGACACTTAGCCCATTATCTCTTATTTTAACATATCTCAAAGTGCGTTAAGAAGTCAAAACCAGATGTAAATCTTACCTCAAGGAACTTGAATTCTGCTTCATGTGTGTAAAGTCAGGCACTGTCCCAGTGTCTTAAAATCCAGAGTTAAAATGTACCTTTTTCCCAGAACCCCAAGGCCCAGTGTGTGACCTGGGATGGCCCCGAGAAGAAGGCTGGGCCTCGCCAGGCCTGGCACAGCAGCAGGCTCCCAGGCACCTCCTGAGAAGCTCCTGGAATCTGTGGCCCTCATTTATTCTACACACGAGGAAACAGATTTTTAGTCTATTGGCCTTTATCACCACACATCATTTAGATTCCAAGATGTGTACAAAAATCATCGCTCTCTAAAATTCACCGCTGGATTTCCAATTGGTGGGGCAGTCAGCGTCTCGTTGGTTTTCCCCTTGTTGTGTTCATGGACAACAGGCAGAAATACACGTGCTTCCTCTGCTGTGGGCTGTTTAAATTTAGCTAATTTTACGGCTCTCATCTGTGAAATAAAAATGAGAAGAGCAGTCCTCTCCATGTAATGTTATGTAAATTAATTAACTGGGAGTTAAGTATATGGAAAAATAAAAATGTCAATAAATACATTAGTGGCATCATAAATCTCCATCCAATTAACAAAAACTCCATCTTTACTTTGGGGGTCTCACCTCTCTTACCAGTTTACAAATCTTCCTTGTGACTGTGTGTTTCTTTCCTGTGTTTAAAAAGACAATCTCAAGTGAAAACACTGCCTGCTGGCATTAAGCATGGAAGAGGGCACATTTTCCACCCCTCAGCTCTGGTTCTATCTGCGGGCACTTGATCACTTCCCTACCTGGGCCCTAGTCACGTTGCCCCCAGAAGTAAAGACTCAGCCCTGGGTCCCTGGAATGGCTGCAGGGAGCAGAGCTGCCTGGGAGCCCCAGAGCTGGGGGCCGTCTCAGCCACACTGGCCTTCCTTCCCGGATGGCTGCCTGCTTATTTCTTCCTGTATCCCAGCTGCAACATGTGAAGACTTCGGTACAGTTGGGGCAGCAGAAAGCCCGGCCTGGGAGGCACCATGATGGGTTTTCAAACCATAACTCCAGGGCCGCCGGCTCAGTGGCCTCCTGCAGTCAGAAAGAGGGATTCAGGCAGCCTCAGATCCTTCCTTCATGTTCCGCTGCTGGTTGCCCTCTGCCCTCCTCTCCTCCCTGGGGATGTGATGCCAGCTCCTCCTGTCCATGGGGGCTGCCCCCCATTCCTATGCACATCTCCCCTCCATTCCAGGTGACTTTTCCCTTCCCTGAAGCCCCTCACACACGTGGCTGTCATACCTCTGGGCTTTGATGGATCCTCTTAATGACGATATTCTGGCCCCCTAGCCTCCCTAACGGCCCAGAACCGGGCACACGCCTCGCTCTTTCCCAGTGCTCTCCCATTGCCAAGCATGGTGTGGCTCATGGGGCTGGAGCTCAGTGAATGCATTTGCACTTTAGTTAAACCAGCCAGGTAACTGGCTGGTGGCTCTCATTTTGAAGACATCACCACAACCCCTGTCTGAGACTTTTGGCGAAATACAACGCAGCCCTTCAGAAGGAAGATGTTGTGGATCAAAAGTCCATCACATCACAGCACATGGTTTGTGGCCAATGGTTTGCAGTTATCCAAGTGCTTCTTTTGTTCATGGGGCCTGAGGGCATAGGGCAACTTATGAGTGACATCTCAGGCCCAGAGTTGGAGGCAGAGCATCCTCAGAGCATGGAGATGGGACTCAGAGGACAAGCATGCAGCAGCTGCACACTCAGTCTTGGAGATGGTGATGCTGAGAGTTCTGGTTCCTTCTTAGAAGCAAAGGAAAAAGGCACAGGCACCAGTGCAGTCCAACACGTGTTTGATTAGAAATGAAAATGACCATGTTTCACCCCTTCTTTTATTCTTTTTTTTTTTTTTGAGACCGAGTCTCACTCTGTCACCCAGCCTGGAGTGCAGTCGTGCCATCTCAGCTCACTGCAACCTCTGCCCCCCAGGTTCAAGTGATTCTCCTGTCTCACCCTCCCAAGTAGCTGGGATTACAGGCGTTTGCCACCACGCCCAGCTAATTTTTGTATTTTTAATAGAGATGGGGTTTCACCATGTTGGCCAGGCTAGTGTCGAACTCCTGACCTCAAGTAACCCGTCTTGGCCTCCCAAAGTGCTGGGATGACAGGCATGAGCCACTGCGCCTGGCCCCCTTCTCTTATTCTATTTTTCTATCTATTCAAGTGTATACATTTGAAGGGAAAATTGCTGGTGACAATTTGCCCCACTCCCCATGCAGGACAAGGTAAGGACCCGGTCTTCCTGTGCAGCCTGATGGCTTTGTGTGTCTCTTGGTGGCAGAACTGGCATAGCCTGGCACTTTGCACAATGTCTAGTAACAGATCAACTTTAACACAAGAAGGCAAGAATATGTTCAGGGAAAAAGGGGTTGTCACCCTACTCTTGTACTTCTCCCCAGACAATTTCAAAGGCACCAGCCCCTCTGCTCGCAGACTCTGTGCGTGGTTTTTCTTGCTGCACGAGGCGTCCCCACAAAGGTGCTGGCAGCCTCCCCAGCCTCTGCCTCCTCTCTTTCACAGCCTTCTGATGTCTTTCCAGGTTGGAGCTCCTGCTTAGATGAAACAGATGACTTTCTGGGCCTGCTTCTGCTCGCAGCAGGCAGGAGCAACAGTGACTGATTGGTTGAAACATGAGGATTAATGGGTATTTATATTTCATTAAATTTTATGCTCACTGGAGAATAATGTATCACTCGCAGATATTGAAACATATGTCAACCCTATCCACTTACATATCATTCAATTTGACTTAAATGGATTGATCAAATTTTATTAAAGTCCAATATATCTTCCAAAAAATGCTGCTAACACAGGACTGTCCCTGCAGAGTCACCCGATAAAAGGAGAAGCCTGTGCTATGACTCTATTTATACTGTTTTTTTGGGAAAAAAATAGGTTATTGTGGATGAAGTACTCATTAGAAGGTGCACAGAAAAGTAAGATTCTTAAGCAGATTCTCAAGCAGGGGCCCCACTGTAGTGACCATAGAGAGGGTCGAGTCTGAATGCCCAGCTGCCAAGGCGGTAGGACGCTGCTGTGCTTGTTCCCGGAAAGCAAGCTGCTCATCCCTGGGTCACAAAACCTGCCTTAGAAATCCTGATTCTGAATCTTCCTTTGCTGGCATGGCTGCAGAGCTCCCTGGGGGCTTCCTGCCTGGCTGGGTGCTGGACTTGGAGCTCTGAGCTCTCTGCCTGTGTTTCTTCTCCCTTCCTGTCTTCCACTCCTGTGTTCCCACCAGGACAAATGTGATTTTTTTTTTTTTTTTTTTTTTTTGAGACAGAGTTTCACTCTTGTTGCCCAGGCTGGAGTGCAATGATGTGATCTCAGCTCACCGAAACCTCTGCCTCCCGTGTTCAAGCGATTCTGCTGCCTCAGCCTCCCTAGTAGCAGGCATGTGCCACCATGCCCAGCTAATTTTGTATTTTTAGTAGAAACGGGGTTTCTCCATGTTGGTCAGGCTGGTCTCAAACTCCCGAACTCAGGTGATCTGCCCGCCTCGGCCTCCCAAAGTCCTGGGATTACAGGCATGAGCCACCATGCCCAGCCGGCAAGTGTGATTTTATTTGTTTAACACGGATCTGCTTACAAACAAAAATAAGTGTGAGTCACTTCAGACCAGACATCTCTAGCATTCAGGCAGTTCCTAGTTCGTTGCTTATGTTAGACCTTCCACAAGGTAAGTTGAATAGTGAACACCCACGACCGGTTGGACATTATTTCTACAATTAAATGCTCACTTTCTAATGAATACACACTATGCCTATGCTGGGAGCATATGCACATATTTTGGATAGAATTTGAGAATAAACAGCAATTCTTAAAATATTGTTGCCCAGGTCTTTCAGACGTTATAAATATGATTCAAAAATATGGAGACTCCTGCACCTTCAACTTTATAAAGGAATCAATAATAAAAACTACTTTCCTTAAGCATATTGATATTGTTTGGCTCTGTGTCCCCACCCAAATCTTACCTCAGATTGTGGGCCCCAGTGTTGGGGGAGGGGCAGGCGGCAGGGGATTGACTCATGGGGGCGGGTTTCTCCCTTGCTGTTCTGGTGGTGGTGAGTGAGTGTTCAGGAGATGCGATGGTGTCACCGGGTGGCACTTCCCCCTTCACTCTCTCCTCAGTTGTGGTAAAACCTGCTTGCTTCCGCTTTGCCGTCCGCCATGATTATGAGTTTCCCGAGGCCTCCCAGCCATGCTTCCTGTTAAGCCTGTGGAACTGGGAGTTAATTAAACCTCTTTTCTTCATGAATTACCCAGTCTCAGGTAGGTCATTATAAAAGTGTGAGAACAGACTAGTAAATATCTGTTCTAAAAGTCAAAATAGGGCCATAGTTTTCAAATCATAAAATTAACTTCTTGAAAGACAGCCTGGATATTTCTAGAGGAAATACCTCTCATCCTTTCAATGGAGAAGCTGGGGAAGTGGGAGGAGCCTTCATTCTTGAGGATAACACAAGGCCCTGTCTCCTTGTGAACTCAGAACTCACTCCTCGGGCACTACCCAGGCAAAGCCTCATCTGCTAGCCAGATCAAGTCACATTATGTGCAAGTCTGCAATCATAAAATACGAATATCGCCATTCATTAATAAACTGAGAGTCGCTCATCAGATTCCTCAGGCAAAGTTCAGTATAACACTTCAACAAGTGCAGCAAACCGGGCACACAGTCTATAAGGGTAGGGTCCCAGAGGGGCCACCTTCTGCTCACCAGAGCCTGAGATGACACCAGCCTTTCTGCACCACAGACAGTTCAGGGAGGCTGAGGGACTGCAGTCCATGGAGGAGCCCTGAAAGTTTCAGGCTCAGGATACTCAGAGGCGCACAGCACAGAGAGATGGGAGCAGACTGAGCGACAAGTCAGGGCAGGGCAGACTTGGTCCAGACACTCCTGGAGCAGCAGCTGAGCCAGCAGCCTGCTCTCCTCTCAGGCCCAGCACAGGTGGGGCTCTCAGGCCCCTCTGCCTGCTGCAGATTCCTTGCCAGTGCTCCCAGGCGGCCACATGCGTGCCAGAAAGGGAAAGCATAGGCCGTCTCCGCGGCCTCACTTGTTTCTACTTCCCTGACCCGTTTGTCCCACTGACTTACCGCCTCTGGAATGAACACCCGACAGCATGGAAGGGAGATTCCTGTCCAGTGCCTGGGCTGTACTCTGCATGCCGCTCTCGGTTCCACTTTCAGCAGTTTTTTCTTAGGAAACTCAGTGGTCCATTGAGTGCCACGCAGTCTTGCCCTGTGCTATTTGAGTGAATAATCAGCTGTCATTCACCTCCTAACTTCACCATAAGAGCCCAGATGAGCCATTTTTTTCTGCCTGAAGACATCCTCTGCTCCACGTTTGTGGCAAACTCGCTGGAGCTTGAACTACTTTGAGTCTCATCCTCAAGACTTCTTTAGTCCCCGAGACATAGGTGAGGCTACAGAGGTGGCCGGAGAATTGCTGATTCCGTGGCTTCATGACCATTGTCTGGCTGGTTTGTCAACCAACAGTTTGAAGGCCTTTCTGGCTACCAAGACTCAGTGCCTGGGGCAGAACCCACAGTACCTCGATCCTGGGGCAGTGAGGGTGTGCACTGGGGTGGTGCAGTGACATGCAACACATATTACAAATCAACAAGACCTTTAATTCCCCCAGTGAACACAGGGGCAAGGGCTGTACACAAGCTATTAATAACCCATAAATGAACACAAGAATCATAAGGACTCGTAAAACTGTTAAGGATGTAAAGAAAGCAGAGGAAATCAGTAAACAAATTCTAGTAGCCCGGATTTCCAAGGATCCAGAAGCAGTTTGAGGCCTTTTTGGCAGAAGGAAGTTTCCCTGTCTTCTCCTCGAAAAGGTAGAGGAGGTGATGATGCTGGCCCCGCATCCTCCTGAGACTCCTCACAGAAGAAGAGAACACACAGTGGGACCCTGTGCCAAAAAGACAATTCCAGAAGAACCACCACCACTCTAGGTGGGCTTCGTGTCTAATGGGAACATGATTTCTTTCCAGGGAAATTTCTCCAGCATGTAGGGGGAACAGGCAGGCTCCCTCCTCTGAGAGTTCAGGAAGGGGTGGGTGCTCTGCCCGCCCACCTAGCCCATCGCTGCCCACACTGAGCCAGCCCCTCTGTGCCCTCCCGACCCGGACGTACCCCTGCACCCATCAGTGGTGTCCACTCTGCAGGTCTCAGGCCTGGGAGACACTACGTTAACATTGTTAGAAGATAAACTGAGGCACATTCCAGTTTCAGAGAGCTGGTTTGAGCGGATGGGGTTGCAGGAACCCGGCAGCTCTGGACAAGCTGGTCCTGGCTTCACCAGCGTGGCAGGAGGAAGACTGCATGGTAAACAGAGCCAGGCAAGGAAAATTGTTGCCATCTGAAGAGGGCCAGTAGCTCTGCTGGGATCATCCGGGTGGAAAGTCCCCAGTGAGAGTGCAGTGGGCAGCTCCCGATTGTTTAAGCCTGGTTTCCTCTCACTAGGATCCTGGAGATGGGCTTACTTAGAAACCCAGGCACTGGAGCCATGGCTCGCACTGTCCCGGTCTCACATTAGCGGCTTTAACCAAGTTCAGTATTTACTCTAGACTGGAGCCTTTAGGAGGCTCACGGGCACTTAGGGCAGACGCTAGACCTGGGGAAGTGCCCTGGGAAGCCAGTTTTTCAAGAGATACCTAATATCAAGGAACACTGATACATCACAGGGCACTGTTTGCAAACACCATACTGGAAGCCACATTCCTGAAGACAGAATTACTTCTGACTCATATTTTTATCTCTAGTGACATTTAGGACATACAGAATATGATCAAGAAATAAAAGAAGGAAGGAAGGGAGTGATGGGGACAAAATGTGACTTAGGGCAAAAGCAAGTCTATTGATTCTTCTTCTCCTCCACAAACCACCCCAACCCCTAGCAGAGAGACTAAGGGTGCCTTTGCCAATGTCTGAATGAACAAATGAATGAATAAATTTTTCATTGAATCAATCATACCATATATGAAGAAGCTGAAATTAATCTCATTTCACTTCATGAAATATGAGGGCAAAAATATGAGGCTGTCTCTGGAGATGAGCCAAGAGACTTGATAGGAAATTACCGTGTGACGTTGACAGCTTTGTTCCCAAAGGCTGCTGCTCAGAGCTGACCTGGGCTGCAACGCACACAGACAACCTGGAGAAATGGGACCGGTCTTTAAGGCACTGTGTGTGTGAGTGTGTATTTGTGTGTATGTATGTGTGTATATGTGTGTATGTGTGTATATGTGTGTATGTGTGTATTATGTATGTATATGTGTGTTTGTGTGTATTATAAGTGTGAATGTGTATGTGTGTATTATATGTGTGTATGTGTACATATGCATGTGTGTACACATGTGTGTGCATATATATGTGTATGCATGTATTATGAATGTGCATGTCTGTGTATATGTATGTGTGTATGCATGTGTGTGTTGCATGTGCATGTGTGTGTCTGTGCATGTAAGCATGTATATATGTGTATTTTGTGTGTGCATGTCTGTGTGTTTGTATATATGTAAGCATGTGTGTATTATATGTGTATTTGTGTGTGCCTGTTTGTAAATGTGTGTGTATATGTGTATGTGTGTTTGTCTGTGTGTGTTTGTGTATTATATGTGTATTGTGTGTGCCTGTGTGTATATGTGTGCATGTATTCATGTGTGTGTGTGTGCATGTGTGTATATGTATGTGTGTTATATATGTATGTGTGTGTGCCTGTGTGTATATGTGTGTGTTAGTGTGTGTGCCTGTGTTATATATGTGTGTGTGTATTACATGTGTATGTGTATTATATGTGTATGTGTGTGTGCCTGTGTGTATATGTGTGTGTATTATGTGTATGTTTGTGTGCCTGTGTATGTATGTGTGTGCATTATACGTGTATGTGTGTGTGCCTGTGTGTGTGTGCACCCTTTTGTTTCAGCTCTCATGCAGTACATAATTGTCCTTTCTGTAGCCTACTTAGTGCCACATGTTTGGGGTGGGTTTTTTTTGTCTTTTTTTGCATTTTTGTTCGTTTTGTTTGTGGTTTTGCAGTTTAAAACACTCCCCATGCATACTGCTACAGTGCTGTCCAGGGCAAGAAGGCTGTGATGTGCCTTATGGAGAAAACAGGTGTGTTAGATGAGCTTGCTTCAGGCATGAGTTATACAGCAGGTGGCTGCAAGTTCCATGTTAACAAATCAACTATAACCAGTCATGCTTCGCTTAACAGTGGGGATACGTTCTGAGAAATGCATCTTTAGGCAATTTTGTTATTGTGTAGACATTGTAGAGTGTTCTTACACACACCTAGATGGTCTAGCCTACTACACACCTAGGTTGTGTGGTACACCCTGTTGCTCCCAGACTACAAACCTGCACACCATGCTACTGTACTGAATGCTGCAAGCAATGGTAACACAATGGTAGGGATTTGTGTATCTAAACATAGAAAAGCTACAGTAAAAATACAGTCTTATAATGTTATGGAACCAATATCATCTATGTGGTCCGTCATTGATTGAAATGTCTTTATGAGGCACATGATTGTGTATTTAATAAGTTGTCTTTATACAGAAACACATAAAAAATTAAGTTATGTATTGAATGATTGATGAAAATATGACCAGAGGCTTGCAGCACCTGAACCCTGTGTTTCCCCAGGAGCAATGGCTCAGCATTCAATAATTCAAGATTTGAGGTGATTTTCTAGAACATGAGGACAGTGAAGAGCAAGAACCCACTGTACTTGTGTGAGTCTGGCCTCTTAGTGAAAGCAGATTCCTCAAAATCAGTGATGAATGAGAACTTCATGTAAATTTGTTCTCAAACTTGAGTGCACACTAAAATAACTGTGAATCTTTTAAAAAGGATCACTGACACCTGCTGGCACGGCTCTTCTCAGGAGTCCGTACTAATCGGATTGGTAAGAAGCCCAGGCATCAGCATTTTCAAGAACCACCGGGTGATTCTCGCATGCAGCCAGGGTTAGAAATCTCCAGTGTATTAAGGAACTCAAACAACTCAATAGCAGAAAAGCAAATAATTGATTTTAAAAATAAGCAAAAGACCAGAAGAAACATTTCTCAAAAGAAGACATAAAAATGGCCAACAGGTATTTACAAGAATGTTCAACATCGCTAATTATCAGAAAAAGGCAAATCAAAACCACAATGAGATATCACCTCATACCTGTTATAATGACTACTATCAAAAAGACAAAAAATAAGAATTGTTGGTGGGGATGTGAAGAAAGGAGAATCATAACGCACTGTTGGTGGGAATGTAAATTAGTAAAGCCATTAGGAAAACAGTATAAACAGTACAAAGATTCCTCAAAAAGCTACAAATAGAACTACCATAAGATTCAGCCATCCAGCTACTGGGTATATATTGAGAGGAAGTAAAATCAGTACATCAAAGAGACACCTGCCCTCCTACGTTTATTTCCGCTTTAGCCACAGTAGCCAACTTGTGGAATCAACCCAAGAGTCTATCAGTGGATGAATGGATAAAGAAAATGTGGTATGTATAGGCCATGGAATAGTATTCAGCCATGAAAAGAAAATCCTGTCATTCTTGACAATGTGGATAAGCCCAAAGGACTTCATGTTAAGTAAAATAAACCAGACTCAGAGGCAAATGCTGCATGATCTCTCTCATATGTGGAATCTCAAAGGTTGATTTCGTAGGAGTAGAACAGTGGTTACCAGAGGTGAGGGAGGGAAGGGGCAGGAAGATGGAGACAGTGTGGTCACTGGACACAAAGCTCGTTGGATGGAAGAAGCACATGCTGGGGTTCTGTTGCACAGGAGGTGACTGGAGTTAGCAATCATGCATGGCACATTTCAAAATTAGCTAGAAGAGAGGATTTTAAATGTTTTCACCAGAAAGAAATAACATGTGTTTGAGGTGATGAATATGCTAATTCCCCTGATTTGATCATTACACAATGTATGCATGCAACAAAACATCACACGGCACCCCATACATAGGTACAATTATTATCTCTCAATTTAAGAAAGAATGAAAATGCCCAGTGTAACCACAGCACCAACTGGAATCTTTTCCTAGAAACAAAACCAGAGTGTCCTAAAGGTGAACGAAAGCTGCCCCCATACTCATAGAAGCTCAAAGATATCTGCTGGTTTCTCCACATGCAGCTTCCCTCCCACCCCCTTTAAGCATCAAGGCTGGCTTCGAACCCCGTGATCCAGGGTCCCGTCTTGAACAAGATTCCCCATGTGCAACCTCCAGTGTGGCCCAGTGACCAGAAGTAGTCTCTGGGGTCTGGCTTTTTGGACTCAAATCTCACCACAAACCTACTGTCCCATGACCTTGGAAAATCACAGACCATGGCCATAGCGTGGAGATGGTGACGCTTCACCATCCATGGAATTCTTTTGAGATTGAAAGAACACAAGCGTGTGAGCTGCTTGCACCTGGCCTGGCGTGTCTTCACTGAATTTGAGGAGCTGAGAATATTGCCCTCTTGTTTTCTTTGCCCGAGTGGGAGCCGGTGGGAAAAGACAGAGTGGACAGGTGCTGATCAGCCCATGGGGGCTGATAGAGCCGATTTTAAGAAGTGGAAGAGGTGGGTGGCCAGGGCCTTTCTCCCTGTGAGTCCCAGGATAGAGGCAGCTCCTGCTCCATCATGGGCTGGAAAAGCACAGGATCTGCAGGTCGATCTAAGCAGCTCCTTGACCTTGTTGCACCTGGGTGGAACTCACTCCTAGTCTATCCTTAGTGCCTCGCATAGGGTATCAGAGATCCAATGCTGTATGAAGGCACTCAGATAACAAAATGCCAAAATAAATGATAAAATCCCAGGGAAGTATGGAAGTCTCTATGTTAAGTATGAAATGGGTTCTCTCCCAGCTTTTCCTCTGCTCTGCCTCAGGTGGAGGGGTGGCTGCAGTCGGAGAGGTGAGGTCTTTCTGCAGCTGTGTCTCATGCTGTCTTTGCTCAGAATGAATATATTAGAAGTTCCTGCAGGGCCTGTGGAATGATTTCAGATAAAGTGACATCCACGTGCACCTTGCTTTCTGAAGGGTTTCGATGACACCAAATAGCATCAGATCATAGACTCTATACCCCACAAATACAGAACACCCAGGCTCAGGGCAGTCACCTGCAGAAGTGTGTGCCACCCAAGGCCAGCTGGGGACTCCATGGTGTCAAGGTCAACTGTCCAGCATCTGCGACCTGCAGTCTGAAACTCAGCCACACCTCACAGACCGGCAAGAAGCCAAGAGTGGCACTTAATTTTCCGTATCTGGTGGGAAAAACCCATTGGCCCCTCTGATCGCCCTGCCTTCTAACAGTGTTTGGAGATTCACAGTGGCAGCTGCTCCAGCTTCCAGCTCCTCTCGGAGGTTTCTTTCCATCTCATGCAGGCCACACAGACTCTCTCATCCTTGTTTTCCTTTCCAACCCTAAGTGTCTGGCCTCGAGGTGCAGGGACAGCGTTCTCAGTGCTGGGTCGTGGGGCTGCAGGGGCAGCGTTCTCCATCCTGGGCCATGGGGCTGCCCGACTGCCTCTCTCACTCACCCCACTAAACCCCCCCAATGGCTCCAGCAGGACAATCACCCTCCACCGCCTTTTGCTGGAACTCCTTGTAACATTTACTAGAATATAGTTTGCTAAGAAACCAAATGTCTTGTAAAGTGTGTTCATGTACCATGCCATCCAAGGAGTGTAGTAACTGATTTACCAAAGGAGACTTGGTCTAAAATAACTCAACACAGCCTCACACCGCGAACCTCTGGAAAAACATCCTAACAAGATTCCAACAGAAAGCACATGCTGTTTCGTGTCCCACACTGGCTTGTGATTTGTTTTCCTTTAAAATATGTCTTAAGTTTCTTTACTTGCAGGTGAACAGTAATTCAGCTCTGGAGTGTTGGTCAGCAAGGCAGAAACCAGGGACCCAGAAAGAGAGAAGCTCCTTCTCAGCCATGGGCTTCTCCTCCAGGCAGAGGCCCCCAGTCCCTCCCTGCCGTCCACGGGTGGCTGCAGCATATGGCATAGCAGCTGGAGAGTAGGGTGCCATGCTGCTATAATGAGACCCCTTTGAATCATTAAATAGCATCACAAAGGAAAAAGGCCATCTACAAACAGAGCCCTATATTTAAGTTCATGAATCAATTAATCTTTAAAAGGCAGAGTTCACTTAATAAGCTGGCATCAGAGGGCAGCAGCTACACAAGACGTGGAAGTCAGGGCGACCACAGTGTCAGGACCCCACATCTGGCAGGATTTGTAGCCATGCTATCTCGAGAGACATCAAATCATGAGAAAGCAAAGCAAGGGTCCTGCAGCTCCATCCTCAAAGACTCTTTCCTCCCAACCCCGAAAATAGATCCACCACTGGCTCAGTCACAGCCACCAGAGGCATGGCGGGTGACAAAAAACAGCCCAGGGCCCCTGAAACTCTGGTCCATCTTGGAACAGGACAGTGAGAGAATGCAGGGACACTTTCTTAGTAAGGGTGAGTGCACTGTCTGCTATGACTGCCACGCGTTTCAGCTCATGGAATGTTGATGCGTCCATGCTCTCGGCCAAGGTGACGTGGAAACTCACACAATTAAATGTTTATTTTTGTCAGGTTGGACAGAATTAAGGGCCACACCCAGCTTTTTCTAATTTTCCCCTCAAGTTCACAGAACCCAGGAATCATGTCTAAAGTAAGAGCTTTGATTTTCTTTTCAGTGAACTTGCCTATGTTTCTTTAAATTTTCTTATGCAGTATACTTTTATTATGGTTTTATTGTCATTATTTGGCCTCTTCATTTTCAGACAAGTTTTTGTTTTGTTCTGTTCTGTTTTACATGCTCACTGTTTTGAGGAAAAGACAGTTGGAGTTCATGAATCTCTGTAATTATCTATGATTGGGTGGAATCCAGAGCAAACTGATCTTTGTCTTTCTGGTCTCCTTTATGCTTCTAGGAGCCCTCCTCCATAACACACATACAGACACAACACACACACAGACGCACGCAGAAACACACACAGACACATACACAGAAACACACAAAAGCGCACACACACACACATAGACATACACACAAACACACATGCAGAGACATCCAGACAAATACACACAGACACACACAGACACACACACAGAGGCAGACACAAAAACACAGAGACAAACACACATACAGACAAACAGACACACAAACACAGAGACACAAATAGACACACAGGCACACCCACAGACACACAGGGACACACACAAACACACACACAGATACACACAGAGACATACACACAAACACACACAGACACACATAAAGACACACAGACACAGACACATAAACACACACATACAGACACACACACACAGACACACAAACACACAGACACACAGAGACACACACAAACACAGACACACACAGACACAAATACACACAGACACACAGGCACACACACAGAAACACACACACACACAGAAACACACAAAGGCACACACACAGACATGCACGTAGACACACACACATGCAAGCACAGAAACATCCAGACACACACACAGAGACACACAGACACAGACACACACACACACATACAGACACACAAACAGGCACACAAAGACAGAGATACAAATAGGCACACAGACACACAGAGACACACACAAACACACACAGACACACATAAAGACACACAGACACATAAACACACACAGACACACAAACACACAGACACACAGAGACAGACACAGATACACAGACACACACAGACACAAATACACACAGACACACACAGAGATACACAGGCACACACACAAACACAGAGACACACAAAGAGGCACACACAGAGACACACACACACACACACACAGACACATGCAGTCACGCAGACACAGACACAGACACCCCCCCACACACAAACGCACACATACACAAACACACATAGACACACGAAAACACATGCAGACACACACAAAAACACATGCACGTACAAACACAAACATACAAACACAAACAAACATACACAAAGACAGACACACACCACAAACACACACATGCCCCATGGAAGAAAGAACACACCAGAATCCAGAGGAAAAAAATCCAATGAATTTCTAAGTATAGGCATCTTCATGGTTGCGATTGTTGGGTATACCTTCTTATTTTGCTTTGTTTTTAAGCATAAAGCAGAATCAGTTCTTGTGAAAGACAGAACGTTTTGGTTTTTAAGACCAGGATTTTTCCATAAAAGTGTTTTAGGAAGGGCAGACTATTGTTCTTTAAATTAGTTGAATATGCAGAGCCTAAGCCTTGAACTCAGAGTTCATCCAGGAGCAAGAGTCAGGAGAAATTTTTCCTAGCCAGGGAAACTCAATTCAAAACTGTTCTCCTGGACTCTGAAGAAAGTAACATCTGCAGAAATTAGGGAAGAACTGATATAGTCAAAGCACAGGTGGAATCCTCCTTCCCATCATCCTCTCTGCAGCCTGAAGTAGGAGGGAAGGGGTGGCCAGACCTCCACTAAGGACCCCCAAAAAGGGGCCAGCCCTGCCTGTCCAGAGTGCAGGGCATCAGGAGAGGCCCCCACTAGTGCTATCTGCAGCTGGGGGGCTGCAGGGAGCCTGTGTCTGGCAAGGGAGCCCAGAAAGTGTGTGTGCCCTCAGAGGGGAGCCCACATTGCTGAGGGCAGGCAGGCCAGCTTCTTCCTCTGTGACCAGGTGTGTGTGTCCCAGGAGACACAGCCAGTGTCGGATGGAGGACACTGGAGATGACCTAGGAGAAGGTGGGTGACCACCGATGCCAGGAGCCATATCAGGGAAGCTGCCAGGATGGGCCCCCAGCAGGCTCAGTGCCCCAGGGAAAGGATACAGATGCAGCTTTGAGGAGGAGGAGGAAGAGCCTGAGGCTGGAATGGGAAATCACTGAATTTGACGAAATACTCCTGTAAAATTAAAATCAGGTGATTTTTCATCAAGCAGAAATGGAAGTATGAAAACACCAGGTCAATTAATAAAAAATGTGGAAAGTTCTGTGGTCAAGGGTGGACTTCTTGCAAGTCTGCCATTCTATGCAGTAGACACTTCCAGTGGCCCCCCAGACACAGGTTCTGAGGACATGTAAAAGAGGCAGATTTCAGCAGCATTTCAGAAACCTGAACGTGCCTCTCAACAGCTCCAGATCAAGTGAAGCAAGAGCTAGCCTTAAAGGAAATTACATTTTCCAAACAGGTGTTAGAAAAATAAAGTACCTCCATTTCAAACAAAGTAATAAAGCCAATAGGAGCTGTCGCTGTGGACAGGAAAGTGCGTCCTGCTGTGTTTTTCAAACTCTGGGCCATGACCCACAGCAGGTGCTGGAAGCAACTCACTTCCTTTTGCCAGCATTTTAATAACAAAATAAGAGTGAAACAGAAGAGAAAATACCAGACTGTAGTGCAGGTGATAAAGCCAAGCATTCCTGTGTGATACTGTGTGTGTACAATTTCTAACAGTGGTTTGTAATTTGGGATCTGAAAGCCACTGAAATAATATGCCACCTTTGAAATAAATTGTTAATACATTTATGTTATTTTAACCATAGAATCCTTCCCATTGTAATTTTGGATTATCCCAGTATTCCTGTTGTCTATTGTTGTGTAACAAACTACTCAAAACTCAGTGGCTTGAAAGAACCACCGTTGGCCAGGTGCGGTGGCTCGTGCCTATAATCCCAGCACTTTGGGAGGCCGAGGTGGGCAGATCACCTGAAATCAGGAGTTCAAGACCAACCTGACCAACATGGTGAAACCTGTCTCTACTAAAATGCAAAAATTAGCCAGGTGTGATGGCGGGTACCTGTAATCCCAGCTACTAGGGAGGCTGAGGCAGGAGAATTGCTTGAACCCAGGAGGTGGAGTTTACAATGAGCCAAGATGGCGCCACTGCACTCCAGCCTGGGTGACAGAATAAGACTCTGTCAAAAAAAAAAAAAAAAAAAAACCCACTATTTCATACTCCATGATTTGGTGAGGTGAGTCAGGAATTGTGCAGGGCTCAGCTGGGTGGTTCTTCTGTTCTCACGGGCATGGACAGAGACCCTCCAGTGATGCTCAGGGGGCAGATGGCTGCTGTGGGGGACTCAGGATGGCACACCTCACATGCCTGGTTTGTGGGGTGGCTGGAAGCCTGAGCTCAGCTGGCACTTTTGACCTGAGCATCCACATGTGGCCCTCTGGCACAGTGACCTTGGGGCAGCTGTATTTCTGATGTGACAGCTCAGGATGGCAGTGGGTTTTTGAAGTTAGAGCCTGGGTTACCTTTTATGACCTGGCCTCAGAAGTCACATAATATCACTCCTGCTCCACTCTGTTGGTTGAAGTGGCATCCAAGGGTGAGGATATGTGGGCCCCACCTTCCTAGGGAGGCATGCCAATGAATTTGCAGCCATGCCGATAAAGCAGCCACACCCAGCCATTGTAGGGCTTTCCAGGATAGCTGAAATCTCCTCATAGAGTGGGACGATCTAATGAGAGCACCTGCATTGCTGAGCTGTAATCCATAGCTAGGCACCAAAATTTGCTAGACTTAACAGACTACATCATGTACTTTACAGTTCTTAATTCTCAGTTGCAAATTCAGGTTATATGAACTTGAGTTATTTTCAGTAGTTAGGAAAAGCCTACTTATGAACAAATAAACTCATCATCTACTCCTTATGAGTTTGGTAGCCTCCGTGCATCCTCAGTCATGCATCTCACAGAGCTGTTATACATAAATGGAAGTCTGCAGAGGAAGCATGATGTATAGCAACATCCTGAGACCTCATCTCATGTCGCAACAAGTGGTCAAAGTCACAGGGTCTGAATGTGGGCTTCAGAGACCCAGGGGCCCCTGGCATTCTGTGTGCCATGTGGGGTGCCATGGGTGTGTAGCTTGTTTCCATTTCCTAAAGGAGTAAACAATCTCCAAAGGATTAGAAGCTATTGCCTGTGTAGTTGTTTCATGATTTCCTCGGTCTTAACCATAAAATAATTAGGAAAACTGGAATGCTGGCATGTTTTTTCTTTTCTTCTCTTTTTTTATTTGGTAAACCACTACTCCAAAAATATAGTTTAGTTAGAAGCTATACTTCTAAAAAAGATAATGAAAAACCATGAAGGCGCTGGTGAATAAATTCCATTTTGTTTGTTTTACATTTTTAAAACCATAGAGGGCAGGAGTTTCAAACTGATTTCAGAAGCCTCCTTGAATATTTTCCCCTAATGTAAGAATGTTTTTCTATCCATCATCTATTTCACAGTGACTTTCAAAAACAGGGTTTGCTGTGGCACTTCTGTTGTCATTTATAATATGATTCTGCAATAGTTTACAGAGTTTTGCAGATCTTCACAATAGGGTTATTTAAAACCATACTTCTTATTCTCAGTTCTCACTACGTTCTTTTTTGGCTGGGAATTAGAAAAGTTGTTGGAGCTGTTTTAACTCATCTCTTCAGATGTATAGATCGATAAACAAATGAAAGATAGATGGATAGATGGATAGATAATAGATGGTTATAGATAGATAGATGATAGACAGTTGTAAAACAAAGTAGGTGGAGCTGAGATCTGCACAGAATTCTTGATGTGAAGGAGCTGAGCTGGAGTTTGTGCTCTTTAGTGAAACAATGGCCAGAATGTATACATTGATAAATTATCCTATATTCAATGCATACCCTGTGCCAGGCTCTGTGCCCTGTCTGAGACACTCTACACCACACTATGAGGTGGCATGGTTGTCCTCCCCATGTCACAGGGGAAGGGGCAGTGACCCAGAGGTTCAGAGACCACCTCATTTATTTCGGCTGGTTGGCTGGCCCTGGGCAGGTGGACAGCAGAGCCGGTCCCTGAGCAGGTGCTCACAGAGCTGGGAGACAGCATCCTTCAGCGGAGATGTCTGGGTCTCGCTGGGAAGGAGGGGTGCTTTATTTATTTTCCTCTCTTTTGTTTCTATCTTCTAACTCAGGGTTCCACAGCCTGGGCACCCTCTGGGTCTGGAGCTGGAGGGTTCTCTGTTGATGGGGCCGGTCCTGGGTGTTGTAGCTTATGATGCCAGTGGCCTCCCTGGCCTCTCCTCACCCACAGCAGCAGCACCCATGCTGGTTGTGACATACCAAAATATCTCCAGACATTGTTCAATGTCCCCTCCAGGGGCAAAATCACCCCCCACCCAAGTTGAGAACCACTGTTCTAAATTAACCAAACTTCCTGTTACTATGTCTGTAATTAAAATTATGTATTTTTAACATAGAATTTTCATAAATGTGGGAAATCAAATAGAATTTTCTCTTCTAAAAGGTTCTTTTTAAAACTTCTTCTTAGGAAGCAAACATGTCTCCTACAACAGATGCCCACCCTGAGGAAACCTGACTGTTGAGTTATAATTGGGTCATCTTCAGCTGTGTCCCGGCAGAGTCCCCAGGGGCATGGCCTTGAGGGTGGCTGGAGTGAGTGTGGCCCCTGCTGTCCTCCTCCCCCCACCCCGGGATACTGCGTCCCTCCGCGTGGACGAGGGAGAACGCTTTCACAGTGTTCACACCACTTTGCCGGCTGTCACAGGTACAGACTACCTGGATATTTAGATACGAGAGCATCTAACAGGGAACCATCAATCTTTTATGGTAAGAGAATACATAAATTATAAACAAATATGTCCTTTGGTCTCGTAGAACAGCATAATGATCAAAGAGACACAATAGAAATGCATTTGCTTCTGCAGTCGGCGTATTCCCCCAGCTCGTGGGCTGTGCTGACGGACAGCCCGGGAGCTGGCAGCTTTTGTTCCATCTGTCAGAGTATACTTACCTCCTGTTGTTTTAAGTAATCAATATGGGGGCTGAAATCACCTACTGCTACCTCCACTACCTCCTATTTTGTCCACTCATAAATTATGGATTGCCGCACAACATCAAGTCTACAATTTCGATTGCATTTGCTAATCATTGATCAATAATTCAGGAGCCTCTCCTCCTTCAAGGGCCCCTGGCTTCCTGCGGCATACGGCACCGGGCTGACAGCAAGCAGCAGAGGCGTCCCTTATCACAAAGAGCAGCCGCAAAAACAAGTTGTTTAGAGTTGTTTCTTCTCCTTCCCCTTCTTATTTTTCATGAGGGTGACTTTGTACTTCTGTTCGGCGCCTTCCTCCGCTTGTTAGCTCTAATGACGGCCGTGTGGCTGCCGCAGAATCCAGCCGCAGCCCTGTTTGTTTGGTTTGCATAGACAGGGCACTTAGCAAAACGGTGTCTTTCTGTTCTATTTTGTGGCTCGGTGTTCTTGTGTTTGTCACTGAACTGAATCCTGGGGGGCAATCGGGAGGAAGTGTCTCGTTCCCTGTTTGCACTGCACGATCCTGCGTCTGTGGGCATGCAGCTGGGACACAAACCCCTCATTGTGCCTCTTAAACTCACACACATGCCCGCTGCAAGTCCGGAAGGAGATACGCTACTCTTCAGAAAACTCATTGGCAGAACAAACCCGAAACTTGGAGCTATTTTAAAGGCTCGCTGTGATGCTTTTGTTGTGCTTTTAGGTCTGTTTTCTGTTTTAATCCAGTTCTCCATGTTTGTTTTTCTCCATGAGATGGTGAAGTTAAAAATAACGAGGCTTTCACAAACCCTTTTGCAGTTTTATTAGAAAGTGTCATCTTCATCTAACCTCTCGGAGGACAGTGACGTTGGACCGTCTCCTTTGGAACCTGCAGCTCATAGGATGCCTCTTATTGATGGAGAAAGGAGAGGAACGGAAAGCAGAGTGCAGAGGAGAAGCGATTGGGTTTCCAGGAGCCATTCAGCAATGAATTTCTGGGAAACCTTTTCCACAAAAGGCAGCCACAGAGGGCCCTGGAGGTTGCCTGTGCACTGGGCACAGCCCACCCGCCCCCTCTGAAGGAGCAAAAGGGCATGAAGGGGCCTTTGTCATCCCCCAGAGCCTCAGGCCTGCCTCCGCCTCCTCTGCAGCCTGCTGAAGGAAGCCGTGCCCTGCAGCCTGGCCTTCTATAGAAGCCGCTGGCCTCACCCATTGTCACCGGCCCAGCAGGGGAGCTGTGGCCACAGGAGGCTCTCAATAACTTAAAAATTGTAAAAAAAGAAACAGCAGGAAGGCCAGAGGGGAGGGTGAACGGAAAAGGTTTAAGACACTCTTGTGGCAAGAAGTGGACAGGGCGGGGGCGTGGGGTGATGGAGGGAAACAAAACTTTTTTAAGTGGAAAGAGAGAAAGGGGAAACAGGAAGTGGCTTTAAAATTTTAAGTGAAAGTGAAGACAATTAGAATAAGATTGGAAGCAAAGAAAATGATGAGAAAAGAAAAGGAGACCAGGAAAGAGCCCGCACACCTTCTTTGCAGGCCTCTCACCTGCCTCTCCTCATCCTCTCTCGCCTCCTCCTAATCCGCCCTGGGCACGGCGTCCACCCCACTGAGTCCCCCGGGGAGACCACAACTGTCGGTTGACTAGCACATGCATGTAGCTGGTTTGGAGTTGAAAATAGAGAATAAAATACAATATCATTTCCCAAAGGAAAATCCTCGACATTGCCCAAATGAGCAGGTGTAAGTTCCTTTCCCACCCAGTCCACCACTACCGTAATTACAGCAGGTCCAGCTCCTGAACTTTCCTACCCACCCTCACACAAGAGAAGTGGTGGAGGTGCTAGCAGGTGCATGTCAACGTTTGTGAGGCCAAAACGAACCTCTCTGGCTCACCAGCAACTGGAGAACATGCCTCAATGATACTGTATTTGATTCTCTATTTTCAACTCCAAACCCATTACACATACATGCTAGTCAACCAGAAGCTGTGGTCGCCCCTGCTTTGATGAGAGGAGGGGACGGATTTGACACCACGACACCTTGAGAAACTCACTCAAGGACATTCCCCTTCTCACTTCCTGTGGCCTGCCAGCAGGAAATGATCATTTCCAAGGGTTCCCCTTGTTTCTGGGATTTGGATTATGTTCCTTGACCTGGCTCAAGCCCCTCAGAAGGAACTGCTTAGAAATACACACACACACACACACACACACACACACACACTCATCTGCTGGGGCCATCCTTCAGCAGCAGAAGCTTGGGGCCCTCACCCTGAACTCAGCGTCTACACCCAGAGAACTAATCTACTAACAATGGTGGGTGCAGCTCTGTTCTACATAGAGAAACTCAAAGTCCCTTCTGCTGTCAGACTGGGAGCCTCTCTCTATCAAACAAGAAGCATCCCCAGTGACCTCTGCCACCATGATGCCTCTGGCTTATCATACCAGAGAGCTTTAAGACACTCAGGAGTTACATCTTATAATAAGTCCTAAGAATGATGTGGTTGTCAACACTTATTTTCCCCCAATTATCCATCCATTCCTCTATCTATCTATCTATCTATCTATCTTTTATCTATCCATCAATTTATCCATCCATCTATGTATCCATCCATCTATCCATCCATTTATCCATCCATCTATGTATCCATCCATCCATCCATCCATCCATGCGACCATTTATCTATCTATTTACCTGCCTATTCATTCATCCATCCGTCCATCCATCCACCATCGATCCTGTCATTCATCTATCTGTCTATCCATCCATCTACCCATCCATACATACATACATCCTCCCATTCATCCATCTATCTATCTATCTATCTATCTATCTATCTATCTATCTATCTATCTATCTATCATCTATCTATTTCTTCTATCTATCTATCTATCTGTCTATCTATCTATCTATCTATCTATCTATCTATCTATCTATCTGCCTGTCTATCTATCCTTCATTCATGGATCCATCCATCTATTCACCCATCCATCCATCATCTATCTATCTATCATCCATTCATCTGTCTATTCATCTATCATCTATCTATTCATTTATACATCTATCTATTCATCCATCCATCCACCCATTCATTCTTCCATCCATCCATCCATCCATCCATCCATCCATCCATCCATCCATCCACCCGTCTGTCCGTCCGTCCATCTGCCCGTCAGTCCGTCCATCCATCCATCCATCCATCCGTCTGTCTATTTGCCTATCTATCTGCCTATCTATCCATCCACTCATCCATCTATCCAACCAGTCATCTATCTGTCTGTCTGTCTATCTATCTATTTATTATGATATTTCCCATTAGCAAATGCCTTTTTTTCTTTCAATATATAAATAATTCACAGTTTTCCAATAAACTAACTGTGGGGGCACTGCTCTTACCCTGTGTCTTTTAAGTTTTCACTTCTGTTTCAGTGATGGGTTCAGATTGTCCAAGCCCACTCTGTGTCCTTTTTGAGGAGCAGAAAGGTTTGGACTTGCTGGGTTCTGAGGATCTGTTACAGACGTTGACCTTCCAAGCAATGCTGGCTGGTGGTTGGGATAAGAGTGACTACTCTAATAATTCGTAGGAAAAATGCAGCGGTGTTTCCCTTTCTGGTTGTGCCCCTCAGAGAAGCTCAGAAAACACCAGGCCAAGCTTTGCATGGTTGTGGGGATGCACACCGCATCCTGGCCTCGTGCCTTCACTTCTGCAAAGCCCTTTGCCCTTGTTCACTGGCTACCTCGGTCCAGGTGTCCCAGCCGTGAAGCTGTCTGAGGCTTGACCTGCCTGTCACCTGCTGCTGGTGCCTTTTCCCTCCCATTCTTCTCATTTCACCTGGAGGCTCAAGCCTTGGGATTGGGGTGCACAACCATGGGGACAGGGACCAATGTATTCAGTGTCACATGCCACGCGGCCCCTGGACCCAGACAGCGGTCTGGTCTGCAGGCTTCACATACTTGTGCTGGGCTCCACTGACTTCATTAGCAACACAGAGGCCACGAGCAAAAAATCTCTTCCTGGAGCAGACAGAAGAGCCCCACAGCCTCATTCCTGTTCCCACGTACCTGGGAACCCTGGCTCACTGTGACCAGCAATTGATGAGTTTAACTTTGGCCTTTATAGTGTTTTTTCTCTTTTTCAAAAAGTGTGTGTTTTCTCCTATTTTGTTAAAACCTCTGGGTCTTCCTCCTGGATCTCTTGTGTGTGCCTGTGTGCACGCATGCGTGTGCGGGCTCTGCTGTGCATGTCTGTGTATCGTGTGCCTGCGTGCATGCTTGCATGTGCAGATTCTGCTGTACATATCTGTGTAGTGTGTGCCCGTGTGCATGTTCACATGTGCAGACTCTGATGTGCGTGTCTATGTAGTGTGTGCCTGTGTGCATGCTCGCATATGCAGACTCTGCTGTGAGTGTTTATGTATTGTGTGCCCATGTGCATACTTGTGTGTCTGTGTAGTGTGTGCCTGTGTGCATGTTTGCGTGTGCAGACTCTGCTGTGCATGTCTATGTATTGTGTGCCTGTGTGCATGCTTGCATGTGCGGACTCTGTCTGTGTAGTGTGTGTCCCCGTGCATGCTTGTGTGTCTGTGTAGTATGTGCCTGTGTGCATGTTTGCATGTGCAGACTCTGCTGTGCATGTCTGTGTAGTGTGTGCCTGTGTGCATGCTCACTTATGCAGACTCTGCTGTGCGTGTCTGTGTAGTGTGTGTCTGTGTGCATGTTTGCGTGTGCAGATCCTGCTGTGCGTGTCTGTGTGGTGGAGCAGCACCTCCTGATGGGACAAAAGCGAAAGCGCCCACAGGCAAGGTGGTGGTGTTGCCTCCAAGCCCTGGATGTGTCCCCCTTCCAGCCAACACTTCCAAGATGTTTTCCTCCAGTTTGCGTCAGCATGGCCTGCGGGGCACCAGGACCAGGAGAGGGTAGTGGCTGGGGTCTTCGGAGGCCTGAGCAAAGGCTTTTGTAAGCTCAGATGGAGTGGAACTCAATGGCTTTTTTCAGCCCAGTTTAAAATGATGGGTTTCAGCTCCCTCTAGCCCAAGCCCTTTCTGTTCCACCACGGACTTTATGACAACAAGAAAGCAGTTGTGGGTCCCTCCGGATCAGCCTTGCAGATGTTTTCTCAGAAAATTGAGGTGTATTTATAGGGTAACTTCCATCTCCCGTTCTCTTTAAACATCAGCACGAGTCATAATGGAAGAGAGGAAGGGCTCGTTTCCATGTATCCCCCATACCCATCCTGGCTTCTGAAATGTCTGCACATGAACAGAATTACAGCACACCGTCCACTCCACTGCCATCCGAGAAGGCTCAGGGCTGAGTGCTGTCCATGTGCTCTGGGCTGACATTAGTGGGGACCAGCCCCAGTCTTGGAGGGCTCTCAGTCTGGCTGGGGAAAAGAACCACTAAACAAAGAACCAGTAACCCCGCCGGGGGTGTTGGGGCCCAGCTACAGTGGGAAGATGCTGCAGGGGACACAGGGTGAGGAGCTCCGCTGTCCCAGAGCTGGGGCAGAGGCTGCAGAGGTGGCCTTGTAGGAGGGGTGAGGATGGCACGTGTGGCTCCCTTCAGGACAAGGAGCCAAGAGGCCCAGAGGCCTGCTCTCCCCATGGAACAGGAGCTCCCGAGAGCCCACAGTGCCTGTGACTCTCCCTTTACCCCAACCTCAGTAGCAGTTCCAGGCACAAGTCACACAGCCGAGCAGCACGCGACTGTCTATGAAGAAGTGTGAAGTTTCTCCAAACAGCCCCTTTGATGTGCTTCAAATACTTGATTCATTGACCTTCCTGGGCTTGGATTAACTGCAGAGCCTGGGAAGAAACAAGTCAAGTTCAGATTCTTCATAGTTACAAGTCCTGTCTTCACATACCTATTATTTATGTCAAGGGGCAACGGCTGCGAGTGTACCTTCTAATCTGTAAAATGCATGGTGATTGATGGGGCTGCCCTGGTGATTCCTTTCTGTCCTGCCACCGGGTATCCGCCTCAAGTCACTCCACAGTCCAGACCTGCACCCCTGCACGCTGTAGCCACACAGGCTGCTGGACATTCAAAAAGTGGCCAGCATGACGGAGGACCGGAACTTGAAATGTCAATCTTAATGAACTTATGCCAAGATTTTATGTCTGAAGCTGAGTCAACTGTTTTCCTATTAAACACAATTTGACTTTTTTTTTTTTTTTTTTTGCTAAGACTGCATTTCACTTAAGCGATTAAAAATGTGGCACCTGATGTGAGATGCAATATAAATGTTAGATGGTCACAGATTTTAAAGACTTTGTCCAATTAAAAATGCAAAATATCTCAATAATTATTTATGTTAATTATGCATGGAAGTAATATTTTGTCTATACTGAGAGATTTTCTTTTTAAATTACATCCGCTTCTTTTTACTACTCAAAAATGGCTCCTAGATAACTGTAAATCACCTCGGTGGCCCCCATTTTATTTCCAGTGGCCAACAGGGATCCAGAGGGAAGGAGTTAGGTCTGAGAATAAACAACACATAAACTATAAGAGGGATAGGACCAGAGCTCCTCCTCTGAGTGTCTCGTGGAACTGAGAGTCCCTCTCACGCTCGCTCTCTCTTCCTTCAGAGGTGGCCGGTTATGAACTGGCAGAGGGCTGGTGCTTTCTTTAACTCTCTATTTCTTGTCTTGGTTTGTCATTTTATTCACTTTCTCGTATGCCCAATAAGTCCACAGAAGACAGGAAATTCACTTTCTCTCTTCACCACCTAGCCCGACGCAATGCACAATTAAGTGCTTAATAAATGTCTTTTGAGGGTAATAATGGCCATGTGGATGATAATGGTGCTGAACTCCCTCCTGGGAGAAGTTTGCACACTTTGAGAACGGGCTCACTGGAATTGGATTATGAAATGGAAAAGTCGGCCTCTGTATATCTTTGGTGAACCACAAGGTTAGTGGCTTAATGAAGGGTGGGATAATGGATGCTGTGCTGAATGAGGTGCCGCATTTCTGTGCTAAGTGTTCACCTCTGGCTCAGAAGTGTTTAATCCTGCCCAGACCATTTTAATTCCATGTGTTCCTACTTGTGAATTCAGAATAATGCAGTTCATTTGTGAGATAAATTAGTATAGAAACACAATGTTCAAAATGGCAGGCGAGCTTTCTAGATTAACATTAAGTTGGTAACAAGAAAAGCTTAATTTCATCAATTTCAGACTTTGTTATTTTTCATTAAATATATATTTCTGATTATCGCATCACACGGCCTTTCCTTGTTACCATGCTCGGGGTGCCACATTCATTGCAGAGATCACAGTTCCTCCATGGGGGCATCACAGATTGGCTTCATGGAGAGGGGCAGAGAGGAAACCAGAGGGCTGGACCAGCCGTGATTCCAGAAGCCCATGGGAAGCTCTGCAGAACTGCGATCCATTTCAGGGAATGCTGGCAGCAGGGTCCACTCCATGGGCAGATCTCAAGCCAGCTGGGAGCCCGGGGGCTGCTTAAGAGGGAAGGGGTAGGCTGGAAATGGTGGCTCATGCCTATAATCCCAACACTTTGGAAGGCCAAGGGAACAGGATCCGTTGAGCCCAGGAATTTGAAAGCAGCCTGGGCAACATAGTGAGATCTCCATCTCTATAAATTAAATAGAAAATTAGCTGGGTGTGGTAGTGTGCATCTGTCATCCAGCTACTTGGGAAATTTAGCTGGGAAGACTGCTTGAGCCCAGGAGATCAAGGCTGCAGTGAGCCGTGTTCACACCACTGCACTCCAGCCTGGGGCACAGAGAAACCTTTTCTTAAAAAAAAAAAAAAAAGAATAAAATGGCTCAGAGCAGGAGTGAGGGTTGGATACAGATGGAACCTTAGGGTGCAACCCCATGGTACAGTCTGAGTGTGCAGGGGGTGAGAGTCGGGTGAGGGCTCCCAGAGTGTGTATTCATTCGTCTGTCATTCCCTTCCCCAATGTTTGCTGCACAATTGCTGTGCAACTCCTCTGTTCAGGGCCGGGAGACACAGCCCAGCTATAAATGAGGCTCTCATGGCCCCAGTTCTCTTGGGATTCCTTTCCAGGCGAGGGACCCAGGCACCAGGTTGAAGTAGACAAGAAGCCCTGACTCCACTGCTGGATGTGAGGGTCGTGCAGGGATGAAGGGGCAGAGGCAGCCACCCAGCTGCCCAGGTGGGAGGCTGACCTTTCTGACCTGTGGTTGCCTCATCTGTAGGACAAAAGAAGAGAGTCACTCCCACACACAGTGGTCATGAAGAAGCCATGGTGTGCCCTAGCACAGTAATGGTACAGATGGACACAAAGATTAATCTCCCATTTTCTTTCAAGCAATGATTCACCCACTCTCGTTCCACAGGGAGAAGAATCTTTGTAAAACTTTTGTCTTAAATCGGGATCCAGCCATTCCCTGGGATGGACATCATTATATGCGGCCACTATTTACCTTGCCTTTTTCTGTTGTACCATCAAGTCAGGGGCTGTATACGACCACCCATCTCCATTCAGCAGGGGAGAGAGGGGGCTTCCCAGAGAGGTGCCCCGGTTCTACAAAATGTCAAGATCAGTCTTCTCCATTTCTCTTCAATATGACTCCATCGAGAGCTTTCTCCAAAGCTGTATTAGTCCATTTTCACACTGCTATAAAGAACTACCTGACACTGGGGAATTCATAAAGAAAAGAGGTTTGACTCACAGTTCCACATGGCTGGGGAGGCCTCAGGAAACTTACAATCATGGCAGAAGGTGAAGGGGAAGCAGGCACGTCCCACCGTGGTGGAGCAGGAGAGAGAGAGCACAAAGAGGAAGCGCCAAACACATTTCAACCACCAGATCTGGTGAGAACTCACTCACTATCAAGAGAACAGCATGGGGGAACCGCGACCGTGATCCAGTCGCCTCCCACCAAGTCCTGCCCTTGACACATGGGAATCACAATTCAAGATGAGATGTGGGTGGAGACCCAGAGCCAAACCATATCCAAGGGTGTCTTCAATTTTCCTGGATCAACTTCAGAGTAAAGAACTGAACTGAACCCTCCAAAACAACCTACTGTAGATCCGTTACGCAGTGGCAAAGAAGCATCAAAATGTCAGTGTCTAATTAAAGCCCATAAAGAAAAATTAAATTCCTTTAATGATGCCATTTATTGTCATGGATACTAAGGGTGGAAAACACAGATGAAAATGCATGAAGGAAATTTCGCACATAGTGAAAAATAGACGTTGGGAATCATAACTTGTGGTGTATTTATTCTACAACGGAATTATAATTGTCTCATTTTATTCTGAATATATGCCTCAATGATTTGTGTTAATATAGAGAATAAATGGTCCAGAATTTATTCTTTGAATTACATTTGTAGGGAATTTTTTCTTTCAATTCCGAAACAACAGTATAGGAGTTTGCAGCACCATGCAAACAAAAACCACAATGTTTCTATCTAAAAACGTATACTGAAAATGGGTATTCTATATTTCAAAATGTAAGGATTTTCAAAGATGGGGTTTTGTGGGTCCGGGGGATGGAATGAGAGAACACCAGCCAAGCCATGTTAGCGTCGAGCCCTGGAGTTAAGCATAAAATATGAAGTGTGGATTAAATCTCCCAGTATACCCAATTGGAAGAGCCTCACATGGATTCGTTAAGAATTAAGTTAATTGGGTTTGCTGTAAGGTTGGTGTCCTTCCTGCTGGAAAATTTCCCAGGTCTTCCTCGGCGTTACTGCCCACCAGCCTCCCCGGTCACCCTGTTAGCCCAGACTTTAATTAGCTCTGGCGTCCTCTTCATAATGATAAATGCAGAGATGATGAATCGAAATGCAAATGACGGTGAAGTGCCTCAGCCATCAGCGCTGAATATCATTAATACCTTCCCACTGTTAAATCGATCACTGTCATCCCCGGATGCCGGCGTGCGGCAGGGCACATGGCTGCCAGCCAGAACGCCTTCCAGAGCCCCGGCAGGCCAGGCTTGGTAGGGTTTTCCTCCCATATGCTTTTATTCATCTTTTGCAGAATATTTGTTTGGCAACCAGAGTTCCAATATATTTCCAGCTGAGATGATAACTATTTTGGGTCAATAAGCAAATAGCTAATTTAGAGCAAAATAAATACAAATAAGCAACTGTTCCTTGAGCATCAAGAACTGAAAGAGAGCATCAAGATCTTTCAGCTCCTGACCCATCTCAAAACTGAAAGAGCTGCTTTTAAGCTGTATATAATGTTGATCTTAAAGAGAAAATTCTATCTATAACCCCAATTTAAATGATTTTTTTATTTCTTTCTCCCCAAGATCTTGGACCACCAAGTAGTGTTATGGCCACTGTGGTAGAATTGATTCTCCCTGAAACTCGTGTTTTCATAAGAATGAGATGCCTCTGCTCTAGAGAGGAGCCCCGCAAAATGCCTCAAAAACTCATGCCACCGACAGCTCTGGTCCTCTCCCCTGGCAGCTGAAAAACATTACTTCCTCTTGCATGGAGCTGGGCCTTATCTATCAATTTAAGGGTTAAGGTGTTGCTTTGGCCTTTTTATTTTAATTAACTGAAAAGGCACACTGTAAAAAACAACAACAACAACGAAAAACTCGACCTGGGAAAAGCAATCGATAAATTCTACCTGTACCTCCATTTCTGATCCGCCCCCCATTTCTCCAGCCCCCTCTCCCTTCACTTCAGCCACACTTCTTTTCTCTCCACTCCTGACCGTCTGTGTGCTAAGTCGTGTGACATCCCCAAAAAGAGCCTGGAGGTCTTCATGGCCAACACCCTGGAGATGCTCCTGGTGAGGGTGATATCAGGCACCATGTTGCTTGAAAATCTGCCCCCTTCCCAAGCCAAAAGGTGACCATTTTGATCCTGTTATCCAAGATTTGAGACATCAACCCCTAGAGAGGTTCACCTGAGCACACAAGCTCAAGACATGTGGAATAGTCTATTGTGGGTATGC
The DNA here is from genome assembly GCF_029281585.2 of Gorilla gorilla gorilla. Taxonomy (NCBI): domain Eukaryota; kingdom Metazoa; phylum Chordata; class Mammalia; order Primates; family Hominidae; genus Gorilla; species Gorilla gorilla. Next base: position 109,635,829 of record NC_073243.2, on the reverse strand, counting down.
TAACAATTTTGCTCTGTCTTCAGGGAAAACTCTCAGTAGAGTGAGGCAAGAAAGTCGACCAACGCACTCTTGGCTTTCTCCCCAAATCCGCTCCTTCCACAGTGTTGGTTCCCTTCTCAGAAACAGATGCCACCATCAAGATGGCCTTCATTACAGAAATCTGAGGCCCTGGCGCACCTCCGTGCCACCTCCCTCCTGCACTGTGCCCATGCGGCCTCTCCATCCTGTGTCCTTCCAAACACATCGTTGCTTTGTTGCTGCTGCCTCTGCCTTCATCCTCCCTCAGTCTTCCCCATGAGCAGGTGCAGCAGCCTTGCCTGGATCCTGGCTTCTTTTCCTGATGTTCCATTTTCCCCGAAATTCATTTTCCAACAGCAAGCCACAGTGGCCTTGGGAGATGACTTATGTCACTGGGAAATTCTCATGCTTAAAATATTTCAGAGGTTTTCCTTCTCCCTGAGAAAATCTAAACTCCCAGACTTGCCTTCAGAGCCTCCTGCCATGTGCCCAGGACTCCCTTCTGGACCCCTCGTGCCAGCCCCCTGCCCTCGTACCTGCCCCTTGCACTCCCTTTCTTCACCCAACCTGAGTCCTTGTCCACCTCAGGGCAGGTACATGCAACATCCCTGCGCTACTAAGCTGGGAAAAACCCTGCGCGATATTTTATGTGACATCATGGAGGATAAATCTCATGCTGAGTAATAGCAGACGGGTGGTTCTAGCCTCATAGCAGACATGACCTAAGCAGTTGCTCGATGTCTTCTGCCTCAGATTCCTTATCTCTAACATGAAATATTAGCTACCCCTTAGGAAGGTTGTAAGGACTAAATGAGGGGGAATACGTGTGAAGGTGCTTGGACCCTTGGCACATAAACATGATAAGTGTTTAATGGCTTTACCTCCTATTGTCTTGATGGTCTCTGCATGAATATCACTAGGTCCCAGGAGCTTTCCTAGAACCAGTGATAAACTGTGTTTTCCAAAGCTGATGGCACCACTCTCTTCCATCCCACATGCCCTTCAGCAGTAGGATCTTGCCCAGCTCATGATGGGAAGAGGCTGTTTTTCTGACCCCCGTCCATCTGGGTGGGCTCTAGGATTGCTCTGATGGAGCAGCTCAGCCTGTGACACTGCGACAATCTGATGGAGACTTTTGAGAGCCTTGGGCTCCTTCTTCTTGCCCTTGGGAATGCTCACTCTTGGATGCTCCCTCTGGGATGCCACCCACTGTGTCCTGAAAAGCTCAAGCAACAGAGCGGTCACCTTTCAGGCTCTGGCTGATATCTGAGCAGCCAGGCTACAACCAGGATCCACCACCAGCCGTGCCAGTGTGCCATCTTGGGTATCCAGCATGGCTGAGCCTCAGGCGAGTCCAGCCCCGGCAACATCTGACTGCAACAGCGTGAGAGGCCCCAAGCGCCAACTGCCCAGCTGAGCCCTGGCGCCCCTTAGACTCCTGAGAGCTAAAGCTAAAGTGGCGTCCTAACCCACCAAGCTTCTCTTTCAGCTACCAGAATAGATCCCCTAACAGGGCCTTGTGATATTGATGAGCTCAGCTCCACCCTTTTCATGGTCTCTCACAGCATTTCTCAATTCTTATGTCTCCCTCACTAGAATGAAATTCCCCTGAGGACAGGGACCACTTGTTTTTGTTTTCAGCACTGGATGGAGCCCATTGCCTAGTGGGATCTCAGGAAACATTTGCAGAATAAGTGAATATGGATAAATGCTGCATTCTGATCTTTGGTGACACTGCCTCATCTCCTGGCCAGCAGGCTGACTTCAGTGAGTGATGATAGGCGGAAGCCCAGAGAGCTGGCTCCGGGGACCTCACAGGCTGAGAGCCTCATCGATCACAAAAACCCAGCCTTCCAAACCCAGTCACGGGCTGCACTCGGCCCAGCCAGCTTCAGGCCTATCTATTCTCGGGATGAATTTAACAGTCACTTCAATTAATTGTAAACGTTTATATTAGGAATAAATGCAACTTTGCAAAGGAAAATCTCAAGTGGCAAGGCAAAAAATTATATTTTAGTTCCATTTTAAAAATTTCGGTACAGTTATTCTGCTTATCATGTTAATAATTTATAGACATGTCAGCTTAAAAAGACAATGAAGATAAACTGTTTCTCTTTCCCTTAAAGCATTATCTATAGATGTAAGGTATCTCTTAGAATTACCGTTTCATTAAAATTAACATCTTAATATTACATTTTATAACAATACCTCCTTTTTTAATGAGATAATGAGAGATTATAAAAACACCTTTAAGGCAAAGTAATTTCTTCATAAAATAAATAAAGATAAATTAATTTGCATCTGACTATAGGTTAAATATTTTATTTTATTTGCATAATGAAAACAGAAAAATAAAAGGAGGCAAATGTTTTGTTACCTTGGTACCGACGAAGGTTTTGGCATCCTTTCTAGAGAGTGCTAGCCAACTTCAATAACATCAGGAACATGAGGAAATAAATTAGATATTTTAATTGTGAGATGATAACGTGCTGATGGAAGACCTGGGACTAAGCCAAAACAAATGTTAATGACAAAACAATAATCTAAGCAAAGCAGGAAACATTAGACTCCATGGGCTTCGAAAGAAAATAAAAAAAGCAAAATTGGTAGTGCTTCTAAGGTTATGAAGCTCATAAACTATAGATGATATAAATTGTGAATGAAGTTGACAAGTTTATTATAGATAACCCCGACTGCTTTAAGCAGTAAATAAGAAGCATAATTGGCTAAAATTTTAGATAGCATGAATGTTTGATGTTTTAAGTAACTACAAGAAAATTGTACCCCTAAGGAAAGCAAAGAAATTTCAAAGTAAGGAGTACACAGTACCCACTCATTGGTGACCAACCATGAAAATTTGCTCCATTTTATACCATTTTCATTCGGAAACATGACTATGGATGAGCAGTCTTGGATGAAACAATTTTTCTTGTCAGATTTTCCAAACAATAGGTCCATTCTCAATACAATTAGCAAGTTGGCAGAGGGGAGAGCCGGATGGAAGCTGCTGATGCCATGAGAATTGATTAGCCCTCGATCTCCACCTTCCCGAGATGCAACCACAGGCATTCAGATGTGACTATGCATGGGGTAGCCAGCAGAGGATCTTCTGCCCTGGTTTTGCTGCTTCCTTGGGGGTGCTGCATGCTTGACTATCCCTCCCACCCAAAGTCTGACACACAAGAATACCGATGGTTGCAGAGAACATGACATAGAGAGCTTAGATGGCTTTGTGAACTCTCACTTGGGCTAACTAGCTTTTAATCAGCTTTACTGGGGTGTAACTTACATACAAAAATTTATACATTTTAAGCGTACAGTATGATGAGTTTTAATAAACACGCACATCTTAGTAACCACTTCCACCAAGACGTTGGACATTTCTCAAGCCCCAGAAAGCTTTCTCAGGTCTCTGCCCCGCCAAAAGACACCTCTTCAGGTCAACGCTGATCCGATTCTTAGTAGTCCAGATTGATTTTGCCTGTTCCAGAAATTCATATAAATGGGACTGCATAGTATTTACTTCCTGCTTCTGGACTCTTTTGCTCAGCATAACGCCTATGAGGTTCACCTATGCTGTGTGCTAGTAATTCATTGTTTTTGTTGCTGAACATTCTTCTGTTGCACCAATGCCCTGAAATTTATTTATCTATCCATCTACTGATAAACAAGGGTGTCGTTTCCAGTTTGGGGCTATTATGGATACAGCGGCTTTGAACATTGTTTTACAAGATATTTTTATGGGCATAACTTTTTCTTTCTTCTAGTTAAATATTTAGGGGCAGGTCATATAGTAAGCGTATAGTAAATATAGGCTTGACTTTATAATTGTTGGGCAAAATGGCTCTGACATTTTATACTCTTACCAGCAGGATATGAGACTTCCATTAGCTCTGTCCACTTCAACATTTCACACTACTAATCTTTTAAAGTGCAGTGGGATTTGGGATCATTGTGAATTTACTGTGAATATACGTGACAACTTATTATACTGAGCACCGTTCACATGCTTGTTGGTCACTTACATGTTTTCTTTTGTGAAATGACTATTTAAATAGTTCACTCATTTTTATTAGGATGTGTATCTTGTTACAACATTTTTTATTATTGTTCATTTGCATACATTTATGTATATCTATGTAGATACATATGTATTACACAAATTTATACATTGCATAAATATATATGTATATGTCTATATGTAGTGTTATACAAATATATGTGTATATATATTAATAAATATGTATGTAGGAATTCTGGATACAAATCTTTGGTCATACATATGTGTTGTGACCATTTCTCCCAGGCTGTAGATTGATTTTTTTATGTCCTTAATAACATCTTTTGAAGATTTTTTTTTTTTTTTGAGACAGGGCCTTGCTCTATCAGCAAATTTGGGGTGCAGTGGAGCAATTATAGCCCACTGTCACCCGGGCTCAAGCAATCCTTCCTCCTTCCTCCTCAGCCTCCCAAGTAGCTGGGACTACAGACATGCGCCACCAGGCCTGGCTGTCTTTTGAAGACCTTAACATTTTAAAATTGAAGGCATCCAGTTTATTATTTTGTTGTATAGCTATATAACCAAACCAACTTTCCCATGTTAATTTTTGCATGCTATATCTATCTCATCCTTTTACTTTCAGTGATTGTCTTTATATTTAAAACACATCACTTGTAGACAGAATTTGGTCAGATCTGGCTTTTCCAATCAGTCTAAAATCTCTGTCTCGTATTTTTGCATAATGAGTCCATTTGATTTGAATGTACTTGATATGATTGTGTCAAATCTACCATTTTACTCTTCGGTCCTCATTTATTCCTTCACTCCCTCTGCTATTCTATTGCTGTTTTGCTTGAAGTAATAAAATAGTTTAACATTCCTTTCGATTTCACCTTTTAGCTTCTAATCTACAATTATTTATTATCATTATTGGCAGTTATCTAAGGCTAATAATAAGCATCCTCAACTTACTAGTCTACTTAGGTTCAATATTTTGTTTTCTCCCACTTGAAACTTCTTACTTTATGCCTGATATTGCCTGCATCTCACTTTAAATATGTAATAAGTTTGCTATATATAATCCTATATACCCCTCCCTCATTGTTTTTGAAATTGCCATATTATGTGCATATGCATGTCTGTGTGTGTGTATATATAGGTGTGTGTGTATACATATATATATATAATATATATACTTCTGCAGAGAGAAAATCCCCGTCATACTGTGCAGTTGTTTTTTTCTCTGGCAAAAGTCAGTTGTGTTTTAAATAGATTATGAAAGAAAGAAAAGAAATTACTCAAATTATTTTATATTCATCTCTTCAGATTCCACTTTCAATATATTCTTCCCTATGCATTCAAGTCTCCATTGTATATAATGTCCCTTCAGCAATCCCAGATGTTTTAAATCTTAAAATGTCTTTATTTCACTCTTACTTTAAAAAATATTATATTTGAATATAGGATTTCTTTTTCTCTTCCTTTTAGCACCGTAAAGATGGTGTTCCATTGTCTGCTGGTCTCCATTGTTTCTGATAAAAAATTAGTAATATTCTTACCCTTGTTCCCTACACCCTTTCTGCTGTTGTGTTTTATTTTGTTTCTTGGCTGCCTTCAAGACTGTCATTTCATCTTTGTTTTGGGTTATTTGGCTATGATTTATCTAGTTGATGTTCATTTTCTTTCTGTCTCTCTCTATCTCTCTCTGCATCTCTCCATCTTTCTCCCACACCCCTGCTACACACACACACAAACACAGGATTCACTGATATTCTTGGATCTGTTAGTCAGTGTCTTATAAATCAAAATCAAATTCAGGAAGGTTTAGTAATTTCTTCTCAAATATATTTTTTCCTACCCCCAAACTCGCTTTCTGTTACTTCTGATGTTCCAATTCAGTGATTGTTAGACCATGTAATAATTTTATGCAAGTCCTGAGGCTCAGTTTAATTTTCTCCAAGTCATTTTCTGTCTCATTTTAAGAATAGGTAGTTTCTATTTTTCTGCCTTCAAGTACGAGTTTTTCTCCCCCATCATCTACAAGCTACAAAGAGCATCCATTGGATTTTATTTGTTATTTTTTCACCTCTGAAATATTATTTTGATTTTTTTATATCATTTATTCTCTACTCAGATCCCTTCACTATTTGATTATGACCATATTTTTCCTTTACTTCATGAGACTGTGTGTATGCATGTACACATATCTGTATCTGTAGCCATCAATTCTTTGGTGGCTAATGCCCTTTTTCTTATTCTTTATACCTTAATTATTTTTGAAGGAATAATGAGTCAGAATGTGTAGTATGCTTTAGAAATTCTGGCCTTCGTTTTCTTTCCCTGAAAGATTATGATTCTTATTTTTGCAGGCAGTAAATAGCTGCCTAATTTCATTTAACTTGTGCAGACTGGGTTTTGCACTTTGTTAGGGTAGATGTAGAACATGCCTTGCTCTGGTTGATTCTCCTTGCTGCCAAGCTCAGCCTTTCTGATGTGTCTGCTGGAAGTCAGGGGTACAAGCAAGGTCTTCAGAGACCATCCCACTCTGGCAGGGCTGGAACTCCAAATGCAGCCTGGATCCTCTCTTGGCCATCACTGCCCCATCTCCAGCATCTCCTTTCTCTTCTCAGGTCCATAGCAGCTGCTGTGTGCCAAGCCTCAGAAGTTCTCACCCCACATATGTGCAGCCCAGCTTCTAGCCATGGACTTGCAGGGGGATCTCCTTACGGAATTCTGAGATCCCTCACCACAAAGCTCTCTTGTCTCAATGCCTCATCTCACAGATTCACACTGGTCTTGGTGTCTTAAACGCTGACCTCTGCCTCCTCAATTCAGTGGGATCATCTTACTTTGCAAAAACCAGCACATTTTTCTGCAATTGTGGATTGTCCCCACATGAGAGCTGGCTGAACATGGAGTTCACCTCCTGAGTTTACCTTGTTTTCCTACTCCCTGGACATTGGCTGAACACCACTGCCTCATCTCGTCTGTCCATTTTTACAGCTGTTCACAGGGAGAAGGTTGCTCCAGGATCAGTTACTCCATCATGGATGTGAAATTCTGACCTGAAAATTTTATGGTGACAAATGAGCATTTTGGGGGTAAAGAGAAATGATTTACATGTTCCAGGAAGTAACAGATTTGTATTATCTCATCTAAAGCTGCAATAAGAGAAAATGAAGTAAAAATGTAACAATTAGCTGCTTAATTTATTCAATGTAGATAACTGATTCAAGTAATTATGTTCTCAGAGTTAAATTGTTTGGCTTGAAATCAGTGAGTTGACTTTTCTTGATTAAACAACATGATATTTACTAGGTCTGTGCTTTGCCTAGTGTCAGGTAGACATGGTTCAAGATACAATCTTTGGATGAGGAAATAATTAGTTCCTGCATTATTTTCTCCATTCTTCTCATTAATTTATTATCAGCCCCAGGTTTATATGTGCCATTAGGCAAATTATTTCTCTTGATTTAAGAACTTCTCTTTTGTTCACATGGAAACTTAATTCAGATGGAACTTAATTGTTAATATACATATTTTCTCAAGTTTTAACTTTAAGTTTTTATTGTTTGCTGTATTCCGTGTCTTCCAAATGATTCCCTGTGGAGATAGTGACAAATTCACTGACACTGACAGGGTGATTCTCATGGAGAATTGGTGTCCAGTGGAAGTGCTTGGGTCAGAACCGCAACTAGCTGTATGGAACTCAACACCAACACTTCAATGTGCCCATTCACACTTCCATTCTCATTCTGCTTTTTAAATTTTGTTGTAAGTTTCTGTACAAATATATAAACATCGAAAATGACAATTTCTGCTTTTGTGCAGAAGTTTCAAAATGCTTGTCATGACTGAAGTCTCTCCCTATTTGCTAGCTTTGGTGTTGAAGAAGTGTGGCTTCTACTGATACTCACCTGTTTAATGAGTCATTCATGCATCTCACATCTTGGCGACAAGAACTGTGCTACGTGCGCACTATGCTTTTGATCTTCTAGAAGCTTATAGAACAACAGGAGGGAAACACAAGATAGAACGAGGAAATAGGGGAAAACAGCACATGTTTGGGGCTAAAAAATGAGTGGTCTTATAGAGATACGTTGCATGTGTTGGGCAGGGTGGGGGTAAGCTTCAGGGCAGAATAGGAATCGGGCCCTCCCTTCCTCCTTTTCTGAGGGCAGGTAGGAGTATGGGGTGGGACAGGCATGGCCAAGGATCTCGTGGTGGTGAGAGTGAGCAGGGCCCTGGCTCCATGTTGAGGACTTGTGCTGGGATGCCCCATCTAGAGTGCAGACGGGTGCCCACCAGGATGCACAGGCACCATCAGATCACTGGGAGCGAGATGTCTGCACCTTCTCCAGAGTCCCCTCCTGACTGTTCACATTGCTCCCAAAGAACTGGCCTCTGTGGCATTGGGCCACTCCCTGTCCACCAGCTCTCTCTGCAACTCCACACCCTGGCAGGGGCCACCAGATCATGAGCAGGCACCACGGACATCGGAGAAGCTGTGCCCCTGATGCACCCACCCGGCTGCCCTGGTGCCCCAGCCACGGAGTGTGGCCATGAGATGGGCTTCTCCCGGAAGTCTTCTGCCCTTGCTGGACCAAGCCTAGGCCCCCGGACCCTCCTGTATGAGTCTTCCCGGGTGCACCTCTTCCCTCACAGCTGCCTCTTTGCTTATTCCTGCAGACACTTCCCGCCCACACACACTTCTCTGAAAATATTTCCCTCATGCCAGGTGACCATTCTTCCTGGGTCTAGCTCTGAAAACACTTTGGGCCGCTCCTCTCCTGGTGGATGAAGGCCATGAGCTGGGCCCGTCCAGTGTAGCGTCTATCGGCCTTAGACGACCTGGAGCCAGGGATTACTGAGGATGAAAACACTCTGCGGAAATATGCAAAACCTATCACCTGATGCGGAGGCCACCAGGCTGCGTACGGAGTGTGAGTAAAGGCCGTCATCCTCGAGCTGCTGATTGGAGCTCCATGGAGCTCCTCCTGCCAATACTCCACTCAGGTGAGCCACACCTGCAGCATCTCATGTGCTGATGCTCGCCCTCTGCCCTGCTTCCTGTGTTATCAACACAGCTGATCTTGTCTGCCATTTAGGAACTAGGTTATTTGATGAGCCTAAATCACACAAACATGCAACTCTCTGAGTTCTGTTACCGAAAATAGTGTTATAAGTCAGAACAATAGGGTTCATGTTCTTATTGCAGAGTGTTTTCCACATTCCGATCTCAGACAGGCTCACCTCAATCCCCACGCTTCATATGGAGAAGGGGTGTGGGGGGCTCAGGGAGTAGGTGACTCAGGCAAAGTCACACACTGCATGAGTCAGGGGGCCAGGATGCAGGACGCTGTAGAGCTGAGGTGATTGACAGCCTGAGGTGTTCACTCTCAAGCATGTATTAGCACGGCACCTGCTGAGCCTTAATGGTGAGAGGGCAGCAGAGCCTCTCCTGCGTGGTTCCATCCCATCACACTGTGAGCAGCATCCGGAGTGCAGTGTGGCTCTAGTGAGGCACACCTGCCTGTCCCTGCCACCTGCTGCAGGCCGAGCAGAACAGCTGCACTTGCGATGCTGGGCCTCCACATTGCGATCCACCCTGACCCACAATGCACTAGGCTACCAGAGAATCCATTTCTACGTGCCAATTAAAGACAGCAGTATAGACGTGTCAAGGCTTGACATTCTTTGTTGAGGACTCAGAAAGCAATGATATCTCTTTGGGGAAGCCATTGACATTTTTGCTATACTGAAAACTGATTCTAAACAATATAAGCACATTTTTAGAATCCCACAGACCCTCAGTTCTACATTTACACAAACACATGCAGGCTGCCTCAGGGACTGTGCAGCCTCTGCTGTGTCCAGCTCTGGAGCCACGGAAGCAGATCATGGCATGACCAGCCTCCCCTGGAGCAGCCTAGGGCACAAGCTGGGCCCAACGGTCCACACTATGTTAACAATAGTTTTATCTCTCAGAGGCAGAATTATGGGTGATTTTCACTTTTTAAAAATGAGCATATAGTACTTTAAATTACTCATTACAATGAGCATATAGTATGCTAATTATCAGAAAAATAAAAATTCCATTTCATTTTAGAAAAAAAAAAGAAGGAAATCAATTGCGTAAGATCAATCTATGGCTTCTTCTGCAGTTTACACTGAGCCAGTGAAATTCTAAATTGCATTCACACAGGGCAAACATCATAAGAATTATGAGAATTATGATGATCAAAAAAGCATTTATAAGCACATTTTAAAATATATATATAGCATGCCTGTGTTTACGTGTGAGTTTCCCAGGATGTCCAAACTTCAGAGTTAACTTTACTTAACATCAAAGAACAAGTGGCTTATTCAAAAGGGAGGAATGCAGCAATACTTTCATTTTTCTTTTTGCAAGATGTGGACCTCTGCTATTATAAAAAAAAAGAGAGCCAGCTAACCTAATAGGCCTTTTATTTGCTAATCAAACCTCTCATTAACAATTAACTGGATCAAAAGTTCATAGGCCATTATTGCTGTGTCAATTAGATGCGTAGGCCTAGGAGTCTGAAACGGAATGACCCGCTCGGGTGATAAATAATTTCCAACAGCGACTCGCCTTACTGCAGGCCGCCTGTGTAGAGGTCACCATCCCGGCCTCAGCGGCCAGCACAGTCTGTCCTGATGACAAGAAAAGATGCAGTCTCTCTTATCGCACATGCTAATTTAAGCTCCGTAATCTAAAACGTGTGAAACACCATCTCAGGGCAAACAGGAGATGCTGTTGTTGTGTCTTTACGAGAGCCCTACAAATGGTTGCGTGCTCTTCAAGAGAAGAAAAAGAAACAGGAGAAGAAAAAGAACTTGTCAAGCTTGAAGGGCTGTGCAGGCTTGCAATCACGAGATATCGTGGGCTCCTGACCGTGGGCTGCCACGTGTAAACCCCGATAAGGTGGGATCTCCTGACAATGTCACCAACATAGAGACAGATGCATCTGCTTTACACCATCCTTAGTTCAAGTTTAACTCATTCATTTGATTTCCGCCCTTCAGTAAGGAAAAAACTTTACTGAGCATTGGAGTCTGAAATGTGTGTTACATTATCTCAGAGATTGTTATTCCACACCAAACTCATCAGATGCCCTCATGAGTCGTGTTGCAGTCATGTTGTTCCCTGGACAAAAATAAGATAGCATCTACAAAATTACAGGTTAATTGAAGCAGGAGAAAGCTTTTGCTATTAAAAGTTCTAAAGGATAAATGTGAAATACAGTTGAGAGTTCGTTTTCAGCACTGGGATTAACTTACAGCTCTTTCTTCTTTTTCTTTTTCTTTTTTCTTTTTTATTTTTTATTTTTTTGAGGGCACAGCAGCCTCCAGGAGGTGGGAAGCACATTCTTTTAACTTTATATTCTCCAGGTTGTCCCTGTCTATGAGAAGATAGTCCATGAAAACGTGTTGGAATTAATGAAATCTGAATTGAATTCAATGCAGGCAGTAAGTCAAGCCAGGCTGGCAAAATTCCTTATGAAACTGTGGGGTCAGTCATCTTGATTCAAAATCCATTTTGTGTTTGATTGTGAGATGCAGCAGTGGGCTGTGCTCAAGGACAATCATGTTCTTAATCGACTCCCCAGCCTATGAGCTGGAATGTGGATGCTTTCAGTACTGTGAGGTCACCTGCTCCCCCCGACAGGATCATGCAGGTTCTCTCTTCCTGATTCTACTCAAACAGACGGGGGCATACTGGGCCTGAGATCAGTGGAGGAGGGGTCTTTGAAAGAAGCTAGGGTGAAGGGGTCTAATTCCTTTCTCTGGAGACGATGGCAGAGGGTTTGCGTCCCACTCACTGAAAGCCTGTAAGGATCCCATCGCTCTTTCCCATCAGGGAGACACCCAGGCCCTCCAGGGCCCACCTTCCTGCTCCCTCCCCACGCCACCAGCCCATAAGCCTTCTCCTTCTGACCCTGTCTCTTCTTGAAGGGCGCCTCTCCCAATCTCCTTGCTTATATTAGTGTAGAGTGTGAGCGTCGGTCATACATATTTGTTAACTGGAATTAAATTTCAGCAGAAGAAGAAGTTACCTAAGGGCCCACGCGTGTGGCATGATGAGATATCTCTGATTAAGAAATGTAGCCTGGCTGTAATGCCGCCTGGAAGACTAAGTCAATCGAAGCGTTGGTTTTAGTTTACAGTTGTTGCAGATGCAAAGACCGCATGTGGTCTGGCTCTTGTAGAAACTCCAGGAACATTAAGTAAGACCAAAGTCTCACACCTTAAATGCAGCAACGCTTGCAGTTTCAGACTCTCAGTGAAGTGTCTGGGTCCTGAGCAGTGACCCAGCACCTACACACCCCTCTGCAGCGATGTCCACCCACAGTCGAGGGGTTCATGTAGCACAGCTGCGCTACAAGCTTCTTCTGCAAGCTTCAGAGCAAACCTAAGTGTTTAGGGGCCTACAGGACCAAGACTCATTCCACAGAAACTGAGAAGGTGTGGGTGCAAGGTATTGAGTCGTTTACAAAAGGTTTATTTTGCATGCAAGATGAGAACTAGAATGCGAAAACAGAATTGGAAACTGTCACACAAGAGAAAGAAGACAATTTGTGTCTGGGTGATGTATTTCTTGCTCCTAATGGCCATTGCCATAGTGGGGGCGGTGGATTCCTGACAGGGAGAAAAAAGGAAAAGATTGCAGAGCTGTGGGATAGCTGCACCTACCCAGAATGGAGCAGAAGCGGGGTGGGGTGAGCACGAAGCTTGGTGCGCACAAGGATATGGTCCACTCTCCAAACATGTGCAGGCGGCTCCCCAGGAGCAATGCAGGCGCCACCACCGTGCGTTTCCTTGTACGATAGACACCAAACGTCAACCACGCCTACTTATGAGTATGAAGTGTTTTCGCCCGCGCACGGTGGCTCACTCCTGTAATCCCAGCACTTTGGGAGGCTGAGGCGGGTGGATCACGAGCTCAGGAGATCGAGACCATGGTGAAACCCCGTCTCTAATAAAAATACAAAAAATTAGCCGGGCGTGGTTGCAGGCGCCTGTAGTCTCAGCTACTCCGGAGGCTGAGGCGAGAGAATGGTGTGAACCTGGGAGGCGGAGCTTGAAGTTAGCTGAGATCGCGCCACTGCACTCCAGCCTGGGCGACAGAGCGAGACTCCGTCTCAAAAATAAATAAATAAATAAAAAATAAGGTAAAATAAAATGTTTTCATGTTTCATAGGAATTAGATTCATTTGAGAGTCATTATTTTAAGGTGAACATGTCCATTTGGGCAGCTGATTTTTAATCAACAGTTGTATGGTCGTATTCATGGATGTACACCGAAGGAAAAGGGCATTGTCACTGATCATTTACATAGATCTACTGTTTTTTTATTATCAGCACATTGGGACAATCTAAAATGTTGGCCAATTCCCAGGCACACAGGCATAGCCTTTGGTGCAGCAACTTACAAACTCACGCTGTGGGAGAACTTTTCCTGAAGGACTGGAAGTGTCTTCTTTTCTTTTCATTAATCTTTTTAAGCTATTTTTATTAATAAAGCAAACGTGGGATGTATAACATTAAATAAGTCCAGGATGAAGATATTTATTTTATTTCTTCCTTTGCCTAAACATCAAAGCATCTGCCTTGGTATATAATAAGACATCGATATTCCAGTGAAAAAGAAACTTTCGGATACATATTTCCTACTTGTCAAGACTCCAGCTTAAATATTCTGGGTGGAATCCTAGCTTGATCTCCAGTGTCAAAATGTGAGTATCCGAATTTCATTCATGCCAACACAGCTTCCTAATGCTCCTCTGGCAGCCACAGCCCAGACACCTGCTTGGGTCTGAGCCCAGCTGAAGGGCGCAGTGTAGTGACTGGTTCCGGAGCTTGGTGGTGCGTCACCAGCCTGTGTGTGTCCTCCTTCCTGTGCCTGTGCCGGCAACGCACATCACACTCCACACCCTCTGTGTGTGCATCGGCACTTTCCCTGGGCACGCGCTGTGAACACTGTCACAGGGGACGGCCCAGCTCATCTACACCCGCTGCAGAGTCAGCACTTCAGTTGGAGCCCTACTCAACTGTGCTTGGGAAATAAGTGGATTTTAGGTCTTTCTGCAAGGCGACAACTTTTCGATATGACCTTTGATGAAGAGATTTAAAAATAAAAACCAACTCGCAGCAGTGGCAGGAAGGAAATGACCTTCTGTTTTCCCTGGTTTAGCTGAACACCCTATGGGTATTTAGTCATTATGGATCCAAACCATAGACTCCCAGTTCAGCAGGTAGTGTAAAAGCTATGTATTCATCTCAGCCCAGTCAAGAAAACAATCCAAGCCAGTTGATGGGACAGGGGTGTTACAAAGGTACCAGGAAAACTGAAAAGTCAAAGGATTCAGCAATCGGCAGGGTGACGGCAGCAATCCACTTAGTGCTTCCGGGAAGGAGAGGCTGAGGTGAGGTGTTGCCGGAACACAGGGCTGGTGGGACTGAGGAAGGCTAGACCCAGGGACCTCACAAAGGGGGACCATCTGCAGCTAGAGGAACCTTGGACTGTGGAACGCACTGACGGAGGTGCAGTCAAAGCAGAAAAGGAGGAGGAGGAACACCCTGGCTCCCCATCTCCCACTCTGCAGTCTCCTGCCAGCATCTGCCTGTGCCTGCCATTGTGTAGGCACCCAGAGCCATTGGACAGTGGGTGAGGGAGTTGGGGAAGACAGACAAGAGCAGGGAGGGCCCAGGCAGTGGACGTGAGCACGGCCAGACCAGCACCAGCTTGGTGACCATGCAGAACCCATGTCTGTGCTGTGGGTGGGGCACTGCGGAGACTATTGAGGCCACAGCAACCGTAGAGAGCCGGCCCTGCTGAATCAGGGCCTCTGCTGCTGTGGGAGTCTGGGGGTCTCAGTTCTTACTGAACATGACAGGCTCTCCAGAGCTGTTGGTGCCACTCTCGATCCTGGGCAGGGCTGGATCAATCATTCCTGGCATGAGTTTCTGATAAGTAGCTACCGTAATTCCCACCACCTCCAGGGGTCAGACTTTCCAGTGGTCGGGACATTCTGACATCTGGCCACAGATTGGAGGTCAGCAGGAGATGCCAAGGTGTGGGGGACCTGGAGGCTGGAGCCTTTGTGTGCTCCCCTCTTTGGAAGTGTCAATGTCTAACTCTTGAGACACAACCGGAGGACTCTGTACCAGGAGGGAGACTGAGGCTGCTGATGGAACTGGAGGGCACATCTCTCCTGCAAGGCTGTGGCCTACGTGCAGGTCCTGATGTTGAGTTACCCTGAGCGGCAGGGTGGGAGACATAGCAGACATAGTGTCAGAGCAGCTGCAGCAAAAGACAGCTGTCCCTGAGGAGAGGAAGGAAAAGAAGATGGACCCCAAAGGAATAGCTACTGGGAGTAATTTGGCCAGACTAATAGTGCCTCAAGCCACCTCTTCAATATAACAAAATGGAATAATTATGGTTCACAATGATGACCTTGAGTCATCAAAAAACTATTTAATCATGTTCAAATAATTTTGTTTCCAGAGAGTTCATTTCAGTTCAACAAATATTTATCATCAGCTAATTACATGCTGGGGGCTGTGAGCACACTGGGGTAAGCTTTGGGGAGTGTGTGCTAATTTGAGCAGTGAGGCTGCAGCCCTGAAGTAACCTGTCGGTGAGGATGCATTTGATGGCAAGAAAATGGCAGCTCTGCCTGGATGTGCTGGCCTCACAAGTGCAGACGCAGCGTCAGGCAAATTCAGGCTCGATTCTGGACTCAGGGACTCCGTGATCCCCCACCCGTCTCCACCTGGAGCTCAGCTCTGCCTTCCTTAGCAGTGTGGAGCCCCGGGGTCATGGGATCACTGCTGTCTGCACTGGGCCTCCTTCTCCTCTTCTTTGCGTTAGGGGAGGACAGAGGGTGATGTTTATGGGATCTGTTTTAAAAAAGAAAGGTTTCCTAGTCATGTCAACAAAGGACTGGATCCAGAGGGGCCAGGGCAAGGCCCTGAAGCAGAGACAACTGGTGGGATTGGATTACAGGCTCTGCTGGTCGCCTGTGCCCAGGGCTGGAGGGTGCTGCAGGTGGAGGAAAAGTACCAAGGGAAGAAGTGGCGATTTCCCACCCTGCAGGGGAGCACGGCGGCTGGTGGTAATGCAGGGAGCAGGGCGGCTGGCGGTAACGCAGGGAGCACTACAGCTGGCGGTAACGCAGGGAGCATGGCGGCTGGCGGTAATGCAGGGAGCAGGGCGGCTGGCCGTAACGCAGGGAGCACTACAGCTGGCGGTAATGCAGGGAGCACGGCGGCTGGCGGTAATGAGTGCATGAGCCGGAATCAGAACTGCACCTGCAGAAAGCTCAGTGCTTGTTCACTTCATCACCACGAAGAAGACACCTGTGAAACTTCTGGAAGATATCTGTTAAACCAGATCCTTATAAGTTCAGAAATGTAAAGGGAAGGAGACCCTTACAGGGAACCGATGGGTTACTAAGTAACAGTAACAAATAACCAAAGCTGATTAAGCTGATTCTCACGGGCAAGGCTTCCCTGTCGCCGTAAATACACACCAATTAGCTTTTCCAGAGAGGCCCGGGATCCACTTGGGATGGCTTTCAGTGTCAAGAGAGGGTGGAGACACATCACAGAGAACAAGCCAATGCATTCCAAGAAACTGTTCAAATTGAAAGCCTTACACTTTGTCTACAACTGTAAACAAGATATTACTTTGTTCATGTGCAGGCACCCCCGCTAAAGCTGAAACTGTCTCCCTAATAATACATAAAGAAATATTAATTAAAATAAGTAAATGCATAAATACATAGCTGAGTTAGAAAAAAACAGGAAGTCCTTCCATGTCAGAAATGAACGGGGAGCTTAAAGCTTGCTCAGAGAAGCCTTGCAATGGGGCCCTAGGCTTGTGGTTAGTTCAGCCTCCCTGAGAGACCTGTCCCCTGGCTTTGGGGCCGTCATGAGAATGGGCCTCGCAGACTCCAGATGAAGCATGGGTGGGAGGTCTGGGGTTGCTGATGTTCTCAAAGACTCATGGCATATTTGTGTAGACACCAAGCTGCCCGGGGGCTGCCTCTGTTTGAGACTTGGGCCTCCCCGGACAGCCCACACTGGCTGGAAGACTCTCTGAAGCTTAACCAAGCCTCCCTTGTGTCCCTTTCCCCAGCTTCTCCTGGCTCTTCCCCTCAGAGGACTCTTCCGTCCTGGTTCCATGCTGGCCAGCCTGGCCGTGGTTCTCCTGACTTTTCCTCACACAGTGAGACAGGTGCTAGTGTCTGCTTCTTCAAGGGCCTGGAATAACAGTTTCTGCACCGTGTGAAATGAGATGGTTTCTCACTGTGGAGATGCTTGAGGAACAAAAGAAGACCCCATCTGCTAGCCTGGAAAAGCAAAAAGGTAGCTGGTCATCTGCTGGAAGCTTAAAGAAAAATGTTTCAAAAAGATCCTGCATTCACTATTTACAATAGCAAAGACATGGAACCAACCCAAATGCCCATCATAGGATGAATAAAGAAAATGTGGCACATATACACCTTGGAATATTATGCAGCCATAAAAATAAATGAGATCATGTCCTTTGCAGTGACATGGATGAAGCTGGAAGCCAGAATTCTCAGCAAACTAACACAGGAACAGAAAACCAAACACTGCATGTTCTCGTTCACAAGTGGGAGTTGAACAACGAGAACACATGGACACAGAGAGGGGAACATCACACACCAGGGCCTGTTGGAGGGGTGGGGGTCAAGGGGAGGGAGAGCATTAGGACAAATACCTAATGCATGCAGGGCTTAAAACCTAGGTGAAGGGTTTATAGATGTAGCAAACCACCATGGCACATGTATACTTATGTAACAAACCTGCACGTTTTGCACATATATCCCAGAACTTAAAGTTAAAAAAAAAAAAAAGACCCTGCATTCAATCAAAGCTCCAGTGTGTGACTTGCAAGTAAGGTCCACATGCATATGACTGGGATCATACAAGAATTGCAAATTGATGAATTAAGACATAAAGTGTTCAGGAACTACAGACTTATCTATGCCCTGGCAAAAAGAAAAAATGAAACACACACACACACACACACACACACACACACAGACTGAAACTCTGTAGGGCCATCCATCCAGCACACAGTTTTCTTATAGAAAACACACAAATAATGAATCATCGAGATCATGAATCACTGTGAGGAAAAGTCAGAAGACACAGAAAATGAAAGCATGAGCCCCTAACAGAGAGAACAAGTGTCACTATTTTTTTTTTTTTGAGTTGTGTTTTCACTCTTTTTTCCTAGGCTGGAGTGCAATGGCGTGATCTCGGCTCACTGCAACCTCTGCCTCCTGGGTTCAAGTGATTCTCCTGCCTCAGCCTCCCGAGTAGCTGGGATTACAGGAATGCTCCACCATTCCTGGCTAATTTTGTATTTTTAGTAGAGACAGGATTTCATTATGTTGGCTAGGCTGGTTTTGAACTCCTGACCTCAAATGATGTGCCCCCCCAGGCTCCCAAAGTGCTGGGATTACAGACATGAGCCACTGTGCCGGGCCAGTATCACTATTAAGGAGACTGTAGAGTATTGTGTTTCCATTACTTTAAGCTACCAAAGAAGAGCTAGGAATCCATTTTAAGTGAGATACACTTGAAAGAAATAAGTTTAATTTCTAAAAATGAGAACAACTCTAGTCACTCTGAGGTAAAGTTCAATGGACGGATTTCACAGCAAAGTGAATATGTGTGAGGGAGATTTAATGAATGACGTACTGTGTGGCCCAGAGAGGTAGGAAGAAGGGAGGCCCAGGGAGGTGAGAAAGAGATAATAGAGTTCCTGAAGAAAGCATAAAAGCCACAATGAGGAGCTCTAGAAGATGGAATGAATCCACTGTCCAAGGCTTCATGAAAGAGACAGAGCTTTACTGAGGAATCCCAGAGTTCAAGTGACAGGGGTAGAAACACATTGACGCTAATATTCTGGTGGAACTGAAGAATCCCAAAGATAAGTCTTAGAAGCATCCAGGGAAAAGAGGGGCCTCTAAGGAGAGTGTCAGTGAGATAATCAGATCGGCCTCATTAACACTAAGAGGGCCGGAAAGAAAGGAATATGATTGCCAATTACTGCCGGACGATAATCGTCCAGCAAGAATTCTGCACCTGGCAAGCAGTTATTAAAGGGTGAGGGTGGGGTAATGAGCAAAAAAAAAAAAAGATACTAAGATGAATTGACCTTCACTGAAAAACTCACCAAAGGATGCACTTGAGTAAGGAGAAAATTAACGCAAATAAAAGGACTAGATGTAAGAAGCAATAGTGAACAAAGAAAGTGGCAAAACTCTTGGTTAATCTGAGCACACTGTGACTGTAGGGACAATAGTAATCAAGATGAATAATTTGGGGGTTAAAAGGAGGTGGAAAAATATTGAAAATAATATGAAATTTGAGATGTCCTTAGAGAGTTGGAGTAAAGAGTAGAGATATTGATTAACTTTAGACTTTTGTAGGTCAAGTATTCTTGTTGACATTTTAAGGGTAATCACCAAAAGAATATAAATAGAATACATAACTTACATAGAAACAGAGGAGAAAAAAGTAATAAAAAAGTAATCAATACAATACAAGATTGAAAAGGAGAAATAAAAAGAGCAAAGAACTGGCATGAAAAATCGTGAACACAAAATAATACAGTGGAAATGAATCCAACCATAATACTAATTATATATCAATTGTTCAAAAATAAAGAGTTCTCAGAGTGCATATTTTTAGAAATCCAGTCATGTAGTGTTTAAGAGAAACATGCACAAAATAAAAATGACGTAGATAGATTGGAACAAAACAAATAGACAAAAGATATGCCGAACGTATCCATCAGAGTCCCACCCCCAAAATAGGCAGCAAGCACACAGAATAATTGAGGAGAGGCTGGGTGTGGTGGCACACACCTGTAATCCCAGCATTTTGGGAAGCCAAGGCAGGAGGACTGCTTGAACCCAGGAGTTTGAGACCAGCTTGGGCAACATAGTGAGACCCCGTGTCTACAAATAGTAAAAAATTAGCTGGGCATGGTGGTGTGCACCTGTAGTCCCATCTACTTGGGAGGCTGAGTTGGGAGGATCATTTCAGCCTGGGAGGTCAAGGCTGCAGTGAGCCATCATGGCACCACTGCACTCCAGCCTGAGCAACAGAGCAAGACCCTGTCCCAAAATAAAAAAAAGAATAAGTAGGATTGAGGAGAGTTAATGTACAAGCTATTTCCAGGGGTGGTGCAGCCGCAGGGCAGGTGAACATCAGCAGATGCTGCCTGCAGGTGTGAAGGGATTGGAAGGAGGGTACATTCCCTGGATCCTGCAGGGCGAGTGCCCTGTAAAGTCGGCTGCCTTGAGAGGCACAGTGGGAACCCAAATGTGGGAGCAACCTGGCGTCTTCCAGGAGTAGGGTGGGTAGGGAGAGGCAGACATCAATCCCTGACCCCTCCAACCTCTTCCTCTTGTCTCTTGTGGGCTCCTCAACGGCCAAAGCCATCTGGAAGCCAGACAACTTCGGAGCTGATGGTGTGGCCCACGCAGGTCCCCTCCTGGGGCGAGGATCAGGAAAGAGAGGATACTGAAGAGCCAGAATGAAACACAGACATTCTGACACAAGGGCTGATCCTAACCACGCTTCCCCTCCATCTCCAATGATCGCAGAACAGTGCTTGATGTTAGCATTGGTTGAATGGACTCTAAGATAAACATATTAAGATTAAGGAAACATTTCACCATGAAAAAGATTGGTATCATCTCATCAGGGGTATAAAAATCCTGAATGTGTACACACACTTGTCAAGGTAGTGTCAAAGAGCACGATGAAGACATGGAGAGAATGGCAAAAGCAGCTTTTAAATCCGCAATAGCCGTTGCAGGCTTTAGCAGGCTGCTGTCAGAGACTGATAGGTCAAGCAGATAATCTCGAGTAATGATCTGGAAGACACGAGCAATATAATTAACAAGCATCATCTTCCAGCCGAAGAGAAGCTGAGGCCTAGGCTGCAGGGGCCATGGCGGGTAGCGGGGAGTGTCCTGCTGTAAGTTCACACCTGAGAAAGCACCCACAGGCAGGAAACATACCCAGGGACTTCCGCCAGAGACCGTTGGACCTGCACTGAACACACTCCCCCAAGTGAACCATAGCAGAGAGGAAGCCGAATCACCAACTTAGGTATTAAGGCAGCTCTTCCAAAATCCAGACTAGGAGTCCTCCCTGAGCATGTCAGGCTGGCCATGTCACAGACTCCTAGCTCGGGACAATGCTCAGTGTCATTCTAGCCTACCAGCAGGGTTCCTGACTTGTCAAGTGAACCCTGGTGAATGTCACAGAGGTCAAATGAAATGATGAAATTCAGACCAGGCCAGAAAGACTTCTCTGCACAAGCTTCCAAGGAAGCTGAAAGCTGTCCCTGTGGGCTTGGATCTCTCAAGGGCTTGAGATGCCTGACAACAGTCTCAGGGAAGCCAAGGAGCAGAGATGAGGGCAAGGATCTGGGAGACAGAGAAGCAGGGATGCAGGACGAAGCAAGAGAGCACAGCCCTGCGGGCAAGAACCTTCCAGAAGGTGGAATGCTGTGGGCCACTGTGATCCTCACGTCCCTAGGGTCAGGCTGCCCACTGCCTGCACCCCTGCAGGCTCCCAGGGCGAGAAGAGATGCCATTGGCAGGCCCCTCCTCTTCTGCAGACCCTTCTGAAGACTATGCCCTGAGGCCCAGTTCTCATCTCCGCCTCGGCCCACACACATGGCTGAATATTCCTGATGCTGTCTCCAGCCGTGGCCTCTTCTCCGAGGTCACATACCGGTGACCACCTCCTCTGAACATCACCGATATGCCTTCAGAACCTGCAACCCAAGTCCTTCTTACTCTCTAACCAGCCTCTTTTACATTATTTTGAGGAAGAGCCGCCAACATGTGGCTGCTGAAAGGGAAACCCAGGCACTCTTACTCTTTCACTTGACAGCCCGCACCTGCTGCAGAGGCAGATGCTGTGGCCTCCTCCGCCTCCTCTTCTCTGTCCTCCTCTCCATGCTCTCACAAGCGAGCCTGGCTTCCAGCTCATCCACCTGCCTGAGTGGACCTTGACACTCTTCTGCCCTCAGGTTCTCCCTTCCCAGGCCCCACCTCCACCCCGTCTGTCCCCTGATATAAGGGTCATCTAAACACAGGCACACCTGTCCCCAGTGTGGAAATTTGAATGGGACAAAATTCTGCACAACTGTTGGTCACGCTCACATCTTCAGGGGCGTGGGGAGTTTTGCTGTTGTTTTATTTGCTTTTTGGTTTTGTTTTGTGTTGCTCACGTTCTCACTTTTAGACATAGAATAAAATCCAAAGCTACCAGGGAGGCTGCCGTGTCAGTCCATGAGCCCTAAGTCAGTCCGGACCCCTGCTGTCCAAAGCAATGCATGAGAAATTAAAACACACCGGGAAGCCCAGATACATTTAAATCCACTCCCAATCACCGGTGCTTTATTCTGGGAAGCAAAACAGACAAATGAAGAGCACAGCACTAAGACTAACACCAGGCTCTTCATTCATAGATGTACTCACTACTTGTAACAGAGGCATTAAAATCAGTGGGTCAGCGTCAGGATACATGTGCCGCTGCTGCGCTCTCCATTACCGCATTTAGTTCCTGAATGTTTGTAATCGTCCCCAGGCAGTGCCAGGTCTTAGAAGAAGTGACCTCAGAGGGAACAGAAGTTGGGTAAGAATATCTCAAGCTCATTTTGCAAGCATCAAATCTCTGAGCCTTTTCCAGACAATTCTTTCACCCTAATAGTCCCCCTTCCCTGTTAGAATTACGAGGCAAATATTTCAAGCATTTTAGAGAAACATTTTCAAGATAAGCACTTATAATTAAACAGTTATGATCGTAACAAATCATTCCTAACTATTCTAACAATGCAGTAATACACAGGGGTGAGAATGTGCTTTTGGTGTCAGAGAATCTCAGCTCATGTCCCAATTCGCCAACAACTCATTGTGAAATCTGCACAGATCATATATTCTCTCTAAGTGCATAGTATTGTTTTGTCTTGTTTTGTTTTATTTACAATAGGGATAAGAGACATAGCTATCTCTTGGTAGTTTCATGTGTATAAAGGGGTAATAATATGAAATACTTAGTACAGTGCTGAAGTATTAGAGGGATTCAACAGGGAGCTACTGTTCTTATGGGTTTATTAATATTGTTCATTAAAGCAAGTTTTCTAAAATAATTCTGCTACTCAAACTCTCAATAATTATGACTGTTTCTCCATGAATAATGAAGGTGAAGACGTTAGCTACTAGTCCATCAATCCCATGTAGTCCTGCTTTTATTAGAGAAATACATTTTTGTTGAGTAATCATTTTACGAGGATGTGAAAAAAAAAGCCACAGTGAGAATTGGGGTTTGATTTGTTTGTTTTGCTTTGCTTTTAGCATGAAGACATTTTCCACTTCTGTCTAACAATGTGTATTCAACCCTTTGAGCAGCCTGTCATTGTTACACATGAACATACATTTCCCTTACTTTGAGCAGCCTAGAATGAGCAGTGCCATAAAAAGACAAGAACCTAGGACACGCATGCTGAGAAATGAATGTTGATGAACACATTAGGTAGTATGTAATGCCAGAGCATAGGATGTCTCTGGTCCTAACTTTCCACTTCCTCAGTGCCTTTCAGCTCACTCATTCGTTCACTCCCTCACACTCAGAGCATTATTAAGAACCTCCTATGCTTCAGATGCCAGGTTCAGAGATGGAGGTCTCACTGGTAGCACCAAACCCACCTACATGCAGTCAGTGTTGGAGAATGTGACGGGCAGTCAGAAACACAGAGGAAAGTATGAGGACTGTTGCCCAAAGTGTCCCAAGGCTCAAAGGAAGCTGGAAGGAAAGGATGTTTGAGATCCAGAGACACTGGGGATGGAAAGCCTGGGCGTGAGGTGAGGTACCCCCGTTGGGAGTGTTTTAGAGAATGAATATGTGAATGTATCCTGTCCCTCTTCTGCCGTGATTTCAGAGGCATTTACAAAAGGAAGTGAGGAAATGTAACAGACTCAAGCACCTTGATATCAATTCAGTTGAGCTCTGTGCACCTGAGGCTCAGGCCTGGGGCTTTCTAAGCATCCTGCCCTAAAATCAGGAAAGAGAGATGAAACATCACTACAGCTACCACAGACAGTAACAGAAAAATAAGGGCATGTTATAAACAGCTTCACGCCAATAAATTCAAAAACTTAGGTGAAGTGGACAAAGTTCTTAAATGACACAAACTACCAAATTTCACTGAGGAAGAAATAGTTGATGTGCATAGCTCTGTTTCTGTTGAAGACATTGAAGCCATACTTCGAAACCTTCTCACAAAGAAATTTGCCAGCCCCAGTGGCTTTAGTGGTGAGTTCTATCAAACATTTAAAGACGTGATGGTACCAATTCTATAGAAACTCTTAAAAACTGGAAAATGAAGGAACATTTAACACCTCGTTCTATGAAACCAACATACTGATAACAAAACCAGGCAGAGAATTTACAAGAAAACTACAGATCATAAATACATTAACAGTGATAAAATTTCTTATAAAATTGTTAGTTAATCAAATCCAGCAATTGAAAAAAGATAATATATTATGACCAAGGTTGATGCATTCCAGGAATGCAAAATTGGTTTAACATTTGAAAGCCAACCAATATATTTAACCAATGTGGCTAAAATAATTAAAAGTTACATGATCCTATGAATAGATACAGAAAGCATTTGGTAAAGTCCGACACTTATTCATGACAACAACTCTCAGACTACTAGAAATAAAGAGAAAAAAGCACAGAGGTTGGAAGGGAAGAAGAACCATCTCCAGCTTTAGTGACTTGATCATGTGTGTCAATAAATGTGAAGCAGTCTACACAAAAATCTACTGAAACTAAGAAAAGTTTACTGGGTGGAGGAGAGTATATCAAAACCTATTGTGTTTTTATATGCAAGCTACAATTATTTAGAAATTAATTTTAATGCCTTTTACAGTAGCATCAAAATACATGAAACATTCAATAATAAATTTAACAAAATACATTAAAAATATTAAAAGGAAAGTGCAATGGACCTATTATATCCAACTCAATT
Source organism: Gorilla gorilla gorilla (assembly GCF_029281585.2). NCBI lineage: Eukaryota > Metazoa > Chordata > Mammalia > Primates > Hominidae > Gorilla > Gorilla gorilla. The sequence continues at coordinate 109,610,681 of NC_073243.2, read as the reverse complement.
TTGAGTAAAAAATAATGAAGGACATTGATATTACTTAAGATTTATATAAAGTTACAGTAATCAAGAAAGTGTAATATTACCATAAAGAGAGACATGAAAATATTAGAACCTATTAGAGAACCCAGGAATAAACCTACATATAGGCAGTCAACTGAATTTCAACAAAGATGTCAAGGCAATTCAATGGAGAAACAAATCGTGCTGAAATAATTAGATATTTGTATGCAAAATTTAAAAAGCAAAGGAGATGTGTATCCTTACTTTACATCATATACAAAAATTAACTCAAATATTTCATAGACCTAAACATAAGAGCAAAAACTCTAAAACTTCTATAACATATTTGAGGAGAAAAGTCCTTGTGACCTTGGATTGGTCAGAGTTCTTAGATAGCATATCAAAAGTCTGAGCTATACCATCTCTAACATAAATACATAAATCAGACTTTTAAAATGTTTAAAATGTGCTGTTTCAAAGACATTTTTAGGGAAAATGAAAAAGAAACTTCAGACTGGGAAAAATAATTAAAAGTCATATATGTTATTTTAAAAAATCTTGTGTCTGCAAATATAAAGTACTTTTACAACTTGATAATGAGACATAGAACAAGACAACCCAATAAACATATAACAGGAAGAACATTTGAAGAAATGTGAAACAAAAGAGATATATATGGTAAATAAGTGCAATAAATAACCAGTGATTAATGCTCAACCTCATTAATCACCAGTTTATTCAAAATGAAATTAGTTATTTTAAGATCTGATAATAATACTAAGCATTGAGTATTGAAGTTGTGGAGCCACTGAAACTTTCATGCATTGTTTGCAGGAAAGCAAAACAGGAGTACAGCCACCTTGAAAAAGAGCTGGCATTTTCTCATAAAGTTAAACATACACTTAACATGAGTCAAGCATCCCACTCCTAAGCAGTTGCCTAAGGAAAATGAAAACACGTCTGTACAAAGAACTGTAACCGAATACACACAGCTGCTTTATTCTTAATAGATGAATATTGGAAACAGCCCACTGTTCATCATCTGATGGGTGCAAAGTCAGAGGGTGGCCCAGGCACACAATGGAATACTGCTCAGCACTAAACAAGGCAGACCACGGACGCAGCCACCATGGGCAGATGGATCCCTGAGCGTGGGATCACGTGAAAGTCACCAGGCAGAAGCACGTGAGCTGCAGGAGTGGTTCCGTTCACCTAAAATTCTAGAAAAGGCAAACCTGAGCCACAGGGGCAGGTCAGTGACTGCCAGGGTTGGGGGACGGATGGACCAGCATGAGGGACGAGGTGCCTTTTCGGTTGGGGAAATGCCCTAAGTCTTTATCATGGTGGCTGTCACGTGGTATACACATGTGCATGTCACACGGTATACACATATGCATGTCACACAGTATACACATGTGCATGTCACACGGTATACATATGCATGTCACACGGTATACACATGTGCATGTCACAAGGTATACACATGCATGTCACACGGTATACACACATGCATCTCACACGGTATACACATATGAATGTCACATGGTATACATTCATCAAAATTCATCAGCTGTGCACTAAAGGAGGGTGAATTGGACTACATATAAACCTTACCTCAGTAAGTATGTTATTTTAAAAAATCACTGCAGTGGTCATATGAAGAAGGAATTAGAAACATGGCCCAGGGTAAAAAGGATACCAGAAACGAGGCTACTGTGGAATCCCAGGATGAACATGGTAGCAGCAATGAGTGGTGGGGGTGGGAGGGTGGAAGAGAAAGACGCTGGTAATGTGAACTCAAAGTCAGTTTTCCCTTTAAGAAATTGAATACTTTGGGGGAAAATTCCATTCCTAACAGAACTGTTTAATGGTGACGTATGTTTCGTATTGAAAACATGATACATTGCATGCCAAACCAAAATGCCCCCAAAGTGCCCCTAACAATATCCTTTTGTTTTCCTCTAAGAGAAGTCACAACTTTTTTATGATGTGTTTCACCCCCTTGGCCCAATCTCTGCACAGGCAAACCTAGGCAGGACCACTGAGCATGAGCCCTGCTGTGTCCTGCCTCCGTCCTTCCTGCTAGAAGCCTCCCTAGGAGCCCAGTTTCACCTGAGCTTACGAAACAGTCCCCCTCACCCAGCAGGAAGGCTTTCCAACCACATCCCCTCCGAGAGGGGCAGGGGTCCTCTCTGTGCACTTTGCCTCCTGGGCAATTGTAGCTGCACATTAACCACTACATTCCAAGAGAAAATGAGACTCACTGAAATTTCAGATTGTTGAAAGTTCTTTGCCTTAAATGAAGTTAACCCTTCAACAGTCAGGATGTGCCTTTTTTATTTGCAGGCTCACTGGCTGTGAGTTCCATGGGAAGAGTAAAGAATGCTCATCAACTAACCCTCCAAAGAACGTATGGGCGTTTGGGTGGGAACTAAGAATCCACTCAGCTGCAGAGACTTCTCACATATGAATCCGTGTTCTTCCCAATATTTGGCTCTCATCCACTTAATTTTCAATACTCTAGACATTTTCCAATATACATTTGTGCACATGTCTCAATGATTTTTCTCTTTTTGCAACACTAAGCATTGATTTTTCTTCTCTGTGATTAAGTTATTCCAGATAGTCAGTAGATTGTGGGGGGAGAAGACATTTTATTAGTTAATAATTTCCTTACCAAACTATTTGACTCATGGCTGAATCATACATTTTTATGGGCTACTAGGCCATTGAATCAAAGGCAGAAGAACTGAAGCACATTTTCTGCTTTCTGCCATAATATTTTACCAATGAAGAAGCTTTGACCATTTCAAATATTTCAGTACCACCTTTTCTTATAAGCCTTCATTCAGCTGAAAATTCAGTGGACTATAAAATATTCACATCAATTATCACCAAAATAACCTGGAAAGGAAAATATTAGCTAACATATTTATTAGTAGCTTGAATATATTTTTGGCTGCAATGTGTATTGCCTGCTCTTAAATCAGAATATGACCACGCAAAAAAGAATTTAGCAATAAAACATCAAAGAAAATGTAATGAAAGTTTAGTGATGCAAAAAATTATCTCTTTTTCTTATCCAGGTCCTTTACCTGAAGGAATAACCGAGAATCTCTGTCATACCCTGCTTTTCATAGGATAATAAAATCACAGCTGTCTTGCTTTTATTTATTCTTTCCCTGTGATGTTGCCTTCCCCCAAATTCATTGTGTCCCTCCCAATATTTCTATGTTGATGTCCTCAACTGCACAAGTACAGAATAGGATTGTATTTCAAGATAGAGTCTTTAAAGGGGTAATGAAGGTAAAGTGTATTTCAAGATAGAGTAAACTGGAGACTGTATTTCAAGATAGAGTCTTGAAAGAGGTAATTAAGGTAAAGGGAGGTCATATCAGTGGGCCCTGTTTAACACAACTGTGTTCTAACAGGAAGAGGAGATGAGGACATGGACACACAGAGGAAAGACCGTGTGAGGACATGAGAAGGAGACAGCCATCTACAAGCCACGGAGAGGGGCCTCAGGAGAATCCAAGCCTGCAGACGCCTTGACCTTGGACTTGCAGCCTCCAAACTTGTGAGAATGTAACGCCTGTTTAAGCTCCTGGTCGGTGGTGTTGTGCCACGGCAGCCTCAGCAGACCGTCACAGGACAATGGGTCTGGCCCTGGAGCCCCGGCCCCTCTGGGTAACAAAATGCAGCTCTGGAGTGGGAAGATGATGTGCTGGACTCTGAAGCCCGGTGGGCAGCCAAGCCCCTAGCAGGTTCTCATGCTCGTATTGTTGTGACTCTGAGACACGGGGTCCTCTTGCCTAAAGCCAAACCAGTGCCTGAGGGCTGACTCCAGCCCATCAAACTGAAGCTGTAAATGGGTTCCAGCTCTGACGATGGCGACCTCAAGCCCTCTGGCCACAGGGTGAGCTGGCTTGCTCAAAAGCAGCTCCAGTCATGTTTGAGAATCCCAGGTTGTGAATGTGGGTCTGCCTTGTCCCTGTGCCCCTGCTGTGGCCGCTGTGTGCCAGCATGAAGACCCAAATCCGCTTCCAGGAACACCCCCTTCACCACTGCCCAGAAAGAGCCTTGGTGGACTCCTGGGAAGCCGGTGCAGCAAGGCAGCCTGGGGGTCCTCTGCCAGCCCTGTGTGACCTGGGCCAGCACCAGGCTCCCCTAGCACCCGAGATTCTCACGGGAAGGACCCTCTCCACTCCCTGCTTTCGGCTCCCTGTGTCCTGCCAACAGTCCTCCAGTTTCTCAGACACAATGGAGCCACAACCCACAGTTAGAAGTTTAAAGAGATGTCTGCAGGCACTGTACAGTCACCACTTCTCCCTTGAGGGGCCTCTGCTGATGCAGAGGGTCTCCACCTTCCAGGTCTGATTCTGACTGGCTGAGCTGTGTGCCTGCCCAGGCTGGCGTTGGGGATCTCCAGGCATCTAGGGTAGGAGAAGGAGAGCAGCTGTGCTGAGCTCAGAGGCTGGGGTGGAAGCTGGGCCGGGGGTGACCGCATCACTGGGGAGCAGGGAAGCTTGTGCACAAGGCAGAGGGGGGGCTGCCCCATTGTGTTCCCGCCCGGTGGCCACTCGTGCATGGCCTGGATGGCTCTCATGTGGCCACTGATCAACCCTCCTAAACAAGAGTTCTCAACTCCCTTGAGCGTGTGTCTATTGTCATCTACCCCTTGATTTCTAAGTAGAACTGTGGTCCCCTTGTGGAAGTACGGGCTGGGCTGTGGACAGCCTCGGCCAGCTTCATCAATGCTGCTCCATGCTCTAGAGCCCAAGCTAGCCACTAAGAGTGACCAGTGCAGAGTGGAAGCTGGAGGAGAAATCTCCCCGCTGGAGGGTGAGCAGAGAAGGCGTCTTTAGAGCCCTGGTCACAGAGGCTGCAGGACCAGCTCTCAGCCCAGCGTGCGTGGGCACTTGGGGACCCAAATCTTCTAAAAATGCTTGAGGGCAGGAATGATGGCTCCTCCTTCATTTTCCTCTCTGAATTTGATGCTATTTCTCCAAATATTACATGTTCCATTTGGTCTAGGCTTCTCCATCCTTTTACCCCAATCCTAACACCCAGAAAATAGAGGAGACTTCTAATAGGATAGGTGACTTCTTCACCACCCTCTGCCCACGGACTTGAAGGCAGTCCAAGATCCAAACGCAAGGCAATGGAATGTGGCCATTCTCACTGAATATGTCATGTAACCTTTGTATGAGACACAGCTGTTTCAAATGTTATCATGTATCTGTACAAATTATACAAGATGGGTAGCTTGACAACATAGATGAAAGTGAAACAAATAGACTTCAAGCTCGCTTTAAGCTCTTTCGGAAACTCTATGTGGCAATTATCATAATAACGCTTAGCATCTTCAAAGCCTCTTTAAAACAGTAGCAAATTAATCTCCACCACAGTGAAGTGAGGTAGGTGCACGGGTGCACTATTATCACCTGTGATTTGCCTACAGGAAAAGTAAGGAAAAGTGGTTATATGAATGCCCTGGACACCACACATACTCACACGCATGCACACACATACGCACACACACATGCACACACACACAGTGGAGTCAGAACCTCAGGCATCCAAGCGGTACCTGTTCTTGGGGAAGGGGCACCTAGCCCCATCAGTGGCTCTATGATTTTAACGGGCTCTTCTTTCTTTCTAAGCCGCACGCCTGGGCCACCTGACTCCACCCTCCACGCTTCTCCCTGACAGGTCAAGCTCACGGCAGGCTCTCAACTGGGCGTCTGCACTCCTCTCTCCCAGGGGACTCTCAGTGACTTTGCATCTGCAAGTCTTCTCAGATCTGGTGCCATAATTATCTTTTGAACCAGCAAACAACAACCCATCTCCTTTCTCCTGTGAGCACTGGTCTGGTATTGTGTCTTGTCCTCGGGCTGTTAGATGCCTGTGCCCTGTGTGCCTGACCCTCCCCGACATGCAGGTGGCCCGCTGGAGTCTTGGGTGGGCAATCTCCAAGGATCAGCCATGGGGCTGCCAGAAGTGAGGTCTTAGATTCAGTAGATGGCACTCTTACCTCTGAATCAGCCGGCATCACTGTGGCTCTGCACAGGAACACCTGAGAAAGAGGAGACAACCTTGTTACATTCTGAATTTACAGTAGCAGAAATTTTGAAAGTTTGTCCTCTTATGGTGGAAATTATAAGCTCTTTGCAAGCTCCCTAAAGAGGTCTGCCCCTATACCCTTTGACTAACAACCTCTGAAAAATATGCAAAAGTACTGAAAGAAGTGGAAGTGGTTTGGGCTATGAAATAGTTCTTCTAGGAAAAGAACTTCCAGAAGGTTCTTTAAAGTGGCCCAGTCTTCAGCACCAGCATCATTAACTTACTTCTGTTCACACATATCTCATCTCCCATCAGCCCATGTTTTGGATAGACGCTTCCCTGTAGATAGTCTGTCTATTATCAGGTAATGCTATCTGTCCTGTGTACTATTCATTATTTTTGCCTCATTACCGGACAGAAAATAATTATGACAAAAATAATCAATGGTATAAGATACAAACTAGATAGCCAATTTATTAAGTAGCTTTGACGTCTTTGCCATCTGTTTGTTTTTCTGATTTTGTACTTCTTGAAGTCTTAAGCTGCAAGAATAAGACAAATTAAAACTTCAAGAAGGCCTCTTGCCATGAGGATACACAAAAATGAAACTTACTCCAATTCCATCAGGAAAGAGTACACTGTGAAGCTTGTGCTGGACTTCCTCCCATGTTTTCAGTGAGGATTCCCATGGATGCAATGAGAGAAATCAAATTTGATTAGGCTGAAAGCAATAGGTGACTTTACGAAGGCAAACTTTGGACTCCCTCAGAGTTCAGAATGAGCACCATTCAGGGGCCATCCGGAGCCAGGAGATGTGTGCTATCAGGACTTCCTCTCTCACCTGAGTGTCTGCAGATCTCTCTCTAGCGCATGTTGGAGAAGATGCCTAAGGCTCACAGAGCCCAAACTCAGAGCTCCCGCTTTCCAAAGAACAGCCTCTCTGACTTGCATTTTCAATTCCCAGTGAAGGCTCTCCAGGGTTCAGGTGGGGTCATGTGACACACCAGAGGGCCAGTCATCTCTGCTGGGGCTCAGGACACACAGTGGCTCCCAAGCTACTAGAGAGAAGGGTTCAGTTCACAGAGGAAGCAGGTGTGTGTGTGCGTCTGTGTGTGTGTGTGTGTGTGTGTGTGTGTGTTTAAGATAGGGAGGAGTTGAAAAAAGCAGAGAGAATATGGGCATAGAAATAAATTGGCGCCACTACACAGGTTATTTTTATAATTACGTAAAGAAATTGTCTTTTTAATAAAAGTGACATCTTAGGACAGCGCTTAAATCTCCATCGCATTTCTTAAACTACGATTTGTTACATTTAGTAATTCCTAGATTTAATAGATTTAACGATGATGCATGCTTGAATTATTTCCATTTTTCTCTAAAAATCTGATGGAGTTGCCAGGAATGGCGTAGTTCTTCTTTCGTTTTCTCTTTCTTTCTTTCTTTCTTTCTTTCTTTCTTTCTTTCTTTCTTTCTTTCTTTCTTCCTTCCTTCCTTCCTTCCTTCTTTCCTTCATCCCTCCCTCCCTTCCCTTTCTCCCTCCCTCCCTCCATCTCTCTTTCTCTCTCCCTTTCTTTCTTTCTTTTCTTTCCCCATTCCTTCTTTCCTTCCTTCCTTCCTTCCTTCCTTCCTTCCTTCCTTCCTTCCTTCCTTCCTTCCTTCCCTCCCTTCCTCCCTCCCTCCTGTCTTTTATCTTTCCTTCCTTCTTTCTTTCTTTCTTTCTTTCTTTTTCTCTTTCTTTCTTTCTTTTTTCTTCTTTTTCCTTCCTCTTCCTCTCTTTCTCTCTTTCTTTCTTTCATCTTTTTTTTTTTTTGACAGATTCTTGCTCTGTCGCCCAGGCTGAATTGCAGTGGTGTGATCTCGGCTCACTGCAACCTCCACCTCCCCGGTTCAAACAATTCTCCTGCCTCAGCCTCCCATGTAGCTGGGATTACAGGCACCCGCCACCATGCCCAACTATTTTTTTGTTTTTGTATTTTTAATAGAGACAGGGTTTCACCACATTGGCCAAGCTGGTCTCAAACTCCACCGCACTCAGCCAGGGTTGGTTTTCGTGACATTCCCTCAGCGGCCAGTAAATGAAATTTGGGCAAGAGGAACATGAGTCCCAGGGTGGCTGCCAGAGGTGCTGATCTGTCACCTGGCCAGGTCTGACTCTCACCTTTCCCCAGAATAGTGTGGAGAAACGTGGCAGGTCCTCTGCAAAAGCTCTGGGAATGAGTGGCTAAGGGCGCAGTGAGGTCTCCTCTTGCCTCTCCTCTAAGCTGAGCTGCACATTCTCTTGGGCCTTCCTTCCAGGAGGTGGTAAAGGTGAAGGGTCACTCCCGTGGGATGGCTGGGAGCACTGGTCCCCAGAGAGGGCTTGGAGATGTGTGTGTGCTTCCTCTGTCTCTCTCTCTGTCTTCCTCTGTGACTCTCTCTGTCTCTCTTTGCCTCCCTGTTTCTCCATATCTCTCTGTTTCTCTCTGTCCCTCTCTCTCTTTCTCTCTGTTTCTATCTCCCTCTGTCTCTCTCTGTCTCTATGTGTCTCTCTGTCTCTGTCTCTCTCTATGTCTATGTCTGTCTTTCTCACATTTTTCAGCCTTTGTTTTGCGCCCTGCCTGGCACGGTGCTCTTGTCCTCCCCAAGCGCTGCCACAGGCATGTGTGTGCATGACAGCGTTTGGGCCTGCTTCCTTCTTTTGAAGTCCTTCCTGGCTCTGATGTGCTAGAGAGTCATTGTGCTCTTGCACGTGCCCCTGCTGTGGGCGTCCAGGTCTCCATGAGTCCATGACAGCTGCTGAACTGGGTTCTGCCTACAGTCCCTGGGCAGAGGCATGCTTGTCTCTAGGACTGAAGTCCAGAAGAGGGGCCGCCGGGCACAGGGCTGCACAGCTGGAAACTGGGAGGGTCCCAGCAGTGGAGCACAAAGAGCTGGATCAGCATAGGCACCCACTGATGCCACCTGGCTGTGTAATTCCCACTGAGCCCTCCCCAACAGGGATGTGATCGGATTTGGAAACCTTTATTTATATTGGTCTTGGTCCAACCCTTTCCTATTTCTTCTGGGCCTGGGACCTGTTCCCTGAGGCTGTCTTTGTCCACACACTGTTTTTCAACTCTCTCTTCTGTGCTGGCTTGTTTCTTTCACCATCTACACATGCTAACTTATTTTACTTGTCTCTCCTACACATGGGAAGTAAATTCGCAAATACATACTCATGCACACACTCATTTACACACTTTCATGCATGCCCACACTCATGCACACACACACACAAGCTCATGCACACAAGCACGCACACACACACTCATGCACACACTAATTTACACACGTGCATGCATGCCCACACTCATGCACACACGCACACACATGCACTGTCTTTTGCCTGTGTGAAATGTTTTTCTTCTCTGTGAACCGCTTGTTCCTGAACATTCTATCTTCATGCAGGGTCCCCACCCCTGCCAAACAGCTGACATGTTTTACAAAGTTCACCCCTGACTTCCTGATTTCCAAAGCTAATGGGAATTTTGGAAAATTCTACTTTCATTGTCAATGTTTGTCACTTACTGTGGAAACTCTTGCAGTTCTGTCTGTCTTTCTATTCTGTGGCTCCACCTGTTTCTGTTCCACTCTCTCTCTCCTCTCCTGGCCCTTCTCAAAGTCTTCACAGTTGGGTTCCTCTGTGGAGACTGCACCCTCCCGTTTCCTCAGGGGCTCCCATGGCTGCTGTGGCCTCTGCTTCCACCTGCACAGCCCCGCAGTGTCACTGCCCAGCATCCCACAGCAGCCTGGTGACATGAGGCATCCTTCCACTGTCCCTTCCATCTGTGGTGCTGCCTTGTTCTACCCACTGCCCGGTGGATGCCAGGGTCTATCTCGCCCATCCTGTCTCCCAGACTCTCCATCTAGACAGGCTACTTTGTGTAACCCTATCTTGTCTCCCCTAACTGAACTTCTTTCTCCTTCCAGTGCCTTCTCAGCCAGAAGGAGCTTCCCAACCCCAGCTCTGCTAATGTCCATCATGCCTCCACTTAAATGCACTTGGACTCCTCCCCAGGCATTTTCCATGACACATCCGGATCGGCTGCATCTCCCCCTCTGCTCCCTGGTCTGGCCTCCTCTGCACCCCGTGGAGCCATGTTCACTGCTCACGCCTCTTACTCTTCACTTACGCTTTGTTCACCTGTGTCTCCCTTCTCTGGGTGAGTTTCCTTATGCAGGTCTCTGTGCACGTTCATTCTCACATCTCGCTTGCCAATGTGAATGGGCTGTCCCCATTCATTATTTGCTGAATGAGGGAATAAACCAAGAACTTGGTCAATTGATGAATCAAAAGATTCAGGCAGAGAGAGAGTGGAGATCCATTTCTAAGGGAGCTAAGCAGGAGAAGGTGAAAGCCAGTGCAAAGGGTCGATTTAAGGAAGAGATTCAGAACAAGCTGCCCTAAGTGTTAAAAGATTGCAGAAACATTATCTAAATGCAATTCATTGGCTTTAAAAAAATGGAAGTTGTGTTCATTTTCTATTGCTGCAGTAACAAATCACCATACACTTAGTGACTGACAGAAGCAGACATTTATCGCTGTACAGTAGACTGGATCTTCTGATCCAGGAATCTTTGGATTCCTCCCTGAGCCTATCCCTGGGCCTTTATCCAAGTGAGACATTGATTTTGTCTCCTGGACATGGACTGGCACCTCTTCAGAGAAAGTGGCGAGGGGTAGGTGCTCTTATCTATTTTTACAGAGGAGAAAGCTTGAGGTTGAAAGATTAGGTGTTTTATTCAAGGGCTTGCTTTATCCTGGGCCCAGAATAGTGTCTGATGTACATGAAGTGTACACTATGATGGATGGATGGATGGATGGATGGATGGATGGTTGAATATATGGGTGGAGGGTTGGGTGGACGGATAAGTGGAAGGATGAGTGGATGGACAGATAGATGAACAGGTAGATGAGTGGATGGATGGATGGGTGGTTGGGTGGATGGGTGGATGGATGATTAAGTGGATGGATGAATGAGTGGTTGGGTGGATGGGTGGTTGGGCAGATGGGTGCATGGATGATTGGATGGGTGGGTGGATGGATGGATGGATAGATGGATAGACAGGTGAATGGGTGAGTGTGTGTATGTATGTATGGGTGGATGTATGTATGAATGTATGGGTGGATGGGAGGTGGGTGTATAGAAGTTTGGGTGGATGGGTGGACGAGTGGATGGATGGAGGGATGGATGAATGGAAGGATGGATAAAAATATGGATGGTTGGGTGAACAGATAAATGGATGGGCAAGTGGATCGACAGATGGGTAGATGAAAAGGTGGGTGAATGTGTGGATGGATGGATGGATGGGTGGTTGAGTGAATGGATGGCTGGGTGGATGGGTAGATAGATACTTGGGTAGATGGGTGAATGGGTGGAGGGGTGGATAAACAGACAGATGGATGGATGGATGGATGGATGGATGGTTTGGGTGGATGGATGATTGGGTGGATGGGTGAATGGATGGGTGGTTGGGTGGATGGATGCATGAACAGATGGACTGTTGGGTGGATGGCTGATTGGGTAGATGGTTGGTTAGACAGGTGGATGGATGTTTGGGTGAATGGGTTGATGGATGAATGTATGGGTGGATGGATGGATGGATGGATGGATAGATGGATAGATGAGTGGATAGATGGATGAATGGGTGGATAGGTAGATGGACAGACAGATAGGTAAATGGGTGGATGGATGGATAGATGGATGGATGGATGGATGGATGGATGGATGGATGGATGGATGAGTGGATGGGTAGGCAGGTGAATGCGTGGATAGATGGATGGGTGGAGAGATGGATAAATGAACAGGTTGGTGGATGGGTGGATGGATAGACAGGTGAATGGGTGAGTGGATAGGTGTTGGGGTGGGTGGATGGTTGGGTGGATGGGCAGATATATTGGTGGGTGTATGGCTAGGTGGATGGGCAGATGGATAGATGACTGGATGGATGGATGGATGGATGGGTGGATGGTTGGGTGGACCTGTTGATAGATGAGTGGATGGGTGATTGGGTGGGTGGATGGGTGGATGAATGGATGGGTGAATGAGTTCTTGTGTGGATGGATGCATGAACCAATGGATAAGTGGGTGAATGAGTCAATGGATGGGTGAATGGGTTCTTGTGTGGATGGATGCATGAACCAATGGATAAGTGGGTGGATGAGTCAATGGGTGGGTGGATGAGTGTTAGGTGGATTGGTAGATAGATGGATGGATGGATGAATGGCTCAAGTATTCTTAGTAAAAACTTAAAGTAACCCTAGATGTCCTGGTTTTCCCTTCCATACCACACCTCCTCACGGGTCCTAGAGGGAACTCAGGACTGGTCAGAATCCCTGTGCTGCTTTACTGAACAGGCGCTGGTTCTGGGTGCTGGAGATGCAGCTGGGAACCACAGTGTTTTCTCTCTAGGATCTCTTATTTTTGTCTCCTCTCAGTTCTTTCTACTCTAGGCTCTCCCTCTCCCCATGCACTGCCTTAAAGTGGAAATCACCTGTTGGCTCATGCACAACTCTGGTTTGAAGGAGTCTCTATCTGGGAACAGATATGGCCCACCAGAAATGCTCTGGGCAGCCAAGGCAAGCCAGCCTCTCAAGGGCAAGAACCTTGTCCTCCTTTACTGGACGAGACCCCGCATGTCACCCCAGCGCACCTGGGGCTTTCCTGAAAGCCTGTGTTGGGGAAAACACAGAAGCCTTGTGTGGGTTGCTGGAAAGTAGCTTCTGTGCTTATTCTCATTCTCTGCACAAAATTTAACTTTCTTCCCAGTTGGTGGTTGGAGTCATCAGAGCCATTTGGCAGATAGTGTCTCCCACGTAGGGATGTAGGACCCACTTGGAGCAGTGGCCAGGAGCACATCCCGTGGACTCAGGTCGGGTACTGGCTCTATTGGCCATGCAGCATGAGCAAGAAGCCTCGGTTTGCTCACCTGCAGATAGAGGAAGAGATGCCTGTACACGGTTACTGTGAAAGCGAAAGGAGACATGGATGAAGTCTTATTTCCTCTCCTTTCACTTCAGGTCACATGTGTATTTTTACTTTTGCTATTTGGGGAGTGGAGGAAGAGAGATAACATGTGCATGCCTGAGTGAATGTAGGTGTGTTCCCTTGTGTGTGTGGTGAGGGTCAGGGCATGATGCCTGGACATGGGAACCCATCACAGCCATGCATAGATGGTGGAGGGTGGAGGGCTTCGGAGTTAAGGCCTGGGCTGCAGGTGTGCTTCCTGCTCTCACTGCTGCCTGTCCCTGCCTCTGCTTTCCTCACCTTCTGAGAACAAACCAGGGCAAAGTGATGGCTGGAGTAAATGCTCTGGTCAATCCTGAGTGAACTGGGCCCTGACGTGTCCTCCATGTGAACTTTCTCAAAGAGCGCTCTCCACCCACACACTCAGGAAAGGTGAATTTCTGTCGTGCCTGCATCCCCATCATTCGGGATCTGGTGTCACCCCTGCTGGTCCCCTGTGCCTGCTATGTGTGCCATTCTGGGCCATCTCCGTCCTTTCAGGGGCTGCTGGAGGGAGTGGTGGTCCCCGCTCATGTGGTGAAGAACTTCAGAAGCAGAAACCCAACTCCAGTCCTGCAGAACCAGAGAGGAAGTTTGGGACAATCAGGCCTTGACACCTCCTGAGATGTAGGGCTCATGCCTGGGCCACAGTGGACCCCTAAAGAAGAGCATGCGGCGGCCATCCCAGAAGGAGCAATGTGGGTTGGCTCCTGAGCACAGCGAGGATTTCTCCTCTTCATCAGCACCCATCCTCCCAAGGGCAGAATTCTCAGGTGGCCCCAGTGCCCCAGGCTTTGTGCAGCTGCAGCCTTTGGAGGAAGGTGGAAGCTGTGACTGTGACTCAGCGCCGTCCTCACGATTGTACTGGGCCACATGGAAAGGAAAGGCCCTGGGTGGGCCTGGCCTCATCAGGTGAGCCCTCGCAAAGCAGAGTTTTCCCCAGCTGGGGTATGAAAAGTAAGGAAGATAGACTAGGTAGGGGTGGCCTGACAGCGAGCACCTGCCCTATGGGCCACCTGTAGGGACCACAGGGAGGGGGGCCTGAGAGGACTTCTAGGACTTAATTGTGGTTCCCAGGTGAAGGATGGCAAGAAAATGGAGACTTCAGTCCCACAACTTTAAAGAAGAGAACCTGCCAACAGCCAGTGAGCCTGAAAGAGCACCCCCGCCACAGCTGTGAACGGCACCCCTGGCTGACACCTTGATCTAAACCCATAGAGAAGCTGAGCAGAAAATCGAGCCACACCGTGCCCAGACTTCTGACCCGCCAAACAGCCAGGTTATGAACACACGCTGTTTGAACCTGCTGTTTTTTTATCACTTATTACTCAGCCATAGTGGATATTCTGGCTCTGGGTGTAGCCAGAATCCTAGAGATATCCCAAGGAACCTGGATTTAAGTATTTTGCAGATGGATGGGGGTAATCCACCTGGCATTCTCTAACCTATGGCAGAGTGAGATTGGTCTTTTGGAAGCCTAATAATCCAAAATAATCAGCACACTGTTCCATTTAGTGTTCTTTTTTGGTGACTTGTTTTAAAACGTAATAAAAATCCTAAAAGGATGAATGAGCTCCTATGAGTTTTTGGTTTTAAGATATCCAATAAGACGCCACAAAAATAATTAACATTAGAGGATACTGTGATTGCATGTAAGGCTTAGAACTACCTGTATTTTAACACTTTGAACACTGGACTTGCTGGATGGAATTCTGAAGGTATGTGGTACAACTAAATTCTCTAAATCTATTTACAGCTGGAACCCAGCAAGTGCACATGGAAAGGACCCGGGTGGTGCGCCCCAGCCTTGGGGAGGCCATCCCGACAGCAGAGGACTCAGCGGTCTTCCCTTCGCCGCACCTGCAGTCTCTTCTGCTTGCTTTGCTATTTCACAAGAGCACTTATGAATGCACCTATTGAGAGAAAAGTGACCCTTTGATTTGCATTTATTATGCCTTTTACTAGAGACTTTTTCCTTTTGGTCACGGAAATAAAATATTAATCATTCCTCTGTGAGGATGTTCTGTGTGTTCCTGAGTTTTGGTGGCATCTTTCCTAGTTAGCGTTTGACCCACAGTCCATCAACATTAGCCCTGTCTGTCCAACACTTCTGTGAGCAGCCACAGCAGGTGACAGGAAGGGAAGAAAAGGCCTCCGCAAAGAGGAGTTCGGATACAGTGGCGTTCTCAGCGATGGTTCCAAGATGCCACTGCCAGAAAACAATGGACATGCCATTTGACCCAAACAGGACAAGGGGAGAACAAATGTGTTTGACTCACTGCAATGAAAAAATAGGATACAATTTGATGTCCTTAATTTGGTGGTGCCTGAAGATAGAGCGAGTTCTCTTTGGAAAACGTGGTGTAGGGTACTCATCACCAACCCGGGTGGAGTGATGAGCGTGCCTCTGTGTACACTTGGGCGGGGCTGTCTCATTCATGTAATATGGCTCAATCGGGCTCCCTTGATTTGCTGCCAGCAATATTCTCATTTCCGTTCTGAGCTCACACTCAGCAGAGACTTACCTATTTTATTAAGCTGGTTCATAGGGATTTGACTGCACAGAAACAGTTAAGTGCTTTCAACTCTTCAAGGTCCCTCTCTCCATCTATCTTTGACATATATATTCTGTTTAGAATATGGGGTGATAGCCTGTCTGTTTTGGCCAGGCATGTCTGAATAAGCCACACCTTTCCAAATTTACATTCTAATATTGTGCATTATCTCCATCTAGCTCTGATGACAGAAGCAGACGTGGTTTCCACAGCAAGCATGACTTCAAGTTCTTCCTGTTTCTTAATTGGGCTTCAATTTGTTCTCAGTGCCAAATTTCCAAAGCTCCTACATTCTTTACTCACCGTTTTTGTCTTTCTATCAATCAGCTATTTCCCAGACTTAATTGAATGCTGATAAAGGGTGCAGAGTTTTGTGTCATGTGCTGTTCGGAGATACAGGTGAGGGAGGGCAGAGACAGAGAGAGAGACAGAGACAGAGAGAGAGAGAGAATATTTGCTCCTGTTGAGATAGGATACAAAGCCTGCCCATGATCACAAAACTTTATTTTGTACAGCATAATGGTAAAAGAACTGACAAGGTACAACAGATGACAGTGTAAATGAATTAGCAATTGTAAGACACCAGAGAGCCACAGCGACTTTCTCTGAGGCATTTCCAAAAGTCTAAACATTTCCTAAACAACGATAGGCAAAACTAGTGAATAGAAAACTCCCCCATCAAACTGCAGGGCAAACTCAGACACCTGATCTTGTCTTTTAACCAGTTGATGAACGCCAATTTATGAAGACATTCACAGCCTCAGCCACTGATGGCACTGCAAGTCACCTAACTGGGGTTGGTGGAAACTCTGCCCTAGAGATGGTCCCAGTGTGTCCTGGCTGCCATGAAGCCCATGGCCTGTGACACCAAGATGCTTGGGCAATGGACTTGGGGGATGCGGCTGCTTTCCCCAGGGCTCCCCAGATTGCCTGGGACCAGGGCCATGTGGAAGGCACAGGGCCAACAGATCATCATAGCAATTTAAACCGTGCATTGTGACTTGCTTTTTGTAAATGGTGATACCTATTTCCAAAAGTTCCTTTGAGGAAAGCACAAATGCAGGTGTGTAATACGGGTGGTGCCTTCCATGGACAACGCAGGGAAATTCTGCAATCAGCGACTTAAGAATAACTATGCCAGCCAGGTGCGGTGGCTCACACCTGTAATCCGAGCACCCCAGGAGGCCAAGGCGGGTGGATCACCTGAGGTCTGGAGTTCGAGACCAGCCTGGCCAACATAGTAAAACTCTGTCTCTGCTAAAAATACAAAAATTAGCCAGGCGTGGTGGTGTGTGCCTGTAATCCCAACTACTGGGGTGGCTGAGGCAAGAGAATTGGTTGAACACGGGAGGCGGAGGTTGCAGTGAACCGAGATCACAACACTGCACTCCAGCCTGGGCGACAGGGTGAGACTCCGTCTCAAAAATAAAAAAAAAATAGGAAACCAAACCTGCTCACCCACTAAGCCAGTGATTCCCAACTTCAACAAGCAAGCCAGTCAGGAAGAAAGCCCAGGAAGGTTCTGACCCAGGAGGGTGGTCTGGGAGCCAAGAATCCACCTTTCTCAGTCACCAGGCAGTGCTGCGGCAGCTTGCCTGGGAAACACTTTGAATGTCACCGTCCATAGAATGGGCCTAGCGCCCTGGTGTCCCCTTCACACATCCTGTGAAAATCCCGGGGGTCCCGGACATTCTGGCTTTCTCCATTCCCCGCACCTCCCTTTCCCCAGTGAAAAAATCCCTGCTGAGCTCTGGGCACTGGAACTGAGGCAGGGACGTGAGGTCTCTGTGGTTCCCGTGTCCTGGAGGCTGGGCGGCTCACATCAGACCAGCAGAGGAGCTGCACCAGCACAGCACAGCTGAGGCTCTGCAGACAGGAGGGGGCCTCAGGGGAGTCACCGAGGGGGTTGCAGAGAAGGGTGTCAGGCCCTGACAGATGAGGCAGGGAGCACAGGCGAGGGAGGGCAGAAACCTTGGAAGGTAGAAGAAGG
This sequence comes from Gorilla gorilla gorilla, assembly GCF_029281585.2. Lineage (NCBI taxonomy): Eukaryota > Metazoa > Chordata > Mammalia > Primates > Hominidae > Gorilla > Gorilla gorilla. The sequence goes on along the minus strand of NC_073243.2, from coordinate 109,593,051 downwards.
CGTCGACCCCTGAGAGACCCGTGCTGGGAGCTGAGGCCCCAGCAGAGCCCATGTGGGTGACCCAGTGAGAGAAGAGGGTGGCGATGGGGCCTGAGGGGTCCCAGGGAGGAGCGCAGGCCTTATCCTGAGGTCCGGGGAGGTTGCGATGAATTTGAAGCAGCCTCGTGACGTGAACGTTCTTCAAAGGTCCCTCCAGAGGATGGTAGAGAGTCACTGGAGGGGCAGAGTGGACATGGAAGGATGGTCCAGGGGCTGCCCCAGGTAGGAGATGGGAGCTTGGACAGAGGGGAGGCTGTGCAGGTGAGAGGAGCAGGTCGTTTGAGAGGCCATTCCAACTAAAACCTTGGGAATGCTGTTGGGTTGGATATTGGGAATGGGTCAGGGGAAAGGAGGAAAAGGAAGGAGCTTCAGGCTTGAGCACCAGGGTAAGCGGTTGCCCAGGACCCAGGCTGGGGCTGGGGGTGCGAGGGTAATCCCACCTGTGTCTTACAAAGAGGGGCTGGAATACTGCAGACTTCCCTCATGCAATCTCCCTACTTCCAGAGATGGCTTTTTCCCAGTGTAGATTGAGACCATCACACTCTAATATCTAGGAGGCGTCCCCACCATGACACCAAAGGAGTGTGGCTGGTACGATGGCCCTAGACCTTGGACTTGGGAGCCTCCACCCCAATGTGCACACTGGAATTTGCAGAACTGTCCCCAGCAAAATGCAGCCAGGTCCACAGCCTCTGAGCAGCTGCCGGCAGCCCGTCCGGTGCAGACGCTGTCTGACTCTGCTTGGAGAGCGGAGAGCGGGACGCTGCCTGCACATGCTGCGGGTTTTGTCTCTGGGCAGCTGCCCTGGGACCCAGGACCCAGGATGCAGTTTATTTATGGGTACAGATGAGCACAGAGATAACTACAGCGGGGGAATTAGACATGTTTTCTGGACGTGTCTTGTAACACAGAAGCCTCAGAGATGCTAACAGCACAGGGAGTTCTAGGAAGAGGTGTTGAGAGCCGCCTGGGGCTCCGCACCTGCACAGCCTCCTCCTGGGCGTGGCCGGCCCTGCCCGCCTCCATTCACTTCCCCATATCAGCACTGACTGTGGGAGTCCTGCTACTGGCTCCGGGCCATCAGTCTCAGCGCTTAGCTCTAAAACTTTGGTCAAATTGGCAAAGCAAAGGGGCCCCTCTGAGCAGCCGGTGGCAGATTCCATGTCCTGCCTGGCCCTGCAGAGCTCCCTCTCCCGCCTCTCAGCTCGGCAGGGCCAGGCTGTCTCAGCCCTGCAAGTGGATCTGAAACACTCGGGCAGCACCACCCTGCAAAGGTCCTGAGCATTGTGTCATTAGACAGGGAGAGCACTGCGCTTACCTGTAAATGAGATGTGGCCAAGTTTGGGCTTTGGAGCAGGAAGCAAGCTCATTCTGTTCTTGAGTGATGCTGCTTATGATTTAATATAAACTACGATACAAACATCGGAAAGTAACCCAAAGAACCATTTCCTCTTCTGAGACTTACACATAAATTATATATGCACCGTATACAAATAATACGACTAAAACTGAGCCTAACAATTGATCTTCCAAGTATCCTGGGGTGGGGGGAAACAGGGTAAAATGAACTGCCTTTTTAGAAACATCGTAGTCTTCATCGATGCTACTTTTTATAGAGTACGACACATTTTACCCTTGGAGAGAAGGGTGCTGGTAGGGTGTGGAGGCTGAACATGTAAGATTTCTTTTAATTGCATGAAACACATAACCCTTTAATAAGTTAATATGACGATGCCTCCAGGCCCTCCGCCGTATTCCTGTGAGGACACATTGACCCACTTCCAGCCCACTCATCCATTTCTCTATAATGATGTCACTTCTAATTCACTTAACACTTTAATTAAACCAAACAAGCAACCTTGCCAGAGACGGATATCTTGTAAGGGATTTCTAATGACAACGAGTTTTGGAAGTGATTAATGTATGGACAGGTGTAAACCTTTCAACTTAATCATTCATTGGAATGATTTTAATTCATGGAGAAAGATAAAATGATATAGGTTGAAAATTACAACTCCAATCATTCAAAGTCTATTTGCCTCAAAGAAAGCCTATGTGTGTTTCTGTGTGTGTGTGTGTGAGAGAGAGAGAGCGGTGTGTGTGTGTGGTGTGTGTGGTACATGTGTGGTATGAGTGCAGGGCGTGTATGTGTGGTGTGTGCATGGTTGTATATATGTGCTCTGTGTATGTGTGTGGGCTGTGTGTGTGAGTGTAAGTGTGGTGTGTGTGATGTGTGTGTGGTGTGTGTCTAAGAACACAGATGGGGTATTTCTCATCTGTGCAAGCTGTCTACCGGCCACACTCACAGCAGTCGGCAGTGTGGGTTAAGGGGGATTTGACTTTGCCTGAGAGCAGCAGCTGTTAGAAAGTTCAGAGCCACCCACTCCTGTAAACCAGGTTCCTTTCTCTACCTACAGAGTGAGAACAACTCTTTGGGGTGGGGGCCATGTCCCTTTTTTGCTGGAGAATCTGAATTTTCCACAAAAAAAGACCCTGAGTAGCAGATGGAGGCCTCCCAGCTCCTCACTCAGCCCCGCTGCCTGAGAAGTGTGGCTCTCCCGCGTTAGGCGGGGCCAAGAGGGCGCGGCGATGCCCCGGGCAGTGGCACACGCAGCACAGGGCCCCTCCACTTGGGACCAGGTTCAGAAGCAAGGCCCAGCCATTTCTGTCCAGGGCACTCAGCTGAGCATGCTCTGATTGAGAAGGCAAGAGGTGCCACTTTTAAAAATAATTGAGATGTCTTCATTTAAACAACAAAGCCTAAAAGACGGGTTTCACTTGAGTCCCCAGAGGCAGAGCCTGGAACAGGTTTGTGGGCAGGTGACGCAGGCAGCACTAAGGGGACCTGTGGATCCCGGGGCTGGGGAGGAGCATGTGAGTGGGGGAGCTGCGCCTCTTCCCTGGGAGCTGCGGGGGCCAGGGCAGCACAGACGCACTCCCCTGGGACCAGTGGACAAACAGACACACATAGACATATACAGACGCACAGAGATACACACAGACACACAGAGATACACAGACAGATGCACACAGACACACAGAGTCACACAGGCACAGACACACACACGGATACACACAGACACACACAGACACATACAGATGCACAGAGATACACACAGACACACAGAGATACACAGGCACAGACAGACGCACAGAGATACACACAGACACACAGAGATACACAGACAGACGCACACAGACACACAGACTCACACAGGCACAGACAGGTGCACAGAGATACACACAGATACACAGAGATACACAGACAGACACACACAGATACACAGACTTACACAGGCACAGACACAGACACACATGACACGCAAACACACAAAGACACAGACACACACAGACACACACACACATACAGACAGACACACACACAGACACATATGAGCACGCAGACACACAGAGATACATAGACACATACAGACAGACGGACATGCAGAGATACACAGATAGAAACACACAGATATATAGACACGGACACATACAGACACAAAGACACACACAGACACATACAGACACACAGACACACATAGACACACACAAATACACATACACATGCAGATACATAGACACAGATACATAGACACACAGACACACACAGACACACACAAATACACATACACATGCAGATACATAGACACATACAGATACATAGACACACAGACACACACAGACACACAGACACACACAGAAATACATGACACAAAGACACACACACAGACACACAGACACACTCAGACACAGACACACACAGACAAACAGACAGACACACACACAGACACATATGGACACGCAGACACACAGAGATACATAGACAGACACATACAGACACACGGACATGCAGAGATACACAGATAGACACACACAGATACATAGACACAGACACATACAGACACAAAGACACACACACACAGACACATACAGACACACAGACACACATAGACACACACAAATACACATACACATGCGGCTACATAGACACATACAGATACATAGACACACAGACACACAGACACACACAGACACACTCAGACACAGAGACACATACAGATACACAGACACACTCAGATATATAGGCACACAGACACATAGACAATATACACACAGATACATAGACACAGATACACAGACACACACAGATACACAGACGCACACACACAGATAAACACAGATGCACACACACAAACAGAAACACACAGATACACAGAGAAACAGACACAGACACACAGACACAGACACACCCACACACTTAATGCTCTGTGACCAGAATCAACAGGGGGCATGGTAGCAAAGAAAAGAAATGGTCTAGAAGTCTTTTTTCATATATGGCTCTAAAATTTAAACTTTGTATGCAAATTTGACAACTTAATATCTCAACACTTGGAGACTAAAATATCACTTCTGTGGAAGCCAAAATGTTTTTGAGTTTACACCTCAACAAAAGCCTTTATTGGCTCATTCTCAGCTGTAATGTGATGAACCTCAACGAAAGAAAGAACGTGGTGAAGATTACATCACTCTTAGTCATGGTACATGAATTAATTTTAATTACCTGGAAGGCGACCCTGTTAACAAAGTAGCCAGTTATTTAAAAATGTAGTATGAGTGTACCGCATCTCTATGTTAATCAGTTATCACGGTCACAAATGACTGAATGTAGAAAGGCATTCGATTTACAAATAAGCTTTTATTCTAAACATTAGATGACAAATGCGTTATTTCAATAGAAAGAATTGGCAAAGAAGAATCCAAAGTGAAAAAAATAGTAGCAGCAACAAGTTTTTCCTTTAGGTTATATTTTTCTTTAAAATTAGATAGATTATTCATGTAAAATCAGTCATATATCCATAATTTAGAAAATTTTAAAAAGCATAGAAAGATAAAATGTCTCCTGTAGTCTCACACTTCAGACAAATAACTTTGAACTATTCATATATATATATACACATATATATGTATATACATATACATATATATACATATATACACTCATATACATATATATTCATATTACTACGGCTATTTTTGTTGGAAATTGATTCTATGTTATCTGTACAGTTTCTTAAAATACTTTTTCTTTTATAAATAAGGTAATGGATAATTTTCCCTCAATGCATAGGATAGCATTTCTTTATAAAATTAAACATGGTTCTCAAATATTATTTCAGTGTCTGTGTAATAGTCTATATTTTGTGTGTTCCAAACATTTTAAATAAATATTCTATGGTGGGGCATAATTATTTTTAATACATATAAAGTTAGAAGTATCTTAACTCTTAACTTTTTGACATCTTTTGAAACAAAAATAAAAATCTGTTTCCACCTCTGATTATTTCTTTATAGTAAATTCCTAAAAGTAGATTCACAAGTTCCTAATATATGGTTCTTTAAATGGTTCTTCACACATATTTTCTAAAAATTTTCTAGAAATGTTGCCAAATTCGACTTTCATCGGCACCGTGAATACAGCAGAAAACCGTGCACCGTTCTTGGGAGACTCTCCCTGTTCCGCAGCCAGTCTTGCTACCACTTTCACTTCTGTTTTATGTACTTGTCGATTTGAAAAAAAGAAAAAAAGTCGGCCAAATATTTTATTGATTAGTGTCTATATGTATATTTTGTTATCCTTATATTGATTTTAAAAATGGTTCAATTTAATCTGTAAAACTTCATTATATATTTAGGCTACTTATCACAGTTAAGTTACGTATGTTGCAAGTACCTTTTCCCAATGGGCTTTTTTTTTTTTCATTTTCCTTTGGTAGTTTTAGATTTCAGAGACATTAATTTTAGTGTATTTTAAGACAAGTTAAAGAATTAAGAACCTGATAAAATATATGAATGGTAGAGAAAAAAAAAAAAACAACAACACAATCATAAAGGCTGAGAAACAAGGTGATAGACCTTAAGAAAGATCAAGAAAACAAGGAAGGAATCATTTACAAGGAAGGAATCATTTACAAGGAAGGAATCATTTTTAAAAAGACTAAGCTAGAAGTAACACAGGGTGAGTAAACACAACAGAGAGTAGCTTAAAAGAAATAGAAGGCGAAATGAAGGAAATATTAACAAGTGAAAAAGAAATGAAGAGAATGTTGAAGAGAATTTGAAAGAAAATGACACTAACAGAAAAAGATCAAGGAGGATCTGACCCAATTAGAAGAGGAGCCCAGAAGCCAGGGGCGCAACGGCTCAGGCTTGTAATCCCAGCACTTTGAGAGGCCAAGGCAGGTGGATCATGATGTAAGGAGTTTGAGACCAGCCTGGCCATCATGGTGAAACCCCGTGTCTACTGAAGATACGGAGAAAAAAATTAGCCGGGCGTGGTGGTGTGCACCTGCAATCCCAGCTACTCAGGAGGCTGAGGCAGGAGAATCACTTGAACCCAGGAGGCAGAGGTTGCAGTGAGCCGAGATCACACCACTGCACTCCAGCCTGGGCAACAACAACAAAAAAGAAGCCCAGAAGAAGGAAGCAAAGCAAGGCGGGCAGAAGAACAAGATATAGGACAACTTCTGAAAAATAGAAGTCTTACAGCTATGTATTTAAAAGTCCACTTAGTGGAAAAAGAAGAAAAAACATCATGATGACCAATATTGAAATATTTTAATGTCAAGCTACTGGGCTTTAAAGAAAACCACCACCAACAAAAACTCTTTTGAATTCAAAGTGAAAAATTAAGCCTCCTATGAAAAAAAAAGAAAATCAGATTGTCATACAAATTTTTGATAGCAAAACTTTATGCCAAAAATAATAGAAACTTTTAAAGTATTCAAAGATAGAAGTGAGTAATGGATTTGATATCCAGCTAAACTAGTGCTTAAATATAAAATATATTTTTAAAACTAGTTATCAATATGCAAAAATTTAGGATGTATTGCTCTACTGAGCACTGAAAATTCTCTTAGAAAATTAGTTTCAGACAGCCAATATTACTAAAACATTCTGTATAAGAACTGTTTGTGAGCATTAAATGTTTAATTGTAGAACAAAGAAAAGTAATAATGATAAGGTGTAGACTATAGTGTGTAATGGGTATATGCTTGGAAAATGTAGATAAATTACAATCATTAAAACTGAGCGATGATGAACAGATCACATCAAAAATGGCATTGCTTTAAAGCTATTAATGAGAAAACAAGGATATTACTTCTTATCAGAGGCCAGAGAGATAAACGAGAAAGAAAAGGATGAAGTTTATAGTTAATGTAACTATTGTTTCTCCTAGGATAAAGAGAAATAAAAGGGAAGATGATAGAAAGAAATTGGTATAAAGATTGATATAAAGCTAACTAGAACACAAATATAAACTAAAGTTAAACCCAAAAATAAACTAAAAAGAGAGAGACGCGAAAAGAAAAAATTACAAACCATATAATGAATAAGTCTGTACAAGTCTCATGTGTCTATAATCATAGAAAACAATGATTAACATAACAGTATAACACTGACTCTAGATAGAGTGCCTGTATCTATCAGCTTAAGTCACTCATTAAAGGATAAATATTGTTCAAATAACCCAACAAAGCTAAATCCCAAACTATGCTTCGTAGTACAGACACATCTAAAACAGAAACCCAGAAAGACTGAAAAGGTAATGATAGACAAAGATACACCAGGCAAACACACATATAAAAGCAATAGATGCAATTTTTGTATCTGACTAAAGAGCATTAAAGGGAAAGAAATCACTTTAAACTTCTGAAGGCTACAAGTCTCCATTAAGACATAACATTGAGTAATATCCACAGCTTGTTAACAGCTCTGGCAAAGCATGAACTGGAGAAGATGTGAGGAGAAACAGACAAAATCACCCTGATAAAGTAGGTATTAATACATTTCTATCTGTGCAGGTGAGATAGGGTGGACAGTGTATACATAAGAATGTAGATGACTTAAATAACAGACTCAGCAGAAAAATCTTACAGATTGAACTTGAATTCCCAATAATAAGAGAATGAAGCTTCTCTTCAAGACCACATGCAGGACTGATAATGTCTCAGTCCACTACAAAAAAACCCAATAAATTCCAAAATGTAGGAAAAAACATAACCAGAATTCTCCAATCATAACACAATGAAAATAGAATGAATTCTTTTAAACAAAAAGTACTCTTCCACCTTTACATTTTGTAATTACAAAATTACATTTTGTAATTTATCACTAAATAAATTATAAATTAAAAGGAAAATTTTTAAAGAATACTGAATTTCTTGAAAGCACATGTTATTAGAATCTATGAGATATAACTAAAATAGTTACTAGGTGATAAAGAAATGAATTAAATAACAATATCAACAAACATTGCTAAAGTAAAAATAAGTAAATGAAAGACCCAATTCAAAAAGCAAGATCAAGAACATCACAGTAAACCAAGAGCAGGGGGTAGAGAGGATAAGGAAGCAGGCGTGAGCAAATGGTCACTGATCTTTACGATCTGCAGGACTTACCAACTGAAAATTGATTTATTAAAACACCAAATTAGCTAACTTACTCAAAAAAGTGTAAGGAGGAAATGATGAGAGCACTAATACAAAAAATTAAAAATGAGATAGAAGTAACATTCAAAGTGATATTTTAAAAAAAAATGCACAAGAAACTACTTTGCACAAACCTATAAAAAACATTAAAACCAGCCACAAATTGATACAAGAATACTACTTACTGAAATCGACCCCAGTAGAGATAGAAAGTCTAATAAGGCAATAACTGGAAAAGCTAACAACTAGAGAAGACCCCCATACAAAAGAACCATAAACCACTTATATGGTTTCTCAGAGAAGATCTACCAAATCTTTAAAGATCATATCATTCCAACTACTTCAGAGCAGAGAAAAAGAAGGAAATCTTACAAATCCATTTTGTGATTTATAACATTGATGTAAAACTTAAGAACTACTTAATTCAAATAAAACCTACTGAACACTCTATAAATATCAGTGCAAAAAGCCTGAAAAAGAAATGTAGGAAACAAAATACACAATACATTCTAAACATGACAACATAGCTGATTTAGAAAATTACAAATATATAAAGGTTGTTCAATATTAGAAAAGTCATCAAATAGAGATACACAGAAAAATTATACAGTCATCTTCAGATATGTAAAAAAGATATTTAATAAAAGTTATCACAATTGATATTGAAAACACTCAAAAGTAGGAAGATTAGTAATTATTAAATAGTATTAAATGTTGCCTATAAAAGTCAGAAGGAAAACCTCATGTCCACTTTCTCTACTACTATTTCATACTGTATTTTAAAGACAGCCAAAATTTGTGTGTATATTTTGCTTACATTTCTTGCTGATCCATTACCCACACATATGCAGGCTATGATCCAAGCAGCCCTACTTAAGCTAAAAGAATTAAACTCATAGTTAAATCGTTGTCCTCCCAGCAGAGATATAATGTGCATTTTGACTCTGTCAAGTTAATTGCATAGGTAAAAATAAAGCAAAAGTATTCTGAGGCGCTTCAAACAATTTAGTATTTCTACAACATACTCTTTACAACATTTGGGATGAAGAAACAGGAGGATATGTCAAGTTCTCTAGAGAGAAGGAAATGAATGAGGAACAACCTCATGATCCCAATGTTACAATCAGCAGACATGAGTTTAAAAGAAGCAATTGTCACTGCTCAAGAATGTAAAGGAAAATATGTTTACAATGAACACAAAGATAGTAGGTATTAGCAGAAAAACATAAACTAAAACAAAATAGAAGACAAAGTTTTAAGTTGAAAATTACAATATCTGAAAATTTTTTAAAATCACTGAATGGGCCTAACAGTGGAATGGACATGACAGAAAATTAGTGAATTTGTTTTTTAAAAAAATCAATAGAAATTTTTCAACTTAAGAATAGAGAGAAAAGAAAAAAGATTGATAGGAGCTAAGGAGAATATCATCAACAGGACTTAAGATGCAGATATTGGAGTCACAAAAGCAAAATGAAGAGAGACTAAGGAAGAATACACACACACACACACACACACACACACATATAAAATCAAATAAATATATAATGAAATATATATATATATATATAAAGAAAACAATGGCTGAAGTTTTCCCAAATGTGCATAAACACATAAATGTTCAGATTTGTGAATCTTAGTGGATCCCAGCAAAACAAATACAAAGATACAAAGGCAAGCACATTACAGACATTACTTGGAAAACCAAAGTAAACAGAAAATCTTCAGAGCAGCTTGAGAAAAATGACACATTGCATGAGGAGGAACAATGATCCAGTGTTCACTGACTTCTAATATAAAGCAATGGAGACCAGGAGACAGTGGAATATCACTCATCAAACACGAGAAGGTTAAAATTACCCAGGTTCATCCAGAATTCTACATTCAGCTAAAAGTGCTCAAGAAGAAGGCAAAATAAAGATATCGTCAAATAAAAAGAAAACTAGGAATATATGTTGTGAGCAGACCTGCACTACTAGAAATGCTAAATGAAGTTCCTCACACTAAAGAAAGCGATTCCAGATGGAAACTCAGCTCTTCAAGAAAAAGTAAAGGGATTGGAAATGTCAGGAGAATCCGCAGCAGCAGCGCGAAATGCGAAGAAGGGCTTGGACCACACTGACGCAGTTTCTCTTTCAGGGACCTGATTACTTTTTGAAAATCTGTTTTCTTCCCTTTTTCTCTCTGATGATGTTTCTCTCCTTGGCCTTTTCACCAGCTTTGGGGAAATATTTCTGGAGTTTCTCATCGATAAACCTGACTCAATGTTTGCCGGTGGCTTGACCCTTCCTGTTCTGTCTGCTTCTTCATCACCCTCAGGTGCTATTTCTTTTCTCACTCTCCTCTGAACTCCCTCCTTTCTGCACCTTCATCTCTCCTCACTAATTTTTTAGTTCCTTGTTTGTATTTTCTTCACACTCAGAGACAGCACAGAGAAAATTCTAATTGCACGTACCTTAGACTTCCTTTAGGAAACTTCTTTTTCAAAATACATTCTTTCCCTACCTTAGGTCTATGCATACACCCTCTTTTTGTAACAAAGCAGGATGTTTTTATAAGTTCCACCCTGGTTTCTCTCAATTTACCTGCTTTCATAGGAGCATGTCTTGGTGTGCCAGTATGGTGGGTTCTCTACACAGGTGCACCGGAGCCACTGGAAGTGTCTTCCTGACAAAGGTGGAGGGCCGGGTGTTAAGCTCAGATTCCCTGCCCAGTGATGCCACAGCCTAGGGAAAATGGGGGAAATCTGGAGACTTGGATAGAACCAACCAGATTCGTCCTTCCAGGCACTTTCCTTATGTTTACTAAAACGGCTTTTCCAGGGACCAGTGTCCTCCAGGTAGAGCCTATGGAGAGAATCTTCTACTCTGGGTTTTTTTGTGTGATCAAGTTGACTTTTCTGTATGGCTTTGCTGTCTCTTGGGTTTGAGAACAGCTCCACTGGGTCAGGAAGGAGACCTCCAGGTTGACAGAAATCTGCACCCAGGAAAAACCAGTTACACTGATGTTTTCATTGGGAGTCACCCCCCTCGCCCCAGGAACTGCTAGTACAGCTGCTTCTGAATTCCATCAGTCTGTCCCTAAAGAGGATGTGGGCGTCCAGATTGTGCCCCTTCGATTTCTTCCAGGTCTAACCCATTCATTGGAGGAGTCTTAGGAGCCCTGTCAGGAGGCAGGAGTGTCTTCCACGGAGGCAACTTGTCAGTGCTCAGGGCTTCTTTTCATCCAGCCCCATCTGCATTTTATGTAGAAGAAATTCATTATCATTTCTGGCACTCTGACGAGGCCCTTTCCTGGATTCCAGCAGTAAGTCTATTTTTAACTTCCTTTGATTATCACTCTTAGTTTGAGGAGAGGCATATTGGACATCTGGGCTTACATAGCCATCTCTAGAAAAAGGGGTGGTTCGGCTTCTTAGAGACTTATTTCCTTCCTACACATCAAACAAAGAATTTCAGGAACTTAATATCAAACCAGTGATATTTTTATATAAATACATATTGTATTTTCAACTTACTGATGGAAATGTATGAATATTACCAAACAGAGCTTCCTTTTCATGCTCATAGTCATCGCTGATGTATAAATAATTCATTTTAAAACACACACATACACTGTCTCATACTTTGCTGGACACCTGGATTCTTCTACTGGATAGTCACTGACCCCACCAGACAACTCTGCAGCCCCCACCCTCCTATGCTTTAAAGACAGCATCATGTCCATGGACAAGAGCATGTCTGTGCTATTAGGAAACGTTTCCAAAACTGAGATCTGGACCAACTGAGGGGACCCTTCAGATGAGATGCCTGAGCCTGGCTCCCATTTGTCACAATCCCTTTCCCAGTAGGAAACCTGGCAGGGCTTCTTGGCCTGATACGGATCCCAGCAGAGTTGAGTCAGAGCCCAGCCCTTGACCCTGTAACCTGGTGTGGGCTTCTGCCTGCATATTCCAGCTTCCCACGGCCAGCCCATTCCTAACTGTGCCTTCTCCATTCCTACTCCGAATGGAGAGTTGAAAATCCCCTGGTCCTAAGAGAGGGATCAACATTAACTCTCACTTTCTCAAATACACAGGAACTTCCCTGACCTTTTAGCCTTGAAGCTCTGTAAATACCCACCCCTCCAAGGGGCAAGAAAGCCAATGAATCTGTGTTTTGGTTTCAGGCCCTCCATGCAAAACCAGATGCATTTGTTAGGATTCCTATGCAATAGTTTATTAGTTTCTGTAAGAAGGGCAACATATATTTATAGATGTATAATATGTTTAGACCCACATGTACCTACTTATATATATGTACACATACACAGACACACACACCCCCTACATCACAGAGATATTCTGGGAATTAATGAAATAAATAATAGTTCTTAAAAGCACTTACTTATTGAGATAATATGTTATATAAATATTTGCAAAAGGCTCTATTTCTAGTTGATTAGATAGCTTAGGAGTTATCAGGCAATTACGGCAAGAGGAATACGTTGTATCCAATTCCAGAAAACATTTGTTAATTGCAACTGATGTTGCCTTAGCAACTCCATTAGTAAAATTGTCTATTCCTAAATCACTGGTAGAAAAGCAAATCAGAGCTAGGCTTCTAACGTTTTCAGATTGTCACGTTCCCTTCTGGCCTGGATAAGCCAGGAAATTATTATATTATGCACCAAAAGTATCAGCTCAAAACCCATATGGGCACACAGAGCATGAGAATAAATAACACGTGCAAATCCATATTGAGGAGGAACTTCACTCTAGAGTTAATGAAACCAAAACCTATAAAACCCATGTATCCAGTTTTAATAGAATCTAATGTGCCAAATATGTACTTTATATTTTGTTGATCACCTATTTATCAACCTACACCTATTGCCCTCAGCACTTGGGCAAAGTACTGAATGTTTGAGCAAAAACATAAACCCAACATCAAAACTGCTGGCTAATATTATTTTTTACATAGAATCCATTGTAGTTTAGGTCAGTAAACCTGTCTAGCAATTGAGTGTGTGTGTGTTGATAAATAGCCTATCAACCTACAATCTACAACCTATTCACCTATTAAAACCTATTTCTATGGACTCTTTTCGTTAAACCAATGACTTCCTTGATAACAGGCTGGACCTCCACCTTGTCCATTTGCACCCACTATTCCCGCAGAGGCTGTGAGTGTCATGGAGCTAGTGGAGTAGACAGACCATTCCGCGTCAGTCGGTGAATTACATTAATTGATTTTCGACTGTTAATCAACCTTGCTTTTCTGGGATTAAATATACCAAAGCATTATATATATATTGCTGGATTCAATTTGCTAGTTTTTTATAAAAGATTTGTGTGTCTAGTTTCATGAGGAATACTGTCTTTTCAATTTTCGTAAAAGAAAAGATTTTATAAAATAATTCTCAACACTCTCAGCTTTACAAAATAAGTTGGGAAGCCGCTCTCTCTTCCGTATTTCCTGAAAGTGTTTGCAGAAGATTGCCATGGAAGAGAGGGCACCACATATTCTAGAAATATTAAGAGGATATTTTATATCATTTAGAGTTAATTGTCTCCGGGACGTGTAGTTCTGTTACCACTTTCATTACTCTTTTTAGGAGATTTTTTTTAATATTTTCAAATAACTAACTTTTGACTTTTTAATTTTTTGTATATTTTTCAATTTTCTATTTAATTGATGTCCACTTTAATTTTTTCTTTTGCTTGCAGTAAATCTAATCTACATTTGTTTTTCTTGATGTCCACTTTAATCTTTTCTTTTGCTTACATTAAATTTAATCTATATTTCTTTTTCTAACTTAATTTGGTAACATAGATCAGTAATTTTAAATTTTCCTTCATTATTGGGCAAATATCTTATGATTAGAAAATGATTATTACTTATGTAAGATATTTAAATAAAATTATACAGAAATTGCGCAGAAACACACACACACTCCTCTGTAGATCATTCCAGTTCTTGATGCAAGCACTGTGCTAATCCCAGATGCCGATGTGTCTGACTTTCATGAAGTGTGCCGGCTCCAGTTGTTGGGCTGGGCATCTTTGCAGTTTCAGTGGTGCTGTGGGCTACCTCTGTTTTTCTCTGTATTTCAATCATTCCTTTGAGTTCTTAGCATGCAACATTCTATGCCTCAAGTAGTGTTGGCTATTTATCAACACGCACACACTCAATTGCTAGACAGGTTTACTGACCTAAACTACAATGGATTCTATGTAAAAAATAATATTAGACAGCAGTTTTGATGTTGGGTTTATGTTTTTGCTCAAATGTTCAGTACTTTGCCCAAGTGCTGAGGGCAATACTACATGGGGAGCTTTTATTCAAAGTTCTCACATTGTTCTTGATCAAAACACAGTCCTTTTTCTTATAAAGGTTTTGAAAACTAAATCATTTCAGAGACTGATCTCTGTGTGGATCTAAATAAACTGAAAGGAAATTAGCAATAACATATTCATTACTTTAATGATTACCATGCAAATATAGATTATTTTATAAATACAGAGTCCACACCTTTCATGTGTGAAAAGATGATGAATCCCTGAGCATTGCAGAGGCTGCTTCCTCGTGGAGGAAGAGCCACACATTTCTGTGCCCTGCCAGTCCATGCCCAGGGTGTTGCTCATTGTCTTCGGTGCAAACGGTTGCTAGTTAGAGATTGTTAATTTCCACTCCACGGCTAATATGCAACCCTGTAGGCCATTTCATAATTCCTAAAAATACAATTTCCGGGAGTTCAGAATTCATCCAACATACATTACTAATAAGAAATCCTTCATTCAAGAAATTGAACGCCTTGGACGCAAATGGGCCTCAGTAAATAATTAGTGTACATATGAATCCCTGGAGTCCCAGCCATTTATGTTCCTTATCATTGGTGAACCTTTATATTGTCCAGCAACAATGAATCTTTAAAATCTGTTATTAAAAGAAGAAGAGGTACAGATTTTCAGCAATCCACACATAAGGATCTTCCGTGGTCAATGCCAACCCCTTCCTCCACTGTCTGTTTGCATAGCACAACAATGCTTGCAGACAGAAAGGCGCCCTGAACCACCAAGGAGCCCTCCAGACAGAGGGTTGACCTGTGTGAAATGGTCAATGCAATTGACAAAAGGTGGGAAAAAGATGAGAGGGGTCAAAGATATGAACCTTTCTATTCCATTGGCCCAATCTGGTATCCCATGGAAGTGAAGGATTTTCAGCACAAAATTTAGCTTCTACCAAGATCACCAGACGCAAACTTACTCATTCATAAAAATGATTCATTCATTCACTCAACAAACACACACTGAGTACTTGGGTGCCAGGTGCTCCTCCAGCGGCTGCAGACCTAGCCTGAAGCAGGGCACTGCCCCTGGTTTAAGCACCTCCTTTGCCAGTTATTCTGTTTGCCCTCCACTGTCAAAGAATCTGGGGGGACTTCCTTGGCGTCCTGGACTAAGGCTTCTTATGTTTACATTTCAGCTCGGTGTCACCTACAGCAGAGTTAGCGCCACACCCCATACATAGCACCCTCAGTAAACTCAAGCCATAATTTCTGCATCGACAGGTTGGGGTGCACATCCTGAGGTCACCGAGGTGCACCGTCACTGACATCATGGCACCAGGGACCCTGCAGGGCCCTTCAGCCCTCTGCTCCATCTGCCTGGTGTGGTCAGCACCTGGATCACAAACTCTGACCTCCTCATGGTGTGTTATGTGCTGTATTCTCAAGCCATGGGGGACACTCTGCATTCACTGTAGGTGCACTGATGGCTCATTCTTTTGGGTGAAAACAAATGTGTAAACAGCCCGAGAAGCCCTGGGATGGAGTGGATTGAAGACCCCTCGCAGATGTAAAATGTGTGGTTGCAGAGCAAGGCAGAGGTGAGTGGGGTGCGATGCCTCCACCGCTCGATTCTTGAGTGGGTGGCCCAGTGGGGAGTCAGGTGGGGGCCACTCGAGCTGGGCTTGGGGCTCTCCACAGAAACTCCTTCATGCTAATGAGTCACTTGGCTAAAATGAAGAAATGAGAAGAGGAAATAACAGTCATGCCTTCACTTTTTCTAGATAGATAATCGCTAAAAATCAACAATAAAATAAACTTCCCATGTGTTAGATGAAGCAAATATGCTCAGAAAACAGAAAGCAGAGGCAAGGTGGCCTTGCTGGAGGGCTTTTGGCAGAGAGACTCCGCCTCCCACAGAAACTCCCCCGGCTTCCCAAGCCCAGAGTGTTCTGGGAATGGCAGGGTCATAATTTTGTTTTTAATGGTGTTTAATGGCCTTGCCTTTGATATTCATTTGCTCTTGTTCCTCATGTAAATTCAGTTTCAACTCTGTATAAATGATGATACCTCACTTATGCCATTCTGGATAACACTGGAAAATCTCCTTTTGTGCTGTAGCAGGAGCCTATGCTATGGGGAGGCTCAGCTAGGAAACAGTGACCACAGGAAGATAGTCACCGCGTGTTAGAGGGAGTGCAGAACCCACAGTGAGTGCTCGAGTTTTGCTCTTAAGAACCATGAGAATGTAACTTCTTCTACGGGATATTAAGTACACACATGTAGTGTCAGCATCAAATAGAAATTACCACAAATTGGAAGCTTCTCAGGTCGTTCATCCATTTTAAAGGCAAATTAAAGTTATATGACAGTAATAAAATGACAAATTTTAAAGGATCCATTAATCATGGAATATATTTCAGTGTAAAATTTATCATAATCATTTATTTGGGGTTTTCTCAATTATTCTTAATTTTTCTAATTTTAGAATATTTGGGGCACAGAGTTACTGCTTATTAACATGAAAACTGCTGAAATGTTCAGCCCTGGGTTCTGTGACATGTATGTCACTGAATAATAGACACTCTGTGTGACCTGCTTCTTGATGCTGGGTAGCAGTAAGTGAGCTATCTTAGTGGGATTCAGCAAATGGTCAGATCATCTGTTTTTAACCTGTTTGTATTGACTTACTGCCGCATTCCTTATGCTATATGTTTATTTCTTTATGAACTTGAATGTAGTCAATTCTCTTTTGTGGGTCACATAAGAGGCCGGCAAATTCTTAGTATAAAAGACCAAATAGTAAATATATTTAGTGTTGCAGCCTTCATAAAACTCTACTCTGCCTTTGTAGCCTGAAATTAGTCACGTTACAGTCCATGAATGAATGGGAGTCTCCAAAGAAATTGACCTCCAAAGGCAGGTGCTGGCCGGCTTTTAGCTTGTGGGAACCTCACTGACCCCTGTGCTGGAAGAATGTGATAATTTCCTGCCCAAGAGGAGCTTATGGTGTTGTGGGGAGGAGGAGTTGGGAGAAAGAGTCCCAGGGGACCTCACAGGGGCTGGGAGAGGTCAGCCCACGGGAGTCACCAGCATGTGCAGGTACAGAGAACCAACAGGAGGACAGCCTCATGTTGAGTTTTAAAGATAAGTATTTTATTTAAAATACAATTACGACTGGGTGCGGTGGCTCACACCTGTAACCCCAGCACTTTGGGAGGCCAAGGTGGGCGGATCACGAGGTCAAGAGATCGAGACCATCCTGGCCAACATGGTGAAACCCTGTCTCTACTAAAACACGAAAAATTAGCCAGGCATGGTGGTGCACGGCTGTGGTCCCAGCTACTTGGGAGGCTGAAGTGGGAGAATCACTTGAACCCCGGGAGGCAGAGTTGAAGTGAGCCGAGATCACACTACTGCACTCCATCCTGGGTGACAGCGAGACTCTGTCTCAAAAAAAAAAAAAAGGAAAAAAATACAATTACATGTTATCATTATTCCAATTTTAATTACCAACCAGTGAAAACAAAATGGGCTAGGAAATTCACTGATGAAAATTTGACAGAAGCAGTAAACACTGGAGCTCAGCATCCAGGGTATTTTCTGGATGTGGATTGTCGCTACTTTCTTGCTAAGCACCAACTGAGGCTGGAATGTGTGCAGGTACACAGCTAGGCATCAGGGAGGTGGCCATGCGCCAGGTGGACTGGGTCATCATCTTCTTGGTGCTGGCCTTCTGGTAGGAGAACGGGAATGGACAGACAAGTCAGGTACCTGGGTTTCAGGGTGTGCACTGTGGGAATTTAGAGCAAGCTAGGAGGACCTGGGGCAGCAAGAACAAAATCCCCAAACCAAGTGTATCTTTTGCTGTGTCAAAGAAGAGCAGAGGCCAGGACAGCCAGAGCAGAGAGCAGGGAGGAGAGCGTGGGACGTGAGACCTGGGAGGGCAAGGTGGGCCTGCGAATTGCGTGTAAATGAGATGATAGCCAAGGAAGATTTTGCACCAAGGAGGAAACGGCCCAAACCTCATCAGCCTGATAAGAGCTCACTCCAGCTGATGTGTGGAGGGCCAGCTCCAGAAGGCATGTGTGGACGCAGGACAGAGGTAAGGGTCTCTTATGGTGGCCCAGGTGGCCAGCAATGGTGGCCTGACCCCAGGGTGTGAATGATGTCTCATGGGTCCATCTCAGGAGCCTGGATGTTCCCACCCCAGGGGCCCCACCTTTCAGGATACCTGAGACTCAGCTGCTGACAGCAATCACAGATTCCCTGCCCCCTCCCCGTGATTTGCCTATCCCTGTGTAACAAATCAACCCAACACTGTGAAGCTGGAAAGAGCAAGTGTTCATCTCACACAGTTCCTGGGGCGGGGGTTGGAATCCAGAATGGCTTAGCCACCTGATTGTGGCTTGGAGCTTTTTAGGAAGTCAGAGTCACCTTCAGGCACCCTGAAGGGTCTGCTTCCAGAGCGGCCCCTCTTGCAGCTGTGGTGGGAGCCTCAGTGGCTCAGCACGTGGCCTCTCCCCAGGGCTGCTTGAGCATCCTCCTGACATGGCGGCTGGCTTCCCCAAGTAAATGATCCACACCAGGCAGAGGTCATGATGTGGCTTGTGACCTGGGCTGGCAGGGCCACACGGTCACTCTGTGCCTACTGCTGTCACACAGACCAAGTCTAATACCCTGGGGCTGCCTGAGGGCATGACCCCCAGGCAGGAGGCTATACAGGAGGCTGTACCTCCAGAGCCACCCCGAAGGCCAACAACTGCCCTCCCCATTCTCACTGGTTGGGTCTGAGTTGAGGCCCAGAGGTCTGCATTTTAAATAAGATGCTGTTTTATTTTGATTCAGAGAACGTTTGGATCTTGCTTTGAGAAACTCCAGTGTGGACGAAGACATCCCATTAAATGATTTGAACTGGAAAGAACCAGCATGTGAGACTTGAGTATCAGGAAGAAAATCGTCCTCCCACTACCACTTCCAGCAGCAACCATACCACAGTTCCCACAGCCCACTCAGATGCTGCACAATTATCATATGCCATCAGCTCAGGTCTATTTCAAATCAAGCCATCATGGGCTCCGCCAGTGGGAAAACTACTGTAGCTGTACCTTCTCCAGCTCTGGGTGTTGCAAGCAGGCCTAAGCCAGTTTAGAAGATATAGGTGCTTTGTGGTAGCTAACTATAGCTATGGAACGCTTTAGATGGGTGAGAGTGAACTCACCAATTCCCTAACCTCATAATGTAATTATATTGAAAAAACATTAGACTCAATTAGGCTTCACTGGTGAAACCTATTAAATATGCCTTATTAACAAGCACGTTTAAAAGTTCCTATAACCTGTTTTGTAGGCTTAATGAAGTCCCAGCCACTTCCTTGAAGTGAGATGAGTCTGGACCTTGCAAACAGCAACACTTTTCAAAAGCACCAGGAACTATTAACAATGACACCAAGACACTATGTGTAACCAGAAGGTCCTGGGCAGAGTAGCAAACATACTCACTGTGCTGGTGAATTGGATGGGTCAACGGGGCTCAGCGGTTGCATCAGGTACCAGCATAGATATTGCTGTGAAGGTATTTCTAGATGCCATTAGCATTAAATCAGAGGACTCTGAGTGTAGCCAAGTACCCTCCGTAATGTGGGTGAGCCTCGTCCAATCAGTGGAAAGCCTTAAGAGCAAAGAGTCAGGTTTTCCAGGAAGAAGCAATTATTTTATATATATGTATATTTTTATTATACTTTAAGTTCTAGGGTACATGTGCACAACGTGCAGGTTTGTTACATATGTATACATGTGCCATGTTGGTGTGCTGCACCCATTAATTCGTCATTTACATTAGGTATATCTCCTAATGCTATCCCCCCACCCCACAACAGGCCCCAGTGTGTGATGTTCCCCACCCTGTGTCCAAGTGTTCTCATTGTTCAGTTCCCACCTATGAGTGAGAACATGTAGTGTTTGGTTTTTTGTCCTTGTGATAGTTTGCTGACAACGATGGTTTCCAGCTTCATCCATGTCCCTAAAAAGGACATGAACTCATCATTTTTTATGGCTGCATAGTATTCCATGGTGTATATGTGCCACATTTTCTTAATCCAGTCTATCATTGTTGGACATTTGGGTTGGTTCCAAGTCTTTGCTATTGTGAATAGCTGCAATAAACATACATGTGCATGTGTCTTTATAGCAGCATGATTTATAATCCTTTGGGTATATACCCAGTAATGGGATGGCTGGGTCAAATGGTATTTCTAGTTCTAGATCCCTGAGGAATCACCACACTGTCTTCCACAATGGTTGACTGTAAACTGGAACAGGAATAATCAATTCTGCCTTAGGGGGGCAACAGAGAAATTCCGCCTGGGTTTCCATCCTGCAGGCTTTGGACCCAAGCCTGCAACATCAACTCTGCCCCAAATTTCTAGCCTGGCAGCCTTCCCTGCAAATTTCAGACTTGCAGCCCCAACTACTGTGTGAGCCAATTCCTTGAAATAAATCTCTCTCTCTTTTCTCTCTCTCTCTATCTCCCTCTTTCTGAATGTATATATCTCCTATTGGTTCTCCTTTCCAGGAGAATCCTGCCTAAAATATCACCCCATTAGGCAACGGAAACACCCCAGCTCAAGGACTGAACAGAGGGAGGCTTAGCAGGCAAGCCTCAGCTGTATCCTCTGGGTTCCAGAGAAGCAGCTGTTGGACTCTTATCGTCTATGTATTCAAGATGGTGAGCATTTCTCAAATGTTTTAACCCATCTGCATAATCTTGAACACAGCTAATTTCCTCAATGAAAGCGCAGACATTTCTAACATCATCAATCTGACACACTCCACTATTTTTGCCAATTAAACTCACCTCTGACATGCAAGATGACAGTTAGCAAACTTCTGCTGGGGCTCAAGTATGAACAATGGCCTTCAGAGAAATGCTAGCTGACCTCCTGGGCCAGTGTTGCATTCTGATGTTTCTTGGGCTGCAACACATTCCCAGAGAGCCTGCTGTCTACACTGCAGCTTGAGAAAGTAACTCACAGTGCTGGGGTTCACCTAAGCTGGAGCCTTCAGTTCCACCCTGTGTGAGCAGTGGAGCAGTGAAGCAGGATTTATGTCTTGAACATTTTTTTTTCCTGAATGAGCAAATGAGACTCTGCAAATGCAGATTCCTCTGTCTTGGTTCACTTGTGCTGTGATCACACAACATCTGAGAAGAGGGTGGAGTATAAAGAGCAGAAGTTTGTTTCTCACAGTCTTGGAGGCTGCAAGTAGAAGATCTGGGCAGCAGCATCTGGCGAGGGCTTTTATGCTGCGGTCTCACACAGTGGAGGGTGGAACATCCCAGAGAGGGCAGGTGGGGATTGAACTCCCTCTTCTATAAGGCACCTGGCCCACCTTCATGGGCAGAGCTCTCACATCCTGATCACCTCCAAAGGCCCCACCTCTTAATACTATGACAATGGCAATAAAATTTCAACATAACCTTGGGAGGGGACAATCATTCAAAACATAACACCCACACATGAAACAAACTCAACTTTTTAATAGGATGAAGCAGTGTTTGAGGTGGATAAATGATGGGAGCTGTTTTCTCTAGGCCTCATCTTTCTTTAGGGGTTGCACATCTCATAGCTGTACCCCCCTCCAGATTATAGTTAATGGGGGTGCACGCCTCACAGCTGCACCCTCTCTGGTAAAGTCAGGGTTCTCTAGAGGGACAGAACTAATAGGATAGATAGATATATGACAGGGAATTTATTAAGTAGTATCAACTCACACGATCCCAAGGTCCCACAATAGGCCATCTGCAAGCCAAGGAGCAAGGAAGCCAGTCCAAGCCCCAAAGCTGAAGAACTTGGAGTCTGATGTTCGAGGGCAGGAAGCCTCCAGCACAGGAGAAAGATGTAGGCTGGGAGGCTAGGCCAGTCTAGGGTTTTCACGTTTTTCTGCCTGCCTTATATCCCAGCTGTGCTGGCAGCTGATTAGATGGTGCTCACCCACATTAAGGGTGGGTCTGCCTTTCCCAGCCCACTGACTCAAATGTTCATCTCCTTTGGCAACACCCTTACGAACACACTAGGATCAATACTCTGCATCCTTCAATCCAATCAAGTTGACAGTGTTAACCATCACACCCTCAGTTCATAGTTAATGAGAGTCACATCTCAGAGCTGCACCCCCAGGTCGTAGCTAATGGGGGTCATATCTCACAGCTGCATCCCCCAGATCATAGTTAATGGGGAGTCACATCTCAGAGCTGCACCCCCAGATCATAGTTAATGGGGGTCATATCTCACAGCTGTACCCCCCAGGTCATAGTTAATGGGGGTGCACATCTCAGAGCTGCACCCCCAGATCATAGTTAATGGGGAGTCACATCTCACAGCTGCATCCCCCAGATCATAGTTAATGGGGAGTCACATCTCAGAGCTGCACCCCCAGATCATAGTTAATGGGGGTCACATCTCACAGCTGCATCCCCCAGATCATAGTTAATGGGGAGTCACATCTCAGAGCTGCACCCCCAGGTCGTAGTTAATGGGGAGTCACATCTCAGAGCTGCACCCCCAGGTCGTAGTTAATGGACGTCACATCTCAGAGCTGCACCCCCAGATCATAGTTAATGGGGGATCACATCTCACAGCTGTACCCCCAGGTCCTAGTTAATGGGGAACACATCTCATAGCCATACCCCCCAGATCATAGTTAATGGGGTTCACATCTCTCAGCTGTACCCTTCTCAGATTGTAGTTGATGGACGTCACATCTCACAGCTGCATCCCCCCCCCAGATCATAGTTAATGAGGGTCACATCTCACAGCTGTATCCCCCGAAATCATAGTTGATGGGGTTCACATCTCTCCGCTGTAACCTCCCCAGATCGTGGTTAATGGACGTCACATCTCACAGCTGCACCCCCAGATCGTAGATAATGATTCTTATTTGTTTGATTGTGTTCCCCCAAAAGATGTTGAAGTCAAAACCTCAGTACCTGCAAACGCCATCTTTTTTAAAACTAGGATCTTTGCAGATGACCAAGTAAAGGTGAGGTTGTTTAGGGTGGGCCCTAATCCAATAACTGGTATTCGTATTAGAAGGGGAAGTTTGGACACAGAGACAGACGTACAGAACAGAAAGTTGGTGCAAAGACATGGGGAGAGGACGGCCATTTATGACCCAAGGAGAGAGGCCTGGAACAGACCCATCCCTGGATTCTGCAGAGAAGACAGCCCTGCTAACACCTTGATTTCAGATTCCTGAACTCCAGACCCAAGAGATGATGCATTTCTGTTGTTTTAAACCTCTCAGCCTGTGGAACTTTGCTGCAGCTGCTCTGGGGAGCTCGCATGGTGGGAGAGGGTGGCATGGTAGGAGAGGAGCCGGCCTCATGTCTCCCCACACACTGGCACCCCTACTCCTCTTACCAGTTATCTCTGCGATGCTGCAAAGCCATGCCTACCAGGAAGCCCTGGCCATTTCCAGCTCAGCAGAAATGGCTCTTTCTTCTTCAATGTCCAGTTCCTTCCCTCATCCGGATGACTGATCCTGGTCAGCAGAAGCCTTCAGCTTTGATCGTAGATAACTGCATCTCTCACAGATCACAGATGGTATTTCAACTTGACTTTTCCTGAGCAAGAATCTTCTAAGCAGGTAGCCTAGAGCACACTGGAGTGATGGAAATGTTGAAGGACCAGGTGGAGGTAGTGCTGGAATGACTTTGTGCAATGTGTCCTAAATGTCACTGACCTGTTCATTTAAAACCACAATGAGATACCATCTCACACCAGTTAGAATGGCGATCATTAAAAAGTCAGGAAACAACAGGTGCTGGAGAGGATGTGGAGAAATAGGAACACTTTTACACTGTTGGTGGGACTGTAAACTAGTTCAACCATTGTGGAAGTCAGGGTGGCGATTCCTCAGGGATCTAGAACTAGAAATACCATTTGACCCAGCCTTCCCATTACTGGGTATA
The DNA here is from genome assembly GCF_029281585.2 of Gorilla gorilla gorilla. Taxonomy (NCBI): domain Eukaryota; kingdom Metazoa; phylum Chordata; class Mammalia; order Primates; family Hominidae; genus Gorilla; species Gorilla gorilla. Next base: position 109,568,287 of record NC_073243.2, on the reverse strand, counting down.
TACCCAAAGGCTTATAAATCATGCTGCTATAAAGACACATGCACACGTATGTTTATTGCAGCACTATTCACAATAGCAAAGATTTAGAACCAACCCAAATGTCCAACAATGATAGACTGGATTAAGAAAATGTGGCACATATACACCATGGAATACTATGCAGCCATAAAAAATGATGAGTTCATGTCCTTTATAGGGACATGGGTGAAACTGGAAACCATCATTCTCAGCAAACTATCGCAAGGATAAAAAACCAAACACCGCATGTTCTCACTCGTAGGTGGGAATTGAACAATGAGAACACATGGTCACAGAAAGGGGAACATCACACACCAGGAACTGTTGTGGGGAGGGGAGAGGGATAGCATTAGGAGATATACCTAATGCTAAATGATGAGTTAATGGGTGTAGCACACCAACATGGCACATGTATACACATGTAACAAACCTGCACGTTGTGCACATGTACCCTAAAACTTAAAGTATAATAATAATAAAATTTTTTTAAAAACTAGCTAATTTGGTATTTCTGAATGTTATCTCAATTATTTTATGACACAGGTGAGTGTTGGAATGCAGACAGACCCACCCTGTCTCCCAGGAGCTCCTTGCCTAGCTCATATTGAGACAGACTGTGGCCTGCAGGGAGCACTGGACATAAGGGGAAAAATTGATCTCAAAAAAACTAATCTCCTGTTAATTTTCTGAAACCTGAATCCAAAAATAGAATCTGAAGGTCCTAAAGCAATCCAATTAGCCCTGAGAAAAGTCGACTAACACCAGCAGCTACCTGTGTTTCCAGCTAGAACTTTCCCTCAGCAAAGCAGAGACATCGACACTTGAGCTGTTAATCAAGAAAGTTTAATTTCCCTTAGTATATTCTTCCAATAGAATCAGTTGGTATCGAGAAAAAAACTTCTCATTTTCAGTTTGTGGGTGCTTGTTTCCAGGAAAGGTCTTTGTAAGAGAATTGGACTTAACTGTCCAAAGTATTCAGAATTTAGAAATAAAAAATCCACACTTAAAACGCAAAACTGACTGAAATGTGTCACCTCTTTCTGGCAACTCTGACGTGGAGAGAGATGTCAGGAGCTGCTGCTGATCTGTGGCTGCTGGGAAAGAGGAGGCTCTGAGTGAGCTCCAAAGCTTGCAGCAGCTGAGCTCCCGGCATCAGGGACCTGAAAGTATCTAGAACACGTGAATAACGGTGCATTTCAATTACCCTATAATCACAAGACACAGATTTGTAACCCAAAGAAATCCATAAATCACAGGGGGAGGAAAAATCCTGGGGTCACACATCCTTAACTCCGCACCACGGAACTCCTGAGCCCAGCTCTGCGGCGTCTCACTGTGTGACCCTGGGCAGAGTATTTAGGCCTCTTCTCCCCCATAAATCAAGACACTTGTACCTAATTACAGACTTGTCTTGAGGATCAAATCAAGCAACCCACGTAAAACACTTAGAACAGTGTCTGGTTTGCAGTGTGTGCTCAGAGAATATCTCTTGGTGTTATTTGAAAGTCATCCAAAAACTTCAAGCCTGCATGATCAGAGTAGACGCTGCACGATGACAGGACAAGTAACAAATGGATTTCAAATTTTAAAGACTCCCAAATTAAATCATGAAATTTCGGAAAACATTGACTTTTGGGTGGAAACGGATTACTGACTCGTTTGTAAAGGCCTTGTGGATCTTGTAGGATTCCTGAGCTACAACCTGAGAGATTAACTGGTGATTGTGGTCTACTCTCATTTTGCCAGTGATAAAAACAAAGAACAGAAAAAGTCCTTGGTTCCCCTGGTCTCCTAGCAAGCCAGTGGCAGAGATCGACCCCAAATGAGCCCCTAATGTCGGCTGAGGATGGTCTTCTGTCCCCACTGCTCATACCACGGGTCCTGGTGATGTTTCTCCCCTTCATCGACTCCTTTTCTGAAGCTCTCACCCTCTCACACTGCCCTCCCTGGGCCTTCATTTTACATGCCCTCCCTGGGCCTTCATTTTACATGCCCTATTTCCTACTGAACGCTTACTGCACAAGAGTGTTATTTCCCCAACAAGGGAAAAAAAAGTCAGGAGGGAAGGGACCATGGCAACTACTTATTTGATATGGCCTTGACCTTTCAACACTGGTCTCTGGAGAAGAGAGAGAGCAGTAAATTGATGAGACATAAAATGTCTGCTCCAAATCTTCTCCTTTGAACAGAACACAGAGGAGCTGGCTGGTGAGCAGTAAGTTCTCATCTTTTAAGGACTCTCTATGTTGTCAACTAGCTCCACAAGAGAAGGAAGTGACATCTGCAGGCGGAAGACCGTCTATTGGGCTGGCTTTCTCAGGCATCAGCTGTTTGCAGATGGAGGGTCTGTGTGGCTCTGTCTTCAGGCTTGTTGAGAAGTTGAAGGCTCTTTCCCAGGTGGAGATTTCGGTGGGGTGTCAGGGTGGTGGACCCCGAGGTTGAGGTAGAATGGTGCCACTTGCTAAAGAAACCCGGGGGTGCTGTGGTGGCTCTGAGGAGCTAACCCATCCCATTTGCCTCCTGCTGGGGCCCTGCCCCTACTCCCTGTGGCCATGTCCCAGGAGCCCTGCCTCCTCTTGCGTCTCAGAGGCTAAGTCACCCCTACCACCTTGGAAAACAGGAATCTCTAGCCCCCTCCTGCCTCGGCTCCCAGGGCCCTGCGTTCCCATCTTACCTGCCTCTGTGCCCACTGTTGCCTCTTCCTTTCTGTTGATGAGGCCTTTGGCAGGGAGGGGTTCCAGAGTCCTCTGTCTGGGCAGGATCTCCCCCCTTCCTACTCCACAGGGACCCCGCAACTCCGTCACCCTCCCCTCCCCTCACCCTCTGCCTTTCCTCCAGCCTTGTCCTTTGGACCAATAAACACACTGGAGCCTTTCTGTTCTTAAAAAACAAATGTCCCACAGTCCAGTCAAACCATCCTCAGCCCTCCCTCCCTGCACAGTCAAACTCCCGGAAGAAAAACACTCATTATTTCTCTCTATTTCCTCAGCATTTCTCTCTCCACTCAACATTGTCTGGCTTCTTTTCCTGGAAATATCAGACACCGCCCTGGCCAAGGTCTTTGTTTTAACTTTAAGTTCCGGGATGCATGTGCAGAAGGTGCAGGTTTGTTACATGGTTATACGTGTGCCATGGTGTTTTGCTGCACCTATTGACCCAGCCTTTATGTTCCTTCCCCTTGCCTCCCACCCACTAACAGGTCCTGGTGTGTGTTGTTCCCCTCCCTGTGTCCATGTGTTCTCATTGTTCAACTCCCACTTATGAGTGAGAACATGCGATGTTTGGTTTTCTGTTCCTGTGTTAGTTGGCTGAGAATTCTGGCTTCCAGCTCCATCCATGTCCCTGCAAAGGACCCGATCTCATTTCTTTTTATGGCTGCATAGTATTCCATGGTGTATATGTACCACATTTTCTTTATTCAGTCTATCATTGATGGGCATTTGGGTTGGTTCCATGTCTTTGCTATTGTAAATAGTGCTGCAATAAACATATGTGTGCATGTGTCTTTATAGTAGAATGATTTATATTCCTTTGGGTGTATACCCAATAATGGGATTGCTAGGTCAAATGGTATTTCTGGTTCTAGAATCTTGAGCAATTGCCATACTGTCTTCCACAATGGTTGAACTAATTTACACTCCCACCAACAGTGTAAAAGTGTTCCTATTTTTCCACAGCCTCGCCAGCATCTGTTGTTTCTTGACTTTTTAATAATTGCCATTTTGACTGGCATGAGATGCTATCTCATTGTGGTTTTGATTTGCATTTCTCTAATGATTGGTGATGTTGAGCTTTTTTTCATATGTTTGTTGGCCGCATAAGTGTCTTCTTTTGAGAAGTGTCTGCTCATATCCCCGGCCAAGGTGTTTGGAGAACTCCACCTACCTTAACCCACCAGGTCCTCCCAGCCTCACCTGCCATACTCACCAAGGCTGGCTGCATGCTGCTTCCTGAAACTTTCTTTTCTGTGGTCTCCAAGTCACAGCTTTTCATACTTCCTCCTTTGTCTTTCTTTCTGGAATCTTCTCCAGCCTCCTCTCCTCCCGCTATCTATAAACCTCGGTACGGCCCAGAGTTGCATTTAGGGAAACAGCTAATGCAGTTCCACAAGTGGACAGGCTCCGAGGGATGCGCTGGTGGCAGCAGGACCCTGCCGTCCGGCCACGGCGTGCTTCCACTGGGCCTCCCCTCCCTCACATGGGACAGCAGGTCTGAAGCCATCATGCCAAGCTCTGACCTTCTTTGTGTTATGTTTTGCTTCAATCACGTCTTAATACAAACGGGATGCGTGAAGAAAATTAGAGCCCATAAAAATCCTGACATTGAAGTATTTTTTCACTACTTTATAAGGCCTTTCAGGATTTTAGGATTATAGTTACAGTAATAGAATCTTCTGAATGATTGCATTGTCATATTTTTCACATGCAAATATAGTTGAGCCAAATATTTTGAAACACCTAAATAATCTGGGCATTGAAAATTTTTCTTCTGTAGATTATTAAGTGATCCTCATTGAGTTTATTGTGAGTAATAACTATAATAAGAACTTGCTGAAGTCTTTGGAAAAGTCTTTGTATAAATGAGAAGTTGGGGGAAAATATATCATGTAGGAGCTTTAATATTAAGGAATTAAGTTATCCCTTATATATAGGCAGGGATATTATGGTGAAATCCTATCTCTATTGAAAATACAAAAATTAGCTGGGCATGGTGGCACACGTCTGTATTTCCAGCTACTAGGGAGGTTTAGGCAGGAGAATCACTTGAAACTGGGAGGTGGAGGTTGCAGTGAGCCAAGATCTCGCCACTGCACTCCAACCTGGCAACAGAGTGAGAATCTGTCTCAAAAGAAAAAAAAATACTTCTGATAGTACTTGTTCTCAACATATTCAACTTTTTAAGATGCCAGGCCTTTTGTAAACATTATCACATGTAATCCCTCAAGCAACTCTGAGGTTGAAATTATGCATTGCCCATTTACTGATGAATAAACTGAAAAGAGCTTAAATAATGTGCCCAAGATTACCAGGTCGATAGAATATCACAGAAACATCACTCTCTAATTTTCAGAATGACTTTTCATATCAACTATAAGCTGAGAAAGGAGTATTCAAATGATTCTAACTCATCATGTTTAAATTTATAGAACAGAGCCCAATAAACACAATGTTAAACCCAGAGAACCAGTTAAAATCCTGAAAGTGGACTATTGGTGGCTGTTCCAGTTATATACCTCTTTGTAACAAATTATTACACAGTTAATAGGTTAAAACAACAGCCAGCTTATTATTTTGCACAACACTAGCACCAGGAATTTGGACAGGGCTCAGCTGGACCATTCTTCTGCTCCAGGCTGTGTTAACCGAGATGACTTGGTGGTTTTCGGCTGGCAAGTTACTTGGTCATAAAGTTCAAGACAACTTCTCTCATACACTATGTATTTTGGTGGGGACAGGTGGAAGGCTCGACTTGGCCAGGACTTTCATCCAGAGAGCCTACTCATGGTGTGTCTGGTCTCTGGCAAGATAGGCTTGAGCTATTTCAGTTTCTCTCATGGTGGCTCAAGAGTTCCGCAGAGTGTTTCCAGACACAGAAAGTGGAAGCTGCCAGTTTCTTAAGACTCAGGTCTGATAACTTCTGCCACATTATTTTGGTCAAAGCAGTCACTAAGGCCAGTCAATAATCAAGGAGAGAGAGGGGAATTAAATGACACCTCCCCATGGGTAAAGACAAAAAAATCTGTGGCCATCTTGAATCCACCACAATGAGCACCAGAGCTCTTTTGATATTTGCGCAACCAAGTGCAAGCCTTTTGAGGTCATGTCTATGGAGAACGCATAGGTTACGATCACTGCCTCCATAACACATGCATACATCTTCTTCCTCACCATGCTTCGTTTCGCATATGTTTTTGTGCATTTGGTTTCCTCTCTAAAAACAAAATGCCTTTACATTGCATAATTAGGTAATTATACTCTCTCTCCTGAGGTAAGTTATTTGGAAAGCCTTCTGCCTTGGAAGAAGTACTTCTCCTTGGAACTCATGTTAAATTTCTACCTCAGCGAATTTAAGACCACCCACTCCTAATGAGTACATATCTATATATACATTTTTTTCATATATTAAGCAAAACAAGGCAAAAATGCCTCCCAAGTTTACCTGAAATGAAGTATACGGTCCCACCTGCAGTTAAGGTATGTATCTTGGCCAATGCATCCTTCAGCCCTGGTTGTATTTGCATTCTGTAGATCAGGAAATTGCTGGAAGTAGTAGGTTTGGACTTGCATGGGCTGGCTTGTCTCAAACTGATATGCAGGGAGGAGCTCTGTTTCTCACTTAAGCAATTGTGACTGCTTCATAAATTAGTTTTGTTAGTTTTTTTAGGACTCTCCTAGATAATGAATTTCATCGTCTTTTTTTCCTGCTCATTTTGCTTATCTCACATCACTGGTAGATATTCATCTCCCTGTAACTATATTACCAGACTGTAATTAAACTGTGCAACCGAATTCTGACTATCTTCTGATTCCTCCAACATATTATTCTTTAGAGAGGCTGCCCTCAGGATCCCTTGAAGGAATATGCTAGCTCCACAGTTATCCTGACTATGCAAACTCCTCCATGTGAGGTTAGCTTTACCCATCAGAACTGGCTCTCTTATTTGTCTTCCAAAACTAATTTTATTATCCAGCACCAGCAGTCCAACACACAGTTGTGGAGTCCAAGGAAACATGTATTCTTTCCAGGCAGCAGTTATTATGGACACAAAGAGTCTGAATTTTCCCTCTGTATGGGTCCATCTTTTCATACACAAGGCCTCTCAAATGTCCCTAGATGCCCAGGAATTATAACTCAAGTCCACAAAAAAACTAACATTCACCCCTCAGAAGGGTGGATGATGGAGAAAAAAAGGTCTAGCAGGTCCCAGATATGCTGTGGGAGGCAGGTATCCCGTGGAGTTACAACCATGCTGTCGAGTCTCCTCTCTGCCAGGGAGAGAAGGCTGTGACCTCCAGGGCATGCGGCATCTGCAAAACCTGAGAACCAGGTACACTCCCAGGTATGTCTCTTGCATTTGAGAGCAAGGCTCCTCCCTCTGCACCCCAAACAGTCTGAGGGCGCCCCCCTAGAGTGCCTGTCATTATCCAAAGGGTTACCCACTGTCCCTCCAAAAGGCAACCACTAACTTTAATTCATTATGGTTTGAAAGTACATGCCATGTGGATTTTGGCGGTTGGAACTGTCGTGATATTAAGTACGGATAAGTTATTGCAAACCTAGACAAGATGTAAGTCTTCCTAAATATGGAAACTCTGGCCTGCAGCTGTAGGAGTGGGCCACAGAGCGTGATCCTAATGATGACTGTCAATTGCCACATTTCAGGATTCGGGACAGGCTTGCCCGGGGCACATGTGATGTTCTCTCCATTTCCCTCCCAGCCTTAGTTTTAAATATGGAAAATGTAGCATTTCTCTCCATGTTTCCAGCACATTGATGTTCCCAACTCAAAATATGTCAAGACACCCCTGAAAAGTTTTGGGGATTCAATTTTTTCCTCTCCAAGACAGAGAATCCCCATCTTACTTGTATGTTACTGTGAGCACCTTCAGTTATTCTCGTGTGATTTTCAACGCTTCTTTCTTTATAATACAGTGAAATTATTTTAATACAATAAAGCAATTCTAAATGCTTGTCAAATATTTATAAAAGTCAGTTTATGGCCAGGCGTGATGGCACACAACTGTAATCCCGGCACTTTGGGAGGCCGAGGCAGGCGAATAACTTGAGGCCAGGAATTCAAGACCAGCCTGACCAACATGGTGTAACCAGTTCTCTACTAAAAACGCAAAAATTAGCCGGGCTGGTGGTGCATGCCTGTAATCCCAGCTACTCAGGAGGCTGAGGCATAAGAATCACTTGAACCTGGGAGGCAGAGGTTGCAGTGAGCAAAGATAGTGCCACTGCACTCCAGCCTGGGCGACAGAGTGACACTCTGTCAAAAAAAAAAAAAAAAAAAAAAAAAAAAAAAAAAAAAAAAGTCAATTTATTCCATGCAAAGACAATAAAATCTGTCTTAATTAAAAAAAAAAAAAAAATGAACCAAAACGTGGTTCAGTGCTAATGAACAGGAACGAGACCAGATTAGATTAAGCTGGAATGTGCAGTGTGTTCCTAAGACCCACAGGGACTTTATGAACCCAATTGCAGTGCTGGAAGCAGGAAGAAGCACCTCACAATGAGGCAGCTCAGCTTGCAGCTCCCCCTGCAGAGACATGGCTCTCTTGGCCCCACTCCTGCCTGGCGCCTCCTCCGTGGCCTCTGCTCCTCTCCTGCTATGGCCTGGCCACCTCTGCACCGTTCCTACAGGACAAAAGTTGCCCGCCAGCGTGCAGCTGTTCCCGGTTCCCATCCCTTTAGCAAGAGCAGCCTGCCGAAGTTCCCCAGAGTCTCCTCACGGCCAGCCCACAGCAGTGGGAAAGGGAACCTGAATGAGCTTGGGATCAGTGTCCACACAGGATCCACGAGTTCTCCAGGAAGCCGGAATGCGGGGGTAGCAGAGCCTTCAGGTTGCCCATCCACACTCCTAACCTGTCTTGTGCAGGCACTGGAGAGGCAAAGGCCAAGTTCAAAGCTCCTCTGCAGAAAAGCAGACAAGCAGCAGGGCTGAGGGAACAAAAGCAGAAGTCTCCAGGGGACAGAAGTATGGAGATGTCCTGGCACAGGCACTCCCCTTCCGTTCCCCCTTTGTCAGCCTGGACCGTGGAGGGGATGCTTGAAGAGGCTGCCCCTGCCAGGCTGTGCCCATGAGACAACAGTGAACAGCAAAGAGTGCCAAGCAGCCTGCAGGCCCATCCTGTCACGTGCAGGCTGGAGCAACAGTCCCTGGCGGGCTGGTCATGTCCAACAAGCAGCTCCCTGAAGCAGGAGGAGAGGACACGATTTCCAGCACTTGCCCATGTCCGTGGCATATATGCTCCTAGCCAACTTCCAGCTGCTAAGGCCTTAACAACTGGATCACAAATGCCTGACAAGAAACAATCAGTTCTTTCCAGCCAGCAGGACACATTTCTAGCAGGCTGTTTTTTTTTTTTTCCTTTTCAATGCTATATGTCTAAACAGGTAAAAGTTGTCAATCAAGCCAACACTCTTGATAGCAACAAAAAGTGGGCTGTTCTAGCTTCCTGCCTTAACAACACAACTTCATATGTAATGGAAAGTTTGGGCTTAGAGTTAGAATCCTATGAGTAGATGAGACTCCCACCCTCTGCTTCTCCCCCACCCATGGGCGGTCTGTGCCACCCACAGGTGGACATCTCAGCTGGCACTTCTAAGTTGAGATGCATCTCATCCAACAGCCACCCTCGGCTATGCTTTGGGCCAGTGTGGCCAGCCCTCCAGTAGCCAGGGCTGGAGATGCACACACGGCCAGGAAGTAGGCGCTGGGTTTTCTGAGCAGGGACGTGTGGGTCCCCAGTCCCTGCAGCTTCTCAGGCTTGGGGAAACACACACAGAGGAGGCAGCAGAGTGGGCCCCCAAATGCCAAGGCCCCTCTTGCCAGGGTGAAGGTCAGCATTGGAGGCAGGCTTCCTGCAGCATCCCTGAGCCTTCACCCTGGATCTGCCTGGGGAAACACACAGAGCCCTGTTGATTTAAGCCACTTTTAGGTAAGTGATGTAAACAGCGAGCTCCACATAGGATCTCACTGAACCCACTACAGAAACAACCTGGGCAGCCCCCAAAGGGCTGGGGCAGCCCACACCCTGGGCAGCCCCCAAAGGCAGAGAGACACAGAAGCAAACACCCATCTGTGCTGTGTCTGCCCATGACTCGGTGAGAGGCCCTCAGTGGCTCAGAGCCCAGGCTCCCCATTCAGAAAAATAGCAATGATTCCCCCGCCTCAAAGCTCATTGCAAAGGTCACAGGTGAAGTGAACAGGTAACTTTGCACTCATTTGAGACAGAAGACAGTTAATAATCGACCCTGAAAAGCCTTTGATTTCATTAAAATTTACTTTAGATCAGTATAAGAAGAAAAAATGAGAAAATGATCACCACAGAAAGTCCTTATAGAAAAATGCAGGATTCTTTGAAAAAGCCAATTCTGCAAAACAACAGAAATGCAGAAAAATGATGCCAGTGTTGTGGAGACTTTAAGGATGATTTTGACTCCCCAGCTGGACAAAGCACCTGCCTCTTACATTTTTTGTATCGAGTATGGACTGAGGGGGGCAGGTGGCAAATGAAAATGTGGGACCTCTTTAGCTTGGAGGAAGTTATCCAGAGTTCACAGCAGAAAGTTGTCAAGCTGGAGACCTGTCAAGTAAAACAGAGATCCAACTGTCCTTTGTTATTGTAGGAGAAGCCAAAGGGAGACGTCAGAGGGAGGAAGAATCCAACACAATTGTTAAATGTTTTAAAAAGCCTGCAGTCCCCACCAGTGGAAAGTTTGGACCTGAGATACACTGGAGATGATAGTCTAGTTTTGCCGTGCTGGATATAGTGCTGCTGACATTTCTGTCCATGCAGTGAAAAAAGCACGTTCCTCTGGCTTGGCATTTTGTGTGTGTTTGTGGCATTGCTGTGCAGCCTTTGTGGGGATGGTTTAACGCATAGCACACTCAGGACTCCAGATACGTGCTGATGATGCGGCTCAGCTTATTAGTTATTACACTTGCTGTTTGAAATTGAACCCTATTACTTTGGTTTGGACAGAATTCTGTTTTTTGCCTTTCTAGGCTTCGTGACTATGGGTTGGTTACATGAAGTTGCCATTTAATAATTACCTGCTTCACAGCACAGAATAATGACTTGCTTCACACATGCAAAATAAAAGCAGCTTATTCTTTGTCGTATCTTATGTTAAAGAATGCACAGAAACCCTCGTCACTTAAGATGATTCTAAAATATAAAATTTCTTTTCTTAATGAAGACTGAAAACTGCACGCAAATTACATTTTGCTTATAAGTCGATTACATATCATGATAATACATTTCAACGCCTACACAGTATGTAAAGTATTCACAACCACTTCTGTCCCCTGCACTGATTTGTCAATAAAGTAAACTAAAATGTCAGCTTAGCTGAAATTATGTTTTTGATGCTGAGCAAGAGAGAGCCGTTCTTGAGTTCTAATAAATCTCAGCACGACGTAGAGCAAAGCTCAGATTGGGTTGAGTCTCAGAGGTTGCTGAGGCACTGAAGGACTGCATGGCCCCAGGCAAGCTCCTCTGCTGCTTGGTTCTCTCCTTTGTGACACTGACCCTTCCTGGGATTCACGCTTGCCCACCAGGCACAGCGAGGGGCAGACACCCCGTCCAGGATCAGCTACTGCTCATCCCACCGGCTCCCCATCATTGCCTCAAATGGACTTCAGCTGGAAAGCCCACATCAGTTTGGAAATTGTTTTTCTTTATGCCTACACAGGTTTTCACATCAACAGCAGGTGTGGATGGTACCTCAACAGCACCATGAGGTTACTGAAACTGGTCATAATTTGGTTAGCTAGAATTCAGAAAAGAATTAAAACTTGCAAATTTTCAAAATGGAAAGAAATTCATATGTAAATGCTTATAATGCTTGCTGAATCATTTTCTCTGTTAGTTAGGAACTTGCATTCACAGGAAATAAATGGTTGAAGAAGTATGGATAATTTGTTTTGGGTATGAAATTCCCAAAGCATCATATGTATGTTTCTCTACAACTTGTCATGGAATGAAACAGGTCTCCAGCCAATTACAAAGTCCCAGAAATTCCAAATGCATGGGCTTGTCTCCGATGGTTCCAGAGCTTGGTGGGATTTTCTGGAGTCTTTAGGATTTGTGCACATGTGGGTGCAGCAACACAGACTTCACTGGACACCATGCTTAGGGTAGTCCGCAAGGATCTTCAAGGATCTGCGATGTTAACTTCTCAGAATTGTGGAAGAGCTGATACTGGGCATGTGTTACTCAGTGCTCATAAGGACATGTTGGAGTGGCAGGTCCCACATTGCCAGATGTTTGAGCAGAGATTTTTAGCATCCACCATTAGTTGGTGGAAGGTGACACTGTGGCCTCAATAAGGAAACAACAGGACGCATGCTGACCTGGGCTCTAGACTGAGCGCTGCCCCGGGCTCTAGACTGAGCGCTGCCCCATTTGGCCTTGTAAGCGGGCCAGGACTCAGAATGGCTATTTTTCAATGGTTGCTTTGAGTCATTTTATTTACTCCACATTTATTAAGCACCTCCTCCGCAGCAGGCATTGTTCTAAGCCTTGTGGGCTCATCAGAACAACATAGACAGAAATCCCTGCCCTGGTGCAGGGTCAAGCTCACTGGATCTGACACCCAGAGCATCAACAGTGGAAGATGTTTCACACTGATCACAGTCGATTCTCGGCCATGCAGCCTTTGGCCAACAGTGTTTCTATCATTCTTTTCTGATTATAAAAGAGATGACCTCATTTTTTCCCAATTGTCAGTTTGAAGCATGATAGTGTGTAGTGTACATTCCTAAGTGGAATGACACAACTGACCTGCTGCTTCTGTTTATTCACACTTCCACCTCCGAGCTCTGGGAAGTGGACTTCAGAACCTGCTCGCATTACAGAATCATTGCAGTTTTAGTAAATATGTGCTTTGTATATACATGTATTATGTTCCAAGACTGAGAGTGGATTTAGTATTTTATAAATAAAGACTGATTTATATATATATTTATATATGTAAGCTTATATAAATAACAGATATATTTAAATATAAAGATTGATTTTATATATAAAGCCTGATTTTGGATATCCTATTTTATATATAAAGATTGATTTTTATACATATATTATTTATAGGTAAGTATATATAAATAAAACTTTATTTATATATAAAGATCAATTTTATAAAGACTGATTTTGATATAGCGTTTTTATCTGATGTAAGAATTATTAGACCTTAATCAATTGCACCAGCTTTGCTACTAATCACCAGTCTTTTCTGTAACAGCTCCTCTACCTTTTTTTTTTAAGTTACCACCACCGTTAAATTTGCTTCTACCTTGACTCAACCTCAAGAGCTTTCCTGCGGTGCACACATGCGTGGGGTGGGACCTGAAACCCAGCACCATCCCAGTGTGCGTAAGTGTGAGTGCAAGTGTATGTGTGACTGTGCATGTCTGTGTTTACCAGACATGGGAACAACTTTCTGAGGTATGAATAGAATCTTTGAGATAATTGTTTAAGCCCCCAAATAGGAAGCTTTGCTATTAAATGTTCTTCTTCATATTGCAGATAAAAATTCTGTACCAAGATTATTTTTGTCCCTTTAGAAAAAAAAAATCCAATATTTTGTTTTTCTTTCCTAAGAATGTTTAGCAGTTTCTTCTTATTCTCTTCATTGAAAAAGTTACCAGGAAATGACCACGTATTCGCCATTGCCCATAGACTGACTAGTAACTGCAATGTTCTTGCAATCTGCAAACTCTGGCCTCAAGCTCAGAGCGGTGTTTTTCTGTTGTGTCCTTCTTGGCTGTTTTTGCTTTGTCTGACCTCCTCTCCTCCTTCGGTGGACTCCTTGGGGATATATGAGCCACAAATAAATCCCTGGTCACAACCTGTGGGCAAGTGTCTTAACCCAGTCTGTCTGTTTAAGCTCAGGGCTGACCGGGAAAAGGAGACCCCTGAGAGTTTTTAATTTTTCTGTATTTACTTATTATTTTTGTTATACCTCAGTGTTTTCCATCAAATAATTTAAGGTAGCTAGTAAAAAAAAAACTCTTTTTAAGTGTTAGCATTTGAATATTAGATTTCACCTTTACAGGTACAACTCACCATTTTTTTTGTATTTTCATGAATCTAACTTCAGAGAATATTATGTAAATCATTCCTAAAAGGTGAACATAATATGTATATGTTTTAGGCAAAAGCTGAAAAACAAAAGATTATAAAATAGAAGGCAGTTATGGGATTTTATACAAATTGTTTTCCTTTTTAGGTGCTGGAATAAATTTTAATTTCTTCAGAAATCAAAAGAAAAGATATTGAAAGGAGTCAGCCATGGGCAGGGAGGAGCGGGACTCCATGGGAACAGTGCTCCCGGCTGCAGCTCTTTCCAGACTCTGTGTCCAGCGGGTCCACATTCCTGTGGCTCCTTCTCCAGACTCTTTGCCCACCTGGATATGACCCAGCTCTCTCATACAAAGTATTCTGCTGTCAAAAGTATACCCTTTATTTGGAGAGAAGGCAAATTGCTCACCTATAATTGGCCTATTCTTTCCATTGCCATGCTCTTCTTTTTACTATAAAAACAATTGGCATGAACTCAGACAATTTGCTTTGAAGCAAATATTGCAGTAAAATTTCCCATTAATACTGAGTTGGGATGTACCAAGAATATCAGTGCAATGTATTGACATTTTAACACTTCCGTATGTTTTTCTATATGCATTTTTATGATCAAAGGAATGCAAATTATGTATTAGTATTAAATAGTCAAGCTCATTTTGAAGAGTTGTGAAGAAACATTTATCATCTTAGCAAAACAACAAAAACATTTTCCATAGCATGGGAAATGTCCATTTATCAACCTAGATTTATCAGCCACATAAATTAATAGCCTTCTTGGGCTAATACCTTAGTCTCTAGTGAAATGAGTTTTTAAAATTTAAAGCTGAAGAATACTTGCTGAACCTTCCCTGAATAAAATCACGGTTATCTCAAGCTGCTATTTGCTCATTCTTCATTTATTTCTTCCAAAATCTTTCTGCACGTGTGCCTGTTGCACCCTTCTGATGTAGTCTCCACTTCAACCGCCTGCATCTGAGATTCTCTTTGGAGGACTCCACTTGGGCCACTGGGGCCACTCTGTTTAAATGATGAAAGCCCAAGTGCCTGCAGATGGACCCCCCTGCTCACTCCCTTCAGGGATGCCCAGCCCAGGGCTGCCTGAGGCAGAGGAGGGAGCCAGATCCCTTGCCCGAGTTTGGAGAAGCTCGGAAGCAGGAATGCACTCCAGATCCCTCCTCATGGGATGAGGTTGAGGCTGGGACTCTGTCCAGACTCAGCTCTACCTGGTGTCCTCCCTTCCCTGTCCTGCTCCCTCCACACCTGGAAGTCTTTCCTTAATAATCCGCATATGCTTACACTGCCTGTCTCAGAGGACACTTCTCGGGAATGTGACCTAAAAATCATGCAAGATGGTAGACGTTAGAAATTCAAAGTACATATTTCTCATAATGTCAAAAATCATAATCTTGCATCTCACTGATATATTCTTAAGAATATAAGTGATAAAGTAAATTGAAAAAAAACTTTAGTGTTTTAAAACTTGCTCAACAATTTTATGTGTAATATTTTCCTGTGGTTGGAGAAATGCATTTTCTGGGCAAGACAGGGAGCCATTGGGGAGGTGACCTAGTGGGGCACAGGGCTTAAGAGGCACCATGGTCTGCCTTTTGATGTACACCCTATTATGACCTGTGAGTCTTAGAGACTAAGGGAAATTATGGAGAGTAGGAAAACATTGGCGCAGCCAACAGGAGCATGCTCTTGCTATCATTGCTAAGGTAAAATGGAAAGATGTTAGCTAGGTTGATCCAGTGGTTCAGAATTTTTTTAAAAAGACATTTTCCAAAATGGAAAAATTTCAACCTACTTAACTATGTGAGGTCAATGATCATAACTGCCTATTGCAGGCAAGCCCCATTGCTTCATTCTGGCTGCAAACCAGCACAATCCTGACCAGAACCCGGCACACCCCCATGGAATAAATTCATCAGGAATATGTTGTATGCCTTAAATAAATGCTATCTACAATCTAGTGCCAAAAGCAATTAAGAACTCCTGGGAAAATAAAGGGCAAATGAAGCAACACAGTAGCTAGCCCTCAATCTGCATTGGCAATGCTAGGGAGAGGGATTGACGTTCTCGGTTGCTCTTCAACAGATACAATTATTGTTGTCAAAACCTGAGGGCTGAGCTCCTGCCCCCAACGCCTGGGGAGCACATGTAGCAGGCCAGGGGCTGATCCCGACGCTTTCTTCAAGTGTGATCAGACTTGGTTGGGAGAAGTCAGTTTTAGAGGGTAGGACAACTGTATTCCCTAGTCAGCTTCCTAAGTGGGTTGACACACAGCCAGGCATTATCAAACACCTACACAGAGGAGCAGTGAGCAGCAGATTTTCCTGTTCCTCCCACTTGTCAGGCACTGGAGTATCTGACACCATTTTATGTGGGTGGAATGCATGACAATTATGACTTCTTGGAAACACAGTTATTAATTAGTAAGCTAGAATGTCTTATCAGATGCCCTCATTGTCTTCTGACATCACTTGACTTGTCATCAAACATTCCATACTTCTTGTCATAACAAGGTAAATTATTCCTCTAAAGACAGACATGAAGAAAGTCCAAAGTGAAGGCTGAGCAATTGTCCCTCTGGTTCACTCATGGCATGTACATGCTCTCCTTCCACTCGCTGGGGACCTCATCCACTGCTCCAGCCCCCGCTCCCCCAAATCAATTCCAGATGTGTATCCGTGGCCTTTCTCCCGCCCCGCCTGGGTGCCGCACATGGACACTGGGACTGCCCTCAGAACTTCAAACTCCACACGCCCAAAACCAACCCACTGGCCTCCCTCAAAGCATGCCCTCACCTCTGAAAAAGGCCTTACTATCTACTCAGATCAGATCCCAAACCTGAGACCGGGAATCTCTCTAGACTCCGGCCCTTCCCTCCCATTGGCTGGGCCCACGCCATTACCATGTGTGCCCAGGTGACCTGCAAAAGTAGACACAAGACACTTCTTACCAGGGCCATCCAGGATGACCGAGATGTCTGGTCTTAGGTCTCTAGGTTCACACCAGATGTCTCCAGAGCCGGACATGATTTTCACAGTCAGGAGGGGAATGAGGCAGTTCTGATTTCTCCCTTGTGTGGACAGCCCCTCTGTTTGTGATAAAGGACGCTTGTCTGCCTATGGCCCAACCCACTACCAGTGTGATCTGGTAGAACATTAACATGCAACCTCACAACAACTGATTTTGGCTTCCTGTCACATGTAACATACACTGCCTGGGTGGGGAATTAAAAGATGAACAAACAGAGGGGTACCACCTCATGTCTGCCTTCAGGGGGCTTCTAACCGTCTGAAGAGCCTACAGATCCCTGCCATTTAGACCAGGCTTCTTGGTTTCCTTAAAGTTCCAGCATCTGAAGGTTTGGCAGAAGGCCTGACCACGAGCAATTAGGAACAGCAGAGCCGCGAGTAACCCCAGGTGAGGAAGCCACTCAGCGTGGAGGGGCAATGGAGAACTGCAAAATCCCAACGAGGCAGAGCATCAGGACTTCACTAGAGAGAAGGGGAGGCCACTCAGTAGGTCCCAGGGTTCCAGTTTGAGCAGCTGGGTCAGCATTTAAGCCACCAAGAACAGCGGGAAAGCAGGAGGTTCAGGGGAAGGTGGTGGATCCGGTGGGGCTGTGGCTCGGGGGCACTGAAGGCTGCGAGAGACCCGCGTGTGGGCTCCAGCAGGAACCGGAGAGGGGATGACAGCCTGGGACGGGCATGGGGGTCCTCAGGGTGCAGAGGGCTGGGGAGGCAAGCCTGTCCTGGAGCCTGAGGAGAGGAGCAGGAGGTGAAGGCTCGCCCAGGTAATGCCAGCACAGGAAAACACTGTTTCTCTCTGGTTTTCGGGGTCCCAGGAAAATATTTCTCTTAAGTACCGCCCACCGAGAATCCAAGTATTCCCTTCTTTCTGGTTGGTATATACTGTACCTGAAAATCAAATTTCCATAAGATGGAACCAGTCTAGAGATTCTCCACTTGGGGCTTCCAGGTGATCCAGAAACGCTCCAGTTCCAACACTGGGAACAGATCAGACCTCAGGTGCTGGGCTTCTCCCCAGCCAAGGGTCCTAACGGCACTGTAGGCCTTGCTGTGTTGGCAACGGGCTCACAGCACTGGCTTCCCAGGAGGACACAGCCCACAGACTCCTCCCCAGGTACTCGCTGGCTGGTGTGCCCTGCCCACTCAGCTCCTGCTCAGTGTCCCCCACCCCTACAGGCAGTGAGTTGCTCTGTTGGAAACACACAGCAAACCCAGCAGCCTGGTCCCACCCCTGGCACACCTTCTAGGGCTTCCTGAAGCTCTGGAGAGAAAGCCCTCCCTAATTATGGTCAGGAGGGCTTGCCTGCTCCTACCCCATCTTCCAGACGCCCCTTGCACTCCACACCCTGCAGCTCACACTCCTGGCATCACCTCCTGCTACAGGGCCTTTGCACATGCTGCTTCCTCTCTCAGTGGCTCCTCCCTCCCCCTGCACAGGGAGCTCCATCATATGTCAACTCAAGCCCACTTTGTCAAAAAAGCTTCCCAACCTCCCAGACCTGCTGAGCTCCTTGCATCCCAGGGCTCCATGCTGGCTTGAGCCTCCTTTTCCTCACACTGTCCATAGCTGCAATTTCATGTGAGCTCGTGTGATGTCTAACTCATGCCGGTGTTGCCTCTCATCTATAAATTCCACGAGGGCAGAGACCTCATGCCTTATAGCTCACCACGGGATCCTCAGTGCCTAGAACAGTGTGTGGCACACAGAAGGGTTGATGCAGGAACATGCTGGAAGGACTCTGAGACCCCAGGTCAGACCAGACCCATAGCAAGGGGATCTTGCAGACACAGGAATGCGAGGGCGGGGGCTGTGTCTTGGGCTAAATGAGGTTTTTTGTTTCACTAGCAGTGCTTTCTTTTAAACAAGCTATCCCCTGAGAGCTTCACCTCACTGCCGTTTATCACGTAGAGAAAAGAATGACCCCTCTTTCATCACAATGATCTGACCGAGATTGTGACTACTGAGTAATGTGGAGTGATGACATTGAGACCATTCTACTCCAGGACTTCCACTAATTATTCTGTTTGTTTTTGAGACAGAGTCTCTCTCTGCTGCCCAGGCTGGAGTGCAGTGGTGGGATCTTGGCTCATTGCAACCTCTGCCTCCTGAGTTCAAGCGATTCTCCTGTCTCAGCTTCTGGGGTAGCTGGGACTGCAAGTGCGCACCACCACACCCGGCTAATTTTTGTAACTTTAGTAAAGATGGGGTTTCACTATGTTGGGCAGCTGGTCTCGAACTCCTGCCCTAACTGATCCACCCGCCTTGGCCTCCCAAAGTGCTGGGATTACAGGTGTGAGCCACCGTGCCCGGCCCTTCCACCAATTATTTTAATGAGAGAATGGAAATGCTCTCATTATTTATGTTGATTATTTTAAATGAAATTGAATAACTGATAGAACAGCTTAAACACAGATGAAAATTTTAAACCATCTGAATAAAAAGGAGCAATAACAATTAATAGCTCCCAGGTAATATGTAGTTTAACAAGGACAGGTGTAAGATAATCTGTAAAAAGGAGAAAGGGCTGGGCGCGGTGGCTCATGCCTGTAATCCCAGCGCTTTGGGAGGCCAAGAAGGGCGGATCATGAGGTCAGGAGATTTAGACCATCCTGGCTAACACAGTGAAACCCCATCTCTATTAAAAATACAAAAAAAAAAAAATAGCTGGGTGTGGTGGCGGGTGCCTGTAGTCCCAGCTACTTGGGAGGCTGAGGCAGAAGAATTGCGTGAACCCGGGAGGCGGAGTTTGCAGTGAGCCAAGATCATGCCACTGCACTCCAACCTGGGCAACAGAGCGAGACTCCGTCTCAAAAAAAAAAAAAAAAACCAGAATCAGGAAAAGGGAGAGAAAGCTAGAAAAAAAATAGAATATATCTAATCTACAACTAGATATGTGTCTTCAATATAGGATTCAAACCGGAGCGCATAAGGCCCTCAGCTTTCCTCTCCGTGAGTTCTTGACATTCAGAAGATATTCTCTATTTTCTCACATTTTCCCCTCATTAAAAGTAGTCTGTGCCATTTGACAATTATTGAACAAGACCACTTAATAATTCAATTTGGTTTGTTTATATCTATTAGCATGAGTTTTGAAAATGAATGTAATCACAATCTTACCTAATAGATACTTGTTATGTTTCAGAATACTATGAACATCATCCATTTTTCTCACATGTGAAGAAATCTGCACATTAACTCAGTAGCCAGAAGGCAGGTACCTGCCATTTTTGGGGAATATACTCAACGGCACAGACCCTGTTCTCCTTTGTACGTGTGACGTCTGCAACAGCTCGAGAAAGCATTGGCACCCAGAAAACTCACTGACTGTTGGGGAACTAGCAGTGTTTGAGTGCTAAGTAGAAGAACTCAGGGACCCAAGAGGGACCCATCCCCTCACCTGGGACTGCAGGTGCACTGGTTCCCTGTGTGCCCCTTCTTTAGAATGAACTATGTCCTAAGCCCAAACATACGAGTTTGATTATAGTTACTCATCTAGTATACTTTGAGTTTTGATCTTCACTTTCAGGAAGCTCTATTCTATTTTGTCATTTCATCCTTTACTCCTTAGAAAACGTCTAAATTTCAATTTGCTTCCATCACCCTTTTCGACTTGTAAAATACTATTGGTGACAACAGCGAAAGACACACACATTTCAGATCTCATTTCTTAATATTCACATGTTTTCAAAGCACTTAATTCAATATATGATCTGGCTACATCCCATCTAGAGCTAGAGATTGTATTTGTCTGTGAGCCTAACTCTGTCTTCCTCTTCATGAAGTAGGGATTTCTGAATTGCACTGGGCTGTAGAGAAGAATGCAATAAAGAAGCGCTATTTCAAGTCTACACGACACAGTTGAAAGTTACAAATCCATCAAGTTGGAAAGAATTGAGCTTATTAATGTCCTCAAATGCATTTATCTTAACATTTACATTACACTTTGCATGTT
The DNA here is from genome assembly GCF_029281585.2 of Gorilla gorilla gorilla. Taxonomy (NCBI): domain Eukaryota; kingdom Metazoa; phylum Chordata; class Mammalia; order Primates; family Hominidae; genus Gorilla; species Gorilla gorilla. The sequence continues at coordinate 109,547,464 of NC_073243.2, read as the reverse complement.
TAGAAAAATAATTCAGCTTGTAATTATCTTCTCATAAAACGTAATCATAAATGACACCATAACTCCGAAATAAACCAGAGAAAACCAGAATATTTTATGTGAAATTTAACATTCCACTGTGCTCTTTTTCACATTCCACAAGCTCAAACCATATGTCAGAGATTAACTCGGCCTTTCTTTAATTTTGACTTTGTGCAGCAGATTTCACGTTATTTAAAAAGCTTTATATTAAAGTCATTCAAATGTGAATAATTGAAATTATTTTTAATGATTGTGCCATTAGAGACCAGACTTACACAGATCTCAAACTGACCTAGTTTTTTTCTTTCTTTCATCAGTTCGTTTTACCAGTGAGTGTAAACAGATTTTCTCTAATTAGATATGTACTTTTCAAGCAATATCGGAAAGTAGTTACCTTTAACATTTGTTCTTGACATCTGTCATCCCTGCGTTGTCTCAGAGCACAGGGACTTGCCTGTGATGTGTATACAAGGATCTTCTGCACACATCCCTGTCAGTTCTTCTGCCAGGAAGCCCTTGATGTCTTCTAACCTTTCATTGTGAGGAATGTACATTTAATTACCAGGAAAATGACTATGATGTAATAGGTCAAGACATGCGCAGCTTCTGCTAAGGAGGGGCTCTGCGTAGGAGCGGCGGTGGGGGGAGCGCTCCACAACCCGGCGCTCCAAGAGAGCCCAGGCGTCCGGAGCACAACACCAGCCTCCATTCCTTCCTGCTGGAGTGGGCAGTAGGTCCACCAGTAAAAATAAGTCAATTATGAAGGATATAAACATGCTTCAGACATTCAGAAATCTACATACTCCTCAAATCACTAGTTTTGTTATAAGATCAATGACTTTTCTTTGGATTAGAATTTCCTCATTAGAGGGATTTGGCATCTGTGATTTCTGATTTTGTGTGTGTGTTTGTAAAGTCCAGTAATTTATTCAGGTAACTGCAAAGTAACCTGAGTGTAGGACGAAACAGGTTTTTTAAAAAATCTTGTAGAGTTGTATGACAGAATCTTTAAATGATATCCTCATAAAACACCTACAAAGCATGCAATTCAGGTCTCATAGACAAAAATCTCTTCACACTTATATTATTATTTTGTATTATTCTTATGTTGAGGCTTCAGTTACTCAGTATTTAATTAAACTGTATAATCTAGTAACAGGGACAATTGGCGTGAATGGGTCTAGGAAATTCACCGCTGACTCTTGGTGAATGTTGCAACTCAACCTCTGCAGCAGGGGTGAGGTCCCAGCGTGGCCCTGGGCTGACAGAGGTGCACGTGCAGAGGAGTGGAGAGAGCTGATGGAAAACATGGGGAAATGCCACAGTTAGGACTCAGCCTGGATTTGGAGGGTAAGCCGGTGCTTTCACTGAAGTTAATGTTGCAGAGCAGCAAAGCCAAGACCCTTCCATTCCTACCAGCGAAGCCCTCCCATGTGAGGATCAGAGAAGAGACCCGAGTCTGTGGACACTTTCTTAGTAAGAATCCTGCTTCTCACAGGCCTGGGGTGAGCAGGTCACAGCCTTATCACAACGTTGCCAGCAAAATGACAACGCGCGGGTCTGCGAACAGGCCCCTTGCTTGGACCCCGGTGCAGGTTCAGCCAACAGAACAAGGCTCTGGACAAGGTCCCCCCATCTGGCCATCAGGGCTCTGCCCAGCACACTTTCCCCTTCAGTGGCTGCCCCACCAGCAGGGCTAAAAATGGAGACACAGACAGCTAGCTTGGGAGCCTTTAAGCTATGCTGGACTTGGTGTATTTGATTTGTGCATCTCTAATCCTTTTTAGGCAGGAGGTAACGGAAATATTTGTACACTGTGAGGAACATCATAGCCCATGGTCTGAAAATAAGGAGGACACGTCTCATCGGAGCCACGACGTGACCTCAGCAGTGACTTGTCATCTCAGGAGAAGGAAGGGAAAGTGGAGTTCACATGTTGGGAATTGAGTGAACGCAGGCGGTCCTCACAGAAGCTGGAGAGACAATTTTCAGCTGTCTTAAAGCATTAAGAGCGGTGGTGTTTCCCTTCTGTTTCCTGCTCCTAAAAATTGGCTCCATTAGCAACCATCCATTTTGAGGGGGTAGAGCCACCATCGGCATTCAGGTGGTCGAGTCACCATCCGTGTTCAGTGGGTAGAGTCAACATCCGTGTTCTGGGGGTAGAGTCACCATCCGTGTTCAGGGGGTAGAGTCACCATCCGCGTTCGGGGGGTAGAGTCACCATCCGTGTTCAGGGGGTAGAGCCATGATCCGTGTTCAGGGGGTAGAGCCATGATCCATGTTTGGGTGGCAGAGTCACCATCTGTGTTCAGGGGGTAGAGTCACCATCCATATTCTGGGGGTAGAGCCATGATCCATGTTCGGGGGGTAGAGTCACCATCTGTGTTCAGAGGGCAGAGGGGCCTCATGCCCAAACAGTTTGAGTGATTCACTCAGGACACTAACATGGGTCAGAATTTTAAAACTAAACATCAAAGCACCGCAAATGTACACTGAGAATTCCCAAAGACTCCTTATAAAATACCCTTTGCAGGGGAGTGACAACATTTGCAGTTTGTAGTTTCTTTGGTGGCAAAGAAGGAATTGCACTTCCTCAGCTGTGGCGCCTGCTCGGACGGGAGTCTGCAGGCCGGATGCGAACTGTGCCCGGGCTCCAGCCATAATCACAAACCCTCGGCAAACAGGGTGTTTATGTGCTTGTTGAACAAGAATGTAAATCTTTTGGAAATCGGAGCTCACATAAGGTCTGGAAAGTTAGTCTTCTCCTCCTTCCCCGCGGTGCCCCTATCTGCTCGAGTCAGCTGTGTGCCAGCGAGAAGGAGACGCACTCGGAGAAGGCATCCAAGCCTCTGTGAGCAGCGCCCGCGCCTCTACTTGTGGAGCTGCAGAAGGCAGGCGGGAGGAGGCCGCTCTGACACCTGCTTCACCAGGTCTCTCATAAAGCCTTGCGGAGGACTGAGTCCTGTGGAGCCTGTGGCTCATTTGGAGTTTATTTGCTCAATCACTGCCACATCTTGCTGGGTTTTATTTTTTCCCCTCCACAAGTTGCACAAAATTCACCTTGAACATGAATCATGTGAAGTTTGTTTTTCTTCGAGGCCACACCTGCTATTCCGTGCCATCAGGCTGGTGCTGCTTTGCCCCAAGCTTTCATTTCTTGGGTTAGGGGAAGCTGTCATATGGGACGAACTGAATACAGGAGTCCAGCCCAAAGACAGGGACTAATAATAAAAATGTAAGCAACTCCACGTGTATATTTACAAGCTTTCTTCCTGTGTTATCTCAGCTTTCACACTACCTGGGCAGAGTCAGTGCTATCCAGACACTCATTGCACAAAGAAGCTGAATGGCATGTGGAGGAGGTAGTGTGTGGCTGCTGTCTAGGAAACAGAAGTGCTGAGCTGCAGTGTGTGCCCATTTCTATGGTGTAAATGTCCCTAGCCTGGCCAGTTTCAAGTTCCCAGGATGGCTTCACTGCATGGGAAGTTGGAAAGTGAGGGTACAGCTGGCTGCAGCCACCGCTGGGAGAGATCCAGGAACTCACCAATAGAAGGGCTCTTCACTGAAAGACATGGAGTCAGGGGCCACGCCAGGCAGCTCTGCTCAGGGGGTGGAGCTCTTCCCCGTTCTGACCTGCATGGCACCCTCTTCCAAGATGAAGCTTAAACACGTGAAAGGCAGATGTGGGGAGCTGGGCTGTTGAAGTCCAGCACTCAGGCTGGGATGAGCTTCGGGTTGTGGTTTGCTCTGCAGATAGCCCCAGAGCTCACTGCTCAGGTTGCAGGAACCCAGCCCGTGGCAGAAGTCGGCATCCACACCAGTGCTCTGCTTGCCTTCCAGGTGTTGTTCTATTTTTAGCTCCCAGATGTTAGAGCTTCTCCTCTCACCTCAGCCCACTCTCCGTTTATTGATTCCGATCCCTGGGTGGTCACTTTTGTCTCTTCTCAGTTAGGAAGGGGGGTAAGATCCAGAACCACAGGTGAACTCGCCTGTATTGAAGTCTTTGGGCCAGGTCTGTAATGATCTGACTTCTCCCAGAACCCCCTCTTCTCTGGAAGTTCCAACTGTGCACTGAGCCCATTGTAGGGAGCATTTGAACCAAAACCCAGTGACACCGCCGACATTTGACTTTCAGCAAACCTTGATTGACGGTGACACACCATGCTTCGAGAAGGAATGAGCTGTTCCCCCACTGTGGATAATTGCTTTGTGCTAACAGTGGGATTGGCAGAGCTGCACATGTCAGACATGCGCCTGCCCAGGAACAAAAATGGCACCAGGAACCTGTCAGATCGCTCCCCGCTGCAGGGCCATTTCCCCAACCTTCTGAAGATGTGGGAACCTGCCAGACTGCTCCACGCTGCGGGGCCATTTCCCCAACCTTCTGAAGAAAAGTCATCCGCTGCATCGCACAAGCTACTCCGGCCCTTGGCAGGAAGGGAGAGCAAGCCCGGGGTGGATCGTACAGGACCTGATTTATTTCCAGGGGACAGAGAGTCAGCGGCTGGTACTGCCGAGATGGTCAGAATCTATGTTGTCAAAGTTACTTTAAATTGTTTGTGTTCTCTGTTCTTCACATAAACAACTTCCAATGGAGAAATTAAAATGCAGCCACTTATTCCAACCAGGACAGACACCTTTGCTGAGCCTGGACTTCTCGTTCTGGACACTGAGGTTGGCATGCTCTCTATTTCGTTCTGGAGGAACCCAATGGAATTGAGGCCAAAAAATGCCCACTGCATGGGGGCCACTAGTGCACCAACAAGGCTGTTTCCTCCCCAAGCCACTCCCCAGGCGAGTGAACGTAGAAGCACCTCACAGTGAGCCGACACTGTGAAAAGCCCTGAGCACCGAGGGCCCGGGAGAGCCTCGGGCTGTGGCCCAGGCAGGAAAATGGTGTGTGTTTCCCTGTGCAGGTCCCTGGGACCTGCAGCTGTGGGGTTTTTTATTATTATTATTATTATTATTCTTTCTTTCTTTCTTTTTTTTTTTTTAGACAGAGTCTTGCTCTGTTGCCAGGCTGGAGTGCAGTGGCACGATTTGGCTCACTGCAATCTCTGCCTCCCAGGTTCAAGCAGTCCTCTTGCCTCAGCCTCCAGAGTAGCTGGGATTACAGGCATGCACCACAATGCCCAGCTAATTTTTTGTATTTTTAGTAGAGATGGGGTTTCACTGTGTTGGCCAGGATGGTATCCATCTCTTGGCCTTTGTGATCTGCTTTCCTTGGCCTCCCAAAGTGCTGGGATTACAGGCATGAGCCACGGCCTCCTTGCCAGAGCTGTGGACTTTTTAAGGACATGGGCGGCCAATTAGAAGCATGAGAAGTCCAGCTGGAAGGACGCAGGCAGCAGGCCGGATGCCTGGGAGCCAGCCCCAGACCTGCCGCTAACCCCCTGTGGAGTCTTACGCAAAGGTTTAGCTTTTCTGAGGTTGAGTTTCGTCTTGGAGAAGGATGATCTCAGCTTTGACGATGAGAAGAGATGGCCCTATGTCTGGCACTATGTCAGATCCCCCACCTGGTTTCAGGGGAGGGAGGGCAGGCTAGGGGACAGTGTCTGAGGCTCAACAGAAGACCTTGGAAGCAGGAGCCTTGGTGAAGAGAAGTCTCGGGGCAATGACAGCTGTTGCCTTCCCATGGAGGTGGGGAGAAGGTGGGGTGGGCCTGGTCTCTGTCTCACGTCCTGGTATGGGGGTGGATCCACGGTAAAGAAAGAGATTTTCAGACATTGTCCTGGCTCGCGTTGAAATGGGCAGCCCCGTGAGGCTGTGAGTTTGCCATCTCAGGAGAGGGGCAGTGGGATAACTTTCCCTCAGAGATCCTGCAGGGGTCGAGAGAGGCACCCCAGGGTCCCGCTTAGGCTGTGACGATTACTAGGGTGGTGGCCTCGGAAGTCCGGTTATCTGATTCAGATCATGTGTCTTTTTTAAATTGTATGTACAATGAACAGAACCCATTCGTTCATTTGTATCTCTATGTGCAATGGGTTATAATAGACTCTAGGATGTTGAGTCTCTGGAAGACACGACACTGTGTTTGGCAGATTTTACTGGGAAAAACATTCTGCATGAGGGATATTAGTTTTAAATTCCCACCCAGGGATGTCGGACATTGACTAATTCTCCCATCACTTTTTGTAAATGGGTAGGATGCCGCCCTACATAATAAACAATCCGTATCCCACAACAGAGCCATCCAGAAACACCTTCGCTGAAATGATCCCAGCCTACATAAACCAAAGAGACGGTGTTCCCATCCACCTCAAATTTAAATTGATGCTTTGTTTAGCACCAAATAAAGTGCAGCTTTATTAACTACTACCTTATCCTCCTGTCCAGGGAGACCAACTGATTGCTTCTTAAAGCCACGAATAGACAAAGTAAAAATCCATAGCTACATTAGTTGCAGGTCACTGGTCAATAAATGTTCATTAAACAGTGCACGGGTTCTATTCAGTCTACAATGTCATTTGTTTTCTATTTTTTATTAGCTTTGATCATACAATAAGGCTTTTTTTTTTCTTTTTTTGGAGCAGTAAATCTGCATCAATACAAGTAAATCTCCACCTAACATGAGGCATTGCATCTTTATTAGTGAGAGAGCAGTGCTGCATGCAAACTCCCTCCCCGGCCCTCCGTCCATCTCCACACTGCAGGGAGCGTCTTTGCAGAGGTGGGGAGAGCTGCTGGGCATCTGCGTGGAAAAGGAAGAAAGAACCGAACCATTAATGCTAATGGCCATTTAGGGCTTAGAGCTTCCATGCGACACGGGCCTCTCCACTCAGGGACTCTCTCCCCTTTTCCATTCCTAACACTACCTGGGTCCAGTGTCTGGGGACTGCTGTGAGTCCACACATTTCTCCCACAGTCGCTGTTCAATGGCCCGACATAAGGAAATGGGGGACCCTTTCTGGCCCAGACTCAGACACGATCTCTCAGGGTCTGGGGCTCTGCGTGTATAAAACGAGTCTCCTGAAACTTGTACAACTCAGGAGTTAGCAAGACCGGGAGGAGTAAATGAAATCTCGAGTGTGAAGCCAGCATCAACCTGTCTCAGTTACTGTCCTGCCCACCTTGACTGTGCATACCTCAGTCACAGTTTCTAAACTGAGATACTTCATCTAAACTGAGTCACTTCATCGTACATTTGCATTTCAATAAAAAATATCTTATTTTTTTAAGGAAAAAAGTTCCCTACTATAACACTTGTAAATCAAATGGGGGGAAAATGGACATTTACTTTTTAACTTTTCATTCCAAAGAATGAACAACTCATCAGATATTGGGCAACCTAATCCTTGAAAATCTTCATTTGGAGGCGGGGGCCCTCCAGTGAGCAGGGAAACCACTGTGAATGGAGGCTGTGTGATCATTTGCATTTGAAAACAATTGATCTTTCATTTGCTCAAGAAATACATACAGGGTTATTTTTACTATTCTTTCACTGATTTGGTTCAAGTTCCTGATGCCCTTCTGGGAAAAAAAAAAAGACTTTTACTCAGTAGGGGGGCCTGTTGCAGTCCACAAAAAGTCAGATTAGAGTGTCAACATTTGTCTTATTGTAGGACCCAGAGCCCTGCATGGGAAGTGCCCCTACCATCCTTGGAGAGCTCTGGGATCACCTAGAATTCACGAAACCACCTTCCCAGTGGGCACCCAAAATGCTCCTCCCTTAGGAAGAAATTTATAAAGCTCAAACTTTAAAAAGCTTGATTATGATACTCACCTAATATGCTTGAGCCTTAACCGTCACTTTTAGGAGGGTTCTGCTTTCACATTTCATCCTTGACACCTTTGAAATATGCTAAATTTCAATTTGCTTCCTTTATCCTTTTCCTTGGCAGTCTCTCAGGATTCTAAAGAAAAATGCAGCTCTGCTGTTTCCCAGCTTGCTGGGACAGGAGATGGGGTGAGTCCACCTACACAGCTCAAATGGGGAAGGGAAGGAGGCCAGGGGCTTGGGCCCACAGCAGAAGGTGCCTGGCCCACCCCGTCTCTGTCCCGCAGCACGGCTCAGTGACCAGCTCCGGAGAATCGCATTCCTCGGCAATTGTGCCTTTGTGCTTAACTTCATTTTTTCCTATGATGCCAAATTACAAGTAATTTGGAAATTTCAGGAAAAGGAGACTGAGATCCATTTTTAAAAAATAACCTCTCTGACTTGAAAGTTTTGATCAAGTCCCGATTGTAGAGTTCAACTATTTGTGTTCAGAAGGAAACATGGCACTCATTAGCTTGAATATCCTGGACACATGGCTAACAGTCAGTAGGAAAAAAAAATTCTGAGAAAATGGTGCAAGCCAGATGGGGTTATTGCACCGTTGTGTGAAATGTGGGCTTATTTACCATAACGGGAGCTGATGCGGCCCCATTAGCACAGACGGCCTTTCCTGGGATGATGTCATAATTGGCCTTAGAAAGCATTTGGCCACATTTAGCCACTCTCTAAAAATTAAACTCTGGTTTTAAGTTGCCCCATGCATAGGCCTGGCAAAATACAGTTTTTAATTTTTAAAAGAAATGTGTACATATATATATGTGTGTGTGTGTGTGTGTGTGTATGCTAGAAAATTCAAAATGCCCCTTGTAGAGAGCCTCCCCCTTGCATGAGCTCATGGAGACGATGCTTTATAATCCTGGTGACACCAAAGTGACCCTTTCAAACTGGAGAAAATGCAAGCAGGGGTTTGCAAAGAACAAAAGAGAAGCAGTAAATTAGGGGTAAATAACCAACTCTAGGCACTTCTATTTTCAGCCCTGAGAGAGGAAGCGATAGCAGTAACGAGGGCTGTGTTTCTCCATCCGACCCCAATGCTGGCTGGAACCCACTCCCCGATGACCACTGCCCCCGGCTGAGCCCCTACAGTCACCTGGGGACAAACCTACCCACCAAAGACCCAACACGTCCCTTCGTTCCCCTTGGGCCGAGTGCTTAGACTTCTTCCCCAGGTGGCAGGAGGAAGCGAACAAAGGTGGAAGGCTTGCCTGGCATTCCTCCTTGTCCTCAAGCATCGGCTCTTCTCCTGTATCGTCTCCTCAAATCACCCGAAAAGGTAAGGACTGCCCTGTTCTATCCAGGAGGAGTCTTCGCCACAAGGGCCATCACTGCCCTACATGTTTGGACAGCACATTTTCCTGCCATCTTCACAACCATCTGCACGTTTGGGGTCCCAGCCAGACGCCCAGGTGAGTGTGGCCGAGCTGCCTGCACGTCCTCGCTGTGGGGCTCCAAGGAGTCATAGGTTCCCATGGGGGCTGTGCCCTGGGTGTAGGGACCTAGTGGGTTTGAGAGGCAGCTGGGACCTCTGCTGTTCTGCAGCACTGCCCCTGCCCTCGCACCTAGGGCTTCCACCCTTGACTGTGGAAAGCCTAGATATCTCCAGACCTGTCCTCAGGCTGCCACTCCCAGGCAGCTCAAGGTGGCATCTGTTTCCTGTTCTCGGTGCCAGTCCAGCCCAGTGAGCATGCACCACCTGCCCCACGTTCAGGTTCACTGCAGGGTGCTCCTCTCCCATGGCCTCCCGATGCACCCTCACCCCTGACGTTCAATGCCAGCGCAGGTCCCCAGGCCACTGGGGTCTTCCCAGGACCTGGCCATGCACAACTCTGGACAGCAGCCAAGGCACAGAACCCGTGGCTCCCACGTGGCTCCTTCTACAGGAACATCCAGCACACATCGCCACTTGCTGAGGGCTCCCTGAAGGCCCACTCAGAGGCTCCCCCTCCAGCCCTGATCCCTGTCAGCCCAGTCCCTTAGGCCAGCATAGCTCCTCCTGCAAGGAGACAACACGCCACGCCTTGTTCAGTCCCTAGAGTCACTTTGCACATTGGCATTCAATGAAGATGTGGTTGTTTCTAATGCCTTAAATTAGGAGGCCAACCTTTTCCCAGTGTAGGCCAAGGTACACGGGCTTTGTGCTGCCCGGAGAATCGGGCCTTGCAAGGTGAATGCTGAGTTCTGTGTGCTCCAAGTCCAGGAAGTGTTGCCATGAGAAAAATCGGACTGGCTTTTTAGCTGGTGGGCTTCTTAGCTGGTGGGCTTCTTAGTGCTGCTCACGTTTGACTATACTGAGAATCTCAGGTGACTGCAACCATAATGGACCGTGAGCCCCTTTTCTGAGGAAAACCCGGTATGAGAAATCCCCTTGTGAAATTTACATTTCTAAAATACTTTCTCACATTATAGCTTCCTTAATTCACTTCACACCCCTGAATAGCCAAGGGTGACAGTGACCTGGATTACAGGCAAAGGCCCTCTGGTCCTGACTCATGGCAGGCGGCACCCCTCTGCCCCTTGAGCTGTTTTGGGTGGGTGACGGAATGGTGGCAGGAGCGTCCCACGGGTTGACGTGGTGTTTGTGATGCATGGCAACAATGCTTTGTGAAATGCTGTGTTCCCGATTAGACAGCAGCATCTGTTTGGGTGATGTTGGCCTGCTCGGGTTGGAAGCCAGGAGTGGGGTCTGGTCCCGGAAGCAATGGGGCCTCGTGGCCCAGCGCCCACCGCCCCTACCCGCTGGACCACCCTCCTGGGCCAGCACCTGTTCCTCTCAGCAGACCACCTGGAGAGGTCACTCGCTATGAACAGCACTTGGCCCCCACCACCCCGTGCTGCCCCTTGATGGCTTCACCGTGGCATCCATTGGACAGGCTCTGCTCAGTCACCAGCTGAACTGGCTGTGATTCTCTCGGAGAGAGCGGCGTGGCCAAAGGTGCAATCTCAGGTAGGTGAGGTCAGTGTCTGAGCCTCTTCTTCACCCTAAAGCCTGGAGGGGCGAGGCGGGGGCAGGGAGCAGTTGTCTTGCAAGGTCTCTAGGGCTTCTCCAACCTGGAGTTCACCCATGTTCTGCTGATACCGGGAGAGCAGCCTACAGGGTCCACCGGGAGCAGTTCTGGAAGGTGGCCTGGGCCACAGGAGGAAGGTTACATCAACAGTGCACAGGAGCCTGGGCTCCTGACATCCTACGGAGAATGCAGAATCACGTGCTGGGCCTGCAGGATGGGTGGAGCTTCCTCAGGACCCCAGTCCCTGCCTGCCGTGGAGGGGCCAGAGTGGAAAGGCGTCCCTTGAACGAGAGCCAACACTCATGTGACTTTGTGCTGCAGTGGCTTCCGAGCCATGCAACCTGCGTGGTGGTGTTTACGTGCCCCGAGGGTGAACTCCTCAGGACAGAGGTGATTCACCCATCAGTGCGTTTCTTCACTGGTGTCCCTCAGGGATGTGAACATTTCAGTCTACCATTGACTACATAAACGGATTCCAACTTGTAAATCTATTCTTTACAGTGATGTGAAAGTGTATAAATAAACCAAGACCTCTCATTTGACATATTACTTTCACTTTAGTAAAATTAGACTTCCCAAACTCTTAAAATCCAACAAATAGAATCACTTAGGCATTAAGTAGAGCTAAAATTAAGAAAGAAGGAAGAAGACCCCATTCCTCAAAGCCTTCCTTTCATTGAACTGCATGATTGCAATGTTTTCCGCAGCGTGTTTGATGTTGACCTCTGCCCAGAGTAGGGTGAGGCCGGCACCTCCCTTGTACTCAACTTGTGAAGCAAACAGCCCTCGAGGGTGCTGGGTGCTGTCCTCCAGGACGAGGGGAACAGGAGACTGCAGACTGCTCAGCTCTCCTGTGGAGGTAGAGAGCTAGGCCCTTGAGATGCGGCTCCAAGCACATCACCAGTAAAGAAATGGCCCTCACCACCGCCCTGGATGCCAGCGACGTTCCCAGGGCAAGTGTGTCTTGATTAATGACCAGCTGGGAGTGTCTCTGTCGCTGCGCCCTGTGCCCGCTGCCTGGGGTCTCTGGAGACGCGGCTCCCGCCTCCGCCTCCTTCCCTGCCCAGGAGTCTCCGAGCTTAGGTCAAAGCAAAGGCAGCCGCGGCCACGCACCGCAGAGCGCGGGCTGACCGCTGGGAGAACCATAAACCTCGCAGTGTGATGATCAGCTGAGCAGTAAATTAATTAATCATCATTTTATGCCTCATCAAGCACTTTGCTGAAGCTCTCAACAGGGGCCCTGGGCTGAGCCAATGGGAAGCAGACTGTTTTGTTTAGCTGGGTGAGCCTTCCATAAACAGGGAAGGCTTTGACAAGCTAATAAATATGTCATTCGTCTCTGCCACTGGCAGCAGCCGGCCCCACCTGCAACGTGGTGGGATTCTGCCCGGCCTGGTGGGCAGTGAGTGATGGCAGAAACGGGCCCAGGGAGGTGGCAATCGGAGGTGCAGGGAGCGGCAGGAAGCTCTCAAAACCTCCTTTCAGCTTTAGGGGAGAAATAGCACACTCTTCTCTCTCTGGCGCCTCACAGTTTACCCCCCAGAAGCGGAGTGATGTCGTGACAATTGTCCTTCAAGTTTGGCCTTTGTATTCATCACTCAGGGGTCTGCATGGGTCTCTTTTCTTCTCCTTGAGCTCCCTGCATTGAGAGTGGATTTATCATATTTTCAGGATGTCCAAGCAAAGCATCAATCCAGGGGTAGATGTCCAATTTCAGGGGGTGCTATGCACAGGTGTCACCTCCTCAGCTACTTGGAAACACATCCTAGCAGCTTCTAAGGAAAAAAGTTTCAAGCTAACCTCAACTCATCTCTCTTGAACAAAAGACGGTGGTGTGGAAATCACCATTTTTTAGGAAACTAGGCTTTGCAAAGCTAAATAAAACTGGATATTTGGGTCATAATGCCGATGACTTTTTCATAGGTTTTGCTTTATTTCTTTAAAGCCAAACGCAAAAATCAATACTGTCGAGGCAGGATCTAGCGGCACCAAGAAAATATGAATGGGAGTTCCTCCCAAAGCTCTGATTCGCCGATGAATCTTAACCAGTCTCTTAAGTGAGTTAAAAATGCCCTCAGATATAATTTTTGAACAACAGCCGTATCAGGCATAAATTCAGAGTTTCTCAACTGCAAATGACACATAAATGTCAGGTCCCATGAGAAGCTGCATCATTCCAGTGCCATTTCCTTCTCAGATAATAAAGGAGACCCTGGAAAACCACAAAACCCTAGTGAAAATGATATCTTATGTCCAGCTCTTCATCCCTGCACGGTGCTTTCCTCCACGAGTCTATGGAGAACTTCACAAAGGCATCAAACCCTCATCTCCAATTCTGACTCGCAGTTTACACCACTGAAGATTCAGAACGCTCAAGAACAAAGGGACCTGGCCCTGGTGCTCCTGTAAAAGGTCCTTGGGCTCTGGTCCACAGCCCCCTTCCAGGACAGCAGGCAGAGGCTGACACTGTCCCTAATACGAGTCTGATAGAAACACCAGGACCTTCCCAGTTGCTCTCCTAACTTCCTGTGAGGGCTGTGCAGATGTTGACAGGCTCTGCTTACATGCCTCTGTGTCCAGAATCTCCTAGGCTTTTTGGGACTGACCACAGGAGCCAGATGAGGACCTGCAGTACACCTGACTTAACTTTGCTGAGCCCCTGGACACCGTCCATTCCAACTCCCTCGCAGCGCCTGGTGAAGGGCGGACACTGTGTTCATGGCGACATAAGGCAGGCCAGCATGAGCTCCACCCGCTCTCGTCCCAGCTCCAAATCACCGTCGAGTTATGGGGAGATGGCACCATTTTCCTCTAAAAGAAACCAGGATAGCAGGTCTTGGAACGAGCTCTATGGTTTTCACAGAACAGCTTTCTACTCCTCCACGTTGCATTTGGAACACATGCCCTTCTTTCCATTCTTTATGTGATTTTATTCTAAAGATGAAACCGTAAGACTGTTTTTAAGGGTGGGAATGAACTTGCTCTGTTCTGCACACCAGGCGTGGCCCTCCTGTAGCACTGACACCATATGTGTCATTACATGTGGAAAGTCATGTTCCAGGATGGATTGTAAGGGCAGGGAGTGCAGACCACGTCTTGTCTCTGCTACCTGTGACCCTGTCCTCCCAGGGGGATCAAATGAGGGCCTGGCACATGGCGGGGATGCCACAGAACTGGGTTCCAACAGAGACCCCAGAGGAGCAGGACAACAAGAGTGGGTTGCCTTCGAGTTGATCGCTCTTCTTTAAATGTTTCCTTCCTTTTATATTTTCAATTTTCTTAGTTTTGAAACGTAGTTCATGAGAAAGAAGGAAAAAAGAGAAAGGGAAAAAGGGAGGGAAAAAGCTCAAGTTCAAAGTCAGAAACATGTCTAATCCTATTTCTATTCTCGCTCTGTCTAGGTTAGTTGCTGGAAGCAATGAGGAAGTCCATGCACGGAGGCAGCATTTCTCAAACAGGATTCTCTAGGCTGTTCCATGGGGTGCTCCTAGAAGTCCCCAGCAACGGCCTCCATAGCGGGTCGAGTTTAGGACACTGCTTGCTGGTCTCCATGCTCGAGCCTCACAAGGGGCTGCAGCACACTGAGCACTGGCATCCCCTTGGAGTGACCAGTGGCTTGGGTTGGACGTTGTTTCTCAAACCTGTTGTCCAGGGTGCCCTTATATTGAGGAACAGCTCAGGGACTGTGTCACCCATGGCACAAAACCTCCTCAGCCGAAGCCGGGGCTTCAGCATGTGCGGTTTCCTCCTCAGATGCGGGGGTCTTTGCAGCTCAGGAACTCCCCTCCTCTGCGGCTTTGTCTGCTGCCCCTAGAGTTCTAGTCTCTAGCTATCGCTTCAGGGGCCCTGAGAAATTAACACGAAATGCTAAGCCCCACAGCAGCCAACCGAACAGACCCCTCCCGGCCAAAGGGACCCCAAAGAAACCTTGAAAACTGAATTCTGGCCGAGTGCTGTGGCTCACACCTGTAATCTCAGCACTTTGGGAGGCTGAGGCATGCAGATCACCTGAGGTCAAGAGTTCAAGTCCGGCCTGGCCAACATGGTGAAACCCCGTCTCTATAAAAATACAAAAATTAGCTGGGCATGGTGGAGAGTGCCTGTAATCCCAGGTACTCGGGAGGCTGAGGAGGGAGAAGCACTTGAACCTGGGAGGCAGAGGTGGCAGTGAGCCGAGATCGTGCCACTGCACTCCAGCCTAGGCAACAGAGTGAGACTTCGTCTCAACAACAAAAACCAACCAAACAAAAAAGAAAACTGAACTCTGGCCATGATGGGATGGGTGGTGGATACGCCTCGTTCTGACCCTCCCTCGCTAGCCACTCAGGCTTGGCTTTCTTCCCTAAGGGCAAACAGAATCCAGCCCTGCCAAAATCCTCCACACCTGATATCAACCACCTGCCCGATGCTTCTTCCCTTCTTGGAGATATCAACAAAACAAGCAACCAGGTTCCTTCCTGATGGGAGAGTGCCGACCCCAGAGTGGTTCTGGCCAGTTTGGGGAAGGTGTTCAGGGAGGGTTTCCGTGGCCTCTGCTTCATCTTTTGACTTCAGAGGCCCCAAAACTCCACCCTGGGCTCATGCTAATCCCACTGTGCTTTGAACATGGGTCCCATGGAGAGGCATGGAGCTCAGTTACACATGCACACGCTTCTCCTTCCATGAGTATCCACAACTCCTCCTGCAGCTTATGGAATACGAGTATTTGGCCACCCTGTTCCCACACAGATCCTGTCTGATTCTTCCCTCCCTCCGAGTGCCTGTTCCAGGCTTCTGGACAGAGCCAAGGCTTCCCAGCCTGTGGAATGGCCACCCTGCCAGCTACAACCCTTGATGAAAAATAAAACTCTCCTTTCCAACTTAGGAACCTCGTCATTCTTCAGCTGACAGACTTATGGGTTGTGTTGCTCACACTTCCTATACATTTTTTTCTAATTAATTTATTTCATGCATTCGAGACAGGAGTAATAGTGACTTGAAGGGACAAAAATTGGTTTATGGGGGCAAAACCCTTACTTTCTCACATATGAAGCATGATACTCAGTGCACATAATACATCGATAGATATATTATATGTCTATAATATCTGTGTGGGCAGCAAGTGAGGGGAAAAGTTTACAAAAGCTCATTGGATAGCGGTGATGAAAAATAAGTTTGAGAAACACTGACTTATTTGTCAAATTATGAACAAAGCATATTTGAACCTACCACTGTAATTGCATCATCTTTGCTTTCTATGGATATAAACACACATGTTGTGTTTATATTCAGCTGCTTTTTATTTTTAAAAAATGAGAATGCCACAGCTTTTTTGTAGATGGCACATTTTACCATGATGGAATGTTGCTGTAAGTGCTGTCTGGTGTGCTGGGCCTTTGCATCCACTGTATTCAGTGGTAACATTTCTACTTCCGGTTTCATTTTGTTTGATTTCAGTGGAATATATTGGCCCATTCCTTCAATCTTCTCTTCAGTGGGATACATTGACCCATGCCTTCAATGTTCTCTTGTTACTTGATCTTGAGGAGTTTCTTGCAAACAGCAGAGCTGTATTTTCTTTTATAATCCAATCCACCCCTGAACACTTCATTGTGAGTGTTCAGCCCACTCGCCTTCAGCTCCATAACTTGATAACTGATGGGCTGGGCTCTACCCCACCATATTTCATGTTTCCTGTTTATTGCACCATGTTTTTGCTGCTTCTTCCTCTTCTTAATTTGCAATCTTGGTAAAGTTTCTGTTTATTCTGTTGCTCTGCTGTGACAACCTTAAGTTATGGCCTAGTTAGGAGAGCTGTGCCCATTACCAGGTTAATCTGCCCACCCTGGCCCTTTACCACCTAAATTCATCATTTCTCCAAATTCCTGCATCTCCCACATCCCTGGGTTTTGCTAAAGCATTCTTTAATACTTAATTTGCTTGTAAGTTCGAAGAATAAAATACTGTAAGTTTGACGGCTTGAAATTCTATCCTGACTTTTGTCTTTTCCTGTCTTGAGATTTCTGATTCCGTTGTCATTTGATAAGCTACTTCCTGATTATTTTCCTTACACAGAAAACAGGATGACATTCTCTCAAACTCCTCACATGTGCAGAATCATTTACATTTGTCCCGAAAGACGAACCACGTCTTGGCTGGGGATGCAAAGTCTCATCTCACCATCGTCTTCTCTGATGCACTGCTACCTTCCAGTTTCTAGTTCTGCGAATGGGGAAACTATACTATAGAGAGTGGTCTGTATCAAATAAATGACACAAGACACTCAGGGATGAATTACCCAGTGAAGTGCCTGGGTAAAGAATTCTACAAGTTTTCTGAGGAAGCAGAAATCAGGCTAGTATGTTAGAATAGGTTTGAGGAGAGGGTAAGATTTAAGCAATTTTTGGGAGCGGGGAGGTGGAGAATTATGCCAGTTAAGTGGGGTCATGTGAGCAAAAGTGGGGATTGTACCTGGCAGGAGAACCCTGTGATGAGCTGCAGGGTGGGATTGGGACCAGGCTGTAGAAGACGAGGCTGGAGAGGCAGTTAGGATCCAGATGCAAGTGGTGTTGCCTGACACGCTTCGAACTTTCCAGCTGAATGCTGTGGCTGAGAGTCACCGATGGCTTTCAGATGGTGAATCACTTGATTAAAGTAGATTTTATTTGCTTTTAGATTTATTTTGCTTTATTTTTAAAATTTCACAATTAGATATGGTTATTGTAACAACTGAAACTACTCCATGGTATGTAAGGAAAACATCCACGGTCACCCTTGAGCCTCCCACTGCCTGGTCAGTAACCCCCGCCTGCACCCCTTCCTGCTCTGTCCACACCGCTCAGTGTGGGGCAGACACTCCTGGGAACTGTTTTTCTTCAGTAACATGCAAATGTAAATGGAGGATTCTGAAATTCCCGCTTTTCCATAGAAAATGTGTTATGGCCACCCAACATACCAATATGTAGAGATTTAAGATACTCTTTTTAATTAAGTCGCATTATATCTTGTAGTATCTATATGCCATTATTATTCAACATCTGAATTAATTTTAAACAACAAACATGTTAATTTTAATAAATTAAATTAATATTAGACATGTTAATTTTAAACAAGATGTGTATTATTGCAGACTAGTGATCTTATTTTTTTAATTTTATTTTATTTTATTTTTACTTTAAGTTCTGGGATACATTTGCAGCATGTGCAGGTTTGTTACATAGGTACACATGTGCCATGGTGGTTTGCTGCACCTATCAATCCATCACCTAGGTTTTAAGCCCCGTATGCATTAGGTATTTGTCCTAATGCTCTCCCTCCGCTTGCCCCCAACCCCCTGACGGGCCCAGGTATGTGATGTTCCCCTCCCTGTGTCCACGTATTCTCATAGTTCAACTCCCACTTATGAGTGAGAACATACAGTGCTTGGTTTTCTGTTCCTGTGTTAGTTTGCTAAAAATGATGGCTTCCAGCTTCATCCATGTCCCTGCAAAGGACATGATCTCATTCTTTTTGATGGCTGCATAGTATTTCATGGTATGTATGTGCCACATTTTTTTATCCAGTCTGTCTTTGATGGGCATTTGGGTTGGTTCCACGACTTTGCTATTGTAAATAGTGCTGCAATAAACATACATGTGCATGTGTCTTTATAGTAGAATGATTTACACTTCTTTGGGTGTATACCCAGTAATGGGAATGCTGCATCAAATGGTATTTCCAGTCCTAGATCCTTGAGGAATCTCCATGCTGTCTTCCACAACGGTTAAACTAATTTACACTTCCACCAACAGTGTAAAAGTGTTTCTATTTCTCCACAGCCTCACCAGCATCTATTGTTTCTTGACTTTTTAATAATTGCCATTCTGACTGGTGTGAGATGGTATCTCATTGTGGTTTTGATTTGCATTTCTCTAATGATCAGCGATGTTGAGCGTTTTTTCATATGTTTGTTGGTCACATAAATGTCTTCTTTTGAGAAGTGTCTGTTCATATCCTTCGCCCACTTTTTTGATGGGATTGTTTTTTTCTTGTATATTTGTTTAAGTTCCTTGTAGATTCTGGATATTAGACTTTTGTCAAATGGGTAGATTGCAAAAATTTTCTCCCATTCTGTAGGTTGCCTGTTTGATGCTAGTTTGTTTTGCTGTGCAGAAGCTGTTTAGTTTGATTAGATCCCGTTTGTCAATTTTGGCTTTTGTTGCAATTGTTTTTGGTGTTTTAGTCATGAGTGATCTCATTTATATCAAGCAAACTTCTCCAACTGGGAATGCTAGATTATAGGGAGGATGAATTTTAAATTTTAATTACTATTGTTCAATTATATCCCTGAAAGATTGTAGCAATTTTGAGATAGAAACTGTAGGTCCCTGAAAGGGGAACATTGGAGGTGAATGACAATTTGTCTCCTGTACATTTTCATCTCCTGAATGCTTGCTTCTCCAACTATGTTACAAGATCATGATAGCAGAAACTATTTTTAAAATATCATAGCCATGATAATGTGCCACAGGTAATGGAGTCAAAAGATAGATTGAGTGAGTTATTTGCAGATTTGCTGGAAAGCTAGACCAATCAGCAGGGTCTTAGAGTGCAAGGATTTTTGTCTGCAGGGCTTTCTTAGATCATTATAAATGTATTATTGTGTGGATTCAAGAACAATATCGCCACCAATTACTCTTTCTCATATTTCCACTAAAAAATCTACTTAACAGCATGTCCAATAAGCATGGTCATGAAAATGAACAATTATCAGCATATTAAAAACATAGAAGGATGTAGGGATAGGCAGACACATAGATGATAGATGATGATAGATAGTTGATAGAGAGAGAGATAGATAGATAGATAGATAGATAGATAGATAGATAGATGATAGAGATAGATAGATAGATAGATAGATAGATAGATAGATAGATAGATGGATAGATAGACAGATTCAGCTTTTAAGGTAATTTTTTATTGCATAGAGAAGTAAAACTGCCATTTGAGTCAGCTGTCTCCAAATAACAATAAATATTGGTCCACATTTCTTAGTCTATAGCCCAGGCACGAAATTTTTAAATGTCCTTTCCTTATTTGTAACTTAGAAAAGTTATGTTAACTTCCTGAATTTAAAATCAAGAAAAGAAAACAAATCAGCAATATTTAAACAAACTAGCAAGAAACAAACCACAATGAACCAGAAGTGACCGCTGCTCTAGAATTCTTTGCAAGCTGCAATGGGAGCTGGTGTTTAGAGGCCAATGAGCCACACCTCTTAGGGAGTCGGAGGACTCCCCTGGCTCCAGGCCTGCATGTGTGTCCTCGGTAGCGTGAGTGCCTCACACTGATTTTATGTAACTTCTGTCTCCAAAAGCTAGAGAGTGTACTTTCTTTGCAGGAAACATACACAGGTGGTCTATTTTCCAGGCTTTTTCCTCAGAACATTTTCACACATGAAAGATGGCGTCTAAAAGACTGAAATCTTGGTGTAAGCCACCTCGGTCTTCATGTGTCAAGTTATTTTTTGACCTCCCATCAGCTGGAAGCACAGAACCGAAAGCTGAGCTAACTTAACTTCTTATTTTTATTCTTCTAAATGCTTGCAGGTATACATATACATATATATATATGGTATTTAGTTTTCTGTTTCTTCATTAATTTGCTTAGGATAATGGCCTCCAGTTCCATCCACTTTGCTGAAAAAGATATGATTTTATTCTTTTTTATGGCAGCATAATATTTCATAGTGTATATGTACCACATTTTTAAAAATTTAATTCACCGTTGATGAATACCTGGGTTGATTCCATGTCTTTGCTATTGTGAATAGTGCTGCCTGCAATAAACATATGAATGCAGTCGCCTTTTCGGTAGACAATCTATTTTCCTTTGTGTTTATACCAAATACTGGGATTGCTGGGTTGAACGGTAGTTCTGTTTTTAGTTCTTTGAGAAATCTCCAAACTGCCTTCCACAGGGGCTGAACTAATGTGCATTCCCACCAACAGTGTATATGTGTATATATTGCTGTATATGTATATACACATATACAAATACATATTATATATATGCTTTAAAAAATTGCCAGAGTCAATGTAGGTGTGAGTGTGTCTAGATGGGGACTTCTTTAGTCATTTTGCCTAGAACACTGAAAGCCATTTTAATCCATATAATCTCTTTCCATCTGAAAAAGTTATTTTTTCCCCATTGTCTTTTCAGTTACTGCTGTTCTTCTACTTCTTGTAATTTCTTGCTTCGGAGAGCTATGGCTCTTAGGTTGAGCTTTCATTTGCTACTCTCCACATACATCATGCTCTCTTTTTAAATCAGTTTTTTCTCATCATCTATGTTCCCACCTTCTTAGAGACATGCTCCACTCTGTACTTTGAAATCTGATTTAACTTTTTAAGCTGTAAATTCTGCTTCTGGTTTCCTAAAGTGCAGGGGATATCTTTTCTCTCAAAATTGTACTTTTTACCATTTCTGAGTCATCTGTGTCTTTTAATGCCAGCCTGAAGGACGTTTCATGCCCTCAGTGTCTTCCCATGTCTCAATCTCTGCACTATCTTTCAGAATGCTGCCTCTGCTTCCCAGGGACCGTGCGTTCTTACATTTCTTTAAGAATATTAAAAGATAAGGGAACATTTTCTTTTAATTCCTGTAGCAGCTCATCTTCTGCTCTTTTTCCCTTGCATTTATCAACCAGCCCTCACTCCATCCACCTGCCCGCTGTGCTCTCCTTGACATTGCATTGCAGAAGCTGAGTGGGTGGAAAGAGTGACCACCAGCCCAGGATATGGAAAACAGAATTTTACCCCACTCAGAAAGGGATGTCTAATCTGTTTTCTTCCAGGTATCCACCCTGGATCTCTTGGCCCTGAGTTAGACAATAGAGAAGGGACAAGCTATGTTCTCATTTTTTCCTGGAGTGCTACATTTCCTATATATGGAGACAGATAGATATTGAACAGTTTAAACTGGTTTTGGTTGAAATTCACCCAAGAGTCTGTATGTTTTCTTCATCTTCTGTGTCTTCAATAATATTTTAATGTGATAAATCTAGGGAAAGCAAAAGAACAATAATAATATTTTAATGGAAAGTTGGAGAGGGTAAATCAATCTAGTTGAATCTTGGTTTCTTTCCCAGGCTGCCTTGTAATACTTCTTGGTCACTCATACTGAATTATTTTCCAAAATTAAAACCACGTCCAGAAGAGACCACAACTTGCTTTAGGCCATCTGCTTGTGGACATCTGTTTGATGCCCTCGATCCCTAGTCTGAAATTCTCCATGAGCGTCCTCCTACTGAGTTGGGCTTTTTCCTCCTGCTAGCAATCAGCACGTTGCTGCTCTCCAGCCTCCCAATCTCTTCCCTCTCATCTAACAAGAGATAGGGGAATCAAAAGAACCACTCAATAGGCTTATCTTCTCTTGCTGTTCCATTTTCCTTCATCGCACATTCAAAGCTCTCCTTCTGGGGCCACTCTTTCTAATCCAGAGACCACTTGTGGCGTAACCAGAAGGGCTCCCATCCATGCTCCTTCTGTGTCTAACCCAATGAAGAGCTTGCTGAACAGACCTCTGGGGGCACTCAGCATCCATTCTCAGCTGCAGATTTTCCACTAGGACACAGAGAGTAATGGCCCCTAAGAAATAAAGACCGGCCCCGTCCCTAACTCTGACAGAGCTCAAGAATTTTCCCTGAAGTTGCCTTAAACCAGTGGCTGTCAGCCAGGATGAAAGGATGTATTCACAAGAAAATCAGTGCTCAAATATCAACTCTCTTTGGGTTCTCCTTGAATTTACTACCACCCTACAACTGGACGTCTTCTGAATAACCGAAACATCTCCCTTTGTGTGTAAGGGTGAGTCCTGCTGAGTTGTGCCTGGGCACGAGGACCCTACTGAATCCTGTCCCCACAGAGACCAGTCAAAATGCCATGTCTGGATGCAGGCTGAATCTGTCAGGCCAGCTGCCCACGGACTCCCGGGTCCCCCTTGTCTTCCAGGAAAACCTGCCCTCCTGAACTGTCATTCCTGAGACAGTTGCTAAGAAATGATGTTGAAGCTAACCTATGAACCTTTCGTAGCAAGTGCTTTCAGCATGTTTTAAACAGAATGCAAAGGGCTTTTATCAGAGATTTATGCAGCTGGTTGATAAGCAGTTCTACCACAAAAACGCCCACCAGTAATTGCAGCCAGCAGAACAGTCTGGGGCACAATGCTACGTCAACTCCCAGCCTAAAACCTCAGTGGATTTAAACAACTGAGTTTTCTTTCTAAAGCATTGGTACTACTTGTACAAGGTGTGTAGGTGAGGGGTGAGGGGGATGGATACAACCTCTGCTCATCCTGGTCACCCAGGAGCCTGGGCTGACGGAGGCCCCACTTCTGCACATGCTCCCTGGGATGCAGGCAAGGAGGCTGTGGCCCCCACACACCAGCTCTTAGAATGTCCACGTGGAAGCAACATACACCACCTCCACTGGAATCTCCCAACCAGCGCAAGTCCCCTGTACACCCCTGACTTCCGAGAGACAGGAAGTGAAGTCCCACAGGAGTTCCCAAAGAGAGGAACTGGAATACTTACTGTGAACTGTTCGATGGCTCCAGAAGCAATCAAACCACAGTCCCTGGTAGAATGACTGCCATTGTCAGAATAGACACATGAGAGAAAAAGAGGTCACCAGTGAGAAAAGCTACAAAGAGTGTTAGAGCCCTCAGCAAAGGACAGTGAAAAAAAAACCCATTATCAGAAAAAGATGTCTATCTCACTCCACTATTATCAAAATTAAACTTCCCATAACTTTTGATTTGCTGCTGCTTGACAGTAACCTGTGGTTTCAGGCATCTAACCATGTTGTTGTTTTTGCCTTTTGATTCGTTTGGTGCAAAACATTTTGGCAAAATGTAACTTTCCAGAAGTTGAATAGGCGCCCTGTTCCCTGGCTCCACTCATCCAACTGCGCTGTCCTAAGTGGACCTTCAGAAACACTAAATAGCGTGTTTTAATTACAGGATTTAAGAGATAGGCACTGGAAATCTGTTACCCTGCTAGTTAGTGGGAGTATCAGATTAATGGAATATGATAAGTAATTTGTATTCTATAAGGGTTTTATTTTAAGGACTTATTTAAGAAGCTATTGTGTTCACGCGATATGATCAGATCTAATATATACATATTTTAATTTTTATAGAGATGAACAAATTATGGGCAAAATAATCACATAGACTGTGTGTCCCACACACCAACCAAGAGAGCGTCTGAAATGAGAATGTGGGTGATCACTGCCTCTCACCCTGTTCCAGCCAGGGCATCCACAGCCTTAAACACTGGTCTTGATGGGATGCAGAGAGGAGGAAAGGGTATTTTCAGGCCAGGGTAACTGGGAAGGACTTAGATTTATAGGGACAAGATTACTGGCTTCAATGGTGAATTATACCACTGAGAACCTGGAAGCTTTATGGAATTAATTTCTCTGTTGTTTTAGAGATGATTGCTTATATTTACCAAAGCCTGGAGGCACTTTCAGTTCTACTAGGTAGTTCTTTAAACAATAAAACTACTTTTTGTCATTCTGTAAATCTCAAGAGGAGTGTCTCCTCTTTTTTTATTGTTTAAGCCACTGGGTTGAAGAATTTTCCTTCAAAACCTGATTATTCTTTTCTTAAAAATGCTCCCTCTGTAAGTAGGTGAAAGGAGATGAGAGCAGGACTTGACTCCAATTTTCAGGACAAGGTGGGAAAATTTTGCCTTTAAACAAAGTTTAAAAACAAGAATTAAACAGGTGATATGTCGGAGGACACGTTCGAGAAAGCTGCAAGTCTAAGGAAGAAATCGGAAGGTGATCCCTTGAACACTCTGCAGTTTGGAAGGAGAGACGATGGTCTTCAGGGAAGTCTGAAGTTTACCCTGCAATGGAGGCTCTCCTTGTGATCCAGCTGAAAGTTTGGTCTTAATGAGGGCAAAAGACTTAAAAGGAGACCCAGCCAAGAATTCTGAGCCAGCCAGGAAACGATAATGCTATAATTTCTGACA
Source organism: Gorilla gorilla gorilla (assembly GCF_029281585.2). Lineage (NCBI taxonomy): Eukaryota > Metazoa > Chordata > Mammalia > Primates > Hominidae > Gorilla > Gorilla gorilla. The sequence continues at coordinate 109,522,662 of NC_073243.2, read as the reverse complement.
GTGTGACAAGTGGCAACCCTCCCTTTTTTGAGCAGCTACAAAAATAGAAATTGCGGTACTTGCCTTCCAAGACCTCAGAGGTGTTGGCTAATGGATTGCTGTTAGCAGATGCCACGCAAAGACGTAGAGCGTCAATGGACTTGGTTCAGTTTTTGGCCTGGGATGTTTTTACGTTGAAGCAGAGCTCAGCTAGATGAGCATCTATGCAAACAAGACCTGTCGGAAGGCGTCGGCAAAGTCTGTGCCAAGTGCAGCCCACGGCTTTCCCGGCTTTCCCGAGGTCATTATCACCCCCGGCCAGCCTTCGGGAATTTTCCCAACCCCAGAGACTCTGACTCATTTCCTTTTTGAAGCTCATTCCTCCATTCATGTCAATACGAAATGAACTGCAAACTTCATGTCCTGTCCCCATGGAGAAATGTGGAAGAGCAGGGATCTGCAACCTTCAGTTCTCCCTCCACACCCAGGACTCATTTCACAGGCATTTCAGTTCATTTCTCAGAGGGCAAAGTGACTGATGCTAGTTCCTTAGGAAGACCACAGGGGAAAAAAGTGGGGGGAAATAATGAAAGAATGCCAATGCCTTGTACTATGGCATCCTTAAAAAATCTTAAATCCCAGTTCTACTCCAGATGAACATATCACCAAGCAGATAAGGTGAACAGACAATATGGGATGCTTATTTCATAGACTAGGAAACCGGGACATGAAAAGGTGATGAGGACACTTACATCTGTGCCCTACTCAAATACAAAGTCAGTTGAGGGAGATTAAATGTCCCTGTGTGGCATTGTTATTTATCCGTGCTGCTGATGCTGTGCAGACGTGACACTAGAAAAATGGGGACTGATTTCAGTTCATTGTTGTTGCCCTTGCCGTTGTAAATTTGCCTTAAAAGAGGGACAGGAAATGCCGGGAAGCTCTCACGAGGCCACCGGGCTGGCTCACCTATGCAGGGGGCTTTGGTCCTGGCGGCCAGGCAGCCCCTTCCTGTGGTGACTCCCAGGCGGTCCCTCCTGTGGTGGCTCCCAGATGACCGGCCTCATGGCGTTTCTGTGCTTCATCCTCCTTGTCACCAGTAGAATCCACTCCATCCCCATCAGGGGCCCTCCCCAGGTAGACAGAAGGAGCAGAGGCAGGAGCCGGGGGGGAACGAACGCACTGGAAGAAGCAGGTCTACCCGCCATGAGGGGTAAAGGATTGGCAGCGGGAGCCCCGTACCCAACGAAGGGACGTGAGAAACAAGTGTGTCCAAGGACCACAAGAGATCCAGCACCTGGCGGGTGTGGCCCGGCTGCAGGTCTGTGAGGCCAAAGCCTAAGTTATGGCAGCCAGCACAGCCCTCAAGTGGACAGGCTCGTGGTGTGCGTCTGAAGGGACAATGGGTGTGCTCGGGTGCCGCTGAGGGAGCAGAGGTGGAAACCAGGCCTGACCCCAAATGGAGTGTGTCTTCCCAGCTTTGCCATGGGAGCGAGAGGGAGCAGTGACTTTTCCTTAGAGCCTGTCCAGTGATTGCACAGCGTCTTCCTCCTGAAGGGCTGGCAGGGAAGGAGCACTTCTGGAGGATGGAGGAGGAGAAAGTTTTCCTCACCCACCCCCAGCAGGTAGCAGGGCCATTGAAAATCATGGTTTTAAGTTCGTCCTCCCATGCAAACAACATTATCTGATTGCCACACTCTGTATTTCACCAAAGGTGGCTTCATGGCCTCTGGAATGTGGCTCTCTGCAAGGCACATGGGTCAAATAAAAGTTGAATCTAGTTTATTTGTTTCGGCTAACTTATGGCAGCCTTTGGCCACAGTCCATCACATTCCCGGTGGAAAGGAAGCAAAGACCACTTTTGAGACTTTGGTAACATTCGTTCACGTTCGAGATGTTTCTCTCAGGGACGCCTTGTGCCATTCCCCATGGCCCTGGCAGGAACGTTATATATCTCATTTTGGAGGTCAGTGAAGCTAAGCAAGAGGGAGACCAGGGCCCCTCCAGGACCTCCCAGTGGAGCTGGGCCTTCCCGAAGCCTCAGCACACGGCCCCTGTCTCCCAACCCTGGCCTTGTCTGGGCTGCACTGTGGACACCAACCAAAGTTCCCCAATCATCCCGAGTTAGCTGAGCCCCCCCAAAACCATGAGTGATCCCCATCTCTGAGGCACCCCCTGTCAGGGGCCTTGGCAAGCGGGATCCTTGTCATGAAACTCCTCACATGGAGGACAGATGCAAGAAAACAATGAACTAATTTATTGGGCTAAAATTCAATTTCCCTCTGCTTCATTGATTTTGTACTTGTTATAATTATGGAAAATTCTTTTAAACAGCCTATAAAAAGATGCTGTTTCATCTGAGTGGGTTCAGGGTCCTATTTGGAGCCACTGGCAATCAGCTATTCTGCTCCTAGCCCCATCCCACGGGCCGGTGGTAGGAAGAACACGTCATACCGCCCCCGCTCACACTGACGTGCAGCTCACATACCCTCCGCATGCCGTGTTAACTGACTTACCTTCCCTGGATCACCTCCAGACTTCCAAATTTAGCAATCCTTAACTTAAGCACAGCTTCTTAGAGTCGTAGCCATACCTTAATGATGCAAAAAAAAAAAAAAAAAAAAAAAAAAGGCAGCCCATTAAACATAATCAGATGCCTATCTACAGCCTGAGCTATGTAGCTGACAGCTTCGAATGAAAGAAGATACATGACTCTCGACAAGACGTGCACACAAAGCACGCTTGTTACAGTTCCTTACAAACAGGGACAGCCGATTACATCTTTCCAATAAACCCGAGTTTCATCGCCGAACTACCACACAACGCGAAACACCCGACCCTCTCTAATAACTGGGCTAATGAAGAGGCGTCCGGGTGGCAGGAGGGGCCAGGGACGGAATATCAGAGATGCGCCGGTCCCAGCCGAGGTTGCAGGCAGAGCTGAGACAGCTGGTTTAATCTAATCTCTTATCCCTATGTGTTTTTTAGGAACACTAAATTGAACCCAGATTTTACAGGATGAAAATCACATTCACCACTTAACGGAGCGACTTGGAACTTGGGTGTGTCTTCCGTGGCTCCCCAGCCTCTCTCTTTTCTGGAAATATTACAACTGTTGGGAACTCAGTTCCATCTTCATCTCTCCCATCAGTATGGGTGGGGCGGGTGCAGCTGGGAAGCTTAGCTCCCAGGGTGGAAAGCTAGGCGCGCTTCTTACCAATGATCCAAGCAGCCGCCCAGGACTGGCTTGTCAGAATTAATTGTTGTCTAGAATGTTATTAGTCGAAACACTAAATTTGCTCTTAGGGTAAAGTTCCTTCTTAATGAACTGCAATTCTTGCTCAACTCCCCCTCCCCCGGGCATTTCTCATCAATGTGATAACATCAGCCCAGGTGCTGCAACAGTCTTTAAAAATCGTAAATCTTAACCTGTCACTGAAGAGAAGGGGAGAAGAAAGGTTAAACAAGTTTCTGGAAGACGCTTTCCCAGGTGTTATTTTGCAAGTAGAGGGCTAATTGATGGTTCTGCCATCATAGTTACAACTGATAACCATCATGTAAACACTCCCTACTCTCCAAGGGAACATTCTCAGGTTGTCCCAGAGGTGCACCCCACCCCCACCCCCCCACCCCGCCGGATGTAGTGGTCTCCCTCACACGCAGACACACAGACAGCACCTCTGGATGTCCTGATGGCTTTGAAGTGTCCAGTGCTAGCATCTGATAGGATTCCAAGGTAAAGGAACATCCACACTATCAACAGAAATCTTTATTTATTTGTTAATATTTATTATTTATTCATTTATTTGAGATGGAATCTCGCTCTGTCACTCAGACTGGAGGGCAGTGGAACAATCTCAACTCACTGCAACCTCCACCTCCCAGGTTCAAGTGATTCTCTTGCCTCGGCCTCTGGAGTAGCTGGGATTACAGGTATGCGCCATCATACCCAACTAATTTTTGTATTTTTAGTAGAGATGGGTTTTCTCCATGTTGGCCAGGCTGGTCTCGAACTCCTGACCCCAGGTGATCCACCCACTTCAGCCTCCCGAAGTGCTGGGATTACAGGTGTGAGTGGCCTCGCCTGGCCTATAAACAAATCTAAGTGGCTGAAATTCAGTAAAGCATTCATCTCCTGTGTGCTGTGCCAAGATCACACCTAGGGACGGCAGCTCTCTCAGAAACAACATGTCTATTAGGAAACAACCTGGAAGAACCCCAGTTTACTCTTAGGACATCTCATCTCTCCTCATCCCAAGTTAGCTTCTAAAAGGGCTTAAGATCTGTTTCTTTCTGATTTTAAGGCTAATAAATCTTTTTGCAAGATGTAAAGGGAAAGGAAAGCTTTTCCATGGCCACGTCCTGGAAGCAGAGAAAAGAATTTAACTTGCAGCTTCTCATCTCATTTTCCAGCCTTCCCCTCACACAGCCCTGGGCCGTGCACTCGGACCGTGGGTAATGTAATTGGATTCCGGGGCTGAGGGTGGGAGAGGGGCGATAAAGCTGGGTGAGAATCTTCACACAAAAGCACACAGCCCATTTACATTTTCATTGGTTTCACAAAAAGAAAATATAGAGCCAGTAGAGTTTTTCTAATTTTTGCCATCATTGAAAAATTAGCATTTGCCTCCATGAAGACCATTGTGATTATATCCCTGTGATATGGTTCCTAACACAGGAGGCTGGAGCACCAAGAAAATAAAAATTAAAGATGGTAATAACATTTTCATTTTCTCCTTTATATTTTTGTAACCTGGTTTTAACTGCATTTAGCTGCATTTGCTTGGGGATTTTTTTCTTATAAAAATAGCATTATGTGTGACATTCAGACTTCCATAAAAAATGATTAAAACCACAGGGTCTTTGATGATATGTATTTGAAATCTATAAATAACACCAACATAAATAGCTCCTGAAGCAACAATGGGTAGAAATAAGTCATGTCAGATTTCACTCACCGTTCAGCTAAATTGTTTTTCTGTTTTACCATTTGTAAACTAAGGAGTAAATAATTGCCTATTTCAATAAGATGGGAATATCTGCATCCTTGATATAAGTGTAGTGCAATGCTTGACCCAGAACAATCCACCATTTTTCCAAGAAGGCATAGGACTTGCTCTGACCAGGCCCGGCTCCCCCATGTAGGGAAACCAGGGTAATTCTTGAACTTTAGAGTGAGAAAGAAAAAAAAATACATTTGGATAGTATGTATTCCTGTAGCTCTCACTGTCTCTCATTTTGTCTCTGGAATTCATTCTCCATTTATCACATGCATCTCCTCATTGTAAGCATAAGGCCTCCTCCTGAAAAGTCATTATTAAAAGTTTTAATTTTAAAAACGTAGTTGACTCAGCCGGGCGCGGTGGCTCAAGCCTGTAATCCCAGCACTTTGGGAGGCCGAGGCAGGTGGATCACGAGGTCAGGAGATGGAGACCATCCTGGCTAACATGGTGAAACCCCGTCTCTACTAAAAATACAAAGAAAAATTAGCCGGGCTTGGTGGTGGGCACCTGTAGTCCCAGCTACTCAGGAGGCTGAGGCAGAATGGCATGAACCCGGGAGGCGGAGCTTGCAGTGAGCCAAGATCGTGCCACTGCACTCCAGCCTGGGCAACAGAGCAAGACTCCTTCTCAAACAAACAACAACACCAAAAAAAGGTGACTCTTGTCTTGGTGTTCTCATCTTCTCAAGAGCAGAGTGCTGTGTACACACACCAACTATTTTTACGAAATCAACCTCCATGTGGAATGATTCGCTAACAGAGTGAGCTCAAAGGTAAGAACTGAAAACAATTACACGACCAGTCTCAGGAAATGTTGAGGTCAGTTCTCAGCAGATCTGCAAGGCGAGGCCACCGAAGTCCTTAGTAGCTTACAATCGGAAATGAACCCTGTGCAATCTTCGAGATTCTCTCCTTACAAAAGCACAATAAAAACCCATGGCCAAAGGGATTTGGCAAAATGTAAGCTTTCTCTAGTAAACAGTGCATATGATAAAGTGAACTGATGCTGAAGAGATGGCCAGATCTTTGAGGTGGAAGGAGGATCATGTCCTAAACGTGGAGGGACAATTTTCACTTGAATAAATGGTTTGTGAACAATCGTCTTCAGTGCATTAGGCCCAGTGTGGTTTTGCGGCTTCTTACGCTTACTGCTTCAACCTGTTTAATAAACGTGTTTGTGTTTTGAAGAGTGTGTAAGTAATGAACCCATTTTACAAGCTCTCTGAAAGTGCCAGGGCCAAGCTCCGCTATTAGATGGCTCTGAGGCTTCGTGCTTTTTTCTCCCTAGGAAGATAAGGATCTGTGCACCTGCTTGCAATGTCAGCACCCAGGGAAGACCAAGCCGATGCTTGCTTCTCGCCTCTGCCACTTCCACTGGACTCGCGGGTTGACCTCACTGCAGACAGTAGCAAGGAGGGGAGGTTCAGCCATGACCCTGCCTGGTTCTGGCCAGGCTCTGACGGACCCCTGCTTAGATGGAGTCCATACTGTTGGGCAGGACCCAGGTCTTTCCTGGAGGATGCCAGGGGCCTGCTCACTGCTCCCAGACCCTGCCCATGTTTGCCACTTGCTAGCTCATCAGATAGATTCACCTTTTTTAACTTAATAAAGTTAATGTAAGACAAAACTTTATGTTCTTAGTGTAACCAGAATCATTTGCTGTATCTAAATACAAGTATATTTTTTTAAAAAGCAAGCTACTAAATTCTAAAATGAAAATTCAGTAACTTACAAGGATTAATGAATTGAAACCATTGATAAAAACGTTCTTCATTGAGGAAAATGTTTTTCTAGGAAGAAAAACGTAAATGTTTATGGTATGTCATAATAGAGTGATTTGGCCTAATGTCTAGTTTAAGAAAGTGCAGTCCTATGTCAATTGAATCCTGATATTTCTGTCTTTTTCCTTTTTTTTTTTTTTTTTTTGATTTGAGACAATGTCTCACTCTGTTGCCCAGGCTGGAATGCAGTAGTGCAATAATGGCTCATTGCGGCCTCCGCCTTCCAGGCTCAGATGATCCTCCCACCCCAGCCTCCCAAGTAGTTGAGGCTACAGGCATGCACCACCACACCTGGCTAATTTTTCTATTTCTTTTGTAGAGACAGGGTCTCACTATGTTGCCCAAGCTGATCTCAAACTGTGGCTCAAGCGACCTGCCCACCTTGGCCTCACAAAGTGTGGGATTACAGGCGTGAGCCATGGCGCCTTACCTAATGTTTCTGTCTTGTTCGGGGCGTTTGTGTTTCTGTTCACTGTGGAGAGTAATGGCTGTCCCCAACACTGGGGCAGGGGGCTTTTTTCAGGCAGAACTGCACACCTCTCAGTTCACACCGGAACTCGGTCCTGCTGCAGATTCTGACTTCTTTCTCCTTCTCTTCATGGAAAGGTTGGTCTCAGCAGCCCAGCAGAGCTCTCTGCAGTTCACCCTCCATAAAGGTTCTCCCACCCTCATTGCTACACAGTTCCTGACCCTGAACCCTAAATTCAGGCATGTTTGCATCCTTAGAAGAATGCATAGCCACCTGCTTCAACACCCCCACACACTTCCTAAACCAGGGGAGCCCAGAAGTCTAAACATCTTTTTCTAACAATAAATCAATGTAATTGTACAATCTTCAGTGTAATGAGGCCCAGCAGCTGGGCAGTGATAACCCAGGTCCTAGGAGGTCTTCCTCACACCTTTCTGCTGCCTCCCTCCCTGTCCTCCTTCCTCCCCTCCTCTCTTTCTCTCCCTCCCTCTCTCTCCCCTCCTCAGATAAGAATGGATCTGATCATCTGGCCGTGCCATCGTGCAAAGCACAGGCTTCCCCTGGGCTGCTCATCTCTGCCTATAACCACATCTCACCCTGCAAACCTCGGCAAGTCAAACGCCACAAATTCCCAAAAAGGGCCACATCACTTGAAGTTGTCTTACATAGCTTGTCTGGCATGCAGCTGCCAAAGTATCATCCAAAAATATTTAGAACAAAAGAACAGCAGAATCTTTGATTTGATAACTTTAATGTAGCAAAATATTTACATTAAAAACAGATCATTTGGCCACGCTAACAAAGTCAGACCCCCCGAACGTTTCTTTTTTTTTTTTAATGGTCTAGGCATGCATAAACTTCTTATAATTGGCTAGTGAACAGAAATTGTTGATAGGTGTGGCCAATCCCATCCCAATTGTAAGGAAAACCCAAGGCTCTAGCATTCCAGGGCTGAGCCACTAAATGCCAGGTGCTGCGCTACCTGCCTCCGCCTGTGGGCATCCTCCTGAGTCTCGGAGCCCTTAAGCTTTATTCCATTACTTAAATATTAAGGGTAGGCAGGGGCATCTTTGATGTAACTTTTGAGTCAGAAGCTCAAAGGAAACACAACTTTACAAACTATTATTCTGCCTCTTTTGGTACTTAAATTCATGTTTACCAAAAATCACTGTGAACCTAGGAAATTTCTTAGTATGTTTGTGAGTTCAGAAGTTCTAAACTTGCCACAGGTACTAACGAGCTCACTTTGATTTGATCAAATCACCAGAAATGCTCCTCTGTGTGCGCGTGGATTGCCCAAACACCTCTCACTAGATAAAAAGGCATTTGTAACTAACTGACCACATCGTGCACACCCCAGAAATAGTGTGTTTCACTGGGTTTACAGATTTAAAACCCAAAGTCTCTAGTAACATTTTCACTATATTTGATCTCACTCTAATTTGAGATAGAGAGGGAGGAAGGAAAAGATGAGTCAAAGAAGATCCGCCACTTTTATCTGAGGAACTCCCATCACTCAGCATCACATCCCGTGTGCTAAACCGGGGTTAACTTAGGGAGAGCCACACACCTGGGAAAATGCTGAGACGGCCATAAAAAGACAAGGACGGGAAGTTCCCTCAGAACAGAGAGGAGCAGAAGAAGGCTAGGCTGTGATGGGGGTGACGGGGGGCACCCCAGGAGGACAAGAAGAGCTGTGTTTCATAATTTTTAAGTTTATCAGCATTGTAAAGTTTGTTTGTTTGTTTGTTTGTTTGTTTTGAGATGGAGTCTCGCTCTGTTGCCCAGGCTGGAGTGCAGTAGCTTGATCTTGCTTGGCTCACTGCAACCTCCATCTCCTGGGTACGAGCGATTCTCCTGCCTCAGCCTCCTGAGCAGCTGGGACTACAGACACTCGCCACTATGCCTGGCTAATTTTTGTAGTTTTAGTAGAGATGGGTTTTACCATGTTGGCCAGGCTGGTCTTGAACTCCTGACCTCAGGTGATCCACCTGCCTCAACCTCCCAAAGTGCTGGGATTACAGGCATGAGCCACCGCGTCCGGCCAGCATTGTAAGGTTTTAAAACCCCTGGGCACAAAGAAAAGAAAGCAAAATTGTTGTCTTTTGAGGTTTATAAGATTGTTACTAGCACCGTATACAGATATATGCTCAGTATGTTTTCCTAAGAGAAAAAAATTATTAATTTTATTTCCTCCAAAGTTTGGTTTTGGTCTTTTTGTCCCCCATCGAGTTCAGGAAATCTTGAGAAGTGAGAAATTAGAGCAGTCAAAGGTGTTCGCTCAACATACAGCCTCATGCTTGGGAACTTTTTGCTTTAATAAAAGGAAATTCTGCTTTCAGGTTGATGTCTGTGGGGGGTTAATTCTCTTTTTTTTTTTTTCCAAAATTAAATGTATCTATTTTTGGCATAAGACAAGGGATTTAAGGAACAAATGAAATAAAATGTAATCACACAAATATACACCATGAAAAACTATCATTTTTAACTCAAAGTATATTTTCCTTTATTCTTCAGAAAGCAATACGTTTGTTGCCAACAGTATTAAAAGAAGTCGCAAAAAATGCACACTAAAGTTGATATTTTTTAGAAATTCAAATATTACCTCAGAGGAAAAGAACAACTTGGGGAAATGCCCTTCAACACTTCCTTAAATCAGCATTTGTGTTCTCCCTCTCACTGACATAAACGTCTCTAAAAAAGCGAAAATCATATAATGTTAAACATATTTTCTTTTCAATGAAACCTGAATTCTTTTAAGTCATTTTGGAAGCATGGGTTATGTTCTTTCAGGGACTGGAAGAAGAGATTTATTTCCCTAGAAACCACAGTAGGCCAAAATCTCACTGCGAGTGATGGACGGGCCTCCCCTGCCTGCCCTGGAGTCGGTCCCCTCTCACCAGGAGGAGATCAAGCCTGGGCTGCATCCGGGAACCTCCCAGCTGTGCTCCGGGGAGACGGAGTTCCCCTCCCGCGAGCCTGCACGCTGCATCCCTCAAACTGTTTCACTCTCGGCTGGAAAGCCGTGACCCTCTTCAACTTGGTACTGCTTTTGTCGAGGGAAAGCATCTCATCTTATTAATAGAAGAAGATAAACTATAGTCTGTGACTTCTGCTTAAAGTAATATTTCAACAGTTGTTCCCTTCTAATACATTGTCTTTATTTTTACAACTATTTCCCAATCTGAAATACCTTGCAGTGTCAGCAATGAATAAGAGTTAATAGAGGGAATGCCTTGTATAGAGGGAAGAAAAAATAATAATTCAGACATGAAAAGAAAATTCACCGTTTGTCTAATAAGCAAGAAATAGAGAATTCCACAATATTGGCTGAGCCAATGTGTAGTGGCTAAAATGTCTATCTCAAAGTCTGAGGAAATAATTTATTCCAAAAACTTCCTGATTTTATGATTTTCTCCCCAGCATTAACCAAAGGATCCCTGTAATTTTGACAACACTTTACCTTTAATAATAGTTACCTAAGTTAAAAAGGCTTTGACTTTATAAATCATGAAAGGCGAGCTATGCACCGTTTCCATGAGAGGAGGCGACAGGCAGGCAGATTTGTATCTCTGCATCCCACAGTGTCAGACCCGCCATACAGACCAGACATGAGGTGAGAGTAGAAAGCCCAGGACCAAAGTAAAACACGCATTGAGTCATCGGTAAAGTTCGCTTTTCAAATCGCTATTGAGCCATTGGTAAAGTTCGCTTCTCAGATCACTACCTTAAGCAATGGATTTTTCATAAATAACATTAATTTACCATCTGGATGAAGACAAAATTTGATTCCCATCTCACACTGTACGCCAGACAGAACTGCAAATTAGCTGGATCTGGTGGTGTGCAACTGTAGTCCCAGATACTCAGGAGGCCGAGGTGGGAGGATCACTTGAGCCCGGGACTTGAGGATGCACTGAGCCATGATCGTGCCACCGCATTGCAGCCTGGGCAGCAGAGTGAGACCCTGTCTATAAAAACATAAAAATAGAAAGAACTGTAAATTTATGAGAGATTTTAATGTGCCAGAACCATGTGGATTGATTCCACCCTAACACAGGAGTGGAGATAAACTTTTATGATTGAAAATTCAAAAGCAATGAAATATTTAAAAATGCAATTACAATTTTTTTAATTTTTATGGTAAAAATAAATCACCATAATGAAATTCGAAAGATAAGTAGCAAACCGAGAGAAGAAATCATTTCTATGTATATTTCGGCAAAGTGGGTAATATACTGAATGGAAAAAGAGTTTGTAAGAATGGAGAAGAAAAAGACCATAAACTTATAGGAAAATAGGCCAAAGACCAGGTGTGCTCAAGTTCATTCAATGTCATTTCAAACTCCCTCCCATGTATTTCTCATGTATCAGAGTGACAGCAATCGCAGACAATTTACCCTAGAAATGGACACTGTCTTCATCACTGGTCAGTAGGAAGGATTTACAAAGGCTCATGCTATAGAGATTGTATCCAGATAGCAAATATGAAATACACATTAAATATCTAAGATTCAGATCCTTCAGTGAGGAAAATAATTCTTTCCTTTGGTTTTAACTCACAGAATATTTGAGAATTCTTGTGACTTGTCTTTCCTCTCAGTATATATTTGATTTCTGAGTTCTAAGTGAGAAAAAATAGAATCTTTCCTTTGTCTCAATCCTTCGCATTTTAATAGATCTGTCAATGTACAATTTCAGAAGCACTTGAAATCTTGGCGAAATTCTAAAACAGGTAGTCTTCTGCCAGGCCCAAAAACGTGCCCACCAGAGCAAAGAAAAGTAATCCTGCAGGAGTTCGTGGGCACAGGAGAGCGGCTGTGACCCTCCGCCTCCGCTGCCAGGCGCCCCCTTCGAGGCTTCACCTGCATGGCCCGCAGACCTGCATGACCCAGGGGGTTCGTGGATCATGTGAGGCTGCCATGAATTAACAATGAACCAAATTTCAGCTTTCTTATTAGAAATTAGATTGCATTTGATCTTAACTTTGAAGCTGTTTGGAGGCATTAATGAGTCTAGTAGTCTAGTACCCCAAAGATTGGATTGCCCACTGGTCAGGAAATGAGTAGTTAACCGTGTTGTTTTTCCCAGTGATGGAGTCAGCTGACAGTTGTGCGTCCTCTTACGGGTCCGTGTGGCACCGTTAGGCTGCGACAGTGAGTGCACTACAGCTGCGTGGCCTTCCACATCTCACTACCAACATGCTCTGAAGGCAGCGCCCAAAACACAGGGAGCGCAGGCTCATCAGGACCCAAGCGCGTGTTTTAGAGCATGGCCTTGCCGAGCCACACATAACGCCCACTGTTAATGGCATTAACAGAGGGCAGGGGCGCCGGGGAGGAGGGGAAGGGTGAAGACGCAGAGAAGTGAGCGAGAGGTCTCAGCAGACGAAGCTGGAGCGTCCACTCATAATTTCCACATTGGCCATTGGTGCCTCGCACCTGCTGTTACTCCTCCTTCACCTCCCTGTCCCGGGTCCCCCAGGCTCCCAGAGGCCCTGCCTCTGCAGGGCAGAGACCCTGACTGGGCCTCGGCCCCGCCTCTCCTCTGGATCCTGCTACAGCCTGCGGCCACTCTTGAGGGGCACACGTTCGCCCAGAGTGCTGCTGGCTTCCCTGGCAAGTACTCTCCTTCCCGGGGAGTCTCAGGAGACAACTGTGATGAGATGGTCACTATTCAGACCCAGTGCTTCCACCCAGATCTGAGACCTGGACTTCAGCCATCATGACAACGTCAGATGACTGCGGTTCTCCTCAGTTTCGCCTAAAATTCTCACGGAAGATAAACTCACATATGAACACACAAACACACAGTCACACTTACACAGACACACACTCACACTTGCACACAGACACACACTCACACTTGCACAGTCTCAGATACACACTCAAATACATACTCTCACACGCACACACACTCTCACAGACCACACACACACTCATGCTCACTCATATACACACATTCACAGACGCACTCACACATACTCACACACTCACATACATACACACATGCTCTCACAGACACATGCTCACACACACTCATGCTCACATACACTCACACACACTTTCACAGACACACTCACAGATGCATACACACATACATAAACACGCTCCCACACACATGCTCTCACAGACACACTCAACACACTCTCACATACTGACACGCACTCATGCTCACACTCACACTTTCACAGACACACATACACACTCACATACACTCACACACACTCACACACTGACATACATACACTCTTACAGACATACACTCATAGACACACACACACTCACAGACACACAGTCACACACAGTCTCACACACTCACAGACACACAGACACACACACTCTTGCACTCACACTCACATACACACACACACTTGAGTGCCAGCCTGGCCGCTGCCCTGCATTAGGCTCACCCAACACACAGCCATACTTTTTCAGCCTCCTGGGATGAGCAGCCTTTCCTGAAATTTCCAGAAGACTCAGGAAGGGTTTCTTGGGAATGAAGCGACCCCCCTTCCACCGCACATCCTTCCAAGTCATGCCTATGCTGCTTCATCCATCCAGGGCAGCCGGAGCTCTTCAAGGCGTCTTCATTTAAATCAGAGAGCGCTTGAGTTTCCAGCAGAGGCCTGGGCTGCGCTGGCCTGGGGGACCACGAGTGGCACCGACCAGCCCCTGGGTCTCCACCCCGAGCCTGCGGGACCACGCTGGGCTCCAGTAGCTTCCCGCTGCTTCTAGGACAAAGACAGGAGGGGGATGTGCAGAGGTGAGAACGAGATGGCTTTGGAGGGGTCCCTCCAGCCTCCCCTTCCACTGGACCCCGGCCTGCTCTGCACCTCACCCGGCCTCCAGCGCCCGCAGCACAAAGCTCCAGGCCTGCCCCGACCCCTGCCCAAGCCCCAACCTACGTCAGAGCTTCTGGACCAGCCGGGCCCTGCTTTCCAGCCTTCTCCGCAGATGGACTTAGAGGCTCTCAGGAAATACTCCCTGAACGGGGGTCGAACAAATGACGGAGCTGATCTCACGGCTCCCAAACCAGCGAATTTTCAGATTCATTTCTGGAGACCTAAAGAACTTCATTAAATACTTTCACTATCAATAATATCTTAGCATTTGCAAAAAAAAAAAAAAAAAAAAAAAAAAAAAGCATGGCTTATCTGGTAATAAAATACATAAGAAATGAAAATTCATATACTTTAAATGGAATTGCCTTTGTCCTTTTTGAATAAGTATTTTTCTGAAAATTGAAAAGAAAAGGAACACTGGGGTTCCTGTCTCCTGTGATCCACATGGTCACACTACAGTCAAGTGAGATGTAAAGCCAAAAGCTCCGCTTTAGAAATACAACCCCCACCTAGGGCCTGGGTGCTGCCATCTCAGGCTGCAGGGATCACAAGGCCCTCTGCGTCTGTGCTCACTCACCTAAGAACGCCAGGGCTGGTTTCATTAGCTTCATCTTGCCCACCCAAGAGTCCTGAGCTGGCCCGAGGAAGCCCTTTAGAGGCCCAGAGGGGACAGTCACTCTCACCAGGGGTGGTCCTTCCCCACCATTTGTGGGAACAGGGTTCCGGGCGGGGCTTGTGACATGTCATGTCAGACTCTTTAGTGACTACTGGCTGCCCACCGCCCTCTAGGACTCCATTTGCAGTGGACACTCCGGGCTGGAGAGGGGCCCCTCCTAGGGCACCTCATCCTCACCTCTGCGCACCTCCCTCCTGTCTTCATCCCACAGCCAGTGGGAAGCCGTCTGAGAGCCCCGCGTGGTCCCACAGGCCCAGGGTGGAGATGCAGAGGCTGCTGGCCACCCTCTGGGAGTGCCTTTGGTGGACACTCCCTTTCCTGTTGAGTGAGCACGCCCTGGGCTGAGGCAGGGCCACTCCAGGGTGCAGCGGGGAGGCAACTGGAATTCCCCGGGGGCATCCGGCACGTGGGCATGTGATTGTGTTTTAAATATGTGCGGAAACCTGCATTTGTAAGGGTTCTTTGCAAACGTCGATACCTTCCCCTCCCCCACAGGTCATCTTTACTGCCTACGCTGATGGTTCCCATCAGCATGTGCCCATGTTTCCATTATTTATAGGAAACCTTCATGACTGCAGACTAAATGGAAAAAGATATGAGCTACTTCATAAAAATTCTCAATTG
Organism: Gorilla gorilla gorilla; assembly: GCF_029281585.2. Classification (NCBI taxonomy): domain Eukaryota; kingdom Metazoa; phylum Chordata; class Mammalia; order Primates; family Hominidae; genus Gorilla; species Gorilla gorilla. The sequence continues at coordinate 109,507,287 of NC_073243.2, read as the reverse complement.
CAGATACTTTTAAAGGCAGGCAATTTTATTATTTTCAAGAATTTACAGTAATTACTATTAGGCTTAAGGCATATTAAGTAATCCCAATGTTCAGATGACTTAAATTAACAAATATGTAAGTGTGATTCAAAAAGCCTATAATAAAACTAAAAATAGAATGAACAAGAACAAAGTAAGCAACGTATGCGCTAAGCCACCGGGTGCGGTGTTTTCTGCGTGTTGCTGTTTCCCTGAAGAATCAACAAGGTTTATAGCTTTTAAGTTGCTTAATTGGTAAAGAAAGGCGGAAAGCTTGGTGACTCTGGAGAAAACGTGCTGCTTTTCTTTTCAAGGAGAGTTCTACAGCTTCACGAGTACAACCAATAATTGTCTTGTCGTCATTCTTAAGGTTTTCAACATTAACTCATTAGCATAGATTATGCAACACCAGAAATAACCCAGGAAAAGACACCCCAGCACATCTCCCTGAAGATTATCCTGCCCCAGCAGTTTCACTTTACAGATTTCACCAGGTGAGCCTGAAAATGAAAAAAGCCATTTCCCTTCCAAGGCGACATCTGTCCCTGAGCAGAGTGAATCATATGGGCAAAGAACTGTTCCTAAAATCCTGGAGTCCTTCCCATCATGGCTGGCAAGCCGGCTGCCCCTTTTGCCAGGAATATTTCCTAGGGTCTGGATCAAATAGAGAAGGGACACACTCAGACTTCCAGAGGTAAACGGCCAAGCATAGCTGGGGAGAAGACACTGACCCAGCCCCAAAAGCTAGAGGCCACAAAGACAACACTTCCCAGGCAGCACCAGGCAGTTGGAGCAGAATCCACCAGGAGAGCCTGAATCCCTCCTCCAGAGCCGCACTTTCAAGAAATTATCATCAAAACGGTAAATAGGTGAATGGGATGTGAAGGTAGCTTGGTCATTCAACAGCATCTATCAAAAGCCCGTAAGCCACTGGGACTCTACGCTTCAGGGGACTAGAGTTTGGTGGTCCTAAGGGGCCCTACCAATCAACAGTCATAATCAACTCTCAGGCTGTCAGGCGCATGCAAACTGAGCAGACTGGGCAAAGCCGTGATGCCTTTCCAGGTGGGTTTCTTCCCCCATTCATGGTAGATGATATAAGAAAACTTTCCTCATTCTTCCGGGTGCTGCTCAAAATCCTGTACAGACTCCATGGCCACAGTAAAAACCCAGGAACAATCCAAGTCTGCAAGACAGAAACAGTGGTGGAAACAGGTGCTTCATTCTGCCAAGCCCTGGACACTCGTGCCCTCTTGTCTCTCCCTACTGGCAGCATGGTATCCCCAGAAACTTCTCAGATATGCACGGTCCCAGGCCTGCCCCAGATCTGCTGAGTAATCTGAACTCGCGTGTTCACGAGCTTCCCAGAAAGTTCTTGTGCATGTTGAAGTTTGGGAAGTACAACTCCAGTCCATCAGGATAAAGCCTGCTCAGCACCAACAAAGCTTGCAAACAGAGCAATGGCTTCCCCACACATTCCCTTCATGGGATGTCATAACACAAAGAAGACAGTGCAAAATCCTCCCTGCCACACATAGGGGACCACATTGCCACCTGGCAGCATTTCTGTGAGAGTGGGTGTCCACTCAGTGCTCCAGCATCGTGCCCTGACCACTTCCCGTGACCCTGCAGCCTGTGCATATCTGACTCGAATCCTGGCTCCCCTCACACTGCATTTTCTGAGTTCTTGTTACTGCCCACATGGTGCCCAGAACATCATGTGTACAGATTGAAGCTTCCTGAGAAAACGTTCATGGGGAACCTGGTAAGGTGGTAGCAGGGGTAGGAAAGATGTGCATGAAGCCACACACTCAAAAGATGCCACGGGTCCCAAGACCGCTGCCAGGGGCAACGATTCACCAGGAGGACACCCAGGACTCAGCAGAAAGTCTAACTCACGGTTCTAGTTTCTTACAGGGAAAAGACACAAAACAAAAGCAACAAAAGGGAAAGACACGTGGAATGAAGTCCAGGGTGAAACAGGTGTGAGCTTCCCAGGGTCCCTTCCCAGTGGAGTCACCCAGGACACGCATCCTCCCTCCAGCAATGAGTTGTGCCAGCATGTGTAAAATGTTGTCAACCAGGGATGCTCATCAGGCACTTCACGCCCAGGATTTTCATTGGAGGCTGCCCACATAGGTACCCTCTGCCTAGCATGTACCAAAATTCCAGACTGGGAAAAGGTTACAGCATGAACACGTTGCTTGTACAAGCAGTTTGGGCACAGCAAGTCACTCTTATCAGTTAGCGTGACAAAGCCCATCAGAAATCCACATTTCAAGACATCAGCCAAGGTCCACACTCGCAAGCTGGCCTTCTAGGATTAACTGTGTGCACAGGTGCCTTAATTTTTTCAAGGCATTTTAGAATATGGTGATTATTATATATTCATCATTCAGTTTTACATTGAAATTGTAGGAAACTAAGTTACATAATGCCAAAGAAATCCTTAATAATAATGGGTTTGCAAGTGAGCAAAAATATTTAGGGGTGGGTTTTCTACTCCATGTCTCTCTCCCTTCTATAGCCTGCACCTCATAATTTATAAAAATACCACATCTGTAATTAAAGCATAACTCTTGGAAACTAGACGGAAGCCCTAGTATCCAAAAATTCCCAACATGATAACTTGGTGGACCTGTTAACTATATGGACCTGTTCAAAGCTATTTATCTAAAGGAGAGAAATTCTTGGTCCCCTTGTTGCAGTCACTAAGCCCTTGAACACCACACTCCATGGTAGTGATCTACAATCCTAGCCTTCAGAGACAGTAATTACCATGTCAAAGGTGTTTTTGCAAAGTTTGAAAGTAACTGCCATTGACCATACACTTTTTTAATATCACTCATAATAAAAATCGATCTTGATTTCATTGCATGCTCAAAGCCAACTGTGAAGTCTTCACAGTGAAATCCTAGTTTTCATCCCATTATCAAGGACCTAAGACCATGGGTGGATACAGTGAAACTCACCGATACCCTGTACTCTATTAATGCAGAAGGCACAATGACATGAACCTACTTTAATATCTTCTGACCAGCCCAAAGATTGACATCATTTGACAAGACCCAAGCCAGAGAAAACGGGTATTGGTTAAGTAAGAATATTAACCACCATGGAAACTAAACCACATTCTATGCTTCGGGTTCCCCCAGTGCTGCTCACATTTCAGTTAATGTGTGAGAAATATGGAGATTGCTGGTGAACTCATAAATGTTTCCAAGAACAGGCATGTTTCTATAGTTCATCTTCACATAAGGCTGCTTGGACATGCTGTCTCTAATTTCTTTCCAAATGTAAATGAAGTCTGCAGTCATCAAACCCAGGCAGGCGTGATCTGACCAGATATTAACTCGAAACCCACCTGAGCGTCCTGTGCCTGGTGACCTGTATGAACAGGGGGCGAGGAGAAGACCCACATTTCTTTCTGTCTGAAATGTTGCCCCCTCAGTCAGAGGAGACGGCCAGAGCAGGGAGGGTAGGAGTGGCCATAGGGCACTAGCCCAGAGTGTAAGGAGCATTGCCTGTCCTGGCTGGAGAAGACCACCAAGCTGCAGGGCCTGAGCGCAGGTTGGACATGCTCCAGGGAACCTCCACGCAGCCCAACTTTGACCAATGCTCGGCATGATCTGTGTCATGTTATGGACCAGCCAGAGGTGAGGTCTGGCTCGTTGCAGACAAAAGCACCCCAAGGACTCACCTCTTCACCTAATACTCTGCAACCTGTATTTACAGAGTCAACACTGGGTTAGGTTACTCAGCCAATGCTGTCACCTTAGGTGACATCTCTCCTCTACTAACCGATGAAAATGTATCTGTTATTTGGCCAAGGTTCTTTGCTTTTGAGATTAAAGGTTCAAAATGTTCTAAAGGGGCCTTTCCTCTTGAAAGAAATATGCTATGTTCCCTCCAGAGTATCAGAACGAACCTTTAGAAAAGATGCTAATCACCATCATATAGGATGTGGAATGTATCACTCTAATTTTCCCTTTGACCAGCCGTTTTTGCCATCTGAAACTTATATGGTTTAAAAATAAATACGTATTTTTTTAAAAGTGAAAAAAAAAAGAGTGCTTCTAGGCAATTGTAAAGAGCTTCTTTATGGCACGACATAAGCGAGTCAATGCTAAGCAGACCCAAAGGCTGCTCTGGAGCTCAGAGGCAGTGGGCAGGTCGTGGCAGGTGTTTGCCTGCAAGTAGGTCACCAAAAGCCAGGGCAAATCAGGACAGTTCCGTGAGCTGTACAAATGAACCCGATCAAACCTTGTAGGCAGAGATATCTATCAGGACGGCAGCACTCTGTGCACAGGGTAATTGCCGCTCCTGGAGCTGGAAGAAAAACCCAGTGGCTGATTCAAAAAGGGACAAAAATCTCATCTAGAGGAGACCCTGGTGGAGCTCTTGATTCAGTGTTGAGCCATGTCCTTGGGGAAAGCTGAAGGATCCTTCAAAATGCACAGAGCATGAGACTGTCACTCAAGGACTCCTCATAATCAGGAGATTTAAAATGACATGTTCCCAGAGTTGCAGGATGCAGCGAGAGGAGGGGTTTCAAGGCTTTCCCTCTGAGGTCTCCCAGCAAGGGGCCATGCCATGGGGGAGGGTCCCAGAGCCCACCCTGGCCTCACCCAGAGGAATCCCTCTGTGTATGTACAGATGGAGTTTCCAGGTAAGATATGATTTGACCAACGGGTTCAACAAAAATATATTACTCCATTTCCCATATCAGGAAGGGAATTCCTGTCCTGCCTGGGCAAGAAGATCTGGAACTCAGCTCTTTCCACTCAAGCATGAAGTTCGTTTGAGGAGGACAACCTGTGCTTGAGGCAGGAGGCTGAGTCTGCCCAGGGGACAAGTCCAAGGAGAGGTTGGAGGACGTGTCCATCACAGCAGAGGCCAAGTGGGTATGAACAATCATTGTCTGACCTGGAGGTCATTTTTGTTTTATGTATCTTTTGCTCTTTCTTCTTTCAGTCTATGATGATGTGGTAGGGCAAAATGAGAGCCCCGAGGATGTCCGTCCAGGCAGTCATTCTCAGGAACCTGGGCGTGTGTGGCACTAAATGGCCAAAGGGAGTTTGCAGAGGTAATTACATTTACAGGCCTTAAGATAGGGAGATCCTTCTGCATTACCCTGGTGGGCCCAGTCTCACCAATCTCAACCCTGGATCCCTTAGAAACAGAGAACTTTCTCTGGCTGGAGGGAGAAAAGAAACATCAGAAGAGAAGGCTGGAGAGATTTAAAGCATGGGAGGAGAATCCTGCCTCTCGCCATTGCCAGAGAGGCCATGTGGAGGGCATGAAGGAGAATGTGGATGCCCTTTAGAAGCAATGACTGTCCCTTGTCTGGTAGACTGCAAGAAAATGGGGACCTTACGCCAGCAACTACAAGATCCTAAATGCAACTGACAACCCAAATGAACTTGGAAGTGGGTTCATTTCAAGAGCCTCCAGAAAGAAAAGTTGCCATCTGTGATTTCAAATTACTGACATTTATTATTGTTTGTTATTACAGAACAACTTTGCTTACCATGAATGATACCAGAATCAGTGCCAGAAGTGGGGTGCTAGCATAAGAGACAATCTAAAATATGTGGCATGGCTTAGGGGACAGGTATCAGCCAATGAGGAAATTGGTATTCAAGTCTGTGAGGCTGTTAACGCATCTTATGAATTTTACCACATCTCACGAAATAGCAAACTATTAGATGAATCCTTCACCTATGATAACTTGGGTGATACATAATATACCCACTAGATGTGCTGCTGTATGGGAAGAGATTGAATGTTGGTCATTTAGCAGCATGTGCTAATTATTGTTAATAAGATTCTACAGAAAAGATTTGAGCTCAAAATAAAGTAAGGAATAGAGAGTCTAGAAATTAGAGAGCTTTTAGAGTTGGAAGGTATAATTTCTTCTCATCAAAGACATGGTCATCACATCCTTTGTTAAATTTTCTGAATAGATTTGGATATCTCAGGGCAAGGATCATGCTTTCAACTAGTCAAAATGTCTTGGGGACAACACTAAAGGTTTTCCACCAATCTCAGTCGAATGGAGACATGAAGTGTTATCTCATTGTGATTTTGATTTGCATTTTCATGACGGTTGGTGATGTTGAGCGTATTGGTGATGCTTGGTGATGTTGGTGATGGTTGGTGATGTTGAGCATATTGGTGATGCTTGGTGGTCTTCATGACCTTTGTGATGTTCATGATGTTGGTGATGGTTGGTGATGTTGGGCATATTGGTGATCTTGGTAATTGTTGGTGATGTTGGGCATATTGGTGATGTTTGGTAATATTGGTGATGGTTGGTGATGTTGGGCATATTAGTGGTGGTTGGTGGTCTCGGTGATCTTGGTGATGTTGGTGATGGTTGGTGATGCTTGGTGATGTTAGTGATGTTGGTGATGCTTGGTGATGTTGAGAATATTGGTGATGCTTGATGATCTTGGTGATCTTTGTGATGTTCACGATGTTGGTGATGGTTGGTGATGTTGGGCCTATTGGTGATGCTTGGTGATCTTGGTGATGTTGGTGATAGTTGGTGATATTGAGCATCTACAAATGTTCTTGTTGGCCATTTTTATATCTTCTTTGGAGACATGTCTATTTAAGTTCCTTGGCTATTTTTTAAAACCAAGTTGTTCATTTCTTTTTGGAGGAATTCTTCATACATTCTAGATATTAATCTCTTATCAGATATATAAGTTGCAAATGATTTATCCCATTTTGGTTGTCTTTTACTCTGTTGAATGTCCTTTGATGCATATAGAGATTTATTGTGTATGTAAAAGAGTTGTCCTCACAAAGAAACTATAAACTGGGATTAAAAGACTCTGTATAAATAATATGAGATTATGCATGCGTAACTCTTCGCACAGCACCTGACATACTGTTGTGTTCAATAGGTATTAGTTTTAGTGTATATATACATTTGAATAATTTGTATTAGTTTTAGTGTATATATACATTTGAATAATTCAACCACTGCTTTAAAAATTTTAGAACTTATAGAAAATTCCTTTTGGAATCGTCTTTCAAAATATATTCTAAAAATCTTAAAAATAATTAGTCTCATTATTTATAAACACAATTTATTTTATGCCCTCAAATAAATAGTATTTAATTATTGGGTATTTAAATTTAAATTTTCTTCACTTTTTAATGGTTAAGGGCTGGTTCTACATATTAAATCTACCCCGAGCAAAAGAATATTTGTTGTTGAGGACGTATGTAAAGCTATAATGCAATGGGGATTTTAAGAATTCCAAATCATCACTACCGAGGCTTAAAATAGACCTGGAGTTAAAATGGGCCTCCCAACTGAAGAGGTTATCTTAAAGAGAGAAAAAATTAATTTAAAAATATGACCACTGCAAAAACAACCATCTTATCACTTGCCTTGTATAACTCAAAATTTCTACTGATCCTCAATATCATAACTGTGGTGTTGACACCCTCTGGTCCTCAGATGAGCCTGGACATGGGCCACATCCTTCCTTTTCCATCCTATCTGTCTCTGAGTCAGACAGCCAGCATCACCCACCATTACCATCTGCAGGATTCCATGACCAGCCAGATATATGGATGGAAAAGCTCAGAAACCCAAAGGTGATTTTGAGGCTGTGCCATTGTTGAGCTGATGATTGGCATTCTTTGTCACAGACAAAGCTCTATCCTAAGCTGATGAGGAGAAAAAGTCATTAATTTATTCAACCAATGACTCTGAACACTGGTAAATACCCCGTCCTAAAAATTAAGTGTGCCTAGGTAAACAGTAATGTGATCAACCTGAAAACTGTGCATGTTTTGCTGGATACCAAGAGGATCTGCACTCCTCTTGCTGTTAAATCACTACAGAACAGGAGCAGCACTTTTTATCTGTTATCTCAAGGTGGATCTTTTTGACTAGATGAGTTGATCCAGCCAATCACTCAATTATGTGCTTCCTAGATGATGATTTGCATAACTCAATTTGAAACACAAAATGAGTAAAGTTCTGACAAGCTGATTATTTGATCTGTGTTTTCTTGCAGAAGTATTGCTGCACAAGCTTCAGTGCCTCTATTTTTGTTTTGTCTTAAGCTACAATCCTTAAATAATGATATACTGTGAAAGGGCCCTTGGCATGATCTAAGCAATGACACAGGATTCCTAGCCAAAATAAATTCAGACAAAGAAATTAGAGTCTGCTTATTTGAAATGCTGTGTGTTGCACAAAGCCAGGGGTGTGAGTAAATTATAGAATCTGAAGCCAGTGGATTCCTCGGCCGACTCAACATCACAAAATTATCAAAAGCCAAAAGAAGAATTAGATGAATGCCAAAGAACATATCTCATATTACATGATTTTCTCAGGGTGGCAGGCAGAAGGAGATCAAAGCAGAACCTTTAGGAATAAAATTTAGTTTAATGTGGAAGTTGGCAAACAAAACTTGAGTAAAAAATTGGTGAATGAAAAGATTCTTCTGGAAGCAACTCTGTTACCTGTTTAATTTTGATCCATTTCCAATGGACAGAGGCATATTTGAGGAGATTTTTAAATTATCCTTCCCTTGAGACTAAATAATAACTGGATTTTATTCCATTTAGAACTGAGGTAGAAATACGTCAGTAACGCACGTAAGCATGCCTTGGAATATTAGAGTGGTGACTTCCAAACACAACTGAGCCACAGAGTTTTCTAAAGTTTGAAGGTAAATACAAATTATAAAAAGAATGTAGTATGTGTGGGTTGCAAGCTGACAACCAACCATGCTTGGAAAGAATTATTTCTTATTCTAGGACTACATATTCCTATGATTTGGAGGTTAAAATGATCTTTTATAATCCAAAAGTTGGTGATAGTCATGGTGTTTTGTTTTTATTTTCTTTTTTTTTTTCAAAATAAAAATTGACTTCTCATGCAGCCTACAATTTATATTAATAATAGTTCACAAAAGTTTAAAAGTTTCAATCTACTCTTACAGAACACAAACTTAACCCTGACACACGAGCTTGGCTTGAGTAGAAGCAGGGGAGAGAGAAGCAGGAGAGGCAGCAGTGCAGAGAGACAGAAGGGACAGCAGGAGCACGACTTCGTGCTGACTTCGTCAGCAGCAGGAGAGATGCTCCGGCCAAGTTCTCACTCTTGTCAACTCAGTCAGACTCTGTGAGTGGCACCCCTCTCCCCTCTCTCCTGGGCCATTTGCTCTTTACCCTGGGTGGGCTCATTCCTTGGTTCCAGACTCAGTAATGAAGCACCTCATTAGAGAGAAAGTCTGGGTTTGGGGAGAGTCAACGAAACCAGAGCAAATTTTGATGCATTGCTTAAAACAGATGAAGAGGGCGAGCAAAGGGGAGACATGCCTCTTAATTCTATGTGAAAACAAGGATATTTATGTATAGACTTCGCTCTTCAGGCATTGCAGAACTGACAGCTAATTATGCAGCCTGGATAGCATCTTGCCGAAGATGATCAACTCTGGTGGACCAAGTGAAGGCCAAACTAGTGATGTCCCAGCAGCGACTTTGAAAAGCCGATCAACTCGACCACTAAAGAGGTGATGTTCCACACAAGATGTGGCTGTGCTGCTTGACTCAGAGGTTCCATTTAGCTCTGCAAACAATGTGGTCAGCTACCATAACCACAGCAGGCAGACCCAAGCAAAATGGGATGGCATCAGCAACTTCCACACTCCAGGGCCCAGCTACTTTGAAACATTCTGTTCTTCAGCTTGGCTGCTCATAGGTGGAAGAGGAAATCTTCTGTGCTTCAGCTTGGCTGCTTATGGGTGGAAGTGGAGGGTGCATAGTATTGTCCATGCAGTAGCAAGCACTAAAGGCCAACAAGAGTTCACCAAGCTACAGCCACAGCATGGACCATAGACACTGCATTTTCTTACAGAGTCATACCCTTTAAACTTGCCCACATTATGTGTGTGCAGTATCTCAGTGGTTAAGATTTTAAAAAAAGAAAAAAGAAAGAGAAAGAAGACAGAAGAAAAAGAAAGAAAGGAAGAGAAAGAAAGAAAGAAAGAGAAAGAAAGAAAGAGAAAGGAAGGAAGGAAGAAAGAAAGAAAAGGAAAGAAAGGAAGAAAGAAAAGGAAAGAAAAAAGAAAGAAAGAAAGAAAGGAAGGAAGGAAGGAAAGGAAAGAAAGAAAGAGAAAGAAAGAGAAGGAAAAGGTTAATCAGAAAAGGCTGAAGCTTGGACTTACATCTTTTACATCCAAGTCCTGTTAGCAAAGAAGTCACCCAGATCATTGAGCCAAGAGGAGGGACGCTGAGCTCCTCGTCAGCCCAGTGTGGCTGTGGACACCGAGCCTAGAGATGGGTGGTGAGGGTACAGCATCTCACTCGGCTTGGAGAGCTGCAGGGGCCGTGTACACAGGCAGAGGTGCCCTGAGCCAACACCAAATGTTGGGAAGTGGCTGGAGGGAGAGCAGTGCCTCACACTGAAGAGTCCATGTCTTCACTAGCAGAAGTCCTCTTTCTCCATGGCTCGTAGAAAAGCTGAGAACGTTCTTCCTCCATCACCGGAACCCTATTTATGGGAAGTGTTAAGAGGAGCCTGTGACGGTGCTTGACAAGGAGAACGGGGCTGCTTTCTTCCAGAGTTCCTTCTCTCATCGTCTCCTGGACATATGAGTTATAGAACAAGTTTTCGTGTCATTTTGTTTTGTGTTGGGATTTCAGATGAGCCACTGGGAAGCAGAAAGCAGAGTTGTGTGAAGTGCCTGCACTTCAGCCTCATTCTAGGCTGTGCTTTCTCCACAGCCCCCTTCTCTGTTTTTCTCAGCCCCTCCCTTCAGTGATGCCAAGTAGCATTTGATGTCGACATACAAGCTGCCTTAAATTATTGCAGGAGCAAGATAGGGCATAACTAAAAAATAACTTTTATTTTGCAAATTTGATTTAAAATTTTGGGGGCTTAAAAATGTGTACCTGCAAGGAGGAATATTTAATCTTAAAATAACTACTTTTCTTAACATAAAAATGCTATGTGTTTATCAAAAAACAATCAAATAGTACAGATACCAACAAAGAAGAAAGGCAGATAGTGAGCATTTGAGGACTTTGTGCATTTTCAATATAAATACGTTTTGTTCAACGTCCTCCAGAAAATCTGCAGCCTAGGATGTGGGTGCCCACCTCAGCAGCCTTCCCCAGCCCTGCACATCAGCCATTGGTCAGTATTTTCCAGTTTAAAATATAGGCCTTTTATTTAAATGAAGGTCATATTTTCCACTCTCAGCCGGATTAAAACTTTGGATGGGTTACAGGTCCTGTGTGGTGTGTGGCTGCTGCTGCAGACAGTCTGTTCTTAAACCTTGTCGAATTTTCTGTTTAGATGTTCATAGCGTTCTTGGTTTGAACAGCTCTTTTCTTTGTCAGAAATGTATTTTTTTTTCATTTTATCATTTCATTTAACTTTATTTTTGTTTTTATGTTTCAATGAACGTTAAACTTTCATGAGCCAAATTTTTCATTCTTTTACGGGATAATTAAGATTTATATTCGGAGAACCCTTCTCACAATCAAACCATTATCACCAAAATTCTACTGAGTTTTCTTCCTGAATTTCTGCTGTTTTATCTTGCATCCTTGCACATTTAATCACCTTAATTTTATTTTTGTGTAAGATGTATGCTTGTATAAGATACATTTTTCACAATGTGTGTATCTCTTGCCTATGTGCCTTTCTTCTGAATGGCTAGCCAAGATGCCCTTCGGTGGTGAGCGTCCCACCACGCTCTCACTGATGCAAGGCCATCCTTCCTGACATGTTAGATGCCACTCCGCAGATCATCTTCCCCGAGCGAGGAATTCAAGCCCATTTGTTGTTTTGCCTTTTCCTAGGCAAGTGCTCAATTATTGTAATTACTGGAACTGTTTTGTAGAGTAATGTGAATAACTCACAGAAGAATTTTTAAATAACTCATCTATGAATTAAAAAAAGGTAATGAGTTATGTACCACTCACATTAAGCCAGGAATAGAAAAGTAAAAGAGAAACATTTGTATCAACAAGTTGGGAAAAGACACAGAAGGCAGGATTATCAAATACCATGTTGACACAAAGTTGGGAGAGATGGCTAATGCCAAGGAACAGAATCCGACTTTAAAAAGAAAGTGGGGGATCAGAATTAACAAGATAAAGTCAGCGGGTAACTGCAACGCAGAGCTCTCAGGTTTAGCAGAACGACTCCCCTTGTACCGGGCGGTAAAGCCCCGGATTAACGTGGTCTCTTGTGAAACAGACGGAGGGTTTTCATTCACCACAAGGGCAGCAGCAGCCAACAGGGCGAGTTTGGGCGGCACCACCGTGCGTCTGGAAGCCCGTGGAGGGTGTCTGCAGCCCTCCCTGCTGCTGCCAGGCGTCTCAGCACTGATGTCCCCCAGAAACCCACGATGGCCTGCGGGCGGGGGTCCACTTGGGACCCAGTACATCTGTGGGAAGTAATCACCTGTGTTTAAGGCTAGAACTCTCATGCAAGTGTTCGTGATTTTAACAAATGTTGTCTGGAAACTATGATTTTAGAAAAAATAACTCTTTACCAACCAAAATGATAATATTTAACAAGCAGACCACTAAATGCTTTTATAAAAGGACCTCTTGAGAATATCTGAATTTTACTGGTGTCAACTAAGTTGAACATAGGTGGAAGAGAAAAAGAAATCCTTAAGTTTTATGAAAGTTGAAGGCAGAAAGCTCATCATTCTAAAGTCATAGGTATCTCAGAAATGAAAATCTCATTGACGATGCGACATGCTAGAGTTGATAATGAAGTAAAGGTACTCCTGAAAAAAAAAGGAGAATGATAAGAATATAAATCTGAAAATATACCTGGATCTCATTCCAGAAAATAAAAGGTAGAGACTAAAGCAGTTTGGAAAAACTGATTTAGTTTGGGAAACAGAAAAAAGTGAGGCAAGAGAGAAAGGAGAAGAGAAGGAAGAGAAAAAGGAAGAGAAACCCCAGGGGAAGGGACAGTACTGATTCTCGAAAATATCAGATAAAGGGGTGATTTACCAGGGAAACACCAAATCAATATTAACCCAGCTCATAGTCACCCTACATAAGGCTCAGCCTCCCGAGCCTGGGTCCAAATCTAGACCCTCCTCCCCAAGGGATGAACCTGCCCTCCACTCCTAATTTAGACAACGCAGAATCTGGAGGAGGCTGCTCCCCAGTGCGACTTCTCCCCGATGGTGGGAAGAACCCCACAACTCATGAGTGCCGGGGGGTGTCAGCTTCCCCGCCAGGCCCCCACCATCTTCCCCAACACTCATGGGGGGTGGGGCTTCTACTGGAGAAAGGTGAGTCACAGCCTTGTGTTGAGTTGAACCTCAGAAAGCGCTTTCTCCTGGAGTCAGCATTAGGGCCGTCAGCCACATCTACAAGGTATACCTGAGCTTTTTTTATGAGGTAGCCTTGGAATCCCACCTCAATATATAGTTCAATATAAATGAACTTCTGAAGTTAAGCCCAATCATAAGCGGCACACAACCCATCTTTGCCACAACTACATTTGCTAACTCCTGGGGTGATCACTTCAGTGCTATAAAAGCCACCTTTGATGGGAGCTGAATCAATTCCAAATATTTCCCTTGAGACCTCTGGCTCCAGGAACTCCTGCGTGGAAGTCCGTGGGTCTCCTCGGGCTGAACCTGCTCTTACCTCTCCACCGTGTTGCCTAGGCTGTGGTGGCCTCAAGGCCTTTGAACTGACACTACTGGGCAACGGGAATGTGGTTTGTCCTAGGTAAAGTCACAGAATAGGCAGGGCAGGTGTCCTCAGCGTCATGTGCTTACTCGAGTCCAGGCTGGTCAAGAGTTCAGCCACGTTCAGACTCCCCTCTGCTCTTACTCAATGATTTTAAGTGACGGATAAAAGTCATACGGTTGTTTGTTTACTTGACTGAACGCAGTTAGGAAAGTGTAGGGTTGTATTGTCATGTTTAATTGCTACCAAAATATTTGTATGTCGAGTAAACAGTTATAGATAAAGAAAGACATTGTTTGGAAATTGGATTAATTAGTATTTAATTGCTATAGCTTGCAGTTAATCCATTAATATTAGGAATGTAAGCTTGCAACAAATTAGTCACAAACAAAAGAAACCAACAAGGAATGAAGGATCTTTTGCCAAATCCATAACCCAAGAGAACTTGGCCCTCCTGCAGCTTTGAATGAGTTGTTAGGAATCTCAATGTATTTACATGGGTGAAAACTGCATTTCTCTTTCTAACCTCAAAGGTCTTCTTAAATGGCTTAGGTACATTCAGCATGAGTTCTGATGACTCAGAGGTGATGCACATACCTCGGCAGGAGTGGGTGCCTTCAACTTAGAGGACATCTGAAGATAATGGCTTTCCAGGAGGAGGGAGGAACATTTCAGGTCTGTCTAGGAGGACAAGAACCCCCGACTATTCACTGCCTGCAAATCCAAACACTTCCTAGCAAATCTGAAAGCTTGGGCTCATACCAGGCACAAGTTGTCTAATACAGCGTCTGTCCAGGAGGGAGTGGGGACCCTGGCTATGGAGTCTTGTTCTGGTTTATTCTGCCTTGGTCTTGTTGAGTGGATTATCTGTCCTGCCGTCTCTGACTGGGAGAGCTTGAAGAACCTTCAGGGTGGATGTATTCCCAGAATCCACACTCAGCAGCACCCAGGAGACTCGAATGGGACCTCAACCCAAAGTTGAGGTGAACCCAGCCAGCTTTGCCTCACACCGGGACCCAGGACTGAGGCCTTCCTGGCCCCTGAGCACCGGGGAGCTGACTCCAGTTGCTAATCACACAATGAGGCCCCAAAGACAATGGGGTTTCACGGCAGCACCACAGCTCCCTCCCATTCCCTTCCACCACCAGCAGCTCTTAAAGGCCTTCCTGAACTGCTCACTGTCAGCAAAACCAGTGTGTGCTCCGCAATCCCACAGACAACAAAGCCGGCAGCAGCATTTCACGCGGGTGATGTCACCCAGGTAAAATTGCACTGACAAGCTTTTAATTAAAGTTTTCCCACACGTCTCTCCGCAGGTCCCCGGAGCGATTATTCATTATGTACGGACTGCCAGCCAATTGTGAGTCGGGAGGGAAGTGTTTTATTTTCAAAGCTCTTGCTGACAGCTAGAGAACACTTTGCTGTACAATCTGTTTATGTTTTTTCACACATGCACACACTCACCCCCGTCTTGCTAAAGGGGAAATGGCGGTGCAGGGTGGTGAACGTGTGTGGTAGTAATTACGTGCACCTGCTGCTGAGGTGACTGCATGGGGGGTAGCCAAGCTCGCTCCACGAGAGATTGCCCCCATCTTGACGAGATGCCCCCAGCTGGTCAAGGAGGTGTGACTCCAGGAAAGCACAGGTTCAAACTGGTGCAGAGGCTGCCGCTAGAGCAGGGAGGCTCCCTGGGAAACGTGGGCGCAGTCACCAGCAGGAAAAACAGGCGCGTGCAGGAGGAGCAGCTAGGGAAGTCTGGAGCAGGCTTTTGTCCACACGAAGGTGCTGCCCACGTCTCTGTCTCTGAGAATCTGCTTCTGAAGAAAGAACCCAGATTCCAGGAGTGAGCGTGAGACCTATGAAGTGACGGGGGGCTTCTGTGGCCCCGGGTTCCGCCTTGTACAGTTTCTGGGGAGGAGCACGGCTGCTCTGCTGTCTCCCCATCACCACGACCACGACACGGGAGGGGTCGAAGGGGACCCACTGAGGATAGGCAGTGTGCAGACATATGTTTCCACGATAACCTTTGGGCCACTCCTGGCATCCCCTGCCAGGCTTCCATGGCACCTCCTGGGAGCCATGGGGGCTTCAGGGCCGGGTTCGCATTCTGACTGTGACTTTGCTGGCTGTGGGGCTTCACATGCATAGTGTATCCTCCCTGGCCTCAGTTTCCCCACATGTAAACTGGGAATAGGAATAGCTAACTCAGGGGGTGGGTCACGGCTGAATCAGAAACTGAATTCATGGTGAGGGATGCGGTTCTTCAATCCTGAAAAGCACGGCCAGTCACATGCATCCCCCCAGAAAATGCAACGATACCATGACATTCATGGAGGCCCTTCCCCTCTTCTGTGGTAGCTCCAAACTGGTGCAGACCAAGGATTCCAAAACCTCTGGCCCATCTCTTCACCTATCTTCCAGTCAAAATTATCTGTGATTTGGACAAAGAAAGCATGTGCACATACATGCATTCAGCTGGACCATAGGGCTCTGCTCTTGTGCACATACAAGAGGCGCACACGCTGCAGCCTGTGGAGATCTCCCAGGGTCCCCCGTGGCCCAGCAGGCATCTTCGAATTTTCACCCAGACAGGCTCATGCCCTGCCGGCAGCACTTCCTGCTCCTGCATCGCTTGGCCACAAATCCCTGGTGGGCTCTGAGCATCCCCATGGCAAGCTATGAGGGAGGAGCGTGTGCTCAGTACCCTCAACATGGCTGGGGTGTGCTCAGAATGCCCGGTGGCCACAGCTCAGCCACCCACACTCTCTCTGGCCTCCTGCATCTCCCTCCAGCTCCACCTGTCAGCTCTTCTTCCCTCTGAGCCTGAAATCTTACACAATACATTTATTTATTTATTATTGTTGTTTGTTTTTTGAGACCGAGTCTCATTCTGTCACCCAGACTGGAGTGCAGTGGTGCAGTCTCAGCTCACTGCAACCTCTACCTCGTGGGTTCAAGTGATTCTCATGCCTGAGTCTCCCAAGTAACTAAGATTACAGGCACTCGCAACCACACTTGTCTAATTTTTGTATTTTTTACTAGAGACAAGGTTTTGACATGTTGGCCAGGCTGGTCTCAAACTCCTGACCCGAAGTGATCTGATGGCCTCTGAAAATGCTGGAATTACAGGCATGAGCCACCATGCCCAGCCATTAGATAGTAAATTTAAAAAGAGCCACTGCACCGTGCAGAGCACCACGAGGATCAAACCTGCATTCACACCCACCCTTAGTGGGATGTGGGAAATCCATTGGTTCTCTTTGCCACTGCCCCGCCTGGCCGTCTCATTGCTAGGACCTTGTCCCACTAGGGGGGACCCCGCTCCCTCAGCTCAGGAGTCCCACCCAGGATTCAAGTGACCTCAATAGCGCAGAAAAACAGTTCCTGAAACCATGCTGGGTCTTTTATGAAGCTGTGTGCAGCTCAAGGCTTTCATTCCCTGCATGCTTCCTGCTCCCCTTCCAGGTGCAAGGTGCAGGGCAAGGGGCCAAAAATCACAATTCTGAGCAAGAGAAGCAGCCCTGATCTCACTGAGCGTACAGCCCAGCCACGGGCATGACACTGAACCCAGTGCAGTGAAGCGTCCCCCCAGGAGCACAGCCAAGCCAACCCTGGGAGCCAGGAAAAGCTTCTCAGGGGCCTGGCGTGACCCCTGACACTGGAAGGCAGTGTAGGAATTACTCTTATAAAGGGAAATGAAAAGAGGGAACCACATAACAGGAACACAGGTTACCAGGGCCCAGGGAAAGACAAGGAGAGAGGGAAAGAGGCAGGGAGGAAGGGAGGGGAGCCAGCAATGGCGCATTCGAGAACCTGGGAAGGGTGCCATGTTCAAGGCTTGGGCCTATCAGAAGAGCAGCACAGGAAGGAGGTGGCTGGAGGCACCAACTTGCTAAGCTGCAGATAACACTGCCGGGGCTATGGGCTGGTGCATGGCCTGTTAGGAACATATAACAGCAAGAGGTGAGTGGCAGGTGAGCAAGCGAAACTTCATCTGTATTTACAGCCACTCTGCCTTGCTGGCATTACCACCTGAGCTCCACCTCCTGTCAGATCAGCGGTGGCGTGAGAGTCTCATAGGAGCACAAACCCTACTGTGAACTGCACGTGTGAGGAATCTGCACTGTGCTCCTCATGAGAATCTAATGCCTGAAGATCTGTCACTGTCTCCCATCACCCCCAGATGGGACTATCTAGTTGCAGGAAAACAAGCTCGGGGCTCCCACGGATTCTACATTATGGTGAGTTGTGTAATTATTTCATTATATATTATAATGCAATGATCATAATAGAAATAAAGGAAACAATAAATGTAATGGGCTTGAATCATTGTGAAACTATCCCCTTGCCCCATCTATGGAAAAATTGTCTTCCGTGAAACAAGTGCCTTGTGCCAAAAATGTTGGGGACCACTGCTCTAGGGCACGTGGCTTTATCTTAGATGCAATAGAGCCCCTGAAAGTTGTGAGTGATAAAAAGCACCATCTAACTTGCATTTTAGAGATAATTTTCCAGTTGCTGGGTGGACAGTGGTTGAGACAGGAGGCAGGGGATTCTTGGGAGGACTTCATTGTCACCCGGGAGTGGGAGTGGTCTGCTGGGACAAGGCAGGGCAAGTGAGGATGGACAGGGACGGCTGGGGGCAGCAGGAGAAGGGATGCCACAGAGACAGGCCTGTGCAACATGTCCTGTGAGCTGCATGGAAGGCTCTGATGCCTGATGAACATGTGTGTAAATGCATGAATCAAGGATGGATGGATGGATGGATGGATGGATGGATTCTATTGATGGATTAGTAGAAAAACATTGATTCTCAGTTATCTGACAGTTTCACTCTTTAGAATAGGTTTACATAATGCATGAGGCAATTTTTATTAAGGCCACAAAATTGATGATCCTTTCCTGAATTGCAGGCTGTAAGTCCCCTCCTCTTGAATCTCTGATGGCTTGTGACTGCTCCAGTCCACGTGGTATGAGGGAAGTATATTATAGGTTGCCGGGAACTCATCCAGAGAGGCATGCAGTGTCCACCCTGTTCTTCTGAATGGTCATGCTGGAGCCCGGGATCTCAGGAGCCTTCCAGGTTGGAGAAGCCTGGCCATGTGGAATCCTCCTGACTGACAGTCCAAGCTGAGCTCAGCTTTTTAGCACCAGGTGGCTTTGTTTTGCTAAGCTATTCTTGAAATGAGTATGTTCCCAAACCTTGGGAACAGCCCCAGGCCTCATGTATTTCCACTTAGGATCCCAGATATTGTGAGTCAGAGACACACCGTCTTCTCTGTGCCTGTTTAAATTCTTGAAATCTGAATACATGAGCCGAATGAAATAGTCGTTTATGCCGCTAACTTTTGTGTGATTTGTTTTTCATTAATAGGAACTGGAACAGAATTTGGCAGCTGGAAGTGGGATGCCACCACAATAAAAACCTAAAATACATGGCACTTGTTTTAGGGTTGAAGAAAATTGGAGAGACTTGAGGAGACCGTCAGCAGAAGCTAGGCAGATTTCACAGGAGCTGCCAGGGAAAACGCAATGAAGAGAATAAAAAACGTTACCAGAGGAAAGAAGACTCCTGCTATATGTGGTAGAAATTTAGCAAAACTGTTGCCTGCAATAATGTAGAAAACACAGGCAATGAAATGATGGACTAGACTAAAGAGATTTTTTAGGCAGAATGTTGAAAGTGTCAACTGTTTTCTGTTAGCTGCACATCAAAAGGTAAGGATAAAGAGGGGTGAGTTACCAGAAGAGTTTATTCAGTTTTCAAGGAGAATTTAGAGAAAATATAAAGAAGCAAGACTTGTTAGCTCTGGGATTAAACTATTTTACATATTCAGGCTTTCCAGAGAAATATTGAAGGCAGTGCTTCACAGATTCTTTCAAACTAAAAAAAATCTTCTAAGAGTCTCAAGACTGTGCCTCGAAGACCTTGCCTGCCAACAGTAGAACTTTTAGGAACTTAGGGGTGTTTCCAACCTTATCCTCAAAGGAGTTTGAGTTAGAGAAGGGCTTACCTTGGAGAGATTTTTGGGTGTGGCTTTTACTAATAGAATGAGTTATAAATGGCTACAAAGGAAACTCATAATGCTTTTGAAGAATTTATATCACCTTGGACTGAAGCAGTATAGAAGCAACATGAAATGAAAAGAGTATTTTGGAGTGATAACATCTGACATCATGAGGTAGGTTGAGAAGGGTATTCAGTTATAAATTCAGGTCATTTCTTATTTTAAAAAATAATAATAATAAAGTGAGGGGGGAGAGGGGGCTTAGGGCTTAGGGTGTAAGAAAGAGCCCAGATGGCTGAGCCAAGAGCCACAGAGAACAACCCCAGCAAATGAGATGATGACTTAATCAGGGATCAGAGAAAATGCACTTGGTCAGATTTCAGAATTGCTGTCGTCCAATGACTCACATGTGCCTTCTTCCCCTATCCCATGAATAGTGGTATCTTTAGATTTCAGAATTGCTGTGTTCCAATGGCTCACACCTGCCTTCTTCCCCCACCCCATGAATAGTGGTATCTTTAGATTTCAGAATTGCTGTGGTCCAATGGCTCCCACATGCCTTCTTCCCCCATCCCATGAATATTGGTATCTTTAGTGGCCAACCTATGTTGTCCCAGCATTGGAGATTGGGAGAGGAGCAAAGATAATTTTCACTTGTGTTCCCAGGTCAGATTGAGAGGAGCTGTACCAAGGAACCATGCACAGAAGCCTCAGCCTTACAAATTAAATGTAAGTAATGTGTGGCCAGAAAGCAGACTATAATGTTCTTTTTAAGAAAGATGACCATGAATTTTTTCCACATGTCTCTTGTTATGATATAGAGTCTATGTCCCCTCTTCTTAAATCTAGGAGGGCGTTCATTTGTTTTCATTTACATGCAGCAAAAGGCGTTCTTCTGATTTGTGAGTTTACTCCACATGAAGTGATCCAGCTTTTCCCTCCCTGCTACATCCTGTCTGAACTCCTTACCTACAGAACCCGTGAGACCCCAAAATGGATATTTACTGGCACGCTCAATATGAGATCCTGTGCCATCATGCAAGGGGCTTTGTTATCCTAAGGCCCATGACATGAGCAAGTCCACAACAGCAGAGATCACATTGCCCAGGTCTACATTCCTAGCCAAGACACATGACCAAAGTAGCCTCAGGTGACTCCATTCCCCACTGCACCCATTGGAATTCACCAGAAAAGCAGAACCAGCAGGAGAAAGAGATGCAGATGTAGACAGAGATATAATAAGAGATTTATGTCGTGTAAGAAAAATGAATCTCGGGACCCCAAACTCACTAAGCCAAAGGGAAAGTCAAGCTGGGAACTTGGTCATGCACACCTGCCTCCCATTTTGGTTCCTAAATGAGATGCCTACAAAGATGAAAAGCTCACACTGTGCCCACCAGGAAATCCCTTGTGAGTGTCAAGATCTTTACTCTACAGAGTTTCTGTTTAAGTGCACCATGGCAATGTAAATTGATAGCTTACTCCACAGGTGCGGGACCAAGGACAGAACTCAAAGTCATCCCTCTGCTCACCTGAAATAAATGCACATCTGACTGCTTCCTCTGCCCGATTGTCTATCTTATCTTATGTAAAAATGCAGATTCACTGAGCCAGACAAAGGCAGGAGTGACTATTCCCCACAACCCCACATGAAAATTGTGCATTTCTCAGTATCCCATCCTTTCCCTTTTAAATATTGGAGCCTTCAAAATAATCTTCTGAGAAAGGCATAGACCTGTCTCCTGGGCACATGTCCTTAACTTTGGCAGATAAACCTCCTAAAATGATTGAGACTTGCTGAGGTCATTTTCCTTGATTGACAATCTCAAGGATTGGCTTTTGCCATTGTGGGGGCTGTTAAGTCTGAAATCCATAAGACAGTTGAGCAGGCTGGAAACTGTCAGGAAGGAGCTCATACTGAAGCCTTAAGGCAGAATTTCTTCCTCACGTAATCCTGTTTTGCTTTTACATCCTTTTGACTGATTGGGTAAAGCTTACCTCATTATGCAGAATAATTCCTTTACTTAAAGTCAACTGATTTTAGGTGTTAACCACATCTACAAAATATCTAACAGCAACTTCTAGATTAGGGTGCAGTTGAATAGCTGGGTACGGTAGCCCAGTCAAGTTGATATGCAAAATTGACTATCCCACCTATCTTTTGAGTCACCCCAGCCTTCCAGCCTTCACAGCTGAAGTTCTGGACTTTGCAGAGCAGAAACAAGCCCTCCCTACTGTAACCTACCTGAATGCCTTACCCACAAAACCTGTGAGCCCATAAAATGGTTGTTGATACTACCACATTTCAGGGTGTGTTGTTGTGAAACAGTAACTGATACAAGGCATGAAAGGATGGTCCCTTCAACACAGGGGTTGTGCTAAAACGATCCACCCCCAGAAAAGCCACCTCTGGAAAGCTCTCTATAGTGTAAGAGTCTGTCCCAAAAGCTGTGGCATTATCTGGACTGCTTCTACCAGGAAAGCTAATCCCATAGTAGCAGTGATGAACAGATGGTTGTCGTTTTCAGACACCAAAGAATCCTAACGTTCAGATAATGTGTAGAGACAGGCAGGAACCCATAGGCAGATACAGATGGGAGTTCCTGAAATGGTGACAGTTTCATGAGTTTGAGGCAGTGTTTGAAGAAGAGCACTTTCTCTTGGCCAAAGTGATTGGGCTAAAATGAGAGAGGGGTAGGGGGTTATCACCTACAGAGCCTCTCTGGGGTGCCGGGCCATGTACCAGACATTTACTACACTAGGACCAGGGATTTCGGTAACAGATCACATGTCAATTGAGTTCATAGTAGAGAAGGTGGGAAAGAGACAGAAAGTAGGGAGGCACAAGAGGGATGGGTGGAGGGAGAAAGGTGAGAAAGTGGGAAGTGGGGTTATTAGTTAAGGAAGAGTCTCTGGAGAAACTGAGTTTGTTTGGGAAGTTTCAGGATGTAGAGTTCAGGGATGACATTCATAGCCATCTAGAGATGACTTAGGTGGGCTGAGTAATGACACACCCTGCCCCGTCATAAATATATTTACACCCTGATCCTTGGACCTGTGAATGCTACTTTATACAGCAAAAAAAAAAAAAAAAAAAAAAAAGGTGGGGAGAATTTACTGATGGAAATAAGTTAAGGATGTTGAGATGAGGGGGTTTTCCTGGACTACCCTGGTGAGGCTTAAATGCATCATCCTGTCCTTGTGAGAGGCAGAGGTTGACTTGACACAGAGAAGGGGCCACAGGTAGACAGAGGCAGGGGTAGGAGCAAGGTAGCCTCAAGCCAAAGAAAGTCTGAAGCCCCCAGAAGCTGGAAGAGGCAGGAAGAGTCCTCCTTGGAGTCCCTAGAAGGAAGTGAGGCTCTGCCCATGCCTTGATTATGAGAGAAAGAATTTCCATTGTTTAAGACATAATTTTTTTTCATAATTTATTACAGCACTCACAAGAAATGAACAAAATGACCCTCCCTCAAAAAACAGTGTGAAGTCAAAGTGTCATGAAAGCAGCCCCAGCCTGGTACATGGTGATGTGGTTTGGCTTGTGTCCCCACCCAAATCTAATCTGGAATTGTAATCCTCATGTGTGAGGGGAGGGACCTGGTAGGTGACAGGATCATGGGAACAGTTTCCCCCATGCTGTTCTCGTGATAGTGAGGGAGTTCTCAGGCAACCTGGTTGTTTGATAAATGTCTGGCACTTCCCCCTTCTCTCTCTCTCTCTCTCTCTCTCTCTTTCTCTCTCTCTCTCCTGGCACCATGTAAGATGTGCCTTGCTTCCCCTTCACCTTCTGCCATGATTGTAAGCTTCCTGAGGCCTCTCCAGCCATGTGGAACTGTGAATCAGTCAAACCTCTTTTTGTTATAGATTGCCCAGTCTCAGGTAGTTCTTTATAGTGCAAAAATCCTTAGCTGTGGTGTCCTGGCTGAATTAGTCATCATGGGGGAAAAGAACAAGGAGAGACAACACTAGACAGAGTCTACAGTGTTACACTGAAACACACGTGACACACGAGTGGGCACCAGATGAATGCACGATGACAGTGACAGAGACGAGAATGCCCAGGGTGAAAGGGAGGGATGCAAGGCAGCACCCCAGGGAGGCAGGGTGCATCTGAGGTTGGAGCTAGATCTCATTCTGTCTTTCCAGATCCTGGCCAGCCTCTGGCAGGACAAAGGCACGGGCCAGGCAGGGCCCACAAAGGCTTGTGTTCACCACTAACTCATTAAGAACCGCAGCACTGGAACAAGAGTGTTAAAGCCTCAGATGCAACTCAATTTGGGAGCGCCTACTGCCCAGGATGACTCACGCTGTATCCTGAAACCAAGGTCCTCCCTCCAGCCTTTCCCTGGTGCTTTAGACAAATATTAGAAATGTGGAGGCCATCACTTCCTGTAAATAGATTTAATCTCTTAGGCTTTCATCATCCAAACAGAAGCTCACTTACTGCTGGTGCTAAATCAATATGAAATAGTAGGGAGTTCTTAAAAGCAAACCACCTAGGCCTCAGATGTAAATAGCTCCCTCTAAGGACATCTCTGGGTGCCTTCTTTTCCTTTGGTTTACTTCCTCCCTCTCCTCTGCCTTTTTACTTTCCTTCTGTCTTTCTTAAGATCATTTGGAAGCCCTTCAGGCAAACAAAAGGAGATTGAGAAACAAACTCTCCCCTCAATCCAGGGTGGGCAGCTCCCCCCGTTCCTGCCTGGGATTTTGTGTGAACTTCAGAGGTCCCTGGTGTTTTGTTTTGTTCTTTGCTTCATTCCTTCGGTTTTAAGGTAACCTTATGGAGTCCAAAGGCCTGATTTGCATGAATGTGAACAACACCGCTCTCTGTTATCCAAATAATTGGATCTGTCTTTCCTTTACTAAGACTGACTTAGTTGTGCCATTTGAGGACTGAAATGTAAAATGGGAGTGTGTGCCATGAAATCCTGTTTGTAGGAAAGCAGTCACCCTAGGGGGAAGAAACCAGTGGGCTGCACGGTGGCTGGAACTGCAGGGAGAGGCTTCATCTCCAGCAAACACACGCGCGGCCAAGCGCCCGGGCCAGCACCCCTGGCTGTTTGCTAGCAGAATCACGAGGAAGAGTAAGTTGAAAAACAAGAAGGAAAACGCTTCCGTGTACCCACAAGATGAAGTGCACACAAAGTTGGGGAGGGGCACCATCGTTCAAGACTCTGGGCCACTGAGTCCAAACCTTCTCTGGCTGTGGAAAAGCAGCCCAGAGCCACAGGTGACCTTGCAACTCACACCCCTGCTGCCCTGTGGCACCACACGCTTGCCCAGGCCTGGGTCTGCTCACCCTCCCCTGCAGGCCAGAGGGAGCTACACAGCTGCCCTGGCCATGGAGGGGTCGACCTCGGCATCCCCGCACCAGAGTGCCCTGACCTCATCCCCCACAGTCTCCTTAGGCATCCTAGCCAGCCGTTTCCTGGGTGTCCAGGCAAGAGAGAAGTCGCTGATGTCAATCGCAAAAGCCTAAGAGGCCCCTGGCCCAGTGGAGGAGACCCTGCCTGTTGGGATCCAGGGTCGCCAGGCCTGAGAGGAGGACACACAGCCCAGGCCATCACGTGACCTGAATTTCCACAGTCGGGCAGGTGGCTGCGGAGCAGGGTTTGTTTTCACCAGATGATTTTTTTTTTTTTGCTTTTGTTTTTATTTGCTTGCTTCTTTTGTGAGAAGAATTGCTTTTTTCTTACTCTATTTTTTGCATGTTTGCATGAGCTCTGGAAACCAAAAAAAAAAAACAAATAAACCATTTTGGGTTAACATGTTTCTTTTTATTCAGACGCTTCCTTAAGTTTCAGCAGTTATGTAAACTGCACTCACAGGCCCTCAGGCTCTGGAACTGCCCTTTTACCTTTCTCACCAGCACCTGCGGCGGACAGAACGGTGACTACCACTGCATGGGGGCAGAGAGAAATTGATATATGTGTGCCAAAATCTCAAGGAGGATCAGACAGGCCAGGCAGGGTCCCACAAACAGAGGAGTGAGTGGAGGATGTCCAGGAACCTGGGAGGCAAAGGCTCAGCCGCAGAGTTCAGGCCACAGCCACGCCTTAGACAGGGAGGCCGGCTGTTAGAGGGACTCAGCTCTGAAGAGCACCTGGCAGTAAACCACACCTTCTTTCCTCGGGAGCCACTCATGGATGATTCCATTGCATTGATGAAGACCAGCCTTAAGAAGAAGAAGGAAAAGTGAAGTCACAAAGAGGCTGCTTGTCACCCCTCTTCCGTGTGTGACTCTTTTCCATGGCCACGCCAGGTGGCGGACATGGGGCGTTTGGGGAAGGCCCAGTGCAGCATGTGCGTGCGGCCAGCAGGTGTGCTGGGGCTTTGATAACCAAAAAACCCCAAAACAGAGCATGGAGGGAAAATGATCTGCAGATGTGTCACCGGGAAGAGTCAACCTCCTGCCAGTAAATTAGTCAAAGTTGCGTTTCCCCAGATCAGCCTTACCTACTGAAGTATAAATTATGGCGCTAGGCAGGTCATCCAAATTTTCCAAAGTCTCCAAAGACAAGACGCCCAGATTGCGGGATGTTCTTGGCAAAGTTGTGTTCTTCTCAAAAATTACTCACAAGGGAGCTGGAGAGCATTCCAAGGGCTTGTGTTTTCCCAGAGGAGCTGGTTACACAGCAGCTCGAGGGGCCACAGGGCTGCCCTGGGAGCAGATGCCAGTGGTTTGCTGCTGGGCACACCAGGGCCAGAGAAAGCAGCTGTTCCTACCCTGCCCTGTGAGTCACGTTTCTCACCTGACACTAGAGGTGTCGTGGCTGTGACTAGTCCCCGTCAGCATGCTTCCTCCTAGGATCTTCATGCTTGTCTCTTCTTGGGGAAGACTGGACTCTCAGGCACTCGTGGTACATTTGTCCTGACATCACTGTGGCAAAGCAAAAAGATTCTGTTTTCATTAATTCCCACTTTAAATAGGAAGAAACCAAAACACAGAAAAGGCATGGGTCAAACCCTCAGGCCTCCCCAGATAGCTGGAATGAAGCTGTGCAAGTTCTCCTCATGCCAGAAAGCTGTGTTCTGCCAGGGACTAGGATTTTTCAGAGCAGTATCTCTGAATCTAAGATGCGCCCATTCTCTCAAGGGATTCTCAGAAGGTCTCAAATTTCCAACACAAAATGCAAAAGGAAGCCCAAAGAAAAATTTAAAGAAAATATACACATAAGTTTTTTTTTGTAATTCCATGGATGCTAGGTTTTCAATAGGTGGACTAAATTTTTGTCCTTACCTTAGAAACTACATTGACTGGTTTATTATAAAATAGTTAACATATTCACAAGATAAAATGCAATAAGTAAAACAAACATGCTTTTCTTCAGTTGGCTCTCACTGGGTCTCTTTGGACATGACCTTGTCCATCAGAGGGCAAGACCCAGCCTGAAAGTCTGCCCGAACCTGGAGAGCGATGAGGACACCAGCCACGGAGCCAGAGGCCTGTGCGTCGTTCGAGCACCGCTGACCTTCCTGATATGCGAGTGAGATGCCACTTAGTGACCCTTCCTAGAGTGGATGGAACAGGGCCTCCCGGAAAGGCATGTCCTGCTGGAAATTCAGTGTGTGACCTTGTTTGAAATCAGAGACTTTGCAAAGGTAAATAAATTAAGAACTTCACGAGGAGGCTATTTTGGGTTGGGATGCGTCCTAAGTGTAATGGGAGTGTCCTTGAAAGACTCAGAACAGAAAACATGGAGGTGCACGCCACATGCTAATGGAGGCAGAGAGAGGGCTGTGTCCGGGTGACTGGCAACACAGAGCAAGGATGGAGCCTCCAGAAGGAACCGATGCTGCTGGAACTTTGATCTTGGACTTCTGGCCCCCAGCATGATGAGACAATAACTTTCTGTTGTTTTAAGCCAGTCTGTGTTAATGCGTACAGCGGCCCCAGGAACACATACATTTACTCATCCAGGAAAAGGGACAAGGTAGTCATGGAAGAAAAAGAAAGAGCACGAAGCCTGCTGCCCACAGGAGGCTGATCTCCTGGTGCAGTGGCCCAGTAGCAGCCTCCATTACCATTGGTGTCCAGCTGCCCTGAGGGTGCTGGCCCCCAAGGGCCAGGAGGGGCTGTCAGGACTCATCTCTCCATGTCAGAGGATGCCTGGACACAGAGGATGGACTTGTCTGGGACCCCGAGGGAGCAGGGAAGACCAAGGCAGGGGTGGGGGCGCTGCAGGCCCTCCACACACCGGCCCAGCCCGGCCGAACTCAGCAGCCCTTCCCACCCTCCAGTAGGGAATACTGGGAAATATGGGCAGAAGGAGCTTCTTGAGAAAGGCAGAGCAGAGACGGGGAGGCGGTGCCCAGGGAGTGAGGACTCTGAAGACACTGAGGGCGACTCTGAGAGGAAGAGGTGCAGTGCTCGCCCTTGAGGAGCTGGATGGCCTGGCTCTCCTTTGGGCTCTGCCTGGAGCCCCCGACCTCAGAGCTCCATCTGGGGTGAGGAAGGTGGCCTGGGGGTGGGGTGGCACCTGCTTTGGGCTCTGCCTGGAGCCCGGGACCTCAGAACTCCAGCCACGGTGAGGAAGGTGGCCTGGGGGCGGGGCGGCACCTGCTCGCTGAGACAGCAGCCCACACACTGCAGCGCACCTGCCTTCCTCGAGAAAGCCACGGGACACCTGCTTGAGAGCGTGGGGTCAGACGCTTCTCCTTCACCTGCAACATGGACTCATCATGAGCTCCGTATTGCACGTGGACTTTGGCTGCGGAGAACCCTGTGCTGGCACAGCTAAGGGCTCAGACTCCCGGGGAAGATAGGTCACTCAGAAGGAACCGGAATGGGAAGCAGAGCCAGGTGAGGGGCCTCAGTGGCGAAGGCACCTGTAGAAGCCACCCAGCCCTGGGCCCAGCTACCTCTCTCAGGCGGAGGCCACGCAACAGAGACCCAAACTGTGTATCCAAGAAAAATGAAAACATAAAACCGCATGGACATCCTGCCGCTTGTCAACTTTCCATCCTGAATCAAGAGAACATGCAGCCTCCTTGCAAGAAAACCAATGAGTTCACCTCCAACTAGGACTTCCCACATGAGGACAAGGACAGACCCAATCCTGCCAGTGCCTCTTGCAGGCATCCAGGAGAGCCACCTGTGGCCACCACCCTTCGGGCTCTCCCCCTGCCCCAGCAATCCTCCCACCAGGTCTGCATTTGAATACTCAGATCAATGGCTTCAGATGGAACCTAGCAAAGACTGATGGAGTCCATCCCATCCTGTTTATCTCTCCCGGCCGGCGTTTCCTCTCAATTATACTCGTCTAGGGTACAAAATCAGGATGGGTGGTGGCACGCAACATTGCCACTCCTACATATTAAATGGAATGAAAACCAACTTAAGAGTTACTTCAGGTGTCTGGCTCTCCAGGGGCAGAAGCAAATCCAGCAAAAAGCCCCAATTCTTCTCTCTTCTCTCTACAGCTAACCACAGCAAACCAGGGAGAGGGAAAGCCTGAGAGAATGAGAATAGACAGGCATTCATTCAGGCCTTAAACTGGCCTTGCTTTTCTGGGATCCTGCATTCAGGGTCCCTTATCTTTCTCTTCCGAGTGCCTTCCCAGCCCTCCACCTCACCCTTGGTCCCCATGCACACTTCATTCCTCTGATTGTTTCTAGATTGGCAGGAGGTCTGGGAACTGTGCCTGCAGCTGAAATGGAGAAAACCCATCCAGCACCTCCCCTTCCATCGGTAATTAAACCTCCAGCCCAGAGCCAGCCCTGCCCAGGATGCCAAGCAGCGCTTCTGCTTGTGAATCCGCTTTGATCTCTGCAAGGACAACCTGTCCCCACCCTGCCCTGCTCGCCACTGGAAGGTGCCTGGTGGACACCATGGTTCATACCCAAGTTACAATGGATAAACAACATCTCCCTGCAAGGCCTTTCACAAAGTGCATTTGAGGCGAGGAAGGGAGATTCATGGAACACCACTCCATTCTCAAAGGCTGAAAGATCAGTTTGCAAAATGGATAAGCTTAAATGCCTTTCACATTTCACAAAAACCTCTGGGAAAAGTTCTGTACTTCTCTCAGATACAAATAACTGGGACTGTGAGAGATGCCACACTCTTGATGCTGGGTTATCTAAAATATTTATTAAGGTCTGACCTTGCTCTGTCTGCCTTCAGCCTCACGCTCCTCTGCAGAACTGATCTGACTGCTGTCACTACCGCAGACTTCCCAGCCAGATAAACCATAAGGCCACATCTCCCCATTTCTCTTGTTTGACATCTCGGTGACATTTAGCCCTCTGGAAATTGGCTCCTCCCATGGCCACAGGACACTTCACGCTTCGGCTGCACCTCCTACCCTCTGAGGGCTCCATCTCATTGCTGGGTCCTCTGCCTCTGGTCCCTGGGGGTGTTGGGACTCTTAAAGTTTCTGTCCCCAGCCCTCTACTTGTGTGGACCGAGGCCTTTCCCACCTGGCAGGACAGCCTGAAGAACACCGGTCGGAGCTTCTTTCTCTCACCGTGTGAGGCAAACTGTCATCATCCACCAGCAGAGGCAGAGGTGAGCAGCCCCACAGCCCACGACCTCAGGGTGGGCAGCACTGGCCCCTGTGGGGTCATGTACCCATCGAGTGTGCACTCACGCCCTGCAAGACGACACCCTTCTGCACACAAATGCATAACCCGACAAGGCACATGGCTGAATTCACTCCAGAATCATGTTTAAAAAGCAAAACATGCCCAGCTTCCAGAGTCGAGCACTAACTGCAATCGCAAGAAAACCTGAGTTTCTAAAGTAGCGATCAGAGGGTCTACAGATGGAGCCCAGACAGCCTTCCGGGCAAACTCTTCTCTTCCTCAGCCCCAGTCTCTAATCCCCACAAACCCTCCAGGGACCTCCACTCTTCCAAATACCTGAACCCCCTGTTCCTCTACCCGTCTCCTCTTTCGGTCTTTGTAAGGAGCCGTCTGTGTCCAGTGGCACCGCCTGGCAGCTCCACGGGGCCTGGCTTAAGAATGAGCAAAGCCCCGGACCCCCCCCCCCGCCCCGCCGAGCCCCACCAGCCCGTGCATGGGGGCCCCACAGAGGGTTCATGCAGACAAGACATGCTAGAGGCCTGTGGGGACCTCGAGGGCCGTTCTGCCCCATTGCTGCACGGCGAAAAGAAAATAATAATAATTTCTAAGACTTTCAGGTTCAGCCTCCCAAAGTACTTTTCCAGGAACATACTTTGAAAGAACACCATAGAAAATACGATCCCAGTGACATGAAGCTTCAGACATCCTCGTGATTTAGGGGGCGAGACGGCGAAGGGATCTCGGGAAGAATTTGTTTTTGTTTCTGAAATGTCAGAAGAAAACACACCTTTGAGATGAGCCTGTACTGTTAGCTTTCAAACTCCCCCTTGTGCTTTGCTTGGGTCCCGCGTGTGCTGAGCAGGAGAGAAAGGCGTGCAGAGGGGTCTGCTCCTGGGCCTCCCTTCGTAAGGGGAGTCGGTTCCAAAGGCCACGTGTAAAGCACGAAGTCTCGCACACTTTCTTTTCTTTTCTTTTCTTTTTTATTATACTTTAAGTTTTAGGGTACATGTGCACAACGTGCAGGTTTGTTACATATGTATACATGTGCCATGTTGGTATGCTGCACCCATTAACTCGTCATTCAACATTAGGTATATTAAAGCACAGATGATATTCAAGAGCAACTCATTGGAGGAGTTGCCAAAGCGTGTCTTCAGGGTATACAAAGTTTGTTCCGGAAGGAGCGTGAAGGCTCCAGGTGCCGATGTGGAGCATGGATTCAGCCAAGCAGGCGAATGTGCACTGAGCCTGCACTGACTGCCTACTGTATGCCTGGTACATGCAGAGATAGAGGAAGGGGCAGAGGCTCTGTCCTCAAACCTCGCACATGCTCAGCAGGAGGTGCACACACGTGAGCTGTGAGCGCCGTGTACCCTGCAGGGACGAAGACACAGCCTCCCTACAACGCACCCAGCCCCAGAGGCAGGTGCGTGCACTCACACGTGCACGGCGAGGGGACCTCATGTTTGACACGCTCTGGACTTCACAAGCTCATCTCCTGGAATTCCACTGTGTCGGGATGAGTTTTGTGTTACTGAGAGAGGAACTAAAGCTGTCTTTTTCTCTTACTAAGCAGAATGCCCAATTCTGCTCCAGAAATGGACCACAAAACTGCAAAATGCAAGAGAAGGCACTAAAATCTCAGCATCCTCTGAACACAGAAACACTTTAGCAAATTCACGACTGGAAAAAAAAGTTCCGGTAAGCTGGCGAGGTTTCAGACAGCGATTGCTCCGAGCTCGCCTTTTTATTCCGAAATTCTTATCAGCAAAATGCTAAAGTGGATTGATACCGTTAACATCTCCTCTCCGCTTTCCTTGGGAACTCCACATTCATTCTTATCGAAAATATAATATTTATGTATTTCAAGAAAATAGAGAAAATAAACACACAGTGGTCACACCGCTGAAGAGTTACTGGAATTCTCCTGTGTCCGAAGGAGCGAGTTAGAACCTGGGACCTGGCGGCAAAGCTGGGTGTTTTCAAGGACGTGGGTCCAGCCTCTTCCTCCCCCACATCTGGGCCTGCTGAAGAGTATCTGGCCCAACGGTAATGGTCAGGGGCCAAGTTTCTGAGAAGGCGGCTCGGAGTACGTTGATATTTCATTGAAGACCTGCCACAACCTTATGACAGTTGTACTATCCTTTACAGGTAAGGAGACAGGATGCAGTGCTAGGCTAATACTTTACCTTTTTAATCTATTAATCTACCACCTTAGGGACATGATTTTAAATCCACTCCAGAGCAAAGTGACTGAAAATCATTCTGGTCTGACAGCTTTAAAAGATCAGAAGTGAAACGTGCTAAGAAGGTCTCAGCCCGTTGATACCGCACGAGTTCAGCTGTTTGGGATTCCCCCGCCCTGGTGAGGGTGTACCCTTCCTGTTCAGAGGGTCCAGATCGGGCCTCACGTGCCAGCAGGAAAGTGTTCGTATTAGACGGGGCGAAAGTTATCCAGGAGCATGGACATCGGTCTGGGCTAGGGATGGGGAGCGCTGATGGAGTTGGAAAATCCTCAGAGTTTGGGGAAAGGTTTGCTTACTGCATATTGGGATGAGTGGTTGGCGTCACGAGAGCCAGTTAAAAGCGAGGGAATGAAAGCCAAGTGCTTGCTCCATGGAGCCACATGGCAGGACAAAACAGAAAACTTTATTTTGAAAAGCTTGCATTTTGATGACACAGAAGTTAATTGTGTTTGTATTTTTTTAAAACAAGCGATAGAGCCTCCAATTCCTGAGTAGTCTCCATGTCCACCAGCCAGATTGTCCCCAGGGCCAGCAATGGGGCCATTGAACAGGTTCTTCACCAGGAGTCTCAGGCCCTCAGCCAAAGCTTCTCCACCCACTGAGGGAGTCCAGGCCATTCCATAGCACAGATGTCCCCACTAAGCCCTGGCCAGCACTGCTGTTCGAGAGAAATACCAGGTCAGTTATTTGATCCAAAGGGGACTCTTCACAAGTAAGTAGCCAGGTGCAAAGATGAAGTTGTAACTACAAAGACTCAGTTCTCAGCAGGGCAGGGTGGCTTCTGCCTGCCATTCCAATGCTTTGGGAGGCAAAGGATTGCTTGAGGCCAGGAGTTCAAGACCAGCCTGGAAAACAGTGAAATCCTGTGTCTATAAAAAAATTAAAAACATATATATATACACACATATAATTTAAAGATCAAAAACTAAAATCATAATAATAGTAATAAAAGACTCACTTCTCACAGTGGTCATGGGTCCAACATGCACGTGTGGCCGTTTGCAGGCAGACCTTCCAACTATGTGAAGCCGCAACTAAAGAAAAGTTTGCATTCTTGCCAAAAGAGACCTTTTCTTTTGTACTTTGGAAACCAGGAATTATGCTAAGATGTTTACTTCTTGTTGCAAAGCAGCCACCCCATTTTCTCATATAGAGCTACGAAGCACCCATGCATACATAGACACCCGAGGTAAGAGGAAAGGGCCTTGGGGGGTGCTGCTGGCATCAGACAGTGCATTGAGAGCACCCCATGCAGGGTAGACAGTGCTGCTGAGAGAGAGGCTGCTGAGTGAGGAACAGGGTGACCTCTGCCTCCCTGTGCCACCCAGGGCCACATCCTCTGCCTGCTCAGACAGGCTGATATACATGGGGACCACTGGTTCTGGGGTAGCAGCATGGTCAGTTTGAAAATGCCTAAGCAGCAAACCTCAGATGTTTATGCACCAGCAGGGGCGACGGATGCCAAGGTGGCTCCTCCTGGACATACAGGGTTCTCCCGAGTGAGGCTCCTGTGCAGAGGCCTCAAAGCCGAACTACCTCTTTAGAACAGGCATTGGGCAACTCCATTCCAAAATCAAGGCCTAGGCTCCCCTGGGCTCCGCGGGGCTCCCCTGGGCCAGGCTGGGGAGAGGCAAGCAGAGGGAGAGTGTGGTCTGCAGAGTCCGCGGGCTTCACTTCCAGGAGAGAGGGGCAGGGCTCAGAGGCCCTGTCTGCTGTGGAGCTGCTCCCCTCCTAGCGTGGGGAGTTCCACATGCGGAGGAGCATCCCCTCGCCAGGTGGATGTGGAATTAGCACCCAAGGCCTGCAGCTAACATGCAGTGGGCAGCCCTGCAGCCCGAAAGCTGGCCCAGCACAGCACGCTTCTGTGCAGGGATCTGAGACGTCCTGGGAAGGGGTGAGCAGGGGATGCTGGAACAGCCAAACCGGGCGCTCCTGGAACATCTCGGGCAAGAGTGCAACAATAGGAATGCGACCCAGAGACGAGGATGCGGCTCACTATGGGTATCTGGGGAGGTGGGAGCTCTGACAGGTGTGAGGGAATGGGATGTAGGGTTACTGTTGGTGTCTGGTGAGGTGTGAGCTGTGCTGGGAGTAAGGGGATGGTGGTGCAGGGTCATTGTGGGTATCTGGGGAGGTGTGAGTTGTTGGGTCTTAGGGGACGGTGGTACAGGCTCAGTGTGTGTGTCTAGAGAGGTGTAAGCTGGGATGAGAGTGAGGGGATGGTGGTGCAGGTTCACTGTGTGTCTAAAGAGGTGTGAGCTGGAATGAGAGTGAGGGGATATGGTGGTGCAGGCTCACTGTGGGTGTCTAGAGAGGTGTGAGCTGTGATGGGAGTGAGGGGATGGTGGTGCAGGCTCACTGTGGGTGCCTGGGGAGGTGTGAGCTTGGAATGGGAACGTGGAAGCCAGGAGGAAGGAAGAGTGGCTGGGAATCCCATGAGTTCAGAGCCGTCAGCTGCAGCTCAGGTGCCCCAGCCCACAGAGGGAGTCTGTCGGGCTGGCACTGGGAACTCAGAGCCGGCAGCTGCAGCTCAAGTACCCCAGCCCACAGAGGGAGCCCGTCAGGCTGGCACCGGGAACTCGGGTATACAAGTGCACAGGTTTGTCTTGCTCCTGGCGGCATTCTGGGAGCAGCAAGCGCAGGGATGATGGTGACAGCCTGGGGACTGTAAGGGGGACACTTTCTTTTTCCTGCACACTTTTCTCTCCAACTCTTGCCCCTTCCTGGCCTCTAGGATCGCCTCCCAAATAAACTCCTGTCCCCAAATTCTTTACTTAGAAACTGCTTTGGGGCAGTCCAAGTTAAGAGGTTTTAAGGCATGAATGAGGGATTTGGGAGGAAGTGTTATCAAAATACACCTTGGAAATATCATAAAAGAATGGCCAGTGCTGACCATGTGGGTAAAGAAGGGAGGGGAAGACAGGAACACAGGGGTCTTCCTTGCAGGAGGGCAAGGCGTCCCAGAGGGGCGTGGAGACAGGGGAGTTCCGAGCATGAGTTGGGAGTCATCTGAGAAAATGCTCCTTCTTTGCCATTAAAAGAAATAATAATGATGATGAAAAAGAAAACATTATGAGAAAACGCTATTGCAGTAATCAAGATTACTAAAACATGACCTCGTTATTCATTTAAAAATGTTTGGATTAGACTACATTCAGGAAACACAGCGTTTTTATCTAACTCTGTACTGTAATTAGTGAGTTCATTTTGATGTACCCAGGTGAGTAATGCATCCCCTTTCTTCCATCAAATTGCCCTACCCATTAAGAAAAAACAGTCTCTGTTTTTTTCTCTCTCACCCTGGACATACTCCTAATTAGTTTGCTTTTTTTAATTAGAAGAGAATTGCTCAGCCTTCAAATTGTCCCCCACTTAATGAGCTTCTCCAGATGTTGAATTAGAAACCAAAAAACTACAGAAAAAACAGCTGGACATTAAATAAAACAGGAATTACCAACAGGTCACCTGGGAAACAATTCTATATCCTCACATTAATGCTAAGTAACCCCTGGCATGGCGTTTTTCCTGTAGAAATGATCAGGTCCCTGGCAGGAGATCCACACAGTCCACTCGTCACTCCCAGAGGCTGCCTCCTTCTTCCCACCCCCTACCTCTCAGTCTGAACGCCGTCCTGCAGCTGCCCCTGGCATTTATCACACCTCACTTGCAGTTTCTGGCTCTCCTGATGACATCTTAAGATGGCTGGGTAAGACCCTTCTCATAGGAATTTCTCACCTCCATCTCCCTGACAGTGACATCCTCAGAGTGACCTGGCTCCGTTTTCCTTAGAAGCTAGCTCTCTTGGTGACTTAGGGTTTAATATACACCATGGAATACTATGCAGCCATAAAAAATGATGAGTTCATGTCCTCTGTAGAGACATGGATGAAACTGGAAACCATCGTTCTCAGCAAACTATCGCAAGGACAAAAAACCAAACACCGCATGTTCTCACTCATAGATGGGAATTGAACAATGAGATCACATGGACACAGGAAGGGGAACATCACACACCGGGGACTGTTGTGGGGTGGGGGGAGAGGGGAGGGATAGCATTAGGAGATATACCTAATGTAAATGATGAGTTAATGGGTGCAGCAAACCAACATGGCACATGTGTACATATGTAACAAACCTGCACGTTGTGCACATGTACCCTAAAACTTAAAGTATAATAATAATAAAATTAAAAAAAATAAATAAAAGAAACTCAGGAGAAGCTCTAGGAATAAACGTATATGGACAGAAAATGCCCAAGCCTGACTATTTATAATGCCCAGCATTATAAATAAGGAATCACTACAATTAGAACTATTTAGATATTTAATGTCAGATACAGAAGAGTCAGAGAACAACTAATATATACAGAGGTGTTCAGTAAATGTTAGTTGACAGGGTAAATGGGTTTAAGCATTCCAGAACCATAGTTCAAATGTCACATGTACCCTAAAAATATGTACAACTATGTATCAATAAAAAACTAACAAACAAAAACTGAAAAAATAAATAAATAAATAAAATAAAGAGGAGTCTCCCTTTGAGACAGGAGTCTGTGGGCTGCCAGGGCTACTGCGAAGGTGAGGGTGAGAAAGCCTTGCAGGGCAGGGCACCCCCACCCTGTCCCCCAGCATTCACACCGCAGCCTCAGCCGTCTCAGGACGAGCCGTCTGAGTGCACCATGAGCAGCTCGTACCACGGCAATCTCTACACACATGCAATGCCAGGTTGTCCTTCCCGGATACAGGTCAGCTGCCATCTGGGGCAGTGTACCCACAGGGGTTTCCCGTAGAGACCCCGGCCCCTCCCCAGGGCTTCATCCTCTCCTCCTTAACCCTGGGTCTCAGGACTCGAGCATTGATACACCTTAACTCCTCGTCAAAAAGCGGAGTGGCTTTAACAGATGTTTGCATCCATAAACAGGCTTGCTTCAGGTGCTTCCCTTCCCGAGAAATGAAATCTGTGTTCTCCCCCAAAGACCAGCCTCCGGTGGTCGCGACAGGATTGTCCCAGATCCAAGGCCCCCAAGAGCCAGCTTCCTGGGAACGTGAATCCTCTGACTTAGGGTTGGGGACGGATGGCCTGAACCCTGTGCTCCTTCTGGAACTCCGTGTTCTTCAGGACAGCCGCATCCAGGCCACTGGCCAATGTCCTCGTTCAGAAATGCCAGAATGTTCCCACCTTCCTATCTTGCGCTCTTCTCACCTCTCTTTGCTTCCACGGCACGGCTCTGGTCCATCGGGTCTCCACTCCTTGCTGCCACACCCTTGGAGACAGCGAGTGTCTCAGCAGGATCACTGCCATCCTTGACATCAGCCCTGCCCATCCCTCCCAGCAGTAGAGGTGGTCTCCGGTCCTGCGTCCCTCCAACCTGCCTCAAGCCCCACTCCCAGAGGCCTTCTCCAGGCCACATAGAACTTTCTCTG
The DNA here is from genome assembly GCF_029281585.2 of Gorilla gorilla gorilla. Lineage (NCBI taxonomy): Eukaryota > Metazoa > Chordata > Mammalia > Primates > Hominidae > Gorilla > Gorilla gorilla. The sequence goes on along the minus strand of NC_073243.2, from coordinate 109,469,358 downwards.
CCAGGGACTCACTCTTCCAAGAAGACGTGGAGGGCAGTGATTCTCCTCAATGCAGCAGGTGCTTGTTGGGCCCTGCAGGGTGGGGCAGGAGGTTGAGATGGTGGCAAGATAACGCTCTGCAGCATCTCACACCACAGCCCGGGGACACCAGCCCACCAGCCTAGGGCACCGGCACTGGGAAATTCCGTCAATCATGAAATTATTAATGCAAAATGCGTGACAAAAATAAAACCCCAAACATCTGCCTATCGTTTTCATAACTGCACATTCGTATTTCAGATTTAGTTAAGTGCACGGTAAGTTTCTGGTTATAAATGCACTCGTGAACTATTAATAAAAATTTAAAGAATACAATGAATCACCTGTGTGATCTGACTAGCCCATCATTTTAATATGCAGAATTTCATTTTAGTCTTTATTCTGTGTACCTGCATTTCTAATGCAGTCAGGATTCTGGCGTCGATGATTTTGTGTCCTATTTCTTTTAATAAAAATGATCTGCTTGGCCTTCTGTCACTTATTTTTGCCTTTGAGAAAATGCCTTTGATGTTTTCTGTCTTTGCTACCTGAACTATATTTAGTTTACTTTATTTCTTCTAGGAAGAAATAAAGTGTATATTCATTCTGCCTTCAATTATTTGCATGATTACTTTACATTTAGAAATATTAATTCATATTTTTATTATTAAAAGCAAATATAAGATCACTTTCATCTCCTAACACAAGATGCAATTGTAGTGTATTTTTACCCTCTTCCAACACCCTTGGTTTCCTGATAAATCTGAGGTTGGAGCCACAGCTCACCTTCCTCTCAATACTCAGACCCTCCATCACCTCCTCTCCAGCCTCTTTTGGGATTCCATCCATGTTTCCTTTTAAGGCCCCAGGCCGTTCTCAGCCTCTCTGCCCCTGTGTGTTCACTTCAACTCCCAGGCTTCTTTTGCATCTGAAGTTGTAGGTTTTATCTTTTAAAAAAGGTCCCTAAGCGTCCTGCTGACTGAGGCTGTTTATCAGGGTGACATGTCTACATTGCCGGGAAGCTTTCAGCTGCAGCGACACAAGGGCTGCTGCAACAGGCCGGAACAAGGCGCCTGGACTTGCCTAGGGCAGAGGCGAGGGAGGCTGCCCAGGTGGTGGGTGGAGAAGTTAAAAGGCAGCATCAATGCTGCAGGCATGTTCTGCCCCTGGCTCTGTGACATGGAGCAGTCATTTCATCCCAGGCCTGGAAGCCCTCATGGTCACAGCAGGGCTGCCAGCGCCCCTCCAGGCCACACACTTTCTCCCTCAGTCATGCCTCCTGGGTGAACATGGCTCTGTGTCACAATCAGATGGTTCTCCCAGCAGCCTCCACACATCTCTCTTTAGGTCTCCTTATCTGAATTGTGTCTATTCTCATTTCTGACCCAGTTGCAGGCAGAGTCTGGGATTAGTCTGGTCATGTCAGGCCTGTGGTGAACGGGGCGAGCAGCTGGCTTCCTCTGAGTCTCCTGGCCACGTGGGGAAGACATGGGAAGCCACCAGAAAGCAATCTCGAAAGAGGGAACGGTGAACACATGTGCTCTACAGGACACTAGCTTTCATTGCCTTCCTGCCTAAACAACCAGTCACCTGGGTGTAAAATGCTGAAATAAAAGTATAATTTCCTAAATCTTTATGGAGTTGGTCTTGCCAAGAAGTTGGGGTAAACCTCACTTCTGCTCCCCTTACAGAGCGATACCTTTTTACATCTCTGTGATTAAAAAATAATACATTTGCAAGCACTATTTTTCCTGGAATATGCTGAGCACTGAAAATTTTCTTTTTTAAGATAGGAAAATTTCCTTCCACGTTTTTTCTGATATGCTTGTCTTTTAGGTGCCATATCTTGTTCTATAAGAACATATACAACTTAGTTGAGATTCTGTTCTCTGCCGTCTGTACCAACCGATACCATCATTTTCAAAAAACCAAACAAAACGATTAGCTTCATTTTTTTCCTGATCACTAAAAAAGTATGTTCCTTGTTGAAATCACACAATACCAAAAGCTACACAGATGAGCACGAATATCATATATAAGTCCACCACCAGGGGGAAAGGCAGTATCATTCACATTTTACCACGTATATTTCTGATCTTTTTTTTCCATGTGACATACTTCAATTCATGTGTTTAATATCCCTCAAATATTTCTCAGCAGCCTATTATGCTGTCCTTTGAATAGATCCCACTAACAACACACAGAGTACAGGGCTTCAACATGTCAGTTGGTTATTTTTTCTCCTATACCTTTGTCAGTTCGATATGGATTTGTTCCTGTTTGTGCTCAGTTTTAGGGTTGCCTTTTAACTTAAAAAAATTAATAATTATATTTTTGACCACGTAAGAGGTTTTCATGTTGCAAAAATCAGCACTTCCACTCCCTCCTCAGCCTCTCCAGGAACTGTTTTCCTCGCCTGCTCTAGGCTGTCCTTTCTGGGTTTTCTTTTCCCTGAGTAAGGAATGATGTCTGTTTGTACTTCACCTTCTCTCTGACACGAGGCATCCCTGAGTGCACCCGCAGCAAACACGCCCTGCTAAACGTGCCACCACGCCCGCCCCCTCCGCCTCCGTGTCCTGTGACCACGCAGCTCTGTGAGGGGCTGTCCCCGTCACCATCAACATCTCTAGGACGCAGTTCACTGTAGGAACGTCTTGGGGTGCCACGACAAAGGGGATGGCCTAAAACAACAGAAGTTTAATCCCTCACAGTTCTGGAAGCCAGAAGTTTGACATGCAGGTGACACAGGGCCACGCTACCTTCAAGGCTGAAGAGAAGGAGCCTTCCTGCCTCTTCCGGGGTCTGTTGCCCCCACTTGTTCCTTGACTGGTGGCTGCATGGCCCCAGTCTCTGCCTCTGCCTTCTGGTGCCCTCCTCCCCGGGCCTGTGTCTGAGCTCCCTGTGCCCCACAGTCACAAAGACGCTTGCCATTCATTGGGTTTAGGGCCCACCCAGGTAATCCTAGATAAGCTCCTTTTCTCACATCCTCAACTAAAGTACTGCTGCAAAGACCTTTTTTCCAAATAAAGTCCCATTCACAGGTGCTGGAGGTTGGATGTGGATACCTTTTGGGGGCTACTGTTCAACCCACTCCAGGCAGGGATTTTCAATGTCCTGCCCCCATCTGTGCGATGCCCTCTGTGCGTGTCTGCCGTGTGTACGTGGCGAATCATTGGCCCAATCCCAAGAAGTAGGGCTCAGGGTCGAAGGGTCACTGCCTGGGCAGATTTGCTAGAAACTACCTGATTCCAAGCAACAGGGCTGTGGCTCTCTCAATACCAGCGACACTGAACATCTGTGCATGTGTTTAAAGGGAATTTTTATGTGTTTTTCAGTGAAATGTCTTATTTTTATTGTTTACCAATTTTCTACAAAGTGTTTTTGTCATTTTTCCCCCTGATGGTTTGAAATATTCTTATGAATTAGCATTTTTAGCCCTTAGGGTAAGACTTGGAAACATTTTTCCCAGCGGCCATTGCTTTTGATTACGACGGGTTCCCCCCCACCCCAAGTGGCAGGAGGCAGATGCAAACTTTTATACGTTGTTGGATTTTTATTTTTTTCCTGTATTTTATTTGTTATTTGAGCCATAACAAAGAATTTCACCACTCAAGTCAAAAACACATTTTTTTCTAGTAATTTGTGTTCTAGTACAAATGTAGTCTCATTCTATCTATCATGCAGGTTGCTGATGTCCTTGGGGTTTGTTCTGTTGTTTGGAGTGGGATGTGGCTTCAATTGTATGTTATTGTTGCTTTTCCAAGTGGATACTCGGTTCCGTTGAGGGCGTTCACCTTTGTTCTGGTCAAATATGATCACCTTTATTATCTACTGAAGTCTGATGTTCTCTGGGTCTATTTCTGTCCTTTATGGTTTATTCCACTGGCCCATTTGTCAAACCCTGCACCAGAACTAGAGCACTATAGTGTCAGAGACTTTACAGCTGTTTTTTTTATGCCTGGTGTCCTGGTCCTTCTCCTTCCTCCTTGCTCATCTTTTTAAGGGATTTCCTAGATATTGTTGCATGACTGTTTTTCCATGTAAACTTTATTATCAATATATAGCTATAAAAAATGCTTGCTGGGCCAGGTGCAATGGCTCACACCTATAATCCCAGCACTTTGGGAGGCCAAGGCGGATGGATCAGGAGGTCAGGAGACTGAGACCATCCTGGCTAACATGGTGAAACCCCGTCTCTACTAAAAAAATACAAAAAATTAGCCGGGCGTGGTGGTGGGCACCTGTAGTCCCAGCTACTCGGGAGGCTGAGGCAGGAGAATGGTGTGAACCCGGGAGGCGGAGCTTGCAGTGAGCTGAGATTGCACCACTGCCCTCCAGCCTGGGCGACAGAGCAAGGAAAAAAAAAATGCTTGCTGGCCTTAGAACTGGATTAGTGCTAAATTTGTCTGTTAGCTCTGCTAGAATTGACAACTTTATGATAGCGTGCTTCCTGCCGAAGATCAAGAACTGCTTTTCAGCTGGTCAAGTCCACCTGGGAGCCTTTGGAAAGCATTTGGAAGCTTTTCCCCTTAGGTTTTCCACCGTTTATCAAGATCATTCCTAAGAACTTTGTGGTTTTCACTGCTATTTTAAACTGAGATGTTTCTCTCTCCTTATGTCTTCTAAGAGGTATTGTGGATAGGGAAAAAGGTGACTGATTGTTGTGTGTTAGTTTTATATTCTCCTAAATGTTTCTAAAGGCAATTTTTCATGATTTAGACAACTTACTTAACCTCATGATCACGTTGATCAATACAGTCAGCACTGAATCTTCTCCTCCCCTCCAAACACATGGATAAGGTGGATAAGGAATATTAAATTTTTTTTTTTTTTTTAAAGCACAGCCGCCCATGAAAGCAAGGAAGGAGAATCTCTGTGGTCCAGAAATGGGGTTGGAGTCCCTGGGGTGATCAGTGCTGTGGCCACAGGACCACTGTGGACCCAGAAGAGCAGCAGCAGGGCCACCACCTGTCCAGGGTGGGAAACATCACCTCATCATGGGGTGACAGCCTCAGGGGCTCTGGGGTGACTGGACTCTGACTGTGAACTGAGAAGGGATTGAAACTGCTTTCCCTTCTCCTACACAGGCAGGGCTTCTGCTGAAATGAGCTTCTGCCAGAAATACCCCAGACACATTCAATACTGAAATATGGCCCTGCAAAGTACCCATAGGCAGGATCCCACCCTGGGCTATTGCGGACTGGAGCCCCGAGCAGGAGAGCCCACCCAAGCTTGGCTTTGGAGCTGGAGGAGACAGTGGTGAATGGGACTTCTGCTCAGGATGGGGTCTGGAACACTGGGTTTGGGAACAACTAAGAGTCTCATAAAGGGAAGATATAGCAAGGCAGGTACAGAAATAGCAAGGCGATTGTTCAGGGGCATTGAGCTGAGTAAGTATATATTACATTCTTAAGTAAATGCATAAAAATCAAATGTGTAAAAAAAAACAGATGAAACAGAAATAGGCATTTTTTAAAATAGAAATGTTGGAAATGATTAATATTAGTGATGAAATGAATTCAAGCTCTTCCTCCCCACGTAGCAGGCTGTGAGTTGGGTGATGAGGCAGGGGTGGGAGACCCATGGGGGAAGGGGCGGAAACAGAGCCAGTGGGGCTGGGCATGGGACTGAGTCCAATAGCATCATAGGTCTGCTGTGGTACCCAACCGATGCTCTGTCACTGGCAAGGGGTGTCTGGTCTTGAGGCTCTTGCCTGCTGAGTGGAAGGATCTGCGTCTTTCGGGAGACCTTGATGGGACCTTGGTTTCAGAAATGTCTCCCCCACTTTCGGGGGAGCTGCTGCCCCAGCTGGGTCTTTGGTCTGACTGGGCTTTGCACACTCCCTCTGCCTGCTGCTCCTCTCTCTGCTCAGCCCTGCCTGGCGCAGAGAGCTGGGCACCTTCCACCCACCCCTGCTGGGATGCACCAAGCTGTCTCTTGGGAGGGCCCGGGCTCCTGGCCGCAGCTCTACCTGCCCAAGTCCCAGAAGTTCTCACACTGCAGGTGCTGCCTCAACCTCCACCCACTCAGCCTGCCAGCTACAAACCTCTGAACTGCAGGGTAGAAGAGGAGCTTGCCGAAGGTCCCTGCCTGCCTTGCCCCACAATGTAGCGTCTCCCGGAAAGGCAAGCTCAGCCTCCACTGGAACCCACATCTGACATCTGTGTCCTATAGTTGGCACCACTGCCTATGCACAGGGCTGGTGGGTTCTGGCTCTGCCTCCCGCCAGGGACGGCGCACTCCTACCACTTGACCAGATCCCAGGAAAGGGTTTCCAGAGCCTCCTTCTCCACTGCCGCCCATCCTGGCCCCCTGAGCCTGCACCTCCCCGAGAGAAGGAACGGGAACCTCATATCCACCCACACCCCAGACACTGACTGTGGTCCAGGCGTGGGCCCCGGCCTCCGAGAGCTCCCTTCCATGGTGTTTTTTGGAGAAAAATTAGGCTCATCAAAAGGCATTAGGCATCTTATGTGCGATGCCTGCCACATGTAAGAATGGGTATTTGCGGCCGGGTATGGTGGCTCACGCCTGTAACCCCAGCACTTTGGGAGGTCGAGGTGGGTGGATTACACGGTCAGGAGTTTGAGACCAGCCTGACCAACATGGCGAAACCCCGTCTCTACTAAAAATACAAAAATTAGCTGGGCGTAGCAGTGTGTGCCTGTAATCCCAGCTACCCAGGAGGCTGAGGCAGGAGAATAGCTTGAACCCAGGAGGCGGAGGTTGCAGTGAGCCGAGATCTCGCCACTGCACTCCAGCCTGAGCAGCAGAGTGAGATTCCTTCTCAAAAAACAACAACAACAAGAATGGGCATTTGCACAAATAGACTGCAGGCTTCTACTCATACTGAAGGGTAAAATTAACCAGAGCTGACTCATGGACTCCACACGTGCCTGCGTCCAGAACAGACTGTCCCTGGGGAGAGCCCGGAGGTCACTGGGCCAAGGCGTGATGGGAGGCTGCCTTGTGCTGGGGCAGATTTCCCTCCCTCCTCCCTTGGGAGGACTCCACCCTGCCTAGGAGGCCCAGGGGCCCTGCGCTTCTCCTTGCAGTGGAACATCTGGGCTGCAGCCCTTCCCTGGCCAGGCAGGAATTCACAAGCCCTATAGAATAAACGGGACCCACAAGGGGTCTTTGCCTCAGGAGTCTGAGAGCACAACAACTGCATGAATGTCAGACCCAGTGAAAAGGGAGAAGGTATCATCAGACAGGCCGCTCCACCGCCCTCCACAAAGCGCATAGCAAGGGCATTCCCGCTGATTCCGGCATGTTGAGTATTTCCATGAAATCTCCAATCAGATGCTCTCCTACGAGAAGCAAAACCACTATAGAATTATGAAGAAAACAGACTCTATGTTTTCAATCACATTCTTTTGAAGTTTTGCACCCTATACATTCAGTTTCAAATGTCAACACTTTTCTTTTGCCATCTGATAGGCAAACGCAGGTCTTTAGAAAGGAAAATAAAAGAAAAAATAACCTAAACCTAAGAAAATATTGAACTATCATCTACAACATTTAGTATGCCATTTTCTAGAAAATGAGGTTGGTTCTTGCACAGTCCAAGCAAACTACCTACAATTAAGCCTCCATCTGCGTGTTTAATTTGCAGTTTATAGATGAGTAGTCATCAGTTGCTGAAATAGCTCATGCTTCATCAACAGTCTCAGGGATATGTACTTTCTGCCACGAGCACTGCTAAGCATCTTGACATACCATGCCACTCGTCTTGTTGCCGGAAGCTTTCGTCCTATCTGAATGCCAAGAGCAGAACCGTCTTCCTTTCTTCAGGAGCCTTCAACTTTTTTCAATACAGAGACCAACACAAGGCACGATTCTACTCCTGCCCTACTGGCATCCTGCTCTTAAGTATTCCACACAGTTCAAGTTACAGACACTGACTGTCATAACCAAAGGCGCTCTGGACTTCAAAACGGGTGTCCTCCCTTGGCCACCTCCCCTCTCGCCTCCTTCCGCTCATGACTGACCTTGTCAGAGACCCCAGGCTCATTTCTCTACCCTCCACTTTGCACCGCACCGTAACTAGCTATGACCTTGTTCTTCCTCTCACCACTCAAGAGAAATGGCCTGGGAATGTTCGGCAAAGTCCCCCGTAGTCAAATCTGGAAAACTGGCCTCCACAGCTTCTAAACCTGTCCCCTTTGTTCGATCCCTTGGCATGGGAGATACCAATGCATCTCACGTTTCCTTTAAGGGGTGGTGAGACTTTGCCATCTTCTCGCCCTATCTAACTCCCTCTCTTTCGGAGAAACCATATCCATTGTGTTTACTTACCAAACACACTTGGTAACCTTCTAGGAGTACCAGACAGACTTCTCTCCTAATCTGCAAACCAATATGTCAACTTTCTACTAAAGAACGCCCAGTCACTGCAGGTCCAAAGTTAATGTGTCGTGACCATCAAAACTGGTACCAGAACCTCCTCAGGCACCCAGAGCCCTGTCTTGGCAATGGCTCCCATACACCTGTCATCCCCGCTAGTGCTGGCATCCTCCTGCCTCCCCTTCTCCTCTTTGAGCTGTGCCCGTTCCCACTCCACATCCCCTCTCCTATCTGTCACCTCCTCTCTGTTCCCACTGGCACTGCTTTGGCTCAGTCCCTCATCATCTCTCATCCAGAACCATCTATATCCCCTTGTCTGCCACTTCACGACATCCAAACTCTCATCAGTACTGATACCCAACGGCTTTTTCTACTGTGAAAATCACCACTGCTCTGATTTAAAACCCTTTATACCTTCCCATTACCCTCAAGCTAAAGTCCAAATTCATACAAAATGCTACCTGGCCAGGTGTATTTCTACCTTTGCAGTCTTGTTCTCATTCACACCTTTCATGGCACCCAGAGGGAGTCACTGCCCCAGTGGCTCACCGACATTAGCAGCATGTCTGCTGGAGTCATCCTTCAGGACCCAGCTCTACCATCAGTGTGCATTATTCTCTTTGAAGGCAACACACACACACACACACACACACACACACACACACCCCAAACACCATAAATAATCTCTACAATTTACATTTTCATCTATTACTAGACCAATCCTCCAAGAAATTGACCACACCTACTTTTGAAAATTGTCAATGTATTTTATGAGCCATTTTTGTAACAGCAAAACAGAGCAAGGAAAATGTTATGAAAAAAAAAAAAGAAGAGAGAGAATGATGATGCTCCCCCATTATGCAGGCATAAAATATTTAAAGAAGGCCTGTGCATAAGCTGGTGTCGTCAGCATATTTAAAATCAGTATTTTCAGAGGTGGCAACTCAGCCAGGGAGCCCTCCATAGGCTGAAAAGAGGCACCACTGAAGGCAGAACTGCCCGACAATTGCTCACAGCACCTATTTAAGAGCATGATATTAATGTTGGGATTCCACCTCTGGCTTCAGTATTATTTGCACATTTAAAATAACAAAGTGTTTTAAAAAATATATTATAGCAAGTGACTTCCAACTGTAAATGCATCAAGGCAGCTGAAACTTACTACATTTAAGGTATTAAAATTGAAGCTGATGGTGGCACCACATTATTCATTACATCAAATGGAGATGCCTTTAAATTTATATTAAATTCAATTTAAATGCCATCAAAACCATGGTTGACAAAGTACTGACAGATGAATATTTTAGTATGATTCAATGGCAGTAAACTTTATTTTCTTACCTTGAGGCAAGGTGATGGGGTTTTTATATGCAGTGGGTTGAACTGGGTTTGTAGTAACATGTTTCATGATTTCCATAAAGTAAAATTTTATCTTTAAAAAAATGATTTTGAAGGGTTTAACTCTTGAGCTCTGAAAACATTTCTTCAGGGTTTTTTTTCTTTACTCATTATTTCATAGTGTGAAATCCAATAGCTTTCTTATGCCACTCTCAAAACATCTTCTGGTTTGGAATTAACAATTAGACATTTTAAAGGTTTTATGCTTAATGTTGACATGCAGCAATATTTTATCTTGATTTTTCCACTTGCAGTTCTTGGTCATAGGTGGAAAAGTGCCTCACCTAGTAGTTCACTTGTAGGTGGTGTTGAATGAATAAATTGTTAACGGAATAAATGAAATGTTTAATTAACTGATTAGTCAACTTGTCTCTGTTACTGTCTCTAAGAAGTAATATGCAGGCTTTTGTCTGTCTACCAGAATAGCCCTTGGTGTCTGAGTTTAAAGACTGCATCACAAAACGACTCAACCAGTCTCCCCAAAGAGATTATTCATGAGATACATAGATGACAGACAGACAGACAGACAATAGATTACGTGTTGATAGAGAGAAATATAGACAATTGCCCAGGCCTCAAGCCCTCCAGCTTCTGGCTCTAGAGGCTTCCATCGAAGCTCTTAGAAATCAGGAAGAGTTTTTCCTTCTCTAGACTTTGTTTCTAGAATTGAGAAACCTGCTCTTCTAGTCTATTGTCTTTGTCGGAGATTTGCGAAAGTTCCTGTCCTGGGATCACGTGCTGTAAAACGTGTTTAAAGGTATTGTTATTTTCTTTTGCACAATATATTTTGACTTCCCCTTGACTCTTATCTTGCTAATGGCTCATTTTTTCCTAAGTCCAGGCAGCCACTGATTTTTGGTGGATAAAGCCGAAAGACAATAATCATGACTTACCTTTGACTTTCAAAATAGCATTTTTCCAAGAGGTGCCCCCAGCCTGGGCAACACAGGGAGACCTCGTCTCTACTAAAAAAAAAAAAAAAAAAAAAAATAGCCAGGCAGAGTGCTGCACACCTGTATTCTCAGCTACTCCAGCTACTCAGGAGGCTGGGGTGGGAGGATCACTTGAGTTTGGAAAGTCAAGGCTGCAGTAAGTCATGGTCGTGCCACTGCACTCCAGCCTAGGTGACAGAGTGAGACTCTGTCTCAAAAAAACAAAGGAGCCTCTACATTTGGAAGCCAAGTTTTCAATTGCAAGAGCCATGTCCTTGAGGGAGAAAAGGATGTCCTGGCTTCCCAAGGCCTCCCTTGAGATGCTGAGAACCAGAGCCTATGAGCACAGGATGGAGAGGGTGCCCACAGAGCCAGATACATGCAGAGTGTCTTTTCCACCAGGGGAGGGAAGGAAGGGCTGGAGTTAGGGGCCCTGAGACGGTCCTTGCACACCCGCCACCACCTACCCAAGGTCTCCCTGACTTGCAGATAGTGAAGAGGAATTTAGGTTCACATGCCCCAGAGTGCCATGCCAGGAGCTGGTCAGCTCACCAGTAGCCATGGGATGAGCTGCCAGCAGGAACTGACTGTGCCGGGACCCCAGCACAAACAGAGCCACCTGAGTTAGGGGTGGGATGGGAGCAGGGGAAGACATGTGGAGTCACAGGAGCTGCGTACATTCACCAACAGCAGAGAAAAAGAAGAAAACGAAGAGAGGACAGCAGAGGCAGACACTTTGCAAGGCTCTTAGTTTCCTGAGAGAGGCTAAGTTAACCCTGAGATAACTAAAAGCAGCCAATGCCAAGAGGTCATTCTCCCTCCCACCCACACAGGCCCAGCACCAGCAGCAAAAGCAGTTTCTAAAGGGGTTGATATCTATACAGAGAAACAAGGCTACTTACCTGCATGACTGAATAGACTGAACACTGACTGTAGATTTTAAACTAGAAAGCTGACACGTAGAAAGGAATGGCCTCTCGCCCTCTCTGCATCTTCCCTGTCCTGAAGGCAGGATGTCTTCACTGCCGAATCGTCAAAGTAGAGGGGAAGATCAGAGTGGAAGAAAATGAACAGGTCATAACATATCCAGATGTGACACATATTTACACTGATGCTCAAAAGCCATCTTTTCATGAAAAACTGGTGCTTGTGTGTGAAACAGAAGTCCTATGCCCTGGTGCCCTAATGTCTTTAGGGAAATGTTTTCTGCTCTGTGAGTCTCATCATAAACTTCAAATAGAGACATTGTCAAAGGTGGCATGCAAGAAAATGGAGAGCTGAGTTAATTTGTTTGCTCAAAAATACTTACTGAATGCCTACCCTGTGCAAAGAAGTTGGTTAAGGTGACAGACATGTCCACAAACCACATTTCAGTTCATCCCACACTGAATAGACAAAACTGCCTTGCTTGTTGTGGAGAATACACTTGGGATATTGACACGGTATTCAAGGTCTCAGTAGCTTGAATTTGGGTCAATTACGACTGCCTTTGGCTGCAAGTAACAGATTCCTATTGGTATTGCTAGGACTATAAGCCAAAATTCCTATTTCAGCAGTTACTTGCATCCAAAAGCAGTCCTAATTGACCATTATTAAACCGATGACCTAATTGACCATTAGTAAAGCTTGTTACTATGCAAGTTAACAGATTCCTGTGTTCTGATTTCTGCAGTCAGCCTTCACTATGAAGACAAGAAACACACACACTCTCTTTTAGGAGATCAGTCCTGGGGCCAAGGACCCAGATGCCCTGAATCTTTCCAAGTCTTCCACGTACGTACCTTGGAGGCTCTCTATCCTCAGACTCGTCCTTGTAGATTGCAAACCAGCTACTGCCCTTCCAAGAAGCACTCACTCCCATAGCAGCTTACAGGAAGAAAGGGGCTGGGCAGGAAAATAAGGAAAGTGTGTTTTGTTTTGTTTTGATTGTAATCAGGGAAGAATATTTTTCTTGGAATCCCTCGTCTCCCACCCTCCACACACCCACAGTAATTTCCCATTTTGTCTCATGGACTTGAACTGGGACATGTGGCCAAGGCTTAGCTGCAGGAAATTCTTGGGAAGTGAATGTATAGCTTCTCCAGCCTCTAGAGAAAGAAAGAAGCAGGAGACAGAGAAAGGGCTGAGGGTGAGGGAGGAGGCGGCCACACCTGAGGTCAACCAAGGCCGTCTTGCAAGCTGTACTCAGGCCACTGGGCCCAGGAAGGGTGCAGCAGTACATTGTGGCCCCAGGTGCAAAACACAGAGTCAGACCCCAGCACAGGAGGCCCTCCACAACACACAGCCTTCCTCCCTGCACCTTGGGCACTGCCATTCTGGGAATAAAAAGCAGACTACCTCATGAAGATGGCACAGATGCTAATATGGTGTAATTCTCCCTCTCAGATGGTTTATGAACACCTTCTGCAAATCAACATCATCACCAATAGAATTCATGTTGTCCATTATGTTATCTCCAGAATGGAATGAGTGGATGCTGAGGGTCTCTGAACAGGTTTTCAGTTCTAAAGTTTCATTCCACCTTAGTCGTGTTTCCCCAGCAAATCTACAGGGCTCCCCATTCGAAAGAACCACCATTGATCAACATGATTTAAGGTGGTGATCACTTCAGGTGCTTAATTTTGATGGTCCTATTATTTTTATAAACATTTAGAAAATTCTGCTCCAAAATGTTTTAAATTAATCCAAAAACTCTTATTCTTAATTTACAGTAGGAGGGAAGAATCAGTGGAGAAAGATGTTGATTTCTGCATCTGCACAAAGAAGTAGAATGAATCATTTCTGGCTGAAAAACAAAGATCTGGGACTTTTAGCAGGAGAGAATTAGGAAAGTAATCCCAGAATGGGTTTTTTCTGCTTCTTGGCTTTGCAGAACACAACATAAATTCAGAAGTAAAAATAGTTTTTTTAATATATGGCATGCCTAAAGTATTACATTTTGCTAACCCTTCCCATGATTAATTTAAAATAAAACTACTATATAATTACATATTATTTGTCAGTGCAAAAAAGACACATATATTTTTAAAGGAATATTTATTTTTTCTGCTTATCAGAATGCCAATATCCACATTTATAAATTACAAACTTCCCTTTATAGTGTTAACTTGCCCCAATATCTGATGGCTGTAGAAAGACACTAGAACTTCATAATTCGGAGTATCCCTGCCTGTACATTTAAAAATAGAAGGCATTATATTTTCTAACTTTTGCCAGATTGCAAGTGAGGAGGATGAACAGTGACTGTGATGGGTCAGACAGTGCATATCTGGCTCTTCAGATACCACCAAGCCCAGCGCACATCAGGGGCCTCCGTGGTGTCCTCGCCCTGAGTCATGGCCACAACACAGAGGTGCATCCCCCAGACCTGCAGGGCGCTCCCAGCCTCTGATTAGGCACAAGGTGGTCACACCTCACTCAGGTCAGCAGGCAGCTTAGTCCTGGCCCCCCAAAGCACACTCAAGTGTCTTTGAGAAAAGCAAAGAGTTTGCAGCTCCTGACGATGCCTGGTTAAAACTAACAAAAGCACAACCGTGATTTCATCCCATTTTCCCTCAAGTCCCCTCTGCTCTCGCCTGAAGGAGGAATCCTATATGTTACCAACACCCAGGAAGTTGCCTTACACGTACGTCTTCCTGAACTGAGAATGGACCCTTCAGTACTGGAATTTGAAGAAGGAGCATGAGGCTGAAGGCAGCATGTCCGCTAGCCAGGAGCTTAGCTGGCTCTAAAATGCCCGGGAAAGAAAATTCCGAGAATATTTATTTATTTGTTTGTTTGTTTGTTTGCAATGGAATCTCACTCTGTTGCCCAGGCTGGAGTGCAGTGGCATGATCTCGGGTCACTACCACCTCTTCCTCCCAGGTTCAAGCAATTCTCCTTCCTCAGCCTCTCCAGTAGCTGGGACTATAGACATATAGCCACCACGCCTGGCTAATTTTTTTTTTTTTTTTTTTTTTTTTGTATTTTTAGCAGAAATGGAGTTTCACCATGTTAGCCAGGCTGGTCTTGAACTCCTGACCTCAAGTGATCCACCCGCCTTGGCCTCCCAATGTGCTGGGATTACAGGAGTGAGTCACTGTGTCCGGCGCCATGAATTACTTTGATATTAAAAAACTCCTAAAGTGAGAAGATCTCATACTCACAATGGTGTGTATTACGCAGGAAAAAGATACAGCAATATGTCCATTACATTATTAGTTACATTGTTTCTCCCCCGCAAGTAGACCCATTGGCCACTTAGATTTCTAGTGGCCACAGTGGCAGAAGAGCCCCACTTAGCCGTTGGGAATGTGCTGGTGAGTAATTCTGTGCAACTCCACGCCTGTGGCTTTAGAATGATGGGCGGGTGGGTGCTGAGGACAAACATAGACATGACATTCAAGGCGGGAGCGTGCATTGATTGCTTTTGCCTCCTGGACCCTGAATTGCCACCACCCCCCCATCCCACACATAAGTGCAGTCAGTCCCTGGGGTTCAGCTGGGACTGTGCCCTGCTCTGAGAGAGACACACAGGACCAATCCTGGCCATCAACTCCACCAGAATCCTGCGTCCAAGGGTTGGCTCAGGGCCGAGTCACCAAAAGGACCAGATCCTTACACAATCCCATCTCCCAACAGCTGTAGCTATGGTGCAGAAATGAGCCGCCGCCAGTGCCAGACCGGCTGTGGCCACAGCCGGGTGTATGCTTCTTCCTCCCTCCTCCCTTCTCCCTCAGCCCAACTCTCTCCAAAACATCCATGTCAGTGACACTGGGTGGAAGGGAACCTGGAGCTTGGAAGAAAGGCATATGCAGAGTTGGGAGGACAGACTACTGCAGAAAAGGTCCCACACCTTCACGTTAATAGGAGAAACCCTGGAGGAGCCAGGAGCGGGCTGCTAAGGGGCCATGTGACCAGGTTGGGGTGCTAAGGGACCGTGTGACCAGGTTGGGGTGCTAAGGGACCGTGTGACCAGGTTGGGGTGCTAGAGGGGCCGTGTGGCCAGGTTGGGGTGCTAGAGGGGCCGTGTGACCAGGTTGGGGTGCTAGAGGGGCCGTGTGACCAGGCTGGGGTGCTAGAGGGGCCGTGTGACCAGGTTGGGGTGCTAGAGGGGCCGTGTGGCCAGGTTGGGGTGCTAGAGGGGCCGTGTGGCCAGGTTGGGGTGCTAGAGGGGCCGTGTGGCCAGGTTGGGGTGCTAGAGGGGCCGTGTGGCCAGGTTGGGGTGCTAGAGGGGCCGTGTGACCAGGTTGGGGTGCTAGAGGGGCCGTGTGGCCAGGTTGGGGTGCTAAGGGGCCGTGTGAACAGGATGGGGTTTTAAGGGGCCATGTGAACAGGGTGGGATACGAAGGGGCTGTGTGACCAGCGTGGGGTACTAAAGGGGCTGTGAGCCTGGGGCAAGGTTCTAAGCGACCGTGTGACCAGGACGGGGTACTATAGGGGCTATGACAGCAGGGCAGGGGTGGGTACTAAGGGAGCTGTGTGACTAGGGCAGGGTACTAAGGGGCTATGTGGCCAGGAATTAGGTACTAAAGGGGCTGTGTGGCCCAGGCGGGTGCTGCTGCCTGAGGAGGGGAGGCTGGCATGGGACCGTCACCCCTCAGAAACTTCCCTACTTCCTGACAGGGACATCAGGCCGGAGCCCCCACTGTCCTCCCTGGCCCAGATGCATTCCCAGCTCCTCACCCAGCAGGTGCTGAGAGCACCGGGAACCCCATCCAGTGATCACTGTTGACATTGATTGGATTTTTCAGTCGTAGAAAATTATTATACTTAATTTGGAAAATATATAAACATAAAAAGACGAGTTCGAGGTTTCCAGCCTGTTCTTGAACTCTGGGCCAAGGACCGTCTGACGCCGCAGCCCTGTTCAGGGCACTGCTGAGCCTCATCTCCTGGCTCATCGAGGAGCCCTCACTTTATTGGCCATGGAGCCTCCTGATTGAGAGGAATAGCCAGGTTTACCACCACAGAGCAACCTGCGTGGACTAATACGTTGTTAGAACATTATACAGGAGAAGATTCCTAACCGATTAAAACAGAAACACAAAGCCCCGGCCACATGCACTCACGCAGTTACTTCTTGCTGTGGTACAAAGTGACCATTAACCTGCCTAAGAATAAGAAACATCCAAAGGAATTTACCTGTGGAAAATGACGTGGGTGCTCATAGCGAAACCCAGAGTCCCGTCAATCTGGGATGGTCCCTTCCCTGGTGGGCAGCATCCCTCTCATGGGACAAGGTCACCTTCGGGTCCACACAGACACCTATGACACTGCCTTTGGCTCGCATGAACAGTCGAGTTGACTAATTTAAATAAAGAAGAAAACTTCCTGTTCAGCCATTCTCTGGTGGTATCCAGGGAATTTTGGGTTTCAGAGTCACTTCCCCTAGAAAAGTGAGCACAGTGCCCTGGAGCAGCAGTTGTTCGGGAGAAGAATTCTTCATCTTCTAAAATAAAGCGGCAGGAAAAATTTCTGCAGCCTGTGTTAGACACTAGGCATGCGAAGGAGCCATGAGTTGCAAATGAACACGGCGTGCTAGCTACAGTTTCTTTCTCCAGCCATGCTGCTACATGACGTTCAGTGAATTTAAGGGGTGAAAGTGGTTGACAAAACAAAGACTTAGCTCGAAGTGATTTCTACAAGCTCCAGGACTGCATTGTGTGTACTATGCATTAAAGCATGTCAACAGTTAAGCCCCTAAGTCCAGTCCCTCTCTTGGATTCCGATTCCGGTTTAGGAACAGAACGATGAAAGAATGGTCACGTGATGGGGGTCGAGCACCGCAGAGAGTTCCCGGGGATTGGGTGGCTTCTCCTTCTCCACCTCGTCCTCAGCCAAGTGGCAGGAAACAGCTGGTCAGAATTTCTGAGTGCCTTTAATGAAGAGAACTCTTCGTTGTTCAGATTTGGTGATTAAATAGCATAAGACTAATATTCCTTGGTGGGTTTCCTGAAAGAAGATTGCACTGGAAGCAAATCAGGTTTAAGTATTGTGCTCTATGTTGGGAAGAAATGGGGCTTGAAAACTGGGCTTCTGGTCCCAGGGTCCAGAGCATTTTTCTTCCCGTGTCGTTTTTAGAACGTTTATGAGGCCAACTCAGGGAACGACGCAACGGCGTTCGTCACATTTCTCCACTCAGAACCCCCTGGAGGGAGAGGCTGCTCACACACTGTCCAAAGGGACCCGCCTTGAGCCTCCTTCCAGGTAGAGTCGGCAGAATCCCCATTACTCTGAGCCATCTTCGAATTCTTGGCCTCCCAGGCCTCCAAGTTGAGAGATAAAATGGGGATTGTGGGTACAGAGAGTGATTTAATTTGTTCTAAACTCATCTAGATGCCAAACCCACAAAGCTCATCTCATAAAGCACTACTTTTTGATGAGGTTGGATTGGAAAAAATAAAAAAAAATTAAATAAACAGGAAGTGTTTTCTATAAATGCACACCCAAGAAATAGCCCAAGGGAAGTTAAAATAGACTTTGAAGTGAAGCTGCCTAGGAAGGCTATGGGTATAATGTCACTGTGCCAGGGCCCCCGCAGCCTCCTGCCTACCTCCCACCCCCGCGTGTGGTTGGGATAATTTTTCATTTGTAGAATCCAAGGTCATTTTAGTCACTAGTCACACGGTTGTGAGGAATTATTAACAGAAATTTTGAACAATACTGTTCAAATAGGATCATGATCTATATGCTTCGACAAGCAAGGTGTTAAGGATTCTGTGAGGTTGAGGATAACAATCACTGATTTTTCTCATATGAATGGGACACCTGACAGCTTTTCCAGTAAAGAGCCTCGCTCTGAGCACACTAGACGCTCCCTTCCGTGCTATTCCGGAAAAGTTATTCTAAAATGTCCTTCAATATATTGTATTACTCCCAAGTGCAGCAGAAAGAGCTCGTCCATGTACACAGCCCTTCCGCCTCTAGCAGGGCTCAAACGAGCTAGCATTTTAGAGAGGGCAAACCATCATCCTAATCGCGTTTGACCGTTTTCTTCACTACCACATCATGAAAATGCTGCAATCTGAAACAGGATTCTTCTCAAGGAGGGGAAAATAAAAAAGTCGGGCTTTTGGCTCAGGGTACGAAGTATATGCCGCCTCTCTATGCATAGACGGACTGCGATTAGGGGAACAGCCTCAGAGTCCAGAGTTGGGGGTTTCTCCCCCAGCTTTGCAAAAGCCGTTTATGACCTCAAAGAAATCACACCGTCGCTGGGACTCAGTCTCGTGAACACGCGGATAATGTTTCATTCTACTTTCCTGCCTCACGGGCTGTCAGTGCCTTCATGAATTACTATTTGTAAAGTATTTGGAATTATTTGGATAAGAGTCTCGGCGGTCAGGAATCGCATTCCTCTTCTCACCGACTGAAACACGTGGAGAAGAGACGCAGACATGCATCCCGCTCCACCTGGCAGCTCACCCCAGCGTGGCGAGGCAGCTCCTTGCTGCTGGGTGACCTCCCTCGGCCCATGACCCCCTTTAATTCCAGCATCCTGCTTCACTTAGGAACGAAAGTGCTCATGGACCCACCTTTGAAATAAAAGCAAACAATTTGCCACTACATCTTCACTGTTTCACCAACAAATCCTAAATCAATAGAGCTCATGCTGACTTCTTTCCACAGTTATAAAGTCATTCTCAAGTCAATCTCTTCCTTCCTTCCCACCATCGAATGAGCAGGCCGCTATTGGAGGGGTTTTTTTGCTCTTCCATTAAAATTTCCTTTTAGGTCTGGAAGCACATTTATGGACAGTACACACAACATCCATTTACACTCCAGAAGGTTTATGAGCCGTTCTAAGTTATCCCTCCAATAAAAAGTTCTGAAAGTAGCACAATAGAGTTAATAATATTCAATGAATTGAAGAATGTGTTTCATAATTCTTAGCAGCATGATGAAATCTCCTGACCCCTGAGTGCTTGTTCTGAGCTACATTTTCAACATCACCTTCGTTAAGGAAGATAATCTGAGGTTTTTTAACCACGATACTCTATTTGAAGCTACGAAAGTCTACAATTAAAACTAATTTTACTTCCAGGTAATAAGCTAATTACTATACCGTATATTTGTAAACTTTTGTAGAATTGTCTAGCAGCCTGGTCCAAACCAAGGAGCTGAATCCCAGCATTTCCATGTGGATGTGGCTACGGGAATGATCACGCACTGTCCTCTCCTTGCACGTGGGAGGCGACCATGACCAGGGAAGTCAGAGGCCTCGCCGGGTGCCCCATGCTCTTCCCACATCTTCTCAGGTTACACAGTGCTTAATAAATGCACATTAAAATGCAGTTTTTGAAATATTGGATCTAACAACTATTCCTTCAGAATGCACCATGTCCTGGCACCGTACCAGGAGTGGGGCCACAGCCGAGTAAGGACAGTCCTTTCCTGGGTGCTGATGGTCCAGTAAGAAAGGCAAAGCTGTAGGAAGGTACACTGTGTGATCAGCTGGTTGCCGTCAGAGCCTGTGCAGAGCCCAGAGAATGCCAGCAAGGTGTCTCCTCTGTGTGGAGGGGCATCTCTGTGACCTGGACCCTGAGGCTGTATATCACGACATACATAGGGAAGCCCACATGCACCTCTCAGCATTCTGCCTGGAACCACCTGCTTGCCGATCCTTAAGCCATGCCTTTACGGTTTGCCCTCAATGTAAAATATGTATTTGTTTTCAAAAACTAGAAGGCTGTGTCTCCTGAAACCGGGAGATTTCTCACTGAGCTCCAGATACGCTCGATAGAGACTGCTTAATGAAAAGGAGAGGGTGAGCACCATGTACCCCTGCAATTTTCTCCACACAACTGGTGTTGGAGAGAATGTGCCAAGCTGCTGATTGGTGATGACTGACAATCCTAAAATATTCCTGAAATGCACGGTCAACTTGATAAGTCTTGCTTAAGGGTTGTTAATCTATGTGCAGTAACACACACATAACTCCCATGCCAAAATTAGATTGTGCCGGCGAGGCATGAATCGGAGGGGCTGAGCCTGGTTATGCAATTAGAAGAGACTTGTGGGCTTTTCCAGGAGAGTGTGTGTGTGTGTGTGTATGTGTGT
The DNA here is from genome assembly GCF_029281585.2 of Gorilla gorilla gorilla. Lineage (NCBI taxonomy): Eukaryota > Metazoa > Chordata > Mammalia > Primates > Hominidae > Gorilla > Gorilla gorilla. The sequence continues at coordinate 109,448,623 of NC_073243.2, read as the reverse complement.
GTGTGTGTGTGCGTCCTAAAGGCAAAGGAAGCCTGGCAGAAAAAGAGAAGGGAGCAGGACAGAAAGAGCTGAAGATGGAACGTGTGTACTGAGCCTGTTGCTTCCGTTCAGTGCCAATCCAGGACCTGCCACTGACCTGCCAAGGAGTCAGCTAGAAGGTGACAAGGAGAGAGTAATTTAAAGGAAATGTTTATGAAAGCTGCAGCTATGTATTCCGTCTCCCTTTCAGACTTCTGCTTATTCTCGGAAATTTAAACTCCATGGGACAGGGATATAAATTATAAATATAGATAGAGATACAGATAATATATAGATTAGATATAGATATAGATTAGATATACAGATAGTCATGGGTTTATAAACTAAAAAAGATAAGATCTCAGAAAGAAACCAAGGGCTTGGATTTTAGTTTCAGACTCAAAAAGAACAAGAGCTAGAGTTGCTTCCTGGTGCACACGTGTGGTCTCCAAGCTAAGCCCAGGGGCGGTTTCCAGGGTGGCCCCACAACAGTGTGCACCCTGAGGAACAGCAGAGGGTGTGGCCTGGGAGCCAAGACTGGAAGCTCAGCACCACAGTCATCATCACTACTTTTTCGTACGGCAATGGTTTGGGGCTGTATTATTTATTTTTGCAAATACTGATTCCCTTTTGCTTGTGAATTTGCCATGGAATCATTCAAGAAAAACAACTTATGCTAGCAGCAGCTCTACTTCAATCAGGAAGGACATGCTGCCATTCCAATTTGTGGAGAGAAAGTCCATATTGCTTGGAGAATTGAACCTAGGTCCTTTGTGTTTTGCTATATGTTTGCACAAATCTTTAGCGTCTTGATGGGCACTTACTAAGGCAACTCTCTGCAGTGAGGAGGGAATCTGGGAAAGGCACCATCCAGAGCTGCTGGCTTGGGCTGCTGGTCATTGCCATGGCCTCCGTTGCCTGCATGGAATCATTTGCCCAAAGCTGAATGAAAGCTGGCAGCAGAGGCCAGAGAGGGTGGGGGCTGCCCAGGGCATGTGGCAGAGACAAGAGGACCTCAGCCCAGGAGAGAAAACTGGGTGCAGGATGTCTGTGCCTCAGGGAGGTTGGGGGCTGTACCTCGACAGAAGAGCATCTACAGCAAACTCCTGAACCTTGATTAACTTGGGCAAATGACAACCCTCAGTTTCCTTGCCTGTCCTGTGGAATGTTGTGAAGACGAGATGCCTCAGGATACATACACGGAGCAGGCACTAACTAAATGCTGTAGTTGCCGTTATCATCAGCTGGCATCCTTACACAAGCCACTCAGGACTTCTGCACCCTCTTGTGTATCCTGAGAACAAAATAGCATCAACTCAGAGTGAGCTGAGGAATTTTCAGGACCTTTAAATGAGATGCTAGGTGGGCACTATGGCCCATGCTTGTCATTCCAGTATTTTGGGAGGCAGAGGCAGGAGGATCACTTGATGCCAAGACCAGTCTGGGCAACATACCAAGATTCCATTTCTACAAAAATGAATAAATAAATAAATAAACCAGTCATGCTGTTGTGCACCTGCAGTCCCAGCTACTCAGGAGGCTGAGACATGAGGATTGCTTAAGCCCAGAAGTTCAAGGTTGCAGTGAGCTATGATCATGCCTCTGCACTCCAGACTGGGCCACAAAGCAAGACTCTATCTCAAAAAATAATAAAGAAACGAGAAGCTGTGTTTGAAGGTGTTATGTAAACAACATACAACTAAATCTTAGCTAGTCCCACAACAGCTTGTATCAACCACAGCTGTGAATAAAATCTGCTGTAAAACAACTCAAGCCAAAGGCCCTTCCCCAGGGCAGGCCACAGGAGATACCCAAGTTTTCATCCAGAATGCTCAACACCATCCAGACATCTCCAGCTTCCCCCATATCGCTGTTATTAATGGGCCCTAGATATTAGCCGTGAAAGACGTGTGTTTTTCAGTTAGTGGACCTATTTGGGGTCACATAAACTGTGACCTGAGGATGAATTGGCTGGGCCCAGCGCTATGTAACCCCCATGGCAGAATGAAAGCTCTCCAGGGTCCTTGGTGGCTATCATTCCATCCAGTCTGGGTCCTGGGAGGCTCCTCCTCCTGCACCAATAAGTCAAACAGGCCTGGGGTCAGTTGTTGAGCAGAAGCACTTGTGAGTTTCATAATAATTATCCCAATTCATCTCTGCCTGCATTCTCACCTCCCAAACATAGCCATGCCCCTGCGACCCCTGAAAACGAAATCTCCCTGAAAACCAGAGTAAACACATGTGTAATTTATTTCTTTTCCAGGACCAGGGAGCATTCACTGAGTTGTCACGCAAATGACATCATCAGCCACTAATTAAAGAACTAACATGTTGGTGGAGAGGACACTTTCACATGCATTTGCCTATTTAACTTCTCTCGTTGAGGCCATTTATTTAAACAAATAGTAGCTAATGTTAATAAACCCGGTTTTTTCAATTTCATGAATTTCTTTTTCATCTTTGAGTTTCCTGCCCTATCAAAATGCTTGCATGCTGCCTCTCCTGAGCTGGGGGTCCTGAGAGGGCCTGGAAGATAATACAGCCCTGCAGGGGAAGCATGTGTGTGCTGTCCCAAACAGAGGCATGCTCACATCTGCACGGGCACACATTCAGACATGTGTGCATACATCCACACACGTGTGCACACACAGTTCTGTGCAGTTTTCGACCTTGGACAATAATATATATGGTGTATTTGTAAGCAGAATTGTGAACTTCACTGACGTCATTGCTAAAAGGCCATCATTTATTCCACAGCAGAAAAAAGCCCAGAGGTTCAGCTAAAGAGTACTTAAACTTGTTCTAGAAACTTGGGTTCCCTTTTTGTGTTTGTACCCAATGGGGACTGTACTCCTCACAGAGAGCTTTCCTACAAGTTTTACTGAAAGCATGTTTGGTTAAGCAGGCATGAGCTTGCTCATGTCCCTGCACAGTGGAGAGATGGGGCGCGTAAGTACCCACAGGGAGCTGCCAGTAGGACCTGAGCGGGGCATGGTGGTCCACCTGCGGCTTCTCCTCTCCTCCTTTTCTCGGTCACATCCCCTTCTGCTTCTCACTTTAAAAATCTTTCCATCAGCTTATGGCATTCCAAGACTTCAGGATCATTTAAATGTGTACCTTAATAAGGGCACATGTTGAAAATAAATTATAACTATCTGCATCTTAGATTGAGCTAAAAAGCATTCACAGGAAGAGGGTCTGAGAATGTGAAGAGGGTCACGTGAGTCTCCTGTGCAGGAGAGAGAGCAAAGGATGCTCACTGAAAGCCTGACTTTTGAGATTCTGAGATTGCGTGAAACACCCCGAGAATCCCCTGTTCTACACATGAGCTGCTTCCCTGGCCCAAACACAAAGATCTTTCCTCCAGTCAGGAGGCCCAGGGACTCTGAGGCAGGTGGCTGTCTGCATCGGGGCCCTGCAGCCAACACAACACCTGCTGTGACTGTCTGCACAGCCTCTTACACCTGACTGTCTATACAAGCCTCCTGCACCTGACTGTCTACACAAGGCTCTTACCCCTGTGTACACAAGCTTCCTGCAGCTGTCTACACAAGCCTCTTACACCTGTGTACACAAGCCTCCTGCACCTGACTGTCTACACAAGCTTCCTGCACCTGACCGTCTATACAAGCCTCCTGCAACTGACTGTCTACTCGAGCCTCCTGCACCTGACTGTCTACACAAGCCTCCAGCAGATGGTTTTCTACAAGGGGCCCATGCAGCTAGTAGTCTACGCAAAGCCCCAGAAGGAAGAGGTGTTTTCAGATGATAGCAATGCACCCACTGGAAACCCAGCAGGGATGAAGGAGGAGAGTGGAGCAGAAGGAAACTGGCAAAACTGGGGTTTTCCAGGGGGGTCCAGCAGCCTTGGGTTGCAGTCTTCAGGGTAGCAGTTCACCCAAAAGCCCTGGGATTTGGCAAGGGTGCAGCTGTGCTGCCCTCTGGGAAGACATTCTGGTGGTGGGTGAGGCAGCATGGTAAAGGGAGGCTTTGAGGCAGGAGGCTGGTGTTGAGGATCCGTAAAGGGCAGAGGGTGAGCAGCAGCAGGGAATGGGAAAGGCAGGAGAAGAGGGTAAAATGAGGCCAGTGGGCAGATGAGCATCGCTTTTTAAATTGCCGTGTGTTTTCCTATCAAAACTGCTGAAAAGAAAATGCTCAATCTCATATGAGATTGTGGCTTATGACATCTGTTGTTTCTTCTTCTTCCTGTAAATTCTCTCGACCTGGAGCATAAATTACTACTCGAACATTGCATCCTTTTTGAACAAATCCGGTGTCTTCTGCAGACTTACAGGGTAGCCACAGTGAAGAAGAAGTGAGCGGATAGGGTGCCAGATGAGGTGCTGCTCTGGGCCACATAACCGGCAAAAGACATCCAGGAGTTGTTCTAAATACACAACTCAAGATAGCAGTGGCTGCATTGCCCTTGAGCCAATGAGGACCCTGAAGAAAGCTGTCTTCCCTGTAGGTTTGAGGTGGGTTTTGATGGTCTCATTTCTAGTGCATTTAGATTCATAAGTTGGATTGCATAGAAACACAGTGAAATCCAACAAGAAATTATTGGAAGCTCAAGTTACCATCTCATGATTCCAGTTACACTTGAGATGGAAGTGAGAATTTTGAGGGAACTCTAATCCATCAGCCACAAGCAATGTATCCAACATGTATGCATTTGAATGTAGCTTGCGCAGATGGCTCCAAGTGCCAAATCTCATCGAAAACCCTCATGCCCAGAGCTGCTCCTTTGATTGCATCAAATTGTCTCTCCCCTTTTCTATCTGTGAACACTTAAAAACATCCTCTCAGTTGGAGAGGCTGCCTGGAGTGAGTCCGCAAATATATGCTGTGTTTATTTCAGGTCAGTGCAAACCTAGCAATTCTCCCTGGACTATGAATCTTGCATCCTCGTAAGTCAAGGAGACCTCAGGGTTATATGGAAAAGTCTGGAGTCCATTTCAAGAGTGAGTGAGGCATTGTATTCTAGATCTGCCTCCTGCCATGGGAAGAGACCATTCCAAGGATGCTGGGAAGGACCAAGTTCCACCTCATTTCGCCTGGCTGCCTGAATGCTGCCTAAATTTTCACCTTGAGGATTTTATTTCTTATTTTCTCAGCCTTGGTTCGTCAACTTTTAGAAAAAAAAAAAAAGGTACCAATTCCTGGGTCCACTCCAAGCCCACTGAGCTCCAATCTGCTTCCCGGTGGCCCAAATGTCCAACCAGGCTTAAGGACCCTGGCTTGAGACATGAAGGCACCGAATGTGAACGGTGAGTGGCACACATGCTGACTGTCAGTAAATCCATGCTGAGCTAAAATGATCATGTTTAAACAGTAGCATTTACTTATTCATTAGAAGAGTACATGATTCAAGAACAGGCTTTCTTAGAGAAAGGAAAGAACGGGAAGGCTTGGGAGGTCCACCAAGCGAAGAGAAATGTTGAAATCAATATTGGGATTCCTGTGCTGAAAGACAAGGTTTGTCTACTTTGTATGTTACCATAGGGTGATTCTGGATGAACAAAGGCTGTGTAACCCTTCATCTCCATCCATAAAAGATGTTCGGATGTGTGAGTTTAGTTATGTGAATTCTGACCCAGCTTCCCCCTACTGCACTCCAGAGCTCCAAGCTATGCATAAAGAAAAGTCTCACTTGGCAAATATTTTTCAATATGTTTCATCAATATTAAGTTTTCTAGATTTTGGTAAACGAAAATTAAGAATGCCTAGTCAAATTTGAATTTCAGATAACCAACAGAAGTTAAATGTAACTGGTTGTCTTGTATTTAGCAACTCCGTACTTTACATATACTTATATGTTCATGTTTGAGTATTTATATGTCATTTCTGTTTTTATTGCATTCTACTTCTATTGTACTTTTTATTTGTCTCAGATATCTAAGTTGTACTCCTGAAATTAGGAAGGGATCTGTTTTTGTGCTACACAAAATGAAAACCCATAAAAAGTACAACACAAAGAGCGAACCCTAATATAAACCATGGATATAGTTAATCATAATGTGTCAATATTGGTTTATCAATTGTAACAAGTGCACACTAATGCAAGATGTGAATAATGGGAAAACCTGAGTGTCGGGTTATCTGGGAACATGACATTTGCTATGCATTTTTCTCTAAACCATAACTTCTCTAACAAATAAAGTATTTTTTAAAAAATCAAACATACAACATGTATAAACACATGCTAATATGTTTTATTTTCTATATGATGTAAGCAGAATCTGGCATCCTGGGTGTGAAGTTAGAAGGAAACTGAGAATTGAGCTGAATGCCAGGCCCCATGATCCTGGTGAACTGCTGATAAGATGCTCACCAGCAACTAGTGGAGCTTGGTAATTGTCTGAGATTTGAACTCAGAACTCAGAAGCCCAGACTGTAGCAAAAGCTACCTCTGAGTCTAGCTGTGCTGCACCGAGGTTAAAATGAAGTAGAAATTGGAACTACTAACCTCAAGGAAGAAAAAAACTCCACTCTGTGCCCTTCTCCACGTGGCCCTTTTCCCTATGGGGCAGCTCTGAGGTCTTGCCATGCTCCTTGGCCTCCTCCCATCTGAACTGACCTTCTTACCCTATCAGCCCATGCCATGGGTTCCTAACATCTAGTGCAGTTGAAACCAACATCCCAGTCTTCCCTGAAGCCCCTGTGTCACACCTTGGCATTTACTCTTCCCAACAGCCCTCGGGTGGGTGATGTGTGCAGGTGGGAGGATGAGGTTCAGCAGGGATGCCTGCAGCCTTGCCCTCCACTGGGCCCTGGTGAAGCACTCCAGCCCTGAGTTCACACCTGGGATCTCCCAAATGTATGCCCTTCCCACTACCCTGTCCCCTTCTGCTGCGATTTCTGAGACCTCTTTCATCTCAGGGATTAAATTTTTAGAATTAAAACAATTCAGCTTCATAATGAAACTTTTTATTGAAAACTTTTTATGGATAAGTTATAGTGTGCATTGTGTCTTTAAATTTTAATAGAAAGCTTTGAGTATGCTACAAGAAAAATTTTTTTGGAAAATCACAAATAATTTAGTTATTTTTATTTCTTACATTTGATTTGCTATCAATTTTTGATGAAGATATATTTAAATGTATGCTTTGAGAAGGATCACTTTTTAATTTTTGAACCACTATTGTCAAAACACAAATTATGTGAAAATCTTGATTGCTACAGGATATGGAGTGATTCTATTTTTTTAAAGGCAAAATATTTCATAGGATAAATATGTACTTTATGAATTATTCTGTCTTTATTTTTTTGCAAATCCTAACATTGCTACCCCCTCAGAATAGAATGCCAGACGTACATAAGAATCATTACATCTGGTCCTCTTTTGAAATGTTGATGACTTCCATGCAAATCATGCTTTGCACGTATTTTGTGATTTCTCTCATTTGAAAACATATTTTCCAAGGCAGGAGGATAAGCATATTGTGTATAAGCACATTGTATCTAGCAGCTGATTTACAAGTGGTCAGTGTTCAGACACACAGGGCCTCATTTGTCCTCTTGTCTTGGTCCTCACTGCGGCCATCTCTGGTGGATAGATGGACAGCATGCGGTGGTGGTCTGTGGAAGTGGGCCGACCACAGCCATGCCGGAACCAGCCTGACCCATGGCCTGCTCATGCCTGTGGAACCCCAAAACCTGACAAAGGAAGTAGCTCCGTTCACTCACGAGAGGCCTCAGGTGTGGCTTCTGGTCACTTTAACATCTACGTGGGTAGCAAGTGACAAGTAAATACAGAAAAATACCTGCATTATTGAGCAGCCATTCTCCAGCTGAGTTAGAAGAATCTTCCAGGCAGACGGATCAGTCTGTTCAGGTCAGCTGAGAAAGGAAAGAGCTCAGTGTTCAGAGGTTCAGAGAAGTGACAGGACTGGCGAGGACAGAGGGAGGAGACAGGCAGACCCTGGACACGTTTCTGTGCCCGCTGGCCTTCCTTGGCTTCATCTAACTAACAAGAAGCCCTCTGCAGAGCCTGCTACGTGGGGCCCGGTGGCACATGGAAGAGATGGGCTTTCAGGGGCAGTCATTTGGCCCACTCAGATGAGCCCCACTAGGAGGTCTCGAGTGCTGTCCTCTCCACCAAGACCACAGGAGTCGATGGTGAGCACCCACTTCCCCAGCCCCATCTCCTGCCTGTCCTGTAGGGCAACTGTCCAAAGACAGGGCTGTGGACCATGCCTGGGTGTTCACCCATCCTACTCCATCTCATGTCTACCCATAGTAGTCAGTACCTGCCCCCAAACATTCCGCCTGAGGCTGCCAGTTCTTCTTGTAGGAAGTGGCCCCGGTGCCAGGCCAACAGCTTTCCTAGGCTTCAGAACACCGAGATGATTTCGGGCCATCACTGATCTTCACCCACCAGAGAAGTTTTTCACCAGGGGCTTTTCCTGACCTCAGAGTAACAGCCAGGTTAAGGGAACCCCTGGCCTGGGGGTGTCCCCCTGCCCACCCCCTGCAGCCCACAGCCCACCTGTCCTGCCTGCTGCCAGGCCTCCTCCCACTCCTCCCGGCCTTGTTTGCACTGGAAAGTTGGGGTGCATCGGCTGTGCACCTGAATGTATTATTTGCTCCTGCTTAAAGATCATAAAGTCAGTAAACTGTTTAAAATATAACTCATTTGAGGGTCTAGCTCCTGCAAAGTCTATTTGTCTTCTTTCAAAGCATGCCTTAACTCAGCCCCTTCCTTTATAAAACAGTCCAGCTCCATAGAAATTTTAAACAAACTGTCTCCTCTGGGTTTGGACTCAGCCCCCTCCCGGTCACAGGCCTGCCTGGAAGAAGCAGGTTGGGCCCTCTCAGCCACTTCTGTTTATATCTGGGCCCATTATCATGAAGGGCACTTTTATTTGAGGAGTTGAGTATTACATTAGCATTATAAAACAAATTGTTTTTCCATTGCTTGAGAGCCAGGGAGAATAAACCTGGACGGGCCATGGCCTCCTATTTAAATAAACTAACGTCATCCTGGGTACCAAGGAGCCTGATTCGCCCCCCTGTTCCCCTCTTGGGCCGAGTTGTCCTCCCGGCCGCCTCTTTGGTCCCCTGGCCTCCGGGGCTCAGTGGGCTGTTCCCAGGGAAGCCTTCACCCTCTCTCCACCAGGGCTGTACAGTGACCCCGAGTCCAATGACAGAAAGGATGGGGCTCATCACAGGGCCCAGGACCCCAAAGGTTACAAAGCACCCACCCCTCCCCATCTGACCCTCACCACCCCCAGCCGCACGCTTGGGCCTCTCTCCTCCTGTGCCTCCGGGACCGTCTCCCCACCTGCAGGAGGCCAGATGTGTGGCTCCAGAGACCCTCCACCTGAACCTCCCGCTCCCAGAGCCCCAGTCAGGGCCGCCAGAGGTCGCGGAGGGTGAAGCCAATGGGCCTGGACGCCGAGACCGGGGAGAGGAAGGAGCGAGGTAATGGCTGTGGCTGGAGACCCTCTTCTGACTCCCCAGGCTGCCGGGTAGGCCTACTGTGGGATGGGACTCAGGCGACCAGACGTGTCTCCGTCGCCTCCATCCCGGCCGCTGACTCCGCTGTGTCCCCTTGGATCCATCACCACCTCCAGGCAGCCCTCCGGCGGGTTCTGGTGGCGCCGAGAGCTTCGAGGGGGCTCAACGCGCTTTGTAGGGCCTGTAAAATCCGGCTTGTCGCATAAACTCCCTATAGAAGAGAACAAACTTCCCAGACCAGTGGCCCGCGAGGAGCGGTGCAGACACCGCGGCAACCCACCCGGAGCCCTCCGGCCCTCGCTCCGTGTGCCCAAGGGGCGTCCCCAGAGGTGTCGCCTGCAAGGCAGCCGCGTACGTCGTTCTCAGTGCGGGTCCTGGGGGCGGCGGCGGTGCCGGGGGTACGGCCTGGGGTCCCGTCGGTGTCCACTGCCCGCCTGGGCGCTGGGGCCACAGATCGGGGCTACACGGCTCGCGCCGACCGAACGCTGCCGCCAGAGCGGTGGAAAAGCGCTGGGCAGGCCGGCCTGGGGCTTTCGAGCTCTGCTGCCGAGCGCAGCAGAAATACGGTGTGCAGGCAGGACCCGAAACAGAAGAGATCGGGGGGACTGGGGAGGAGAGGAAGGCTAGCTGTGGCAGGAACCCGGGCGCTCGGCACCTCCCCTGGTCCCGGGGGCCCTGAACCCCCGCCGCCGTCGCCGCCGGACCCCGCGATCGTCCTGAACCCGGACCGGGCGCTTTCGGTTTCCCGGCGCTCTGCGGCGCTGCTTTGTTCACCCTGCGCGCGCGGTTCCCAGAGTCCAGAGCTGCGGGCCTGAGGCTGAGGGCGAGGGAGCGAGGCGAGCACCCGGGGCCAGCCACGGAGGAGTCCCGACCACCACGGGAGCAGGGGGACTGGGAGGCAAGAGGTCGGGGGAGGCCGGGGTCAGGGCGGGAGGAACCCGATGGGCCCCGCTGCGGCTTCAGGCGCGGGGTATAGGGTAGGACCAGGAAGGGGACTGAAGCCCGGGACCAGAGCTGGGGGTGCCAGGAGCGGGGCCTCCAGTGGGAGCTGGGGGGTCCTCGCGGGTTCTTCTGGGCCGGTTGGTGGCTACCCATCCCCAGAAGCCTGGCTGCATTCCCCTATAAGGAGGCTTCGGAGGGCCCGACTGGGTTTCCGCTCCAGGGCACCGTGTCGCAAAAGCGGCGTCGAAAACTCATGAACAGGCGGCTGGGTCTGGGGCCGCCGGGGCAGTCGTGGCTTGCGGGGCGTCCTGCCCATCAGGCTGACTTCAGGGTCTCGGTCTGCGGCCTCCCTGGCCGTCGCTGCCTCCTTTTCCAGGTGCGCCTCGGCCCAGGGCTCCCAGCCACCACCTTGGGGCCGCAGAAGGCGGGCGGTCACGCCGGGGCGGAGGTCAGGAGCCGGCTCACCCGGTCTCCTGCGACTGTTCCCTGACCTGCGACTGTTCGGTTCTCCCGACTGGCCTTGGTCTTTGCCTTTTAGGGTCTCCGTGTGACCAACTAAGCAGACAGTCAGCGGCAGCGCCGCGCTTGGGGAGACTGCAGGGCAGAAATGGGCCTACAGGTGAAGGAGCCCTTCCCAAATCGGACAGTCCCGGGGCTGGAGAGCCGGGAGCAACCCAGTTCCCTGAAGAAATGATTGCAGCTGCTCAGGCAAAACACGTAGGCCTGGAACCAACCCTGGGTGGGCGTTTAAGGGCTTGAGCCAGCTTCTGCCCCTCAAGACTCCCCAGGGAGCACGCGCCTGCGGGGAAGGACGTGGGCCGGGTGGAAGGTGGCCCGGAACCCCGGGAAGAACGCGGGCAGGGCACCAGGCAGGCAGCCGGGCCTGCGCCTCCAGCTCCCGCACCTTCGGCCCAGGGTCTCCAGCACTGGGAAGGCGACAGCGGCGACTGAGGAGCCTGTCTTGGAGCTGAGACCTCCTCGCCCCCTCCGAGCTTACTGAGCACCCGGCCGGCAGCCCCCCGACTCCCCAGGACGCTGCCTTGACCCCACCTAATCTGATCACTCACCTCCTAACCTTTCAGGGTCCAAGAGGACCCGCGTCCTGCCCCACCTTGCTGGGTGCAGAGCCGGGTGCACGCGGGACCCGCACTCGCTCTGGGCGAACACGCAGCGCCCTTCCCGGCCTCAGGCCGAGCCGGACCGCAACGCCGCTATTAGTAAGGACTAAAAACAAAAGTTCTCCCCGAAGCCCACCTTTCCCCAGTAAGAAGGTGTCAAGGGTTAAACCGTTCGATTTGCCCTTTTTCTTGATCTTAGAGGGAAGAGGCAAGAACTCCTGGCACCTTTATGGGCCTCAGACCTGTGGCTGCTGCCAGCAGTCTCAGTCCCACTAACTTTGATCAGCCTTATTAATTCCAGCTGTGCTCTATTTGTCATTTTCCCCTTTTCCTCTGGAATCATTATTTATAGCAGGAAGAAAAAAAAAAGCCCACTGTTAGAATGGAGGCAAGGAGGGAATTTCTGAGAACCATTGGGTGAATGTATTTTTCCTTAAAGGTCACCAAAAAGGAGGGGAGGTGTAGGGGTGAGTCTTGACTCTTATGAGCTCTTCTGTGAATTTATTACTCAAGAGCATTAACTAATTACCAGATCAGATAAATGAAAAAAAATTCCCTAAAATAACCCAAGGTAATTATAACCGTGCTGTTGACACTAACGATTAATAATTGATCAGGAGTCACACACAATAAATTGTCAATTTATCTCCCCACAAAAATGTGAGTGCTTGTGTAGCATTGTGTTTTGTTTCTTCCCTCTGGGTATTTTCTGTGAATATCGAGTCTGTATTGGAGGCAGCCCCAAATCTCATAGTCAATTCTTTAAGAATATTATATTTCATTTATTTACAGCTCCATATAGAACAAAGTAACATTAGAACACCTTTTAAAAATACTTTTATTATCATGGGGCCAGAGTTAAACAAACAAAAAAAATTCTTCCTCTTTCCTTTTATCTGGGATTGCGCAAATACAGACAACAGATATTTCCTTTCTTCATTGTATTAGCAATACAGTCCTCCTAAATTGTGTCTTCAATTATTATCTTTCTTAGAAAGAGAGAGAACACTCTGCCTTCACGGTAGGAAACACAAGACTATTCTCTGTTCCAAGGGTGGAGGGGACAGAGGTGCCGGTTGAGGCCACATCCATCTGTTTCTAGGGATGCAGCTGAAGGGAGAGGCTGATGCATACAAGTGGGGTGTCTGCTTCCTAAAACTGGGGCTCAAAGTGTTTTCTCTTCCACCCATCAATGGCTGAGGTCCAAGTGCATATTGTTGAAAACCAGATTCGTAGCATTCTAGCCCAAGCAAAGGGGAGGGCTAGTGAGTGCTTTCATTATGGCCAATAGATAGTAATTTTCAGCAACTGGAAAATTATATTGTCATAGATTACTTCTCCTTATAATTAGCCTTTAAAATATCTGTAGGGATTTGTCACTTGCATAAAGGTTTGAAAATACATCAAAGGGACATGTCCCCCTTGCGATTTGTAGAAATTCAAATGATGTTAATCATAATATCCACATAGCACAGACGGTTGTGTATTGTTCCCAAGATAGCCTCTTCGGTTAACGCTTTCAAAAAAAATAGTTAAAATGGTATTTTTGTAAAAGCAGTTTAAAACATATTTAATATATCTATTTATATTTTAATTTTGAGTCTACATGAATGTTTTCCTTGGGATTCTCAAGGTACTGGGCAACTAAAGAAAAATTATATAGTGATAATTATTGTATATTGTTACTTGGATGAAACTTTCTCATAATTCACTTCAGAGTGTTACTGAAATTTGAAAATGCCTCTGAGTGGACCACAAATTGGTTTGGAATAATTTTTTTTTCCAAATTGATGTCTGTTTAATTGGGCTGTAACAGTGGTAGTTTAGTATGTACATTTACTCCGTAGTTAAAAAACAAAGGGTCCACTTTACTTTTAGCCTCCTTGATAAGTATTTCAATGCAATTGTAAATGATCCGAAAACGCGCACGGGCTTCGGAGGTGGCTATTTCATCCTTGTGTTTCTTCGCAGTGGTTCTCGCCTCCCAGAATCCGCAGAGATCTAATAAACACATAAGTTAAAGAGAGCCTCAAGGGAACCCCGAGCCCTCTTCCCCCACTCTCCCAACTCCAGAATGAGATCCGCGGCGGCCCGGCGAGGGGGTTCTGGGGAGGCGCACCCCAGGCTGGCTACCCTGAGCCCAGGCCCAAGGCTGCCCCTCTAGGCCCCTAGCACCCAGCCCCCTTCCTCTCTCCGCTCCCCGCCCCTCCTTCCTCGCATCAGACAAAGGTGGATGAAGTTCTTTTCAAGTTTCAAAGGCAGTTGCTGGGCAGCTTTGCAGAAACAATAACTCTTTTATTGGGAACAAATGTTGACATTTGACGGGCGCGGGAGGCAGCGCCCGCGCCGGCCGCCGGGCAAGCGCCCCGGTGCTCTCGGCAGCGCCCGGCCCCCGGGGCCCACCTGAGATTAAAGCGCGAATTCCGATAAATCAGCTCTAAGGAAACCCTGGGCCGCGGAGAGCAGAAGGGCTGTCGCGGATCCACCACGCGGGCGCCGGGCCGCGGAGCCGGGAGCGCGCCCAGGCCTGCACCCGCAGCAAAGCCAAGGCCACCGCCCCAAAGCCCATCTGCTCCTGGTCGCCCCGTTTTGCCGACGTCTCCCCGGCCTCAGTCAACAACAGCAAACTTCTATCTTGGAGGGCTAGGTAATTTCTGACTATGAAAATTTTACAGCAAAAATAAAATTCAGACCCCATTAGCTTCCCTCTCCAGTGAAAGATCTCTCTCTCTTTCTCTCTCCTTCCTTCCTCGTTCATCTTTTCCAATGACCAGCATGGAGAGGAGCTCATAAATCACTCTACATTTCTTTAAAAAGATCCCTCTAAACACCTGCAGGTTTTATGTTCTTAGTGTATATTTTAGAAATCAAGTTCTCTAGAAGGAAATTCAGGTCAGGAGACAGAGTGGGTAAGTTATGGAAATCTTTAATAATTTGTTGGGCACATAAACATCAAAGAAGCTTCCTTAGCCTTGGCTAATCTCCTGAGCTGCTTTGAGTTTTCACCAGTTGAAATGTGCATGTCCTCCCAGAGAATGCAGTCGTGTGTGTGTGTGTGTGTGTGTGTGTGTGTGTTGAAAGGGAACAGGGATCGCATGTTCAGGTAAAACAATCTTCCTCGTTCCAAAGGGAGGCGGCTTTTACCCCTGCTCCAATGCCTGAACATAAGCGCAAAGGTTAATTTTGGCTTAGCTTTTCTACTCTCACACTTAAGAAATGTACTGCCTTAAATGTTGTATCTTCATTAGAGTGCATGATCTTTCCGTGTTTATTTTGTTAAATATTGTTAACTTTCATACTTTTCACAGAAGTCATCCAATTACTCTAGTTATAACATTACATATAGCAGAGCCATTGCTGCCATGTGCAATTTATTTCCTGCTGATTTAGGAAATATGGGTAATATTAATAAAGTAAGCTACGTAAGACCTTCAGACAACAATCTAAAATGCTTCCTGAAGGGGAAAATCATTATCTCTATGAAAAGTCTATGAAGGTTTTATTTCTAAAACCAAAACAAGCAAATATACTCAATCCCCCTTTTACCCTCCAGACCTCAGATGTGTTTGTTTCCAGATACACTGCCAGAGAGGCAAAGCTTACCATGTGAAAACTCTTTCCTCCTGCCAATAGATAGCTCAGCTCCAAACACGTTCATATCTATTACTAGGAGAGGCAGAGAAGACAGAAAAATAGTTCTCCACCGCAGAGATTTACTTTATGTCTGACCTCCAAATGCTTCAATATTTAAAACTAACAAAATACATAAGAAATAACAGAAAACAGAAACCTGGTTCTGCCCCCCTTCTCCACAGTCAAACCACAATCACTTCTTCCCATCGGTATGGCTCTGTGTCCAGTTACCAGTCCCCTGGCTTGGCCTCAAGTATCTAAGATTACTTTCAAATACCCTTTCTAACAAGACCCCAGCAAGAGGCCACTAATTTCTATGGCAAAAAAAAGCCACTAGAGAGAGATCCGTTTGTCAATATCAACTGGTCCAGCAATTTCCCATCCTCAGACACATTGGCCTATCGGAGCTGGCAGATGTTTAGACAAGATTTTATAAATTGTTCAATATCAGCCCATAATGAACCCCAACTGACCATTCCAAAGCAGCTAAAAGCATCCCAGACCTCCCCCGCTGGGATCCAATAATGCTCTCATGCTGCAACATTATTAATCATGGAATAAAATAGATGAACCTCTTGAAAAATAAGTGTATGATTGATTAAAGGGCAATCTAAGAAGCTATTATTCTTGTTTTATAACCGTAAGTTATATTCACTCAATTTATCTTTCGAGAGGAAATAAATGATTGTTCATTTCTTCTCTGAAATTATATTATATGGATATCCATATAATTTTGCTGAAAATTAAAGTGACAGGCTTGCTACTTTTATGATACTAATCAAAGGGGATATGTTACTTGACTACAAATTTTAGACTTGTCCTATAATTAGAAAGTGAGTAACACAATAAAGAGGCAGTAGTGTAAGGTTGTTTAAAGGTTTTCTTTTCCCCCAGGGTAAGAGTAAGAGCCACTGAAAGGAAAGTAAGTCCCTCCCCCAGATCCTCACCCTAGGTTTAATGTGCATTATAGGAAAAGGAGAGTTAAGAAATCCTTCCATAAATTTGAATAATTAGGCCAATTTGGATAATTCGGGCTTTAAAAAAACAATTATTTCCATCAGTAATTTATTGGTGGGGGGGTGCGACTCTCCATTATCAATATTATTCTCCAGTTTGGTTTACTGAGGAGGTTCAAGAAGCCAGCATCAGAAATAAATATAAAATGCATAGAGTGTCAGATCATTTTATTTTGCCAAGTTTTAAAAATTTACACTAACAAGTAATTAGCATACTCAGGGCACAAAAATCTTATGTTTTTTGTTTTTTTTTTTTTGCAATACCTGTATAGAAATCATCTACAGCACATGTTTCTCCCGATTATATACGTCTCTTCCATCTGCCTTTTTTTTTTTTTTTTTTTTCAATGCTCAGGAGAGAAAGCAGAGTTTATTTCACACAGGTTTTCATTAAAAAGGTGAGGTCAGATCACCTGGAGGTTATTCACTAGAGCTCTACCCCAAATCATTCTTCTCAGAAAAATAAGCCCCAAACACCATATTATTGTAGACTAGTCTGTTTTTATTTACAATTTAAGATATAAATTAGTAAAGAATTCGTGTTAAACAACCAACAAAGATTGTATAACCAGCAATGTTCAAATAAAAACCAGGCAGAATTTATTTACAAAAAGTTTAGATTCCATTGCAATACAACTTGCATAAATTACTAGAAGCTTTATATCATTATAAAAATAAATATCAAATTTGTTTCCACTTCTGAAGTACTCAAGTTCTTCCATCACGTTTTATTTCTACTGTGTACATCTTTTACAAATAAACTTTACAGTAAATCCTATCACACCTATAGAATACATACCGTGGCAATGAAGTGATCAATTCAAGATATCCTGAGAAAAACAGATTGTTTTCAAAAGTCACACATACATCGGGGAAGCTATACTATACCAACAAATTCACATATGTCCAACAATAGTCTGTTCCAATCGTTAGAGTCTGTGGGCTGACAGTGCTGTGTGGATCCTTGTCTTTTACAGTGGCACAAGATGTGGTGTGGATTTAGACATCTGTTTGTTGTATCTGTAAGTTTATGAGCTTGGGAAGAGAGAATGGCCTGCTGACTTTTTTTTTTTTTTTCAAAGCAATTGTGACACCTACCTGTGGACCAAGGAAAAAACCAAATCATCCCCAATTTTTCAGTTCCACACCAACACCATCATAAAAACGAGTTGATCTGAAGTGGTTCCAAATCTTTCTTATCTTCAAGATCTATGATTAGTAATTCTGACTCGTTGCAAAGCAACATATTTTTTGAGATACTGTTGTGAGCCCCGGGAGAATGTCAGAGTCCTGTCCACTTGGACATGGGTGGAGGGGAGGTTGGGCAGGGCTGATAAAAGACTAGTACGCCTCGTGTCTCTTCAGTCTTATTTTGCAAACATCATCTATAAAGGTTTTTGCTACTCCAAGTTTTGGTAGCCCAAGCTCATCAAAGCATGTGTCTATTATGTGTCTAGCATAGTAAAAATGGCTCTAAATTGCATATAAATGCCCAGATTTTAATAATCTATTGTTTCAAAAGAAAACAACAGTAGTGTGTAATATATATATACACATGTACTATATATATACATGTACTATATATATACATATATATATTACACACACACACACATATATATATATATATTTTTTCCTTCCCTAGGTAAAGGAGTGATAGAACTTGTGCCAAAAAGAGGGAATCTATAAAACAGAAAATATAGTTTCCCCCTTAAGGAAAGAAAAGCTGGACAAGATTGAAATGCTCTGTCTTCTAACCCCATGACCAGAAGCAAGAAAAACACATTAAACAAGTTGGTGCTGGGAGGCTCCAGAGGATCTGGGAAGCACCAGGGTGCCCACTTACTTGCATTGCTGTGCTCGGCCCTTCTATAGGTAGGGCTGGACGCCCCCGCCAACCACGGTGCAGCCCTCGCTGGCATCTGTCAGGGGAGTGGGCAGTTAGTCAGAACCGACCCCACAGCCTGCTGGCTGCGCAGACTACCGTGCACCCACCATCCTCCACTCCCAGGCAAACAGCAGTTTGGGAAACCGACTGTCTCCAGGGCCGCTATCTGAGACGACTTTTGGTGATGTTCCCTAGTTCTTAACTTTCCTCCCTTGAACTCCTCTTTCGGGTAGCCTGACTTAGGAGCAACACAGGCAACATAGCACAGGGGAAAAAACGGTTTTCTTTCCGAACAACGACAACAACAAAAAGCGGAAAAAACATTTGATTTTATCTTTTGAAGACAAAACGCCTCTGAGAGTAACTGGAACGTTCTGTTTGCTTCTAGCCAACGGCAGAAAAGCGGATTCAACTCTGACTCCTTAACAAGACACCGAAACACACCCAGGCTCATTAGGGCGACACGCTGTAATTTGAATTTCGTGGCAATCTGGGTTTGCCGAAACTAAGACAGCCACGATAGTAATAGTAACAGTCAAAATAACAGTAAATTAAGTAAAATTAAATAATAACAGGGCAAGTCTAAAAAGAGGGCCACACCTTCTTTGGCTTCCATCTCGCCCTCCGCCCTCACTCTGCTAATTCTGGGTCCCAGGAGTGGCCCCCTGGATCTTCTTCCTGGACCCTCCCTTGGGTCTCCCGGGCGCTCCGCCTCCCCGGGGCTGGCTCTCCCTCCCCTCCCGGGCGCCCCCGGCCGCGGGCTGCCTACCTTTCTTGAGCTCGTAGCCGCCGCCCGGGGACCGGTAGTGGGACTCGAGCGGGTGCGCGCCCGCCTTGCCCGCGTCGCTGGCCGCCTTTGGCGCGGTGTGCAGGGCCTCGCCGGGGGCCGCGGCCGCAGAGTTGTACCGCAGGAGACCCTGGCCCTGCAGCGCCGCGTTCAAGTTCCCGTAGTTTGTGTAGTTGCCGTAGAAGGGCGACGTGTAGTAGAGGGGGCGGCCCAGCAGCGGCGAGGCAGGGTAGGGCGAGCCTCCTGGCGGTGCCCCGGTTGAGGCCGGCGCGGCGGCCGCGGGCAGCCCCGGTGGCCCGCAGCCCGGGCCCAGGCTCGGCTGCTTGAGGTCCGACGTGGCGATCTCGGCCAGCGACCACAGCTTGGGCTTGCTGGCGGGGGGCGGCGCGCCCGGAGACGTCCGGCTGCCCTGGGGCGTCTTGCGGCCACCGCGGGGCGCGGCCTCGGGCGGGGGGCTCAGCAGCGGCGCCTCCAAGCCGGTAAGCGGCGACGAGGTCACGGGCTTGGGCGGCGCCAGGCCCCGCTCGCCCTCCTCGTCGTCGTCCTCGTCGTCCTCCAGGTCGTCATATTTGTCCTTGCACTCCGAGCCCGATTCGCACAGGGGGTCCCCGGCGCGGCACGGAAGCTTCTCCCCGTCCGACTCGGCCGAGCACGAGTGATCCGTGAGCGAGTCCACGTGCAGGCTGATCCCTGTGGGGGCGCGGGCACGGTGGGTGGCACGAGGGGACAGCACAGGCACCTGGAGCCCCCTCCGCCCCCTGTTCTGCGGCACTGGGCCCTCCCCACGGGACCCCTCACCTCGCCCCCACCCGGCCACGTGACAGGCGGAGCCTGACCTCCCCGGGAAGCGCCCGAGGAATCGCTCGCTCAAATCCCGGCGACCCCAGAGCAATGTGGTGCGGCTGGGGCTCCGGCCCGGACCTGGGGTATCCGGCGGGCAACGTCCTCCCCGCCTTAGCTCTGCGCCCCGCCTGGGAAGAAGCGCCCAGAGACCTTGCGCCGGCCGCTGCCCGCTCACCTTCGTCCTCCACCGAGGTCTCTGTGCCCTCCTGCGCCTTGTCGGGACTCTCGTCCTTGCTTCTGGTCGCGTCGCCCTCGTCCTCGTCCTCATCTTCGCTTTTGTTTCTCGGGGCCCAGGTCATCTTGTTCTCCTTCTTGAGGCGCCGGCGCGCGTTGGCGAACCAGGTGGAGACCTGGGTGAGGGTCATCTTGGTGATGATGGCTAGCATGATCTTCTCGCCCTTGGTGGGGTAGGGGTTCTTGCGGTGCTCGTTGAGCCAGGCTTTGAGAGTGGCCGTGGCGTCCCGCGTGGCGTTCTTGCGGTACGCGGGGTCGTTGAGCTGGTACGGGTAGGCCGCGCTGCCGTACGGGTGGTAGCTGATGGCGCCGGTCATGCCGGTGGTGTGCGCGTCGTACGGTGCGCCCTGGAACCAACAAGAGCCTGTGAGTGGAGTATGCGGAGACCCCGCGGGCAACCAACCAGAGGATGCCACCCCTCCGCCCGCCCACGGCCACCGTTCCCCCCGTGAGTCTGGCTCTGGGGCTGCGCTTCCCGCCGCAAAAGAGCATGAAAACGCAGTGTGATTCGGGACCAGCTGTTGATCACAAAAAGTACCGCAGTTTTATTCTCGAATTTTTGAACTATTTCACTTTCCTAAAATGACCCATCTTCCCGTAAGTGTTCCGGAGCCGCTCCTGGCAATGTACACAAACCCTTGCACGTGCGCGCACACAGGCCCACAGGTAGCTCTTTGATATCTAAATTTCTGCAGATGCTTGGAGTGCGGCTGCCTCCCCCTACTCCCTCTTCCCCGCCCTTATATGGTTAAAAAAACACCCCAGAGCCCCCAATTCACTATTCACTGCTCTAAAGCTGGGCAAATCCAATTTGCAACTCAGAAGCCAGTCACCGTTTCGAATTCTTCAAATACGCCGTAATTAGCATTTTAATTCATCCTTTAACGTTTAAATTCGAGGCATTTGCAGCCTTCGCCAAGGCCCCAGCGACTCCGTCGCTGCCCAGAAATTCCGCCGAGGGCCGGCAGTCGCGACAACCCCGTAATGGCCTCAATCGCCCGTAACGTGCTTCGCCGCGGCCCGGGCCTGGCCCAGCTCAGGAACCTCGAGACTCGCGAGCCGCCCCCAGGTCGCCGGAGCAGGAGCTGCGCTCGGGCCACGGAGGGCTCAGGCGGCCCTTAGCGGGTCACACGCCCGCAAGCACGATATTTGAAAGCATGGTCCGCTGGACAGAGTAAGGCCGAAACGTGGGCGCCTCGGGCCGGACTCGGGAGCCGCAGCTGAATGCTCGGCTCCCGGGCCTAACTCGGTGACCCCCACCGCCCTGAGCCCCGCGAGTGAATGCGAACCGCCCGGCCGTCGGCCCAGAGGCCGCAGTGAAGCGGACCCTCGCGCCCCACGCCAATGCAGGCGAGCACACAGCCCACTCCCAACGCCTCCCCAGGCTGCGGTGCGGGAACCAGGGACAAACGGCGCCAGACCCCGGCCCCGGCGGAGATGCACTTCCCAGGCTCTCAGAGAAAATCAGCCGGCGAGCCGAGGGGACGCGCGGGGGGCGCGCGGGTCCCGGCCGGGCTCAGGGACGTCCCCGCCGGCCGCCCTGCCCTCCCCACCCGGGGCCCAGCTCAGCCTGCGGGGCGGCCAACCGAGCCGGCGACTCCTGAGTCGCCGGCCGCGCCACATTCCCGGCGGCCCCCGCCCGCCGAACCCGAGCCCCGCTCCGCCTGCGCCCCGTCTGGGTCCCGGCGCCCAGGAGTCCCGCGTCCCGCCCGCGCCCGGTTACCATGTAGGACGGGAAGCCGGCGGCGGCGGCGGCGGCGTCGGCCGAGTACTGCAGCGGGCTCCCGAAGCCGGTGGCCGCCTGCGCCGTGAAGGCCGCCGAGCCCGGGTAGGGGCTGAACGCCGAGCCCGACGCCGAGCGCGCCAGCTCCTCGCTGCGCGGAGCCGCCAAAGCCGACGCGCCGTAGGCCGGGCACGAGTAGAGCGCCAGCGAGCCGGGCGCCTGGTACAGGTAGCCCTGCGGGTAGGACATGGTGGGCGCGGGGCGCGGGGCCCGCGTCACGCCGAGCAGCGGGCAGGGCGCGCGGCGCCCTCCATCCACGCCCGGCCGGGGCGCGGCGCGGCGGCGGGCACCCGGACGGCGGGCGGAGGCAGGCCGGCCCGGGTACTAGCCTGGGCGGCCCGCGGGCCGGGGCGGCGGCGGGGTGGCGGCGGCGGCGGCAGCAGCGCGGAGCCGGTGGGCGCAGCCGCGCGCCAGGCCGGCGGTCGGGGTTTGGGGGAGTCTGGAGTCGGGAGTGAGGAGTTGAGGAAGGAGCGCTCGAGTTTCCGAGGGACATTGGAACGCGCAGCTGTCCATCACGCGCTCATCTGCATATTCGGGGGCCCGCCCCTCCCCTGCTCCGCCCGCTGCAGCCTCCGGGCCGCGGCCGGGGGAGGGGCAGAGAGACGGGAGGGAGGCGGGGGAGGGCGGAGGCGACGGAGGCGGGCGGCGGGAGGGACGGGCAGGCTTTTGTGGCGCAGCCGCCTCTCTAGCAGCTCCGGCCCCAGCCCGCGGCTCGCGGACCTGCAGCCCAGCCCGGCCGCGCTGCGTGCCCCGGCGCGCACCCCCTCCCACTCCCATCCACTCGGAGCCACGTCCTCTGCCCGGCTCCGGCCGGCTCCCACCGTCCCCGGCCACCGTCTTCGCCCCTGACCGGCCCCCGCCCCTTCCAGCCACTACCCCGCCCCCACCCCCTTCTCCAGCCGCACGGACTAGGCAGAGGCCGCCCGCGGTCAGGCCTGGCCGGGTCCAATTAGGGGACTCACAGCCTGCCCCGCTGTGCACCCCGAGGAGGCCCGGCCCCTGTGTCCAATCCGGAAGTCGCAGGGAAGTGGGGAGGTCAGGATGGTGGCGCCCGCGGCTCGGGTCTTCCTCCGGGCAGTGCGCGCGGCTCTCACTTCCACGGTCCCGGACCTGCTCTGCCTCCTGGCCCGAGGCTCCCTGCGTGACCTCGCGTCTGGTCGCCTACCCCTCGCGGTCCACTCCGCCCAGCATGGACCTGGATCCGGGGCGCCTTGGTTGCGAATTGCCAGGAGGGCCCTGAGGTGAGCTTTCTGCCCCCAAATCCGCAGCGCAACCCCCGGGGTCCTGAACGTTACGACTTTCCACTGTTGGGAATGCCGCCAGGGCTGCAGCTAAGAAGACGCCGTCCCCTAAAGAGTTTTATTTTATTTTGTTTTTCTAAGTTGACTCCTCTTTCAGATTTGTGTTGTCAAAACACTGGGGGGATGATTGTTACCTGACAAACCGCCTCTGGCAGGACCTGAAGCCTCCCAGTCACGTCGGGAACGGGCAGGAGCTCAGGCTGGCGCCGCCGGTGCAGTGGGCATTACAGGTAGCTCAGGTGACGCGCGTCTGGAGTAGGGGGGCGGTTGCCTTGCGGGGCTCAGAAGCGAGGCGGTTGGCGAGGGTTCCTAGGACCCCAGCTTCCTAGAACCCGCTCCCCATCACGCTTCTCCATCCCTTTTCCACTCGGGGATGGCCGAAGAGGGCGTCTGGCTGCCCACTCCGAAGGGTCGCCTATGGGGGGCGCTCAGGGGGATGGAAGAGTGTCAGGTCTGTGCTGGCCTATTGGGAGCACCCACCCAGCAGGTGCCTCTGTCCTCGGAAGCCGTCTCGGGTGGGTGCGGTGGAGAAGAGAGAGCGCAGTGGCCTGGGGCGGGCCTCAGCTCAGGCCTGCAGCCGACTCCTGCACCCCTGCTGGCCCTGCAGCCTGCGGAGCGGCCTTAGTGATCTCAGGACGCAGGGCATGTTGCGGCCTCCCTGTGGTGCGGCTGCAGCGGCGCGGAGGGAGCGGAGCCCGGGTTGCCAGTCTGGTCCAGGGCGCAAGAGAAACACTCACGGCATCAGGCTGTCTTTCCCCAGGTGCAAGGGAACCAGTTGCAAACTGCAGTGCTGTGCTTGAGGATGGCTCCTCCTGAGCCAGCAGGCAGGGCGACGCTCCCGGTAGGCGCGGTCCAGGCACGTTACCCCTCCCGCCAGGAGCTCCCGAGCCGAGCCACTCGCCCCTTACCAGTTATCCCACCCACCCCTTCGCCCACACTGCTCCCCCACCACTCTTCCTACAAACCACACCCCCATCCTGCACACAACTTCTTCAGGCCATCTCAACACACGCACACGCACACACACCCACGACCACCTCTCCCTCCACCCACAGACACCCCGTTCCCACAGGCTGGGGCTCCTGCAACGACCCAGAGGGGGGTTTCAACCTTGCTGCGACTCCATATGGGACATCCTAATTCAGTCCAGGACAGATATTTTTAATCAATTACTATAGAGCTGAAAAACAGAGAGAGAGAGAAAGCAGCCGGGTTGGGCAAGCCGTCGACAGTCTGCGACATTTTTCCGCTTCCTGGGAGGGAATTCCTCCAAGAAGAGGGGTAAATGAGAGACCCACACGCTGGATGGCAAACACAAACACTGGCAGATCAGATGGCAACCTTTAGGGTTCCTTTACGATCAGATCAGTTTAAATGAAAAAAAAATCGGGTGTAATTTTTATCACCAGGGAGCACTGGCCTGGAGTATTTCCATTTCTAAAGAGCGGTTCCCGCTGTGGTTTCATTAGCATTTGGGGCTCATCCTCCCTCCCCCTCCCTTGACCCACCCCCCTCCCCCCGCCGGACCTCTGCCAGGGGCAGAAGAGAAAACAGCCAGTTATTATACAAACATCCTCAGTTTGGAGCTGGAGTGTCTGCTCTGGATACAGTCGATTCTGACATCAATTAAATATTTAACCAGACACGTGCAGTGACGGGGAGGGTCCCCTCACCCAGGGTGCATCTCCAGAAACGCCGCCTGCCCTTCCCCTCTCTTTAGCTCAGTGTTGGGAGTTTGAAGACGGCCTCTTCCCGTCCTGTGTGTATTTTCCCCTTAGCAATTATACTCCTCCACTGAAATCGAAATTTTCCATACCGCTGCTGCCTGTTACTAATAAAAACCGTCTACCTTGCACTATTAAACAGTCGACTCTTACTACATGCCGTTTTTATTGGTAGTGACTGTAGCAAATTAAAATGCCTACGCAGGGACATTAAAAACTTACACTCGTCATTGTTATTGAAATATATAAACTCCGTTTTGCTTTAAAGCTCTCTGATATTAAAGAAAAAAATCACTTTCCCTTTTCTTAAGTTAAAGTTGGCTTGGTCTTCTTCTTCTTAAAAAAAAAAAAAAAATCAATCATGAGAAAACATGCTGCCAGCGTGGAGTTTTGGCGCGGCGGTCCCGGCGAGGCTGCCTGAGAGGGTGGCGGGCTCAGCCCGGACTCGGTCTCGGGGCCACGAGGGCTGCAAGGCCGCGGCTCCCGAAGAGGAGGGCCTGGGATGTTTTGCTTAAGGGCGATGGGGGGTGCTCAGGCCTGTGGGGTCGCTGGGGAGGGCCCGGCACTTGGCTTCTGAGGCTTTTCAGTTGCCGTCCGAGCTGGAGGGAGGGAATGAGCAGGCACGCAGGGAAAACCCAGTAACTGCTTTGCAAACGCGACCCCTGGTCACAGTAACCCAGGCGGTGCGCAGTTTCAGGTTCATGGTGGGCCCTGCCCCCTTTCCTAGGTGTGCCCTAGGAGGTGGGGAAAAAATTAACACTGTTTCTATTTTTCTTTATTGTCCCTGCAACAGCCAAAGAATTTAGAACGAGTCTACGTGGACACGCAAGTTTCAGCGAGCGGGGATTTCCTGCGAGGCCGAGCGCGAGGAACAGCCGGCCCCGGAGGCTCGGGCTCGGGGTCTCTCCGGGAACGCAGCCGACTGAGAAGGCCGGGGCGCTCGCCGGGCTCGGCGCCGTCCTCCGTGTCGCGGGGACGGAAGGAGGCGACGCAGGCCAGGAGTCGTGCGCGCGGGCGGCGAGGGGGCGCTGTGGCCCGTGTCTGCCGGCCCGAGTCCCAGCAACGGTGGGCGCGACCCACCTCCTCCCACGGCGGCTTAATTCGGGGAAGAAGAAAAAACGGCATCGAGGCATTTCAATAAAACCTAAGCGATTCCTGATCCTTTCTCATTGTGGTTCCTTATGAGCTTTCGGTGTCTGGCGGGGAAACAGTTACCGTTCGGGGGTGTGGCAAACTTTTTTGGCAATTAAGATGAAATAGACACTTTTATGTGGGTTTCCTTTAAAGAAGTAACATTGGAAATGTAAGTGGTTTCAATGCATCGAATCACATCGCTACCGTATTCACGGTCACCGGCCCTCCCGTTCCAGGGCTCCCCGCGTTTGTCGAGGGAGAGAGCGAGGCAGGAACAGGGGGCCGGGGACATGAGAAGTTTGGCTAAGAAATTTTTCTTCTCTTTGAAAACAAATGCGTTGTTATAAATGGAACAAAATTTAAGTCAACATGGAACCCACATCTCTTTCAAACGACGTTTCTAGGTCTAGTACTCTGTGAGTAGGTTGGTCTGGATATTACGCTCAACCGGCATTTCTAGGCTCTCAAAGACGCTTCCGAGGCCTAAATGTTTTCCTGGAAAACACGTGCAGAGGAGCATCCATGGGAGACTGAAAGGTCCCCAAAGCTCCAGTCCTGGCAGGATGTGCAAGGCCTCTCGAGGTTTTCAAATGGGCCCCCGAGGCCTGGGAGATCCCCGAGTAGCCACGCGGGCGCCACTTCAGGGACTCGGGGCGGCGGCTACTGTGGGCCGGGAGGGCCCCCGCCCGGGCTGCTCTGAGCGCCTGGACCCGGGACCCTGCGCGCGCTCTTTTCTTTTTCTTTCGTTTCTTTCTTTCTTATTTATTTATAATTTACATTCTAGGGACCTCGTATTCAGCTAACCAGCTCTTGCTTACTTAACTGCCCTGTTTTTAGCTCCGGATTTCTGGGAGGTCTCCCCGTGGCTAACTTGTCCCTCCCGGCTTCCTTTAGCGCTCTGCAAAATTTGCCTTCCTCCCACAGATGCCCCGCCTCCGACGTGCTTCCTGAAGTTTCTCTCCCGCTCAGGGTGCCCGCAATCCTGAATTCTCCAGCATCTCGCCGACTCCGTCTCTATTCTCCTCTCTTTCCTAATCTCGCGCTGGCTTCGCCCTTTTCTCTCTCCTCCTCCTTCCTACGCGCCCCGCCCCCTCCCCCCAGGTCGCACCTCTCCCCGCCCGGGTCGGGAGCCCCTCGTGGCCAGGCGTCCGCGCGGCTCAAGGCCGAGGTCCGCCACGCTGGGCCGCTCGTGGGCGGCTCTCACCCGGCATACCCTGGAAACGGCGCGTCCCGCCAGCTGCGGCTCCAGCCTGGGAGTGAGCGCAGCGCGGGGAGCCTGCAGCGTCTGGAGAGTGAGGAAAAGGGACATTCCTTGGAAATGGACAGAGCCGAGTTCCTTAAAGGGATCGCAGTTGAAAGAGACCCTCTTCAAAATCAGCAACGACCTGGCAGCCTTAGTTCCTCAACAGGAGATGGTTCGAAGATGAAATGTTTGAAACTCCGCCGCCGTTTCACCTTTGCACACACGCGCACGGCAGGCCCAGATCCGCACAGAGACGCAGACACGCGCGCACTCGCGCTTCCCGGAGAGGTCGGCGCGTCTCGCTGAAGCTGTTCTGGTCAAGTGGAGTTGTCAGGGCTTTGTTTTGTTTTTGTTTTGTCTTTTAAATGTGTTTTACAACACAGTCTTCAGCAGAACTTAGCTCCCTCAACCCTCCGTCCCTCCAGCAGCTCCTCCGTGGCTCTGCAATCTTCTATTTAGACACCAGAGCGCACCTCGGTGCTGGCCTCGGCGGGGGTGCGGGGTGCGGGTGGCGGGGTGTGCGGTCACCCAGGAGGCTGCGAAGAGTGCAGGGGTCAGCTCCGTCCCGACGAAAGCAGATAGGACTCCTCGCTCGCAGGAAACACTGGAGAAAAGAAAATAATTCCTCGAGTGTTTTTACAATTATTTTAATCCAACCAGCGAGGCTCTAAAGAGCGTTTGTCTTGAGGCCGTGTTGAATACCCTTTGCCAACTGTAAATTCGGCGTGTGTGCCCGAAACAGCTAGCCCTGACCAGGGGCTCGGCAGCACATGGCCAGGCACACACCGAACTCCTCCTTCCCAAATCCTTCTGCAGGATCCTACACACCTGGAGTGTATAGGCAGCGGGAGGGGAGGGTTGGGTTTTGCTTTCTTTGCTTTTTATTTTTATTTTTTAATATGGCTGGGAATGCAGAAATTTTAAAAATGGATACATTTGAGTGTGTTAAAAGTAAAAACTTCTCTTGGACAAAACATAAACTGCTAACCCCAACGGGGGAGAAGATATTTGCCGCACATGTAAATAACAGAGACTGTTCTACAGCACCAGGAGGAATTCTGACTGCCAATGGGTGAAGACGAGGCACCCAGGGAAATAAAGGGGCAGGGATGGGGCAGCCCTCCACGCAGAGGAGACGCCTGAGAATGCGCACATTCACTGGTTGTCTATCTCTAGACAACAGCAGATGCCACTTCACACCAATCGATGGCACCCAGCAAGGCCTAGGGTGTGCACTGTTCAAACTCTCCCTGCGGTGCAGCCTAAATTTCTATAGAGAGATTCGGGAGACATTTGGCCGCATCTGAAAGCGCAGAAGGTGCGTGCTCCCTGGCACCCAGCACACAGGTGCTGGGGAAGCGGGGACGAGGCAGCCCTGGAGCATGGTTTGCAGGAGTGCAAGACTGCAAGCCTTCTCCACGGCCACCACTCCAGGCCTGGATAAAGAATTCGTGGCATATTTCAGGGAACAGAATGTCCCCTGGGGCGAAAGGGGATGAAGTCATTCTACTTGTACCAACTTGAGTGCCTCCTAAAAGTGTAACCTTGGGGGCGGGGATACAGAAGGATGATGCTGACAATGGAATTTAAAAACAAACAGCAACATTTTATGGTGTCTACAGGCGTGGGGGTGGAAGAGCTGCAGCGTCACCATGGCAACAAAAGTCTCCCACGCATCTCAGGCCCGAGGAATCTTTAAAGAGGGAGAGTGGGCATGGGAGGAGGACTTAAGCTATTAGTCATATTTTATTTCTGAAAACTAGATCTGAAGTAACTGTAGCAAAATGTTAACAATTCTTACCTTGGAATACTGGTTACATGGGATTATATTACTCTATTTTTTCATCATGTGAAATATTTTGTATTTTGACAATTTAAATAGTAGCTTTTTATAAAAGTGGCATATGCACTGAAGTATAATGTGCTAATTTGGGATTCATTTAAATAAAACACCTTTCTTAGAATATTTTATTTTTAATGTCTCTTTTCTCGTCTCAATTCCCCCACTTTTAAAAAATCCAAGCATGTCTTGGAATTGCCATTTAGCCTTAAAGGGAATTCCACTTGCACGCATGTATTTGTGCCCCTGTCCTGAGCATCCTGTGGAGGCTGTCCCAGCCCTGGCCCTCCCTCCACTTCCTCTCCGAGCCCAGGGCCTGGTTCCCACTTTGCTCATGGTGGTGCATGAGGGGAAGGGGTGCACTCTGGAGGCAAAGGACAAGCCTGGGTGTGCTGGGCACAGTGTGGCTGCACGCCATCACCCACATGCGTCTACGGGAAAAGACGTGCTTCTACATGCCATTTGACATTTTCTCATTCCAGAGTGTTTGTGGTATAAAGAATATAGCCTGGAAAGCGCAGTCGGAGGCAGAGGGGAAGGCTGGCCTTCAGTGCTCGGCTGGACTCCAGGTTCCTAGCAGGCCCTTTCCCCTTCCACATCTCCTCTCATTCTCAGCGTAGAACACAGGGCCTTTCTGGCCCGTATGCTCCTTCCAGAAACAACCAGTTCTGCCTAGTTCTCTTCACTGTGGCCAGAAGAAGCTGGATCTTTGCAAATACAAATCTGCTGAGAGCCCCAGCACAGTGGGAGGCCATCGGGGCTGGCCTTGGTCAGTAGTTAGAAGGTGATGTGTTTGGATGTGTGTTCCCTCCAAATCTCATGCTGACATGTGGCCTCCAGTATTAGAGACGGGCCTCATGGCAGGTGTTGAGGTCATGGATGCAGAGTGGCCTCCAGTATTAGAGGTGGACCTCATGGGAGGTGTCGAGGCCATGGATGCAAAGTCCTCATGAACTGCTTGGCACAGTAACGAGTGGTCATGAGTTCACAGGAGAACTGGGACTCCCTCTTCTCTCTCTTGTTCCCACTGTTGCCCTGTGACATGCCTGATCCCCCATTGCCTTCTGCTGTGATTGGAAACTTCTGGAGGCCTTGCCAGAAGCAGATGCCGGCACCACACTTCCTGTACAGCCTGAAAACCAAGAACCAAAATAAACATTTTTTCTTGTTAAATTACCAGTCTCAGGTATTCCTTTATAGCAATGCAAACGAACTGAGACACGAGGTCTGCATATTTGATTCTATTCCTCGCTGTGCTCAGAACTCAGGCAGGGAGGAGGGTGCTGTTTCCTGGAAAGTGACACAAATCCAGCCCTCCCTCTGCTGATGTGCCTGACCACCCTGTGGAGCTGCTTCGGCCTGTGGACTCCAGCCCTGGTCAGTAGTTAGAAGGTGATGTGTTTGCAGCCCTTGCCTCTCTGCCTGCAGCCAGGCTCCCCGCCAGGCCGGGGCTCTCCAGGTGGCTTCCTCCTGTAAACTTCACATTTATTTCTCCCCTTGGAGGTCAGCAGAGGCCCAGGAGGCTCCCAAAGCTCTGTGGCAGCAGCTGCCAGGGCTGCAGGTTCCTGTTGGGATGGTTCTCTGGCCTCAGCCCAACCCCTGACTCCATGCCTGGCATGTTGGGGGCACTAGACAAACATTGATTAAATGAACGTATATGAGAATGAATGAATGACTCACTCTTGGTTATTCATCTTTATTTCTAAAAGGCATGGCGGGGTGATGAAGGAGATAAACAAGAATGACAGGAACACTTGCTCACAGGCACCCTGCCCCACCAAGGGCCCTCACTAGACCTGACCCGGGTGAACCACCCAGGCTCCACCCAGATCATTTGCTGGCACTCTTCAGCGGCACAGCCTCCCAAGAATAAAGCAAGAACAGTTTTGCAAGTTAAATTTTAGGGTTCAGTAAATAGATATGTACATTTAAAATAATATTTAGTTAGTAAAATAAATTCTTACGTTAACAATCAACCCAAAACCATGTGTTCCTTAAGAAAAGCAGACACGTATTTTTATCGTTCTATTCCAAAGGACCTCCACAGCTCCCAGCACACAGTGGGTGCTCAATACAGCTAGTTGAGGGAATGAATGAATGCATGTTGAAGTCTGAGGAAAAAGAAAGTTTAATAAAAGCAAACTAAACTTTAATGATATTTTCAGTAAAAAAAACAAACAAAAAGAGTTATAGATATCTTATTTTAAAAGCAAATTAGATCCCAGCAAGGCTTTGTAGACATAGACAAGTTTATTCTAAAATATATATGGAAAGACATGGGCCTTAGAGTAGCTAAAACAATTTGAAAAAGAAGAATCAAGTGGGAGAAATCAGCATACCCAATTTCAAGATATTTATATGGCTATAGTAATCAACATAGAGTGATGTTGGTGGATGGATAGGCCTTGATCAATGGAACAGAGCAGAAAACCCAGAAATAGACACACACAAATATGCTCCATTTATTTTTGACAAAGGCACAAAACAATTCAATGTTTCAACTTTGTTGAAAAGTTTGCCTTTTCAACAAATGGAGCTGGAGCAATTAGACACCCATGAAGGAAAAAAAAAAGTTCACTTTATGTAAAAATTAACCAAAAATGAATCACAGACTTAAATGGAAAATGGAAAATTATAAAATTTGAGAATAATAGGATAAGGTCTTCAAGACCTAGGGCCTGGCAAAGTTTTCAGATCAGATATCTAAAGCACAATACATAAAAGCAAAATCTTGATTAGCTGGACTTCATCAAAATGTAAAACTTTTGCTTGTGAAAGACCCTTAAGATAACAAAAAGATGTATTAGAGATGGAGAGAAAATATTTGCAAACCACATATCTGATTAAGGACTCATATTTACAATATACATAGAAACACAATAGTAAAACAGAGACAAAAAAAAAAACAAAAACACAAACACAAACCAATTAGAATTTAGGGGGAAAAGCACAAATGCATTTTCTGTTTTTCAAAGAAAAAATACAGATGGTAAAAAAAAAAAAGCACATACAATGATTTTAACCTGTTTAATCTTCAAGGAAATGCAAATTAAAACCACAGTGAGATCTATATATCTATCAGAGTAGCAAAAATCTAAAAATAGTAGCAATATGTACTACCGCAAAAAGGCAGAGAAACAGATCACTCATACATTGTTGGTGGGAATATAAAATCTTACATCCATTCTGGAAAACAGTCTGGAAGTTTCTTATAAAACTGGAGATGCATCTACCATACAATCCAGCAATTGCCTTCATGGGTGCTGGTCCCAGAGACTCTTATGTTTCACACAGAAGCCTATATATCAACAGCCACAGCAGCTTTATTTGTAACAGGCAAAAACCAGAATCAGCCCAGATGTCCTGCGCAGGCTTTAGGCAGGGAGTAAAATAGTTTGGTTTACTTTTTAAAAGAAGATTCGTTGAGATATAATGAACATACCAGAAAACTTATCTATTTTAAGTGTACAGTTCAATGATGTTTGGTATATTTAAAGAGTAGTGCAACCTTCACAGCAATCTAATTTTAGAAATTTCTGTCTTCCCAGAATGAAACCCTGTGTACTTTGGAAATCTTGCATCTGGCCTCCTCTGCTGACGATACTGTTTCTGAGTTTCGCTGCTAGTGGCTTTCTGCACAATAGCTGGAGAGTGAAGAGTGTCTGTCTGCTGAAGGATGACTAAGCAGAGTGTGGTTTATCCGCACAGGGAAACAGCACTGAGCAACCACAGAGGAGGGCTTTGCTGTTTGTAGAAGGAGACTAGACCCTGTTATAAGCAGATGGAGGGGAGGCAGCAGGAGGCTGGGCCCATCCTCCCAGCTCTGAGCTGGAAAGAAGGGAAGGAAGGAGGAAGGGAGGAAGGAGGAAGGGAGGAGAGATAAAAAAGAGGAAGAAGGAAAAAGGAAGGAATAAAAAAGAGAAAAATTGAAGGAAGAAAGAGGGAAGGAAGGAAGGGAGGGAGGAAAGGAAGAAAATAAAGGAGGAAAAGGAAGGCGAGAAAGGAAGAAAGGAAAAGGAAGAAATAAAAAGAGGAAGACACAGCAGCTACCACAGTGTTTAGAAAGCTCTTTATATGCCTACATAAGAAATTACATGTATACAAATATATATTTTTCTAAGTAATATATACATTTAGAAAAATGTTAAAATGGATAAGTAGTTCTAAAATGCTTAGTACAATGTGTAATTTCCTGCCCTGCCATCTGCAGCTTCAAGTCCTGCTTTTTAGAGGCAGCGTTTGCAGTTATTCTGACTTTATTTTTTAGCATTCACTCTCACGTCACAAAGTAATAATCTTACACTTCTTTGTTGACCTAATCTATGCCTGAAATTAATCAATTAATTAATTATTGGCTTCCCATTTTGGAAGGTGAGGGCTAAGGGGAGTGACTCAAGGCTGAAATGGCATTGTCACCAATGAGGACCCTCAGCCCCAGGATGTACCCTGTCGCTTCTCAGAGTTCCCCAGTGGCCCCTGGAGAGCAGTTGCACCTGTAGCTCTGGGTGGCAATCCGGCCAGCACAGATGGACAGCGGGGAGTGGTTATGCCTCTGTTCACCCAGAGCAGTCCCTCCACTTTTGTTTTTCAAATTCTCCCAAGTACATCGAGAGGCATCCAGGCCAGTGTTCTGGCTTTGTCTTGCTTCCTCTTTCAGGAGTGTTATGGTCAATGGGAAGTCGAGGCCCCTCAGGCTCTGGGGGAGCACAGCAAGCCAGGCGGCCACCCTAGGAGGCCCTGACACAGGTGCTGCATTTGCCACCCCATTGCCAGCCGTGGCTCTACTGCATACCTGTGGGTGACTTTGCTCCCCACAACCACCCTGCCCTGCATCCTTTGCTGGACATTCTTTGCGGTGTTTAGGAACATTCTAAATCTCTTTATGGAATGCATCGCCAAGAGCAGTGAAACTTTAGAGAACTGTTTTTGCTCCAGCCACTGCAGTGCCCACATCCCACTGCTAACACTGGACTGTACTTGCAGAAGAGTGCTCTCTGAAATTGCCAACAACCTCTCCTAGTCTTTTGCTGAATGGTCCCAGCATCTGCTCAGCAGACACAGGACTGATCTGCTCCAGATCCTTAGCCAGTGTCCCCTCTCCTGGCCTCCTCTCCAGAGAGGGCAACACCAGGCCGGAGGCATGGGACAACCTCAGCCTCCTGTTAGCACCAGCTGGGGCTTGCTCCTGTACATGCATGGGTCCCAGGCTAAAGGGCAGCTCCGGGAGACCCCTGTCCTCCTGGCGTGCAGTGAGGCCTCTAGTGTTTCTATTAGAGTATATTGTTTTTACTTTAGTTGGAACGTATACTTGAGTTTTGTTTAATTTGTGTCCAAATTGTTACTCTATTGACACAGAGACCTCACCGAAAGTTCTCTTTGATAGTATCCTCTTTGCTGTGTACAGTCTTTAGGCCTGCCTGTGAGTCTACATGCACTTGTGTGTGTGTGCACGAGTACATGCTGGTGTGCAGGGCAGGCTGTGTGTGACTGCACACATGTGTATATGTGTGGGGTGCATGTGCGCTTGACTTTTCTAGAATGTCCAGATGTGCAGGTGTCTGGGGACAGGTCTCAGAGAGGTTGCCCACAGCTATCACGCTACTATTAGGTGGTATAATATCGTCATTTCCATTTGATTGCAGGACGTGTTTTTATTTTGTTTTTTGGGGGCTGAGCAACAATCTGACTCATTCATTTTATTTTGAGTGAGAATCTGACAATGTAAGAAAGCATGTGTTTTAAAAACAAGTTCTATCATAAGTGTATCCGTAAAATGGTCTTAATTGATCCAAATCATAATAAGGAATTTTAAAACTTGCCTATAACCAGCACCAGAGTATCTCTGACTTAGATCTTCTCTAATTCTAACATTCTTCTTTCTGGGTCTGCGATTCTCCTCTAGAGCCTCATTTCACGTCAGGTCTGATCTTTGTTGGTACGGGATACTGTTGTGAGGGTCACACTCAGGTTGGCAGCAGCTCCCTGTGGTCAATGAGTTCCAAGCTTGTTTCGAAGTGAAAGAAGCAGGAGGAGTGTTTGGGACCAGGGCTCTGGAAGGGTCACCAAGCCAGCCAGAAGCAGAGGAAGCTGCGCAGCCCCATGGGGAATGTTGCCATTTTCTTTTCCAGCCAGGCCAGGACGGAAGTCCAGTACAAGCTCATGGTCATAGCTGCAAGTTTGGGGGCAGCACGGAAAGGCACGCTTTCTGCTGCTTCTCTCGGGAGCACATCCGTCATGGCCACTTGCACTCACCAGGGACCATGGAAGCCACCCCTCTCCCTGCCAGCCACGCTTCTCCCATCTTCCATGGACAGCCACATCCTGCTTCCCTGCCCGGGGTCCCAGGGTGGGTGCTTGGGCAAGTGGGGTCCTTCCTGCGCCTCCCCCCACCACACCCAAGGCCCTCAGCTCTGCACCAGCCTTCGCTTGAGCATGCAGGGACATTCTGGCGATGCCTCTGTCAAAAGCACAGGCTCCTGTTCCTCCTGCAGTCTAGCACCCGTCACTAACGTAACAGGTATTTGATGTGTTTCATGAAGAAATGGACAAGAACTTAATGCGACAGACTTACAATGTTGTGTTTAGAGGTCTTCAAGGGATCAATATGGCACGAGAGCAGAAGATGTGGAGTGTGCTGACAGGGTTACTCCTCTGAGGGTGCACAGGTAGGGCAAGTGATGAGGGCAGGGAACAGGCTGTGCTTCTGAAGGTGCGGAGCTGGGAACCACATCAGCACCTGCATTCCGGGGAGCTTCCATGCAAACAGGGGTTTCAGAAGTGTCAGCTGGACAAGTGGGTCATGGCCATCTCATAGGCAGTGTCCTCATGGCTCTTCTACTTTAAGGAAGGCATAGCAGAGAAGGCACGGAACATTTCACAAGGATGAACGTCAGTTCTAGGTACAATATGGGACTGTGGCATGGTTTTTCTTTGTTTCTAAAAACAGAGTTCTTATCTACAGAAAGATTTGTAAGGATACAAACAGAATTTCCCTTGCTTTTATCATGAGGAATGAAATATATGGCATGAAAGGAGAAATATTCACATTTTATCACTCCTATACTTTTTGACCATTTTACAATAAGCATGTATTTGCTGATTAAAAAAATTTGCATACAAAAGTGTTGAATTGGAGGTATATCTCAATGAAATGAGAAGAAAATGTTTTTATATATGTTATCTTTTGCAACCTCTGAGTTTTCCACAGATTTATATGACTGAGAGAAATGTTACTTTCATACACAGATATTTGGATTAAGGTAGACTATTACACAACTAAGATAACAGTCTATCTTAATTCAATACTGCCCACACACATGTGTTTCCAATTCATATTTAAAACTGAAGTGTTTTTATTAATATATCTTCTCATAGATTAGAAGCCTTGTTTTTTTCAACATTGGCACGTTTATTTACTGAATTTATCTTAAAATAGATGTAAAAGTTTCAAAATCATAATACTGACATGACTACTAACAATAAATGTACTGAGTACAGTTTTAAAAAATTCTTTGCACATCTTTTTGCATCTATAAAATATCACACTTGGGATCTATACTGAAAGCATCATGTTCAAACTTCCTTGAAACTATTGTTTTATCTGTTATCTATGGAAAGGTTTATTTATTTCTGTGTTCAATTTTAGTGTGTTTCCCCTTTTTGACTTGCTTGCAGTTTTGCAAAATAACTTACCTGGTTTAAAAGTCGGCCGGGTGCAGTGGCTTATGCCTGTAATCCCAGCACTTTGGGAGGCCGAGGTGGGTGGATCACGAGGTCAGGAGATCAAGACCATCCTGGCTAACATGGTGAAACCCCGTCTCTACTAAAAATACAAAAAATTAGCCAGGCGTGGTGGCGGGCGCCTGTAGTCCCAGCTACTCGGGAGGCTGAGGCAGGAGAATGGCGTGAACCTGGGAGGTGGAGCTTGCAGTGAGCCGAGATAGTGCCACTGCCCTCCAGCCTGGGTGATAGAGGGAGACTCTGTCTCAAAAAAAAAAAAAAAGAAAAAAGAAAAAACATAGGAGTAAAACTCTACAACTTTGAGGTATGCAAATATTTCTTAGCACAAAAACAAGACTAACGATTTATTAAAAAAGAAATAAAATTCTCTTTAGGTGACAAGGATTATAAAATGAGAAAGCAAGATACAACATACATGTATATATACATAAACATAGTAACTATTATAATAATATAGTGTATACTGGAATTTGTATATAATATTAATTTAATATCATATTATTGTATAATAATATTATAGTCTATTGACAAGAGACTTGTATATATAGCATATCTTATATCACAAAAAATGGGCTTAATACAAAATTTGCAAATGTCTTGATTTGACACTTCTCAAAAGAAGTTATATAAAAGGTCAATAAGTGTTTTTGGAATGATTCACATCAGTCTTGAGAGAAACATAAATCTAAACCATAATGAGATACTGCAACACATTGGTGAGAATGTTTAAAGTTAAAAAGGCAACAATATCAGCATTGGAGCAACTGAGATTCTCAAGCAGCATTGGTAGAAGTGTAAAATTATACTAGAACTTTGGAGAACTGTTTGGCAGTTTAACATAACCTTAAACATACACTTACCACTTGTTCGGGAAGTTCTACTTCTAGTTATTTACCCAAGATAAATAAAAACGTGGGTCTCCTGAAAGATTTGGCTCAAATGCTTGTGAAGCCTTATTACAATTGCCTCAAACTGGCAACAACCAAAATATTCATCAACATTTGGCTATTCTGAGTGGTTTAGTGGTCTAATTATAGGATGTAATATATACAAGCATAGAATGGAAGGAATCACACACCCAGCACAGGTGAATCTCAATATCATCATGCTGATGGGAGAAAACAGATACAAAAAAGCACATCCTGTGATTTGATTTATGTGGCAGTCTATACCGTCTCCAGAGCAATACTGATTAATGCTAATCAATGGTGATAGAAGTCTCCTGGGACTGAGAGAAGGGAAGACTGAGAAGGGATGGGAGAGCATTTTATGGGATGATGGAAGTATTTTATATGCTAGTTGGGGTTGTGATT
This sequence comes from Gorilla gorilla gorilla, assembly GCF_029281585.2. Lineage (NCBI taxonomy): Eukaryota > Metazoa > Chordata > Mammalia > Primates > Hominidae > Gorilla > Gorilla gorilla. Next base: position 109,410,607 of record NC_073243.2, on the reverse strand, counting down.
ACATGGGTATCATATGTGTAAAAACTACCAAATTTTACACTTTATATCTGGGCTTTTTAATGTACATAAATTATACCTCAATTAATAAAATATATACTTGCATTTTTACTGAAATTATAATGTTTAAAATACTCACTGAAGAGTTTGTATTTATGTTACAATGCCTGTTTATAAACTCTTGGCAGACTGGATGTTATCATTTTTATCTTTCTGATCTGATATGTGATAAGTAATATTTTACTTGTTCTAACTCTCCTTTATTTTTCTTGTATTTGAGGCTGGACATTGTTTCACATATTTATTTATCAATTATCTTTCTGTTTCTGTAAATTGTCTCTTCAGGTCCTTTTCTGTCTACTCGATTGTTAATCTTCTGTTATTAAAAGATATCTTTATATTTTTATGATATTAAGCCTTTTACAGCCATAGAAATTAAGATTATTTTCCTCATGTTTTTGGTCTTTCAAGTTAGTTTAAATTTTTTTTTCTTTTTACTTTCACTCCAGCTGATGTAAACCTGTGAAATGTTTTTTAGCTTACATAAATTCTTGATTTTTAACAGTATAATATATTAATAATTTATGGGTTGTAATCTTCTGGTTGATTAAAATCGTTTTTTCTAAGTCATGAAATAAAAATATGCATTTTTTTCTTATATCTGTTGGACTTTCACATTAACATTTTAAATTTATTTGGAATTTACTTTTTAATCATGTAAGGTAACATTTATTACATCAATAGCAAATTTTCTCAAGCCTCTAATTCATCTGCTCTACTGATCACATATCTGAAATGATCCCCCTTTTCTATATTAATTCCCCAAATCTGTGTTTCTTATCTAGTCCGTATGTTTCTTTTTCTAATGTTGTTTTTATTTTTATCAGAGTTCTATCCCCTCATATTTTAAGGACTCAGAGAGCCCCACAGAAGCCCCCTGGCTTCCTCTCCCTGGGTTTCTGCTGCCAGGCACCATGTGTCCTCTCCCCCGTCTGTTGGGCTCCATGATCCAGGTGCTCCATGGAGTTCTTCACTTTAGGAAGATGCAGCGTGGCTCCTCTCAGCCCTGGCCCTTCTTATCCACCCACTCTCCCAATATACTTATACATGTCCTTGGTAAGCTTGGGAGAGTTATATTCCAGTGATATAAACGTCATTCACAGATATGCAGTACATCCTGAGCTAATAGTTGTTTTGTTTTTCCTTTGCTTGACTAATTCAAACCTAGACCTATCCCCTACGTATTGCCTCTCTTCTCAGCCACTGGACACATCAGGCATTCCAACAATTCCATCTCCTCTCCCACTCTGGTCAGGACTGCGACTCACCGCACCTGCTACATCTCTGTCACCCCACACTGTCTGTTCACCCCTGGGTCTCCTTGCACATCTCTCCAAACCCACACATTCCCACCCAGGGGCTCTTTTCTCTCTCCCCTCCCCGCTTCCCTCTCTCATTTTACTGGAGCACATTTTCCCCAACTTCCTGAAATAGAGGTTACCGGATAGGTATTTTGAGTTTTTAAAGTCTGACGATGTATTTCTATTTACCCTAGAATTTTACTGACACTTCAAAAGGTTTAGAATTCAAGACTGAAAATAATTTTCCTTCTGAATTTTTTAAATGACTTTTTAATTTTGGAATAATTTAAGACTCGCAGAAAAGTTGCAAAGATTGTACAGAGTTCCATATCCCCCTTACCCAGGTTCCACCAATGTCAAAGTAAAACTTTATGGAACAACTGTCACAAGGAAGAAACCAACATTGGTGTGGTACCAGTAGCCACACTCTAGACACGATCTGGATTCCACCCATCCTGTTTCCACATCTGTTGAAATAATTAGAGGCTTTTCTTCTTTTATCTGTAAATGGGTGCATTATGTGAATATATTATTTAATATTAAACTACCTGCCAGGCATGGTGGCTCACGCCTGTAATCTCAGCACTTTGGGGGACCGAGGCGGGTGGATCACCTAAGGTCAGGAGTTTGAGACCAGCCTGGCCAACATGGTGAAACTCCATCTCTACTAAAAATACAAAAAGTAACCGGGTGCGGTGGCATGTGCCTGTAGTCCCAGCTACTCGGGAGGCTGAGGCTGGAGAATTGCTTGAACCTGGGAGGCGAAGGTTGCAGTGAGCTGAGATCGTGCCACTGTACTCCAGCCTGGACAACAGAGTGAGACTCCATCTCAAAAATAAATAAATAAATAAATAAATAAATAAATAAATAAATAACTACCCTTATATTACAGAATCAAGTCAATTTGGTCATAATAATTTACCTTTTTGAGAGTACATTTCTAGATTTGATTTGTTAACTTTAATTTAGAAATTTTGCATATATGTTCTTTAGGGAGACTAACCCATGTATTCCTTTCCTCAAATAAATTAAAATGTTTCTCTTGTTTTCTAGAAGAATTCCTGGACAACCAACATTTTGTGTTCCTTGAATATTTGATAGAACTAGTTTAAAAACCATCTGTTTTTGATGTTTCCTTTTTGGAAATGTTTTCAATTACTGATGTAATTTATTTATTTTTTTATCTTAACATGATTTTTCTAACCTACCCTTAGTTAGCACTTAAAATCTTTTCTCATATTTTATTTTTAATCTTTTTATGTCATTATACTTTAGTTGTATTTACTGCAAACTGCTTTTACTGGACTTTTAAAAATAATTATATTTGAAAAACTTTCACTTTTAACTGGAACATTTAGGCTGTACACATGTGTTGATTATCTTTGTAGTTTGATTTTTTACTATACTTTTGAAAAGCTATTTATATCCATTGTTTCTATATGTTTTCTCTTTTCTTATCATATTTAGAAACAATTTGATTACCATTTCTCTTTTTCACTAATTGCTTGGAATTTCCATAGTTGATTTTAATTTTTATAATGGTTGACAGATGCATATTTAATTTCAAGCAGTATGAATTAATTAATCCTTTTTAGAAGGATTTTAGAAGGCGGAAACAGTGATACAACTCTTCTGATTTATATATTTTATAAATATATAAACCTATATAATATTAAATGTATAACAGATTACATTTTAGGTTTTTTAACTGCACGAAATATGTTATTCGTGGTGCTTTACACAGTCATTATTGGACAAGAGTTACTTACATGTTACTCTTTTTAATTTTATTGTCATTCTTTCATCTTTAATACTCTTTGTGGGATCATTTCCTTCCTCTCTGGAGAACATTTTTTAGGAGTTATTGAGGAATGCTTTTCTAGTCTATCAATGCTTTGATCTTTTTCTAGAAAGATAATTTCACTGGGCATATCATCTAGGTTGACTGTTGTTATTTTTTTTCCCACAGCCCTTTCAAAAGTGATTCTATTGTTTTTCATCTTCATGATCACTTGTGAGAAATCAGTGATCAATCTAACTGTTGTTCATTTGTAGGTAAGTTAACTTTTCTCTCTGGCTGCTTTGAAGATCCTCTCTTAGGCTGCTATGTTTTTGCCGATGTTTCAGGTGTAAGTTTTTAAAATGTTTTTCTTGAATCCGTTAACCTTCCTGATTCTGAGAAATTATGTCTGTATTCATTTAGGAATCATTTTAACCACTATCTCCTCAATATTGCCTCTCCTCTCATTTTGTGCCCTATGTTTTTGGAAGTTCAAGGAGATGTGCTTTGGAACTGTTCACTTTACCTTACATGCCTCCACCTCTCTGTCATACTTCCTGCCTCTCCCTCCTCGGTGCTCGATTAGCAGTCATTTCTTTTAGGTTTATCTTGCAGGTGATTTTTTATTTGTGTCATATGTACTGTGTAAGCCACTCATTGAGTTTTTTTAGTGTTTTAATTGATGCATGTAATTGTGCATATTTTGGGGGTACACCCAATATTTGATACATGAATATAATGTGTAATTATCCAGTGAGGGCATTTAGGATATCTATCAACTCGAACATTGATCATTTCTTTGTGTTAAGAACGTTTCAACTTTTCTCTTCTAGCTATTTTGAAAGACACAATGTATCCTTGTTCCCTATAGCCACGGATGGCGTCCTAAATTGCAGTCATGGACACTATTTGGCTCTGTTTCGAGTCCAGCTGTTCATTTTTTATAGTCTCCTACTCCCTGATTATATTTTATATTTCCTCCTTATATATTTAATATATTTGTCTTCCATCTCCTATAATTGTTGTCTCGTATCTGAATCCATCGAGTTATTTAAATTGAGGACCTCCTCTTTTAAAAGTGTCTACTTAGCATTTTCCGTGGACTCAACCTAACCTCTTCAAAGAGCAAGGATGAGGCTTCAGAAACTTGACTTTTTAGCACCTGTTGCCAAAGTGTGACTTCTAGTTAAATGTGGCATTGGGCTTGGGGTCTTTAGAAAACAACGGAAGTGAGAATGAGCGCTCAGAAACATTCTTAGAAAACATTTTTTCCCCAAAGAAAGGAAGTTTGAGGCCATTCGGAACTGAGGAGGACTCTGGCTGTGGCGTTTATAAGAACGGTCTCAGAGCAGAGAAAGTGGAAGACGGAAAACACACAAAACAGCCAGCTGGGAAAGCAGAGGGGAAAATAAGTCACAATCTTCTCCAGGAAAGGAAGAGGTTTGGGGTTTGCAGGGCTATACTTGGAGAAGGCTCAGTTACAAACTGGCTGCCTGGAGTGGGGGATTCAATGGGAGTTTAGGACACAAGAAAGTCAGCACCAGGGCTTTGATGCGGTGATTTCAGAGGAAACTGGAGATTGTTAAGAAACATATCTTTGCAGTGAAGCTTCAGTTTATTAACTTCTGAGAGGAAGACAACTAAACTGTCTGGGCTAGCGTTGAGGTGCTGCCTCCTCATGAAGCTGTGTGGGAAGTACCCTGCACCTCGGCCCAGGCGGCTCTGAACCATGGGAGCAGAGCTGGCCTCCTGGGACACTGGCCACTGTGTTGTGACCAACCCTGGGCAACTCGGCAACTCTTATTTTTGGGGTGTTCAATATCCTGTTTGGTCTTCACCACCTGACCAGATCACTGGACCAAGGTAGGCAGCTCTCTCCCCGGGACTGGAGGTATTGAGAGAAACTGACCTCATTTGAAATTTGCCTTATTTTATTTTATTTATTTATTTATTTATTTATTTATTTATTTATTTATTTATTTTTGAGACAGAGTTTCACTCTGCTGCCCAGGCCAGAGTGCAGTAGCATGATCTCGGCTCACTGCAATCTCTGCCTCCTGGGTTCAAGTGATTCTCCTTTCTCAGCCTCGCGAGTAGTTGGGATTACAGGCACTCGCCGCCATGCCCGGCTAATTTTTTGTATCTTTAGTAGAGACGGGGTTTCACTATGTTGGACAGGCTGGTCTGGAACTCCTGACCTCGTGATCCGCCTGCCTCGGCCTCCCAAAGTGCTGGGATTACAGGTGTGAGCAACTGCGCCAGGCCTGTTTATTAATTTTTTTGTCTGGTAGTTACCTCATTTGTTAAATGCATCAAAAGCTCTTTCTGAGCACGGTCATGGTCTGAACTGTGATCTACCCAAATTCCTATGTGGCAGCCTTAACCCCCAGTACTTTACAATGGGACTGTATTTGGAAATGGGGCCTTTAAATGGGTGATTAAGTTAAAATGAGGTCCATAGGGTGGGCCCAGTCCAGCATGACTGTTGTCCTTAGAAGGAGATGATGCCACCGACATGCACAGAAGGACCACCCTGTGAGGACCTTGGAGGACAGAGACACACCTGGAGGGATGACCCTTGAGGACACAGGGAGAAGAGGGCTGCCCGCAAATCAAGGAGAGAGGCCTCAGGAGGAACCAACCCTGCCGAGTCCTGATCTCAGACTTCCGGTCCAGGACTGCGAGAGAATAAACTACAGATGAAGCCCCAGGCTTTTGTTTTCCTGGGGTTTATTCTCAAGTGGGAATGAGGATGGAAATCACAAATTGAGAAATCACATCGGCATCAGCAGGAACGTCTTATGGCCTCTCCTGAGGGTGACACCAACTTCCGTGGTGTTTGCAATAGTCCCCTGCCCACTAAACTGTATGCCATAACCCAGTGAAGAAAGAATGGTCCACCACACTTCCCAGATGATTTCTCTCTGGAGGGGTGCTCAGAATATAGATTGGGGTTTTGAAATAGATGAAATTGTTGGCAGAATTCTTGAGAGCAGGGAAGTGGTGGGATGCCAGCCTGCCTGAAAGCATGTGCCCTCGACCACTCCAAGCACGCAGGACGCAGGCTGAGGAAGTCATGGAGAGCCAGGGACTCCCCCACATTTTGTGAAAATTGGGTAAGAAGACACGGAGATCTAATTTTATTTTTCGGGGAATCTGTCCTTGCGTTCACAAAAGGAAATTGAAGCCAGAATGAGCAGGGGCACCAGAATGTTCTGTTTATATATTCAGATGTTTACTGCATGCTCACTTTGTACAAGGACACTTAGCAGTGTGGAGCAGAAAGAGTTGATGAAACAGTTTCCACCCGCACACACTGGAAGATTTGGAGAGATCACACTTAGCTAAAGATGCTAATCTTCACCTATCTGTGTAATACAGAGAACGGTGCAGCAGGGAGGGCACAATTTCAGAAGAGGAGCTCCAAGTCCATTGCCCACCACTGAAGGGACGGGGCGCTTGATGCTGAATGGTGAGATTCAGCCAACCCTCCCTGGCTGCATTTACACACATTTGAAGCAGGAGCCTGCATTCACAGCCAGCTGTCATCACCAGTGGTTCTTCTTGGTCTCCTCTCTTTGTCTCCTGAGAATCTGCTGAGGAATGATAACCTTTCCAGGGCTTAGAGTGTGTTTTACACTTTTTATTTTTAAAAGTATGACCCATGTCGAAGAACCTTCGTTTGGCCTGTATCCATTTCCCGTGTGGTTTTAAATAAGCAGTTTCTCACCTATAGCTTGATCACCTTTGCTGTTGGGTGGAGTAACATGGCCTGTGTCTCAGTGGCTCATCATCTTCCTCAGTGTGGACTTTCAGGAGGGTGCTCTGGTAGTGGGATGAGCCCCATCACTCCGAGCTCTGCCCCTGCCTTCACACAGCTTTCTCCTCTGGTCTGTGTTTCTCCTCTTCTTAGAATGACACCTGTTATTGGATTTAGGCCCACTCTAACCTGGGCTGATCTTTACCTTATTCACAACTGCAAAGAACCTATTTCCAGATAAGGTTGGATTCACAGGTTCTGGTGACGGTGTCTTTTTTGGGGGTAAAGGAGACCATCCAATCCACTATGTGTGTAGAAAATATAGATGTTGGGAGGAATTCAGCATGAGTGCCGCACCCTAGAAAGGGTATTTGTTGTCGGCGCCCAGCACGGTATAGGAAGAGGCTGAGAGAGTGGCTGCCCTCAGGCTGGTGACTCAGATACAATCTCAGATGGACAAGATGTTCACAGGGGCAAGGAGCAGTGGTGACTTGCTCAACTCAACGGACAGAGCAAGGGAAGGTCCCAGGGGAACTGGTGCTGAGGGAAGCAGCCTCACAGGTGGGGACCTTGGCAGGTCAGCCTTGTGGGTCTTTTGGACAGACAGTCCCCTCGACTGTTTTCTCTTTGCCTTCCTTTGACTTCAGGTGGTCATTCCTCCCACCTATGGTTTCCAGGGCCCCGTGGTGCTCTGTGGCTACTCAAACTCAAATCTCATCTGTTTCCCTCTCTCTCTCCTCACAGGCCCTTGATGGCAGGGCCATGGCCCCAGCTGTGGAGGGCAGAGCTCACCACTTCACTGTTTTTAAGAGTGTGTTGGACCTGAAAGCATCTGAATCCATTAGCTAGGGCTGCCATAACCAAGGACCACAAAGGAGGCTGTTAAAGGACAGACGCTTGCTTATCTTCCTCAGTTCTGGATGCTGGAGGCCTGAGATCCAGGTGTGGGTAGGGTCGGTTCCCTGGGACGCTGTGGGGAGAACCCGCTCCTCCTATGGCCTCTGTGCTCGCCTGTGTACTAATTTCTTCTTACAAAGACAGCAGTCCCATGGGATTAGAGCCCACCCTAAGGACCTCATCTACCCTAATTACCTCTTTAAAGGCTTATCTCCAAATACAGTCCCATTTTAGGTACATTTTAACCATAGGACGTCAACATACGAATTGTAAAAGAGCACAATTCAAGCCAGGGCTGCACCCGTCCAGATGCGCCAGGACCTCGGCAAGCTCACTCTTGTACTTTAGGTCCTTCTCCGCTTGTGCAATGGCCCCAGCTGCCCACTCACTTGGCCTCTCCCTGCTCCCCTGCCCCCAGCCCTCTGCCTCCAACACTGCTGGAATGTGCCCTCAGGTCCCACACACCTCAAATGCAGGTGAGAGGCCTCTAAGCATAACTGGTTCAACCTGTTTCCACTCCAGCCTCTCCACCAGGGGACCAGGGGATGGAATCCCAGCCATTCCAGAGACCAGTTCCAGAAGCCCTGAGTCCTCCTTTGCCCCAGACAGTGATTGACCAAAGGGGCTCCAGGCCCTGCATCGCAGCCCTGCAGTGGGCACAGGCGCATTGCTGGGGTGCAGGCAGCTTTGGGGGCACAGGTGCAGAGGATGGCCATGCTCTCCCACCCACCAGCTCCCTCTGCTCCTTCCTTGTCTGGAGTCTCCTGGGCTTCAATGGCTTTGAGGAAGAGCCAGGAAGGGCGTGAGGCAGGTTTACTGTAAGACAAAGGCAAATGCAGATTAAATACTGGTCACTGCTTTTCCCTGGCCACCTTCCTCACCCTCCTAGTCCCTGCCTCACCTTTCTGCTCCACCCTCCCTGACTCCTCTCACATCTTAGGAAGACTAGCAAAACCACAATTTTGTGCTAGTTTCTGCCAACAGCCAAACCATCAATCTTGAATTTCTTAAGAAGATTTTATGCTGACGAAGACAGATTCCTCTCTAAGAGAGCCGCTTATGCGAGCTGTTAACTAATACATTTTATGTGACTAAAAAATGCACATATATAAACATTTTCCAAAAGAATGAATATTTATAAAATACATAGAGATCCATAAAAAGAGAAGCTTAACTTGCAAAATTATTTCATTATTTTTTAAGTAAAAATTTTGGAGGCTGAAATAATATAAATTAACAACAAGGCAGCCCAAAATACACTACTTGAAAATTAAATGACATTAGCAAAAATAGAAACAGAGCTCAAACTATCTGAAGAATGAATGTGCATGTGTTCATGAACATGGGGAGGAAAAGGAAATTATGCATTTCTGCTGCCCAGGTAAATTGGTTAAGTATTTCTGCAGGCCGTTTTAAAACATGTATCACAATTCAAAAATTTCAAATTTCATAATCTCCGATATAACAATTTACATTTCCAGAAATTTAAACTATGGAAATACACTGAAATATGTGCTTGAGGGTATTTATTCTTGCATATTTTCAATAGCTTAAAATCACAAGCTACTTACACACCCACTAGCAGAAAGATTTCCAATAAGTAACAACACATTGATGAATGGAATAGTTAGTAGCTCTTACAAACAGTCGTTCATCCAGATTACATGAACATTAAAATATTTGTTAAGATTTACACTATATGGTTAAGTGTTTAATTTCTGAGCAACAGAATAATGGGAACTAGGATATGCTTATTTATTTCCATAAGATTTTATTATTTTAATTTCCACTATAAGTATGTATCAGTTTATAATTTTAGAAAAAGAGAAGATAGGATAAGTATGCATTCTTATTTATTTCCATGTGATTTTATTATTTCAATTTTCACCATAAGTATGTGTCAGTTTATAAGCTTAGAAAAAGAGAAGTTAGGCCGGGCGCAGTGGCTCAGGCTTGTAATCCCCGCACTTTGGGAGGCCGAGGCAGGTGAATCACCTGAGGTTAGGAGTTCAAGAGCAGCCTGGCAAACATGGTGAAACCCCATCTCTACTAAAAATACAAAAATTAGCCAGGTGTGGTGGTGCACGCCTGTAGTCCCAGCTACTCAGGAGGCTGAGGCTGGAGAATCCCTTGAACCTGGGAGGCGGAGGTTACAGTGAGCCAAAATCATTCCATTGCTCTGCAGCTTGGGTGACAGAGTGAGATTTAGTCTCAAAGGAAAAAAAAAGAAAGAAAAAGAGAAGGTAGAAAATAGATCCTTGGTTAAATATGTTATAATATGGCTAAAATGAATGAAGTAGTGGTGTCTGCAATTAAGTGAAGGACAGCCGCTAGAATTTGTTAGAATATCTACATGTGTGGCAAAGCTACTGTGACCCACACAACCATGTGTGCACATGTATGCATTAATAAAGACATGTAAAGCAAAATGACATCTGCTGCCTTGACCTAGTCCGTGGTCACAGAGGACAATCCTCCTGAATAGAGGTGGTGTGAATGGCATCAGTGATGTGTTGCTTTAGGCCGATCCAGCAAGCACTTCCAATTGTACCTCGGCAGCAGTCCTCTGCTTCTTACAGGGCAATGGTCCTCAACAGGGGATGATTTTGAATTGTCATATGACTGGGGAACTGGATAACTTAGTACCCTACTGCACAACAGACTACCCTGCCCCGAATACCAACATCATCCTCATCACCCTCATCCCAGAAATACTGCTGTATGCTAATGGAACACCTGGCTTTCACCTGAGTACATGGTTGCCTTGAACAGAGACTACAGTTCCCAGATTCCTAACAGCTAGGTGTGGCCATATGGCCAAGTGGACCGATAGGGTATGAGCAAAGAGATCAAGTCAACTCCCTGGCAGTGTCCTTGTTGGTGGATGGCTCACAATTCTTCCCCGCGTCCTTGATCCTGGCTGGAATGCAATGTGGCCACACAATGCAGATAGGGTGCAAGACCCTGTGTCCACAGGGCAGAAGCAGCAAGGGGCATGGACAGGTTCCCAGGATGGCGTCAGGGCCCTGAGATGCCCGTGCCTGTTTCCCAGGACCAAGCCACACCCCCAGGGAGAGTCCTTCAGCCACTGTTGTTCTGGCTTTGTGTCTTTCATGGGTGAACCACTTCCAAACAAATCTGGAGCCTGATATTTTATCTACATAAATTATACAAGATTCTACTGTTCCTATAAATAATTTCAACATTATTGATAAAAATAAGATTGCCGTGACTGCTGTAACATATGATCATAAATTTGGTGACTTAAGATGACTGACATATTTTCTCTCACAGTTCTGGAGGCCTGAAGTCCTAAGTCAGGGTGCTGGCCAGGCTGGCTCCCTCTGGAGGCTCAGGGGAGAATCCGTCTTCTTCCTTTCTCTTCTGTGTACCAGGCTGGCCGGCAATCCTGGGGGTCCTTGGCTTGTGGCCACATCACTCCAGTCTCTGCCTCTCTCTTCACATGGCTTTCCCTCTGCTCCTGTCGTCTCTTTTGTCTCTTGTAAGGATGACTGCCATTGGATTTAGGACTCACACAGATAATGCAGGATGACTTCATCTCAAGCTCTTTAACTTAATTACATCTGCAAAGACCCTTTTTCGAAATAAGATCACATTCACGAGTTCTGGGGCTTAGGACATGGACGTACTTTTTTGGGGGCCACCATTGAACCCACTATCGACCACTAACCCAATCTCATTTCCCCCCCCCAGGGAAATCCCCAGAGCTCTCTCTAACGATTTATATGCATGTTTATACACTTACAGACATGTATACATGTTTCTGCACCTATAAATAAATTAGACCTAGGTACACATGCATGCACTCCTGTAGGTATGCATGGCTTGTGTGCATACATGAGCACCTGTAGACATGCGAGGCCTGTATGAATGCATGGGCACCTGTAAACATACAAGGTCTGTGTGCATATGTGCGTGCACCTGTAGACATATAACGTATGTAGATATACATTGCTTCAATAGACTTGTTTGACGCAGGGTTGCCACAAATCCTCAATTTATTAAAAACAACAACAACAACAAAAAAAAACACATTCTCTGTGAAGTGTGATAAAGTGAAGCACCATAATACCAGGTGCACCTATAGGTGCCCATGCATGTGCATACAGGCCATGTATGTCTGCAGGTGCACGCACATATCCACACAGGCCTTGAATGTCTACAGGGGCACATGCATGCACACAGGCCTTGTATGTCTACAGGTGCACACATATGTGCACACAGGCCTTGTATGTCTACAGGTGCACAAACGTATGCACACAGGCCTTGTATGTCTACAGGTGCACACACATATGCACATAGGCCTTGTATGTCTACAGGTGCACACATATGTGCACACAGGCCTTGTATGTCTACAGGTGCACAAACGTATGCACACAGGCCTTGTATGTCTACAGGTGCACACACATATGCACATAGGCCTTGTATGTCTACAGGTGCACACATATGTGCACACAGGCCTTGTATGTCTACAGGTGCACATGCACACAGGCCTTGTATGTCTACACGTGCACACACATATGCACACAGGCCTTCTATGTCTACAGGTGCACATGCATTTAGGCCTTGTATGTCTACAAGTGCACATGCACACAGGCCTTGTATGTCTACAAGTGCACATGCACACAGGCCATGTATGTCTACAGGTACACATGCATTTAGGCCTTGAATGTTTACAGGTGCACATGCACATCCTCACTTCCTGTCTCTGTCACATTTTGGAAATTCTCACAATATTTTAAACTTTTATGTTATTATATCTGTTTTGGTGATCTGTGATCAGTGATCTTTGACGTCACTCTTGTAATTGTTTTGGGGCACCAGGAATCACACCCATATAGGACAGAGAACTTAAGCAATAACCATTGTTTGTGTTCTGGCTGCTCCATTACCTAGTTGTTCCCCAACTCTCTTCCTCTTCTCAGGCCTCCCTATTCTCTGAATCACAGCAATATTGAAATTAGGCCAATTAATAGCCCTACAGTGGCCTTTAAGTGTTCAAGTGAAAGGAAAAGTTGCACATCTCTCACTTTAAAGCAAAATCTAAGAATGATTAAGCTGAGCAAGGAAGGAATATCAAAAGCTGAGTTAGGCCAAAAGCTAGGTCTCTTGTACCAAAGAGTCAACCAAATTGTGAATGCAAAGAAAACAGTTTTGAGGGCAATTAAAAGTGCTACTTTAGTGAAAACAAGAATTTTGAGTGAAACAGGCATATTGTTGATAGGGAGGAAGTTTAAATGCTCTAGATAGAAGATCAAACCAGACACAACATTCCCTTAAGCCAAAGCCCAATGCAGAGAAAGGCCTTAACTCTCTTCAATTCTATGAAGCTTGAGAGAGGGGAGGAAACTGCAAAAAAAAAAAAAAAAAAAAAAAATAGTTAGGAGCTAGCAGAGGTGGGTTCATGAGGTTTAAGGAAAAAAGACATCTCCATAACACGAAAGTATCAAGGTGAAGCAGCAAGTGCTGATGGAGAAGCTGCAGCAAGTTATCTGGAAGATCTACCTAAGATCGTTCATGAAGGTTACTACACTAAACAACAGATTTTCAGTGTAGATGAAACAGCCTTCTATTGGAAGAAGATGCCATCTAGGGCTTTCATACCTTGAGAGGAGAAGTCAGTGCCTGGCTTCCAAGCTTCAAAGGGCAGGCTGACTCTCTTGTTAGGAGCTGGTGCAGCTGGTGACTTTCAGTTGAAACCAATGCTCATTTAACATTCTGAAAGTCCTAGAGCCATTAAGAATGATGCTAAATCTACTCTGCCTACGTTCTATAGATGAAACAACAAAGCCTGGATGATAGCACCTCTGTTTACAGCATGGTTTCCTGAATATTTTAAGCCCATTGTTGAGACCTACTTCTCAGAAAAAAAAATATCACTTCCAAAATACTACTGCTCATTGACAACTCACCTGGTTTTTATGCAAGAGCTCTGATGCAGATGTACAATGAGATGAATGTTTTCATGTCTATTAGCAGATCCATTCTGCAGCCCAAGGATCAAGGAGTCATTTTGACTTTCAAGTCTTAATATTTGAGAATACATTCTGTAGGGCTCTATTTGCCATATACAGTGATTCCACTTGAAGAATCTGGGCAAGATAGATTGAAAATCTTCTGGAAACAATTCACCATATTAGATGCCACTAAGAACATTCATGATTTGTAGGAGCAGATCAAAATATCAGCATTAACAGGAGCTTAGCAAGAAGTTCATTACCACTTTCATGGATGACTTTGAAGGCATCAAGACTTCAGTGGAGGAAGTAACTGCAGATGTGGTGGAAACAGCAAGATAACTAGAATTAGAAGTGGAGCCTGAAGGTGGAACTGGATTGGTGCAATCTCATGAGAGAACACATGAGGAATTCCTTCTTATGGATGAGCAACGAAAGTGGTTTCTTGAGATGCAATATCTTCCTGGTGAAGATGCTGTGTGTTCATTGTTGAAATAACAAAGGATTTAGAAATTACGTAAAGTTAGTTGATAAAGCAGCAGAGAGGAAACACTCCAATTTTGAAGGAAGTTCTACTGTGGGTAAAATGCTATCAAATGGCATTACATACTACATAGAAATCTTTCATGAAAGGAAGATATAATCAAAGGGGTAAACTCAATTCTTGTATTATTTTAAGAAATTGCTACAGTGACCTCAACTTTCAGCAACCACCACTCTGATCAATCAGCAGCCACTGACATTGAGGCAAGACAATCCACCAGCAAAAAGATGAGGACTCCTTGAGGGCTCAGATCATCCTTAGCTTTTTTTTACCAATAAAATATTTTAAATTAAGTTATGCTCACCGCTTTTTAGACATAATGCTACTGCACACTTAATAGACTACAGTAAAGGATAAATATAACTTTTTTTTTTTTTTGAGATGGGAGTCTTGCTGTTTTGCCCAGGCTGGAGTGCAGTGGCACAATCTCGGCTTACATGAAGCTCCACTTCGTGGGTTCATGCCATTCTCCTGCCTCAGGCTCCTCAGTAGCTGGGATTACAGACGCCTGCCACCACACCTGGCTAATTTTTTTTGTATTTTTAGTTGAGACGAGGTTTCACTGTGTTAGCCAGTAGGGTCTCGATCTCCTGTCCTCGTGATCCACCCGCCTCGGCCTCCCAAAGTGCTGGGATTACAGGCATGAGCCACCGCACCTGGCCAGGATTAATATAACTTTTTTATAACTAGTTCCAATAAAGCTTTATTTGTGAACTCTGATACTTCATATAATTTTTACTTCATGAAATATTAGTCTTTGATTTCTTTTCCCAACCATTTAAAAATGCAGAAACCATTCTTAGCTTGTAGTGCATATAAAAATAGGCAGCAGGCCTGATTTGTCCTGCGTGCTGCAGATTGCCAACCCATGCTACAGAATATACCCTGAAAGCCTGTCACCTCAAAATTTCAAATCATTGCTTCCCAAAGACTTAAAGTGATTATTCAAATCTTCATCAGTAACCTCTTTTAGATCAGCTGGTTTCCATTTTGGACTCTGGTCTTTATTAATTAAAACAGCTCTGACACCTTCATAAAAGTCATGACCCTCCATACAAGCTTGACTTAGCTGATACTCCATAGTTAGTACTTCTTGCAAGGTCTTTCAAGACCCCTCCAGGAGTTACCTTAGTGTGATCTTTAGAGATGTTGGAGACATGTTATTAATTACCTTCAATTGCTCTAGGGCAAAAGATGAACAATCTTGCTGTAAGTTTTCAATAATTTGTCCCACAGTATTGGCTGAAAAGCAACTGTTTATTTTGCCCATGTGTTCCTCAAGTATAAAAGACTTGTCTTCATCAATCTTAGACTCCATATGGTAATCTTCTAAGACAGCTGCAATATTTTCTTTTGAAGGAGATTTCAAGGCTAACAAATCTTCCTCTAACATGCCCAACTTTTCAGAATCTACAAAGTGTGTAGCAATTCCTGCTCTGTACACATCATTTCATTTTTGTCTGAATCCTGTTAATGCAAGGATGTAACCAAGTTTTCCTTGAAGTCATGGCAAGAAATAACCTCCACCCACATCAGGGAACAGCCCTACTGTGGTTTCTGGCATGGCAGAAAGACACTTTTCTGTAGCCACTTGAAGCTGCCCATGGACTGACGACCAACTCTCCCACCCATTGTAATTCCATGAATAAGTGCAACATAAGGTTTCTGGCAAGAACCAAAAGCATTGTTCAGCATATATTCTTCTCTGAAGAAAACTGGCGCTATCTTCTGTTTTGCCTTTTCAGCCTCCGAGATGACTCTAATATCACTCCCAGCACAGAAAGCCTTTCCTCCGGCTCCCTTTATAATGATCAGGAGAGTTTCAGGATCTTCTTCCCACTTCTCTAGCCATGGATACATCTGCACACGTCCCCCCCGCCCCCCCCAATAGCACGTCTTCTGCTGCATCTGTGTGCTTGGACATTCTCAAATGGTGCAGTATGGTATTAATCCTTTTGAATGCATTAAACCTCGACATGAGCCTCCCCACCTCCTGCTGCCCCATCGCCAAACACTCCGGAGCTAAAGCAGCAGAGCAAGAGGCACCCGGATGGTTCCAGCACCTCCAAATACAGCTTTTTATATGCATTGGGAAAACAAAAAATTTGTGTGACTCGATTTATTACAGTGGTCTGGAACCCAGCCCTCATCTCTGAAGTATGCCTGTATATACATGCATGTGTATCTATAAACATGTAAATCCTATGTAAACATACGTGTGCACCTATAGATGTGTAAGTCCTGCATCCGCAGGTATGTGCACCTGTAGACATGTAAGGCATATATATACATATATACATGTCAGCTGTGAGAGCAGACTTCACTAATTGCTAATGAACAGAACATGTCAGAAATGATGGACTGTCACTTCCAACATTAAGTATTAAAAGATTCTGACTTTCCATTTTGAGTCTCCTTTCTTTCTCATTATCCTGCAATCACTGATCTGGGGAAAACCAGCTGCCAAGGTTTCCCTGAGACCAGTGACCTGGAGATCGTGAGGCCGCCTTGTGCACAAGCTCATGTGGGGAGAGTGAGGCCGGTCAACAGCCAGGTGAGTGGGCTTGGAAGCCAGTCACTGCCCCTGTTGAACACTTAAAACAAATCCTCTAATTGTGCAAGTTCAATATTGAAAGGCAAATTAGACCTAGCTTATTAAATATAGGTATTCAACTTTTCTACTTTCTTTCTATTTAATCTGTTAGTTTCTGAATTTTAAGTTACTGTCTCTTACAATGACTGAGAATTTTCTACTTTTTGTACATTGTGTGTTTTAAGCTGTTATGTGCAAAAAAGTTTATGACTGACATGTCTTCTTAATGCATTATTCCCTTTATTATATAAATAACCAATTTAATCCCCCTTGTTATTTTCACCCTGACTTCTAATTTATTTTCTATCAATGCCTCCAGTTGCTAGCTTTTTATTAGCATTTGATTGGCATCCATTTCCCATCCAATTCTTTTCAACTTCCATATGAAAGTTGTGCCTTGGTGCGTCTCTTCTGTTGGTGCAGAATTGGATTTTTTTAACCCAATTTGTAAGATTCTCTCTTTTGCTACATGAACAGAACTCATATTTATTACAAGTACTGATCTGCTTCACTTTTCTTTTCTGCCAAATAATTTATTTCTAGGTATTATATTTGCCATTTTATTTTTTCCTCATAAATGCCATTGTTTTTAATTGATCATGTTTTCTCAGTTACTTTCCAACCTCTCTCTAATGATATTCAAAAATACATTTTTTTTCAAGCATCATTATTAAGGCATAATTTTCAATGTGGTGATTTAGTGGGGCTGTTGAGTAAAATTGCTATGAACATCCATGTGCAAGCTTTTGTTGGATTATGTTTTCATTTATCTTAGGCAAATACCTAGGCACACAAGCACCATACCATATGCTAAGTGAATGTTCGACTTTGTAAGAACCTTCCAAACTGCTTGCCAAAGGGCTGTCTCACTTGACATTTCCACCAGTGAGGTGTAACATTCATACCAACACTTGCTACTTGCTATTTTTCAGCTTTTTAACTTTTGCTAATCTAGTGGTTTTGTGCTTATATCTTCTTGAGATTTTAACTTGCTTTTCTCTGATAACATGGCAAACATTTTTCTCATGTGCTTACTGATCATTTATATATCTTTTGTTTATAAATGACATGTTGAAATACTTGCCAACACTTTGAAAAAATCTGGTTTTTCAATATATTCTTACTATTAAATTGTAAGAGTTCTTTATATATTTTGGGTACAGAACCTTGGTCTGAAACATGTATTACGAATATTTCCCCCAATATATGGCTTACCTTTTCATTTAAAAAAAAGTCTAAGAACAGAAGCTTTCTAATTTAAGTTTAAATTATCAGTTTTTTCAAAAAATATGGGGTTTAGCTTTTTGCATGATATGCAGGAAATTTGTGCTAGCCTCTATGTCACAAAAATAAGATTTTCTCCTTATTTCTTCCAGGAGTTTTGTAGTTTATAATTTTAGATTTAGGCCTATGACCCGTTTCAAGTTTTTTTGCATGTGTTTGACAGGTGCTGTTTTGTTTGTTTTGCTTTTGTTGTTTTTTGTACTTTAGCTGATATCCAGTTGTCCTGGTACTATTTGTTAAAAAGATTATCTTTTCCCCATTAACTTGACTGGAAAATCAACAGAACCTTTAAGAGCACATGGATTTGTAGGCTATTAACTTTATTCCACGGATCTGCATGTGTCTTTCAAAGTGGATACCACATTGACTTTGTTACTGAGGCAGACGTGGAAGTCAGCTGGTGCAAGTTCTTCAGCTTTGCCCTAGCTGTGTTGGCTCTTCCAGATTATCTGCATTTTCATAGAAGTTTTAGAATAATCTGGTCATTTTCTACTAAAATGTCTGTTGGGATTTTGATTTCAATGACTCTATTGATTAATTGGGGGAAAATTGATATCACAATATTGAGTCTTCCCATCAATGAATACTATATTTCTTCCCATTTATTTAGATTTATTTAATTTCTTCCAGAAATATTCTGTAGTTTAGCATATAATATGGCACATATTTATTCCTACATAGTTAAGGTTTCGATGCTATTGATAATGGATATTTAAAAAAATTCATTTTCCAATTGCTCATTGCTAGCATAGAGAAATATAATTAACTATTATATATTGACCTTTTATTATATGACCTTGCTAAATTAGTCAGTTAATTCTAGCAGCTTTCGTAGATTTTTTAGAATTTCCTACATCCAGATATTATGTTATTTACAAATAAAGGCAATTTTATTTCTTTCTTTGCAATGTGTATGACTTTTGCTTCTTTTTCTTGCCTTATTGCACTGGGTAGAAGCCCCAGGACAATGCTTAGTAGAAGTGGTGGGAGCAGACGTTGCCTTGCTCCTGATTATAGGGAGGGAAGTATTGTTTTTCATCATTAAATGTTGTTAATTGTGGACTGAGTGTATATGTTCTTTATGGATTGAGGATGTCCATTTCTCCCCTGATTTTGTTGAGAACTTGATTTTTGTTGAATGCTTTTCTTTTATTTTTTCCATAAATTCAGGTAATTGTGTAGTTTTCCTTCTTTATTTTGTTAACATGGTGAATCATGTTAATGAATTTTTTAATGTTAATGAATCCCGAATTTTTGGGATGAGCTCCACTTGGTCACAATATATTTTATTTTTATTGCTAGGTTTAATTTGCTAATATTTTATAAAAGAATTTGTATATTCAATGATAGATATTGTTCTGTATGTTTCTTGAGATATTTTTGTCTGGTTTTGGTAATTTGGTATCAAGGTAGTTTGGCCTCATAAAATAAATTAGGAAGCTTCTCTGTTTTCTAAAAAGAGAATGTGTATTATTATTTATTCCTTAAATGATGGATAGAATTTACTACTGAAGTAATATGAGCCTGGAGTTTTCTTTGTAGGAATGTTTAAAAATTTTTTTTTTTAGATAGATACAGAGCTATTCAGATTTTCTATTTTTTTCTTATGTGTGGTATCTTTAAAAAATTTCTCCACTTTATCTAAGTAGTTGAATATATTCGTGTAAGTCTATTTCTTTATAATCCTTCCTTATAACCTTTTTATGACTCTAGGGTCTGTAGTGGTATGTATTAATTGACTCGATACTGGCAATTTATATCTGTTCTTCTCTTTTTCTTGTTCAGTCAACTGAAAGTATATAAATTTTGTTGATCCTTTCAAAGAATGACCTTTTGACTTTATTGTTTTTCCATTTTTATTTTATTAATGTCAGATCTGATCTTTATTATTTTCTCCTCTTATTTTGAGTTTGCTTTGATATTCATTTTATCAGTATCTTAAGGTAGAGGTTTAGACTACTGAATTTAGACTTTTCCCATTTTTCAAAAAAAGCATGTAATGCTATACATTTTGTTGTAAGAACTGCTTTAGCTGAAGCCTGCGAAGTTTTACATGTTGCATTTTTAGTTTTCATTTTATTCAGTTTAAAATATTGCTGTCATCTTCAATTCATTGGGTTATTTAAACATATTTTATGCTGGGCACAGTGGTTCATTCCTATAATCCCAGCACTTTGGGAGACCAAGGTGGGCAGATTGCTTGAGCCCAGGAGTTTGAGACCAGCCTGGGCAACATGGCAAAATCTTGTCTCTACAAAACATACAAAAATTAGCCAGGTGTGATGGCATGTACATGTAGTCCCAGCTACTCAGGAAGCTGAGGCAGGAGGATCCCTTGAACCCAGGAGGGTGAGGTTTCAGTAAGCCAAGATTGTGCCACTTGCCTGGGGACAGAGCAAGACCCTGTCTCAAAAATACAAAACGAAACATATTTTGCTTAATTTCCAAATACTTAGGAATTTCAAAAATATCTTCTTATTATTTATTTCTAATTTAATGCCATCATGTCAGAGAATGTATTCTGTATAATTTCAGTCCTCTTAAACTTATTGAAACTTATGTAATACCCTATTATTTGGTTTATATTGGAGAAGGCTCCAGGTTCACTTGAGAAGGTATGAATTCTGCCATTGTATGGTGGAGATTCTATAAAGGTCAACTTATTTGAGTTGGTCGATGGTGTTGTTTAGGTCTTCTATGTACTTGCTGATTGTCTCTCCACTTGTTATATTAGTTGCTAAGAGAGGAGTGCTAATATTACCAACTCTACTCATGGAAGTATCTATTTCTTTTTTCACTCTAGAAATTGTGTGCCTCATGATTTTAACACACATATTATTAAGTACATACAAACTTAGGATGAGTATATCTTCTTGTTAAATTGACTTTTTTGTTATAATAAAATATATTCTGAATGTCTTTCTATATATTGTAGAATTTCTTGTCCTAAAGCCTACTTCGTCTGATACTGAGATAGTCACTTCAGCTTTCTTATGATTAGTTTTTGCATTTTATCCTCCTTTCTGTCATTTTATTTTAACCTGGTTCTGTCTTTATATTTAAAGCTTATTTCTTACAGATAGGATATATTGGAGTATTGCTTTTTTATCATCTAATAATCTCTTCTGTTCAATTAATGTTTTTACATCATTTATATTTAGTGTAACTATTATTATGATTTGATTTAAATCAGCCTGTTACTATTTGTCCCATCTGTTTTTTTACTACTTTGTCTTTATTTTTTTGCCTTTTTCTATATTGAGATTATAAAATTATTCCAATTTATCAGAATTATCATCTTACTAGTTGTACCTCTTTATAATTATACATAATTTTAGTGCTGTCTAGTGTTTACAACATGAAACTTTAACTGAGTGAAATACACCTTTAAATGTTATATCTCTATGTATATAATGCAAGACCTTTATAAGGGTGTGATTCCATTTCCCATTGTCGTATATCTTATTTATACATATAAACCTCATAATATAGTATTACTTTTTGCTTTAAATGATCAGTTATTTCTAAAAATTTCAAAAATGGAAAAAATAACCTTAATACTTATTTGCGCATTTACCATTTTGGAGGCTCTTTATTTCTTTTTACAGATCCAAATTCTGAGCTGGTTTTGCTTAATTTCAGCATAAAGTTGTGGGGTTTTTTTTCCCTACTAACGTTGTTGTTCATATCTATGGTGATAATTGGATTTCTTTACTCAAAAAAAAATGTTTGCCTTATGTTTGACAAATATATCCCTGGACATAGAACTACAGGTTGACTTTTTTTTTCTTTGCTGCACTTTATAGATTGTTTTCATTGTCTTCTGGCTTTCATTGTTTCTCTTAGGCAATGTGTAATTATTATTATCTTAGTCTCCCCTGTTCATGTTTTCTCACCCTCTAATCCCTGGCTGCTTGCAGGGTTTTCTTTGTACTTATTTGACTGGGCTTTAGTGAGTTTATTCTACCTGTGTGTTCATAGCTTTCATCAGTTTGGAAAAATATTAACCATTATGTATTCAAGTGTATTTCTGACCTCTTTTCTGTTTCAGAGACTCCAGATATACTTCTATTAGATTGTTTAATGTTTTCCCATTGGTCCCTGAAGCTCTAGTGTTTTTCCTCCATCTCTGTGCTTTTTTTTGAGGGGATATGATGCGTTTTTTATATCTTTAAGTTCTCTGATTTGTCTTCTGCAATGTATAGCTCTATTTATTTTTGATGGTTGCATTGTATTCTATTTCATGAAAATAGAATATCATAATTTACTCATCCATTTTTCTAATTAAGGGCACTACATTATTTCCAGTTTCTTGCCATTTGCAATAATCCTGCAACAAATATCATTGTACATATGTTTTTACTTAATTTATTTCTATGAGATAGAGTTCTAGGTCTGGGATCTTTGGGCGAAAGGAATATTTATTTAATTTTAAACTTATTTACCCTTCCAAACTTCTTCACTTTTCAAATCTTCTGACTCAAACATTTCTAGTTGCTCATATACATATAATTTACACAAAATAATTAACGTGATAATTTTATATATTTTATTTTAGTGCAGTCATTTCTTTCCTTTCTCATCTTTGCTTTGCTATCATCTCCCCTTTTCTCTGCCCTCCAAGTGACACTTTTCTGAGGTATTTAATCTGCTAAATCCATCTAGTGAGTTCTCATTTCAGATATTGACTTTTTTACCTCTAGAAGATCTATTTGGTTCTTGGGTAGATTTCTATTAGGTATTGAATGAGAGAAGCACAACATAGAAAATTGGGTATAGTATGCATCAATGACCTAAACCAAACAAATAACAAAACCTGCATGTATTTGTATATAATAATAGCTGCATAGTATTTTGTAAAATATATACCAGATGGCCTAGAGGTAGAAGATATAATGCTATCATAAATAATGCCCAAATCAGTTTGTGTGCCAGAATATATGTGCATGAATTTCTCTATGATTGGCAGTTAAGTGGAAAAGCGGGGTTATAAGACATGGCTTACGATCTCTACTAATACCATCTGAATCTTGTGGTGATGGTGATGATGATGATGAAGACACTGGTATTCGACTACTGAGTCAATTTTTAAAACTGTGTAGATTTATTTATATGTGTTATTTCTTCTGGCCTCTGTTTTAGAAATAAATATTAATCTTGTAATTTGACCATTTCATCTAAGTTTTCAAATCTGGTTTAGGAAACCACTTAGTCTAACCTAAGCAGGAAAGGAATTCTTGCAACGACAGAGTCTTGTAGAACTCAAGGGCAGAAATGTAGTCAAAGCTCAGGAAGGGCCTGGAACTAGGAGCTGAAAAGCTTTCAGTGTGGTTTTCCGTCTCTTTCCTCTGCCCCTTGGTTTTGTTTCTCTTCTTTTGCAAGATGGCTGGCTTTCTCTACTTTTTAATCCATGACTTCTTCTAAGCAACCAAATCACATGTTACAGTTCCACCCAAACACTGAGAATAGACTGGTATTTCCCTGTCCAAATCAACATTCCCAGGAAGGAGAATCTGGCTCACGGTGGCCACGAATTCACTTCATCTTAGACAGGAGCATGAACAACAGACACGGGTGCCGCCCTTTGTGGACATGTTTCCCATAGGAAAGGCGGGAGTCTTCTATACCTGCTTCTCAGTCAAATAGATTGCATGAGTCACTGGAACTAAGCAATTTGGTACATTTAGCATGTCTCCACTCTCCAGAATTATTAAGCTGAAAATGTTTTTTTAATCAAATTTTATAGGAAAATAAAGTTTTAATTCAGTAAACATCTCAACAAATAAAAACTTAGGTGTTTATTACATGACATTCAATATTACCTTTAGCATAAATAGAAAAATGTTACCCAGTACATAAATATTTTCCTCGTTGAATATTCAATTAGTAAATGCAAGTAAATAATCTTCATTAGCCAGAGTAACTATGCTTTATTTGCTGTGCTAAACATTCCTTAATAAATCAGACATGACACTGCATTATTTCTCTTTATAAAAGTCCTATTTTGTTCCTTTTAGCAGATCTCCGAGTTCTGTCTGCAATGGAAGAAAATAATATATCTGATATAGATGAAAATTTTCAAACATTAAATATCAGTTTCTTAGCAACCATAGAAATTTAAAGAGTTCACTTTCTCAGTACCCATTGAGAAGTGTGTCAATAATTAAATGTTTCCTAAAAGAAAGAGATTCAGCACATCTGCTTGGGAGAGTGTTGTGGGAGGCTCACATGATGGATGGCCTCAGCCCACATCATGACACTTGGCCATGGAACTGCGATGTGTGTCCCGCCTTCATAGCTGTCTTGGCGACAAGCTGTGGGTCAGGATTTAGGATGGTGTCTACCGGACTCTTAGGTACCTTCCTCCGAGAGAGCCCCATTTGTAATCTATTTCACCCTTCAGTGTAGTATTACGTGCCTGCAAAAGTGATATTTCTGAGGATTGATACTCCAATACATCATAATCTGAAGGTTTTTAGGTTTATACTTTGTGTTCTGAACTAAGCAGATAACAAGAGCTCACTTAGTCATTTCTCCGATAAAAAGTTATCTTCAAAGAAGAGGACAATTTTGCAAATATTATTCTACTACCAGCATTTAGTATTAAAAAGTGTCTAATTTGAAGGAAAATTTTTCAAATGAGAATTAAGAGTGCTGATGCTTTGTGGAAGACGCCAAGTGACCTGAAACATCACCCTCTGATTATTTCTATCAAAAGCACATTGTTTTAGCTTCTTGGAATGATTTGTAATTGGTTTCTAATTTGGGTTGACCCTGGAATATAAAAGAACCTCTCTGCTATTTTCTGACATCATGAAAAGCAATGGAGTCTTACATTGCTCAGACTATCTCTGAGCACTTGCGCACGAAGCTGCAGGTGTGTGGGAGTGTGGCAGGTGCACAGCCGGCAGGTGCAGGAGGCCCTGCTCTCTTGGGGTTTCTGTTTCTAGGGAAGCAGAAAGCTCTGTGCCACTCAGGCCCCGTGGCCCTGTGTATTCTGAGTGTGTCTTCCTCCACTCTCTGGCATGACAATTGATCTGGGGATAGCAGCAGATGTGCCGCTACCTGAGAATCAAGATCCACATGGAACTTTCATTGAGCTAGCTGGGGGAGCACTCATGAGATCACATTTGCTGTGAAACAATGAAGGGCAGCTACCTAGGTTAAAACAAAACCCAAAATAAAAACTTCAAAATGACAGACAGGAGAGGAATCATGAATCTCTAAACAGATATATATGTAGAAATGATTTAGGGTTTTTGGTTAAATAGAAATTCCCAGTAAGTCAGCCATGGTGAAGATTCTATTGTAATCTGATGTGTTCTTAGCCCTTACTCATGAATACCTGGTGTCTATCCCTGGACTAGGAGGGCAGGAGTGCTTGTCAGGCAGCACCTGAACAAGATGCTGGATTTGGGGCTGCACATTTAAAGATGAGAATGCCTGGGGCAGGGGTGCTCCACTGATAGAGATAGGATAGAATGACACTATTATTAAAAATAAAATATGAGATAAACTGACACAGGTAGGATTTACCCTATGAGAGATTTATTTTTGGGCTTCTTCAAGGCATTAATTACTCAGGAACAGAAGAAGCCTCTTTGTAAATGTGGCACATATACACCATGGAATACTATGCAGCCATAAAAAATGAAGAGTTCATGTCCTTTGTAGGGACATGGATGAAATTGGAAACCATCATTCTCAGTAAACTATCGCAAGAACAAAAAACCAAACACCGCATGTTCTCACTCATAGGTGGGAATTGAACAATGAGATCACATGGACACAGGAAGGGGAATATCACACTCTGGGGACTGTTGTGTGGTGGGGGGAGGGGGGAGGGATAGCATTGGGAGATATACCTAATGCTAGATGACGAGTTAGTGGGTGCAGCGCACCAGCATGGCACATGTATACATATGTAACTAACCTGCACAATGTGCACATGTACCCTAAAACTTAAAGTATAATAAAAAAAAAGAAGAAAAAAAAAAAGAAGAAGCCTCTTTGTGAAAAGATCTTATACATAAGGCTACTGCATTTGGGAAGTTTGGAGGAAGACCTTGTATTGAGCTTAAAGTACAGAAAACTGTAAGGAGGGTATGAGACAGAAGTGGTTTATCAGAATGATGATGACGTGTAACTAAATTCCAAAGACTTGAGTCAACCATTCCTGAGAAGTAATTGTAGCTATAGGATTTTGTGTGTTTCAAGTACCTAATACACTGTGCGTGTTTAGGTGTGTTTGTGAATGTGTGTGCCTGTGTGTACAGACATTCTGATAACTTTTACAAAAGGTAAATCTAAAAGCTTCAGTGAGAACAACAATCACATCATATTTTCCAGAAATAATAAAAGTTAGACTAGGTGTTAAGGCAAGCAGATCGTCAGAATCCAAGGCTTTTTTTTTTTTTTTTTTTTTTTTTTTTTTTGGAGTATTGCTCTGTCACGCAGGCTTGAATGCAATGGTGTGATCTCGGCTCACTGCAACCTCTGCCTCCTGGGTTCAAGTGATTCTACTGTCCCGGCTCGTGAGTAGCTGGGATTACAGGCATGCGCCATCACGCCCGGCTAATTTTTGTATCTTTAGTAGAGACAGGGTTTCACCATGTTGGCCAGGCTGGCCTCGAACTCCTGACCTCAAATGATCTGCCTGCCTAGGCCTCCCAAACTGCTGGGATTACAGGCATGAGCCTCTGCGCCCAGCCGGCTCTCTGTTTTATGGATGAGTTTGTCCAACAGTTTGTTCCTGCAGCAGGAGACGTGAAGTCCCAGCAGCCTTCTCCTTCAGCAGTGGGTGGATGTAGCTTCTGGTTCCTGCTCACGTGTCCGGGGTGTCCAGCGTCTGAATCTGTCACCATGGAAGCCACATCTAAGATCAGGCACGCTCTCTTCCCTCCCCCAGGAACAAATCCCTCTGTGATTTTGCATCACAGCCATTCCTATGTGGGCAGTTGTGATCACATGAGGGAGAGTCCAGCCATTTCCTAGGCATCCTGGGACGGGGGTGCGGGGAGGGAATATGATATGTGACAATGTGACAGATTCTCCAGTTGGAGGGGTTCGGGTCTGAATTTCATGGCAGGAAATCATCAGGCTACATAAATAAGTGAATGAATGAACAAATGACCAATTAAATAAATCAAATACCTGGAATCACTTGCAGCGACTATCAAAAGCTGCTGTTTGTATTTTTATTTTACAACACTGGTAATTGCTTTTTTTATACCCTATGGCTATGATAGATTTTTCCCCCATAATTATAATTTCAGTAAATTTTTGCAATTGTAAAATAGTGCATTTTTAAAGAAATCCAGCTGTCTTTCCCCATTGAGCAGATCTTGGTTTTCTGTTGTTAATTCGATTGTGTTTTTCACTCTGGGTGCCCAACTCCAAGAACTCTTTACAGGGGTGGATTTATGATGGATGCCAGCTGGTCTGATAGAAGGAAACAGATATTGATTTTTAATATTTTCTCCCAACTTGTTTACTCTAGGATAATACAGCAGCTGTGTGGCAGCTTGTCTCAGAGTGGAAAGGATTATTACCTCTGCCTTTTGATGAGATAAATTACCTAGGATGACTTGAATGGCTAAAGGGGATACTTTGATGTTATGTCGCTTCATTTACCCTTATGACTAAATGATTATTGATTTTATATTTTTAAGCTCTTGAAACGTGAAAATAAGTTGGTGGAGAAGGCCGGCTGTGTTAGTTTTATTAATTTATTTCTGCAGGGCATAATTCACTTTGGACCAGGTTGTGAAGGTTTTGGGTTCATGACCGGCTGCAGATACAGTTGCAAAGAAATGGCTTATTTATATAGTCATTGCAAGTAGTCCCAAAATCAATACAGTCTGGGATTGGATGATTAAACTCAGTCCCTTTGTGAGATTCATTCCTGTAGCTGCTGCTGAAATCATGTTGACTGCAGCAGATTCATGTGATCAAGTCTACAAATAGCAAGTTTGTTCAAGTTGAAATATTATTTTTTTGCTCATCATTTTTTTTATCTGCTGTGTTCACTCAATGACATTTTAACAGCCTGGGGGGGGGGAAACAGTTGATTGACTACTTCAATGAAATCAGTAATCTGCATTAAAAGAGTCGCCTCCAAGGACTTCTAGAATGTCCGTGGGTGGATTCACGCAGACTTTGATCAGAGGTCCCAGACTGCGCTGGGTTTAGTTGTGGGCGCGACTGCCAGCAGCAGGAGTCCAAGGTGTAGGCTAAACCTTTAGCTGCTCCATGCGGTTTAGAACGGCTTGGTGCCTCTGTGCGCATGGGGCTCACTCTGCACATTTCTGTGAAATGCTGCTTTTTCTATCACCGTTTGACACGTTGGCACTATTCTACATTATCTGAAACACACTCATATCACTCCATTTCATTGATAACTCCTGATACAAGTGCAGAAATGTTGTCTATAGAGAATCAGGTTCTGCTTTGATCTTTTGTAATTTTCCTTCAATTTATTTTCATACATTTTAAACATAATTTCCTATGTCATAGTTATTCCTTGTTGGTAAAATTTTGTTTGATTACTGAGACTCGGGCATCTCTTAATTGAGTTTAACGTTTGAAATTAGGAGTTTTGCTTTATATAATCTTCCCTGTTTGCCCTCTACTCAGCCACGAGAATACCTAATGCAGTGGGCAAACGGAAGCAGGAAGGACTGATCTTCTGAGAAGATTTTGCATTTATTTACTCAGCCTGTCAAAGACCAGAGTTAGCCAAAGCCAGAGATTCATGGTCTTGATGGAAGCTAAGGCTTTAGTTTTAGTTTAGCAAAGTTTTCAATCTGGCAATTTTCCTTCCCTGTCCTTCCTCCACATCCCAATTGCTGGGCTTTGAGAGTTTGAAGAGATGGATGAGCAATGGTCACCAGTCTTTTAAGAGTCAAAAATTTATGTATCAGCCCGGCACGGTGGCTCACACCTATAATCCCAGCACTTTGGGAGGCTGAGGCGGGTGGATCACTTGAGGTCAGGAGTTAGAGACCAGCTGACCAATATGGAGAAACCCTGTCTCTACAAAAATAGAAAAATTAGCCAAACATGGTGGTGGGCACCTGTAATCCCAGCTACTCAGGAAGCTCAGGCATGAAAATCGCTTGAACCCTGGAGGTTGCCTTAAGCCAAGATCATGCCACTGCACTCCAACCTGAAGGACAGAGAAAAACTCCATATCTGGAGTTTTTCCAAAAACTGCAAATTTTCTTTTCCAAAAAAAGAAATTTATATATCGGTGGAATTTAGTATATTACTTTTAGTCTTGGCAATTTATTTCAGATAAAGCTACGTGCTTGTAGAACTTAATACCTATTACCTGAGAAATCTGTGCTATATACATTCAGGAAACAGTTGTGAGACATTTCACATTCAAGATGGGACTTCTTAATGTTATAAGTAATGGTAGCATGTTCGTATGGAGTTAAAAAAAGGTGTAAAACATTTTTTTGAACTTTATTCAGTGGGCATGTATAATTAATATGCAGTAAATTATATGGCTCCAGTTTAAAGCTTGTTTAAATGCATAGAATTTGAAGTAGAATGAAGAAATAAAATAACTTTTGGAGTGCTGTAATGTAATATGTTGATCAATTTTATAGGGGAGTGGTGAATATTTAATTAATCACCTTTTGACAATTATTCACACTGGTCGGAATGAAGGTCTCCATTAAAGCCGAAGAATAGCTTCATTACAAATGACCCATAAAAGTGTCAAGTGCTGGCTGCGAGGACAAGTAATTTCCTTTCCCTTTAAAACCATTAGATGGAATGATGAGGGCGGAGAGGGTGACGGAGTGCATATTCGTGTGATTACAAAGAGAAGCTCAAACAGTAAGTTTGACAGCTACGTTGGAGGGGAAGAGGATAAGAGTTATAAAGTGACAGCTGTATTCCTTCAAAGTGCTTTTAATTTTATAAGAGGACAAGAATGGCAGCATTCTGGTTTTCACTGGATATTTCTCTTCGCCTCATTGTATGTGTTTAGGATTTAGTCGTGCCAGGCTTTTGGCACTGGTGGATGTAAGTAGAGGGATAATGCTGACGTTTTTCACAGTACCTCTCTAGATGGCTCTCAGCAGACGGAAAATGCATCCACTGCCCCCTTGATTGATGGCTGGGAAGCTGGCCCTCCTGGAACTGCATCTGGACAGCAGAGAGGGACCCATACGTCAACAGAATCCGTACATGAGTTTCCAGGCTTGGCTTCGAGGACTCAGAAAAGATTCATCACTGAGGCTCCTGTTCAGCCTGAGAACAATCTCAAAAGTTGATAACTGCTTACCTTTCACTGAATCCATTTCTTAACTTTCCAATATTGGCCAAGAACCCTGACGCTGATCAACTTTCAGATGTCAAGATATCTGGGTTTCAGAAATTCTTGCAGATTTTTTTACTGAGTGAAAAATATTTTCCTTCCCGAATGACTCAGTGGTGAAAAATCATTTATGAGAATGTCAAGATTCCATGGCCTTGAAGAAAATGATACAAAAGAGACTCGTTTCGATGACTCCCCTCCTCCCCACCGGGCTGACAGTAGGCACATTTGCTGTGAGGACCAAAACAGCTTCAAGGGATCCTGTTAGGCATTGTAGCTGCAAGGTTGAATTCTCTGTGTTGTGAAAAGTGTTTTAGACCCTTGTCATTGTGAGTGGCCTCCTTAGCTTAAGTCTGGCAAAATGCGAAGGACTAGGACTGATTTGAAAACAAACATGCCCGAAGATACTTATGTTTTCAAAAGTTCAGGGCATCTTGACCACCACTAAGGTGTGTTCCTCAAACCTCCTCTTTATTTCTTTGAACCTCGTTTATTTGAAGATCCTACACCCATGGGCAACCTGGCTGTAGTGCACACACCTACACACACAAGTTCAAGTGGCCACTTTTGAAACTAATGGCTATTGACTCTCGTTGGGAATTCTGTGATGTTATCTCGCCTGTAAAGACTTCGCGGTATGCTGTTTACATTGTATCTGGTGATTGTATAATCATTATTGATTTTCCCTGTGTGTAGTACCTATGTCAAACAACCTCATATATTTAAATGGTGATTATTCCAGTTATATATCTACTATTAGATAAGATCAAAGGTAGTTAAATGTGCGGTAGATGGGGCAAAGATGGCATAATGTACTTGTGCCTCTACCTTTGCTATTATACAACTCAACAACAATTGACAGCATTTAATAATTAACTTTCTAAAACATGTTGAGATTTTGGGCCTGTGGAAGAACGGACCTTGGCAGATGGAGGGAAAGCATCGAGACCCACAGCTCAAGGCCTCATGGCTCCGGGAATGCAGGCAGCAGGATGAATGGCTTTTCAAAGGCCCTGGGAAATCATTCCGGGTGCTTAATTTGTGCCTTGTTTTTGTACAAATACTTTTGAAGAAACGAGAAACAAACTTAGACCGATGTGTAATTTCCCCCAGGATGTAATCACGGTTAATCCTAAGAGCAGGATTCCCTGGGAGCCACACCTCAGGGGAGGAAACGGGCCTTTTCAACTCCATCTCCGGGGCAGTGTGGTTATTTTATTAATGATCAAATGGTATTCTGTACATGCTGGGGGAGGAGAACCTCTGCTCCAGCACATTTATTTGAAGGCACACCAAGCTGGTTTTGTTGTTGTTTTTTGTTGCTGCAGAATTTTCTTAACATTTTCATTTTCCAAAATACATTTTGAGTTACAGATTTTGGAATTCATTATAACACAAACACATAAATATTTATTATTTTGAAAGCTATTAAGACTACATGTAAGACAATCCAATGGAAGTTTGTGGCAACTGGGAAAGAGAGCTCCACAAAAACCAAATTCTACTATGAGGTTTCACACACATGCAGCCCATGGAGACTTGTTGGAAAGTCTTGGTTGCCATTGTTTCCCTGTGCCCAGCTTGTGCCATCATGGTCATCCCTCCTTTCCTCCCTGGTTCTCCTCCTCTGAGAGGCTGGGAGGGCTGGGCTGACTGCAGAGTGGGCTTGGTGGGCCGGATTGGGGGCTTGCTTGCTGGGTGGTGGCCTGAGTGGAGGATAGATGGTTTGTGGCTTCACTGGCTTCATTAGAAGTATTATGCAGAGTATCTCCTAGGGCCACATAATTTTTTTTTCTTTTACATAATGATAATTAGGAGTTATCCTTTTAGTTAAGGCAGCTAATGGAACACCACTACAACAACAATAACAAAAACCAGAACAATGCAAGTTTATTTCAGGAAACAGCAAATTCAACTTTTTTTTAAAAAAAATGTGATCTCACTTGTCACCCCCGCTGGAGTGCACTGGTGCAATCATAGCTCATTGCAGCCTCAAATTCTTGGGCTCAAGCTTCTTGAGTAGCTGGGACTACAGGCCTGAGCCAC
Organism: Gorilla gorilla gorilla; assembly: GCF_029281585.2. Classification (NCBI taxonomy): domain Eukaryota; kingdom Metazoa; phylum Chordata; class Mammalia; order Primates; family Hominidae; genus Gorilla; species Gorilla gorilla. The sequence continues at coordinate 109,378,036 of NC_073243.2, read as the reverse complement.
CATGCCTGGCTGATTATTTTTATTTTTTGGTAGAGACAGGGTCTCATTATGTTGCCTAGGCTGGTCTTGAACATCTGGCCTCAAGTGATCCTTCCACCTTGGCCTCCCAAAGTGCTGGGATTATAGGAGTGAGCCACTGCACATCTCACAAATTTAATTTTAATGTCAGATTTATCAGCTTGAATGATTTGTTTTAAGGCAACAGTTCACATTTTCAGATGAAAAGTGCTTTGTGAGAAATGTACCAAGATATCTTCTTTTAAGTTTTCTAAAATGTTCTTTCGATTTAGTTTTTTTTTTGGTTTTTTTTTTTTTTTTTTTTGAGACGGACTCTTGCTCTGTTGCCAAGGCTGGAGTGCTGTGGCGTGATCTCAGCTCACTGCAACCTCCGCTTCCTGGGTTCAAGCAATTCTCCTTCCTCAGCCTCCCGAGTAGCTGGGACTACAAGCTTCCACCACTTTGCCCGGCTAATTTTTTGTATTTTTAGTAGAGATGGGGTTTCACCATATTGGCCAGGCTGGTCTTGAACTCCTGACCTTGTGATCCACCCTCCTCGGCCTCCCAAAGTGCTGGGATTACAGGCATGAGCCACCGTGCCCAGCCTGGATTTAGTTGTACATAAAATTGAACAAGACCTGATGAAGAAGAGGAAATCAACAGTGATATTTCCCCGTGTCCTGTGGAATCCATTGTGTTGAAGGCAGCCCAAGGCCCCAGCTGTTGGGAGCTTGCACTGAGCTTTTCCTGCATTTAGTGAATATTCTTCCCTGCTACAGGCTGAATGTGTACCTCCAAAGTCCACATGTAGAAACCCTCACTCCCAAGGTGACAGTATGAGGAAGTAGGGCTTTTGGGAGGTGATTAGGTCAGGGGGGTGGAGCCCTTATGAATGGGATTCAGGGTTCACGGCCTTATCCAAGCGACCCCAAGGAGCTCCCTCATCTCTTCCACCATATGAAGGCACAGAGAGAGGGCGCCCTCTGTGGACCAGGAAGCCACAGGGAAGCTGCAGGTGCCTTGACCTTGGATTTCCAGGGTCCAGAACTGTGGGAAATACATTTTTGTTATTTATAAACCCCCTAGTCTATGATATTTTGTTAGAATAGCACAAACAGATGAAGACACTCTCCTATAGCTCCAACAAATACCTCCCGCAAAAACCTGCTGTGGTTTGACTGGAAGTGTTGCATCTGACACGTTTTTTGAATTTTCCATGATTTCCTCAAAGACACACTCTACCTTTGACGTGAAAACTGAGCTTCACCAAATCATTACCCACTTTTTACCTTGACAGTAGTGGAATAAAATATGATTTGGGTCATATTCTTGTCAAATTCAAGAACCATTCTCAGAAGAGTTGATTACATTTTTATTTAATTTGGTGATTTTAACTGATTTCATGTTTAGTTTTGGAGTCAAATTCATAACTTTTACCCCTTAAACTAATCTTATATAATGTTCAATGGCTTAATATATTGCTTGCCAATGAGATGTCATTTTCTTTTAGTTGAGGTCAAGGTTGCCATATTGTAAAAAAATCTTCTAAGTTTTAGGGAAATATAAACTTTTCTCTGGGGCAATCTGATCATGAAATATAAAATTTGCTGTGCTATGCGACATGGCAGCAGCTTCTTGCCCACAGAAAGACAGAAAGCCCAGTGGTCTTGTTAATGACGGTGGATGTGGTCCTGGAGTTCACGTTCTGCTCCCTATGCTGGAGGAACCCTCTGTGGGAGTAACATGAGGCCCTCAGCCCAGCGCCCACTAAGTACCTGCCACATAGGGTGCCACTGAGAATCAAGGCAGGAGCTGGATTCAACTCTTGGCTATCAGAGAGTAGACTCCACCAATCACTGGGATGTGATTTGTGCACAGTCAGTGGGATGCCAGGGTTGGGGAGCACAGGCCTCATAGGGGGCTAGATGTCTTCCTGGGGTTTGCTGGGCTGCTGGCACTGGGGCCTTTTCTGGAAGAGTCAGTGGCCGGTCTTGCAGCTTCAGCCTGTCCTGACCAGCTCCTCGCAGAGGCCTGTGCAGCAGTAACGCCATCAGAGGCGACCTGCATGTTGACCCAGGCTGGGTTTGTCCCAGACAAACCTGCATTTCCAGGAGAACCTGCTTGGGCAGGGGAAGAACCGAAAACCAGAGGGGCCGACAGGGCAAAGCACCCCAGCAGACCTTACACAGGGAACCAGGTCAGTGCCCTCGGGAGCTCAAGTGTGTCCAGACTTATCTGCATGGTGAGTAATGGGGGTTGAGGCAGTCAGGACATTCACAGCCCCCACTGCTCAACAGCTGCTTCCCCAGAGCATGTTGTCAATTCCCAGGCACTGTCAGCTCAAGCACAGCTGGCTCTTGAGGCCCACGGGCAGCCTCTGAGAGTGACACACGGGTTGGCTGCTGGGTGTGAAGAGAAGCCCGGGGCTGGAGCGGGACATTGGTGATGAGGTGTGCAGGGCTGTGGGTGAGCAGCAGACGGTTCTCCTCACCTGATGGAGGGGAGAGACACATTTCTCAGTAGCTTGGTTCTCCTCACCTTATGGGGGGAGAGACGCATTTCTCAGTAGCTTGGTTCTCCTCACCTTATGGAGGGGAGAGACGCATTTCTCAGTAGCTTGGTTCTCCTCACCTTATGGAGGGGAGAGACGCATTTCTCAGTAGCTTGGTTCTCCTCACCTGAAGGAGGGGAGAGAGATGCATTTCTCAGTAGCTTGGTTCTCCTCACCTGAAGGAGGGGAGAGAGATGCATTTCTCAGTAGCTTGGTTCTCCTCACCTGATGGAGGGGAGAGACGCATTTCTTAGTAGCTTGGCTAATTGAATTCTCATTCTGATAGCAAACGTACACCCTATCTACATTTCCAAAATGCTCATGGCATTTGATGACCTAAAAATCTGTTTAAATTAGCCATTCGAACATTTTGGTGATATCAAACCAAATAACAAACACCGAAGAATTTTCTAGTGCTGATGAGTTTGATGAGGAATGAGCATTGCACTGTGGCATACAGGAGCCATGGTAAGCGATGGGTGAACTTGTGGAGGCAGAGGAAGACACAGGTTTTTATTTTATTTATTGATTGATTTACTTATTTATTATACTTTAAGTTCTAGGGTACATGTGCTGAACGTGCAGATTTGTTACACGTGCCCTGGTGGTTTGCTGCACCCAATCAATCCATCACCTACATTAGGTATTTTTCCTAATGCTCTCCCTCCCTTACCCCTCCACCCCCTGAAAGGCCCCAGTGTGTGATGTTCCCCTCCCTGCGTCCATGTGTTCTCACTGTTCAACTCCCACTTATGAGTGAGAACATGCAGTGTTTGGTTTTCTGATCTTGTGATAGTTTGCTGAGGATGATGGTTTCCAGCTTCATCCATGTCCCTGTGAAGGACATGAACTCATCCTTTTTTATGGCTGCATAGTATTCCGCGGTGTATATATGCCACATTTTCTTAATCCAGTCTATCATTGATGGGCATTTGGGTTGGTTCCAAGTCTTTGCTGTTGTGAATAGTGCCACAATAAACATACGTGTGAATGTGTCTCTATCATAGAATGATTTATAATCCTTTGGGTATATGCCCAGTAATGGGATTGCTGGGTCAAGTGGTGTTTCCAGTTCTAGATCCTTGAGGAATTGCCACACTGTCTTCCCCAATAGTTGAACTAATTTACACTCCCACCAACAGTGTAAAAGTGTTCCTATTTTTCCACAACCCCTCCAGCATCTGTTGTTTCCTGACTTTTTAATTATCACCATTCTAAATGGCATGAGATAGTATCTCATTTTTGTTTTGATTTGCATATCTCTAATGACCAGTGATGATGAGCATTTTTTCATATGTCTGTTGGCTGCATAAATATCTTCTTTTGAGAAGAGACACGAGTTTTTAAAGCGAAACTGACAAGGGCCACACAAGTTGTTTTGAAAGTTATCCTTGACTACAAGGATTGATAACAAGAGTGGTGTCAGTCTGAGGCTGGATGGGCAGTGGGTGGGCAGACGTCCTCCCAGAAGAATTGACTGTGTGAGGTTGCAATGGCTTTTGTGCAGGGCTATGGTTTTTTGCAGTCTTTTGCCATGGTTATTATTAGGCAGTCTTATGTGAGAACTGCCCCCTTCATGGCCTTCCCCAGATCCATCATGTCGGGGTTTGACACAAGTGCCTCATTTTTATTCTGACAGCTTTCACAGATACCATTTTCAACGTGTAGATTTTTATCCACAGTGCGATTTTACTGACAGCAGCTCCGAGAGCAATGGAGTTGTGTGGATGGCCAGCTCCAGACAATGTGCCCAGATCGGGACACATTTAGACAGCAGATGGAACCAAGTTAAGGAGATAGGGAGATAGATTAGGGCAGGATACCTTGATAGGAAGAGGAGCTGGGCACAGTGACAGTCAGGAGCAGGTGACCACATGAAGACCAGGCAGAGACTCAGGGGTGCATCCAGGAGCGAGGGAACCACCCCAGGGACTGCCAGAAGCACCAGGGCTGGAAGAAGCAAGAACCGATGCTTCCCAGCAGATGTCAGAAGGAAAATTCCGTACAGGGAATGCCTGGCTAACACCTTGACCACGGACTTCTGGTTTCTGGAACTGAGAGAGTAAGTTTCTGTTTTAGGGCACTCAGTGTGTAGGGCTTTGTTTTGGGAGCCTCAGGAAACTGGTACAAACCCAGTTAATAAATGATAGTCATGCATGCGTGGACAGCAAGAACATGTGCTTTCAATCTGTGAACTCTTCCCGGAGATCCCGCGTTGTCTTGGAAGGAAGCGGGATCCATCTACATTCCTGGACTGGAAGCAAAAGGAAGGAGGGAGAGTTGTAGGGCTGACTTCTGGGGACTCCGTGTGGTAGGGAGCATCCTTCTCACTCTTCTCAGACCACAGCCTGCGGTATGAGGGCGTGAGGGTGCTAGCTGCCTCCACGTATTCTGTTACCCGAATGCCGCCTTTGCGGGAGGAAAGCCATTTTGATTGGCGGCAGACATGCACCTGCAATTCTATTAGCGTGTGCTCCTTGGTTGGCTGTCTTTCCATTATGTGTGGGGCTGGTGCCTGTGGAACAGACTCTGACTGGTTCCCCAAAGGGGTTGGGCTTTCCTTGTGTTCCAAAGTCCAGTTGATGGTTCCAGTTTGTGATACTTAAAGCTGCTTAGAGGAATCAGCTGCTGTTCTTTTACATCAGTTCGACCTCCAGTCATGGAGCTTATCTGGAGCCAAATAGTCTGTTTTTGCCAGAAATGTCCGTCGCTTTTGTGAGCCCTTGGGGAGTCTCAGACACTACATGCTGCCCAGGGCTGTCTTTTCTGCAGGAACCTGGGAAATTGTATCAATAGCAATAACTAACATTGGGGTGCTTGCTGTATGCAAATTATTCAATTTGCGTGTGTTGAATAATTTAATTATGCACATGAATCCTCTGAGGTAAATGACAGGTTTATCTCCATTTTACACATGAGGAAACTGAGGCCCAGAATGATTGAGTAACTCACCCAAGAATCCCCAGGCAATCAGTGGTGGGAAGTGATCCAGGCCCCACCCCTGTGATCCTGAGTGGCCCTGTCCAGGTCCATGCTGCCATACGTATTCAATTTTGAACATTATTTCCTGGAAAAACTCTGAGTTGTAGAATTACTATATTGCAAAATCCTAATTTAAATAATCAATTTTTTTAAGTGTCTTGAAGTATTTTTACTGCAGCTTTTTTTTTTTTTTTTTTTTCCAAGACAGAAATTCGCTCTTGTTGCCCAGGCTGGAGTACAATGGCATGGTCTTGGCTTACTGCAATCTCTGCCTCCAGGGTTCAAGCAATTCTCCTTTCTCAGCCTCCCATGTAGCTGGGATTACAGGTGTTCTCCACTACACCTGGCTAATTTTTGTATCTTTAGTAGAGACGGTGTTTCACCGTTTTGACCAGGCTAGTCTCGAACTCCTGACCTCAGGTGATCCACCCACCTTGGCCTCCCAAAGTGCTGGGATTACAAGTGTAAGCCACAGCACCCAGCCAAACATTTCTTACTACATTGGCCTAAATTATTAAAAACAAAAATCTTAATCATAATACAGTAGCAAATATTTTTGTTCCTATTCTAATTTTAAATCTGACCTAGTGTTTCCCTGTAATTATAACTTGGTTGATTTAAAATACTCTTAACAAGTAAAGAAAAAATTTTTATTTGGATGCTCACATTTGCTAGAAATTTGGATTTTATCAAATGTGACCTCCCTACCTCTCAACTCATGTAGTTTTAATCTAAAATTCCTTGTGTCATACAACTATAGCATTTTCTTGAATTGATCTTTAAATCGTCATGCAGAATTGACCAAGGAATTTCTGATCAATGAAGCCAGCAAGCATAGAACATAGTTTGATGTAGGAATGGCGTTTGGATGTCTCTCTGCCGTAGGGTGGGTTCACTGGGAAAGCGTACACACTAAGGAGACAGGGCTGAAACAATCGCTCTGTACCCTGTCACCCTCAGTGGTGACATCCTTGCCCCCACCCTCCCACACCCCTTCATCTCCAGATCTCTATGCAAGGCTGCTTCCTCCAAGGCTGGCAGGATCACCGCCACCATGGCCAGCCCTTGCCTCTGTCTCTGCCCATCATCCCAGCTGTGGAGTCGAGGAACAGCCTGTCTCTCCAGCAGGAAAATTTCCTTCTACTACAGTAGGACAATTGAATGATAGTCTAGAGCATGAGCATTTATTTTTCTGCAATTAAGTGGCAGTTGCATCTCAACCAGAGTGCTAAGGTGTTTGCTGTAGTAAGACGAGTTTCCCCTGGAGGCGTGACTCTAGAGTGATCAGGGTAACCTGGAGTAGGCTTCTGGCATTCCGACTTTCTTGAGTGCCTCAGTACCATCAGTTAAGGAATTCTAAAGATCTCTTCCAGTATTTCCCTCACACTTCCCTTGCTTATTATTTGGATATATTTTTACCAAAATTGCCAGCTGGTTTCCAAATTGTCCCAAAAAGCTAATTTGATTGTTGGACTAAGCAAAATTAGTTTGCAGATTATATCCCTTTGCAGTATTGATGGTCCACAGTGGAGTCACGAGTGCTAATTGAAACAGTAGCAGAGAATATTTCAGGTGTAAGTAGCCAGTGCGGAGGAATGTTCAATCTTTTCATTTTTCTATCTCAGATTCAAAGAATTTTTATATTTTTATAATTTACTACTTAGTCTTTATCAGCATGAGAAAAAAAATTAGGCCAGGCTCGGTGGCTCACGCCTGTAATCCCAGCACTTTGGGAGGACAAGGCAGGTAGATCGCCTGAGGTCAGGAGTTCCAGACCAGCCTGGCCAACATGGTAAAACTCCATCTCTACTAAAAGTACAAAAAATTAGTCAGGCATTGTGGCAGACACCTGTAATTCCAGCTACTCGGGAGGCTGAGGCAGGGGAATCGCTTGAATCCAGGAGGCGGAGAGGTTGCAGTGAGCCGAGATCGCGCCATTGCACTCCAGCCTGGGAAAAGAGTGAAACTCCATCAAAAAAAAAAGGATGAACCAACAATTTCACTGTTTGAAAACTCGCCACAAGAGACAAGCCTAAAGCAATCACTGCAGCTTCTGTTCCCCACACTGGCTTGCAGCCTCCCAGACCGGGTTCTTTCTCTCATTTGATGCTGCTGAATTATCTGGTTACATGTTTCTAATTCCAGCATCATGGGAAAGTAGTTTTACAATGATGCATTTACTGGGCACTTTCTTGACTGGAAAGCTCTGTTTATTCTAAGAGAAGATATTTACAGAAACTACATAAGCTGGCAAGAGCAAGATAGGCCCTACAGAGTTCCATACAACATTTAAGAACATTTTATTGTTTCCTTGTGGGGAGTAACTTTTCAGGCCATTGAAACTTTGTTTCATGTAAAATTGTGTTTCACCCGTTGTGACCATTACTTCACCTTGTTTGAGCCAATTGTAAACAACCTGAGAAGCAATAGGGGAAAAATAGATGATCATTTTAACCTGTTCCCGGTGATTTCTGCCAAATGACTGCAGTGCTGATTTTCCAACTGGAAATATTCAGTAATGTTGAGATACCATGGCTTTCAGAGATGTTTTAGTTGTTTGAAAGTGTGAAGCATAAACACACATGTTAAAATTTAATTAAAAAATTGCAAGCTAGGCCAGGCGCGGTGGCTCATGCCTGTAATCCCAGCACTTTGGAAGGCCGAGGTGGGCAGATCACGAGGTCGGGAGTTCAAGACCAGCCTGACCAACATGGTGAAACCCCATCTCTACTAAAAATACAAAAATTAGCTGGGCATGGTGGTGTGCACCTGTAATCCCAGCTACTCAGGAGGCTGAGGCAGGAGAATTGCTTGAACCCGGGAGGCAGTGGTTGCAATGAGCTGAGATCATGCCACTGCACTCCAGCCTGGGTGACAGAGGGAGACTCTGTCTCAAAAAAAAAAAAAATTCAAGTTGATGAAATACTTGATGCACTCCTATTGCCTGGAATTATGAAGCTGGATAACTTGGAAGATCTTTGACATTTCTTGAGGTATTTCTTGTGATTCTTTCTAAACGGCCTCGTGCAGAGGCTTCTGTGGTTTTTGTAGACCCGCAGCGGCTCTGGTGAGTGCTCACCTGGATGCACCAGCCTCTGTGAAGTGGAGTCCACTCTGCTTGCTTCTTCATGAGCTGGCCGAGCTTCTCTGGTGTTCATGGAGTTTATTTTAGGAATTTCCTGTGTCCCAACAGGAATTTTCTAATGCCAAAACTTTGGTTTACATCAACAAATCAATCAGTCCCTATCATGTGCAAGCTATGCTTGTTCACTAAAGAAAAACCTTTTGGATCTATGCCACTTCTTACCCCTTGTAGCCCTACATTTGATTTTAGTTGTCTTAGTTAAGGAGAGTCCACAACAGATAAGCTCAGCGGCAGGGATGGAATTGAGACATGTGTCTCAGTGTGAACATGGTTCTGCATCTGGTTAGCTGGGAGTTTTTTGGAGCTGCCCTCCTCCGCGTGCTGCTGTCACACAGACCCATTTTTTTCTTTTCGTGGTGGTGAATGGAAGCAGGACCTAAGCAATCACCCTCACCCACACAGTCTCCAGAGGATGGGGATGCAGTCCTGAGCAAGTGTTTTCTCCAGGTTCGTCGGCCTGAGCACAGCCACAGGCTCCATTGCCCCAGAAACCAGCCCAGGGTCTTGCGTTGTGCTCCTTAAGCTCCCCTGACTACATAGCTCTCCCCAGGGCCCACTATTGTCAGCTTCTCCCAGAGAAGACGGGGTGGCAGGGTGGGGTGGTTATTCTTTGCACACTTCAATGCATGAAGAATAATTCACTGTTATTGATCACCCTGATTCAGGCTTCAAGCGCTGATCATGGTGATGGAGAAATCTCTAAAAAGAGAATCAGGAGAACCTGCCTGCTCTTCCCTCGGATTGAATGGACCAACATCCCAGCTCCCAGCACATCGGCCAGGCCTCAGGGGGCCATGTGCACCGGGCAGTGAGAACCTGAAGAGGAGCTCTCCAGGCCCTCCCTGCCACCGCCCGCGCCTGCCGGGCCCCTCGGCTCCGTTCCTTTCGCTTCATGACTCTGAACTCTTGGCCCCTCACCCTGACCTCAGCCCAGCCTGTTTCATGGCCCAGCCTTGGGAGCTCAGTTCCCTCCCGCTGTGCTGAATGGATCCCCTCCCCAGGCCCTGATCCACTAGGGGCTTGCAGAGAGACCCCCACATTGGCCCTGGCCTCAGAGGCTGACCCTGCTTGGGGTCCCTCTGTACCTGGAGTGCTGCCAGGGGAGGTAGGAGCAGGCTGGGATCCTCTGTCCAAGGTGCCTCCAGATAGAGGGAGCCTTTTCACAGCACTGAGCTCTCCAGCCCTAGGTGCTCAGCGTGGCCGCAGCAGTTCCTGGGGCTCCCGCTCACAGTCACCCGACACCCAGCCACGAGGACAACAGCAGCCAGGGGCCACGCATCCCTCAGAGGCGCACAACAGCAAATCGGCTAGGTAGGTAAGACAGTATTTAAGACCCAGCTCTTCCTCGGGTGTTTCACCTTTTATTTTTCTTTTCTCAGAGACAGGCAATATCTGCAGTTTATTGTAAATCAGCTTTTTTTGGAGAAAGCACACATTTCCATTTAAAAGGTGCTACAGGACTTCGCAACATCCTTGATGCTTTCACAAAGTCATTGCTACTTGAGGGTAAAAGCAAGTAACCCAGAGACCTGGGGACTCTGCAGGGAAAGGAGGTGGGCAGAGCATCCTGCTGGGGCAGGGTCCGCAGGGCCCGAGGGCAGGGGAGGTGTTTGGGCTGGAAGGAGGGCACTGCTGGTAGACAGGAGTGGGTGCAGAATGTCCAGGCCCCCGGATGCCTCAAGGTGGGGACTTGGTCTGTGGATCAGAAGCCAGCAGACATTTGTCCGGATGGGATGGTGGCTCCGCTTACTCAGCCAGAGGTGGGGAAAGAATGACTTTGGAAGAGCAGGGTCATGAGGTGTGGGACACCATGGCACCCACAGGGTCATGCAGCAGGGGCTGGGAACATCAGCCTGAAAAGGAGGGGCTGCCTCTGAGGGAGGAGGAGTGAAGGGAGAGTGCAGTCCATCCTCAGGCAGCTTCCCTGTCCCCCAGGAGCCTCTATTATACTTGGGCAGCTCCCAAGACCACTCAGACACAGTCTGTCTCCTCTGTGCTCTCTGAGGTCACTGAAGCCTGAGTATGGAGCCACTTGAACTCTGGACAATGAAGGAAGCCTTTGGAACCAAGAATTGGTTTAAACAAATTCTGAAGGATCCGTAGGGCTTGGTCAGTGGACGTGCAGGACAGGGCTTGCCTGCAGATGGAGCACCCTGATGCGGGAGAAACACAGGCAGGTTTTGAGCCCCTCCAGGAGTCCATCTGCGTGCAGAAGTTCTGGGTGGAGGAAGAACAAAGTGGGGAGGTCAGCCCAAGGTGGAGGATGGTCTCCTCTTGCTTTTACAAATGAAAGTGCTCATTGGAAAATGACAGAGTCTGCAGCCACAGTGGGATCCTCTGGCCCCGTGAGTCAGCTCAGGGAGAGGAGCCGGTAGGAGACCCACATCTCCAGAATTCAAGGTTGTCACTGACCACGAGAGTGTTCTTCTGCATCTCAGCTTTGTTTCTGTCTCACTCGATTGGAATTCCATCTGTTCAGCAGAATTCAGCCCACCCCATTAGGTGGATGAGATGCTGTGATGTAAAAAGAAACAAGACAATTTCCGAAAGTTTGGGGTTATGAGAATGATCTGGGCCTAGGTGCGGATGGTCCCCGTCAGAAGCAACAAAAACGTGTGCTATTATCTCTCACGAGGTTTTTAGCCTTCCTTGCCAAAAGTTACTTCGCGAGTTGCTGGGTCACAGGGGGCAGCTCTGACCTGGAGAAGATCCGTGGGCCTTTTGACCACTGCCACTTTGCAGGTATACATACTGACCCTCAGGCTGCAGGTCCAGACAAACCCCAACTCAGCCAAGACAAACCCCTCCCACCTCCAGTGCTGATAACGACCTTTCAATAGTCTCATGCTGGAGATGCTTTGGGTCTAGATTTATTATTATTGTTAATAATAATCAAAATAAAGATTGTTTGTTTCACCCCACAGTCCTCCACAAAGATTGATTTTCCTGAGGTCCGCATGGGTGCGCAAAGCCTTCCTTTTCTTGAGTCTGCAAGGTGGATGGATATTTTATTGCATCTATTTCTTAGATTCCAAATGAATGATTGGTATCTTATTGATACACTCACAAGAGGATGGTTTTAAAATCACATATCTTTATCTAATACCTTTATGAGTCCATCAATTACATTTATTGAGCAGGCCCTTTGATTTTTATGAAGAAATTCCTTTTAAGTAAGGAGAATGGCCATATATGGAAATGCCTCTCCTTTCAGTCCATCAAAGTCCTGCCTTTTCCAAGCAAGTTTCCTGTCTAGCTCTAAGTCACTCGTTGTGGAGGTTGCTCTGGGTGGCAGAGTTGGTGACAGTGGCTTTTCCCAGCCATTGTTTTCCTGCAGAGGGCTTCTGTCGGGAAGTGTAGCCTCCCATTATTAAACAATAATTAAGTTCTCCAGGCTCAGTTCCTTATGCTTGCTAATCTTGGTGACTGTTTACATGCTACTATTTGTTAAATGGCAAAGTTTATTGATTTGGCAAATTCAGTCCCACACTGTGGATTTTCTCTCAGTCTGTGTTCCTACATGTGGTTCAGCATTTTTAAATGTCAACTGCAAAGTATTATTGATTGGTAATTAAAAGTGTAGAGAAAAATTAGCATAGTAGAAGTTTGCGGTCATTAGTACAAGTACCGTTGGGCAATTATTTAGCGTGTTTTAACATTTATTTTCCTTCCTGTTATTGACACAGAGTATCATGCTCACCAAACAGTTTCTGTTTTGCTAAAAAGGAAAGTTTTAGCATCAATAAGAATTAAAGACACGTATTTCTGTTGGAAAATTTGCTTGTCGGTTTCCCTGATGTATAAACAAGCTGATCCAAAGGGCTACCTGGGCTCTGGCAGGAGTGATGGGGCAGAATCTGAGCTCCATGGGCCATCCTGAGGGGCCTTCCCTGGCTTCCTTTCCAGGACCCAGCAATGGGGGTCCCATGTTGAAACTGAACAAAGAAAGTACAAACCTGGCTTAGGCAGGGAAAAAATAAATTGCTTGTATTAAGCAGTTATTTTGTGTTTGGGAAATGTTTATCCCAGATTTTCTCAGACATAGTGCAGATTTCAATATTTTGCACCATTTATTTGAAAGTTACTTATAGTAATCAAGTCATATGAACAGATTTTTGTTCTGAAAGCATGATCACCCTGACTAGTAGGTGTTACCAAAATCTATATTCTTATGATGTTTAAAAAACTGAGGCACGAACCCAACAATGTAATTGTGCAAACCCATGTGAGCACGGCTGGATGTGGGCTGGTAAAGGGCAGAGCCAGGGAGCTTCTCAGGGTGGGGATCCATCCTCACTCCAGCTGTGGGTGCATTCTCGGGAGTTCTCATGAAGAAGCCACCACTCTCAGATAAAGGAGGAGGGTCATGAAGGACCTTTAAAACTCTGTGCTCAGGCTGGAGGCATGAGTTGATATAGAATTATTATAAATTCCAGAAAGACTATGGCAAATGGCTGGGAAATAGATTTCATAATGGAAAAGTCTTGGGTGGGGGGTCAGGTGCAGAGGGCTTGGGGCCTGGCCTTAGGGTGATAGCAATGGGACTCTGAGGGAGAGGTGGCCAGGAACATTAGTGCAAAAGGGGAAGCAGTTAAGATTGTGTTATGGTTTTTAGCCTGTGAGTAAATGATAATTAAAACATGGACTAACTTTTCTTCTTACTCATTCATCTGGGCACCCACCCATCTATCCACTTACTAATCCATCTATCTACTCATCTATTCAACCATCACACATCCACCCACCCACACATCCATCCACCCTCCACCCACACATCCATCCATCCACCCATCTATTCATGCATCAACCCAGCTACCCACCTGCCCCCATCAATCCATCCACCAATATTTTCCTCCCTCTACCCACGCATCCATCCATTCACCCACCCATTCATTCACCCCATCCATGCATTCATCCCCCTCACCAATTCATCCCTTCACCCATTCATCCCTCCACCTAGCCACCTTCCTTTCTATTCACTCATGCATTCATTCATTCTCCATCCATCCATCCACTCACCCCAGCCATCCACCATCCATCATCCATCCATCCATCCATCCATCCATCCATCCATCCACTCACCCCAGCCATCCACCATCCATCATCCATCCATCCATCCATCCATCCATCCACCCACCCATCCATCCATCCATCTACCCACCCATCCATCTATTCAACAAATCAGCATTTATCAGGGGCACTTTAGAATATATTTTTTAAATGTTTATTTTACAATAGAGGAAAAGCAAAGAATAGTTGTGATGTAGAAGGATGACTATGGTCCTGCTATGCTGGGGTGCTCTCAGAAGCTTGAGGAACCTGGGAGAGGAGCCAGTGTTGGGAACTCGCTGTGCTGGGCATGGCTGACACAAGCAGGCAGGTGCTGGGGATCCTTGAAGGTTGTAAAAGGGGTAGCAGGGACTTGGTTTTTCAATTTGGGTGAAGAAAGTCCACTACAGTTGGCAAGGGAGGGTCCCCAGGGGTGCAGAAAGAGAGGGGAGAGTAGAGTATGGAACAGGAAAAGATTATTGAACTTGGCAAGAAAGAGGTGGTTGTTATATTTTGAGAGAATGTTTTCAGTACCACAGTAACAGTGAATCTGCATTGTAGGGATTCAAGAAATAAAACAGCACAGTTTTACATAATGTGCATGATAAATGCAAAATGAAATGAAATAAAAGTAAAACATAGATAGGAAGTGGAAAAACAAGACCCCACGCAGGATGGAAAGAAAAACAGGTTATTGCTTTTGGCATAGACTGAGCAGGACAGTGACACATTCAAGATGGAAGGAAACTTTGTAGGTGTCTGCTCTGTTACAATTGTTGGTTTTATTGCTTTACTCACTAGCACTCACTCCCTTACTTGTACCTGTTATCATTTTTGGCATATGGTTGGTGCTCTGGGACTATTATTTGAATTTTTGGATTCCTGAATGCTGAAGAGAGAGCCCACGGGTGGATGGCATGAGGTGATGGAGGTGGGCGTATCAAATTTACACTTGGACCAAGCCCTGCAGGCAGTGTGGTGTAATAGTCAAGAATGGGATCCTTGATTCCCTGAGACCGCATCCTCCCCACATCCCTTATCAGTTGGTGACTATTGACCAATCACAGTTATTGTAGCCTCCCTTGTCCTCAACGTGCTCATATTGAAATGTGATACTATACCCAGCTGGTAAAGCTTGTGGTGAGGACTCAATGAAATAAGAAGCTCAAGGTGACTGTAAGATGACTGGATGGCACCTGGCACTTGGTAAACACACAACACATGTCAGCTGTTTCATCCCATTGTTGCTGGGAGCGTTAAGCCCCTGGGGGCTGTCAAGGATCTGCAGCACATCAAAAAAGAAAGATGAAATTCATAGAAGTCAGCATGCATCCACTAAGGGAAATCCCGTGCCTAACAAAGCGTGTTTCCTCTTTATTGATAGAATTTTCTGTTAGGATGATAACATAAATTTTATCTCTTTTGGTTTGAGCAGGCATTGGACAGAGTATCTTATGAACAAGAAAGAAAAAGCAGACTGGGCAAGGGTTAAGTTACGTGAGTTAAACAAATGATGAAGGGGAGGGTTACCGATGATCACCGCTTACCCAGAAGACAGACTCTAGGGATCAAATAAGGCCAGGCTGGGGCTGGTGGTGATTAGTATTAATACATCTACAGGACTGTCAAGATTCCCATAGCAATCAGACCAGCACGATGGGCCAGAAATTTACACGATGAAACTAAGATGGGTGGATGTACTGTGAGGTATTTTCAGTAAGATTTTGAAACTATTAGAGTTGGCCCTCATATCCTTGGAGGTTCAGCATCCTTGGAGTCAAAAATATTCAGAAAGAAAACAATAAAAAGCAGTTATATACATTAAAATGTAATACGAACAAAACAATCCCAATACAGTATAACAACTGTCTACCTAGCATTTGCATTGCACTAAGTTTTATATGTAATCTAGAGATGATTTCAAGTATCCGGGAAGATGTGAACAGGTTGTATGCCAATACTATGTCATTTTGTATCAGGGACTTCAGCATTTTCAGATTTTGGTATCCATGATGGATCCTGAAGCCAGTTCCCCATGGAGGCTAAGAAACAATTGGTACTTTAATTTCTGCCTTTTTTTTCCCCTGGAAAACACACCTCGGATACATTCTGTTCAATGGCCATCTGGGGAAGATTTCCACTGCAGCCTCAAGTACCCTGTTGAGTGTTGACAGGTGGAGGCTCGTGGTGAAGGCCACATTACGTTTCCAATTGGAACATTCTGGCTATGGTTTTAGAACACCCAGGAAAGGGGGGGACTCCACACCACAGACTGGAGAAAACCGACATTGATTCTTGGATTTTAGGAATTCATGTGAGGATGCAGTGTCAAGGAAGCAGGGCTCTGTGCTCCCCCGAAGCCAGCAGCTTTGGTGGCCTAGGGTCAATAGAGGGAGGTGTTGATGGTGGCAGCCAGGCCTCTTTGGGCATATTTTGAGCCAGTGGACTTTTACAGTAAGCAGCTTAGGGACAGGCCCTGAAAGTCAGAGAGGAGGGTCAGAGTCAAAAATGAGTGAATTAGGGCCATGAGTCAAAGCCAGCCCAGGGGCAGGTGGTGGCATGGAGTGCTAGTTCCTGAAAGCCTGGGGTCATCCGTGGGCCATTCCTTCATCCTTTCACATATTGGTTCATTCCATCAGCTGTGCCTCCTTCGCTCCTCCTGTGAAAACTGAACCCTGGGGACTCTGCCAAGGAGGCAGGCAGGGCCATCCTCTGGGAGTCTGGAGCCTGTGCTTAGTGTGACAGGACTGGGATGAAGTATGTGGTCTAACCAGGGGCTGTCAACCTTGGGGTACACAAAGCTTCTACCTGTGGACCACGGTCCTGAGCAGAAGACCTCTGCTGTACTTCCCAAGCTCTGGCAGTGGGACTGGTTCAGGTGGGTGCACGCAGGAAGCTGTGCTGCCCGTGGCCTGGGACAGTGGAGTCAGCATGTCCTGCAGGGGAGGGAAGTTGAGGCTCAGCGAGCACCCCCCTGGTGATAGGGGAGCATGTGAAGTGGAAACACAGAGGCGGAGTCAACAAGGAGTTTCCGTATGAGTTAACTCCTGCCAGCTTTGGGGAGGCAAGACAGAGCCTGCAGCTGTGGGCATTTCGGCTTCTCCCCGTCTCTGTCCTTAGGTCTCCCTTCCATGTTTTCCAAGACTGGAAATGGCCCCCTGATGTCCAGAAGTAGAAGCGCTTTATGGAGGTGGAACAGGAGCGGGAGGCAACGGGCTCTTGAGGGATCAGTCTGGAATGCCCCTGCTGCTGGCCAGGGGACCGTGAGGCTCCAGCAGTGCCCTTCACTGCGGGCCACTAGTTCTGCTCTCTATCTGCTGAGGCAAAGAATGCTGATGTGTGAGCAAGGTCCAAAGAGAGCGTTCAACTAAAATTAATAAAAGTAATAAACAGAAGCACTGCTCCAATGAGGATGAGCACTGTGACCTTGCAATCTGCAATCAGCTTCACAAACCAGAGAGGAAGGTGAATCCGACGAGGACCAGGCTGGAGATGAACACCAAGGAACGTGGAGGCTTCAAGGACAGTGTTGCAGTTTAATAATTCAAGGAAGTATGCTTTAAAAGAAATGAAATCTATTAAAAGCTGTATTATCATTTGACTAATAAATGCTATATAGGCACAACAAATAACCAAATAATTAAAGCAAATCCAATCTCTGAATGCAAACATCCTTCAAACAGTCCTTAATTGCTTTTTTTTTTCTGTTGCTCAGGCTGGAGTGCAGTGGCATGAACTTGGCTCAGTGCAACCTCCTGCCTCCTGAGTTCAAGCAATTCTCATGCCTTGGCTTCCCAAGTAGCTGGGATTACAGGCCCACACCACAACGCCCAGTTAATTTTTGTGTTTTTAGTAAAGACAGGGTTTCGCCATGTTGGCCAGGTTGGTCTCACACTCCTGACCTCAGGTGATTGCCCGCTTCTGCCTCCAAAAGTGCTGGGATTATAGGTGTGAGCCACTGTGACTGGCCCTTAATTTGCTTTTAAATATAAATATTAAATAATACCTAAGGCTGGGCACGGTGGCTCACGCCTGTAATCCCAGCACTTTGGGAGGCTGAGGCAGGTGGATCACGACCATCCTGGCTAACACGGTGAAACCCCGTCTCTACTAAAAATACAAAAAAATTAGCCAGGCGTGGTGGCAGGCACCTGTAGTCCCAACTACTCG
Organism: Gorilla gorilla gorilla; assembly: GCF_029281585.2. NCBI lineage: Eukaryota > Metazoa > Chordata > Mammalia > Primates > Hominidae > Gorilla > Gorilla gorilla. Next base: position 109,360,142 of record NC_073243.2, on the reverse strand, counting down.
GGAGGCTGAGGCAGGAGATTGGCGTAAACCCAGGAGGTGGAGCTTGCAGTGAGCCGAGATCGCGCCACTGCACTCCAGCCTGGGCGGCAGAGCGAGACTCCGTCTCAAAAAATAATAATAATACTGAATACTTCACATGCTCCTTTCACTAGCTCTGCTCTCCTGGCAAGTTTCAACCCCTAGTTTGAACTGTGAGTGTGAACTCTCACCCAGCAGCATCATTGCCCACCTCTCTGCTCCTAAGGGTGCTTTAGCACCATTTTTCTTTGCTAGTGATTGATTTGATGCAGCATTGATTTGATGAAGCATTTTGTACTATTATATTTTGGAAGGAAGTAAAGCTTTGCAAGTAAGGCTGGCCATAAAGCATCATAAAACATTTTCATTTGATCTATTCAAGTTATTGTACACTTCTATTTTTTCTTCTTTTAATTGTACCATGTTATCTGCATATATTTAGAAATGTTTCCAGTGTTAGATATTATATATTAGTTGTTTACTTCTGAAAAAAGAAAAAAACTGAGAATAAATACAAATGTCTTTATTATTATTAATATTTAAATTTGTATTTGTGCTTCGAAGACTCTCAGGAAGAATACTCAGGTTTTCTAAGACAACTTGGATTTGCACTTGCCTTCTAGGAAGGGCAATAAGGCTATGTTCACCTTACAGAGGGTAAAGATGAGGCCCAACGCGAGCTGAGAGCCCACGGCAGATGAGAAGGGCTGGAGCTTCCTGGGATTCCAGCTGCTCCCTGCACGGTTCCCGTTGTTCTGTGGAAAAAATACCCTGGACCAGCAGAATCACCCCCTGAGTGGCACCCACAACGTGAACATCACTCATGGATAAGCACATCCCATCCCAGTAGAGAAAAAATGTGTGTGTGTGTGTGTGTGTATTTTTTTTTTTTTGCCTGCAAAATACCATACGAATCCAAAAAGTATTTCTCAGACGCTGTTCTGACATAAATAAAACAGAAACTCACACTTTTTGCCTAGAAAGAACATTCCCGCATTTGCTTTATTAGAGAGTAATTCCTATTTAGTTTTACATCCTCATAACTTTGAAGTTTTTTTTTGTTTTGTTTTTTCTTTTAATATTCACAACGGAGGACCTGGAACCCTTTTAAGATTTGGGAGCTGCATCTAACGGTGCTGCTGGAAACTAGGGAGGAAGAAGCTATCTATTGGGTAATTCTTTTTTTTTTTTCCTTCTTTTTTTTTGAGACAGAGTCTCGCTCTGTCACCCAGGCTGAAGTGCAGTGGCGCTATCTCAGCTCACTGCAACCTCTGCCTCCCGGGTTCAAGCGATTTCTGTGCCTCAGCCTCCCAAGTAGCTGGGATTACAGGCATGTGCCACCATGCCTGGCTAATTTTTGTATTTTTAGTAGAGATGGGATTTTGACATGTTGGCCAGGCTGGTCTCAAACTCCTGGCCTCGAGCGATCCTCTCACCTCAGCCTCCCATATTGCTATTGGACAATTCTTTAAAATAGAAGGTCTTTCTCAAAATGCCAAAATATTAACGACTTTTATATTGTGGGTATGTGAATAGTGGGAAGGCTTTTCTTACATAGTTATGCACTGTACAATGTCATTTCCGTCAACAATGGATCACGTATATGACACTGGTCCCACGAGATTTTAATACTGTATTTTCGCTCTACCTTTTCTATGTTCAGGTGTGTTTAGAGACACAAACATTAACCATTGCATTACAATTACCTCCAGCTCTCAGTACAGTGACATGCTGTGCATATCTGTAGCCTAGGAGCAGTAGGCTCTACCATACAGTGTAGGTGTGTAGTAGGCGATACTATCAAGGTTTGTATAATGACACTATATGATATTTGTACAACGACAAAACCACCCAACAATTCATTTCTCAGAACGGAATCCTGTTGTTAAGTGATGCGTGACTACATAACATCTGAGGATACCTTAAAGTGTAAGACTGATTCCTACAGCCTGCTAGTCATCCTGTAAATGGAATATTGGGCAAAATATTCTCCTACCTAATACACAACACCGTATATATTTCCTGAAGGAAAAGGCATTGGTGTAGGGGCATTTATAGAACGTGAAGATTGAACACAAGCCATGTCTCTATTCCCAAGCCTTTGACAGAGTCGAAATCAATCTGTTGACTGAGATGGTCTTGCACAACACCACAGATCGTGTATTAGCACAGTCCTCCAGTTCCAGTTCTTTCGGGAATGTTCCTGCTGAGATGTCATTGTGCCGTTCTGTTGCTGCAGCTGTGGTGGGCACAAGTGAAGGATGCACTGGTAACAGGGCCCAAAATGAGCTGATGGCTCTTCCCCTGGGGACGACAGGGCAGGCCAGTGCCCTGTGAGGCGGGAAGAGGCTGGATCCCACGCATCCCTCCTGACTCTGTGCCCCTCCTGGGTCATGGAACTTTTCACCAGCCACCCGGCCACCCCCATCTCTGGTACCTGCTCTCCTCATGTCCTTTTCTAAATCCCCCCACCCTTCATCAGGAGATGATTCTGCATCCCTGGCTGGCTACTGCCTTTTGTTTTGCTGCAGTTTTGAGAAGCTGGAGTTGCTCTGTACAGACGGATTCAGGCTAACTGCTTCTCCCAGGGTATCTGACGTGGAGCCATCACAGGGGCCCAAAGCCAGCGGGAATAGCAGAGATCCTGGCTTCGGTCACCCAGGAATGCCCAAGCTGTCAGTGCCTTGGCTCAGCACAGGGGCCAGGAAATAAGAGCTTCTCTGAGGAAGAAGGAAAACGGGCTGCCCCGAAGAGAGCTCGGGTCTGAAGCAGGAAGCCCTGGGAGATGTTCCCTATGACCACGGTGCTAATGTCAGCCAGGGAAGGGAGGATCGAGGCAAGCCAGGGGCCTGCTGGGGGGCAGGGGCCTTCCGTGATACAGCTGGAGGCTGCACACCTTAAAATTTGCCGACTTTGAAAGCATCGCGCCTGGGCTTGCAGGGCCTCTGACATGAAGAAGAACTTCTCTGGGGTGAAGAAGAACTTCACAGCTTTCAAGGTGAGCTGTGCCCAGACAGGACACTCAGGAAGGCAACCCCTCCCTCCGGGGTGATCAAGAAGAGAAGGCGGTTGATGGGGTGGGATCTGTCAGACGAGCAGCTTTGACAGGGAGCATTGGCTGTGTGTTGGCTGAGAAGGCTGTATGCACAGGGGTAGGAGCCCCGGCCTGGGGGGATTTTCTCCCAGGTGAGGCTTGCCTGCAGGGAGGAGCGAGAGCTATGGTTGCAAATCCACAGCCTGGCTGCTCGCTTATTTTACATCAGTGGGACTGATGGCAGGTTCCATTCTGGGACTTGGTTGTCGCTTGGCAATGGGCCTCGGGAGCATGTTCTCTGCCAGGGGCGGTGCTGCCTGGTGTTGGTCAGTGGCTGTGTAGTATTCCACAGCAGCCCCGTGCAGTGGCTCTGCTGACCCTGCCTTTCTAGTCTTCCGCCATGAAAACGAGCAATAGTGAACCTTCTTGTGCACGTGTCTTTGTGCATGTAGGATGGATATCTGAATGCCTATGCACAGATTTTTAAATGATGAGAGGTCACTAAAATCTAAGGCGCATCCCACGCCAAGCATTTGCGTAGCTATGATGCAAACTTAGGGTATGCACAGCACAGGCCACCGGCTACTGAATACATGTCAGCAAAATGGAAAGAACAGAGAAAAATTGGGAAAAATTAGGAGCTCAGGATAGCCAAGACTGCAGGGCCCTGGTTGAGAGAGGTGGAGGTGGACTCTGAAAGAGAGCAGGTAAGTAAGCCATTTCTTCCTGCAGGTGTCAATAACCTTGTCAGGGGCAGAGCAGAAATGCCGCCCAGTCCATAAGGTAGGATGCCCACGCTGGAGACTGCAGGAGGATATGTAAGTTCTGGGAAGAGCAGAGCCCTTTCCTTAGGGCAAGGGCGTACGTTCAGACTGCCCACTCCTACATGCCCTGTCTCGATATCAAGCTAAGGAAAAGTTAGAGCAATGTGGCTTGACATGCCTCGGGCCAGCCGGTCTGGCTAGAAGTAAAGGCAGAATGAGAAGTCATCATTATATAGATTAATTGGCTCTAAATTTTAACTGTAAAATTATAATGATATTTCACCTTTTATTTTCAATGCACCCCCTTTCAGAAAGTCTTTCCTGATCCTCCAAGTTTAGGGTGACAGCTTTTTCTTTCAACTCTCCTGAGCGCTGTCTTTTTCTTAAAGCCCTTGTGTGTAGCTCATATTCTCCTTCCAGATGGAAGAGGGCTTTGTGTTTATTTTTAGCCCCGGTAGCAACATACTAGAATTTCTTATACTTACTTATAAGAAAATAATAAATATTTATTACACTAAATCATAGAACGAACGAGAATGCTATTTGCTCTGTTGAATGTTCTTGCTCATTGAGTTTTTATTTTTATTCTTCTTGTGTTTCACCTTAAGGTTCTACTAACTAAATTATTTTTGTAAATGGGAGTGTAGAAATGATACACAAAACCCAAATGGTCTTTTGATTGTCAGAGAGATTAGACACACATAAAAGTGAAAATACCATGGGGGATGGTGAAGAAACACAGAAGTCATGCTTACTTATGAATGAGACAAATAACCGACTATGTATGTGTTACAAAAAGTATCTTTCCAGGTGTCTGTGATGAAAATTTATTGAAAAAAGTTCCTTCTATGGGTCTATTTGCTTGGCACCCTCTGTCCTGCCCCACCTTGTTGGAACCCACCTGAATGAATCCATGCTTGCTGTGGCTCCTGGGTGTACACAGGGGAGGTGTTTGGGGACTTAGACCCCAGCCACCCTCCTTCACAGATCTTGACACATAAAAATTGCACCTTCAATGAAGACAAAAAGGAACAAAAATGGGAGAAGAGATGCAAAACAAAAATTTGAGAGCTTTGTTGTTGAATCTGAGATGCATTGTTTTATTGGTGAAATAGGAGAGATTCAGAGAACCTTTGAGCCACAAGGTTATTCCCTCTTGAATATTGACAAGCCTGGAATTAACGCCTGCCCAGCAGCCTGAGTGAGCTGGGTGACGATTTACCTCGCCAAACTTTCGTTTCCTGACTTGAAAATAGGAAAAAAAGCTACCCCCATTCATTAGGGGGTTTAAATGACACGACACCTGGCTACCAAGGTGGGTGGTCTGTGCATTTCTCGCTGAGGCTCACTGCACCTCTGCCCCAACCTTATTGCCTCCCTTCCTCCCCAAAATGCCCAGTGACTGACAGTTCGCTGCTGTTTCTACAGAATAAATTCCATCAAATCTACTTCATAAGAACCCAACACATATTCTATGTATTGACCACTATTCTAACATGTCCTGAAGAATATTTGGATAATGTTCCTTTAATATTAAGACTTTTGTTTCCTTTACTGTGGAGAAGCTTTTTAATCAGATGCAATCCCATTGATCTATCTTTGCTTTTATTGTCTGTGCTTTTGGGGTCATATTTAAGAAATCACTTCTCAGACCAATGTTCTGGGGCTTTTCTCCTGTTTTCTGTAAGTAGTTTTAAAGTTTCTGGTCTTATGGTTAAGTCATTTATCCATTTCAACTTGATTCTTGTATAAGGAGTGAACTAATTATTTATATTCTTCTGCATGTGAATATCCAATTTTCCCAACATCAGTTATTGATAATACTGTCCTTTCTCCTTTGTGTGTTGTTGGCAACTTTGTTGCAAGTAAATTGACCATAATATGTGGGTTTATTTCTGGGCTCTCTGTCTTATTCTATTGAATGACGTGTCTGGTTTTACACCAGTACCATGCTGTTTTGATCACTGTTGTTTGGTAATGTATTTTGAAGTTCAGTACATGATGTCTCTAGCTCTGTCCATTTTGCTCAGGATTGCTTTGCCTATTTGAGGTCTTTGGTGGTCCTTTACAAATTTTACAATTTTTTTCTTTCTATTTCTGTGAAGAATATTGTTGGAATTTTGATAGGGATTGCATTGAATCTGTAGATTGCTTTGGGTAGTACAGACATCTTAACACTATTAATTCTTCCAGTCCATGTACACAGCATATCTTTCCATGTATTTGTGTCATCTTAGATTCTTCCATCAATGTTTTATAGTTTTCAGTGTACAGATCTTTCACGTCCTTGGTTAAATTTACTACTAAGTATTTTATCTTTTGATGTAAATGGAATTGTTTTCTTGAATTCGTTTTGGATAGTTCATTGTTAGTGTATAGAAACACTACTGATTTTTGTTAGTTGATTGCGTATCCTAAAATTTTACTGAATTCCTTTATCTAGTTCTAAAAGTTTTTTGGTAAAATCATTAGAATTTTTTATATATAAAATTATGTCATCAGCAAACAGAGGGAAGAGAAAACCCACAGATTAGGATAAAATATTTGCAAATCCTATGTTGAATAAGGGGCTAGTATCTAAAATATACAAGGAACTCAAACTAGCAATAAAAAGGAAGCCAATAACCCTGTTTAAACATGGGCAAATGACTTAAATAGACATTTCTCAAAAGAAGACACACAAATGGCCAACAGGACAAATGGCCAACAGGGATATGAAAAAAAAGCTCAGCATCACTAATCATCAGGAAAATGTACATTAATGTACCCCTCACAGCCGTTGGATTGGCTATTAGCAAAAAGATGAACAACAACAAGTGTTGGTGAGAATGTGGGGAAAAGAGGACTCTTATACACTGTTGTGGGAATATAAATTAGGACAGTCATTTTGCAAAACAGTATGGAGATTCCTTAAAAAACTAAAAATAGAACCACCATGCAATCCAGCAATTCCACCTCTAGGTATTTATCCAAAGGAATTGAAATCAGTGTGTTGAAGAGCGGTCTGCACTCTCACGTTCACTGCAGTGTTACTCCCAATAGCCAAGATATGGACATAACTGAAGGCTCCATCAATGGAAAAATAGATAAAAAAATGGGGTACATTTACACAATGAAATACTACTCAGCCTTTAAAAAGCAGGAAACTCTGTCATTAGTGACAACATGGATTATCCTAGAGGAAATTATGCAAAGGGAAATAAGCCAGGCACAGAGAGACAATTACGGTGTGATCTCACTTACATGCGGAATCTAAAAAAGTCAAACTTCTTTAAGTAAAGAGTAGAATGGTGGTTACCGAAGGCAGAAGGTTGGTGGGGTTGGGATGTGGGGGAGATGGGGGAAGGAGAGACATTAGCTCAAGGATACGAAGTTTCAGTTAGACAGGAGGAATAAATTCGGCTGGTCTATGGCACAGCATGGTGCCTGTGGTTAATAATAATGTACTATGTATTCCAAAGTAGCAAAAAGAGAGGATTTTAAATGTTCTCATCACAAAGAAATGATAAATATTTGAGGTGATGGATATAATACCCTTATTTGATCATTTCCAAATGTGTACACGTACCAAAACATCACATTGCACCCCAAAAATAGAGAGAATTATTATTTGTCAATTAAAAATAAAACTTAAAAAGACTATGATTTTCATATATGATTTTCTTATTGCAATTTAGTGCCTAGAACCAGAAATTATAAATACTGATTACCATGTAAGCTGAAAGGAAAGGAAGGGGAGGAAGGAAGGAAGGAGGCAAAGAAGGAAGGAAGGGAGGAAGGATGGAAGGCGGGGGGGAGGGAGGGAGGGAGGAAAAAACGAAGGAACGAAGGAAGGAAGGAAGGAAGGAAAGACTTTGAGCATCTACACGTTGCAATATTGTAATAATTTCATTATTATGAACATTTTGAGTTTTGGGTCACTTTAAAAATGACACATAACCATTTTCCACATTCCTGTTCAATGTAAACATTTATTGCCACTTTTAACTAAACATGTAGGAGTCCCATTATTTTCAGTGCATTTGGTCTTGGGGAACGCAAATGATGATCACTGAAGCCCCCTTCAATTCCATCTTTCACTGTTGTCTTAGTTTCACGTTCCCTCCATCCAAAATTATTTCATTTGGAAAATAATTGATTTTAGAAGGCAATGGGGAAATGACATGTGCTTTTCAAAAACTTTTGAGTCAAAGATATGACTGACTGTGGATTCTTATTTTTAAAATAAAATATGAGCCATAGAATAAAAATTTCGGTACAGAATGGCACAACACGGTGGAAAGTTAAAAGCATGGAAGCAGGTGGCCGTCAGGGAAGCACCTCTCTCTATTTACAAGGCCACGATGAATTAGTGTCTGAGTGTACATGAAACTTGAATAAACTAAGTAACAAATCCCCTGCTTACTACACATCTCTGTCCTACAATCCGGCCAAACCATTCAGACGTGAGCATCCCACATACAAGGAACAGATTGCACAGAGTCAATATTGGAATTTACTTCATTTTTGGGAAAATGACTTTACGGCCTCATGGCAAAATGCCTCTGTTGACCTTCAGAATAAAAATGTTAACTCACATAAACTGAAACAGAATATTTTTCTCTTGCTTTTGCAGAAGGATCTGCAACCTGAAGAGAACGGTCACAGTATTCTGCACGTAATGCAGTGTGAATGCAGATTCTACGAGGAACTATGCCTTACAATTGCATTTTAATTCAATTTCTCTAGGATTAAACAGAATGAAAAAGGGTCATAAGGTTTTGAAGTTTTCTGTTTATTTTCACTTATATGTGATCTTGATCAACTTGTCTGTGAGTATTACTGAGTGAGCAAGAACTCTCTGAGCTCAACTTACTTCTCCACTATAATTTTACGCATTTTTTGCTTGCCAGTTTATATGAAGTGTGCTATACTAACTAATCCAAAATAGATGACAATGAGTCTTGGCATCTAAAGCTTTTAACTTTGAATGCCTCTTACTATTTCAATTCACAGTGATAAAAACATTACTGTTATGTACATGTGTTAAGCACTATTGTATATCGCTTTGAAGCCTATCCTGCTGCTTTCGTGGAAAATGGATGTGCGTGTGTTTCTGTGTATACAGGCAAATATCATCAGAAGCACTTTCACTGTGATGGTAACCTTTCTATACACTTTCTAACTTGTCTGGATTTTCTTGAAGGTCGATTGGGTTTTCAACTGTGTTATCTCCTAGGTGTTTGATGGAGTGGTCCAGATAACAGGAGAGAGAGCAAAGGAAAAAGAATTTTTTGAAGATCAAAAGTGGCTGTTCATTTTGTTATCTGACCCTATCTGTTGTCATAGTAACAGGTTTCTTTTAACCTATGTCATGGGATGATTTGTCTCTATCTGCTCTGAATTCTCCTTTGACTGAAGAGCTGCTCCTCCAGCACCTAGCCGTTTTCCAGGCTGTCTGTGAAGCTCTGCAGAGAGGCCAGAGAACGGTTCCCAGGTCAGAAGGGATTTAAATTACATTTTCAATTTAAACCGCTATCTTAATTTAGGAGGAGATAAAGCCAACAAAGTTGCGTTCTCCCCTGGTTTTACAACGTATGAGTAAATGTCATTTAGGAATGAAATGAATGAAGGTGTTGACTCTTTAACACTCAGGACAGGTTTCATCCTGCACCGAACCAATGACAGGAGATAAAGTGACTACGTGGAAGGTGGTGTTTGAAGCAAACTTTTAATGAAAGGAATAAAATAAAAGCTGATCTAATTTCCCCTGTTGCTCTGGGAGGAGGCTGTGGGGAGGTTAGAAGTTTCTCTTCATGCTGACAACTGCAAAAATCCAGTCCACTTACATCAGGGCGACCAGAAGTGACTGGAAACAGGTTCGTTTATTCTTAAACAAAGCTTTCAGAAAACTGAGTTTCAGAAGGTGAAATTTGTTCTGTGGGTCATTTTAAGTGACGATGCAACTACGACATTCCTTTGGGTTTTGCGGGTAAAACATCTTAGAAATGGACTCTCAGCGTTTGATTGAGTCCTAGGCACCCCCTCCTCCAGCAGTGGCCTCCCCTACTCCCAACCAGGCCCATGTAGCACCTGGCCCTCACCTCCAGCCCCCACATGGGATCAGGGGAAGTTCTGGAACTGACCTCCCTCCATGCAACAATGCAGGTGAGCCAGGGTCCCCAGGCAGTGGATTCCTGCTCAGTGTGCAGTCAGCTCTTCACTCTATTCCGTGGCAAAGGCAGAGGAAAGTTTCTCCTGTCTCCCAGGAGGTTCTTGGCTGTCACCTGTCACCAGACAGGCTTCATCTCCACTTACCCAGGACTTGCAGAACAAATATGCTTCGTGATGCAGAACACGTGTCCTTATCATTTTCCTCTAGTTTTAAAAACCTGTGCGCATAACAAATGCCTTTAGGTGAATCTCCGAGAAAGAGTGCAATAAACAGGGTGCATCACTTAGGAGGGATTCCAGTGGTGACTTCTCACTTCCTGGGACTGGACAAAGCCCCCTTCTGTGGAAGACCCTCCCTAAGAAGGCCCAGAGTCTCCCCAAGGCGCCTGATGGAAGGAGACGGCCCCTACCTAAAGCATCCTTGATTGCACAGAGACTCCTACAGAGGGGACTCCGAGGGTGGGTGATGGAGTCGTACCCCTGCTCATTCCCATCAGGCCTGCTCACTGATGCACAGCACGCTGTCCTGCAGAAACCTCTGTCTTTTCATCTGTAAAATGGAGATGATAGTAGCATCCACCCTATAGGACTGAGATATTTTTTCTAGAGTGCTTGCAAAGATCCCGCACATGGTAAGCCCACAGTGACTGTGAGCGTCTAGGTGGTCCCTGCTCTCAGAGCTGAGGGCTGCAGCTGTCCAAGATGTCGTCTTCACCTCTTCTCTTCCCAGGATCTGTGACGTGGCATTTGTCTGCACCACTGGAGACCAAACACATGCCTTAGAACACTTACAGTTAACCTCCTTAGACAAACTCACAAACAGTGACAGACAACAGGGGAATAATTACCTGCAAAAGGTTCAAAACTGTAACTGGACTGGCGAGAGTTTTCTTCATGAGGCATCAGTGTGCTAGCCTAACAATTCTCTGCCTCTGGCAACCATATTTTTTGCCTGTCCTATAAAACGTCTGATCTGATGAGCAAACATCAGTGGTACTTTGCTGTCAGAACTCTCTCTCTGACCATCTCACCCAAGCATCACGCAGGTGAGCATGGGGCGGTGAGCACACGCAGGACAGCTCTGCACGGCTGCAACAGGTGCCCCCCATACCAGGCTCCCAGAAGTGTGCATCTTACCCACCACGGCCCATGGAACCCTCACTCCGTGCAGACACGATCTGTCCCGGCCTGTCATACACAGCCTGAGTGCGCGGCGGGTGGGAGGGAGGAGGGATAGATGGCCGAGGCCTGAGGAGGCCCGCGGGAGGAGAGGCCCAAACTCAGGGGCTGCAGGTGCAGACGTGGCAGGGGAGGCACCCCCAAAAATAATTGCCAGCAATCACTGTAATGAAGAGCCGAGAAAAGAAAGGTTGAATTGGGAGTTTTACCCGCAGAGCAACGTTTAATATCTTTAATAATAAAATTGTTGAAACAAACATTTTAATAATCTATAAAGACTGTTACTTAAAATGTGTTTGTGTGTGTTTCCTCCTCTACTACTATCTGAAATGAAGAGCTGAAAGATGCCAGAGAATGAACAGGGTGCATTTGGATCACTGAAATATTCAGTCATAAACTTCTGACACAACTACAAATTATTTAATTTCTACTCTTAACTCCTTAATGTTAATATGGGAACTTCCAATGTATAGCTACAAGGAGTTAGAAAGTACAATACATTGAATTTATTTTCCCAGAATCTTTAATATTAACTTCAAATGTAGTTAGTTTGATACATTTTAAAATCTAATTTTCAAGGGGAAATTTTAGGAGAGAATAAATTCTGTTCTCTAAAGAGCTATTCAAATTTTGTATTTAGACCAGTTGGTTAAAAAAACAAATTTCCAGATCTTCCGAATTTATGGTCTTAAAAAATATTAAATGCTCAGTTTTTTAAAAAATGAAATTAATTTCAATGAACTTAATTAGCATTTTGGCTCCTACATACACATTTTAGCAACTCCTTATTGTCTGAGACATAGTTAAACTAAAACAAGCAGCGTGTGTTTTTTAAAATTTTATTTTGGAAATCCATAGTTCCCCTGGGCTTAAAATAGAAAATGCAGGTGCGCTGGGTAACGCAAACTGCTTCACCCTATCAGAGGTCAGCTTGGGCATCAAAGAAACTCCTAGAGAAAACAGAAATGGGGTTTTATTAATTTCCAAGGATGGAAGGAAAAAAGTGATGTTTCAGGGTTCCAGAAGCAGAAATCCTTCCTGAAGCAGGTTATTCAGAGGGATAACCAAGCACAGAGAACCCCTGGCTCCCCACCGGGAGATCAGCCCTGTTCTCACAGCGGAAGCTGTTGTGCTGGAGGAGGTATCTTCTTAGAGACCTCAGTGTCCATCCCGGCTCCTCCCCACGGATGCCACATGGATGCAGTGCTACTCCCAACATTGGGAGCTGGTTGTGTCCTGTCTTATGTGGTAGCTGAGCTAAGGGATTCACAAACATGTTACTTTTCTCATGAATGCTGAACACATTGAATTTAAGCAGTCTTTATTCTCCTCTGAGATTAGAGCTTCAGCAGTGTGTTATCAAACCCATAATTTTCCCTCTTGCTTCACTCCTCAAAGCTACTTAAATTTAAATACTAATAGCAAACCAAGAAGGTTTTATGTTAAAACTAAGAATTGAGTGTCACATTGAATTATTATGTTTTTCTCTAAACCATTAGGAAAGTCTTAATTGAATGAGATTACAATTAATAACTCTGGAAAAACAGCTCACGTTAGTAACACTTAAAAAGAAAAGCATACAAACTCCAACTATATAAATTTTTTTTGGAGAATCTATTTTCTTTGGGTTTTTAAAATTTTTTTAAGAGCTTTGCTATTACTTCAAGATTGTATCCTTTATAATCAGCAGACAATTACTGTACAATGTGTGAGCTGCTGGGTAGAAATGATATAATTACACTATACATCTATACATCTATATACAATATATAATTTTATTCCATGCTTGGCTTTAGGTACTTATTAAAAATGAGTAAAAAGATCAAGAAAAAAATTAAAATTAATTTATGGAAAAGGTAGAAAATAAAACCTAGTTATTTTCCTGGATTCTTTATAGATTCTCAAGTCTGTGGAAAGAAGGCTTTCAGGCCTTATGATGAGGCTGTTGCTATTTTACATTGATTGAATAAATAGAAACATTATAAATAAACAATATCTGATAAATATATCAAAGGGGTGAGCAGATACTAACAGAAATGAACTTTATTTCACAAGATTTCCTATCATTCCCAGGTTGTTTTTAATTCTAAAAATCCATTTAAAGAAGAGTCTGTTTGAACATTGTTATGTATCTGGTTCCTTTTGCATTGAGACTTTTCCCCCTACAGAAAGCATTTTAAAGTCCTTTTCAAAGCTCCTTTGCCAGACTTTTCCCAGAGGAGCAGGCAGGGAAAGGCCCGGGCCTCAGATCTGCAGACTGGGCGCTCCGGGCAGGTCAGACCCCGGGAGAGGACTTTGTCATATGGAAATGTTTAACGGTCCGGCTCACAGCCTGTGGAGGCTGCTTTTTATCTTTGCAGGGTTTGAACATGATCCTTTCAAAGCCAGATAACCCAGGAAAGGCCTCACAGGGACTTCTGGCTGCCCCCTCCCGATCCCCCTCATCCTCGTCCCCGAGGGGTCAGTTATTAGAATTCGATCAGGAGGCTTTCTTGTAGTTATCTATTTGGGTTTCAGTCTTTATGTGCCTGCAAAGTAATATGCTCTCATTGCTTTCCTTCGAATGAGCAGAAGAAATTGTAAGATAGAAAAAAGTTAGCTTATAAGTGCACAATTGTGCATCTTTTGAGTATATTGAAAACTGGGCCACTGAAATTGTACTAAAGACTCAGCCTTATCAGCTCCAGTGATGACCCCTTGCCTCTATCTAATACCCAAATCTGGCTTCCTAGCCAACTGGAGAAAGATGTGTTACTCTCTAATGTTCCTCTAAAAGGGTACATTAAACAATAGACTCTTCATTTAATACAGATAAGATAAAATAGAAATATTTCTTGGCCAGGCTGAATCAGCCTAGATTTTTTCCACTCATTAAATCAACTTGTTTTCCTGAGAACCCACCAGGTCCTACCCAGAAGAGGGCCCTCCCTGTCCTTACTTCACCCACACAGAGATTCTGAAGATCAGGGCTTCTCCCACTATCTGGCAGGAAGGACTAGGGTTTCTTTTTCCCTAATCCATAGCAGACCAATATTTTTATTTTTGTAAAATAAAATCCCAATTAATACATGATAAAATAAAAATATAGAAACCTTTAAATCCTTAGATACAACGGATGTAAAATTGCTGTCACGTGCTGAAATGACTTCTAAATACTTACTTTCAACTTCTGTTCTTAGCTGGTTGTGGACTTGTACACCATAACTGCTAAACTGGAGTGTAGTAACTGCGATGGTTTCACTGTGTCTCCTCAGGAATTCATGCGTTGAAACCGAATGGCTAACATCATAATGTTAACAGGTGGGGTCTTTAAGAGATGATAGGTCAGGAGACCTCCACTGTTGTGAATGAGATTAGGTGCCCTTTTAAAGGACTTGACAGAGAGAGTCTGTTCCTTTTGCCCTTCTGCCTTCTGCCACGTGAGTACACGGTGTTCCTTCCGTCTGGAAGACACAGCATACAAGCCACCATCTTGGAAGCGTAGGCTGACCTCACCAGATGACAAAACCTGTTGGTATCTTAATCTTGGCCTTCTCAGACTCCAGAACTGTAAAAAATAAACGTGTGTTCTTTATAAATTACTCAGTCTGTGGTATTCTGTTAGAGTAGCACCAACTGACACAGGCGAAGGCACAACTCAAAGGGAAGTTCTCCATCACAGCACCCCACTTGGTTAGAATGCAAGGGGTTCTAATCCTCTGACTTGATTGCAAGCTTTGAAGGTTAGGTCTCTTTATTTCCACAAATTTATCCCAAGAAATGCATCACCAGTACCCCCTTAAAGTCCAAAAATTGCTTTGTTCATATCATAGTGTTAGCATATTGATGACTGTTTGTCAAATTGTTGAATTCCAGCAGTCTTTCAGAATCTTTTATTACAGATACACTATTCTACAGAGGTCAATAGGAATGCAAGATGAATTTCAGTGCCCTCTGGGTGGGCCGCATCCATGATGGGGCCGAGGCAGCATTGGGACTCCCCTCCATTCAGGCAAATCACCCAACTCAAGGAACACTTGCAGCTTGCTCTGTAAAGTCGGCTGATAGTAAGTGCATGGCTTGTTTGACAACTTGCTAAGAAGCTAATAAGATATACGAGAATCATCAATTCTAAATCTAACGCTTGCTGCAGATGGAAGGTGGTGTCAATTTTCTAGCCACACCAAATTAAGCAAAGCTTATTTCTACCTAAAATTTGTCATTGGCATGCACGCACATGCACACACACACACAGACACACACTTCATTTCTTTATTCCACAATTTCACTGGCTACTTACTGTACAGAGAGATACAGGAGAAGAAAGGCAAATCCATTAGATCTGGTTCTTTCTGAAGTACTTTGCAATCAAATAGAAGAGATGAGGCCAGTCTACAATAGGAGTATAGGATATAAATTATTCTGTGACATAAACATTATATAGAGGAGCTAAACTTAGCCAAGATTACCTCCAGCCTAAGAGATCTAAGGAGATTCCGTAAAGGGCAAATCAGTCAAGCCTTAGAGAATTGGTAGAATGTTGTTAGATTAAGGAGTGCAAGAAAGGCACTGGGAAGCAATAAACTGTTGAAGCTCAATTAAAGCACAGGTCTTACCTGGGCGTGTTGGGAACAGGCAGCCTGGAAAACTACTTGGAGTCAGGTTGTGAGAACTCGAGGGGTGGGTGGAAATGTTTAGAATTCATGTGGTCAGCAGAGGATTCACATGCAATGTTTTCACTCTGGTGAGTGCACTGTGATCATGCCACTACTCCTGAGATTCTCCTCTGCCATTGTACTTAAGTAAGACTCATAAATGGCAGTAAATGCAATAAAAACGTTGCAAGAAGTCACATGCTTGCCATACTTAGTGATGAAAGACAGAGTGCTTTTCCCCGGAGATGAGGAACAAGACCGGGGTGCCTGTTCTCACCATGTCTGTGCAACCTTGTTTTGGAGGCTCTAGACAGGAAAGTTGTGCAGGAAATAGAAATAACGGACATCCTCATTAGAAACAAAGAAGTGAAACTATCTCTATTTGCAGACACATGATTATGTATGTAAACAATTCTAAGAAATTCAGAATTAAAAAAACCACCACCAACAGAAAAACCCAACAACCGTTGTTATAGTAAACGAATTCAGCAAGTTGCAGAATACAATTTTTTTTTTTTTTTTTTTTGAGACAGAGTCTCGCTCTGTCTCCCAGGCTGGAGTGCAGTGGCACGATCTCGGCTCACTGCAAGCTCCGCCTCCCAGGTTCATGCCATTCTCCCTCCTCTGCCTCCCGAGTAGCTGGGACTACAGGCGCCTGCCACCACACCTGGCTAATTTTTTTGTATTTTTAGTAGAGACGGGGTTTCACCGTGTTAGCCAGACTGGTCTCGATCTCCTGACCTCGTGATCCACCCGCCTCGGCCTCCCAAAGTGCTGGGATTACAGGCGTGAGCCACTGTGCCTGGCCCAATACAATTCTAATATACAAAAATCAATTGTATTTCTATAGCTTTTCATTGAACAATCCAAAAATGAAGAAAACAATTATATTTAAAACAGCATCAAAAAATAAAATAATAAGGAATAAACAACAAATAAAACATAACATTTTCACTTTGAAAACTATAAAGCATTGCTGAAATAAATTCAAGATCTAAGTAATTGTAAAAACATTCAATGTTCATGGATTGAAAGGCTTAATATTGTTAAAATGATAATACTGCCAAAACCAACCTGCAGATACAGTGCAAGCCCTGTCAGTATCCCAGATGACTTTTTTGTAGAAATTGACAAGTTGAGGCCGGGCGCGGTGGCTCACGCCTGTAATCCCAGCACTTTGGGAGGCCGAGGCGGGTGGATCACGAGGTCAGGAGATCGAGACCAGTCTGGCTAACACGGTGAAACCCCGTCTCTACTAAAAATACTAAAAAAAATTAGCCGGGCGTGGTGGTGGGCGCCTGTAGTCCCAGCTACTCGGGAGGCTGAGGCAGGAGAATGGCGTGAACCCAGGAGGTGGAGCTTGCAGTGAGCCGAGATCGCGCCACTGCACTCCAGCCTGGGCGACAGAGCGAGACTCCGACTCAAAAAAAAAAAAAAAAAAAAAAAGAAATTGACAAGTTGATCCTAAAATTCATATGGAATTCATAAGAGACCTAGAATAGCCAAAACAACTTTGGAAAGGGAAAACAAATAGATAACTATATTTTCTGATGTTAAAACTTATTATAAAGCGGCCGGGTGCAGTGGCTAACGCCTGTAATGCCAGCACCTTGGGAGGCGGAGGTGGGCGGATCAGGAGGTCAGGAGACTGAGACCTTCCTGGCTAACGAGGTGAAACCCCGTCTCTACTAAAAATACAAAAAAATTTAGCCGGGCATGGTGGCAGGCGCCTGTAGTCCCAGCTACTCGGGAGGCTGAGGCAGGAGAATGGCGTGAGCCCAGGAGGAGGAGCTTGCCGTGAGCCGAGATCTCGCCACTGCACTCCAGCCTGGGTGACAGAGCAAGACTCCATCTCAAAAAAAAAAAAAAAAAAAAAAAAAAAAAACTTACTATAAAGCAATTTAGCAAGACAGGGTGGTAGTGGCCTAACATAGAGCTATAGAGCGACAGAAGAGAATTGACATTTCAGAAGCAAACCTCTGTGTCAACTTACTTTGGAAAAGGGTGCCAGGGCAATTGAATGGAGCCTAAATATTTTCTTTCAACAAATGGTGCTGGGACAATTGGAGAGCTATGTGCAAATGAATGAAGTTGGACACCTACCTCACATCATTTACAAACTTAACTCGAAATGGATCAATGATCTAAAGGGGAATTGATACAAGAAAATTTTTAGGAGAAAACATAGAGGCAAATCTTTATGACCTTGAATTTGGCAATCCATTGTTACATGACACCGAAAGCATAAGCAGTTAGAATAAAAGAAAACAGATGCATTGACCCTCATCAAAATCTAAAACTTCTGTGCTTCAAAATACAGTATTAAGAAAGTAAAAAGACAACCAATAGAATGAGAAAAAATATTTGCAAATCATATATGTGATGAGGGACTCATATTTAGAATATATAAGGGACTCTTTGTGTTAGTCCATTTTGTGTTGCTATAAAGGAATACCTGAGACAAGCTAAATTATAAAGAAAGGCATCCATTTGGCTCACAGCTCTGCAGGTTGTACAGGCATGGCGCACACATCTGCTCGGATTCTGGTGAAGAAGCTCTTACTCTGGGGAAAAAATGAAGGCAGAGCAGACGTGTCATATGGCTGGGGGAGCAAGAGAGATGCCAGGTCTTTTAAACAACCATGTCTTGTGTGAACTAGTAGGGAAACCTCACTCATTACCACGGAGAGGACACCAAGTCATTCTTGAGGGCTCTACCCCCATGACCAAAATACCTCTGACTAGGCCTACCTCCAACATTGCGGGCCACATTTCAACATGAGATTTGGAGAGGACAAACACTCAAACCGTATCACTCTCATACTCAATAACATAAAGGCAAATAATTCAATGAAAAATGGGCAAAGCATCTACATATACATACCTCCAAGAAATATATACAAATGGCCAATAGGCACAAGAAAAGACACTGGATATCATCAGGGAGATGCAAACAAAACCACAAGGAGATGTCACCTCACAGCCACTAAGCTGGCTGGGATCAAAAGGTCAAATAATGGCCTGTTGGTGAGGATGTACAGGAGCGCCAACACCCATGCGCTGCTTCTAGGGGTGTAAAATGATGCAGCCGCTTTGAAAAACAGCCTGGTGGTTCCCTAAATGCCCAAACATAGACTTACCAACAATTCCACCCCTAAATATATATTTAAGGGAAATAAAAGCATTGTTCATGCACACGTTTGTACACAAATGTTTCTAGCAATAATATTGTTAGCAATAACCAAAAGGTAGAGACAACTTGAATCCCCACCAACTGATAAATGAATAAAGAAAATGTGATGTATTTGTACCATGGAATATTACTCAGCCACAAAAAGGAATGAAGCAAGGCACATACTACAAGATGGTTGGACCTGCCCGGGCGCTGTGGCTCATGCCTGTAACCCCAGCACTTTGGGAGGCTGAGGTGGGCTGATCGCCTGAGGTCAGGAGTTCGAGACCAGCCTGACCAACATGGTGAAACCCCGTCTCTACTACAAATACAAAAATTATCTGGGCATGGTGGTGGGCACGTGTAATCCCAGCTGCTCCAGAGGCTGAGACGGGAGAGTCGCTTCAACCCGGGAGGCAAAGACTGCAGTGAGCCAAGATCGCACCACTGCACTCCAGCCTGGGTGACAGAGAGACTCCATCTCAAAAAATAAAAATAAAAAAATAAAAAAAAAGATGATTGGACCTTGAAAACATTATGCTTGGTGAAGAGGACCAGACGCAAAGACTATCTATGATTCCATTTATATGAAGCGTCCAGAGCAGGTGCATCTACAGAGGCAGAAAGTGGTCAGTAGTTGCTTAGGGGTGTGGGAGAGATTGAAGATTCGTGGCTAAAGGATTTGTGGCTTATTTTTGAGGTGATCAAACAGTTCTAACATTGACTGTGATTTTATGTATCTGAAAATGTACTAGAACTATTGAACTGTACACTTCCAATTAATGAATTGTGTGACATGTGAATTGTATTTCAATAAAGTTGTATTTTTAGAAGTCCCGTGTAAACATCTCCCCCTGTGTGTACAAATGATGTTCTCTCCATCATTGCAGGAAGCCTGCGTTTCCACTCCTCGAGTGCTGTCCCTGAGATGGGAAATGCACACCGCACGGCTGCTGGAAGGCAGCTCTTCCAGTCCAGGATAAGCGTCACTACTGCAGTGAATCCAAAGGAACACTCACAGGTCACGATGGCTGGTCCTCTTTTTTTCTTTTTTACGGAGTCTTGCTCTGTCATCCAGGCTGGAGCGCAGTGGTACAATCTCGGCTCACTGCAACCTCCGCCTCCGGGGTTCAAGCGATTTTCCTGCCTCAGCCTCCCGAGTAGCTGGGATTATAGGTGCATGCCATCACATCCGGCTAATTTTCGTATTTTTAATAGAGACGAGGTTTCACCATATTGGCCAGACGGGTCTCAAACTCCTGACCTTGTGATCTGCCTGCCTCAGCCTCCCAAAGTGCTGGGATTACAAGCATCAGCTAGTCCTCTTTTGTCCCGACGTCATGATCTTCCTAAGCACTGGCCTGGTTCCATGTAGACTTAGGAGTGTGACGAGAATCTTCTGCTTTCCCATGGGAAGCGCTGTGACTTGGCCCTTGCGCTGCATTCCATAAGGGGTCTGCTTCCAGGACACTTAGCAAGGCCACCTCTTCAAGAAGTAACATAGAGAGGGGTTGAGACAGCCCCGCAGTGCTTTGGGAGGGCATCTCCACAGCCAATGGTCCTGATAACGTGCTCGGTGGTGGACGGGAAGCCGGATGTGAGCCTTGAGATACGACTGCTCTCATTCCCGGCCTCGTTCATGACGTCATCATCTCTTCACTTACACAAAGACAGCAGATCTTTCTTATCCCGCCAGAAAACCAAGATTTTGGCTGTCCTGTCAAACCTTTAGAAAGAAAAACGAGCAAGACCCAACCACCGTGACCTGCTGCTGATCAGGAACTTCAGGTCTGTAGAACAAATACTGTTGATCTATTGGGCTATTTGCCACTTCTCCTAAGTCTTTTTTATTTCCTGAATTATGCAACATGATTTCCTGCCATTTATTTAAAGAGGCCAGGACCTGAGTGGATGTAACATCATATTAGAGCAACCCCAACACCCGTGGGGATACAGTTCTGTGCCTCTGAGCTTTTCTTCACGTTTGACCTTTCTCGAGGGAGGCTCATTCAGGAACTTGACGAGTTTTGCTGGAAATCTGTTTCTGATTTTTCCTACCCCAAATTTACAATTTTAAAGAATGTAGGCTATGCAATGAAAATTATAATGACCTATTAAAATAGACTCTTTTGTGGCTAATAAAAATGAAACCTCTCAGCCTGACATAGAGACAAAAAGATTACAATTGTCCGCCCAAAAACTTTAAGAATTTTTGAGAAGGAAAAAAGAAACAAAACAATAGAAGTAGTATTTTGAGGTTGTGTTAAGCTGCTCACAATGTAGGTGGCTTTGGTCCATTTAGACACCAAAGTCTCTTCCTGGTGTCTGGGCTGGATTCTGACAGTCTAGACGTCTTACCATGGGGGTGCTCGGCCACGTGGATGTGCAAACTCAGCTCCAGGAAAGTCCCTCAGTGGCTTTCTATCAAGGGCAATGTTGGTTGCGCAAGTACGACGGTGATGAATCCACCACAAGAGAGTTCCTTCCTCCCCAGATGTGTGTTGCTGCTCCTCTAGATGGCTGGCCAGCTGCCTCCACCCCTCCCCACATTGCCCTTGCCATCTATCACAATGCATGCTTGTGGATGGAAGGTGGAAGATTGTGTGGGGAAAGTCAAGGGGCTTTTCAAAATGAAAGGTCAGGAAACATTCTTCTTGGCCAGTGAGAGTTACTCCTTGCACTGGTTTTATATCAGGTAGTGCTGGGAGCACTGGGCTTGCTAGCCTGCCCCTTAAAACATGCGTCACCTGGGAAAGAAGAAAAGCAGTGCAAGGTGAAAAAGGAAATGAATTTCTGCACACTCCTCTTTGGCTCCAGGCACTCTATAGATCCTACCACTCTTAGTTTCTTATAACGATCCCCTGGGATCGATCGTGTTATTATTGTGATTTAAAAAATGGGCAACCTGAAGCTAAAGATGATTAAGGAACTTGTCAATGATCACAACAAATGTTGGTAAAATGAGACCAACAGACACCTTGCCATTACCACTTTGTGGTCACTGTGCAGTCCTCTGCAAGTGGCTGGGAGCTCTTGCAAGGTGCCTGTCAGTTCCTTTTGGTGAGTCTAAGGGGCTGTGCCAGGCGGTAGGGGCTCCCTGCCTGTGTCTCCCACTCTCCATCATTCCCACTTCTCTGCCAAGTTGTGCAATGCAAGAAGCTGGCTTGATCTGGAATTTAGGATAACTCAGGTTTACAATGCCGCTGTGATAGTTGATAGTTGATCTGTTAGCAGCACTGACAGTATGCAGCTCTTGGGTGGGTCAACTCTGGCATAGCCTGTAGACACCTGAGTGCCTGTCAAGCTGATTTTGCAGCAAGTAAAAGGTGTTTATCTAACACATCCCCCTTGGCAGTGCAGGCTGACTTCCTCAGATGGTGTCCAACTACTTCCAGTGGGTTTTCTGAGGAGCCTTTCTCTGTTACATGAGGCATGGAACACCTGCCCTTGGGGATGGCCTAGGCAAGCACAAGGACACCCTCAGGTTGGCTTGTCTGAATGAGCACTTATTTAAGCACTTATTTTTACCAAAGTTTATGTCATTGGGAGAGATTTTCAACCATCTGGTAAGATACAAAGCCTCCTGAATTTTCCCATCTGCTTCTGGTATTTCACTCCCCATGAAGTCACGTGTGTGTGTGTCAGACAGTTAGAGACGGGGCAGGCTGTTGGTGAACTATAGGAGACTCTACCCGATGGGGACTCTCCCAGGCATCTGAGGTCATGAACCTCATCTGTGTCACTAAGGTGGCAGATGAACACATGCGTGTCTCGCCTATTGAATAATTACATTTAGAACACATGTTCCTTTGTTGGTTAAATACTTGAGATAAGTACCAGTTCAATGCTTTACATTTTTCTACTGCATAAGGCAGGCTGGCCTTTTTTAAAAAAATCAACACTTACGGAGCTCCTCCTGTGTACAGAACCTGTGGTCAGTGTTTTCTAAGGTTATGGCATTACAGTCGCACAACAACCTTGTAAAACTTATACGGCTGTATTTCAGATGAGATGGCTGGGGTGCAGCAGTGGCTGACCATTGGCCTGGCTTGCACGGCTGATAGGCGGTGGAGCTCAGGATTCTGCTCTGAACTGCTTGCTCCAGGGCTCATGCACCTTCTCCATCATGCTCCCCCATGGAGATGCCCCAAATCCAAATGAAAGGATTGTTTGCTGAGCCTGATCATATGCCATGAGCAAGCATTGGCTATTTCCCATTGGTAGACGAAAGTGGGACAGTCAGGAGCATAGTGGTACCCCCTGTCAAAGGTAAAGAAAGGGGTTCAGGAGAACATCTGGTGAATTGCCCAGGGATCTCCACTAGAGCTTAATGCCCCTCTCCTGTCTGTTGGCTTCATGCATCCTAGCTACCCTCTTGCAATGAAAGAGTATGTGGGAAAAGGCCTCATGTATCTCTTTTCGAAGATTAGTGCTTAATAAACATTTGTTAAAAACATAAATTAACAGGCATTATCCTTTTTAAACACAATTTTTTTGAGGTAAAATTTACATACCATAAAATTCATCCGTTTTAAGTGTATAATTTGATGACTTTTAGTAACTTTATGGAGTTGTCCAACCACCATCAAAGTCTAATTTTAGGATGTTTTAGGATGTTTCCATCACCCCAAAAAGAAATCAGGTGTCTACTTTTAGTGACTCTTCATTCTCACCCCCAGCCCCTGGCAACCACTCATCTTCTTTCTGAGCACTCCAAGCAAATGGGATGAAAATGTGTTTGTGTGGCATTTTCGACTGGCTTCTTTCACTTAGCATAATATTTTCAGACTTATCCATGTTGCAGGTTGATGTTCACTCCTTCTCATTGCTGAATACTACTGCTCTGTGTGGATATACCACATTTGTTATCCATTTGCCAGGTGAAAAACATTTAGAGTGTTGCCACCTTTGCACGTTAGGAAGAACGTTCTGTGAACGTTCACACACAAGTCTTCGTGTTGACATATGTTTTGTTTTATCTTGGGTAGATTCCTAGTAGTTAGGATCTCCTTAACACGCATATAGTATTCAAACTTAAGAAAGTCTAAATGCTCCTTTTCTCAATGTTTAAATAAAGCATTCTTTTTTTTCAGAGAGTAAGCACATGCATGTATGCTCTTTTCTAAATATGGCTGGGGTAATGAACTTAATTTTGAGAACAGATGAAGGTTCTGCAAACTCCCCATGTATATCAGTTACATATCTTGTTTCCTCTTTAGGACATTTGGAGAGTGTAGACTAAGCCTGAGATCTGTGTGAAGGACACAGATGATGACTGTATCTTGCAGGAGAGAGCAGAAAGGAAGTTTTGCTCCTCAATTAATAGGATCGACGAAACCAATTGTTGTTGAGTGAGAGGAAATCCTCCTATCATCAAATGTCCCATTATTTCTCCAGCTAGAACAGTGATTGTCACATGCATCCGTCAGGGTCACAGAGATGAAACACCTGAGACCAGATCTAAAAGGAGGAAAATGCCCGGAAATCCGCTAGTCCTGTTCTTTTGGTTGACTGCAGATGAAACTAAAATGTTGCACTTACAAAACTCATGTGTTAAAACTCCTGCAATTACAAAGGAAAAATCATATCTGAGGCGTTCAGTTTCCACATGTAAAATTTGAGTATGTAGATGAGAAGTAAGATTTGGGTCAGCTAGATCATACACATGAGTGGAGATTTCTGGACTATTAACTTTTCTCTGTAAGAATAGTTCAAAAATTAGCCTGCATACACCATCGGCACCAACTTTATAAATCTGTAATGCATATTTCCTCATCTTTCAGAATAAAAATAACCACAAGTAACGCTGATATTAAAATGTTATTTGATGAGTTCTACAAAGCCGCCTGGTAATTTCTGGGGATGTTGCCCATTGGACACCACTTCTAGATTTGTTTGGCCAGCACTGTCATTCTCACATGCCACCTCCAAGATGAAAAACTGGGTGGGAAAGAGCCTTTTTCTCTCCCCAGCATATACCAACCTCCAGGCTCCCAGGAGGAAATTAAAAAAAAAAGATTATTGTCCAATAAAGCCCCTTGATGGATCCAACTGTCAGGCTGTTGTTTAGAACTTTACCCTGGAAATTCTAGTTATGAATACGCAAGCTAAAATATTTGAAAGCAAGAGACAAGATCAACATAATTTTCGAAAAATGGCTCTTCACCTAGAAAACTCAAGAAAGGCAATAAAAACCATTTACACTGTAAGACAGTTTAGCAAAATATCTAGTTACAGAACAATGAAGTGAATGAGTTCATTTGATTCAGTGATTACATTTGAACAATAACCTGGGCCTATGCTAACCATGAACGGGATAGAAAGTATTATGGAAACAAACTTCATTTTCTATAATGACAAAACCTTAAAAATGCTAAGAAACAATGTAATAAAAGTACACAGGAAGTTGAAGAATAAAATTACATAACAAGAAAGAAGCCTAGTAAAGAGAAAAATGCAAGATTCTTGGGCAAAATTTAGTATTATAACCAACCCTCCATGAGTTAACTTAGAAACAGTATATGATTCCAATCAGAATGCTAGGGTTTATCTAAAAGGCTACATGAATATTACAGTCCACATATTTTAAAAGAAGACTAAGAGATTATCAACTTCCAGATATTACATCACAAAGTAAGGCTACAATCACTATAGAGAACTGAAGAGACAAAAATAGAGACAAAAACATCCAGAAATTCCAGAAGCAGTCTAAATTCTGAAGAAGTGGTTAATAGCTGATGTGTGAAGCATTTCAAATGATCCAGAAAAGGATCAAGTGTTAAATAAACAGTACTGAGAAAAAAAATAAAATAAGATCCCCATTGCTCACCTTAGCTAAAGCAAGTTCCCATGGGGTTGGCATGAAATGTAAAAAGGGAAATTGGGAGAGCGTCCACATAAAGGTGCGGTGGGTGTCATCTTCCTAAGAATAACATCAGAGACAGAAACCACAAAAGACTAATAGAGCAGATTAAAGAAAACCAACAGAAAATGATCCTCCAGTATTTGTAGCGGTCAATAAGAAATACTGGAGAGAGAGAGAAAGGGGGATGGGGATGGATTAGGAGGCATTGGCTCATATGATTATGGAGGCTGCGGAGTCCCATGACCTGCCTCTGCAAGCTGGAGGCCCTGGGGAGCTGGGGGTGTAATTCAGTTCAAATCCAAAGGCCTGTGAGCAAGGGGGACCATGGTGTGAGTCCCAGTTCAAGGGCCAGAGAAGATGAGATGAGATGAGCTGTCTCTGCTGAGAAGTAAGACAGAAAAAAGGGGCCGAATCCCTCTTCCTCTGCCTTTTGCTCCACTCAGGCCCTCAATGGATAGGATGAGGCCACCCACATTGGGAGGGCACCTGCTTCACTGAGTCTAAGGACTCCAAGGCTGATCTCATCTGAAAACACCCTCCCAGACACACCTGGAAATAATATTTATTCTGAGCACTCTGTGGTCAGTCAAGGTGACACGTTAAAATTAAAGGTCACAGCATTGAATCAAAAGCACCATAATCAAATGAAAAGGCAAAGAGAAAAACTGGGGACAACTTGCAGAGCTGTTCTAGGCTGGCCAGGGGCTTCTACTGTGCATGTGGAATAATGAGAAACTAAACAATAATGGGAAAATCAGAATAAAACATAGAAATGACATTAATAGCCTTTTGTAGAAGATAAATGCATAAACATTAAAACTACTTGGCTTCATTGGAAATAAAAAGTTCCTAAAAATTTAGATTAAAAAGCTTGAGATTATTATTTTTTTTAATTTTTGAGATTAAAAATTTTATAATTGACTAAGATTAAAAAAACACTAATGCTCACTGCTGGTGATGTTGTAGGGGAGGAGAGAGAGGCAGAACCTGCCGGGATGACCTTATGTCAACAGCATCTTTCTGGAAGACATATGTGTGTGTGTATCATACATAAAACCACACTTTTTTATATGTATATAATATATGTATATATGTATAAAAATTGTGTTAGGGCTGGGAGTGGTGGCTCACTCCTGCAATCCCAGCACTTTGGGAGGCCAAGGCGGGTAGATCATGAGGTCAGGAGTTTGAGACCAGCCTGATCAACATGGTGAAACCCCGTCTCTACTAAAAATACAAAATTTAGCCGAGAGTGGTGGCACACGTCTGTAATCCCAGCTACTCAGGAGGCTGAGGCAGGAGAATCACTTGAACCAGGGAGGTGGAGCTTGCAGTGAGCCGAGACTGTGCTACTGCACTCCAGCCTTGGCAACAGAGTGAGACCTTGTCTCAAAACAAAACATATATATATATATATATATATATATATATATATATATATATATACACGCACACACAAAGAACAAATGAATGTAATGTTTTTATAGTAAGAATTGTAGGTTAGTTTAAAAATATTTTCTGAGTGCTTTTTGCATTGAGCATACTTTGATAATATAAGAAATATGAAATATTTTTTGAAAATAGGATGCTTTAGTTGTTGAAAGTGTAATTAAAGAAGTAGAGTAGTAAATAAATTAGAGTAATATATAAATAATTAAGCTTTTTAAAAAATAATTCTTATATTTCTGAAAAGGGAAAATACTGATCCAATTACGGATACTAAATACAAGAATCAATCTTAGTACATCAGGCGCAGGGAATATGAGAAAGACACAGGTGAAGCTGAGTTTATGTTTTCTCATCTACCGGTCCCTGGCAGGACATGAAGAGTTGGGTAATTTATGGTTTGGAAAGCATGCTCACTTTTGCAGGACTTTGGAAAGCCAAGTCTAATTACACCCAAATCATAGTTACTCCTGGAGGCGTTGCCTGTGTACGAATCCAACACCAGCCGGATGTTCCTCAGGAGACCGTTTCATAGACCACGGGCTGCTGCACTGCAGTGTGGACGGGCATGAAATAACTTGCAGTCCCATCATTTATGTGGGGCTTTGAATGCAAACAGCGAGTATGCATCTTATAAAGAAATGCGTGTCACCCAGCTCCATAGCCTCGCTGGAAATTCCAGCTGCCCGAAGCAGGAATGAGGATGCCAACATTAATACACACACACAAAGACGTTTTTCAGCTCAGGGACAAGACTTTCATAGCCAACTTTCTGCTGAGCGACCCAGTGAAATGAGTTCACGATTATTTTGAATGAGCATAGTTTTAAAAACCTTACTAAAATATTCTCTGATTTTACAGCACTTGATAAAGTCAGGGAGCTTTTTGATGTGTTTTCTTTCAAAGTGAATGGATGCTGTTTTGGCAACTTTGATATTTCATTTGAAAGGAGCATAATAAACTGTTTTCTTTGTATTGATTGAAGAAATATAGTGCTTATTTTTTTGCTTGGTTTTCTAGTAGTTATTCGATAGGTTAAAGGGCAATGCCATCTGTTTCCTAACAGGACATTTTGTGTAAGATTTGCAAGTCCTACAGGCACCTTTAAGCATGGATAAATATGCACTCTTGGTTTCAGATGGGTAGTTTTTTACTACCAAGGGATGATTATGTTGTGTGCCTTGAGACATTGGCTATAATATATTTCCTGTCCCTTTATTGCATTTTGGAATCATAAACAATGACTGTTTGGCTCAAAGCCATTTATTCAGCCCAAAAAGACATTATTTGCACAACAAAAATCAATAAAAATGTTACCAGGTCTGGCTGGATACTTTGCTTAACTGTGATATTTGTCTATCACTGATGGCATGCCATCTCTCGCAGGAGACTGGGGCCAAAACACAGCTATTGATCCAGTCAGCGGTGATGGATACTGGCATTTGGAAAGGGCTGCTGTAGAGAATCTCGATTAAAAAAATATTTCTAGGTTTTGCCTGCAGCAGAGTCAAGATAACCCGAGTGAGGAGATTTTCTCTGTTCTGTTGGGTTTCTCCCTCTTGTGGTGGAGAAGCGCTCCGGACCAAAGTCATTATTGAAAGAATTAAGTCAATCTGTGTTTCGCCAAAGGCTTTGGCATCGCATCAAGCTTAGCTGATTTAGACACGACCCGCCTTCATTTTCGTCACCTTAAAGCATCAGGAAGGCATTTTATATGCACCAAGGGTAGGGAAGAGCTGCGAGGATGATCTTGCTTGCCTTTTTCCTCTTTTTACATTATCTGTTTACGTCTAGAAAAAAACAGGGCAAACTGCTTACTGCTTCCCCCAAACAATTAACTCCGTGGCAGAGCACTTCCAAAACGTACAATTTAGTTAAGACTGAAGGCATTAACGAAAATGGAACCAATGTGATAGGCAAAACATACCAAATAGGTTAAAGACAATTTACTGCACTGAGCTTGAGGAAAAAAAATGATATATTATCCTCTGGTCCCATAAATTTAAAATAAAAAATTGTTTTTCATGTTTCACTTGATATCTCCCCACTTCCAGCATAAATCTGAGTCGCAGAGCCACAGTGGAAGGTGGCAGAAGGTTGAAAATACTTTTGCTTTATTTTACTTCATTTCATTTTATTTATTCATGTATTTATGCCAGACCTTTTCCAAAAACAATTCATGGGAAAGGTGAGCTATTTGAATAGAGGCCCAGCATTCACGGGACGACAAGGTACACTCTCTGAGCTGTAACCCGGTGGTGGCGGGCTGGATTTCCAAACTCCATGACGTTCCTCAGGTTCACAGCAACATTTAGCAACCGGACTCTGTGCAGTGCGTGTGTGCTTTGGGGTGGGGAAGGGGGCACTCCCAACAGCAGCTCTTCACTGGATCCCAAATTTCATCCTAAAAGTAGTTCATTTTGTTCTCCAGCTGGCCCGAGGGGCTGCTCTTTCTTTACGTGGGTCAGACATGGCTGTGCAAGTCCAGCACAGGGAAGTCAGTCTGCCCTATTTTTGTTTTACTGATTGTCTTGGATATTGTCCTTTCATTTTTAAACTAGAGACTGATCATAAAGTCTGTCCATGTCACTATGATTAAGTATTATTTTTACTCTCTAGGATACTCTGCTTGGGGTGGAAATAATTAGAAGTAACAATGAAAGAAATCAACTGTTGTTGCTATTGTTGACTATTTTCAGGTGAGAAATTGGGTCTGGAGGATTAGATTTCATCGTGAACAATGTAGAGGCGCCTCAGCTATTTCTTTCTGTGAATTGTTTTGCAGCTGAGATCCTGTCTACTAGAGGTATGTTTTGCACTAATGATAAATGAATTTTTTTAGTGTTTCACTTTGTGTATGATTTTTCTAAGCTTGTATTATGGTCACATTTGTAAGTAGACAAAAAGTGCCATATCACGATAACTGAAAACTTGGTTTGTAGAGATTAAAAGTCTAAGAAACACTTAGAGCATTGTAATAACATTTCTGATTGCAAATACACATATAGTATATATACACCTGATATACATAAAACTATATAAAGTATATGCATACATCCACATACTGTACACATTTGTATGTGTGTGTGGCCATTTCCTGGGCTAGGTAATAGTTAATGCACTTACTACACCATATTCTTTAAAAGTATATTTTCTATGACGCTAGATTTCTTCATTCTGAAGTACTCACATGAACGGACCTCTTGAAGCTGCCGCTTCAGATCATTGCTTAGCTACTGCTTGTATCCCCTTTAGAAAAACTGTCTCCTAATGGTCTTCCTGGAACGAGGAATGCGTGACGCCTCTCACTGCTCCTGAGAGCACCGACTCCCAGTCGCCATTCACGTTAACTTTCCCAAACCTGCATGTTCACCAATAATTAAAACTTACTTCCCTTTTATCCTGCAGCACAGAAAAATCAAGCAAGCTCTCTGCGCCTACAGCGGATGCCCTTTGAACACTGAGAGACACACACAAACCCGTGGCACGTTCCTCATGCAACAGCTCCCTCCAATTTCAGAAGAGTCGATGCTAGGAAGCACCTTGTAAGTGTCAGTGAACGAGCAGCTCTGCCCTCAATAGATTTTTGTCTTATCCTGTCCTGCTGGTTTTCCTAAAAATTTACATCGGCTTCAAATAACATCTATTTTGCAAGTTGAAGAATGGACCGGTGGATGTTTTTCTTTGATTACCGTCACTTCATTTACAGTGATTCCATTTTTAAAATTCATTCCAAACTAGATTTGTCTTACTGCTGTTAGTTCTCTTCAGTAGCTGGTTTTATATGAATGGCTTCAGTGTGAGATCTTGAATTTTCAATCTTGATAAAGTGGGTAATAGTCTCTTCCTTGTAGAGTGTGATTGTGAGCTGCAATATTGGACAGAAAAGTGTTTGTGCTTGGGAGAAACTCCAAGAACAATACATTGTTGATGTTGTTTTTAATCAACTGAGAAATGGCCTAATTAGAGGACTTTAACAAAGATTTGTTGAAAGACTGTTGAGGGGAAAGTGCATTTAGTTTAAGTTTAATACTACATCCAGTTACATTAATTGGAGTTAAATTGTCTTTTCAATAAGTAATCCAGCAGAGTGTGAATGGTGAATTATCTTCATTTGAACAATAAAAGACCACCAGCCTGGAGTTGTTTTTGAAGAAGCATAGGCCAAGGATAATGTCTGTTTCACAAGTAAATCCAAGTCGGCCATGGAGATGACGTCTTGGTTTTCTCACAATGCCATCCTTCGGCCCCCTGCGGCAGCACCATTCTAGGTTGTTATTAGGAGAAAGCAGTATGTAATGGTATCAAAACCATTATGTGTTGGGTGGGGAGTCCGGTGGGGGATGAAAAATTTACTTAGCATGTAATTCATTAGCAAACGTAGGACCGTTCAGAAATATTGTATTCAGATGATGCTTGTGAGATCTAAATAGAAACTGTAACACACGGTAGAGATTGAGTAAATACTTTTCTACTCCCAAATCGATTCTATTGATTGTCATTAAAGCGGCAAGCTCAAAACAATGAAGTGGTTTCTAATTTCTAGGCTCCAGGTGGAACCTGCTCTGTTTCTTCCTCTTTCCAGTTAAGAGCATCATTAAATGTATGAGCAAACAGCACATTGAGAGGCCAAGTGTTTTATTAATTCATCATCAGAATTATCTCAGTGCATTAATATTAATAGCTTCAAATTGGATTTCATTTAAGAGGTGAAATAAATATGCAGATAGTAAAAGCCTGCACAGCCAACAGCTTTCCTTCCAATGGGACGTTCACCTCCGGCTTTGCCTCAGGAGGGTTGCGGGCCCCACCTTTCTCCCTGGGCCGGAGCTGCCTAGAGGGAGACCCAGCACACAGAAATGTCCATTTCAGAGCAGGGAGCATGCCTGGCCCGGCCCACCCAGCCTCTGCCTCTCTGTAGGAATGAAGTCTGTGAGCTCTCTCTAACATTCTGTGTATGAAAGAGGCAGGCACAACACAAGGAGAGTCATTTCTGTAGTCACGTTTCATTTCAAAATGGAGATGGGATGAAGAGAAATTGAGTCATCTTGAGTTATACAAGGGCAAGAGATTGCAGGAGGAGCATGAAAATGATTTGCTTTTTTGTTCAGAAAAGTCTTTGATATAATTGAAGATAAGTAGAACTTCCTTTGTGTATTTTTTTAAAAACCCTGTCTGCAATTTTCTACCTAGCCACATTTGCTTGCTAGGGCTGCCATAACAAAACACACTGTGGTATAACACAGTGGGAGTTTGTGCTCCCACAGCTCTGGATGCAAGGAGTCTGAAACCAAAGCACTGGCAGGGCCAGGCTCCCTCTGGAACTCTGGGTGGCCTCGCCTTGCTCTTTCTGCCTCTGCTCATGGCCAACAACCCTTGGCCTTCCTCGGTTTGCAGCTACATTTCCCCAGCCTCAGCCTGGGTGTCAGTCAGGTGGCTGTCTCCCTGTGTGTCTCTTTATAAGAATAGCTGAAGGCACTAATGACGTTACCTTAACTTCTTTGCACCTGCAAGCACCCTCAGTCCAAATAAGGTCAGTCACAAGTGTCTGAGGTTAGGATTTTAACGTATTATTTTAATCCTAATTCAACTGGTAACACCAAGATAATTTTGAAAATGGAAAAAAATGTGTTTGTAAACCAGCGTACCTAAAGTCTTCAGAGGCTGCCAGTAACACCTGAGGAAAGCCCAGGCGATGTGGAGCAGGGGAGGATGAGGGCTGCGAAAGGCGGCGTGACTGGCAGATGCTGAGGCCAGTCCTAGAAGGCTGTGTCCTTGTGGCCCCATGTGAAAGGTGCAGATGTCCCCCACCCCCAAACTGCTTGCACTTATGCTCTGTGACCAACTCGTCCCTGAGACCCCTGCACAAGATTCTCTCAGGATAAACCATGTGGCTCCCAGGGCACCGCATCCAACTCTACATTGAATGGGGAGCGGGGAGTCTGGTCCAGAGGACATGCAGAGTGGGCCCCCTGGGTGGAAGGATGCCCGGCAGGATGACTGCAATGTGTGGAAGGTTCTGGGCCTTCAGGGGACCTGTGGAGTAAGAATAAACTGAGCAGCTGCACTGGATCTTTCCCGCCATTCTGCATCTGCTTTGTCCTCCTGCTCAATGTAACTGGCTCTGTTTAAAATCCTGCGCTTCTTTGGGAAGACTTGGGCCCTGCTCAGGTATGCTGGGGCTTTTGACAATCCCCTTCCTAGAACATTTGCACCCTTTGTGCAAGATGAAAGAGGAAGAGAGTTGGGAATTGAGGCTTTTACAAGCATATGGGCTTTAAGGTAAATATGCCATGTGTATTAGTCCATTTTCACACAGCCATAAAGAAATACCCAAGACTGGGTAATTTATAGAGGAGACAAGTTTAATTGTTTAATTGACTCACAGTGAACCCTGTGTGTCTCTTTATAAGAATACCAGCTATCCTGGATGAAGAGCAAGGTGAGGCCACCCAGAGTTCCAGAGGGAGGACTCAGGAAACTTATAATCATAATGGAAGGCAAAAAAGCAGCAAGTGCTTTCTTCACAAGGCAGCAGGAACAGAGGAGAGCAGGGGAGACCACCACTTATCAAATCTCGATAGAACTCATTCACTATCACGAGAACAGCATGGGGGAAACCACTTCCGTGACCCAGTCACTTCCCACCAGGTCTCGCCCTGAACATGTGGGGATTATGGGGATTACAATTCGAGATGAGATTTGGGTGGGGACACAGAGCCAAACCTTATAGTGTCCTTTCAGTGGGTTCTTGTTCTTGCTGACTTCAAGAATGAAGCCGTGGACCTTCGAGGTGAGTGTTACAGCTCTTAAAGATGGTGTGTCCAGAGTTTATTCCTTCAGATGTTCAAATGTGTCCAGAGTTTCTTCCTTCCAGTGTGTTCCTGGTCTCGCTGACTTCAGGAGTGAAGCCGCAGACCTTCGCAGTGGGTGCTACAGCTCTTAAAGGTGGTGCGTCTGGAGTTGTTTGTTCCTCCTGGCGGGTTCGTGGTCTTGCTGACTTCAGGAATGAAGCCACAGACCCTCGCGGTGAGTGTTACAGCTCGTAAAGTTAGCGCAGACCCAAAGAGTGAGCAGCAGCAAGATTTGTTGTGAAGAGCGAAAGAACAAAGCTCCACAGCATGGAAGGGGACCCCAGTGGATAGCTGCTGCTGGCTGGTGTGGCCAGCTTTTATTCCCTTATTTCTCCCTGCCCACATCCTGCTGATTGGTCCATTTTACAGAGTGCTGATTGATGCATTTACAAAGCTTTAGCTAGACACAGGCTGCTGATTGGTGCGTTTTTACAGAGTGCCAATTGGTATGTTTACAATCCTTTAGCTAGACACAGAGTGTCGATTGGTGCGTTTACAATCCTGTAGCTAGACACAGAGCACTGATTGGTGCATTTACAATCCTTTAGCTAGACACATAGCACGCAATCCTTTAGCTAGACAGAAAAGTTCTCCAAGTCCCTACTCGACCCAGGAGCCCAGCTGGCTTCACCTCTCAATATCAGCACCACCTCCCTACCAGCCCTGAGAACACCTGGCTCCAGCTCCTCCCTGCAGGACCAGGTGCCCAACAGAGTGGTCTCTCGCTGCCCAGGGCACTCAACTCAGGGTGAGCGTCAGCTTTACCCAGCTGCGTGACTTTAGGTAACTGGAATAACGTTCTGTCATTTAAATTCTTATTTACCCACCTCAGAACTTTGAGATCCTAGCATTTAGAGATTGAGTTATTATATTATAATGTATTCCCTTAAAACATTTTGGAAGAGACATGCATAATCCAACATAATGGATAATTTCTATTTCTTAAATTGTATTTCAAATGAGCAGTTAATGATTTCTGAGACTAGAAACTTAAACAGAAAGGAAATGAACAGAATCCTGTAATTAACCACGTGCTAAAATGAACTTTTGGGGAGGAGAAATTCATTGAACATGCAAATATATTTTTATACATAGCTTCTTTCCTAAATAATGCAAAATAGTATGCAGTGGGGGTAGGAGCGCCTTTCTAGGAAGACTGTCCCTAATCAATTTTTCTATACAAATACTGCTGAGACTGGAAGCTCAGTACTACTGTTATTCTGTTCAAGAATCCTGATCTCAAGTAAAGTGATCTCTCTCCAGTGTCTATATGGGATTTTTGTTGTTGTTGTTGCTTAACCATTGTTTGAAGGATCAAGGTGTGGTCTTTAGGACTTTTTGCAGTTAAGAAGTGTATTCCTATAAATTATACTCATACTAGGTAGACACAGAGGAACCGAAGAACCAAGGCCCTCCCCCAGATGTCAATGTGCCAGGGTCCTGTGCATATTCAGGGCCTTGGTGGAGTTTTTTGGAGAACTTGAGGTACTCGGGGCATAGGCTCCATTTACTCCAGGATGGGGGCCCCATGGGTGAACACACATCTGGACTTGGCGCCTTTTTCCCAAGGCTCTGAGCCTGTCTGGACAGAGCTGTGGCACTGGTCAATTAGGAATGGCATGGCCAAATCTCTTCAAGGCTCCGTCATCAGACATGCAAACCCAACAACTGCCTTTTTGTAATTTGGGGCCATTCCCTCACCCTTGATCATTTTGTCACTGTTGTTCTTGAGCTATTCTTGAGGTAGCTTCCCTCCTAGATGCAAACATTCCGTTTCTAATGTAATTTTGGTTAATTTTAAGTTTACAAGAAAGAAGAAATCAGTTCAGTCTAATTGTAACAAAGTTAAAAATATACAAGTAGTTAGCTCCAATGGAGAGAACCAGGGATCAACAGGGGAGAGTAAACACATTGTTCCATTCCCTTCCAGGATCCCAGAGAACAAAAGGAAAAAGAAATTAACAGTGCTGGGAAAGAAGGAAGGAAAGAAAGAGAGAGAAAGGAGGAAAACAGTAAAACTTGAAAGATCATGTGGTGAAATGAATGTGAAATCCTGGATCCAATTTGTTCTCTGTTTCCTCTTCTTCACGGTTTTAGGATTTTCTCAAGCTTCCTAGTACATTGCTGCATTAATTTTGAGATAAACATTCCAAGAGAAGCCTCATTCTTCCCAAAAGCCCTCATTTACATTGACATTTTTCCTGAATATTCCCTAAGCGAGAATTCCAAGGCCTCCCCTCCTCTGTGGACT
Organism: Gorilla gorilla gorilla; assembly: GCF_029281585.2. Lineage (NCBI taxonomy): Eukaryota > Metazoa > Chordata > Mammalia > Primates > Hominidae > Gorilla > Gorilla gorilla. The sequence continues at coordinate 109,323,772 of NC_073243.2, read as the reverse complement.
GTCCATGTGGACAATGGCACGTGTATCCATGTATCCATGTGGGTGCACACAGGGTAGGGTCGTTCCTGTTGTAGGGATGGCACTGTTTTCTCCACCCTGCTCCAAATCTTGTCTTGCTCACTGCACACGGCCTGTGTCGGCCCCTCTGGTGTGTCCCATCAACCCCCGTGCACCCTGCGTTGGGCTGCTTTACCTCCTGTGGTCAGACAGAACTGTGATCCGTTCTTCAGTTCCTCTTGGACGTCCGCCTCGTTGCTCATGTTTTGCTACTTCGAATAATGGGAATATATATATTCTTCAGAAACTTTCTTAGATATTGGTGATTTTAGTTAGTTGCAATCAATTCCCAGGAGTCAGGTTTTGGGGCCGCACAGTATGTCATTTTAATTTTAACAGGTGCTCCTAGATTGCTGGTCCAAAACCGAGCAATTCACAGCCCCAGCAGGAATGTCTGGGAGTAACTTTTTTCTTAGCATCCCTATACTGGATGAATTCCATTTTTAAAAGCTTTCTTCTTATTTTAAGCTATGAGTTCGTAGATTAAAATAGTCAATAGGGCCGGGCATGGCGGCTCACACTTGTCATCCCAGCACTTTGGGAGGCCAAGATGGGTGGATCACCTGAGGTTGGGAGTTAGAGACCAGCCTGACGAACATGATGCAACCCCATCTCTACTAAAAATACAAAAATGAGCTGGGCATGGTGGCGGGTGCCTGTAATCCCAGCTACTTAGGAGGCTGAGGCAGGAGAATGGTGTAAACCTGGGAGGCGGAGGTTGCAGTGAGCCAAGATCTTGCCACTGCACTCCAGCCTGAGTGACAGAGTGAGGCTCCGTCTGAAAAAATAAAAATAAAAATAAATAAATAAAAATAAAATAGTCAGTAGATTGTTTTCAAATTTCCAAGTTTTGAGCTTTCCTTGAAATGCTCACCTGGTTCTCTTTTATTGTTCTTGGAGAATTCAGTGTGCTGATTTCTACTGGGGAGAGATGTTATTTGCATAATATTAAGGACCTCTTAAATTCATATCAGTTTTTGTACTTTTTTCATGTTTCAAAATAACATATACACTCTGCTTATTGTACACCAGCACCAGCAATTGTATTTAGTTCAGGCTTGTCTTTCAAATCAAACATGTATTCATACTTCTCTGGGGATACTTTATCTGAGCGAAGAATGAATGTTCAAACTCTTCTCTATATTTCTACAAACATTTACTTTATCTGTCTCTAAATTTATTGTTAGATAAAAAGGTTATTTATTTATAACTTCTTGCTAGATTCTTATTTTTATTCATATAACACGCAACATAATAATAAAACTTATTTGTTCCTTTTAATCACTCTTTTCTTGGGTGCTATTTTCTTTGATAATTCCTTATCACTTTCATGCTGGGGCATTTTCTTTTTTTGCATAATGTTTGTGTGTTACTTGCTGTGGGAATCCCTTCCTATGTTTAGAAACAGTCTCCACCTCCTAGCATCCAAGTCCTTGAGTGTGGGCTGGAGCCAGTGATTTGCTCCTCTGGGCTGAATCTTGCAAGCAGGTGGATTACCATTCCCTCAACTAGGTGATAAAGGGACAGCGGCTACTCAGAGATCTTGCTCACCCTCCTGGGCTCCTCTTGTGTGCTCTGCCTGATGAAACATGCTGCCCTGTTGTGAGCCACCTGATGGAGAGGCCAGCTTTGTGTGGCAGAACACTGAGGGGGCTTCCTGCCAACAGCCAGACAGGAAGTGAGACCCTCCAGTCCAAAGACGCATGAAGAGCTAGGTCCTGCCAACAACCATTGAGTGAGTCTGAAAGGGGATCCTTCCCCAGTCAAGCCTGGAGCTGAGACTGCAGCACCAGCCAGCACGCAGACTGCAGCAGTGACTGAACTGGAGAATTCAGCTCAGCCATGCCCGGATTCCTGACTCCAGGGAACTGTGAGAAAATACCTGTATGTGGTTTCAAGCCACTAAGTTTTGGGGTGATTTATTACACCATGATATGTAACTAACTTACTCTTCAGTGGAATATAGGCAGGAAGTCTATTTACTCTTAGACACTTTCTTCAAACAGTTGAGTTTAACCAACTCACCATGATTATTGTTCTTAAATATCTTTAGATTTATTTTGTTGCCTTATGTTGGTAGTTCTCTTAATATTTTAGCATATTTAATTAACTTAGACAAATTTTAAATTGTGTGGTTTAAACATACTTTTTCTATGACTACCCAAATTCAATAAATTTTATCTTCCTGTATGAGATAAAAATCTTATATCCTCTCACTAAGCTTCCACACTAAGCTTTCATGTTAAAACCATCTCAGATACCATTTATAGATTTCTATCAGCATTGTCTTGTTAGGACTCAATTATTTTATATATGTAAAGATGAGTCTTACTTATTACTTTCTTCATCATAATTTCATAAACCACACTGTTTTCTGAAGACTTGCTTTTGGTTTTTGCTTAAGAATATCCTTCAATCATTTTTTTCCCTAATGGTAACTTTCTGAGTTTGCTTTTCTACATATTTGACAATTTTTGTTTTGTCTTCAAATTTAAAGACATCTTATTTGAGACAGTGTTCTACGTTTAAAATATCTTTCATTGTGAACCATTCTGTTTTCTCCGATGTTAGTTCTCCTGTTATTAAGATTGATACTTCTTTTTCCTAGTGTTTATTTTTCTAAGTTTAGGTTTGGGGTTGTTTCTATCTACCTGTATCTGTGGCAGTTCCCCCCGCCCGCCCCACAGTCTCAGGCAGAATCTCTACAATTGTTGATGCTTCTGAAACATAGGGTGAGGCTTGTCTGTGCATTGATGTCTGGGGAGGTGTGTCTTTTGATCCTCTGCAGGGTGATGCCTGCTGGCATATTGTTCTGCCTTCACCTGGCATTGCCCCTGGGAGCTCTTGGTTGCATCTCCCCCTGTGATTGTGGGCCTGGGTGAGTGAGCTGCATTCCACCATCATGAAGGAAGTTCTGAAGGCCCTGACTTCCGGTCAGTGCCCCCTCAGTGAGGGACTGCACCCTGTTGGCCCCACTCTCCAGAAGGCAACTGGTATCTTAGACAGCTGTCTGCAGCAAATAATAATCTTCTATTTAATGGAGTTTATTTCTCCTTTTGTTTTCAGTGGAGAACCTCTGGAATCACTTTCATCTATGAACGAATTTTGTCTGTGTTTTGGACTGTGATTTCTCAGTTTTGTTTTCTCCAAAGCTGATTGGTCTCTAAGAATTTCTCAATTTTTTTTTTTTTCTGATGGGGAGGACATTCTGTTACCTGTTGTGTATTCTTCCCTTCGTCTAATCACCTCCAGGATTTATTCTTGCATGATATATTTTACTTATTATTTTATGACATTTGGGGTAGAAAGGGAACATATCTTTGACATTCCATCCTAAGTTTCTTCTTCATGAAGCAGATACTATTGTTATGATGCAGTATGTTATTGAGAAAATTATTATCATTACCATTACCAGGAGCTATTGCACCAACTCAGAACTTTCCAGAAGACTTGAAATCAAACAAAATTAATTTAGCTATAACCAATTATTTGCTGCAGGTAACTTTTCTAACCCTGTCAAAAAGACTGATAACAAATTCCACTTTCTTGTTATCAAGAGTTTAAATATTATTTTTAGTTTCATTTAATAATATATACTATGTTATTTTGTGTTATATTTAGTATTTATACATAACTAGAAAGGATTCTTTCCTATCTATTAGTGGTTATTTATTAAAAAATCATGCTAACTTGTGATGAGAACAGATTGTTGACACCATTCTAGCAAGCTCTCTGGCCTCGCCTGTTCTCCAGATCCGCTGGCTATGGGAGTGCAGGCTCCTGCAGGGACAGGAATGAGCCAACCACCCCGGCTCTCCTTCAGGGGCATCTGGACTGGGCAAACTCCAGTGTCCAAAGACAGGTGAGATGCAGGACCCACCCTGGCCCAAGTTTCTTTCCCTTTGTTTCTCACCGAATCAACCACAGCCATGCAGGAAATGGTGAGAGAGTGGACGGCCCTCCTGGTGTCCTCCTCGGTCGTCCGGGAAACACATATAAAGGTCAGCCCCCACGCCACCCATGTGGAGGTCAGAGCCCTAGACCTCACATTATCAGCCTATACAGCAGAGCTGTGCAGAATCGTAATTTGAGATTATTTACTTTCCTAGTCAGGTTAATTAAAACCCTCAAGTCTGTGCCTATTCAAGCTAAATAATGTAATTTAAAGGACATTTTTCACCTGTTCATTATAGCCTTTACAGTAACCAACATTTTCCCTGAAATTACAAAATGGTTTTCATTTGTAATCTCTTGCGTCAAGATTTTCTGCTCCTGTCTGATAAATTTCCTTCAAGTCGAAAATTAATCTAACATTCAGCTTAAGAGGTAGTAGTCGCCTTGTTTAAGGACTATGAGGCCCGGCGCAGTGGCTCCCACCTGTAATCCCAGCACTTTAGGAGGCACAGGCAGGTGAAACACTTGAGGTCAGGAGTTCGAGACCAGCCTCACCAACATGGTGAACTCTCGTCTCCACTAAAAGTACAAAAATTACCTGGTCATAGTGGCAGATGCCTGTAATCCCAGCTACTCAGGAGGCTGAGGCATGAGAATTGCTTGAACCTGGGAGGCAGAGGTCGCAGTGAACCAAGATCATGCCACTGCACTCCAGCCTGGGCCACAGAGTAAGGCTGTCTAAAAACAAACAAACAAACAAAGAAAAAGTGGACTATGGTCAAAATTAATAGGCAGCACGGCGAGAAACCCAGTTAACTTAGCCAAGAGTTCAAGGCATGAGTCTCCCTCGCCTCAAGATTGCTGGCTCCAGTTTTCGCTGCCTAAAAAAGTACTGAAAATTTGGAAAGACAAAACAAAAACAAAACAGAGAAAACCAATATTAGAAATGTAAATAATGGTTTGCTGTCTATTTTTGAAAGTATTTTTTTAGGATCAGTGAGGTCATGCAGACATGGTTAGGACTGGCAGCTGGTGTCATCCCACATAATGACTTGAAGAGGATTTTCTGGTGCAACTGGTCGTCCAGACCTCTACGTGGGCCCAGCAGGCCATATCTCCTGCACCACCCATAGTTTTATGGAGAATGTGAATCTATAACCATTCAAGAACTCTCTGTATATTAAATTTAAAAACAAGTTCATACAAAGTTCATAGAAAAGGTAGATTTGTCATTTTGAGCTGCAACCTTAAGTAAAAAGACAATGGAAAAAAGCAAGTAACTGTAAGTTTCCTGTAAGGCTTTAAAGGGACAGAAGTAAATTGCCAAGACATTTTTATGGAGTTTTTTAACCTCTGGCCTTTGGAGGGAGGAATCAATAAGATATTAAGAAAATCATGAATTAATGCTTCATAGAGTGCAGACAACCTTAACAGCTCTGTGGTTTAGATGAACCGCTGGTCCGGAAACCCGGCCCCTCCCATCTGAAGTTGAAACACCAGTCGCTGTGCTGGGAACAGTGTTAGTCATTCTGCTCCTGTCTCCGTGGGACACTTCATAGAGTTATGGGGGTATTACAAACTTAGAATGTTATCTGGGCTATTAGGATGAAATCTCCCCAGGAAATGAAATACAAATAATCCTTTTCAAGTTAAGTGGAATCGCTTCTGTGACAATATTTCATAAGGATTTTCTAATTGACCCACATTATATTTAAGCAGCTCTAGGCTATGGAGTTTGAATTTTGTAGAAATGATTCTCGGATAATTTTGGGATTCTGACTCCAAATTACTTATGTAAACATGGGCTTCTTTGGTGATCCCAGATTAGTAGCCTGGGCCCTGTCTCTCAGACTCTCTGCCCCTCCCTCCAGCTGGACCTGCCGTCCAACTCCTGTCCCAGTGCCCCCTCCCTCCCTTCCTTCACATGGCTCCTTAAGGAAGTTACTCCAGAGCCACTGTTCCTAAAATACCATTTCCAACTCCATTTCTTCCTACTCCAGTCCTTGCCTTCCCCTGACAGCAATCACACCATCACCAGCCACAGCCACAGCCACGGTGCCAGTCAGAGCCACAGCACCAGCCACAGCCACAGTCACAGCACCAGCTACAGCCACAGTGCCAGCTACAGCCACAATGCCAGCCATAGCCACAGGGCCAGTCCCAGCCACAGCCACAGCCACAGAGCCAGTCAGAGCCACAGAGCCAGCCACAGCCACAGCCACAGTGCCAGCTACATCCACAGCAGCAGCCACAGTCACAGTGCCAGCCACAGCCACAGTGCCAGCTACAGCCATAGCACCAGCCAAGACACAGTACTAGTCATAGCCACAGCCACAGTGCCACTCACAGCCACAGCCACAGGGCCAGTCAGAGCCACAGCACCAGCCACAGCCACAGTCACAGCACCAGCTACACCCACAGCAGCAGCCACAGCCACAGGGTCAGTCAGAGCCACAGTGCCAGCCACAGCCACAGTCACAGTGCCAGCTACAGCCACAATGCCAGCCACAGCACCAGCCACAGCCACAGTGCCAGTCACAGCCACAGCATCAGCTTCAACCACATTACCAACCATAGCCACAGCACCAGCCACAGCCACAGTGCCAGCCACAAAACCAGCCACAGCCATAGTCACAGCACCAGCCACAGTGCCAGCTACAGCCACAGCCACAGTGCCAGCAGGCTTCAATAGGTATCTGTGCATAGGTGGCCAGTGGATTGCTCCCACCTTACCCAGGAATGTGGGCCCTGGGGGCCAGGCTCCTTGCACCCTGTTGGCAACTGTACTTGCAGCTCCCAGCATGGAGCCTGGTGCCCTGGCACTGGAGAGACAGAAGATGGAGCACCTGACTCTGGAGATGCTTTACATGAATGGACTGACTCCACCTTCCCAGCAGCTCTGAGGCCTCCCCCTCCGTGTGCAGTAGTGGAGAGGAAATGTCCACGTCTCATGGCTGGTAGGGGTCGGATCTGGGACTCGGCTCTGGGTGTTTTGACCTCCAGATCCACATCTGCCCTGCGCAGAATGGACTAATGCATGTGTGGCCCTTCTGGGGGCCACGGCTTTAAAATGCATTTTCTCCTGTCATTCTCATGATGGGCATTAGAATCCCCATTGCACAGCTGAGCAATGGAGGCACAGAGAGCTGTGGACTGCAGAGATCCAAGCCCAGGAGAGCTGGGGTCCCACCAGGTCCTTGCCTACATCTTCCCCAAGAAGGGCAGTCCCCTGGGCACGGGTTCCCTTCGAGGAGGGGCTGGAGTGACTGGAGGCAGAACTGGGATGGGGCAGGAGCTGCCTCTGCCCCGACATCATCCAGGCCTCCCTCTGGGTCATTGTCTGAGCTGAAACGGCCAAAGGATAAGAAGATGCTTTCTTCGGAGGGCAGTTAGAGTGGTCTTTCTTCTTCATGCTGGGGGGAGGGGGAGGGGGAGGCAGGGGCAGGCCCTCTTACAGCCCCCTCAAGGGCACAAAGAAGCGCATGTTTCTTAGGATGATACAACCCAGTGCGATGGCCCAGGGACCTAAGAGGTCGACTCAGACTCAGACTCCGCGAGGCCCCATGCACGCCTCCTTTTCAGCCGCTTGGTGGGATGAGGGTGGGTGCAGTGGCTGCCAGCCAGAGCTGTCTCTGGTGAGGGACTGAGGGGCAGAGGCAGGGGGAGGGTGACTTTTTACTTCAACCTCTTTTGTGCCGTGATCACATGTTGTCTTGTACCGGGTACACATGTTACCTACTCAGAACTACTCTTTTGCTCAGTTAAAATAATCTCCACAAGAAGGGCCCCAGACTTGTAAGTGTGTAAGTTCTAAGAATCAATATTTAAATTTTTTTACAGCTAACTTCGCTGTTCAGGTAGCAGTGGAAGGGGACTGGGGCATGCCCAAATATAGAGAGAAGCTTAAACGGCCTCCCTCTCGAGACACAGGGCTTGTGAAGTCCCCACCCAAACAGGCCTCATCCTACTCCAAAAACAGAGCCAATGAGACCTGAGCAACTGTCCAAAAAGAGACAAGCTGTCTGTAGGAGGAACGTGCAGGACCCTGTGTGCCCAGGGTCGTGGACGCCCACTGTGGAAGCCCAGGCTGGACAGTGCTGATGCTCCCAGACAGGACATGGCAAACCAGCACTGCGGCTAGCAATGCCCCCTGAATCAGGGAGCTGCCATTCGTATGAGCTAAGAAGCAGGTGATTGGGTATGTCTGTGATCAGCTCAGGGAGAGAGGCTGCAGGGAAAACGGGGCTTTCTTAAACTAAGCGGTAGGCGTGGACTTTGGAACCAGCTGCGCTTGCCAATCAGCAGCAGCCAGTGACGCTCATTGGTGCCAGTTTTTCACAGGGAGAGGAGGCGGCAGTGGCAATGGTGCTCTCATACAAAACTCCGGGAAGAGAGCCTCTCCTTTTAAACAGGAGTGGCTGGTATGAACGACTCCCAAAATGTAAGCTGTCCTGTAAGTGCTGACTCACAGGTGGTCACCAATATCACCTGGCTGGCTTCAGGGATCTCCAGTCACAGTCGCAGTGCTCAGATTCCGTGAGTCCAGTGGTTTGGGAATAATGCTTCATTTCCCGCCTGTCACTGGAGAGGGCTCTAAGACCTTAGGCCCTGTTTTCTCTCTACAAACAACACTCAGTAAGCCAAGATGACAAAACCAGAGGATCCCCTCTTCCCAGTCTAACGAGGCTCTGTCCGCAGCACGAATCGCCCAGCTAGCCTTTCTATCTCCTGCAGGTTATTCAGGGCTTACATTTGGGACGACAATTTTCAGACTCTATTCATCTCTGTTGCTAGGTACACTATCACTAGCACGCATCCAGCCTTTGACATAGTCCTACTTTTTGAGGCAAGCGCACAGCTGAGGAAATATCATAGTTGCTATTGGTGTACACCATTTTTTTTTGTTTGTTTGAGACAGAGTCTGGCTCTGTCGCCCAGCCTGGAGTGCAGTGGTACTATCTTGGCTCACTGCAAGCTCCGCCTTCTGGGTTCACGCCATTCTCCTGCCTGAGCCTCCTGAGTAGCTGGGACTACAGGCGCCCGCCACTGCGCCCAGCTATTTTTTTGTATTTTTTTAGTAGAGATGGGGTTTCACCGTGGTCTTGATCTCCTGACCTCGTGATCCACCTGCCTCGGCCTCCCAAAGTACTGGGATTACAGGCGTGAGCCACCGCGCCCAGTCCTGGTGTATGCCTTTTATGGGATTGACACTGTCCTTCGAGATCTGCATGGATTATTTCATTTAATACCAACAGCAACCTGAAGAGGAAGTCTCTGTCATCATCCCCATGATGAAATTGCGAGAAAAAGTCGGAGTTGGTTGAGAAGAAAGAAGAGGAGGAGAGTGGTGCCAGGGGTGACCACACCAACCTCAAAACTGAGACCCTACAAACAAACCCCGAGGCGTGAGGACATGCATGCATGGATCACGGTCCTCCAGCCTCTCCTCTTGTTCATCACCTGCTGTCTTTGGAAACACAAAACGGAGGAAGCGTCTCCGGCAGGTAAATCCTGTGGAGCAGAGGGATGGAGACGCCTCTGATGATGATCGAGCTGTGGTGATCCTATCAGCCAAGCAGCCATCATCTGGGCTGGAGGCTGGGGACAGGGCTCATCTCCCAGCAGCCATCAGCGCCCACATGACACCAGGCAGGTAATGCTATCTCCTGCGCTGAGAGGGCGGATGAACCGTGATGAGCGATGCAGGGCCGTCACTAGGCATCTGCTTCCCAGTTTGGCCATAAATGTCAGCCTCCTCTGACCTCACTGTCAGCACTCTGTGCAAGGGGAAAGGCCAGGCATGGCTCCATCAGCCAGTCCTGGCGGGCGTCACTCCTTACCTCTGAGCTTGCTTCCTTCCCACGTCAGCCCCGGCCGGTGTAGCCGCCACACCCAGCCCCTGGCTCCAGTGCCAGGCATTGGCCAGGGTGGGTCAGGGCACACGGCATTCATCCAACCGCAGAAGACGCTCCTTGGCAACCGCACCGTAGGGTAATGATGCAGGAGGAACGTTGCCCAAAACGTCAGATTTTGAACAAAATGACCGTGAATAATGTATTACCAGGCACTGCTTCCTGGGCAGCACTGCCAAGGCGTTCTGCGGTGGCTGCATCTGTCATCGGGGAACACAAAACACACAGGGAAGTCACCCCCACGCACGGCCCACACGTGTTTACAAACAGAAACTGCGCCGTTTTGAGGTTCAAACGCGAGAGGCGGCCTCCGACGTGACTCGCCTGCCAGCTCCGGGAGGAGACGGTGTGTGGTGTTAAAAATTCATAGAGAACACTGCCTTTTATTTCAAGAGCAACAGGAGCAAAAGGTTTTTCTGCAGTGCCCAGGGAAACATAAAGTTCAAATACTGTGAGGTTGCAGGAACAGATCAGAGCCTGCTCTTCCCAGCCAAAGCCTACAAGGCGATTCTTTATAGTGTCTTGGCCGAGACAGCTCGAGGATAACTGAGCCTAAGAAGCCAATTTGCTGAGTTTTGTTCGGACTGTGAAATAAGGCACTTTTGTTTTGGAGTCAGAATCAGGGAGCACCATGGTGGAGCCCGGAAAGCGATGAAGACACAACAGCTCTCCTGAGAGTTCCCGACATTCCTACGAATGCGGTTTCCCCACCTGCCACCTCTCCACGGACCCTCTGCCTCCCTTCCTGAAGGCAAAACTGCAACAGCGGGACTTGACATTTGAGAGGAGGGGCATGGGGAGAGCATGCAGTCTGTATTTCTCTGGAAAGAAATTGGTCTTCCTGGAAAACCCAACGTCTTTTAGCAGGTTGAAGAGATAAATTGTCGTCACTTTTATTTGCAGAATCTAAGAGAAACAATTGGATGGCGTTAGCTTTGCAAGCCAGTCTCAGAGGAAAGCCAGCGTGTGCTTCAGCAGCTGCACATTTGCGGGCAGAAAATGCCCAACGTGTTTTGCAGAACCAGCCATCGTCCTTAAATGTACAGAAGAGTCACGGTGTCAGTGAGCCTCCAAGGGCAGTGTTGTAAGCCCACCTTCTGTGCCTTCCCTCTCAGCCTAGGACAAGGCAGATCCCTGCCTTCTGTCTGCCTTTCTGGCTTTGATGGGATCAACCAGGAAGAGCAGAAAGGCTTGGTGCCCGGGAGCCTCCGAGGACATGCTCAGACCAGCGAAGCTTCCAGAAGCACAGCTGAGGAAAGGTGTGAGAGCTGTGGGACCTCCGAGTCCTTAAAACCTGTCACCCAAGGCGGAATCCGTGTTTCCCAAGGGGATGTGTAGGCAGAACGAATGTCCTGCTCTCTCCTGCCTCTGTCCTGCTTTTCAGAAGTCAGAGTTTTCAGTCCAATATTCCTGCCTTTGAAAGTTTGAGTGATATAAACACATAATGAGAATTGTTTAGGGCAGCAAACAAACAATAAAAACAACAAAAAACAAATTCCAAAGCGTCTTGGGAGGCTGTGCCTGGCAATGCCCGTGCAGGGAAGTTACAGGCATGATGGGGGATGGGACGGACCCAAGAATCCCTTCCATGAGTCCTGCACTTTCCTTTGCCTTTTCTCAGCCAGGTGCTTTTATAATGATTTTTAACAGTCAAAAACCACTTAATATCCTTCACACTGTGATTTTCTTCCTCCTGGAAACAAATACTGAGAGGTGCCAGTTCAGAACTGATGAGTGGCACAATGTCTCCGTCTCTATGCATACACTCCACTATGCAATGATGAGGTGCAGGTTTCTCCAGCTTTCAAAGAGCAAATGTTAAGAATTTCTGAGCCTGGCCTGGCACGGTGGCTCATGCCTGTAATCCCAGAACTTTGGGAGGCCAAGGAGGGTGGATCACCTGAGGTCAGGAGTTTAAGACCAGCCTGGCCTACATCGTGAAATCCCATTTCTACTAAAAACACAAAAAACTTAGCTGGGCATGGTAGCGGGCACCTGTAATCCTGGCTACTCAGGAGGCTGAGGCAGGAGAATCGCTTGAACATGGGAGGCAGAGGTTGTAGTGAGCTGAGATCATGCCACTGCACTCCAGCCTGGGCAACAAGAGCAAAACTCCATCGAAAAAAAACAAAATAAAGATTTTCTGGGCCACAGAATCCATGGAAATACGCTTTTTGGCTCAGTCCACAAAAGAAATTTGAGTTGTTGCTTCAAGGATTCCTAGTTTGAACTCACAGGGAAAATCAGAAATGATTGTATTTTTAATACATATAAAGCCCTTCCTACATGTTTCATTGAATACCAGAAGCACCCCTATTTGGTGGAGACCAATGGACTTTTATAACTTGTTTACAGTTTCACTGATACCCAGTAGCAAAATCAACACATCACCCAGGCTTCACAGACTCCAGAGCCCTGGCTGGCGTGGAAAATCCATACCACGTAGAGTCTCTTCCTTTCACCCTTTTTTGGCTTTCAAGGACCTTTGAGTAAATGTGGGTATGTGGCGGGGTTGTAGGTGGGGAGCGGGGGGGCACGCTCTGACTGTAACTGCTGCAGATCTGGCTGTAGCTGCCCCAGGTCTGAGTGTAACTGCGCTGATTCCTGAGCATCTGGATAAAGGAAGCAGGAGGCAGTGAGAATGGCCGGGAGGACCACAGTCTGGCCTGAGTGATTCTGGGTGCCAGGCTGTCTTTTGTGTTCCTACCCATCATGTGAGGTTTGCCTATGGTCTTCCACCAGACCACAGTGCAGCAGGACGAACCCTCACCTCCAATCCACGATGGAACCTCCAGGTTTCTCAGGGGATGTGTGGCTCTGGATGAAGGAACCCATAGAATGCTCCACTCTATCTTATTTCAGGACCGTGAGCTCCCAGGTAACATGCCTATATTGTATGCCCGTTTAAGGGTCACATTTTAAAAGGAGCACAGCTAGATTAGGATGTGTGCAGAGGGAAGATGGCTTGAGCTGATGGCTACATGCATTCTGTGACATAGCAAAGGAGTGAGACTCTCAGAAGACCGCCCAGCAGTAATATGGTGAACTGGAGTGTAGCCAGGGAGGCTGAGGCACCTGCAGCTTCCTCGGGGGAGAGACGGTGAGGAACTAAAGATGGTGGGGTTGGGTTGGAGAAGTGTGACAAGATAGGAACCTTCTTACATCAGAAGAATACTTAGACACAGCCATTCTGCACTAGTGTCATACTGTGTCTCTAAGCCACGCTCCACCCTGGGGGAAGGTGATAGCACCTGCCTCTCAGGCTTGTCTTCAAGACTAATCCAGGTGTGTGGTGGGCACTGAAGGAGCAAGGAGGTTTTCATCTCCAGTGCCACCCATGAGGGAGGCATAGCAGATGGCCACAACTGCTTTAGTTTTGGTGTTGGTGAGACAGATAGAAAAGCTAGAAAGGTCACTATTTGCAGATGATATAATTGCCTACCCAGAAAAAAATAACAGAATTATCAAATTACTACAACCTCTATTCCAGAAATGTTGTCAGACACAAAAATCAATAGCATCTCTTTGAACCAGCAATGGCCAATCAGAAAATTCAAATCAGTCATAAGCTACAAAGACTATAAAGTATCCAGGATTAATTTTTACCAGGAACACACAGTACTGCTATGGGAAAACATTTAAAGTTCTGATACGGGACATAGAAGTGAATGTGAATAAATGGGGTAATTTCTTATGTTCTTACCTGAGACTGCTTTACATTTACAGATGTGAGTTCCCCAAATATAAATCTATAAAATTAATGAAATCCCAATCAACATTCCAATTGGATATAAACTTAAAATTTAATGGAAGAATAAAATCTTGTGAAGATCTAAGTTAACCTTATAAAACACGAGGCAACAGGCTGGCCTTCCTAGTTATTAAGATGTCCGTAATTATCCCAATAGAAACAGTGCAGGATTGACATAAGACCATTGCAAAGAGAGCTGAGGAAGAGAGTGGAGGGCACAGAGGCAGATCTTTACATGCGCAAATGTGAGTTCTAAGTATGTGAGCACCGTGGTGCTAATATCAGTAGAGAATGAATCTGTCGTTCAGCAGATGGTTCTGGGAAAAGAGACTCACTATATGGAGAAAACTAGAGCTCCTTCCTTCCTTACACCATATTCAATGGCAGATCCAAGCTAGAATAAAGACCTAATGTGGAAGGTAAAACCATACAGTTGACAGAAGATCTGGGAGCTGTGCAGCCTGAGAGTGGAACTGAATACTGAATGAATGCTACCAGCACAGATCCTAGGAGGAGCAGGGCAGTGGCATGCACGTGGTGGCTGGATAGCAATGATGGTGCAGGCCATGGCGGGTTGGAGGGCAAGGGTCAGGGGGCAAGATTGAACAGCCCAGGGAAGAGCAGAACAGAAGCATTACCTGTTCAGGCTTCCAGGGAGTCCTTGACACAAGCACCCAGGAAGTGGGTCAACCTGAATGATCAATTATGTGGAGAAAGTGCTTTGGTAAGAGTCTATTATAAGGTCATAAATTTATTAGATAAAGTAATTGTGCAGTGTCTGACCATGCCAGCTTTAAATTCCCATTCACATGGCTAAGAATGGATCTTTCTTATAATTTACTGGAATCATAATTGACAGAGATTCAATTATTCTTAAACACGTGAACTGTAATATGGTAAAATGGTAGGTTCCTTTTTTATTCATGGGAGTATATATTTTTAATTGTCTTTTAGAAAATCATTAGAAAGGGACAATTGAGTAACAATTACATTTTATTTTAAAGATGTAATTAAACATACGCTCTTGTGTTTGATTCCAGGTTTCTTTTGCATATTATGCACAGTGTCTACATTAATAAAAGCCAGCACTCGGGCTGCCAGCCACCTACCTCCAGCACTCAGGGATTTTCTCAATGAGCAGCAGTGCCATTATGGGAGGCAGGCACTCAGGAGACCTCTTCTGACCTTTCCGCATATGTTTATGGGAGTGATTCAAGGGCATGCATCATAAAATAAATGAGTTCTCCTCCAAGAGTGGAGGGAGAAGTAATGTCTATGAAGCAAATAAGGAAATTAGAGGTTCCCAAAGAAAGCCAATGTTTGAGCTGTAGCTGATGTGAAAATCTACTGCTCATCAATTGGTCCAACCAGTGACATCAGATAAACTCTGCCTCAGAGTTCAGCTCTTGGTCTTGGGATTTAGCAGAACCAGGCTGAAACCCTGGCTCCACGCCTCACCCACTGCGTGACTGGAGCACAGCACTGCACCTTCACCGACGTCTCCATGTCCTTTTGGGTAGGAAGCGCTTCCTCCGGGTGGAAGGTAAATGAGAGGAATGGAAGGTATTGGGACAGGGTTAACTCGACAGTGCTGAGTTATTATTATTGCTATTTGTGTGCAAATCAATGTAAAGGTAAGTCATTTACAATCAATTTGTAGAGACAAGGTAAATATAAAGCCAAACTGAAGAGTTGGCTGGGATTACTTAAGGAAGAGTAACAGGTTTTAAGAAATCCACTCAACAGACAAATCACAACACAGCATATAAGTAGGTGTTGCTGGCCCAGTGGGGTGGTCTGTAATCCCAGCACTTTGGGAGGTCCAGGTGGGCAGATCACTTCAGGTCAAGAGTTCAAGACCAGCCTGGCTAACATGGTGAAACTCCGTCTCTACTAAAAATACAAAAATTAGCTGGGCGTGGTGGCACACGCCTGTAATCCCAACTACTTGGGAAGCTGAGGCAGGAGAATGTCTTGAACTTTGGAGGAGGTTACAGTGAGCTGAGATCATGCCACTGCACTCCAGCCTGGGCAACAGAGCAAGACCCTGTCCCCATTAAAAAAAAAAAAAAAAAGGCTGGCACGGTGGCTCTGTCTGTAATACCAGCACTTCGGGAGGCCAAGGCTGGCAGATCACCTGAGGTCGGGAGTTTGAGACCAGCCTGACCAACATGGAGAAACCTCATCTCTACTAAAAATACAAAATTAACTGGGCATGGTGACACATGCCTGTAATCCCAGCTACTTGGGAGGCTGAGGCAGGAGAATCTCTTGAACCCTGCGGGCGGAGGTTGCAGTGAGCCGAGATTGTGCCATTGCACTCCAGCCTGGGCCACGAAAGCAAAACTCCGTCTTAAAACAAAACAAAAGGTGTTGCTGCTCCATCTTCAGTGCCAGTGGAAGCTCTCATTCCTGTAGCAGTGGAGGGAGCCAGCTTCTTTGTCACTCTGCCTCTGGAGGTGTTTTAACAGTGCTTTGCAGGCCGTATTGGCCGAACAGTGTCCTTCATTACACATCCCGCTGAGTTCAGGGCTAAATCCGTATCCGATCTACCCACTGGTTCCGCAGGCGCACACTGAGCACTTCCATGTGCCATTAGCAGATGAAGGAGCAAGGATCCCACACCAGCTCAGCCCCAGTCCCAGTGCCGGCTTGAGCAAGGATGTTATGCTTCCCTCTCTCACAGAGGAATCCATCATGGCAGCAGCACCGGCACAGCTAGAATTGGCTCTGCCTCCTCACCCAAGTAAGAAACAGTGTGTGTTCCTACTTATGGCCATGTTTGTGCATAATTCTTGTTCACTCCTACACAAGGACCTTGTGCTGTGTCTCTCTCTCTACACCCAAGAGCAATGTCACCTTAGCCTGCCCAGCTTCCAATGCTATGTTAGCGATGCTTGTGTTTTCTTGTGCTACAAGACTTGAGGGGTGAGTTCTTAGCAATTCTCCTTCAGTATAAGTAATGGGGTTTCTTCCCCCAGGCCATAGATGCTTGATCATTGGCTGCCAGTTAGTGTTACAAATGAGCTATTAGTAGCTAAATGTTGGTATTAGATATGTAGATATTTTAGTAATAAAATCTCCACTCTCATTATGCATATTTAGAAGCGCTGATTGCAATTATTGTTAGCAATGCATGGAAACGTGCTTACAGTATTTAAGGTGGTTTTAAATACTCTGCACCCCATTTTATCATGTGCCAGCTGTGTATCGAGCTGCCTGTGTGAGCACAGACACAGCCCACCGTTAATTACCTGCATTGTTGCTCCAGCAGAAACCTCTAGTCCAAACTTTGAATGCCCACGACTGCCAGCAGAGAAGTGGTTGTGTGTTTAGAGTCTGTGTATTAGTTTGTTTACACACTGCTACAAATAACTACCTGAGACTGGGTAATTTATGAAGGAAAGAGGTTTAATGGACTCATAGTTCCACAGGGTGTACAGGAAGCATGGCTGGGAGATCTCAGGAAACTTATAATCATGGTGGAAGGTGAAGGGGAAGCAAGCACATCTTACTACGGCGGAGCAGGAGATAGAGAGTGAAGGGGAAAAGGCTACACACTTTTCAACACCAGATCTTGTGGGAACTCAGTCACAATCATGAGAACAGCAAGGGGGAAATCTGCCTGCAAGATCCAATACCTCCCACCAAGCCCCTCCTCCAACACTGAAGATCATAATCAACATGAGATTTGGGTGGGGACACACAGCCAAACCTTATTAGTCTGTCACTGGGACACCTGCTGTTCCAGATAGTGCTGTTGTTCCCCATGACTTACTGCCTGTCCTTTAAGGGGATTGTACTTCAACTGCTCATCTTTTCTACCCCATCCCCGTGACCACACACACAGCAGGCATGGCCAGGTGACTTGCTTTGATCAATGAATTGTCAGTGAAAATGATGCATGACATTAATGAGCAGAAGCTTTCAAAGCCAAGGCATAGTGTTTCTGTCCTCCACCCCAAGGGTAGCACATCGGGAACACGGCTGCTCCTTCAGCCTGGAGCCCAGAAGACAAGAAAGATGTGGGGCGAGCTGCAGTCAATCTATGACTGGCATGTAATGAGCAATAAGCCTGGACATTTTCCAGCATGGAGCTGTTAGGATTGGCCCTTACTGCAGTAGACCCTCACGAAAGCTGACGGAAGCGTCTGCTTGTGAGCAAATGCAGGAGAGGGTGTTCATCCTTGGCAATGCATCCCTTTCTTGGAAATCATTCCTGCTCATCTTTGAATGTAAAAGTTACCTCCATATACAGGCCATGCAGGTGAAGGTTTTTGTGCTGTCAAAATAATCATTAATACTTGTTTATTTACAATATGATTCTTGCATTGATTTAAGACAAACCCTGTGAGGATGGTACTATTATCACGGCCAGCCAACATACGAGCAGGCAGCCTGGAAGTGGCCTGGTTGGAATACATACCCCGCATTGGGTCCTGGAATTCAGACTTGCACCTCTGTGCTCTGTTTCCTCTGATGGTACCGGCATTGCACTGCAAAAAACCAAATGCAAGTAAAGTGTAGAAATTGGTCACCTTGCCCCAACTAACTTCTCCCTGAAACAGGTTCTGGGAAGCAGTTGGAGACTGTGCCACAGCAAGACAGGGAAGAACACGTGCAATGTGTACACAGATGCACTTGAGCCTCAACGCAGTGCTGGTAATGAATTGTGTTGCTGCATTTTCATACCACCTCTTTGTTCTACGCTTTTGGAAGATATCTAGGAAGGAAACCTCGGACAAGAGGAAAAAAGGGGTGTTCTCCCTATACGGCCCTGTGGGAGGCTCTGCTGCTTTCTGAGGGCCACCTTCTGGAATGTTCCTTCATACCCTCACGAACAACCTGGATTTATGGAGTCGCCCAGGGCAGGAAGAGAGCAGAGACTTGACCATGGGCACCATGAGGGGCCACACAGAATGCATGATGTCATTTTTAAAAAATTAAGAATAATTAATATATAAAATTTTTCTTGATGAAATTATTTTCACATTTTATTGTTACAGCAAAAAGGTAGTCAAGAGTATTTTGGTAATTCAAATGAATGATGGCATTCTTCACCTTGTATGTTTTTATTCAAGGCAGTAAGTCCTTTTTGCAGTTAATGCTGCAGAAGTATTTAAGTGTGCTATCTTTGTGTTTTTCAATATACACTCAGTATAAAAAATGCACTCAACACTTACTGTTTTCAACTAATAACAGATTTATTGTGTTTGTATTTTAACCAATAGCAATAAAATCGACACTATAAAATATTACTGTATTTTTGTCTTTAAAGATTACCACAAATGATAATTTTAAAAACACAATGTCATTACATATATAAATTTGGGGTTTTTTGGGCAAGAATGTGAATTTCTGTTTTTACTGTAGGAGAATCTAAGTTCTTTGGTACACTGAATATGGGGCTTCAGAAGACAAGAGAAGCTGAGAACACCTGTTTCAGCAGGTGGTGACTGTTTCGTTGTCTTTCCTCAAGCTTGCACAGTTACTGTACATGAAAAAAAGATCCCCATCTCTCCACGACTGCCCACGTGAAGTCCACTGTTGGTGGCTTGTCACCGCAGTGCAGGGAGGCAACTGTACTGGTATGATGGGTGCTCATGATCTGTCTCTCCACCAAAGCCTTTGAGTGACAAATCAATGACTACAAAGGTAAGCAAACCAGCTGGATGAGGGAAGCTTCTTCAGGTGTCCAGCCTTCAGAGACCCAGTTCTCGTAGCTTGTCTAGGCCAATACTGGCTCTGTTACCACTGATCAGCTGAAATGGGGCTAATGGGGTAAGCCAGGTACATTTACACTTGTTTGGCGGCTTTGGAAAACCAAAAATGGAACCATGATTCCATGCTCTATGGTTCATCTCGGTTTGAACCCGTTGAAGAGAAGCACATAGCCTGGGCACATCGCAACAAGCCATAGTAAAAGAGGTTCCATTGCAGCAAGCACCGCCACAGCAACAGTCTGGGTTGCAGAGGTCTGCTCAGACAACACAAGGTTTCCTGTTCTCACCCACCAGCCCTGGAAGCAGGTGGATTAGGAAGTGCAAGACTCAGAACTTACAGATGAGGAAAGAGCTGTGCACGGCTGCTGCTGTGCTTGTCCCAGGTACCCAGCAGGAGTCAAGGGCAGAACCACCAGCTTCCTGTTTGTTCCTCATCCATCCTGCAGAGTGTGTGTATGTGTGTGTGTGTGCTTGAGTAAGGCTGTGTGAAAAGACTTGTGTTAAGCCATGTAGGACTATGAAACAAAAATACAAGTTGAGAGATTTAGAATCTAATAGTAAGCACAACAATTACATACCCTAGATTAGGACCCAAAGGCAAACAAAAACATTAGTAGAATGTGCCTGTTATCTTGCTTCTCTTTCCCAACCTTTCTCAATTTACACTAAGGTTTAGAACCAGAAACCTGTGTGTCTCTCTCAGAATCAAAATTGGGTATGGAGATGACATCATTTTTTTCTGTTAAAGTGCCATGGACTTTAGAAGATCACTGACCCCCAAAATACTATAAACTCCAACCAAACTCATTTAACATTACTCTTGATGCTGGTAAGAACCATCTGAGAAATGGAATAAAACCTGGACTGCTTCATATCTTCTGCTCACACCGAAATGTAATGATGCTTTCAGATTTTAGCCAGAAAATGACTTAAAAATAAATATTTCTATTTTATGCTTAAGGAATTATTCCCAGCAGTGAGCAAAATTTTCAAAGAATGAACCTCTGGAATGTACTTATCCAATCAAAATTATTGAAAAAATATTTGTTGGAATTAGATAGCTCACTGATTTTCTGCACAATTCCTGGGCCAGGTGGAAGACATGGCTACTCTAAATATAAAAGGTAAGTAAAAGATCAGGTAGATAATTTTAAGTGGTTTGAGTTTTCACATAATCATGGGAAAGACTTGTGTCTCCATTTTTTTAATATAAGAAAAAGTGTGTAGCCCATTTATTTCGAAAACAAGTTTTGAAGCTGGAAAATAGGTTTCCATCTGATAGGCACATCCTTCTTGATAGTATCATTAGTGTATAAACAGATGCAAATTCTGATTCTGTGGGAGCACTGATGAGGCTCACTGCCTGCACCTGTGCAGGGTTCAACCACACTCTAGTTTTACAAATGTATTTTACTTTCAGAGGACAACGTTTATTTGCCCTCGTTTTATCTAAATAACCTGATATTGAGAATTGGAATGCAGGGAGGATTGCTGCTGCACTGCAACTTTATTTTAGAGATGACTGAAACACTAATTGGCTAATTCTGTTTTGTGGTTTCCGTCCCAAACTGAGTCTTGGGAAAATAACCTTGTGCTCCATTGAGAGTGCTTAGTGCTGACATACAGAGATTGTTCCCAAGGCACTGGGCCAGTCAGCGCTCCTCCTCCTCCATCTCTGCCCTTTCACTGGTTGGTCTCCATGCCCTTGTTGCCTGGTTTCTCTGCTGACTGCCAGAGCTGCCTGCAGAGATTTTAGCATTTGTGAGGAACGCTCAGAACACAGCAACTCAGATCTGGCATGGATATAGAAGCCTGCTCCCTGCAAAGCTCCGGGCATGCTCCAAGGAAGCCCGTGGGCTGGGTGGATAACCAGGCCACTTTCTGATACCATCTTTTAATTCAGTCAGTCCATAATAGCCATTTACTGTGCATCTTTTCTGTGGCAGGCAATGTATTAATATTTTAAACACGTAAGTGTTATGATCACATTTGCAGTTTTGAGATCTCTCTCACAAAGCAGTAAAGAGAATAGAGTGGCTTGAGTCCATGAACTTCGCTGGACTTGTTTCTGTGGAGGGTTAAAAATTTGTGTTGAAGGAAGTTTATTGAAGATGATATAAGCAAAAATAAAAGTACGAGCTTTGGGACAATATTTCTCCCCTCCATCAAAACCTGAAAGAAGAAAAACAAAGGGATAATAATTTGTTAACAAGAGAAATACCATCCTTAATAAAACCAAGGAAATTTCATAACAAGCAAGTATATGCCAGGAAAAAAAATGTGTTAAATTCTATGAAAATATGTCAAATCCTCATAAAAAAAACTTATACCATAGTGAATATTACAGGACATTTTTCAGAGTAAATAGCAATTATACTAATTGGGATATACGTAACAACCACAGCCAAAGAAGTTTTTTAAGTGTAATGAGATCTAGGGTTGTGATTGGACCACAGAGGAGCAAACCCATTTTAATACCAAATAATGTCAGGGGGCGGCAAGCTGAAGAAAAAATCACTTTTATAAGCCATTTCCAGCACCTTGAATTGGGTTCCTTGCCAAGTACTGACTTCTGGCAGGGATGGGGAGTGAGGCCACCAGAGGAGGAAGCCAGGGCTGGTGACAATGCAGAGAGCTTAGGACCCTGGATCTCTGTGAGGAGCCTCTGGGAATTAGAGGGGATGTTGTCCCTCAGATTAAGTAGTTATCAGATTTGTGAAGAATTGTTGGAGACCTTAACTCTTATTAAGAGTTAAATATTTTTCCAGATAACTTCCACTTGTCCCTCCCTACTTTTTCCTTAGCAGATAGCTGGCACCATAAAAATAAGTAATAATCCAAAGGAAACAAAAAGGAAATTGGCTCAAAGATTGGGAAAATAAAGAAGAAAAGTAACAAAAGCAAAAAAGTAAATAAATAACATACACGAAAAGAGTACCAAAAGAGTTTAGACACTTAGTTCACCATAATCTCAAAGAAATTACAGAGAATATCAGCGATCTAAAAATAAGCTCAAGTAATACATATAAATATTGAAAATGGAGGCTATATGATCCCAGAAGAAAGAAATAAGTGATTTGGCAGGTTCTAGAGATAAATTTAAGAGAGAAATACAGACATTTATAGGAATTAAAGGCATGTTATAAATAAACCGAGAAAAAACTAAAACAAACACAACTAAAAATAAAAGGATATGGCAAATAAGCTTTAGAAAGGCATATCGTATTAACTGTGCGGTGAACGTCTGTCATTAGGTTTAGCTCCCCCAACATATGAACCTCTTTCTGTGTTTGGACAATATACTTCACCATATGCTAGATTGCTTGCCCACATTCCATTCAAAGGAGAAAAAAAGTATATGACTTGCCAAGAGACACACACTGAGGATGAATTTGGTTTCAGGAAAAGAAAGGATTAGTATATTCAAATGCAGGTCAGTATAAAGTTTTCAAACCAACAGAGACGGAGAGAGAGAGAAAGAAAGGGAAAGGGACAGAGAGAGAAAGAAAGGGAAAGAGAGGGAGAGAGAAACAGAGCGGACAGAAATGCATATATAGGCTATGGTCAAATAATATCATATGAGTAAAGTTGTGTCCAGAAGAAAAGGAAAGAAAGAATGGAGAAGAGCAATATTTGAAGAGATAATAATTGAGCATTTTCCAAAACTGATAAAAGAAGATGTCCACCTACTGATTCTAGAAGCTCAGTGAACTCAAAACAACTAAAACACAACACCACAAAACAAACACACCTAGGCACATTGCCATCAAATTCCTGAAAAACAAAGATAAAGAAAATATCCTAAAGGATTCTGAAGAAAAGATAAGATTGCACACAAAGGAGCAAAAATTAGACTTACAGCTGACTTTTGAGCAGAAATTATGGAAGCCAAAAGACAATCATTGCTGAAAGAGTTGCATGGAAAGGTCTGCCAATCTGGAATTTATTTTCAGCAAAGTTATACCATAGCAAGTATTACAGGATGTTTTCCAGAGTAAACAGCAATTATACTAAATAGAAGCACATAACTTCAGAAAGAACTAAAGAGCACTGGAAAAGGTAAATATGTGTGTAAATGTGTATAATAATATTAACTGCATAAAGGAAAAACAGATTACTGTAACTGGAAGAGGTTAGCCTGTAGCTCTAAAATATATGACAAAAATACCAAAAGACAGGAGACAGTAAGTAAACTTAAACTGTTGTGAGATTTTTTCCAAAGGTCAAGAAATAATAATTACATTTATTTAATGTAAACAGCAATTATTAAAAAATGCATATAGTAATTTCTGGAGTAAGAATGAAAAGAATGCTTAAAAGCTATAACTGAAGTATTAATAAAATATATATAATTCACATAAAAAATGAAGCCAAAAGAAGGCAAAGACAAAGGAGTGACAAACAAAACTGAAAAGAAATATTCAGATTGTTGACTTAAATCAAAATATATAAGTAATTATGCCAAATCAATGGATTACAAAATCCACTTAAATTACAAAGATCGCTATGCTGGGTAAAAAATATCAGATCCAAATATCTGCTGTTTGCAAGAGGTATACTTTAGATACAAAGATAATGTGTCATTACAGATCGTACAAACATCAAAAAGACAATAAGTATATTATAAACAACTTTGTGTTAATACATGTGAAGTGCACATTCTTTGAAATTGACAAATTCCTGGAAAAATATGTCATATCAAAACTGACACAAGAATAAATACAAAAATCAGATAAATCCAATATCTGGTTACAATATTGAATCCATAATTAAAGAGCTGACCAGTAATAACATTTCAGACCCATCAAGTTTCATGAGTTAATTCTTTGGAATATTTAAATAAGAGACAGAACTGATCATACCCAGACTTTTTCTGAAAACCTATGCGTAGGAATAATTCCAAACTCATTTTATGAGATGGGTATTGCCCTGAAATAAAAATCTCTCAAGAACAGTAAAACAACAACAGCAACACAATTACAGACCAATATCTTTTATAAACATAGAAACAAAAACCCTGAACAAAATAGTAGTAAACAGAATAGTAATATGCAAAATAGATAATGGATTCTAACCAAGATTATTGAAGAAATGTATGTTTACTTCAACACTTGAAAATTAATCAATGTGATTCATCATATTAACAGAAAAAAGAAAAACTGCATGATCGTTTTTAAATGACTATAAAGCAAGCATCTGATAAAATTCTATATCTGATCATAAGAAAAACTTTCAGAAATTCAGGAATGGAAGGAACAATGGGCACTGTGTAGTACTAGAGAGTGGAGGGAGGGGAGTGGGTTAAAAAACTACCTATCAGATACTAAGCTCACTACCTGAGTGACAAGATCCATACTCCAAACCTCAGCAGCACACAACAGTCTCATGTAACAAATCTGCACTGCACTCTAGCCTGGGCAAGAGAATGAGAGTCTCTCTCAAAAATAAATAAATAAATAAATAAAATAAAAGTTGAAATTAGAAAAAAGATGTTAAAACAAAGAATCCTGTGGATAGCATTGTGCTTAATGATGTAACAAGCTCCCTAAGACTGGGAATCCTCTGAAATGTGTGCTCCGCTCCCAGCCATTCAACAGTGTCCTAGAGATTCAAGCAAATTCAATAAGGCAAGATAAAAAGGTTGTAACATTGGAAAGAAAATTACTCCCCTTATTTACCAGGATTGTGTTTGTAGTAAACCCAAAATAAATTATAAGCTATTAAAATTAATAAGTGAATTTAACAAAGTCAATGAATTAAAGTCAGTATGAAAATGAACTGTGTTTTGTATCCAAGTGATAAAAATTGGGAAACACATTTTTATGAAATATCAGGGATCAGCTAACTTTTCTGTGTAAAGGGCCAGGTAGATAATGTATGCTTTGCAGGCTACATAGGATGTCTGTTGCATATTCTCACTCTCTTTCTTCTGTCATTCCTTAACATTTTTAATGTAAAAAATTATTCTTAGCTCATAAGCCATATAAAAACAGGTACAAGGCTCAATTTGGTTCATGGGTCTTATGCTGACCCTTGATCTTAGCATCAAAGAACGTGAAATACCTATGAATTCATCTGAGAGAAGTTATACATGATTCTTACACTGAAAACTGGAAAGCATAGCTGAGAGAAATTTCAAAGGACACAAATAAATGAAGAGTAGACCATAATTCAATAGGATGGCCCTTTCTAATCACTGTTCTGTGTGAATTTGATATGTGTATGAAAAAAGTTGAGAATTTCTGTTTATCATAAGACAGTAATAAGAGAATAAATTTTTAAGCCACCAACTGGGAGAAAATATTTGCAATAAATATATCTGACAGAGGACTCATATGCAGGATGTTTAAAAACTCAGTTACAAAAGAGAGAGAGACTTAAATGAGATCTGCATAAAATAAAGATATCAAAGAGCTAATACATATATGAAGATGTCCTCAGTATCATTAATCACCAAGGACATGCAAATTAAACCAATCATAAGATATTACTGCAAATGCACCATTATGGATAAAATGAAAAAGAGACATAATACCCAGTGTTGGCCGGGATGTAGAGGAAATGAAATTTCCCCACCCTAATTTTAGTGGGTAAGTTTATTCAGTCATTTTGGAGTTGTTTGACCATATGTAACTACACTACCTAAATAGAATTCTACTCCATGTACCAGCCATTCCATTTCTAAACATAGACTCAAGAGAAATAGCACAAATGTCCATGAAAACATGCATAAAAAGATGTTCATAGAAACTTTATTCATAATACTAAAAAAAAACCGCCAGGAAAATGTGCAAAAATCGTGGCATAGTCACAAAATATAACACTACACAACAACAAAAATGAGTAAAGTACCAATTCCGATGGCTTCATCCATGACTTCTACAAAGCTGATGCTGAGCAGTAAAAGCCAGACACAAAAACTCATCTGCTGCAAACGGCTGTTTATAGGGAGCTTGATAAAAGGCAAAATTCATCTATTGTGATAAAAGTTAAAATAGTGGCTCTCCTTGGTCAGGGAAGAGACAACCGGGACTGAACATTTTTTATCTCTTATTGATCTGGGTAGTGAGTACACAGCACATTCAAAGATGCAAATTCCTCAACTTGTTCAACACACATTCACAATTGGCACACTTCCTATGAGTGTTTATTCATCCTACACTTCAAATTAAAAAGTGAATGAGAGGAGAGGAAATGAAAACTAAGCAATATGCTATTTTAAGGAACTTAGCTGTAAAGACGAAAGAAAATGAGAGTTGAAGCTGAGGAAAACATGAGTTTGTTTGATTTGCAGTTGTGTTTCTAAGATAATACATAATTGAGTTTGTGTAAAGAATGAAAACATCAAGCACCTTCTCACACATAGACACAAAGCTGTGGAGACGTGATAGTTCCAAGATGACTTAAAAAGCCTGAAAGAGAATAGCCAGTGTCCAGAGTGAGGAATGGGATTCCAACACCTAAATGAAAGAAGGGAAGAGTGAGAAGACACATTTTTTGACGAATGCATATTTAGATAAAGCATCCTCTCCTGGTAGCTGAGTTTTCTCAAGTCCAGGGCATAGCACACATCTCGCAAGGGCTGGGACGATAGGCAAGGATTGCAGGGATGGTCTGCAGCAGCCCTTGTGAGGAAGGACAGCCCACACGGGGTGAACTTCTTTTTTTTTTTTTTTTTTTTTTTGAGACAGAGTCTTGCTCTGTCCCCCAGGCTGGAGTGCAGTGGCACGATCTCGGCTCACTGCAAGCTCTGCCTCCTGGGTTCATGCCATTCTCCTGCCTCAGCCTCCCGGGTAGCTGGGACTACAAGTGCCCACCACCACTCCTGGCTAATTTTTTTGTATTTTTAGAGAGGCAGGGTTTCACTGTGTTAGCTAGGTTGGTCTCGATCTCCTGACCTCGTGATCCGCCCGTCTCGGCCTCCCAAAGTTCTGGGATTACAGGCGTGAGCCACTGAGCCCGACCGGGGTGGACTTCTTAAGCAAGTGGGGAAGAATACGATGAAAATTACTAAACGGATTGTAGTTCAGAGACTTCTAATATGGAGACAGGATAAAGAGTAAGAAGAGGTTAAAGATACTGGAAATGGGATGGTTAAAGTGATGGCATAGATTCAACGGGGAAAGAAAATAAGCCATCAGGGACAGCTAGGTCCAGAGTGAGAGCTACAGCAGGGGCTTGCATCTGTATTGGTATGGGGAGTATTCCAGGCTATAATAAGGTCTCTGGGGTGATGGTAGGGTCTTGCGGAGTAAGAATCAACAAACTAGGTTGTGGGTCTGCAAGTCCCCCTCTATGACGGCAGGATACAGAATGGAGAGGAAGGCTGTGAGCTGCGTGGCAGAGTCATTGGGAGTGGACTCCTAGTGATTGCCAAGGGAAGATCATGACATCGCAGAGGTGACCTATAGAACTACTTTTACTTATCTCAAGTACAGGAAGATGTAAAAGGGATGTTGTGGCAGATTGTTGTAATAAGGCTCCCAATGACCTATGCCCCTCTGTATCCACACACTTAGGTGGTCCTTCCCACAATCATTCTGACTTGGGACTTGCTTTGACCAACAGGATAACACAAACATGCTTCAAGCAGAAGCTTAAAAAGAGCTTGCACGTTGGGGCTCACATTCTCTGTCTGCTTTTGAGAGCTCTGTGACCACTCTGTGAAGAAACCTGGGATACTTCCCCAGAGAATAAGGTGCCATGTGGAGTGGGGCTCAGTCGACAGAGCTTAGGCTCTGTGGAGCAACCAGCTATGTGACAGCAGACATCACAGAACATCCAGATAGCTTGGCCAGAGTGCTGCTGACCTTAGAGACCAGCAAAGCCAGGCCAGAAGAAAGAGCTGCCCAGCGGCCCAAAGAGAAATCGTAAGTCGTTGTTTATGTTTGTCTGTTAGTAATCACTAAGTTTTTTGAGTCATTTGTTACACAGCAACAACTTACACCCCTGACAGAAAATGAGAATCCTTGCTTTCTTGGAACATTAGAAAACCATCTGTGCAATAATAGCTTGTTGTTGTTTTTGTTTCTCTCTCTCTCTCTCTTTTTTTTTTTTTTTTTTTTTTTTTTGGCTCTGTCCCCCAGGATGGAGTGCAGTGGCGCAATCTCAGTTCACTGCAAGCTCCGCCTCCTGGGTTCACGCCTTTCATTCTCCTGCCTCAGCCTCCCGAGTAGCTGGGACTACAGGCGCCCGCCACTGCGCCCAGCGGCTAATTTTTTGTATTTTTAGTAGAGACGGGGTTTCACCGTGTTAGCCAGGATGGCCTTGATCTCCTGACCTCGCGATCCGCCCATCTCAGCCTCCCAAAGTGCTGGGATTACAGGCGTGATGTTGTTTTTCTTTAAGGGGTAAAATTCAGAAGAGAGTATTTATTGTACTTGAAACTGAAAGGGGGATCGGAATACAAACCCAAAGTATGCCACTTTGGCATGAGGATTCTGCGGATCTGAAGGCCCCTGAGACTCAACAGATGCAGGCAGAGTTCTCTTCTCTGCCCTTTTCTGCTTAAAAGAGGAGCATAAATCTCCCTCTGTGAGGTTGTCCCCGTCTCATCCCAGCGAGAGGAGAGCAACCCTTAGTACTGGAGACCCAGCGAGAGGAGTCTCATGCCTGTCTTTAGCTTCCACCACACATTTCCTAGTCACCTTCTCACCATTTCTATCCCTTGAAGCCGGAGCCGCCTTTCCTTTGTAAAATGGTATATAAGCCCCCAAGCCTAACTGCTTCTTTGAGCTTCACTTCCTTTCTGTGAACTCTTTTGCACCTAAAACATTAAAACTTTGTATTTCTTTTCTACTAATCTGTCTTTTGTCAGTTAAATTTTCAGGACTCTAGTCACTGAACCCAAGAGGGAAGAGGAAAAGTTTTCCCTCTCTGACAATTTGATGAGTATCTTTTACCTTCTTCCTATACATTTCAACACTGTGACTTTTTACAATAAATCTGATTTACTTTTACCATTAGAAGAAGCTATGTTAAAATTTGAGAAACACCATTTATTTATCAAATATACAATATTACATTATGCCAAGGGTATTTAATGGTTATTCTCCTCCTGATATACAGTTCTTAATTATTATTTACATATATTTTGATGATACAAAATGGTAATAGAAAGATAAATTGATAAACGAGACAGGTTTCTCCAAAGACAATCAGACTGGCTTCATGAAATAGTAGTTGATAGACCAATTTTGCCAACAGGGTACGATTTCTCACAAAAAAAAAAAAAAAAAAAAAAAAAAAGTCTTATTCTCATTAAAACATGCAATCATTGCATACTGGCTTTGAAGATTTTTCTCTTTTTAAATTTGCTTCACTACTATGCAGAAAATAAGATAAAGTGCCTTCTTTGCTTCCTAGCATTGATGTCTCTGCTGTGTTTCAAATCTGAAGTATTTTTTTTTTTACTTTAGAACAAAAATCAAAAAATCATTAAATGATGTTAGAGACAGCAGGAAGTATGTAAGAATCATAGAACATCTTGCTGCAGTTTATATTATTTCATTATCTAAATCAGTGGGTAATAATTTCTTATATATCAAAGCTCATAATTATTTTCAGGGATATGAACCACAGAAGGGAAGTGGGAGTTTGAGAATGATGTCAATAAAAGAGCCAGGGTTTCTGCAGAAAAGTGGAGGAATTTGCCCAAAGAACAATTATGTAAATAAAATGTGCCCTGGGCTAGAATAATTTCACTGTCACCCATTGACAGAAATGGCCTCAGGCATAGGCACATAAGTATTCACTTAGGGAGGTGGATCCATTGCAGGGGGTGGGGGGGAAGAAAGAAAAAAATGTTTTTAATTTATTTCGCTCCTGATTATATACGTTGGAAGGTGGGTCTTTTCTGCATCCTTGCTTATTTGCAAGGACAGGCTACAGAGCGTGTTCTAGAGGGAAGGTTTCATCAATAATCCCCCCTTTTTCTTGTCCCAGATCTCCCCGACTGGCTCAGCCCTTCCACCTAATCCACACTCGGACTCCTCCCACCTTAGAACACAATATCCACAGACGCTCTTGACCCCTCTAGTTCTCTGTTTACTCTCAAACGTTTTGCAAGAAGAATTTCCATAAGAAGAAATGTATAGATTTTATGATACATCACATTAAAAACAATAATAATCTAGGAGTCCCAATGGTATTGACATGTTTTTATTTTGTCCAGCAAAAACATTGTTTTAAAAGAACATTTGTTATCCGTAAAAAGAAAGGGCACATTTTAATTCCAAAAACTACGGGAAGGAGATGCTCTCCAACAATACTTAGCTTTCTGAAAAAGTTATGAGAGTGCCATTGTTGGGAGGTTTCCCCTTTGTTCCTAGCAGGCAGAACACTGCATTGAACACCCTGTCGGGGCCTGGGTGTGGGCGGAGGCTCCCCTCGGTCCGCTTCCCGTCCCTCCTGGTGGTAGCCTGGAGTGTGCCTTTCCCCCTCTACCTGAGCTGCCCCTGCTCTTCCTCCCAGACTGGGATCCTTCGTCTGTCCAGGGTGAGTCCTGAGTTTGCCTGGTGGTCAGTCTGCTCTGTACCCCATTCTGTTAGCTCTCACAGCTGGCCCAAACCTTACCTTGAATGGCCCCCAAGCGCTGGGTGCCAGCTCTCAGAGGACAGGAAGCTGTGTTTCCACGGTGGGACTTGGTGTCTGCCCTGTCGAGGTGCCCATGGATGGTGGATGCTCCCTCTTCTCTTATGTAAATGGCCAGTGGGCTCTCCCTTGCCCCACGACCTTGTCTCTGCTCTCCCTCCAGCAGCAGGTGAGAAGAAAAAGAGGCTTCTGGATGTGGCCTTGCCACCATGTGGGTTTCCAGCATGAGCCTGGCCATCACCTCTCCAGCATCTCCCCAGGGCTTCTGACTCCACGTGGGTATGGCCAGCTTTGCAGTCTATACTCCCTTTTCAACAGGCAGCTGTCCAGCACACAGCTGCCCAGCACTCACCTGCCCACCACACACCTGTCCAGCACCCACCTGCCCAGCACTCTCTCACCTGCCCAGCATCCAAGTGCTCAGCACTCTCACCTGCCTAGCACTCACTCATGCGCCCAGCACTCACCTGCTGAGCACTCACTCACTTGTCCAGCACTCACTCACCTGCCCAGCACCCAAGTGCTCAGCATTCACCCACCTGCCCAGCACCCAAGTGCTCAGCATTCACTCACCTGCCCAGCACCCACTCACCAGCCCAGCACCCACCTGCCCAGCACTCACTAGCCCAGCACTTACCAGCCCAGCATCCACCTGCCCAGCACTCACCAGCTCAGCACTCACTAGCTCAGCACTTACCAGCCCAGCATCCACCCGCCCAGCACTCACCAGCCCAGCACTCACCTGCTTGTCTCCTAACGCAGGCCTTTCAGGTCACTAGCTGGTGGTCTCACCCTCACCAAACTGCAATCCTGGGTAGCTATGGTGTGTGATGTGTGTGGTGTGTATGATGTGTGCATTTGTGTGGTTTGTGATGTGTGTGTCATGTGTGTGGTGTGTATGTGCGTTTATCTGTGTATATGGATGTGTCTATGTGTTTGTGTCTCTGTGTGTGTGCCTGTGTGTCTGTGTCTGTGTGTGCCTGCATGTGTCTGTGTCTACGTGTGTGTCTGTGTATGTATCTGTGTGCATGTGTGTGTCTGTGTGTGTATGTGTATGTGTGTGTGCCTGTATGCTGTGTATGTGCCTGTGTATGTGTCTGTGTGTGTCTGTGTGTCTGCGTGCATGCCTGTATGGTATATGTGTATGTGCCCATGTGTGTGTGCATGCCTGTGTGATGTGTGTCTGTGTGTGTGAGTGTCTGCATGAGTGTCTCTGTGTGTGTGCATGCCTGTATGGTGTGTGTCTGTTTATGTGTGAGTGTCTGCGTGTGTGTGTGCATGCTTGTATGGTGTGTGTCTGTGTATGTGTGAGTGTCTGTGTGTGTCTGTGTGTGCGCACCTGTACGGTGTGTGTGTCTGTGTGTGTGTGTGCATGTATGGTGTGTGTCTGTGCATGTGAGAGTGTGTGTGTCTGTGTGTGTGTGCATGCCTGTATGGTATGTGTCTGTGTATGTGTGTCTGTGTATATGTGTGTATGTGCATGCCTTATGGTGTGTGTCTGTGTGTGTGTGTGTGTGTGAGTGTGTGTGTGTCTGTGTGTGCATGCCTGTATGGTGTGTGTCTGTGTGTGTGTGTCTGTGTGTATGTGTGTGTGCATCCCTTTGGTGTGTGTTTGTGTATGTGTGTCTGTGTGTATGTGTGTGTGCATCCCTTTGGTGTGTGTTTGTGTATGTGTGTCTGTGTGTGTGTGATACGTTTGTCTTCCTTTAATGTTGTCCTTGGTCCCTGATGCTGCAGGAATAATGAAGCACACAAATCTTGGAAATGACTTAAGAGCGGATTTGAAGCCATGAGTAATACGGAAACGGAAATCAAAGGCCACTTAACGGTTGTTTCAGCTAAAGAAATTAAATATGGTTTTTAGGGGAGAAAACAATTGTTTGGTGGTTAAAGTCATGAGCTCTGGAGTGAGTCCATGGCCTTGAACCCCAGCCCCATTCATTATAGGTTGTAAATCACCATGCCTCAGTTTCCTCGCCTGTCAAATGCTGCGCCGGGAATTCACGGAGCATTTCGTCCTTGATTGATGGCAGTGGTTGATGATGTTTTCTGTTTTAAAAAGGACACGCCAAAGGACAGTGGAGTTAGATAAGCAAAGTAGAAGCCCCAGAGTGGAAAGACTCTGAGCGGGCAGGGAAGAGCTTCCAGGAAAAAGTGAGGAGACCCTCAGCTGAAACAAGATTTTAAAGCCTCTGTTCCTTTTGCCATCCTGCGGACTCCGAGACGCCTCTTACTCTGGTGACGCCGTATCCAGGAGTACTGAGCAGGCTGCTGAGGTTCCGTCAGGTAAGTCACTATTCTTTATTGAAATTCCTGTTTTCCTTTGATGCCATTTCTTTCACACCTGTTTAATTTATTTAGACCTTGGGCTCATGGATTAGGGCTAATTTTCTCCGTTGACCCTAAACGTTAAAGCGCGATCCTGTTACCCTTTTTGCAGAAATCAAGTTTCTTTTTCTTTCTTTTTTTAATTTTGAGAATCTCAGATCCTTTGTGCTCTATTATTCCTGGTCTCCACAAGCTTCTTAGAGTGCAACGAAGAAATACGCTTATGAAGAATCACTTTACCATCCCCTGAAATCAAGCCGTTTTGAGGGTGGGGGGAGGCTGTTCCAGAGACTTACTAGCGCATGAGACACAATGTACCATTGACGCTGCAATCGCGGCTCCACGGGGGCTGGAATGCAATTAACTGAGCTGGAAGGCGTCCAGCATGTGCTCTCCTCTCTTGAAGAAAAGCTCTGTGCAACCTTCACGACCACGTCAGATTGGACCCTTGGTTTCACATCTCGGGAGAAAGAGACCCCCCTCTCCTGGGGCACTGGCTCAGAACTGGGAAGAGTGAAGAGGGAAGAGGCTGCGTACAGGACCTGATGTGGCTGAGCCTCTTCTGGGGCAGAAGGCTCCTACCACGTCCCTGTCTGGAGACGGACTCAAGGAACCTACAGAATGGTGGAATCTCGGTAACTTTGCTCAGGCTCCTGTCCCATCATTGTGTTGTCTTCAGTGTTTATTCCATCTCTGTGTCTGTGTGGAAATCTATAGAGATGGTTGTGGCTGACCTCATACATTAGAAGACAGGAAAATGGAAGTGGCACAGCAAGTAACTTAGAGCCGATAAACAGCCGGCAGAGCATTATGGAACATAAAATTTAAAACGCTTTCTGGGCCTCAGCTTCCTAAAGCTTCTTTGACTGTCAAACGTTGTTACTAAGTCCAAGTATAAGACGTCTGCCGCTCTACCTTACACACCACGCACAGGCCGCAAGGCCACCGGGAAATGATGAAAACATGAATGCGGGCAGCATTGCTGTGGTGTTAACCCTACCTTTGAAAATACTTACGTTTGTGATCTGTAATTTATTATGGCTCTGGTCTGTCTGTATCCAGGTGAAGCTGTGTTTCAGGGAGCATGCATGTACACACACACAAGCATACATATGTACACACAAGCACACCACATGTACACACAAGCACACACATACACTCTGGTGCACACAAGTATCCACACAAACACACATGCACATATATGTGCACACATGAACATGCACACCCATGTAAAACCACACAAGTGCACACACTGATGCATATATATGTACACATGCACATACTCCGGAGCACACGTACATGCATGCGCAAACACACATGAACACATACACACACTCACAGGCACATACAATATACTTGCTAAGAGTTGAAGCTGGGCTGTGCCACCCATGTTCGACTATCTCCAGAGAAGATAGTCCCAGTTCTCCAGAGCGGGTGGCCCCAGCTCTTTAGAGTATGTAGTCACAGTTTTCTCGAGTGGGTAATCCTAGTTCTCTAGAGTGGGTTATCCTAGTTCTCTAGAGTGGGTAATCCTAGTTCTCTAGAGTGGGTTATCCTAGTTCTCTAGAGTGGGTAATCCTAGTTCTCTAGAGTGGGTAATCCTAGTTCTCTAGAGTGGGTAATCCTAGTTCTGTAGAGTGGGTAATCCTAGTTCTCTAGAGTGGGTAATCCCAGTTCTCTAGAGTGGGTAATCCTAGTTCTCTAGAGTGGGTAATCCTAGTTCTCTAGAGTGGGTAACCCTAGTTCTCTAGAGTGGGTAATCCTAGTTCTCTAGAGTGGGTAATCCTAGTTCTCTAGAGTGGGTTATCCTAGTTCTCTAGAGTGGGTAATCCTAGTTCTCTAGAGTGGGTTATCCTAGTTCTCTAGAGTGGGTTATCCTAGTTCTGTAGAGTGGGTTATCCTAGTTCTCTAGAGTGGGTAATCCTAGTTCTCTAGAGTGGGTAATCCTAGTTCTCTAGAGTGGGTAATCCTAGTTCTCTAGAGTGGGTTATCCTAGTTCTCTAGAGTGGGTAATCCTAGTTCTCTAGAGTGGGTTATCCTAGTTCTCTAGAGTGGGTAATCCTAGTTCTGTAGAGTGGGTTATCCTAGTTCTCTAGAGTGGGTAATCCTAGTTCTCTAGAGTGGGTAATCCTAGTTCTCTAGAGTGGGTAATCCTAGTTCTCTAGAGTGGGTTATCCTAGTTCTCTAGAGTGGGTAATCCTAGTTCTCTAGAGTGGGTTATCCTAGTTCTCTAGAGTGGGTAATCCTAGTTCTGTAGAGTGGGTTATCCTAGTTCTCTAGAGTGGGTAATCCTAGTTCTCTAGAGTGGGTAATCCTAGTTCTCTAGAGTGGGTAATCCTAGTTCTCTAGAGTGGGTTATCCTAGTTCTCTAGAGTGGGTAATCCTAGTTCTCTAGAGTGGGTTATCCTAGTTCTCTAGAGTGGGTAATCCTAGTTCTCTAGAGTGGGTTATCCTAGTTCTCTAGAGTGGGTAATCCTAGTTCTGTAGAGTGGGTTATCCTAGTTCTCTAGAGTGGGTAATCCTAGTTCTCTAGAGTGGGTAATCCTAGTTCTCTAGAGTGGGTAATCCTAGTTCTCTAGAGTGGGTTATCCTAGTTCTCTAGAGTGGGTAATCCTAGTTCTGTAGAGTGGGTTATCCTAGTTCTCTAGAGTGGGTAATCCTAGTTCTCTAGAGTGGGTAATCCTAGTTCTCTAGAGTGGGTTATCCTAGTTCTCTAGAGTGGGTAATCCTAGTTCTCTAGAGTGGGTAATCCTAGTTCTCTAGAGTGGGTTATCCTAGTTCTCTAGAGTGGGTAATCCTAGTTCTCTAGAGTGGGTTATCCTAGTTCTCTAGAGTGGGTAATCCTAGTTCTCTAGAGTGGGTTATCCTAGTTCTCTAGAGTGGGTAATCCTAGTTCTCTAGAGTGGGTAATCCTAGTTCTCTAGAGTGGGTTATCCTAGTTCTCTAGAGTGGGTAATCCTAGTTCTCTAGAGTGGGTTATCCTAGTTCTCTAGAGTGGGTAATCCTAGTTCTCTAGAGTGGGTAATCCTAGTTCTCTAGAGTGGGTTATCCTAGTTCTCTAGAGTGGGTAATCCTAGTTCTCTAGAGTGGGTAATCCTAGTTCTCTAGAGTGGGTTATCCTAGTTCTCTAGAGTGGGTAATCCTAGTTCTCTAGAGTGGGTTATCCTAGTTCTCTAGAGTGGGTAATCCTAGTTCTCTAGAGTGGGTAATCCTAGTTCTCTAGAGTGGGTAATCCTAGTTCTCTAGAGTGGGTAATCCTAGTTCTCTAGAGTGGGTAATCCTAGTTCTCTAGAGTGGGTAATCCTAGTTCTCTAGAGTGGGTTATCCTAGTTCTCTAGAGTGGGTAATCCTAGTTCTCTAGAGTGGGTAATCCTAGTTCTCTAGAGTGGGTTATCCTAGTTCTCTAGAGTGGGTAATCCTAGTTCTCTAGAGTGGGTAATCCTAGTTCTCTAGAGTGGGTAATCCTAGTTCTCTAGAGTGGGTTATCCTAGTTCTCTAGAGTGGGTTATCCTAGTTCTCTAGAGTGGGTAATCCTAGTTCTGTAGAGTGGGTAATCCTAGTTCTGTAGAGTGGGTAATCCTAGTTCTCTAGAGTGGGTAATCCTAGTTCTCTAGAGTGGGTTATCCTAGTTCTCTAGAGTGGGTAATCCTAGTTCTCTAGAGTGGGTTATCCTAGTTCTCTAGAGTGGGTAATCCTAGTTCTCTAGAGTGGGTTATCCTAGTTCTCTAGAGTGGGTAATCCTACTTCTCTAGAGTGGGTAATCCTAGTTCTCTAGAGTGGGTAATCCTAGTTCTCTAGAGTGGGTAATCCTAGTTCTCTAGAGTGGGTTATCCTAGTTCTCTAGAGTGGGTTATCCTAGTTCTCTAGAGTGGGTAATCCTAGTTCTCTAGAGTGGGTTATCCTAATTTTATAGAGTGAGCAGTCCTAGTTCTCTACAGTGAGCAATCCCAGTTCTCTAGAGTGGGTAATTCTATTTCTCTAGAGTTGGTCATCCTAGTTCTCTAGAGTAGGTATTTCTAGTTCACTAGAGTAATTCTAGTTCTCTAGATTGGGTGGTCCCGGTTCTCTTGAGTAGATAGTCTCTGTCCCCCAAATGCTCCATGTTTGAAATTCTCTATGATTCCGGTTCTGCTGCCTGCACCACCACAGATAACAGAGCAATTGTAACATTCACATTGGCCTTGTCAACAATTGGTTAGGGGAGGAGGAAGCCAGACTTCTGCGGACAGCTGAGAGGCAGACGCAAGCTTGCTTTGGGGAGAGAGAAGGGAGTCTCTGGCCCCACAACTGTGAATGAAGACACACTGAGGACCCCCACCCCACACTCAGACTTTCAGGACTCACAGGGGTGGAGCCCAGGCAACCAGCATCTGTGCTTCTTATGATCTGAGTCAGATTTTCTAGAGGCTTATTCTAGTTAGGGTTGAGATTTTTTCCCTTGCTGCTGAGATTATTTTAACTGACCAAGTTAGCGCTTTATAGAGAGTCATTCATTCTAATAGGCCATGAGAATTATTGAAGGTATGAGCTCTTCACCAATGATTTTAAGACTTCCCACTAATATAGTGACCAGGAAAGGTTCCCGTCCTAAATCCTTAGCTTTTGAAAATGACACCCTGCTTTCACTTTGGGATGGCCAGATGTGTATAGACATTGGATCTGGCATCACACTTCACAAGTGGGCTGAGGTGATGCGGACTCACAGGGAGCAGAAGAATGGAGATGCTGCTCTTAATCGCCTGCACCAGCTGCCTTCTGTACCCATTCCTGGGCAAGTTTCAACCTCTCTTCGCACTCAGAGATGTCCTCCTGCCTCTGGGCCTTTCTGAGTCAGAGTTTTGGGAAAAAACAGGCCCCTTCCTTTCTCATGGTGGCTGAAGGACTTGGAAAGGGGTTTAACTCTCTCCACCCTACAGCATCCTTGGGCCCCACCCAGCTGGTGAGCTCCTCTTCTGCTTGCCTGGACATCCAGCCACGTGTTTGTTTGTGGAGGGTGATGGAGTAACAGAGCTTGGCTTGGGAGTCAGGGCACCAGGTCCCAAGCCTGGAACATTCCCAGGCTGATGGCCTTGGGTAAATGGCTAAGTCTCTCTTTCTCATTTGGGATTCTGTTTCCCAGATGGATCTGTCTGGCCCTGGGGACAGTGGGAGCAGGAGGTGGGCCAGTGGGGGCAGGGTGACCTGGGTGCATTGGACGGTAGAGTGGGTTTAGGACCGAGTACAAGACTGGCTTCCATTGGAATGGAAGTACTCCGAATGAGACCTCAGACCACGGCCTGGAAGGAATCCTCTAATACCCTGGCTTTCTAGCCAGCAAATGGGGACACAGGAGCCAGAGGGAAGAGAGGCTTCAGAGACGAGAGTATGAAACGTCCACTGAGAGGCGCTCCCTGGGATTGATCCAGATTCACAGAACCAGGGATGTATTGTGTTGTTATTCTTTCTTTTCTTTTCTTTTTTTTTTTTTTGAGACAAAGTGTCACTCTGTCGCCCAGGTTGGAGTGCAGTGGCATGATCTCGGCTCACTGCAACCCCCATCTCCCAGCGGGTTCAAGCAATTCTCTTGCCTTAGCCTCCCGAGTTGCTAGAATTACAGGCGCCTGCCACCACGCCCAGCTAATTGTTGTAGTTTTAGTAGAGACGGGGTTTCACCATGTTGGTCAGGCTGGTCTCAAACTCCTGACCTCAGGTGATCCACCAGCCTTGGCCTCCCAAAGTGCTCAGATGACAGGCGTAAGCCACCACGCCCAGCCATTATTATTATTTCTTAAAGTAAACAGATGGGGGGAGTGGGTTATAATGAAGAAGCCTGCATGGGTTCACTAGGGCGACCACAGCAAAGGCATACATACGCAGTGGCTTAAGCAACACAAATGCATTCTCTCCCAGTTATGGAGCCTGGACACCCAAGGTCATGGGTTGATTCCTCCAGAGGCCTCTCTCTCTGGCTCACAGATGGTGTGTCCTCCTGTGCTTGTCCGTCTGTGCCTTCCTGTGTCTCCATTTCTTTTTCTTTTAAGGACACCAGTCATAATGGATTAAGACCCACCCAAACAACCTCATTGAACTTAATCATTTCTTTAAAGGCCCCACCTCCAAACACCATCACAAGCTAAGGTACTGGGGGTTAGGGCTTCCACACATGAGCTCGGCATGACACAATTCAGCCCAGAACAGAGCCTTATGTGTACGTGCGACAGTGTGCTCACGTCTTCTGGAGGACCCTGGGTGCCTGGCAACTGATGGGCACTCAACCAATGTTTGGATGAATTTGTAGAAGACATTTTGTTGAAGTCCTAATTGTTATAATAGTATTTGACC
Source organism: Gorilla gorilla gorilla (assembly GCF_029281585.2). Lineage (NCBI taxonomy): Eukaryota > Metazoa > Chordata > Mammalia > Primates > Hominidae > Gorilla > Gorilla gorilla. The sequence continues at coordinate 109,284,194 of NC_073243.2, read as the reverse complement.
CAAATCTGATGTGATTTGCTTGCTTTTTTTAGTTAAATTATTTTTTAATGCTGTGGTCACAATGGTTTAATCTTCCCTGGGATCCTTTTCTGCCCTCTTTTAGAATTTTTTTATGTCAAACCCTAAGAACAAAAGTTCAATAAAGTGCCTCTGGTATTTACCAAAGGTAGAGGGCCCGTTGGCACGTTTCTGATTCTTTGAACCCTCTCATACCGGGCCCCCAGTACCTTGTTAAATATTTTCCCCAGTTTTAATCAAGATGAGCATTTGCACACAGATTTTCTCTTGGCTGCTTATGTTAACTTCTCTATTTCCAGCTTCGTTTAAAGCACAGTGCCACTAACTCATAAAATTAATTCCCATTTCGTGGGGTTGTCAGAAATGAGGATTGTTCTGACCCCTACTTGAACTCATCAGCTGAAATGAAGTTGTTCACTGAGCTGGGGAAGACAAAGCTTGGCTCCAAGAAATTAATCAGCTCCATCAGCCCTCGGAAGAGGCCTGGAGACCGCCCCGCCACTCTGACCCTGGATAGCTCCGGATCCCGTGCGTAAATGAAAGCCATCACTCCTGGCAAGGAAGATACTAAATTATAGGCTTTTAAATTTAATTTTCAGTTTACTTGTGTTTTCGATTAGCGTGCCATGTCTCATAAAGGTGGCAGTACCTTTCAGTAGTAAACACCTCCATCCTGTAGCTTGCACTGCCCTTGTCATGAAAAGGCAAATTTGAACCAAGATCTGTTAGCAAATGAAACATGGAGTGTTTTTTTTATTTCCTCTGACACCTTAAGCAACAATAGCGAATTATTTTCTTCACGCCAAAATCGATAACATGCTTGGAAATAAAAAGTTGCCATGGGCCTGGGGCCACAGAATTTCCTGACAGGCTCCTGAAACTATTTTCTGACCGCCGGGAGGCCGGCTGGACAGCCACTCACTCGTCTTTCCTGATTTACTCGCGGGACAGCTCCCCGGGCTAGCGAAACTCACAGGCTGGATGACAGATGGTGGCTGGAGACCCAGTGTCCCTGCGCACCTTTCTCTCCATGGGACTTCTGTCATGCACACTCAGAAGGGGAAGTTTCTTCTGTTCTTGAGAGCAGAAATTAGAATTGCCCCTTCTTGGAGCATTCTGACATTGGTGACAGCCCTCTTTGTTCCCCGCTGATGACCCCAGGTGTAGGTTTACACTTAAGCAACATTAACCGCTTTAAGAAAGAAAAGCTCCCGAGAAAGTCTTATTGATGCCTCAGACTTGAAGCGGACTGCACAAAGAGATCCCAGGGCTGACTGAGCCACGGTCCCATGGCCCCCACAGCAAGGGTTCTTCAGCACCCCAGCAGGGAGCTGGACAGGGAACCAGAGGGGTTGGAGGTCTGCAAGGCATAGAAACAACACCCTCCAACACTTGTCACCCAACAGACCAAGTGGATTCAGGAAAGCATTGGCGGGGCCGCGTGCCTGGAGGTCTCAGGATGGATGTGGAGGGAGTGAGGGTCCCAGCTCATGATGGAGGTGGAGGGAGTGAGGGTCCTAGCTCGGGATGGAGGTGGAGGGAGTGAGGGTCCCAGCTTGGGATGGATGTGGAGTGGAGGGAGTGAGGATCCCAGCTCAGGATGGAGGTGGAGGGAGTGAAGTTCCCAGAGTGCCTGCAGGTGTGGGCTGGGCTCCGCAGTGGGTGCTGCCTGTGCTGCCATCTGCTCCTCTGCCCACCTCACTGCCTCCTCTTGACCAGCCTTCTCTTCTCCCTCCAGGTCCCCTCTTCTTCCCTGGAAATCCTAGCAGTGGCATAAGGGTGAGAGCAGGCTCTTAGGGAAGGGGACCCTGGCCTCAGTGAAGGCTGGAAGGTGCCCATGCTGCAAACCCAGAGAGGCTGGGGAGGAACTGGAGATCACAAGCTCAGAAAGCACGGGGGCCTCAGGGGCTGGACCTACCCTCCTCAGCGGGACAGCAGGGCCCCTTGGCGCAGCCTCTCCCCTCACCTGTCCCTCACTCTCTCTCTCTCTGCTGAGTGGGGCTGGCCCATGCCCCACGCCCTTACCCCCCAGGAGGGCCCCACAGGAGTAGTTTGATCCACACCTGAAGGCCTAGAGGAGCCATGGGGAAAGGAGCAGGGGAGAGGCCGGAGGGTCTGGGAAGTTATTTCCCATTTACTGGAAAATCTTCACCCTTCTTATCCTCGCTCCTCTTTCTGCCTTGGCCCCCATAGGTGAAGAAGGTGAGGACAGTGGTGCTGGACCGTGTCCCCCGGCCCTAGGAGCTGCCACTCCTGCCACCCGCAGCCTGGGTCTTCATCTCAGAGAACTCCGCAGCCAGGGCTCTCACCAAGCAGGCTCCGGCCTCTGCCCTGTTCTCTGCCCACCTTCTTCTTGTAGGCAAGCGAGGTCCCCTCTCCAGGGTTCAGTTTCAGCATCTGCAAATGGGCACAATAACACTCACAGCTTCCCTGGATTGCCAGGGGGTGGACAGGTCACTGAGGTCAAGCACTCAGCAGTGTCCCATAGCAAGCACTGGCCACTGCGGCTGGGAGATCAGCTTCCTTTCCCGATTCTCAGGGTGCATGGGCGTTTGCTGAAGCTACACGTCCAGGGACTCCTTCCCACTGAGGGGTTGCGGGTGCTGTCTTGTGGGGGCAATGTTTGCTGAGACTCCATGGATGAGTGGCCAGACCCTTGTGGACCCCAGCTCTGCTGGCTTCTAATAGCAGGGCATCGGGGAGTTAGACTGGAGCTTCATTTCCTCTTCTTTAACATGGCATTTCACGGGTGTTGTAAGCATGAGATTAGGTAAAGTTATTCCTGTGGAGTTGCTGACTCCACCCCTGATGTGTAGTCACCAGTGCCCCTTCCTTCTCTGGGCTCAGACAGCAGCCTCAGGTGAGCTATGACTCCTCCCAGAAGAAAACTGTCCAGGATGCCGCGCCCCCGGCTCTGGGCCCCGTGAGCCAAATTACTGTGTGGATGCTCAGGCCCTTCTATCAGTCCGCCAGACCTGGCCAGCCACTCAGGGGCCCATCTTTCCTTTGTAGAGGCACCTGGGGATTGGGAGAAGCTGGCCAATGTGCAGCATCCTCGGGGAGGACTTCCTGGCCTCCAGTGACAAGATCCCAGAGATGGGGAAGGCATTGAACACATGTGTGCTGCTGGGGAGACTGCCGCCCTGAAGCACACCTGTGTCCCTGGGGTGGGGCCATCTGGGTACTTGCTCCCCCCAGCACCATGTCTCACTCTTTTAGAATGTTTGTTCTCATTGCACTGAGATCCTTATCGGCCCTCCTCCCAGTGCCTCCAGCAACAGTGGGATTTTCCTGGCCCTGCACTGTGGCTGCTGAGTACACGGACCCTTATGTCCTGCCTGACCACCTCCCCTCTGCCCACCCACCCTTCGATGTCCCCAGACAGTGGCTGCTCCAGCATCTCCCTGACCTGTCACCTTCTCTTCTTCCTCCATCCCCAGGAGGGGCCCGGGTGGGCACAAGAGGCCTCCCCCACCAGCTTTTCAGACTGCTTCTGCGGCTGTGCTGGCTTCTGCGCAGCCTTCCCCATGCTGGAATGCCCCTCACTCTGTTGAGTGTTGAGTGCCGTGGCTGCTGCAGCAGGACCCACAGTCTGGGTGGCTCAGACAGCAGGGAGGCATGCATCCTGTCTGTGCGGGAGGCCACAGGTGCATAGGCCGGCAGGGCTGGCTCCTTCTGGAGGCTCCGGGAGAGGAGCTGCCACACCTCTCCCACCTGCTGGCTCTGCCCGTGACCCTTGGGACCCTTGATTTGCAGACAGCCATTCTTATCTAGCCTCTGCCATCAGGTGGCCAGCTTCCGGTGTGTCCCTGCATCCCTGCCAATCCACAGGGCCTTCTTTTTTTTTTTTTTTTTTTTTTTGAGACGGAGTCTCACTCTTTCGCCCAGGCTGGACTTCAGTGGTGCTATCTTGGCTCACTGCAAGCTCCGCCTCTCGGGTTCACTCCATTCTCCTGCCTCAGCCTCCCAAGTAGCTGGGACCGCAGGCACCTGCCACCGCGCCTGGCTAAGTTTTTGTATTTTTAGTAGAGATGGGGTTTCACCGTATTAGCCAGGATGGTCTCGATCTCCAGACCTTGTGATCCGCCTGCCTCGGCCTCCCAAAGTGCTGGGATTACAGGCATAAGCCACCGTGCCCGGGCCACAGGGCCTTCTTATAAGGACATCATCACTTGGATTTAGGGCTCACCTGAATCCAGGATGACTTCATCTTACCTTGATCACATCTGCCACAAATCCATTTCCAATGAAGTCGTGTTCATAGGTACCTGGAGTTAGAACTGGAGTGTATCTATTTTCCCTGAATTGGACAATTGGATCTTTTCTGGCTGTCCATCACTGCACCTCCTTCTGTTTATGTTTGTGCATTATTGTGGGAGCTGCCAAGAGAAAGCCCCCATCTCCACATTGCCCGGGAAACCCAGCCTGTGGGACATCCTCCCAGGACTTGGGTCCAAGGAGCTAAAGACAAGTGGGCAGGAGGCCCTCGCGGAGGTGCTCAGCGAGTCCAGGGTCTGCATGTGCAGCCAGTGTGGCTCTGGGGCCTTCAGGCTGCTCCAGCAAGTCCGTGGCAATGCCCAGTGACCCTTTCTCCATGTCAGACAGTCCCAGCCCCCAGCCATGAGCAGGTGCAGGTAGTCCAGAGCCTGTCTTCCCTGTCAGCTCCCCTTCCTCAGCCTTTAGGGCCCTGCTCAGGACAGATGGGTCCAGGAGCCTTCCCTGGGAGCCGGGGGTAGACCAGAATCTTCTGTTTTGCTCCCTGAATGCACATTCCTCTGTGATTGCATTTACTGCCTTCCCTGTTGTTATCAGCACATGACTGTGTCTCCCAGGCTGGAGGACAAGAGCCAAGCCCTCCCTATCTTTGTGCACGCATTTCCAGGGACACGAGGACCTCACTAGGCACTTGTGAAATGAATGAATGAATGAATGAACCTCTCACAGTGTCCACGAGCGTCTGGCTATCGCCATTTTCCCACCGTGGACCCAGATGGGCCTCCTGGGTAATTTTGCTGCTAAACAGTGGGAGGCAGATGCTCTCAGGCCTCCCTGGACTGCAGAAGCCCTCAATACTTTCACCCCAGGAATGGAAGCGCTGAGAACCTGCCCTGGGTCAGAGCAGGGTAGCCCCTGAGTGCAAGCGTGGCTTCCATTATTTTCATTGCTACAACTCTCCGAGAAAGGCGTCCTCATCTTTGCTTTCCTCGGTCTTGGAGAGCTGGTCACCTGCATCGGTCACTGAGCTAGCGGACCTCAGAGCCGGGAGGAGCTAGGCCTGTTCAGTACAAGACACCCTCACTCCTTCACTCTCTAGAGGCTGTGCCCTGTTCAGAACGTGGGGAAAACCCAGAGCACACATGGTGCAGATGTCTATTCCACATATGCCTGCCATTGCAGCCTGTCCACAGACACCTGGGCCAGCTACCCAGCTGACACCTCCACCCTGATGTTTGCCCTACGCCTGGGACAGGGGGCTTCATTCTCCCCCAGCCCAGTGCATCTGCACCTTTCTGCAGGATTCGGAAGCAGCACGCCATCAAGACTGCATTTTTCACAACTACCGACAAAATGCGAGGTGGCAAAACTGTTAACCATGGTGATATCTTTCCAGTAGATTAAAAGGAAAAATGAGATTTTTATTATATGAGTATAACAATAATTAAAACACTTAATCTATGTATATTTCATTTCTGTGGAGCAGGTGCAATTCAATTGAACAGCATTCTCTTTTCTCACTCCCTATAACTGGCCCACCAGCTGTGGCTATTACTACTTTGTGCAAAAAATAAGGAATTGTAAATAATGTATTTTCCCATAACAAAACCCAATGAAATTGACTTATGTATTTATTCTATTTTCATAACTTATATATTCTATGATATAACTATATGCAATTAAGCTTGTCATGTTATATATAATTAAATTGATTACATATTCAAAATGACATAAATAATATAGCAAATATATTAATATTTACAAAATAATACATTACATATAGTTAAACATATTGTATTATAATTAATTATGTATTAGATGTTATATTTCTAAAATGCTTTATAAAATGTGATATACAAGAATGTATACTATGTGATTATATGATTTATGAATTATTACTTACTTTTCAATTCCAGTCCCCTGTGTACAGATGCTACACTTCCTGCCCCTGTTGACATAAATATCTGGTGTTTGCCCTCAGCAGAGGAGGGGCAGAATCTGCCTGGTATTGCCTGTTCCTGTGTTTCCCACTCTCCTCTCTTCCCAGCTTCTTCTCTGCAGCTCCTCACTCCCAGCTTCTCCCTTCAGCTTCTTCCCCTCCACTTTCTCCCTCCCCAGCTTCTCCCCACTCCAGCTTCTCCCCAGCCTTCTCCCTTCCACCTTCCCCTTCTCCACCTTCTCCCTCTCCTGCTTCTTGCTCCCAGCTTCTCCCCTCAGCTTCTTTACCTCCACCTTCTCCCTCCCCAGCTTCTCCCCACCCCAACCTTCTCCCTTTCCACCTTCTCCCTCTCCAGCTGCTCACTCCCAGATTCTCCCCTCAGCTTCTTTCCCTCCACCTTCATCCTCTCCAGCTTCTCACTCCCAGCTCCGTGATTCTTTCTGAGTTGAGATAAATGTGGCTTCTCCCTGCCATGGTTGTACTTTGGGGAAAATGTCCATGCTCATCTGGCTGCCTTGATCTTCTGTCTACAGAATCCAATAAGCCACCACTAGGCCCATCTGTCCCTTTGTAGGGAAGGAGTGTGACTGTTCCACTTTGCCCCACTTGGGCCTTTCTCCTCTGATGAAGCTACAGCCTCTGGTCTGGAGGTCAGAACATGTGTCCAGTGTTTAGTTCATGCTAGCATCAGGGGATTAAAGAACCACTTTTGTGTTAACATGGCTATCCAGGAGTCTCCCCAGATGGCATCGTGTTAAAAGGCACACCTTGTATTTGGGCCTGTTCATCTTTTTACATCCAGGTCATGAAGAGCTGTCTCTGCTGCTGGTAAGAAGGAGCTCTGCTGGCAGCGGAGCTCCTTCCAGAGCATCGTGAAGCCAGCATCCCCTCAGGCCCTCCTGCGTGGGTGTGTGCAGACCTGGGAGGCTCCAGGGTGGGTGTCCTTTGAGTCCCCTTCCCTGGCTGGGCCTAACTCCTGTCCTGTGTTGCTGGCCACACCCTGCTCTGGAGAGCCAAGTCCGTGCTCTCTTTTGTGAGAACATCTGGGTCTGTATTAGGCATATTCAATGCTTTTCTCTCTGAATTTAAAAAGGAAAAAAAAAAAAAAAAACCAGCAGATCTCGTAAGATTTAACCAATACCAACGAAAAGCATGTTCAACTGACTTTCAGTTTTATTGAGTAAATAATTCACTCAAAGTTCCAGATACTTTTCTAATGGACTTAGTAGAAAGTCTCCCAGTTTCCCACCCTGCCTGCCTTCCCCCCGAAATGGGTCATCCGTGGTGTTGGCTTCCTGTGCAGGCAACAAGAATCTCCACACGGAGGCAAAGACACCCCTGCAAACATGCCTTTGACACAAAGCCTGCACGCTGTCTGCACTGTGCTCGGATTTATCTGCATCTTGGGTGTCATTCCTCAACAGATGCTGGAGAATGTCTTCATTGTTTCTTTGTTGTTGTTGTTGTTGCCGTTGTTGTCCTGAGCTGTCAATTGCTCACCTCTCCCCGGATTTAGTCAGAGCACTGCACATAACTGTCACACATCTCCATCATCTGCCCCATGTCTCCAGATGGTAGGTCTAAACCATTCACTTCTCCTCTTCGCTCCTGGGTTCTGCTTATTTTCAGAAGATCACCTTTGTGTTTATGCCCTGAACCGATTCCTGATTATTTGGGGATAGGAAAAGTGGGCCATTGTTTCACATATCTCTGGGCCTGCCCCAGGAACCCCCACTCTTTGGCACTGAAGGGTGACCCTGCTCTGCCCAACCTGAAGCCCCATCCTGAGAGAGAGAAGGGTGAGGACACTGCTGGAGGTGTGTGGCTGGGCCAGGAGCTGCCCATGGGAAGCCCTACAGTTTCCAGGCCTGCTGCTCAACCCATAAAAAAGACAGGTGACCAAAATGCTTCTGAAATGTGGTATTGGAGCCTAACAGAAGGCCCTGCCCCACCAGAACATTCGAAGCAGCCAGGCAGAAAGCGCCCAGTCCACTAGAGCCAGTGTAAGAGGGAGTCCCCTCTGCCTAAACCCAGGCCGGGAAAGTAACCGGAAGACAGCCGATGTACTGTCTGCATGCTGCTATTTCCTGGTTTTGGCCACGGCTGCCCTGTAAAAGCCCATTGTCCTGCCCTGCTCAGGGGGTCTTCCTCTATTTTGTAGGCAAGCTGCTGTTCCACTCATCACTAATAAAAGCCATTTAGATCTTTAAAACTCAAATCTTTGACATTTTATATATTTTTTTAACAAAATGAATACAAGAAAGAACGTATTTATGTCCTATCCAGTTCAACATTCCTGCAGCTCTGAGCAAAGCACCTACGCATTGAGAGAACATTCTAGACCAGGGCTAGCACACATTGACCGTAAAGAGCCAGGCGGCATTGTAGGCTGCTGTTCTTCTGGTCTATGTCACTAGGCCTGCCCTCTGCCCTGTTACCGGGAGGCCACCAGCCACACGCAGGCAAGAGCACCCCAGACCGTGTGCCAGCTGAGCTTCAGGAACTCTGACGTTTGGACTCCACGTAGCTTGCACATGCCACAAAACATGATTTGTCTTTTGATTTTCTTCTCAACCACCTCAAAACGCAAAACCATTCCTTGGAGCTCGGAGCTATACAAAATTAGGATAGAGGCTACATCTGGCCCCAGGGCTGCTGTTTGCACACCCTGGTTCTAGTGTGGGCTCCACACTGTGAGTGAGGGTCCTGACAGAGGTTCAGGGTGTCGCCACCCCTACACCCCACTCCTGCCATCTGCTTTCTGCTCTGCTGGCCACAGCGGGGAATCAGGAAAAAGATAAGGCCCTGGTCCTAGCCTCAGCAACCAAGCTGCTTCTTTGGGCAGTCAGGGGCCACCGTAACTCTTGCTTTCCAACAGGCTTCTGGGGAAAGTGGGTTCTAGGGTCCCCGGGCTGCCCCTTAGGGGTGAATTGGGATTCCTTGCATCATGGCCTGGGGTCAGATTTGTCCCTCTTGGGACAAAATTGGGCTTTTGTAAGTGAAAAGAGGCCACCCAGGACTATTTATCGAATGAGTGAATGAAAGGCAGATTCTCTCTCCCATCCAATGGGTACTGGATGCCTGCAGCCCTGCCTGAGTTGCTCTTCTGAGCATTCCTTTAGTCTCAAGGCAAAATGAGGCCAAGCTGGAGGTGTCAGCAGACATCTCACCCGACATGAGCTGCTCTGCTCTTGCTTTCATGCTTGAGGTGAGGCAGGGCAGGGCCCTCCACTGGCGTGTCTCCCCGATATATGTACAGTGGCACCAGAGCACTGGTACGTTTCAGCATCAATCTCCAATATCACCCCAGTTTCAGCGATGCTGGAGATCCCATACCGGTTATCCATTCCTCTCTCCTGGCCACACTACCCTCAAAGCATCCTCTTGTACTGCACTCCCAGGTCCTGCCAGGGTGAATTCCCTGGAAATCCGTTCAGACAAGACAAGCAGAAGCCACGGGCAGATGATGGGAGGCGAGAGGAGACAGGAGGCCGCGAGGCAGAGGGCAGCGTGCGCTGTAGGGAGGGAGCTAGGTGTGGAGGCAAAGGAAATGGGCGAAGGACGGGGATCCGCTGCCAGGCTGCGGAGACAGTGGGGCTCCGGGTCCAGGAGGAGGCTGGGGCTGTGGCGGTTGCCTCCTGGCCCCCTTTTGAGCAGGGGGGTGCTGTCTGCAGGGCCTGCCTTAGTCCATGATTTGGATTCCGTTCTCCTCCATGCAATGGAGAGGACCAGCTTCTTGGCCTGGCTGTGTCGTGGAAAGCCGACCTTCTGCCGGCTCCCGAGCTCCCGGGGTCCTGCCGACCAGCCGCCCTGCAGCCCGTGCATGATGAGGCCGGCCGGCTGGCAGGGCTACTGCGTGTGTGTTCCAGGTGACAGTCAAGCAGGGGACCAGAAATAAACCTTTTCTGGAAGTAGTTTGATATTCGATAATTTTTGAAAAGCATGCTTGAGTAGTCCTGGAAACACAATGCAGTGGGGCGCTCTTCCCATTTTCTGGTTAGTGATTTTCGTTGTGTCTGGGGAGGGTGGGGGACACCAGCACCCTCCAGGGCTGAAGCCCTCCCAGGGGCTCTCTGAGCACAGCTCCCAGAGGCCACCGAGGGCCTCTGCTGTGCGCAAGTGCAGGGCTCCCAAACCCCCGGGCCATGGGTCAGTACCCGACCATGGTCTGTAACAAAGCAGGCCTCGTAGCAGGAGGTGAGCTCCGCGGAGTGTGAGCATTACCACCTGAGCTCCGCAAAGAGTGAGCATTACCACCTGACGCCGCAGAGAGTGAGCATTGCCACCTGAGCTCCGCAGCGAGTGAGCATTACTACCTGACGCCGCAGAGAGTGAGCATTACTACCTGAGCTCCGCCGCGAGTGAACATTACTACCTGAGCTCCGCAGAGAGTGAGCATTACTACCTGAGCTCCGCAGCGAGTGAGCATTACTACCTGAGCTCCGCAGCGAGTGAACATTACTACCTGAGCTCTGCAGCGAGTGAACATTACTACCTGAGCTCTGCAGCGAGTGAACATTACTACCTGAGCTCCGCAGAGAGTGAGCATTACTACCTGAGCTCCGCAGAGAGTGAGCATTGCTACCTGAGCTCCAGAGAGTGAGCATTACTACCTGAGCTCCACAGAGAGTGAGCATCACCACTTGACGCCGTAGAGAGTGAGCATCACCACCTGACGCCGTAGAGAGTGAGCATCACCACCTGACGCTGTAGAGAGTGAGCATCACCACCTGAGCTCTGCAGCGAGTGACCATAAGCACCTGAGCTCCGCCTCGGTTCAGATCAGCACAGTATTAGATTTTCATAGGAGCACTGGCAGATTCTGAGCCCTGGCAGGCTGTACATACTGCAAGCGGCTCACTAAGATTTCAATGGGCTTATAGGACACACGGAAGATAACTGGCACTGGCCACCTCCTCAGTCACAGGGACGGGCCCCTGTGAGAGCGATGTCATGTACGCAGCCTGTCAGTCCAGCCAGGGAGTGTCCTCACACTTCCGTGTGTCCATGTGAACTGGTGACCTCGGAAACAGAGTGATCCTCAGTGGAAGTGAATGCAGCTTCTGGAAGTAAGGGAAATATTTGTCCAGCAAAGAGTGAGCACTCCATGGGTAACTTCCCACTTTCTATAAAAGTGCTGAGTCGTGCCCACCTCCTCACTTCATAGGTGGAAGTCCTGACACCCAGTCCCTCAGAATGTTACCTTATCTGGAGACAGCGCTTTCCAAGAGATACTGAAGTTAAAATGAGGTTGTTAGGGTGGTGTCTCATCCCATCTGACTGATGTCCCCATAAACAGAGAGATCAGGACACAGAGCAGCATAGAGGGATCCACTGTGAGGACACAGGGAAAAGTCACCATCTCCATGTCTGAGAGAGGCTCAGGACTTGCCAAAACCTGATCCCGGACTTCTGGCCTTGATAACTGTGAGAGAGGAAGTTCTGCTTCTTAAGCCCCGGTGTATGGTGACAATACATTCCCATTGTTTAGGCCACCCAATATAGGGTACTTGTTATGGCAAACTGAACAGACTAATACGAGGGTCAACTGTTTACCGTCAGAACAACACACTTTTATTCAAATCCGCCTTCTCCTCATCCTGTGCCTTTGGTAAGGAGCTGGGTCACTGTGGGCGTCTGTGTGGTCGGTGGCTGAGACATGATGTGGCACTGAGTCTGTGGACATCTTCCCAACACAAACAAGGCCCAGAAAACTTATAGGCACGTGGACAGCAGGGTCCACGCTGAACATCAGAATCAATAATGAGGAATTTTAATTAGCTGGAATGTGGCTTCTGGAATGTGTTTAACTGGCAGCAGTCATAGCTTTGTTTTTGCTCCTTTTCCTCTCTGTCCCACCTCCAACTGCTGAGAGGCTGGCAACTGCTCTCAGGGTGCCCTTTGCTCTTCCCCATCAGGCCCACTTCCAAAGGTTTATTTGCCTGTTTTGACACAGGAAGTACAAGTGTGCATTTCCATGTTGCTTCTGCTTTTAAACAAATTACAACCCTGATAGAAGATTTGCATGAAACAGAAATACTGTGAAATAAGACTCATCATCCAGGGAATGGAATGCGAGGGCTGGGGCCAGGGGTCGGCCACAGCAAGCATGCACCTTCCCACTCCTGTGATGAACTCTACATCACGAAATGCAAGGCAATGATCCCACATGCAGCTTCCTGCAGGAGCGTGGGCATCATTTTTGTGTCTGAAACACTGGACTGACAGGCATGTGCTCCCAAAGCTGCACCGGTGGCCCGTCCCACAGGTCTGCAGTCACCCACCTTGTCCTCGTACTGCACCTGCAGCTGGGCGGGGTCCAGCCTGTCCCCACCTGCCCCCACTTGCCCACAGGTGTACGAGGAATTCCCTTCACAGTCAACCATGAGGACATGCTAGGCCTCCTTTCAAGTTCTTTAGTCAGGGTCAGTGTCAAACATGGTGAAGAAGGTTTACAGCCTGAAAGTTCTGTGCCCACTTCCAGAGTGTGTTCCTAGAAAGAAGTTACAGGATTAAAGTCTCAGGGTGGGGCCAGCAGAGGCCAGGGATGAGGTTGGCAGGAGAGTGGGAAGATGCACACGGTGAGTGTCTTGCAGCGAGACCAGAGTCGAGGCACCTGAGGGTATGCAGTGGGGGCAAGACCCCATCATCTTTCTGCAGAGACAGGTCAGCCAGGGACCTATGGATGGTACCATGTGTTTGGTGTAGCTACAGGTCAAGACTGGCTAGTGAGTGTAATCCCCACCTACAGGTCAAGGCTGGAGAGAGGGATCACCATCTATAGATCAAGGTTGGACAGTGGGATCCCCACCTGAAGTTCAAGGCTGGAGAGTGGGATTTCCATCTATAGATCAAGGCTGAAGAGTGGGATCACCACCTAAAGGTCAAGGCTGGAGAGTGGAATCACCACCTAAAGGTCAAGGCTGGAGAGTGGAATCACCACCTAAAGGTCAAGGTTGGACAGTGGGATCCCCACCTGGAGGTCAAGGCTGGAGAGTGGGATCCCCACCTGGAGGTCAAGGCTGGAGAACGCGATCCCCATATACACAGTTTTTCCACCTGTGACCTTGAAATGCAGCTGCTCCACAGCAACCTCAGAGTCAGGATGAACCAACATTCGGAGTCTGGGAGCTTCTTAGAGGAAGAAGCTGTGCTGACTTCAGTCAACAACTTTATCCTGGCAGGTCTGGGTCCTCAGAGACCTGATGCTCCCTGCTCTGCCTTCTGGGCTGTGTCCTCTTCATTCCCCTGTCCCATGTTCTTCCCTGTGGATCCCTGACCTCTGAAGTTTCTCTGATCTTTTATTCAAATTCCCAGGGAGTAGAGGGTGGTATCAGGGAAAAGAGCAGCACACAGTCTGCCTGCAGCCAAGGCCCCCTGGGCAACATGTTCTGTGTGGAGAAACAGAAGGCCAGTCTGTGACCACACTGACGCAAGCTGATAGGGGACTGCTGCTTGACAGTCAGTGGTTGTCACAGGTTACCGTGCACTTTGAAACAGTAGCTAAATTCCACTGTGTAAAGCCTATGAATTCGGTTTAGCCAATTAGCTCTTTCTATTGACTTTGTGAGTAAGGATGATGCTTGCACCCATTCACCTTTCCTAGGTTATCAATCATGACTACAGCTGTTACAGATGAGGCAGTAACTTCCCAACCTTAATGAGGCTTTGAATTAATTACAAGTCAGGTCCTACACCACGTAACTCGACATGCAAAACCTCTCAAATGCAATATATCAGCACGTATGTAATATTTCAACGCTGGTTATTTGAACCTCACTGAATACACTTTTATTTATTCATCTGTTTTATTAGTTGAATGCTTAAGAAGAATAGTAATAAAGACATTCAGTGTACTAGCTATTTACAAGGTATCAATTGTTGTTTAGGAGCCTTTTTCTAAATCATTAAATGAAATGGAATCTGTGCTCCCCACTAAGTGGATGGGAGACTTGCAGGAAAGGCCCCTGGCATTTACTGTGCACAGCCAGGCATAGCCATCCTCCGGCCGTGGGCCGTGAGCTGCCTCCGTCACCCCACTGCGGGAACCATTTCAGTGTCCCTACTGTGATTTGCTGAGAGGCAAGATGATTTTCAGAGTATAACATCACTCTACCATGCATCATGTATTATTTATGAGAAAAATACACTGTCAGAGTGAAGAAACAGTGCTTTTTGTTTTGGGCAACACATTGCTTTTATCATACACATAATGTCTTGGTTCCTCTCCTAGTCCGTCCAAGGACTGACCTTTCAGATATGCCGACCATGGCTGCACACGTCTTGTTGGGAAGTGTGTGGACCGCAGCCATTGTGCACACGGCCACAACCTTCGCGGCCCACAGTAAGCCTGTTGTGCTCAATCTTCAACTGAGCTCTCTGCTCAGCCCAGAACTTAAGCAGAGACTTTTGAATCCTCGTGCTGCTGTGGTTCCAAATCCATTCGAAGCTGACGTTCTGCAATTGAAAATGAATATTCCCTCTCGACGCTGAGCGAAATGCTTGCTATATACTGGGTGCTTAGGTGGAAAGATTTATTATGCCGAGGAGCGAGACGAAGCTGTGGTTAAACAGATTCAAAGTCTGTGAAGCCGGCAAAGCTCTCAAGAAATAAATTGCAATTTCATTGTGAAGGTAAATTTTCTTTTCATTCTTGATTTACTCTAAACACAGATTGTGAGTCGAATGGAAACAGAAGAGAGACCCATCTCAAAAGCAACATGGGGACGGGGGTATACACTCCAGAAAGCGATTAAGCAGCTCCTTTGTTAAAAAAAAAAAAAAAAAGGCTTGCAGTGACTTCCGAAAAGTACTAAAGTAACACATCCTCCATGTCAGTTTCATGACTCATAATGTGAGTAATTGTTTCAAAATTATAATTCTCAGCTTTGAAGTCTTATTTGCATTGCAAATCCGAAATATTCATTAAATAGTAAACGTGTGAGTAAGAGCAATGCTGCTGGAGCTTTCCAGGGTCACGGTTCTGAGGCCATGTTTGGAGACCCCTTCTCAACTTCACAGACACCTTGGGATAAACACGTATGGACCACAAACTTGTGTTTTCTCTTTTAATTCCAGTAAACTCAGGAAGGCTTTATAGTCTCCTGCTTTATTAGTGGGAGGCTAGCAAAAATATGGCTTTAGGTAACATGATGGAGAAATATTTTTTTTAATTTTTTATGTTAATTAGTGCCTCACCTCCTCCATTCCAGAACAGGTTAGATTATTAACTAAAAAGGAAAGCCTTTTAATAATTGAAAGTATAAACTGAATCTGCAGTTTGAATTTAAAATGTGATATTATAAGTTGATTAGAATGAGAATACTAAAATACTAGGTATTTGGGGAAGATTTTTGTGATTGAATGAGTACATTTGAAATATTTTAATTTTCAGGCAGTTTTGGAAACTTAAGCTTTATTTGAATTTAAAAAATAGGCTTTTGAAAACTATGACATTATTTTAGAAAAAATAAATAACACTTTAACAGCATGCTGGTGAGTTAACTGCTCCTACAATTTGCCTTTTAGGAAATAAAAATGAGGACCACAGCCTGGGCTGTGTTTCCTGGGGGATTGCAGTATTCTAGAGCAGCACCTGGGAGAAAGCCCCAGGGCCCCAGCATGTGTCAAGATGTCCTTGGGTCTGGGCCATCAGGGGTAGGCTGCAGCGGCACACTGGAGGAGCTCCGGATCATGCAGTTTAGGGAGCAATCCCACTGAGTCCCAAGAAGGTGCCGTGTCCTGGTGGCTGAAGATGGCAAGCCCTGGGATCGAACCTTTGACCTGGGGCATGGTGGAGTGGAGTGGTGGGCAGGAGTTGTAGAAAACATTCCTGGCATTGCAGACCACTCACCTTAACAACACACTGCTACTGCTTGTCCTCAAGTCTGAGGCTTAGCCCCTCTGCCTCAGGAAGAGCCTTTGTAGTACTGGACAAAGAAACCTTTGGGACCCTGGATCCCTCACAGGCAGACCCATTCCCCTGTCCAACAGTCCATGGAGGTAGCAAGAATGCATGTCTCAGAGCCTCATGAGGATGCGACTCTGCTCCCAGACACCTGATCTTGCCCGTACAGCACCTGTGCAGGGGGTGCAGGTGGCAGCAGGACCGGCCACATTGTCATGTTCACATCCCAATGGCACCTGCCCAGTCCATCACACAGTGGGTGTAAGTCTATTACATAAAGTGCAAGG
This sequence comes from Gorilla gorilla gorilla, assembly GCF_029281585.2. Lineage (NCBI taxonomy): Eukaryota > Metazoa > Chordata > Mammalia > Primates > Hominidae > Gorilla > Gorilla gorilla. The sequence goes on along the minus strand of NC_073243.2, from coordinate 109,267,828 downwards.
AAACCTCTAGAGATGCACAGGTCCATACCAGTGTGGTGAATTTTTATTCCATCGGTGGATTGCATAAAGTTTAACATAAATCTAGATACAGTATCTGCGTAATGCATAGTAATGTAATATAGTCAGTATCCACTTAATGCATCCAAATGCATAGGACCATGACAGTCAGAGACAGAAAAGTGAAAGTGAATTTTCCCAATAAGCTGTCAGTTTATCTCATTGATCATTTCTCTAAAATACCATGAATTTGGTCCTGAATTTCTCATGTCTACAGCCCTACTGTCTATTACTAGGGGCTACAGCCATAATTCTCTTCCCATTTATTTCCAAAATTTCATAGAATCTGCAGCAAAGGAGGAGCCACACTCTGTCCTGCCTAATATTTTGTGCAGGTGAGACCCAGGGAACTCCAGGCCTGCACTATGGACCATTCAAGTAGCTTGCTAGTGCCACATGCTTGACATACACACACACAATGCGTAATGTTTTCATACATGTTACATACATGCATATTTATATGCAAATATCTGCAGAAGTATCTGTACCGAATCTTTGCTGTACCTATATGGATAGACATATATGTATACTTTATTTTTTAATAGGTAGTTTAGTTTAGAAACCAAAAAGTTAAAAAAAGATGCCCGATGAAGAATCTCCCGGTCCACTTTGCTTCATCCACCCAAGAGATGTTCATTTCTTCTGTTGTTTCCAAACATCTTTTACACAAATATAAGCAAATACAAACATTTTCCTCCCACTCCCTTTCCATTTTGCGAATAGAAGCTCACTGCACAATGTCTTGCCTCTTGCCTCTGTTACTATCAGCATGTCTGAGAGCTCTTTCCACATCAGTACAGAAACAGCCTTCTTGTTCATTTGTCCATCCGCATAGTATTCCTCTATATAGCCTTAATAAAATAATTTTTAACCCAGTCATTGTTGATGGACACTGGGTAATGGTAATCTAATATACAATTTCTAATATCAGAAAAAAATGCTAGAAACAATTTTTTTAAGTATCAGAAACAAAAAACTATATTTTTAATATTAAAATGAATGATGACATTTTACATATGCATGATTTCTATTATTTAAATAAAATTGTTTGACCAAATGCACAAGCATTTATAATTTCAATGGATATTGCCAAGTTGCCCACAAGAGAAGTCCTCCCAAGTTGCACTCATGTCAGTCCTACCTGGGGGTGTTAGAATGCCTTCCTGCAGGTTAGCCTGCATAGTGCTTTCCGGAGTTCAAAGCTGGTCCATCCACAGGTGACAATGACATCACTGAGGTGGCACTGCCATTCCTTCTTTATGTGAAAAATCAGTGAGCCTACGGTCTTGCCATATTTCTAAGAGATGTTCGTATTGACTTTTCTGGGAATTCTCTGTTCATCTTCTTTGTCCAATTATTATTGCTTGCTGACCTTTTTTTAAATAAATGGGTGGGGATTCTTCTCAGGAAAATAAGCCGTTTGTCAGTAATCTCAGTGGAATGCATTTTTTTCCTTCTGATATTTTTTCCATGAAGAAGTTTTTTTAATTTTACATATCACATTTATCAATTTCTTAATTGACTTTTGGATATAAGTTGGAATTGGAAAGGATTGTTTTCTCATGTTTTCTTCTCCTAGTTTTATAATTATTAATAATCAACTTTCCACCCACCTAGATTTTACCCTTTTTACGTGGCTGCTTGCAGAGCTCTCGCCACGGGGCCGGCCACCCGATTCTCCCTCATGCCTTGCTGGTGTGGGAGGCCCTCTCTGTCTTATTCGCTGGTGTGGGAGGCCCTCTCTGTCTTATTCGCTGGTGTGGGAGACCCTCTCTGTCTTAGGCTAAGCCTCCTTTTGATGGGTCCTGCTGCTGGACTTCCACTGTTTCTCTGGACACTGTGCCGAGGCTCTGTGATGCACGTGCTATCTGGTGGGTCCAGTCCTCCTCATCGCCTCCTTGTTTTTCAGACTTCTCATCCATTTACATCTGACAGTTATGCTATGTTTTCCAATGGCTACATTTTTTTTTTTGTGGATTTTGTGGTACATGCTGTTCTTCTCTCTTCTCATCACCCCAGGTTTACAAATTGTGTCCCCAGAAGGTGACCACCCTCTTGGGAACCCAGGAAGACTCTAATCCCAGTGAGTGTGGAGTTCTGTGTGCGCAGACACAGATCAGAGGCTGTGAGACTCAGAGCACTCTGCCTCCACCAAGCCTGTGAGGGCCACGCTGTTCACACGGGCACATGGGGGCCCAGAGCCTTCAGAGTTTGGATCCGGGTGTGTGGCCAGCACCTGTCAGGAAAGCGAACTGCCCCATGACAGTCTGCTCCTGAGCTGCCCCGAGTCCTCAGCCCCCACAGCTCTCAGGCTTTTTTATCCCCTCCCAGTGTGCAGGCATGCAAGTACATGTGTGTGCACACACATGCATGCAATACACACAATACACAATCCACACACTGTCTACACAGAACACACATACCAGACATGCAACACACTCCATACATACCACGCATACTTCACAAACAACCACAACAGTGCACACACAAAATACACCACAATACCACACCACATTGTACACACACCTCTACACACAATACATCTATCACACAGGCCACATACCTAGCATACACCACTCACACAACACATGTCAGTTATACCACCCATACCACTAACACATCACACAGATGCACACATCATACAGCTCACAACATAACACACACCATGCACTCGTTACAGAGCACACAACACTACACACAGATAAAAATGAGTAAAACAAATAGAAAGTTTGTAAAGCCTGAGTTTGCTAAGTGTGATGGCTTCTGCTATTTTCTATTTCGTTCTAGTCTATTCTTTTCTATGTATTCTACACATTTTCTAAAAAGCTGCACCTGGCACTCTGACTTGATTTCTACGCAGGGTGCAGGATGCTGGCCAGTGGATACGTGCCTGTGGGATACCCACTCAGCCCTGTGCCCGGCCCCTGCTCACCCTAGGTCCCTTGTGGGGTTGACTTCTAGAGGCAGATGTGCCTTCTCTTCTCGTATTAATGGGCAAGAATGGGCCACAGGCAGGTTGTTTTTGTTTTTGAATCTTTTCTCTTGATTATAGACCCCTGAAAGCAGGCTACAAAGCACAGGCGGCCATGTCCCTCATCTGGCCAAATGCCCTTCTTCCCAACTTCCCTCTTGCCAAAAGCCAGACAGGGCCTCTAACGCGCGCGCCCACTGTCTTGTTTCCTGGGGTACACGGGCACACGCTACTTGTGGGGGCTTGCTCCTTTGGGACGATATACATGACCTGGTTTGAAAGTGGATGGAAACACCACTGTCCTCTTTAGCGAATAGCTGGATGGCCCGGAATCTGCCATGCCCCTCCAGTCAGGAGCTGGGGCCATGCCATGGGACCATAGAGGCAAACAACTTCCATAGAGCAAACAAAAAGACGATGTCATCTGTGGCTTCGTGTGTTTGCAGAGAAACGTTTACTTTTCAACAACTGCCATTTTTATTTATTTATTTATTTCTAAGAATCTGCACTTTCTCATTCTTTCATGGAGCTAGGACAAAAGGCTTTTCTAAGATTTTTTGTTGTCGTTTTTTGTTTCTAATTTCAGAGCCAATAACAGCGGCTGCTTTTCAGTGTCTCTGTGGGAAGCCACCTTTTAATCATTCTATTTGGGCTTGGATACGTGGTCGTCAAATGTTTACATTAAGAAGTATACAGTGAGCCTTCCCTTTAGAGGCAAATGAGTAGTCGGGCGGCGTGAGAATCCGACTCGATCTGAATATTGATGATCTCGCTCTCCGAGTCTCTCCGGGGCTGGGGGTGTGAGGTGTTGATCATTGCTTCTTACTGATAAGCAGAATATTTCCAGAGCGTGAAGACTTCTGTGGTGTGTGGAGAGGATAACTATAATCTGCACCCGCACGCCAAGCGCTCGCTGCCATTTGCATGGCCAAGCAGCCCGCGTTATGCTAAGCTCTCCATTAGAGCCGCGCGAAAGGTCTCCCCTCATTTGAATAAGGCCTCTTCTGCATGTGAAAAAAGAGCACTGAAAGGGAACGCTCCTTTAATTAGGGTGGCATTTGGAAGCAGAGGCCTTCAATGTTCACTTTTTGTGATGCTAAATTGTCGAGCATTTTCAAATGTGTTCTAATTGTCGTTTCCATTAAACATTTTTATTTCTATTTATTTTTCAAAGTGCGAGTGGCAGGCGTATCACAGAGAGTGAGGGAGTTGATGACTTTGGCTATCTAGATTATGGTAAATTTAAATCAAACTGTTCAATGCAATGTAGAAATATGTTTAAATATAGGATTAGACTTATAGTGTAGGAAGCTGTCAGAAGATCAAAAGGGCTGGTTCAAAAAGTCATGCTGGAAAGGAGTAGAGAGTTACTGGGGAATCCTACAGCAAAATGATTATGAAGTGTTTTGAGTAGATTTCATCCGATCTGACTCTTAAGATAGAAGTCAGCATCGCTGAGAGTGCTGGGAGCCATGGTGGTCACTGTCTTCAGCACACACAGGAAATGACATGTTCGGCTTAAAAGCTGTGTCCTGAACAATGACGCAGAAGCTCCCAGGAGGCACCCAGCAACCCTAGAGGCTGATGGGCACCAATATGAATATGGATTTCTAAACCCATGTTGGATTCCTCTGTTTCTATTTTTTATTTTTATTTTTTAAACAAAAGCAAATTTAAACCTGCCAAGTTTCAAGTAGGCCTGGGAAGGTCAGATTTGGCTTCTTGGAAGGTAGTCCAGCAGTACTATAAGAAACGAGCCTGGGGCTGGGTGCAGTGGCTCATGCCTGTAATCCCAGCACTTTGGGAAGCAGAGGCAGGCAGATCACTTGAGGTCAGGGGTTCGAGACCAGCCTGACCAACATGATGAAACCCCATCTTTACTAAAAATACAAAAAAATTAGCCGGGGGTGGTGGTGGGTGCCTGTAATCCCAGCTACTCTGGAGGCTAAGGCAGGAGAATCACTTGAACCTGGGAGGTGGAGGTTGCAGTGAGCCAAGATTTTGCCGCTGCACTCCAGCCTGGGGAAAAGAGCGAGACTCCATCTCACAAAAAAAAAAAAAAAGAAAAGCAAAAAAGAAAAAAAGAAAGAAAAAGAAAGGAAAAGAGAAAAGAAAAGAAAAAAGAAAAAAGAAAGAAAAAAGAAAAGAAAAGGAGCCTGGTACCCAAGCCAGGGACACTGGAGAAGACCTGTCTGGTGAAACTTCTTGGCAGGCACACCTGTCTTAAGAAGCTGAACCTGCCCTAATTTTTTGGCTTTTAATAAGATCCTTTTAATATTTTCAATATACCTGTGAAGGTGTTCGTGTCTGAAACACGTCATTTGTGCAGTCATTGCAGTTCTAGAGTAAGATGGTTCAAAATAAGTCAGCAATCAATCTAGGGTTAAGAAATGTCTTATTTTTATTCCTGGACGAATCTGCCAGACTTTCCTATTGTATGTGTTGATTCATGGATCCTTTCTCTGTCTCCCTGTGTCTTTCTCTGTCACTTGCCTTAACTTCTATTCAAATACAAATTCTAAGAATTGGGTTTTTTAATCAAGACGGATCATTTATCACGATTTAATATGAATTTGTATGACTGTTTTTTACAAGTATGATTTTATGAATTACTCTTCATTTAAATAAGCATACCACCAATCATTAAGCTTTTTCTCTTATAAACATTTTTATGTCTCTTACTCGTGCAGGTTTGCAAAATGTCATGTTACAGTATTTGTCTCACCATGCCCCTTAAAGACAATTAAATTTAAGTGCTTGTAAGTATATCTTTGCTTCCATTTTAGACATTTTAAAGTGTGTTTTGAAAATATAAAATACACAGTTGACAGCTCATTGCAACAACAAGAAGCCATTTCTGGGCACAGGACTGGACGGAAAGGGAGGAGTGTCACAAGAGGAGCCGTGGAGCCCGGAACTTCTCATGGCCGCGGCATGACGTGGATCAGACCAGTCCACGGAAGCCACCGTGGCACCAGCAGGGGAGAGGCACAGGGGCGGCCAGCACAGGGGTCTGAGTCAAACAGAGCTGTATGTAAATTATGGCCTCTCCATCCCCTCACTGTTACTCCATTCGAAACTATGTCCCTCCCAGTCTCCATCTGTGAAGTGGGGATAAGGCAGCGACCTCCCGTGCACGCATTCATAGAGACCGCGTGCGCCCAGTTTGGTTTTGTTAGCGGCGGCGCATTCTCACAGGTCTGCAGCAACCTTAGTTCTTGCCTCCTCCGAAGAAATAATTTGACCAAGGAGGCGTAAGGTAGAAGGAGATACCGAGGCAAGTTTCAGAGCAGGAGTGAATGTTTATTAAAAGGCTTTAAAGCAGGAACGAAAGGAAGTAAAATACACTTGGAAGGGAGCCAGGCGGGTGACTCGAGAGATCAAGTGCGCAGTTTGACCTTTGACTTGGGGTTTTATATGTTGGCGTACTTCCGGGGTCCTGCGTCCCTTCTCCCGATTTTTCGCGTGGGTGGGGCTGTCTGCATGCGCTGGGGCCTGCCAGCCTTTGGGAGGGGAGCATGCGCAGTGTGTTCACTGGAGTTGTGCACATACTTCGAGGCGTTCTTCCACTACCAGTCCAATGTTCCTAGAAGGTCGTTTACAAGTTAAAAGTTGCTATTTTGTCTCTTAATATGCATGCTTGAGCCCACTCACCCAGAACCTGAGATCTTACTGGGAAGTGCTGATTACGTTTCAGTTTTTTTTGTATCTATTGGGAGACTGCCTTTCCCTAGCGCTGGCTGCGACCAATTATTATTTTAGAGAGACAGTGTAACAGCTGCCTGACCATCACCTGATGGCCGCCTGACATTCCTGGTGGTGGTGGTGGCCCCTCTCCTGCCCTGCTCATGTCTGACTAGCTACCTACAGTAACAGCTTGGTGTTGGAACATGGCCACCCTCAGTCCCTGGGAACCGTCCAGATCACGTTTCCCTGGAGCGGGTTCCCTAACATAAACCACAGGGCGCACATTCCGAAAACCCTTGGGTATCCCACAAAGTTTCTAAAGGCTGCTGAGAGGATGTTTTATGTGTATTTCGAATAGTTCTGAGGGATGTAGATACATGAAAACTATTAGGAAATATTTTATTCATTTTATTGATTATTTAATGAGTCTAATTCAGAGACCCGTTAATCTTTCTATAGACTTAGAGAATCTGTAGCTGAAGCCCCAGAAGGACTGTTGCTGTGATGGGGTGGGTGAAGCCAGACGTGAGAGATGTTGTAGACTCTGCCTCTGACATCTCAGGGCATGTCTCAGAGAATCGGGAAATAGTTTGTGTGCTTTGATTTAATATGTGATCCAAAATCATTGCTTATTTTTGCCAGAAGATTTGATTTTGACTTTTCGATAATTCTACAGGCAATGCAATTTGTGGACAAGCCCATGAAACCCAAAGGTGAAAAAGGGAAACAGGTTTACACAGACAGCCCTTCATGCCACGTCTCCAGACATTCCTGCTGGAATCTAATCACCTTTGTCCTTAACCAGGCTTCCTGCCCACATCTTACCAGGTGATCACAGGTGTCAGTTGGTGTCTCGCCACTCCCTGAGGGTGGATATACTTGTCTAATATACCCAGACTCTTGAATTGTCTAGATTGCTACCCCTGTGGATTTAAAAAGAAGGTGACTTTTTAAAAATACTCTTGACTTTTGTTGATAATGATGAGAATTGACCATAGATTCCTATTTTCCACATGTGGTTCTGTTCTAGCAGCAAAGTTTGCTTTACTTTCCTGAGGATACACACGTGCACCCTGGATCTCATCTCCACAGGCATGGTGGTGGGTCCCTTCCATTTCTATTTCCTGGCTCATCACCTGTCTTCATGCTTGGGACTACCTTTCTGTTGAAGGTGAGCATGTACTCACATACAATCTGCAGAGTTGAAAGTGTGTTAATCATCATGGTATGAAGAGTTGAGGCTACACTGGTGTTCGGTGCCATTTCTCTTCTTTTGCACCTCATTGTGTGGTTGCTTTTTACCCCTTATCTGTGCAGTCCTCATTGTTGGTAAATGACGATGTGGAGACCCGTGGCCCCTTCACTTCCTGCGACCCACAGGGCTGTTTCATTAAGATTCCCTTAAGAATCATAAAGTGTCCAAAATGGAGCACTGGACAAAGGCAGCCCCATGTCTGCGGTCAGGAGCTGAAGGATGTTAGAGATCGATGTTGGTCCTGGTCTGCCCGGCTGCCCAGCTGCTGGCACTAAAGGGGACCCTCAGCTCAGTCCAGCAGCCCTTGCAGGATGCCTGCTTCATGCTGGGAAGAGCATCCAAGGCCAGTGTGAGCCCCCACAGACACCCAAGTGAACCCCAGTTCCTGCCAGCTCACCCTCATAGCTGCACTGCTCCTCCTGCTCCTAATGCTTCCTTCCCGCTGGGACAGCCGAGCCCATCCCAGTGGTGATGGAGGTGGCAGCCCATCTGGAACGGCCACTGTGGAGATGCCAGCTGAGTGGGGGAGGCATAGCCAGGGCTGCATACTCTGTAGAGCTGGTGGGGGCCAAGAGCAGGTGGGAGCCCCTCCCCCTACTGAGTTGGCAGTGCAGGAGCCCCACACTCCTGGGCACAGCTGCAGCCACCCAGCTGTGGCTCTAGACCTGGGCATCCCTGCACTCTCAGGAGCCTGGGAAGCCCCTGCTCCACAGGCTTGGAAGTGCCTGCTCCTGCTCCCTGGCCTCTTTCCACTCCTAGCACCTGCATGAAGACAGGTGATGAGCCAGTGCAGAGCAAAGCTGTGGCCAAGTCTGAGTGCTGTGGCAACCCAGCCAGGTGTGTGCCTGTTTAGGGCAGTGCTGACATGCCAGCCCCCTGCTGCCTTGGCCCCCTCTGAAGACTTTGGGTGCCAGTGAGCTCAGGGAGAGAGGATGGGATGGCTCAGGGTGGCTCAGCACTGGCCTGCAGGCACCCCTCGGCACGGACAGCCTGGACGCTGCAGAAGGTATGTTGATGGTGGTGGGAAGCAGAAATGTTCCTAGGCTGGAAGGGGCAGGTCCCTGGTGAAACCCCACCTTCGAGGCAGGAACCACCTGGAGCCTGGAGGCTAGGCTTTCAGTTCTGGGTAGAGTCCGTGTCCTGGAGTGAGAACTCATGGTGCTTTTTCCAGGCCCACCTATGGCTTCCCGTGGACCAATCAGCACGTACTTCCTCACTTCTGAATCCATAAAAATCCCTGACTCAGCTAGACTCCATGCTCTTTGGGACGACCTGACTGCAGATAGGAGCCACCCACTTCAGGATTCCTCTACTTTGTTTGAGACGACCTGCCTGTGGATAGGAGCTACCCATTTCTGGTCTCCTCTACACTCTTCAGGACAACCTGCCCACACATAGCAGCTACCCACATTGGGACTTCTCTATATTCTTCAGGAAAACCTGCACATGGATTGGAGCTACCCACGTTGGGAGTCCTCTACATTCTTCAGGATGACCTGCCTGTGGAGAGGAGTTACCCATTTCAAGTCTCTACACTCTTAGGGATGACTGCCCACAGATGGGAGCTATCCACTTCAAGTCTCCTCTATACTCTTCAGGACAACCTGCCTGTGGATAGGAGCTACCCACTTCAGGATGCCTCTAAACTCTCTGGATGATCTGCCTGTAGATAGCAGCTACCCACTTCAAGACTTTTCTATACTCTTCAGGACAACCCACCCATAGATTGGAGCTACCCACGTTTGGACTCCACTACACTCTTCGGGATGACCTGCCTGTGGATAGGAGTTAGCCACTTTGAGTCTCTATACTCTTAGGGGTGACCTGTCTGCAGATAGGAGCTACACACTTCAGGTCCCCTCTCTGCTGAGACCTGTTCTTGTCACTCAGTAAAGCTCCTCCTCACATTGCTCAACCTCCAGTTGTCCATGTAGCTTCATTCTTCCTGGACGTGGGACAAGAACTTGGGACCTACTGAACAACAGGAGCGAAAAGAGCTGTTACCCATTCCTGGATGGCTGGCTGAGCTGTGGGCAATGACATGCTCCTGGATTGTGGGACTGAAGAGTGGCACCCCTTCTGGGGGCCCAGACCTCAGGATTCCCTGAGCCAGAGCTGCTGTAACACTATAGTCCTCACACCCTCCAACAGTGCTGGGTGGCTGCCCCACACGACAGGAAGCAGTAGCAGGGCCAGGTCAGCCCAGCAGCTGCAGGCTGGGGAGGCATAGCAGGACTGAAGGAGCTGTAACACAAACAGACTGAAACACACAAACACTGGAAACACCTCCCTGCTCACCACACTTCAGGTGGCAAAAAGGAGAGAAGAGCTGAAGCCCTTCTGGGATCCCAGACCTTGGGGCTCCACAAGCCTGAGCTGTGACATGCTGTAACACCCTCTCTGGGGTTCTGTGGTTTTTGGCATCTTCAAGCTTTTGGGCACTACCATGTTCCCTGGCCCCTTCAGCAGAAACCGTTTGCGTTACGCCTGGTCCAGTTGCAGCGTCACACAGAGCTGGCATCTGTGCCGGTGCCAGGATCTGCCCACCCACTGGCACTGTGCAGTGGCTGGACCTGTGCTTGCTCAGTCTTACACCCCCTTGCTGCTCCATGCCTGGCTCACCCTTGGCAGGTATGGGATCTGGGCTGGTAGCGAGAGCCAAGCACAGCCTGCCAGGCCGAGTGGGTGGAATGAGCCCAGTGGGAGCAAACAAAACCAAAGCAGAGGGACTGCCAGCCATCATGGAGGTTTCCTGCTGGAGAAGTGACACCCTAAGGACCCTGTGACAGCCACATCCTCGCAGCCTCACGTCCTCACTGCATCTCAGGGGGAAGATACCCACCTGGGCGTCAGCAACAGCTGCTTTCCACCTTGGGAGAGTTTGCAAGAGAAAGAGAAAGAGAAAGAAAAAGAAAAAGATAATGAAAGCCAGAAAAAATGAAAAAGTAAGAGGGAATTTTACTGATTAGAAATAGAAAACAAGCCTGCAGCTCAGGTCTCTGGCTGCCCTGAGGACACACAGAGCAGAGGAGGTGGCGGTTCACCATGAGCTCCTGCACCGGCTGCACTCAGACCCATGGTGATCACACAGGTCTGAACAAAGGGATCCAAAGTGCCTGGCCAGTTTCTCCTTTCTTCTGTAAAATAATTGATTCTTAAATCTCTCAAAAGGATATATATATATTTATATTCCTGCACATACTACATATATGCACATAGTATGTATATTCACATAATGCTATCTTGCATATACTATATAGACACACATATACAATATATTCACATTCACACACTGTGTCCATCTATGCTACATGTAAAACATATGCACACTCAATACACACACACAATGTGCCAAGCCCTGATCCAGGTCCTTGCATACTTTGGCCTGTTCTTCACCTTCACTCTATATAGTTGGTTTCATTTTCTCTCCAATACTATAGTTGGAGAGAGTCAAAATCAAAAGATTAGGCACTGGGGCTGAGGTCCCCCAGCTAGAGACAGTCTAGCCAGGAGTTATACCTCCTTCTGGCTCCAGGTCTGGGCTCCGAGGCACCCTCCAGTGCTGCTTATTGCAGTGATACCTCTGGGAAAGATGCTGCCAGATCAGCCAGAAAAACAGATCAGAACTATAGCTGGCCTTTGGGATAAAGCTTTCAACAATTTCAAAGGCAGAATTCTGCTCCTAGGCCTTTCAGTGAATACAGCCACCAGGCTGCTTACCTTAGGCTGCCCATGACTCTGCAGTCTCCATTCCTGAGAAGGCCTCATGAAGCCTGAGACAACAGCATGATCCCCACACCTCTATCATGTTCTACCATTGTAGAAATGCTCGCCCATGCAATCAAACAAGACAAACAAACAATAAACACTGAGAGGAGAATAAAATGATACTTATTTGATAAACAAGTCTACAGGTCAGAAAAAATAAACATTCTAGATTTTTGTAGATTCTGAATTTTAGAACCTTGCAAACACTTAAAAACTTTTTGCACTATCTTAACTTTGACACTAAATATCAAGATCAATTTTATGGATGACAAAAATGCATAAGGCTTTGGGATGATAGTGAACCAATGGGGCAGGTAAATCTGCTCTAATAAAGGTTTCATTCTGCCTATGTATTAAGTTAAATATATACTGCAGTATATTTTAAGTGCTAAGTAAATGATACAAATAATGAAGTTTGGGGAAAAAAGAAGAAATGATATTTATTTGAGGCAATCTAGTTTTTAATTAATTTTAATTAAAATAATATATGACCTCATCCAACTTAAGGGAAATAACTTAAAATTATTACAAATAATATGAGAGTTCAGGAAGATACTCCGTTATAGAGTAGATATTCAAAAAGTAATAAAGTAGTAGAGGTTTAATAACGTGACTGAGAATGTAATGAAAAAATCATACAATTTCAGCAATTAATTAATTAATAGCTATAGGAAAACAACTGAAAATGTAGAAACTATAAGTGCAATGCTAAAACTTTTTGGATGTTTTCTTCCTAATTTTGTATTATGTCTCATGATTCTGGATAGAAGAAATCGTTAAATTACACCACATTTAGTGTAACATCAACCTACATTTCGACAGGTTTTTTAACTTCACAAAATGATTCTGAAGTTTACCTGCAAGTATACACTTGAGAATTACTAGGAATATTTTTGAAAAGATGACTAATGAGGATGAGGGGGAATTTGTATTAGCAGACCAAAGAATATGAGGTAAGGTTAAAATAATCAAAACAGTATATGCACTAGGATTAACAGACATGTCCACCAAACAAAATTAAAAATGCAGGGACAGCATAAAGAATTTGATAAACTTGACATTACAAATTGGTACAGAAAGGATATTTGTTGATATTTGTTGAAAATATTATATTTATATGACTAGCTTTGTGTGTGTGTGTGTGTGTGTGTGTGTGTGTGTGTGTGTGTGTGATGGAGTCTCACTCTTATCATCCAGCCTGGAAATACAATGGCACAATCTCGGCTCACTGCAACCTCCGCCTCCTGAGTTGGTGATTCTCCTGCCTCAGCCTCCCCAGTAGCTGGGATTACAGGTGCCCACCACCATGCCCAGCTAACTTTTGTGTTTTTCATAGAGATGGGGTTTTGCCATGTTGGCCAGGCTGGTCTCGAACTCCTGACCTCAGGTGATCCGTCTGCCTCAGCTTCCCAAAGCACTGGGATTACAGGCGTGAGCCACCCTGTCTGGCCTGACTGGCTAATTTTTTGAAAAAGATAAATATAGATGGCAATTACACTACTGATTTAAAAAAGAACTAAATCAAAATATTAAATAAAAAATACCCAGTAATGTTCTGAGAGGAATTTTAAGTATTTATTTCATCTTTGGATGAATTCAAGATTACTAAGCATGTCACCAGGGGCAGAAACAAGGAGTTTCCTTGATTTTACTATGTAAAAATTGTTAAAATCCCATAGAAAATTAATATGATAATTGATGTTAAAACATAAACACTAATTTGGCAAAGTAACAAGTGTGGCACCTACGAGCTAGTACCTCAGTGTAAAAAGTGTTAATATAAATAAAGAGACGACAGTGATTTTTAAAAAAAGGGGAAAAGGCTATGAACAGATGATGCACAAAAGCGAAAACGTAAGCAGATGAAAATTAAATAAAAATCCTGCAGGCTAATTAGTAATCAAAGAAATATTACTGCTATCACAAATTACCATACATTTATTTAGTGGCTTAAAACGGCACAGATTTATCACCTTATATTCGTGTTGGTTATAATCTTACACAGGTCTCACTGGCTAAAATCAAGATGTTGGCAGGACCACGTTCCTTTCTGGAGGTCTAAAAGAGACTCCGTTGCCCTGACTTTTCACCTTCTAGGACCCTTCCACATTTCTTGCCTCATGACCACTTCCACGCAGCCGTGTCTCTGGTTCTCTGGCCATCCTCCCACAACCTGGAGAGTTTCCACTTCGAAGGTAAGGCTCTCCAGGGTAATCCAGGATATTCCATCTCAAAGTTCCCAACTTAATCATGCCTGCAAAGGGGCTTTTCCCAGGTAGGGCAACATTCAGTTTCCAGGGATTAGGATGTGAACAACTTTGTGAGGTGATCATTGTATCTACTATAGGCATATAAAAAAATTCAATATACCTTAATAGAATATGAGGATATTATAATTTTATATATAACATACAATTATTATAAAATATGTATATAATAAAGGGATAATCAATTTCCTAATGAATTATTTGACATCTGCTGAGATGACATAATGTTTTCCAAGAATCTGTTAATCTGGTGAATTATCATGGACTAATTTTTTCAATATTAAACAAATATTTTATTCCGGGGAAAAACAACTTGTTATGATATATTATGATTTTTGTATTTCCTGTATTTAGTTTGATAATATTTTATTATGATTTCGGCATCTATGTCCATAAGTGAGATGCACTTACAGCTTTTTTCTTTCATACCAACTCTGTTATATTTGATATCAAGTTTTTGTCAGACTTGTAAAGCAAATTGAAGAAAGCTTCTTTTCTTCTCCTCCTCCTCCTCATCTCCCCCTTTCCTCTTCTTCCTCTGAGAGAGTCTGTATAAAATAGAGATTATTTTTTCTTGCCTGTTTCATAGAACTCGCTGTTCAAACCATTGTGCTAGAATTTTTCTTTGTGAGAAGATATTTATTTACTAATTCCTTTTATGTATGTATGACTAATCAGATAGTTTATTTATTTCTGTCATTTTGAGCTGTTGTACAGTTTTCAAAGATTTTCTACTTTGTCTTTCTAAGAGTTTTAATTAATGGAAATGCATTTATTTATATATAATTATCTCTTCTAATTACTGTATTGCTGCTTTTCATACAAAATCTTTAATCACTTTATGTCTCAGTAAAATGGATTTTACCTACTTTATAATTATCATTAAAGTTTAATAATTTAATATATATACAAATCATAGAGCACTGCTTGCACATGGTAAATGCTATATAAGTGATTGTTATTGACATAATTCAACTTTCAATATTTTTTAAATGTCACTGCAATTTTTTCCCTGACCTGTGAGATACTTAGAAGTGTTATTCCTAATTTCCAAATATATATTTCTCTAGCTAGCTGTTCCTCAACTTATCATGGGGGCTACATCCCACAATAAAACCATGATAAAGTTGAAAAATTATAAGCTGAACCATCATAAGTCAGAGACTGTATATGTTTTCAATAGTACCTATTTATTCACTATTAATTTTTAATTTTACTTCATGGCGGCCAAAAACATGTATTTTCTAAAATACAACCTGGAGAGATTTGTCAAAGTTTGCATAGTGGGCTAATATGTGGATGAACTGTCTTACCATTGCATCTGCAAACCCATGTGTGCTTGGTGCTACATGTAGGTTTTCTTTTGTTGTTAAAGGCACTGTTTTATGGATTTCTTTTAAATTAGTCTTACTAATTATGTTGTTCAAATATTCTAATTTTTGAAATATACTTTTCTATCAATTATTATAGAGTATGGGTAAAAATCTACTATGATTGTGGATTTTGTGGATTTGTGCATTGATCCTTTAAATTAAATGAATGTTGGCATTATATATTTTAAGCCTGTGTTATTAAGTTTATACAAGTTTAAATTTGTTATATCATCTTTCTGAATGGCAGTTTATCAATATCTCATTACTTTGTCAGGTTTATACTCTTTTAATACGATTAAAACAGCTTTTTAAGTTTTTACAAATATTTTTCTGGTATAGATTTTTTCATCCTTTTGTTTTCTACCTTTTGTACTTTTATGGTTTTAATTGTCTCTTCAGAATGGCTTACAGCTTTCATTTTTTCTTAATCCAGTTTGATAATTTCAGACTTTTATTAGAGTATTTAGTCTATTTGCACTAATTGTACTTAAGGATTTATTTAGATTTATTCCTATCATTATTTTTTATATTTTCTTCTTTTGTATGTTGCTTTTTCTCTTCTCTTTTGCTTTATTTGGATTGATTGAGCACTATTCATTCATTCGATCATTTCCTCTAGTAGTAGGGAAGTGGTTTTTGTCATGATAGACTCAGGTATACTCGGGGTGGTGGTTCAAACCAAGACACTTTTGTGAATGGGAGGAGCCACTGTTCATAATTATGCTAGGAACAAACCCTGACAGTTCTGTGCACACCACAAAATATATCAGCTTTAAATATACAGCAGTAATAAACAACCTTAAAGTATCAGTAACTTAGCAACAACAAAAAGTGTATTTCTCATTCGGGCTACATGCCCAATGAGAGTCAGCAGGACAGGCTCCCCAGGTCATTGTTTTTCAGGGACCCGGCCTGATGTACGCTCTACCTTACCCCGTGATTTTATGACCTCGCAGTAGTGGGAAGTCAAAATCACATGGTGATTTTGGCAGTGCTCTCCCATGATGTAAAATATGCATGGGGTATCCAAATGCAGGAGCTGAGGAGATTTAAATAACAAAAGACTTCTAAAAGGAGTCCTAAAAATAAAATTTAGAGTGAAACATTTTTTGTTTGGGAGTAGGTAAAATGAGAGTAGGTTATTTGATTTAATAGTGGTCTCTTTGGATCTCTAAAAATCTTTGCATGTGCATTCAAAAAGTAAATAGAAATAGTAAATGCCAGTTGATTGAAAATCATGATACTTTTGAGATGATACTAAATTTTTACAATATGATATAAATCAGAATAGTGTAGGCAGCCAATTTACATAATTCAACCCCAGAAAATTAACTACATACATTCACTATGTAATGACTTAATTCACTTAAGTTGAGCCAAGTGTCATAAATTTGCAATGAACATTTTTACTTTTTAAAAAACGAGCTAATTTTAGATTTGTCACAGAAAACTACTATTCATTGACATCGCAAATTGGAATTATTAACAGAAAAGCTCATTTCAAATATGGAGAACATAAGAGAGTGTAGTGATTGGGATGTGTTCTCAACATCAAAATGTGACAAGAAAATTTAATAGCCAGAACTTGAGAAAAATATAATGGGCTACCCGATGAATCACTTGACAGGAGTATTATCAATGGAATTAAATAATGGCCTACTGTCAGTTTAATTCAATCATCTCTTTAGTTAGTATATCAAATTTCATTCGTATATTATGAGAGGTGATGCCATCATTTTATCTGCCTATCTCATTCTGACTATAGATTTTGAGCAACTTGACCATTCTTCGTTCTTGTTTTGATGGTCAAAGTTGCTGAGTAATTGCTTCTTTCCTCCTTTTTGTGTCTTAGGACAAATAGGGCACAATCTCCGAGTTAACTTAACATCCAAACTGTTATCACATTCTCTGTCCTCAGTTAGTTGGTAGAATTATAATCAGTTAAAAACACATTTTTAAGAAAACAGCTTTTACTGAACATGGATATATAGCAGTGCTACTTTATAAAATAATAGTGTGGCTAATATAATGGCATTTATTTAAACAATTATTGAGATTATTTTTCTCATCTCTCCTCATTTTCTGACCTGAGAAATACAGTTCCAAGTCCACGAGTGAATGTAAATGAAGAAACAGGGAAAGCATTTTAGAATTTCTTGAAATCTGCCACCAGAACTGATTGTACATATGTATATATACACTCATGCATGTGTGTGCCTATGTATGTGTGCATATGTGTATACGTATGTGTGTATGAATATATGTATTTAATCATCATGGGCTGGTATATCTGGTTAGAACAAAGTACAAGTAAACCCCAAGTAATGAGTAAGATTCCCTCCAGATCCAGCTAATTATTTGAACATACCCTTTTCATCACAGCACGTCACTGCTGCAAACATTGGAATGCTTTCCCATGGTTTACTAAACAAAGTACAAAGCTGTCTGACAATGCAGATCACAGCAAAGATCCAAGTGATGCATGCCCTTCGGCAGGATCTTCCCCACCCTGGGTCTCAGTTTTATCTTCTAGAAAATACATGTTCAAGAGTGAGATTTGCAGCTTCCTCCCTGCTCAGACCTCATGATTTTGACTGTGAAACCCATTCATATAACTTCATTTCTTGTTCCCATGTGAGAAGGTAAGTCTAGTATGAATATCATTTTTGCCCAAACACTCCTGAGCATTACATAGACTTAATTAACATTTTGCTTCTTCAGATGTTTTTTCTCATGTGCAGGCTGTTTACTAAAGGGCCACACAGCATGTTACCTTCAATCCGCAGACATTTCTGGGAGTCAGTTGCTTGCACTGCAGTTGAAGATGAGAACTATTGAATGATTACCCAGTGCCAGGCCTGTGTCTCCGCGCCTCTCGCCTGTCCCCCCTTAGCATCCTATGAGGTCGACACTGTGGTCACCCTCCCTTGGCAGGTGCAGAGCGGAGGTGAGGAGGGTAATGACTTGGTTGGCCTGTCTGACTCGGAAGCGCTGTCTTGCTCACCTCCAGTGTGCTGGGACAGCAGCACGGGAACCACCTCAGCGGTGCTCTGGAGAGAGTGGCCAGCACCCACCCTTCCACGCTGCCAGGGGTTCTTCAATGTGTCCAGTCTTCTCCTCCCAGCTGCGGGCCTCGAGCATTTATCTAAATGTTTCGCCTCCTTCAGACCCTACCTTGCTTTCTCCTCTCCCACTGTGGGTGGGCTGGCCTCCTACCCCCTGAGAAAATCAAGGACAGGGAGGAGGAGTGCTGTGGACTTCCCCTCTTTATCTTCATCAGCTGCACGGGCAGCTGTGCCTTCCTGCTTTGCCCTGGTCTCCTGGTTATGAAAGCCAAATCCCCCACGCAGCTGAGTCCCTTTCCCTCCTGCCTTCTTATGCTCCTGCACTGTCCTCAACTCCTATCTCTCTTTATGTTCAGCTGACCCCCCTCATCCCTACCCTTCGCTTCACACGCCATTGACATAGTTGAGTTCACTCCACCTCGAAAAGGCTCTCCCTGAACTCTGAATATTCTCTAGCACATGTGTGTCCACCTCCATTTGCAGACAGTCCTGTTCTGTGCAGTTTCTTGTTCCTGGCCTTTAGCCCTAGTGAGCCCCTCCTTCAGATTTTCCTCTCTTATTTGTCTATCAAAACATTCTTCCCCTCATAACAGGTGCCCCTCCCTCAATGAGTTCACCAGTGTCAAAACACCTCCCACACCTTGGAGTAACCGTTAAGATTACTTGCTTCTCTCTCCTACTGAACTTTTAGTGTTTTGAGGATGGAGACCTTGCCATAGCACGGTTCTACCTTCCAGCAGTACCAGGCACCTGGAGTCCTGGGCCATATTCATTTCATGCCCCTGTAGATGCTGATTAAAGGCCTTTCCCTTCCCAATCCCCTGGTAAACTCCAACACATTCTTGCAGACCGAGGTCAAGTCTCTTCTATGTACCTTCTGAAAACCTACTCAGTGGAAATCCTTACTATTATTACTAACATCACTTTTTGCACTATTTGTCCTCTTGATCTTTCTCTTAGTGGTTTGTGAAGTTTTTATATATTGCTGTTTTTATGTCTCCAGGACCTGAAACTGTACTAGGTACATGGTAGGCACTCAACAAATATTTATTGAATGAATGGATCAATCAACCAATCAAACTATGCAAAATAAAGAGCATAAGACTGTGAGAGAGGAGACGAAAGCCTGGCTGGGAGGGAAAGGCCATAAGGAGTAATAAGATAGGAAAGTGTTAGGGTGTGTGGGAGATCACAAAACAGTATTTTCAGCTGTCTCCGTTGAGAGTTGACATCTGCTTTTCCACCCCTCGAATCTAGGTTTGGCCTTGCAACAGATGGACCAACAGAACACTAGGAAACATGATTCAAGTAGCATCTTGAAATGTGATCCTGCATTGGGGGTCCCCTCTCTTCACTGCACCCGGAACTGTGAGTCCCTGATGTAAGTGAGCTCGAGCTAGCCGGTTGCAAAGACACCCTAGAGAAGGACGGAGGAGCCCAGTGAGCAGCCTGGTGAGTGAGGCCATTCTGGACCTTCCCCTCCAGCTGTGCCACCATCTGACCACAGTTCACTCCAAGTGAGACGAGTAGGAAAATCGCTCCCTTGAGTCCAGTCCAAATTGTCCACCTACCGAGCTGTAAACTAGTGAATACTTTTCTAAGTTTTCTAATAAGAGCTACTAAATTTTGAGGTTGTTTCATAGCAAAAACAAACTGATATGAGTTACAAAATATGAAGACACCCCTTGCATTTTAGAGGAGTAGGTTTAAATTTAATTTAGCCAGCAACCAAAACTTTAGCTTAAGTTACTGTTCTCTGAGAAAATCTGTGTTAACCTAAGGAAAGGTTAATTGGGTTAATATTATTTTTCTTCAATTATCTCACCATCTGCAATGAGTTAATTCTCTCTAAGATTTTGTGATTTTAGAAGAAATGGACTTATGGAAGTAATTAGCCATCAATTCCTTCAATGGGCTGTGTAGAACAAAGGGATTTCACTAAATGACAGTATTCATATTTGCCCATCATTTCCATTCAAATGAAGTAGTGTTCAATATACGCTTACTTTGGGTTTACTTCTGCAGTCCTCCAAGAAACAGTGGTTTGTGTGGGCACAAATGAGCTACAGCACGTATAAGTCAATGGGGAGAAAGGAAATGCTCACTATGCTAGAAGTGACAGTAGAAACTTCCATTGTGTGTGACTGGAGAGGCACAAATGAAGGGCATCTCCCAAAGTGAGTGAGAAGAGTTCAGACTGAATATCTCAAAACCTAAGCTCATGTAAGGGAACAGGCAGGGCAGCCCACTGGACTGCTGTCTCTCCTATCAAAAGGAATCACTGGAGCTGGTGGCACATGGGTGAGCTGGAGAAATTGCTCGTGGAATTGAGAAGGTCTCAACCTCTAGGTTGAATATCATATTTCATCATTTTTGTGTCCAAGGTGGACATTTTCTAGCCATGTACTTATATACAAAATATAAGAAGCCATTTGGGCCGGGTGTGGTGGCTCACTCACTCTTGTAATCCCAGCACTTTGGGAGGTCGAGGCAGGCAGATCATGAGGTCAGGAGTTTGAGACCAGCCTGGCCAACATGGTGAAACCACGTCTCTACTAAAATACAAAAATTAGCTGGGAGTGGTGGTGTGTGCCGGTAATCTCAGCTACTCAGGAGGCTGAGGCAGGAGAATCACTTGAACCTGGGAGGTGGAGGTTGCAGTTAGCTGAGATCATGCCATTGCATGCTATCCTAGTGACAGAGCGAGACTCCGTCTAAAAAAAAAATAAAATAAGAAGCCATTTGGACCCAAACAGGCAGATCTCCTTGGTTCTTGGAGAGATAAGAGAGATAAGAGCAGCTTTGCCTTCCCCTGTGTTTGAAGACTGTATCATGGATCAGCATGGGCCTCTGTACCACAACTTCTTTTCCTGGGGTGTCCGTCCCAGGCAGTGCTTACTTTCTAAATTTTTCTCGGAGGCCTCATGGTGGGTATGGAAAACCGTGGGTGGTGAGTGAAGGAAAAGTAAGATGTCACTGAAAGTGGTCTTACCTCAGAGAGAAAGAATTCAGACCTCAAGACAATAGGTTAAACTTCATGAAGCTTCTTTGATTAAGTCATCTTATTCTATTCTACTTTTGCTGTAACTAGCAGGCTTCATCTTTTGGGAGTGTGAGAGGAGTGACGGTTTAAGGAGGCTTCACAGGCGTCCATATAGCCACAGGATGAACAGCCTTTTAGAAGTTACAGTTGCCCTTCCAGGAAGACAAGTTTCATTGCCTGGTAAATAAATTGAGTTAAACTTGAAGGATATTTTTATGTGAAAGGAAGGGCAAATATATACAAAGATGACATTCACAAATACATTTTCTGTAAAAATAGAACAAAAGAGTAATATACAATTAAGACATTGTCAAACTTTTTTTTCTAAAATCAAAATTTTATACCAGTTTTTTCCCTTTAAACTAGGAACCTATACTATTTCAAAGTGTTAAAACACATTTATAACATTTTCAGAAAGCTACATTTAGGGAATGTTAAAAATATGCATTAGAGGCTGGGCACGATGGCTCATGCCTGTAATCCCGGTGCTTTGGGAGGCCAAGGCAGGTGGATCATCTGAAGTAAGGAGTTCGAGACTAGCCTGGCCAACATGGCAAAACCCCATTTCTACTAAAAATACAAAAATTAGCCTGGCATAGTGGCTCACAGCTGTAGTCCCAGCTACTTGGGAGGCTAAGGCAGGAGAATCGCTTGAACCCGGAAGGTGGAGGTTGCAGTGAGCCGAGATCGCACCACTGCACTCCAGCCGGGGTGACAGAGTGAGACCCTGTCTCAAACAACAACAACAAAAAGGCATTAGAACCCTGAGGCTTCCAATGTCCATTGCAGGAGCTGTGACCGCCATGTTCTTCTGGCATAGCTGGTTACCTTGGCCACATGCCTGATGACCACCCATTGACAAACAGATGAATTGCTCTGCCATGGCTCAGAAGCAGACACTCGACAGGAACTTTTCTTTTTTGTTTCATGGAACTTTACCTATAGACCCTTTTGTTTCGCCCCAAACCATCAGGATAACTAAAAGCCACTCCAACATGTTGATGGGGGTAGCCGAGGAATGATGCAGACCAGAGCATCAGAGTAGGTGACAGGCATTTGACAGTGGACACCCCAAAAAGGTAAGAGTGGCTATTCATCACCAGGGGCAGAGCATTTGCTAATCATATCATCCCTAGAATTAGCTCAAATTTAAGAGTCTCAGTAAAAAAATTTTTGGATCTAGGCCATGAGAGTCTGAACTATGAATTTATTATTTTAGGGCTGCATGGACATATGGGCCATGTGAATACTAACTAGGCCCTTGTGAATATTGGAACTCTGGAATCTAATATTGACTCTTCAAGCCAATATTGATGAGGGTTAAATAACCAAATACCACCTGTACCCCAATAACTTATGGAAAAAAATTAAACAAAAAGCATTACCATCATTAGAAGTTACTTTGGCCTAACCATTTTGGAAAACTGGGCATTGAATAAAGTCAGATTTAAAGCCCAGTAATTTTACTCCTACTATTAACTATGAAAATGTGTACAACGAGAATATCTGGGGAAAAAGGCATGAGAAAAACAGCTCTTCACATACAAACTAACAATACAACCAGTGGCTGCTTTTACACCAGAGGCAAGGAAGACCAGATAGCAGTGGAATTACACATTCAAAGTGCTGGAAAAAACTATCAAGGAAGAATTAATTATCCAGTAAATCTATTCTTTAAAAATAAAGGCAAATAAAGACATGAGTAGATAAACAAAGACTGGGAGATCTTGCTACTTTCAGACTTATAAGAAATACTAAAGAAAGTCCTATATTTCTCCTATTTTAAAGATACAGATTGTATAAAGCAATAATTATAATACTTTTGGGGGGCTTATTAAATAAATTCATATATAATATGGTTATATATATTCATATATTATCTATGTCATATAGTACAAAAAAGAAGAAAATAAATGAATATTAAAGGTTTTACATTTTAACAGAATTAAGTTAGTATTAATCTAAAGTAGATGTGGTCAGTTAAGATATATGTTGTATGTTTATTGCAGCACTATTTACAATAGCAGAAACTTAGAACCAACCCAAATGTCCAACAATAATAGACTGGATTAAGAAAATGTGGCACATATACACCATGGAATACTATGCAGCCATAAAAAATGATGAGTTCATGTCCTTTGTAGGGACATGGATGAAGCTGGAAACCATCATTCTCAGCAAACTATCGCAAGGATAAAAAACCAAACACTGCATGTTCTCACTCATAGGTGGGAATTGAACAATGAGAACACTTGGACACAGGAAGGGGAACATCGCACACTGGGGCCTGTTGTGGGGTGGGGGGAGAGGGGAGGGATAGCATTAGGAGATATACCTAATGTAAATGACGAGTTAATGGATGCAGAACACCAACATGGCACATGTATACATATGTAACAAACCTGCATGTTATGCACATGTACCCTAGAACTTAAAGTATAATAAAAATATATCTATATACATAAAAATAAAAAAATAAAGTTTTTACATTTTAACAGAATTAAGTTAGTAGTAATCTAAAGTAGATGTGGTAAGTTAAGATATATGTTGTAATCCCTAGAGCAAACACCAGGAAAATGCATTTTAAAATAGTTTAAAAATTGACATAATTAAAATAGTAATAAATATTAAATATTACTAAAATTATTTATTTTTCACAAAAGAGTAAAGAACAGAGAAACTAGAAAACATGAGACATACAGAAATGAAATAGCAAGATAGAAGAACAAAATCTAACATTAAATGTGAACGGATTAAGTTCAGATTATCAGATGACAAAATACAATATCCAACTATATGCTGTCTAGAAGAGTTACTCTTTAAAGACACAAATAGGTTGAAAGTAAAGTGATGAAAAATATACATCAAGCGACAGTTACTGTATAAGCTACAATAATATCTATATACTAGCTATATCTATATTAAAAGCTAAATATGTATTAGAAACAAAGAAGGATGTTTCATAATAATAAAAGAATCAATGAATCAAGAAGCTGTAAAAATGTAAATATATATCTAACAAAAGACCCCCAAAATACATGGAGCTAAAAACTGATAGATGGTAAGATGAAACAAACAATACAACAATAAGAGTTGATAGACATTTCTCCAAATATATACGAATAGTAAATAAACACATAAAAGATGTTCCATATTACTAGTCATTAGGGAGATGCAAATCAAAACTACACTTTATACCCATTAGGATGGCTAGAATCAAAAAACAGACAATAAAAAGTATTGGTAAAAATGGATAAATCACTCCCTCATACATTCTGGTGGGACAGCCACTTTGGAAAACAGTTTGCACAGTTCTTTAAAATATTACACATGGAGCTACCATGTGACTGAGCAATTCCAATTTTAAGTATACACCCAAGAAAGCTGAAAACGTGTTCACAAAAACGCTTGCACACAAATGTTGATAACAGCATTATTTATTATAGACAAAATGTAGAAACAACTCAAATGTCTATCAACTGATAAAAGAAATGTGGTATGTCCATAAAATGGAATATTATTTGGCCATGAAAAAGAATGAAGTACTGACACATGCTAAACATGAATGAACCCTCAAAACATTATACCAAGTGAAAGAAGCCAGACAGTCATAAAGCACCAAATGTTGTTGAATTCCATTTACATTAAATAGCTGGTATGGGCAAATATGTAGAGACAGAAAGTCAGTTAATGGCTTCTAGGGGCTGGGAGCAAGGGGAAGTGGGAAATGATTGCTAATGGGTATGAGGCTTCTTTTAGAGACGATGTAAATGTTAGGAATTATATAGTGATGGTGGTTGCACACCTTTGTGAATACAGTTGGCCCATGAACAACATGGGCTTGGACTTCCAGGTTGGCCACACCAGGACAGCAAGACCAACCCCTCCTCTTCCTCCTCCTTTTCAACCTGCTCAACATGAAGATGATGAGAATGAAAACATTTATCATGATCCACTTCCAGTTAATGAATAGGAAACATATATTCTATTTCTTATGACTTTTTAAATAATATTTTCTTTTTGGTAGCTTACTTGATTGTAAGAATACTATATATAAATGTACATTTTAAATGAGTGAATTCTGTGGAATGCAAACCATATCTCAGTAAAAGGAAAAATGCAAAATAAAAAAAGAGTTGAAAACTTCAAAACCAGTCTCAATAATAGATAGAGCAATTAAACTGAAAGAAAATTAAAAAGATAAATCAATGACTTGAGCAGCATAACTAACCAACTTGACCGATTTTGTATAACATAAATATATATGTATGAAGTATATTATATGTTTATGCATATTTATGAAACAATTTATTCAACAATAGGAGAATACACATTCTTTTAAAGCACACATAAAACATTTTCCAGGATAGATCACATTCTGGGCTATAAAATAAACCTCGGACGGGCATGGTGCCTCAAGCCTGTAATCCCAGCACTTTGGAAGGCCGATGCAGATGGATCTCTTGAGCTCAGGAGCTCAAGACTAGGCTGCACAACATGGTGAAACACTGTCTATACAAAAACTACGAAAATTGTCCAGCATGGTGGTGAGTACCTGTGGTCCCAGCTACTTGGGGGGCTGAGGTGGGAGGATTGCTTGAGCCTGAAAGGTTAAGGGTGCAGTGAGCCCTGATTGTGTCACTGCAGTTCAGCCTGGGTGACAGGGTAAGATCCTGCATTTAAAAATAGCCTCAATAAATTTTTAAAGGATTGTAATCATACAAAGTATATTTCTTGACCATACAAGGATTAAATTAGAATTCAATGATGGGGAGAAATTTGGGAAATCATCAAATTTGGGAATTAGGCAACACACTTCTAACTAACCTAAGAATTAAAGAATAAATTAAAAAAAAGAAAATATTTTGAAATGAATGACAAGAATACACAGCATCAAAAATACAGAAGTGTTTAGAGGAAAAATGTAGAGCTCTAAATATCTATACTAGGATAGAAGAAATGTATAAAATCAATAACCGAAACTTTTGCTTTATGAAATTACAACAAACAGAGAAACTAAACCCAAACCAGGCAGAAAGAAGGAAACTGCAAAATCAGAGTAAAAGTCAATGAAATAGAAAACTGAAAAAATACTGAAGACTATGAAAGATGGCTCTTTGAAAAGGTTGATATTCATAAACTTTTAGCTAGAATAACTACAAAATAAAAAGAGCAAATGTGAAATATCAAATCAGGAATCAAGAGAGGGCATCCTTAATACAGAACTGAAAAAAATGTAAATAAATATTATGACAACTCTATGCCAAAATATTAGACAATGTAAATAACATACAAAAATTGCTGGAAATGCTTGAATTGCCAAAACTGACTAGAGAAGAAATAGAAAATCCCCACATTATCTATCGACATGTTAAAAATAATAATACTAATCTTACACAAATTATTTCAGAAAATACTGGAGGAAGTAACATCTTCCATTCATTCATTCATAAGTGCCAGTACTACACTTATACCAAACCCAGATAAATAGCTCAAAAGAAAAAAGGCCAATATCTCTCATAAACATGGGTGCAAAAATACTTAATGAAATGTTAGTAAAGCAAATTCAACAACTCATGAAATATGACCACGATTTTAATACTAGGAATGCTAGGTAGGTTTAAGATCCCAAAACAAGACAATATACAATTTTAATAGTTTAATGGCTAAAAACTATATGATTATATCAATAGGTGTAAAAAATATTTAATGAGTTCCAATATTCACTCATATTTTTGAAAAAAATTCAATATAATCGGATTATAGAGGAATTCTTCTCTCTGATATAGGCATCTATGAAAAATCCATAGCTGACATCATATTTAATGGTAAAGGACTCAATGCTTTTCCAGTGCTATGAACAAACCAAGAATATATACTTTCACCATTTCTATTGAATATCAAACTTGAGATTTCATATTGTTTTTAGGAAATTTTAAACTTACAGGTTGGAAATAAGTAAACAAAACTCCTTTTATTCACAGATAGTATGATTCTTTTTATAGAGAATCGTAAGAATGTGCATGCATGCACACACACACACACACACACAAAACTAGAACTAATAAATGAATTTTTAAAGAACCTCAAAATACAAGATCAATATTTAAAAAATAAATCGTATGTTTATACATTAACAACATAAAAACTGAAAATGAAATTTAGAAAATTATTCTTGTTGTCATGAGAAGAAATAAAATATCTGAGAATCATTGAAAAAAAGAAATGAAGGTTGGTACATTAAAAATTACAAAACATTGTAAGAGAGACCAAATAAGATATAAATAAATAAATTGAGAGATGTCCCATTTTCATGTACTAAAACATACAAGATTGTTAAGACATCAGTTATTTCCAAATGCATCTACAGATTCATAACAATCCCTAAAAAATATCCTAGTATGCCATTTTTTTAAGGTGGAGAGGGAGGTAAAATTGATAATGCTATAAAATTTATTTAAAATCCAAGAACTTGGAATGGACAATGTTTTCAGTGAAGAAAAAGTTTAGAGGATTTAGACTACTTGATTTCAAAACTGACTAAAAAGTTACAGGAATCAAGACAATGTGGCACTGGACTGAGGATAGGAACATACATCAATGGAACAAATCAGAGAAACCAGAAATAGACCCTGGCATTATGGCAAATAGATCTGTTAACAAATGGGACTAGGCAATTCAATGGATACAGTCTTTTCAATAAATATGCTGAGACAATTGAATATCAATATGAAGAATAAAGTGAAAGAGAGAAATTAGATTCCTACCTCACGCCATACACAAAAATTAACTCAAAATAGATCTTAGACATAAACTTAAGAGTTAAAAGCTATACAATTTTTAGAAATGATCCTTGTGTCCTATATTAGGAAGAGAGTTTTTAGATATGACACCAAAATGACAATACATAAAAGAAAAAGGAAATGAAATAGCGGACTTTAAAAATCAAAAACCAAACACTTTTATATTTTCTATAACATCATTAAATAGTTGAAAGCACAAGCCACAGACCTGGGAAATATAATGTAAATAGTATATATAATATAGAACTTTTATTCAGAATATATTAAAAACTCTTACAACTCAATAATAATACACTCCAGGTTTTAAAAAAGGCAAAGGATGTGAAAAAGAAGAGTTGAAAGTAAGTAATACACACAAGAAAACATGCTCACTGTCATCAGTAATTAGAAAAATCTAAATTAGAATTATGAGAAGAAAACACTAGATTCCCTCTAGAATGGATATAGTCAGACAATGACGGCATGGAAAGCTGCTGAGATGTAGAGAAACTGAACACTCTTCTCAATTCCTGTTCAGAATAAAAATGGAATAATTACTTATAACACGTTGACAATTTCTTCAAAAGTCAATAAAAATTTAGCTTACACTCCAACAATAGCAGCTTCTTTATTTGGATGATTAATTCTTAGTTATTCTACTTTTCTTTTTCTTTGATGTTGCTTTAGTTTTAAAAGTATATACTTTTACATTGGGTACAGTGTACACTGCTCGGGTGACAGGTGCACCAAATTCTCAGAAATCACCATTAAAGAACTTATCCGTGTAACCAAACAGCACCTGCTCCCCAAACACTATTGAACTAAAAAAATAAAGTGTATGCTTTTATTTTGGATTGCAGGGTATGTGTGCAGGTTTGTTACATGGGTATATTGCAAGATGCCGAGGTTCAGGGTACGAAAGATCCCAACACCCAGGTAAGGATTATGGTACTCAGGAGTTCTTCAACCCTAGCCCAGCTCCCTCCCTCCCCCATCTAATAGTCCTCAGTGCCTACTGTTGTCATCTTTACTTTCATGAGCACTCCATGGTTAGCTCCCACTTAATGAGAACATCCTGCATTTGCTTTTCTATTCCTACATTAATTTACTTAGGATTCGGATGTGAATTTCCCTCTAATTATAGCTTCAGCTGTATCATTTCTGATTAGGTAATTATCATTTAGTTAAAATGATTTCTAGTTTTCATCAATTTCTTTTTTGGCTCAATGAATATTTTAAAATGTTTTGTTCAGTTCCCAAATACTTGGAGACTTATCTTCTCAAATTAATGTATACCTTAATTTTACCATGGTCAGAATACATGCTCTCAATCAATTTAGTTCTAGAAAATGACAAACATTTTGTGTGTATTAGAAAAGAATGCATATCCTGTGTTCTTGAGTTGAATGTATCTATTCTATCAATTTTGAAAATCATCTAATCATCTAAATCCTTACTATTTAGATAAAGACTCAAATTTCATGAAGAAAAATTGTGATGCTAAATAAACAAAAAGGAAAATCTACAATCATAGATAAAGATTTTAACACAACTCTCTCAGTAATTAGTAGAACCAGTTAGGAATTATATCTATCTGTTGAATTGACTACTTCATCATTATAAAATACCTATATGTCTCATTATGCTTTTAGTCTTAACTCATTAATACCTGAGGTGGCAACTTTTTGAATTCGAAAAATCAGACCTAGGCAATGATCTTGAGCAGCAGGAGATAAATAACTCCCACATGCTTAGCGTTCCAATAATGAAACACTTGGCATAAATGAGTTTAAACCCTATTTTCCATGTTATTCAAATACTTACACCAGCTTTTTTCTGCTTATTTGTTGCATGGTATATATTTTCCCATCCTTTTGCTTTCAAATGTACATACTCGTAATGAAAGATATGTCTTTATGGGAGCTTACATTTGTTTTTTTAAATTCAGCCTGGTCATTAATTTAAAAACTGAAATAGTTGACTCATTTACATTTAATATGTTTTGTTTTCTTTTTTCCTTCATCATGACTTTTTTTTTTAACCAATTAGGTACTTAAATTTTTTTTCATTTCCCCCTATTTACTTGTTAATTACATAGCATTTAATATTATTGTTGAACTCACAAATGACATGTATTATTTTTAATCTCTTTAATTATACTCCAAGTTTTGGGATACATGTGCAGAACGTGCAGGTTTGTTACACAGGTATACATATGCTGTGGTGGTTTGCTGCACCCATCAACCCATCGTTTAGGTTTTAAGCCCCACATACATTACGTATTTGTCCTAATGCTATTCCTCCCTTTGCCCCCAACCCTCTGACAGGCCCCAGTATGTGATGTTCCCCTCCCTGTGTCCATGCGTTCTCATTGTTCACCTCCTACTTATGAATGAGAACATGTGGTGTTTGGTTTTCTGTTCCTGTTAGTTTGCTGAGAATGATGGTTTCCAGCTTCATCCGTGTCCCTGTAGAGGACATGAACTCATTCTTTTTTATGGCTGCATAGTATTCCATGGTGTATATGTGCCACATTTTCATTATACAGTCTATCACTGATGGGCATTTGTGTTGGTTCCAAGCCTTTGCTATTATAAATAGTGCTTCAATAAACATACATGTGCATGTGTCTTTATAGTAGAATGATTTATAATTCTTTGGGTATCTACCCAGTAATAGAATTGCTGAGTCAAATGGTATTTCTGGTTCCAGATCCTTGAGGAATTGCCAGACTGTCTTCCACAATCGTTGAACTAATTTACACTCCCACTAACAGTGTAAAAGCATTCCTATTTTTCCACAACTTCTCCAGCATCTGTTGTTTCCTGACTTTTTAATGACCGCCATTCTAATTGGCATGAGATGATATCTCACTGTGGTTTTGATTTGCATTTCTCTAATGACCAGTGATGATGAGCTTTTTTTAAATATGTTTGTTGGCAGTATATATGTCTTCTTCTGAGAAGTGTTTGTTCATATCCTTTGCCTACTTTTTGGTGGGGTTGTGTGCTTTTTTCTTATAAATTTGTTTAAGTTCCTTATAGATTCTAGATATTAGACCTTTGTCAGATGGGTAGGTTGCAAAAATTTTCTCCCATTCTGTAGGTTTCCTGTTCACGCTGACAATAGTTGCTTTTGCTGTGCAGAAGCTCTTTAAATGTAATTATATCCCATTTGTCAATTTTCACTTTTGTTGCCATTGCTATTTGTGTTTTAGTCATGAAGTCTTTGCTCATGCCTGTGTCCTCAATGGTATTGCCTAGGATCTCTTCTAGGGTTTTTATGGTTTTAGGTCTTATGTTTATGTCTTTAATCCATCTTGAGTTAATTTTTGAATAAGCAGTAAGGAAGGGGTCCAGCTTCAGTTTTCTGCATATGGCTAGTCATTTTTCCTGACACCATTTATTAAATAAGGAATCCTTTCCCCATTGCTTGTTTTTGTCAGGTTTGTCAAAGATCAGTTTGTTGTAAACGTGTGGTGTTATTCCTGAGGCTTCTGTTCTGTTCCGTTGATATACGTATCTGTTTTGGCACCAATACCATGCTGTTTTGGTTACTGTAGCCTTGTAGTATAGTTTAAGTCAGGTAGTGAGATGCCTCCAGCTTCGTTCTTTTGCTTAGGATTGTCTTGGTTATATGGGCCCTTTTTTGATTCCATATGAAATTTAAAGTAGTTTTCTCTAATTCTGTGAAGAAAGTCAATGGCAGCTTGTTGGGAATAGCATTGAATCTATAAATAAACTTTGTGGAATATGGCCATTTTCAAGATATTGATTCTTCCTATCCATGAGCATGGAATGTCTTTCCATTTGTTTGTGTCCTCTCTTATTTCCGTGAGCAGTGGTTTGTAGTTCTCCTTGAAGAGGTCATTCAAATCCCTTGTAAGTTGTACTCCTAGGTATTTTATTCTCTTTGTAGCAACTGTGAATAGGAGTTCGTTCATTATGTGGATCTGTGTTTACCTATTATTAGTGTATAAGAATGCTTGTGATTTTTGCACATTGATTTTGTATCCTGAGACTTTGCTGAAGTTGCTTATCAGCTTAAGGAGTTTTGGGGCTGAGACAATGGGGTTTTCTAAATATACAATCATGTCATCTGCAAACAGAGACAATTTGACTTCCTCTCTTCCTGTTTGAATACGCTTTATTTCTTTCTCTTTCCTAATTGCCCTGGCCAGAACTTCCAATACTACATTGAATAGGAGTGGTGAGAGAGAGCATCCTTGTCTTGTGCAGGTTTTCAAAGGGAATGCTTCCTGCTTTTGCCCATTCAGTATGATATTGGCTCTGGGTTTGAAATGAAAACATGTATTCTTTAGTTATTAATATCAACTTTAAATGAAACCTCTAATTTTGTTATAATACCAGGTCTTCCAACAGTACAACTCCATTTACACTATCTCACCTCCTAAACATGCATACCTTTAATGCTACTGTTGTACAATACTTAAATTCTACATATATTTTAAACCACCTAGATAGATTGATTGTTTTAAGTAGTAACTATCTGTGTAAAAACATCCTTCAATATTGCCCTTAGCGTGACTCTGTCGCTAAATGATTTTCTCCCATTTTATTTGTTTGATGATGTCTTTGACCTTCCTTCCTGAAGACTTCTCATTCTCAATATTTTTCTTAGTTAGAGACTGATACTGTGACAGTGTTAAGGTTTCTATTGTCTCGGCTCATGTAAGACATCATTGCATTTCATTTTCGTTTCCACTGGTTCTACAGAGAACTCAGCTGAGTCCAAATGCTGTCTCTTTTGAAGGAAATATGTCAGTCTACCTGTCCGGGTTTAAGAGTTCCTCCCTACATTTGATTTTTAGAAGCACTACTGTGATGTCCATAAGTCTCCTTCCTTTGCTTATTTTTAGTGGGGTTTTCCTCGTTTATCCTGTTTGAGATGTGTGCAGCTTCATGGATCCTTAGCAGGGGATCTTTTGCCAGTTTTGGAACATTCTCAGTTAAAATATTTTTTGAACACTTTGGCAAATTCTTTCTTACCTTTCCTTCTGGATTCTAATTACAGGTACCTTTTACTTTTACACTATGCCACATATTTATCTTAATTTTTTTCTGTACTTTTTCTTGCTTTAACCTAGATGTTTTCTACTGACCAATCTTCCAGTTAATAAATCTTCTTTAATTGCATATTCATTTTACTTTTAAACACATCTTCTAAATTTATAATTTTATAAATTATATATTTGTTCAATGATACAACATTTATTTTCAGGATATTGGCCTCTAAAATCCTGGCTGAATTTCCCATGTTTTCAAACAGTCTTCCTTCTTTCTTCCCTTTTATTTATTTAAAAAGAAATTTTCCTACCTTTATGCTAGTCCTTGATTGGAGGGCTGGGCTAATACAAGTTACCTGATTATAGTCAAATGAATTAGAAAGTCAACAGAAAAACAGGAGTGTGGTGGTGGTAGTTTTGCAAGATGACTCAACCAAAAGAGGCAGAGTCAGGGGCTGTACCTAAAACAAATTTCTTACACCAATTTTCCCCTTAAAAATAAATGTGGACTTGTCACCACAAACCCCTCTCAAGAGGGCAGGTGAGGAATCACTGGCTGTGTCCCGGGCCTCATAGGAACACCAGTGCCTAGAGTAGTTGTCTTTGGTGGTAGGAAATGACAGACTTTCTATCAGAGAGGCTTTTATTAAATCACAAATATAACATAAAAAATTAAAACCAAATGTCAAACCCTACATGTGACAGGGTAGCTGGCTCCAGGAGCTTAATGATTAAAGAAGAGAGCGTGTGGGCCCAAGGGTTTTCTTTGAAGGAGAGAAGTAACTGGCATAAAGGCCCTCAAACTCTCAACTCAGCAGCCAAAAGGAGGCACAGACGCCAAAGACCTCAAGCATTTTCCGAAGGACGGGAAAGGAGTGGGGAATAATATTGGGCTCCTGGGTCTTACACACATGGCATGACTCCTTATGCCGGGGGTGCACTCATTTCTAAGCCTGTCTTAGAACTGGCAGGTGTCAGAATGAGAACTATGTAAAGATTTGAAAGTATTTAATGATTTTATCTCTTGCAATGCCTGCTATCTTCATATATTTAAAATATTCCCATCACAAAAGCAACCAGATGGCATTGCCAAGATGGACATATAGGATGAAGCACCATGGGAAGGTTCTGAGAGGGCCTTCGTCGAAGTTCACTGCTGAGCTTGAGCTCTGTTGGGTTCTGGGGTGGGGACTCAGATACAGGGAGAGTTTGACCTTCCAGGAATGCTCCCTGACTGGGGGCCATCAGTGCTGGTCTCCAGGTGACGGGGGACCAATCCGCTGTTGGCACCAATGATAAATTGGCTGTGCCAGCCCTCTTCCTTCATTCCCAGGAAGCTCCGATAAAGGTTGTCAGCTCCTGGAATGCATTTTTTAGTACAGTTACCTATTGCCTGTGGGTGGATGTTTTAATTTCAACCAACTTAGAGGACACTATCATTTAAAATACTGATCAATTCAGACCATCCTGTATAATACGTAATTTATGAGAAATGAACTTTGAACTTTGTTAAGCAATTTGATATAAAACCTGTAGGGCACATTCTTGCCATTTCTACAAATAGTAACTGTGAGTAAGAGCAGAAGATGTGGTCAGGAAGTGAGTGCTCATTCAGGTAACCTCGGTGACCCTTACCTGAGAGGAACCTCTGCTCTGTGGCATCTCCAAGGGTGGAAGATTGGACATTCAACCAGTGTTTCGGTTTGTGGGATGAAATGTTAGCAATTGCAAAATCTTTGACTAGGAAGGTTTCATGGGCAAGCTTGATAAATTGTTCCAGGGCTAAGAAACAGTAAATACTCCTGTTGAAATATTTCACTTTGCTCAAGTTTCCCCTAATTTTTGACACCAGAGACAACATTAAACAAACATGTTCTAACTGCATCTTTTCTCAAGGCCTGGCTGTATACACACAATATTTCTGCAGTGTTGCCCTTGTGTTTGCATATTTATCCCCAAAAGCCCAGTGGACATCTGTGAAAATGAATCCCACATTGGGAAGCTACTGTAACACAAACTTCGCTCAGGAAGTCAGATGTCTGCAAACGCAAGAATGTACCTATGTTTCTCAGGTTTAAAATCAAGTTCAACTGAAGGTTGATCTGCCTTTGCAGCATCCTGTGCAGGCTTTATTAAGATGATAAATGCTTTCCAGCCTGCCGTGCTTAGCGAACACTTGACACATACGAACACACACTATAGGCTTTCTAGTCTGTACAGCATATATTTATATTATTAATTTCTTTCAATATTTCTGTATAATGTGTATTTTCTTTAATGATTTAACCTGGATATTTGCTCTAAGACTACCTGCCCACATCGTTACATATTTATTATAATAATATATCACTTTGTAAGCTGTGTTTTTGATATTTGTTTATCATTGTAAATAATGACACAAAATCATCCCACATTACACGAGGACAGCAAGTACTTTAGAACACTAGAAAAACCAGACTGTGGAGCCCTGCCTTTGAAATATGATTTAAAACAGAATTTATAATGTCGCAGAATTACATAAAACTGTGTGAAATTGTGCAGATAATCATTTAAATCTCTCTACATGAAAAGATAATTGCTCCAGAAATTAACTGTACCTGGGGTTCATTCATTTGGTCATGGCTAGTTTCTTATGTAGTGATGATTTGATATCAGAGCTAATTAAGATCGGGTCAGAGTTGGTGAAGGTCAGACATTAATGTGTGGGATCATTGAAATGATAATTATAAACAGATTAGGAAGCCACGGTCCTTTATAAGGGGTTATTAGATAATTACTGTGAGAGTGAACGGCTTACTGTAATAATGGATTATCGACTACTTACAGCGTTTTAAGGGTGAGAGTGTATTCCTTCCTCAAGGACTAAAGAATAACGTTGTTGAAACTCAGAGCTCAGTAAATAAAGTAGAAGAATGGTAGCTCCAGCCCATTTTTCCCTGAAAGGATTTTTATTTTAGGGGATGCCTGTTATCACTGATGTCCTTGCTGTCCTGTGGACAATGATGGCATGTCTTGAGAGGGGTAGGGAAGGAAAAATAGTATTAGGATTCTCTATTGTTAGACAAGGAGAACGAGGAGATGAGGAAGGTTTTGCTTTCCTCTCTGGTTCATTTATTTATAAGCTTTCCTGAATATTGGAAATCCATGAAAGCACAGGGTAGAATGAAAGCCGCTCAGCCCATTTGGTGTCTTCAGGATAGAGGCGCATTTCACCCTGGTGTGCTTTTCACTGCGAACACTCTGACAGTGCAATGACATGAGCTATCGGTGAGGCTAACAGACACTGGGCTGCAGAGGAGTCCACATTCAGGACCTGGGGATTATGTGGGACAACTCTCTCCTCATCTGAAATCCTGTGGTGGACCCCTGTTCACAATGCCTTTGCTTCACGTCTTGCCACAAAGATGGGCTTTCCAGAAAAATGAGCTCATGCATATAAAGAAATATTCAGGCTCCCTTTAACATACTATCTGACTTAAGTAAGCACAACTTTGATAACATGGCCACAATTCCTGCTGAGTCTTCATCTTCTGTGTAATAAAAAGCAGCAACTTTCAATGAATGATATTTATGATGTGGATCAGGAAAGCAATTGGAAAACATATGGAACGTCATGTTTTAATTCTTTTTCCACCTTGTTAAAACAATTTGTCTTTAGGAGAGATTCCAGGGTTGACCTCGAATTTTAAGGGGTGGGATGGAGTTGCTTTTGTCATCTTTGTGGATTCTTTCTTCAGCGCAGGAGGGGCTGGCGCTGCCTGGATGCCTGTTGTGGAAGGGCAGAGACTGTTGGTCGTCAGGAGCTTTCTGTCTGCAGGGCCCAGAGCATGTGAGCATCCACATCGCACCTTGGCCCCAGGCTCAGAGCAGGGCCTTCTGATCCCTGGCTGCGTGAAGAGGGCTTTGGCCTCAGCAGGATTTGTGTGTTGATAAAATGCAGGCTGTACCCTGTTTCTGGCCTGTCGCCATAAAATGCCCAGAATCCAACATGACAGAAATGTGGGTTGAGCATTTTTGCAGAAATGGGATCTGCATCTGGGAATTAAAAGCAAGAATGAGGGTCTGAAGCATGATGAGGTATGGATGTCCAGTGTCCCAGCCCCACTGCCTGGACTATCAATGGGCCAGGAAGTTGGGCCTGTTCCAATAGGATGTGAGACTGAGCATACCCTGTGCCAGCCCAGGCATTCCTGATTCCTAGTCATGTCTTCGCTGACGCCTAGTGACCTGGGACACTGCTCCCCATTGGTCCTGACCTAATCACCTTCAAGTCTGCCTTATAGCAGAGTCTCTTGTCTGGTTTCTCTCCCATTTCCACTTTTTTTCTCCTTTTTTTTTTTTTTTTTTTGAGACAGTCTCACTCTGTCACCCAGGCTAGAGTGAGGTGGCACAATCTTGGCTCATTGTGACCTCCGCCTCCTGAGTTCAAGCGATTCTCATGCCTCAGCCTCCTGACATAGCTGAGATTACAGACATGCACCACCACTCTCAGCTAAGTTTAGTACTTTTAGTAGAGATAGGGTTTTGCCATGTTGGCTAGGCTGGTCTCGAACTCCTGATCTCAAGCAATCTACCCCCCTCGGGCTCCCAAAGTGCCAGGATTACAGGGGTGAGCCACCATGCCCAGTGCCATTTCTGCTTTCTCTGTAGGTATGCTTAGTGTTTCCAGTAATCAAAGGAGGGTGGAAACAGCAGTGAACGGGGGCACAGGTAATTGGGAGTACATTCATTTGCCTTGGTCTGTACATTAGTTGAGAAGAGTTGGTTGCCTATGGAAGAGCATGTGGCAGTCTCTGTCATTTGTATTCTTTTGAGGTTGCCCAGAAGGAGAAGTCATCTTTAGCTGGTCAAGGGAGGATTCCACCTCTAGAGAAGGTCCCTTGAACAGTTGGCTTCGAAGGTACCTCCTGCTTGTGATTTGGGGCGCTCTTCCAACTTCCAGAGAAGGCAAAAACATTTCTCTCTAAGAAGAATGCTTCATCTAAAACAGGGATGTCCAATTTTTTGGCTTCTCTGTGCCGCCTTGAAAAAAGAAGAATTGTCTTTGATCACACATAAAATACACTAACACTAACAATAGCTGATGAATGAGCTAAAAAAAAGAATCTCAAAAAAAATCTCATAATGTTTTTAAAAAGTTTATGAGTTTGTGTTGGGCCACAAAGTTGTCCTGGGTTGCATGCAGCCCATGGGCCACAGGTTGGACAAACTTGAATAGAAGCATGCTTTGCTGGAAGCTTCTCCATTATTGAGAGTCTCAAGAAACAGGACTGCAGGAGGCTGATGTTCTTGAGCAGGTCATCTGGACAGCCACAGTTCCACCAAGGCAGGCCTGGAAAGAGAACTACACCATTATGATGCGGCTCTGTCTGTGAAAGATAATGACTCACCTACCAAATAATTCAGAAGGTTAAAATCTGAAGTTTAACTGCAATGTTTAAACCCTGCTTTCAAAACATCACCCCAGAATCTTTGCACCTCACTATGTGGTCCAGGGTGAAAAGGAAGGGCAGGGAAGTTCACATGACTCAAGGTGAACCTCTTCCAATCACAGGCATAAATTACTGGTGCTTTGACACTGTGGTTCCTGGGTCAACGTGATGCTATTGTGACTTGTTCATGATTTTTTTAGTTGACATATCATAATTATATGCACGAGACACAATGTGATATTTATATATGTGTAAACAATATGTAATAATGAAATCATGGTAATTAGCATAGCCATCACCTCAAAAATTTATTATTTCTTTGTTTTGGGAACTTTCAAAATCCTTTTTCTAGCTATTTAAAAACACACAACAAATCACTGTTGACTATAGTCACCCTGCAGTGCTAAAGAACTCCAGAATTTATTCCTCCTGTCTAGCCATGATTTTTGTATTCCTTACAAATCCCTCCCTATCTCCCCTTCCCACTACCTTTCCCAGCCTATAGTAACCACTATTCTACTGTCTATTTCTATAAGAGCAACTTTGTAAGCTTATACACATGAGTGAGAACATGCAGTATTTGTCTTTCTATACCTGGCGTCTTTCACTTCTCATAATGTCTTCTAGGCTTATCCATGTTGCTGTGAATGACAGGAATTCATCCTTTTTATGGCTGAATAGTATTCCATTGTGTATATATACCACATTTTCTCTAGCCATTCATTCATTGATAGACATTTAGGTTGATTTAATA
Organism: Gorilla gorilla gorilla; assembly: GCF_029281585.2. Taxonomy (NCBI): domain Eukaryota; kingdom Metazoa; phylum Chordata; class Mammalia; order Primates; family Hominidae; genus Gorilla; species Gorilla gorilla. Next base: position 109,228,348 of record NC_073243.2, on the reverse strand, counting down.
TCTTGACTATTGTGAATAGTGCTGCAATAAATGTGGAAATGCAGATACGTCTTTGACATACTGATTTCCTTTTCTTCAAGTCCCAGCAGTGGGATTGCTGGATCATATAGAAGTTTCATATTTAGTTTTTTTGAGGAAACTCAATACTGTTTTTCATAAGGCTTCACTAATCAACATTCTCATCAATGCTGTACAAGGGTTCCACTTTACATCCTCACCAGCATTTGTTATTGTTTGTCTTTTTTATAATAGCCATTCTAACTGGGGTGAAATTGTATCTCCTTATGATTTTGATTTGCATTTTCCTGATGGTTAGTGATGTTAAGCATTTTTAAAATATACTTTTTTGGCCATTTGTGTGTCTTCTTTTTAGAGATTCTTGATTAGTTGCCCATTTTAAATTGGATTATTTGGCTCTGGTTTCTCTTAAGTTGTTTGAATTTCATGTATTTTCTAGATATTAATCCTTTGTTGGATGAATAGTTTGCAAATATTTTTTCTCATTCTGCAGGTTGTCTTTTCACTCTATTGATTGTTTGCTGTGCAGAAGATTTTTAGTTTTATATAATCCCATTTGTTTATGTTTTGCTCTTATTTTCTGTGCTATTGAGGTCTTTTCCATGAGATCTTTGCCCAGACCAGTGTTCAGTGTCTTGTGTGTTACCTGTGTTTTCTTCTAGCAGTTTTGTAGTTTTGGGTCTTTCATTTAAGTCTTTTATCCATTTTGAGTTAATTCTTATATATGGTGAGAGTTAGTGGCTTATTTTCATTCTTTTGCATATCGATATCCAATATTCTCAGTACCATTTATTGAAGTTATTTTTCTTTCCCCCAGTGTGTCTTGTTGGAATATTTGTTGAAAATCTGTTGGCTGTAAATATGTGAATTTATTTCTCAGTGCTCTATTTTGTTCAATTGGTCTGTGTGTCTGCTTTTATGCCAGTACCATGCTGTTTTGGGTGCTATAATTTGTGTGTCTGTTTTTATGCCAGTACCACGCTGTTTGGGGTACTATAATTTGTAATGTATTTTGAAGTCGTGTAGTGTGATATCTCCACCTCTGACCTTTATTCTCATCTTCATTATTTCTTTTCTTCTACTAATTTTGGGTTTAGTTTCTTCTTGCTTTTCTAGTTCCTTGAGGTGTACGATTAGGTTGTATATTAAAATCTTTACTTTTTGATGTAGGTGTTTGTTGCTATAAACTTTGAAAAGTACTGCTTTTGCTGTATTTCATAGGTTTTGGTATGTTTTGTTTCTATTTCCATTTGTTTCAGAAAACTTTTAAATTTTCCTCATCGCTCAGAAATGCTTTAGCTATTCAGGGTCTTTTGTGATTCCAGATAAATTTAAAATTTTTTTCTATTTATGCGAAGCATGCCGTTGGTATTTTGATAAGGATTGCACTGAATCTGTAGATTGCTTTGGATAGTATAATCTTTTTAACAATATTAACTTTTAATACACAAACATGAGACCTCCTATTTTTGTGTACTCATCTATTTCTTTCACCAGCATTTCTTTCATAGTTATTATTTTAAAGATCTTCCACTTCCGTGGTTAAATTTATTCCTAGATATCTTTTTTGTAGCTATTGTAAATGAGATTGCTTTCATGACTTGTTTTTTGGCAGTTTATTGTTGGTATATAGAAATGCTACTAATTTTTGCATGTTGATTATGTGTCCTGCAACTTTACCAAATTTGTTTATTAGTTCTAAGAGTTTCTTGATGGAATCTTTAGGTTCTTTCTATATGTCAGATCATGCCATCTGCAAAGAGAAACAATTTGGCTTCCTCCTTTTCTGTCTGGATGGCCTTTATTTCTGTCTCTTGTCAAATTGCTCTGGCCAGGAGAGTACTATGTTTAATAACAGTGATGAAAGTGGACATCCTTGTATTGTTTCAGTTCTTAGACAAAAAGTTTTCAACTTTTTCCTATTCAGCGTGATGTTAGCTGTGGACTTGTCATATATGGTTTTTATCATGTTGAAGTATATTCCTTCTGTATCTAGTTTGCTGAGAGTTTTTATTATGAAGAATGTTGAATGCTATCAAATCTTTTTTCTGCATCAATTAAGATGATCATATAATTTTTACCCTTCCTTCTGTTGATGTGATGTAGCACATGTATTGATTTGCATATGTTGATTTGTGTATTTACATTGCTAGGATAACTTCTTGATCATAGTGTATTATCTTTTTGATGTGTTGTTGGATTCACTTTCCTGGTATTTTGTTGAGAGCTTTTCTATCAATGTTCATCAGGAATATTGGCCTATAGTTTGTGTGTGTGTTTGTCTTTGTGTGGTTTTTGTGTCAGGGTAATTCTGGCCTCACAGAATGAGTTTGGCAGAATTTTCTTCCCTTCAAATATTTGGAATAGTTAGAGAAGAATTGGTGTTAGTTCTTCTTTAAAAGTTTGGTAGTATTCAATTGTGAAGCCATCGGGTACTTGGTTTTTCTTTGTTGGGAGACATTGTATTATTGATTCAATCTCATAACTTACTGTTGGTTTGTTTAGGTTTTCTGTTTCTTCTGAGTTCAATCTTGATAGCCTATATGTGTCCAAGAATTTATTCATTTCCTCTAGGTGTTCTAATTTGTTGGCATATAATTGTTTATAATAGTCTCTGATGAGCCTTTGTCTTTCTGTAGTATTAGTTGCAATATCTGCTTTTTTGTTTCTGATTTTATTTGGTTCTTTTTCTCCTTTCTTCTTAGTCTAGCTAATGGTTTGTCAATTTTGTCTATGTAAAAAACACTTTTTATTGTATTTGTTATTTTGCATGTTTGAGACTTAATTTTGTTTATTTCTACCCTGGTCTTTATTATTTTTTTCTTATACTAATTTTGGGTTTAGTTTCTTCTTGCTTTTCTAGTTCCTTGAGGTGTACCATTAGGTCGTATATCTGAAATCTTTACTTTTTGATGTAGGCATTTATTGCTGTAAACTTCTCTCTAAGTACTGCTTTTGCTTTATCTTATAGGTTTTGGTATGTTTTGTTTCTACTTTTATTTGTTTCTAAAACTTTCAAATTTTCTGAATTTCTTCATTGACCCAATGGTTGTTGAGGAGCATGTTGTTTAATTTCCGTGTCTTTGCCCAGTTTAAAAAGTTCCTTTTGTTATTGATGTCTCGTTTTATTCCACTGTGGTCTGTAAAGATAATTGACATGGTTTTGATTTTTAAGAAAATGGTTGAGACTTATTTCGTGGCCTAACACATGATCTATTCTAGAGAATGTTCCGTGTGCTGCTGAGAATGTATATTCTGTAGCTGTTGGATGAAATATCCTATAAATGTCTATGAGGTCCATTTGTTATATAGTGCCGCTTAAAGCAGATGTTTCTTTCTTAATTTTCTGTCTAGATGATCTGTTCAATACTTACAGTGAAATGTTGAAATCCTCAACTATTATTGTATTGGAGCATATCTCTCCCTTTAGATCTGATAATATTTGCTATTTGTATCTGGGTGCTCTGGTGTTCCTTGCATATTTATTTACAATTGTTATATCCTCTTGCACAAATCCCTTCATTATATAATGCCCTTCTTTGTCTCTTTTTACAGTCTTTGACTTAAAACCTACTTTGTCTAAGTACAGTTATACTTTGGAGATACTGAGGGTTCAGTTCCAGAACATTGCAATAAAGTGAATATCACGATCAAATAATCAAACCAAAGTTTTTCTTGGTTTTCTAGTACATAGAAGAGTTATGTTTACTCTATACTGTCATCTATTAAGTGTGTAATAGCATTACGTCTAAAAAACATTGTACATATCTTAATTAAAAATTACTTTATTGCTAAATACTGCTACTGCAAAGAAACAAAGATAGCACATGCTGATGGAAAAGTAGGGCCAATAGACTTGCTTAGTGCAAGGTTGCCACAAACCTTCAATTTTTAAAAAATTCAGTATCTGCAAAGTACAATAAAGTGAAATGCAATAAAACAAAATATGCCTGTACAGCGACTCCCACTTGCTTTAGGTTTCTATTTGCATGGACTATCTTTTTTCTCCCTTATCTTTCAGTTTACGTGTATTTTCACAGGTGAAGTGTGAGTTTCTTGTAATAGATAGTATATAGTTGGGTCTTTTAAAAGATCCATTTAACTAGTCAACATTTTTTAAATTGGATAATTTAATTTATTTACATTCATGTTTATTATCAATAAGTAAGAACTTATTTCTGCTGTTTTCTTAATTGGTTTTCTGGTTGTTTTACATATCATTTGTTCCTTCTTCTCTTATTGTTTATCTTTGCATTTGGTGGTTTTCTGTAGTGATAAGGTTTGGTTCTTTCCTCGTTCTCATTTGTAAATCTGTTCTAACAGTGAGTTTTATACATTCATTTTTGTTTATGATGGTAGTTATCATCCTTTCACTTTCATATGTATGATTTCCTTACGCATTTCTTGCAAAACATGTTTAGTGGTGATGATTTCTCTCAGTTTTTGCTTGTCTTGGAAAGACTAATTTTCATTCATTCTGAAAATAGCTTTGGTCGGTATAGCCTTCTTAGTTGAAAGAATTTGTTTGTTTGTTTTTACACTTTTAATATACTAACCCAATCTCTCTTGGCTTTTAAGGCTTCTGCTGATAAATCTGCTGATAGCCTAATGAGAATTCCTTTAAATGTGACTTGAAGCTTTTTTCTTGCAGTTTTTAGAATTCTCTCTTCGTCTTTCGCTTTCGGCTATAACATGTTTGGCTATAACAGTTTGACTATAACATGCCATGGAGAGAAAATTTTTGGATTATATATGGGGAATTTTCAGCTTTTTTGATCTGGTTGTTCATATCTCTGCCAAGACTGGGGAATTTTTCAGATATTATTTTATTAAATATCTTTACTATAACTTTTTCTATCTCTTCTTCTTCAGAAGAATTTTGGCCATTTCCCAAAGTGCAAGTATTTGTTTGCTTAATGGTGCCCCATAAGTCCCATTTTAAAAAAAAGTTTCTTTACTTTTTTATTTTTTTATTTTTTTTGTCTGATTATGTCATTTCAAAAAGTTTGTCTTCAAGCTCAGAAATGTCTTCTTTTACTTCATCTAGTCTGTTCTGTAAGGTCTCAATTGTATTTTTTATTTCATTCGTTGAATTCCTCACCTCAAAGATTTGTTTGATTTTTTTCTAATAGTTCCTATCTCTTTCTGGAATTTCTTATTCAAAACATAAGAAATTTGATTTCCTGATTTTGTTAAATCATCTACCTGTATTCTCTTGTGTCTTAGTGAGTTTCCTTAACATTATTATTTTGAATTTGTTTTCAGGCATTTCATAGATTTTATTTTCTTTGGGAGTATCTTACTGCAGAATTATTGTGTTTCTTTTGCTATGGCTTTTTCTTCCTTTTCGCCTTTTCATGTTTCTTGAGTCTCTATGTTGATATCAACACACCTCGTGAAACATCTACTTCTTTCAATTTTATGGGGTAGCTTCCATAGGGTAAGACTTTTTCTTAGAGATGTGTTCTACAGCATCTGTTGGGTAGCATGCTTTGGCTTTCATTCTGAGTGGGTACATTATATAGTCTCTATGTATTTCTTTGGCTATAATCAATGTAATTTCTTTGGCTATCATCAATGTCAGTGGTGTCTGTGAGTATCTTAGTGGCCTAGAATGTAGGTATTTGTGGAGGCAAGACTTTGCTGGGGAAAGGGGCAACCAGGTAGGCCAGTTCTCAGGCCCTGGGTGAGTGCATGCCAAGTGTGATGGCTCCACTGGTTGTGGGGGCAGGGCAGGATCATTGGCAGTGGGGGCCCCGGTCAGGTGAGTAGTTGGACCCTGGGAAGCACATGCAGTGTGTGATGGCTTTACCAGTTGAAGCGTCAGAGTCACCACTGGTGATGGGCATTGGGTGGCCAGTCCTCAGTCCCTGGGGAGCACACATGTTAGTTTCCTCAGTCTTGGGGGTGGCCTTCCCACTGTTCTTGATTGCTTTTTTTTGGTTGGGGGGCAATGAGGGGGTGCAGGATGCTGTGTGGGCTTCAGTGCCAGAGTCACAGTTGTACTTCTGTATCTAACTGGGGTTGTGTAATTATAGCCTGTTGTGTGGGTTTGGTGAGAATAAGTCAGGCCCTCAGAAATGTGGAGATGCAGGGGCTATTAACTCCTAGGGCAGGATGCATTCTAGCCATAGTTTTGTTCCAAAAATGGCACTGTGCTGTGGCAGCTTGGATCCCGGGTAGTGGGGGGTGACTAAGTGTTAGTTCATTCCCTGGAGTGATGGAGCTGTGTGAACTCTAGGCAGTTCTCTACACTGGGCTCAGAGCCTGTGAGGATTGAGTGGCCCTGTTGTGGCTAGGATTGCAGGTGTCCATGGTGGTAGTTGAGAGTTCTGGGAATCTCCAGCTTACCTTTTCCAACCAGGGGGATTCCCGCTTGGTACCAAGCTGATCTTAGCTGAGGACTTCGCTTCCCTCTCTATGGTGCCATCCTGAGTTTCTGTCCTTCAAAGGGTTTTCATCACTTCCTTGCTGAATTCCAGTATTCTCTCTCAGACACCACTCAAAATGTAGTTACTTATTTGTTATTTTGGTTCTTCTTTGTGGAGACATGAGTGGTGGGCATCTCTTTAGCCATTTTGATGACATAATCAGCGATGTGCCTGGTTTTGGGAGTCCCCAGGTCAGAGTTATGTCTTTTTGATGGCTAAAAATAGGCAGCACCTAATGCCAAGTTTTATACCTGTCAAGAAAAGAGGAAAACCTGGATTGTTGAGGTCCAGGTTGTCCCTCTTTCCTTGTATAAATGGTACTCAGAAAGCCACAAAGGAAATGAAAGACAACTCTGCTTGAGGTTGAAGAGAAAGGCTGAGGAGGATAAGTTGAAGATTTACTGCAACCTGGAGCCTCTAGTGAAGCCACTGGCCCTTCTGCCACCTTTTTCCCACACAACGTTATTGTTTAAATGTTACACCAACCTCAAAGGTCAACGTTTGTAGATCTTCCTTGCCGGGACTCACACTCTGCTGTCTTGCAACCCAGCATTTCTCAGGGAGCCTGCCAAGGAAAGGCCATGCCAGTCAGTAATCTGGCTGCAAATTTGCAAGAAGATCAAACAAAATGCAATGTTTGGGATAGCTTTTCTCTTTCTGTGTGGTGTGCAGAGGCTGAAAAATCACCGTAGCTTACTGTGGCAAGAAAGAATGTGCGTATATGAAGAAAATGCTTCTTGGGGAATTACATTTCAGGAGTAAGCAGGTCATTTGATACCTGGATTTTGGGCCTCTTGGCTAAGAGTCCTGGCTGAGTTCATCACCTTGAAACCACAATCTGAGTCACAATACTGCATGCCTCATGAGCAAAGGGAGGGTGTAAGTAGGCAGGCTATATAAGTGTCAGGGTGGAGACAAACTATCTTTGTTTCTAGAATCTCAGAGAGCATCTTGGGAAGCAGAGTTCTTTGTTGCCAGAAGTCAAAAAAAGCAAGATCCAAGTTGACTATGACCTCTATGGTCTATTCAGGAAGGTCTGTCAGAACTACACCATCCACCCTCTAGCTGGCTTATTCTTGTGCATATAGAATGTCTGTGCTGTGTCTGATCAGAACCATTCCCTCTTCACTTTCTAACACATTTTCCAGGCAGGCGAGGATCCCAGATGAGAACCAGAATATCTGTGGACTTAGGGTATCTGTCTCTGCTAGAGACCTGACCATGTCCTAGCAGTTCATTCACAGGGGCCAAAAAGTTAGGGAGGCCATTTTTGGTCTCCAAGATAAATGTGTTCTCTAAAATGTTTGTGCACTGCATCTTTGATCTGTTTCAGGTCACCAAACTGAAAAAATCTTGGCATGGATTTAGAGAGAATTATAACCTACAGTTAGCCTTTCAAAGGTTGTGACCTAAGTACCCAGCAGTAGCCATGTAATGGTTTGTAGAGAATGGCATGGAGTCTGGATTAGTCACGATTTTCCAGAGAAACAGTATATTGGCTCACATAGTTAAGGAGGGGAGAAATTTTACAGTCTGTCTGCAAGGCTGGAGACCAGGGGAAGCTACTGCAAATCAAGAGGCCTGAAAATCAGGTGGCTGATGGTTTCAACCCACATCTGAGTTCAAAGACCCAAGAACCAGGAGCACCTGTGTCTGAGGGCAGGCTAAGATCATTGTCTCAGTTCAGAGAGAGCAAATTCCCCTTTCCTCTGCCTTTTTGTTATATTTGCGTTCTCAACAGATTGGACACATATGCCATCTACATTGTTGAGGGTTGGTCTTCCTCACCTCAGTCCACGGATTTAAATCCTCATCTCTTCTCAAACCCTGACAGATACACCCAGAAATAATGTTTTACCAACTATCTTGAGTATTCGTTAGCCCAGTCAAGTTGACAGAATTAACTATCACAGAGTTCATTGAAAATAATTCAAAATGTTTGTCTATAAAAGGGCATATCAGCTTTTTAGAAGCATTGAAGTATTTATAAAATTCTAATTGTTTTGCACCCACCGAATGCAAGCATTTTCAATTTTTTTCCCAGAATATTTGGCACAATGTAGACAACTTCTGAGCACTGAGGAATAAGCCTTCTCCTATCATTTGCCCTGGGGCATGGATCTTTTGCCCTGGCAAGTTTCATAACATTTTAATCCTTTCCCTTCCTCAACTGTGTGATGGTGACCACAAGGCATCAGGAAAGTCCTTGTAAGAAAGACCCTTCAATATCTGGCTTGATGTCACCAAGATGTGCAAATATAAAAACAACACAATGTCAAGTTATCGTTCTGGAAAGGAGTGAGAACTGTGGTGGGCAGCTGGAGAGGAGGCAGGTCAACCTCTTGTTGACACCCTCCTGCCAAGGTGAGGCTTTCTTGGTAATTCTCTTGTCCCAAGAGAAAGGACACACAGAAGCAATTGTTCGAGACATGTGCTTTTTCTTCACGCAAAGAAAAGTGAGTTGTGACAGATCACCCTCACATAAGTGAAAATAAATGTGGTTTTTACAGTAACATTAACAAAAATTGAAAATAAAAAGGATCATTAGTCAAAAATGCAGGTGACATAAAGTATCATACTAAATGATTGATGAAGCAAAAAATATTGCAAGAATCTATTTCATCACAACAAGGGGCATTTATTTCTCTACTTGGAGAGTTCATGGGGAATAATTGGAGTTTCCCTGAGACACTTACCTGTCTTTTGATGTTTACTGAATGTGTTTATTAAAACTCACATCACACTTTCAGTGGAAATCATTTTTTTTCTTGATTCACCTCAAGTGATCTCAGGCATGGAAATATGGAAAATGTTATATGAAGTTTTATGGAAATTGTTATATAAAGTTCCATACACAAATCACTGAATTATTTACTTTGTTGCAGCCATTTCTGGAGACAAATGGAGTTTCCCAGCATGTGTGGCTCCTACAGGTCCCTGGAGGCCAGCTGGGCAGAAAACGTGGGAGAAGCCATGGAGAACCCACTGCTGGGCTGGCTGGCTGCCAACATTCACTGCAGAAACAACATGATGTTTTCTGCCTAATTAGCAGTGATATAAAGAGTGACTGAGAGAAATGTGAGGGTCTCAGTGTCTGAGAAGGGGTCCCCCACTTGAATTGGACAGACCCCACTTTCCTCCTTAAATTCACGTGCTTATGTGTCCACCCCAGATGTCCTCTTTGCCTCTAAACAATTAACTCCAATAAACTAAGTCATAAAACCCAATGCTTCATTTTTTAAATTGTGGACATATTATTATGAGTATTTATTACATATGTGTGCACACCAAAATGCAGGTGGGGATGAAAAATGTGGCTAAATGCAACCCCACCTATGGAAAAACTAAACCAGGTTAAAACGAAGTCCTATTTTAGTCTTAATTTAGTTTTAGCAGCATGTTCTTTCTGTGGCAGACACTGGATGGTCAGTGGTTTAGTGGCGGGATCATTTCCTGGCCATCCGCCCCTGGAATTCCTGGGACCAGTTATGCACCAGCAGTTAACTGGACAGTTCCAGTGCTCTGCTTCTCTGTGGACCTCCATGGAATAGCATGTGTCTACTTTGCAGAGGGCCTGTGGGATGTGGCCAGGCCAGCTGATGGTCTCACAGAGACAGGCTTGCTCTGAGTCCATGTGTATTATTCTGTTTTCATGCTGCTGATATCCAATACTGGATAATTTATACAGGAAAAAGGGTTTAATGGACTTACAGTTCCGCATGGCTGGGGAGGCCTCACAATTATGGTGGAAGGTAAAAGGCACTTCTCACATGGTGGCAGACAAGAGAAGAAGAAAGCTTGTGCAGGGAAACTCCCCCTTTAAGACCATCAGATCTCATGAATCTTATTCACTATCATGCGAACAGCATGGGAAAGACCTGCCCCTACGATTCCATTACCTCCCACCAGGTTCCTCCCACAATACCTGGGAATTCAAGATGAGACACAGCCGAACCACATCATCATGGGAGGGGCAAGAATCTCTGCAGACTGGCTGGGCTTCCTAGTTAGACTTAGCTTATCCCTGGAGACTCCAGAAGCAAAGAGGGCACATACCCTGATGTCCTCTCAACTCCTGATTCCTTTTCCTCTTGAGTTTAGAAAGTGTATGAGGAGTGACATCTCCCTTTACTCAGTTTTGGTATCTAATGTAAGACTTAGCTATAACAAATTAGCTTCTCTTAGGGTTTTCCCACTTTCGAAGTCTGCTGATGATAGACCTTTTATTGAGGAGAGTATGAGAGTCAAAAATTCCAAATGCTATGAGAAACCCAGGAGAGCATGGAGGAAAATAAGAGCAGCTACTATTTGCTGGTGACAAAGTTTGTCCCAGGCAAGACACTAGAGGCTTTGCCTATGTTATCTTAGGTCCAGATGCTTGGGGAAGTCTAAGGAGGCTTCACAAGTTAATGGCCTTCGCTCTGAGAAGAATGGTTGAACAGGAGGATGAAGGACAAATGAAACCAAGTGAGCAGAGCAGGAGACAGGAGCTCACCCTTAGCACCCTACTCCTGAGTCAGGCCAGGCCCTTGGGCGCTGGCTTTCCTCTGAGCTTCCTAGGATGCTGGGATGGCTTAGGAGGCGGAACCCGGCATTAGTCCAGCTCTAACAACAGTGTTCTTGGGATAGGAATTCTTGAGTGTCCAAAACACTTTGGAAGAGTTGAGAAAATGTTTATATTAGAGCTCATGTCTTTCTTGTTAAAATTTTATTCACTCAAAATCAAATTATTTTGTTACAGATGGGGACTGAAATTTGGCAAAAATTGGCCAAATATACAGTGGTATTTGGATGTTATCTTGAAATTCATATAATTTAAATCATTCTGTCAGGGACCTTTAATAATTATTGCAGCTCCAAAAAGACTGTATGGTTCCAGAAAAATGAGGAGTGTCTTTGTGCACAGGGTAACATTGATGCAGGACTTTTTGCTCCTTAGTTCAGCTAAAATCCTGGTTCTTGTTTCATGACCAGGAAAAATTCGGCACACAGACACATTTAAAGGTGAGGAGGGCAGAATTTATTAAGCAAAATCAAAGCTCTCAACAAAAAAAGGGGACCTGCATGCTGGTTTTCCACCTCACAAAATCAAACACCAGGTTGCCACACACAAGTTGAAGAGGCCGAGCTCCTCCCCAGCATAAGGCATGATTTCCTGGTGCCTCCACCTGCTCCGCCAGTGCACATGCTGGCATGCCCAGGTAAGCCATAGGTAGTATCAGAAAAGGCAGCATTTGATTGGTTAAAAGGCATTATTCAGAAAGAATTAATTGGGAATGGGCGGGCAAACAGAAGCAGTTCTTCCTCTGGATCGGGGGTTTCATCCGGGACCAGCAGTCAGGTCTTTCAGCCCTCATGCTGTTTCAGGCTTAAAGGTGGGTTTCATGAAGAACTGTTCCCTATCTGCCCAGGCATTTGTCTCCTTCTGCCTCTACCAACATGGACAATTGACTTCCTGTTCCATCATTCATTGGTCCACGTTCCTTTTAACCCAGAGTAAAACAAAGCATAGCCTTTTATCAAGGAGACCTGCACAGAGATGCCCAGCATTTTTCACAGTGTGTTGTAATGAACATAAATACTCTGGACTCACAGATTCAATTGCCAAATAAATTTGGGAGGAGTATCCTATGAAAGTTCTGTCTTAGAGATTCATAGTGCAGGCCAGCATACTGAAGATATGAATCCCTGTGATATATAACTAAGTAATTTTGTGAATCTCCTCATTCCTCTAAATTCTTTGACAGTGGAACACTTACTAATGTAAAACATAGAAACTCCACAAAATGGTGTGTTTTTAAATTGCACCCTGGGTAATATCTTTTATTTTTAAACCTCCCCCACTGAATGGGAAGGACTGTGTTTACATCAGTTTTTGATAGCTTGGGCACATTTCTAAGTGTTAGAACTCTGACACGAAATGATTTCTAAAATCTTGTAATTCTTTCCTTGGGGTTTCCACAGCAGGAAATCTCTTGCTGATTCCAGCCAGGTGGCTCCATGGGAGAATTGTTCTTATGAATTCACTTCGACATTTTATTTAGAGACATTTAAGCCATGTGACTATGTGCTTCCTTTATCATTCCACAAGAAACCTATAATTAAATATACTGTGAGAAGTTTAACCCAGCCAAGCCTTAACTGGAGCAGAGCTTTGATACTGAGCAAGACAACCAGTTTCATGGTTACCAGACCACCTTAATGTAAATTAAAAATTTCAGTCATCCATGAGGAGAAGGAACTGCAACCATAGACTCACAACAAAAGCAGACAAAAATTTGTACGTTGTTATTAGAAGATTGATGATAGTTTGGATTCAATTAGGAAAAGTTACACATTTCCAAAGTAGCGTTAGCAGACATTTATAATACTTCTTTATGATTTTAACAATAAATGTTTTATGTGGTGCCATTTCTTGATGTCTAAAATTTATTCTGTGTGTTTTTAAGCTTACAGTTGTCAACCTTAAATGGTAATCTAAGAAATCCACCAATGGGAGCTTAAACGTTGAGTTATGATGACTTGTCTAGAATCAGTAGATATTATAAAATCTCTCTGTGTGTCTTTCTTTCTTTTTAAAATGGCTACAGTGTTGTTGTTTTTTTTTAACTTGGAACGATAGAAAGAGACAGCATTGCCCAATAAAGACCCCAGGTCTTCTGGTCACGGGGTTCCCCCCCAGGCCTGTTCCAGGGTCTAACGTAGGGGTAGCCCACCCACTTCCTGTTCACATGTCATCTCTCAAGGTGGCGCAGGAGGCAGGAGGCCTGGATTTGCTTCCCTGTTACTATTTACTATTGATGTGATTTTGTGCCGAAAGATCCTCTTTCTGAGTCTCATTTTCTCATTTCTAAAATGTGGGTAGAAATACAGTCTTTCTCCTGAAAGGTGGGGGCAAAATCAAGTGATTTTATGACTCTCTTGTCTAGCTCCATGAGCTGTAATATTATTGAAGAAATTAGATGAAATAAATTAGACCGAAACTGTAAACAGTTCATAACTGGCTTAATATTTCAACTCTTGGAACACATAAATTCAGATGTACAGTTTGCTAAGCCATGCCTGCAAAAGTTCTGCTGTTGGAAGCCTCCTCCCAGATCTCAAAAATATGCTCTGCTTCCATTTAGTTCAGCTTTGCTTTATCTGAGTCAACAAGGGCAGAAAAAGGAGAAATAGTGTCCCTTCAGCAGCTGAAAATTCTGCCTGTCTATCCATTCCCATTATCAAGTCCCTATTTAATTAAGGAAACACTTTCAAAGTGGTGTATCTACAAAGCAAAATGCTTTTATAGTGTAAACTTTGGGTTCCTCCATGATCGATTCTTTATGTTTGATTGATGTATATTGAATTGGAGTATTCTGAAACCTGTAAGTCACTCATCAATCCTCTTTTTAGTTTCAAGAGCTGTAGCCTCAGAAAACTGCATCAATATCTTCTGAATGGCCATCAAGCTCAAAGCCCTGCTCGTTTCTTCAGGAAAGCTTATTAATGAATACATTCAGCACAGCTTGCAGGAAGCAACAAGTTTCATGTAGAGTACCACGGCGTCATTATGCAAGTGTCTGTCTGAGCATGGCCAGTAAGAGAACTGGTGGTTTTGGTCCATGAAAGAGCTGGGGTTCCTGGAAGTTTTTGGAATGCCTGGCCATGACATTGGTTGGAGTCTGACTGGGCCCCATGCAGAAAATGCCACACTCTGCTGAGCTGACATCTTTGTGTTCTGCTAGGAGGCCCAGGAATTCATAAAAGAAAAGACCTAAGGCACTTGAAAATTTTGAAGGTAAAACTGTCACCCGTGCAAATCAAATCAAAATTAATGTTTTTCTGACTCAATGCAAAAGGCGAAAACACCAATTTAGTTGTTGCTGCGGCTGCTTTTCATGCAGTGCTTTAGAGTTACAGATCCCACATGTGGTTGAAAACCGGTTACTTTCCCGTTGGCTTAAACTCAAAGGCATTTGTATGTGTGCTAAAAACATTTCTTACTATGCACTGTGTTGGAAGTTCCTTATTCATTTCTGCTCTTCTATTTAATTGAAATCTTAGGTTAAAGTGGGGAAATTGAAGCAAGACCCTGAGAGGAAGCTTACTGATACAAATGAGTTCTTTATGATATGAAAACATTACCTTTTGTTTGATTGATGTTTCTTGACACTTAGTGTTTGGGGACATTTTAGTTTTTGAATCACTTTGACTGTGGTCAGGACTGTGCTTGTTACCCAGACTAGTGAAAGCAACCATATTGGTTTAAACACTAACAGGATAAACTAGTGAAAGCAGCCATAATGGTTTTAAAGACTAACAGGATAATGGCGTTTCTTGTTTAGCGGCATAAATTGTGAATGTGTTCCATTAAATTTCCATATGGCATCATGACAATGTAAACACAGACCATCAAGAAGGTCCATAGACTGGCCACTGAGAGAACTCTGGGGGCCCATTGTGATGCTCTCTGGCTAGTCCATTGGGGTCTACATGAAAGAACCCGAGTATCTCCAGGGTGTTTCTGTGGGCTCAGTGATCAGGGGACGATGTAGTGTTCAGGGCCGGGCACATAGTATGTGTTCAATAGATACTTATTTGGATGATTGAGGGTGACTGCACCATGCATTTGGTTTCTTACAGTGCATCTTAATTTCTCAGATGTCTTTGCTGAGTATATTCGACAAAAATACATAAGAAAAACCTTTGTGTTCTTCGATCTCCAGTGAGATGTTGTTTTTACAATCACAGAGTTTGGTCCATGATCAATCATCTCCTCTCTTCAGATGCCCTACTCATGCCCTTTTCTGTTGCCCCAGGGTGGGTCCCATCTCCCCTCACTGGCTCCCTGCTTTCTCTGTGTCCCATATGCTTTTATTCACCTGTCGAAATCCCATCCAACACTACCCAGGCAGGATCCACGGTTGGCCAGAGGCATGACTGAGAATCAACCTGGATGAACGGTGTCTTCCTGTCAGATGCTGGTGCAGCTGGGAACCAGTCCCTGCCCCCACCCGTCAGCTGAGAATGTGAAGCCGCATCCAGCCCAGCCCCACCCAGGGTGAAAATGCGCCTGCCCTCCTCCTGAGAGGCTCTGGGGATGCCCCCACCCGCCTGTGTCCATCAGATGTGCTGATGGGCATGAATGGGGTGGAGGGGGGAGTCCCTTGCCTGCTTGCACCTGTCAGCAGAGCTGATGGGCAGGGAAAGGTGGGGGAGGCTCTCTTTCCATCTTGTCAACCCAGCTGACAGACAAGTGTAAGTGGGCAAGGCCCCTGGCCTCTACAAGTCTGATGGGGGAGTTGTTTGACTGGGGAGTGGATAGGGTTCCGCTTGCCTGGCAGACTGAGGGGCTGTAAGTGTTGGAGGCAGAAGAGTCTACACAAAGTAGAGTGAGAGGGCTGGTGTGTGTGTGTGCAGGCTCGTGTGTGTGCACAAACCTTCATTTTTTGAATGTGGAAACGTGGCCCACATCCACACCATGGTATACTCACTGAGCCATGGCGTCTGTGTGATAGAGATTGGGGCAATGGTCATCTTTTGTCCAAAATAGTGGGATTTTCACATCAGTTGCTTTTAGAAATAAAGAGGGGGAAGAAAAGACATTATTTGTAAGCTTGATCTTCAAATTTGTAAGAAAACTACTTGATAACATTTTTCATATGATAACAAAGCTAGTAAGCTAATTAATTATCTTTTAGTTGGGGAAGAATTTGGTTTCTAAATTCTCCAGTCGGTGGTTTCAACTTTTTCTTTCTTTGGTTAGAATTCCTTAACCCCAAGAAACATTTAATTTGAGGATTTGAGTGCAGATCTTACAGAAAAATTTGTCTTTGATGAGAAATGCTATGTTCACTTAGCATGCTCTCGTACAATGCTGATATGTTGAAGCCTCCATGTGATCAAGCCTTAGCCACATTTTTATGGAAGCCGAGCACCAGGGAGGCCCTTCTAGGAAGGAGCTTCATTCCCATCGGAAAGGTTGGCTATGGCACCAGCCTCACACTGGTTGGAAAGGGCTCATTGAGGAATCTTTCCAGAGTGTTTCATGACTTAACGTTTCATGGCTGGCTCTGCACAACCTGCAAATAAACAAAAACTAAAACAAAAAAACTGCAGTGTTGTAGTGACTAATTAGGTAAATACAACACTTTCATTTCATAGAAACTCAAAACATCTGCAATTTGGAGGTAGCAAATATGGTCATTTTTATTCATATCCTGTTTTGTTTTCATGAAATAAAAATTGCAATGCTGATTTTCACATCTGGGCAGTTGGGTGTCAACAAATTGAGAACAAACTGTCAACCAAGTAAACAATAGAACTTTCAATTCTGAAAACTGATTTTGATGAAGAGTAATTTCCTAAAGAAGGGTGATCACTCAAAAAATTTCCTGATTATGTTCTGAAATCTTTCAGTAAAAATCATTAACAAGATCATACAGTCTCTGTTATTTGTGTGGGAAAATATAACAAGTCAACTATTTGAAGCCAAAATTAACCTATTGTTTGACTGTACACCTCCTTTCAGCAAAGAATGACGCTGAAGATATCAGTGGCACAAACAGGAGAACTGATGAATAATAAATGCCTTCTCTATACCCTGAAATACACCTGCTATTTCTGTTCACAAGTCCTGATTTTATCATCTCAACTTATTAATGAATATAGTATCTAACCAGGCTTTTGGAAGACAAGGAATTTGTGATGTTTTGCAGCTTCTTTTTTTATTATTATTTTGAGCTGTACAGTGGCTTTCTTGACTCATCAGCAGACATCCTGCTGGTATGTACAAGTGTGCTTTGGTAACATGAATCATCATTTGTTGCAGTACTTCATTATCAAGTTGGATATTAACAGGTGTGTTAAAGAAATATGTTTCCACTCCACCAAGACAGAGAGGCCTTAGTTAGTACTTGATTCCCCTTTACTCATGAGAAACTTAATCCTGTCATCTACACTGGTGTGGCAGGTGCACATGGACAGCCTTGCTGTGGCCTTTTTATTTGGAGTCATGGATTTCTATGTACTTCCGAGGCTGGGTTTTGCTTCGAGAATAGAATCCAGAAGAAGGAAAGTGAGAGGCATTCTATGAGTTCCATCGACATTTTCCTTTCCTGCTCTGTACTGGTCATCTTATGCCTAGAGTAGAAGATCCTATTTGGTGAGCTGTACTCAGAAAACACACAAACCAAAAACTTGAAAGTAGAAAACATTCCGGGGAGGAACTTGCAACAGCAAAAGTCTTGAATAGCATTATGAAAAATAGTTGAAGACACTAGAGATATTTAAATGAAGAACTAGACTACTTAGATGGACACTTAAGTGTTGAAGATTTTCATGTGGGAGATATTAGGTTACAGTCTTGGTAATTTTGGAGACTTGAGTTAGTACCAATCAGTGGGTGAAAGTTACAGTTAACAAGGCAAGGGTAACAGAATAGACATGATATTCAATAGACAGTTGGCAGAACATCTCTCAGGGATAGTGAAGGAAGAGGAGTTGTTCCTCTGAGTGGGAGTGCAAAGCGAGAACTCTAAAACTTTTTTTTTCTCCTAAGGGTGCATGATTTAATTGAAGAGCTATTTAGAATACTTCGCGTCAGGATGGAGCCAGAATTTTCCTGTTCATTACAGATCATTTGAGCTTTTCCATATTTAGCATCATGAGGTTTGTTTTTAAACAGAATAGAATAGATTTGTCAAGTTTTCTCATATTATGTCCCAAGTTGATTGCATATTCAGTTTGGGCAGTTATATGTCACCTTGAAGACAACTAGCTAATATGAAAGAAAAATGGAATGAGATTTAAAATGGTAAATTTTGACTGCCTGATAAATAAATACACCCTAAAGATTCAATAATTCATCACTTTGAGTTATTTATCTCTCTCCAAAGATTTCTGAAATCATTCTTTGCTGTTTCGCTTGATTAATTCTTTGATCTCTGCGATGGAGATCACTTTATCCACGGCCACTGCACAGACTGAGTTATTAAAGGAATAGAGTGGTGATAAACACATTGATGACAATCAGTTAAAACTGTAAAAAGGCTGGGTAGGAGGGTGGGAACAACAGATTTTATACTCTTGATGATTTTGAGAGCTGCAACTGCTATACCTTTGTATATTTATAAAGCTTAAGTGACTAATTTGCAAGCAAACTGGTCACTAGGGCCATGTTCCCTGCATGCAAGGAGCACATCTGAATAACATGGGCGAAGCACCTACTTGAATTTCTTTAGGGTGATCAGTTGCCAGTTATTTTATTGGGAGATGAATGCAGTATTGATGGTTAAAGTTTTCTGATGGCCCCTAAGGGAAACTATGGGCATTGCATATACTTTCAATGAATAGAACTAAGTCAAGAAAGTTAATCTTATCCGCCCCTACAGAGCCAGAGTTTGCAATATGCTCTGACAGGGATGAACCTTGAAGACAGTGTGCTAAGCAGAACGAGCAAGCTGCACAAGGGCAAGCCCTGTACCATTCCACTGAGTTGAGGCATCTAAATTGGCCAGAGTTATAGAATCGACGAGAAGAATGGTGGTTACCAGGAGATGAGGGGAACTGGGAAACCGCTGAGCAACAGACATGAAGTTTCAGTTTTACACGCTGAATACATTCTAGACACCTGCTGCACAACATTATACTCAAAGTTCACAATACTGCACTGTACACTTAAAGTGTGTTTGGGAGTAGATTTCATGGTAAGTGTTCTGTGCCCAACAAAAACAAAGTTTGTGTGTTATTGGAAGAACTGAATTAAATGCCAACCTTTTTTTAACAAAAACATTCTATGTATGTCTTTTTGCTTTTTACACTCTTCAGATGTTCTGAACATGGGCCTAAAGCTTCATTTAGGATGGTCGGGGGTTGACCATCTAGACAAAGGTTGGCTAATGCCAGTTACAAAGATCAATTTGAACAAACAAAAGTCTGAATCATAAACCGGCCTCCTTCAAACCATTTTTTTCTCTTAAATGAGTACAATAGCCTGATAAAACATTTCCAGTCAGAGGAGGTGCTCTTTAAATAAAAAGATCAGAATGGTGCATGACTGATATATAACTGTGTAGGCAGGGGGCTCTCTAATGCTTGAAGTTCTGGGTGACCGTTTGGATCTATTGCTTCACCCTTGTTACTGTTGATCCGGGATCTGGAAGTCATTCTGGACCTCCAGAGCAGAGGAGTGATCACAGGCTAAGGATCTCTACAGGGCTTCGTGTCCACCCTTGAAAAGTAAAATCATGCAAATTACCTGAAGTCATAATATTCGGAAGTCGCAGAGGAAGGATATGAAGTCTGTCTTCTCACATCTAGAGCTGACATTCCCTCTCCCTCCCTCACACCTTCCCTTCCTCCATTCTGCCCATTCTCCCACTGGATCCTATGATGGTTATAGAGAGAAAACTTAGCTTTATCTGCAGCAACGCTTCCCAAGTTACAGGAAATTCCCATTCTGGGAAGGAGGGAGGAGGGCCAGGGTCTCCACTGTGGACTGCCCTTGGGGATGCTGGGGGAACAAAGTCACTTTGGTGTCCTGGGTTTCTTGAGGAGGCTTGGTGAGCTAATCTGCATGACTGGTCTCCCAGGAAGGACTGTGCACGTGGGGCTGCCTGAACTTGTTGGCCCATGAAATCCTCTTTTCATGGAATACCTATTAATATCTCAGGACACAGTATGGAAAGCTCTGGTTAACTTTATTAATTTGCTTACCAAACCCTTTCTCCATAGATAAGGAATGACAAACAGCAACCTCGGTGAAGACAAATTGGTGATATTTTACCCTTCGGACAGTTCTCTTCCAGGGATGTTAATTAAGTAACAACTGCCATCATTCTCAAAGAGCCCAGGCTTCCCCTCTTTGTGAATCATGCAAAGAAAATAGTCTTTAACAATCCAGTAACTCCGGAAACTACTTCAAAATCTGTTTGTTTTCCCTGACACCCAAATCTTCATGGAGATTTAAATAGTGATGATAATGATTCTGAGAAGCATTACAGAAGCTAATAAATAATAAAATGAGAACAAAATCCAAATCTAACATAAAACCTTCATACATGTCTTTAATCTAGAATTCTGCAAACTTAATTGACCTTAAGTTGTTTTGTTTTGTTATTGAAAATACAGAATAACCACCCCATTAGCTGGTTTTCTGGGAGTGCTGTCCTGTAGATGTGAGTTTAAAACATCACTTGGAAGCACAGTTGTCCTAGCCTCCTGTCCTTCATATGCTTAAGGAGCTTTAGGCAAGTGCAAGGAAGGGGTGTTAGTCTGCAATATGCCTGGAACATGTTAGGAAAATAAAACAAAGGCTGAGATATGATTTAACTAACTTTGTTTTAAACTGAGCTGCTATTAAGTTCAGTTTGAAGTCTTTGTTCTATCCCCTTATCTGTAGCTACTGGGGTCCTGGCTGAAACAAACCAGATTCTACAATGAGAACACATGGACACAGGAAGCGGAACATCACACACCGGGGCCTGTCGTGGGGTGGGGGGAGGGATAGCATTAGGAGATATACCTAATGTTAAATGACGAGTTAATGGGTGCAGCACACCAGCATGGCACATGTATACATATGTAACAAACCTGCACATTGTGCACATGTACCCTGAAACTTAAAGTATAATAAAAAAAAAACGGGTTCTGAATCCATTAATGCACCTTTAACACTCACAACTGAGATGACACTTGAAGCGTGTGGATATTTCTTGGGGGTATCTGTTCTACTTTACAACATAAAACAATCTGTTTTTAGCACAATGCAGCAAATCAATACTGTCAGATTAGTAACAGCATTGCCATGGATATATTCTGACATAATTCATATATTTCAATTTCAAAAAATTATTAGTAAAATAGAATGTTTATTGGTAATTTAATAGTGTGTTAAAATTTATGGGAAATAGTCTCAAAAATTATTTTCCTGGATGCTGCCAGTGTAGAACAGCTCTTTTCTTTAATATGTTTGTGTAGGGTTAGTAAACATAAACAAGTAAAATCTTTCTTCAGCTGGAAATCTTTATTTTCTCCCTTGGGGTCAAATTTCTCTCACCTTTTTATAGGATTTTGGGGTAATTTCAATTATCAGTACACTTATGATGTGATTAAGCTTAATAGATAACAATAGTATATCTATCTGATAGCTAGAGTTATATTTTATTATATCAAAATTATTGTTGATATATTACTGTAATTATGATTAGTATTAGTCCAAGCCTCCATGGTAAGAAATGAATAATTTCAAATGTACTAATGTGGATATTTTATAATTAATTACCCAATTAAAATAGAAATGAACAGGTTTTCCATATTTATTTTGAAAGTATAAGCAATATAAAATAATTTATAATTTCCATTCATTTAATTTGTGCTCTCCTCCAAAATTTATAACTATCAAGTAAATACCTTTTACAAAAAGAACACACATGCAAACTGGGCACCTCCCAGATGTTAGATATTTTGCAAGTATTGTTTTTAATAAATGTAAAGTGTGCAGGTTTTTACAGATGAGTAAACTGAGGCTTAGAAAGGTGGACAACTGCTAAGAGAGAAGCCAGGATTCCAAGCACAGTCATTGCTCAGTATCCTGGGGATTGGCTTCAGGATGCCAAGTTCACAGATGCTGAGTCCCTTACGTAAAATGGCATAGTATTTACACAAAGCTATGCACTTCCTCTACATATTTTAAACAATCTTCAGATTACTTGTGAGACTTAACGCAATGTAGTGCTAGGTAAATAGTTGTTATGCTGTATTTTTTTTACTTGCATTATTTTTCATTGCTGTATTGTTATTTTTGTTGTTGTTGTTCTAACATTTTTTATCTACACTTGGTGGAATCCATGGATGGGGAACCCATGGACTTGGAGGGCTGATGATATTTCCAGTACTTTCTGTCCTACTGGACCTCCTCAGTAGGAGCCCCTCAAGTGATAAGTTGCTGTATGAACGTAAAAAAACCACAGTAACTGCCGCATACTCATGATGGCTAATATTTTAGAATTTAACTTAATGATATTATTTTATTTTATAATTACATCAAAATTATGTTATTCCTATTTAAATTGTGCCTATAAACTTGAAGACAGTGAGTGTGTTCAGTTGTAGAGTTCTCTCCTTCTATTGATGAGTATACATTTGATCAGTTTTGCCGAGAAATTACTAGATAAAACATCACTCCACAGGGATCAACATTATAAAATCTCATAAGCAGTAACCTTGTCTCCATATACCAATTGTCAGAATCCCACAGCCAACCCAGAGATCTGTCATCAGTATCTGTGTATCCACAAGTATCCATATATGTAGCCTCCCGGTGGCATTTTCTTGAGGGTGTTCCTTCTGCTTCAACTAAGTCTCATCTGAGTTTCCAGATCTCCTGTGGGTCCATCATATCACACCTCTTGGTCAGTTCTCCTCCCTGCAGGTTTCTATGGATAATGGATAAAGGGCCTGTATTCATTATCCCTGAGCCCTCACCCCTCAAACCTACAGGACTTTCAAAATCACCAATGTTTCTTTTTTTTTTTAGTCCTATATATAAATCTAAAATAAATCAATATATACTCATTATTCTCGTGAAAAAAACGTACAGAATGGTAATTTTTAAAAGATATCTTGCCTTATTGTCCATCCATGGAGATCAACCCTGTTAACAGCTTGTGGTAACTATCCTTACGTTGGCATGACCAAGAGGTTGTACCAACACAATAGCACACAGAGAAGATTAGTCTGTAGAGAAAAGATGTAATTCCAAACTCATTAGACTGTGGTTAAGTGTTCTTACTTAGCTGCTCTGTGAGTGAGTGAGTGTCTCACATCCATGGGCATTTCTCCAGGCAATAACTACAACTCATTCCTGTTAAGAGTTGTACAACATTTCAATGTATGGACAAATAAAATTTAGTCACTCAACAGCTTATCATAGATATTTCTATTGACTCTGATTCACTTTTAACCTCAAAACATGCCACAATATTCTTGTTCAAGTATCCTTATATCTTACTGCTTTTTATATTTTAATATTTAATGTTCCCAAAAGAAACACTCCTAGAAGAAAAGGCATGCACAGCTTTATTTAAATACTTATAATTTAAACCAAGAATTTAAATTGCTGTTACCTCTAGGAGACTCATTTATTTCTAGGCACTATCATGCATACTGGGCATTATTATGCTTTTAATTTTTTTCTAAACTGATGGGGTTAAAAATGTTGTGCATTATTAACTCGACATGCATTTCTCTGACAATGGAGTTCAACATCTTTTTATATGTCTATTATAACTTTTCAAATTGCCTTTTCTATGGATTGAGTCTTTACTAAATCATGCTTGTTTGCCTTTTTATCAATTTATAGAATCCTAGTGATGTACACACTTTATTTGTATATGTTGCAAATATTTTTCCAGTACATTGCTTATCTGTGACTGTTTTTGTTATCATTTGACATTTAAAAAAATGTATTCAGATAGGTCTTTTATTAGCCTGTTTCATAGACTCTTTGCTTTTCAATAATACAAATTTCTCCCAAAGGATTTTCAAATTTTTCATGTTTTTATAGATTTTTTAACATTTTATTATGTATATGGAATAAGCAGGAGTTTAGTGTTGTTTTCTTTTAGATGAATAGCTAATTATGCCAATACCACTCATTAAGCAATCCATGCTCCCCTCCTGAATTGAAATATCCCTTTTGTAGTATATTGTTTCTATATACACTCAATTTTATATAGACTTCCTATTACAATCTGTCATGTGAATGGCTTACTTCATTTCATATTAATGCCCTCTTGTACATTTTTAAATAGGTTAAGACAAGTGCCTGTTCCCTATACTGATATTTAGAATTATACTGCCCATTCTAAAATATTTGCTTTCCCATATTATTTCAGTCAGATTAAGCTAGGCAAAAATAAACCAATTAACCTTCAAGTTCTAATGCTTAATTAAACACAAGTGTATATTTTGCTCTTCCAAACTCCCACAAGGGAGTGAATTATTGCAGATCTCCTCCAACTGATGACCCAGGGATTGAGATCCCCCAACATGTGGCACCACCACTTCAAAATGCAGCTTTTGAGCTAGTCTTGGCAAAAGGAAAGTGCATAGAAAAATTGCCTCACTCTCAAATACAGTTTATTGGCTAAAACTGGTCATGTAGCCTCAATCTAAGAATAGAGCTGATTATAATATGTAGGTGAGAATGTGAAATATTGCTAGGTAGGATTGTTTCTGCCTCATACCTGGCCTTTTACACCATTTTACTCAGGTCAAAATAAAGTTTCTTCTGATTGTGTCATGTGTATATTACTTGGGAATAATTAATATTCTTATAATATTAAACTTTTCTACTCAGGAGAATAATATTTGTAGCTGAATATTTATCTGATCTGTTTTATATTCTTCAATAAGATTTATAATATAAATCTTTTATCTTTTTTATTAAGTTGTTATCTAAGTATTTTATAGTTCTAGCTACTTTTGAAACAGGTTAATTTGTTTGCATTTTCATTTCTAACTAATATGGAAAGTATAGAGAAAACTATGCTTTTGTATATTTAGCATATTTCCAGCCACCTTACCAAATTTTATTATAAACTGTGGTAATTTTTATTAGTTTCTAATTTTTTCTGCATTTACAATAATATCATCCATAGAAAGAGTTAATGAATTTGTTATTCTTCAGTATATAAGCCAATTATTTTATATTTTATATAATTTTTTTAGATTATCTTAAAGAATTTTGTGTAATATTGATGTTACTTTTAGATACATCATCTCCAAGAAAAGTGTAGTAGAAAGCCTTGGATTCATCTCTATCTTGCACTCTCCCTCCAAGTCTATATGTGATCTATCAGAAAGTTTTAATGATTCTATCCTTTTAATGTTTTCCAATTTATTCCCCCATTCTTCCGTCACACCACCACAGTCTTAGGTCATGATTTCATCATTCTAACTTGATTATTACATATCTTTTTCATTGCCCTCTCTACCGCTAATCTAGTCACCTCTGAAGTTGTATTTTTATTCAAAATCTAATAATGACTCTCATTTTAGAAAAACATTCTATGGCTCCTCATTTTCATTCTTTGTTCATTGCTTTTCACAATCTCGTACTTGTCTGTTTTTGTGGTCATTCTACATTCTAAGCTACAGCATGTCACTGTGGGCATGTTCTTCCTTCAGCACAGAAAGATCTCCCATTCTAACTACATGGATACATCCTTTTATGTCATCACACTGATTTTCTCTTGCTTAAATCATGACTTGTTAACTGAAGTTAGACTTTTCTGACACTAGTACAAAACCCAACATGTTGTCACTGTTCCTTTCCATTCCAGTCATTGGAATAATAAGAAGTACAGAGGATGTTAATGCATCTGCACAACACCTGGTTGATGCTTTTATGAACTTCTAAATTATTACTACTTGATGCAACAGTTATGTTTCTACATATATGAAGAGATTGAAGTAACTGCTGAACTGAAAGAGGTCAAGAAAATGTTATATTCTGGCATTAAAAGAGGAAGACTATGTGACAGATCAGTAAAGTAAATTTTTCTTTGTTAACTAGTTCTTAAATTTTGTTGTATTTTATTTCCATTTTTAAAGGAGATAGTAATGAAACAATTCATAGACTTAATATTCTTACCAAACAAAGAGAAAGAAAAGCCTAGTAGACTCAGCCGAGTTTGCAAAGCAGATATTGTTCATTCTGCACCATTCAATTTTTCAGACATACCCTGTCTTGTGCTTTCCCCAGTCTCCTTATGTTCTCTTTGTTTGCAGTTTTCAGCAAATACTTTAATATGACTATGATACTTTTTTTAAAAATATGGTTATCTTCTCCAGTTTTTAATATATTAAGCCTCTATGAGAATTCAAGTTAAGGGATGTCTTTCAGGAATTCACTCCATAAGAACCATAAACTTTAAAGGTATTGCACATGTAAACTGACCCTTATTCTGATCTTAAGGAGGAACCACCAAGAATGGGTCTCTTAACTAACTACTAGAGTAAAGAAAGCAATGATACAAGTTATCAGTAATCATTTACTATTTGTTTATCAAACTTCAAAGTTTCAGAGATTCTTTCCTTTAAAAAAAACTTTAGTAAGGCTCCTCTGAGTCCTTCGTTTTACTAAGCTCATACTTAAGCTTCTCTTCTTGTTTCTGCAGAACTCAATTTGAGCAAGAATCCTGCACAATTGGTTAAGGGAAAATTCCTACCCTTGATATCTGACCACATTTGACATCTGATCACCTTGGCCTGCCTTCAGCAACAATCCTATCAAGTCAGTTTAGCTAGGATCCCCTTATCCTGGATGTTTCTTTCAGTAATTTTCCACGCACTGACCCCCACCCTGATCCTTGGTTATAACCCTCGACTTCTTCTCGTTGGCATTGGATTTGAGTCCAATCTCTCTCCCCCACTGCAAGACCGCAGTGGTTCCTACATCAATCAACATGACCGAATTTACATAAAGTCTGCCTTCCCATCTTTAGCAAGTACCATGAATAATTTTTTCTCTAACAAAGGTCAAAGGAAAGCATGGATTTCTGGAGAGCTGTCCCTTCTTTCCTCCTTAGTAGCTTTACCTTTAGATCCTTTGATAATAGCTGTCTTGAAACCAGTTTGTAAGACTTTACCCTGCCCTACTTCCTTCTATTCTACTCTTCTTTTTCCCTCCTGTTTTCCTTCATGATGCTCCTGTGTTTTCACAAAATCACCAGATGATGGGCAGAATCACAAGCATGATCAAGAATGGGAGCTCACGTTGGGGAGGCAAGTCAATGAAGCCATGCCTTTGTTTCCACAGCACAGCAACAGACTCCTCGTGTAAGATGAGTATGTAACCCTCTGCCACAAGGCATGATCACCTGTTTTAACTGGGAGGTCAAGTTCACCAGAAGCCCCACTAACTTAAGTACAATACTTGATAACTATAACTTCACTTTCATAGCCTCGGTGTTCCTTGTATCCTCCTCTGAAAGAAACATGCCACTCAACAGGGAGATCTGACTTAAGACATGTTTGGCTCCTCACTGTAACTTTGGTAAAGTTATCTAGCTTTTAAAAATCAATTTGCATAGTTTTTCACTGCTTGCTAGATGAACAATTAGAGGCATGCTATGCCTCTACCAATGCTATTTTTATTTAAAACAGGGATATTTTGCTCATCATGGATTTGGTTGTGCTAATTTGACTTTTTAAAATGTTGCACCAAAATTTTATTTACCTTGATTACTGATTTTGGTCCCTCCTTAAAATTTCCCCATGACTAGTGCCTCATACACCTCACCCCAATCCCAGCCCTCAGCCCGCAAATAATATCAAGAGACACTAAATTAAAAATACCTTTAATTTACATCAGATAAAAGAAAAACAGAACTGGATAGGTAAGCCATATTGTTCCAAACCCAGGCTAAAACACCAACATAATATTTTAAATGAACAAACAACTTCCTGAGCAAGTATTTCTTGTCAGATGTGATTGAAAAACATCAGCAATATTAAAACTGTGACATAGTTTTTTAAAGATCTCACAAAATGTTTGGGTACTCACTGGTGAGGAGACAACACAAATGAACTTCAGTGGTGAATGACATGGAGCTCATATTTTGTTCTGGAAAACAAATTATTACAGGAGGGCCGCTTGAAATTGTAAGGAGCAGAATACAAACATACTTCTCTTTGTGCAATGAAAATGTTTCCAAACAGGGAAGTGTAGTTTAAATTATATTCAATATAGACACTGTGAAAAAAATACATTTAAGACTAGTTTATAGAGAAAATTATTTAGTCATCTTAGTGTACTAAAATATTAAAGTTTGGGTTTTGAGGTTTTCTTGTACTGAAAGAAATCTTAGGGAGCATTTAGTACCAACCTTTTATAGATGAGAAAACTGAGGCTAAAAAGAAAAGAGCAAGTTCCATTTTGTTGGATCCCCTTAAATCTTATGAAACACTCCTAATGTATTTGCTGAGAACCTAAATATCCAGTGTTTTATGCTTTAAATAGTGAAATCCTATACAGTCTAGTTGCTAAGTTTAAAGCTAACAAATATTTTTCTTTTTGCAGTAACTTTTCCCCTACTTGAAAAATTGCAATGCTGATTTTTCTCCCTTAATGTCACCTCAGTCACGATAAGCACCTTAATCATGTTGTGTTTATTTCTGTATTTGTTTGGCCTACTGAAGTATTAGGTAGCACACCACAGTGACACATTTATAACTGAAAGATGGAGAAAATCTAACTCGTTATTGGTCATTTAAACTTGGTCTCTAGATTGGCAATTTAATCACAGAAATTAACAATTAATGGACTAGAAGTGGAAAAACAGATGTCATAAGGTCAGCTGTCCTGAAGCCCTTTTTTTTTTTTTTTTTTTTTTTTTTTTCTGAGATGGAATCTAGCTCTGTTGCCCAGGCTGGAGTGCAGCAGTGCAATCTCAGCTCACTGCAACCTTTACCTACTGGATTCAAGCTATTCTCCTGCCTCTGACTCCCAAGTAACTGGGATTACAGGCATGCACCACTCTGCCAAGCTAATTTTTTTTTTATTTTTGGTAGAGACATGGTTTCACCATGTTGGCCAGGCTGGTCTTGAACTCTTGACCTCAAGTGATTTGCCCGCCTTAGCCTCCCAAAGTATTGGGATTGCAGGTATGGGCCACCGCACCTGGCTGCTCATTCTATTACTTAATTTCTTCTTTCTCTAAAGTTCTTGTGAGCTGTTTGTTGATGCACACGTTTCAATATTCCTATTTTTAACATTTCAGAATTGTTTCTTCACCAGTGTAAGTCTGTTGTGTGCACACAGATATGCAAGCCTAAAGAGAATATCGAATGCAGATTTTGTAGAGATATCTATTAACATAAAATATTCTTGCTCCAAATTGTCCAAATAAAAGCTTATTTAATGCTGCTGCAAACATGCAGAGCTTCGTCACATAGACTAGCATAAGGTTGCACAGGTTGTAAGCTCCATGAAGGTAACAGTTTAGATCCTTTTTGTTTAGCGCTTTTTCTACAGAACCTTAGAAAAATCACTTCCCCATAGCAATCACTCAATTAACATTAAATAATGAATAAATGAGGGTACAAATGAATAAATGAATACTGCCAAAATTTCTTATTTCTGTCATTTAATGGGAGCACTCTAGTAATTTATAAATTTAACAATTAGTACACGTTGATAATATATTGTCATTTCATGTTTTGTTTTTCATGGAGTTTAAGAATACAGAGCACTTTAACTTTGCATCCAGCTAGATTGATGTTAGTAAAGAACAGTAAAAATATAATTAACATAAGGATTTATTGGAGGAAAAAAATAGACAATCAAACACTTTTCCATATACTAAACTTTGCTATTTCTCTAAGGTTTATAATTATAAATAAATCCAAATACCACAGATTTCAATAATTTCTTTTTTCATCTGCTCTTTTGAAATTCTGGAAGAATATTTTTTAAATGTGGAGATAGAGTACAAACTGAAAGGAAGTGAATGGGAAGTGCTGTTTTCAGCCTCCTTGGTCCCTGGGTGTGAGTTTACCATCCTGGGTGGATCAGGATTCCCCAGGTCGGCTGCTTCACTCCTACCTCCTCCTCTGGGCAGCTGTCCAGGTGTTAGCAGGGCAGGGAGGCCTCTCACTAGCCAGCGGCCCCACTGTTCACATCCCAGGCCAACCTCCCATGCCCAGGGCACACTTCATCCCAGAAACGAGGCCAGTGAGAAGGTGGACTTGACACCATGGACATGCAGCCCTAGGTTTGGCATTGCCGTGAGTCGCAGGAGTCCTGGGAGCCGCTCCCGGACTGCAGGTCCCCAACTGCTCAGCACAAAGTTTCCCTTTCACCTCTCAATGCTTCGCTCTGATTTAAGGAGGCTCCAGCAAACTCAATAATCAAGGTAATTAATAATTCAATGCAATATTCTAAAGACATCACAATTACTGCCCCCTCCCAAAAAAAAAAAATCCATGCTGAAGGAAGCATCAGAATTTAAATAAAGACAGGATGAGTGGAAGCACGTGCTGCCTCTGACAGTTCCTCCAGCAAGTGGTGGAGAACTCTGCAAGTTTATTCAAAACACTAGATAATTGGACCAAAGTCAGAACGACGGGCAGAATATATCCCACGTCAGACATCCCAGCTGGATTAGATCTCCCTGCCGAGGAGGAGGAAAGGGAGGCTGAAAATAGGCAAGAAAGCAACCAAGAAGCATATATGTCAGTGGCTCTTCTGGCAAGGCTGACCTCCCAGGATTTAAACAGGGTGATCACCCATTTTTGGGGAGAGACTTTATACTCACCCTTGCGAGGTGCTTGGGCAGGGCTTCCAGGACCCTCCCGTGCCGAGAAGCCAACCCAGCTCTGGGGCTAATTCCTTGGCACCCATTAACATGTGCCACCCATGCTCTTTCATTCCCTTTCTCTGTTTCCTCCGTTTCTAAACAAGTTTTTATGATTTGTAAATTCACCAAGTTTCTTAAATGCATTGACTTTGTGCATTCTCATTCTCCAACTCTAAGTCCCTCCCAGTAAAATAGTTTCCTCTTCACATCAGAATGTTCCCATCTTGGGCATATATTTATTTTAAAATAATGCACATGTTATTTTTACCTTAATAAAATAAATTAAAAGTCCACCATCTATCAGGACAAGTCTTGAACTTATTTAAATATATTGGTAAAAAAAAAAGTAGTCTGAATTAGTTCAACCGTTGTGGAAAGCAGTTCAAAGGCCTAAAAGCAGAAATACCATTCGACCCACCAATCCCATTGCTGGGTACATACCCAGAGGAATATAAATCATTCTACCATGAAGACACATGCACGCATATGTTCATTGCAGCACTATTCACAGCAGCAAAGGCATGAAATCAACCTAAACGCTCATTAATGATAGATTGGATAAAGAAAATGTGGCACATATACACCATGGAATACTATGCAGCTGTAAAAAGGAATGCGATCATGTAATTTGAAGAAATATGGATGGAGCTGGCGGCCATTATTCTTAACAAACTAATGCAGGAACAAAAAACTAAATACCTCATGTTCTCACTTATAAGTGGGGACCAAATGATGAGAACAAAAGGACACAAAGAAGGGAGCAACACACACTAAGGCCTCTTTGAGAGTGGAAGGTGGAGGAAGGAGAGGAGCAGAAAAAACATAACTATTCGGTACTAGGTTTAGTATTTGGGTGATGAAATAATCTGTACAACAAACCCTCCAGACACAAGTCTACCTGTTTAAGAAACCTGTACATATACCCCTGAACCTAAAATACAAGTTAAAAAAAGTAGTCTGTATAATATTTATTTAAAATGTTAATTTTGCCTATAGAATAAATGTATTACAGCACAACCCATCATTATGTGACTTTTGATCAACAAGGAGGCAAATGAAGTAACTTTAAACATAACAGCGGCATATAGTGAAATCCACAGAAAACCCACCTAGCCTGTGGGCAGTTGCTCCTGATCCTGAACATCAGCGTTCGAAGCAGAACTGCTGTGCATGGTTTCTGTGTGACTTCCGATGTGTAATGAATACTCATGGTTACCGCCCAACTCAGAAGATAATTTGTCCTTCTGTGCACACCGGTGGCCTTGTGAAAAGGTGAACCACGTTAAGCAAAAGGATTTCTGGTGCCTGTTGACTGTGCTCGCCAGGGCAGAGGAGGGTGTCCAAGGAAAGAGAATGTGTATGTGTTGCGGAGATTCTGCACACTTGTATGTTTTAGGTACTTGTTTTCTTACAAATGTATTAAACAAAATAAAACCTCACTAAAATGCCCACATGTTGGCCCAGCAAGTTTCTGAGTTCTTCTAGAACATTCTGCAGGCCTCTGGCAGCTTCATTGGCCACCAGACAGGGCTTTTCTGTCTCCTGACTCTTCAGGGCCCAGGCCAGCCTCCCTCCCTTCCTGCACGGACGGCTGCTGTCTGCAGGGGCATCCTCTGTAAAAGCCCCAAACACAGAAACCTGGTTTTCCTCACTGGGAAACTCATAGTGACCCTGCCAGGATCTGCCCCGTGGCTCCAGGGAACCCTGCTCTTGACGTACAAAGTTGGGGGCTTAGCCCACTAAGTCGTTCCCTCTAGCTATTTCAAGTCAGTACTAAGCACATTAAGCAAATTACAACCCTGGGGGAAGCTGGAAAGAGAAAGATGCAGCATCAATCTTCCCGACAACTTAGGTCTTACAAAGAAAAAGAAAAAAATACTTTGTCCAAGCAGTCCAGTCTGCACAAACCTTTTCCGTTCTAAGCCCCAAGCCTGGCAATTGAAATTGCAAATGTGTGAGGCTCTAGGCATCAAACAGCCTGCCAGCCCTGCAAGTGCGGTGCAGCCCTCCTGGCTTTGAGTATCCTCGGGCCCTAGTATTATAGAAATGATTTATGACGACCGCTTATTGTGGGCCCGTCTATCCCCTTTTGGGGTCTTTCTTACCTCATTGCAACTCTACTATGATCCTGTGATGCTGGCATTCTGCAGGTGGTGACGCCCAGCAAGGGTCAGTGCAGGCCTGCCAGGAGGCGGAGCCCGTGACCTGTCCCAGTGCCTGTGAGCCTCATGTTCTCACTGCACAGAAGGCAGGGAGGTTTAGTTCCTGGCTGGGCTTCTCTGCTTTCCCTCAGCTGAGCAGAAGCCCCCCAAACTCCAAATTAGTCTTCCTCGAATGGAATCTGCACTTTCCGTCCTAAAGAATACTAAGGCATGAGATTCCCAACACCATCTGCTTGTCAACTCTTCTCTGCAATGGCCCTCCTGGACCTGGGTCTTCCAGTTCCCATGGGCTGCTCTGCATGGACCATGGGTGGACTTAGGGACACTGAGGTCCCCGTGCCTCTTAAAGGGGCAGGCAGAGCTGCCTGGTCACTGACCCCAGGAGTTACTGAGCTGGCCTCTATTAGAGTCCTGGGGGTTCTGTTAAAAATGCCCACAGATTGGGGGCCCAAAACAACCGGCATTTGTTCTTTCGCAGTTCTGGAAGCCAGAAGTCTAAAGGTGAGGGTAGGGCCATGGTCCCTCTGAAGACTCCAGGGACGGCTCCTTCCTTCCTTCTTCCAGCCCTTGGTGGTTGCTAGAAATCTTGGCTTATGGACATGTCACTCCCGTCTCTGCTGCTGTCTTCACGTGGTCTTCTCCTCTCCGTGTCTCCCTCCATGTCCTCATGTTGTCACATGACTTTTTTAGAAGCCACTTGGCACTGGATTTAGGGCCCACCTAATCTGACCTGACCTCATTTAATGAATTCCAGCTGTAATGACTGTATTTCCAATTAAGGCTGTATTCTGAGGCTGCAGATGGAGGTGAATTTGAGGGTGATGGTACATTATTCCACCCAGCACCTTGCCTTGGCTTGGAGATGAGAATTAAATGTGCAGGTCACTTTCAAACCAGGTTGTGGCAGTCAAGAAAATGGATTGAATTGTCACCAGTAGAAGATGAGAGATGATAAAATGTACAGAGATTGCCCATTATATTGAGTTTTTAAATATTTACTTGGTTATCATTGTTGCTTTTTATAAACTCACATTTCCATAATTAAATTAAACATTTCGATGTGCAAGTGTTTGCTGTATAGAGAGCATAATTTTTTCTTATTTTATTTTTTGAAAGAAAATGTTTGTTTGCAGTAAACAGACTAGGAAGAGAAATAAGAAAGAGAGAGGTGTTGGGACCAAGGCTTAAGAACTTCACTTTTCTG
The DNA here is from genome assembly GCF_029281585.2 of Gorilla gorilla gorilla. Classification (NCBI taxonomy): domain Eukaryota; kingdom Metazoa; phylum Chordata; class Mammalia; order Primates; family Hominidae; genus Gorilla; species Gorilla gorilla. The sequence goes on along the minus strand of NC_073243.2, from coordinate 109,194,186 downwards.
GCTGTCAAGCCTTCCCCGAAGATCCATTTATTCTCCTTAGAACTTCAGAGATCCAAATGGAAGCCTATTACTCAAAAAAAAAAAAAAAAAAAAAAAAGGCGGGGGTGCTCCCCGGAACACTGCTATTCTCCTGCTCTGAAGCAAGTCCAAAAAACTCAGGTGGGGACAGAAGAAAGCCCACCTTCCTTCCACTGCCCAGACCCCTCCCACAGCCATCTCTGAGCTTTGAGATCCTTTCAAGCATCTTGCAGAATCACAGTGATTCATCCCAGTGATGCAATTCCTCCTCCGTTTAGTGGATTCCTATTGCTCACCTCCCACGCAAGAAATGAAATGGGCTGGAGATCTGGCCAACAATGATGCATCCGGAACAAGTGTTAGAATATAGGCCTGGGCACCTGGACAGACACAGCCAGTGGTTTTTGCTGGAGAATAAGTCAGCTGAATCGGTTTCCCTTGACCCACAGGTCAATCCTCCTGACCAGAGGCTAGTCCTGATTTTGTAAGGCCTAAGTTTGAGACAAGTTGGGGGATCCTTCCCACATGAAAAAAACAATACAAAGTTGACTTCCTTTTGTACATGTTACAAGAAACATGTGAACACTGGAATGCATTGCGAGGATTTCCAGGGCCTGGGGAAGATTCCGTGCTGGTGAGAGGTTCTATTGATTCCTGGAAAGTATGTCTGGGGGCCTGGCCCTGAGCACTGCCCGTGAATTACTCTTCACAGGCCCTCTTGACTTCAGACACGCCTCCTTTGGGATTCCCAGACAGCTGTCCTGACCCTTCAACCAAACAGGGAAGCATTCAGATTGCCTCCAGTCTCCATCCAGACAACATCATTTTCCAAGGACTTGGAATTGAAAGTTGCCATCCAGGCACCTGAGTAACTTGTGAGGTTTTGTCTTGTTTATTGTTTTGCCTCTGAGAAAAACAAGAGGATAACTGCAAATAACAGTGATAACCAATACCGAACCAAAGGTGGTGGGGGAAAAGATGGGTGGAAGCCATTCTCTGCAGAATACAACCAGGATAAATTCAGTGCAGGGTGAGAAAATCCTAAGCAAAAATGGTAGCAGGACAATGAGAAGGTGGTCCTTGGAGCCATAGAACATAGAATCCCCAGGAAGCAAAGGAAAAGAGCAATGACAGGAAGCGAATCACCCCAGCCCAGGAGTGTCTGCTAGGATAGGGGGCCCAAGGTCACGGAAGCAGGTCCTAAAGCTGTTGTGACAGCAGGGCCCCAGGATCTCAGAAGAGGAGTTGCACAATAGTCTTGAGGATAAGAAAGCAATCTTCGCTGGTTATGTTCAGGTGAGGACAACAGAGAAGGTTCATGGAGCCCTTGGTGGCCCAGGAGCAACCAGAGTCCATGATCAATCAGCAGCCAAGGAACCCAGCAAACTTCGAACTCTGACCTCTGCGTGTGTAGGGGAGCAAAGGACCCTGGTACTAGGGAAGGGTTGTTTCTGTAGATACTGTGCTTCACAGCAACAGTAGACTCAACTATCCTCATTTCCTTCAGGGACTTTGATGGGTCTTCTATGCATTAATGTAGGCCTTTGATCCCAATCTGTAGATCTTTCTGTTTATATCTCCCTTGAAAGAATGAGCATTAAAATTTGCTGCCTGTTGGATAATTCCTTTGAGTAGGTTTACATTTTCCTGACCCAGGGTTCAAGTGTGCTCTTTTTACCAGAGAATTAACAAACGATCATGTCCATGAGCTGCCTGCCCTTCCTTCGTCCTTCCTTCCTTTCTGCCTTCTCACCTTGCTTTTTTACTTCTTTCCTTCTACTTTCCCTCCCTTCCTTCAGTAAATAGATATTGAGTAACTACTTGGGACTCAGTGTTGTTCAAATTACTTTGAATTGCTGTCTTATTGTTTATATTTACTCTGTTACTTACCTTATGTCTTTTATGAAGTGAGTTCCATTAGATCTTGACCAAATCCCTAAACCCCAGTTACTTATTAGTTGGCTGTTAGACAATGCATATCAATGGAACAGAGCTATAAAGCGTCATTAAAGTGAATCTGCTGGCTGAGAAACTCACTTCTAAAACATGTTGGACACACCTTCTGTTCTGATACTTGTACCTGCAGAAGCATCAATATCCCAGGGAACACTGAGTGGTGGCTGGGGAGCTCCTTCCCAGGCGCCATGAACAAGTGTGATGGTTCATTTTAGGCGTCAACTTGAGTGAGCCATAAGGTGCCCAGATATTTGGTTAATCATTATTTCTAGATGTGCCTGGGAGGATGTTTCTGGATGATATTAACATTTGGATAGATAGACTGAGTTAAGCAGGTTGCCCTCCCCAATATGGATAAGCTTCCTCCAAGCCATTGAGGTCCTGAATAGAAGAAAATAATTTGTTTTGTCTGACTATCTGACTACATTTGAGCTGGGGCATCAGTCTTATTCTGCCTTGGGCTTGAACTCAGCCTGGAACCATTGGCTCTCCTGGTTCTCAGGTCTTCAGACTTGGACAGGACCAGACCATCTGCTCTTCAAGATCCTTGGCTTGCCAGGCAGAGCTTGGAGCTTCTCAATGTCCATAAGTATGTGAACCAATTCCTTACAATAAATCTCTTTCCAATCAGTTCTTTTTCTCTGGGGAACCCTGACTATTACACTCAGGATGTCAAAAAATAAATAAATTAATACTCATCACCATTTATCACTGGGCAAATGAAAATGGACCCTTTTCATTTTATTTCACATTTTCAGTCATTTTACAAATCATTTACCATTATATGAGTAAAGGGATACTACTTAAAAAAAAAAAAAAAAGACTTGAGAAGAATTTTAACATGGCAAACCCAAATTTTTATTTCATGTTTTCCAGGCTTTAAGTTCTATGTATGTGAAATGGGCAAAGTTCTCTGAATATACTATCTGCTCATAAACCTTCTTGTGTAAATCTGGAATGCAACTTCCTTGTAAAAACTGGTTTCAGATTTCAGGTTCCAAACATTTTGGGATAATTTTTAGCTTCTCTGTATTTCGAGTTTTTCTTTTTTCACTTGCATCATCAAAGCACAATACTTAATAATTCTTTGACAGTTCATAACTTTTTTGAAAAGAGAGTACAGCTTTCTTATTTGCTCCATAATTAAAAATAATTTTCATTCTTAGTTTTATTATCAATAATTAGAAAACTAAACCCTTTTTTATTTTTACATAATCTGTTTTCTTCTGATCACTTTGTATGCTTAGCTACATTTTGTCCACTTAGAATTCATAGTAAATAGATTTTGGTGCACAAACATCATAGAAGTTGAAAGAATACTGTCACCTTTCTGTTTGGCAAAACAAGAAGTTATACGTTCTTGCCCCAGTCAATTGTGGGATGGAGTCCTTCCTATTGAATGACTAAGTGGGTGAGAGTACCATATTTCCTTTTTGTCTGTAGAAATATGTTGCTGATGTAAACATTCTTGAGTTTGAAAAAATTCATCTAGAATATCTAAAGACCACAGTCTGAGATTTCACTTATAACACCAATTTCATGATCATCATCAGAATCTAGAGAGCTGATACATGTGTCTTTGTATTAACCTTCTGATTTGTCTAAGGATTGTAAAAATATCCTCCATGTTCTTTTCTTTTCTCTCTACTGTTATAGGCAGAATCTGAAAAGTTCTAAATTTTCAAATATGTTCAATAAAACTAAAAATAATCTACAAAGAATGTGCCCCAAGTCATTTTAACATCTTCGAAAAAGGAGATTTAATATTTTGGGCAACATAAAAAGGAAACCAAAGGATAATGAAACAATAACTATTTATTTCATTATTTTTTATCCTTCCACGTGATTGTATCATTCTTTTATTCTTATTCTCTTGGTGTTTGTTTTTTTAAAGCACATTTGAACATAACTAGTGAGTAATGATAAAATAGTTCCTAGACTGATAAAATAGTTAAATTCTTCAAGATACAAGAAAAAGAAAATCACAATCCTTTTATCTTAGATTTCAGAAAAGGACCCAAAGGACCCATATGTTAATTACACAGAAAACAGAATTTTATTCCATTCAAAATAACATTAAATAATGTTATATAAGAGGAAATAATTTTTTAAATAAGTAAATTTTATTTCTTCTTTGGAAAAACCCTACTAAATAATAATAGCTATGAAATATTAATTCATACAAACGGTTAGAAATGCTCTAAGAAACCTCAAAACTAAAAATGTTGTCGACTGGCCACTGACAGCACGCTGAGGGTTAGAAGTCCCACTTCCTGGCAAATTGTTTTCACTAAGACTCATGGTGATGTTTTCCACGTGAATGTTAACACGTGAAAATGTGATAATTCCCTAAAAGAACCAGACTGCCAACAATGTCATCAAAGCATAACAAATGAGCCCTGTACCCTCAAGTAAGATGCGTTCATCCCAGCAGGAAGCACCGTCAGCGGCACTTTGGCAGGTGCTGAGTGAGAGATGCTGTCCTGACACTTCCCGTGTCCAAGTGCTTTTCCTGAGGCTCCACCTCCACCTGGCTTTATCCGGAAGCCCATTCTCACTGCCCTGCAGGCAGGATGGCCACACCCATGCAGGGAACTGCAAATGAAGACCAGAAACATCTAACTTCCTAGGACATATTTGTCTCTAGTTTCCGTATAATTTAAATAAAACTAGATTTTGGCTCAAGTCTCATAGATCACTTAATTTGCACATTAATTGAATCGAGTGCAAGCATTTTGATTAAAATCTAAATTCTAAGACAAAAAGTCCTTTATTCTATCTCTAAAGAAGTGAAGCAAGAAAAACAAGAGGAATCTCGCTGATACAAACTCGCTTCTTTGTTCCACTGAGCCCCAACGGGGATGCGTAGTTGCCGTGGATGCTGGCAGTCCAGTTGACGGGACAGGAATCTAGACAGTGCGGCACCTGCCCACAGCCTGGCGGGTTCCCAGGCTGCACACGGGAAAGGAGAAGAGGAGATTTTTTTCCAGCGGTAGCAGAAGACATGCAGTTTTACAGGTCTGGTACCTGCACACCAGACTACAGCTGTACACACTTGCTCTCATATGACAAATGTTTCACAGCTGTTTTATATACAGTTTGTTTGGGGCAAAATAAATAAATAAATCAATCATGAGTATGACTTAGATTTGCCGAAGAGTTCTTCCAGACAGTCCGCCGGTCGCTATCAAACAGTTTGAATTTCACCTCATCTTGTGGAGGTGATGCCTCTGCGACAGCTTCCCCAAGAGAGTTAATTTGCCAGAATCGCTTTTATAAAGCAAAGAGGGAAGAGAACATAAAAGAACTAACCTGATGCTTTTACGAATGAGTTTAAATGAGCTTGTTTCAAAGAGTCATGTTTATCCACATACTACCAGGCATTAAGGCCATCTTGCCAAACAGGCCATCTTTGGAAATTAGTGTTCTTGGAACAGATGACTTTGGAATCAGGGAGTCAGATTTTCTGGCAGTGACATGCTATGTAGGAGTGAGTATCATTACTCCTCAGGGCAAGATGCAAAGAAAAGTGAGACCCGATCCGTAGGTGTCCATGGCTGAGTTTCAAACACACTTGTACGAACCATCCTTGAAGCAGCCCCTCCTGTGCATCATAGATCACCCCAAACATCCCAGGATAATATTTACACTAGAACAAATACTGGCTTTATGTAAAATAAAATTGTGTTGACATTTTGGGTAATTAAAAGATAAAACATGTAGGGTTTATTGAAGCAACAATGAGAACTTTTTTTTTCTTTAAAGTATTGAATGTAAATCCAGTCCTTTCAAAATACAGGAGCATTGCAGCAGCTGCTTGGAATGCCATGGCGAAAGAGAAGGTTACCATGGTGGGGAAAACGTCTTTGTCAGGTCCACGGACTGTGCTTGTGGCAGGTGCACGTCCACAGACCTCACTGTCAACAAGAGCAAGCCACAAAAACCGTCAGTTTGGTGCAATGAGTTGGGGATATAATTTCAAAATGAGAAGTAATGATACAATTTAGTTTTTGTGTAACTTATCTCTCCTCATAAGCATAGAAAAATTCATATTACATTTTCACATTTCATATTCATTTTCAATTAAAAAACTGTAGTTTATATACAGTTACCATTAATGTTTTTGATATTATAAACATTAAATAACAGTGGGAATATCGAACTTCTATTAAAACAAAGAGAACAGCCATGCACTTTCAGTTTTTGATGCTTACAGGTTTTTTATGAACTAGACATCGATAATAAACAGATAAAACAGACCTGTGTAAATAAGTAATTTATTATATTGTATAATAAAAATAATAAATATGTGTTAAGTAGCTGGGCTAATCTTTCCATTTTTGAAAATTTTAATTTCATATTTCAACAAAATAATATATGAGAATTTGAGATTTAAAATGGCCCATTTTATAAAAGAAATTGTATTAATTTTACATCTCTCTGTTGCTCTCTTCCTCACTGTCTATATGAATATCTGTAACTATATTTTTAGCTATATCTGATCTATACTTAAACCCATATATTTCTTACCATCCCTTTTGATTAGTCTATTAAAATGTTTCTGTAGCTACTCAGAATTATTCCGTTAGCAGAAGCACCTGTCATTTTGCTCCTGGCAGTCACGAAGATCAAAATATATTTTGCGTGTGCCTTTTCCAAGGTTTCCAAAGAGCTGGATGAGGTTCCTAATGGAAATCAGTGTTTGCTCAGCTAAAACAAATACCTCTGGGCCTTCTCAGTGCCTGGCCTGGGCATGGTGTGGACATCCACAGATAAAATGAAACGTGGGACTGTTGGCTGAGTGCCTCAAGCATGATGCTATGCAAATAAGTCATCAGTTTTCTAACAGGTCTGAAAAAAGCCGTGTCCTATGAGCTGCCACCTACTTCATGAGGACGTGCCCTGGGAGGCTTTTCCTCTCTCGAGCCCTGCGGGGTTGCCAGACAACGTGCTGCCGCTCTGCAGTGGCTACCGGTCTTCAGGCATCATTGTTGAACTTTCAGCAATCACCCATGTGCTCAAAAAGCCCCTTCACTAAATCCACAAACCTGCCCTGAGAGTATGGCCTCCTCTTATCTACACAGGCGCTCCTGGGTGGGTCACACTAGTCTCCCTCCAGGTACAGCCTTTTAAAAAGCTGGTTTTCAAGTGGATTCATCCCGAGACAGGCAGAAGGAAAGAAGTATGGTTTGCAGTCCATATTCACATGCGGGGCGTGGTCAGCCATTACCCATAAAGGGCTTCCTTTCATTGAAACAACAAAGAGGACTTTTTAACATTTTAAACATGTTATGTCTTAATAAAAATAATGAAATTCCTTTCATGTGAAGTTCAACCTTACGATGGGATGACTGTATCTTCTCAGACATTACTGAGGTTGCCCCGGAAAGAAGAAATTTGGCCTGGAGACCACAGCACCAACTCCTGCCTGAGTTTCCAGCCTGTGGATTTCAGACTTGTCAGTCCCACAACCAACCATGTGAGCCAATTCCTTCAAATAAATTTCTTTAAAAAAATACATACATATGTTTACATGTGTGTGTGTTCATATATAACCTATGGGTTCTATTTCTCTTCAGAGATCCCACTCAAGTCAGACAGAAGAGACCAGGCAAAGAGCAGACGCTCCTCAATGTTCTTGGAGGGGACCTCACCTGTTACGTTGCAAAGTACACTCAGGGCCCTTGGACTTGGCTGCAGCCAATCAGGACTGCAGAGGAGAGGTGGAGAGGAGAGTGTCTGGAGGTGGAGGGCAGGTGTCTGGAAAGGAGAAGTGGAAGGCAGAGGATGTCTGCAGAGCAGAGGTGGAGAGGGGGTTGTCTGGAGGTGGAGAGCAGAGATTGGTCACCCTCCGTGTCCCCAGGGACCTTGGCTGTGTCGGGGTGCCCACCCTTTTGGCTTCCCCGGGCCACAATGGAAGATGAAAATTGCCTTGGGCCACACGTAAAATACACTAACACTAACGATAGCTGATGAGCTAAAAGAAAATCACAAAAAGAAGTCATAATGTTTTAAGAAAATTTACGAATTGCTGTTGGGCTGCATTCAAAGCTGTCCTGGACTGCATGTGGCCCACAGGCCGTGGGTTGGACAAGCTTGTTTTATATCAAAGGCTCGAGAAGACATAAGCCGAAGAGTAGGCGGAGAATGCAGCACTCTCTCCACGCTCACAGTCCTGCAGTGCCTCTCATTCTCTCGCGGAAGTGTCTGGGCATCCCCCTCTCTTCCGTGGGGGATGCCTGAGTGATGCCTGCAGATAGAATGGACTGATGATTGACCCAACGACTAGAGGCTGTTTCCAGAAGTCCTTGACCATGTGTGCTTTCCTGGGCACGTGGAACGGAGCTCTTCTGACTCAGGACTCCAAGAAGTGGGAGTCTCGTCTGAGCACCCAGGTGTGGCCTTCATATCTACTTGGTCTTTCCAAGCCAAACACACCTGCCTCTGCAAGCCCAACCTGGTTTTATTTCAGAGAATTAAGAGAAACCCCCAAAAGACAGAAATGAGTCATTGATTATGGCCAAAAAGAAATCAGATGACTGTGTTTGTTTCCTGTGGCTGATGTAAAAAAATTGCCACAAACTGGGTGACTTAAAAACAGAATTTGCTCTCTCACAATTCTGGAGCCTAGAAGTACAAAATCAAGGCGTCAGTGGGACTGGCACTCTGATGGTGCGGGGGAGGCCTCCTTCCTTGCCTCTGCTGGTGCCTGTGCTGCTACCGTGCCTCGGGATTCCCTGGCTTGTGGACACAGCTCTTGTCACATGCTGTCCCCCCATGTGTTTCTGTGTCTCTCTTCTGTCTTCTTATAAGGACAGCAGCCATGGCACTAGCTCATACTAGCTCCATATAACCTCATCTTAACTAATTACATTGGCACAGACTCTATTTCCAAATAAGTAACATTCTGAGGTTCAGGGTGGACATGAATTTGGAGAGGCACCGTTTACCCCTGTTCTGTGAGTCGTACGTAGTTTCAAATGTGAACCCTGGGAGCTCCTGCTTTATCAGGATCAGAGCGGAATGAGGAGCCCCCGTCTTCTTATTTGCCCAGGACAGAAGGTGTCCCAGAGCATAGACTTTTAGTGCTAATGCTACAACAATCCCAGGCAAACTGGGACAGTTGGCCACCCCAGCAGGCCCTTCTTAAGCGCATATGGACACAGGCGGTCTCTGTCCAGCCCTGCCCCGCTCTCCTCCTCTGGGGGAATCGTTTCTCTCTCTGCCCCGTTGTGTCCCGACACTGGCCTCCCAGCTTCCTCCACCCTCCGCCCTGCTCTGCCTATCAATGGAGTCTCCGCCAAGCTTTGCTGGTTGGCTGTTGGCACCTGATTTCCTTCCTGCAGAATTCTCAGCTGCTACTGGAGTTTTCTTTGTCATTCTATCATCTTACCAAAACCTTCATTCTCTCCACGTTTCCTTATTTCCTACAGGAAGGCTTAGAGTCCTGCCACGCTCAGCCGTTTGAATGCAAGGACTTGTTTGCTTATCTGTGGTGGCTGATATCACAAAAATCATGCACAGACTTTCCGTTTTGTTTTTAGCTCATCAGCTGTCGTTGGTGTTAGTGTATTTTATGTGAGGCCCAAGACAATTTATCTTCTTCCAGTGTGGCCCAGGGAACACCCGTGGCTTAGACCACAGAGTTCATGAACAGATTTAGCTAAAAGAAAGGATAATCTCTCAAATTCTTTCGTTTTCACATTTTCATCTGTTCTTCTTTCATCTTCTTTAGAGAAACCTAAGAAAATATTTCCTATGTTTTTCAAAGAGAGAGCTTCATCTCTGCATCTAATGTTTAGTAATTCCAGTTTAGAGAATGATCAAGACCTGGTCTCTCAGCTCACGGTGCTAGACCAGGGTGCAGAAACCCTGATGAACCCTTGTTTCACAAAAAAAAACATTAGAAAGGGTCTTAATATCCGGTAGGTCCAGGCTTCTTATGGGAAGGAGTTCCCTCATGCCCCAGTTAGAGTTCTCTGGGGAGTCACCCCTCTGTTCTCTTGTCCCACCTGCCTGATGTAGCGGACTCTGCAGCAATGTACACTAGGGAATGGAGACCTCATCAGAATTCTGATCCTAGGACGTGGGCTTTGGACTACGTAGAACCACAGGCTTAGGCTACTGAAATTACAAATCCGGAGCTCCTTAATGGAATCTTTGTAGGTTCTGTGGCTTGCTGAGCTGAAGCCCTCCTAGGTTCTTTGACCTTATGGGCTCCTCCCTGAGGTTAAAGAAACCCTCTCATGGGCCCAGTGGGTGGTCTACATTGACATCCCCACAGCTGGTCCCAGGCACACTCCGCTCACATTGAAAGACTGCATTAGTATTGTGCAGTCAGTGCAAGGTGAGAACCCACTTACGACGGCTGTAACTTGTTCAGATAACAAGTCTTTTCAGCTCTAGGGAAATTAAGAACATGCTAATTTACATAATGTGAAATCAAGGAGCAAGAACACCTGTGGATAATAGCTTTGCTGGGTTCTAGCAGGATGCTTCAGTCAATAACGCACCACTGGGGCAAAAAGACCCAACACCAGTGAATCCTAACCCCGTCCTACGCCCAGACGAGGTGGAGCCACGGGGCTGCCGGCGGCTCCTCACAGGTTAAAGCTACATGCAATGCCTGGTCGTCTCTGGAGAGCAATGGGCAGAGCTCCTCAGGGCAGTGAGGGAAGGCAGTGGCCCACAGTCCTGAGTGGCCTGCCCACTGCCGTAAGAGGGGACTCTCTTTCATACACAAGGCAGAACTTTCCAAATGACAGTTCCTCCAAACTGCCTTGTAAGCCACTGGCCAGGGACATGATAGTCCCTGGAAATCCAGGCCATCTTTCCCTTAGATCAAGTTTACTGTTTGGGACTGCACCTTTCTCCAATAGTGTCACTCTGTAGCAACTCGGATATTTAAATATTGACCATTTTTGGTTTGTATTTTTGTCATTTCTACTAATTGCCAAGGGTTTCAAGAGGATTTAGAGATTGCAGATGTCTTTCTTACCTATCACTGTCTCTGGTTCTCTGGACAGTCTGTCTCTAGTGACTGCTTCAAGAGTGAGGCAGACAGTTCATGACTCAGAGACGTGATGCAAACAGCAGGATGGGCACCGGGGCCGCCTCTCCCATGGCAGAGCTGCAAGGGATCCAGCCAGCTCCATGAGCTGCTCACCAGCAATCCCGGGGTGGAAATGGATGGATGCAGGCTGCAGCCCAGCTTCCCTATGGTGTGGCGGGAAATGAGTCACAGCTAGGAGAGCCCGGGCACTGACCAGGCCAGGATCCAGCCTTCCACACTCTGGGAGGTGCTGAGGCAGGCCAGCCTCAGCTCTGCACAGCCCCACAGCCCCGGCGCTTGACACAGAGCCTGCATGGAGCTCCAGGACGTTCCCACCGCCAGGACCTCCCAGAGACACACGCAGCTTAGGCTGGTGGAAACGTAGCAGCATTCTGCCTCAAATTTGCCGTGGAAGTGCTAGTCCAAGCATGGACAGTGGTAAGGCTGTGGGGGCCGCCAAGGAGACCTTGGCCAAATCAGCTCAAGAAACCTGCATTCAACCTGGTTTGACTGACCATCTGGCCGCAGGGCTCCTCAGTGCCTTTGCCCTGGTGACTGGCATCTGACCCTCCAAGGGCGTGTGGCTGCACAAGGCTCTCCAAGTGCCTCAGCTGTGACTCCCCTGGTGCAAAGCACAGCCACGGACTGGGGTGCAGGAAACCAGCTTTGGGAGACATGGCTCCCCCGGGTCATGCACACTTTGGAAAGCAATTCGTGGCTGTGACATGGTTCTTGAGAGACAGGAGGTAAAGTGAATGGAAAAAAAGGACAGAAGAAAGCAGGGAGACACGGTTCCAGGGTCTCCTGCAGACGGCCAGCCCCTCACAGGCATTCTGTTGACCACATTTTAAACAGAGCCCAGGGCACCGTCTGTCCTTTAGGCAGCCCCTTTGCTCTTGGTGCTTTTTATCTTCCATTCTTGAGTGCGAGTGTGAGTGTGAGTGTGTGTGTGTGTGTTTCTGAAAACAGGGAAAGCTGACGCTTACTGCAACACCAGACTGACCCTCGAACCTCAAAGGAATCACCAAGAGGAGGCAGAAATCGCAAGGGAATGCCACAGTTCCCAGTTCTCCCTCCCAGGCACCCACACCCGCCTTGAGCACAAAAGGCTGCTGGCTGTTGTGAATTTGCTTGTGCTCTCTAAAGGGCAGCCCGCTTGGCCTGGACGAATTCTTTGCGACAGACTCCTTCCCCTCAACTCTGAGCCTGAATGAACCTGATATTGTCAAAAGAGTTGACCAAATCTATATTTTTGTACCTGCTTTCCTGTGTATAACTGCATTTTCTAATTTTAGAACAGTCTTCAGATTAAGATGAAGACCGCTTTGACATTTTTATCTTAATTGTCTCATTTCTACCAAGTTGTTTAAAATATTACAATAAAACACTGAATACAACTGTTGAGAGATTGGGTTAAATTGACAGTAATATAAATGAGTTTGTCCTCTCAGGCAAAGTCTAATTATTGAAGATTAAATACTCTGCTACTTTCTAAAAAATCCTAAGCTGGAATTCAGAAGGAAGATTCCCGGAATATGGTGACAATAGCTGACAGCAAAGTGGGTCCTTTCCTGTTTTCCTCTAGGTGTGTTCTCATTAGAGCATAGATTCGTGGTGAACTGGGGGAAAGCAGCCTGGAACAGAGATAGACAGAACTCAGCAGATGGTAATGAAAACAGAATATTCTATGGAGTTAAAAATCAATAGATTTTAGCCAGCCATATGCTAATGAACTACTCTGATTTCTTTACCAATCTCTTGGGGGTTTGAGAAAATTATAGCAGCAAGCCTCAACCTGAAGGCTGGTCAGCACTTCCCCAGTGGGCTCTTCCTAATGCCCCTTTACAGCCACAGACAGTGGTGGGTGAAGCCGAAATGCTCTGATATGCCGTATTGATTTAAAGACATATTTGTTCTCCTCTGGTCAGAAAGAGTACTGAACCCGAATTGCAGGACTCTCATAATTGGATTCAGCATGTTTTGTATTAACTAATTAGGAGTTTTCCTTTTTTGTGCTTGCTTCTTTTTGTCTGCTCAGCTCTTTTAATTCTCTTTCTTCCGTGAAGCTTGAATGCAAGACTCATTATTTTCTTTTTAAATATTTGACGATGCACTTTCAGCCCGATGGGGGTGACTGGGGATACATTAAGAGAAACACGAATCTAATTCCTCTCTCCGCTCTCTATGTTCTTCCTGTAAGCTTGTCCTGTGATGCTCCCCACCCTCATTTGCCTCCAGCACACACAGGCAGGCGCACGCGCAGCTCCCGCTGAACTCAGGGCACACATTGGTGTGTTTCATGGCCCAGTCAGATCTTTAACAGGTAATCTCGTATTCCATTAAATTATACCCTGGTTTGCAGAAGAGACGGGCATTAGTGCAACTTGCTTGCTGCACCAGTCTCAAATTAAACACAGGAGTGAATGGCTTTCTTTGACTTAGCATTCCAGAGGCATTTGATCTCAGGGAAGCACATGTTTTGGAACTAAGAAATCTTGAGGCCAATTCTGCCCCACCTTGGTGCTCTCTGAGCTAGCAAGCCCAGAGAGCTTTTGAAATCAACAGATGCCCGGAGCCTACTTAGTTCTGCAGAGACAGCAGGAGGGGAGAGGAGGCCTTGATGAGGGTTGTGGAGGAGAGAGGAAGAACTGCAAATGAGTAGGACAATTCCGGGTCACGGTGTGGAGGTGAGGCACCCTGGAGACACAGCCTGCTCCGTGGTGATGACAGTTGGGATGGAAAATAAAGAAACTGAAGGGACTCCATACAGTGTGGGGTGAACAGGCACCTTTAAGCAAGGAGGACTGTGTAAATCAGCTAACATATTGAGTATTGAGGACAATGAAAGCCTTACAACACTAAAATCATCTCAGTATTACTCTGTGTAGATCACATTCCTGCGTACTTTCATATAATTACGGGAGCATGTATTCCTTCTAACTGAAATCTGATGTAACTGTTCAATAAATAAACATTTACATGCCCCCAAATCAGCAGGTGCTGAGATGTGGCTCTTGGTGTCCCATGCACCATTTTTCCTCCAGGACCAGGAAACTCTTTCTCCACAGGCAGGTTGTGAGTAGAGTGAAAGGATGGCTGTGCTTTTATTAAAAAGCTCCAAACAACGAACCTTTCAAAATCAAATTGTGATCCTTACACCTCTACAGACAACACAGAAAATGTGGGTTCTGTGGCCCGCTTCTGTGGTTCCTGGGGGTCGAAAACAGGCTAGGGTGAGGGTTAGGGTGAGAGTTGGGGCTAGGGGTAGGGGTAGGGTTAGGGGCAGGTTTAAGAACAGAGTTGAGGTCAGGCGTAGGGCTACGGGGTAGTAACATTAAGAGCACCGTCATGTTATTGTTAGGTTTAGGGCTAAGATAATATAACAAACACTGTATATAAAAACTTCATTCCCTGCCAGGCGCAGTGGCTCATGCCTGTAATCCCAGCACTTTGGGAGGCCGAGGCAGGCAGAACACGAGGTCAGGAGATCGAGACCATCCTGGCTAACACGCTGAAACCTCGTCTCTACTAAAAAATACAATAAATTAGCCGGGCGTGGTGGCGGGCGCCTGTAGTCCCAGCTACTCGGGAGGCTGAGGCAGGAGAATGGCGTGAACCCGGGAGGTGGAGCTTGCAGTGAGCCGAGATCCAGCCACTGCACTCCAGCCTGGGCGACAGAGCGAGACTCTGTCTCAAAAAAAAAAAAAAAGGAAAAAAACACAACTTCATTCCCTTCCAGAATTCAATGTTTCAGCCTAGTGAACAAAGCACAAGACAGCCAGGAAAGGATAAAAGAAAGAAACGGGAGGACGGAGGTGCTTCTCCAGCAAATTCAGGCAAGCGTTCCCAGCGCTTCCGTCTGTGTTGAAGGGACGGCCCCACCCGCTGTTCTTCTCTGGGCTGGCGCTGAGCTTTGCCTGTGCATGGAATCACCCAGAGCTGTCGGAGGGGTTGTGGATCTCATGTCTTCTACCTTTTCTTTGGGGAAGTAAATGGCATGAAGCCAAACCAATATCTTTGTATGGACTTTAATAAGTGGCTGAAAATACTATGGACTCAAAACAAAAACTAAAAATGTAAGGAGAACATGGCCAGTTTCCTCAGGACTGTTTACATCTTCCAAGACCAAAGGCATTTGTCTCAAAGCCCCATCTCCTGCCACCAGGTGACCAGTTGTTTCTGCATCACCCACTTCCTCCACACCATCACTGAGGGCCTCGGCTTCCTAAGGTGGTCAGCAGCCCCCACAGGAATCCAATGGAAACGGCCTGTCTGGCTTCCCTACTTCCCTCTTTCCAGGTCCCTCCTGCGTCCTGTGGCTTGATTTCTTCCCCCTCCCATGAATGTGGAGGAAGCTGACTTTGAGAGATGAATGAAGCATGTCAGTCCTGTCTTGAGAAGCCCCTCATCTAGCAAAGGACACAGTCATGGAAATTCATCCATGCAGTGCAGCAAATTCCAGGTAACAAGCACATGTAGGGCACGAGTGGGGAAGGAATTCACACTGTTGTGTGCAGGGCTCTGAAGTAGGCGGTGGAGAAGGAGTAGGGGTGATGAGGAGAAAGCAGGCAGAGGCCTGCACAGTGGGAGGAATGAGACAGGCTTCTGCAGGAGTTTGCCTTGGGGTCTGGGAGGCACACACCACTGCGATGCGTGGTCTATGTGCACATATCCAGTATATACAGGAGAGCTGAAATATGTCAAATATCTCTTGCAGAGAAGTAAAGAGAAAAACACTGCAAATGCCCACATGCCCACCAAGTGCACTTAACATCCTGCAATGTTTCTCCAGAAAAAGAGCTCTGATGACATTCGGCCCCAGGTTGTGGATAGAGAAACAAACTCCTGTGTCTCTGCTAAGCCTGGAAACTTGTATGACCACTCTAGAAAACAAGTGGACAGAGTCTCTGAACCCGCCCGGCCATTCCGCTCCCACTCCGGAAAACAAGCGGACAGAGTCTCCGAACCCGCCCTGCCATTCTGCTCCCACTCTAGAAAACAAGCGGACGGAGTCTCTGAACCCGCCCTGCCATTCTGCTCCCACAGGCCCTCCTCGGTGACTCCAGTGCAAAAGTACACGAGGTCATGAGGTAAGTTTGAGTCCAGATGAGGTCTGGGTGTGGACACCAGCCAGGTTGGTGGAGGCTAGGACTTGCTTTGGGACTTTGCATAGAAGTCATTGCAAGTTTTCAGGCAGGAAAATAACATAATTTGCTGTATTAGTTCATTTTCATACTGCTATCAGGAAGTACCTGAGACTGGGTAATTTATAAAGAAAAATAGGTTTAATGGACTCACAGTTCCAGATGGCTGGGGAGGCATCACAATCATGGCAGAAGGGGAAGCAAACATGTCCTTCTTCACGTGGTGGCAGCAAGGAGAAGTGCAGGGGAACTGTGCTTTTTTTTTTTTTTTTTTTTTTTTTTGAGACGGAGTCTGGCTCTGTCGCCCAGGCTGGAGTGCAGTGGCGCAATCTCAGCTCACTGCAAGCTCCGCCTCCCGGGTTCACGCCATTCTCCTGCCTCAGCCTCCCGAGTAGCTGGGACTACAGGCGCCCGCCACCACGCCTGGCTAATTTTTTGTATTTTTAGTAGAGACGGGGTTTCACCATGTTAGCCAGGATGGTCTCGATCTCCTGACCTCGTGATCCGCCTGCCTCGGCCTCCCAAAGTGCTGGGATTACAGGCGTGAGCCACCGCGCCCGGCGGGAACTGTGCTTTTATAAAACCATCAGTTCTCGTGACACTTATTCACTATCGCAAGAGCAGCATGGGAAATCGCCCCCATCACTCCATTATCTCCCATCAGGTCCTTCGCACGACATGTGGGGATTAAGGGAGCTACAATTCAAGATGAGATTTAGGTGGGGACACAGCCAAACCATATCAGTGGCATTTTGATTTGTGAAGATGTACCAGTTAGGTTATGCCATATTCAGCTGAGTAACAAACATCCTCACAACTTCCAAGCCAGGCAGGAGCGCAGGGAGAGTTGGAACATGCAAGATTCTTCTAGAGGGCTGTTGGAACTCACATTTTAAATCACCCTCCTGACTTCTACGCATTTTTCCTTCTTTGATATTTATCCCCCCTGCTGTACATCCTGTGGTGCCTAATGAAGTGCTCCCCAGCAAATTCACAGAATCCTCAGAAAGCAGAGACGACAAGGAGCACAGGAGCAAGGGGATGTCAGGGGCTGGGGAATTCCTGAGACCTTCCTAATCCTCATAAGTGATACCCAGATTCAATTCAAGGTTTGGGCAAATATATCCATCTATTTTTTAAACCACGACTGAAGAAACAATTTCACTGCGCTCTATACCTAACAAATGCTTTAACGATGATGTCTCCTGAAAGTGAGTGTCCCTCTCTGGGGACTCCTGCGAAATACATGATGATGAGCTCATGACGTAGATGAAGCTGGCAAGACGGCCTCGGCACTGGTCTTGGAGGACTGTGCTCTGATGCCAGGAAGCGATTCCGTCGTGCTTATCTGGAAGGTTCCGTCGTGCTTATCTGGAAGGTTCCGTCGTGCTTATCTGGAAGGTTCCATCGTGCTTATCTGGAAGGTTCCGTCATGCTTATCTGGAAGGCAGGACAATTTTACAGCAAATCCGAGGGGTCCTTGCTTTTGTGAGAAAATGAGTTCATGTCAATGTACATTGAAATAACCTCAGAGAGTAAAACAAAGGCATGGATGCCAAAACTAGACTCTCCTCTCAGAGGTCCAAGAAAGCACATTAGTTTTAAGATAAATCAGAGTTCCATTTCTGTCCTTGGACGTGTTGGCAAGGGGGTGGGTGTTTCTAGATAGGACACTGCCTTGCCTGTCTCGCTACCTGCAATCCAGGGGCTCTATTTCACACCCACCTGGTTCCTGTTCATTTATTTCTGGGCCTTTTATGTTGCGAGATTCCCCCTCATCACCCCAGAGTGTCAGCAGCTTTATCCAAATGTGTTATTTCACAAGTTTTTTAATTTTAATGCGGAAGAGAGAATGCACACGGGAGAGTCAGTTGCTGCTGTGAAGGGCCATGCCTGGGGAGGAGACGGCGCTAATTACCCTGATCGGAAGACGACATTGCCAGGGTAAGGACTAAACAGGTGAGTGGGTGAAAGGAGAGCCAAGACATTTATGCAAATTTGAAAAAGGTAAGAGATGCTTATCGTTTATAAGCCACCAAATAAATCATGTAAATAGGCTCCTTGGTACATGGAAAAAAGAACAGCCCAAATCACAGCCAACATTGAATAAGTTTAACCAGGTTCCTTAGGCAAGCAGGAGAGGCATGCATTTGCTCTTGGACAGAACTTTAGGAAGAGTCTTATGACGGGGGCTGCTTCCCACCCACAGCTTTTTGCATGATGTATCTGTAGAGGGCTTGGTGGCCAAAGAAATCATTATTGCAGTCCCTTCCTTCCTTCCTTCCTTCCTTCCTTCCTTCCTTCCTTCCTTCCTTCTTTCTTCTTTTTTTTTCAGGCTCTCACTCTGTCACCCAGACTGGAGTGCAGTGGTACAATCTCGGCTCACTGCAACCTCCACCTCCCGAGTTCAGGTGATTCTCCTGCCTCAGCCTCCAGAGTAGCTGGGGCTACAGGCGCATGCCACCACACTTTGCTAATTTTTTTGTATTTTTAGTAGAGACTGGGTTTTGCCATGTTGGCCAGACTGGTCTGGAACTCCTGACTTCAGTTGATCTGACCACCTACGCCTCCCAAACTGCTGGGATTACAAGCATGAACCGCTGCTCCTGGACTCTCACACATTTCATCAAAAGCAAATATCTAATAACACCCAATACATTAATTTATATTAATGAATTTAAAGAAAGCCACAAATAAGTCTGCTAACTTGTGTATTTCTAAGCTGAAATTTGCATTACATTTACGTACACAGCAAAAATCATTAAGCCTCAATAATGTATTCTAACAAATCAAGACAATCTGCATTGTTGTGAAGTCTGAATTGGAGAAAATTCAGTGAAGATTATTTTTTGATTGATAAAAGAGATGTCTCTTGGGGAATTTGCTTTAATAAATATGAAGAAAAGAATGGGTAAGAATGAACTAATGAAGTAAGTTAGAATGTCTGAACAAAAGTACTTTAATTTATTTTGCTAGGTGCTACACACAAATGTTCATCTTACATGCTTTATTGATTTGTTGAGTAAATTGTATTGTTGTTATTAGATAGACTCGAAGCCCACCCCAGACCACGCATCCTGCACTGCTCTCTGGAGGGCTCATGGTGAGAGAAGGGGCTCAGAACAGCCAGCTGCCAGGTGGGTCAGGTCTGGCACCAGGCCACAGCAATGTTGGGGAGTTTCACTCTGGCTAACAGGTTGGTTTCTAACTCAAGTTTTCATTTAACCTCATAACTGAAAGGGGTGCCTATTCAATTCAGGGTAAATTTGCTCAATCTAGTTCAGGGTTTCCTTCCCACCCTCCTGTTGTCCCACCATAGAATTAAAGTTCCAAGGGCCTTCGAATATCGAGGTGTCAAGGAGGGAGGCCCCTGGGGCGGTCACCGCTCCTGCATCCTTGTGCCTGTAGTGCCCATCCCTGCAGGAAGCCCAGTGACTCCAAGCCATGTCTACAGCACCCTGGGCCTGGTCCCATCCAGACCTGGGGCTCTTCAGATTGGCCGGTTCTTTCTGCCAATGCCTGTGTCCCTCTTGGAGAACACAGAAACACTGGGCGCTCTCCTGACCCACAAAGGCTGCAGGAAAAGAGGGAAGAGGGCATGCTCCCATGGCCCCCTTGCCCACCCTCTCTCTTGTGGCACAGACAGAGCTCTTATCCTCTCACCTCCAGCTGGCCATTGTCCAGAGGCTCACCTTTCCTAATCTCTCAGATCCTCCATCCCTTACCCTCCACAGTCCACCTGTGCAAATGCTCAGGCTCCTGCCAGCACCCCACCAGCTCAGCTTCTCCCTTCTAGTCCAGGGAGAAGCAAACTGGCTCCTCCTCCTTTTCCCCATGTCTGTGGGTGAGAACAGAAAGGTACCGAGCCTCACTCCCAGGTGAGAGGAACTCGCAATGCTCAAACCATTTACAAAGCCTTATCTTTCACAGTGATTGCTCCTGCCATACATTCCAAAAGGCTACTTTAGAATTCAAAGCCTGGTGCCTCCATACTCTTCCTGAAGCTGTGGCTCAACAGCCTCCACCTCCAAAACGATCTGCAATGGGGAGGAGGCCAAGAGGCGAATACACCGGGGGGTGAGGAACACCTGCTTTCACACTTACCACCAGCTCAACTTCAGGACTCTAGTTTCTTCCCCAAAACTCTGCCCTTAAGTCAAGAGCAAATATGTGAAAAAAAAGTTTCCTTTCATTTAAGTGAGATAAACTAGGATATGTTCCATTCCAACTCGGGAGCCTCAGACAACTTTCGCAAGCAGAATACAATTCAACAAAAAAGCAAGCTTATGTAAATGATCAACCATAATTCCGAAGTCAATGCACAGAATTCTCCACAAGACATCATGTAATAAAGGGTAATTATACTGTTTTTTTTCTCTCTCTGTCCAATATTCTTCACCAATTTTTTAGCCTTTTGGGCTCACGGTTATCTTGCACTTAGCCCACAGTGAAAGTGTTAGTGGTGGATGTTAAACGAGTCACACGGCGCCAGAACATGTTACCAGTAGCCGGTATCCCAGTTACCGGTGGCGGGTCCCTGCGGGTCTGCAGCAGCCTCAATTCTTGCCTCCTCAGAAGAAAGAATTCAACTGACGGGTAGAAGGCAGAAGAAGAGACCGAGGCCAGTTTCAGAGCAGGGGTGGAAGTTTATTAAAAAGCTCTAGAGCAGAAGGCCAGGCATGGTGGCTCACGCCTGTAATCCCAGCACTTTGGGAGGCCGAGGAGGGCGGATCACGAGGTCAGGAGATTGAGACCATCCTGGCTAACATGGTGAAATCCCGTCTCTACTGAAAATACAAAAAAATTAGCTGGGCGTGGTGGTGGGCACCTGTATTCCCAGCTACTTGAGAGGCTGAGGCAGGAGAATGGTGTGAACCTGGGAGGCGGAGCTTGCAGTGAGCCGAGATAGCGCCATTGCACTCCAGCCTGGGTGACAGAATGAGACTCCATCTCAAAACAAAAAAAAAAAAAAGAAGAAGAAGAAGAAAAACAACTCTAGAGCAGAAATGAAAGGAAGTAAAGTCCACTTGGAAGAAGGTCAAGTGGGTAACTTGAAAGACACGTGTGCGGTTTGGCCTTTTGACTTGGGGTTTTATATGCTGGCACGCTGCTGGGGTCTTATGTCCTTTCTCCCCTGATTCTTCCCTTGGGGTGGACTGTCTGCAAGCACAGTGGCCTGCCAGCATTTGGGAGGAGAGCATGCACAGTGTGTTTCCTGGAGTCCTACGAATGCTCACTTCAGGCGTTCTTCCCTTACCAGCCGAATGTCCCTGCGAGGTTGTACACAAGTTAAACTCTGCCATTTTGCCTCTTACTGCACATGCTCAAGCCCACGCATCCCACTCCTGGGATCTTACTGGGAAGCTGCTGATCACCAGTTTCAGGTTTTTTCTATCTATAGGGAGACGGCCTTTCCCTGGCGCTGGCTGCCACTGAGAGGTGAACATTTCTATTGCCCTATGATGGGAACCAATATTTTATGAAATCAACCTTCAGGCCACATCCCCATGGTCCTTTTGAAGGACCAGGGACTGAGACAAGGGTCAGCTTGGAGTGGCTGAGTCCACGATGGCCCTGTTGCATGCCCTCTCCCTGATGATGAGCATGGGTCTCCTTCCACACCTCTGCAGAGAGAAGGCCTCGTGCTTCTGTGATTGCACAAGGGTGAACGAGCCTGAGCCTCACAGTCCCTGACAGGCTTGTTGAATATTCGCATCTTAGCTTCTGCAATAGCCATTATCATGGGAAAAGAAAAATCAGTTTTCTTTTAGTTCTAGTTCGGAAAATTGTAGAACCCAGAACTGAACTTGGCTCATTTATGTCTGAATTTCCATGAAGACTCCTCCAAGCTCTGTTGTTTCTCTCTAGTGATGTCATGAGGCAGTTTAGCCCAATTTGAATAGCTCTGGGTGTTCGCTTCTAGCTCAGGGTAAAGGAGGGCTTCCCTCTTGCCATTTCGTCCCCTCGGCACTGTCCCTCCCCAGAGATCAGGAGCGCTGGTCTGAGCAGCAGAAGACAGTTGGCTCCAGCCTTCTCACATTCTTCTGCAGCTAGAAACCCAGGCCCACCTGCCTGTTGTCAGGAGGGTAGGGCTGTCCTTACCAGAACCCGGGTCTATGGCCTCTAAATGGTTCTGGAATTCCAGACTGTCTTCTAGAGCACCATTCCCAGAACGATCCCACTGCCCAGGGGGCTTGGACACAGGGAGAAGGCAGCACAGGCCATCCGCCTGCTGCCCAGGTGCAGAACTCATCCTCTAACACACAAGGTGAGGAGCATCTCAGCTGTGAGCAAGCCTTGCCTTAGGAACTCTTTGTTCTAAAGCCTTTGTGGCTGTGCTATCCCCTCTTTACCGAGGAAGGGGCTAAAACGTAGCAGATGGAGAGAGATTTACCGGGAGAGGGTTGGAGACCCACAGGCTGCTGGTCACTGTCTCAGAATGAGGGCAGGATATCTCAGCTCCCTACCTAATCTCAGAACAAAGGCCTGCCAGCACCACGAAGAACCTGGGCATTTCCAAGAAATTGGATTAACTCATCATAACACAGAGCATGGCATCTATGGAGTGACTGTTTCAAAAACTTGAAATTGACCCTCAGGGACACACGTGACCTCATTCAGCAGGAGAGGTGAGAGGGAAATGCCTGTTCTTCTCATTTGCACAGCAGTTCCAGTATGGAGTGCCATGGTGAGCCCACACGTGGACAGGATCAAAATGGACTGAATCCTGGGAGCAAAACACATATCCTGTAACTTGTTTTGCATATTTGGTGCTATTATTGCAAAGAAACACTACCTTAAATGGTAAATGCATTTTTAAAAAGCTAGTTTCACATTATTATGGAAATATAATTGGTAATAGCTGTCCTCTGTTTTAGGAGAAAGGTATTGATAAGAGTAGGATACAGCAAGATCCTAGGTGATCACACGGTTTGATTGTCCTGATTCCAAGGACAGTGCAAGGCATTGTTTTGTGGGGATGCTGAATTTATGTATCTGAATAAAGGTAGAGGAAGAGGACCCCACAGCTGGATGCAGAGAGAAAATGATTGACAGACTTGGCTTAGTGAATTTTAATCTTTGTTTAACTCGGAGAAGTTCTAGGTAATTAACGGAGTGGGTTGAGAGAGAGAAAGCGTGTGTGCATGCGCACAAAAGCACACGTTTCCCTGGGGCCTCAGCGTTTCATTCTTCATGAACAAATACAGTACATAATTCCACCTTCTCCATGGAATCTCTTTGGACCAAGCGCATCCAAAATTAGTGCTTGGAGGCTCTGATGGCTTTGCTCTCATGTGTAGTGTATGCTTCCTCGTGTGTTTCCTGTGTGGATTTATTTTCAATAGATGGTTTTCTTTAAAAGCAGATTTTTAAACCCCTGAACGACAGATGTCTTTGGCCTTTGTGTTCTTCAGCGGGAGACCACAGAAAGAGCCAGTTAGTCGGGTCTATGGTGCTGGGCCAGGGCTGGGCAGATCCTCCTTAGGCTCTGGCCCATCTTACTGGAGCAGAGCCATCTACCTGTGCACAGGTGACCCTTATCACGTCAGTAAGGGCAAAAGCAATTGTTTGGAATTTTGCTCATTCTTTTTAAGTCTACTTGCCTGCGATTTAACACTTAGCCTTCTTTAACCTGAGGATGAGTTTATGTAGGTAACTCACTCCAAAGTTCATGGCGGTAAAGGAAGACCCATGTTGAACTTAGAGTGGGAGGGCCTTGGGAATGTACCTGTGACTCCTGCACCCCCGGGAAGACCTTGTTGCTGAGTGGGCACCTTGGCATCAGTTGGCCTGATGTCAACCTGGTATGGTCATCATAGCCTCTCATGCCTTGGTTTTCATACCTGGAAAATGGGAAGCAAGATAGACTCACCTCAGAGGATTAAATTAATTAATACATAATACATTACAGTAAAAAGTAAACCCCTAAGAATGGTCACGCCAATCCCCGAAACCTGTAAATATGTCATGTTACACGGCCAAGGGGCTTTGCAATGTTATTAAGGTTATGAGCCTTAAAAAGGGAGGAGCATCCTGGGTGAATCAGGTGGGCCCAGCCTATGGCCTGGGTCTGCTGTAATAAAGGGCAGCAGGCTGAAGGCTGAAACACTGGAAGTGTGTTGTCTTATAGCCCCGGAGGCTGCACGTGGAGGTCAAGGTGTCATCATGGTTGCGGCCATGACAAGGAATCTGCTCCAGGCCATCCCTGGGCTCTGCTGGCTGCTGGCCATCTTTAGCAGACCTTGATGTGTAGAAGGACCACTCTGATCTCTGCCTTCGTCTTTGCAGGACGCTCTGCTTGTATGTGAGTGTGTGCTTGTGTCCAAATTTCCTGTTTTTATTATAACACCAGTCATACTGGATTAGGGTCCACCCCAATGACCCATTTTATTTGGATCATCTACTAAGACCTTATTCCAAATGAAGTCATATTCACAGGTCCTGGGAAATAGACTTCAATATCTGGGGGCAAAATGCAACCCACAACAAGCCCTTTAAAGCCGGGATCTTTCTCTGGCTGGAGTCACAGAGATGCAGCAAAGGGAAAGGAAGAGAGACTCAAGGAACAAGAGGGGCTCAAGGCACTGTTAGGTCTGCAGATGGAGGGAGCCGTGTGACATGAGGTGCAGGTGGCCTTGAGTATCAGGCTCCCCGCTGACAGCCACAGGGAAGTTGGAACTTTAACTCATGGGCTCAGAGAACTGAAAGCTGCCGGCAACATTTCTGGGCAGAAAATGTGTTCTCCCCAGATCCGCCAGATGCTGACCGACACCTTGATTTTGGCCTTGAGGAACCTGGAGCAGAGAAACCAGGAGCCCACATGGCACTCCACCTGGCAGGCCAGAGGAGAGAAGAAACTCATGCTGTCTTAAGACTCTAACTGTGTGGCCATTTGTTATGGGAACAACAGGAAACTAATGCAAACAGTATAGAAATGTTTTTCACAGTGCCTGACTCCACAAATGTCAACTACTATTATATAATTATTCTTTTCTGAAATAGACCTGCATTGTCACTTGCTTAAATTCCCTGGATTTTTGTTTTTAGGATAAAGGTTTCTATGTGCATATACAACACACCAAATCTACATTGGTGTCCTAAAAATATAGATGGAATAACTTGGTCTATTGGGATATGTCTCGTCTACTTTTAGAAATAATTGAATACATTAATTACATATGTTACTAAAATGATTCTTTCTTTGATGATGAGATGCCCTAAGCATGTTCAAACTATTATTTATTGAGCATGATCTTAGAGAAAAGCTGGTATCTCCTATTTAAATGCCATTTCTTTCTAGAGAGGGAAGCCTGCTGGTCTGAGGGCTTGGGTTGGATGTTTGTTTATCACAGTCATCATTTCCAAGTTGAGAGGCACTGTGGTTGAGTGCCCCTGTCACCACGCTTGCCGGGAGTGTACCCAGGTTCCAGGGAGGTGAGCTCAGCCAGGAGTCAGGACCCAATTTTCTCAGTGAGCATCTTGGCTTCCCATCAGCAAAAGGGTTTAGGTGTTTGTAAGAAATAATGACCACACATTAATTCGTATTTCCAGGAGTTAAAGGGAATGACAAGTCTGATGAGCCTGACAAATATATTTCTTTTACTGAAGAGAAGCCAGAACAGATCTGAGCAGGTCCTACA
This sequence comes from Gorilla gorilla gorilla, assembly GCF_029281585.2. NCBI lineage: Eukaryota > Metazoa > Chordata > Mammalia > Primates > Hominidae > Gorilla > Gorilla gorilla. The sequence goes on along the minus strand of NC_073243.2, from coordinate 109,168,375 downwards.
CTTTCCTCAGCTATGGAAACATGTTCTTAATGGTGCCCAGCTGCCTGTCCTGTGCCCACGCAGTCCCTGAAGTTCTAAGTCCTCCCCACACTCCCCAGGCTCAGGCGTAAACCCTCTGCTAGTTCAGTAGAATTAAAAGATCCACCACGCGTCAAGCAAAAATGAGCTGTGCTGGGTCAGCCTTGCTGCCATAAAGTGGACAGTACTTTCTTCGGCACCTACCGTGTGTTTGAGGTTAAACTAATGGCTTTATTCACATTATTTAATGTAATCCTTTGATAACAAAGACCAAGTTGCTCTTCCCTCCCTGAGCTGAGCCATTTCCTCTTTCTAGGCTGAGAATACTGAGACCAGATGTCAATCACTACACGTTGTTTCTAGGAAGACTTTCTCCTGGAAGACAAGACTGCTAACTGATTGAAGTAGCTTATTATGGAGACTAACCATTCACCCTCCAAGGCCCTCTCTTTGCCATACCGACCAACACAAAGCTACTGTGCCTCCATGATGCCGATGTTCAGCCAGTTCCCTTCAATGCAAGACCTGCCTCTCAGGTGCCCAGCTCAGGGTTCTGACCCCTGAACATCTCCTGCCTGACATCCCCTGTCCTTCGGTCTGTAAAGGCAGCTTCCTCCCTCCCTGCACTAAGCCCAGTAGCCTTGCTTGATTGACAGATTCTCTCCGAGCCTTCTGGGAGGTCGACTGTGGACCTCTTCTGACGCTGAGAGGCTAATGTGATTGTCCCCACTTCATAGGGATGGAAACTGAGGCAAAGAGAAGAAAGTTGCTCACAAAGCCTGGGTTCTACTTCTCCCTCACACCCTGGTTTTGGTGACCAGGTTTTTGTTTCCTTGAGCGAGTCTAAGTTCTCAACAGGCCAGTCTCATCTTTGAGTCTCTGTGTCTGCATCTCTGGCTCAGATCCCACTTCCTGTCCACTGGAGATGAGTCTGTCTCTGAAGCCCAGTTAGGCTGGCCCAGGGCACACCCCTTCCTGGCCGCAGCCTGCCTGCTGAGTGCCAGCCCATAGCTGCCTGCCTGCTCCTCACTGCAAGCTCTGATCTGGGACTCACTCCCTTCCCCGGTACCCGATGTTGGGCATGTCTTGGAGCAAAGTCCAGTCCTTGTGGTGTGGCCCCAGAAAAAGCCTTGGTTTTCATCTTCTTAATCTTTAATGCTCAATGCTGGAAATCTTGACAATACTTACTCTCTAGATTTCTGAAACAGATCACACCATAGCAGCAGTGATAATAAAGTTAACATTTTCTCATGCTCTTTAATTAATAATTTCATGACAGTTTCTGTGCCTTGTTACCTTGATAAATACAGTATTTTTCTGTTGCTGCTAAACAAACTACACAATTGTAACAGCTTTAATAACACGTTTATCATCACTGAGTTTCTGGGGACTGGGAGTCAGGATCTGACTCAGCTGGGTCCTCCGCTTGGGCCTCCGCAGGCTGTAGCCAGGGTGTTGTCCAGGAGTGAGTTCTCATCAGAGGCTTGACTGGGAAGGATCTGCCTCCAAGCTCTCTCAGTTGTAGAATTCATTTCTTGTAGCTATAAGATTTTAAGAGAGTATAACTGTTTTCTGAGATTCTGTATTTCTCTATCTGGCATCCATTCATTGCAGGGCCAATTTATATTAACGAAATTTTCTTATTTTCTGTGTTCTTGATACCATGGCATGTGAGGGCCTTATAGACCTAGGGAAAGGCTGCCCTTCCCATGGCTGGCTAGTTCCTACATATAACCATAACCAATAATAACCTGCCCACAGCATGCCTTTCATATGCAAATTGATCCATCCTGATTCTACAGACACAGCCATCTGTTTATCAAACACCCGCATGCCAACCCAATATTATTCCTGCCCTGAATTAACCCAAGGCCAAGTACCAGACAACTCAGGACAGCCCGTATGACCCAAGGCCACCAGAATTCTGCAAAGTAGCCAGCTCTAAACTGTTCTCTTTGATTTGCTCTGCCTTGCCTTTCCCATGGAGCCCCAGCACAGGGTCCGGCCTTGGCATTCCCTTGCTTCTGCTTCTGCCTCCCTACAAAACCTGTGCTTCTCCCTCCTGTGGCCCTGTGTGGCATGGCGTGGCATGGCAGGGTGGAGTGTGCCCTTTCTTTGGACATGCAAATAATAAAAATATTATTTTAGTGGCATTTGCCTCTCCATATAATCACTCAGTCATACCTCTATAAATGAAATCCTGGGCAGTTTTATAACCAGGATTCATAGCACCTTGCATTTTCAAAGCCAGATACAGAATGGAACTCCAGGGTGAGTCTACCGGAAAGATGAGTCTGACCCATGGCAAAGCCATCAAAGGTCAGGACCGACAGCCCATTGCCACTGCCAGATTCCATTGGCTAGAAGCACATCATGAGTCCTCCCAAACTCAAGAGAATTGGGTTCCCATTGGGAGGCAGGGATTGGGGAGCCACCTTTAAGTTTATCCAGCCCAATAAATGTATTTGCAACAAGATCATGTGAATTGAGTTTTTTAAAAACAAAGTAAAACAGATACGTACATTTTACCAACTAGCACATTAACTTCTTAATGCTTATGGTTTAGTAAATCTAAGCTCTAAAATACTGTGCACTGCTAATGTGTTAGAAATACATAGAGGCTGCATGGATGCGTGCAATTGCACAGTGATGTGTCTAACTAGGTGATATGCCTGGCTCAGTAGGTGTTCACTTTGATTTAGTAGATTACGTGTCTGATTCAGCAGAAAATTCATGTTGTGTCAACAGGTAACGAACACATCTGATTTCATTCTTGATATATATGGCTCAATTGGTGATCTATTTCTTTTTAGTTGGTGTTTATTTTTCCTATGAATGATTTATCTGTTTTAGAATGAACTGTGTCAACTACTGCACATGGTATATTAATTTCAGTGTGTTATGCAAACATTTCCTGGGTAATACACCTTATTCCATCTTTATTTGCTCTCACTAGCAACATCATATCTTTTCTTTATTTGAATTAAATAGCTTTTCAAAGAAGGCTATTCTCCTTGGGGACTGCAGGGTGATGGGTGATGCAGGGTGCATGGAAAGGGAGGTTTCATTTAGAGAACATTTTTTATTACCTCTGGCATGAGAGTGTTTAACAGATTAAGCATTTAGCTCCAAACACTACAGAATGTGCCATGATGTAATTATATAAAGTTGGGTTACATATTTTCTCTATAGTTCCAACCAAAGATTGAATTATTGAGATATTAAAGGAGTTTTAAACTATTTAAATATATGTAATATAACATGTGGCTTAATGAAGACACAAGAGAATAGATGTGACTCTCTGCATTTCACAGCAGCAAGTGAACACAGCAGCAGCCATGGAGAAACATGGCATGGGCAGGCAGCTCATCAGAACACCAGATCCCTTCCATTGAGGGAAAACTCTCAGGCCTGTTTCCCACTGCCATTGTATGCTTTCCTGCTCCATCATCCAGATTCCAAAATCACACTACTGCCTTATCCAGAGCTATCACTGTGCATCAGGCTAGTGCCCGATCTGGAATCGTCAACATATACCAAGCAGTGCATGATCTGGAACCATCACTTTACACATGGCAAGCACCTCATCTGGAACCATTACTGTACACCAGTCAGTGCCTGATCTGGAACCATCACTGTACACCAGTCAGTGCCTGTTCTGGAACCATCACTATACACCAGTCAGTGCCTGATCTGGAACCATCACTGTACACGAGTCGGTGCCTGATCTGGAAACGTCACTGTACACCAGTCGGTGCCTGATCTGGAACCGTCACTGTACACCAGTCAGTGCCTGATCTGGAACCGTCACTGTACACCAGTCAGTGCCTGATCTGGAACCGTCACTGTACACCAGTCAGTGCCTGATCTGGAACCGTCACTGTACACCAGTCAGTGCCTGATCTGGAACCGTCACTGTACACCAGTCAGTGCCTGATCTAGAGCCATCACTGTGAACAGGCAGCACCTGGCCTGGAACTGTCAGTATGCAGTGGCTAGTGCTTGATCTGGTTGCATTTAGGAAATAGTAAAGGAGTTTTAAACTGTTTAAACATAGCCTTGACTGCAGACACCACTGAGTGGCTGACATATATAACATAACACAGCATAACAACACAACACAACACTAGAATAATGTCAGATCCAGAGCCATTACTCCACATAAGGCAGTATCTGATTTGGAACCATTACACTATACTAGGGCAGTGCCAGGTCTGGAACTGCAACTCTATCCCAAGCTGATGATCAAACTCATCATAATTCTGTGTGTGTGTGTGTGTGTGTGTGTGTGTGTAATTTGTGGTATAATCTGCATACGGTAAAATGCTCTGCTAAGTTTAAGTGCATCATTTGATCAGTTTTCATAAACGTGTTCCTCAATGCACAACATATCCGTCACCCAGAAAGTACCTTCGTGCCAATTTCTAGTTGATCCTGCTCACCTCATAAATACTCATGTATCTGACATCTACCAGCATCAGTTAATTTTGCTTATTTTAGAGAATGTCATGAACATTGAATCATGTAAGTTTCTTCTCGTGTTCAGTCTCTTTCATTGAGCTTGAAAGTGTGGATACTCATCTACACTGTTGTGTGCATCAATACCGTGTTCCTTTTGATGCTGAGAGGCACCCCCTTGCGTAGAACCCGCAGCGGATGCTTCCATTCTACGGTGCATGTCATTTATGGTTTAGACTAATATGGATAAAGCAACCATGCACATTCTTGTATAACACTTTCTGTAGGTATAATTTTATTTCTCTTGGATAAATACTTAGAAATTTAATTGTTGAATTATTTCTATTGGATAAATACTTAGAAATTGAATTGTTGAATTATATGATAGATGTGTTTTAATTTTTTTTAACTGCCAAAAAGTTTTCAAAAGTTGTTTTGACGTTTTATCCTCTAAATAAGTAAGAGTTCTGGTTGTTCTACAGCCTCTTCAACATTTATTGTTGTCAAACTATAAAAATTTCAGTCTATCTAGTGAATATACAGTCATATTTTATGATGGTTTCAATTTGCATTTTCCTGAGATCTAAAGATATTCATCACATTTTCATTTGCTATTTGTATATCTTCTTCTGTTTGCTCCTGTTCAAGCCTTGAGTGTATTTTGATTTATTTTAATTGGGCTGTAGGAGTTATTTATACAAGAATTTTTGAAGTATAGTATTGCTAATACATCAACCACTTTGTGACTTTATCATCAAGATTTTTTTGATGGGCATAAATTTTTAATTATGGTAAATTTTAATTTATCATTATTTTAAGATTCAACCCCTTTTTTTTAATTCTCCGGGAAATCTTTGCCTGTCCTAAATTTGAGAAGTGATTATTCTGTTCTTCTGATTTCTACTGGAAGATTGAATGTTTTCACTTTATATTGTGCATAGTGTAAAATAAAAATATAATTCCTTTTTTGGTTTTTGCTTTTACATATTCAGTTCTTCCAGAACCATTTGTTGAAGAAATTTTCTTTTTTCCATTGAGTTTATTTGTCATCCTTGTTGAAAATTATTTGATTTGGTAAATGTGGGTCAATTTTGGGATTTCCTACATTGCTACATTGTTATACTTTTAAATCACTTTTTTAATCCCACATTGGCGTAATTACTGTACCTTTGTATTTTCTTCAATGTATATGGATGATGTTCTTTAATTTTGTTTTTCTATTTGAATCTGGATATTCATATGTTAATTACTATTTTTGTCCTTTGTCTTTCCAAATAAATTTTAAATAATCTTGTCGATTTTTAGAAAAAAAATCTGTAAAAAGTTTTATTGGAATTGCATTGAAATAAATCAATTTTGGAAAAACTGACATCATAATAATGAATCTTTCAACACATGAACATGGTATATCTCACCTTAATTTAAATTTCCTTTAATTGTTCTCATCAGCATTTTATAGTTCCCAGTATATAGTCCCACATATTTTTTGTTACTACAGAGTTGACATTTTTTGATGCTATTGTAAATGATACTGATTTTTCCATTTTATTTTCTAATTGTTCATTTCAAGTATATAGGAATTTAATTTCTTTTTTTTTTTTTTTTGAGAGGGAGTCTGCTCTGTCGCCAGGCTGGAGTGCAGTGGCACCATCTCAGCTCACTGCAATCTCCATCTCTCGGGTTCAAGTGATTTTCCTGCCTCAGCCTCCCGAGTAGCTGTGATTACAGGCGTGCACCAGCACACCCAGCTAATTTTTATATTTTTAGTAGAGACGGGGTTTCACCATGTTGGCCAGGATGGTCTCGATCTCCTGACCTTGTGATCCGCCTGCCTTGGCCTCCCAAAGTGCTGGGATTACAAGCATGAGTCAACACGCCTGGCCGGAATTTAATTTCTTAATATTGAATTCTGCAACATTGTCAAATCTACCTATTAGTTCTAATAATCTTCTTAGATATTCATTAGCATTTATGCTACACAATTATGGGATCTGTGAATAAATCCAGTTTTACCTCTTTTCAATCTGAATGTCTTTTATTGTTTTGCTGTCCTGGCTAGAGTTTCCGTATTAATGTTGAATAAGAGCAACGACTGTGGACCTCCATGTGTCGTCCTCAAACTTAGGTGGAAAGCACTTAATTTCTCACCGTTACGTGTGAAATTCGCTGTTGATCGTTCAGTTAGTGCCTTGATCAAGAATTAAAGGAAGGCTCTTTTAATTCCTCAGGTGCACAGTGTTATCATAAATGCTTTTGTATTTTGGCAAGTGCTATTTTTCTGTTTATTAATATGATTAGATGACTTATTTCCATTCTCAATCTATTAATGTGGCAGATTCTATTGATTAATTTTGTTAATATAATTATATGATTTGTTTCTGTCCTCAATCTATTAACATGGTAGATTATATTGATCAATTTTGTGCATTAAACAGATCTTTCATCTTTATAAAGTACACCCAGCTTGATCAAGGGGTCTATTGTTCTGCACGTATATTACCGAATTTGGTATCTAGTATTTTCAGAGGATTTTGTATCTAAAATCATGAGAGACACTGGAGTTTAATTTTTGGGTTTTGTCATCAAGGTTTTATCTAATGGCCTCACAAAATAAGTTAGATGTGTTTTCTCTTCCTCTGTGTTCTAAAAGACTTGTCTATGTTTGAAATTATTTCCCCCTTAAATGTCTGATAAAAATACAATCAGTAAAACAAGCTTGTTTAACCCACGGCCCGAGGGCTGCATGCCGCCCAGGATCGCTTTGAATGTGGCCTAACACAAATTTGTAAACTTTCTTAAAACATTATGAGATATTTTGGCAGTTTTTAAAAACTCATCAGCTGTTTCTAGTGTTAGTATATTTTATGTGTGGCCCAAAACAATTGTTCTTCCAATGTGACCTAGGGAAGCCAAAAGATTGGATATCCCTGCAGTACAACCTTCAGGGTTTGAAGTTTTCTTTGTGATAAGATTTTTACTTAATAATTTAGCATATTCAATGGACATGTGTCTACTTAGATTTGCAATTTCTTTTCAGTGTTTTTTTAAATTATCAATTTTCTCTAAGTTGCTTAATTTATTTGTATTAATAAGCGACTTAGTTGCTGTTATATATCCACTAAGTTACTGCTATATATCCACTCTTACCATTTTCATCTGTGGGATCTCTAATGATGTTTGCTCTTTGTAATTTGTGCAGAGAGCTTCATCATAAATGCTGTGTCCTCTTTTTCCCTTTGTGAATCTTGCTAGAGGTTTCCCAATTTGATTTATATTTTTAAAGAAATAACTTCTGACTTTGTTGAACTTTCTCATTGTTTTTCTGGTTACTTTTTACATTTCACTGACTTCCACTCTTATTCGTAATACTGACTCTTCTTTATATTTGGAATTTAATTTTTTTCTACCTCTTTAGATATAAATAGAAGAAATGTATGTTATACCTTCCATCTTTTCTAATACAGGCATCTAAAGCTATAAATGTACTTCCGATGACTGATTTAGCAGCATTTCAAAACTTTTGATGTGTTATGGTATCATTAATCAATTACATTTTTTGTCTCTTCTGTTGTGGTTTCTTCCTTAATTCATGAGTTATTTAGCTTTTTAAATATTTAATCTCCAAATATTTAAGATTTTCTAGAAATCTTATGATTATTGCTTTTTATATGACTACCACTCTTTTCAGAGAACATGCTTTCTATTATATTGATGCAGTATATGGTCTCTGTAGGCGAACATTCCCTATGACTCCACTTTTGTTGGGAATAGTGGTCTATCATTAATAGATCAGGTTAGTTGGTTGATGCTTTACTATCTTAGACTTTTGGAAAGTTTTGGTTTCAGGATGTTGTCACAATCTTTTATTGGCCAATTTATGGACAGGTAAGGAAAGCTTTTGTGAAAGGGGGAGCAATCTGGTGTGGTGAAGTCATTGGCTGATAACAGAAAGGAGGTGTGTGGTGAGGCGGAGATGGTCAGTGGAGTGGCACCCATTCCTGGGGAGTGGCCCCTTCTACCAGGTACAGATGACCTTTCTCCACCCATCCCTGGGGAGTGGGTCCCTCCTACAAGCCACAGATGACCTTTCTCCACCCATCCCTGAAGAGTGGGCTCCTTCTACAGGCCACAGATGACCTTTCTCTACCCATCCCTGAGGAGTTGGCCCCTTCTATAAGCCACAGATGACCTTTATTCCCCCTTGTAGTCTGCTCTAGGGGCCAGCAGTCCTTTTTTTAAAACAGCCAGGTAGTAAATATTTAACATAATAAACACTGTGGGGCAAGAGGCAAAATTGGGGCTATTATATAAGGTACTTATATAACCCCATACACATACGGTGCTTATATAATTTTAAATATATTTAAAATTCTTAAACTGTAGTATGTAATAAAACAGATAATTGGCCAGTTCTGGCCCTCTGGCCATAGTTTATCAGCCTTTGCATCATGTCCTGAGAACATCCTGCTCAACACTGGATCAAAAGGATAACACAGATGACAAACTGAATGAGTTTTTCGGCAAAATCTGAGATTTGGGTGAAATGCAGTTAAATAGAAAGTTTTTATTGTGAAATTCTCAGGGTCTAATATACAACATAAGTTAGGAATCTCCAAAAGGGGCTTAAAGAAGAAAGTACTGGCCAGGCGTGGTGGCTCACACCTGTAATCCCAGCACTTCAGGAGGCTGAGGCGGGTGGGTCACCTGAGGTCAGGATTTCGAGACCAGCCTGGCCAACATGGAGAAACCTCGTCTCTACGAAAAATACAAAAATTAGCAGTCGGGCGTGGTGGTGCAGGCCTGTAATCTCAGCTACTTGGGAGGCTGAGGCTGGAGAATTGTTTGAACACAGGAGGCCGAGGTTGCAGTGAGCCAAGATCACGCGACTGCACTACAGCCTGGGCAACAAGAGTGAAACTCCATCTCAAAAATATAATAAAATAAAATAGAAGAAAGTGCTTCCACTGTGGTTTGAATGTATATGTCCCCTCCGAAATTCATGTATTGAAACTCAACCGCCAATACGATAGTATTAAGAGGTAGGGCCTTTAGGAGATGATTAAGCCAGGAGGTCAAAGTGTAGAGAAGGGCATCCGGGCCTTTGGAAAGGGCTTCACACAGCACTCGGTTGTCTTCCGCCCTTCTGATATAGGAGCTGAAAAGAAATTATTTAGGCAGATAGCGAGGGTAAGAGAGTTCTCAGTGAAATTTCCTTTTAATAAAAAGCAGCCTCCAAATCATTTTTTTTCTAACAAAAAGCAGCCTAAAAAATCAAGCTGCAAACATAGATAAGCAAGCTGGAAGCCTGCATGGTAAATGCCGGCAGCTGTGCCAGTAGAAAGGGGTACCTGAAAGCCAGGTATGTTCAACATGGAGGCTCCCTCTGCTGTTTTCTTTGGTGCCACATGTGCAGAAAAGCAGAAGGGAAGATGGCGCCGGCCGGGTAGAGAACCCACCTACATGATAAAAGCTTAGGATGGGGTGGCCACCTTCTTCGCACACTATAAATGGCATACCTGGTCCAACCAATCCTCTGCGCCCTATGTAAATCAGACACCATCCCCTCAAGCTCACCTATAAACCAACCACATTTCACCGTGAGCTGAGGAAATCCGCTCAGAACCCCCTCCCTCTGCACAAGGGAGCTTCTCTCTTTTGCCTATTAAACTTCCTTGGCATGAGGCAAGGAACCTCGGGTATTACCCCAGATGAATGACGCCACTGCACTTCCATCCCTTCCGCCCTGTAAGGACCCAGCGCTCCTCCCTCCTGGGGATGCAGAAACAAGGCGCCATCTTGGAAGCCAGGATACTGATACATTTCTATTGTGTATAAGTTACCCAATCTCTTTGTATTGTTTCGCTGTAGCAGTACAAAGGGCAAAGGCAATAGATTGGTTTCATTTTGCTAAGGTTCTTGTGGGTCTGGAGGTCTGCTGTGCCTTCAGACAGTCTAGAAAGCATGGGTGGAAACCTAGCTTTCGAAAACTAGCTCTCCCTTTTCACTCTTGGTATTCTAAATATGGAAATCGCTGTGATCTGCTGTGTTTTGTAAATTTTAGAAATTAATTTCTCTTACTTCTAATAGGATATCTTGTGCTTCAAAATGTACGTTATGACTGAATCCACTGGCAAGAGAAATAAACAAGGCTACTGCTGAATCTTGTACATTGATGATGTAAAATACATAGAAAATGACAAATCCTTACAAACTTGAGTTATACAAGTCAACGCCAGCAGTCTCTCAGCTATTATGTTTCAACCACTTCACCTCGTCTGTATTTCACTTGGGGTTTTAAGTTTGGGTGCAGGTTTTAAGGTAAATAAAGCCTGCATTCCAAGCTGCTTCTGTACTCATGATGACCCTGACTTTATTAGTAATGGGATCTAATGACATTACTTTTTGACATTCATGATCTTTAACCTAGTTTGATCTAAACCAGACTCCTTGGGAATGATATCATTAAGGTAAATCCCTGAAAGGAGACCCAGTCACTTTAGTATGAACCATTTAGAGGTATTAGGTTACTGGGAATGGCTTCACCTATCGCTTTTTTCTTCCTTGGGCAATACATGCCATATCAAAACTGCAGAGAAGGGCAGCGGATAATTGTTGTTTTTAGTAATAACACTCCCTCTAAGTCATACCAGAATTCTAATTATGCATATGGGTAGACTTATTTAAATGTGGCTTTTTTTTTCCCTAAGCAGATCTTAATTCTTAGAGTCTACACTTCCCTCCACATTTGAAAAAAAAATGTCTAGCATTAATGCAAAGGTAATTTTAGATACACCTTGTGTTCTTGTGTATAGGATAAAGTACCAGTGTCTATATGAATATGCTCCTTGCTCTAGGAAAAAGTTGTGAGAATTATCGACAAATATTTTATATATGAACCAGATCTGTACGTGCAAAAGGGTATGTCAGGGCCCCTGCCTGCCTGTCTTCTTTGCTGCTGTCCCAAGATCTGGTCGTGTTTTCTGTTCCTGCTCCCAGAAGCCTCCTCTCTGGTCTCCTGGTTTCTACTGATGTCCCCAAAAAGCATTCTCTAAAGAGCAGTAGAGTGTTGACCTCACACGTCAAGGCTAAAATGAAACTACCTCCACACCCATCTATGCCAGCCAGTCTTATGATATTGATAAAGTGTTAGTATTGATAAATACTGACTGGATAAACTATCTCCAGCAAGAATTACCATTGTTTTCTTGATCTGACAGAGACATCAGACTTCATTTTCTTCCTCCTTTTAAATCTCTCACTAGTTCATACATCTGATTCTGAAAAAAAAAAATTGCAAACTCTTCAGAGAAGAAAAGCAATACATCTCAAGTTATTACTAGAAAAAAGTACTTTATATTCTCGATAAATGTGAACTTCATCATACTACAAAGATGCACTGTAACTCCTGGTAAATTATCCCGTCCACCTTTGCAAAGCTCCTGAGTAATTGCTATGCTAAGCTGCTTGGGTAGGACAAACCCCTCAACATTTGGCTTATGCAGAAATGAAGGTATGAGCTCCTGGCTATGCCTGGCTTCCGGTACAGGTGGCCATGTTTCTAAGAAGAGAACCCAGGTTTGTTTGCCTCAGCTCAGTTTGTGCTGCTTCTGCCACAGGTCCTGTGTGTAAAGGGGTGCTCGGGATTCAAGACCTGTGGGCCACAGCAGGAGGCCGGATACCAGGAACCTGGACAAACCCCTGTTTCCCTGATTGGCTCTGACTGGGCCCCAGCCAGTTTCTCATCAAACACTCCCCATAGCTGGGACTGCGATGAGCTCCTTTCCTCCAGGCTGCTCCTGGCTTCACCTGTGGGGTGTGTTCAGAAAAGTGGATGCTGGGATCAGGCATGGGGAGGGCTGGGTTCCCCACGGGCGCTGTCAGAAGCTCTGTTAGTTCTTCCTAGCTGAGGAAAGTCCTACCAACAAGACCCACTATGAGTAGCAAGCTGCAGTGCCACCTCTGCCAGCACCAGGGGCAGAGACCAAAGTGGAAGCCACTGTCTGCTGGCCCCTGGTTAGGTGACATGGTGGCAAGTCACCCAGCCTCCCCAGGCTGAGTTTCCCAGTTTCCTCTTCTGTGAAATGGGAATGATGCTTCCCACGAATGCCCCTCTAAGAAATATAGTGAGACTGGGGGGACCATGCCCATGAATTTTATCTGTGAACTATCAATTGATTGCTGTCATAGCCTTCTATTGGAGGACTGAAACAGAATTCCAGGGGCAGGAAGGCAGGAGGAGGGAGGTTAATATGCGTATGTGAGGCTTTGTCTGTCTACGGCTGGCTGCAGCTCCTGGATTGGTCTACCATTTGCCTGCTTTAACACGAGTTCCCTTCTTTTAAAGTCAGGAGTTTCCAATACTTAAAAAAGTGTAATGGGAGGTAACTTAATAATGTGTGATTTATGTAGCCATCAGAAGAAATATCAACGTCTCCATCCTGGAAACAAATCAAAGTTCAGATATGGATGCAAACACTAATTACTTTTAACAAGTGCAAGGGAGAGGTGAGCAGAGGGCAGGATTGAATTTTGCCCAGCCAGACAGCCGGGCGCGTGATAACCTGAGATTTTGCAAGGCCCAGTGTGGTGTGCACAGGAAGTATCAGGATGTGGGCCATGTCGGCCGGGCCCTCCTCCACCCTTTGAAGTTTCCAGAGTGAGAAGGGACAAACATCCATCTCCAAGCGCCCCAAGTCCTGCAGGCTGCTTTGGGTTACTGAGGAATGTGCACTTATTGGAAACCTGAGCCCACGGTCCCTAAAAAGTTGGGCTGTGGTGGGGCAAGGAGTGACCCTGTCAATTTAGACAGCTGCTAGACCACTGCTCGGAGCAAATTATTACAGCAGCGGTGATTTTCCTGATGGGAAAAAAGCAAAGGGCATCTCTTTAAGCCCCACTGGGTCAGCTTTCGCCTTGAAGATTCGTGTGAGAACCGGAGCCTCGGGAGAATTAAAGCCATGCCAGGGCTGAGGCTGAAGGACAAACAGGCTGCTAGATAGGGGAATGGAGACTCAAACACAGATAAACCTAAAAGACACTGGCCTCTCTCTGCATGCATCCATTACTGTCCTGCGACAGTCTCATGTTTAGAAAACTCCAAGCTCACAATGTAACTCACGCAGCAGTTACTTAGGAGTGATTCTGCACCAGGTGGTCAGATGATTCCACCCACTGTGTCCCAGTGCCCTCTTCCGTCCGCCAGCACCTGCAGTGCATTTAAACATGGAATTCCTGCTGCACGCAGCTCAGCTGCTGCAGAAATCGGGGTGTGGGTCTCTCATGTGTGTTCACTGCAGAACAGCTTCAAATGGGTGTGAATAAAATGCTTCTTTCTATCTTAAGGCTTGAGAATGAGAAGCAAGTCAGATTTTACAATAGTACTTTAAAGGTTTAGCAGTTTGAGAATGGGAAAAGGCAGGTTTCCCACGGGAGCCAAACTTGAAGCAAAAGTGCAGGAGGATCTTGCATTTGTTCCCTCGCAGCTGGCGGTGGGGCAGGCTGGGGGCCCCCGGTCCAGCAGCACGCGCCCCTCACAGACCGGCCCCACTGCCCACCGCACCTCGCACCCCAGCGCATGTGGTTCATACTTGGGAGGGGCTGCCGGCTGCACAGTTCCCTTGCTAGCCTCTCCCCAGCCGTCCTCTCCCTTCAAGGAATAATGGGGAATTCTAGTGAGCAAGATCATCTCACTATAAGGGACAGCCTGAAGTCTAGTGAGTTTAAATTACATCCTTCAGCAGATGAGGGCCTGGCCCAGCAGTGTTCTCGCTGGGGAGGGAAGCTTGGCGGGTGGTGGCAAGAGAGGAGAATTCCTTTCACACACATTCTCGTGCCTTTGGAACTTGGTCTGTAGATTGGCCATTTGAAGTATCAGGGAACTCAAATGTTTAAAAGTTAAACTTCACATACTTAAAATGTTTAGTATGAGACCGTATAACTGGCAGTGCAGCGGTGCCCAGGGGACCTGAGCCATGGAAGTTTCAGGAACACCAGGCCTGCTGCGTGCAGGTGCTCCAAGCCGGAGTCCGTGGGCACCCCCAGCAGTGAGGACTGGACTCTGTAGCCACTCAGGCCGCCTCAGACCGCCATCCAAAGGCCTGGAGAGAGTGGAAATGCTCACTTTCAACAAGCACCCAGGGGCTTCTGAGGGAGAAGTTCCCAAGACTACACTGGGAGGAAATATTACTCTTTATTCCAGTTTTCTTGATGATAATGACAATTAAAATCCATGTCACAGGGTTGCGGTGAGGCGCAAATTAAAATAAACGTGATAGCACTTAAAAAAGTGCACGGGTGTCCTGCCACTGCTGTAACAAATGACAAAAAACTGGGCGATTCACAAAAGCAGAAGTTCATCCTCTCAAAGCTCTGGAGGCCAGAAGTCTAAAAGCCCCATGTCTGCAGGGCTGCACTCTCCAAAGGCTCTGGGGGAGGAAGCGTCTTTGCCTCTTCCAGCTCCCCTTGGCTGCTGTGCTCCTGGGCTCGTGGCCATATCGCTCCAGGCTCTGCCTCTGGGGCCACGCCATCTCCTCCTCTTCTGTCTGGGTGAAATCTCCTCCACTTTTCTCCTATAAAATATTTGTTCTTGAATTTAGGGCCCACTTGGATAATCCAGGGTGATCCCCCCACCTCAAGATTTTTAACTTAATCATGGAGATAGCTTTTTTCTAAATAAGGTCACATTTACAGGGATTCAGAGGGGGACATGTCTCTTTGGGGCCACCATCAACCCACATACTCAGTGCAGGACACACAACTGCAACAATATGACTGTGTCTACTGCCCCATCACATTCTTTGGTCATGAAAGCCAAGCCGTCTGCACTCCTCTCTGACACGCTTGGCCTGGCCAATTGGCTTCTTCCTGCAGACTACAGAGCGGCTGCTCTGGGAAGCTCCTTTCTGCTGCAGAGACACACAGCCCTTCCCGCACCAGGCCGAGGGTCAGCTCAGCAGGGGCCTTTTCTGGGGAAGGTGCAGTACTCCAACGGTCAGCCGGGCTCCCAGCGCTGTGTCCATGGCTGGCTCTGCCTCCTACTCACCCCTACCCGCCTGGCCTCTCCCTGCTTCTCCTCCTGCTAACCCCTGCCCACCCTGCCTCTCCCTGCTTCTCCTCCTGCACTCCCCCTGGCCTGGCCCTCTGCAACTTGTGTGTGCCTCTCGCTCATCCTTGGGGCCTGCCCTCTGCAGACCTTGCTTTCGAGCCTGGTGCCCCTGTGTGGGGTCCTCACTGTCCTGGTGGAGGTTGACAATTGTGAAACTGCCCAGCAAAGTCTCATGGCGGGTGGCCGCTCCACAGGGCCTGTGTGGTGCCACCTCACCGTGTCGTGACCTTCCCTTCCATGGGCGGCACTGGCCTTGGGGACAGGCCCAGCACCCTCAGAGACCTCCACACTTGCTACGTTCTCGCATCTGAGGAATGTGGTAGTATGTCATAAACCTGCGAATAGTATAGAAAAGTAAGCTACAAAGTAGAAAATTGCTATGGAAGCAGATTCTTACATAACCGTGTCCGATCGCTGCTCATCTGGTCCCTCAGCCTAGCCCAGCACAGTCCATCTCACACAGGATCCCGCTCTATGCATGGCCAGGGCACAGGTGGTGACCATGCCAGGGGCTGAGCCAGCTTGTTCTAGAACCTGCCATACATATTCTAGCTGCCCAGATGACTTGCTTGGGACAGCCCCAGGAAGAGGGTGGGGTCATGGTGGGGGGCGGGGCAGGCGCTGTTCCCTCGGACACGGAGTCCACATCTCGGGATGGGAACCCTGAGAGGTGCAGGCCTTGGCCAAAAGGAAGGGGCATTCCTATTCCTCTTCTAGCCCAGAATTGAAGGGAAGCAGGTGATCCACTGGACTTCTAGGGACTGCACGCTCCAGCCCGCGCCAGGGAGCCCCTCACCAGCTTGTGTTGGTCTCTGCCATGCCTATGGCTGGTTCTCCTTCATCATCGTCACCCCAGCCTTCATCCTGCCCCGGATCCGGAGCCCCTTGTTGGTCTTGCATGGCGGGGAGGAGCCCCCAAGACAGCGTGTGTTGAAGGTCACCAGGTCTCAGTCCACC
Source organism: Gorilla gorilla gorilla (assembly GCF_029281585.2). Classification (NCBI taxonomy): domain Eukaryota; kingdom Metazoa; phylum Chordata; class Mammalia; order Primates; family Hominidae; genus Gorilla; species Gorilla gorilla. The sequence goes on along the minus strand of NC_073243.2, from coordinate 109,151,838 downwards.
GGTGAGGGGCAGTGCCCCCCACGACATGCGGTGTTTTAAGCAGGCCCGACCCCTGGCCGCCTCCACATATGCACACCCATGTAAAGTCAGTTTCCTCCCAGGACATGTAGAAGGTTTGGAAGGTGATGCCAAGCGACGTGCCTTCCTCAGCCACAGCCTCCACTGGGCACCCCAAGTGGTGGCCTTTCCCGCTTTTTTTCTGGAACACCCAGCAGGCTCCCTGATGGGGGCAGGCGCTGGCCCTGGACACACAGGCCCTGAGTGGCCATCAGTGAGTGCCTGGCATCAGACACAGGACACAAGGACTTATCCATCAGGGCTCCTGGAAGACAGGACCAGAAAACAGAGTCCCTGAACTGTTTCCTGAAGACGAGCAGAGCAGCTATGGATGCCCTGGAGGGGACATGGCCCTCTGCCAGGTTTGGGCCATCCAGTTGGATGCCTTGAAGGAGGCGGCAAGCATTTCATTTTTGTGACAACTGAGCATATGCAGCTTGGAATGAAAGGAAGGAGATGTTTTACTTCTTCAATAAACACGTGTCCATGTTCCTCTCTCTAGAAGCGTGAAAATGCACTTACATAGAATATATCCTGTGCACTCCAGAGCAGGGGACCTGAGAACAATCACCTCTGGTCATGGAACCCCTTTCTCAGTCACCTCAAACACGTGGCCTGTGCTGGTCCATCACCACCTGCTGTGGTGGATTCGGGCAGGACCGAGGCCAGGGGCAGTCCGGGCTTTGCCCCATCATCACTCAGGAGGCCAGGTGTGGTCTCCTCTCTGTGCGGAGCCTCCTCACCTTGCTCTGGGCTCATGGCCGTGACTCTTCTCTCCATCTGGAGCCGCCTCACCTCCCTGCGCACTCGTGGCCGTGGCTCTCCTCTCTGTGTGGAGTTGCTTTACCTTGCTGTGTGCTTGTGGCCTCCTGTGACTTATCAGAAGCTCCACTGTGAAGGAGCAGAGAGGTGTGTGGAGAGGGAGGATGAGGTGCATCCCATGGGCAGAATTGCCATTTCTCTGCACTCTGGGGAGACCCATCTGCTGATTGTGACCTTACTGAGCCCCTCTGTGCCCCCCGCCCCCAGGCCTGAGTGCCTGTTCCAGGGGAGGAGATGGGTCAGATACCTCAGGCATGTCCTAGTGCAGCTTTCATGGCACCCAGGGGAGAACATGACCTGATAAAGCCGCACGTTCATTGTGGTTCCAAGCAGACCCCTGCCTGGTGGCCTGAGCTCAGACCCTAGCCCTGTCCCTCACTGTGGACTTGTTTCCTTAACTTAGTTGTGCCTCAGTTTCCTCATCATGAAATGGGGTAATTTGCTAAGAGGTTTGATGAGTTAATTCATGTAAAGTGCTTTGAAGAGTACCTGGCTCAGAATGCACACAAAACTTCCTCTGTGGTGGCGGTGATGGTGGCTGCAGTGGTGGCGGTGATGGTGGTTAATAGGCATGCCAGTTGCAATGATATGCAGAGAGAGCAATGGAGAGCTCAGAGAAATATGGAAGGGCAGCCCCTGTTGCATGGAACAGTCAATGGGGGATGTGAGCAGGAGCAAATGCACACCCAGCAGTCGGGAGGGGGTGTCTCCTGACCTGGGATTCAGGAGAGAGAGCCCAGGACCACACTCAAGGCCTTGATTCCAGACCACGTTCTGGGTTTCATTTTCTGGTGTGAGTTTATGGAGTTCACTGCTTTATATTTGTCTCAGTTTCTTGTGACAAATAATAGCTGCCTTACCGAGATAAGAAAATGACAAAATGAATGAGAAACTAAATTGAGAAGCTAAAAGCACTGTGTAAATTTCTACCATGAAGGCCGCAAATTTAAAATCATCCATCAAAACTTTAGACAAAAGCATAAAATCATCCATGATGTTAAGCCCCAGCCCGAGCCTCCCCTGAGCCCCCAGGCTCTACTAGGAGGAAGGCACTCTCCCTCCTCTCAGGCAGCCATGCCCCCTCCTGGGCATGATGCTCCTGAAGCACGAGGGGCTGCTGCCAATGGCCCCAGAGCCTTGGGCACGTGGGAGGTCACGGTGGCAATTGGAGAGAAGACCTCCTCCCCTGATCCAAGGACCTCAGTGGAAAGAGGCCACCTCCTTCCTGCCCTGCAGGCCTGAAGGCGTGAGCAGAAGAAGCAGAAGATGTGGGGAAGCTGAGGCTTGGGCTGGCCCAAGAGGGGCAGGGACCGATGCCTGCTTTGTTCATGGCAGAGTGAAGATTGGAGCTTTCTCTGCTGAGGATGCAGGTGGACATTCAGGTTGAAGCCCCTCAAGCCCAGAGGCCTGGGAATGGTGCAGGGTGCTCAGCCGAGAACTGTTCCCCCTGGAAGGACTGTGCAGGTGTCCACCAGGTGGGCGGCAAAGGCGAGGGGCAGCTGGTGTGGGAGTGTGGAGGGGGCCATGCAGGAGTTGCTCCTGGACGGAATGAAGAGAGCAGCAGAGGAGAGGTTAAAAGGGAATCCCACCGGGCGCAGTGGCTCACACCTCTAATCCCAGCACTTCCGGAGGCCGAGGTGGGCAGATCACCTGAGGTCAGGAGTTTGAGACCAGCCTGACCAACATGGAGAAACCCCATCTCTACGCCTGTAGTCCCAGCTACTCAGGAGGCTGAGGCAGGAGAATTGCTTGAACCTGGGAGGCGGAGGTTCCGGTGAGCTGAGATCGTGCCATTGCACTCTGCCATTGCACACCATTACACTGGGCAACAAAAGCAAAACTCTGTCTCAAAAAAAAAAAAAAAAAAAAAGGAATCCAAATACACAGACCTCCAGGAAGGGGGCTGCCAACACCGTGAGAAGCTCTCCTTTTTCATGTGCCTGCCTTCCAGTGGGAATGCAAACCGCCACAGCCTCACTGGAAGTCCATTGGGCAGCTTCCTATGGAACTGGGCACACTCTTACCACACACTCCAACATTCCTGCTCTTTGGTATTCTCCAAATTAACTGAAAACTTCGGTCCACACCAAAACCTGCACACGGATGTTTATAGCAGCTTTATTCATAATTACCCAAACTCAGAAGCAGCCAAGATGCCCCTCAGTCAGCGAGGGGCTGAATTAAGCTGTGCTGCATCCACACAGTGGAATCTTACTCAGAACTAAAAAGAAACGAGCCAGGAGGCTGCGAAAAGGCATGAAGGAGCCTGTCATGAGCACCCCTCAGTGCTATGGACTAAAGGTTTGTGTTGCACCCCAAATTCCTCTGTTGAAATCCCAATCCCCAAGACGATGGTGCTCGGCGTGTGGCCTCCGAGAAGTCATTAGGTCATGAGACTGGCGCCCTCAGGACAGGGTTCGTGTCCTTCTAATAAGGGAGGGCTTGTCTCCTTAGAACACAATGCAAAGACGGCCTCACCAGGGACAGGAACAGCAATGCCTCGACCGTGTCCTGCCGGCCTCCAGAGCTGCCACAGACAAACATCTGGGGTTTAAGCCACCAGCCTGTGGTATTTTGTAATGGCGCCCTGAGCTAAGACACTAAGCGGAAGAAGCCAGTGTGAAAGGACAGCATCCCTTATGTTGGACATGCCCGCGATGGTGAATCTTACGTGTCTACTTGTCCGTCTGTGGGGTGGCCAGATACCCAGTTATGATCAATCCTGGGTGTGTCTGTGAAGGGCTTTGGAAGAGAACAACGTTGGAACCAGTCGACAGGGTCAAGCAGATGCCTGCCCTAGTGTGAGTGGCCTCATCTGACCCCTTGAAGGCCCCAATAGAGAGAAAGACCAATCCTCCAGTTGGTAAGAGCGAGCTCCTCCTGGCCTTCCACTTCCTCCCTTCCACTCCCGCCCCTCCACTCCTGAAACAGCAGCCTCCCAGGCCCCACCTCACTGACCACAGACCTGTGTCCCCTCAGCCTCCATAACCACAGGAGCCAGTCCCTTGTTGGAAATATATATGTGTGTGTGTGCATCTGCGTGTGCACGCATGTGTCTGTGTGCATGTGTGTGTATGCCTGTGTGTCTGTGCACATGTGTATGTGCGCCTGTGTGTCTGTGCTTGTGTGCCCGTGTGTCTGTGTGTGTGCACGTGTCTGTGTGCATGTGTGTGCACCTGTTTGCATGCCTGTGTGCATGTGTGTGCGTGTGTGTCTTGTGTGTGCATGTGTGTGTGCCTGTGTGCCTGTACTTACGTGTGTGTCTGTGTGCCTGTGTGCGCACATGTGTGTCTGTGTGCATGTGCTTGTGTGTGCCTGTGTGCCTGTATGTATGTGTGCGTGTGTGTGTCTGTGTGCGTGCGTCTGTGTGCACCTGTGTGTGTGTGTGTGTGTGTGTGTGTCCTATGGGTTCTATTTCTCTGGCGAACCCTGACTCATACACCAACTTTATGACTTTCCAACAAAGGCAGAACAATGGAAATGGAAAAGAGATCTTTGGCTGCCAGGGGTTCGGGGGCAGTGAGCAGGCCAAGCACCGAGGGTTTCGAGGGTGGTGAAACTGTTCCGAGCGACAGGTAATGGGGGACACATGTCATGATACATTTGTGCAAACCATAGAATGCACAGCACCAAGAGGGACCTGCATGTGCACTGTGGCCTTTGGGTGACAATCACCCATCACTGTGGCTCATCCCTTGTGACCAAGCTGCCACACAGAGCAGGGTGTTGATAGAGGGGAGGCTCTGCTTGTGTGGTGATGGGGGTGTGTGGGAGCTCTGCACCTTCTGCTCAATTTTGCTGTGAACCTAAAAGTGCTCTAAAAAGTAAAGTCTATTAAAAATGCTACTTCCCTTAGCCATTTGGGTCATGGAAGTTTCTGGAAGAGAAGGTATTGGGTTAGATCTTCAGAGCGGGGGTGCTGCATCGGCCTGCTGTGTGCTGGGGAGAGCATCCCCCATGGAGGAGACAGGCAGGCTCACACCTCCCACCCACCGTGTGCCTGTGAAGGAGGAGACAGTTGAACACTTTTAGTTTTCTTAGGAGAAATTGGAGTACCTCCGGCCCTTTCTTGGATCTTTGAAATTTGGAGAAATTCTGGAATTTATTTCTAAGTTAACATAAATGCATTGAGTCATTTTATCCTAGAAGTATCTCCCTACGTTTGTCTGCACTTAAGTGTTCCTCATATCTGTGAACAGTGATAGAAAGAAAGCATAAAGCTAATATTTCAGAAATTTGTCCAAATAATTGTATTAAGATAGATTTGACTTATTCTCTTTCCAGGAAGTAGAGATCCTAAATTTTGCGTTTGAGTCCTCCTTGGCATCCACACTCCTGGCCGCTAAGCCCCCTATCAGACTGGAGCTGGGTAATCGTGCTGTGCGGCATGACTGTGATATTTTACACCCTTTTAATTGGACACACAGTGGCAATCCGACTGCCGTTAGCAGGGGTGGCACTGCCAGAAGTATTTTGCTATAATTTATGTGTAAACAGCAGAGTGCGGCCTGGATCTGACCGTGTGGCCTCCACTCTCTCTGTTGCGGTGAATAAAACAGTTTTGAGAAAACTATTTGTTTTTAGATTTTTGTAGCCAGGGCAAAATAAATATGCACAATTATCAATTAGTGTTTCTTACCAATGGTACTGAAGAAAATGGGGAAAATAACTGGATATTGAGGCCGGACGTAGGAAATGGAGGCAGGGTAATCGCACCCCTCACTGCCCTGCGTGCCTGCCGGTGGCCGTTCCTGACCCTCATTTAAACAGTTTGGTTCCATCAGAGCAGTGTGTTTTGAAATAAAATTTTTTCAGTGCCATTTTCAAATTGATTTTGCATAGTCGACTCTAACAAAAGACATCGCAGCACAGCTTTTAACTCCTGCCAGGCTTCAGTTTCATGTTGTGTAAATAGATTGTAGTGTCTGTGTTATTGTTGTAACTGGAGCTGGTACTTGCAAGGTAAAAAGGCTTTAGGCCACTCCACACATGCCTGGCCCAGCCGTTGGCCCATTGCAGCCTCTTCTAGCTTCCGAGGGAAAGGGTCTAAATCTGTCTGATTACAGAGTTTTGTATTTGTCTCTTCACTGGCTTAGACATTCTTGCATTACATTAAATACCCCTGGTGGAACTGGTGGGCTATCTGGGGCCCTCTTTCATCAATTATTCACACTTTGTTCAGTCTCCCTGTTTACAGAGCCCCTTAAGGCACGATCGCCTGGCCCCATGTCAAAGGAAACTTCTCTATGCAGGCAAACTTGGGAGTTTGATTGACATTCACTCAAAGCCCACCCTGGGAAACCCCAAACCTCCCCCTTCTGGCATGCACCTGGGGATGCCGGCATGCTGCTCAGATGCAGACCCTCTCCACGGATGCCAACACTCAATACCGTTGCACCGTTCCCATTTGGCCAAAGGCAAGGACATATATAATGGTGCCTCCGTGGTCTCTTCATCACACACCAGCGCACATCAGTGAAAGGGGATCAAATAACTTTCAAGAAATGCCTAAGATGACTTCCTGGGTTTAGAATTGGGAATGAGTGATGGCCGCACAGCACGGGACTTTACAGTGTGTACCTGCCATCAGGGTCCCAGCAAGGTAGATTGACCATTATCTTTCTACACCTAGGGCATTAAGAGGTCATGTGCTTGGCCCCGGGCGCACAGCACACAGAGAGGAAGCTGGATGCAAAATCCGACTCCTGCAAGGGAGTAACTTAGCTTAATAGATGTACAAGAAACATCCATTGAGTAAATTAATGGGGGAGCATTTTACAATATTAATGTCCCATTAAAACAGATTTAAAATGACATCCCTTATCCTTGTGGATCTTTTAAGTGCAACACCTGTTTGTCACTAATCCTATTTAATTTAACAAAAGTGGAATCTATCTTATGTAGTCCAGGCTCTCCAAAATGTCATTGGCAAAGTTAGGAAACAGACCAGGATCATGTTAAATCCACAGCCCCGTTTAGGAACCACCCTGCTCGGCTGCTTTCCATGACTTGGGATGCATTCCGAGACACAGAGTGTCAGATTTCACGTCCTCAGCCATCGTAACACCTTTATAAAAACTATGGCCCACTTAATGTATTGTGTTTTTAAATCAAATCTTAATTCAAAGTTACCATTAAAAGTGCTTGAGATATTATTTTAGCACGTAGGTGCCCTGCAGATCCTGGTGGAGGTGGAAAAACCTTGTTGTGTTGTGTCTGGGCTCCATCTCTATGAAGGGACGGCGCTGGCTAGGTGGGGTCATGTCTCTATGAAGATGGGTCCTTTCTAGGTGAGCCATGTCCCTATGAAAAGGTGGTCCTTGCTAGATGGGGTCTTGCCCCTATATGAAGGGGCAGCCCTTGCTAAGTGGGGTCATGTCCCTATGAAGGAGTGGTCCTTGCTAGGTGAGTCATGTCCCTGTGAAGAAGCGGGCCCTTTATAAGTGGGCAGTGTTTCTATGGTGGTAGATCCCTTGCCAGGTGGGTTCATGTCCCTATGAAGGTGGTGAAGATGAGGGCCTTTGCTGGGTGGGGTCATGTCCCTATGAAGATGGGCCCTTGCTAGGTAGGGTCATGTCTCTATGGAGATGGGGACTTGGTGAGATGGGGTCCTGTCCCTATGAAGATGGGCCCTTGCTAGGTGGGCCATGTCCCTATGAAGAGGTTGTCCTTGCTAGGTGGAGTCATGTCCCTATGAAGAAGCGGGCCCTTTATAAGTGGGCAGTGTTTCTATGGAGGTAGATCCCTTGCCAGGTGGGTTCATGTCCCTATAAAGGTGGTGAAGATGGGGGCCCTTGCTGGGTGGGGTCATGTCCCTATGAAGAAGCAGGCCCTTTTTAAGTGGGCAGTGTTTCTATGGAGGTAGATCCCTTGCCAGGTGGGTTCATGTCCCTATGAAGGTGGTGAAGATGAGGGCCCTTGCTGGGTGGGATCATGTCCCTATGAAGATGGGCCCTTGCTAGGTAGGGTCATGTCTCTATGGAGATGGGGACTTGGCGAGATGAGGTCCTGTCCCTATGAAGAGGTTGTCCTTGCTAGGTGGAGTCATGTCCCTGTGAAGAAGCAGGCCCTTTTTAAGTGGGCAGTGTTTCTATGGAGGTAGATCCCTTGCCAGGTGGGTTCACGTCCCTATAAAGGTGGTGAAGATGGGGGCCCTTGCTGGGTGGGGTCATGTCCCTATGAAGAGGGGGGCCCTTTATAAGTGGGTAGTGTTTCTATGGGGTAGATTCCTTGCTGGGAGGGGTCATGTCCCTATAAAAATGAGGCCTATATTAGGTGGGGTCAGGTCCCTAGGAAGGTGGAACCCTTGCTCTGTGGGGTCCCATCTCTGTGGAGGTGGGGTCCTTGCTTCCTGGGAGCCTGGCTGAGCTATTCATCCTCCACGTACCTCTGTTTTCTTATCCTTGGGATGGAGTGATAAAATGTGCCTTTCTCATCTCCCTGGATGACCATCACATGAAAGATATTTGAAAAAGTATTTAATTCCTCAGGTGGTTTTTCTATCCATGATACAAGAATTTAGCCTGAGACACAAGTGACATTCAGAGGCATTGAGGCAAGCTTCAGGGTAAGCACTCTTCCTTCTTTCTTTGAACTTTTAATTTTTATACAGAAAAGTGCACAGACCAAAGGGTGACTGCATTCTTACAAGGCGAGGACACCATGTAGCCATCTCCTTATCAGAAAGCTCCAGTGTCCTGCCCCCCAGCCACCACGCCAGCCTGGCTGCTGTTCTCACAGCTGACACCACCCAGCAGCCACACCCCACCTGGAGTATATTGAATGGGATCTTGCCGTACGTACCTGGTAGGTCTGAATTTTGTTGCCAATACAGTATCTGTGCCGGTACGCATGTGTTTGCTATTGTAGGCAGCTCAGTCTCATGGATATATGAGAGGCCATTGTGGAAATAGACCAGGATAGACCAGAACCTCAGTGTTCTCTGTCTTTGACCACCCTTGACATTTTCTTTTTCCTGTGTCCTGGTGTTCACCTCTCCTCCCCTCCTCTGCCCGGTCCCTCATCCTGGCCTGCCTGCCCTGCCTAGGCCCAGGTGATGCCTGGCCAGTTACTCCCAGGGCTGCAGAGTGAACAGGCCATGCTCTGTCCCCTCTGACAGAGTGGGTCCCCTCATCCAACCCCAGGAAGATGGGGGGAGCCAGAGAATCACTGGTGTAGACCCCTTCACCTGCCCCCCCATGCTGCCCTGCAAGGCGGAGGTGGGAGGGGGTCCCACTTCACAAACACTGAGTGGGAGCTGGTGGATGGGCACCTGTGGCTGCAGCCAACCCACTCCTGATGGTCAGTTTCAGGTGTCCAATCAGCCAGGCCAGGTCATTTGGTGGCACGCGAGCCACACGGCGCTGTGTCGTGGATGCGGGTAAAGGCTGTGGTCAGTGGACTGCACATAAGGGGGTTTCCACAACTGCGTATGTGGGCTTCCTCCTGTAGTTGAAAGGGCCTCGGAGCAGCATGCAGGCTCCCTGAGGAAGAAGAACCTCTGCCTGAAGGCTGCAGCAGGGGGCTGCCCAAGAGTTCCCAGACAGCCTTGCCCAGAGTCTGGCCTGCAGATCTGAACTTGCCAATCCCCACGGTCACAGAAGCCAACTCATTGAAATAAATCTCTTAAACTGCAGTTATGTGTCACATGACAACTTTTTGGTCAACAAAGGACTGCATATAAGACAGTGATTCTATCAGACTATAACGGAGCTGAAGATTCCTGTTACCTCGTGATGTAGTAGTCACCCTGGTGATGCTGCTGTAAATAAACCTGCCATGCTGCCAGTCATAGAAAAGTCTAGCACCTACGGACATGAGCATAGAAGTACACAGTGCTTGATGATGGTAATAAACCACGGGGTTACTGGTTTATGTATTTACCATACTATACTTTGTATTGTTATTTTAGAGTGTATTCCTTCTGCTTATAAAAACAAGCTAACTGTAAACAGCCAAAGGCAGGTTCTTCAGGAGATGTCCTCCTAGGAGCTGGCAGCTCCATGCCTGTCGTTGACCCTGACGGCCTTCCAGCAGGACAAGAGGAGGAGGCGGAAAACAGTGACGTGTGTGATCCTGACTCTGTGTAGGCTGAGGCTAAAGTGTGTGTTTGTGTCTTGTTTATTTTTATGTTACTTTATTTATTTATTTATTTATTTATTTATTGTTATTACTGAGCCTTAATAGACTTAATCAGATGAGGTCTCTGGCCTGGCCTCTGTATTTGGGGCCTGTCTTCAGCCAGGGACACATAGGGGATTAAGGTCAGCATCAACTACAAGGCCACGGGGCTGCAGAGTCCCCTGAGGGCAGTGTACTGATGACCCCTTCAGTACTGCATCCTACCTAGGAGGTTGGTAAGCCCAGGTGACTGACAAGAATCGTTGTAGCCTTTATCAAAAGTCTTATAGAGATGGGGGCTGAGGGATATTGAAGTCCAGCCATTGCATTCCTGGGAGAGCTCACTGAGTGTCCCAGGTCCTGCTGGGCATTTTTTGCTGCTGTCACAGGTGACTTTCAAAGACCCTCATTCAGGAGAGCTCTTTTCATTTCACTTTTCTTGCATGTGGATGTCCAGTTGTTCCAGCACCATTTGTTGAAAAAATCTCTTTTCTCCATTTTATTGTCTTTGCTGGTTTCCCAGAGATCAGTTGACTCCATTTAGGTCAGTCTGTTTCTGAGCTCTCTGTTCTGTTCCATTGGTCTATCTGACTGTCATTCCACCAGTACCATACTGTCTTGATTCCTGGAGCTTTACTGTAAACCTGGAAGTCAGGTAATGCTCAGTCCTCTCACTCTGTTCTCCTATATTGTACTGCCTGTTCTGAGTCTCTTGTACTTTCATTAAAAACTTAGAAAAGTTCTTTTTGTCAATATTCATATAATGGTTTGCTGAAATTTTGATTGGGATTGCAACGATTCTATAGATGGAGTTGAGAAGAACCAACATCTTGACAATATTGAGTCTTCCTGTCCATGAACATAGAATATCTCTTCATTGATTTAGTTATTATATTTCTTTCATCAGATTTTTGTAGTTTTTCTCACATAGATCTTGTACATATTTTGTTAAATTTGTACTTAAGTTTTTCATTTTGGGAGGTGTTAATGTAAATAATATTATGTTCTTAATTTCATATTCCAATTGTTCATTGCTGGTATATGGGAAAGTGATTGGCTTTTGTATACTAACTCTATTTCATTCAACCTCATGAAAATCCCTTGTTTTGTGGTGGATTATTTCAAGTTTTCTAAATTGACAATCATGTCACCTCCAAACCAACAGTTTCATTTCTTCCTTCCCAATCTGTATCCCTTTTATTTCCTTTTCTTGTCTTACCGTATTAGCTAGGACTTTCAGTACAGTGTTGAAAATCAATGGTAAGAGGGAATATCCTTGCCTCGTTCTTCATCTTCACAAACAAGCTTCCACCCTCTCACCATTAAATATGAAGTTAGCTGTGAGTTCTTGTAGATGATATACTTCTTGAAAAAATTTATTTTAGGTTCAGGTGTACATGTGCAAATTTGTTACATCAGTAAACTCATGGAGTTCTTTTGTACAGATTATTTCGTCAACCAGGTATGAAGCCTAGTACCCAATAGAACTGAAGATAAAAACCACATGATCATCTCTATAGATGCAGAAATGGCTTTCAATAAAATTCCACATTCCTTCATATTAAAAATGCTCAGTAAGCTACGTATCAAAGGAACATACAAAAAATAATAAGATCCGTCTATGACAAACCCACAGTCAATATCATATTGAATGGGCAAAAGCTGGAAGCATTTCCCTTGAAAACTGGCACAAGACAAGGATGTCCTCTCTCCCCACTCCTATTTTACATAGTACTGGGAGCCTTGGTCAGAGCAATCAGAAAAGAGAAAGAAATAAAAGGCACCCAAATAGGAAGAGAGGAAGTCAAAGTATCCCTTTTTTCAGATGACACGATTCTATATCTAGAAAACCCCATAGTCTCAGCCTAAAAGCTCCTTCAACTGATGAACAACTTCGGCAAAGTTTCAGGATAGAAAATCAGCATACAGCAATCTCTAGCATTCCTATACATCAACAACATTCAAGCTGAGAGCCAAATCAAGAAGGCAGTCCTATTCACAACTGCCACAAAAAGAATAAAATAACTAGGAATACAGCTAACTGAGGGGGTTGAAGACCTTGACAATGAGGATTACAAAACACTGCTCAAATCAATCAGAGATGACACAAACAAATGGAAAAACATTCTGTGTCTTGGTTTTTAACAAGGAAGTTTAAAAAGTAAAAAAGTAAAAACAAAAATATAGAAGCAGCTTATAGACTAAACATAAAGAAAGAAAATATTTTTTCTTCCTAATTTTCTTAGTCTATAAGCTTTTTAGACTAAAGCTGTACAGTGTTTGTGGTTTAAGCTAAGTATTATTACAAAGGTGTAAAAATGCTAAGAAATTTAAAAAGTTAATAAAAAAGTTACAGCAAGCAAGGGCTGATTTATTATTGAAGAAACAATGGTTTTGATAAATGGAGTATGGCGTAAGTGCCCGGTGCTCCTGCAGTCTACGGGCATGTGCAGTAACGTCCCAGGCTTCACAGTCACTCCCCACCCACCCCCTGACTCTCTCAGAGCCACTTCTTGTCCTGCCAGCTTCATTCATGATGAGTGCCCTGTACAGGTGTACTATTTGTTATATTTTATATTGTATTTTTATTGTACCTTTTCTATTCTTAGATATACAAATACTCACCATTGCATTACAATTGCCTGCTATTCAGTACAGTAACATGTTGTAGAGGTTTGTAGCCTAGGAGCCATGGGCTACGCCATAGGCTATGCCATCTAGCCTAGGTGTGTAGTGTAGTAGGCTGTACCCTCTAGGTTTGTGTGAGTGCACTCTATGTTTGCACAATGATGAAATCGCCTAATGAGACGTTTCTAGAACATATCCCTTTCACCAAAGGACACACGACTGTAAATGTGTTTCTGTGTGTGTGTGTGAGTGTGTGTGTGTGTGTGTATCTGTATGTGGTACATGTGCATGTATATATTATATATATAATGTATTCTATATGTATAGATAGTAGATGATGTATAGATCTAGAGATAGATGCCCTCTCTACTGGCCCTGTTCTCTGGAGAACACTGACCATACATAATGGCTGACCAGATGCTGTGGGCCGTCTGCATGCACAGTCCACGGTGTGTGTGTGTGTGTGTGTGTGTGTGTGTGTGTTGCATGTTTGGGTGTATCTGTATGTGGTACATGTGCATAGATATATAATGCATTATATATGTATAGATAGTAGATGATGTGTAGATATAGAGATAGATGCCCTCTCTACTGGCCCTGTTCTCTGGGGAACCCTGACCGGATGCTATGGGCCATCTGCATGCACAGTCCACGGTGTGTGTGTGTGTGTGTGTGTGTGTGTGTGGTGTGTGTGTGTGTGTGTGTGGTGTGTGTGTGTGTGTGTGTGGTGTGTTGCATGTTTGGGTGTATCTGTATGTGGTACATGTGCATAGATATATAATGTATTATATATGTATAGGTAGGGGATGATGCATAGATATAGAGGTAGATGCCCTCTCTACTGGCCCTGTTCTCTGGAGAACACTGACCATACATAATGTCTGACCAGATGCTGTGGGCTGTCTGCATGCACAGTCCATGATGTGTGTGTGTGTGTGTGCATGTTTGGGTGTATCTGTATGTGGTACATGTGCATAGATATATAATATATTCTATATGTATAGATAGTAGAGGATGCATAGATATATAGATAGATGCCCTCCCTACTGGCCCTGTTCTCTGGGGAATCCTGACCGGATGCTGTGGGCCATCTGCATGCACAATCCAAGCTCTCTTCATCTTGCAGTTCAACATGTGCCGTGCACACATCTCATACACTTTCCTCATCTTACTCTATGGCAGCTGATCCCCACACATATGTGGCTCAGTATTTCACTCACCAGACCTCCACCTTTACTGCTCAGGCTTCCTGGGTCTTGAATGTATTTTCTGTATTAAAAAAATGAGATCCTAATTGGATGGAATTGTATCTATGGCTAGATGGCTTCTCCTTGGAAGGGTTTGTATTGAGGTTAAGTATGCGGCCACCCATAGAATTTGAGGTTGTGGTGTGTCCTGCAAAGATGTTTAGAGGAGCTTGTTGTTTGGCTAACAAAAGGCCATATAATGAATCAAAACTTTAGGCAATAATGAGAACCTAAATAGAGTTCGACATTTTTATAACTAAGCTAAAGCTGTTTTTACAGAGGCAGCTGAGAAACGGGTTTGAATAGTTTGGATACCATTTCCTGACGTAGGGAAACCTGTCCCTAAGATGTATTTTGAAATTCGAGGTAAAATATGATGCAGGCTGCTGGTTTATGACTGTCCTGTTATTCATCCTTTCATCTGCTCTGAGGATCAACATTTCTGAATTTATGGGATACATATGTCTGAGCTCTCACTCAGTGGGGAAACAACACAATTTAAAACTAGGGAACGGGACTGCAGCTTTGGCAGGAGATGGATTCTAGTGTAAGGAGTTTGCAGACACCATTTTTGTGTTTTAAAGAGATGTACTTAAAGCAGTAGGATTTCAACTTAAAGGCCGATAAAGCACAGTGAAGAGTTATCAGAAAGGCTTATCTGAAAACAGTTGGATTTTGCTACAAGATGGGTAGATTTGGGGGGTCATTTCTCGCGGCCACTTCAAACACACTCCAATATTGGAAAGCATCTACAGGGCTGGAACTGTGTGATTCTTATATATTGACTTAATTTTTCAAGTGTGTAATTTAAGAATTTGGGGAGCGCTAAGTAAATAAAGCTCTTACTTTTCCTCCCGGCTCTGCAGTGAGAGTGGAGTCAGCGTTTCTTCTTGCTGTTGAGCTTCGGGATAGGCATCTATCATTTGCGCTCACACAGTTCTTTCCGTTGAGCATCTGTCAAGGTGACACAGATTTGAGGGACTGTCACACTTGATTAGAGCTCACTTGGGTGCTCCCGGAACCTGGAACAGACAAACTCCAAGAGGAGACTAAAGATTTTCCGCATCCTGGGACTCCAGGCCGAATCACTTTGTGTGGCCTCGGAGGGAACACCTATCCAATGCTGCCAAGAAATAAACCTTTCAGCGAAAAGGGAGTTTGGCTGTAATTCAGTTGCAATTTATTTTGTTGTATTTTGGCCATTTCGTTTGCTTGACAGACTCTTATTCAATGGCCACGTGGAAGCCACTTGTGTTCTAAAGACCAGTGCGCAGGGACAGGCGGATAAGAAACGAGAACATTTCTGTCTACGAAGGTCCAAGGTGTAGTGGGGTGTGGAGGAAGGGCTTCCTCATTCCACTCAAACAAGTAGAGAAGGCAATAGTTGAGGCAACAGCTGGAGGACATGGAGGCAGGCAAGGGACGTTCTAGACAAGGGAAAGCAGCGTGTTACTTTCACCAGGTAGCTCATGGAAGAACAGTCTGAAGTGACATCATCAATTCCACACCTGTCCGTAAAAAGCCTGAGTGATAGACCTGTGAGATGAACCAGGGGTCCTGAGCTAACCAGAAGGTCGGTGCAGGGAAGGCACGTGCTCTAGAGGCATGAGGCTGTGAGTGGGTGCCATTGCATGTGGGTCTCCCTAGAGTCAGGAAGTGCGAACTAACACCCCCCAGCCTCCTTACTTGGGAAAGCAAGTGACCAGTGGTCAGAGGATGAGGTGCCGTTGGGAAGGGCTTTGGGAACTGTGGTTTTGGGAGTCACTGATGACCAAAGGCATTGGGAATGGAGATGATTGCTCAGAGCCCATAAAGTGAGCAGGGAGGCCTCAGACTGTTCTCGGAACACCAGGATGGATGAGACAGACACAAGAAGATGAGTCCTGAAAGGCCACCAGGAAGGCTGGCCAGGCGCAGAGGAGCAGGGGAAGAATTGTAGCCCAGAAGCCACGTGGTAAATTATCCCAGTGAGACAATATGACCAACCAAGATGGCAAAATGACAGTGGAATAACCCAACCGATGTCTGAAAACATGACGGACTCTGCTCCTGGGTGTGTTTATTCCTATTATTTCACTTTAGTACAGTGATCTCAAGTTCATAAAATGATTTCATACGAATAGTCTCTCTCATCTGAGTATTCAATAAACCTATGAGATGCATTGGGAAAGCATTTTTTTCAATTCCAGTTTTTGGTAATGTGTTCACTGAGACACAGAGTTTAAAAGATAATTGTTTCACTTGAACTGTTGTGCTACATGAGCAGCCTGAAGCGCGACTTTCTGTGTTTTCATTTCTGAGCTCCATGAGGTTCCATTTCTGGAGGAGGAAGAGAGCAGAGAGGGATACGCAGTGGACCCTGCCTGGGGCATTCAGTGCTGGGCACAGGAGGTGGGCAAACCAGCGATGACAAAGACGCCTGTCCCCAGAGAGTGGGGGTGGGGAGGGCTCCTGGAGAAGCCAGTGCTTACATGGAGATTTACAGATGGGAAGATGCACAGGTATTTGCCAGACAAGACCAAGTGGGGGAAACATGCTCTGACAGAGAGAAGACAGATGTGATGATGATGAACCATCTTCTCAGGGCAGCAGAAAGAGACACCCAGGGCCCCATGTTCATAACTGGTAAAAACAACGCGAGATTAGACCCAGGACTCTTAATGTCCACCCCGGGATGCTGCGGCTTTTCCTCCTCTGGTTTCACCTGTCGATTTGACTATCTGTCATCTGTCTGTCTATCTATCTATCTATCTATCTATCTATCTATCTATCTATCTATCTATCTACCTCTCTATCATCTCTGTCTCCCTATCTATCTTTCTATGTCTCTCTCTGTCTCTCCTGTCTCCATCTCTTTATCCATGAAGATATCTCTATATCTTCATCTCTCTATCTCTCTATCTCTTTATTTATCTGTCTCCATCCATGTCTCTACCTATCTCTCACATCTCATCTCTCTATCTCACTCTATCAACATATCCTCTCTATCTAGCTCTCTATCTCCATCCATCCACATATCTATCTCTCTATCAATGTCTTATCTGTCTATCCACTTATCTATCTATCTATCATCCAGCTATCTAGTTATCATCGATCTATCTATATCTATCATCTATTTAATTATTTGAAACTTAAGCTTATAACATCAAATGTTGATGAAGTATGGAACAACTTCACTTTCAGACATTTTTGCTGAGTGTAAATTGGTTCAACTACTTTGGAAAATTCTTTTTCTCTAAAAGTAAACCTACATCTACCCAATGACCCAGAAACTTCACCAAGTATTTACTCAAGAGAACTGAACTTGATTGATTGGAAATTGATTGGTCAATTCCACAAAAACACAAAATGCTCAAGGAAGCTGCCTGGCCTTTTCAACAATGAAAGCACTCAACCATAGGAGACATAAAGAGTGTGCGTTTGTGTGTTTGTGTGTGTGCGTGCATGCATGTGGGCATGCATGTGAGTGCACACACAGGATAATGGCAGTGGAGGACCAGCACACAGCTGCTGTCCACGACTGCAACCAAGGATGGGCCAGAGATGACATTAGGGAATCAGGGAGAGGCAGTAGGCATGTTGGAGGTCACTGCTATCCCGACCACTTGGGAGATAATAAAAACACAGTTCATGGCAGGTTTCACGGCTGAAGGATATTGTGACCTGTGGAGGTGGTGGGGATTGAGTGTGGAACTTCTTGGTGAGAAGTAAGTGGGCCTGGCCAGGGCTGATGATGGCCAAACAGCAGCTGGCACAGCTGGCACCATTATCAGACCTTCCCCTTCTCCTAAAGAAGCTTCCTGAGAAAACAGCTAGTCATGAGATGTCTTCTGTAGTGGGGTGGCTCCTTCTGTGAAAAGGAACCAATGGATGGATGGTAGCAAGAGATTTTGAGTGTATACACCAAATTAGAAAAAAAAAAAGGCTTTTCAGTTGGAGGTGACGGGTTTGAGAATAGGTGGCTTTTTTTTGTATTTGTCTTTTCTTTTTCTTTTTCCCTATCTACCTCCTTTCTTTCTTTCATGTTTGTGTTATTGTGTTATCTAAATTTCCTGCAACAAACCTGTATTGCTTTTCTAAGAAACATATACAACATAATATCTTGCAAGTTAGGAAAAGATTTCTATTATACTCTGACGCTCTATTCATAATTTAAAAATATAAGGAATAGAACTTGAAAATATTTCAAGAGAAGTTGTATTCTTAAACGGTCAAAACAACTAGGAAGGACGACCAGATGGTAAAGGTAACAGGATTTTGGAAGCCCTTAGGATCGATTTGAGGGCCACAGACACGTCCCAGTTGATCACGAGCCTTCTGCAGGCAGTGATGTCTAAACACTCCTGCAGGGTGGGAGGCTCAGAGGGGCCAACAACCGGCCCAGGGCAGATAATGAATTTGGGGCAAAAAAAAATTAGAGGCAGACTTTCTTATGGTTGGAATTAGAACTACGAAAGAAAAATAAAGGGAAAGGAAGAAAAAAAAGGTTGATTAAACTGCACCCCAAGAATGATGTAGTTTTCTTTCAATGAGCCATCAGGAGAGTATCTGCTTCACATGGTGCCTTGTTGGCTGACAGACATGTCTTAGCATCTCACAAAACACTGAGGCCATCAAGAAACTCCCAACCACGTCTGCAGAAGGATGCGTGCTGAAAACACCTAAAATGTGCCTGGTGGTGTTAATTAAAGATGGAACCACTTGGAGCAAGCCACTCACTGAAGCAAAAATATGTGTTCCCACATGGGGTAATTTCCCTGTAGCTCTCTTTACGTTTTATTTGCTGATAGGAGGAGACTTTTGATGAATACTTATGGGACACTTCAGGCTTGAGTAGGGTTAATCTCTTTAGTTCAGGTGAGTTCATTTTAGCCATGATTCACTTCACTGGCTATCTGTAATGATTATTAACAAGCTTAAAGACCTCTGGGAGATTGTGGATAAAAATGCAGAGCCAGAGAAGTAGGCTATCATTATGCTAATAGAGTTGGAATAATAATTACCAGGCACTCACAGTTTCCATAGGAATCCCTGGGATGGGAACAGGTCACCAGGTCAGAAAAATCTCTCCCCAGCTTTACAGCCTGTGGTTGCACGATGCACACGCACACACGCACACACACCCCTGCTCTGACATAGAAAGGCAGTAAATAGATGTTTATCTACATTATTTTGCCATTGCACTTAGATGAATCTATAGTCAGATGAAGGAAGATGTGAAGATATAACATTTATGCTTTTTATGCATCAGTGACACATTCTAACAGCCTTCAGTGTGGATTTGGTTAAAGTATTTTTAAACTTTTTTTTCAAATAATATCACATGAATTCCAATTGCTTATTTAATAAAATTATTTCTAGAGGTATCCTTATAACAACAGGAGTGGAATGCATCTACCACCTTTGTTGGATTTGTAGGTGAGAGCTCGTTCGTCTTTATTTTTCTCTTCCCTGTTTCTTTTTTTCTTTCCCATGCACAAACATTGCAGTGCCTCCCTCCACGTCCACACCCTTCCTCCGGCACCCATCAGTCACACCACTGTTTTCCAGCATCCTCCTTTGTCTCTGCATTTGGCTGTGTGTTCTTGAGGGTAGAAATTGTGCCTTATTCATCATCATGCACTCTTTTTCTGGCATAATATGTTGCTCACATGTATTTAATATAAAACTTTTTTTTCTAAATGCATGAGTAAGTGGCCAGAGATATTCAGTTAGCTATGTCTAGGTTTCCCTGCACCAAATCCACGACCCTTCTCAGCATACATCCAATTCCCAGGCCAACCTCAGGGTAGGTAAAGAGTTACCATTTGTGGAGGGAGGATGCCGGACTCCATGCACCTGTTGTCTTAGCTAACCTGGAATGGTCTTCAGTGGGAAAGTGTCCAAGGCAGAGGGCTGCTTAGGCCAGAGGAGGCTTCCCCCATCCTACTGAGTTGAAGAGGTTGGCACCCAATTCAAGGTTCTTGTGTGGATGGATGAAAATGTGGCAGGTTTTAGGGAATGATGACGACACACACATAGAAACAGGTCCTCATCTTAGTGGGATTCTCTGGGTGAGGTAGGGGTCATGGCTGGTACTCACATTAGGAAGAGAAGGGTGGGTGGGGCAGGAGCCACCGGCTTCAATGTCCTCCCTGAGTGGATGGGCTCCACCTCCAGACCAGGTGGCAGAGAGGACTGTGCTCACCTGGGGGGAGTCACCATGCAGATGCTGCAGTGGAGAGCCCTGGGAGGCAGTGTTCTGGGACATGGGGCAGGGGAAGAGGGGAGCAGCTTCCCCTTCAGGGAGTCACTGTGGGTGCTCAGATGAATAGTTCCGGGAGCCAGGATCCCTCGGGTGGTGGCTGTCCAAGGAGTGACAGCCCACATGCCCATAGGTGGTAAGCTGTGTCATATGCCCCCAGGCAGCATCCCTCTTTAGTGAGGCTGTGCTGCAGGCAGGGTGAGGCAGACTTGGTGGGGTTGGAGGTCCAGCAGGGAGCCGGTGGGATGCAAATCTGGGACCCAGGCTTCAGGGCCGAGCAACATCTGCCCTCCACGGGCTACCTCCTGAGGCTCCTCAGCACATCCCGGAAAGCCAGACCCTCATCTGGTGTCCTCCACAGCGCAAGGACCCTGATGACAAGGCATTCGGAAGGGATGAAGCTGAGGTGGTGCTGTGGGGGCTGAGTAAGCCCTGAAGGAGCCCATGGGAGTCCTGGCACCATTCCCGGCTGAAGCCATTTTGCAGTGTTGTTAACAGAGTGTTTGCTTCTGATCTTCAAAACCTAACGTGAGTTCTAATACCAATTAAAAGCTGGGAAGAAAAGGGATCCCTCTCTAAGGCTAGTTTTTTATACTGTATTTATAACACCTTTTACATCTCAATTTGATGACTTTTTAAACCTCAATCGATAACACTTTTTAAATCTCAATATAACCAATTGGTTATATTGCCTCTCAAAAATCGTCTAATGAATACAACAAATTTATATTGTTGCCTGGCTACTTTTCAATCTTAATACAACGTTTCAAGGCACAACCAGCTACCTTCGTCAATAACTTATGTGCACCTGATCCATCAGCCTCTCAAGAATCATTGTTGCAAATATTTAAACCTGGATTATTCACTCTCAGCTGCTGCTTCCAAAGGCGACTTGTCCCATATTACAACTCTGAGATTTCCATTAAAAACCTTTAAGGTCAGTGAAATGAAATTAATTAAATTCCTGCCTAGTTCTGTTTTTAAACACTTTAGCTTAGCATTCTCAGTGGAGGATTGTTCATAGTACTCTTCTGTGCCTAATGTGGGACAAGTCTGAGTGGGGAGTTCCTGCCACTGTCGAAAGGATGGTGGGATGGAGGGTGTCGTGCCCAGTTGTGGTCGGGTGGAACCTTCCTGGAAGCCACTGTCCTGACTGCCTGCCCAGCACATGCATGTCTGCTCGAGTTGGCTGGGCTCTTTTTTCAGCACGTCCCAAGGTGCATCACGTGCTGTGTGTCTGATGTGAGGCCGTCGACCCTCAGGAGCACTGTGTGGGACTCAGAGACTTGCCCATCAGCACTGTGTATCCCAGCAGAACAATGTGTGCCACCCACACATCGCTGATGTGTCTTTGGTGAAGTGGGCAAGTGTGGACATGAATTTGTCATCATAGCAGATGCGTCAGACACCATTGTTTTTGACCCAGAGTTTGTCCCCATAAAAAATGAATTTTAGACAAACGGCTTGGTTTCCGTAACTAAATTCTTTATGAAAGACATTTCAATACATACTTAGAAAGTTCATCTAAAAGTTTTCATTGAAAATGTAATATATTTGATTAAAAGTTCATGAAGTTTCTTTTTTGAGAAAGTTTATTTTTGATCAGTTAAGTCAAATGTAAATATATACTGTTCCAATTGTATCCATGTCATACAAATGCAACTATATAAGCTTTACCTTTCTCTCTAGTCATAAAAATACCAGTGTGGGGTGGGAATATTTAAAAACACATCAATTTAAGTGTATTTTTTATTATGATGTAAATCTCAGAGACTCCATGTAGACGCAGCCAGAGGATTAAGAGGAGAAAGTTTTGTGTGGGGTGGGGCGTCAAGGGTGAGGAAAGTGGGACAAAGACTCTCAAATCCTTTCTCCTTTCTCCAAATCTGACAATAAACAGATCGATTGGTGGGTATTTTCCATAAATGTGTTCCTTATGTTCCATTGCTCCCTGGTACACACGCGTCCTCTTGACTGACTGACAAGATACTTACTCTTCCTCCCCATCTCTGATGTCCCAAAAAGTAAGCCCCTTCCACAGCCTCCCCTCACATCACAGCACATGACAAATCTCTCCTCTAATATGGAGTTGCAGGGAAAAGTTGAACAAGATGAAGATTATCTTGAGTGCAGCTTCGTTATATTCTAACAGTTCTGTTTCTCCATCTGGCAACCATCTTTCATGAAGATCAAAAGGCTTTCCAGCCTTCACTGGTTCTCCCTCACAGTTCATTCCTGTGAGATGGGTGAGCTGCCAGCAGTGTCCTGTGCTAACCGCAGGGCAGGGGCGGGGAACGGCCATGTCTCAGGTCACGGGAGCACTCCCGTGGCCAGGTCCCTGCCATTCTGGAGAGCCCCGCCTCGGTCCCACCCACAGAGCTCCCTGGATCCCAGCTTCTGAGCTGTGTCACACCCAGGCAGGAGCATGCCTCTCTCTCTGTGCTCATCCTCTTAACATTTCCCTCTAGGGTATTTGCCCAAGTGTGCGTGAGAAGAACAGAAATACGACCTCCGAGACCTACAGTTGTACTGGGGTTCCAGCGCCTCAGTATGCTGGTGCCAACTGCCCTTGGGGCCTCAGCTGCTGACCAGAGGCCTGGCCTCTGTTACCTGCCCATTCCTGCATCTGACATGGAATGATCATAACTCCACGAATGATGTGGACCCGTCAGGTCTGTGGGATCATCAGTAAGCTTTAAATGTTATAAGCAGAAAAATGCATTGATAGTGTTGGTTTTCTCAGACAATCGTCACTTGTAGAAAACGTCATGTTTTTAAGTTGTACTACATTATATTAAGAAACGTGTCCACATGATGTTGAGAACATGTTTAAAAAATAAAAAATAAAAAAAATACGCACACACAGCCATACATAAATTCTGATCAATTGAAGGGCTGCTGTAAGGGGGTGTTCACCGAAGCCGTCTCCTAGCTGGGCTCATTTGGCGGGATCAGGAGACCCCAGGGCAAGGTGGCAGGAGGCCGCTGAATAAGAGAAAGTCCCCTCCAGTGGGTTCTGGGGCTCTTGAGTCTTAACGGCAAACATGCATCCCATTGTCTGAGATACCCCCCACTCCCACAGAAGGTGGGATTTAGCCTGTCAGTGAGAGTAAGAGCACCAGTGAAGACTCCAGAGACCAACCGTGAGGCCACATGCCCTTGTGCAAATGAGGCAGCCGGGCTCCAGGGACCACACTGTATGATTCCTGGGAAATGGGGATCCTGAAAGCTGTGAGATATGCACACTTCTGGAGGAATATAGATCATAAATATTCCCTTTCTGTGGCTAATGTGCACATTTTTAAACTCTCCTATTTACAAACTATTCAAGAGTTCATATTAGTGACTACTGATTGATGATTATTTTTTATTGTTGAATAGGTACTTGCCGTCTATATCATGAAGAGAGATTCCTTTTCAACTGTTTAAATTTAAATGCTATATTCTGTGTCTGGCCACCTTGAACAGAGAGTGCTTTTTCATCTGCTGTGGGAAATGCTTGGAATGCTTGGGGAAAAGGATTGATCTTAATGATCACTTATAAGCAGCCCCATCAGCCATGTGTTCCTGCACATAAACCCAGTTTGTCCACGATTGTGTTTATAACACCTGTCCAAAGGTCTACAGCCATGGAGCGACTTTGTGAAGCGCAGCTGGAAGCTCAGTAGTCCTCCATGCCAGGATAAAAGCACCAAAATTATAATATCACATTCAATTATTTGAGGGCTTTTCTCACCAGATGGTGTTCATGTGTCAGATGCAGAAAACTTGCTTTGTTCTGGCTGTGTGGTTGGATCAGGGGTTTGCAGAAGCCTGGGTGGAGTGCTGGCTCAAAGCACTGAGAAGGACTCTTGCCCTGCCCTGGGTGCACTAGCACCGCTGAATCGAGGACGCTGACGCTCCTGATGAGCATCGCTCAGGACCAAAGGAACTGGTTATCCAAAGGAACTGGTTATCCACACACAGTCAAGCCGCCGGCCGTGTTTACTGCAGCTCAGGCCTCTTGGTAATCACAACAAACCCACGGAGGGCTTTTGCTTCGTAGAGAGGTCTTGGCTGGAGGACTGGCCCACACCACTGTTGACACACGTTGGTGGGTCTTGTGAGGAGGCCCAGGGTCTTCTCCTGGGAAGGTGGCTTTGCCAGGGAGAACTGTGCACGCATTCTTGTACCCACTGCAGGTGCCCAGCCTGGCTTTTCCTTCACTTCTGGAAAGTTTTCTAGAAATACAGCTCCCAGGAGCCCCCTCCCAGCCAATGTGTTGACTCTGATATGCTGCTTCCTGGCCTTGCAACAGAACACTCAAACCCCTTCTGCTGACGGGCAGTCCTGCGCAGTGGGGAGACGCCCAGGAAGCAGGCTCAGAACAAGTCAGGCCCGAGGCCATGGTTCCGCCAGTGCATTCAGGGAGGTTCGCTGGAGGATTTTCAGGTGGCAGCAGGATTTGCAAGGCTGCTGGGCGGGAAGTTTTTGTCCAGCAGGCCTGGGCCCCACGTCCATCTCAGCACTGGCATGGCAGTCGAGCCCCTGTCCTTCGTCACGTGCCGGGTGGGCATGGTCAGGGCGGACACATCGCAGGTTGGAGGGCCAGGAAACATGGCTCACGTGTGTGACATTTCCACACACGGGCTCTCTGTGCTGTCCTCACCCTGGAACACATAGCCATGATGACAATGCCCCTTGCCCTTGGTTTCTAGTGCCACCTCTTGCCAGGAAACTAGGTTGTCATCATGCAGCCAGTCAATGATAGGATTATTAGTAATGGTAATCAGAAAATAAAAGTTTTTGCTTATAAAAAGAAAGGGGGAGAAGGGAAATTGTGAGAATTCGGGACAAATTACCTCCCACACACTTTGTGTAAACGTCGGGAGTGAAATTGATAGAACTTGATAAAGTGCCGTGGAAATATAAAAATGGAAATATAAAAATGGAAGCAAGCTAAAAAGTTTTCAAAATCCTATTTCTGACAGTTTCTGGAGCACATCCAATGCTCATGGGATTGAAAGAGAAAGGAATACTAAAATGGACTTGGGCTTATTTGAAGTCTTGGTTTCAAATAGATTGGGAAGGTGGTGAATACGCGTGTGTCTCACAGCAACTTCCGAGGGAGCCACTGCTGTCCTGACAGTGTCTACACCAAGTCCAGCCCCCACCAGACACAGGTGTCGGGCCTCTCCGTGGATACAGAAGGGCTGTGGACAGTGGCTCGGTTGACCTTTGTCTCTCCAGGAGGCCTTGTCCTGCCCAGTCCCTCCCAGCTGTCCTGGAGAACAAGCTGGGCCTGCCCATCAGCCTGAAAAGTGGGAGAGGAGAGACAAAGGAGGCAGGAGGCCCTTGGGGACCCTGGGAAGACTCTGTCCTGGTGCTGCCATGGTCATTTCGGAAGCATGGGCCGACTTCCCTCATAACACATCTGCTACTCCAATTTTTTTTTTTTTATTGAGATGGAGTCTCACTCTGTTGCCAGGCTTGAGTGCAGTGGTGCAATCTTGGCTCACTGCAACTTCCATCTCCCATGTTCAAGTGATTCTCCTGCCTAAGCCTCCTGGGACTACAGGCCTGTGCCACCACACCTAGCTAATTTTTTGTATTTTTAGTAGAGACGGGGTTTCACTGTGTTAGCCAGGATGGTCTCAATCTCCTGACCTCGTGGTCCACCCACCTCGGCCTCCCAAAGTGCTGGGATTACAAGCGTAAGCCACCGCGCCCAGCCTATAGTTTTTTAACAACTACATCTTCCCACATACATGGTTGTGCTGACATGTACGACTTTCCACTGTATTTCAGTAGTTGCAAAGCATGTACTGTTTGGCGAATTATAAATGTTAGCATCTTAAGCCAAAATTATCACATAAGTCTTTTAACTGATTGGATGCCCACCAGCGTCTACTACCAAAACCAATCAGCAGCCTTGAGATTTAAGTTTGACCAAATGTCCATCAATGATAGACTGGATTAAGAAAATGTGGCACATATACACCGTGGAAAACTATGCAGCCACAAAAAAGGATGAGTTCATGTCCTTCTAAAGGATGTGGATGAAGCTGGAAACCATCATTCTCAGCAAACTATCACAAGGACAGAAAACCAAACACCACATGTTCTCACTCATAGGTGGGAATTGAACAATGAGAACACTTGGACACAGAATGGGGAACGTCACACTCTGGGGCCTGCTGTGGGGTGGGGGAGGGGGGAGGGATAGCATTAGGAGATATACCTAATGTAAATGACGAGTTAATGGGTGCACCAACATGGCACATGTATACATATGTAACAAACCTGCACATTGTGCACATGTACCCTAGAACTTAAAGTATAATAATAATACAAACAAATAAATAAATAAGAAATTTAAGGTTGATAGTCATGTGATACCCAACCTCATCTATTCAAAAGTGTGTGAACAATCTAGAATTTGTAATAGGACACTGAATTGATACCCACCTACATCTATTTAACAACACATAGCAATCTTTTAATAATAGTTAAAATGGTGCCCATCTTTTCTTTAGCTTTTATTTCCATTATGTTAAAACTGTGAATTTTAGCTACTGTACTTTTTTAAAAGTTTTTCATTGATCACTCATGCTTCTTTGCAAGAAAAATACATATAAAATTAAAATTTTATTTTTTCATAATTTTTGGTAAACTTTTCTTCTGATTCAATTATCATTGGAAACATTGTTAAAAATTGAATAAAACAATAGAAATATCTCGTATATTTAAGTTATTAAATGTAAAAATTGAATGCTATTGGAAGCAAATCCTCTAAAATAGATATTCATTGATAATATTACTTATGGCTAGAATGAAACATGATTCAAATTTATTTATTCTGTAGTTGTTATAATTGAGATCATACGTAAGTAGATGTGAATAAAAGTAATTTGGGTATAAAAATATCTTCTGGTTTTCTGAAACTCTGATTTATAGACCAAAAATTACATAGAGATCTATCAAAAATTAGTCTCAATGGTCACGTGACAACTAGATTCATTCTTCCCTGAAATTTGATGACTAGAAAGAGCTGGAAGCTACCAGACATGCAGAAGTTTTGTTTATATTGTTTTACCCCGTCACCTTTTCAGCCTGGATCTCTCGTTTGGTGTCCTAGAGTCTCCTGGGACAGGACCAGGCTCCACTGCTAGGTTCCTGGTGGTGAGACAGAGCCTTCCTTTCCGATGTGCGAAAAGGGTGAAATGGAAGCTGGGATTCCAGAAAGCAGTGTCTTCAAGCCCATCTGTGCAGCATTCCCCTTGGAAGCCTCTTTCTTGGGGTTTTCAGGCCAGGTTGAAAACTTTGGCTCCAGATTACCTGGAATGACTTCAAGGCTTTCAGCTTTTCCATATGACTTTTCTGTGTTGGTATGCTGGGAGAGAAATTCTCAACATCCCACATACTTCCGGACAAAGGAGGGGAAATCAAATAACAATTCACCATGAGCAACCATCTGTGTGTAACTGAGGAAGGCTTAGGGTGAAGTCCCCACTTTTTTTTTTTTTTTGAGACAGAGTCTCATACTGTCACCTAGGCTGGAATGCAGTGCCTCAGTCACTGCAGCGTTGACCTCCCAGGCTCAAGCAATCCTCCCACCCCAGCCTCCAGAATAGCTGGGACTATAGGTACAAGCCACCTGCTCCCCCATCCCTGGCCCCAGCTTATTTTTTTTTTTGAATTTTTGCAGACATGGGGTTTCACCATGTTGCCCAGGCTGGTCTCAAACTCCTGGGTTCAAGTGATGCACCTGTTCTGGCCTCCCAGAGTGCTTGGATTGTAGGTGTGAGCCACTGCAGCCAGCCTGAAGCCCCCACTTCTGTGTGACTCGTGAAGGAAATGGCACCAAAGAGCTTGTGTAGTTGGACCCTAAGTTTGCTTCCATTCATGCAAGAAAAGCGGAACAAAAGTGTAGACAGTCTAAACCAAGTAACACCAGATGTTTCTAACGGGTTCATAAGCACATGCTTTGGGGGTATTTGTGTAAAAAGCAGGACTGCTGTCTGGAGATCCTTTGGTCCCTGCTTACATATTACATACCTCATGAACATAATAAAGAGATTAATATAAGGAAAATATGGTACATTCTTAAGTAGCTTTCCAACAGGAAAAAATACTTAGTGATATTTTTCACTGTCCATTTCGTTTCCTTTTGCACCTGCAGATGTTGAAACTAGAAAAATAAAAGGGCTTGAATCTCCATAAATTATTACTAGCAGCATATGACATGGAATAGAGTATCATTCAGAAGAAACAGAAATCATGCCTTTAAAAAGCATTTTGTGAGCTGAAATGGGACATATGTCAATCAGGAAAGATGTCTGCATTCCAGGGGCTCAGTGGACAACTGTCACCAGCAGCAGGCAGAACATTGCAGAAAAGCTTGCATGATTCAGTTTCTGTTACACTGGCCCAGTATTTTAGAAGACTATTTTTAATCTAATTTTTTAAACAAACTTTTTAAAAATCATTCTAAATGTATAGACATTTGCAAATAGAGTTTCAAGAGTTCCCACATGTGCTTTCCCTGATGTTCACATCTCATGTAACTATGATACCTTTACCAAAACTACGAAGTGAATGCTGGTCTAATTCTATTAGCTAAACCCAGACTTGACATGGTGTTCACCAGTTTTTCCACCAACATCCCTTTTCCCACCCAGCATCTGGTCCAGGACGTCACATTGCATTTAGTCTTCACAACTCCTTGGCCTCCTCCAATCTGGGACACTTTCTCACACGTCTTTGTGTTTCATAAATGCCTTTGACGGTCTGAAGGACATCGGTCAGGTATTTTGTAGACTGTCTCTCAATTTGGGTTTATTTAAGGTTTACTCATGGTTTGACTGGGGTTATAGGTTTTGAAGAAGAAAACCACAGAGGTGAGGTGGCTTCTTATCACATAGGACTTTGTGCAGGACCTCCGCAGACACTTCTGGTGATGTCACCTGGACATCACGGCTCACTGCAGCCATGGACAGGTGGCTGGGATGCTGCTGGCAGTCACTGGACTTCCCTTCCAGACTCTGTTGGAAAAGATCACAAAGCCCAGAGGCTGCTCACAGAGGAGAGGCGGAGGGGGAAACTGCAGCTCCACTTCCTGGAGAGAAGAATATTTACATCTATTATTTGGAATTTCTCCATAAAAGGGGAGGGGGAAGCTGCAGCTCCACTTCCTGAAGAGGAGGATATTTACATTTATTATTTGGAATTTATCTGTAAAAGGGATTTGTCCTTCTCCTTTTTATTAATTTATGAAATTTATTCTAGCTAAGAAATGCCCTATGTATTTCATAGATCAATAAAATAAACAAAATCAATTCTACATGTGTACTTAGAAAAGGTTAGAAAAACTTAACTCTTCAGTGCTAGCGACTGTGCTCCCTCTCCCCCGGCGGCGGGGAGGGGCTCTCGCTTGCGTATTTCCTTCTTAGAGGTCCACACTGAGCACAGAGACCCACACGAGGTTCAAATGCCAAACTTCAGATGAAAAAGGGCATACGGGCAACGCTGAGAAAGAACATGGCTGACTATGTATTTTCAGTGGGGATTTTATCTGAAGCATGGAAACTCCTTTTTGTTCCACAATGCTTGTTTTAATTTGCAACCCTTGCATTGAGGTGCAACAACCTACTCTTACTTTTGGTTAACTCTTGACCAGAATTGAATCCTGCTGTTGGAATTTCAACTGGAAGTGAAGGTAATATTGTTAGGATTATATTTCACAGCTCAAAGATTTTGCTAAATGTTCACATCGGCCAGTAATGTTTTGTTTAGAGGTGGACACGAGCCCCACCGCTCCCGGCTGAGCAGATTCTCTTACAGAGTGTTCTTTGGGAGGTGTAAATGAGGCATAAGTGTTAAAAACGTGGATCCTGGTACCGGATGATATTTTAAACAATTACAGATGGTGGCAGGCTGGCTGTAATTGACAGCAGTGTCAGCCCCAGAAAGGGACTTGACAGGCTTCGGCATACGATGATTAATTACTGTGCGCTGTCTCTGGGCATTCCAATTTCCTCTCGTGCAGCTCATAGCTGGAGTAAAATCTGTAGTTCCTATTACACCACACAGCACAGGAAATGTCTTTTCAGTGCCCTATCCAAGGACCACTCATGGCTGGGAAAGTTGCTTGAGCAAGTCTCTCCCTGACAGGTTGTATCTGGAGAAGATTTGGCACAGGGAACCCAGAAAGGATGCAAACAATGGGAGCATCCCCTCTCTTCTGTAGTTACTTTAAGCTGGCAACGACTTACAAATTGAGTCAGGCCAATGACCTTCAAACTGACTGGCTCTACTTCTGAAAAAATAGAATTGCCTGAAACAACGATGGCTTTGAGGATGATAATAAAAGGATGAAAGAGTCATCTCTTTGTTTGCTTTTATTTCACCAAAATCACATTTGCACTAGCATAACGGATAATAGAAGGACACATGCACTTAGATCGTAGGCTACAGAGACACAACTTTGCATTCCACACCCGTTGCTATTTCTCTCCTTTGCTAATTGGAGCTGGGCACCTCCATCAGCTGGTAGGAGTCATGAAGCCTTGGGTTGAGGGCCGGCAGGCTCTCCCCGCGACTTCTGCTGGTGGTCACTGTGCGTGGGTGAACGGAGTGGCCCCGGGCTGTATGCTTTGGGCAAATGAACGTGATCACTTTGAATCTTGGCCTTTGGGCAGATGCTTTCTACAACTTCCTAAACCTTGTATTAAGTTTGACTTCTGGGCAAGTCCCTTTTTTCTTTTACAACTTTACAAACAATGATGAAGTGTCCCCACCCTCAATACTTGGACTCAGTGGGAAAGAGGTGTTTCCAAGAGGATCTGGGTGTACTGGGAGACCAGATGAGGTCAGAGGCACAGGGGTGGTGGTGAGGCCAGTGGAACCAGGCAGGTTTGGGGTTTGGTGGAGTCCGAAGGTGCTCTAAATGCAGCGCCATAAAATGCTGGGCTCGTTTGTGGAATATTAGGAAGCAGAAGCAGTCAGCAGACAGCCTCAGTCTATAGAGGTGGAAAACGGACTGATCGTGTTTTAACACCAGGGCCAATGGAAAGCCACGCAGGAAGGGGTAGAGCTTATCTTAGGATCTGTCGGGAACCTCTGCCCCCTGCACCAGGCAGCAATCCAGAGCAATCCAGACTCTGCACCCTCCTTCGCCTCACCCTGCTCATGCCTGCAGCGTTCCACGTTTTTCTTTTTTCTTTTTTTTGGCTCCCCTGGCCAGCAGGACTGGGGAATCTTCAGGCATGTGGTTCCTAGTCATGCATAACATTTGCTCCCTCTGGGTAGCAAAGCCCAGTATATGGGCTGGGCCCCAGTGCAACTCCCCAGCCTGGTGCAGCTCTGTGGGTGCAACAACAGAAGGCCTGAGTTCTGAACGGGTTCTTGTGGCAAGTTCTATCCTTTTCCATGCAAACCACCACATCTAACAAACAGAGAACTTCCGCAGATGCTTTTCATGGCCACACCAGGCCATGCTGGTTTCTAAGTTCATTTGTAGGGATTCTCATCCATGGAGCAGGGAAAAGGGAGGCCACTGAGGCAGCTCCGTAACATCCGGCCAGGCCTGCAGCCTGTGTATGCCTGGCCCCTCCTGGGACAGCTGGTGGCTGCAGAAGTGCGGCCCCACACACGAATGGCACGTCACAACAGCGGGCACCACACACCCAGGACCCACATTCGAGGGATGTGCAGTGAGAAAGCTGATCAGATGCCCAGACACAGACACAAGGCACAACACACCCAGACTTGCAGGGAAAGGAACAGCCTAGCGACATCGTCGCATATTGATAAGGACAACAGACCAAAGAAAAATGAGGAGGGGAACAATTCAAACAGCCAAAGGTACAGCCACAGAAGAGATTCAACTGCAGCTCCCAGGGAAATACGAATGATAACCTGCAGATGAACGGCTATTCCAAACCCGACCAAAATCGGCGTGTGGGAGCTGTGTGTAAGGATGGGGCGCCAGGGTCAGGCTGTCACGCGTCTGCTCCTGCTGCAGCTCTGAAGCCTCGCAGGAGCCAGCCCTGGAGAGCAGGGCCCTCGCTCAGACACCCGCGGGCTTCCTGTGAGTACTTCACTTCATCACATGCTATGAATAGTAATGCAGAATGACACCTCCACGCAGGGCTGAGGGGATCCAGCGAGCCCCGCATCCTCCCGTCTAGACCGCCTGGGCACGGGGGAGTCTACACTTTTATTATTTTGAGGAAACACACTCCGTCATGAAGAAAATCTTTTGTGATCAAATTCTAACATCCAATTCTCCATGGCTCTTCGGTTCTGAACAGGATGAGCCCTGTTTCCTTTCTCTGACAATTACCATCCAGACTTTCAAATCGGAGTCCCAGGAGCTTCCCCAGGTCCTGCAGGAAGCTTGCAGCTCCCCACCGCGTCTGACCCCAGGGCCAGTGCTGATCCCGGGGTCCAGTCTGTGGGGCGCACCTGACCTTCTGCCGTCTTAGCACACCTCCTAGGCCTAGCTGGGCCACCTCCTCAGGAAATGAATGGCAGCACGGCTCCAGTCTCCAGAGAACAGCATTCCACAGTCTCGAAAAGGAAGCAGGCATTTTTCCCAGCCCACTTGCTAGCACACCTCACAGGAGGATGGCATGGGGACTACATCTTGTGATTCTTTGTCTGTTTAGCTTGTGCAGCTTGGTCATCCTGTCCTCTGGCAAGTTGAGGAGGAAGCGCGTGTGAATGGATTGCAAACCCCACTTTGAGTGCGGTGTTGCCTCCTGGCCAATCAAAGCTGCAGCATGCAGGGAGACAGCTCAGGTTGTCCCTTGGCACCATGGACAGGTGAGGGACATAAACTATAGAACTGGGGCTACTGGCCGGGTGCGGTGGCTCAGGCCTGTAATCCCAGCACTTTGGGAGGCTGAGGCGGGCAGATCACAAGGTCAGGAGATCGAGACCATCCTGGCTAACACGGTGAAACCCCATCTCTACTAAAAAATCGGAAAAATTAGCCGGTCGTGGTGGCGGGCGCCTGTAGTCCCAGCTACTCAGGAGGCTGAGGCAGGAGAATGGTGTGAACCCGGGAGGTGGAGCTTGCAGTGAGCTGAGATCGTGCCACTGTACTCCAGTCTGGGTGACAGAGTGAGATTCTGTCTCAAAAAAAAAAAAAAAAAAATTGGGGCTACTATTTGCACTCCCATAAAGAAGAGGAGAGAATCCCCAGCCAGCATTGAAACCTGGGTCTGCAGCCCCCGGGTGTGGTTCTTTCTACCCTAAAGCCCTTGGTCTATGCGGATCTATTTCAGATGCTACTGCAATGTATGGCCACTGTTTGGGTGACCAAATATGTTCTACATGTTTTACCCAGACTAAAGAGAGCTCATACTTTATGTGAATTGCAACTGATAATTGGCTGACTTAGCCCATTTGGCAAACTAGGGAAAAAGGAATTTGCAAATCACATGATCGTCAGTGAATTAATACCCTCAATATATAAAGGACCCAAGAATAAATAAGGAAAAGCAAAAGTCCAGGAAAATTGACAAAGGACATGCATAATCTACAAAGAAGAAACATAAATTTCAAGTAAATATTTAAAGGACTTTGCTCTTCACTTGTGATTCGATTTAAATTGATGCACATGTAGCAGAAACGACATTTTTCACCTTCAGGTTAGCCAAGGTTTAAGAAATAATCTTATATACAGTGGGAAAAGGTACAGGAAATAAATCACTTTTATACACTCTTTGAGAACATAACTTAATACAAGATTCCTGGAGAATAATTTGGCAACATCAAAGCCTCAAAGATTTTCTTCCCTAACACCCATCTCACTTCTAGGAATTCACCCAGTAAATCACTGGACACTTGGAAAGGATGGCCAATTTAGCAATACTTGCAGTAGTGCCAGATCAGAAGTAGCTTAGATATTAAAAATAGGGTTTTGGTTAAATAAAGTATTATTGCATTACATGGAATTCAATGTAGCCATTAAAATAAAAACACAGATCTTTATTTCACATGGAGATATGCTCATAATATGTTGTCATAGTAAAAGTTACTAAATATTATGATCCCATTTTAGTAAAATGCGCAAGGATAGTGTATTAGTCTGTTCTCATGCTGCTAATAAAGACATACCCGAGACTTGGTAATTATGAAACAAAGAGGTTTAATGGACTCACAGTTCCACATGGTTGGGGAGGCCTCACAATCATGATGGAAGGCAAGCAAGAGCAAGTTACATCTTACATGGCAGCAGGCAGAGAGCTTCTGCAGGGTACACCCCGTTACAAAACCATCAGATCTTGTGAGACTTATTCACTGTCACAAGAACAGCACTGGAAAAACCCACCTCCATGATTCAATTCCCTCCCCCCGAGTCCCTCCCATGACATGTGGGAATTATGGGAGCTACAATTCAAGATGAGATTTGGGTGGGGACACAGCCAAATCATGTTAGGTAGATAGAAACAAAATAAAAAGTCTGAAGGAAACCTCGTATAATTTAGGGCTTTACAGAGATTATCTGGGGGTTATAAAATCAGGAATGTTTGTTTTTTAAGTTTCTTTGTTTGATAATTTGCTTTGTTTACAATGGATATTAGTTGCTTTAACATCAAGACAAAATTGTTACTCCAACATTACAAAAAGTGGGTTTTCTATTTGTAGCTCATGAGAACTTGGTCACAGCCAGGAATGATGCCTGTTGGTTGACCATAACAGCTTCATGCTACTTTCCTAGAGACTTGTTTGCAACAAAGCCCAGGCATGTCCTCCCTGCTCTGTAAAGTGCTCCTGCATCCAAGCTCATTGCGTTTCCATAACCTCAGGCAACAATCAGCACTGGGCAGCCATTTTTCTCTAGCTCTCTCCATTTTTCTTTTTTTCTTCTACAAGATAGAATGCAGAATATATTTTATCTTTTTTTAAACTAACAATAATATATTCTAGTTTATGGTAGTAAATCCCTTTTGAGCGGATTCTGAAAAAGCCACCAAATATTTCTATAAATATCTGCAATCAAAAAGCCACCAAATATTTCCATAAATATCTAGAATCAAAAAGCCACCAAATATTTCTATAAATATCTGCAATCTTCCATTTCCCTTTTGAAAAAATTTCTACATAAATGTTTTTAATAATTAGTACTCTTAAGCTTTGTATGTTTGATATATATAAAATGTTAACTGACTGATACATTTGGCCAATTCTTTGTGAATAAGTTTTCTTAAGCAATATACTATAGACAATATCAAAGTGTTATCGACTTGAAAACATAAGAATGTAGGCTGGGGGCGGTGGCTCATACTTGTAATCCCAGCACTTTGGGAGGCCAAGGGGGGGTGGATCTCAAGGTCAGGAGTTCAAGACCAGCCTGGCCAACATAGTGAAACCCCATCTCTACTAAAAATACAAAAATTAGCTGGGCGTGGTGATGTGCACCTGTAGTCCCAGCTACTTGGGAGGCTGAGGCAGGAGAATCACTTGCACCTGGGAGGCGGAGGTTGCAGTGAGCTGAGACTATGCCACTGCACTCTAGCCTGGGCAACAGAGCAACACTCCGTCTCAAAAAAAAAAGAAAGAAAACATGAGAATGTGAATTTTATCAGTATTTCCACTGATGTCCTTTCCTTTTTCTGCTTCAGCACTCAGTCCAGGATCCCATGCCACATTCAGTTGCTACCACCTGTGATGGCCCAAGTTGTGTTCCCACAAAACTCCTCTGTTGAAGTCTAATCCCCAAGTACTTCAGAATGTGATCTTATTTGGAATAGGATCTTTAGAGAAGTACCAGCTGAGGTTACAGGTCCAGCTGAGGTTGTGGGAGTGGGTGTTAATCTGATAAGACTGGTATTCTTATAAAAAGAGGGAATTTGAACACATAAAGAGAAGCCAGGAATGTACAGGCACAGAACAAAGGCCAGATGATGACACAGCAAGAAGGCAGCTGTCTGCAAGCCATGGTGAGAGGCCTCACCAGAAACCAGCCCTGCCAATACCCAGATCTCGGACTTCCAGCCTCCAGAACTGTGAGAAAATAAACTTCTTCTGTGTAAGCCATCCAGTCTGTGGTACTTAGTTTTGGCAGTCCCAGCAAACTAACCCTCTTTTCTTTTGTGTTCTTAACGTAGCTGGTCAATTATTTGTAGCATGTTCCTCAATGTGAGCTTGTCTAGTATTTTTTCGTTATTAGAAAGGCATTATGAATTTCTGGCAAGAATAGCATAGAAATGGGGCTGTGTCCTCAGTGCAGTGGATCGAGGGTCTCACGGTGTTCATCCATCCATCCCACTACTGTGATGTCTGCCTGGCCTCCCCACTCTGCCTTAATTAATAGTGGTTTTCCGCTGTTGTAATCCTGGCTTTGATCATTGCATTCTGGCTGTGCAAGGTGTTCGCATAAGAGGAAGCTCAGTGAAAGGCATACAGGCTTTGTACTATTTTTATAACTTTTCTGTAAGTCTAAAATTAGTTTGAAATAATAACTGAAAAAGTAAAATGGCAGGATTCTATTCATCAAAGAGTATATCAGGACATGAACATTTCCTGAAAGAATCAAGGGTTCTCTCAAAACAATGCTTCCTCACAGCAAACATCCCCAATTCCAGGTGCTAAGAGGAGTGGAGGGACAGGGTTGAGAAGATTTTCTAGAATGAGGGAGGGGCAGCAATGGCCCATGGTGTGGAATGGCTGGGAATGTGTAGAATCAGCGTTTGCTCTTCTGAGAGTTAAGACCCTGGGTGAAGCCACCACATGCCAAGCTGTGGAGTGAAAGAACTTGCTGGGCAGGCTATTTTATCTGAGTCTCAGGCCACGGAGGAAAAGTTGCCAGAACAGGCCCAGGTCATGCTTCCTGGGCCACCTTCAGGAAAGATTGCCCTGAAGTACAGAGAGAAAGTAGATGAGCTGAGCTTTCATTTTTGCTTTGCTATTTAAAGGTAAATGTAACTACCGCTAACAGAACACAAAACAAAACAAAGACAAAAGCCAAGGCAGCACATCCCTCTGCCAGGAGGCTGAGCCTGTAGGGGAATCCTTCATGAGGACCAGGAATGGCGCTCCCCAGAGGAGTGTGACCGAGTCACCCAGGTGTGATCTGGGGATTTTCACCATGAGGCCATTGAAATTCAATGTTGCATGAGAATGTGTTGAGAGAGGTACAAGGCACCCACTGGTTATTGAATGAATATTAAGGCCTGGTCTTGTTAAAGACAACCAGAGCTGGTGAAACAGTTAAAGCAAAAAAAGCAGATTTGATTCAGAAACTATTGCAATAGGGGAACAGAGACCTCAGAATAAAACTGGGCTCAATTCTAAATACAGCACAGTCAAGTGTGAATTCATAGTGAAGAAGCACGGTTGGGGTCAGAGGATAGGAAATTCCTAAGAGGAAGCATCCAGGACAGCAGATTCTCACTGCAGTGGCTCAGCCGGATTCCTGCCGCACCTGCGCCCAGCAGGCTGGAGGACCAGGCCCAGTGAAAAGATGGCCCGATCGAAGTTTGGTCAGGAAGAAGGTCTGTGTCCGTCTTCAGGGCTGAGACCAGAGTGGGGAAAGTAGATGTTATCAAGTTTCAATAACTTCCCCTCCCATCAAATCTGAGGGGCACTGTGGCTACTGCTGCGTCCAGGGAGGCTGGCAGGGATCCAGCCACGCCAGCAGTAGAGGAGACCTTCAGGACGGTTTCCCGGGGATCAGAAACGGCCCGTGGATCCAGGCACCGTGAGTCAGCTCTGACACACCAGCAGAGTGGCCTCTCTGGCCTTCGTCACCAACCTTTGCCCACGGCTCAGCCTCTGACTCAGGATCCAAGACCCTGGGACTGGAGGAAGAGTCCAGTCATTTGTATTATCTCTGCCTGAAGTTTGAGCTTTTTAAAAAAGTAGGGAAAGAGATCATCCTTGCAATGGCAATCAGCCAATTTAAATTTTTGTTTAACTACTTTGTTATTCAATTATTTTCTTTGTTCTTCTAATGAAGGAAAAAAGAAATCCAAATTTTTTATATGATCTTGGACATAGAGGGGCATTAAATATATATGAAAATCTGTGGGGTCAGATGGAAAGCACCGAGAAAGCTATTGTCCCTGCTGATGACAGCAGCTGCCAGCTGAGGTCAGGAAGGGAAATAACTAACCAGGAGCCGCTTTCTTACTTTTCTGAGCTCTCCTCATTCTCTTCTTTTACTCATAAATTCTTCTGTTTAATTATTTACAATAATACAGGTGACTTCTCCACTGTTGAAGTTGTTCCCATCTAGTTCAGGAACAATGAGAATATGCCTAAGACTAATATCAGAAGCCTTGTCCATTTTGGGGAAGGTACAGTACAATGCATTTTTAAAGAGGTGTCCATGTAACCCCTTTGAAATGCCCTTGACAGCCACCCCTTGGGTACCCCACTTTTGTTGATCCCCGAATACTCTTAAGTCTTGAAGAGATAATAGCTACACTTATGCTAGAATTAAGAGAACTGCTACTATCTTTCTTATTGATAAGAAACAGAATGACAAAATTGCTAAAAGCTGAATTTTTAAAATGATCGCTAATAACACTCCTGGACTAGAGAGCAAAAACAAACATATGCACGTTACAAAAGTATGACTTGACTTGAAGTTTTCTCCTGGCACAACTGAACCCCCAGCACTTCCTTCTGTTAGCTGTCCACCTGGGGAAATTTGATTTCCTGGGGATTATGCAGAAAATGAGACCAGGTTCTCAATATTTACCCTAAAAATGACATCATATATTATCTTACATTTTATCTCTATTTTAAATCACTTTTTAGAAAATTGCAATATGATATCTATTTAATTTCCACAAATTCCAATCCTAAGAATGATAGACAATGTGGTTGCTGTTTAGAGTTAACATGTGGAAACCAATAGAATTGAAGCAATGCAATGAAACTGAAATCTTTTAAAATAACAAAGGTCATCGGATAGCTAATTTTTTTTTAGTAGTTCCTATGTGCCATGCACTTTGCTGGGTGATTTTTATATACTAGATAATCTCTACACATTTTTACAGAGACCCTGAAATTCATTATCTCTGTCTGCAAAATTCATCCTTTGAAAGGCAGGCAAAGCAGGAACTTCACCTCCCTGGCTGTACCTTCCAAAAGAGTGACTCTGCCAGCCTTTCTCCCCACCTCGGCTGATTCTCAGTGGGGAGGACTTCACTCACTCATGAATTTGGGGAGAGGACCCAATCCCGATCTGCTGAGCACGCTGAGCACTTCCCGTCCACCTCCTTCTGAGCCTCAAGGCAGTGAGATGTTTATCTCTTTACCACGTTGTCCTGGGTCCGTAGCCCCACATGAGGCTTGTGGTTGATCTGTATAAGGGGAGAAGCATTGGAAAATCCCTGTGGCTACTATTCCAGGGCCGCTTTTCTAATGAACTTCATCAGTAATAAAAGTGATGATTTATTTCCATCCTCTCTCTTATTTCTTGACTGGTCTTGAGATTGAGAGAGAAGAAGATGGGTGTTTATGCCTCAGCCCCTGACAAATCCAACAGGCGGCTGTCCTACATTTAGATGTGAGCGTCCCACTTGATGCCCTGTTAGTGGGAGTGGCTGCCAGTTCCTGACAAGATCAGAATACTGGGGATTCAAAGCCAACATCATCTACTGATTCCATCCCTGAGAAGCCTGATGGAGTCTGATTCAATCGTCCTGGCCATCCTTTATGATTCATGAATACCTGATCTTCTCCATGAATTCCAGAGTCTGGCCAAGCGTGGGGAAGCCTATCTAGTTCTTCAGTCAATACTACTCCTAAATCAGCCCAACACATGTTTGTGTGTGTGTGAGTGAGTGTGTGTACATATACATTTGTGGAGGCCTCAGACGAGGGAGTTGCCTTACCTTCCCTGATCCCGTTGTCTCACTCTGACTTCCCAGAATGGGAGACCATCTCACACTGCAGTTTACAGAGGTGCCGCTTGGTTTGTTAGGAGGGAAGATGGATTGCAGCACCTGGGCTAGCCCCGAGGGAAACTCCCAAGCAGGACCCTTAATAATGCAGAGCGGGAGAGAACTCAGGGTGTCTATCCCAAGCTCTGCATTTTGTAGATATGAAAACAGAGCCCATGGGATGCCAAGGGTATCCCCAGACCTTGAAGTGAGCTGTGGCTGGGAACCCCGAGTGGGTCCTTCCTCCTCTCTGTGCCTTTCTTTCTTTTTCTTTCTTTCTTTCTTTCTCTCTCTCTCTTTTTCTTTCTTTCTTTCTTTCTTTCTTTCTTTCTTTCTTTTTTCTTTTTTCCTTCCTTCCTTCCCTCCCTCCCTCCGTCCCTCCCTCCTTCCTTCCTTTCTTTCTTTCGATGGAGTCTTGCCCAGGCTGGAGTTCAGTGGCACAATCTTGGCTCACTGCAACCTCCACCTCCCGGGTTCAAGTGATTCTCCTGCCTCAGCCTCCAGAGTAGCTGGGACTACAGATGCATGCCGCCACGCCCAGCTAATTTTTGTGGCTTTGGTAGAGACGGGGTTTCACCACGTTAGCCAGGCTGGTCTCGAACTCCTGATCTGAGGTGATCTACCCACCTTGGACTTCCAAAGTGCTGGGATTACAGGCATGAGCCGCCTCGCCTGGCCTCTCTCTGTGTCTTTCATCAGAGGCTCCCCTGCAACCTTCTGCTTGTCACTCCTCCCCCAGGAGTATCAGGAAGCTGGTCGCAATGTCTTGGTCACCTATGGCAGTTGCCATTACCCGCAAAATCTGTATTCCAGCCACCACCCCATACCTCTTCAAACCTAACCACTCGTGTGGCCCATTCTGATGGCTATGCTTATGGGGTCCCTGTCAAGCGTAAGGCTTTAATCAGTGAGTGTAGAACCCAGGTGGACAATCTGCATAATTCTGTGGAGCCCACCCTGGATGTGGCTGCCTCCACATGCACCCACACTTGATTTCACAGATGCTCAGCAACCCTGACCTCGCATGCAGCAACAGCACCCTAAAAGATGATCTGATTCCATTTTCTTTTTTTGAAATGCAGTAGTTTTGATGCCATTGCTGTATTGTGGTGTAGTTGTCAGTGCCACTAGCACCTGCTCCCGATCGTTCCCCGGCTGGCAAGCATCAGCATCTCCCCTGGTTCCCGGCCAGGCAGCTCCTCACCCTGGAGCCTCTAGAGCTCGTCTTGTCTCTGCTGGAGAGAAAGCTTCCTCCCAGCCTCCATCAAGTGTGCAGGCCCAGCATGTCTCTCTCCAGAGTCCCCCAAAGAGCTCCGCCCTCCTGACCTGCTTCTCTCTGTTCTGTTTAGTTTGCATGAAGCACACACATTCCTTAAGTACATGGTTTTAAGCCTGGGTTAGTGTGGGGGCTATTTTGCATTTTAAACCCTTTTCTTGGCTGGTAACAGTCTTTGTGCTGTCACCCTAGATGCCAGCCTTCCTTCCACAGCTCTCCCCTACGTCCTCATCTTTTGCTCTCACAGCATGAACACCCTATTAGACATTCTGGTAGGATGGAATCTTCCAGTCTCCAATCTGTGTTCAGCCCTCCTGCCAAAGTATACAACTGGTAGACCACGAGTGTCTTGGTGTTGTAACTGAATAGCATCAGTTGTTTGAACATCTAAATTACAGGATATGCAGAATGTACATAACGCAGTTTGTTGTGAAAGTTTCTTTTCAGCTAATCTTTTTTATTAAAGTATTTTCAAGGTCCTATGTGATGAACTTCTTCCAGGGAATGTTTGTCTTTTTTTCTATGTCCTGTCATCTATCAAGCAAGCCCTTTCCCTCTTTGCATGGAATTCATCATTGTGTGTAGTGTTAAAGGACATGATATCCTTTGCCCTCCCCAGTGGAAGTCAAATAGGGTTACCTTTCCTCCTCCTACTCACTGGAAGCCAGAGATTTGGCAAGTGAGCCTCCCACCCAAGTCCTTGCATTTTGAAGGAGAATCTCAGAATTGCTTGGCACTCTGAGGCTTGCCCACTGGGGCTACGGGAACACCCAGCAAGGGGGTGGTATGTACCCCCTTGTCAGTGATCTCTGCTCCTCCCTCCCTTGGTTCTGCCTGTGTTTCTCAGGGGTCCTCCAGTTTACCCACCGACTCTCTAAGCTGGCAATCCCCGCCTCTGGCATTGTTTCTTTGCCTGAGTTAGCCAGAGTTGGTTTCCATTGTCGTGACCACGAACCCTCGGTGAGAGTCACCTTGTATATATAAGTTGAGGGAAATGGAATCTCAGTCCAGCTCTTATTTCCCAATTATTCAACATCTCAGCACATCGCCGGTGTGAGATTACCCAGTGAGGGGAGTGCATTAGTCACAATAGACCGTAACCATGCATATCCTGTTACACATATTGCAGAAAATCAACATGGCGGACTTTGTAGAAGTGCCCAAGTCATGTTTCCCAAGTTTTATATTTTTATGAAGGTCTGTGTCTGTAAATGAGAATTTCTGCTGAAAAATTTTCACATTACTTTTGACAAATGTCTATTTGAATATTGCTTTTTATATCTTAATAGAGGAGTGAAATTTCAACAGTTCTACTTGAAGGAATCTTGTTGAACAACTTTAAATCGTCGTTTTTCAGTGACGATTTTCTTGATCTCATTTCTTCCCCTTCCGTGGCCTTAAGATCAGCAAACGCAGCACATGCACTTTAGATACTTTTCCCTGGAAACTTCCGATTTTTTTTTCCTACATTTCTGTATAAATGTTACATTGCCTTTTTCTGAAAATACTGTTTAAAATCCTTCCTAATTCACAGTGGATACTGGACACAGGCCAAGATTACTTGATGAGATGTTAGCCGCCTCCTGTTAAACCTGCTTATCCAATAAGATGCTGATGCCCATTGCCTGTGGCCCTGGGATTACAACTTCTTTTCTCTTCACAGATCGGGACCAGTAGCCATCTGACTGCAGGGGACAAGGGCATCTCCCATCTGGGCCCTAAGCCTCCTGCTGGAGGAAGGACTTCCACAGGACTTCAGAGTCTGGCCTCCAGGACTGCTGTAGGGCATTTGGCCATGGATATGGGAGCTCAGCTTCAAGCAGCCTGGCCATCAGAGCGTGGGACAGGTTCCCAGCCATGTTTCTTCCTGGAACGCCCCAGTGGGAGCATGCTGTAAAGGACCCCATTAAGCTAGTAGGCACTGGGATTTCAAGATGAAGACTCTCTGATTGGAAGGAAAATATACGTGATTGACCACAAGCATTTGTCCTGTTGAATAAATGTGTAGAGATGTCACGAAGCTGCCTAATGATTGCAAAGTGCAGTCAAGGGTCTTCCTAATCCAGAGAAGATTTTATTTCATGACCACTCACTGCATTTAAATAAGGGTGCATCTGATTTTTAAGTCTTAAAGAAATGAACATGCTGAGGGGCATATATTGGAAACCTTCTGGGCTGTCAAGGG
This sequence comes from Gorilla gorilla gorilla, assembly GCF_029281585.2. Classification (NCBI taxonomy): domain Eukaryota; kingdom Metazoa; phylum Chordata; class Mammalia; order Primates; family Hominidae; genus Gorilla; species Gorilla gorilla. The sequence goes on along the minus strand of NC_073243.2, from coordinate 109,108,373 downwards.
GTTCACAGTACAGCCTAACTTTAAGTTGATTTTTGCTGTTTCCTAGGATTGATACTGTTTAAAATATACATTTGTAAAAATTCTTTTTGACTTGGAAACTCTTTTTTTCTTTTTTCTTTCTTTTATTTTTGAGATGGAGTCTCACTCGGTCACCCAGTCTGGAGTGCAGTGGTGTGATCTCTGCTAACTGCAACCTCTGCCTCCCGGGTTCAAGAGATTCTCCTGCCTCAGCCTCCCGAGTAGCTGGGATTACAGGTGTGCACCACCACGCCCAGCTAATTTTTGTATTTTTAGTAGGATGGGGTTTCCCCATGTTGGCTAGACTGGTCTCAAACTCCTGACCTCAGGTGATTCACCTGCCTTGGCCTCCCGAATTGCTGGTTTTACGGGCATGAACCACCCTGCCCAGCCTTTCCTAACTTTTATTTTAAATTTGGGAGTACACCTGCAGGTTTATTATATAGATAAACTTGTGTCATGGGGGTTTGGCGTACAGATTATTTCATCACTCAAGTATTAATCCTAGTACCCGTTAGTTAGTTTTCCTGATTCTCTCCCTCCTCCCACCCTCCCCCCTCCAATAGGTCCCAGTGTGTGTTGTTCCCCTCTATGTGTCCACATGTTCTCAACATTTAGTTCCCACTTATAAGTGAGAAAATGAAGTATTTGGTTTTCTTTTCTTGTGTTAGTTTGCCAAGGGTAATGGCCTCCAGTTCCATCCATGTTTCCACAAAGGGCAAGATCTCTTCCTTTTTTATGGCTGTATAGTATTCCATAGTGTATAAGTACCACACTTTTCTTAGCCAGTCTAACCATTGATGGGCATTTAGGTTGGTTCCATGTCTTTGCTTTTGTGAAGGGTGCTACAATGAACATACACACCCATGTGTCTTCAGGATAGAACAATTTATATTCCTTTAGGTATATACCCAGTAATGGGATTGCTGGTCAAATGGTACTTCTGTTTTTAGCTTTTTGAGGAAATATTTCACTGTTTTCCACAATGGTTTAACTAATTTACACTCCCAGCAGTGTATATGTTCATTTTTTTCCATAACTTCACCAGCACCTGTTATTTTTTGACTTTTTAATAATCACCATTCTAACTGGTCTTAGATGCTATCTCATTGTGGTTTTGATTTGCATTTCTTTAATGATAAGTGATGTTGAGCTTTTTTTCATATGCCTGTTGGCTGCATGTATGTCTTCTTTTGAAAAGTGACTGTTGATGTCCACTCACTTTTTAATGGGGTTGTTTTGTTTGTAAATGTGTTTGAGTTTCTTACCGATGCTGGATATTAGACCTGTGTCAGATGCATAGTTTGCAAAAATGGTCTCTCATTCTGTAGGTTGCCTGTTTACTCTGTTGATAGTTTCTTTTGCTGCACAGAAGCTCTTTAGTTTAATTAGATTCCTTTTGTCAATTTTTGTTTTTGTTGCAACTGCTTTTGGCATCTTCACCATGGGAAATCATTGCCCATTCCTATGTCCAGAATGGTATTGTCAAGGCTGTCTTCCAGGGTTTTTTTTTTTCTTTTTTTATAGTTTTGGGTTTTACATTTAAGTCTTTAATCCATCTTCAGTTAATTTTTATAGGTAGTGTTAAGGAAGGCAACCTGGAAATTCTGAACTGTCATAATGGAAGCTTTTAAGAGGGTTCCATGGACTAAATATTTGTGTCTCCTAAAAAGTACATGTGGCACCTCTAACCTCCAGTGTTTCTGTATTTGGAGTAAGGGAGAAGTTAAGGTTAAATGAGATTAAAATGTTGGGGCCCTGATCCACCAGTATTAATGTCCTATGTCCTTCTAAGAAAAGGAAGAGATCTCTCTGTCTCTCCGTCTCCCCCCTGCCTCTCTCTCTCTCTCCTTCCTTGCACTCACACAGAGAAAAGGCAATGTGAGGGCACAGTGAGAAGACAAGTGTCTACAAGCCATGAAGGGAGCCCTCACCAGAAGCCAGGCCCTGATCACAAGAATCTCTTCTTTTGGTCTTGATTGAGCTCCTTGAGCATTTGAATATGATTTCTGCTGTGGGGTATGTTCCTAGCTATCCATATGATAAACACACAATAATTAGAATAACCAGAGCAGTAGCCACTTTGTGCATATTCGGCGTGTTGACCACGACGTTGTAGGGTATGTGTGACTTCCCTCCACTTACAGAGGAGGACATGGAGTTCCAGAGAAGCCAAGGATGCTACCCACAGCTGAGAGCAGGACATGGAAGCAGCAGGATTCCTTCCTGGAGTGACTTCAAAGCCCCAACACTATAAATAGATTTGGAATATTACCGGCTTTTAACCTTTGCTTATTCTACACCCCCTTGTCTGAAAGAGTTAAAACTCACTGCACCTCTGACACCGAATGTTTGCAGTATTTCTTTCTTTCTTTTTTTTTTATGCCGGCCAGTCCTCCAACTCTCCAAAGCCAACTGGGTGTCCAGTGATTCAACACAATTCATATACTAACTACCCAGAGTGGGTGCAGACCCCACAGGGTGAGATTCAGTCCTAAAAGACTGCCTTTGCCTAAGACGCGAATCGCATGTCCCAGGCCTCCCAGACCTTCTACTCAGGTGTGATAATTTGCTAAAACAGCTTACAGAACTCAGGAAAGCACTCTACTTCCTAGGACTAGTTTATCATAAAGGACACACCTTGGGAAGGGATGCATGGAGAGGGGTCCATGGTGGCACCGAGCTTCCACGCCCTCTCTGAGCACACCACCTCCCAGCACCTCCCCGTGTTCCCCAATCCAGGAGTTCTTGGAACCTCACTACTTAGGGGTTTTACGGAGGTTAGATTACGTGGGCAAGACTGGTTAGATCACTGGCCCTTGGTGATGGGGCTCCATCCCCAGCCCCTTCCCTGCTTGGAGATTGGGGGGTGGGGCTGAAAGTTCCTGCCCTCTACTCACAGGGATGTTCCTCTGGCAACCAGCCCTACCCTGAAGCTCTATGGGGGCCCACCAGGAGTCATATCATTAGCATAAACTCAGGATGGTTGAAAGGTGATTGTGAAGAATAACAAAAGATGTCCCTCTCACCCATCACTCAGGAAATTCAAGAGTTTTAGAAACCGTGTCAGGAGCTGGGAATAATGATCAACTACATATTTCCGATTATTACATCCCATTAAACTGAAATTTCCAAGGAGAAAGAAAATACCTTTTCTGTAGGTACTCTTTCTCTAACAAAGACCTATTTATTTATTTATTCATTTTTGAGATGGAGTCTTGCTCTGTCACCCAGGCTGGAGTGCAGTGGCATGATCTTGGCTCACTGCAACCTCCACCTCCCAAGTGCAAGCGATTCTCCTGCTTCAGCCTCCGAAGTAGCTGGGATTACAGGCACATGCCACCACATCCGGCTAATTTTTGTATTTTTAGTAGAGATGGGGTTTTGCCATGTTGGCAAGATGGTCTCAAACTCCTGACATCAGGTATTCTATCCACCTCAGCTTCGCAAAGTGCTGGGAGCCACCGCGCCCGGCCAAGACCTGTTTATTTATATTTAAAAAAAATTGCTAAACTTAGTTAGAAGCAAAGTCTTTGGCAAATGGGTTTACCTGGGGGACATTTTCCTGGTGTGTCCGTCCTGGGGTCTCAGGTCAGAGGCCACAGGCTCCCACTCCTGTTCTACCAAAAGGATGCTCCCACGTGGGCTCTATCAGAGGCTGAAGGACAGGGAACCCGCAGTTTTGGAAGCTTCCCTCTGAAGAGGCTGACACCCCCCTTGCACACCCTCATGATCGGGAATCAATAAATTTTGATGACACCCCCCTTGTGTGGGATCCTCTGGCTCCTCAGAGTAACCACATCAAACCTTAAAAAGCCTGTGCAGGTCCCAAATGTACTCCTGCTGAACAGTTCAGAAAGGCAAAGGGGGCGCAGAACTGCAAACGCACATGTGTGTCATTGCCGCTGCTGACTTTCAGGAAACCACACTCTAGGCTTCGGAAAGGAAAAGCTCTGCTCTCACCAATGGGTTGCTGGTCAGCAAGTCAGCGAACACAGGTGCTTCTCCCAGTGTTCCAGGCAATACAATCTTACTCCATGTCTGCACTCTGCATCCAGGATCTTCCAGCACTAAGGAAGATGCCCAAACAGGTCTGTCCGAAGAAGGAAACACAATGGTGAAGAGGCTAAGTGGATCCTTACAGACTGTCAAATTAGTGAACCACATTAAATTCCTATCTCTATCATCTCTATCTCTAACTCTATCTCAATTTTATCATCTGAGATATAAGGATAATAATGGTTTTCACTTTACATGATTATTGCAAAGACTGAATAAGTTAACATACATGAACTCCAGTGTTTGGAGTATAGCAATCTCCATGTAAGTGTTTATTATCTTTCCTTACTTTTCATTTCAGCATTTTTTTTCCTTCTGACTTTCTGTCCTGTCTTTATAGAGATTGTGTCTTCTTGGGTGTTACTAAAAGTATGCATCTATTTTCTAACTTTTTCTTCTAGTTTCTATAATAAACTATTTTCATAAGTTTAGTGTATTCATTTTCATAAACACTTAAGTGTATTTACTAAGCTTTGAGTGGTAAGAGTTCATTGTCAACAAGACGGTGTCTAAAATGTCTTTGGCCTATTTTTTATTCACTTGGATGGTGATCAGGTCTCCTACTGATTGAGAAGGCCTGAGTGTTTACATTTGAGACTGCAAGCTAGACATTGTATTAAATCATATGTTCTCCTGTGTCATACATGTGTGTCTTCACACATTATGACATATTATCTAAGTAAGGCCAGAGGGAAATTACAGACTGCCACACAGTTTAGGGTCATCCTGCAATTTAAATATCCCACCACCAGCTGCCAGGCACCTAAACCCACCCTTGCCCCTCTCCAGGAGGTTGTTCCCCCACCCCCACCCCACCCCACCCAACTCCAACCTGGCAGTTGGCAACCAAGCTGTCCTAGGAAGATGGTACCACCTAGTGAGCAGATTGGGTAACTGCAAATCTCAGTGTTTTCTCAAACTCCGCCACCCTCACTTCCCTCCACCTACCAAGGGGGATTGCAAACCTGGTGTGTTCTAGTACTTTCTGTCTTTCACTGTGTGTAATTTCATCAATTCTCCAATTCTCAACTTTATTGCCTGTTATCCCCTGACTCCTCACCTAACCCAGTGCTTGTTAGGCACATGGATTTCTTTCCTTCTCTCCCACCCTAATGCATAAGAAGAAAAGTTGTGCAGCACTTCTTGTAACAGTGCTCTACTTAGAGGGTGGGGATCCCTTAGAGAGGGCTGCAAGGACTGATGAGAAAATGCATGTGATGAGCCCAGACAAGGCCCTTTCTCAGCCAAGAGGTCAGAGAATCAGTGTCATCAATGTTGTTGCTATCATTATCAACCTCTCAACTAAACTTAGAAACTGCAAAATGCGAGGTAAAACTAGCTTCCAAGAATCCAGCCATATCCTTCTGGAGTTCACAACTATTCTCCCTCATTTAATTTCTATTTTTTCTTAAAAAATTGAAGATGCATATTTTTAAAAATTATCTATTTTTAAAATTCAGTCATGTTTAGTTTCAAGCACTGCAAAAGCATTATTTTCTATTTCCCATTGCAAACCTTTGTTTTTTCATTATGGCATTAAAGGGTGGCTTGAGGACCCAATTGTGAGCATGAATTCACGCACTTCCCAGCATCTGCTGAGCACCAACTGTGTATTCCACTGTGCTCAGGACCTCAGGCAGGGCGGTGTTGAAGATGTCACTCCCACGTGCAAACAAAGGCAGGAGGTGAGCAAACTTTTGGGGTGATTGTGGAGGTCGCCCTGGATCCTGCTAAAGGCTTCAGAGACACCAGAGTGAATCTAGTGGCCCTGAGGACACAATGCAGGCTCTGAGCAACTAAACAGCATCATCAGAACCACACTTCCACAAATGAACCTTGCCGCTCAGTAACGATAATAGCTCCCATTTATCCAATGCCTCCTCTGTGGCGGGAACATGAGGCACCTGATCGCATCTCCTTCCCCAGTCCTCTGCAATACATCCCTGCATCTCGGTTTTAGACATGGCAGAATGGAGGCTATGAGATGTAAAATCTGAAAAGTGATACGCCCAGAATATGTAACTCTTCTGACCGTTCTCGAGCTCATCCAACACATCCGGGTACCTTCTGTGTGCCAGGCACCGTGATAGACAACAGGTATGGAGAACGGCATTGACAGAGGCACTGATGCCTCAAATCTGACTTCTAACATCAAAGCCTCCCTCTGATATGGATCTGTGCTCCCACCAAATCGCATGTTGAATTGTAATTCCCAGTGCTTTAGGTGGGGCCTGGTGGGAGGTGATTGGGTTATGGGAGTGGTTTCTCATGAATGGTTTAGCACCATCCCCCTTGGTACTGTCAATGATGGTGAGTGAGTTCTCATGAGCTGTGGTAATTTAAAGCGTGCAGCACTTCCCCTTGCTCTCTCTTGCTCCTGCTTCGGCCATGTATGACATGCCTGCTTCCCCATCGTCTTCTACCATGATTGCAAGTTTCCTGAGGCCTCCCCAAAAAACTGAGCAGGTGCCAGCACTGAGCTTCCTGTACAGCCTGCAGAACTGTGAGCCAATTAAACTTCTTTTCTTTATAAATTACTCAGTCTCAGGTATTCCTTTTTAGCAATGCAAGAATGAACTAATACACCCTCCCTCCACTCCACTGCGGCTCCCAGATCTTGTGGTCCGGAGTCAAATAGCAGGGGCCTTGCCAGTGGAAATCTGCCTGGGAGGAATGTGGGGCACAAGCTGGTGGCATTGAGGAGAGAGAAGAAAGTGAAATCTGGAAATGTTTCAAGGTAGAACTGATGGCAGATAAGACATGGCTTCTCCTCGAATGTGGAAGTGAGAGACAAGAATCAAAGGTGAGCATCCTTTTTCAGCTTGAGAGAGAAGGCAAGTTGTCAGATTGGTTGACAAAAATATAGATATCAGGATAAGGTCCATTCATAGAAGATGTAGGTAATGTTGGTTCTGGAAAGTTGAGTTTGTGGCTAAAGATTCCAGATTCTAAGATTCAGGAAGCAGAATGCAGGACCTCCAGAATGAATGCAGAGGAGACTGTCTAGGAACACCCATGGGGTGTGGCACACACCTGCCCAGAAGAAGGATTTAAACCCTGTGAAGCACGAGGTCGTCTGAAGGGAGTACAGAGTGGGAAAGGAGGGAGGCTGGGGCAGGCTTCTGGGAGAGACCCCAGGAGGGAAGAGAAGGCTGAGACAAGGAAGCGGCACGCAGAGGTAGGTGAGGGCTGGGGAAGCCAGGGAGCCGAGCGTGTCTCTGAAGGGGCAGGAGGAATGGACCCCATGGCAAATCTCATCAACAGGAGGAGAGCAGAGGGAGCCAGGCCACTGGGTCTGATGAGCACGAGGCCACCAGCAAACTTTAAAGGGCAGTTTCGAGAGACTTGTGACCCTGACTTCAAGGAGTTCAAGACGTCAGGGTTGGTGAGGACTTGCAAAGAGGGGGCAGGCCACCCTCCAGGAACCACGGGAGGGAGTGGGGTGCAGCCTGTGAGTCTCCCGGAAGCTGTCAGGGTGAGAGAGGCCTCTTTCGGGATGGGGATTCCTGGCTGATATGAAGGCCTCAGTAGAGAGAAAGAGTAAGATGCAAGAAATCTAGGGGAAAATGAACTAAGAAGGTTTTAATGACAGAGAACAAGGTGGGCTTAGAGAAAAAGGAAAGAACAGGGTGTGATGAAGTGGTAGGAAAAGAGAATCAGACTCATCAATGCAGAATAACAAGAATGTACATAAGGGGAACGAGAAGGAGACTAGGATGAACATCCTGGACCTCAGCAGAGGTAAAGGGTGAAAGTTACAGTTATGCAGGATGAATGAACCTGGAGTCTAATGAGGGATCCACACGGGGATCTGCCATGTACCATGAGGGATCCATCCACAGGGGACTCCACCGCGTGCCAGGAGGGATCCACAGGGGACTCTGCCGCGTGTCCGGAGGGATCCACAGGGGACTCCGCCGCGTGTCCGGAGGGATCCACAGGGGGATCTACTAAGTGTCAGTAGGGATCTTCAGGGGCATCTACTACGTGCCAGGAGGTACCTTCAGGGGGATCTACCACGTGTCAGGAGGGATCCACAGGGTGATCTACCATGAGCCAAGAGGGACCTCTAGGGAAATCTACCACATGCCAGGAGGGATCTGTTACAGCATGAAAACTAGAGATAATAATATTGTATTGTGTACCGAAAATTTGCCAAGAGAATCAATTTTAGCTGCTACAAACAAACAAATAAAAAAGGTAACTATGGAAGGTGATGGATGGGTTAAGTTCTTGACTTCGTCATCATTTCACTGTGTATATATGTATATCAAAGCATCATGTTATACAACCTTAAATACATAAAATTAAAAATAAATTTAATAAAAAACTCTGATGCCATTCTTATTCCTGAAACATGACATTTTGATGAGAAATGTTGAAGAAGAAACACATTCAACACGACTCGGAGTACAGAACCCCTCGGGCCGCCATGTTTTCAGAGGACCGCTGTCTGGAAGCCTCATCCAGGAGGTGAGGTTTGAGGTGGGCCAGGCTTCCTCCTCCTGCCCTGTCAGCCTTCCCTCCCCAGCCCACTCCGCCTGCAGCCTCCTGGGTCTTGCTCCAGGAAGACTGTCAGCAGAAGAGGAGGCCAGCAAGGATAGGACGGATGGGGGATTTGAAGAAAAGCCCCTGCATTGGGGGCCCACTGAGCTGGGAAAGAGGGAGATGCACGCGAACAAGTGCTTGTGCTGGCAGCCGTGAGGCACCAGCGCCGTAGAATCAGCCAGGGGAATGGCCCCATCCATGCCACATGAATGTCCTAGAGGCCATTGGAGGCACAGCCTGTGCTAGAAGCTGCAGAAGGTCAGAGGCTGCTCCCCAGCTAGGAAATGCTCAGGGACATGTGTTTATTCCACATTTCCCCCAATCAGAGTTAGAGACCATATTATTGGGGCCTTGCTGGCTACAGGTGAGGACAGACTTGAGGACATAGTCATGGGAGCATGTGGCTGCCATGAGAAAGAATTTTAAAAACATAATTTTCCCTTCTTCACAGAATATGTTAAAGCTGCATCCATAAGCTTCCAAGGATAACTATGGGATCACGTCTGTCTGAGTTTCAATGGTAGAGGTCTCCTTAGGCCAGGCACGCCAGAAAATAGGTGCTGAGCCTGCATTTAAGGGTTGGCAATTTCAAGGAGTGTGATGCAGGGCAGGGGCAGGTGGGAAACAAGCAGTGAGGAAGGGGAGGTACAGGTTCAAGGTTGAGCACTTCTGATCTGGCCCAGCCGCACCAGGGAAGTCAGGGGCTCAGCTCTGGGCAGGGCGTGTGAAACCACCTGCTGAGAACAGCCCCAGGTGGTTGCAGAGGTTAGAAGGGAGGGAAATTTATCAGCTGGCTTCCAAGACATGGCCCAGATGGCCCAGCATTTGCCCCAGGGGCCCTCCTTCCAGCACCTCCAGGCTGTGGCACTTACCCCTGGGTGGCTGGTCCCAGGTCTGTGGAGCCCTGGAGAGGCGGAGCTGCCAAGGCCTCTCCCTGATCTCCAGGGGGATCAGGGCTGGCGGCTGGAGTCCATGCTGAGCCCGGCTGTCAGATCCCCAGAGAGCAGGCAGCAGGGGCGCTGCATGGAGATGTCTGCACTGGGGCCTGGGAGGAACTGGAGGCTGCCAGAAACTGGACATGGAAACTAGGCCTAAGAGAGGGGGAGTAAAACTCTGTGTCTCTCCTTCCACTTTCATTTATACCAGGTTACACATCCTCTGGTTTTGAGCTGATCTAAGTGGGTTTTCTGTCCCTGACAATGTATGCAACCCTGTTGGGTGCTGAGTTGGAAGAAAAGACACATGACTGTGAATATTCCTCAGCATGGCCCCCAGGAGCCTGGAGGCTGCAGGCGCAGCGGCCCTGCCACAGATCAGTCCTGTCGTGCAGTGCTGGTGCTTCTCAGCCCTGCTGGCAAGCTAAGGCCGAGGGTGTGGACACTGTCCAGGCCCACCGTCCTGCAGCACATGCTTGGGGGCCAAGACTCCGTGGCATGGCTGAGACCAGTGCTGAGAGGAGGGCTTGGCCTGCTGGAGGGGGAAGCAGAGGCAAGATCATGGTGGAGGCCGCTCTGTGAGAGGGATTGGGCCAGGTCCCCAAAAAAATGCACCTGCTTGCATGGAGGCTGTGCTGTGGGGGCAGTTAGATGAGTCAGATGGAGATAGGCAGGGGAGAGCCGTGTTAGGACATGTGAGCCCGGGGTCTCCAGAGAGCCAGAACCTACAGGGTGAGTGTGCGTGGGCGTGTGTGTGCGTGTGTGTGTCTGTGTGTGTGTGTGTGTGTGTGTGTACACAAGTGTATAATTTATTCAGCTTTATTTTATTTTATTTTAGCTGTATTTCAAGGGATTGTCTCATACTGTTGTTAAAACTGAAGTCTACAAGGCAGGTCTGCAGACAGGAAACTCAGGCAAGGGTTGATGCTGCGGTCCTGAGTCCACAGGCTGAAAACCCAGGCCGCATTCCTGTTTTGTCATCTGAAGGCAAAATTCCTTCCCTTTAGGAACCATCAGGCTTTGCCCTCATGGCTTTCCAGTGATTGGAAGAGACCCACCTGCATTATCATGGGTCATCTCCTTTATTCAGAGTCTTCTGATTTAGGCCAGCTTCGGTGGCTCACACCTATAATCCCAGCACTTTGGGTGGCCGAGGCAGGAGGATCTCTTGAGCCCAGGAGTTCAAGACCAGCCTGGGCAACATACAGATGAGACACCATCTCTAAAAATACCCCAAGAAACAAATAACAAAATATTCTAATTTAAATGTTAACCATATTTAAAAAGCAACATCTAGACTAAGTGTTTGACGACAACTGGGCACCATAGCCAAGCCAAGTTGACAATTAAAATTCACTATCTCAGAGGAGGTTTGACTTTAATATTCATGCTGAACATGGGCTGCAAAGAGGTAGAGAGGGCAGGACAGGGGAAGAGGAAGAAGGAAGAGCAGATGGAACCAGCAGTTGCCATGTTCTGCATCCACAGCTACACTGCTGCCCACCCTCATCTGTCTAATACCTACCCACCCATGCTGTTCACACAAGGAAACCGCTACCTCGGTGGAGTAACTTACCAAGATCCATTGAACAGAGAGCAGCACTGGGCTCAATGCAGGCAGGTCTGTTTCCATGCCCCATCCATGATATTCCACCTGCAGGGAGAACGAGGATGGAGCTTGCTTAAATTTGTCATGAAATGGACAGTTTAAGTGAAACCATTTGACTGTTTTTGCTGCATAAGCCTTAGTGTTTCTTTTCAGTCTGCAAGATGGGCACCATTGGGGAAAAAATAACTTCCAGACATCAGCTACCCAGGTGAAGAACAAGGGCTCCTTTCTCTGCCTGGGTTTGGCAGGTGTCTGATTTTTATCACATGGCATTAATGTGTGGCTCTGCACTCTGGGCCACTGTTATGAATTATCATTTCCCATGTCTCCAGCACCTGGAAAGATGGTTTACTACATTGAAAGAAATAATAATTCAGGTATGTATTGACAAGCAAAGCAGTATATACTTACTCCATGTGAAGGGAGATGAATATTGCTCAGCGTTATTTAAATAATAGGTATCTCAATAGACATACAAATCTAAGTGGACTTAATCCATGTCTATTTGACTGACAAGCATGTAATCCATGCTGTGTGGCCTCAAATTGACCATAAAACAATTGATGTGGTGGTTTTGAATTGCTGATCAACGGCACAGCCATTGATGGAATCCACTGTGCCATGACTTGTGGGACTGGAACCCGGATCCAGAGATCTCCATTTAAAGAAACCGTAAGTTAGCAATTCGGCTTTCTAAATTATTTTTTAAACTATGTCCCAAGCCTTAAAACTCTGTCTGCCCTCAGTCATAGAAATAAACATATCTTTCTTTGGTTTCTTTCTGTTTTAGTGATGACAAAAACAGTGTAACTGTATCAAAATAAGTCAATTGTATTTGAAATTCTGGATGTTTTTGGAAAAGAATGACATAGGATGAGAGTTTGGAAATAGAATTTTGAGGTATATGTGAGAGGGGGCAATAGAAGCCATCACTGTTCATTCTTTTGGGATTTTCAGTTTCAGCCCCTGAAATACTGTGCAGGAACCTTGCGGTAAATTTTTCACAACATTCCCTGCCTTAAAAACCCCCCGGCAGGACCTTTTCTCCGAGGTCCTGCACGGCTCTGAGACAGCACGTCACAGGGGAATGTTATACACTGGTCTTGCTCACCAGCTGGCCAATCAATGATGCCCTTTTGTTGAACATCTCTCCAGCACACATCCTCCAGCTTCACAGATAGTCAAAAAAAGCCCCAGGTAGGATCAGGAAAGTGGGGTATCTGCAGAAGACAGGCCTGCAAGTTTAATAAACTTTCTTGCTAGCATGACCAGAGTTAAGACTGTGTTTTCAAAAGGGATAGAGTGGTACAGACTAAGTTAAATATTCATTTTTTAAGAAGCTTTAATATACAATCATATAAAATTGCAAAAATACACAAATGGGGTAACATAAGGCCAAGTTATCATGCAGTTTTTCTTTCCTTTTGAGTTCATCACTGCCACACATCTTGTTCCTTCCTCACTTGCCTCCCAGCCAGGCCCATGTCTTCCACCCCAGAGAGTCCACTGTCATCCCCGGGTGCTCATGCTTTCAGATTTCCTATTGTTCATACAGTCCATAGAAACATATATTTACACACATAGTAAGGCCCCTTTGCTTGCCTTAGAGAAGTGAGACCACATACTACAGACCCTTGTGCCCCTTTTGCTTCATATTTAGTAATATCTAACAGATGTCACCTGGCATAACTCTAATTTAGTTTTTTGCAAGCAACCTGCAATGTTTTTGATATGGATGCGTTGTGACATATTCATTTTGTTGCCAATGTTGGACACTCTGCAACACGGTAATAATATTTTTGTACTAAAATATTTACATAACTATGCTTTTTATTTCTACCATAGCTTTTCAGGGGTGGACTTGCTGAATTGAAACACATGTTTGTGAAGTTGATGAATGTGGCCAGAGCTTCCCAAAGGATGTAACAACAAACATTCTTCCCACATCCTATAGGCACTAGGTGTCTTCTGGTTTATCACCTCCATTTGCCAAGCAAATAAGCATACAATGATATTTCGCTGTTACTTTCATTCATGGGGATTTGAGCATCTTTTCACAGATGTGCTAGATACATGAGTTGCTTCTTTGTGAATCACATTTTTATGGGTTTTTGTTTTTTTATTTTGCCCATTTTTCTATTTGAAGTTTATCTTGTTTGGATTTCCAAGTTTTTTTTTTTTCTTTAAAATTATAAATGACACTCTTTCTGCCCTCTGCTTTGTAGACGTTCTCCCATGACCGTTAGCTGACTTTTGCTGAAGGCTTTAAGCTGTCTACATTCTTACTTCCCCACTCTGGACACGTAGTCAGTTTGTGCCCTCTCCATCTTGAAGGTGGCCATGTCTTTGTGACTTACTTTGGCCAAAGGAAAGTGATTAGAAGTGAAGAGTTTAACTTCCAGCCTGAGGCTTGAAGCATACAGACGTTATTTGCCATGGTTCCTTCCCTCTACCAGGGAGGTCAGTAACTTTCAACGTGGTAGTACCTCTAAGAGCCTCCATCCCTGGATGACAAGCTTATAAATGTGGGGGTCACCCACACCCAACGCTGACCCAAGGTAGACATAGGGCCTGCACATGTGTTGTCTTTAGTTGCAGAAACAATTTTAGGTGTTGTCTAGTGCATCGTCCTAATTCATCCTGCCTGATATCGAAATTGTTACATGGAACCAAGTTGCTTTACTGAAAAACAGAGAGAGAGAGAAATATGGATAGATGAATAGAGAGAGACAGACAGGTGGATAGTTAGGTAGATATCTCATTGGTTTGGGACTGATTAACGTGATAATGATGGAATTATCAATCTGTGAAAGAATGATGTTCATTGTATGGTGGCAAAATGTTTGAAAAACTGTTACCTTTGGGAACTTGGGAGGTAATAATAAATGTGTAGCACTAAGGAAACAAGGCAGAAAATAAAAATATTTTCATGTATTTATGTTTCTGTTGTCTGCATTTAAAGGTTATTGAAAGAAAGACATTACCTCAAAAAATAATTAGTCCACTTGCAGGCAGTAATAACAGAAAATTGAGTTAATAAAGACTGTAATATAGATGAACAAATAGACAACAGAAAAAATAGGGAAAATCAATGAAAGCAAGAGTTGATTCTTCAAAAGGATGAACAAAATTGACAAATCTTTAGCTGGATTGGCTAAGGGAAAAGAGGGAAGACTCAAATAACTAAAATCAGAAGCGAAAGAAGGAAATTACAATCAATTTTATAGAAATATAAAGAATCAAAAGAAAATACTATGAATGATTTACAGCAATAAATTGGTTAACTTAAACAGATGAACTCATACAAACATACATCCTGCGAAGACTGAATCATGAAGAAATTGAAAATCTAAACAGACTTATAATGAGCAAGGAGATTGAATCAATACAAAAACCACTCAATAAAGAAAAGCACAGGACCAGATGGCTTCACTGGTGAATCCTACCAAACATTTAAAGAAAAGCTAACATTAGTTCTCTACAGTCTTTCAACACTTTCAAATTTATTCAGTTAAGCCAGTGTTATCCTGATAACAAATCCAGACAAAAGTGTTCCAAAAACAAACAAACACATGAACAAGAAAATACAGACCAATATTCCTGATACATATGATGGAAAAGTCCTCAATAAAATACTGGCAAAATTCAACAGCACATTAAAGGGATTATATACCATGATCAAATAGCATTTGTTCCTGGAATGCAAAGATGGTTTAGCTATAAAAATCAATCAATGTCTTACGCCACATTAAAAAATATTGGAGGAAAAACAAACTACATGATTATTCAAATGCAGAAAAAGCATTTGACAAAATTCAATACCCTTTCTTGATAAGAACACCAACAAACTAAGAATAGAAGAAAACTACATCAGCCAGGTGCGGTGGCTCATGCCTGTAATCCCGGCACTTTGGGAGACCGAGGCGGGCAGATCACCTAAGGTCGGGAGTTTGAGACCAGCCGGACCAACATGGTGAAACCTCATCTCTACTAAAAATATAAAATTAGCCAGGCATGGTGGTGCATGCCTGTAATCCCAGCTACTCAGAAGGCTGAAGCAGGAGAATCACTTGAACCTGGGAGGTGGAGGTTGCAGTGAGCTGAGATCGTGCCATTGCACTCCAGCCTGGGCAACAAGAGTGAAACTCTGTCTCAAAAAAAAAAAAAAAAAAAAAAAACTTACACCAATGTAATAAAAGTTATACCTGAAAAGTCCAGAGCTAACATCATACTCAAAGATGAAAGAGTGAAGATGTTTTCTCTAAGGTCACAAACAAGATAAGGATGCCCACTCTTGCGCCTTATATTTAGCATAGTATTAAAAGGCTTACCCAGGACAATTTGGCAAGATAAAGACATAAAAGGCATCAAGTTGTCTCTGTTTGCAGGCATGATCTTATTTGTAAAAAACCCTAAATTCCACCAGAATTTGTTAGAACTAATAAATATGGCAAAATTGCAAGACACAAAATCAATATGCAAAAATTATTGTATTTCTGCACACTAACAATAAATGATCCAAAAAGGAAATAAGAAAACAATTCTGTTAACAATGGCATCAAAAAGAATAAAACACTTAGGAATAAACTTAATCAATTAGGTGAAAGACTTGTACAAACAATTCCAAAATATTGCTAAAAAGTTAAAGAAGACATAAATAAGTGGTAAAATATCAATGTTCATGGATTGGAAGATTTAATATTGTTAAGATGTCAGTACTAGAAAAAAGCAACCTACAGATTTAATGAAATCTTTGTAAAAATCTCCATGGCATTTCTTTTTGCAGAAATAGAAAAATCTATCCTAATATTCATGTGAAATCTCAAGGGATTCTAAATAACCAGACAATCTTGAAAAAGAGGAACAAAGATGGACTCCTACTTCCTGATTTTGAAACTTAGTATAAAGGCACCATAATCAAAACCACAGTACGGTCATAAAGACAGATGTATAGACCAACAGAACAGAAAAGAGAGCCCAGAAATAAATCCTCACATATTTGGTTAAATGATTTTCGATAAGAGTTTCTAGACCATTCTATGGAGAGGACCGTCTTTTCAACAAATGATGCTGAGATACTGAATATCCACTGGCAAAATAAATGAAGCTGGATCCTCACCCTATTCCGTAGAAAATAGTCAATTCAAAGTGGATCAAATACCTAAACGTAAGACCTAAAACTATAACACTCTTAGAAGAAAACATAGAGAGAAAGCTTCATGGCATTGGATTTGGCAATGATTTCTTGAAGATGACACCAAAAACACAGACAACAAAAGTAACAATAGTAATATTGAACTGTATTGAAATTAAAAATGTCTGTATATTAAAGGACACTATCAATAGACTCAACAAGCAACAACTAAAATGGAAATAAATATTGACATATTTATCCGGTAAGGGGTTAATATACAGAATACATAAAGTGTTTCTGAAACTCAAGAACAAAAAAGAATTAAAAATGAGCCAAGGACTTGAATAGACATTTCTCCAAAGAAGATATACAAAAGGCCAAGAAGCACATGAAAAGATGCTCAATATAGCTAATCATTAGGGAAACGCAATGAAAACCACAATAGATAGGATGCCACCTCATGCGCATTAGCTGTGATAACAATAATAATTGTTGGCAAGGACACAGGGAAATTGGAAGCCTTGGGCACTGTTAGTGGAAATGTGGGGTTCTGAAGGACCTTATGCTAAGTGAAATAAGCTAACCACAAAAAGATAAATACTGTATTATTCCACATATGTGAGGTACCTAGAATAGTCAAATTCACAGAGACAGAAAGTAGAACAGTGGTTACCAGGGGCTGGGGGAAGAGGGTGTGGAATGGGGAGTTCTGGTTTACTGGGTACAGAGTTTCAGTTTTGCTGAAGGCGTTCTGGAAATCGGTTGTATAACAGTATGAATGCTCTTAACACTATTGAACTACACACTTAAAAATGGTTTAAGATGAAGTCTCATTCTGGGCAGCTATAACACAGTACTGTAGACTGGTTGGCTTATAAACAGAAATTTATTGTTTATAGTTAGGAAACAAGTAAATTTCCTAACAGCATGGTTAGGTTCTGGCTTTCAGATTGCTGACTGGCTTTCATATTGCTGGCTTATTGTATCTTCACATGCCAGAAAAAAAGCAAGAGCTGTCTCTGGGATCCCTTTTTCAAGGACAAAAATCCACCTCATAACCTAATTACTTCAAAAGGCCCCACCTCCTAATGCCATCACACTGGGGGTATGGATTTCAACATATGAATTTGGGCGTCAGGGCATAAACATTCAGTCCATATTAAGATGATTAAAAATTGAATTTATGCTGGGCATGGTGGCTCATGCCTGTAATCCCATCACTTTGGGAGGCCAAGGCAGGTGGATCACCTGAGGTCTGGAGTTTGAAACCAGCCTGGTCAACGTGGTGAAATCCTGTCTCTACCAAAAATACAAAAAGTAGCTGGGTGTGGTGGCATGCACCTGTAGTCCCAGCTATTCAGGAGGCTGAGACAGGAGAATTGCTTGAACCTAGGAGGTGGAGGTTGCAGTAAGCCAAGATTGCACCACTGCACTCTAGCCTGGGTGACAGAGTGAGATTCCGTGTCAAAAAAAAAAAAAGAATGTACAATTTTGAGAACTTTTAGTGTTGAAAGAGGTAATTACCTCTTACCCTCAAATGCTGGAGATAAAATTAAGAAAGTCTTGAAGCAACAAAGGGGAACTGGAACATAGCTTTGTGGCAAAGATTACATTAAGAACATGGTCATTACACACTTTCTGGAAAGTTCTGAATGAGGGGATTTCAGAGTAGAGAAACAATAGAGAGTAGAGAAACAATAGAGAGTATAGTGGTTGGCAAATACGCTAACTTTGAAAAAGCAGCAGAAGTGGAGAGGAGGCTAAATGTGTGGACCTGTCACCAAGGGTGATAAGCGCTAGGCACCCAAAATGTCCTTAGAGATGAATCACGGAGGAGAGAGAACAAATGTAAAATGTACGTCTGGATGGGAGCCATGAGTGTGGATCTTGGCACATGGAACTGACCAGAATGTAAGACAGACAGATGAGAAACTAACCAAAGTGCCGAGATGCTTATGCTGTCAAAAGAACCACCAGGCTGGACTGAGATTTCAGATAACCCTTCATCCCTAAATGTTTACAAGCAAGAAGTGGGAGTAGAAGATGCTCAGCTTCTAAGAAAATCAAGATCTTAATGTGGTCAAGGATGAAAATGAAGAAGACATAATCTTCTAAGAAATGAAGCCAATATTTACAGAAAAAAATGCATATAAAATCACTACCAAGGAATAGAATTAGGGGTTAATCAAGAAAAATAAATTATATACTCCCAGGATAGGAAGCTCTCAAAATATTAGTCTGGAAAAGATTTCAGGCCAGGCACGGTGGCTCACGCCTGTAATCCCAGCACTTGGGAGGCTGAGGCAGGTGGATCACCTGAGGTCAGGAATTCAAGACCAGCCTGACCAACATGGTGAAACCTCGTCTCTACTAAAAATACAAAAATTAGCCAGATGTTGTGGCCGTGCACCTGTAATCCAAGCTACTCAGGAGGCTGAGGCAGGAGAATCCCTTCAACCTGGGAGGTGGAGGTTGCCGTGAGCCGAGATCACGCCATTGCACTCCAGCCTGGTGACAGAGCAAGACTCCGTCTCAAAAAAAAGATTTCAAAATATCGTAACAAAAAAGAGTTCAAAATATGAACTGTTTGTGTCACGTTCTTTTCCTTTCCAGGTAAGAGTGTTTGTTGCCATTATCCTCTTCCTGTGTCACCATTGTATCCTGAGTCTGTTAGGGGTTGGGGGAGATTGATGGCAGGTGTTGGGGTGGGAGTTACTGTAGCTTTCTCCTTAAATCCTACAGCTCATGATTTGAGGTGGAGGCTACACTTCTCCATAGCAATCCTTAACTTTTGGTTTGATGTCATGACTAGATTTGAGAAGACACTGAGAGCATTTTGTGTGGAAGAAAAAATCAGCCAAATATCTGGTGACCAGAAGGGCGGAGTATGTGGTCAGTAGTGCTATTTGTAAATATTTCTGGTTCTCCTCCTTTTGAGCTCATGGTAGGATTGTACTCTCCTCTCCTTTCTAAACCAGTCATGGGGTGAGCGGCTTGGCCAGCGAAATTTGAGCAACTCACCAGCGTCACTTCAACAAGACTTTTCAGGAGCCATGTAACCGAGTAAGCCATTGGACCAAGGAATGGCATGTGATGTGTGCTCTCTGCTAAAGTGGCCAGTGACCTTCTAAGTTGGGACACCTCCAGTCACTCGAGATGGACACATGCCCTGAGCAAAAAAAACCTTTGCTGCTTACGACAACTGAGATCTGGGTGCTATGTGTTACTGTGCCATGACTTGGCTCATTTTGACTGAAACTGCTGCTGAATGTGTCTTATGTCTTTTCCTAGGCAAAAACTTATTATTAATTATTATTATACTCTAAGTTCTAGGGTACATGTGCACAATGTGCAGGTTTGTTACATATGTATGTATGTGCCATGTTGGTGTGCTGCACCCACTAACTCGTCATTTACATTAGGTATATCTCCTAATGCTATTCCTCCCCCCTCCTCCCACCCCACAACAGACCCTGCTGTGTGATGTTCCCCAGGAAAAACTTTTAAGGCCTTTCTTGTGGTTTCTTATGTTCAGCTTCTCATTCTGAACCTCCAGGCTTCCGGTGTTCAGCTTCTCATTAGGAACCTCCGGGCTTCCGGTGTTGTCTGGGAAGATCTCTCACATGCCAACTGGACATGTTCTTAGTCTTCATGATTCCCTCATCCTCCCTGGGATCAAATCCGGATCAGCCGCCTTCGGTGTGTTCCAGCAGGACCCTCTCCCTCTATCCTGTCCCTTCCCCTACATCCTGTAAGAGAAATCAAGGGATCTGGTTGTTTTAGTGGAAGACAGAGTTGCTTAGATGCAGCTGGCTTTTCACTTTCTAGAAGAGCCTGGAATAGTGCACCTAGGGGAACACAGGGCCCTAGTGACTCCCTCAAAGCCAAACCTGTCTCTCTTCTCCTTCCTGGGACTGCCAGATAGCCACGAACTGGATTTTCTTATCTTCACCTCTGAAAGCTCATTATTTATTGTCCCTCAGAAACAGCTCTCTATCCACATAGCTATATTCAAAAAGGTCATTCTTTTTTCTTTATTATTATACTTTAAGTTTTAGGGTACATGTGCACAATGTGAAGGTTTGTTACATATGTATACATGTGCCATTTTGGTGTGCTGCACCCATTAACTCGTCATTTGACGTTAGGTATATCTCCTAATGCTATCCCTCCCCCTCCTCCCACCCCACAACAGGCCCCAGAGTGTGATGTCCCCCTTCCTGTGTCCATGTTTTCTCATTAGGAGGAAGGAACCACTCTGAAAAACCTTGGTCACACTATCACCGTCAGAGGCACTGAGATAGCAGCATGCTGCCCACCACGCCGACGTCTTTCTCCCTCCCTTCCTCCATGGAAAAGATCATGGACACTTTTTATTTTATTGCAATTATATAGCAGATCTTTCAAAGCTAAAAATTCCCCCTAAGTCTGGAGGTTAATTTTTCCAATTTACTTTATTATAAATGGAAACAAGAGTCTGATCTCAAAATGACTGAAAGACAAGAGAAAAAAAAACTGACGTGTGCCAAAAGAGTGGAAAAAAAGGTTCCTGTGCTCATAAGTCGAAAGCAACATTCCATTCACAGAACACGTGAGGGGGAAAATGTGCTGAAGTGTTTTTTGATGTGGTCCAAGTGGTTCTTACTGTGAGAACTGTCACTGTCCTTGACACCCCAGGCTACAAAGGAGACTCTTTAACGGGATGACAACCTGAGTTTGTCTGAGTTCCATTTGGAAGTTTGGAAAGAAAGAAGATGGCTGAAGGGGCTCCCTTAATGGCTTTTATTTATTTAATTTAATTTTATTTATTTATTTATCTATTTATGTATTTATTTTTGAGACAGAGTCTTGCTCTGTCACCCAGGCTGGAGTAGAATGGCATGATCTCGGCTCACCTCAACCTCCACCTCCCTGGTTCAAGCCATTCTCCTGCCTCAGCTTCCCGAGTAGCTGGGGTTACAGGCACCTGCTATCCTGCCTGGCCAATTTTTGTATTTTTCGTAGAGATGGGGTTTCACCATGTTGGCCAGGCTGGTCTCAAACTCCTGACCTCAGGTGATGCACCCAATTCCGCCTCCTAGAGTGCTGGAATTACAGGTGTGAGCCACCTTGCCCAGCCCCTTAATGGGTTTTCAAAACAGCATTTGGTATAAAAGGATCGTGCGGCTAATTCTTAACAATACGCTTTCAGCACCGTGTGCTTGCTCACCAGAGACGAGGAGACTCAGTGGCTCCCACACTGGGAAGCGGACAGTGTTGGGTGAGGTCAGATGGAGTTTGCATGGCCCTCTGTGAGCCTTGTGAAAATCGCTTCTCTTTGCCCTGCAGACACGCTGTGTGGAGCCCTCAGCATCAGTCTCCACAATGCGCAGGAGTTTTGAGGGAGGATCCACCTTCCAAAAAGCAGGCGTGGCCAAGGTTGGCTTTGGTGTCCTCAAACACTGCCTGTCTTTGGTCCAATAAGCCACCCACGGCCTCCCCAGCAGGTCATGTGTCTCTAAGGAAACGTTCAGAACCAGGCCTATGAGGAAAGCCAGGTGGACCAGCCCTCCAGCCCCAGAGCAGGCTTCCCGTGGACAGAACAGAGGTGCCAGCAGATTTCCCAAACCCAAAAATTGCAAACAGCATTCCAGGGCTTGCTTTGCTAAGCTCAAACCTCAGAGTCCCTCCGTTTCCTGTTACCAGTAACTGACGATTGTTTCTTAGACAGTGCTGGCTGATGGGATTTCTGGGGCTTGCGGGTTCAGCGTTCTCAACAATCTCTGACGAGTGAGGTGGTTAGAGAGATTACCCACTTTTGCAGCGGATTTTGCCTAAGTGATGCTATGATTGAGGGCCCCGGAGTCTGCTCCTATTTTGGGAAGGCTCACGGTGTCCTGGGGTTATCAGTGCTCACAACATCACACTCAGGTTATCTGGAAGACGCCAGCGTGGGCAGAGTGTGAAGTGAGGAAGTGCTGTTTGCTGGCGGTGTACAGCAGCCTCCCCTGGCAGTTCGCTACTTGTAGGGGCGGGTTTGCCTTCAAGAGCAGGAAGAGGTAATTACGATGGCCCAGAGTGGGAAGGAGCCAAGTTTCCATCTGGTAGGAGCTGGCCAGGCCATGCAAACTTCCTAAAAAGACGAAGTTTCACGTAGCTTCGGGGAGTCTGATAGTCATTGCAGAGGCCAATGTTGACGACTGATATATCAGGGGGACTTTATACCCTTAAAGATTAGATCATTCTATTGAAATAAAATACTCTGTTTTAAATACATACGGTGAATGAGAACTTTTGCCCCAATTTGTAAAATTATAGTTTGTTGCTAAAACAGCCTAAGGGTATAAGTATAAATGAAATGACACTAATTAAAACATAAAACGGCAGAAGGGGTGATTTTATCATGTAAGTTCAAAAGAACCGGGAAAAAAGGAAAAATATGTGTTTCTACCATTGGGAGAAAACTTGCTGGAAAAGGCTGGGTGTCCTGCCCCGCGGCTCAGGAGACTAGACCCTTATGTGAGGCCATCTGTCACCTAGGTGAATGTCATGATCTATACATAAGTCACTTGCTAGCTCACAAGGAATTCGGACGGCATCACTCAAAACAAGAAATGCCAGGGGGTGGAGAGAAGCAGCACAAGGAATCCCACGGAGGCCGACACATCTCTGTGTAGCGCAAAGATGGTTTTTAGGGACTGTTGTTCCACCACGGTCTTTTCTGGTCCCTGTCTCTATTGTACTTACTATTTAAGATCATACCCCAGCCGGGCACGGTGGCTCATGCCTGTAATCCCAGCACTTTGGGAGGCCGAGGCGGAAGAATCACCTGAGGTCAGGAGTTCGAGACCACCCTGGCCAACATGGTAAAACCCCGTCTCTACTAAAAATACAAAAGTTAGCCGGGTGTGGTGGCAGGTGCCTGTAATCCCAGCTACTCGGGAGGCTGAGGCAGGAGAATCTCTTGAACCCGAGAGATGGAGGTTGCAGTGAGCCAAGATCATGCCATTGTACTACTACCTGGGCAACAGAGTGAGGCTCCATCTCAAAAAGAAAAGAGTATACCCCATGTATATCCACACGTACCTACGTCTATGTCCATAACCATCTGTGTCTGTATTAATATTCTATTGATTTATGTATCTATATCAATTTTTCTCTATACATAAACATACATCTATAAACACTTCATGCATATCTGTATCATATCTGTATCTATATAAATTTCCACATCTGTAATTCTGAATTGCTATGGATTCATATATCTCCATCTGATCTATTTCCATATCTACATCTGTATCTACTTGTATATTCCTTTCCCAGAGCTGCCCTAACAAAGTATCCCCCACTGGGTGACCTAAGCAACAGAAATGCATTCTCTCCTGTTTTAGAGCCTGAAGCCTGAGGGCTGTGAGGGAGGCTCTGCTCTGTGCCCCTGTCCCAGCCTCCAGCCTTTGCTGGCCATCGGCCCATCTCTGCCTATGTGTGCACACAGCCCTCCCACTGTATGCGTCCCTCTCCATGTCCAAATGTCCCCTTGTGATAAGGACACTGGTCATGTTGGATTACTCCCATATGACCTCATCTTAACTAATTCTTTTGCAGTGACTCTATTTCCAGGTAAGGTCATATTCTGAGGTAGTGGGGATTAGGACTTTGACGCGGGAAATTGGGGGAGGGGGGACGTGATTCAGCTCATAACCGTCTGCACCTGTTTCTGAGGCTGCACTCACCTGTATGTCTTCCTATCATTCTCATTGTCATTTGGAAAAAAAAAAAGAATTATAAGGTAAAAAACATACTTCATAACGCCGCACTTAGAAATAAGCACTAATAGTTTAATCACTTTTCTTTTTTACATAATAGTTCCATGCTTACATAATGTTTTACATGGGTGGTATACTATTGCATTTGTATCTTCATGCCTTGCTTTTAAGGTTATATCACACAAGCATTTTCCAACATCGTGAAACATTTTTGTTTCTTGCCAAATGTTCATTTGGGTAACTTGGCCAGAATATAGAAGAGCATCCTTTAGTGATTTGACATTTAAAATCCTGATAATCCCGTGGAACATTTCAGGGGCCATCTTTGTGCATAAAATTTTCCTGGACTTAGTGCTACAGTCTGGGATTTTAGTCTTATACTCGGGGTGTTAAGCTTAGGTGTATTCGCGTCATAAGGCTCTTGAGACCTCTCACCGGTAGCTCTGGGAGAGCTTCTGTCTATGTGTCTCCCATCAGCCTGGCTCTCAGTGTCTTTGGATGCGAAGGGCAGTGGCCGCAGGGCAGCAAATGCCAGCATTCTCAGGAGGTCCTTCTCCATCCCGTTGCATGCAGCTTGGGTGCCGACTTCAGCGTCATCAGAGAAACAGAGCACTGTCTTGTAGACTGGACCTGGTGTATTATTTCACTCAAATTTGATGTCCCCAAGGAATTCACACAAGTCAAAAAAATTTTCACAGAAACCGTTGCTTTCAGGTGTGCCAAACATTCCATGAACAGAAGAAAATCCCTAAGATAATGACCCGCAGTATGGGGATTCTCCTTGGGCTCATCGGAGGCCCAAGGTGACTGACACTTCCATAAACATTTTGTTTCTCATAAAGTAAATCTTGGATTACCAGTTTCCAATCTCAAAATGCATAATGTCTCATTTTCATTCTTTTCTCCTTTATTGAATACTTAAGATAATACATTCAAATTATGAGAACTGCCAGTTACATAAAAGTGGTAAAACTCAGGTATGAAGCGTTTTAAGTTATAGGCCCAGTATTCAACTGGTTGCCACAAACTGGCAATGATGGCTGCATTAACAACTGTCCCCAAAGTCAGCCATGCTCATGGCTGGATCCTAGGCCCCAGAGGCTCAGGCCTGGCAGGAGTAACGTGGGACCTCTGCATGGGGAGTCTCTGACAGACTTAGTGGAACTTGTTTTCCAAAGAAAACAAGCTCGGATTTGGCATCGCAGTGCACGTGCTGGGTCTTTGGGATGGATTCTTGCTGAGAAAACTGATTCTGAAAAGGTCACATGATTTATATAAAGATATAAATATCCATCGTCCTCCTCTTTGGCGCTAATTTATTAACATGATGAAGGCATAGGTTGATGTTCTGAGAGTCAGGTGCTCACACCTATCTTGTACTTGGAGTGGTAAGAATGTAGGATTCTTGTCCAGGCACAGTGGCTCACACCCGTAATCCCAGCACTTTGGGAGCCTGAGGCAGGCAGATCACGAGGTCAGGAGTTCAAGACCAGCCTGACCAACATGGTGAAAACCCGTCTCTACTAAAGATACAAAAATGAGCTGGGCGTGGTGGTGCGTGCCTGTAATCCCAGCTATTCGGGAGGCTGAGACAGTAGGGTCGCTCGAACCCTGGAGGCAGATGTTGCAGTAAGCTGAGATTGTACCACTGCACTCCAGCCTGGGTGACAGAGCAAGACTGTGTAAAAAAAAAAAACAAAAAACAGAACATATCTATGCAACCAAAAACCACCTGTGCCCCCAAAACTCCTGAAATAAAAGTACAAATTTTTTAAAAAAGAAGTGTCTGTTTTGCGCCTACCCCTCAAATGCATGGGATAGGGCATTTCCAGGGTGACCCCCTTCTCACTGCCCCAAGGGCGGAGGTCGGCCCCACTGGACCCCTGATCCTGTTCACAACAGCGAAGTCCTGAGAGGAGACGGATTTGATTAAGCAGCTCGGGGCTCCTGCACAAAAACAAAATGGCTAAAGGAAGGGTTTGCTCTCAGCCCTGCACTCTCATCTCCGCCCCTGTGAAAGCCCCGTTCCTCCACCCACCAGGCACCAAGACAGGCTCTCCCTGTGTTAATTCTCCATCACTGCCAACTCCCACTGGCTCAGTGTGAAACTTAGCTCTAAGAAGTTGTGAGTTGCAGCATTCTATTGCATTCTTTAAAAAAAAAAAGTCTTGGACTAATATTCAAGTATGTTTATTTGGAGAATACGTTAAATTAAAGCATCATGTTTCTGAACCTTCAAAAAACAAAGACACTTATTTCATATGCAAGTATTAACATATGTGGAGACATTTGTCAGAAACCTGAGAGAGCTGAATTTTGTGTTTAATAGCAGAAACGTGTTTTGCTTTTATTTGTAATGATTTTTACGATAGCAGCAACTGTAATGACCATGTTTGCCTTCTGATGAATGCTTTGTAGATGGGAGAACCACATGCCTTGGCCTCTCCTGATGTCTGTGTACTCCTGGGCTCCATGGTGCCCCTCTTAGGCTCAACCCTGATCTCCAGGGCTCTAGCCGCCATGCTATTGCCCATGACCATGGTTTCTGGAGTTCACTTTCCCACTTGCTTTCTCCCTCTCCTTGGCCTCTAGGTTGAGCACCTTCCTTGGGGTTCCCATTTTCTTCTTGCATCTCTTTGTCCTTCACTGTGGGCATAGAATTCCCCCAAAGCAGCCTGCATGGCCACTAGCAGTGACCTCACTGCAACTCTGGACAAGAGGCCTCACACCATCCAGGGCCCGGGACCCCTCCTCTTCTAGCCCCAAGAAAATAGACACCATTTTCTTACTGCAAGGTAAAATGCGATAAACCATAAAGGAAAGTGTCATATACGTTTGTCAAATGAGACCATTATCATTGGCCATCTTAATTTGTTTTCTCTGGAATTACTCATTTTAATGCTGGCAATATTTATGTGTGTCCTTCAAATGTGTTCACATATCCTGATGTGACTTGTCTGGAATTTCTTTCAATCTCATGTAAATATTTCTGAAGCATAAACATTAATATATTACACGTTGCCAACTTCTTTATGCCTTCCACACCTCACAGGTGAGGGCTCCAGGGCTGCTTCAGTTTTCAGTTTAAACAAACTAAGATTTCTTAGATACAGCATATATGGGTTCTGTTGGATTTATGCACAGCTGATCGTCTCTCTCGGCAAATCAACTCTAATAGCATATGAAGAGGTGTGTGTTCAAACATTCATTTCTAAAAACCCAGAATAAACATGTTCAATAAACTAAATGAACATTGTAAAACACATATAAGCAAAGTACTGGTTAATTGCTATGTAGATATCTAGTAGACAATTATCATTAATCTTTGTATTATATTAACAATTAATCAAAATAACTGCACGACATAGTCATATATCTTATAGCAAATCTAATAAAAATGATTAGATAAAACACACAAAGTTAAAATGTGTAAGTTTTGTCATGATTGATTCTAATAGCCACAGATGCGGAATTCCAAAGGTGTCCTTGGAGTGGAACAAGCGATTAGCATTATCAATGAGCACTGCTTCGCATTCTGGGAAACAACAGAAATATCTACCGTGGATTTTGGTTTCAAAGTTGAAATGTTTTCTCAGATTAGGCTGGGCGCAGTGGATCACGCCTGTAATCGCAGCACTTTGGGGGGCCAAGGCCGGCGGATCACGAGTTCAGGAGATTGAGACCACAGTGAAACCCCGTCTCTACTAAAAATACAAAAAATTAGCCTGGCGTGGTGACGGGCGCCTGTAGTCCCAGTTACTCGAGAGGCTGAAGCAGGATAATAGCGTGAACCTGGGAGGGGGAGCTTGCAGTGAGCCGAGATTGCGCCACTGCACTCCAGCCTGGGCGACAGAGCAAGACTCTGTCTCAAAAAAAAAAAAAAAAGAAAGAAAAAGAAATGTCTTCCCAGATTAAAATGGATTGCAATCTTCTTTCTAAAGGCATTTTGTGGTCATCATTGTAAAGCCGCAGCATCAGGTTCACATCCCCTGATCCCTCAGCAGACAGAACCTGCTTGTTTATGGTGCCAAAAAGTGAACATCTGACTTGGAGAACACTCACCTGCTCCAGTGAAAGGAAGAGAAAGGTCCTGCTCTTTAAGTCTGAAGAAAGGTGACCGTGAAGGTCTCTGTCGGTGGTTAAAGGCAAGATGTAATTAGGATTTCACCAATGATCACCAAAAAGGGAGAAAGACAAAATATATTTAAAATCAAGCCTTGAAACTAGAAACTTCTATATTTTTCCAGTGCTGAAAATGAGCTATGTTTTACAAACCTGAAGCTTGGTGATGTTGAGTGATGTGGTGAGAGGAGGTGGAGCATCGCACTCGGTACAGTAACGTCTTCAAAGAGTTTAGCTTGCCTAGCAAAACTCTCTCTCTTCCTCCCCTTCCCTCCCTCTTCTTTTTCTCGCTTTCTCTGTCTCTTTTCTTCTCTCTGTGTCTTTCTCTGTCTCTTTTCTTTCTTTCTCTGTCTCTTTTCCTCTCTCTTTCTCTGTCTCTTTCTTGCTTTCTCTGTCGCTTTTCTTCTCTCTGTCTCTTTTCTTTCTTTCTCTGTCTCTTTTCCTCTCTCTGTCTCTTTTCTTTCTTGCTTTCTCTGTCTCTTTTCTTCTGTCTTTCTGTCTCTTTTCTTTCTCACTTTCTCTGTCTCTTTTCTTCTCTTTGTGTCTTTCTGTGTCTCCATAGCTCTCCACAGATAGATAGATAGAAAGATAGATACTACACAGTTGGATAGACAGACAGGTAGAAGACAGATAGATAGAAGCCATCAGCACCCACCCCGTCCTGACGCTGTCGAGGATGAGCCCCTCCAGACTCTATGGAAAGCACCGCCCAGAACTCTTGGAAGGTGGCTCATGTTAGCTTAACATGCACACAGCTGCTGTGAAGACATGACGTGCTCCGAAACGGGGGTGTTTCACCGTCTAAATTACGCCCTCCAGAAATTCACTTCCCATGGTTCCGGAGGCTGGAAGTCCAGGATTGAGGCATCTGCAGATTTGGCGTCTGGCAACGCCTCCTGTCCAGGTTCGTGGAAGGTGCCTTCTCGCTGTGTCCCCATGGGGTGGAGAGGGCAAGGGGACTACTTGGGGTCCCTCTTTTAAGGGCACTAACCCCATTTATGATGGCTCCACCCCCATGACCAAATCACCTCCCAAAGGCCCCAGCTCCTAATAGCATCCCCTTGAGGGTGAGGGTTTTGACACTGGAATTTTGGGGAAAACAGACGTTCAGACCACAGCAATGCTGAAACTATTTCTGAAAAGAATTCAACACATCAATAAAACTGTGCATGGCCCTGTTTCAACACAGCCCTGGAAGATGAGCGAAGCCCATCCTGCCGGGGGATGCTCTGCACCCCCGTCAGCTCAGAACTGCCTGTCTCCCTGCTCATTTCAGAAGGTTCATGTTCAATGTGAATGCAGCCTGCTTTCATGTCCCCTCCTCAGCCCCAGCTCACACTTGAGGGCCAGGGGGAACAACGAGTGTGCCTGGGCAGCCAGGCACGTGCCCTCTCACCTAAGGAACCACGTGTAGAGTTAGGCGCTCTGCTGTCTGGGGAGGAGAGCAAGTCTGGAGTCTTGTCCCAGACAACAGACTCCCTCTAAATGAGGTTAAAAAAAAAGGGGTGCCGGGACCAGGCGTTGGGTTCTACATGGCCGCTGCCACCCCCAGGATCTCATCAGGAGACACCTGCCCCACTCAAGCCTCTAGGGCCAGCCCCGCGGCAGCACCACCCCTCCATCGGCCCTGAAGCCAGGCACAGACCCCAGTCTCCCACCTTCCTCCCACACATGCTGGAGAGAATCCAGGCTAGAGACCCCCACCTCCCACACGTGGTGGCTCTGGTCCATTCCAGTTCCCACCGGTGGAGGCCACGCTGGGACCACCTCACTCTTGGGGGCACAAAGAGCCCCGTCACCGACTGCTGGGCACTGCTGGGGACATGGGTGTTGCTGCTGCTTCCTGCCCCTCAAATGCGATGGCTCCGTCTTCACAGAAAACCACAAGCACAAACAGGAGATGGATCGGGAAGTTCGGGCATTGGGAATCACAGGCTTGGACAGGAGGCTCATCAGACAGGGAGTATAAGTGAATACGCTGTCCTCCTGGTGCCACAGCCATCCCACACCACGAGCCACCCGCCAGGGAGGGCTGCTGCCACCTGCCTCCTTTCTCTCCCTTGGGCCCTGATGGAGAAGCATAGCCTGGACAGCCACGGGGGGTGGTGGAGGAGGGGAGAACCGGGACCAGGCCCGTGGGCAGAGCCAGAGGCTGTCCCCTCTGCTGGATCTCCGGAAAGGCAGAGGCCACTGCTCAGGGAGAGGCCCCTGCAAGGACCAGCACGGCACAGGGGCCTGGAGACACACCTGGGAGGAGACTGCCAGCTGGTACATGCCAAGGACATGCCACAGTAGGAGTGGCTTGTCCCCAGGCCCCAGCCTCAGCTCTGTCCCCCACCTCCCATCTCCCCCAAGCCCCTTGTCCATGTGACCTTCCCCCGGTCCCCATTCCTCTCTGACTCTGCAGGGGCCTTCCAGTGAGAGGCCACCTGCAGCTGCATGGGGCTGAGCGCCTGAATCTGCTCACTCAGATGTAGAATGGGGACAGCGGCCCACCTGGGATGAAGGAAGCTGCCGGTCGTCCCCAAGTGTGAGGAATGCGCCCCCAGCCCCCCGGGAGCCCAGGCGTCTCCAGATCGCTAACAATGTCATTTACACTTCTTTAGCTTCTTTTCTCCTAGGACACATTTTCATTTCCATGCTTCCTAAGTCTTCCCCCCCTGCTCCCCTCTCCCAACCCAGCCCGGCCCCCGGGCCACGCTTGTGCAGGTACCAAGGAGAGGAGGAACTAATGATTGACAGGTGGATTTTCTTGATTTTCAGTGTTGGACCAAACTTAGAAAACCTTTGGTAGGCAAAGGAAGCCCATTCACCCACTAGGCTCTAGGTGGAGTGCTCTAGGCCACAGAGCAAAATCCGAACAGCTTATCTCCATTTAGGGAAATTTGTTCCTGACAAACACTGACTGTACCATCGCACCTCCTCTCCCCCTACAAAGTCCATTCTCCCTCCCCCAGCCCCTGGAGCCTCTGGATGGAGCTCTCTTTGTGTTTAATTCTGTGTCCCTCTCCTTTAAATTCCTGTCAACACTGGGCCGTCACCGACTGCTGGCCACTGCTGGGGACCTGAGTGTTGCTGCTGCTTCCTGCCCCTCGAATGTGATGCCTCCATCTTCACAGAGAACCCACAGCGAACCAGGAGACAGACAGGAAAGGGCAAGCATTGGGAAATAAAAGAGGGGCACAAAGTTTTCAGAGTAAGGATCGAGGGCTGGGTGCGGTGGCTCACGCCTGTAATTCCAGCACTTTGGGAGGCTGAGGTAGACAGATCTCCTAAGGTCAGGAGTTCGAGACCAGCCCGGCCAACATGATGAAACCCCATCTACACTAAAAATACAAAATTAGCCAGTTGTGGTGGCAGGCACATTTAATCCCAGCTACACGAGAGGCTGAGGCAGGAGAATCACTTGAACCTGAAAGGCGAAAGTTGCAGCGCCAAGATTGCACTATTGCACTCCAGCCTGGGTGACAGAGCGAGTCTCCATCTGAAAAAAAAAAAAAAAAAGAAAGAATAGGGATAGGGAAGAGGAGACAGGAGGGAGAGGCGGACACACCTGGGGAAACAGCATCTTCTGAGAAAATACAGCGCAAAAATAAGAACAGTTTCTTACAAACACTTAAAACCAGAAGACATGGCAGGGGAGGGCTGTAGCAGGCTTCCATCAGGGCACTGCTCTGCAGCTTAAAATGTCACCAAACTCTCCCCAGAGGGGCTGCTGATGAGAACCACCCTCCAGGAAGACATACTCTCTGAGCAAGACAGCCTGAGTTCACCCGGCCTCTTAGGCCTTTGATCACAGGATCCTATTTTGGAATCAACGTTTGTGTCTGCCATTGCTCAAGGCCCATCCTGTCATCGGGCCACATCCTAAATTCAACCTAAGCCCTGCTTTCCACAGA
The DNA here is from genome assembly GCF_029281585.2 of Gorilla gorilla gorilla. NCBI lineage: Eukaryota > Metazoa > Chordata > Mammalia > Primates > Hominidae > Gorilla > Gorilla gorilla. The sequence continues at coordinate 109,076,304 of NC_073243.2, read as the reverse complement.
GGAGGTGGGGCTGGGCCTAGGAGTGTCATTGGCCACAGGACCGCTGCCTGCTCTCATCCACCCTGGGAAGCAACTGCTGGCCAGAGGAAAACAGTTCAGCCAGAAGACACAAAGTCAGAGAAAAGAGACCAGCATGGAAGGATTGAAGCCCTGTTGTGAACTAATGAACTAATTTTTGCTCAGTTGAACCCAGCCATGAGCTCCCGAGTGGGAGTAAGAAGAGTTTCAGCCTCAAGCAGGGACCCCGGGCCACAGGGGTGTTGCCGGGTGAGGAGGCTGCATTTGTGTTGGCATCAAGTGCATTTGTCTTCCGGGTAGAGCCAAATAAAAGCAGGTGAAGACAATTAACATGGAATTAGGGTGCAAACCCTAGAATGCATTTCCTTCATCTCCCCCATCCATCTGCAGGGCGGGAAGTGGGGTGAGCCCGCCCCCGGCTGACACAGTGATGAGCAATGGCAATTTGCCTTAAAAACCCTAACGAGCGGATCATTGCTGCAGAGGAACGGGAGAACCCTCCAGTCCCCCGGCGGCCGCATGCCACGGTCGGCTGTGCAGTAACCAGGCAGAGCACAATGACATCCCAGCCTCGCTCCCCAGATAAAAATTTCTCTCCCTCCACTTTTGCAAAGGTAATGAGGAAGTAATGAGGCTTGACTTGAATTTTTTCAGCCCTGGCTTTCCCTCCTTCCCCAGCAGGTCCCCCAGGATGGCATAAGACGCTGGGTTTCTATAAAAGCTGTGCTGTGGCTGGGTGGAGGAGCGGAGTCGGGCTCTGTGGCCTCAGAGGCCGCTTGCAAGAGTTCAGATAAACCGAGGCCCCTTTCAGCGCGTCCGTCTGCTCTGATCGGCTCCACTGAATAAGACGATTTGAGGATGTGCAGGCCCGGCCACGCAGCTCCCTGTTTATTTTACCACTTGATGGCTAGAAAGCCCTGACCTTTCCCAGCTACCTTTCCCCCACCACCTCCCCCAGCCCCAGCCCTGTTCCTCTCCTGCTTTTTGTCTCTTTTGCAGCTTTACTACATTCAACTGTGCAAATAGTAAAATCCCAAAAAGGTAGGCAGAAGGGCTGTTTGAGATCATTAGCTTAATTTGAGCTGAAAGGTCTTTGTTGTAAGTTGGGGAGGGGAAGGACCCAGGGACCTTAGCTGAGTGTTCTGCTGGCAAGCTTGTTGAGATATGATTGCCTTTGTTGTGATAATCTGAAATTAATTTGCACTTGAACCCATCTTTCTTCTGGGCTCAATTTAAACACTGTTATAATTATGCGCCCCACATGAAATTGAGAACAGACCCTGATATGACAAAGCTGAATATTTTAATTCCCCAGGTACAGACGGCTTTTTTCCTCACTTATCTCACAAGGTAATAAAACAAAATGTTGCAGTGCTCATGCTTAGGAGAGAGGTATTTGCCTGAGGGGAAACAGAGATAATCACTGTATCGCTCCACATTTCACTCTGTACTTTCGCAGTGGGTCAATCGCTTTCTTTTAAAATGATGTTAAACTTCTGCTAATATTAGTTGATTTGTACCTGGAACGTTATTTAAAAAAAAAATGAAAATGGTATGTTTTATTCTATTTCAGCCGCTCCTCATCTAAGAGGCTTTGTCTCTAACATCCGTTTCCTCAGATTTTTTTAAACACTATTAAAGGCTGCCTCCTAATATGCACAATTGATCTTGGCAGAGCACCTTTCTTGTTCTCAGTGTGAGCTGTAATATCCTTATCAGCATTCTTTTAGTTTTAACCCAGATTAGTGTTTTTGGTGAGGAATCTCATTAACTCCGGCAAGCCTATCTTCTTTTGTGATTGCCTCTGGAATTGTATTGTACTAAAAGGCCAACGGGGCCTTTCCCCCAGGCACAAATTCTTCTTTAAATCAGCCTTCAGCTTAGAGAAACTACACACTCCTCAGGAAGAGACGTTCTGAAGGCCCGGGATGCACTGTGCGGGTTCCCCTCACTGGAAGACACGGCTAAGACCGGCTGGCAGTTTGGGAATCTGGGGGAGGAGACCCAGGAGTCCTGCGGGCTCCCCGGCTCCCCGCTCCTGGCCCCTTCCTGTTTCCCTTACTATCTTGCACAAACACTTCAGCTGCCCCCTCTGAGAAACAGCCTTAAACGATCATGGTCGTGTCGTATTGTGTTAAAAGCAAGTGTCATTTCACAGTCACACAAGCAAGAAAGCCATCTCCCCAAACAGAGCCCAGGGCAGAAGACGGACAGAGAAGAAGGGGTTAAAAGGAGACACCTGCCAGCTAGGGAAGGTGGCCCAGTGCCCTCTGACCATCCTGGTGCGTTTTATAAATAATCACAACACCCAGTACTTGGGTTGGCTTGCTAATAAAATGTCCAAGGGTTGAATTCAGAGTAATTTGAAAAATAAAATATATCCCCCCCAAATGCCAGTTTCATTCTGTTGGTCATGCGAAAAAATGTCAACGGCAAATGTTTATGACTGAGCTCATTTGTTAGAAATTCTATGCGAGAAAAGTACAGACGAGTAATTGGGTACGATAGTGTTTTTAACAAAAACTGTGCATTGGTAGAATGGCTTTATCTCTGATGACTCATTGTTCCATGCACTCTATGATGATTTCAGTGGAAAAAAAGAGTGTTCCAATTATAAGATGGTGGTAGTAACAGAACTATTTTATTTATTGTTTTGCAAAGCCTATTCAAATATACACACAAGTGGCATCTATGTTCTTTAATCAGTCTTCTTACTAACATATTTTTGAGAAAGAATTGAGGCCACAGTTCAGTCTCATGTCAGCACCTCCTGAGAAAGCCTGTAGCTGCGTGGATAAGGCACCTGGTGTACGTAGGAGGCCTGAGCCTGCCTATAAGTACATAGCAGAGAAGAGTGTCCATTGTCACATGTGAGCGTCGTGTGGGTGCACCTAGGGTCCTAGATGGGAAGTGTGTGCACCACTGCCGTACAGAGGAGGAGCAGGAAACCCACATCATGTGGCAGAGGCACGTGCTTGATGACACAAAGGCCATGTGGTGTGCTTATCCGCAGGGGTGCTGTGTAAGCCCAATGTCCCAGTGGAGAGGCAGGGGTTGCACTGTTCCGCAGAGGATGATCAGGTGTGCCTGTTACCACACAGAGGAGACATGGGTGCTCCTACTGTCATATAGAGGACCTGGGTGAGCCTGTTATCAGGCAGAGGTGTGGCTGCGCCCATTGTTCTATAGACAAAGAGCAGGTGCTGTGTTTCCTACAGAAGCTCACCTATCAGAGGAGTGGGGTCTAACTCCCCATGAGCGAGGCAGGGCTGCCTGGAACTGAGGGTGTGTGCCTGGAGTCCTCTGAGGAGGCGTGGGCGTCCCCAAAACCATGTAGAAGTGTTATTCCATAGAAGTGTGTCTGCCTGATATGGGGGACAGTTTTGCCCCCTGCCATGTGGAGGAGGGGAGGCCAAACTGAGGAGGCTGGGTCCCTTCCCCCCAGAGTCCCAAGTCAGACTTGCCACAGCCTCTGAAACTCTCAATAACCTGTCCGAGAAAGGACACCAAAGAAATGAAGCCACTCAGAGAAGTGGCTCGAGGTGCCCCTGGGATGGAAGGGGAAGGTGAGGGGGCCACAGGCCTGAATTTTCCCCTTGACTCTGTCTGCCTGGCTCCCCAGCCCCTCCCCTCTCCCTCTGCTCTCCCTCCCCTCCCTTACCCTTCCCTCTGCTTTCTCTTGCTTCTCCTCCGCTCCTCTCCCCTCATCTCCTCTCCCTTCCTCTCCTCCCTCCCCTCCCCTCCTTTCTTCCCTTCCTCTCCCCTCCCCTCCCCTCCTTTCCCCTGCTCTTGTCCCCTCTCCCCTCCCCCCTCTTCCTCTCCCCTCCCCTCACTCCCCTCCCAGCGTCATCTCTGCCCACTCCATCATGCTGTGCTCGCCCCACTCACTCACTGACAAGCAGCCCGGGCAAAACAACCTCCCACAAACAAAGCAGGGGGCCCTGTTTTTCTTCTGATAACATCTCCTGATCTCATTATTGATTATCTGCTTTCTTGGGCCTTGTTTCCGGAAAGTTTGACTTGGGACAACAGAGGTGACAGAAGGTTGGCCCTGGGCCCTGGACATGAATAGGCTAGCCATGGTCTGCACCACAGCGGAGCTCAGCCAAGGCAGTCAGGCTGTCTTGACTTCATCTCTCCCTCCTTTATCTCGAATTTGTCTTGAACCCTCCTAGGCAATTCACTATCTTTGTCACTGATTTTTATCACCCCCATGTGCCCCTATGAGGAACTGCTTTTTGACTGATGAACCAGCTCCTCATTTAAACAACTGAGTGCTTCGCCTCCACATGAAAACAGCTCTCTCAACAACAAGAAGAAGAATGCCCTATTTACATCAATCCTTGGCCAGGACTCTTGTGCTGAAAATTTGCCCCAGCTCTCACCGCTGGTGCTCTGTGAAAGCCAAGCGCTCCTGCAACCTGACTCCGTGCATGGGATATTCCCCCACCCACAGTTCTACCCAGAGCCAGGGGGCCTCCGGAATGCAGCCTCAAAAAGCCAGCTTGGAACAACAGATTCATACATGGTCCCTCCTGTCTCAGAGTCTCTGCGGCAGGTGCCCGGGTCTTCTGGCGTCTGAGACCAGCTCCGCCACGGCTTCTGTGGTCCCCTGAGCACAGATCTCTTGCAACAAGCACAGTGTTCAACATGCAGTTTCTTTTCTCCAACTGCCGACAGCCCCCCACCCCCAACTCACTGCCTCTGGACCAATACTGGGCCCTCTTCCCTCTGACTCGGCCTCTTCCCTTGGCTGCTGGCCCTGCAGGATGGAAACGGTGTCTGTGGCCAGAGCAGAAGAGAGAGGATGCTCAGTGTTTAGAGCCGAACATTCTCAGTGGCGTGTCACCAGATTTGATGTTGCTGAGCAGCCTTCTGCACATTCCTGCCCTCTTCAGGGTTTCAGCCACCTGAGCCACCTTCTTGCTGCATATGCAGTGGAGGTGAAAACTTCTGTGCATCTGAGGTTGAGTTTGGAAGACAGGGTGAGGCTTTGACACTGGATTTCTCACCGGTTCTGATGACGCCATACTCTTGAGGGTTTCTCTTGGCTTCCTAAGGCCCCAGGCATTTGCTTCCCCTCTCACAGCCTTCGGAGGGGCATGTGACTTTAAAACCAGGCACAGCCGATGTACAAGAATCACACGGGACTTGGTCCACAGAGCAGGTGCAAAGAAACAGTTCCCAACCGTGTTCGTCTTTCCATTGCTGATACAGATTCTCTAAAACGTAACTGCAGGCCAAAGACCCCACCTGTCCTCACTGCAGCCAGGAGACACACAGGGTGCATGCATGGTTTGGGGATGGCTGGAAGCTCAGCTGTGGTCCTGGTCCCACTTTATCCTAGCTTTGCAGAAGCTACAGTTCTCATGCTGCCTCTCAGCATGCATGCATTTTCCTCCCCTGTAACTGAAACTAAGAAGGAGTCTCTCCCTCTGAGGTTTTCTTCATCCCATCTATCAACATGATTAATTTGATTGTCAATATGATTAATTTACAGAATTCACTCCTCAGGAGAACCAGGACCCAAACAGTCTGCTTAGGTCCAAAATTTAGGAGTCAGCCTCCACTCACTTTTCTTCACAACCTGCCCAGTCCCATCCAATCCACTTTGGGGAGCCCCTGGAACCTCTTTCCAGAAGGTCTAGAATCTAAGTCCTTCCATGATCTTTGTTGATGCTACTCCCTCAATCCACCCCCACCTTTATGCTGGAGGTTTGCAGCTCTCTGCTCCTCCTCCCAGGCCCATAAGCCATGCCACACGGCAGTCTGAGGGGCCTTCTAAAAATATAAATCACAGCATGTCCCCCATAAGCACCAAAATGCTTGCTAGCAGTTCCCCATGGGACTTAGAACCTAAATGTCACTTCAGCCTGGAAGGTCCTTCACGTCTGGCCCTCCCCCATCCCACCCGTCTCTGCCCTACCCACACTGCTCCTTGTGCAGCTCTGATGAGCTCATTCCCACCCCAGGACCTTTGCACTGGTTGCAAAACTCTTCTCCCAAACTCAGACATCACCTCCATGGCCTCCTTACAGAGAAACACTCTTCCTGTTCCACCCGCAGCCACACTGTATTTGCTTAGCTTATTGAATCAAACAGAATTATTTTATATCTATTCCAGGTTGTGGTTTTTGTGTTTGTTTGTTTGTTTTTTTGCAGCTGTCTTCCTCTACTGCAGGAGCTCCCAGAGCTCAGGGATCATTTGTGTCTTTCCCAGGTCAGGCCTGGCTCAGGGTCACCTCCCCAGGGGCCAGCATGTAGCCATCCTCGATGTGTGCGTTCTGAATAATGAGCAAATGGCAGGGACGCTGAAGAACACAAGAAACAGTGAGGTTATCTAAGCTTGGGCTGAGTTTCCTGATGACCCTTGGTGGCTCTCATCTCTTCTACATCTCAGTTTTCCAATCTTTAAATCATGAGTGATGGAACTTGGTACTCGAAGAAGCTATATGTTTTGGTGAAATTTTGCTACTAATGATTTTGAGGGGTAACGGGAAAATTCTGCAAGGTAAAATCCACATGGGAGGAGTACACGATGTCTGCAAGAGGGCTTTCCAGGATGGCCTCAGAACAGCAGCCTGAAGAACCTGCTCTCTTCGGGGGAGCTTTTTCTCATCAGTATCACATCTACCTACTGCCACGTGTTACCCACATTTGCTTCATGGAGCCTGTTTGTGGCTCTGCCAGGGAGGTACTTATAGGCATTTTCTATCAAAGTTGATGTTCACAGCTCAGATGCAAGGGCCACCTGCGGTGCTTTGAACCTCAGTTCACCAAGGGTATAGCTGATTTATAGGAGCCCGTGTCTTGTGCTCAGGTGGGAACACAATCCAGGAGCCACATGGAAGTGGCTAGTGTGATGGCCGAAGTCAGGAAGGGGCGAGAATTCTTCCAGACCTCCATGGTGAATCTGGGGGTCACATGGAGGGAAAGGCTCCAACTGCAGAGACAGCCTGTCTGGGAAAAGCTGGACATTAGCCATACCCATACACAGAGGGGACGCTTCCAACCACTGACTCAGGCATTGTCACCCAACCACCAGAATAAAATGGTTTGGTTTCTGGTAGAGTTTTCTTTCTCCATAATTGGAAGAGCATGCAAGTCACAGCGCAGACGCTACAAGCAACGTGGGAGCAGCTCTCACCCTACCATGTTAGTTTAGAGAGTGAACACCTCGGGCCAGCAAAGCCCAGAATGTTTTCAAGATCAGCATGCATAGGCGAAAGTGGAACCCAGCTTGGGGCCAGCACGCAGCACTGCCTTCCACACTGGTCCAAGGGAAAATCCTCCTTCAGGGTCTGCAGTGGCACTGACGGGATTGATGGGTGACTTCACAGAGCGCGTCCACCTTTTCTCACTCTGTCGAACTTGCCCAGTATTCCTCCAAGCACTCCCAGGAGGTCTGTCAGACATGGGACCTCCACACCTTGGAGAACAAAACCAAGTCTTTCAGGAAAGCACGTTAATGAGAATTGTAGGAGTAGGTAAAATGATGACAGCTCCTCCTCCCGGCTCCTGCCCCCAATGTGTGTTACGGATTGAGGTCAGAGGGCAGGACTCGGATGTCCTTCTCATGGGTCTCCTCACCTGGGGAACAGCCGTGATCCTGGCGGAACCCTGGCTTCGGTCTAGAAGGGCTCTCAGTGCCCTCAGTATCCTGCCAGCCTAGTCTCCAGGGCAGGCTTTCTGTGCTAGGACATTCCGCCCAAGGGGAAGTGGCAGTGCCTTCACCACCCCGCCTGGCACTCCTCCAGACCAGACCACGCTGTCAACATTTGTTTCCCCCTAACCATTTGCTCTCCTTTTTGCCTGATTAAAATTGTGCCAGCCTGTTCCTACAAGAAGCTGGCATGTGCCAGAAGGACCCTGCAGTGCCTGGCACTGGGCGATTCCTCCTTGACTGTTGGTTAAGAGAAATCATCAAGGGCTGAGTCCTTGCAGACTCACCTTGCCTGCAAGGTGAATCTTAAATGACCCAATGCATATAAAATGCAGAGCACAAGACCTGCTGCTCCACAGGTGTTTGATAAACAGCAGTGCAGGCTATTACTTGCACTGTTTTTGTTTTTGTTTTGTTTTGTTTTGTTTTGTTTTGCTTTTGTTTTTGTTTTTGTTTTTGACATGGAATCTCGCTCTTTTTGTCCAGGCTGGAGTGCCATGGCATGATCTCGGTTCACTGCAGCCTCCGCTTCCCAGGTTCAAGTGATTCTCCTGCCTCAGCCTCCTGAGTAGCTGGGACTACAGATGCGTGCCACCACGCCTGGCTGATTTTTGTATTTTTAGTAGAGATGAGGTATCACCATGCAGGCCAGGCTAGTCTCGAACTCCTGACCTTAAGTGATCCACCCACCTTGGCCTCCCGAAGTGCTGGGACTACAGGCATGAGCCACTGCACCCGGCCCTTGCACTGTTAACATTATCATTACTCTTATTTCATTTTTTTTTTTCTTTGAGACAGGGTCTTGCTCTGTTGCCTAGGCTGGAGTGCAGTGGCCCAATCATAGCTCACTGCAGCCTGGACCTCCTGGGCTCAGGCTATCCTCCTGCCTCAGCCACCTAACTAGCTGCGACCACAGGTGTGCACCACCACACCAGGCTAATTTTTAAAATTTTTTCTAGAGACCGGCTCTCACTATGTTGCCCAGGCTGGTCTCAAACTCCTGTGCTCAAGTGATCCTCCTGCCTTGGCCTCCCAAAGTGTTGGAATTACAAGTGTGAGCCCAGCCTGTGGTTGATTCTTCAGTCTTTCAGTGGCAGAGATCTCCCTCACTCCTTCCATCTGTCAGTGTTGGACACTCTCCTCACCCACCCCCATCCCCTGAGGAAGGCCATTTTCAGCTTGGAAGTCCCGGGCGGGCATTGTTGGAAGTGGGACCTCTCAGTAGTGCTTAGAGGCCTCTAAACCAGGTCTGGGGTGGGCGGTGGGTGAGGTGGGTACAGGGTTTCCTCAGGTCCGTGGTCTGTAGAAAAACTTCCGGTTCCTTTTTCCTAAACAAACTTTTTGACGGTAACATAGGGGTCCCCATCCCCTGCTGTCTCTGGAAGCCTTACCTTGCGCCTGTCCATTTCATTCCAAGTGATTAGTGGATTTTCAGGATCTACTTGTTCTGTGGGCTTTTCCCCTCCAACACTGACTGTAACTAAGGTGCTCCTGTAGGGGAACATGCAGTGGACTTCCCCGTGTGTCCCTGAGTCCTACCTCTGCTCTGGCCAGCCTGTCCTGGACTCACGCCATGGTGGCCTGGCTCCCCTTCTGGACCAGGGCACAGATCCAGCTCTGGAACTGCTTGGTGGTAATGTCAACCCTAGGTAATGATGGCTCTGCATTTCTGTTGAATGGACAACCCAAGAAACAGGAACTTTAGGTTCTCGCCTGAGGCCTCAACCCTAAATCAATGCTGTTTCTTCCGGCTGGAATCTGATTCAAGCACCTGATGCTTGAGAGGCGCCCCTCAGGGGCATGTAAACTGAGCACTGCTGAAGGCTCCGCCAGGCGTATTTCTACGAAGGAGAATGTTTTGAGGCGGAGGCAGGAGAATGGCGTGAACCTGGGAGGTGGAGCTTGCAGTGAGCCGAGATCGTGCCACTGCACTCCAGCCTGGGCGACAGAGCAAGACTCCCTTTCAAAAAAAAAAAAAAAATTATCATTTATCCAAGCTTTAAGCCATGGCAGAAAGTATTTTGTTCTCTTTTGCCTTTTTAAATAATAACTTTGTACATGTTTCTGAGGTTGTATTGGAGGTGTTGTATGAATTTTAAGGAACTGATGTGAAAAAACACTGAAAACCATAAAAAATAATTAATTTTTACATTTTTTACTTTTTTTTTTTTTTTTTTTTTTTTTGAGACAGGGTCTCACTCTATCACCCAGGCTGGATGGGCTGGAGTGCAGTGGTAGAATCTCGGCTCCCAGATTCAAGTGGTTCTTGTGCCTTAGCTTCCCGAGTGGCTGGGACTACAAGCACGAGCCACCACACCTGGCTGATTTTTGCATTTTTTGTAGAGATGGATTTTTGCCATGTTGCCTAGGCTGGTCTCAAACTCCTGAGCTCAGGTGATCTGCCCACCTCGACCTCCCAAAGTGCTGGGATTACAGATGTCAGCCACTGCACTCAGCCTGAAAATGTTCATTTATTTATTTTTATTTTATTTATTTGTATTATATACATATTTTTGAGACCGAGTCACTCTCTGTCGCCTGGGCCACAGTGCAGTGGCACAATTGTGGCTCACCGCAACCTCCACCTCCTGGGTTCCAGCAATTCTCGAGCCTCAGCCTCCCGAGTAGCCAGGATTACAGGCGTCCACCTCCTCGCCTGGCTAATTTTTGTATTTTTAGTAGAGATGGGGTTTCACCATGTTGGCCAGGCTGGTCTTGAACTCCTGATCTCGTGATCTGCCTGCCTCCGCCTCCCAAGGTGCTGGGATTACAGGCATGAACCACCACACCCAGCCTGAAAATAATTTATTTTAAAAAAATTGGAAAATAACCATAATATTACTTAATGTCAATTACTCACATTTCTAAGAAGTATTTATTTTTTGTGGTTTGATGTAGTTTTTCTTCTTGCCAATGGTGACATTTTAAATACTTTTCCTAGAATTATATTTTCAAATATTTTGGAATTGTTTAAAACGATTAAACTGAAAAACAAGAACAGTAAGTAGTGACTTTGGATGGCAGGATAATGCCAGTCAGGATGCAGAGCAAGGGGAAAGCTCCTGGAAGAGTGTCTCAAGGGTGTCGAGCAAGATGTGTGTTGACAGAGACACGGAGACAGGGAAACCAACCAGGCCCTGCTGCAACTCCCTGCAGAATCAAGACTCGATGTTGAGACCTTAGATCACAACCGCAGGACTGATGATGTGATTGTGTATCAATATACAACCTTTACCTGAAAGAACGTGAAATTATTCCCAATACCATATGATAGCAGAACATTTAAAACAAATAGGGGGCGGGCACGGTGGCTCCCACCTGGAATCTCAGCACTTTGGGAGGCTGAGGCCGGTGGATCACCTAAGCCCCAGGAGTTTGAGACCAGCCTGGCCAACATGGTAAAACCCTGTCTCTACTAAAAATACAAAAATTAGCCAGGCATGGTGGCAGGTGCCTATAATCCCAGCTACTCGGGAGGCTGAGGCGGGAGTATTGCTTGAACCCTGGAGGCAGAGGTTTCACTGAGCCTAAATTGCACCATTGAGCTCCAGCCTGGGGGACAAGAGTGAAACTTTGCCTCAAAAAGAAAAAAAAATAGGATTCCTCCTTTAGGTTTGTCTAAGAGCACTCAATATTGAAGCAAAGGGGGAACTGCACCCACACAAGGCCGCTGGTGCTGCCACGTGTGTGGGGCAGATGAGATCCCAGGAGCACTTTGCGAGTGTCCCCCTCCCGAAACACAATGTTAAAAGAAAACCTCAGACAAATTAAATTTAACAGAGTTTAATTGAGCAAATAACGATTCACTGATCCGGCAGCCTCCGAGCCTGAGTAGACTCAGACTCCAGCTCGGCCACGTGGTGGAAGATGTATAGACAGAACACGGAAGTGAGGCACAGAAACAGCCAGAGAGGTTCTAGCCCGGCGTTTGCCTTATTCGAACACAGTTTGACCAGTCAGCGCCCTTTGATTGGCCAAAACTCTGTGATTGCCCCAAGAGCAGGAGGTTAGTCTGTTTCCACCTCCACATAAGCTGCCGTTCACCATGTGCAGAGAACCCTTTAGGCTGAACTTAAAATTCATAAGGAGGCAGCTTTAGGCTAAACTTGATTTGACGCCAAGCATCAAGGCACACAATTCATATTTTCTGGCTGGTCTCTGTCATATTGGATACCACCTTGCAGAAGTGTCTTCAGAGCTTTAAAGTAACCTTCCATGCTGCTCTGAGATACCCATGCAAATAATTCCTCAGCCCAGTCCTGTACCAAACAAGCCCACCACAAAACAACGTGGCAGCCACCAAAATGTCTCTAGCAATCCCCTTGCAAGGGCCAGCTACTCAAGGCCCGAAGCTTTTTTTTTTTTTTTTGAGACGGAGTCTGGCTCTGTCGCCCAGGTTGGAGTGCAGTGGCGCTATCTGGGCTCACTGCAAGCTCTGCCTTCCAGGTTCACGCCATTCTCCTACCTCAGCCTCCCGAGTAGCTGGGACTACAGGCGTCCACCACCATGCCCAGCTAATTTTTTGTATTTTTAGTAGAGACGGGGTTTCACCGTGTTAGCCAGGATGATCTCGATCTCCTGACCTCGTGATCCACCCGTCTCGGACTCCCAAGCCTGGAGCTTTTTAACTATCACTCAGCCTCAATTTTTCCATTTTGAGGAAACTTTTCCCTGATGAAGAGTTAACGATTCCCCTGCCACCCTGACCTGTCTAGGACTGTGTGTGTGTGGAAAAATCATGCCCGGATCAGGCCACATGCCCCTAGAATCAGAACTGTTTCCTAGGGATGTCTAACTTTGTGTGACTGTAGTCCTTGGTATTCTTAACCAGTCACTGGCAATTCATTAGTATTTAAATTTATGCTAATTTCATCAAGGTGTGAAAAGATCTTTTTCTTGCATATACATGAAAGAACCATATTACTATTCAACTGGCTTTTTTCCTCTCTTTTTAACCCAAGAAAAGCTTGTTGTGACTTAACAAAAGAGAAGGCAGAAATATTACAAAAACACAATCTAGAAAAAGCCTTACGTGAAGCTCTTACATTATTATTTTTTTAACTTTTAAATTTCATGTTGTAAATATAACAGTCCTCCTAGAAATATGAGTGTGCAATAGCGGGAGAAATGCCACTTTACATGTGTGTGCACCGAGCTCACAATCAGGCACTTGACATCTTAGGAGTTCAAGATTGCATCCTAAAATGCCATTTACCATATTATTATCACTGCCATTTACATAATTTAGGTTTTTCTCCAGGACAGGAAAAACATGCTACATAGCATTCAATAGCATTTCTCCACCCTAGTGCATCTCACCGATTTGTCTACTAAGGATGTAAAAAGACATCTTCAAAATTGGTCCTCATGTTCATATATATATAATCACATATATATCTCATATATGTTCACAGGCATATCAAAGTGAACTTGCAGTATAGGGGCAAACATAATCTGTCCCGACTGCAGACAGCCTGAAAGCCATCGCCCTGGAATAGGAAACTAGAGGCTTCTGGTGGGGGGGTCACTGCCCCGGAGAAGTCCTCTGGCCCGGTCCACGGTGTTCCCTGCTTCCCCCTGCACTGCCCGCACCTACGGCAGCCACAGTCTCCCCAAAACCCTTGTGATGGCTCCACAAGGCATGCCCTGCCCTTATGATACCATTTAACCGTGTTATAAGGCGGCCTGGCACGAGCTTGTCGCTAGGGCAGATTGCGAGGCCCGTATAGATTTGCTGTCATCCTGTAGGCTTCCCACACAAGACAGAGGCCTGGTGACGCACAGCGGGAACCCGGGGCTTGCAGGGTTAAGTACTCCCTGCCTCCTGGCTGGGGGTTCCACTAGCATCCACAGGCGGGCGGGGCTGGGCCCCATCCCTCACAGTGCCGATGACACGATGGATCTCGCCTGTCACTGTCATTACAGTCAGCTTCACTCCACCTCTGATAAGAAGGCCACTCCCCTAAGCACGGAGAAGGCAGATATTTTTCTACCTAATTTTAGGGAAAGAGCTCTTACAGGTGTCCTTTCAGCAGGATTTGAGATGTCTCACTCTGATCGCACATCCGGGAGGCAGAAGACTCCTATCACTCCATAAATTAATTTCAGTCCTTTAGACTGGAAATATACTATCTGTGCATTTTATTGGAAAACACCAACACTTCTAAAAGGCAGCCTTTCAAATTTTGAAGCGTGGAGGTAAAACTTTTAGAGTGTAGCCTTTTGGAGGTATTTATGAAACCTTAAATATGCTCACACACTCATTCTGGACGGTGTCTTGAAAATTGCTTCATTTGTTTTGTTCGGGGATCAAAACAGCCAAGCATTCTTTTAGAATGAGCAGCAGGGGAAAGCATTGAAGTTATCTCAGCAGGATTGAATCTAGCTTTTATCGTGTTGAGACTCATGTGCAAACTACAGTGTTTGTCTCACCTATGACACTGTCATGGAGAGGGCAGGGTAATTGATCCCCCCCAAATGTGGAGTGCAATAAGGATGTCTTATTCCCTACATACAAAAGGGAACTTCTTGTGATGGCTGTGTTAACAGGAGCCTATGCCGTGGCTGAGTGTAGGGATAGTGTGGAAAATGCAGTGGAGAGCCACCTCCTAGGGCTGGAGATGCCAACATCACACTAGTAAGTCCCTGTCATTCTGCATCATCAATGCTAAGGGAAGGAGGAATGTTTATTTTCTGCACGTCGCTGCACTTCCAAAAGATACATTTTTCAGCATGTGCTTCTGAATGCTTTCTTTAAAAATTCAAATATTTTTGCAAGTCAGCTGGGAGTAAGGAGTGAGATCTGGGCTGTTAGAGCTATCAGAGAGAGGGAGCGAGAGAGAGAGAGAGAGAGAAAGAGAGAGAGAGAGAGAGAGAGAGAGAGACCCATTAAACTTCCCCAGAGTTTACTGATTACCCCATCACTTAAAGACAACAACAAAAATTGTTCTACCAATGTTTCCAACAAGCTTTGTTTTGAAGTTTTAATCAGGTCTAAATGGAAAGTGATTGAGAATGGCGTGGTCTGCATTTCAATCCCTGGAAACGCTCCCCGCCCCCAAGTCTTTGGTTGTGTGGCGTGTGGTGTGGCCTTGGGTTTCTGAGTGTTTCTAACATACATAATGAGCTCAATGTCAAGCTGTTGGATCTTTTGTCTTTAACAATAAGCATTTAGCTCAGCTAAATGAATAGAAATTGCTTTAGTGAATTACAAAAGCCAAGGTCTTTTTAATGCACCAATGATGACATTAATTATTTTCGACATTGTCTTATTTTTGCAAATGTATTAACTTAAAATTTGACTTAAAATGTAATAAATTCATTTACTGTTCCAATTAAAAATGTGAAACATTCTTAGTAAATCAAAATGTCTGCTGATGGCGATGACAATCCTCCCCTGATAAAAAATAAACAGTCTGAGTGCATCACCGAATTCATGTGATTACGAATCTAACATAGCATCAGCACCGTCTACTTTTCCCTGTTTGAAAAGCAGTTAGGTGGCCAAGTTATAATGGGCCCCCAGTCACTGCTGTGCTTCCTAAAGGGAGCTTGCCCATGATAGGACCAGTTTCCCAACACTGCCAAACAACAGGGCCAATTTCCCTGCAAAGAAAGTGAGACCAGCATTCAAAAAGTTGCAGTGATCCGTCCTCCAGAACCCCTCCACCCTCCTTCTGCAGTTGCCGAGAGAGATCTGAATGTCTTTTCCTAAATCTCTGTAATCCAATAAGCTTTTGTGTTTAGCAGCTTGTTTTGAAGCCTGTGCAGCACCCCAGCCCAGGTCTCCGCAAGGCCCTCGGCAGGCAGGTGAGCGCCCCAGGGCCTGAGCACTATGCCGGGCGAGAGGCCTGCGCAGCCCCAACCAGAATGTAATTTGTAATTAACTGTCATTTACTTCTGTCTGCATTGACTTGTTGTTCAAAAGACAATGCAACTGGGCTGGTCACTCATTTCCCTTTGTTGTGGATATAATGTCTCTGAGATCTGGTTGTTTTCATAATGTTTAGAAACTCGGGGCTTACTCTCTTGAAACCAGAAGGAGAAGGGGAATTCGCTGAAATAAATCCAACACAAATAATTTGTTATGCCGAGGTACATCAAACATTCTATTTGATGAAATGGGATAAACCATCTTACAGAAGAACCACATACAGTTTAAGCCAGATAATTCAAATGACTGGAGTGAGTGTTCTCCCAAAGCACATCTTTTAAAATGCAGTCTTCAAAAGGCGATCTGTTCTGTAGCTGTAGACTCTAATTTATGCTCGCTTTTCAGTTTAATTATTTGCTTGTCACACTTTTCATCAGGAGAAAAATAAACAGAATGTGTGATAGGCCTTGGATTGGGGGTCCGTATTTCCAAGATTGGCAAGTAATTCCAAGTTTAACTACTTGGAAATTAACAAAGCTTAGCGTCCATTTGAACAGAAAAGACTGGGAAAGTATTAAGAGGTTTTAAAAGCAAAAACATCAGACATTTTTGCAATTCGATCCCTAACAAATGCTCTGCTCATTCTTCCATATTTTGGGGGATTATAATAGTCTTGAGGGAGAGTAAATAGCTCATCTTAAACGTTTAAAATTTTTACTTAAACATCTCAAATCTTACTGCAAACAGGAATGTCTGGAGGTTTAGAGTGCTCTGCAGTATTTTTCCTTTCACTCTCTCGTTGCTATATAGTGGCATCCAGTGTCAGGCAAGTAATCCTTTGCAAGTCAGTGGGGTGCCAAGCAGGAGATAATGGCATAGGGAGTCACCCTGAGTCCCCCTCCCCTGAAAGCTGGGCTTCTGACCTAACCCAGGTCTCTCATCCTCCCAGGACCAAGAATGCAGAGGAACCTAATTGCCTGTTTATCTTGGAAAGTGTGGAGCCATCTCAGTTGAGCTAACAGTCCCCATAACACTGTTTTCAAATGCATCGAACAAACGAAGTCCCCGTACAAAAAGGAGCTCAGACCGTCCGTTAGATTGAGCCTCAAGCCTGGACAGGTGGGTTGACTGCCACTTAACTTTTCCCATCATTTTGAACCATGGAGAGCTCCACCAGCCCCACTTCTCTCTCTATTAATGTGAAATATCTCCACACGGAAAGAGATCTCTGTAGAATATCTGTCGTGTGTCTTGGAGAGAGAGTGTGGGCAGAGGGGAGTTTTTATTCAGACCACAGGTAATGCAGGCACCAACCCCAAGAAGACCACCTGGGGAGGGGGCCAGGCCCTGCTGGCCCTGGGCAGGGTACCGCCTGCCTTCCAGCTTCCAGGGACAGCAGTGGTGGCATCACCATTGAGCAGCAGCCACTCAAGAGTGTGAGAGTGCATTTTATGCTCGGCTTCCTCAAAACTGCAGAGTTGAAATTTACACCTTAGCTGCTGTGCTTCTCCCTGCTGTTAATTGCTAAAGGGAGCGCTGACCCTTTTGATCCGGGCGTCAAACCGCTAAATGCTCAAGTCTACTAAACTCTTCAGCAGGGCGGTGGCCTTCGATGATGAAGGTTCACTCATTCTCTCTCTCTCTGGCTTTCTTGGTTTACATCCAAGTTGCACAGAAATAAGAGATGACAGTTGTTATAGATATACCGGTTTAATTACTTGTCAGCTTATGGCTGGTATCTCGGCCAGTTGACGCAGAAGCTTAACTTCCTTCCAGTAGCTTAAATCCTGACCAACTGCTACAGCTTCTGTGTGTAGCCATACAACTCTGGATATGTTTAAGATAAAAAATAAAATTGATGAGCCATCTTCCTGATTTACTAGCTGAAGTCATCAGCCTCTGGTGCCCCTGATTCCATATAGACCTCAAGTGATGGGAATGACACAGCCATGCTGACATTTAGGGGCTGGGGATACGTTTTAATTTCATTTTATAATTTCCTCGAGACTACACTAATACACCCCTTATGCTGGTGTAGTGCAAATGGGAAAGCACACATTGTATTCGTGATAAGGTGGAATTATAGCCAGGAGAATACAAATAGTGTAAATAATATAAAGAGATTTCTGCTGCTCTAATCCCAACCCTTCCTGGGTCTGAAGAGAGACCCGAATGCACTTGTGATTAAATGTTTTTGTCTGTCTCCACACTCAACCAGTCCCTTGTATTCAATTTCAACCCTTCCATTTAATATTGGGTTTATTTCTCAGCATCTCCGTTTGAAACTCTGCTCCACACAGCAGCCACCCTTGACCCTGGCCTTGCGTGCAGGCCCCTTGTGCTCCACAGGTTGGGGCAGGACTCAGTGGTGAGGCTGGTTTGACCACAGGCCAGCTCCTGGCTGTGCTGTGCCTCTCTGTGGTCCTACAGCAGGCTTTAGGGTGGTGTGTGTGTGTGTGTGTGTGTGAGTGTGTGTGTGTGTGAGTGTGTGTGTGTGTGTGTGAGTGTGTGTGTGTGTTTATCCCTGGCTTTGTCATCCTCCAAGATACATAGTTTCCATTGAACTGAAGCAGATTATTGGTTACTATAGTTTCCCTATTGCTCAATTCAGGGCTGTGAAAAGCCCAGCACAGTGGGTTGCAAAGTCCAGTTAGAAGGAAAGAAGAGGAATAAACGCCCCTCTACCTGGTCTTCCCTCTTTGAGATAATCTCGGGTTTGTGAGACCCACAGTGAAGGGCTGGGTCATTGTTTGCCACTTAAAGGTGTCTTCTATTAAGTTTACTTTCGAAGTTAAGTGAAGCTCCCAGACGCACGGGGCTTCCCCTGCGTGGCCGTTTTCGGTGAGCTCAGGGGCTGCCGCCAGACTGGTTGATGCCCTCGTTTGCTGCCCAGGCCTAGGGCTTGAGTGCGCTCTCCACTCTGGCACAAAAGGGCGCTTTCCGCTTTTAGGCTTTGCAAAGACATATTCCGGGCTCTGATTCCCTGATAAAATTGCAGCGCCCAGAATTTTGAGGTGAAGATACGGGAAATGTACATTAAGAGAGCTGAAAACGACCTCTTTCAGTAGACCATATCCACCCAGAAGCATCTTCTGAGGGTGTGGGCACAGCTAATGCCTTCCAGGAAGCAACAGACACAGGTGACGGGGCCTGGCCATGCCCTGGGGATTCGCGAGGGGGCTTTGTGCCTCTGGTGACGATGTTCACTTTCAGCCGAGGATGGCCAGGAAACAGTTAATTTGATTTGCGAGGCGAAAAGGTCGCATGTTTTGTTCAGCCCTTTCTCAGCCCCTTCCTCCCTCGCTCGGCCCCAGATCCATGGCAGCGCGGTTTCTCTTTGCCATAGTCTTGGCTGTGTCATGGCTGCATCCCACGTGGGCGACACACAGTGCCCCAGCGCCAGGCAGCGGGGACAATGGTCCCCAGCTCAGGGGGTTCCTTTGCCGGCATCCCTTCCCCTTGGAATGCGCTTTCTTGCACCTCCTGTTTACAAACAAAATAAAACCGCACCAAGCTAAACAGCCAAAAGACTCCACAACCAGCAAAATAAAGCTAGAGTCAAAACTCCAGGAAAGGTTAAATGTTACCAGTCCCCAGTAAAAGCACAACCTTGTTCTCAGACTGGTATTTGACATTGCTGAAGGTTTTGTCTTGATTATTTTCAATAAAATTCAAAGTAAGGATGACTGTCTTGGCTCACTAAGCAACAAGGTTTTATCACTAATTACAATCCTTTATTACCAGTAGTTTAATAGGTTTATGATAGGTCATAAAACAATTCAGCATGGGAGTACATAAAAAGAAAGGGTTATACAGCTGTGACATCTTAATATCTATTCATTGTAATCATTTTATGATCTTTAATGGTAGTATTTTTTATTAAAATATGTACATATGCCTTTACATGGGCTGTGGTGCCACCAAAACCGGGAGGCAGAGTGAAAATCACATAAATATATACTAAAATACTTAATGAGGCATTTCAAAAACTTCTATTGTCAAAAGCATGTTGGCTATATCACATGTGTGGAGTCTCATTATGGGTAATTAAAATAAAATTATAAGTGCTATAATAATTCTAACCTTGAAGGCACAATAAAGGATGGTTATATTTGCCTTCCTAGCCCACACATCTGAGGCATTTTCTTCATTAATTATATTTCACATAAGAATAATGATGCTGTGTAAGACTGAAATTCCAAGGCGTTTGCTAAATTCTGTGAATTCCAGTCTTTCTCTTGCGAGCATTTGTATGCTTAATTATATTACTACCTAAAGTTATATTCTGAGAGGTGCAATATGTAATTTACACGGTTTGAAGGAGGGTGTTTGTTGCTGATGTTAATTTTATTTTGTAAACCAATTAGTAAAGTAAATAAATTAGAAGAAGCTGAGCTTATGAGTTGAGAGTGCATCAGGGCTGTGCTACACAGCCAAGCCAGGGATCAAATGGATTCCATTGCTTTTCCCAACTTCCCACTCCAAAATGTTTTTGTTTTCAGAACACGGGGCTTTTCAGCACTCTCTTTGGGGGCAGGGTGGCTGGGGACGGAGTGCAGAGCTACATGCCTATCGTTTTGTGGATAGTTGGAAAACCTATTTGTTTTTGCAGATATGACCTCAGTATTGGATTCCATTTTTCCAGCACAGGGAGCATGATGGCCCTGGATTGGGGGGAAAAATCTTTGATTTGTTTGTGGATTGTGACCTCTGATAGTAAATGATTTGGAAATTTAAAACGAACACCAGGATTACAAGTTTGCTGTGTTTTTTATATATGTGTATGTGCATATCTACATATACACCCACAGGCACAGACACACACACACACCTAAACTCAAAAAATTCTCATAAAAGCTAATTTCAGCTCCAGGCTATGACTGGAGTCTGTGGCCCCCTGCCTCCACCCTGAAGCTGGTTTCCTCACCTCTGTTAGGAACTCTGATTTAGAGAACAGCAAATTCCTGAGCATTTTAGGATCACATTAGAAAGCAAGAGAAAAAAAGTAAAGTGACCCTTAGAAGCTGCAGCGAGATTTTTACTGATTTAAATTAATTAAACAAAATCATTTAAATAAAATGTGTTGGTGGACACACATTTTGTAAATTTCAAGTACAATAGTAACTTAACACAGGCGAAAAAACAAAACAAAGCAAAAAACCCCAAAAAGCCCAGTAGATGTTGTCAAGGGAATTACTCCAGTGAATAGACCAGAGTGATTTGTAATTAGCATATAAATTGTATGCATGTAAATGATGCTTCTAAAAGGTATTTGAAAAGTTTATTTTCTTAAGTATTTTAAATAAGACCCCCTGCAACCTTGTTTACAGTACTGATTTGCACTTTCATGAAAAAGATTTGCAGGGCAAAAAAGAAAAAAAAAAGAAAGAAAGAAAGAAAAGAAAACCCTTTAGTCAGGTCACCCCTTTCTTTCCAATTCTCCTGCCTTTGCTTTATCACAAATTACAAATTAATGGCATACAAATTAATGAGGTTTTTACAGTATTCAGTCAAATCATGCAACAAAAAGCTTTAATTCAAACACTGGAGCTTGATTATTATAATTTATTTAAATGTAATGCACTGTTTGCTAAATTTCACAGGGCTGGAATCAATATGTAATTTAAAGTTAATTTTGAAATAGAGGAGCAGAAGTGGCCTGGTTCTCAAAGAGGGTGGCAGGCTGCTGTAGTCTTATGAAAACTACAAACTGGTGCTTCACGGAAGCAACATGTTTAAAATGATGGAGAAACAGCCAGACCTGAGTACAGAAAGCACAGCTGTAGGGTCAGACTTGCAAGATCCCCACTTGTGGACTAGACCACTTGGGAGCTTTGGCTCTTGCAAAGGCATTTGTTTCCATGTAGTCACCACGGTTCGCCCACATGTAGGTTGGATGGCCCATGCTTTCTGCTCACGACTTCACTTGCTGCATTTTGTGGATGAATAACACTGGACACTGCAGCTGTCTTCCTGCATGTCCTTGAGTCCAGTCTGCCTTGTGGACACCTGCTGGGAGCAATCGTCAGAGGGAATGCAGCACCTCTTCCTTAAACAAAAGAGGCAGCAGCCTTGAGTGTGCAGTAGTAGATCCTTTACCTTAGGTTGTAGAGAGGCAAGTCGTTTCTTTCCTGCAGGACCCTGGTCTTGGGGGTAGATGCACAACACGCTTCAAATCCGGATCTTTCCTTGCCTGAACAATGAGTGTTCCCGGTGGAACCCACTTTGGGAAACACTGGGGTAAGGCTTTCTTCATCCATCAATGAGCCGGTCTTTCCCTTTTGCTATTTAGTTGGTTTCATTTGCATTTTTTAATTAATTTGTTTCAAAAATTAAAGAAAGAAATTTGCACAATCATTAAAATAGATCATGAAAGTCTTCCTTGCCAACTCCCTCTTCACCCAGAGACAGTCTCTCTTTAACAATTTCTTTTCAAAGAAACAATGTATCCATATCCCTCCTGCAGGCACCTGAGTCTTCTATGAAGTCAATGGAATCGTGCAGAAACTTCTCTATGTGGTAATGTTTAATCACCTATAATTGGGAGATTGTTCCTCTGCCTCCCACAGGGTCCTTGTCTTTCCCGTGGCTCCCCGGCGTCCAGGCCCACACCTGAATTTATTCAGCAACTCCCCTCAATGGCCATTTTAGTAGGTTCTGATTTTTTAAAACTTCATTGTACATTTCCTCATACTTACTGCTTTTGGATGACTTTAGGGAGCATTTCTGATAGTAGAATTATACCATCAGCAAGTTGGTAGAATTAAGCTTTTTAGCTGTTAACCCAATTCTCCCCAGGTAGCTTATGAAATTTACATGCCCCCAGTCATGTAGGACAGGGCCTGGATTTCTAGACTGTGGTTGGCAATAGGGTTTTAAAAGTTTTTTGTTGTTGTTGTTGTTGTTTGTTTCTTTTTGTTGTTGTTGTTGTTGCTGTTTTCAAATGGAAAAGTGGGTACCTATGTGTTATTTTGATCTGCAATATTTAATTATGAACTAAATTGTATAGTAGAGCCTCTTAGTTATATTCTTACTGATATTTTTGTGCTTCTTTTCTGTGAACTCTGAGTTCACATCTTTTGTTCTTTTCTTTTCTAGTACATTCTGTATTTTCTTATTAATTTTCTTATTAATTTCCACAAAACATCTCTTTGTCCATGGTACTGTTAAATTGGTAAAATACTGTAATAGTGTGGATTTGGGGGTGTAAATTAAGTAAGCCACTGTGTAGAACGTTGCCCAGCCCAGTCCTCAGCTTAGCACTGGTGAGTTTTGACAATGGGAGTGGTTTGACACAATGGGAGTTCCTTTTTTTTTTTTTTTTTTGAGATGGAATCTAGCTCTGTTGCCCAGGCTAGAATGCAGTGGTGTGATCTTGGCTCACTGGAACATCTGCCTTCCGAGTTCAAGTGATTCTCCTGCCTCACCCTCCTGAGTAGCTGGGATTACAGGTGCCTGCCACCATAGCCAGTTAATTTTTGTAATTTTAGTAGAGATGGGGTTTCCACGTGTTGACCAGGCTGGTCTCGAACACCTGACCTTGTGATCTGCCCGCCTTGGCCTCCCAAAGTGCTGGGATTACAAGCTGAGTCACCGCTCCTGGCCTGACAATGGGAGTTCTTTTGGTCATGGATTCCTCTCCATCTTCACCAAACGACATCTGGATTGGGTATTATTTTTTGGATGTCTTACCCTCCATGACACAATACATCGATTCAGTTATGGACACTTTGAATCTGCTCAGAGAGGTACATGGGCTACATTCTTTTTCTGAGACTGATGATTGCCTTGAAATATGCCACTGAAATGCTCCTGTTCTGTAACAATCAGTCCAAAGATGCAGTGAGCGAGTGAGCTTAATATTTCCTGGTAGAAAGACGTGAGAAAGGCAAAATTAGACAAATGTTTTCTGTCCTTTAGTTTAACAAAATGGGCAAAGGGCACCTGTTCTACTTTCAACACAGAGCTCGGCAGTGGTGCCTCACTGCATTAGCTTCAGGCTGCTAGGGGGCCCCTCAGGAGAGCTTGGCTGTCTCCAAACTCCCCGAGAAAGGCCCCGTCTCCCCCCAGCCAGCTGGACAGATGAGTGACGAAGCCAGATCACGGGACCCACGTCCTCCTACATCAGTGGCCTTCAGCTGGGAATGACTCTGCTGCCTGTGACATTTGACAATGCCCGGACACAGTGTTGGTCCTAACACCCGGGGAGGGAAGTGTGCCAACTAGTGGGGAGAGGCCAGGGGTGCTGCTAAGTGCCCAACAAAGCACAGGGCAGCCCCCAACAATAAAGTTTCCTGACCCCAGATGTCAGTAGGGCTGAAGTTGATAAATGGTGTCCTGGAGGAGACCTTGCCTTGGGACAAAGAGAAGGTGAGACTCCACCCTCAACCAGCCCCTGCTGCTTCTGCTGCCATCAGACTTCAGGCCTCATCTCCGGGGGGGTTCTCAGCCAGGTCCTGCTGTCACAGGCTTTCCTCACCCTGTCCCCAGCTCTAGGGCTGAACACACTAGCGGTGCACTGTGCCACCACCGCCTCCCGGCACTTCTCAGATCACCCCATTTGATCTTCCCAGAACCAAATGAGGCACATCAGGATTACTCCTCAATATTAATGAATTATGCCGACTAACAATTCTCCTAAGGATGTGAATGCCTCAGACAGGCATCGTGTTTGTCTCCCTTAGGTATTAAAATGGGTTTAAATCTTTTAATTACATTTTAAATATTAATATTTTAAACATATGCGTAAATATGCATTAAGACTCTCAAATAGAAAACTTTCAGAACAACAGGGACTGGAGTTGGGTTCTGCGAATGTCAACAGTGCAGGGATCACCCTGCCTGCCCTCTCTGCAGTGCTGGGTGGCACAGGGCGTATGCCCTGCAGGGCTGGGAGAGACTGACTCCATCAGCTCAGCATGAACCTTACCTTCTTGCTGACTTGCAAGACACACAACCAGCCTGGCCTCAGACTTGGTGGCTCTGAGAGCTGGATCTGGTGCTGAATTTGGAGCGGAGCCGGAAAGGGGCTGCAACCCTGGTTTTATCAGGCAAGAGCCCCCAGGGAGGACTCCTTGCCCTTTTGACTCAAGGACTTTCTTAAATGTGGCTCCCAAGGTCCAGGCAGTCTGAACGCAAGACAGCAAGTGTGTCTTGGTAAGAAAAGGGGCAGAGCCGCATCCCATATTGTGCTTCTCCGTTTTTTGAGTGCCATTCTATAGAAGGAAGGCCTGTGACCGAGGGGTAAAAATAGTTCCTACCACTCAGCGACAAGGACCCAGCCACTGGTAGCAGATGGGGCAACAATCACTGAGACTTTCTCCCTGATGTTTTGCTAATAAAGCACCTCCTGCTCCTGAGTTTGAAGAAAAATGTGTCCTGATTCTTCACATGACTTTTTTGTTTATGAAATGTTGAAGTGTCACAATGGACAGAGGGTGCCGCTTATCAACAAATCAGCCCGCTGGGTGTCATGACCACCCATGTACCACGAGCAGTTTGGCTTCTGAGCCACGGGGAGAGAGCTCCCAGCACCACCGCGGGCACTTTTGGTGGGGACGTTCAGTCATTTTCCATAAATCTACCACTACAAGAGCAAGGCCAGTGATTTGGCAAGTTGGTGTCCTGTTTATTTCGGAAACTCTGGATTATCTACATGTAGAGCAAGAACAGACTAAAAATAGCAGAAGAAGAGGACACAATAAAAGGATGCGTGATTCAGAGAAGCAACATAAGACAGAGGAATGCGGACAAAGGACACCAGTGAAACAAATAAACGGTGCTCCTTTAATTCAGGTGTCAACTCTGCAGGGCAAAGTCCAGGAGACAGTGTCTCAGCCACACCCAGGTCCTTGGGAAAGTGACAAATCACCCTTAGCTTATGCCAGGGACAAAGACAGTATGTATGGCAAAACCTTTAGAAATAGTTCTATCGAAATAGACAAAAATTTAAAAATGGTAGTTTCGGAGAACAAATTGTAGGTAGGTAGAACACACACTCATTCAGGAGACTGTATTTATCAGGCAGAGTGAAGGGATGAGGGGAGGCAGCCCCAGTTGGTGGGAAACCATGTGAACTGTGCCCGTGATGGAGGCCCCACATGTGCATGGGGGCTGCCCCTAGGAGGGAGGACGGGCCTTGTCGACAGGTGTGACAGAAAGCCATTGAGTAAAACCTCAGCTGTGGAAGAGACAATTTCTGTTTAAAAGGACACCTGCCGGCCGGGCGCGGTGGCTCACGCCTGTAATCCCAGGACTTTGGGAGGCCGAGGTGGGCAGATCACAAGGGCAGGAGATCGAGACCATCCTGGCTAACACGGTGAAACCCCATCTCTACTAAAAATACAAAAAATTAGCCGGGCGTAGTGGCGGGTGCCTGTAATCCCAGCTACTCGGGAGGCTGAGGCAGGAGAATGGCTTGAACCCGGGAGGCGGAGCTTGCAGTGAGCCGAGATTGTGCCACTGCGCTCCAGCCTGGGCGACAGAGCGAGACTCTGTCTCAAAAAAAAAAAAAAAAAAGGGACACCTGCCAACCTTCCTTTGGACACTCAGTGGGTGCCAAGAAGATGGAGGGAACACCCGTAAGCATCTTCCTTTTCTAAGATATTCCCATTGGGCTTTCTTATTCTTACACGATCAGCTGCACTGTGTTGAGTAAGTTATTCTGGAAGAGTAAAGAAGTGAAAACCTGACATGGCAGAAAATGCGTTGGTGGAGACGGAGAGGCAGAAGAGAAGTTTCTGTGGTGCCTTGAAGAATGGTCTTGGTGACATGCTTAAGAATGCAGGTGCCAGTCACATGACTCAGTGTTTCAAACAGTTCCATGCATAACTATTCTTGTGCTGCCTCTATCTTTTTCGCAAATACTTATTTAGACTGATGTCTTATAAATTAAGAAATAAGAGCAAATCAGCCATTGATACACCTTTATGAAATTTGGTAATAAGTTAATATAGAAGCAACAAAAACTTATTTTAAAAATTATATCTATTTAAAATAAATTATAATTCAAAAGATTAGCCCTTGAATTAGAACTCGATACGTTCTTTCTTTCTTTCTGTCTTTTTTTTTTTTCTGAGACAGGGTCTCACTCTGTCACCCAGGCTGGAGTCCAGTGGTGCAATCTCAGATCACTGAAACCTCAGCCTCCCAGGCTCAAGCAATTATCTCACCTCAGCCTCCTGAGTTGCTCAGACTACAGGCGCACACCACCATGCCCAGATAAATTTTTGTATTTTTTTTATAGAGTCGGGGTTTTGCCATGTTGCCCAGGCTGGTCTCAAACTCCTGAGCTCAAGTGATCCTTCTGCGTTGGCCTGCCAAAGTGCTGGGATTACAGGCGTGTGAACCACTGCACCTGTCCAGATAACTTCCGTTCAAAAATACGCGTCAGAATGAGAGATTTTTGTTGCTGTTATCCTCACAAAGTGAGGTATCAAAACTATGAATTGAGCTAGCTTGTGTGGATAATATAAGACACAAAACGCCAACATAAAATAATTACGAGACATTTTGATTTTTGAGGGGCCAAGCAAAGTCTCTTTGTATAACTATGTGTGTTGGTTATTATGGTATATTGATAGACATAATTGGTTTTATTTGTTCATATGTTTGTTTGTTTTTGGTTACAGTCTTCCACATTCATCCATCGTACAACCTTGTTGGAGATATTTCCTGACGTTGATAAGAACGTTAAACCTCACGTTGTGAAGTGATTTAAACTTTCTGAAGGAGGATGAACACTTCCATCTGGATTAGATATTGGAGTCTGCACTGTGGCCATTTATTTCCTGAGATGGATGTGGATAGCAGTCTAAACAGGGGCTTTAAATCACGGCCAAAGAGCAGCCTGGTTTGCTGACAGCTGCTTTGGGGGCCCGTGGTCCCTGCCCTCATATTTGCTGTTGATACACTCTACAGTTTTCCCCAAATCACTTAATTGCTTTTAGTTGCACTTTGTCTCGCTCTAAATAGTGACATTGTGCACAGCTTCGTGACTTCAGAGACTTAGAGGAAGCAGACTCGGAAGCATTTGTCATTGGCCATTGTGGGGTATAATGTCCTAATGCACAGAAGTTTCAAAAGGGCTTTAGGAAACTGATAAATTAGGTACACACATGCACACACACACACACACACACATGCTAACAAACTGGGAAAACTCTTGTTGGTGTTTTTAAAATATTAGTGATGGAGTTAGTCAGTGCCTGAATCTGTCACTTTCAATAATTCACATAACAGACATTGACTGTGTGCTGGAAAGTATGTTACATGTTACAGAGGCACAGTGCTCAGTGCCTACTCAGGGCATTGTGGTGCTCTTGGTCTTCATGGGGAAGGAGAGTGTGATGGTTAGTTTTGTGTGTCGACTTGGCTTGGCTGTGGTTCTCAGTTGCTTGGTTAAACACCAGACTGGAGGTTGCTATGGACGGTCTTTGTAGATGTGATTCCCATTTACCTCAATTGACCTGAGGTAAAGCAGATTTCTCCATCATGTAGGTGGGTCTCATCCAACCAGTTGAAGGTCTTAAGAGGGAAGACTGAGGTTTCCTTGAGAAGAAGAAATTCCATGCCAAGACTGCAGCACAGGAAGCCTGCCTGGCTCCCCTGCCTGCCAGCGGGTGGAGTTGAGACTTGATACTGCAGCGTCAGCTCTTACCAAGCTTCCAGCCTGATGACGGCCCTTTCAGGTCTGTAATTTGTGAGCCAATTCCCAGCTCTATGTCCATGTGTGTGCATGCGTGTGTGTGTGTGTGTAGAGAGAGTGTATCTATGTGCTTCTCTGGAGCACCCAGACTAACACTGAGTGTAATCAAGACATTATAGCCATATAATTGATGGTAAAATAAAATTGGCAATTAGAGAGTATGCAAGCCCTGAAGAAGATGGGAAGACTCACAGTGAGCTTCCCTGTTAGTTGAGCCATTGGTTGAGAGCAGGACTTGCCATACTGGCCAGCCAGCGGAGACAATTCAGGCAAAGAAAAGAGCCTGTGCAATGGCGCAGACACAAAAACGCCAGCTGTTCTTGGGCAGTGGGAGCGTTTGGGGAGTGGCAGATGCAAGGCTGGTAGGTGTACTGGGGGAAAACCAAGGGTCTGGGAAGTCTTTCAGTCAACGGGAGGGAGTGTCGTTATCAGATCTACACAAAAACAAACAGACAACAAACCTTGGCTGCAGGGCAGAGAAGCCCAGAGCCAGGCTGCACTTTTTGGGGGTGTGGACAACTTTGAATTCCGAGGAAAGTGAGGGCTTTCTCCCCTAAGAATCTGTTCACACACATGCGTGTTATAAGTCTCTGGTTCCAAGGAGTTCCAATGCCCTGGAGCCCATGGGGAAGATCCAGCCTGGCCTCTGGCTTGCTGTGCTGCACAGCTGGGGTTGCAGACAGCAAGGACTGAAAAGCCACTGTGGCCTGTTAGGCACTGAAACCGTTGCACTGTTAGGTTTAGCAACTGGCCCGGAAATTGGGATTCCAGAACCAAGACGTTAGGTGCTGTGGATGCATTTAATCAGACCCAATATAGATGCTGCAATTCGCTGTGGCCCCCATCAAAGTCAACAGCAGCAGAGAGGCTGTGGTCCTGGGCCCTCAAACCTGGCAGAGTCAGACCAATGAGCTTGGATTTGCTTCCATGACTCCTGGCACTGTGATAGGTTCTGTATCTGATGCGTTGTCTGCATGGCTGACCAAAGGAGGCCAATTCTTTCTAGCTGTTACACCAAGATCACCTCACCTCACTGAGAAAGACCTCAGTCCCAAAGTAGAGAGGTCGGTTAAAAGGTTGCATTAAATTACCTTTTTGGACGTGGAGGTAGTGACAGTGACCTGCAGGTGGTGTGCACGCTCCAGAGTGCCTGTGGCTTTTGCCAGGTGGGACCTTCTCTCCAGGCGGTTTCTCTTCAACAGAATGGATATTCACGGAGGTTCTCCAAAGGGCAAGAAGGTGTTCTGGGAGCAGCATGACATTGCAAAGATGCAAAGTCTCATTTTTGCCCTGACAAAGGTGCAATGGAAAACAACTTTCATCCCTAATGGCCTCAGTTTCCCTTTACTCTCTCCTTCAGCCAACCTGCAAGGCATCGTCAGAATAATTTTTCCTATTTCCTAACCCCCATATCACTCATAACTCCATTCTGAGAAGTTTTTCGAAACTGTTCTCCATCTCAGTGAAGCTGGAATCCCAGGTCCAGGCTTACCTGGTGGTGCTCAGAGGTCAACTGAGAAGGTGCAGGGTTTACAGGGAAGTCGTAACCTGGGGCAGGTAAACAGTTTGCATCTGGGCTGACTGTAGAGTGACCTGAGAGTCCCAGGTGCACCTGTGCCTCATCCTGATGGCACCGTTGCTGGTTGTAATCTGGCCAGCAATGAACTTGGAATGCTCAGTGAATCACATTGTATAAAAACAGGAAGCTTCTGTGCTTTCCGATTGCATATTGGATGTGAGAGCCCCCATCCTATGGCAACCCTTGCAAGCAGAAGATGTTAGTGCGAAGGAAATATTAAAATTTCTGTGACCCAGCTGTCAGATGCTTGGAGATCCCGATGTTATTACTGGACATTGGATGTTGTTACTGTTAAACCGTCACGTACTGAATCATTCTGTTAGCAGCCTACTCCCAACGCTGAACACGTCCCCTCATCCAGTGGGATATCAAAAGCAGCCCTGAGAAAGAAACTCAAGGTGTGGTGCACTCTGCACAAGTCTCCGGTTCCCTCTGTTGAGGTTTTCTTGGCTCTCATGTCACGAGATTTCGGATGATTCTTAAGCCCATGGAAGTGGGTAATCATGAGACAAGACAAAACTGGGTTTCCTATTGTTTGATGACTGGCAGAGTCTAGCGTACATTTGGGCTGACTGTGGACTGATTGAAGCTCTGTTCTCTGTGTGTTGACTTTGGGGCAGTTCCCCTAGGCCTAGTGGGAAGGCCGTGTGGCTGCTTGGCTGGCCTGGGGTGCAGCGAGCAATAGCTCCCAGGGTTGGCCAGGAGGAGTTTGTGCTGCCTTCTTGTTGGATGGTGTCCTCTTCCCTCTAATGTCAGCAGAGGCACTGGGTCAGGAAAAGGCAGCACCGGCGGCAGGAGCTTGTTCACCAGAGGGTTGGTGAACATCACAGCACACACAGCTCTGTGGAAGGGAAGCTCACATTCAGGGTCCTCTGCATCCCGCTCCTGTGCTTCTCGTCATCAAAGCATCCTTCACAACCGGCTTGACTCCCCTTCTGCCCTCTGCAGCAAGCCTGGCCCTGGGCTCTTGGCTCTCCCAAACACTTCTCTGTTTTGTTTTGTTTTTCCCCTTGGGTGAGATAGAATGGCCCCCTTCCCCTGGGGTGGGGGTGGGGGTGGTGGTTAGGCTCTGATAAAATCCCAGCAGGCTAGGCGCTGATAAAATAGTTCTGTTTGAGGTCTGGCCTTTTCATGACAGAGTATTTTGGGCATATTTTAAGATGGTTCCTTTTTCCCTCCCCCTGCTGGGAGTCCCAGGGCTTTTTCTCTAATCTTATTTTTCTCTCATGAGTTTGGGGACCCCTAGGAATAAGCCCCCCGAGACTGATCTCTACGGCTTGTCCACATTGAATCTCTGGCAGCTCATCAAGGAGGATTAAGTCTTCCTACCCTGCGCTGGTTCCAGTCTCCACTTCTGCTCATGGGTTCGTGCTCCCACAGGCTGTGACGCTGTGTGTCTGCCTGTCTGTCTCTCCTGCTCGTGGGTTCGCACTCACGCAGGCTGTGACGCTGTGTGTCTGCCTGTCTGTCTCTCCACTTTTGAAAGCAGCAATTTGCCTGTGACCTCACTTCTCTGAGGGATCCAGGAGTTGCTGATTTCTAGTTTGTATAGGTTTTTATTTGAGTGCATGGGAGTGAGGATGTCCAACATCTTTTCCTGCTGGACCAGAGGCTGGAAATGTCCTGCCTTTCTTAAATGTCTCTAAAATCTTGTTCTCAGGGGAGGATACAAAGGTCATTCATTCACTCCTTCTGCCTGTCTGTGCACATTTTCTGGGCTCACACTGGTTTTTAGGCCTAGAGCACACAGGAGGGTGCCGTGTGGTCTTGCTCTTGTCCTGGTTAAGAAGGCCAGGACAGACAGGAAACCAAGTCCAGTGCAATGTTGTGTGAAGATTTAGAAGGAAGGTTCTGTGTGGAAGAGAAGACCATGACCTGTATTAATAACCAAGCAAACACCAACTGAACAACAGAAGACAGATGCGTAAGTGCATGTTTACGGGGGGTGCAGTTCTCTCCTGGGGTGGATTTTCAAGGGAAATGAGTTAACAAGGACGATGGTTTGAGGATGAGATAGGAGGGGACTCTTTTCCGAGACTTGTAAAGTGCCTTCAGATACGTGACCTCCTCCTGGGGATGTGTTTCAGGAATCCTTTTTGGAAGTGAGTCACCTCCATGTGCAAAAAACAGCAGTAGAAAATGTTTTGTTGGCAGCACAGCCGGAGTTTTGGGTATCTGTGGCCTCTTTACACAGAAATCAAAATACATCCATGTTTCTTGCCTTTTCTGCTAAAAATTGAGAAGGGTGTATTTTCAAAATGAGGATAGGCCTCTTAGAATGGGCATCCTTGCTGGGTGCAGGTTCTTTGAATGGTAAGGCCAGAGTCTCTTAAGTGCATGGCTGGTCCCTTTACTGTTGGTTTAATTTACAGTCGGCCTCTTAAGTTTCCAAATCTCCATTTAATTGACATTTTCGGGTTACCAAGATTGTGCTTTGTGTTCTTGTCAACTTTTCTTAAGTTTTTTGCCATCATGGCTATGTAGCCACTTTAAAAAGTCCTTTCGGTTATTTTGAGTCACTCATAAGCAGATATAATGGGAACTACAATACATGCCATTAGGCTACTATTTAGTACTTCTTATATGTTCGCACTTTCTTAATTACATTAAACAATTCTAGCCTGTACACACTTTAGTTTAATTAAAACAAGACTGTTTCCTTACATCTAACTTTCACCTCATGGTACAAGAAGGGAGCTGAAAGACCAGTTGACATTAATGGTACCATCATGCCTCTACACAGCCAAGCTTGCTTGAGAAACCCAATAATGGCTGATCACAGGGACTTCCCTGTTGGCTGTTGGTCCAGAATGGACCACAGTTGTGTGTTTGCATGTTGGGAACCTGCTTTCATGGCTCCTCTGACCCATGGGAGGTGAGCTTGTGAGAGTGTGATCACAGGCAACTCAAGTGGGACTGGTGCCTCGGCCTCACCATTTTGCTATGATGGTATTTCCCTTCAATTATGCTGCTAATTGTGTACGTATCATACATATCTTCTGTATTATGTATAACACACATTATGTCTGTTATGTATAATAGACATATAATGTTGCCTCTAAGGGCCATCTTCTTTGCATATCATTGGATAAGTTGGTGATATATTTACATAAACCATCAACTTATCCAATGATATGCAAAGAAGATGGCACTTCAAAGCAAAATTACATGTCTATTATACATGGACGACTTCAGAAATAATATAAAAAATTACCAACAGGTTCTACTATGAGATGATCAATTTTTTCTTTCTCAAGTCTAATTTTTTAAATATATTTTAGCTTTTCTTATTGGCCTTTTAGTCAAAATATGCCATTGGCCCATCAGACATTAACCTTCTATTTACTTTTCTTGAGGTATTTTTAAAAAGTATTTGTGTAACTTTTAGAAAAAAGTTAATTTTTAAGATTACAAAGTGCATCCCATCAGGATATTAATAACCTGCAGGGCCACCATACTGGCCTCACTGAGTTAGCTAGTGCTCAGTTAAACTAATCGTCAATGCATTCCAGGATACTAGTACAGTCACATGTCACTTAAACATAGGTATAGGTTCCAAGAAATGTGTGGTTCAGTGAGTTCATCATTGTTCGAACATTGTAGAGTGTGGTTACACAAACCTAGACAGTACAGCCTACGCCAAACCTAGGCTATGTGGCATAGCCTATTGCTCCTGGGCTACAAACCTGTACAGGATGAGACTGTGCTCAATACTGCAGGCAACTGTAACACAAAGGCAAGTATTTGTGTCTCTAAATAGGACTAAACAGGGCCAGGTGCGGTGGCTAACCCCTGTAATCCCAGCACTTTGGGAGGCCAAGGCGGGTGGATCACCTAAGGTCAGGAGTTCAAGACCAGCCTGACTAACATGGTGAAACCCCATCTCTACTAAAAAAAAAAAAAAAAATTAGCTCGGAATGGTGGCAGGTGCCTGTAATTTCATAATCTCAGCTACTCAGGAGACTGAGGCGGGATAATCGCTTGAACCCGGGAGGCGGAGTTTGCAGTGAGCCGAGATCGCGCCATTGCACTCCAGCCTGGGCAACAAGAGTGAAACTCCGTCTCAAAATAATAAAAATAAAAATAAATAGGTCTAAACGTAGAAAAGCTTTGGTAAAAATAGACAAAGATTAAAAAATGGTGCCCCTGTATAGGGCACTTGCCATGAATGGAGCTTTCAGGACTAGAACTTGCTCTGAGTGAGTCAATGAGTATGGAGTGAAGGTGAAGGTCCAGGACATTCCTGTACATTACACTGGACACTTAGGCTACACTGCATTTATAAAAAGAAATAAAGTGACTGCGTTACAACCTTACGATGGCCACATCACTAGGTGATAGAAGTTTTTCAGCTCTTCTCTAATCTTACGGGAACATTGTGGCATATATGGTGGGTGTTATGGGGTGTATGACAATAATGACAACAAGGTGGCAAGCTGGGGACACCATGTGCCCTGTGAGCGTCCACTAAGCGGTGCTAGTTCCAACTGTCATTAGTTGGGCCGGGCACCATGGCTCATGCCTGTAATCCAAGGCAGAGGCAGGAAGATCACTTGAACCCAGGAGTTTGAAACCAGCCTGGGCAACACAGAATCTTTCTCTATAAAAAAGAAAAATTAAATTAGCTGGGCATAATATTGCATGCCTGTAGTCCCAGCTATTCTGGAGGATGAGGTGGGAGAATCACTGGATCCCGGGAGTTCGAGGCTGCAGGGAGCTGTGATCACACCAGTGCTCTCAAGCCTGGATGACACAGCAAGACTCTGTCTGAATGAATAAACAAACAAACAAACAAATGCAATTGCAACCAAACTTCTAAAATGCAACTTACATTGTGTTAAAAAAAGGTACAAAACAGAGCCTACAAGCTATAGCCATGAGACTTTTAATAATGCGTTTATATTTGTGTTTTTAAAGTCTATTTAATGCAGCAGAAATCTGGTCAGTGGTTACTGGGGTGAGGGCAGGGCGTGGCTGAAATGGGGCACAAAGAACTTTTTAGGGGATGGGAATGTTCTATATTTTAGTTGCGGTGGTGATTACTGCAGTGTATAAATTTGCCCAAGCTGTGTTCTTAACAATTTTTGTTAACATAATTTGCGTATAACATTTTGCTTTGTTATATGCAAATTATGTCTCAATGATGTTGACTTTTTAGGAATCTCAATATATCATTGACTTTCAAGGCTTGCTGAAAGTAGTTTTAGGAAAGACTTCCAAAACCCTCCAAAACTGAGCATAATTGAAACCCGTGTAAGGGAAAGCTTTATTTAGAATTGAGGAGCCTGTCAATCAGGTCTGGGCAGTTACACAAATGACATTTAGCATTTTCTGCACTGGCTGCCCCAAAACCAGACAAGCCCCAGCCCCAGCCCCAAGGAAGAAAAGAATTGCAGAAAGTGAACTATGATGAGACTATCTTCTGCCAAGCCTGCAAAGACCTACATTGAAGGGACCCCACAGATGTCAGAAAAATGTATCTCCCTCCTCAGATGCAGAAAACCAACTCGTAAGGAGATGAGTCCTAGGAGGGGGGCCTGTTATGAGGCTAAGGCCGGCAGCCGTGGAGCACTCGGTGGGGAGGGCAGCAGCCCCCACAGAGGAGGATGTGAGGCTCTGGGAAGTGGAGTTATTGAATTCAGTGCAGCAAAACAGCTCTTTGCGGTTCCCACAGGTACTGCCTCTATTCAAGTCCTCCCTACGCTGTAGGCCAAGAGAAGCAAGGCCCCTTCATCCTTGGGCTTAGGCTTCTGTTTCAAAGCTGCTTTTCTGACATTGACACCCAGCACCAGTTCAATCCCTCCCTGGCTCCAGTCCTACTTGACCTTGATTGATCCCTAAACCAACCACGTTCCCCAATCCACACATCACTTAACTCAGCTCTGTCTATTCATCTCACACCGGCTAAGAGCTCAAGGTCCTGAAGGATCTTTAGGTGTTTGTGGTGATCCACACACTCGAAGGAGCAGTGCATCGAGACAGCTCAAGCATCCTCCATCAGGTGTATCTAGAAGGATGGAGAAGGCGCTGCCTCCTCCCACCCAAGCTTCCAAGGAAGCAGGATGAACCCTGGACCACACCACCCTCTTCCTCCACAGACTTCATTGTAACAGGCCAGGGCAAATCCTTCCAGAACTTGGAGCAACATCAGGTTTTAGAAGCTTTCCTGTGTGGACCCATATTTTGTTTGAAACTAACATCAAAGAGCTTTCTGACTGAACATATTGAGTTCATTTCTAAGTCTTTTCTGTCATCCTGTTTGGCTGTTAGCTCCTTGCAGACAGGATCCTATGATTTTGCTCACTGCAAAACCCTATAATTTTGCTCACCACAAAACCTCATGATTTTGTCCCTAAAACATTATGCACACATAGTAGGTACTCAATAATTATCTGTTACATGAATAAATTGCATACACACACACACACACACACACACACATCTCTGTTAATTAAACTGCAGTCTGTAGACAGTGTCTTTGTAACAGGTTCAATCCTTAGGGCATAATTTTTCCATACCTTGATTATTGACTCATATAACTCAGATCTGCCGTTATGACATCCAGATGGAATTTCTCTGCTGAAGGCTTATTTTGAAGTCACCCTCAGAAACCAGGAGTCTACCCGGAAGGCCAACTTCAGTGGATAATGCGCGTGGGCTGCCAGCTTTTCCAGTGTGATACTAGTGGGGGCAGGCTTCCAAGCCACATATGGGTAAGTGTTTTCCTGTGTCTTCCTGCTCTGTGGTCTTCCTCCAGATTCCCAGCCTGTGCACCTCCCTGTTGACTGAGGTCCTCGTCCTCACTCTCACAGGCTTGCTCTCTGTGACTCTGTTGACCAGAGGGAGGTGCTGTGGTTTCCACAGACCCACCCTGTGATAGGCATTCTCAGAGCCAAGACAACCAGTTCTGTGTGGGTCTGTCTGTGCCTGAGTCAGTGTGCTGAGATCCACATTTAAAATAGTAGGCCAGGCGCAGTGACTCATACCTGCAATTCCAGAACTGTGGGAGGCTGAGGCAGGAAGATTGCTTGAGGTCAGGATTTTGAGATCAGCCTGGAAAACACAGTGAGACCTCATCTCTACTCAAAACAGAAAATTAGCCAGGCATGGTGGTGCACACTTGTGGTTCCAGCTACTCAGGAGGCTGAGGCAGGAGGATCACTTGAGGCCCGGAGTTCGACGCTGCAGTGAGCTGTGATTGAGCCACTGCACTCCAGCCTGGCCAAAAGAGTGAGACCAAGTCTCAAAAAAAAAAAAAAAAAGTAAAATGCACACTGTCTGGGTGACAACCACTCTGTTGAATGCAGTTTGGCAAGTCCTCTGTAGACTGCAGGAATATCTTTTATTCCAGAAACCTGTGGGTGGACACCTGAGAGGGGACACTGTGAGCACATGCAGCTCACGATTTCAGAAGCATGGACTTCCGAGAGCTCGCAGTCCCAGCGACTCAGGAGCCCGCACGTGTCTGCATGTGGGACTCACACCTCCTGCGCTCTCCATGGCCCAAGTGACCATCTTCTCAGGCTTGAGCTGAACAGGTTTCTAACTGGACTAGACAGGTTTTTTCTCCAGGTCCAGACCAGGGGCAGAGGGGAATTCCAGAATGGGACTCTGAGCATTTCTTTCCTTTGCCTAAAACCCTCGCATATGGGTCTCTACTGCCCTTGGAGAAAATCCAGAATTCCGGTTTGGTCTTCAAGCGGTGCTGCGTGATCCGGCCTTTGCTCAACTCTCTGGCCCCATCTCCCATCCCTCCCAGCTTAACTGATGGTTTAGTGCGGGGGCCTCTCTCTGGGATGCACCCAGGCCAAGGTCCCTCCTGCACTGGGGACTTGCACATGCTCTCCTCCCTCCCTGGAGGGGCCACCGCTTCCCCACCTCACCCAGGGAGGCTTTCTCATTCTTCAGGTCTCGGTTTGGATATCAGTTGTCACAGACCGGGGAAATCCCCTCTTCCTATGGCCTTCACTGAAACGCTTTGCACTATTGCACTTCATTCACTGTTTCCGTGATTGCTTCACTTCTGTCTTTCCTGTGTAGATTCCACAGCAAGCGCCCTTTGTCTCAAGCCCAGGGATAAGAATGAGCTGGCTTAGAATCTATCGAATGAAAGTCTATGATACCTCGGCCAGGCGCGGTGGCTCACGCCTGTAATCCCAGCACTTTGGGAAGCCGAGGTGGGCAGATCACGAGGTCAGGAGATCGAGACCCTCCTGGCCAACACGGTGAAACCCCGTCTCTACTAAAAGTACAAAAAAAAAAAAAAATTACCCAGGCATGGTAGTGGGCACCTGTAGTCAGTCCCAGCTACTCGGGAGGCTGAGGCAGGAGAATGGCGTAAACCCGGGAGGCGGAGCTTGCAGTGAGCCGAGATCGCGCCACTGCACTCCAGCCTGGGCGACTGAACGAGACTCCGTCTCAAAAAAAAAAACAAAAAAAAAAAACAAAAAAAAAGAAAAGAAAGTTTATGACACCTCATTTGCAAGACTTAAAATCTGGCTAGCCTGTTAGAACATTTTCAGAAGTTCTAATGAGTGCTTTGCAACTGTTTAAGAATGTTATCATGTTTCCGGAAAGGAAATATTTAAAGCTTTGCTGTAATAGGTGGTTGAATGCAAAGAAAAATACATCATAGTCAGTCTCCTTGTGCTAAAAACTAAAATCTCTCCCTGTTCCTTTAGAGCTGATCTCTCCATCTCAGCCGCTCTTGACACTGGGGCTGCGTTGTCTTTGTCCTGGGGCCGTCCTGTTGGGTTGTAGGCTGTTTGGTGCCATTGCTGTCCTCTCTCATGAGAAGCCAGCAGCACTGGTATGCAGTAGGCAATAAAAAATGCCTGGAAGGACATGGCAGTGGTCCCTGAAAGGCAACATGGCCCTAGGATGAGAACCCCTGACATGAGATTTTAACCATAAGCAGCCAGCTTCAGGCTGTAAGCATGAGATCCCTCCCACCTGCACGACATTTGCTCATCCTCGAGTGCCCACACAGGCTTCATACATACTTTAAAGTGCCATCTTTTTGGGCTTTTTCTGCAATAGACTCCAACTAAATATTAGGGCTTTAGACTTCCTTTTTCTTTTGCACTGGCCTTTCTGAATGCTGCTAAATCTATCCAGTGTGGAAGCTCAGCTCCTGAGTGAGCCGTAAATATTCCCCGATGCAGTTGGTATTGTTTTACCTGGAATGACACGTTATCTCCATGTTAGAGATGCCGCTGTGGCTCCGGGTCTCAAGGACCCTGAAACTCTTCTGTCATTCCTGTTTTCACTCTAATTTCTCAAAATGACTTTTTGAACATTGGGGAATACTTCACGTGTTTGGAAAGGAAGGCATTTGAGGAGATACTTTAAAATAATAAAAGGGAGGAGTTGGAAAGGAGACGCAGTGACCGTCTGGGTAGGCCTTAGGTGGGGGCCATGTCAGGGCTGCTTGATGAATGGAGGCTCCAGGGGCCCCCTATTTGTTCAGTGCTCTTGTTCTGATACAACTGCGCACAAAACCGGCATTGAAGTGTCTGCCATGAAAACATAACATCACCTGACAACGGTCAGCCCACAGGGCATTGCCTTGAGAAGGCCATATTGTTCTGCGGGGCCGGGGCCCTGGCCCACGGGGTCCTGAGACGTGAAGTCGAGCGAGGCATGCGGAAGACTTTCCAGTACATTAGAAAGGACCTGGCCGCCTCCCATCAATACTGCCCCAGCCCGAGCCTGACAGATGAGAAAACACGGAGAAAGCTCTCCTCTGACTTCCAAGTCCTCCTTTCCTCTCCTTAAAACCCAGAGAACTGTGGCCGAGAGCCGAGCGGACTCACAGCCATGGGTCTGAAAATCCTTGGGGCGGACGGCTGTGGCTGCCTCATTTTAGTGTCTGCCTGTGGCTGGGCATTTTGCATTTCCACTTTTCCCGGGTTTGAGACTAATCACGACCCCTGCCCGGAATGTTTACCTTGCAAACCACAAGCCATTAAGCGTTCAGGGCCACACCCAGGCCACCAAAGCCTCAACCACCTTCTGCTAATGGTTTTAAAGTGCTCCTTCCACTCCTAAAGAGAAAGAATATTTCACGTCAATGCTCATACTTAATTTACATTTTATTTTAAATACAAATAGGAACATCAACATTAAATTATCACATAAAACAGCCATGAAAGGAATTTTTTGTGTGTATGAATAACGCACAAAGACCTTCATGGATTTTTAGCACATTTTACTCTACAAACATCTTGTGTTTGGGATTATAGTTGGATTGTTTGAATATACCATGAGTTCATTTCCCGCTACTTTTAACACCAATTCCACCCCTCAGTGTTCTTATTAATGACCCTTTTGCTTTTATTATTATTTATTTTTAATTTTACATTGTTGTGCAACTATCACCATCGTTCCTCTGCACATGTTTTTTTTCTTGCAAAACTGAAACCTTTGCCCAATAAACGATGATTTTCCATTCCACCTTAAATAGGTGGAATCTTACAACATGCGTCCTTCCGTGACCAGCTTATTTTACGTGGCATCATGTCTTCAAGGTGCAAACATGTTGTAGCGTGTGTCAGAATTGTCTTCATTTCTGCGACTGAGTAATGTTCCATATGGAGACGCCTCATTTGGTTTATCCATTCATCCATCGATGGACAGTTGGGCTGCTTCCCGGTCTTGGCTATGGTGAATCATGGTGCTATGAGCATGGGTGTACGAATATCTCTCTGAGACCTTGCTTTCAGTTTCTTTAGATATTTACCCAGAAGTGAAATCTCTGGAGCATATGGAGTTCTGTGTTATTTCTCTTTTTTTTCAGATAGGTTCCCACTCTGTCAATGAGGCTGGAGTGCAATGGCACAAACTCAGCTCACTGCAGCCTCAATCTCTCAGGCTCAAGCAATCCTCCCACCTCAGCCTCTTGAGTAGCTGGAACCTACATGGAACAGCCATTTGCCACCATGCTAATTTTATTTATTTATTCTTTAAGACAGAGTCTCACACTCACCCAGGCTGGAGTGCAGTGGTACGATCTCAGCTCACTGCAACCTCCGCCTCCTGGGCTCAAGCGATTCTCTTGCTTCAGCCTCCCGAGTAGTTGGGATTACAGGCACACACCACTGCACCCAGCTAATTTTTGTATTTTTAGTAGAGATGGGACTTCAACACGTTGGCTAGGCTGCTCTCGAACTACTGACCTCACTTGATCTGGCCTCCTCTGCTTCCCAAAGTGCTGGGATTATAGGCATGAGCCACCATGTCCAGACTAATCTTTTATTATGTGTAGAGACAGGGTCTCACTGTTGACCTGGCTTGTCTGGAACTCCTGGGCTCAAGTGATCCTCTCACCTCAGCCTCCTAAAGTGCTGAGATTACAGGCATGAGCCACTGCACCCAGCCGTAATTCTGTTTTTAATTTTTGGGAATCGCTGTATTGTTTTCCTCTGTGGCTGCATTATTTTACGTTCTCACCGCAGTGCACAAGGGTTCCAGATGTTCCACATCCTTGCCAACACAATTGTTTTTGTTTTTATTTGTTTGTTTTTGATAGCAGCCATCCTAATGGATGTAAGGTTTGATGGTTCTTTTTATACAATTTGAAGTTGCAGAGTTGATATCAGTGATAACATGAAAAATTACAGTACCAATAGTGTTTTGATATTTTCTCAGAAAATGCCTATTTGTTTGTTTTATTTTAGCCTTCAAATGTTCTAAAATACATTTATAATTTATAAAATTTGTAAAACCGAGGCCCCAAGAAACACACAGTTATTGAACGCATTTGACCACAGGGAGGTTCTTTGCTTTCTGGCTCTAGGATGAGCCCCGGTGCTAATGGCACAGCCTGTGCTTAGCCCAGAATAGACGCTGTGGCCCCTTGTCATGTCAGCCTGAGCTGACCAGTGCAATTTTGGTACTGAGAAGTGGAAGGCTGTTGTCACAAATGTCTAACAATGTGGAAGTGGCTTTGGAATTGGGCATTAGGTAGCGTGTGGAAGAGACCTGAGGTGCATGTTAGAAAGATCTCAGGTCACTTTGAAGAGATCATTGGTAGAAATATAGATGTTTAAGGCCATTTTGGTGAATGCTCAGAAAGAAAAGAAGAGAACTGTAGAGAAAGCTTCTATCACCTTAGAGAACACAAATATCATCATGAACATAATATGGGTAGAAATATGAACATGAAAGGTTCTTATGGTGAGATGTCAAATGAACATAAACAGCATATTATTGGAAAATGGAAAAAAGGCAATCTTTGTCATAAAGTGGCAGAGACTTTGGCTGAATTTTGCTTGAGTGTTTCCTAGAAATTAGACTTTGAAAATGATGGCCTTTGACACTGAGCTGAGGAGATTTCTAGGCAAAGTGTTGAAGGCTCAGCCTGTTTCTCTTTATTGCTTATAGAAAAATGTTGGGGAGGAGAGAAATGGAAGAAGAAATGACCCATGGCCACTGAGCGTTGGGTTCATGGAAGTTGTGATGACCAGAAAGCAAGGATTTGGAATCAGAAAGGCCTGTACTTATCTCTGTTCCTCTTCATTTTTTAGTGTGGTTGACACACTCCTGTGCAGATTGTCCCTGATGCCAAAAATGCAACTCCTGTTTTCCCAAGGATTACTTTGGGTTTCCCTGAGACAAGGTCTCTACTACAGGCAGTTTACTTGGGAGGTGGTCCCAGGAAGGGGAAGTAAAGGAGTGTAACGGTGATAGGGAAGGGAAACCTAATGAAGTGTGTGTAAATAAGGTGGTTGACTGCCATGGACCACTTGTGTCCTGAGTACTTGATTGCTCACACCTTAAAATAGTCCCACTGGAGTCAGTGGCGCTGCCCTGGCCCCATCCCACTGACTGAGGGTTGCTCCTTTAATAAAAATAAAAAACATTTATTTATTTTTTAAATAGTGATGGGGGTCTCACTGTGTTACCCAGCCTGGTCCCGAACTCCTGGCCTCAGTCCTTCTACCAGGCCTCCCAAAGGGCTGAGATTACAGGCATGAGCCACCACGCCTGGCCGAGGGTCGCTCTTGACCATCAATTTCACTTCTCGGATGTTCTCTGAGTAGGATCATACAGCATATGTCCTTTGGGACTGGGTTTTCTTCATTTGGTATGCTTCTTTGCTGATTCTTTCAGGTTGTGGTGTGTATTAACAGTTCATTCTTATTATTGTTGAGTAGTATTTCATGATATAAATGAGTTTTTTGTTGTTGTTGTTTTTTGTTTTTTGTTTTTCTGTAGAGATAGGGTCTCACTTTGTTGCCCAGGCTGGTCTCAAACTCCTGGCCTCAAGAGACCCTTTCACCTCAGCCCCTCAAAATGCTCAGATTACATGCATGAGCCACCATGCCTGGCCACATATTTTGAAATTATTACTTACTGAAAAACATGGATTCTTTCTAGTTTTTTACTATAGCAATTAAAGCTGCTATGAACATTTTGTAACAGGTTTTTGTGTGAACACAAGTTTTCATTTCTCTGGAATAAGTGACCAGGACTGCTGGTTTACATGGTATTTACATGCACAGTTCTTAAAGAAACTGCCAAGCTATTTTTCCTCTTTTCTAATATAAACATTTGGTGCTATAAATTTCTCTGTTAGCACTGTTTTACCAGTGTCCTGCAAACTTTGATATATTGTATTTTTCTTTTCATTCAGTTTAATGTACATTTTATTTCCTGTGAGGTTTCTTTTTTGACTCATAGATTATCTAGACTTATGTGGTTTAGTTTCCAAGTTTGAGAGAATTTCTTCTTATGTTTCTGTAATTGATTGTAGTTCGACTCCATTGTAATTAAAGAATGTACGCTGTATGACTAAAATTCTTTTAAATTTGTTCAGGTTTGTTTTATGACTAGGATATCATTCATGTTGTTATGTGTTTTGTGGGTGCTTAAAAATAATGTGTGTTCTGCTGTTGATGGGTAGAGTATTCAATAAATGTTGACTAGATCTTGTTGATTGATTCCGTTGTTGTGCTCTTCTATATCCTTGTTGATTTTCTATATCTGTTGTTTATTCATTTGGATTTTTAAGTTATTTTATTAATACTTCATTTACTTCCCCTTCCTGGGACCACCTTCCATGTAAACTACCTGTAGTCGAGACCTTGTCTCAGGGAAACCCAAATAATAAAGACAAATAATTGTAAATTTGTCTACTTGTCCTTTCAGTTCTATCAATTTTGGTTCACATATTTCTCTGCTATGTTGTTTGGTGTATACACATTTAGAATTGCTGTGTCTTTTTGATAGATTTACCCTCTATCATTGTGTAAGTTACCATTCTGTCCCTGTTAACTTTTTTGCTCTGAAGTCTACTTTACCTGATATTAATATTGTCGTTCATACTTGTTTTTCTTTGATTATTGTTTGCATGATACATCTGTTTTTACTAC
This sequence comes from Gorilla gorilla gorilla, assembly GCF_029281585.2. NCBI lineage: Eukaryota > Metazoa > Chordata > Mammalia > Primates > Hominidae > Gorilla > Gorilla gorilla. The sequence continues at coordinate 109,032,090 of NC_073243.2, read as the reverse complement.
TTCTTCTTTTTTTTTTAACCTACTTATATTTTTAGGATTGAAGTGAGTTTCATTTTTTTTCTTTTTCTTTTTTTTTTTTTTTTTAAGATAGTCTTGTTCTGTTGCCCAGTGTGGTATGCAGTGGTGTGATCTCAGCTCACCACAACCTCTGCCTCCCGGGTTAAAGTGATTCTTCTGCCTCAGCCTCCTGAGTAGCTGGGATTACTGGCACCCGCCACCATGCCTGGATAATTTTTGAATTTCTTTATTTTTATGTATTTATTTATTTATTTTTTTAGTAGAGATGGGGTTTCATCATATTGGCCAGGCTGGTCTAGAATTCCTTAGCTCAAGTGATCCACCTACCTCAGCCTCCCAAAGGGCTAGGATGACAGGTGTGAGCCACCATGCCTGGCCAAAAGTGAGTTTCTGATAGATCATATACAATACAATTTGATCATGTGTGTGATTTTTTGGTTTGTTCGTTTGTTTTAAATCCACTCTGAAATCTCTATCCTTTAGTTGGTGTGTCCAGAACATTTACATTTAATGAAATTATAAATATATTAGCACTTTTCAGCAGTTTTACTTTTTATTTCTGTTTGTTCTCTTTGGTTTAATGTTCTCTTTTCTTTTTCCTGCCTTTCAATGGGTTACTTAAACACTTTTTAGAGTATCATTTTAATTCATCTGTAGTGTTTTTGAGTCTATTTCTTTATATAGCTTGCTTACAGGTTGCTCTAGGTATTTTATTAAATATGCATAACTTAGAAGCCTAATGGTGTTATCATTTTACCCGTTCAAATGAGTTGTAGAAATTTAACCTTCCATCTGTTCTGATACCTTTTCCCGTTTATAATACAATTATTTTGCATTTCTGCTATATACATTTAAAACCATATTCAGTGTTATATTATTTTGTTTAAGTCCTCAAACATGATTTAGAAAATTCTAGAGGTGAAGGAAGATATGTCGTATTATTCATATATTTACTTTTCTCCATTGTTCTTTCTTTCTTCTTGAGGTTCCAAGATTCTTACTTTTATTATTTTCTGGTAGTAAACTTTCTTTAGCTATTCTTTTTAAGTGTAGATGCTGGTAAAAAACTTTCTTAATTTTATTCAGCTGAGAAAGCTTTGATTTCCTTCCTTCATTCCCAAAGTATATCTTAACTGGATATGATAGTTCTTTTCTTTTCAGCACTTGAAAAATGCATTCCTTTTTTTCTGGCCTCTGTAGTTTCATCTGAGAAATTCTCTATCATTCAAGTTTTTCTTCTATAGGTAAAGTGTCATTTCTGATCACTGCTTTAAATTTTTTTTGTCTTTAATTTTCAGAAGTTTGACTATTATGTGTGTCTTGGTCAGTTTGGGCTACAGTAACAAAAAAGCCACTGGGTGGCTTAAATATTGGAAATTGATTTCTCACAGTTCTGGAGGCTGGCAAGTGTAAGATCAAGGTGCCAGTTAATTCAGTTCCTGATGAGGGTCATCTTTGCAGTTTTTCTGGTTAGGTCCTCAAATGTCTTTTCCTTGGTGTAAACAGGCAGAAAGAAGGAGAGATCTTGTGTCTCTTCCTCTTCTAATAAATGCATTAATCCTATCATGAGGCTCAACCTTTGTGGCCTCATCTAAACCTAATTATCTCCCAAAGGCTCCCCTTCAAATCCATCAAATTGAGAATTAGGACTTCAACATATGCATTTTGAGGGGACACAAACATTCAGTCATAGCAATGTGTCTTGGTGTGTATTTCTTTGGATTTATTCTGTTTGAGATTTACTTAGTCTCTTGAAATTGTGTATTTATGTGCTTTGCCAGATTTGAAAAGTTTTCAGTCATTTTTTTTTTTTAGGTTATGTTTTTACCCCTGGTCTCTTTCTCCTCTCGTTCCTGCACTCCAGTGACAGAAAACTTAGGTATTTTGACATAGTCCAACATGTCTGAGGGGTTTTTTATATTTATTTTTTAGTCTGTTTGCTTTCTGTTTTTCAGATTGGGTATTTTGCATTTTTAAACCTTTGAGTTCATGTATTAATTCACCTATCTTCTCTATTCTGACGTTTAGCCTAACCATTGTTATTTTTAAAATTTCACTCACTGTATTTTTTTCCATTCTGAAATTTCCATATGGTTCTTCTCTCTATATATATGATTTTACTTGCTGAGACTTTTTATTTTTCCCATTTGTTTGTTTCCGTTTGTTTCACAAATGTTTGTAGTTGATTGATGAAGCAATTTTATGATGACGGTTTAAAAATCTTCATCAGAGAACTCCGACATCTCTGCCATCTCCATATATATACACCTCAGTGTCTATTTTCTATTTATTTTTACACAACCACAGGACAATTTTTAAATTCAGGAGACGATCATTGATGCAATGCGAAAACTTATTTCTAATTCATATTAAAAGTTCATCAATTATCTAATAATGTTCTTTACAGCATTTTTTTTTTAAACAGGACACTCTTGAGAACGAAAGGGGGTACTCGTGGAAACAGACATAAACCTGAAACATCTGTGCAAACCTGGACATAGCATCACCCCGGAATCAGAGCACCCAAGGGAGCTGCACTTAGTTAGGAGGCAGGAGCTCACCCACGGGAGCGGGAGGCCGGGAGCCGAGGAGAGGGGCCTGGAGGGCTGGTGGCAGGGAGACGAAGATACTCTCTTCTGCCTGCTCTCTTTTGCTAAGAGATGTGAGGAGCAGCCCATTCACCTAGGCAGGGGAGAACAAGTCAGGAGGAGTGAGGGGCAGGGAGGAGGCAGAAATGGTTGACTCTAGAATGGAAGCCAGAATTATCCAGGGTGAGAGGGAAGGTTGTCAGCACACTTGCCTGCTGGCTCTGGGGTCACACCTCTGGCTTTTCTTCCTGAAATAATTATGTAGTTTAAAGCAGAACTAGCATCGTAAAATAATCTCCACTAGTTTGGCTTGTCAGGCTACACATCAAACTACTTACTTGAATTCATTTAGATTTAAAACATTTTTTTGTCCTCAGTGATCCCGAGAGCCTTGAATGGGAGACAAACTGTGTACGGGAATCACGCACAACCCACAGAGTCTAGATTCATCAGAATGCAGTGAATCCAGTGGGAAGACAGTATTAAGGGGGTAAGGAGGTGGGGGAGCACTGATTAACACTTTAATCAGGCCAGGCGGACTGAAAAGACAGCATTGGAGATGTGTTCAGAGGGAGAGGAGAGGAGCTCTGGGCAGGAGGAGTCCACGGGGAGAGCACTCCGGGCTGGAGGACCGGCCATGGCAAAACCTCCAGGTAGGAACGTGGCTGCGGCTGAGCCTATGAGAGACTCTAGGGAGGTATGTGAGGGGGAGGGAAGGGGCAGAAGAAGTCAGAGAGGCCACTGTGGGCATTTGCTGAGTGTGGTGGGGAACCTGGCACCGCGAAGGCCAGGGTCCAGCTCCTGTTTTTTGAGAATCACACTGGTTGCTGGGTAACAGGAGGCTACGTGAGGTCTCAGCCCTACAGGGAGGCCAGGGTAGGTCATCAGTGGTGGCTCAATCCCTGTGGCAGCCATGGAGATTGAAGAGAAATGGTCAAATTTAGGATATCTCAGAAATAAAGCTGAGAGAAAGTGCTGAAGAGTTGGGTGGAGGTTCGTGGTTTGGCCTGAACCACAAGAAGGGTGCAGTTCCCATCAACCGAGATGGGGAAAGCCGGGGGCCAGGCTGGGCCAGGCAGGAGAAGCAGACCTTCATTTGCAGGCAGGACATTTTGAGGGACTGATGAGGCATCCAGGTGGACCTGTTAATCTAGTCACTGGGGTAGAGGAGAACGATCGGAGCTGCAGATACACCTTTGAGAGTCATTAGCATAAAGATGACACTTAAAATCAGGATGAGAGGGAGATTCTCTTGTCCTTACTACTTAAAATGTGCACGTCTCCACTCTCAACCCCCCAGCAGCCCCAGCAGCCTTACTCGTGTTTGTTAAAAACACAGAATCTCTGTGTCCATGAGTTCTCATCATTTAGCTCCCACTTATAAGTGAGAACATGTGGAATTTGGGTTCCTGTTCCTCAGTTAGTTCGCTAAGAATAATGTCCTCCAGCTTCCTCCATCTTCCTGCAAAGGACATGATCTGGCTCTTTTTTATGGCTGCATAGTATTCCACGATCTAGATGTACCACATTTTCTTTATTCAGTCTATCACTGAAACAGCACACACTGTGGTCTACCAGAAGGTGGAGGGTGGGAGGAGGGAAGAGGATCAGGAAAAATCACTAATGGGTAACAGGCTTAATACCTGGGTGACAGAATACCCTGTACAACAAAACCCTGGGGTACAAGTTTACCTACACAACAGACCTGCACAAGAGCCGGGAACTTAAAATAAAACTTACAAAACATGCAGAATCTCTGGTCCCACCCCGACCTTGGACTCAGTCTTCATTTTAATAAGCTCCTCACAGGATCTGTAGTTATCTTAGGATGTGAGGAGCCCTGCCCTGGGAGATTTTGTGTGGACAGCAAAGTGAAGAAGTGAGTGCTGGAGCCCTCAGATGTTCCAAGATCAGGGAGAAGAACAGGCACTTGTGTAGCAGACAGTGAAGGAATGCTTCCTGGATAAACCCAAGGCAGGCTGTGACAGCGCAGAGCCCTGGAAGCAATGAGCCGAGGTGTATGCGGGGACGGAGGGACCGGCACCAGGGATCCTCTCGCAGAAGGCTCAGGACAGCAAGACTTCCCTTTGTGGAACACATGGCTAGATGGAGGGCCTTTTACGGACAGCGTGAGGAGAAGAAAAACTGGAGACAGTGAGGATGAAGTATGAGATGTATGTGGGTGAGGCGTTGGACACAGCCCTGTGAGGTCAGGAGAACTTTCTTTATTTCCTTTTTGTTGTTATTGTTGTTGTTGCTGTTATTGAGACAGGGTCTGGCTCTGTCTGCCAGGCTGGAGTGCAGTGATGCAATCATGGTTGGCTGCAGCCTCAAAATCCCCGGCTCAGGCTATCCTTCCACCTTAGCTTCCCAAGTAGCTGGGACTACAGGGCTGCACCGCCACGCCTGGCTAATTTTGTAACTTTTTGTAGAGAAGGGGTCCCGTTATGTTGCTCAGGCTGGTCTAGAACTCCTGGCATCAGGCAATCCTCACACCTTGACCTTCCAAAGTGCTGGGAGCCACCTAGGCTTGAGCCACTATGCTCAGCCAAGGGAAGTTTCTTTTAAAACATCGTGGTTTTTTTTTTTTAATCTTACAATGACAAAAGCAATGTGTTTCTAGGCTGAGGCGATTGATTCTGTAGAGAGAGAAGAAAAGAGTGATGTGCATTTCTGTATGATTCATCCTTCTGTTACTGCCATTTTGGGACCCATGTAGCATGCCCACATTCCATGGGAAGTACTTTGCTTTACTGAGCCTGGAATTCCTTGAAGAACTCCACGTAAAACATCCAACAAATATTTGCAGAATGAAGCTCAATTAAAACAGCATTGCTCTTCAAGTTTGGGCATCTGAACAAGAGTGCGTGGTACAGATGGCGTTTGTTGGTTAGAGGACCACAGCATTTGTGGGGTACAGGCCAATAGCATTTAGAGGTAGAGCTCACAGCCAGGAACACCACACACGGGACACTTGGCCTGGCTGTGCTTATGAGGGTCTGCAGCAACACGGGAGCATGTGACGTAGGACCGATTCCATCGAGCTGTGGAATAGGTAAATTTGGTCTCCGGCTTGCAATGTGATCTAAGCACACACCCAGTAATACATCGTGGGGATGGCAAAGAGAGTTAGAAAAATCAACAGTTTTTCTGAATCAAGTTGGCATGAAGTTTGTTTAAAATTGGCTACCCATGCTGGGTGAGAATTTGCTGTACTTCATTGTTGCTGTGGGACAGACACACCCATTCCCAGTGGAACAGAGGTGGTGTTTCTTTGCCTTTAGAAGACACTTCTTCTTCATCCTCACTGGCCATGTTTACAACAGGAGCACTGTTTCCCGTGGCCAATGTGCATTGTCGGGGAGTTCATGAGAAAGTCATCAGCCTCCCATCCTCTCATGCTGTCGGGCGGAATCAAGTCATAAATAGAGTCACTTGTCAAGCAGGACATCAATCTGTCCAGGTAGCCTCCACTTCCTGTCTCAGGCCATATGTGTCTGTTATTTATGTCAAGAAAATGGCATTTGCACAACCACTCTGGCTGTTTACAGAAGTTTGGTTCCTCTGGTTGAGCTGTGCGTGCTGTGTGCTCTTAGCTCACTGATAAGCCATGAGGCTGTGCAGTTTAAAATGTGCTTCCACATCCCTGATAGAATAAACAGGGCAGAGCCCACAGCACCATCTGCCCAGCCCAGCCAAAGCGAGGAGTGAGGGGAGGGGCAGGGGCTCCAACAGTGTTCTCTGGGTCCCTGGGAGGTTGGTGCATTTTTGCTGAGAGAGTGCTATGGTAAGTGATATTCCTTCTGACCATTTAAATTATAAGAATTTTTTGTAGGCGGGGCATCAAGAAGCCTTAATGTCTGACCCTGGAAAGTTCTCCATTCAGAAGCACCTGGCCCAGCATGTTCCTTTGCAGGTTTGCATTCTCTGTTCATCTGCTGTTGGAGTCTGTATTTGGCAATGCCAACTGGGAATCAGGGGAGACTTTTATGGTCAGAGGTTGTTCCTCAAATTCAAAATCAGTGACTCAAAGAGAACTTGGCCTTGACCCGGCTGTGACTATTGCCTTCTCAATTAAACTAACATTCCTGCTTCCCCGTTTATACAACTGCAAGCACACAAAGTGGGAAAGACACACAGGAGGCTAAATTTGTTGATCTAAGATTGTTGAATAAGATTAGGATATCAAGAGTTATTTTCCAATTAATAGAGCATGACAAAAGGCAGGGATTTCATGTACTTTTATGTTATTAAATGCACTCATCACATGCACACACTTGCACACACCCACATATACAGCCAGCATTATCCTTTTCCTGGTAACCACCCAGCTCTTCCATGCTGATTTCACATGAATGCTTCTATTTCATTTGGTGGCTCAGAAATTACTTTGATCTCTTTGAAAATAGAATAACTTAATTCTTAAGCATCAGCACTGTTCTTGATTTCTCTACATAGCCAAGGTTTAGGCAATTTAACTATGACATTATAAAATAGAAAAAAGTAGCCATCTGATTTTTTAAATGGAGATTCTAAAAGCTTATATAATTTTAGTTTGTGGTATTTATCTTGGTTTGACAATGCAGTGTAGCTTCAATTTAACATCTACTGCAAGTTGGACCAAAATTGAATATAGATCAGATCTTGAACGGATTGGAACAAATCCGTGGAACAAATTGGTCTGATTATATGGTATTGCATGGTGCATGAATTTTAAATTAAATAGTTTCTTGCCCTATTAAGTGTTGTCAACAGTATTGTTGTGCTGAGTTATTTTCATTTCTTGTATATTTTCATATACACCTTTTTCTTTTATGAATCAATATTTCTTTATTTAGATGGGATCATAGTTCAGTATCTCATTTCTCTCTCCCTCCTCTCTCTCTCTGAAGGGTCTATTTACATCATGTAAATTTTGAGAGTAATTCTGTATTTTTCCCTTTAAGTGTGTTTCATCACATCATACTCTGTAACTCTCTTTGGGTTTGTTAGAAAGACAAATTATGTCTTTTTACTGGAGAAAATCAACGCGAAGACTTTCTTTTTTGAGGCCCACATTAATATTTACTGTTTCTGTTTTGCTTCTGCGATCCAGCTTCAGACCACTTCCTGTTTGCCATGGTATTCCCAATGCCGGTATCCATTCAGGAATTTGAGATTCTGAGAAAACCAGGGAGAGGCCTGTGTTGCTGACGGGGCTGGGAAGGAGACTGTGGGAGGCCACTGTCTCGGGAGTGTGGTTGAGCCCTGCTCCCCCTGGGTGGCCACCCACAGCCTCAGATGCCCCACGCTTGTGCTTCTTGAGCCCCTTACTGGGCAGTGTTGTCTTATGTTTCCACAGAGGAAACACAGTCTGGCAAAATTATATACGGTTTTGAAGTCTACCCATGGAAAGTGAAAACAGCATAGCTAGAGTCAGCCTCCTTTCAAAAACATGCTTTTTACTGTCATTTTGCCTGGTTTTCACTCTTTTACTTGTGCACAGTAGTAAGTGCTTCAGTTCACAAAAGTGGCCAAAGCCGTCACAACACCTCAGCGTGGTGGTGTGTCTTTTAGCCCACGTGTTTGTGGGGGAATGCCTGTGAGGAGCACTGTTTGGGGCTGCTCTGTCAGACCCTGGCACACTCTCAGGGCCGCCTTGCACGAACCAGCCCTGCCCCGGCAGGGGAGAGCATCGGGAAAGCTGAGGCAAGCGCAGGGTCCAGTTGATCACAGTGCCGTTGCCCACCAGGCACTGGCTTTGCCCGTCGTGAGGCTCTGGACTCAGCGTCTCAGGCATCCACACATCAGCCAGGAAGGGTGGATAGGGCACTCGAGGCTATGTGGGGCTTGAAGACCATGACAGAGGCGCTGGCCCAGAGCGGGCACAGCCAGGGTGCAGCATCCTGCCCTGCCATCTTCACCATAGCCTCTGGGTTCCTCATGGCCAGATGCCACCTTGTTGATGAGACCTCTGTCTGCTCCCTCCAGCCCCGACCTTGGCAGAATTGGCTGCGATCTTGGTTTTGCTGGGTAATAACAATAACGATGGCAATGTGAGACTGCTGTGCCTGGCACTTCTGAAGTCCCCTCATATAGTTGTCATGTAATTCTCCTTCAAGGTGCTGTTCCACTCACCCTTACAACCCCGCAGCCCCTCGGTGAGGTCACAGAGAAAGCCACCAGGGGCTTCCAAAGGACGGAAGGACTTTTCGTTTTTGCTTTATCCATTCTTATGTCATGTCAGGCATATGATAGGAACTTAATGAGTATTCATTACATTAGCATGGCGATCAAATGAATGCTATATGTGGAGAGAGTAGGGGTTTCAGGAAGAGCAGATTCCAGAATTTCTACACAGGCATGGCTTAGTTCATGTGACCCACACCTCAATCAAGAAAAGGAGCATTTCCGTCACCCAGAAATGTCTCTCATGCCCTTTGCAATCAATCCCTAGCTCCTGAGGACCCTGCTGCTCTGATTTCTCTCACACCACGTTAGCCTTTCTGTTCTTGGACTTCATATAAATGGACTCACACGGAATTGCTCTGTTGTGCCCATTCTCTTTAGGTTAACATGTCTGTGAGATCCATCAATGCTGTTGTGTGTTCAGCAGCCTTTTCCTTGTTATTGAATAACGAATGTACCACAGTGGGTGTATTAGTCCATTCTCACACTGCTAATAGACATAGCTGAGACTGGGTAATTTATAAAGAAAGAGGTTTAATTGACTCACAGTTCAGCATGGCTTGGGAGGCCTCAGAAAACTTACAATCACAACAGAAGAGGAAGCAAACATGTCCTTCTTCATATGGCAGCAACAAGGAGAAGTGCAGAGCAGAGGGGGTGGGGAAACCTCTTATAAAACCATAAGATCTCCTGAGAACTCACTCACTATCATCAGAACAGCGTGGAGGTAACTGCCCCCATGATTCAATTACCTCCCACCTGGTCCCTCCCACGACATGTGGGGATGATGGGAAATACAATTCAAGATGAGATCTGGGTGAGGACATAGTCAAATCATATCAGTAGGGTTATTCTTTCTCTAATGAATCCACAACTGGAGTGTTTCCAGCATAGAGCCATTGTAAGTAAAGGTCTGGGAACATTTTTATACAAGGTTTCTGTGTACATAAAAACCTTTTTGTGTTCATTTCTCTGGTAAATTACTAAGAGTGGAATTGCTCATTCTTAGAGTAAGTATATGCTTGACTTTATTTTCAAAATGCCAAAAGGTTTTCAAAGTGAAATACATGAGAATTTCAACAATATTGAAACTTGAATTGCTCCACATGCTCACCAACATTTGGTATTCTAAGTATTCTTTGTTTTAGTTATTGTTGGGTCTTAGTGGTTTCTCCTTGTGGTTTGAATTTGTACTTTCCTATTGACAAATGATGTGGAACGCCTTTTCCTATTCTCACTGGCTACTCACATATTTTTCTTTTTCACGTATATCTTCAAATAGTTTGCCTGTTTTTATTAGGTTGCCTGTGTTTGCATTATGAAATTGTACAGTTCGAAGCCAGCTTTGGTAGCCTGCACCTGTAATCATATCTACCGGAGAAGCTGAAGTGTGAGGATCACTTGAGCTTAGGAATGTGAGGCTGTAGCGAGCTATAATTGCACCACTGCACTCCAGCCGGGGCATCAGAACAAGACCCCATCTCTGAAAAAAATTGGACAGTTTGTTTAGATATTTCAGATACAGGTTCTCCATCTGATGTAGATATTGTAAACATATTTTTTCTGCTCTGTGGCTTGCATTTTTATTTTCTTAATGGTGTTTTCAATAGCATAATTTTTTAATATTGGTAAAGGCCAATTTGTTCATTTCTTTTTTTTTACACAGGAAGAAATATATTACAGAAATATGCAGAAAATATACAGAAAATATATTACACAGAAATATATTACTTTTAATATTTTGTATCATATTTAAGAAATCTTTACCAATTCCACATTTGTAAAGATTTTTTCCTATAGTTTCTTCTGAATGCTGTATGGATTTAGCAATTATATAGAACTCTATGATCCATCTCAACTTAATTTTTGAGTGTGGTGTGAGGTAAGGGATACATTTTTGTTCCATATCAATAGGCAGCTGTTTCAACAACATTTGTTGAAAAGACCTTTCTTCATCCACTGAATTCCCTCAACACCATTGTAGAAGTCAATTTTCACCACAGATGTGTGAGTCTATTTCTAGGCTGTTTCTATTTCATTGATCTGTTAGTCTGCCATCACTCCTATACCATACTACTTTGATCACTACAGATTCATAGCTAATTCTGAAACCAGAAAGTATACATTCTGCAATTCTGCTCTATTTCCCATTTGTTTAGCTATTTTAGGTCCTTTACATTTCCATACATATTTTAGAATCTGCTTATAATTTCTGCATAAAACCTGTTGTTTTGCATTCTGTATATACATTAACCTTCATAATGAAAATATTACATAATGTTTTTCTAATGTAACAGAAAAACTATATATAGCATCACCTTATGTATGAGCCAGTCCAAGACTAGAATTCAGTATCCTTCATAATTTGTAACCTCAAGTTTGTTGTTTTAGAGAGGTCATTCTACTACTTTCCAAACATGCTAGTATTTTCTGATTTCTGTGTTTCTTCTTCCTGTCCTTTATTATCATATCTCAAATCAAAGAGTGTTTCCTCTCAAGGGTGGCATCTAACCTCAGCCCCATTTTGCACGGCCTCCTGACTGAAAGTGGTCTGCCTTGCTTGGGCTGCCTTTTCTGTCTGTAACTGGAACATCTGTATGGCACTTGGCAGCTTGTTGCCTCCCACTTTGCCTCCCTGGGTATGCAGTTCCCTCTGCAATGACATTCTAAATGACTTGAGTGAAGCCGCCATGTTTTGCCTTTGTGGGCCAGCGAGCAGCACTTCTCAAACCTGTAAATGACATATCACGGGTAGAAATGTTAAACTGTACAGACTAAATTAAGGAGGCTTTAGAAGAATGTGTGTAGAGTTTAGTGAAAATTTTACCATTTAAAAATTGTATAAAATAAAAAATAAACTTATTAGATAGTACATTGCATTTTGGGTTTGTGTGTAACTTCCAATGAAAGTATTTTCTATTATTGGTAATAACAATTTGTTATTAGTATATTTTTAACCGTCAAATATCTTGCATGAAATGACTATGCACAACTTATTTTTATGCCCTGGTGATTTTTTTTTTTGGATTGTGGACAGTTATTAAGTTGAAAGTTGATTTGCACAAATAAGTACAAAATTTTGAACACTGTTCTTTAAAGCAACCATTGAAAAATTTACAATTGTATTCAAAGTGTCTGGCAGCTGTTCTTTATCCTTCATGGACGCATGTAAGGGGCTTTCTTTTGAGATCATGTGAACAGAGTCAGTATTAGATGGAACTCGCTTACATGTAGGTCTCCAATTGCAGAGTCTGCCTGTGGCTCTCAGTCCACTACCAAAAGGGCACCTGTGCACTCCTAACGGAGGAGCATCCAATGTGGACCAACTGCCTGGAGCGATGCTGCCCACAGGTCCTCGTCTTTCCACCTGGGTCAGCCACAGCTTTCCTGGACCCATGGGCAGAAGCCCTGCTGGCCCCCAGCCATCTTCCATGATCAGCAGTGTGCTCCTTGCAGAGGCCTTAAGAGGATAAGACCACCTGGGAGGATGGGTGCAGAGTCCCAGGGGGTTCTTCTCTCCCTCACTCACCACCGTCGTGGGAGCACAGTTAAGCCCTGATAGGACTAGCTTCCCTTGAAGAGATGCACAGGAGGTTACTCTGGGAGAGAAGCACCTGTCCTGAGGTTGGAGCCACACTAGGGCTGCCTGGGGAACCTGCAGCTCCTTAGTAGCTCATTCATCCACCCAGGAGCCCTACCAAGTAACGTGTGGCCCGCAGACTCATGGCGCACGTGTACCCTGGGAGCTGGCTAGAAAAGTAGACCCGGATTGGACTTGCCATTTCACAGTCTGCATTTTAACAGCTGCTTTGGGGGTTGGGGGATCCATGCCAGAGTCTGAAAAGCCCAGCCCCTGGTAAATCAAGGAAAAGCTCTGTCCAGGAGCCCCACGCCAAGTCTCCCTGTAATAAGTAGCTGCTGATGAATGAATGCACATTTTACAGGTTAGTAAGAAGAAGAGGAGGCTTCATTTTGTATCATTTGGAGAGTGATGAATTTCAGACAGTGAGTCCTGAAAATGCCATGGAATTCAAGGCTGACTGCAGATTGTACAGTGGACACAGCCTCAAGACATCTAGGGTGAGAAAACCTGCAAACTGTGCATAGCCAGGCAGCAAGAGTGACTGCAGATGTCGGGATACTCATCACATAAATAAACAAGTCAGGGGTGTGGATCTTTATTTGGGTGGAGGCATTGGGAAGGGTGGTAAAGTTGGTTTTAGATATTCTGAGTTTGAGAAACTCATGGCACTTCCAAGTTGCAATGCTGATTGTTCCATGATTCATGAGATAGCATGTGACCCTGGCAAATTTCTTAACTCCTCAGGAATTCTCGTCCTCATCTGTGCAATGTGAACCTTCACATCAGACGGTATCTACAACTATTAAGTGAGACAAAGTACAGGCATTTTTCAAGCCTGGCACAAAACAAGGACTTGACAAATATTACCTACAATAAAGGTAAAAATGTGAATAATAAAATGCAATGATGGGGTAAACTTCGTGTGTGTGTGTGTCTCTGTGTGTGTGTCTCTCTCTGTGTGTGTTTGTATGTGCGTGTTTGTGTGTGTGTCTGTGTGTATGTGTGTGTGTATTTCTCTGTGTGTCTCTGTGTGTCTGTGTGTCTGTGTGTGTGTTTGTATGTGTGTCCGTGTGTATGTGTTTGTGTGTGTTTCTCTCTCTCTGTGTCTCTGTGTGTGTGTCTCTCTCTGTGTGTGTTTGTATGTGCGTGTTTGTGTGTGTGTCTGTGTGTATGTGTGTGTGTATTTCTCTGTGTGTCTCTGTGTGTGTGTCTCTGTGTGTCTGTGTGTGTCTGTGTGTGTGTGTTTGTATGTGTGTCCGTGTGTATGTGTTTGTGTGTGTTTCTCTCTCTCTGTGTCTCTGTGTTTGTGTGTGTGTTCTACACATGGAATGAGTGCATTAGTGCAGAATTGATGGGGTATATTTTCCAAAGGTAAGGGAAGCTAGCCTTTTGATGATATGTGTGTTTTTTTTTAATATTTTTAAGGATTTGTCTATAGAGAACAACCTTGCCTTCACTCACGGTATACTGAGAACTACAGACATGGTGATGAATAGATTCCTTATCTTTTATAGATGTCACTGAACACGTGATTTCTGTCTCCTGAGCACCATGCAGAGCTACAGAGATGAAAGCAGAATCCATTCAATCCATAGTTATGGCCTTGGTCTGAGTCAATCGCCTGCCATTTGCCAGAGAAAGAATGAATGAAGACAACTTTGGATACAAGAATACTCATGACAGTGATTTTCTCCCATCAACCATGCCAGCACTGAGGAATATTATCTGTATAGTGTGAGGATATGCCCTCTCTTTTTGACCTATTTCCCCCCAAAATATAGAAATATCACAGTAACCTTTTACTTGTCAGAAACCCAAGCCACTAACAAACTCACTAAATTAGTTAATTTTCACATTGCTATAAAAAACTTCCCTGAGACTGGGTAATTTTAAAGGAAAGAGGTTTAACTGACTTACAGTTCCACATGGCTGGGGAGACTTCAGGAAACTTATAATCATGGAGGAAGTGGAAGCAGGCATCTTCTTAATAAGGCGTCAGGAGAGAGAAGAACGAAGGAGGAACTTCTAAACATGCATAAAACCATCAGATCTTGTGAAACTCATTCACTATCATGAGAGCAGCATGGGGGAAACCGCCCTATGATCCAATCCCCTCCCACCCTCGACACACAGGGATTACAATTTGAGATGAGATTTGGGTGGGGATACAGAGCCAAACTGTATCACTGCCCTATAAAGAAGCCTCCCCGAAACAGAAAGTGAATGTAAGCATTTTCCCACATGCACTTGAGGGAGATCTCAGCACCTGTGGACCATCCCCTGTGCCTGGCTACACGCATCTTCTTAGGCTGCTGCTCCTGAAGAACACTTACTCCTTGCAGAGTCTTCAGACCCTACTAAACCACCTCCTGACCTGCTGCAGGGTAGAGGGTGTGGGAAAGAAGAGGTGGTCCTTCTGCAGGTCGGGAAGCCACCGGGGTCTGGTGTGTGCAGTGTGAGGCAGCCGAGTGCGAGGTCGGAAGGTGTGCTCAGGCCTCCTCATTCCCAGACTCCCCCTGTGATCTGTTCTTTCTTCCTGGAGCCAGACGCCACACACACCCCAAGGATCCCAGAGTTTCTACCAGTGCTGCTGTCTCGTTGGAGCTCCAAACTTGCAGAGCCAGCTGTCTCTCAGCCACCTCTTCTCAGATGTCACACCAGTATCACAAATTTGAAGCATCCAAACCTTCACTCTCAGTAGCCACACATTCTCCCACCCCTAACATGCTATTTCTCTCCCACTCCCTATCTGGCCATCCAAACTATAAACCTCTCCCCACAGCTCAGCAACCACCAAGTCATGGTGACCTCATGGGGAGTGTCCCCCAGGTTGTCCATTTTCCTCCATCCCCACTCTGGTCCAGGGCCCACCCAGTTAACTTGGGTCCCTGAACCCGCCTCTGAGTTCCCTCTCCCTCTACTGTTTTACTGCTTCCAATCCTTTCCCCATGACAGTCAGGGTGATTGTGCTCAGTGGCACATGTGATCCTGCTGCAGCTCTCTCTGGGTCTCCTTTTGTTCTTTGCACAGAATCCCAACCCTAAGGGGTCACCCAACCCTCTTCATGCATTGCCTCTGGCTGACCCTGCAATCTAATGGCCTGTCCCATATCCCCCCAGCCCAGTGTCTGAGCATGCTCACTTCATCTGGTTCCTTGGGGTTCAGCCTCCCCCACACCTCTGGGTTTGTCTGGACATCTGGACATCTTGTCCCACATTCCCCATCCCGGGCCTCCCCAGCCCAGCATATGAGCGTGTTCATTTCATCCTATTCCCCAGAGTTCAGCCTCCTCCACAGCTTTTGGTTTGTCTGGACGTCTGGACAGCTTGTCCCGCATCTCCCACTCCCCAGCCCAGCATCTGAACATGCTGATTTCATCCTGTTTCTCGGGGTTCAGCCTTCCCCCACACCTCTGGGTTTGCCTGGCAGCAGCAGCTTTTCTCCTCCCCACATTTTCTCTCCACTAAGAGGTACAACATCTTTTGGTTCCCAAGATGGCTGCCCCTTCTTTCATGAAGCTTTCTGGCTGAAATATGGAACAGACGCACCATGACACAGGCTTTCTCGGTAGCAGTGATAAGCCCGCTGCCCTTGTTCTTATGGTACAATATTGGAGTTGCTTGTTCGGTGGCTTTCTTCTCCCTTAGACTGCGGGAAAGGAAAGAGAAGTGACAGTAACCAGGCATCCTGCTAAGGACATTGCACATACTATGTCATTTAATCCTTAAAGCCTTTTTTAAAAAGCAACATTATTAACTCTACTTTGTGGATGAGAAACTGAGATTAAGAAAGAGTAAGTGATTTTTCCCCAAGTGATCTGGTGTGAAGGAGCTAAGAGTCAAGCTCAGGCAATGCAAGCGATGCCCATCCCCGCTTTACTCAGCAGCAGGACCAGGCCTTCCCCTCTCCTGTGCTTCCGGGGTCTCCAGAGCTTAGAAAGTGCACAACAAAGTCCATGCTCAAATGTCATGGGGTGCAAGCAAAATGAACAGACTATGACCAAAAAAACAGGGAGAATGTATTACTGTAGGGGACAAATGGGTGCCCCATGGAGGAACTGGGTTTAGAAGGGCAGGAGCCAAGGTGGTGGTCGGTTTTCAGGGAGCTCAAGAACAGCAGTGCAGAGTGCTGCTTCCTGGAGGGCTGTCCTCAAACACTCTCCCCGGAGTGCAAGCCTTGTGAAGCCAGTGCCTGAAGGTCTCACTCAATTCCTGTGCCACTCCCCTGTGGCTGGGCATATTGATCGACAGTGTCCCCAGGCCTACATGGCTTGGAGACGATGCCACAATGACAACACCCTCAGGCCTTCAGTGGCAGACAGTACAGACACGGACCTATTCCTGAGTCTGACAGGTCTGGGTGAGCACATCTGGGCTGGGTTTGACTGATCTCAGCTCACTGGCGCATCTGCAGTTGCTGCACGTGCGTTAGGCGGCTCTGCCGATTTTGGCTGGGCTTGCCCACTGGCTGGCTGACCTAGAACCACCTGGGTGGGACCCTGGGTGACCCCCTCGGGGCCTGTGCCATCCTCCAGTAGATCATCCCGGGGAACACGGACATGGTGGCAGAGCACCAGCAGGGAGACCATCTCTTCTGCAAATGGTTGAGGGAACTGGATCATGCAAAATAATGAAATTGGACCCTTATACCAGACACAAAAATCCACTCCAGATGGATTAAAGGCTTAATCATAAGACCCCAAACTGCAAAAGTCCTAGAAGAAAACATAGCGAAGCATCTTCCAGACATTGGTCTTGGCAATGATTTCCTTGATATGACCCCAAAGCACAGGAAACAAAAGCAAAAATAGGCAAGTGACACTAAGCTTGCTCAAACTAAAAAAGCTCCTGCGAGCAAAGGGTGCAATCAACAGAATGAAAAGGCAGCTTGTAGGATGGGGAAAATATTTGCAAGTTGTAAATCGGATTGAGTTAATATTCTAAATATATTAGGAAATGCTATAACTCCACAGCAAAATAACAATAATAATAATAACATGACAAAAACATGGGTAAATTTTCACTTGTCAATTTTCTATAAATGCACTTCACTGTACATACATACTTCGAGAATCAGATTCACGAAACAAGTCTACTGGTTTATAAAACGAGTGATTAATTTATAAGAAGTACTTAAATAGTATCCCTTTAAATATATATAGAGAACTATGACAGGCACATTGCTGTTATGTAAACTAAGCTAGTTTAAGCAACTTCTGTGAAAATCGTGTTCACTGCTAATATATTTATAGATTTAATTTTTTTACAGCTGAATAGAAATTTTATCTTACTCCCAAGGCCAATAGCTAACGTTCCCCAATAGAAGCCTCCACAAGGCTCTACTTTACCATAAGATGGGCTCTGCCTGTCCAAGGGAAAGTTAAACAAAGAAGATTAAATAAGAGTTCAGCATTTTTAAGGTAAAATTAAAATTTACAGGAGCTTCTGCTGGGAGAATGGGCTCTCACTGGGTGCTCTGTGTTATCACTGGGGCACCAGGTCCTCAGCAGGCCTCTGCAGCTGAGCAGTGGGCTTCAAGTGGGAGGATGTTTTCATGTGTACCAACACAGAGCTGCGAACTGTCAGAAATGCAAAATATTTGCATACATCGATGTGACATATGAACCCTCAAAAAAAAAAAAAAGCTAAACCAACAAAACACAGTGTGTGTGATCTAGCATCACAGATATATTTCTGATTCTCAGGACACACATAGAAGACAATCTGTCCTCTTATTTTGTAAGGGCCAACATTGGTCAACTGTATCTTGGAGAGACCACAGGTGGCCTTGGCCAGTGCATGGCCAAAAACGTAAACAGCCTGTGAACGGGAGTGCTGAGGAGTGAAGGAAGGAAGGCGGTTTCTGCACTCCTGGGTTCCAACAGGAAATGCAATTCTCAAAGTCTGCAAGACCCTAGACTAGAAAAATTCATTTGAGTATTAGAAATAATTTTATTTTTATTGGTTATTTTCTTTATAAAGAAATAAAGTTTTAGAACTTGACTTTAGAAATAAAGTTAAGATAGCCACCTGAAAGAGGTTAGATTGGGATATTTCAAAAAAATTTTTTTTCCAAAAGTGTTTTGTTGCTGTTAAAAATAAAATTAAGAAAATGCTGATTTAAATTGACACTTGACTATCAGAGCCTACTATTTTCTTTTCTACTATGCAACTAAAATAATCAAGATGGTGCACAAGAAGAAAGAGTTAATAAAGGAAAAATAACATTAGGAATTAGAATAGATCCCAATTCAGGCCATAAGAGGCCCTGAGAAGTGCATTAGAAAACGTGCATATCAATCTACATTCTTGGTTTAGATGTGAAGTGTGGCGTCTGCCCCCCTCCAGGTGGAGAGGAAGGGGTCAACTGTGCACCAGGCCCTCTGTAGTGCATAGACACCAGGCTGCAGCCTATGCATCCGTACCCAAGGGAAAATAAACCCAGATAAGAGATAAACATGTGTACCCTAAACTCAACTCCATTGCACAGTGGATATGCATTATTATCTTGAAAATGGAGAGGAAGAGCCTACTTTTAAGATAATTCATCAAAGGGAGCAGAAGGACATTTTAGAAAGTGTCCCTTTTCCGTATTTTTCTATTTCCCTTCAGAGTGGCAAAAGGTTGCTATTGATTTTGGGGATTTTTTTTTCTTTTATGACAAAATTAACTCAATTTACGAGAAGATGTGCCATTTCTGTCTTTAGATACAAATTGTTACATGTTCCAGAGTCTTACAAGTTAAGCTGCTGGAATCTGTGGAATATGTAAGTACGGTGCATTTAGAGCCCATCAGGAGGGGCTTGCTCAATGTTGTGCCTGGTCACAGTGTGTCGATCCAGGAACAGTAACCGGGATCAGGGGTGCATGACCACACGGCCCATCTCCACAGAAAGAGCACATGGAGAAGACAACTTGGTGGCTTTGGATTCACCACCAAGATCTGTGTGTGTTTCACATAGAGTCTTGATGATTGTGGAATGAACTACTTTGGCCAACATCCCCATATTTGGCAAAATGATTTGCTGAAACTACATGTGAGGAATGGGTTCAAAAAATGTCTTGGTAGACATTTTTTAATGTCTCAGCCTTATGAATTTCGATGGTTTGAATGTGTTTCTCCAAACTTCATGTTGAACTGAATCTCCATCATGGTGGAATTAAGAGGTAGGGCCTGGCCAGGCGTGGTGGCTCACACCTGT
The DNA here is from genome assembly GCF_029281585.2 of Gorilla gorilla gorilla. Lineage (NCBI taxonomy): Eukaryota > Metazoa > Chordata > Mammalia > Primates > Hominidae > Gorilla > Gorilla gorilla. The sequence goes on along the minus strand of NC_073243.2, from coordinate 109,012,532 downwards.
AATCCCAGCACTTTGAGAGGCAGAGGTGGGTGGGTCACCTGAGGTTGGGAGTTTGAGATCAGCCTGACCAACATGCAGAAACCCCGTCTCTACTAAAAATACAAAATTAGCTGGGCGTGGTGGCACATTCCTATAATCCCAGCTACATGGGAAGCTGAGGCAGGAGAATTGCTTGAACCGGGGAGGCAGAGGTTGTGGTGAGCACCGAGATTGTGCCATTGCACTTCAGCCTGGGTGACAGAGCAAGACTCCATCTCAAAAAAAAAAAAAAAAAAAAAAAGAGGTAGGGCCTTTGGGGAACTGATTGAGTCATGAAAGTCCATCATGTAACAAGTTGGTTGATAGTGTTGTTGATGGCATTTTTGTCTCTTTGTTCTATTAGTTATTACAAGATGACTACTAAAATCTACAAAGTTATAGAGTTTTGTTTATTTCTCCCTTCAGTTCTGTAAGTCAGAGCTTCTTATATTTTGAATCGGTTATTTGCTGCATATGTGTTTATGGTTGCTTTGTCTTCCTGATAATTTGTCCTCTTTATCATTGCCAAATGTCCCTTTAAATCCCTATTACTATTTAGTTTTCTACATCTATTTTATTACCTATATTGTCACTGTAGCTTTTTGCTCAGTGTTTGCATGATACATATGATACATATATTTCTACCCTTTTACTCTGAAATTATGTATTTCTTTTTTAAAGGGGATTTCTTTCTTTATTCTTTCCTTTTTTTGTGTGTGTTTTGAGACAGGTTCTCACTCTTTTACTCAGGCTGAAGTAAAGTAGATTTTTTATAGACAACATGTATTTGAGTATTGCTCTTTTTTTGCAATCTTATAATCCCTGTCATTTAACTAAAGATTTAGGCCACTTATATTTAACATAGTTTTCTATATGCCTACATTTAAATACACAATCTTGCCATTTATTTTCTATTTATTCTATTCTTTGTTACCATTTTCTTTCCTGCTTTTTTTTTCTTCTCTTCTACAACTTTCTATCCTCTACTTTACAAGTAAGGGTATATATTTTTCTCATTCTCAATCCTACTACAATGAACTTTTCTGCAATGTGAAGTTCTCTAGGAAAACAAACAAAGGGGCACTTTGAAATACTGTGTCTTTCACCCACTTACACTAAAAAAGAAATTATAAAAGAGGTGTGTTTGAATGTGTTTGGCTTCCTGAAGTGGCAAGGAACAGCAGACATGATGAACATTATTTTATGATCTTGTTTATTTTATGTCCATACTATTGTCAAGGATACAATGCTCCTGAGGTCCTTGCTATTGAATGAATGTCTGTGTCTCCACATTTTATACATTGAAGTATTAATCTCCAATGTAATGGTATTAGAATGTGGGGATTTGGAAGATGGTTAGGTTTAGATAAGGTCTGGAGGGTGGAGGCCCCAAGATGGAATTAGTACCCTTACAAGAAGAGGAAGAGGCTGGGTTCAGTGGCCCACACCTGAAATCTCAGCACTTTGTGAGGTCAAGGTGGGAGAATCACTTGAGGCCAGGAGTTCTAAACCAGCCTGGGCAACATAGTGAGACCCTATCTCTAACAAAAATAAAAAATAAAAAAAAAAAAAAAGAAAAAGAGGAAGAGACCAGAGCCTCTTCACAACGTGAAGATACAGCAAGAAGGTGGCCATCTATAAGCCAGAAAGTGAACCATCACCAGACATCAAATCTGTCAGTGCCTTGATTTTGGACTTCCCAGCCTCCAGAACTATGCTGTTGAAGCTACCCAGTTTATAGTATTTGATTAGAGCAACTTGAACTAAGACAGACCTTCCCATGAAAACATAGTCAATAAATACTGTTAAAGGTTGTGGAACCCTAATTCATCATAGCAAAAAGCACATGGAAAGGCTTTGAACCTTGTCTATTGTCTGTCTCCATCTATCTGTCTGTTTATCTATGTATCTATTTACCTGTCTGTTTATCTATGTATCTATTTACCTATCATTGATCTATATTTATTTTTGCCCTATTTATTTTATGATTTGTAAAGTGCATGCTCTGAAAAATCAGTTTCTCTATGCCTTCATTTTCTCCAGTCTTAGCAATGAGAATCAATATAGCACCCAAATCCGATGTGTGTCTCAGTTGCACACTCTACATGTTATCAAGGAAGAGAAAGTAAGTTTCTATATTCTCTTCTGACACGTCAATACCAGAATCACATATTGGAGATAAATTAGCATTTTCTATTTATTTGATCATTGTCATTAATTATGCTAAATGATTATTGAATAATGTAAATTTATCGCCTAGGTCACTACAAGCACAAAATACTTAAAATTTCTAATTTATTTGTATATTTTGCAGGAATATATGATAGGGTGACCAATTTCCACAAAGTAAATAATGAGCATACATTTCTTTTTTTTTTTTTTCTTCGAGAAAGAGTCTCACTCTGTTGCCCAGGCTGGAATGCAGTGGTGTGTTCTTGGCTCACTGCAACCTCTGTCTCCCCGGTTCAAGCAGTTCACCTGCCTCAGCCTCCTGAGTAGCTGGGACTGCGGGTGCTCACCACCACACTGGCTAATTTTGTTGTATTTTTAGTAGAGATGGGTTTCATCATGTCAGTCAGGCTGGTCTGGAACTCCTGACCCCAAGTGATCCTCCCTGCTTGGCCACCCAAAGTGCTGGGATTACAGGCATGAGCCACTGCACCCAGCCAGCATACATTTCTTTAGAAGTGAAATAGAAATATGAACTCAAGAATTAAAAGAAACAATGTAATATTTATGAGATTTAGACAGCTTGTTCATATATTTTATCATCGATGTTTATATTCATTATATATTTTTATTTCATTAAACATATTTAAAAAATGTGTGACAATTTATTTTCTAATACATATTTATAATACAAGAGAAATGACTTATTTATAATTGTGTAAACATGGCATAAGATTAGAAATCTGTATCTGTAATATGATTCTACAGTTTTTTCAGTGGATAATTGAAAAACCCATATTATTAGAAACAGAATTTCTGGGTCATAGGTTATATATTTTATGGTCATAATCATTTTATTAACAGTAGCTAAACCCTGGAAAGAACCCAAATGTCTGTCAACAAGCAATGGACAAACGAGTTGATGTATTCATGCAATAGAATATCACTGAGTAATAAGGATGAACTAACTATTCTTGCAATAAACAACATGGATAAATTTCACATTCATAATGTTGAGTGGAAGAAGTTGGATTAAAAATTACATATAATATACATCAATTTACACAAAATTGTAGAGCAGGCGAAATTAGTCTAAAGTGAAAACACTCAGAACAATTTATTTAGAAGAAAATAAACAGTTAAGTGAAAAATTCTGTTTGGAAATATAAAAACCCACATTTGGTAAATTATGGGTTAAAGAAATGATGGAATTTTTAAAAAAGCTAAAACTAATAGAAATAAAATGTATCAAAAGTCATGAAATGCAGCAAAACATACCTGAGAAGAAATGTTTAGCTTTAAATGCTTATATTTAAAAAACAGAATGACTGAAATTTCTGAAGTATGAATTCTCCATCTTAAAGGTAGAACAAGATCAATAAACACCTCACAAATAGGAAGACGGTAATTTACATTTTAAAGAAATATTTTTTTACAAATTTATAGCCTACATCTGCAATTTTGTCACATACATAGGTTGTGTAATGGTCAAATCGGGGCTCATACAATACCTAGTACCCAAACAACATATGTTGTACCCATTAATCAATTCTTCTTCATCCTCCCTTCTCCAACCCCGTCCTTCTCCTAAATCTCCATTATTTATCCTTCCACTGTCTATGTCAACGTGAATACATTTTTCAGCCCCCAATTATGAGTGAAAACATGCATTATTTGTCTTTCTGTGCCTGGCTTGTTCCTCTTAAGATAATGGCCTCCAGTTTCATCTATTTTGCGGCAAAAGACACGATTTCATTCTTTTTTATGACTGAGTAGTATTCCAGGTACGGTTGTTTTTCACTTTACTGTGTATTGTGGGCTTCTCCAAAGTGCTGTACTTACCTCCCTTCCTACTAGCATTGATTGAAGCTCCACTCTTCTGCAAATTTGTGAAGAAAATGTAATTCATTGTCATTTTAGTTTACATTACTGTACATTACATTACATTGTTAATTACTTCTCATTGGCTAGCAAGATTGAACATCTGTTGATGTTTGTATGCATAAGATTTTCTCATCTGTCAATTGCTTACATGTGTCCATTATATATTTGAAAGGCTTTTCATATTCTCTGGATACAATTCTCTTTTTTGGTAAAAAAAATATATTTGTTAGTATATTACTTGTATTTTAATGTTGATTATACTATGTTTTATTATGAGTTATAAATGATAATGTAGCCATATTTATCAAATATTTCCTTTATTAGTCATACAAATTTTGTCTTGTGAAATAAATTATTCTCCATCCCAAGGTTTGGGATGCTAGGTTTTGTTTGCATAAATTTTATTCAGGATTATATACATATATGAGTATATAAATATTACATATACATATATGTACAAATACACATACATTTCATACATATTATATATCAATGAAGACATGTAATGTATTATACATATAAAATATTGACAAATATTACAATAATTATATAATTGGTCATTTAACTCAAATAACTAAAAAACTGACAAATGATTCCCAACTCTTCGTGTTGCTATTGTCTTACATATAAAATGGAGATTATTTATCTTAATGTGTTTTGTCAGGGCTTTATACACTTACAAAAGTGAAGTGCTTAGAACAATGCCTGGTATCTTAAAACGCTTAATAAAAACTCGGTATCATTTTGTTATCATTATTATGTTTTATACGTTTGTTTTCTGGCCTTGGTACAAGGCTAGGCTAACGTAATAAAATGGCATGAAATTCATTTTGTATGATTTTAAAAAATATCTACTCTATCTTACAATCTATTTCATAATACAAGTATTATGTGAACATGATTTTTTTCCTTACAACCATTTAGGTTGTTTGTACATTTTATGAGTCTTTAACTAAAATGCTTTTTATACATGCTCTCTCTCTTTTATATTTAATTTATATCGATTTTACTTTTTATGCTATTTTAAAATTTGTTTTTCCTATATTTTTCCAAATTTTTGATTTGATTAATAATGTTCATTCCCTATCCCTTTGTAGATTTTGAATATAAAGTAGTAACTTTTCCCCTAAATATTGTGTTGGTGTACCCTACAAGAGCTTTGGTTTTATTCTGTTTGAAATATCTTCTAATTTCCCATAGAATTTTATCTTTGAGTAATAAATTACTTGGGTCTTAGTTTTAAATTTCCAAATGCTTTAGTATTGGTGACTATTTTGTGTTACTTTCTCCTGGTATTTTTTTGTTAAAAGAAAATAATATAAACTTTTTTGGCTTTTAAAAACTTTTCTGAATCCCACTGCATGTTAAATTTTTAAAAGTTGTATACGCTTAAAAAGGGAACTGAGAGTTTTGAAATCCTTGAGTACAGGTTCCTAGGGTATTTATTTGATCAATTTTGATAATTTGTGTTATTCAAATTTTTTATTGTAACTAATTTTACTTGCTTGCTTTATTCATTTTCAGAATATTTTGTTAAAAGCACTTATTACAATGACAGATTTGCCCACTTTTTTTGCTTATTTGTCATTGTTTATGAACTCTGTTATTGTGTACATGAAGGATATAGTTTCTTTGTTTCCACAGGTGTTTCTGTTTGCTAAAAAGTCTATTTCATTTGTTATTGACAGTTATACCATCTTGTTTTACTAGTTAGATTTTTTAAATCTCTTATTTTCACTATTTTTGCTTCTTTCTGTGTTTCGAGTTATTCTTTTATAATGGATGTAGATAGATTTTTACTTGCTTCTTTCTGATAATCTACAACTTTGAAAAAGATAGTTTATTATTTCTATCTTTATTTTAATTGATAACATATTCGGGGTTATTTCTGTCACTGTATGTTAAGTTTGTAATCTACCATGTATTCTCATTTCTTCTTTTCTTCTTAGTCTACATTTTTTAAAAATTGCATTAAATTAGGCTTATCTACTCATTTCCCCCTTATTATCAATTTGATACTTTTATGTCCTATCTATATAAAAACATCAAAATGTTTACTGATATGGTTTGGAGGTTTGTCCCCTCCAAATCTTGTGTTGACCTATGATGTCCAGTGTTGGATGTGGGGCCTAGCAGGACATGACTGGATCATGGGGGCGGATCCCTCATGAATGGTTCAGCAGCATCCCCTGGGTACTGTCCTGGTGATAGTGAGTGAGTTCTCATGAGACCCGGCCATTTAAAAGTGTGTGGCGCCTAACTCATCCCTGTTGCTCCCTTTCTTGCCGTAAGAGGCGTTGGCTCCCACTTTGCCTTCTGCCGTGATTGGAAGCTTTCTGAGGCCTCTCCAGAGGCTGAGGCTGTACCATGCTGCTTGTACAGCTTGAAGAACTGTGAGCCAATTGAATCTCTTTTCTTTAAAAATTGCCGAGTCTCAGTTATTCCCTTATAGAAATGCAAATGGACTAATATATTTGTTTATTGTATAAAACCAATCAATAGCTTTATGTGAAGATTTTAACTTTTTTTCACCAATAAAATTTTAATGTTTAACCAACATTAAAATTTTATTGGTGTAAAAATGTTTAACTCTCAACCACTTGTTCATATTCATTGGCATTTTGTTCAGTCTATTATTTTTCATATTATTTTTCAACTCACACATGGCTATTTTTAGTAACCATGTTTTTTCAAGTTTATCTGTGTTTACCAATATTTTGCCTAACATTATTCCTATCATACTCTTTATTTCCGTATTTGTATTTTTAAAATTGAAGCACAACCTTTACTATTCTCCTGGTTCTGATGGGATAATGTAAATATTCTGTCTTGATTAAATAAAAAAAACCTCTTGTGTTTTATGTTTGAATGACTATTCTTACCAACTAAAAAGGAAAGGTCAAAACATGATTATTTTATATAAAACAACAAAAATTGTCTTAAGAGAGAGCTTTTAATAGACCTAGGCCTGGAAAGAGAATCATGTAAAATAGAAACAATATTCATAGAAACACCAGAACTGTACATTTTTGCTTACGAGATTTGGCAAAACCACAAGTAAGAGATGCGAATGATACTGTAGTTGGATATGCATTTTAGGTTTAAAATTATTCCCACAGTATATATCACACTGCACAATGCTTTCCAGATTTTATAGTTGCTGAAAAACTAGTTATTGTCATTTTGAAAGTCTTATGTCTTTTATTTGTTTGTGTTAAAGCTTTCCTCTTGGTGTCTTCTGTTTTTGAGGTGTAGACTTCTTAAAAATTGTTTTTCTAAGTGTTTATGTGCTTTCAAATTGGAGATTTATGTATTCCTTTAATTCTAGCATTTTTTAAAATATAGACACTCTTAAAAAATCTTCTTTCTCATTTAAAAATATTTACTACTTCTACTTTTTGTCTTTTTTATTATAGTCTTCAATCTCTCAATCTTTATTTCCTATACTCTATTTATTTCTTTTTCTGGGCTACCTTGTGAGTAATTTTCTTCCCTGTCTTTCAGTTTAGTAATTCTTACTTATCTATATCTAATTGCCTATTTAATTCTTTGATAACAATTTTAAAATTCACCAGCAGTTTTTGTGGATGCTCTAGGCATTTTGCTTGTTGACTTTCTGAAGGGTCAGAGAGAGATAAGAGGCACTTCTTAGGAGACTGTTTTGAGAAAGCCAAGCTTTAGCAGAAAGATGCCAGTGAAAGCTTTACCAGAGCCCTTCATCACAGCAATGCAGCAACGCACCTGCTCATTCCTCTCACAACCAAGGACATTTGTGTGAGAGTTTTGATGGGAAATCTTTAGGCATCCTCCTTATGCTTCTGAATTGGCTCCTTCCAACTTCTTTTCGTTTCCTAATTTTAAAATATCTGTAAAGGGAATCCATTTTTCTTCAGTTAATAATAATAATAATAATAATAAAAGACTGCATTGCCAGGGTTAAATTCCCAGGACCCTCAGTCCTTTAGGGATGGACAAAATGGGGGCATCATCACTTACAAAAATGTCTTGAATTTGATGGTGATTATGTTGAGAAATAAAGTTCATATTTTTTATTTTTATCTTTTATTTTTATTTGTATGAACTTTTAAAAGTCCCCTATATTATAGTATATCTATATTCTAGCTGTTATCTATTTATCAATCACCTACCTATCTATTATCTATCAACCAATCTGTTCTATATATGTATGTATGTATCTATCTATCTGCCTATCTATCATATATCTATTATCTATCTATCTACCTATCTATATAATATGTAATTTATCAATCTATTGGTCTATCTATCATCTGTCTATATCTATTTATCTATCTTCCTATCTGTTTATCAGTCTCTATCTGTCTTCTATCTGCCTGTCTATTTACCTGTCTATATCTTTCTATCTATCTATTTATCTACCTACCTATCATCTGTCATCGACCTATCTATGCCTATCTCTCTCTGTCTGCCTGTCTATTTATCTGTCCCTTTGTCTATCTGGTTATATCTCACTTATGCTCCACCTGTGGAACAAGCAGAGTTGAGTGTAGTTAGGACTGCTCTGTTTCCAGAAGTCCCTAGTCTATTGTTTGTGCCTTCACTCTTTGAAAAATAACCTTAAATTTTCAAAATCCAGGCTCTTAAGAATCAATTCTTGACTTTCAGGACATTTTCTGCAATGTGGCTTAAAAAACTTGAAATCCAAAGGAAGGGAACGGTCTTGGTTATTCCGAGTCTGCTGTGGCATTCCTTCTTGTGACATGGACACAGGAGGCAGCACCAGGACAGGGCAGGCAGCGGCACAGCACGACCCACAGGGGTGTGGAGCCCCAGAGGCTACTTCGATTCCTAGCCTGCTCTGTGTGCTTTGCTTCTCTATCATTTTGTTACCATCGAATCAGCAATAACTCACATATTTAGCATCTCTGATTCAAAGCCATACTTCAAGAGGAACACACTGACAATACCCACCAATTACCTTGTAATTATTTAGTCTAATTTATGCTAAAACTCTTAAAATACATGGAAGTATTGAAATAAAATAACAATTAGCTTTCGATGCAAAGTATGACATTTTAGGGCTGTTCAAACAGTGTTAATATGTCAAATCCACCTCATGTAAGCAGTAACCACCATTTAAATAAAAAATTCTACTTTAAGAATGAAGTGTGAACCCAGATATAATTTATTATTTTAGTGATACCTAAGGGATATTATTAAGTTACTACCACTTGTCCATATTTTATTAGCCATGCAATATCAATACCCAATTTTTAAGTGTACAGGGCCCTTTTCTGTATTACAATATTTTATGAATTACATATGATAGTGCTGTAATTCAGATCAACTTGAGTGGCGGGTGACCTCCTGACACTTTCTTAAATACGTGGACTCCAGATCTCAAATGTGGAAGGGAGTACATTAAATCGTAATTAAACCAGTGACATGTTTGCCATAGAAAACTTATTTGTGGATGACGGAGATTGAAATGATAATGGGTACATGAATACCACAGATATGCCCTCTGTTAAAATAAGAAATATATGAGTATAATAGATTTAATAATATATATATACAGACTTTCAAATAAAGGTGATCAGACTCCAGGTTGTTCCTTGGCCTTTCCCACTCAATTGCCTGTCCAGACAACTCTAAAAATTCCTCTAAGTCTCTCTCTAAGAGATGACTGAATAAAACCAAAAGTTTCTATTGGCAACAGCTAAAGATATGTGAGCCTTATTTAAGAAATAAATTTTTATTGAAAGAGAAATGACCTGCAATGTTCTTTGTATTAATTTGAAAATAAATGGAAGCTTCAAGAGGAATACAATTGATTTTTTCTGTTCCATCTTATTGGCAGCAACTTTTCTAAACTCAAAATTGGTAGACATTTAAAAATCTTTTTCATGCTTTTAAAATATGGTTTTATTTTAAAAAACTAAAAATTCTTAAGAAATTAAACTCAAAACTCACCTGCACTTGTAATTGCTTAACGCTGGGGTCATGGCCATTAGGGGCAGCCCTGTGAAGGGCCAGACATGAATTCTGCATGCAAATCATACTATTGGGGAAGGAAAACGCGTGATCGATATTCAGTCCAAACAAGGGAAAAGAAAGTCACCAAGCAGTCTTGCTGGGGCCAGCGTGTGAACTACACTGGAACTGCAGTGAGGGTAAAAATGAGGAAGGGGATGCTTACAGGTTCAGGAAACTGCGGGGAAAACCGAGAAGCAGAACCAGGAGAAGCCCGGGGGCTCAGCTCGTCCACAGCATGATTCATGCAAAGGACACAGGGAGGTGGGGAGGGTTGGGGTGAGGACCATCACTAAGGCTGAGGCCTGTGTCTCAAGAGGAAAGGGAAGGTCTCTGAGCCGTGGGGTTGGTGACCAGGGTTCCACTGGAGGAATTTGAATGCCGTGTTGTGAAGAGGCAAGAGGGATCTCACATGAGCGCCCACCATTTGTTAAATATGTGCTCTGCATAATGCCTGATTCCCCCAGAAACCCTGAGCAATAAGTCTTACTTTCTTCATCTCCAAGGTGATGAAACGGTGAAGCAAAGCAGCCTTAATCCAGGCAAGACCAAAACTCGAAGGTGTCTGGCTTAAACCTCGGGGCTGTCTCCCCACCCCATGCGCCTCCCCGGAGACTGGGCATGATTTGGTTCTGTTGGTTACCGTGAAGGTGGAAGAACCGGAGAGAGACAGGGCAGGGAAAGCGGGTAGGTTAGGACCCTAGCAGGGAGGGACGGGAGATAGAGCGGGATCCTATGGTCGCGCAGTTGCTCCTGGCAACGTACCCGGAGATGGGAAACAGCTGTCAGGTCCCAGAGCCATGCCCTTGTGGGTGAGAGGCTTAGAAGTCCCAGAAGGCAAGTGCCAGATGTGGCTTCCACACGTGCTAGTGACACGTGCGCCTCCGTTTCCTCTTCTAGCACATGGGCATCACCGCGTTTCCCTCACAGCTTCGCACGTGAGATCACAATCGACAATGCAGTGAAGCGCTCGCAATGGACTGCAGATATTAAGCAGTGAAGACAGTGAGTTACTCAGCTGATTTGTTCCGTGGAGAGTCAGGCTACCTGGTCATCCTACTCAATATCCAGGCCTGCCCGAACCTCAAGACTGGGTGGGCACCGTTCAGAGGCCCCCAGCCCCTGCCCTTCTCCTGCGAGGGCCGAGCTCACCATCAGATCCCTGGGGCTTGGAACTAAGTAGCCACTTCATAAACACATGGATTTTGGGGTGCCCCGGCCCCCATAAAGAGATCAAATTATGTCTCCTGCATTCTGCTGTAATGAAATGAATCATAAAATATGTTTTAGAAGAAAATTACTATAAAAAGTTTCAAAATTGTTATTTAAAAAGGTAAGTTATAGACACCTGTAAGATAATTTCTGGTAGAAAAGTTGATTGCCTGCTGACCCTGAGTACGGGGAACAGCCGATATTCAGCACTCCTCACTCCTTATTCAGCCTCCAGCAACTTTGTGTGGTGCTATTACTGTTTGCATGGACAGTTGGCAGGCTCAGGAAAGTGAAATACCTGCCTGGGTCATGGGGGCAGTACCTGGGTGGAAGCTTTTCTATTAATTGAAACACTTAACACCTTTTTGTTAGCGAAATGAGACGTACATAGGTAAAGCCATATTAATTGACAGAGTTGGTAGATTAGAAGTCTGCTCAGTGAAGTCCTGAATTATCCAAAACCATGTCAAACACACAGCCTAGTTCTGTCTGATTAACACAAATTCCTTCTTCATAAAGAGTCACCAATAGATCTCATTTTGCCAATTATCTAAAGACTGTGGTTCTTTGAATAAGCCAACTCTCAATTCCAGAGTGTTTGTTTTATAGGAGTCTTCAGTTTTCATTCCAAGTCACAAAGAACCACTTGTTCTTCACATGAAAATAAATATGCAGAGAGAGAGAGAGAACAAGAAAGAGAGACAGAGAGAAGGAATAATTATGTCCAAAGGATAAATCAGCTAAACAAAAGTGATTTGGAACTTAAAAAGCAAAAAGGGGAAGAGAGAATGGAGGCATTTCGGTGCACAGGAGGAAGGGAAGAAGTAGTTTAAGGAAAGGTGTGACGTTTTTCAGCTATCTTCTGTCTAAAATTAAAAACTACAAGACTGTGCCTATTTTTGCCTTTATTTTTCTCTTGAAATGTTTAAACTTTCACCATGGGTAAATCACAAACCCCTCAACCGAGGCCTAGTGTCCTGATGGTGAAGCCTCCTGGGTAACCAACAAAATGCTTTTCCAAAGCAGGTGCTACCGGAGGACTCTTCTGTCGGGACAGCCCTGGCCTGGGTCTGCCCTGCTTGCTCAGCACCTTAGGGGTTAAGAATAAGCCTCATCTATATCTTGCTTTGTGGACCTGCTTTAGGCATGTGGAACTGGTTTGATTGTTAGCTGGAGGAAGCAAAACACAGAAAATAAGTCAGGGACAGATGTCCTTGGAGCCAGTGACAATTTAGGTTCCCAGTCAGGAGTGGGAACTTCTACAAAGCACAAAGGTTTCTAGGGCAAGAAGCCACCCAAGAGTTGAACCAAATCAGCCCCTGGCTGACACAGCACTCCACCAGGAGGCGGTCCCGACCCAAGCTGAGTTCCAACACTTTCCCCTTGCGAGGGCCAGAAGGACCTGCCTGCTCTCCTCCCTGACCTGAGCTGCGGGAGACTTGTAAGGCGTCCCCATCCACAGCTTCTGTTGGAATCTGCAGGCCTGAAACTTCCATTACAGACTCCGGGTAATGTTGATGGGGTTTCCCGAGTAATCCTGTGAGATTTGTTTAATAAATATGCTGTTGCAAAACAGAGAAGGGATGGGTGTTCTGATTTAATTAGAAACTCCTATAATCAGTGCCTTTCCCTCCAACCGCAGAGTGTGTGGTGCTCCTCCACCGGTGGCTGGGAAGACTTTCTTACATTTGCTGGCAAGCCACTGTGTCCGACACATTGGGGGGTGTCAGCTTTTAATTGTAACTGTCTTGCAGAGCGGTGTTGTTTTAATATCCTGTATAGATTTTTATGTAATACACTTACTTGCAGGCAGCCCGAAGCAAGAATCAATTCTGTGAAGGGCTCTTCTTTTGTTAAAAGCCAATCTTGTTTTAATGATGCATGAAGAAATATTCGAGCATTGACATTTTTCTGTCAGGTTTCTTTTGAAAAATCAATTAAGATAATACTGCTTTGACCTAGTTATCTAGTTAATGCTTATTAGGAATGTAATATGATTTACTGTCAGCATAATAATTTTTGTATCTTATCCCATTAGCTTGTGCATATTTCAAAGTGTATTACACAATGGTCACTTCTTAAAATGTAATGTAGCAGAATGCATTAATTAGATTGACTAGGATCATTAGACAGAAACTGTCTCATTGGCTCCTTGTATCATATTTGTATACAATCTTTATCAAGATAATGCATTACTTACATGCCTAGAAACCTGCTTCTTGACCAGAGAGTGGACTTAGCCACTTTCTGCATGCCCAACTATTCTTTTACCAATTACAAATTACTTGATTCTTTTGCTTAAAACTGATTAATTTGGGATTTGTCATTATGCCTGAAATGTAAGCAAAATAAGTCTCCAACAAATTAAGAATTGTCTTCCCAGATTCAGTCCTTAGCAACTTGCTATGCTGCTAACATTCAGATAGTATAAGGTGTGCTGGGAAATCACATAAATATGCAAAATTGGGCATTATTTCAAAAGGGTCCTCGCCTTTCTTTGTTGCCTTTGTGTTAACAACTGTCGATGGCACTGTCAAGAAGGGAGCAATGGCCAAGACCCTTCCAGGGAAATTATTGATTTCTGCCCGTTCGGGATTCTGAAGTAACCAGCGGCACTGCAAGCTTAACCTTGTTAAGTGGAACTCAAGTTAAATCTCTCACCGCTTCCAGCATGAGGCGGGACCAGCAGTGCAAGTTCAGCTCTCTCAGTTAGGACTCACCCTTGTCCTGGGAATCTGACGGAATGTGACAGGCGGCCAAGCCACGTGCTGTGCCTCTGAGACGATGCCGGTGAACTGAGGAGTGACACACCTTTGCAAGTCAGGGCTTTCGGCAGCCTCCCCCAGCTGATCATCATGTATTTCTGTTTCTCTGATAGGACCCCGCCAACACGCATATTGACCCAAGGAATCTTCGGGATGGACTCTGCTTCTGATCACATCTTCACCTGCTCGAGGATCACCTGTGGCACGTCGGGCTCTGAATGCAATCCCCAGGTCACCCCATTTCATGCGTCTGCATTCTTAACCTCACTGCCCATTAACATGCATCTCAATGCATCCAAAATACCGCACCCCCATCACATCAGAGAGCATTAAAAATAAGCCAGCTCAATGCACAAAAATGAGGGCGACAATCGGAAAGACAATGATGTTTCTAAAGAATGTCCAACCTTAACTGTAGCTTTTCAGTTTCCAAATTCTCTCTTCTTTATCTCGTCATTTCCCTGAATCACTGGGGCCCAACAATACCATTCTCAGTCAGATGTCTGCCTGAGACACATCATTTCAAATTCACCGGTAAAATGTTTGCAGTTACCAGAAGTGACCTTGTTTTACACACCAACATGATGAATTTATGTGGGTGGCTTAGTGGAGCTGTTCATTTCCAGCTTGGTAATATTTTAACTAATTAAAAGGGAAAAATCAATGAACAAAGGTTCTGTTTCCTGTGATATTTTATATTGTCTACTTTTATTCAAAATTAAGGGCTTTAACATTTTTTTTCGGTTAGTCACAATTTTTGTCTCCCTGCCTCTCCCTGGTTCTCTCTCTTTCTCTCTATTCCCCCACCCTGCCCCACCTCTGATTCTCTCTCTCCATCTTAAAATGTATTTCTCCAGGGGCATTTAGGGTGCAAAAGGTTGCCAATTGTTCTTAACGCAGAGAGCATCTGAATCCTGTAGTGTGTTGATCTGAATAAAGCAAGGAACGCTCTTCCTACCGTGATGGCCTCTTGCAGGGCTGAACGGGAAAGGGACGCGGCACAGTCTGGCAGTGCGTGGGAGCAAACGAAACCTGCACAAAGGGAGGCGGAAGAAAACAGGGAGGGATCTGAACACACACTCAATAGGGATCCATTGTGGAGGAAGCCAAGCTAACGGAGAGGTGCTGCGATGCTCTCAGGCGTGTGCACATTTGCATACGGGCTCACAGACCCCGACGCGGCGTCGGGCTTGTCACTTTTAAGCACCCAATTAATTGACTTGACGGTGCGGTGAGCTTCCTCCTTTCAGAGAGATACTACTGCGGACTACGGTTTTAATTACATGAAATATTAACCGCGGATTGAAATTGGAAACCTGAAGTTATTGTTTAATGATCATTGATCAGATGTGTAGTCCAAATAAAGAAAATGAGGATGGTGGGCGTGGGCATTTGGATTTGGGTTTTACGTTATTATCTCTTTCCTAACTAGGCACTTTTCCTGCGTATCTGAACTCTTTTGCCTTTTAACTGTGCCTGCAGTTGCTATAGTGATGGCATAATTTTGTAATGGTCTAAAAATGACACTGGCATAGATACTGACAGATAGGAATTAATTCACTAACAAGTAATTATGTAGCGAAATGTTGACTGCCATGCAGAAGGTGCACGGTGACACATTTTCTGTTTTTCAGGGATGGCAGTAACATTAGCGTTGGTCATTAGCGGTAGACATCTCAGTACAGTGTTGGATACAGACTTATATGCAGACCTATTTAGTTACCTGTGTGACAGGCTTGTTCAGGACACCAGAAACAGCTGTCCCAGCCTGTATGAGCCAAAATAATTAGGCCTGTCATCTTCTCGCTCTGATTTCCCCTTCAACCTGCTCCACAAAATGCAAATATTTGGCTTTCATTGTCACATTCACCTTGACATGGATATTGCTTTGGTGCATAACTGGATGAGATGACTCAGAATTTGCATTGTTCATTCTAATAAATTTGCTTCCCCTCCATTGCATGGCAGGACCCATCAGATAAAGTCTCCCGGAGTGTCATCAATCACCAGCCTTGACAGACGGCTTTTGCCTTCATTTGTTACATACGAGAACATGCTTAATTATTTGTCCTGTAATTAGTTGGGAAAATGTCAGGAAATGTCAACTCTCTGTTCGCTGTGGAAGGACTCGGCTTGAAAGCCGGGATGACTGAAGTGTCATTAATGCCACCTAACTAGACGAGGATCAGCTGGGGAGAAGGGAGAGCTTCTAAAAAAGTAATCACGGTGAGTTAGGGGAAACGGAAAATCAGTCCCCATAACAAGATGTGAGTCCTAGTAGCAAACAGTTGTGTTTTTTATCTGCTAGTCTTCACAATAAAATGTGGGAGAGCAAACTGAAGAACAAATATGTGGGATTGATATAATTTCTGTCACATTCTCCTTGTCATCTCCTAAGCCAATCACGCTTAATGTATTACTATAGGGGGCACCTAATATTTAATTTGCAGATTTAAAGCTCATCTTACCATTCGATCGCACAGTGCAAAATTCAGCGAATATGCAAAGGTGAACAGTTTTGCATTCATCTAATGATGTGATGAATTGAATATGTAAAATTAAAATTGTCATTCTGCTGTTAGAACCGTTTACTAATAAAAGCAAATTGCTGTTAATCATTACTTGGCAAAAGAAAACAAAAACAAAAAAATATATATATGTAAAAAGATGCACTGAGGATGAAAAACAGGCAGGTCGACTTCAGGCATAGAGTAAGTTCGCTTCCATAGATGTCTTGCCCATGTCGGTAATGCTAAGAAGAGCTCGTTGTTAATTTCAGCAATGGGCTGGAAGACCTTCAGGGTATTTCCTAGCTAACTAAGAGTGAAGCAAACTCATTGGGAAGAAGAACAATTTTATCACATGACAGGCAACTTCACTGTGAAATGGATTCACCTGGGTTTTCTAATTGTTGTGCCACCAGTGCTCCGATATCCAAGTGGCGTGTGCACGGTTGCATTTTGTGAACGACGCTCCTTCATCACTGTGTTCAGGATGCCGCATTTGTTCATAAAATGCCCTTCGCAAATTCTGCATCACAGGTATCGGCTACTTTCTGTAATGTTGTCAAAATAATGTGTTCACATGAGATCTTTCTTGGCTTAATTACTTATACCATTTTGTGGCTCAAGAACAAGGAAATTATTGTGAGGTCTCTTAACAAAGAGTAATTAGGGGTGACATTCTGTAGTTTAACAATTCACAACTTGTCACAGGTGTAGCTGAGCTAATTATCAGATAAATAAAATAAAGTAAACCATTTATTCTATGAGGAGTATTGCAGTGGTTCCATGAACAAAAACTACGTTTGAGGCCGAGGCCGTCCCAACTCACAGCACCTTCAGAATACATGAAAATTTCGATTTGCCTGCGGGCCTCGGAAACTGAGTTTACGTTGTCCCTCCTGGTAGATCAGACTTCAGGAAATCAGTTATTTTATCTTTCAAAATGTGCTAAGTGAATGAAGCGAGTC